>NC_053153.1:54311817-57135360 GCF_016808335.1 Panicum virgatum | reverse complement strand
GGACATCCGGACGGGACGAGTGATCCTTCGCTGCGATAGTACAGGCGACCTCTACACCATTCCATCAGTCGCCCCCGCAGCCGCAAAAGCCATGCTTGCTGCCTCTTCATCCTTGTGGCATCGTCGCCTTGGTCATCCCGGTCCAGCAGTCTTAGCTACTTTAAAACAGAACAATTTAGTTTCATGTAATAAAGTAGATCGCTCGCTTTGTCATGCATGTCAGCTTGGCAAGCACGCGCGTCTTCCGTTTGCTACTTCTACTTCTCAAACTACTTCACCTTTTGAGATAGTTCACTGTGATGTCTGGACCTCGCCGGTTGCTAGTATTTCTGGTTGTTCCTACTACTTGGTTTTGTTGGATGATTTTTCGCACTATTGTTGGACGTTCCCGCTTAAGCACAAATCCGATGTACATCAGCATATCGTCGATTTTATTGCTTATGCTCGCACTCAGTTCGGCCTTCCCGTTAAGTGCTTTCAAGCCGATAATGGGACTGAGTTTGTTAACCACGCCATGCACACCACCCTGCGCGCAAATGGTGTTATCTTTCACCTCTCATGCCCTTACACCTCTCCACAGAATGGCAAGGACGAACGCATCCTTCGAACTCTTAACAATTCAGTGCGAACCCTCCTCATCCATGCCTCTATGCCGCCCAAGTATTGGGCTGAGGCGCTAGCAGCAGCCACCTATCTGCTTAACCGGCGCCCCTCCTCCATTAGTAACGCGATTCCCTATTTTCGCCTATATAATGCTTATCCCTCTTATGATCACTTGCGTGTCTTTGGTTCCTTGTGTTATCCTAACCTACAGGCCACCTCTTCACACAAGCTCGCTCCACGCTCGACCGCATGTGTCTTTTTGGGATATCCGCCTGATCATAAGGGTTATCGCTGTTTTGATCTTACAACGCGTCGCATCATTATATCTAGACACGTTGTGTTTGATGAGTCCACCTTTCCTTTCGCTCGTGAGACTCATCCACCCACCACCAGCTCCTTTGATTTCTTACTCGGTCGCGACTTGGATATTGCACCTTTGTTTACTAATTATGCAGCTGGTGGCTCTCCTACGGCTGCTCCATCTTCCATAGACGTTGAGCAACCGTGCTCGGCACCTGGTGGGAGCGGTGTTCAACCCCCACTAGGGCCCTCGGCGTCTTCTTCTCCAGGCGAGTGTGGTTTCGTGCCCCCGTCCGGTCCTTCGGCGTCTTCTTCTACGGGCGGGACGGATTCTAGCCCACTTCCTACGCCAGCAACAGCAGTTGATCCACTTGCGCCTCCTGTAGCGCCTGGTGCTGCTTCTGGTGCGCCTGCTGGTGCTTCTTCTGGGATGCCTGGAGCGTCTGGTGCTGTTGTTACTGCTCCTGGAGCGCCTCCTGGTGGTGCTGTACCTAGCGGGCGCTTCGGTCAAGTCTACACTCGCCGACCAGCTGCTGCTCCTACTACTACATCTGTTCCTGGACGCTTTGGTCAAGTGTACAGCCGCCGACCAGCTGCTGCTACGGTGCCCTCTTCGCAGCCTGGTCGCCCTCTTCGCGAGCTCCCTCTACCGCAGCTGCAGGGCCACTACCTAGGCCCTCTTCCAGCGCGGTCTTCAAAAGCTCCTCCTAGAGAGCTTCCTCCACTTGAGCCTCCCCGACGTCCGATGAGTGGTTCTCCTCCACCGCCGGTCCTTCGCCGCATTACTCGACTCCAGTCTGGTACAATTCAGCTAGTTAGTTACAAGAATTTGTCTGCTGATCATGTTGTTGCTTCTCCTGTTCCGGCCAATTATCGCAGTGCACTTGCGGATCCTAATTGGCGAGCAGCTATGGCAGATGAGTTTCAGGCTCTGGTTGATAATGGTACTTGGCGCCTTGTTCCTCGGCCTCCTGGAGCTAATGTGGTTACTGGCAAGTGGATTTTCAAGCATAAATTTCATTCAGATGGTTCTCTTGCACGTCATAAAGCTATCCGTGGATTTTCTCAGCAGCATGGCATAGATTATGATGAGACTTTCAGTCCTGTGGTCAAGCCTGCCACCATTTGTACTGTTCTTAGCCTTGCTGTATCTCGTCATTGGTCTATTCGTCAGCTCGATGTGAAGAATGCCTTTCTGCATGGACATCTAGATGAGACAGTGTACTGCCAACAGCCTCCTGGTTTTGCTGATCCTTCACATCCAGATTATGTTTGTCTTCTGCAGAAGTCGCTTTATGGGTTGAAGCAGGCTCCTAGGGCATGGTACCAGCGATTTGCTACATATATTCATCAGTTGGGGTTTGTTCTGTCAGTCTCTGACACTTCCTTGTTTGTTTACAAGGATGGCGCCAGCACTGCTTACCTGCTTCTCTATGTCGATGACATTGTTCTCACTGCTTCGTCGACAAATTTACTTCTCTCCATTATTGGTCGCCTTCATGCAGAGTTTGCTATGACTGATCTGGGTGATGTACATCACTTTCTGGGGATTTCTGTCACCCGTACTTCAGAGGGTTTATTCTTGTCCCAGCAACAGTACGCCTCGGATCTGCTACAGCGCGCCGGTATGAGCGAGTGTCACTCTACCTTGACGCCAGTTGATAGCAAGTCCAAGCTGTCTGCTACAGATGGTCCTCCGGTTGCGAATCCTTCAGAGTACAGGAGTATTGTTGGTGCACTGCAGTATCTCACTTTGACTCGTCCTGATTTGGCCTATGCTCTTCAGCAAGTCTGCTTTGTTTATGCATGATCCGAGGGAACCACATCTTGCACTCGTCAAGCGGATTTTGCGTTATGTCAAGGGCACTCTGGACGCTGGTCTTTCTTTGGGAGTTGGCTCTGTCGACACACTCACCGCATATTCTGATGCTGATTGGGCTGGATGTCCTGATTCCCGACGATCCACCTCAGGCTACTGTGTATATCTTGGAGATAATCTGGTGTCTTGGTCCTCTAAACGCCAGACTACAGTTTCTCGTTCCAGTGCTGGGGCTGAGTACCGGGCAGTGGCGCACGTTGTTGCTGAGTGTTGTTGGCTCTGACAGTTGCTTCAGGAGCTTCATGTTCCCCTCGCCAAGGCTACCGTTGTTTATTGCGACAACGTTAGTGCTGTATATATGACTTCTAATCCCGTCCATCATCGTCGCACAAAGCACATAGAGATTGATATTCATTTTGTTCACGAGAAGGTGGCTTTGGGAGAGATTCAGGTCTTGCATGTCCCGTCTTCTCATCAGTATGCTGACATCATGACTAAAGGACTTCCTGTCCAGTTGTACACTGATTTTAGGACTAGTCTTGGTCTTCGTTTAGCTCCGCCTACGACTACGGGCGGGTATTAGAGATATATTGTTGTATTTCCTTGTATTGAGTTTACTTATACTCCAAGCCATACGGCAATATATAATAGAGGTCACCCCTCCTCCTTTGGGTGTGTGGTGTTTCCCAATTTTCTACACTTACAAATAAGAAAATAATTAATCCCAGTTCAAAAGCTATGCTACAGTACAGCATTTTTCTCTATTCGTGTATACTAGTATTCGGTTTAGTTCATACATATGTTCTGTAAGATCAAACACAGAAGAAGGTATACACAGTTAAAAGTCAGTAACCAAAAGATGACGATCATACACGCAAATTAATGAATTGTGTTCCAGCAGCATCTGTGTGACCTAAAGTGCTAGATTCAGCATCATATATTCGACGTATGTGACAAAAACATAAAACAAAGATGAACTGCATGCACCTGAACAAGATGACAAATGCAGTCCCGTTTGGATCCATGCATATGTGACCTAAGTTTAGTCAATTAGATGATCCAAACAGGTGAGCTAAAATATAGACTAAAATTTAGTTCTATCCTAACTAAAGTTTACTCCATTAGTCCTCAAAATCCACCTAATTTGGACTAAAGCAACCTGCAAACTGTGAAAAGACCAAATTACCCCCTTACTATGCGCATGTAGGCACAACAACATTTATAATCCAAAGATAAAAGAGACATTTCCTTATTTCACATGTGTCCCACCTAAAATTTAGTGTATGGATCCAAACGACTAAGCCTAAAGTTTTAGTCCTAGGTGATCCAAACGGGGCCGACTTCACAAGTATAACTAAACTGCATCGCTTGGAGGCAAAATCAATACAATAAGTTAACATATTACATTTTAGTCTGGACTAAAGTTTAGGTGACTTATAATTATTAAGTAACTAAACTTTAGTCAATGTACATTTGGATCCATGGAGTAAACTTTAGGCGGTGGGACATATATAGAAATATAGTTTTTGCCCATGAATTGTGTTGTTGATGTGCATGCATGTGCATAGTGAGCGGTAGTTTGGTCTTTTCAAAATTTGCTAGTTTGTTTAGTCTAAATTAGGTAAATTTTAATGACTAATGGACTAAACTTTAGTTGGAGTAGAATTAGATTTTAGTCCAGCTGTTTGGATCATCTAATAGACTAAACTTTATACAATCGGGGAGATCAATCGCTGACATGCAAGATAGAGCTATGCCGATCAAGAGATGGAGATGAAGTAGCTGACAAGCACAGTGGTATGTTGCAGCCTTGCAGGGCATAGGCAGCTGGCTTGCGGGCAGAAGCATATCTTGGAGCTCTGGCTTCTCTTATCACAGCCAGAGGACGTCGGATGATGGAGACAGCAGATCTAGGAATTGAAAGCATGAGACTAGAAATTTTATCGACAAGAAATGATTCTACAACTCCGGCGTCAGAGGTGGCGTGTTAAATGTGCTACGCCGCCGGCCATGATACCAAGGTGGATCAATCCACTCGATCCTAGGGAGAACCTTGGTTCGAACCTCAGACCCTTTGTCGCATTTTGACGTGAACCGCTGAGCCATTGCACTCGTTTTCATGGAGCGGTTCAACAAACCACTGGATCGACCCGCTCCACGCCCATCTTTATGATTATCCTAACATCCCATCAGTTAAGACTATGTTTCTATACCCACAATACCATAAGAACATATTGTACTGATCAGAGTGCTGTGAGTATATGATGAAATGATGGCGCAATTCTTGAAACAGCATAAAAGCTAGTAAAGATGAAGTGTCAAAACGAACTTATAATTACCACAGTTCAATGATGGTCCTCATTCATATTAGAACATAAAAATGTGGTATATCTACTTATGACAGGATAAGACATGACAGTACCTCAGCAAAGGAGTTGTGGGTTCCCCTGCTAGCAATGGGTTCCATCCGAGCCTTGATTTGCTGACAGGCATCCAAAACTGCAGCTCCATATAAATCTGAACTGGCAGAGGCTGCTGTTGGTGATGCATTTGGAACCTTAACGTATGAAATGTATCAGTGATATCCCCAATATTGTTAGAAGAAAGTGATACAATGTATAAAAAAAAATTAAAGCAACTACGTCTAGTGTACAATCATGCAGAGCAAAGGGGAAAGATCCATGTGGGAAACCTAACCTTATCGGTACTTGTCTCTGAGATAAATACAGAGCTAAGAGGGATATTGAATGACGAAGCAGCAACTTGGGCAACCTTAGTGTGCAAACCCTGTCCCATCTCAACCCCACCATGGGTTACCAAGACAGTGCCATCAGTGTAAACTTGAACAAGCGCACCAGCCTGCATTGTTAACCCATCAAACTTATGTTACATTGGTAATGATGATGAAACACAGAATTTCAATCAATGTCATATCCAAGGGTACTGCTTCTTTGATAGTTTTAGAAAAAAATATATATGATATTCAAATATGGGTTCCAAAAAATTTGGGACACTACTAAAGAATAATACAGAGAATAAATAAGATAACCATCGTAGTGCTAAATCCACACTAATTAAAGTCGGTGCTACTTGATTACCAGAGTGCAAATAAATTTCCTAACTTGGACAGTCAAGTCCAAGTCAGATATCGACATCTGAGTCAGATTCGGAGTGACGTAACATAACCAAATCAAATAAGAAAAATGTAGCCAGGAAAACAGTTTTTTTTTCACAAAAAGAGGAACCACATTTTATGGCAATTGTTAATGAAAAATGTATGTGGATGTATAGTTTACCGTAATTAAATAACTTCTAATATGGTCAAACCTAAATCACGTATTTAAGTAATGTGCAAAGATCAAATATTCAAAACTACAAAGAGTTCAATGATCTCACTATGCCCATTTAATAATATTCTAGCAGAAATGTCATGGCCAAGTTTCGGATGGGATGCTATTCACCTGATTCATGAATTTGGCAGTGAAGGATATGCCAAATTTTGTTGGAACCATGGCAATTCCCCGCTTCCGCCATCGATTATTACTGTTAAAACTTCTAACGGCTTTGCGAGCTTCCATAAACTTACAAGATGCCTTTAGCTCATCCCATACTGACCTTATTTTACAGTTCTGGAGCAACTGGCCATAATGCAGCATAGTTCCATCATTGTGGAAATTAAGCTCCTGTCAGCAGTCAGCACTCAAATCAGTTAATCCCACAATAGTTGGAAAGATAGTACCATACAAAGTAAATCGGTATGCTTACTTTTATGTCCTCAGGACTTCGTTGGAGTTCTGAAGCTATATGGTGAATCCAATTTTCTGCAATCAACATGCCTTGTGGACCACCAAAACCTCTGAAAGCAGTGTTACTTGGGAAGTTTGTAAAGCATACTTGCCCACTGACTCTGATGTTAGATATGTCATAGACATTTTCTGCATGAAACATAGCACGCTCCAGGACTGCAAGGGACAGATCAAGTGAATTACCACCGTTGTTATAAATTTCCAGGTCTAGGGCCAGTATCTTTCCATCGTTGGTAAATCCCACCTAGATAACAATAGGAGTTAGTTAATCATAAATACAAAAGGGAAGGACAAAAGTTGAGCATTCGCTGGTTATTTGACAGCTATGCGAAATATATGATGATTAGTGATAGCATTTCCAATTAACAGCAACACATTGCTTATTATTTTCTCTGACCAAAATATGAAAGACCCATATACTTTCTAAGTTTGCTACCTTGTATCTCCCTAGGAAACTGTGCCTCTGCCCAGATGATATCATGTCAACATCTCTGTCCAAAATAAGCTTTACTGGCCTTCTTAGACAATATGATGGTACAGATACTGCTGCAGCGAATACTGCTGATCTAGTTTCTTTTCCACCAAATCCGCCACCAATACGCTTAGTCTTGCATACTACTTTTGATAGTGGAAGACCAAGAACATTAGCAACATACTTCTGATGCTTCTGAGGAGCCTATAGATATAAAGAAACAATTTGTCAAACAACAGTAACTGTTCACTTACTATAATACAAAGGAGAAAAATCAAAATAACTCCCCTCAAGTGCCCAAGCCCAGAAAACCCCCTAAACTAATAAGATTTGTCCTTTTTGTTTCTCCACGCACAAGTAGAGTTTTGAGAGAGAGTATGGAAGTCATGAGCACCTGGGAAATGCAAAACTTTTGTGTGGCTCGCTATTCGGAATCGTTGTTGGACTGCAAATCGTTTACAAAAAAGAGGTCTTCCTCATCCTGAGCATTGCCCTCTCTGCGACCAGGAGGAGGAAAACATTCAACACATCCTTATCTCATGTGTTATTGCAACTTGCAAGGCAATTCTGGTATGCCATCTTGCAGCCCATAAACTTGAGTCGGTTGACACCCACAAGGAGTGTGAATTTTGCTGACTTGTGGAAACATGCTGAGAGGAGACTTCCTAAACAGCACAGGAAGGGTTTTAACTCCTTGTGTACTTGGGGCCTGGATCCTTTGGAAGCATAGGAATGCTTGTGTGTTTGAAGGAGCTTCTACAAACCTGCAGGTGGTGCAAGCCTTCAAGGAGTCCCACCTGTGGCAATTCTCTGGGGCCAAAAAGCTTACTGCCCTAAGCCCCGAGATGGGTGTGGTGCAGGTCTAGTAGATGGTCGAGTTGTGGTCTGGTCCTATGTTTTATGTTTTAATGTAATAGTTTTTTATTTATCCTAGATCTTTACGTTCCTCACTATAGTCCAAGGTGTGGAATGTTTCTTTGTATTTGGACTATTCTTTCTCTCTTAATATAAAGATATGCAGCTCTCCTGCGTGTTCGAGAAAAAAAGTAGAGTTTTGAGTTCATTTTTGTGTCATGATTGCAGACATCATAACTTATATTTTAAAATTACATTATAAATTTTTCATCATTATTTTCATAGGCTAGGGCATCTAATAATAAATCAACCCTAGCAATACAAAATTTTACAAAAAATTCATAATGTGTTTTTTTAACATAAATTATGATGTCCACTATCACCCTAAAAAAATTAAAATTATAACTCCATTTGTGCATGAAGAAACAAAAAAGACACATCTCATTAAGGTTGGGGTGGAGTAAATAGAACAAAAAAATAGTTTATCGGGTTATTCGGACTTAGGCCAGACTTGACTGGAGTAATTTGGACCTTTTTCTAATAAAAATACACAGCATGGTAAAAGAAGTACATTCCTATCAGCTCTTTTTTCCTTAGACAAGTAGCCCTAAAAATATAACTGTGGCAAAATATAGTGCAAAATATAGATTCTATGGCATTTTATCTTGGTTTCAATATGTATTTAGAATGAAATTGTTTTGCTGATGCTCCATATATTGATACATGTCTGCACATAAGTTCTGCCAAATAACAATCTCAGGACCATGATGAGGAAGGTAGCTTCCACATGGCTGTTAAAAGCAATATAGAACAAGGGCATGTGGCAGTTTCGAGAGAAACCATGGCGCCAGCAGGACCATGGCACCTGGTGGATCGTGAGTATGGTCAAATGAAGGCCAAACTTGCAAAGGTCCATAACGAAACAGGGAAATCTATTCTGCTCAATGTGAATGGTCACACTTCAACTTAAGGTACAGATGGAATAACATTCTGGAACTGAAAGAGTTAAATTTTTGCTAGTAGAAGATGCATGCCAAATGCTTTTATAACTGAAAATGAACACTTATGGGGTTCTTAAAATGTAAATAGCTACCATGAAAATGAACAGCAGCACGAGCAGATCTGCTGACTAAACTAGATGTGCCTGATGGAGAGAATAATTGTGTGTATTCCTTCAAACCCTAGAAGGGTGGGCAATATAGTAGTAATACATAGGCTTCTAGATGGGCCTCTATACATGAGCTCAATATACACCAACCCCCCCTCGCAGTCTGAACAACCGGCGCAGCGGTGTTCAAGACTGGACAACAAGAAAGTACAAAGGGCAAATACCCCCTCCCCCCTCCCGCAGCCACAACTAGCCACTGGCTACCTTGAGGCTGGAGCGAAACTCCGAGAACGTCGAGGAGGGAATACTCTTGGTGAAGATGTCGGCAAACTGGGAAGTGGTCGGGACATGGAGAATCCAAATATCTCCGACGGCGACCCTGTCGCGCACGAAGTGCAAGTCGATCTCCACATGCTTCGTCCGCTGATGCTGGACGGGGTTAGTGGAGAGATACACGGCGCTGACGTTGTCGCAGTAGACGAGCGTGCTCTTGGTGAGCGGACTGTAGAGCTCCGCCAAGAGCTGTCGGAGCCAGGACGCCTCCGTCACGCCGTTAGCGACAGCCCGGTACTCCGCCTCAGCACTGGAGCGGGAGACAACCGGCTGTCGCTTGGACGACCAGGAGACAAGGTTGCCGCCCAGGAAGACGACGTAGCCGGAAGTGGAGCGGCGAGTGTCCGGACAGCCAGCCCAGTCAGCGTCGGTGTAGACAATCAGCTCAGAGGTGGGAGAGCGGTGAAGAGCAAGCCGAAGCCAACAGTGCCACGAATGTAGCGGAGGAGACGCTTTAGTGCAGCAAGGTGAGACTCCCGAGGATCATGCATGTGAAGACAGACTTGCTGAACGGCATGGGTGAGATCCAGCCGGGTGAAGGTGAGGTACTGCAAGGCACCGGCAAGGCTCCGGTAGGCAGTAGGATCAGCCACGGGATCACTCAGATCAGCAGACAGCTTCGTCTGAGTATCGACAAGAGTGGAGCATGGCTTGCAATCAGTCATCCCAGCCCGCTCCAGAATGTCGAGTGCATACTGTCGCTGGCGAAGGAACAGTCTAGACGGGTGAGTCTCAACAGTAACACCCAAGAAGTGGTGGAGCTGACCAAGATACTTCATAGCAAACTCCTGCTGCAGAGAGGAGATGACGCGCTTAAGCAACTGCTGACTGGAGGCGGTGAGCACAATATCATCAACATAGAGCAGCAGGTAGGCAGTCTCATCCCCACGGTGGTAGATGAACAGAGAAGTGTCAGCTTTGGCCTCGGTGAAGCCCAAAGTCAGCAAGAACGTGGCAAACCGAGAGTACCAAGCCCGAGGAGCCTGCTTCAGACCATAGAGGGACTTGTTGAGCCGGCAAATCATATCCAGACGACTGGAGTCCACAAATCCCGCTGGCTGACTGCAGTGGACTGTCTCTGACAGAGAGCCATGGAGAAAGGCATTCTTCACATACAGCTGGTGCACAGGCCAGGAGCGAGAGAGTGCGAGCGAGAGGACCGTGCGCACCGTAGCGGGCTTCACCACTGGACTGAAGGTCTCATCATAGTCCACACCAGGCCGCTGGGTGAAACCCCGGAGGACCCAGCGAGCCTTGTAGCGCTCCAGTGTGCTATCAGCCCGACGCTTATACGTCCAGATCCACTTGCCAGTGACCACATTGCAACCAGACGGACGCGGCACGAGGTCCCACGTCTGGTTGGCAAGAAGAGCCGCGTACTCCTCTTCCATCGCGCGACGCCAGTGAGGATCCGCTAGGGCGTCGCGGACAGAGGAGGGTACTGGAGAGACCCGCGGCTCTCCCTCGGTGGCGGAGAGAGTCGCGGCCTGAGACGCCATCCGCCGAGTCACCATGGGATGAATATGCCGAGGATCCCGATGGATGACTGGCGGGTGGTAGACCGCCGACTCGGCGCGAGAGCGAGTTGGCGGAGGCGGCGGCGGCGACTCCGGTGTAGGCGCCGTTGGAGCTTCCGGAGCCGGAGGCAGCGCCGGTGCCGGCGCCGAACGACGCCGGTACACCTGCACTGGCTGAGCGTGATGGATAAGTCTTTGCTGAATGCACCTCTGCAGCATCTCTTTGCTGCAGCACATGGTCCTTGAGGGACTGTCTGTACTGGTGGTCTGGTGGTCTTTGTGGGGCTGCAGCATCTTTCCTTGCTGCAGCACGTAGTGGTCTTGCTGCCCCTAGGACAGCATCTTAAAGAACAGCATATTTGACTGGTTAGTTTTAGCTTTTAGACTAGCATCTTAGACTAGTTTGGTATGTGCCTTGGCTGCCTACACCTGGCTGCCTATAAATATGTACTCACCTCTCCCGTGGAAAGCATGGCATTGTGAGTGTGAATGAAGAAATACCAGAAAACTTCCCCAGCTCGAGTGTCATCCTCTCATCCATGAGAGTAACCATTGAATTACTAACATCTGGTATCTGAGCCGTACTTTTCTATAGGTTGGATATCTCTTGCTCCTCCCCTTCCCAAGCTCTAGCAGCAGCCCAGCCACCACCCGCAGCAGCAGCAGTAGCTGCACCAGCCGCTGCAACAGCAGCAGTAGCACCGGCTTGGAGGCGCGCCATGTCCGACGCACCGACTCAGCGCTCGGTCGCCTCGGGCGCACGGCGTCAGCGAGATGCCGAGCTCGCCGCGGCAGAGGAGTGCAGGCGAGCGACGGCTCAAGCCGCTGCTGCGGCGGCGAGGGCGGCCAGGCTGGCTGCAGCGGAGCTGGCGGCGGCCAGGGCGGAGGTGGAAGCAGAGGAGACGAAAGATGCAGCGCGTGCGGCGAAGGTTGAGGTTGAGACCTTGCGCGGCAGCCTGAGCGGCTCCATCGCCGGAGACACCACCGCCGACGGGGACCTTGAGGAGCTGGAGAGAGAGGGCGCGGGAGCAGACCGCGAGGTGGAGCAGCCCACCTCGGCGGCGGCGGCCTGGACGGCGGCGCGCAGGGCGGCGGCGGCGGGCCTGGCGGCGGTCGCGTCCTTGGCGGCGGCGCTCAGGGCGGCGCCCGCGCTCCTGGCTGGGGCGCACGCGGCGGCGCCCCCGGCTACCACGTCATCCAGGCGGTGGTCCGGGACGTTGGTCCCGGTGGCGGGTGGCAAACCCTCACCAAGTCCAACTACGTCGAGTGGGCCGCGGTGATGAGGGTGAGGCTCCAGGTGCGGCACATGTGGGATGCCGACCAGTACGACGACGTCGACTACGACGAGGACCGTCGGGCGCTGGATGCGCTCATCGCCGCAGTCCCTCCCGAGATGCAGTTCTCGCTTTCCCAGAAGGAGACTGCCAAGGAGGCCTGGGACGCCATCGCGGCAGCTCGCATCCGCAGCGACCGCGCCCGCAAGTCCACACTGCAGGCACTTCGCAAGGAGTGGGCCTTCAAGCCAGGTGAAGACGTCGATGACTTTGCTCTCCGTCTTAACAATGTTGTAGAAGATGGTGACGTTCGGCGACGACACCTACGACGAGGAGAGAGCTGTCGAGAAGCTCTTCCGGTGTGTCCCCGAGAGGTATAGGCAGACCGCTCGCTCGATCGAGTCTCTGCTAGACCTCTCCACCATGACGATCGAGGAGGCGATTGGTCGCCTCAAGGTCGTCGACAGCGACGAGCCACAACCTCCCTCGGGAGGTATCTCCATCGGCGGGAAGCTCCACCTCACTCAGGAGCAGTGGGAGGCCCGGCGCGGTGACAGGAAGAAGGGGGAGCCCTCTTCCTCGACTGATGGCCGCAAGCGCGGCAAGCCGCGCAGGGGGCGCGGAGGTGCCCAGGCCGAGGCACGAGGGCACGCCGAGGGCGGCGCCCGCGGAGGCGCTCAAGGCGGCGCCGCCGACAAGCCCAAGGCGGCACGAGACGACGCCTGCCACAACTGTGGCAGGCCCGGCCACTGGGCCAAGGATTGCCCGCAGTGGAGGCGTGAAGGCCAAGCCCACGTCGCGGAGGCCCGGCCGGATGACGAGGCGGCTCTGTTCCTGCTTCACGGGGCCATGGAGCTGCACCCGGCGGCACCGTCCGCCACCACCCTACTCCACCTCGATCAGCCGCATGCCCGAGTCGTCCTCGGCAACGGCTCCGACGACGACAGGATCGACGGCTGGTACCTCCTATGTAGCACCGATACGGATAGGCGTATCAGTATCGGCCCGATACGGATAGGCGTATCAGTATCGGCCCGATACGGATACGTGGATACGTCAAATTTCTGCAAAAGTTAAAGGCACAAAGGTGTATCGGAGTATCGGATACGGATACGCGGATACGTATCGGATACGTGATACGGGGTCATGTTTTAGTATCCGGGTTATAGAGGGTACCTCGACTCCGGCGCCATGCACCACATGACCGGACGGCGGGAGTTCTTCTCCGACCTGGACACCGACGTAGGTGGCTCCGTCAGGTTTGGGGACTCCTCTGCCGTGGAGATCAAGGGCGTGGGCTCCGTGATTTTCACCGCCAAGTCCGACGAGCATCAGATGCTCACCGGAGTCTACTACATCCCGACGCTGCGGAACTCCATCATCAGCCTTGGGCAGCTCGATGAGAGCGACTCACGCGTGGTGATCGACAGCGGGGTCCTCCGCATCTGGGACCATCATCGCCAGCTTCTCGCCAGGGTGGTTCGAGGGAAGAACCGCCTCTACATCCTCCACGTCGGGGTGGCCCAGCCTCTTTGTCTTGCAGCTCGCAGGGACGACGAGGCATAGCAGTGGCACGAGCGCTTCGGGCACCTCCACTTTGAGGCCCTGAAGCGGCTCGGCGCCAAGGAGATGGTGCGAGGCCTCCCGTGCCTCGACCACGTGGAGCAGCTCTGCGACGTCTGCGTGCTGACGAAGCAGAGGCGGCACCCCTTCCCCCAGCAGGCGAGTTTCCGAGCCAAGGAGCCGGCCACACCAGGAGGCTACTTCCTGCTGCTCGTCGACGATCTCTCCCGCTACACGTGGGTGATGATCCTCGGCAGCAAGGGGGAGGCTGCGGACGCCATCAGGCGTGCTCAGGCTGCTGCGGAGGCGGAGAGCGGCCGCAAGTTGCGCGTGCTGCGCACCGACAACGGCGACGAGTTCACGGCAGCCGAGTTCGCGCCGCACTGCGCGGATGAGGGCATCCAGCGCCACTACTCCGCGCCGACAGCCCGCAGCAGAACGGCGTCGTCGAGCGGCGCAACCAGACGGTTGTGGGGATGGCCCAGGCCCTCCTCAAGCAGAGGGGGATGCCGGCTGTCTTCTGGGGAGAGGCGGTGGTGACGGCCGTCCACATCCTCAACCGCTCGCCCACCAAGGCACTCGACGGCATGATGCCGTATGAGACTTGGCATGGGCGCAAGCCGGCGGTCTCCCACCTGCGGGTCTTCGACTGCCTCGCGTTCGCCAAGGAGCTTGGCCACATCGGCAAGCTCGACGACAGGAGCACTCCGGGAGAGCATGGCATTGTGAGTGTGAATGAAGAAAAACCAGAAAACTTCCCCAGCTCGAGTGTCATCCTCTCATCCATGAGAGTAACTATTGAATTACTAACAGAGCGTACCGTGCAGGTGCAGGGGGAGGCACCGGGGTTGCGCGTGGCGCAGCAGAAGACACCGGGTCCCCGCGCGGCACGTCAAGAGGTCTGGGGGCCGCGCGTGGCGCGACAGCAGGCACCGGGGCCGCGCGGGGCGCAGCAGGGATCACCGGAAGCGGTGTCGGAGTCCCAGGAAAACCTGCAGGGAAAGGACAGACAGGTAAAGGTGGCTGAACCACCGGGTCAGGAGAAAACAGAGACTCCAACTTGGGGTCAGGGGAAGGTGTAGAGGAGATGGAGTAGGAAAAATCCGACTCGTCAAACACAACGTGTCGAGAGATGAGGACCCGGCGAGAGGTGAGGTCAAAGCATCGATACCCCTTGTGGTCAGGGGAGTAACTAAGAAACACACAACGAGTCGAGCGGGGCGCCAGCTTGTGAGGAGCAGTGGCGGAGATGTTAGGATAACATGCACACCCGAAGACACGACGGTGGTCGTAGCGAGGAGGGGTACCGAAAAGAGCGTGGTGTGGAGTGGGAGCTGGGGAAGCAGTGGACGGAAGGCAGTTGAGCAAGTATGTGGCGGTGTGGAGGCTCTCAGCCCAGAAGCGGGGAGGCAGAGAGGCCTGGATCAGAAGGGTGCGCATGACGTCGTTCGTCGTGCGAATCATCCACTCAGCCTTGCCGTTCTGTGGAGAGGTATACGGACAAGACATACGCAGCTGAACACCCCGAGAGAGGAAGAAAGAACGGGAGGTGGAGTTGTCGAACTCACGCCCGTTGTCACACTGGACGGCCTTAATGGTGAGGCCGAACTGAGTGTACACCCATGCGAGAAGTGGAGGAGGGTGGGAAAGGTCTCAGACTTGGCGCGCAAAGGAAAAATCCAAGAATAGTGTGAGAAATCATCGACCACCACCAGATAGTATTTATAGTCAGAAAGGCAGAGAACAGGAGAGGTCCACAGGTCACAATGAACAAGATCAAAGGCATGCGTCGCATACGAAGAAGAAAAAAAAAGCCAAACATGATGACCAAGCTGGCACGCATGGCAGAGGTGCTCAGCAGGTGCCCTAGTACGAGGAACATCGGTACTACAACTGAGCTGAGCCAGAACATCGCGGCCAGGGTGACCAAGACGGCGGTGCCAGGTGGTGGAAGACGGCGTCGCAGCAAAAGCGGCAGACGAAGAAGGCGAAAGTGGTGCAGCGGAAGATGGAAGACGAAGGGTGTAAAGGGGCCCCGTGCTGTCACACCGGAGGAGCGGACGCCGGGAGGCCGAATCCTTTACAGGAAGGCCAGAAGAGTCAAATTCGATAGAACAAGAATTGTCAGCTGTAAACTGACGAATGGAAAAGAGGTTATGATTTATGAACCATCCGAGGAGCAACAAGGACATTGGGAAGAAGAAAAGAACCAGAAGCAGAACCCACGGCGATGACAGAAAGACAAGACCCATCACCAACCATGATGGAAGAAGGACAGGAGGGGTGTAGGGGTCGGACAGAAGAGAGGATACCGGCATCTGGGGTGGTGTGGAAGGAGGCACCCGAGTCGGCGATCCACTCGGTGCTGACCGGCGGCGTCAGCCCCAGGGCGCTGACGGACTGCGCCAGTGCGGCCTGGTCCCACCCCCCAGGCCAGGTCGGCTGCTGGCTGGGCTGAGCGGGCGGGGTCCAGAACGGCGCGAACAGAAGAGCAGCACCGGTGAACATGGCCGCCGGCTGAGGACGAGGCCCCCCCGACCCTGAAACGGCCACATTGGGATGCGCCCTGACCATGGGGTGCTGAAGGATGGCCAGGGCGTACCTCCAGGGGCAGGAGCAGGAGTGGGAGCCGGAGTCAGGGTCGGAGTGCCCCGATGGCCTCCACCAGTACCACCAGAGGTAGTGCCGCCAGCACCACCACCACATCCGCCCCGACGACGACGCCCGCGGCCTCCCCCACTTCCGGTCTGGCCGGTGAGAGGAGCACCAAGGAGGGGGTCGGTCCAGGGTCCAGATCCAGAGGGCAGAGCCGGGTGGGAGGACAGAGCGCCGTGCTCGGTGAAGGAGACGACGGGCTGAATATGCTCCCAAGCGAGGGCAGTCGCACGGATGCGCTCCAGAGCCGCCGAAGCCTCGGACTTGGCGGCGAGGAGGGCCGCGGCGAGAGCAGCTTCGGCCGTAGCAGCGTCGGCGACGATCTGCCGCCCGCGGAAGGCGGCGGCGAACGGCGCGTATGCGGGGCATACCAAACGCAGGCCACGCGGGCGCGGCCGTCGCGGGCAAGGGCACGCGCGCCATGGCCAGCGCGGCCGTCGCGGGCGCAAGCAGGGGCGCGTGCACAGGCGCCGCGGGCGCGGGCAGAGGTGCCGCGGACGGCGCGGGCACGGGCTCCTCGGGCGCGGGCAGAGGTGCCGCGGACGGCGCGGGCACGGGAACAGGCGCGGGCACGGGCACCTCGGGCGTGGGCAGAGGCGGCGGCGCGGGCGCGTGCAGAGGCGCGGCCGGCGCGGGCGCCACGGCGGCGAGGGCGATGGCGACGTGGGGCGGCCAGATCCACGCGGAGGCAGGGGTGCCACCGAGAACAGAGGAAAGGGGAGGGAGGGGCGGCGCCAGCGGCCGGCCGGCCGCGGCGGCGGTGTCCAGGTCCGGCCCGCCCGCAGCAGCGGCGAGGGCGGCCTCGGTCTTTGCGGCGAGGAGGGCCGCATCGAGAGCAGCGTCAGCCGTAGAGGCGCCGGCGACAAGCTGCTGCCCGCGGAACGCGGCTGCGGCGAACGGCGCATCCACGGAGGGCATGCCGAACAGAGGCCAGGTCGGAGGAGGCGCGTGGGCATCGGCGGCGCCTGGGGCGGCTGGTGCGGCCCAGGCGGCGGCGGCTGGGTCGCCACGTGTGGCCCGGGGGGCGGGGGCGGCTGGGCCGGCCCAGGGGGCGGCGTGTGCGGCCTAGCGGGCAGATCGGCCCCGGCCGCACCAGCCCCTGCGCCCCCGGCCCCTTCCGCGCCGCCGGGCTCGTCCGCGGCGGCGGCCCCTGCGGCTCCGCCCGCACCCCCCGGCCACGGCGCGTGCGACAGCCGCGGCGGCGGCGGCGGCCGGGTCTTGCAGATGAGCTTGGGCGGCGAGGGCGGCAGCCGGAGACCGGGGCCAGGAGAGGGCCGGAGCAGGGGAGGCGGCGGGAGATCTGCTCCAGGCGGCGGCCGAAACAGGGGAGAGAGAAGAGGCGGCCGCCTGGAGAGGGAAGGAGAGGAGGGGAGGGGAGGAGGCGCCGGCGGCCGGCGGCCGGCGGCCGGCCATGGCTGCCGGCGGCGGCGAAGGCGGGCTGGTGGAAGGAGTGAGGAAGGAGAAACCTAGACTGATGATACCATGATGGAGAATAATTGTGTGTATTCCTCCAAACCCTAGAAGGGTGGGCAATATAGTAGTAATACATGGGCCTCTAGATGGGCCTCTATACATGTGCTCAATATACACCAACAGGGCCTACATACTGTTCGTTGATCTTTTTACAAAATGAACACAGTTGTGTGTTCAAGAAAAAATTTGGTGCCTACATAATGTTGTTGCAGCTGCCCCTACCCCAAGACCAGCGGTTATTAAACAGTCAGGGATGGCACATGTTTATGTTAAACCTGCCCAACCTGCTGCATCCTATGACATGGAAATCTCCAGGTACATAGCAGGATTGGTTTTGATGTTCCTTTTTATCTAGGTTCTTTGTTTAAAAATAAATCACGGTCCAGATATGCAAAAAAATTGTGGCCCATGTCTTGCATTGTGAATTTAAAGCTCGAAGGAACGGAGCATACTTGAGTAGACGAGACCATATGCATTTCATTTCCAGAATCAACTGGCCAGACCAGAGTGCCTTGAGGTTCCATGTAAAAATGCTCTTGGCCTCCAACTTGCACTTCTCCTGATATGATTCTGTCACAAGCACCAGACATGAAACATTGTTCAACATCGCCTTTTCCAAGGCATCGCTTGGTATTTGGATGAAAGCTTCCATTCTTGACAGCATCCTCTATTGATAAAATTGCTGGTAGCTCGGAATATTCAATATGTACTTTGTTGGCGGCATTTTTCGCATTATCATGGGTATCAGCTACAACAATTCCAATTGTCTGTCAATAAGAAGAAAGAGATGTGTAACTGAATTACTGAAATATTAAGAAATACAACATTTTACTAAAAGTAATATCTAAATCAGTAACAGTATGCATAAAATATCAGATGAAGGAGTTGATACCTGACCAACACAAGTAACAACTTCTGATGCAAAAACCTCCTCGTCATGAATAATTGGTCCAGTATGGTTAGTACCAGGAATGTCTTTCGAAAGGAACAGCCCAACAAAGCCAGGGGAAGATTTGGCAATTGAATCATCAATTGACAATATGCGAGCATGAGCCTTCTTACTCAGCACCAGAGCAGCATGCAAAGTATTAGGGGGTGTCGGTGTGTCGTCAGTATATTCAGCCTCACCAGTGACCTGGCATAATGGAAGGTATAGCAAATGATGTAAATGATATGGGCACCATTTTCAATATAAAGGAAATAGCAATGTTGCATGAAAAACGATGTAGGAAGTTAGGGTATGTTTAGTTCCTAACTCAAAACAGTAGGATAGATTCCTATCGTATAATATATAGAAATTATAGGGTGTAAAAAAAACAGAACAGCTTAAGAATGTAAACTTCTTTTTTGTTGGAAGTTGCGAACCATAGAAATCTTAAATTTGAAGTTCGCCAACCATACATTCAATGGAGTGGACAATCCCTTGAAAGATCTTATTTCTGATACTCAAAAGGATTTAATTATCTACATAATGAATAGAGTATTCAAGTGAGCACATAGACCTTCAAAAGCATCATTAACTGAAAAATTAGGGGATCTGTCGGGACAGAGGTAACCCCAGGTCCCAACAACCTCAAGCAATGGGCATTGGAAGAACATATGAAATAGAGTCCCTTCATGCTGACTCGAGCAAAGATAACTCGGCAGATGAATATTTGTACCTTGCCCAGCAATGCTAGTGGACTGGGCAAGAAGTGCTTGATTCCCTAGCCTCAGCTTTCCAACCAGGAGTTTTTTTGCTTTGATAGAGACCCAAAATACCCAAATTCCACTAGCAGGGATTTCCTTGCCAGCATGGCTAAGTTATGAGGAATAGAGAAACCAGACATGATCTTAATGCAGCAGTGCAGCACCAGACAAGTAAATTGAAGAGACTACAGAAGATAAAAATTATCCCAGCATGATAGAACTAAAAAAAATGCTTGTATTTGGAGATCACAACTACCTAGAGGACCACAGTTCACATACATATTTGAGATAGGCATGTTTAATCAGTGGGTTTCATTCAAAACACCCCAAATAACAGCCATTGTAAGTAAAAGAGAGGAAAGATGAGGACAATTATTAAGCCTTCTCATTGACCATGCATGTTCAAATAGGAAATTGCTGGCACAGAAGTGTCAGGTGAGTAACCACATAAGACAAGAGGAAAGAAATATGGAAGCATGCAAAGTGAATGCAGAAACAGAGCATTTGATGAGCTAGATAGTTGCATCCCATTTTGCCAGCTTTGGTTCTGCACTAACTTAATAATATTTGGTGCCTACTGGTTATTTTTAAATAAGGTATCTAGAAGGATAGATCTACTAAACCTCTTCCCCTAAATGCTACTGTCAATGTAACCTCTGTTACTCCTTGGGTTTTTTTGACTATGCATGGTTAATTCTACTGTCAATGTAACCAAAACGGAATGGCAAAGATAAAAATTTGGAGAAAATGCTAATTGACTGATAATACCTGAAGCGTAGCTGACATATGAACCATTGGCTGGCCTACTGAGGTTCCTTGCTTCACTATTTCATAACCTTGAGTCCCAACAGCAACAGGCCTACTGTACGGTTGTATAGCTGATGCATGATCAGCATGCAATCCATCTTCCAGCAATCCTTTCATGTTCATATCATGAGTAACAGAAAGAAAAAATTTGAAGAAGAAACTCAAAGTAAGTGATCTGCGGAATTCAACCATTCCACCAGGTGCATTCTCTGATAGAGGGATGTCTTCTTTTAACAGATTGAAGGTATCATCTAACAACTCAAAGTTCCAATTCTTTCCAGTAAGGAAGTTTTCAGTCTTTGAAGCACTGAGTGGAACTGCAGCTACCCCTCCATAGACAATTGAGACATCAGATATTATCCATTTTCCTTCAGTTTCTCTTAAATACACACGCATTCCCGCATTTACCAAAGCAATGTCATCCTCCCTTCTATGTGCCTGTTTAAATTCTTTCACATATTCAAAAGGCCTTGTCCATGGTAGTATGACAGAAAGTAATATTTCATTAGGTTTTATGTCAACTTTACGGTAACCAAGAAAGAAATCTTTTGCGAGTGTAGTTCGAACATTGCCGTTCACATCTGTTATCTGGAATTTTGCACCAATAGCCATCCAAAGTGGATTCAGGTCCGATATTGGACTAGCGGTACAAATGTTACCACCAACAGAAGCAACATTCCTGATTTGTGTTCCTGCAAACCATTTTAACTGACGTACTATTGCCTGACATGATGAAGTTTCAGGTAAATCACGTTCTGCAATAACCTTCTTAAGGAAATTTTGAAGCTGTGCAAGTCTTACAGCAGAACCAATGTGTATGCCATCTTCTTTAACTTTGAGAGTATTAAGCTCCGGAACATGAGTGACTGAGATCATGACCTTATATTGGGCATTCTTAAACTTTGTTTCAACTCCCACTTCTGAGTTACCAATGATAAGCTTTGCATCTGGATAGCATGATTTCAAATGTAGTACTTGATTTAGTTTAAGAGGTCTAAACCACCTAATCTCATTATACCCCTTTAATTTAAGTGGCATAACTTTTCTCAACTGAAGTTCTGGGGGGAAGATGAGTTCTTTGTCATCATATGAATTTCCATCAATTTCATTGTATGAACAAGGTGAATATCTTTCCACAGATGATGGTAGTGAAGAATTGACATTGGCATCTGCCTCATTTTGGCAAGAACATGGCTTCCCAGTTGAAGGGCAGATAGCTTGGCCATCTGTGTTTTGTGAAGATGAATTGGTGTACACCAAATTATCTGTTTTGGCAAAAACACGGAAGGCATCTATAATTGGTCGGTAGCCAGTACACCGACACAAATTTCCTGCAAGGCAGTCTTCGATCTGTTCTTCAGTAGGAGGCTCTTTGCTAGATCTCAGCAGTGCATACATCGACATCACAAAACCAGGGGTGCAGAACCCACATTGTGAACCATGCGCCTTGGCTAAACATTCCTGCAAGGAAAGTAGAACATCATGATAGAAGAGAAGGGAACAGGCCAGGAAAACACAGTGCACGACAAGAGCTGTAGCAAACATTAACAGCACTGATCCATTTTCTCAATTCTTCAAGCTGTTTAAATTAAACATGAAACAAAGTGAGACAGCTTTAAGTGTTGGTTCTCTATAAACAGCTTTTGAGTCATAAACAGTTTTTTTTTAAATGCCAGGAGCAATGGCCCATCATTTAAGAGAGGAGATGGGGCGCCCATGCAGACCACGGGCTCGAACGTGGACGGGCATGCGGACGAATGAGCTATCTCTCGGTCCCCGAGTCATAAATAGTATGATACAAAAAGATGCAATTAATGAACTGTGGGGGTTTTCTTGGCCTAATTGACAGCTTTGAGAAGATTAACATGATTAAGAAAACGATGTATAAACACAAACGATATATACAACAAGAGCAAGTCGGGGGGTAGTCTCAGCATGAGACCAATGCTTGTGAAACAATCTTCTTTCAGTGTATACGCATTAGATATATTTCTCTTTTGTTTCGAGGAAATGTTGATCTTTTTTTTTCTCAAACACACAGGAAAGCTGTGTATCATTGCATTAATAGAAGAAAAGAGTCATACATAGACCCGAACCCCCCCCCCCCCACACACACCCCCTAAGAAACTTAGGAAGTAAACACCCGTCACACTAGGTACAGCGACCAACATAGGAGCCAGCAAACTAACCCCCTCCCTCTCCCTGGACAGAGACCAGGGAAAGGCCCCTAGCTCCTGCAACTATGCTCCACAACTGTGCTTCATCCATGGCCAAGGATAGAGCAGTGGTGACACTTGGGACAGTCCCATTGATACACAATCAATCCGGTGTCTCCAAACGCTCCAGGCACCAAGAATAACGAGAGAGTTACCAGCCATGTTGTGCTACTAACAACTGATTTTTGGCATGTCGATCATGTAATGTTGTGACAATTGGTTTAACCATTGTATCATGTTTGTCTTGAGCGGAATTGGTTTATATTAGAATAATAGTCAACCTCTACTCAACCCTATCCAACAGACCAACAGGATATACATCTAAAGGCATTGAATTCACACTGAGCGCTGCTAAAGAAACGTAACCTTTTTCAATAGAATTATAACAATACAAAGATATCAAGTAATAACCCTGTACAGGCTTCAATATCTTCCATATTAGCCATTGCATCAGCCATCAATGGGAACACTCTAAAATGGTGTATTCTAGCCATAGTCCGGTTCAACAATAGGAGAAAATCAGAATTGGCAGTCTTGCCAATCTGGTGTGGACTAAAAGATTGGTGGGATAAAAAAGCAGCAGCATCTTAGCTCCAGTGACCATCCAGACCATTTAACTGTTGTGCTACAAATAGAATAAACATGCTAAATAACTAATATTGCAGGCCCCATTGAACTAGGTGACCCAGTGACCACAGAACCAGTGGAACAGTAGCCTAAGCAGTTTGATGACTGGTTCGACTTTTCATTCTATGCTTCTTGCTCAAGGATTTCTTCTAGATATGAGCAGGTGCCACATGAACAGACAAGGGGAAATATTTCACGTACAACCATTTGGAGCATAACTCTAGTACAACTGTGCATCTAAACCATCCAATGGATTGATGAGCTCATCCAGGTGATTTCAACCGATGGACCAAGTTGTACACAAATGGTTGTACATGTAGCAGTACTCATCTACAAGTCACACAAGAACAGTGCATCACCTGAACAGGGTGCAAACCTCGTTGGCGATCTCCAATTCCCTCAACTGTGATTATGTGCATTCCTTCCACAGAATAAAGTGGAGCCAAGCATGCATTGATTGCAAAATGCCTGAATGAAGTAGGTCACGTTTTTTACATGAATCTTGATTCTATACATTATAATTGACATAAAATAGGTTCTTCGAAAAAAAAAGTAATTGGCATAAAATTACAAAATAAAGGCATATATAACAAGTACAGGATTCTACATCCCATGTGAGGGAGTAATGGCATCTCCACCATGGCGAAACCAGTTTTTAGAACACTAAAGAAGGTAAATCTTAAAATCTATTTCTATGGTTACCTGTCACTTTATGTTGTTTGAGAGAAAGAGAGACAGTGCACAAAACATCCTTTGATACAGGAATATGGTTCTCACAGTGATTTCTTTGTAGTTAAGTCATAGCAAGAGACCATGACAGTGCAGGCTCCACAACCACCTTCACCACATCCAAGCTTTGTCCCTCGAAGGCCGATATCTATAATGCATAGTTAGAAAAACATTAAGGTACTGCAAACCATGAAATAAAATAATTTGTGACACTGTATATAAATCGCCAGAGAGGGCAAATGCAACCCTCTGAGAAGTTGCTGTGGTACTATTTTTCTTGCATCAGATTGCACAGTTAGATGCAAACTGGGAAAAAGAAACCTCTGAAACTGATTAGTCGATGTTAAAAATTGCTAACATGTAATGAAGATCACTGCTAAGATGATGAGTTGGAGAAATGGATAGGCAGCTTGATTCAAAATTTATGTATATTGAATAGGTAATCATTCTCTTTGTTAGCTTCCCATAAATTTGGTTCCAACTCATCGGCTGGTGCGAATTTACTGCCCATTACTAGTAAGAATAATTACATGACAAAAATATGGTAGGCACGTTTCTCTCTGTCTCTCCAGTTTGTCTGACCATCTTCCAGCAGGAGAAAACAGGGGGCTCATTTGCTATATTTCACTCATTCCAGTAGGAGAACGATCGCAAATCTGATTGTCTTTTGATATTAATATTGTGCATGTAAGATCAATGAACTTAACACACAATTAAGTATTTAAGAAACAGAACGAGAACTGGTTATACTTCGTGTATTCAATAAGCAAAGATAAGGAAAGCTGACCCACATGTGAACCATGATCAACACATACCATTGCCTTTTTTCCCCTCTGTAATCACTAATCACTACTCCTTAAAGTGATTGGAGATACCCCAAAACTTCTGGTGGATCAGCTAAACATGTGCTGGAAGAAAGCGGGGTTTTTACATATTTGCCATTCTTACGGTTGCGTGTGTGGCAACCGTAAGAATGGCATATATGTAAAAAAAACCCGAAGAAAGCAAGAAGAGCACTATATACCGAATCAACCTATGCTCTGAGTGGCCAGTGGGGTCATGGGAGCAGGAATTTTGGGGAATTTTGCTGCGTAAGTTCCGTGGGGCCCTGGTGTTGCCTGAGAGCTGGGTTATAGGTATCCTTGAGGCATCTGCCAAATGAACTCATGTTCTCCTCCTTCCCCAATCCTACTTGAATCTGTCTCACGTCACCGCCACAGCCAGCGACAAATTTGAATGCAGGAAAGTAGCCGAGGCTAGCTTCGTCCTGGCATTAGACGCTCCACTTAAATTCTCTCTTCTAAAAGAAGAAAGAGAAGCAGGCGACAGATTCCAGTGGATTTCCGGATTCCAATCTGGGACCAGCCAAAAGCGCATCAAAACAGTTGCGGTAAAACTCCCCGTACCAACTGACCACCACACCCACCAACTGCTACTGCTAGTACCATGCGAATTTTAATCCTCTGGGTACTTCGACAGAAACAGCAAAAACACACACAGAGAAGGTGAGAGTGAGGGAGAGCACGACCTCTGAGGTACTGGAGCAGGGTGAGGTGGGCGAGGCCGTCGGGGAGCACGCGGCGGACGCCGTTGACGTAGACGACCGCCTCGTCGGACCACTCCGCCTCCGCCGCCGCCGTGCCCTCCGGCGACCCCGTGAGCGATCCCATCGGATCGGGTTCCGAGAGGGGCGAAGCAAGGTTAAGGCCCGGCGAGAGAACGCTGCGCTGCGCTGCGCTCTAGCCGGCGCGGATGGGCTCCGTCCGCCCGCGGGTGTCCAGGAGAGAGGTTGGATGCGCGCGCGGGGCTCTGCTCTGGTAGCGTGGTGTGGCGCGGCACGGGTCTGATCGGTGGTGATTCGGATGGGATCAGATCACGGCAGGGCAGGGGGGGCAGGGTTGGTGGCGGTCGCGGTGCGTGCCCGGAGACACGGAACGGAAGGGGGAGCGGCGCTACGTGAGCGCTGAGCGGAGCGCCGGTAGCGGTAGCGCGCGGCTGTCACGGGGATGCCGCTTTTCCTAAACAAATTTCGGGGCAAACTCTACGCTGGCTGTGTTGACTTCCATCTATAGCAAATAACCCATGCATGGAATATTAAATGTAGGTAAATAAAAAAACTAATTGTATAGTTTTGATATACGTTGCGAGACGAATCTTTTGAGCCTAGTTAGATCATAATAGGACAATATTTACTACAAACAAACGAAAAATGCTACAGTATACTATAGTGTCCGATGTGACTTTTTCTACCAATTTTTCCAGGATCTAAACACACCCCAGAAAGACCACTGGTGGATGATGCGGCCATGTGGGGACCAGTGCGTCCCTTGGTGACGTGGATGTGGGTAGTCCGTCAAGATGGGGACGCAGCGGTCGCATCTCGGACAAGATGGTTCGATAGCGGGTTGAGAAGAGGTTGCTCCCGACAACAGTGTGGCACAGTGGCGTAGGGTAGAAAACTACCGGAATTTGTCGGATAATATTGTTGCCGTTTTTATTTTTACATTTTAATACGAAAATGGAATGGTTGAACATGAAAACGAATACGGACTTATAAGATACCAAAAACAAACTAATTCGAACAGATATGTATAAAATGAATAGTCTACGAAAAATTAAAAATTGAAAACATCGTACCCAATCATCAAACATACCTGAAATGAGTACATGAAAACACAGACTAACACAAGTAATGATAAATTATGATAATAATTCACAATCTTAGAAACAAGTTCACAGCCACAATAGTGTACAGTACATAGTCGCAACTCATAAACCTACGCTTAGAGATAGAAGATTTAACAAATTCACAGCCACATCCAAACACATACCAGTGCAAAAAGAAGACAGTCTCACAGACACATAGTAGAGGGTGCTCCAATTCTATTGGGTTGGGCTGGCGAGGGGTTTAGAACGGAGGTGGCTGAGCTTCTTTATATTGCCTACAAAAAATATTAACCTCCGAACCCGTGTCCAATCTGTACATAGTGGTCTGTTACTCATGAGAAAGGTCGGATCCCAACTATCTTTTGGACATCAAACAAGTGAGGAGGGGGTTTTTTTACGAACCGGAAGTCGAACTACCAACCTGGTGGTTTTCTGTTCAATACTCCCACCAACTTTGTTCCGGAGGGTTAAAGAGAAGCGCAGAGTTTTTCTTGGTTGGAGGAAGTTGAGATAAGGGATGAAGAAGGGAGTATAATTTGTGGTTTATGCCTTAGTGGCAATGTTATCATGAGAAAATGGTGGTGCCAGGGCAAAGCATGATATCGTGTTTATGGATGGAAGCCCAGCGCAACGAACTAGTATTAGGTGGAGTTTAGTTAGAGCAGATTGGGAAGAAGTAGAGCTCTTCTAGTTAGGAGGAAGTTGAGACCATGGAAGGGATGTGAAAAAAGAGGTAAAAAGATGGTGGTTGCTGAAGATAACTTACAGCATTGGTACATTCAAAAAAAAGAATTGATACATTCAAATCGACGATATTTCAGATAAGCAAATCACTAATAGAGAGGTGAGCATTTTTTTCTTTACCATTCTCCATCCAGGCTCACAACAAAGTCGAAATCAACACCAAGCTAGCGAAGGAAGAAGGCCCACTCTCCTCTGCTCTGGAGTCTGGATGCCCATGTTCCGTGAGATGCCTGGCCCCCGATGCTGGTTCTGCGGTCGACCGTGAGCAGCCTTCCTCATGGTCAACAACCGCACGTGGGTGGACCCCCCACAGACCCCAATAATTCACCGCCGTATTCCTCCCGTGACACAGATTCTTCCTCCTCCATTCCTCCCGTTCTCTTGCCTCCTTTTCTCCTCCTATGTTTCTTCCTCCCGGTCCCCTTCCATTTCCTCTCTTCTGAGCGCCGCCACCTCCCCGCCGTCGCAGCCGCGCGCCGCCACCTCTCCCTTCCTCCTTTGAAGCCGCGCTCCCTCCCCTATTGAGCGCCGCCGCCGCCTCCATGAGCGCCGCCGCCGCCGCCGGATCCGCGCTCCCCGCCGCCGCGCGCCGCCAGATCCGCGCGCTCCTCCGCACGCCGCCGCCGCGGGCTCCCCCGGCACCGCCGCCGCCGGATCCGCCTCCCTGGGCCGCGCGCTGCCCCGCCGGTGAGGAGGACGATGGGACACGGTTTTTTTTTCATTTTTAACCTAAGATTTTTTATTTTTTATGTAATTTTTTTCTTGATTTTTTAAATTTATTTCATACAATTTTTTCTTGAAAAAATTTCTGCTCTTCAATTTTTTTCTTTGATTTTTTCCTTAATTTTTTTTTCTCTCCAATTTTTCTTTGAAAATTTTGCTGCTGCTCCAAAAAAAATTTGAATTTTTTTCTAAATTTTTTTCGCCAGAAAACTTACTATAAATGGAAAAAAAGTACTGTCGAAAAATCGGCCGTACGGAGAGGCTCCGTACGGTCGACCACAAATTAGTGTGACCCGCCTGGGCCTTACCTCCCCGAAAATCGGTAAGCAAAATTATTAAAGTAATACTCCCTCCATTTTAAATTATAAATTATTTAGCCAAATCTAGGTACATAGTTTATGTAGGTGTCAAAACAACCTATAATTTGAAATTCCAAGAGTAACTACAAACTAAGGGTTCGAGTCCTATTCAATGGTAGGCGAAAATGCATATGATGATTTCATCAATTTCGAAAATTTCCCGGCCAAATCTCTCTCTCGAAAATTTGCCAGCCCAATTTCTCAAAGATGCTCATAGATATAAAGTTGCATGCGTATATTCATAGCGATAAATGTATACATGTATGTGAATGTCTACATCTATACTATGTTTCTTAAAAAATATTAAAAATATTAAAGTAGTAACTGATCACCAATTCATTGATCATCCGTTCTCATCCATAAATAGGCAACCTCTGATATCCTGAACAGATTATTAAATTTACAGACATCAGTGGAAGTAGTTTTCTTCCCATGATCTAATTGCAAATCCAAAATCCAACTGCTTATAAGACTAAAAACGATTTTGTGCAAGCATAGAAATACCTGATTTTTTTTCATACTACCCTTGTATCCGTACTGATGGTCGACTACAGATGTAATACAACTCAAGGCAACTCAAGGTTCATTCACCGTAGCACTAAATGTTACATGATACACTAGCCGTTTGGAGCTAAGTGGTGACTAAACTACACAATATTCTACAAATTTGCTGCCACTTCAAAACGTGGCAGCACTCAACTGCTATCCTATCCTTGATACATATGGAATCACTCCTATAACTGCAAGCACACTACATGCATTACTCAAAACAATCCAAAGAAACCATGCCGCTGCTGGCGACTGCTGCTGCTGCTGCTGTAGCTGCCTCCCGGGGGAGTCACAGATATCCTGTCTGCATTAGCCAACGCCCACTTGTTGAAATCCGGTGAGGACACAAGTTGTTTCATGGCTTTCCTTGTCTCCTCTCTGGTGAATGCTTTGTATTCCTCTTCCGATAATTTCCTCCTATCTGGGGTAGTATGATATGTCGAATAGTAGTTGTCCATTGCAACACCATGTGACTGTGTCTTTGCTGAGCCTGGAAAAGCAGGGCAACAAGTTGTTTACCAATATAAAAGAATACTAAGCTGGGGCATCATGAAGGTACAACTAAAAGAAGTGACAAACCAGCAAGAGGTGAGTTTTTTCTCGGCCTACGTCGCAGGTGACCTTGGAGCTTGCCAAATCCATCTTGGTGGGCCCCATTCATGCTAGAATAGTCTTCACTTAAATCTCCATAATGGGAGGAATGTGTCACAGTTGCACTAGGAAGTCCCCTGCAGAGGGGTAATCATTGAATTTAGCTATCGCTTTCTAAAGCAAAATAGTTTTGTTCACATAATAACATGAAAAAAATGTCATTAGCATATAAACCAAAGGAATCACTGTGCCAGTACCTAGCACTGCAGGATTTTGGTTGCTACAAATAAGTTTAATGATTCATTTTCTATTTTTCATGTTTCACAGTTATTTATCATATTTGTATAGAATCTGTTGACTGGAACATGAATTCAAGAACAAATGTAGTGTTATGACAGAATGGTAAAATAACATGTTTTTTCAAGTTTTCAAGACAGTTTCTGAAAATTGTAGTCCCTTTGACAGTCTGGTCAAAAGAATGTGATGGTCCCGCAGTGTCATTCACTGGGAGTGGCAAAATCACGAGTGGTCAATGTTTGCAGTCCTAATATTGCAATTTTTTCAAGAATGTGTGGTTCTATGAAGTCTGTTAAATGGAGGGAGTGCTGCTATCCGATTAAAAGCACATAGATCAACTAGGTTACACATCCTTAATCCTAGTGACCAGGGAAGAAAAAAAGTGTCTGGGTCCTATACTATGTACACTCTCCATTTGAAAAACATGCTACGGTTTTGCAGAAATTTCAATCAGGCGTTGTAATATTTCAATTCCAAAGTAAATGGAAATCATTCCATCATTCAAAACATGGCCTAAATAGTAAAAAAGGTATGGGCAGTTGAGGCCTCTTCTCAAAATCGTATAAACATCAACCAAAAAAGTTAACCTTTTCACACCCAAAATACCAGACAGAATAGTTCTAATAGCAAAATAGATCCTACATGTCTAGATCTCAACACTTTAGATGAGCAGTTGTATCCAAACTGATGGGTCATGTACATCTAACATTACGTCAAAAAACACGTGTAAAAAAAAGATTGGAACCTATCGAGCTGATACTTGGCATATCAAGCAGAGTTTACCATACTGTGATAGATAGCGTAAAATTCTTGACTTCCCCTCAACTCTTGCAATTGCTTTGATGACTACACAAAAGACCAAAGCTGCAAATGCAAAGAGATAGTCCAGAGAACTCTACAGAGACAGAGGAAGCAAGAATTAGCATGATAATAAACAGATAAGGAAACAAGTACAATGCTCAGACCACAGTACGCTGTCACAGAGGGATTACCTGAAGGATCATAACAGCTGAAACAATCAAGATAGCCCACTCAACAAAAAAAGCCACACCCACGTCAACAGATCCATCTTCTGTTAGGACAAGTTTACGGACACCCCAGTAACCAAACCAGGCTCCAGCTAAGATGACCAATACAAGAAGGAATATTCCTAGCTGCAATTATGTATCTTACATTAGTTATCATAAGAAAAATGACAGAAACAAAATTAACAGAATAATGTTAATGAATGATAAAATACTAACAATAGCCTTATGTGACAATTTAATGTCATGATACGGAGCTCTGTAAACAATTTGATGTTCTCACATCGATTTGCTATCATATAAAAGGTAGAGTAGGCTATTCCCAACAGAACACAAGAAAACAAGCACAGTAAGCACACGCCACAAGGACGTTAAAGTATTACTAAGTCTTACTCCGTAAATGTTTATAAAACAGAACACAGGAAATGTAAGTGGGAAGCCGTGCAGCAATTCAAGAGATTGTACCACTGTTAAAATGTAAGTCATCCTCATTCGTACAGCAATTCAAGAGATTGTACCACTGTTAAAATGTAAGTCATCCTCATTCATACAGCAATTCAAGAGTTTGTACCACTGTTAAAATGTAAGTAATCCTCATTCCCTTATACATATGTAAATGCAGGTGAAAACAATAGAAACCAAAAGGACCTTTGATGGTAACCCAAATGACGAATTTACATACAGGATTATGCATGTCTTCAGTAATTCCAATTTCCACAAGAACTGAGCGCAACAGACCCGACAAATAGTGCAGAAAATAAGTCGTCATGCCAACCTGTTGTTGAGAGATCATCACGAATCAGTGATCAAGATACATGAGGTCGAAATCAAATAGAAAACTTATCAATAGTCTAACAGATACTTACAACTGTGGAGTAGGTAAAAATAGCAAGAGAACTCTTTCTACCAGTGGGTAAAAGCTTCATTCCCTGAAAGAAGATAGATTGGGAAAAAAAAAGGTTAGCTAACCAGGTAAGACTGGATACAGGTAAACAGAACTCTCTTTATTTGAACAGGCCACAAGTTAGATTTATATAAAAAGGCATCATGACTAGCACAAAGCAGCTTGATGTAAGTGATTACATTCAGGAAAGATCAGACTTTGTCTCAAGCACACACAGTCACCCACCCACGCCAGAAAAAAAAAGAACTAAAAAAACTAATCAAATAAACAATCAGCAGCACCTTCTAAGCATGGCAATTAGCAATATGATCCTAATTAAAGCATTGATACTGCAAATTACAACAAGTCGAACAGCTTGATCTCAAATAATCTATTTAATCATAGTGACAAGAAATGAAAATTCACGCTCAAGATGTTCGGAAAGGACTATAACAACTCGATATAAACAGATATGTCTGACACAAAATAGTATTGCAAGAAAGAAATGAAACATTATTTTCGTTTCCACAGTGAAAAAAACTCCTCTAAGTCTAAGGACATTATTTTCCTTTGAGGACATTACTTTCACAGTTTCATTTCATTCCTTTTCCCCAATATTATCCACTGTAAAACTTAGGTTCACTAATATCTGTAGTAGAGCAGGTCCATCATAAAATAATCACATCTACAAGCATCTGGATACTCCTTACAGAACATAGCTCTATAAACATGGTTATGTGTCTGTAGTAGCAGACAACAATGTCCATTGGCTACCTTATTTTGTTATCTGAAGCAAATTGAACAGAGAAGTCACAAAGCCCAATTTCACTGTGAGGAAACCCTATGTTAACAAAATGTTGCAATTTATGTAATGGGAGTGATAAGATTTTTCCTTGGCAATTCCACATACAAATATGAGACTTCAGATATTCCAGATTCCAACTAGCAGTTGCGAATTAGACAGTAAGCTTGTTCCATTGAACTATTACAAGAATGACACCACCCACCAGTACCAGTAGCAATCATCAGCTCAATTTATCATTCACCATATGTAGAACAGAGTGAAGAGGATTATACATTACCTGGAAGAGTATAATCAGTATCACAAGGAAAATGCCGATCGTCATCGCTCCACCGTAGTAGAACACCACAGACTCACTCAATGCGTGTGCCACCATCATCAGCACCAACCCCAGCACCAAGAACACCACCCTATGGATCAAGAACTCTGCATACACAACAACAGAAGATACACACTCCGCAATCAAGAACTAGGGGAAGACAAAGTGCACCAAGCACAAACTAAAGGAAGCGGAAGAGAGCATACCTTCCTCAGTGGACACCACAACAGACCTTGAAGGGTCAGCCGGCATTCTGAAATCCAAAATCCGTTGGTCATAGGGAGAGATGGCTTGCACCCAGAGCCCGCTCTTGGGCATCTTCTGCCACTGAGATGCCGCGCACTTGCACGGCCCCACTGTGGCATTCCTACAAACACAAAGCGCGCAACCCAACGAAAGTAAGCCAAGAAACATAAATTACTAGAGCTATATAACAAAAATGCTTGGATGCTTGGGGTTTAGTTCCCATTCCACTTACCGGTGGAAGCAGAGCTCGAGGCCGTGGGGGCGGGTGGCGTTGGCTCGAAGGCGAAGCGCGTGGAAGAAGCGCGACGGGTCGCGGAGCCGGGAGGGGCGGCCGCGGAGGAGGACGCGCGTGCAGTAGGGCCCGCCGGCTGCGCCGCCATCGCCAACGGAGATGGATCGCGCGGTAGGGAGGCGGACGAAGGCCGGCGGGTGCGAGGTGACTGCGAGATGGCGGGAAGAGGAGGGGGTTAGGGTTAGGGCTCTGGGTGTTCCGACGGCGGGGAGGGAGGCAGAAGCGTGCTTACCTGTGAGCTCGACGGGGGTGGAGACGGAGAGGGCGGCGGCGGAGGTGACGAGGAGGACGAGGACGGCGGGGAGGACGAGGAGCGGGTTCCGGCGGGGCGGAGGCATGGCAGCGGCGGCCGCGGATTTGGGGATTTCGGACGGGGAGGCGGGAGATGGAGGAAGGGAGGGAAAGAATGGGGTGGGATTGTAGCTTTGAAATGACGCCGTGTCCGTGGCTCCGTGGCCGGTGGCCGTCTGTCCTGCTGTTCCAGACGGAGGAGCTGGCAGGGGCGCGGGGGAAGGCGGCAGCTCACCTTGGTCACTAAGGAATACTCCTATATATGAATTTGCATATATTTTTCTTGCTATATTTTCCACGAGGAAGAAGGGGACATCCTTCGCAGTTTGCTGAAAGCCTGAAAAAGGTAAGATAATCCGAAAATGTTTCTTTCTTGCATAAATCCATATCTCCGCGTGTGATGATGGAGAAAAGGACTCATTGAATCAAGCATGCATCTTCGACTCTTGCCCAAATGCATAGACGCAACTCCAACATCTCTTTTTTCCCACTGCCAGTCTCCCACGACTCAAAAGCATGAGTTAAAACACGTCATGTCAACTTCAGAATTCCTTCGATCTTCAACCGATTCAAGCAATCATATTTCCCCACATGCCGAGTGCTAAACAATTGGGCTAGGCCCACTCCTTTGTTGAATCTTCAGGCCGTGTTTGGTTGCGCGTTGTAAAAATTTTGAAAAGACATCTTTTTACATTTGAAGTACTAAATATAGACTAATCACAAAAATAATTACATAACTCGTCTGTAAATCGCGAGACGAATCTAATGAGTCTAATTAATCCGTCATTAGAAGTTGTTTACTGTAGCATTACTGTAGCAATTTAGCATCTAATTAGATCCTAATTAGTTTTATTAGATTCGTCTCGCCATTTACAGACAACAGTCGCAATGCGTTTTTTATTTCATCTAGATTTAAGTCTCCATGCAGGTGCCGGAAAAAAAATTTGGAATTTGGATTTTTGCATCCAAACACGGCCTCAGTTCGACGAGTTGTGTCTGGCTGCCAACTGGGCCTTTTAAGTCCGGCCTGTAGTTATGAATTGTTGCATTTTTTATCCCACTTTTGTGCTGTTGTTTTCTTCTGGCAAAGTAGCCGATTTCATCCCTCGACTTCCTGCCAAGACTCAAATTCATTATTTTATAACTATCAAATGAGACAATTTAGTCCTCAAACTTTTCATTTAGATCCAATTTCATTTCTGGTGACATGGCATGCCAACTCAAAATGTACATCTCTGGTGAAGTGACATGCCAACTCAAAATGTATGTAAGGTTTTTTACATATTATCAAATCCAACATTGAAATCAACTCTAATGGTATACTAACCCATAATTCACTAACATAGCAAAAATAAGATACTAATGACCTTGTGTCTCTAAATAAAAAGCTTTAAACTTTTGATTATTTGTACATTCTCATTGACTATTGAAATATAATTTTTGCAAGGCATCAATTATTGTGAGGAAGAATCAGAGATCAAAAGAGTCCATTTATGTTTGTTGACCGACTTACATCACTCATTGTTGATTAGGCATGGCAACATGGCATGCCACATAGACAACATCACCAAAATAGAAAGTTTAAGAATTAGATTGGACGATTTCATAGTTGAGAGATGGATTTGAGCATGAAATAAAAATTGAGGTATCAAATCGGCTATTTTACCGATTCTTTTCTTCTTCTCTTCCGGTGAAAGATACACTGCTATTAACTCCGCTTTTGTACCCGTACGTCTCGATTCGCTTATAAATCCAAAAGATTTTTCTTTCATGCACGACTTATAAATTGTGCACACATTCTGCTGAATGGGCATCTTCAGTCAAACGTATGCCTGCTGAAACACGAGACCCAAACACATGCTAGCCAAAAGAAGGAATTGCATACAATGGAGTGCCCCTCCTAGTCCAGGTCACCAGGTGGTCAGCTCTGCTCACTTCGTCGACGGCTAGCCATATGCTGTGAGCTGGCTGTCGCTGACGAGGCCATCCACGGTGACGAACCTGATGCACCGCCGATGCAGCCCATGGAATGGATCGGAAGTTGTTGCGGACCGGAGCTCATCGATGCCCCAGCGCTGACGCCTATGCATGTTTGTGCTGGCCTGCTGCTGCTGGGGTTTAATTTGTTTCTCCTTCCTCGATTGTTCGCTCCAGTCAGATTTGCCAGCGCGCGGTGGAAGTGGAACCCTAACCTTGGCCCGTGTGCATGTCTGTGGGTGATTTTGAACCCAATCCCTTCTGCTTCGATTGACCATCCACTACCGGTTCAAAATAATTATCACCGCTCACCGCCGGTTTAGGTAGTGTTGGATTTAAGTCGATGGTGATGAGAGGTTCCATCACCGCTGGTTTATAAAAACCGACAGTGATGAGAGGGTTATCACCATCAGTTCACAAATCGTTGGTGATGAGGGCGCCAACCGTTGATGATGAGTGCTCATTACCAAGGTTTATTTTCTGAACTGACGGTGATGGGAAATCAATACCGCCAATTCAAGATAGGAACTGATGGTGATGAGCACTCAAACCAACGAACTGATAGTGATGATCTTTTTTCCATAAAAAATATATTCATATTAATATTGCACCATTTGTACATTATATATAATATATAATTATAGCAACAGAATTCAACCATATGATCTCATACATCAAGGTTAAAAGAAAGAGTCCATACATCAAGATTAAAACAAAGAGTCCATACACCAAATATATTGCAATGTTTGATGAGAACATTTAGCCTCATCTATAGTGAAGTCTCCCCTAAAAGGTCTATGAATTTTGCTTTTCTTACTGTACCGAGCGAAGACTATATATATATATATGCAAAATTATGAATGAGAAATTGCATGAATAAGATACATGATATTCAAATATCATATAAAATCACTTGCTTTACTTACTTGTTAAGAGCATCAATGACGGGTTGGATTAGTGACAATGACCTCTTTCGTGAATCACGAACAATGATTCGGCTATCGCTGAGATGGATATCGAGTAGGGCATGATGGTAGCTAAATATAAGGCGCAACAAAGCAAATTAATAATAACCATGGTGAGCATAATTTTAATATGGAAGTAAAAATCGTACTTACAAACAGTTGTATGAAAGAAGTATGCATTTTGTATCTTACATGGCAAGAAGAGCATTGTACAAGTATGCACTTTTTATTCCGTGATGAGAAATGATCCTAAAATGGAGAAAAAAAGCTCTCCATGATTAATTCATCATGAAAAATGCAAGATTAATCCAAAGAAAATGGGTAGAAAGCCAATGGATTGATGGCTACTAACCTTAAAACAAGTTGATGGAGCCAATACATTAAGAATTGCGGGGTTTCATGAGAATTTCGGTAAAATCAAGAGGCAACAATGGAGGAGAGAGATGTGGCCGTCGGGTTGGAGAAGAAAGGTGGTGGGAGGAAGAAGGAATTGGAGTTTTGTACTGTACATGCTCATCACTAACGGTTCGTATTACAAACGGCAGTGATGAGAGGCATCACCGCCGGTTCCAACGGCCACTACGGCCATCTAGCCGGTTCCAATGACCACTACGGCCATCTACTCTTGAACCTACGGTGATGAGGCATCACCTCTGGTTCGTTTTGAACCGGCGGTGATAATCCGTTTGGAATTACCAGTTCTGTAGTAGTTCCGTTTGTAATTACCAATTCTGTAGTAGTGATCTATTATGCCGTGGGGAAACTTTTCAAAAAAAAATTGTTGCGGGGACTTCTCAAAGGAGATACTAGGACAACCATCACGGTCGAAACCGATCGAGACTGGTCCATCGTGCCTCCTCGTCCAAAACGGGCTGCTAGCGTGGCTCAGTCGATTCTGCGCCATGCTGACTCGAACTGTGGGCTGACCTGACGGGTAGCGGAAGAGTCGGCCGCCAAGATGATCTCGACGCAACTAGCGCAGAAAGCAAAAGAGATATGAAACAATTTGGTTGACGTCCGTGCCCCCCTTGACGGACTTTCTTTATGACCTACAGAAAAAGACGTTCACACACACAGCATCCAGGTTCCAAATCTCTCCAGCTGTTTGACACTAGAGTGAACCTAACACGCGCACACGACTATACACGAGCATATCCTATCACGGAGGCTTCACGTACCGAGCTATTCTAGAGATATCAAAGATGCGCACCCATACAGTGGCACGCGAAATCCCTACTGGCGGGGAGTTTAGTTCCCAAAAGTTTTTGGGTGAAAAGTTTTAGACAATGTTTGACCACTAATTAGAAGTATTAAATATAGATTAATTATAAAACTAATTATATGGATGGACAGAAAATCACGAGACAAATCTATTAAGGCTAATTAATCTGTCATTAGAGGTTGGTTACTGTAGCACGTCATTGTCCAATCATGATCCAATTAGGCTTAAAAGATTCGTCTCGCAATTTCACCCGGGGATTGTGGAATGAGTTTTGTCAGTTATACATATTTAATACTCCTAATTAATAGTCAAACGTTGTCAGTTACTGTAGCACTCAAAATTTTTTGGAAACTAAACGGACTCTGACCCATCTCCTAGCTATACCCACGAACAGAATAATAATAGTAGAGAACTCCATTGACACCCAAGAGTTCAAAACTTATCATAAAATAAATATACATATATGAATAGGATAATCTAATTTAAGTTATCTTTTTCTACTTTTTATTCCTCCACGTGCAATGATTGCATCTTTATGGGGATATATATATAATTTCTCGCAAGTATTGATATCCACACTCAAACTCTATAAATGTATTATTTATTTTGGGATGGAGGGAATACAACTCTCAATAGAAAGTGTCGTCGCATAATTACTAAGACTACAGATAACTCTTAATGGTATTGATGTTTCTCCTACATTCAATAAAACTCTCATTTAGAAAATATAATGCTTATCATCTATATTCAGGCTAACTAACATGATAGAGGCTGATGCATCGCATCTGTCCACACTACACTACAAAAGACCACGAGCAGCCAGTGGCCGGACTCGATCCGTGGGCTACTGCGGCCCACCGCACGGACTCGCTCCGTGACCTCAACCCAAGCGCCCGAAGACAAAATGAAAAAAAAAAAAGACGTCCACGTACATTCTCCTAGACTACGAAAGCACGCAAGATGTGGGTCAAGTCCCTCCAGCTGTTGCACACGATGACACACACAAGTCCGCGGCATGCAAACACGAGCATATGCATGTCCCGTCAAGGAGGCTTCATGCGCCCTCCTATACGGCTATACCGTTCCCAGAAACATCAGTGAAGAGCAGAAGATGAATTTTTTTAATAAAAAAGATCAGAAGATGATTTTTTTTTAAAAAGAATAGATCAGAAGATGAGCACGCAAACCATCGTTCGTGAAGCCCCCTCTCCAGCCCCAGACGAACAACATCAATACGAAACTCCGTTAACACAAGAGCCAACACAGGCACACAAACTCTTGATTACGTCATTATAGTACAAGTCCAGCAGTATAGTTCTACTTCTAGCACATAGCCTCGATCGATTACGCGCATGTTCATCCACATAGCTGGGTCACAGATTAACCCCACAACAGCAACTAGTAGTAAAACGCAGTACTCATTCACTGGCAGCATATACTAGCAGCAGTAATGTTCGCTAGATGTAATTACTAATTAACATGGAGGAGAGAAGAGATGGCGCCGACGCCGTCGTCGTCGGCCGCCGATCCGGGGTCACCGGGGTGGGTCATGGCATGGACGGACGATTCAGTTGGCGCGGGGCGCCTTGCTGAAGGAGGTGAGCTCGCGGGTGCTGGTCCAGACCTGCTCGTACACGACGGCGACGTAGGGCGCGCTCCGCCCCGCGGCGTCCGCGGCGTCGACGTAGAGGCGGTAGTTCATCCCGGACACCACCTGCTGCTCCCCGCGCACCACGCGGCGGAACTGCAGCCCCTCGCCGGCCAGCCGCGTCCGCTTCGCCTGCCCCAGTGCCCACCCGCCCAGCTCCTGGATGTGCGGGTCGCTCACGTCCGGGATCGCGCTCCACCCGCCCGGCATCCCCACGCGGGCGGGGGCGGCGACGGCGGGGGCGGCGACGGCGACGGCGAGGGCGGCAAAGAGGAGGAGGGGTCTCGACATGGCCGGATGGGTGGGAGCTTGGGATTGGGTCGAGAAGGTAGAGGGGGGATTGTCTTGCGACGGGTGGTGGGGAGATCTGGGAGACGTGACTGCTTTGCTTGGCATTTAAACCGAGTCTCTTCTTCTCCTATCCTTTTCGGTAAGAAAAAAATGATTTTTTTCTTCTGAAACCGTGTGACGAGGCGACGGGGAAGGAGGGATTCCCGTGACGCCTGTCGTACTCGCGCCGCATGTTCTCGCGTCGCACGCGGAAATCAGGGTGCGCGGCGCTTGCCACCGTCCACGATCCACCGATGATGGTTGCTTGACTCCCTCACCACAAAAAGCCACAAATGTAAAACACACGCATGATCAAGCACGTAGATCGATTCAGTGACAAAATGAAACAGTATTCCAGCGTAAGACCGAGGGTACTTCTACAAACTTTTAAGCTGAACGATGCTGTTTAGCTTTACCAAAGGCTACTCTCGTAGGATAAAAGTTGATACGCCGATCAACAAAATAAAAGGAGTGAGTATATGTATGTGTATGTATATGTCTGTGTGTACTATATTTTGTAAAAACAAAAACAGTACGGTAATACACAAAATTCAAATGATATAAATGTAAGGAGAAAATAAATATCTTGCCGACATAAAAGTGGGCCTATTGTCAAAAACCGACCGAAATAACCAGAATCAAAATTGAAATAGCCGGAACTGAAGAAATCGGTTCCTATTTAGTTCCACGAAGCATGGAACCGAAATAACCGAAAATTTTTGGTTCCTACTCTAAGTTAACCAAATTAACTGAAGAACTAAATTACATAAACCTTGCATTTTGTAAAAGTATATTTAGTTTATATGTGTGTGTCATATTTCAATTGCTATGTATTTCTTTTACTATATCGTCATTGTTCCCTTCTCAATTATTATTCTCTAAAATAGAGGAATATTATCTACATTTGCTATAGAACATTATGTTATTCTTGTTATCATAGCTTGTGCTAAAAAAATTCAGTTAGTTCGGTTAGAACCGAAATAATCGAGAACCCTAATTCTCATGTTCCAAAAATTTCTTGGAACCGATCGGTTTCTTTTTTTAGGAACCAAAATTCTTCAAAAAAATCGAGAAACCGAACTGAACCAAAGAACCGAATGGCCACCCCTAGTGTCCGGATGTTTGGAGATTGATACCACCTGCCTACACCTTGACTTCATATCTTGATCGTGTTTTTCTTTTGTGATCATCATCTATTTCTCAGTTGTCTTGCCTACTTCTGCTTGATAACATCACCTACTCTTTGTGTCTTGCCTACTTCTGCTTGATAACATCACCTACTCTTTGTACTACGACATCTAGTGTCACACATATAATTGAGCTCTCAGAGCGTGTAATTCCCACACGCCCACGTCACTCCTCCCGTGTTTCATATGCAAAAATTCTTTGTGCCATTCTCACCATCCCACTTCACGACGTGTTGCTTTTCCATAACCTTCCACCCCCATCACACACAATACAAGATAATTGAGTTGGAGGCACTATATATGGGTTGGGAACACAAGCGCCATGATTAATAGAGGATGAGTAGAGGGGAAGGCTGGTGCCTAGTGAGCTAGTGGTAGGAGCAGATACAGAAAATAAATTTAATTGAGAAGAGAAGAGAGTGGAGATTCAAGTTCCCCGGTAAAAGAATAAGGGTAGCTCTTTCTCTCCTTATTATCCAAATATAGTCATCACACATATAACAAGGGTTACACATATTGGTCATATGTGAAAGTAACTATCTTTGTTCGCCTAAACGAGTGTTTAGTCTGTTTAAACAGTGCTCAAACAGTAACAGAGATCGCTCGTATCGTTTAGGCCCTAAATGGTGAATTAAACTGTTGGGCCGTTTAAACCCATTTAAACAATTAAAATATGTCTAAACCATCTAAACATAGTCGAGTTAAACATGATTACATGAGCTAAATGATCATTTAATTCATAATTTAGTTAATAGGAGGATTACAACTACCACAATCAATAATGAATCAATTAGCATCATAAGTATATGAAATGTTGTGGAATTTAGATTTCTTCCAAAAAGATTATTTAGCAAAATGGTTACTTTTTACATGTGCAAACATTTAGACTTTCTAGCATATTTGACATTTACATACATAAATATGTATATTTTAATGTTATTGTGCTAAACTGTTTAGGTCATTTAACTCTGTTTAAACACCATTTAAATGGCCTAAATGCTAAACAAAATGTGATTGTTTACCGTTTAGCGTTTAGGATAACATTGGTAACTATAAGAACCATACGCATTGAGCTTAATTCGGAGGTTACTGAGGTTGTTGTATGATGAGATATTTATGGCAAGGAGTTGAGAGACCATGCCATGCATTGGTAAACATGGGCCCCTAGCAAGAGTATATAAAATGGAGATGAATGATGGTAAGAATTTATTTCTCGTTGAAGAATTCTAGCTCAACATCAAATTTTACATGCATGTAGATGCTTGCTTTATCTATCATTGGAATTTTTGTGTGCATTTAGGGGTGCTGTGGTGCGTTGTCGCACAGTAGCACCAAAGGGATGGTAGCATTGGACCTTCTATGCATCTTTGAGAGCTAATAACTGCAATCTTATGGCAATGGCATGTATTGCTGATTCCCTCAAAAAATGGCATGTATTGCTATGGCAAAATTACCTTCATGGTTATTATATTTACCATCATGTTTGGATGGATGATGTATCATGTACCATAAAGCCACGAACACAACCAATGCTATTTTGGTAGTCAAAGCTTTGATTTGTGCTATGGTGGTAATTGTTCTATACCAATATATTTGATTAGTATAATATATTATGAGTTTGTTTGTTTGCCCTCTAGATTATATAATCTACTTCCTTTGCATGGAATACAGCTACTTTTAGTTTTTTTTTCTAGGTGAGACCTTTTAAACTTTAACTATAGGCGATAAAAAAATTATAAAGATTAACAACATAAAAATAATATTAGTTTATTTATAATGAAATCAATTATCATAGCTGTACTTTTTTTCCTATTTAAGAGCATTGTTCGCATACACGACAATTTAGACTGTGTAAACGCCATGTACATGCTACACAATGTTTTATCGTGTCCGTTTAATCAATTGTTTATCCCGTTTAATCACCATTTAGTCCATTTAAAAGCTCCTTTATCCAGAATAAATAGTTAAATGGTAGGTGACCGTTCAGTCCATTTAAATATTTAGGATAACACTGTTTAAGAATAATTATTTTTGAAGATACTATTGGTCAAAGATATATTTGATTTTGACTAATTCTAAAAGTTGTTATATTTTGATGGAGGTACGTAGTAGATTACGGTCCAAGGCAACAAGGTAAAAGGTCACTCTAGATCACCAAAATAATTCGAAATGAGTTGCATTTTTTGAAGTGGGAAAAAAGATGTACTGGTCTAGTTTATTTTAGATTACTAGGCAATTGTGCCCATACATTACTATGGATAAAATTGGTATAAATATCGGATACGTATTAGTGCTCGTGCATTAATTTGTAGTGATCTACGTGATCGAGTCGTGGACGGAGGGGGTTAGTCCGACTCGCATATCGGATCAACTAAGGCCTACCTGTTAATAATACGAGACTGACTAAACCAAAAATTTAGGTGGAAATCTTACTCTCTTTAGAAATATATATAGATTTAGATGGTCCAGGACCATTTATCCTATTGTACTACAATAATAAGCCCATGTTTGGTTCCAGATAAGTTACCTACTTATAAATTAAAAAGTGAAATAAGTGACTTATTTTGCCAAATACTACCAACTTATAAGTCACCCCAATTTATGAGCCATAAGTTGGTACACCCGTTTTTTTGCATGGGGCCACGCCCAACCCTATCGGCACCCGACCACCCGCGACGCCCCTCTCGTGCTCGCCGCCATTGCCTCCCTCTAGATCTCACCGTTGCCACCCCTCGACACCGCGCCGCCGCCACCTATCTGCCAAAGCCGCCCCTCGCCACCATTTCCCATTTCCCTGTCAGCACCTCCTTTTTAGATCTCGGCGCCGCTGCCGCCTCTCTCCACCATGGCCGGGTAGGGCAGCGGTCGAGCGCATGGGCTCAGCGGGGTGGCGGTGAGCTCGGAGGTGGAGTCCGCTACGGGAGAGGGAGGCCGGAGGAGGTGGCTCACCGGCGAGCTTAGGTGGCGGTGGTGATGGAGCTCAGGGGAGGGGGACGCCGGCCGTCTCGGCATGCCTTCGCAATTTGTCAATGGGGATCGACTCCGGCGGCAAGTGGCGGCTTCTGCTCTGGGGGCGTGGGTACCGCCTGCTGCGGGGTCGGGGCGGAGTCGGTGTCCGGGCGGTGAGGAGGAGGGGCGAGGGCGCCATGGAGGGGAGAGGGGCGATGAGAAGGAGGGGTGGGGCGGGGACGTCATGACTTATAAGTCATCTACAACCAAACTGGGAGAACTTATAAGTTATTGATTTTTAGTCACCTGACTTAACCAAACAGGGCCTAAGCTAGATTATACAATCTAGCGAAGAAAACAAACATAGCCTGATACTTCCTACTACTGTTTTTTAAAAAATAGTGGTAATTACCTCTACTGATAATTGTATATTTTGAAACTAGAGGCACACTGAAGAGTTGAAGAGGCGCTGGACTATATATTTTGCAGCACAAACTAGGATACAGCATGTAAAGATCGGTGTAGCAACGATGCCAAGGTGGCTTATTGAAGTTTCGAGTCTCGACCCGCGACGAGCCGAAATCGACGAGTATGGCGTGGCGGGATCAGCAAGGTTTCGGCCGGCCTCCGGCTGTCCTGCATCTTGCCATCTTCTCATATCTATCTTTCTTTCCATATATCGTCTCTAGCCGGCGATTCGGCTGGGATTGGATTTTGTCGCGGATTCAGGGCTGAGCGCGCTGACCACTGGTCAAGTTACCTGCCTGCTGCCTCCGATATCTGCCTTGATTTATTTTCTTTGCACTTCCAAGTTGGATCGAAATTATGGCGTTTACGCCATCAAAAAAAAATTATGGCGTTTACTATAAGTCGAATTTTTTTATTACGTTGGATTTGGATCGGAGCAGGGATGCGACTTAGACATATTTTGGGTTATTGAGTCAATCCAAAAATTAACAAAATGAATTAGAATGACATTTTGCGTAAATTATTTGAGAGAGAAAATAAACTAGAGTGATATATCATCATAATTAATTAGTTAATCTAAAAATACCATTGAATACCCACTTGCATTGTTACTGCATGTGATTCAGTAATATACTAATTCTAATTCGGTTAAGCAACTTTCGTCCAGTTTGATCGGTAATTTGACTACTGGGTGTAGTAGAATAATCGCCACACCTAAATTGTAGAATAACGTTGTTGATATTAATATAAAATTATAGCATTTGATTTATGACAGAGCTTAAGTGAACGAAGACACGTGTTGATGTCGAAGAGACCAAGGCATCATTATTTCATTATTTTGTTGTGTGTGATCGATCGGAAAGAGAGAACCAACCCAACCGGCTAGGTTTGTCGTAGTGTTGGCCGATTTGATTTTTTTATAGGGAAAAGTCTGTTTTTCAACTCTGAACTATCACGCTAGTCCGATTTTGGCCCTTGAACTACGAAACCGGACATCCTACACCTCCAACTAACGAAACCGTCTGAAAAACAACCCTGGCTCAGCCAAAGGCGGTTTTGCTACAGTAAAATTTTCGAATTTCTGGAATTTCACACCTCTCTCAATTAAATAATAAAGAAAGCATAGTTAATATTGTCTAAAAATCATGATATTTTTTTGTGAGGTAGATCAAAAAACAAGGAATCTATTTTGGCTAGATGTGATACAATAGACATAAAGAAATTTGAATTATAAAATTTTAAAAATAGGTAGAATTCAAAATTCCTTGAATTTTTAGGTCAGCTAAACCTATGATAAAAATGCATTAAAAATATGATAATTCATAATTTTTTATTTAGTTTAGTTAGGTACTTTTTATTAGCCCAAGTTCTATAGAAAATTCATAAATTAAAATTTGAGGAATCAAATTTGATTCAAATTTGAGCATTGCGGAGGAATTCAAAAACTTTCATAAAAACTTGGGCCAATAAAAAATACCTTATTAAACTAAATTAAAAATTATGAATTATCATATTTTTATTTCATTTTTATCAAAGGTTTAGCTAACCCAAAAATTCAAGAAATTTTGAATTTACTCATTTTTAAAATTTTATAATTCAAAGTTCATTATGTTTAATGTATCACATCTATCCAAAATAAATTCCTTGTCTTTTTATCTACCTCCCAAAAAAATATCATGATTTTTAGACAATATTAACTATGCTTTCTTTCTTATTTAATTGAGAGAGGTGTGAAATTCCAGAAATTCGAAAATGTTACTGTAGCAAAACCGCCCTCAAAACAGCTTGCTACAGTGCTCGAGGGTGTGATTCGGACGGTTTTGCCAGTTCGAGGGCCTAGGTTACCCGGTTTCGTAGTAGGAGGTTGAAAAACGGACTTCTTGACTAGTTCGAGGTTGTAAAATAGACTTATCCCTTTTTTATATAATCAACAGCTCCCCAACTGATCTGTTTATTATTTAAAAAAACAAAGAAAGAGATTACCGCCACACCGCGTATTTTGATCTTACCTGGAGTGCGTTTCAGCGTTTGCAATGCCACAGCAGAAACTAATAACTGTTAACTCGAGCAACGAGGCCACGACACGAGCATATATCTGCAACAGTACATCCCGGTAATCGGATCATAGCTTAGTCACTCTACCCAGCGTCACTCCAGTCCAGGCACCGGTCCGGAGCCCCGGACACCCTGCTGGTCGCTCACGTACTCACGTTCCTGGTCATCATTTCGCCGGCGCGCGCGCAAAGGACGTGAGCTCGCGGGTGTTGGTCCGCTCCTGCTCGTACACGAGCGCCCCGTAGTCGGCCACGTCCCCGCTGGCGTCGGCCGCGTCGAGGAAGAGCTTGTAGTTCATCCCGTCCACGATCTGCTCCTGGGCGCTCGTCACCTTGCCGAACCGCAGGCCGTCGTTCGCCCGCCTGGCGTGGTCCGCCACCGCCCAGCTTCCGTCACTACTGCAGAAAATGTTTATAGGGGCGGGTAGATTGACATCTTCAAGGGCGGGCGCGCGACCCGTCCCTGTCTGAAGCAGTTAGAAATCAAGTTTTACAGGAGTGGGTCTTGTACCCGCCCTGAAAATTAATTTCCAGAGGCGGGCCATGGCACCAACCGCCCTGTAAACTATTTTTCAGGAGCGGCCTGAAAATGATTTTTCCAGAGGCGGCTGACGCCATCACCCGCCGCCGGAAAACCTTTTACAAGGGCGGCTCAAAGCATGAGCCGCTTTTGAAATTCATTTCCCGCCAAACCATAATTTGAAATTCCATTCAAATTTTCTATTTCCTCCCAATTTATTATAATACGTTTCCCTCTGTATTTAATTATTTTATTTTTTATTTCCCGTCCATTTTCACCTGTTAAGCAATTGCACCATTCGATCCAGGTTCTCAAAATTCTATTTCCCTTTTATTTAAATTTGTGTTTCCCGCCAATTCTATTGCACCCCTGGAAATAAGATCTTTAGGGGCGGGTGATGGCACCACCCGCCCCTGAAAATGATTCAGGGGCGGGTGGTGCCGTCACCCGCCCCTGGAGATGCATTTCCAGGGGCGGACGAAATGCTACAGTACCCAGCTCCTGTTGTAGGAGCGGGGTAAATTTGCACCCGCCCTTGGAAAAAAACAGGGCGTCCCTGGAAATCATTTCTGTAGTAGTGCGAGCTCCTGGATGTGCGGGTCGCTCACGTCCCTCACGGGGCTCCACCCGCAACGGGGTGCGCGCGTCGAAGCTGCCGGTGCCGGTGCCGGCGCGGCGGCGGCGGCGAGCAGGATCGCAGCTAGGAGGAGGAGAGCTCTGGCGGACATGGTTATTCAATTTGGGAGCTTTTCTGCTTGTGTCTCGGGTCGAACGATGGCTGGAATTTGACGAGCGGGGTCGAAATCTCAAATCTTCTTCAAGCCCCTGGTTTTGGGCGGCGGCAGCCCTTATCTCGATTCTCAAAGACTCCAACAATATCTTCGAGGGCATGATAGATGATATCTAAATAGATATTTAGGGATAGAGAACAATGATGATATATCAATTTTATATAAGATTTTTTTAACCGCTGATGATGAAAGAGAGTAAAATAATTTTCCATGTGAATCGTCTCATGATCTTCACGCCGATTTTTTTTAGTTTCAAGTTTCAACGTTACTCTGCTAAATTCTTCTGACGTCGGACGCTTGCGTGAGCAGCAGACGCCTGATCAAAACTCGAAAAACCGATCAAGCCATAACAGAGACTCTTTTATATTGAACCTTGTAAATCCCAAGATGTGCAATGCAGCACTTCATTTGTTATACACCGCGGGTGATCGCAGCTCTTGATTAAGATTACCACTAATCGATCTCAAAATCCATGTAACCAGGAACGAGCCCAGGGGGCCCACACCACCACCACACGACGGGTACGTCCCCGGATCAATTCGCCGCCGCGAACGCCAGCAGCTTCCGCGTCTTGGTCCACTCCTGCTCGTACACCGCCGCCCCGTACGTCGCGCTCTTGCCGGCGCCGTTGGTCGCCTCGATCAGCAGCATGTAGTTCATCCCGGACACGACCTGCTCGTCGCCGCTCACCACCCTGCCGAAGCGGAGCCCGTCGTTGGCCTGCCTGACGTGCTCCGACACCGCCCAGCCGCCCAGCTCCTGGATGTGGGGGTCGTTCACGTCCTTGATCGGCCTCCACTCGCCGACGGTTATATACGGCGCCGGCGCCGGCGCCTCGCGCGCCGCTGCAGCGGGGGCGACGGAGCACAGCGCGATTACTGCGGCGGCGGCTGCGGCGATGAGCAGGGAGGAGCTGATGGCCCTCATGGTCAAGGAATACCTCGTTTCTTGGAGAGGTTTGGGTGTTGGTTTTCAGCAATGACTTGTGTTGGTGTTGGCAGGGTAGGACGTAGGAGGGGGCTAAGTGGTCCTTAAGTAGGCACAGGATGTCAGCAGGGTGAACACTCAAGAATATGTTTCCAAGCACAATTCTGGCAGTCTTTAAATCCTGCTAAATACATCCTTTTTGTAGATATACTATTTAATAGCTGCTTATTATAACTCTTTTACCATCATTTTGTTATATGTGCTACATACGGTATATATTTATTAATAAGTACTCAGGCCCCGTTCGCTGTGCTGGTACTGGAGCCTGCTGCTGGAGTGGTGTGAGAGAAAAACACTGCTGGCTGGCTGGTGGCTGAAGGCTGCTGCTGGAGTGGTGTGAGAGGAAAAGACTGTTGGCTGGTGTTGGAGCAGAACAGCAGAACAGAGTCAATTCACTGGCGAAAGAAAGACAGTAGTACTCAATTGATTCGATGATTGTTTGATGCTAAAACAGTATGGTAGCATTATAAGTGACTAGTTATGGCTAGCGCTGGTTTTTTTTATACTACTACAATAGTTTATTTTCCAACGAACAATTTTAGCAGTTGTTTATCAATTTCAGTTACTATTACTATTTATGACAATCATAAAACTAGACACACCATTCAAGGGTGCATCCAGATTCCAGAAGAGATAACTCGCTGTATTAACATTAGTATTGTTCTAGACAAGTAAACCTAACCACTCAATTTGAGGGGATATAAAATTACTTATGCCACTAAGGAATTTACAATACCTTGTTTGCAAGACCCACTTTTGTCATTGACCGGTGACAAACTCTATTGTGCAAATTTGCAATGGTAAGAGGAGAATTAGAGATCTGGAGCTTTAAACTTTGGTTATCAGAACTAGGATTCAGATCCTTTCAACTTGAGGCACTAAGTTGGTTCGAGTTCTTCCATGGAGATTCATTAGGGATTTATCAGATGATACAAATTTTTAGAGTAGGAACTTCAAATTGAGACAAAAAAAAAATAGCCCAGCGGTACGGTCCAGTCTTATTGGGCGGACCATCCACGGGTTCGGATGTCAAAACCTCACTGCAGATGATTCGGACGTCCAAACGTCTTTACACTGTAGAAGGTAGTTAAGTTAGGACATCCGAACCCGTGGACTGTCCGCCAGCTGTGGCCGGACCGTCTGCGGTGCTATCTTTTGAATTAAGTAAATTTCTGGAATAAAATTGACAATCAAATAATTTTCAACTTTATTTCAGAAATCCATTTAATTTTTAAAAAATAGCAAAAACACATCAAAAAAGTAAAGTTTCTATCATAAGCCTATTGTGATCTATAGAACTAGAAAAATATTAAAAAGTATATTTCGCTGCGCATAGTGATTATGAGTGTGGAAACCACAAAGTAAATCTTGAGTTGTATGAGAGACTGGAGTGATCAAGTCATATATTATGGTTTTTGTCGGTGTCCTGACCCGGCGGTCCGGACCCAACTAGTGATGATGCTGCGTATTTCCTCGTCCCAGATGTTGACGCAAGAGGCAACACAGTAACGCACGGGTTTATCCTGATTCCGGCCGCGGGGCCGTACGTCCAGCAAGGGGGTGTGCGAGGGCACTATATTATCTTGCACCGGAGGTGTCTGTAGTAGGAGGTACAGGCGAGGCAAGAGAGGGAGGGAAGCTCCCAATTCTCTGCTAGAGAAGGAGTTGATTGAGGCGTGTGCCAATATCGGAGGCTCAGTGGTGCTGAGTGTTGCGTACTATCGAATGGATCCGACCGCGACCCCCTTAAAGGAAGCCCGCCTCCTCCTTTTATAGACACAAGGAGGGACAGTGTACATGCGCAGGGGATCATGGAAGTCGTCGTCTTTTCCCCGAATCACAGAGGTGCAATGGTCGAGCACTGTGGGAAGTACACTGTGGGGCCTGGCGTCGGTCGTGGCAGTAGTCCTGGGCATCGTCCTCGGCCTTGCGGAGATCGCGCCGGCGTCCTGACAGCCCCAGCAGGCGGCGTGGTCATCGCTGTAGGGTGTACCGTCTTCCAGATGTGGCGTGGCGGCATTCCGTGGGCCCTGCAGGCCAGGGTCTTGCATATATATGTGTGCCAGCGGTAGTGGGGCACGTGGCGGTCCCGGGCCCCCCCATGGGTGGAGTGCTAGCGCGTGCGCTAAGGGGGTCCGGGAGTCACATGGAGGTCCCGGACCCCTCGAGGGGGGAGGTCCGGGCCTCCGGCTGCTAGTGTTGAGCATCCCTCCTTGGGGGACATGTGGCGACGCCGGATCCCTTCCCGAGCAGGGGACGGGTCCGGGGCCGTTGGTGTGGTGAGGTGGAGTCCGGACAGCAGGAGTTGGCAGAATAGTAACGGGAGCTGTGCCGAGCACGTCTCGTACCACGTCGCAGATTCCCACAGTGTTGCCACAGCGTCCGGGATGGCGGAGCAGTGACCGGAGTTGGCGGACGGGACTCCAGTCACAGCCACTGTGGGGAATGGCGGCTTGATGCCATCTGTCCTGGGCGCCGTGGAGGAGATATTGGCATTTAGTGCCTCCGTACGACGGGCGGGTGAGCGGAAGGGCTGTTTGTCCTTTTCGTCGAGGGGTGGTCTCGAGCGAGACGGAGATGATTCGCCCCGCTCAAGGGTAAGTTCGCTACCCTCGAGCGAGGCGGAGAACCTCCCCGAGGGTAGGCTCGATACCCTCGAGCGAGGCGGAGACGCGGGGCGCAGTCGAGGGTCTCGATGGGAGCCCTCGAGCGAGACGGAGATCACCCCGCGGGTCCGAGGGGGTGCGGATGGGCCGCGTGCTGGGCTTCTTTGAGTCATTTCCTTTCTTCCAGATTGGAAGGAGGCCGTAGGCCTTCGTGGGCTCAGTTGCCTAATATGTGTTTGCGTTTTTAGGGTGATTTTAGTACCCCGATTAGGGTGCCCCTAATCGTGGTCCCCGACAGTAGCCCCCGAGGCTTTGGTCGAGTCAGGGGATTCGGCCAAAGGGTATTTCTGCGATTTTACCCCTTGACGTGATCGATCGGTGCTGCGCTCCCGCCAGGCGCACCCGGGTGCTGGCCCGGCGGATGTGACAACTCGTCGGTCGGGGCAGTGCGCCTGCGGAGAGAGCATTCTGAGGCGTGTGCCCCTTTTTGTTTTGTTCTGGGGATGAGACGCTTCAGCATACTGAGCAGTCCAGGGCCACGATGGCACTTGCCGCTCTGCAGCCGGTGCTTTTGTCGCGCTGTCCCGCGCTCAGGGTCTCGGCCCCGCTTTCCCTGGTCGCCTTGCGACGCGCCGTTCGAGGGCAGTCGGTCAGCGCCGATGCTGCGCCGCTCAGCGTCCAAGGGCTCAGCTTTGCTTTGTCCCATCATGTCTCAGCACGGTAACCAAGGGTATCTTTCGCTCGTGGGGAGCCGTGCCGTCACGGGCGGTCCAAGCCTTCGCCCTTTGACAGGCTTGAAGCTTGGCGCCCGACGCAGCTATAAATAGGGGTCATGGGACTCCCTTTCCTCTCCAACTTCCCTGCTCTTACTTCTAGCATCGCCTCAGTCTCGTAATGTTTTCCTTTGCCTTTCACGACCGGCCCCCAGATGGGGTGGCCTGGCTTTTTTAGGCTTTGATGCTAGAAGAATGCTTGCGAGCGGCGGGGGAAAGCTAGAAAGGGCGTGCGCACCATCCCTTAGCTTCATTGGGATTAGCAGAATAGCATTGGGCCCGTGGGGTCCTGCTTCTGCGATGTCCCTTAGTCTGTAGGGGGGTTGAGACGCCTGACCATGGCGTTGGTGCCAGGTTTGGTGGCCATTCTTCGCATCGTCCCTCTTGGCGACAATGTCGCTCTCGGGGAGATGGTGTGGAGGGTGCTGTCCGCCAGCTTGACCCCCCGCAGGGTCTTCGGTGGAGGAGAGGCTAGAAGAAAGCTTGCGAGGAGGACATCCCGCTGGACCCGTGCGGTCTGGGGGCTGCTCCTCGCAATCCCGAGCAGCCTGGCCGTCGCGCCGGCCAAGGACTCGGTGCTCTTCATCGGCGTTCACTCCTCCCCAAGACAGGGAAAATTGCCACGCAGGTGGCAATGTGTTTGTACTTTTCGACGGCTTTAAGCTGGTAACCCTTTGTAATCTTTGTTCGTAAAGATCAATGAAGTCTCCTTCTCCTTCGAGGAGAGGACAACCAAAAGTGTATGGGTGGGTACCACCCCTGCAGGGGATTTTGGTCCTCGAATGTGTGAAGTTTCTTCCATGGGGGCGCGTCTGTGCACCCGCGGGTGTAGCCCCCGAGGCCTTGGAGGAGTGTTTGCACTCGTCCAAGGGCTATAAACGTCATCCTGCTTGGTTGCTTCACTGAGATGGCCGTCCAGCGTCTTTTTCAGCCGGCATCGGCACTCCTTTCAGCCGGCCTTGGCATTTTTCGTGCTGGCACAACGACCCAGTGTCCGGCTGAATCATCTGGCAGGCGCGCGTCAAGAGTGGGGGTTTTGGTTAAACACATGGAACTTCATAATCGACGGTCGTCGATCCATTCGAGGGTGCGGCCTGAGCTGCGGTGTGCGAGGAGCCCCCGAGCCCCAGCCTGCATAATGGCGTTCGGGGAACTCTCGACTTTTATTACGGCCCTCGTCGCTCTTCTGCATGGAGGAGGGGTGAAGCACACCATGCTACCCATGCCCGGGCCACGAGCTATGACTGCTTCAGTGAGCTGTTATTGGGTAGTTCAAGTGGACGTCCGTGCCCCGTTCGATAAGGGTCGGCTCGTGGTCCGTGGACACGTCACATAATGCGCTCGCAAAGATTCGTTAGGTGGGGCTCGGACCCATTCGATAGGGTCCGAGGGCTTGATGCTCTCCCTTGATTTGATCCCCCTGCTAGGCACCCACGACTGGCCTTGTACACTGCGTAGGACGTCTCGAACTTCGCATTCGAGGGTAGCTTGTACGGCACATCCATGCAGTCCCTGACTCTGGCGATCTGGGGCACCTGTCGAACCCTCGACGGGCTAGGCTTCGAACCCCTGATCAGTAAGGCCTCGGAATAAGGTTCCCTCGAGGGTGAAGAGCCCCTGAAAGGAATATTCCGTCACGGTTCGCAAGCGGCGCGGAGTCGCTGGTCGTGTGCGCGGGTCTTCCGCTGGTCATGGGCAACATGGCCCGGTACATGCGGTGCAGTGCGGGCGCGCCTTTTTCAGGCGACTACCTCGGGTAGACGAAGCGGCGTGGGCGGCGGCTGACGGATGGAGCAGTTCAACAGTCACGCCGTGCCCATTGGTTACCGCGCCGTAGTTATTGCCGAGTGCGCGCGTGGGAGACTCCGCGGTCATGGGGCCCATCCGTCAGCAACATAAAATCTACCGCATTCAATGCGGGGGATTCAAGCCGTGTCCGCGAATCCGCCCATCATGGTGAATAAAAGCGAGAAAGGGGGGATTGTTTGGGCTCACCTGGCCATCTGCCTTCATCTCCCTTGCCTTCTCCACCTCCCCTGCATCCTGAGCGCACAGCCGAGAGCGAGAGGAGGAAGAAGGAGAGAGCGAGAGCGCACCTTAGGCACCGCAGAGCTTGCCTTCTCACATTCCCCCGTAATTCGAAGCAATGTCGGACGTCCGGGAGCCATTGCCGTGGGGGAAATCCACCGCCACAGAAGCGGTTCTGGAGCAGCTGGTCGCCGACCGGCCGCTACCGATGAACATCAGCTTGGAGCCGCCGGCGTGGATTCCCCCACGGCTGGAGGAGACCGAGCCGAATCCCCCTGAGGGCTACGTCATGAGCCTCGTGTGTCTCCACGAGCGGGGATTCGGTGTCCCCGTCAGTAGATTCATGCGGGCGTTGTGCGAGTACTACGGAGCGGAGCAGCACAACTTCGGCCCCAACTCCATCTCGCAGGCGGCGATCTTCGTCGCTGTCTACGAGGGATACCTGGGGATTGAAGCCCATTGGGATCTGTGGATCCACTTGTTCCACGGCGAGCTCTTCGTCAAAAACGTGTGTGGCCAGCCGAAGAGGTTCGCGCGCGCCGGCGGCCTGATGCTCCATTTGCGCCCAAGCCAGAATAACTTGTACGTCCCCAACAAGATGACGACGAACAACGCCGGGTGGACTCGAGGGTGGTTCTACCTGCGCAACTTCGGCAACAGGCTCCCGGCATTCACCAAAAAGGTGCTTCGGGAGAGACCAGCGAAGTGGGACTGGGGGTTATCGCCCCCGGCGCATCAAGCCCGGCTCGAGGTGCTCACCGAGGCATTGGTGCACCTGGCGAGGAAGGGGTTGACGGCGGCTGCCGTCATCGCGAACTTTCACCGGCAGAGGGTGATTCCTCTCATGGAGAGGAGCCTGCCGATCTTCGGCCTCACCCCCGGGGTCCCGGCCTCGGGCTCAAGGACGTCGATGGTGCTGCTCCCCCGAGGCATCGCTGCCCGGAGGGCGAGGAAAGCGGTGGCGGAGTTCCCCGACAACGCAAACGATCTCTGGAAGATCAAGATGCGCCCCGAGCTGGGGTACCTTTCAGTGGCGAGCCACGATTTCAATCCATTGCTGACTTTTGCTATTCCTTTTCCCGCTCCCTGACTTTGATTTGCTTGCGTTTTGCAGGGGGTGAGCCGTAGGTGCCACCCCTCGAGGCCTTCGATCCCGGAGGAACGCAAAGTCAACCGCCTGCACGCAGAGGCGGTGAAGAAGCGGAAAGAAGCAGCGGAGGCGGCTGCCGACAGGAAGAGGAAGAGGAAGAGGAAAGAAAAGCACGACAAGGCGTGCAAAATCGCACGCGCGGAGGGGAAGCCGCGGCCCACTATGCCCGAGTCCACGGATGAGGAGGACACCTCGGATGCCGAGGTCAACCTTCCGGGTGATGACGAGGCGGCAACGGGCACGGATTCTCCGCCGGTCTATCAAGAGGCTGGAGACGAGGACGCGCCATTGACGCTGCGTGAAGCGAGGCCCACACCGGGGTTGTTGGTGGACCCGCCCCTCGCGGGCGCAGAGCGGAGGTCACCCACGCCAGCGGCTAGAGGAAGGTCGCCCACGCCGGCGGCGGGCGGAAGATCGTCTACGCCCGTGACAGAGCGGAGGTTGCCCCTGCCGGCGGTAGGTGAGGGGGTCCCCGCGCCCGCGATGTCGACGAGCGGCGACGGGTCCGCTGCGAGCGCGGAGACGCCTGCACAGATGGCCTCGAGGCTCCAGGCCGATCCGAGGACGACACCCTCGAATCAGTCGTCGAGGGGCGTCAGTGTGCCGCGGGCCCGAAGGAGTGGCACGGGCAAACGCAGTATGAGCGCCCGGTCCGGGTAAGTGGTTTTGGTTTTATTCCTTGCTTTTATTTAATCGATCCCCCAATCCTGCTAACCTCAGCCCTTCTTCCCCGATTTCCAGCTCCGGGGCCGTTGCCAAGGATGCAGCCCCGCTCGCGCCGGCCAAAGCCCTCAAGACCGGGGCGCGCGTCACGCCGCACATGGCGCCGCAGCCCCCGCCCATCGTAGATATTGTGGCGGAGGCCGCGAAGCTGCGGGAGGCGATGACTCGAGGGGCCCAAGTGGCCCAACAGGCTCGAGCGCCGGGGAATGGGGGCGATGCCAGCCAGGGTGGCATTGAAGCAGCCTCTCAGGCTGACGCCGTGGGGGAGGCCGGCCGGGGCGACGCAGATGACGCCACCCGGCCAGACGTCGAAGTCGAGGCTGGTCGGAGCGACGCGGATAGCGCCGCTCGGCTGGTCGCAGAGGAAGGAGCTGGTAGGGACGCGCAGGAGCGCCCCGCCAGCCAAACGGAGATGGAGACCCTCGTCCCCGAGCCCCCGAGGGCCGGGGTCGAGGGCATCGCGGAGGAGGAGTCGGCGCCAAGGGCGCAGGTGGCAGAGGAAACCCGCGTCTCGGTGCCTGCAGAGGCTCGGGACGAGGGTGTCGTTGCGGCAGAGACGGCGCAGGCGGCGCCGGAAAGCGTGGTGCCGGTGGTGCAGCTGCCGGATAGCAGCGAGGAGTTCGGGGACTCAAGGGACATCGACCCCGCTGCTGCGGCAAGCGCCGCCGACCAGGTCGCCGAGTTTGCGTCGGGCTGCGAGGAGGTGCTCAATGCGGGGACGTCCGAGGGGCCCATCACGGGGCAATCATCCAGTCCGGGGTCCCCCCGGAGTTTCTCCACGACGAGCAGGAGGAGGAGGCCATCTGGCAGGAGCAGATTGAGGCTGGCTCTCAGATTCTGAACCACCTCGATCGCGCCCTGGAGCTCCATAGGACGACGGATTACCAGATCAGTCAGGTAAGCGGCTCCCTCCCGGGAATCGTTCGTATTTGGCCTTGATTTTATTTGTTTTACCCACGCCTTTCCTCTTGCAGCGGCTGAGGGACATCTCGCGCAAAAAGAGCGCCGAGATGACCCGGTTGTACTCTCAGGTGCGCTGGCTTGGGCAGCACAATGCTGGCTTGGTGCTCCAGAACATCGACGCCAACACCAAGTTGACGGATCTGGGGGCACGTCAGTAGGCGCTAGAGGAGGAGCTGGCGCGGACCACCGGCGAGCGTGACGTCCAGAGGTCCGCAGCGGAGCAGAAGGCTCAGGAAACCGAGGTGCAAACCGCCGAGCTGCAGCGCACTAGGACGGCGCTCGAGCAGAAGGAAGCCGAGCTCCAGCGCAAGGAGGCCGAGCTCCAGCGCGAGAAGGCGACCGTCGCCACGCTCACCGGGACCCTCGAGGAGAAGGACAAAGCCCTCGAGGGAAAGGAGGTGGCCATCTGGAATACGGAGGCCGCCCTCAAGGAGAAAGAGAACTCCTTGTCTTCACTCGAGGAGGTCACCCGAGTCCAGCAGGAGGAGGCGCAGAAGAATATCGCAGGTGTGTGCTCGAAATTTCGCTGTTGTTGGATTCTAATTTTTCGCAGCTTATCTTGGTTCCTTTGATCAGAGCTGAGGCAGAGAGTGGCAGACGAGACTGCGGTGAAGGAGGCGGTCAACACCGCGTTCATGGCGGTGCAGGCGGAGTACGCTAACCTGGAGCGGACCGCTGTGAGCGTGTGCCAGGAGCTCGAGTGGGACGGCGCCATGTCTGGTAGCTCAGTGATCAGCCGCCTGCGAGCGCTAGGTGGCCGGATCGCCGAGCACGCCAAGAGCACCTTCCGCCTCGGTGTCCTACGAGCCCTCGCCGTGGCCTCGACGCACTATATCATGGACCTCCAGAGGGCGTCGTCGGGGTACGTCGTTCCCAATGATGCCGATGCGGATGCCGCGTCGGCCATCATAGACGACGCCGACGCAGCCGCCGAGGAGTTCGCCACAGTCCTGGCCGGGAAGCTCGAAGCAGACACCCCCCCCCCGATAGCCGAATTCGATGCTGCTGCAGACCCGCAAAGGGGGGATGATAACCTGTAGAGAGACTAGGCCTCGGAGCCCATGTAATAAATTAGTACTTGTCGTGATTGTACTTGTGGATTAAGAAATTCGTTATCGTAAATCGACAGTGTGACCCATCGAGGCCTTGTGCATTGGAGCCCTCGTTTTCTTTACTCTACTTCCGTGTTCTCGTAAGCGACTTTGGTAAACTTCTGCGAGGAATTTCGCGTTCATAAGCGACTTAGGCGTGGGGTGGTGAGGGGGTGCCGTATCCCGGAGGCGTAGGCGGCCCCACGACTCGGCCGGCCCCGTACCATAGTTGCTTATGCCTCGCGTTCGTTTTTTCCAAGTGTACGAGAAACTTAGAGACGGAAATTTTTCAAAAAAACATTGGCGATTTTTGGGGACGTTCGGGGGTTCCCCCCGTAGTTGCCCCCGAGGGAGGCGTGGCTTTGCCGAGGGTAAAGCTAGGCGTACCTCAGTGTTCGTGCGCGTCCGAGCCCCCGAGGGTCCAGAAGGTTCCCAAAAAATAAATAAGTAAAGCATACTCCTTTATTGTTTCGGGAAATCGAAAATGCGAATACAAACGATGTACAAATAGCTCGGAACTCTAAAGATAGAAGCGACGTAGCTGCTAGATGTTCCAAGCATTGGTGAAGGCTTCGCCGTTTTTGTTTGCCAGCTTGTACGTGCCGGGGTTGAGCACCTCGGCGATGATGTATGGGCCTTCCCACAGTGGTGAGAGCTTGGGGCGGCCCCTGTTGTCCTGTCAAAGCCTCAGCACCAGGTCCCCTTTGTTGAGGTCTCGGCGCCGAACTCTCTGCTCTTGATATCTTCGCAAAGACTGCTGGTAGCGCGCAAAGTGTAGGAGCGCCATGTCTCAAGCCTCGTCTACCTGATCCAGCGAGTCTTCACGGGCTCGCTGGTTCTGCTGCTCTTGATAGGCCTTGAGCCTTGGTGACCCGTACTCCAAGTCCGTGGGGAGTATGGCCTCGGCGCCATAGACGAGGAAGAACGGGGTAAATTCCGTGGCTCTGCTTGGGGTCATCCTCAGGCTCCAAATAACCGAGGGTAGCTCTGTGAGACACCTCCGGCCAAACTTGTTCAGCTTGTTGAAGATCCTTGGTTTCAGTCCTTGGAGGATCATGCCATTAGCACGCTCCACTTGCCCGTTCGTCTGTGGGTGCGCCACAGCCGACCAGTCCACACGTATGTGGTAGCTGTCGCAGAACGCCAAGAACTTCTTGCCTGTGAACTGGGTGCCGTTGTCGGTAATGATCGAGTTCGGGACCCCGAACCTGAAGACAATGTCAGTAAAGAACAGAACAGCTTGCTCGGATTTAATCTTTCCGATGGGTCGAGCCTCGATCCACTTGGAGAATTTGTCGATTGCTACTAACAAGTGGGTGAAGCCCCCGTGCGCCTTCTGCAGCGGGCCGACGAGGTCCAGCCCCCACACGGCAAACGGCCACGTGATGGGGATGGTCTGCAGAGCGTGGGCCGGGAGGTGCATCTTTCGAGCGTAGAACTGGCAACCCTCGCAGGTCCGCATGACGTTGGTGGCATCGGCGACCGCGGTGGGCCAGTAAAAACCTTGTCGAAATGCGTTACCCATGAGGGTTCGTGGCGCGGTGTGATGACCGCAGGTGCCAGCGTGGACGTCACGGATCAGCTCCTTGCCCTCGGGGATGGGGATGCATCGCTGCAAGACGCCCGAAGGAATGCGCTTGTACAGCTCATCGTCGATTAGGGCGAAGGACTTGGCCCACCTAGCGAGGCGCCGTGCCTGAGCGCGGTCCAAGGGTAGGATCCCTCGAATCATCCAGTCGAGGTACTGGGCGCGCCAATCTTGCGAGGTGGGGGCCTCGTCGATCTCCATTGCTTCGGCCTCGTCCGTGGAGGAGGTCTCGAAGTCAATGCCCATGGGCTCGGCCTCGTCCGCCGGGAGGTTCCCGCCGGAGGGCCCGGCGGTCGAGGGGCCTGGCTCCGCCGGATTCTCGAATTCGATGGAGGGCTTGGTGATGTCGCGAGCGAAGATGTTCGGGGGGACGGTGGTCCACCCTGACGCGATCTTGGCTAGCTCGTCAGCATCCTCGTTGTACTTGCGCTGGACATGATTGAGTTCTAGGCCGTCAAACTTGTCTTTGAGGTGGCGTACTGCCTTGCAGTACGCCTCCATCTTCGGGTCGTGGCAGCTAGACTCCTTCATCACTTGGTCGATGACGAGTTGAGAGTCACCGCGTACGTTGAGGCATTTGACGCCAAGCTCGATGGCGATGCAGAGGCCACTGAGGGGGGCCACGTACTCCGCCATATTGTTAGATGCAGGGAAGTGCAAGCGTATTATGTATCGCATATGATCTCCGAGGGGTGAGATGAAGAGGAGGCCAGCGCTGGCGCCAGTTTTCATCACTAACCCGTCGAAGTACACGTTCCAGCATTCAGCTTGGATTTGTGGTGGGGGTAGCTGAGTGTCCGTCCACTCAGCCATGAAGTCGGCCAAGACTTGGGACTTGATCTCTTTGCGGGGGGCGTAGGTGAGAGTTTCTCCCATCAACTCCACGGACCATTTGGAAATTCTTCCCTCGGCTTCCCTGTTGCGGACTATCTCTCCCAGAGGGAACGACGAGACCACGGTGACGGGATGGGCCTCGAAGTAGTGGCGCAGCTTGCGCCGGGCCAAAACCACTGCGTATAGCAGTTTCTGAATCTACGGATAGCGTGTCTTGGTTTCAGACAACACCTCGCTTATGTAGTTCACCAGCCGTTGGATAGGCAGAGCATGGCCCTCCTCTTGTCTTTCGACAACGACCACCGCGCTGACCACTTGGGTCGTCGCAGCTTCGTACAGATAGAGGGGCTCGCCATCCACGGGTGGCGTGAGAATGGGGGCATGAGTGAGCGATGCCTTCAGCCTGTCGAGGGCTTCTTGAGCTTCAGGGGTCCACGTGAGGTTTTCCTCAGGAGTCGATACAGGGGTAAGCCTTTCTCGCCGAGACGCGAGATGAATCGGCTAAGGGACGCTAGGCATCCCATGACCCTCTGTACCCCCTTTAGGTCTCGGATCGGTCCCATCCGAGTGATGGCCGAGACTTTGTCAGGGTTGGGTTCGATGCCCCGCTGGGAGACAATGAAGCCCAAGAGCATGCCTCGAGGGACTCCGAACACGCACTTCTCGGGGTTGAGTTTTACCCCTTTAGCCCTTAGGCAATCGAATGCGATCCTGAGATCGGCAACTAGGTCGTCCGCCTTCCTGGATTTTACAACAATGTCGTCGACATATGCCTCTACGTTCTGCCCGAGATGGTCCCCGAAAATGTGGAGCATACACCGCTGATATGTAGCTCCGGTGTTTCTGAGGCCAAAGGGTATCGTGACGTAGCAGAACATGCCGAAAGGCGTGATAAAATATGTCGCGAGCTGGTCGGACTCTTTCATCTTAATTTGGTGGTAACCAGAGTAAGCATCAAGAAAGGATAAAAGTTCGCATCCCGCAGTTGAATCTACGATTTAATCAATGTGTGGCAAAGGAAAGGGAACCTTCGGACATACTTTATTTAAACTAGTGTAGTCTACGCACATCTGCCAACTCCCATTCTTTTTCTTCACTAATACAGGATTAGCTAGCCACTCGGGATGGAATACTTCCTTGATGAATCCGGCTGCCAGAAGTTTCTGCAGCTCCTCACCGATCGCCCGGCACTTGAGCTCGTCGAAACGTCGCAGGCGCTGCTTCACCGGCTTGGAGTTGGGTCGGATATCAAGGGAGTGCTCGGCGACCTCCCTCGGTACGCCAGGCATGTCCGAGGGGCTCCACACGAAGATGTCTGCGTTGGCACGGAGAAAGTCGACGAGCACCACTTCCTATTTGCTGTCGAGGGTGGCGCTGACCTGCAACGCCTTGTCATCGGAGCGATTCGGGTCGAGGGGCACCTTCTTGATACCCTCGGCGGGTTCGAAGCTTCCCGCGTGTCGGTGCGTGGATTCAAGGCCTCGCTTGCCATTTTGTCGAGGGTGGCTGCGAGGGCCTCGTCCTCCACTTCGCCTGCTCAATGGACTCGACATCGCACTCGTAGGTGTGCTCGAACGTAGAGCTGACGGTGATGACACCCTTTCGGACCCGGCATCTTCAGCTTGAGATAGATGTAGTTGGGGATGGCCATGAACTTGGCGTAACAGGGACGACCAAGAATGGCATGATAGGATCCCCGAAACCCCACCACCTCAAAGGTGAGTACTTCCTTGCGGAAGTTGGCTGCCGTGCCGAAGCAGATGGGTAGATCGATCTGGCCGAGGGGTTGGACTCGCCTCCCCGGCGCAATGCCATGAAATGGCGACTTGCTGGGGCGAAGCTTGTTCAATCCAATCCCCATGAGCTCTAAGGTGTGAGCGTACATAATGTTGAGGCTGCTGCCTCCGTCCATGAGCACCATGGAGAAGAGGGTGTTGCCGATGATGGGGTCGACAACAAGTGGGTACCGTCCCGGGTGTGGGACGTAGTTGGGGTGGTGTTCGCGGCCAAAGGAAATGGTGTCCTTCGACCAGTCGAGGTAGGATGGCGTGGCCTTGGTGACGGAGAAGACTTCCCGACGCTCACGCTTGCGCTGCCGAGAGGTCATTTTCGTCGTTGGGCCTCCAAAGATGAAGAAGGTGTTCTCCACCGGGGGGAACTCGTCATCTCCACCTTTGTCGCCAGTATCCTTCTTCTTGTCCTCGTCGCGATGTGCGACACGGACGTAGTACTTCTTGAGCATTTCGCATTGCTCGAGGGTATGGTTGACCGAGCCCCTGTGGTGAGGGCACGACTTCTTGAGCATGTCATCGAATAGGCCGCCTCCACCTTGAGGGGGGCCTCGAGGTCCTTTGCGGTCCGGGGCGGCAACGAAGGCCTCGTCGGAGTCTTCTGCCCGTCCCGGTCCGCGCTGGATTGGTGGGGCCTGCTTCTTCCCTTTGCTCCCCCGCTTTTGTTTTTTGGCGGGGGCGTTGATCTTGGCGTTGCCGCCCTCTGCGGGCGCATCTTCCTTGCGCTTGTTCGGCTTGTCGTTGAAAATGACACCAACTGCCTCCTCACCGGCGGTGTAGTTGGTGGCAGCATCGAACAACTCGTTGGTGTTGGCAGGACGGCTTCGCGCAAGCTCTTGCACCAGGTTCCTGCACGTCGTGCCCTCAAGGAAGGCGTTGATGACCTCGACGTGGGTGACGCTGGGGAGCTCGGTGCATTGCTTGGAGAAGCGCCGCACATAGTCGCGCAGGGACTCATTGGTCTTCTGCCGACACCCTTTGAGGTCCCAGGAGTTCCCAGGGCGCATGTACGTGCCCAGAAAGTTGCCCACGAAGATCTGGACCAAGTCACCCCAGTTGTGGATCTGGTCTGCGGGCAAGTGCTCGAGCCACGTTCGTGTGGCGTCAGCAAGGTGAAGGGGAAGGTTGCGAATGATAACCGCGTCTTCCGTCGCACCGCCCAGCTGGCATGCTAGGCGGTAGTTGTTGAACCAGCCTGCAGGATCGGTCTCGCCCGAGTATTTGACAAGGGTGGTGGGCTGTCGAAAGCGTGGGGGAAAAGGAGCGGTTCGAATCTCCCGGCTGAACACCCGGGTGCTCGGAGGCTCCAGTGACTCGCCCCTGTTGTGCTCGGGGTCGAAGCGTCCACCCCGTCGAGGGGTGTACTTCCTGCCGTGGACGATGTAGCGGGCGTCGCCATCGCCGGCATGCCCGCGCGTGTCGTGGAGTCGCTCCCTTGCGGGAGCCTTTCCGATGCAGTCGTGCACCGAGGGTGCCTTCGTGTCATGCACTACGGCTGCCTTTCCCTTCCCTCCTGGTGGAGTGTGCACCGAAACCTTGTGGTCCTGGCGTGCAGTCCCACCGGGCTGCCTCAGGACTATCGAGCGCATACGAGACGCAGAGCTCTCGGCCTGCTACACAGCAGCTTGCTCAATGAGCGCCTGTGCCTCGCGGCGCAGGTTGCGACCCGAAGTCGTCGACGGCTCGGGCATCGCTTGGAGTAGGTAGGCCGCAGTGATGAGTTTTTCACCGGCCGTTTTCAGTTCCGGAGGTTTGTCGATGTTGTCATCGGCTAGGATCCGCTCCCGGGCAACGCGTGCTGCCGTCTGGGCATGTGCGCCACACGCGGTGTGCTGGTGCTCGAGTGCGGTGTGCAGCTCCTGAGTCTGCCGACGCTGCTCGTCGAGCTTGGCTTGAAGCTCCTTGAGCTGCGCCAGCTGTGCCTGCCGCGCCGCCGAGCTTGACGAAGAAGAAGGGGCCGCAGCCGGCACCACCAGTTGGTTTGCCTGCGCATCTGTCCCGCCGTTCCCGTCATCACCCGGAGCGTTATCCTCTTGCCCGTCCGCGAGCTGGACCATGAAGCACTCCCGGGTGGGATCATAATCACCCTCGCTGGAGTCCTCGGAGCAAGTGAGGCAGTAAGCCGCCGCGAGCTGGAACGAGCGGAAAGCATCGGGGTCGCGGACCCCAGAGTAGTCCTTGGCCTCCTCGGCCGTGAAGTTGTCCATGAAGAAGCTGATGTCGTCGGCGATCGAGCTCGTCGTCTCGGGGTAGGAGTCGTTAGGAGACGATGCGATGAGGCTGTGGATCGACAGGAGGCGATGACCCGGCAGATCCTCATACTCGGCAAAGTTGGTGCAAGACGAAGAGGCGCAGGAGGCAGCGTTGCGCATCCCGATGGGGAAGGGGACGCCGCAGTCGCGCCCCCCTGGGAGGCACTAGGGCTGCAGTCGATGATGGTGTCGGCGTAGCTGACGCCAAAACACGTGATGACGAAGCGGTGGCCCCGTCTGCCGCGATGCTGAGCAGTGACATGGCAACCTCAACCCATGTGGGGGAGCTGAGGCGTGCCGCCCGGCGCCGCCCCACGCGCGCTTGTCGCGAGTGTTGGCCCGAGCTCATGTTACGTCGGGCTTGTGAAGTCGGAATGTCAGGGTTGCGTCTGGGTGAGAGGAGCTCCTTGAGGTAACCGTTGCCGGTTGCTCTGAACTCAAGGCTCCCGAACCAGATCACGTATCCTGCTGGGAGCGGATCCGAGACGCCCATGGGGAATTGGTTGGATTTGCTCGCCATCCTTGGAGATCAAATGCGAACAAAAGAGAAAATGTCACGCAACATTCCTTACCTGGCGCGCCAGCTGTCGGTATCCTGACCCGGCGGTCCAGACCCAACTAGTGATGATGCTGCGTGTTTCCTCATCCCAGATGTTGATGCAAGAGGCAACACAGTAACGCACGGGTTTATCCTGGTTCCGGCCACGGGACCGTAAGTCCAGCAAGGGGGTGTGCGAGGGCACTGTATTATCTTGCACCGGAGGTGACTGTAGTAGGGGGTACATGCGAGGTGAGAGAGGGAGGGAAGCTCCCAAGTCTCTGCTAGAGAAGGAGTTGATTGAGGCGTGTGCCAATATCGGAGGCTCAGTGGTGCTGAGTGTTGCGTACTATCGAATGGATCCGACCGCGACCCCCTTAAAGGAAGCCCACCTCCTCCTTTTATAGACACAAGGAGGGACGGTGTACATGCGCAGGGGATCATAGAAGTCGTCGTCTTTCCCCCGAATCGCGGGGGTGCAGTGGTCGAGCACTGTGGGAAGTACACTGTGGGGCATGGCGTCGGTCGTGGCAGTCGTCCTGGGCATCGTCCTCGGCCTTGCAGAGATCACGCCGGCGTCCTGACAGCCCCAGCAGGCGGCGTGGTCATCGCTGTAGGGTGTACCGTCTTCCAGATGTGGCATGGCGGCGTTCCGTGGGCCCTGCAGGCTAGGGTCTTACATATATATGTGCGCCAGCGGTAGTGGGGCACGTGGCGGTCCCCCCCCATGGGTGGAGTGCTAGCGCGTGCGCTAAGGGGGTCCGGGAGTCACGTGGAGGTCCCGGACCCCTCGAGGGGGGAGGTCCGGGCCTCCGGCTGCTAATGTTGAGCATCCCTCCTTGGGGGACACGTGGCGACGCCGGATCCCTTCCCGAGCAGGGGACGGGTCTGGGGCCGTTGGTGTGGTGAGGTGGAGTCCGGACAGCATGAGTTGGCATAATGGTAACGGGAGCTGTGCCGAGCACGTCTCGTACCACATCGCAGATTCCCACAGTGTTGCCACAGCGTCCGGGATGGCGGAGCAGTGACCGGAGTTGGCGGACGGGACTCCGGTCACAGCCACTGTGGGGAATGACGGCCTGACGCCGTCTGTCCGGGGCGCTGTGGAGGAGTGGTTGGCAATTAATGCCTCCGTACGACGGGCGGGTGAGCGGAAGGGCCGTTTGTCCTTTTCGTCGAGGGGTGGCCTCGAGCGAGATGGAGATGATTCGCCCCGCTCGAGGGTAGGTTCGCTACCCTCGAGCGAGGCGGAGACAATTCGCCTCCCCGAGGATAGGCTCGATACCCTCGAGCGAGGCGGAGACGCGGGGCGCAGTCGAGGGTCTCGATGGGAGCTCTCGAGCGAGACGGAGATCATCCCGCGGGTCCGAGGGGGGTGCGGATGAGCCGTGTGCTAGGCTTCTTTGAGTCCTTTCCTTTATTCCAGATTGGAAGGAGGTCGTAGGCCTTCATAGGCTCAGTTGCCTAATATGTATTTGCATTTTTAGGGTGATTTTAGTACCCCGATTAGGGTGCCCCTAATCGTGGTCCCCGACAATTTTACACTCTTAACCATTATATACCTTGAAATATAGTTTTGATATTTTTTCTAAATTCTAAATATCATAATAGGCTTATGGCAAAAGTTCCACTTTTTATGTCTTTTGCTATAGGCTTTCACTTAAACAAAATTTCAGAATAAAAAAATCATTTTTAGAGGCACGTGAGGGGGCCACCCGCCCCTACAAAGAGGCTGTTCGGCTGATCTGATGAATAATATTCGGCTGGTAGAATGAATAGTATTATGTGAGAGAAAATAAGACGAAACAAGCCGAGACAAGCTGAGAACTGATCAACCGAACAGGCTGAAATCCATTTTTAGGGGCGGGTGAGGCCCCCACAAATATTTTTTTTCAATTTATTATGGAAATCATTTAATTTAAAATAAATAGCAAACAATTTTGAAAAATTGTGAAATTTGTATAATAAGACTACTCTGACCTACAAAACTAGGAAAATTTTTACAACTGTATTTCATTGTATGTAGTAATTAAATGTTTGAAAACTTAAAGTTAGATTTAACATGTATGAGATAAGTTAGTGTGGGAGCTATTCATTGTGGTTTCCACACCATGAACTAATATTGGACACTCAATTTTGATTTGTTTTTTTAAAATTATACAGGTCGCAATAAGCTTCTGGTAAAATTTTCTTTTTGAAGTGTTTTGCTATTTGTAATGAATTAAATGATTTTTCTGGATTCTTAGCGGACCGTCTAGTCATCTAATGCGGACCATCTGCCGTTCAAAAAATTCGAAACTACGAACGGCTTCGGATGTCCAAATTTTTAAACGGCGGACCGTCCGCCCGTATATGGCGGATGTCCGCCCGTTGTCCACATCAGTGTATGGCGGATGGTCCTCCCGTGGTCCACATCATCGAGCCGCACCTAAAAATCACATCCACGTCATCGATCCTCAGGGGAGTTCTCTTTCCCGTCTCTCTCCCTTGTCTCTTCCCACGGGGAGTTCTCCGTCACGCTGTCTCATCTCATCTCCTTCCTACTGCAGGTGGCCGATGGTGGCTCTCTCACGGTGGGAGCGGCGGCGGCCGGCTCGGCGTGAGAGCAACAGCTGTGCACGGCAGCGCGCACGGTAGGGTGGGACCACGCGGCCGGCGGCACGAGGCCGCAGAGTAACGGCCGCGCGGGAACAGGGTTTGATAGTGGCGCGGAAGCGGCCCGTGGCCGCGGGGCTTGATGGCGGCGCACGGAGCGGCGGTGCCCGCAGCGGCGGCGCGCGCTGCATTGACCTGTGGCCCGGGGCTCGACGGTGGCGCGAGCCCGCAGCGGCGGCGCGCGGAGCAGCGGCCCATCGCCTCTAAGCCTGATCGAGTTCTTGCAGACTTTCAACAAGAATAGTAAACCGAGTGCACTGCAGAGGATGGCGTCCAGGATGACGAATTTGGTCTTATCCATATTGCAGGACATCCTCGCATAGCATCCTGGCCTGCTTGAAGATCTTATCAGTGGTACTACCTCAGTCCTAAAATATAATTAATTTTTAAAGTTCAACTTAACTCAATATTTAAACAAATTGTAAAATTGACAAAAATATTAGTTTATTCATAATGGAACCAGTAACCTTTTCTATTTAAAAGTAATTATTTTTAAGATATTATTAGTAAAACTAGTGAGGTGATCCGTGCATTTGCGCGGATAGTATTGATATTCTAATATCTTGCATTTTTTATTTAATTATTATTCATAAAATTAAATCTTTCTCATCGCATACTACTTGCTTCAGTGATCAAGAGTGTTTCTCTATTGCTAGTGCAGTGGTGCTTCCTTTTGGCTACATCTTTCTTTGTCAGTGATGTGGCCGCATGTCAAGCGCACAGTCCTAATCCTGTCACGACTGTCTATCTCCTCGATCTTAGCTAGTACCATTCGATGTAGTAGTAGTGAGATGTTTCTTATCTGCCAGCCCTTGCAATAATACTGCCTACTTCTCAGTTCAACTGACTCAGTTATTTTTTTGCTAGCTTCCTTATTTTATGATCCTCTTGGCCGTTTGTTGATACTATGTTTAATTCTGTTGTCTGTTGCATGGTGTTATGCCTCCATGGCCTAGTTTCTGTTGAGGAACAATCGATCCAAGTTTCTTACTTTTTGGAAGCCAACAAATCTCCATAGTGCAGAGCACAAGATTCTATTTAGAATTTCAGCAACCTATGTTCATGTTCAAGCCTGATGAGTTTACTATATCAATCATGGTCTGATCGATATTGTCCTGGTTCCTGATCTACTTGTGGTGTTATTTTGTTTGAGCTTGTGGTATTAATTGTGAGGTGTGGTACTGTCTTGTCGCAATGTCCGCATCACACCTTTGGAGGGTGGTAGTCTAATAGTACAAAGTCTAGAACTATCTTGCTTATTTTAACTAATAATAATATAATTGTGAGGGCGCATTTGAGATTTTGGTAATATAATACGATATATGTGTGGTAAAACATGCTAATTGTTTGTGTAGCTAGTATTTTATAGGTATGTATGATATGTAGCTTGATATGCAAAATGATTGATAGGTTTATATTTATAAATAGAAATATATTTTAATGGCACTGGTGGAGCTCATGCTTGTGGAGCCAGTGCAACATGGCCCGATTCTACTCAGTGCTCTTGTGTGGATTTGTATTCAGAAAGCTTTCTTAATTGGAAAGCTGATCATAGAGACCAAAGAGATATAATTGTCACACCCGGCTGCAGTTCGATGATGCGCCGGTTAATATGTATCACATTTGTTTCTTCACCAAGTTGAGCTTGGATTAACTTCGCATCCAATCTCAACTTGGTGGGGGGCATTTGTTTGACGTATTTTTGTCATGATAAATTCAAATGTCATGGGTTAAGCTCAAGTGTTTTACCAAGAAGCAAGAAGCTTGCATGGGCTAGCTTCCCGTACGAGCATGGTTCCAAAATACACTTACACGTATATTTTATTTACCAAGTCGTACTACACGCATGATAAGCTGCCAACCAATAGCTATCCATACAGTCCAGTACGGATTAGCCGGAAACTTCGAGAAGCTCCTCATCACGTGGCACTTTGATTGGCTGGTGACGAATCTAAGTATATCTCGTGCGGCTTACTCGGAAGGATTGCAACAGAATTGTAGCGGCGCACGACGCGCAGGCTGCTGCTCACCATAACCTAATCCCTGCCTATATAAAGTCCCCCTCACGCCGGAGGTCTTCTTTTTCTCGACGAGAGCAGCCAGGGGAAGGAGCCGGGAGCCAAGGCGTGCCTCCAGCCGGAGATGCTGACGCCGACGCCGTGCACCTCCTGCTCGCCTTGACGAGTGGAGAAGCCAAGAAGGCGGGCGTGCTCGTCCATCGCCGTCGAAGTCAAACAATATGCGGCAGCCGAACTAGAGTTGAGAGATCGCCGGCCGTCGTCGAGCTCGCCGTCCATCATCAGATCGCCAGCCGCCATCAAGCTCGCCGTCTCGGACCACCGGCGACTTCCTTTGGTGAGATTCTTATTGTTGTTTAAGTGATCTCTGTTTTCACCAGGGCCGGAGCACGGAGCAGCCAGCAGAGACGTGAAGCCGCCACTGGCACCCGAGACGAATTTCTCACGGAGGAGCAGGAGTTCGACCATTAGGACCCCATCGATCTGCTCGAGCAGCGCCGCCTTGCCTCTTGTCATCCACATCTACCTAGGCTCGTTGAACACGCAAATGAGATTGCTGTGGTCAGATCCATCTACTTCATCGATCAAGAATCCATCTACAAGACGACGCAAGAAGAGTAGAAACAGAGGAGAGATAAAGAGATCACGCCTGCACCTTCATGTGCTGACCATCCTCGTCCAAGTCTGCACCACCGGCGATGACCTCGTCATCGTCTTCCTCGTCATCTGCACCACGCCGCCGCCGGCAGCCGTCGTCCTCGTCATCATGGAGCCCATGCCCAAACAGACGGCGTCTCCAACACCATCACCATGGCCATGGCTAGGCTAACGCATGGAGAAGCCAGGAGACGTCTTCATCCTTGACGTCCATGTACTCGCTCTGGTCGCCGGCGGTCTTCACCTTCGGCACCGTCGAGCCGGCCATCAAGACTCCATCCACAATGGGAAACAAGGCAGCAGCGTGGCGCCTCCTGCTCGTTATCAACGTCCACCGCCTCACCTTGGCCCGGGCGCTGGCGGAACAGCAACACCCCTCGTGGCAACCTCACTTGCGTCTCTGTCTTCCTCGTCGAGCCCACGGGTCTGCACCATGCCGGTGATGACCTCGCCTTCGTCTTCCTCGTCATGCCTCACCGTCCACCATCGGCAAGGAGACGGAGTCGGCAAGCGAAGACGCCGAAGTGCAACTCGGAGACGAGGCCGGCGCTTCATGTTCAAGCCCGGCACCGACCCGACGCCGTTACCGCGAAGACGCCGAAGTGCGGCCCGGCAACGAGGCCGGCACGCCACGTTCAAGCCCGGCACCAATCTGTCGTCGCCACCGCTGTGAAGATGCCGAAGCGCGGCGCGACGAACGGCGGCGCTGCACATCCAAGCCGGCGCCGAGGATAATGGCGCCACCGTGAAGGCGCCAAGATGAGAAGCAATGTCAAGGCGGCAGGTGATGGCGTAAAGACAGGCTGCCGCGAGGAGCCGTCGCCGACGTCGAGGAGCCGCGCCGAGACGGAGACATGTTCGCTGGCCAGGCGCCTGACGAGCATTTGCCTGCATGCAAATTCATGCGTGACTTACCACAAGCTAGCAGGTGCACGTGTGCTGTATGAGAAGCTAACAAGCTACAGTGGCATGCACGAAGGAGTGCGTGTGCCATAAAAGAAAATATAGAAAACAGGTGCATCTACTTATGGATGCCTTACCACTATGAAGCTCTCTGCGGACGGGATCTTCCTGCGGGACTTCATCACCTATGGATGCATAAGCAGATAAGCTGCCGGTGGCCCATCTCGGCCGGGGCTTCTCTCCATCAAGCCCACGGGCAAAGGCCAGCATCCGTCATATATATAGGCCTCCGTGCCAGGCCAGCGCCCAGCGGTGCCCTCCACTACAAGTCCACTTCGGCTCTGCACGAGCACGCAGACACGAGATGGCCTACAAGTTAAACATGGGGGCTGGCCCAGGCACCGGAGTCGAGGCATCACCGGCAAGCCCGTCTTTCACTGTTGCTGCCAAGGGCCGCCAGAGCTAGATCGGAGCTGAGGAACCCATCGAGGGGCTGCAGAGATCGACACTGCCCAGAGACGCGAAGCTGCCGAGCGCAGACGCAGTGCCGTGCCATCATGCCAATCCCTCGCTCACTCCCCCGCGCTGGCAGCCAGAGGCACATGAGCATGCGGGAACTTCGCTTATGCACTGGCCGCGTGGGAGATGCAGCCGGCCAATGGGCAGCAAGCAAGGGAACGTGCCTTGCATGCACATGCATGTAAACATCCTGGGCTCATGGCAAGCAAGAACCAGTAGGAGTACTTGAAGATATTCACAAGTGGAGCATTATCCAGGTGCCCGGTTAATTTGTACCCTCACGTTTCAATTCTGATTAGGGGAACCGCGCATCTCGAGGATCGTCTCTACCACGACCAAGCTGCGACATCGACTCGGTCCAGCTCATGCTGTCATGCATCAACTATCCACCTCTACTACCACGACTACTCCGTCGTTCGACACCGACGAGGCCGAACACACAGGCGGATGCCGCTGATGTCCCAGCAGCGCTACACCAGCTCATGGACACCGACGAGGCCATGGATGATGCCGACGCCCCATCTACACCACCACCATCATCATGCATGGAGAACGCAAAGCGAAGACTAAGGACGACGACGACTACAACAGCTTAATCGGAGGTGCTCCAGCAAGCTAAACTTGCGGAGATAATTAACTGGGTGCTTTTCGAGGACCCGGGAACCAAAAGATCACATCGCCCAAGTCAGATCTGCCCAATGGCAGGCTATGGAGCGCGCATATATATGGGAACCTGTATTTGTATTTTCAAAATATGAATAAAGCTTGTGTTCCCTGTCTTTTGTTTCTTTTGTGTATTTCTATATACACTGGCACGTCCGCATCTTTATTTTCCACGTAGAGAAAATCTTGTGTGATTTTTTTCTGTTCAAACATTGATCTGCTTGCGATGTTATTTTTTTTTGAGCTTGTGGTATTAATTGTGAGGTGTGGTAGTATCTTATTGCAATGTCGGCGACAAACCTTTACAGGGTGGCAGTCTAATAGTGCAAAGCCTAGAATTATCTTGCTTATTATGACTAATAATAATATGATCGTGAGGGTGTATTTGGGATTTTGGTAATATAATAAGATATACATGTGGTAAACATGTTAATTATTTGTGTAGCTAGTATTCTATAGGTATGCACGATATGTAGCTTGATATGCAAAATGATCGATAGATTTATATTTATAAATAGTAATATATTTTAATGTCACTGGTGGGTAATTTATAAACATGTGTATGTGTATTTTAGGCTAATTTTTTGTAATGGCAGTGGTGGGTAATTTTAATTTTTTCTCCGATTAATGTGGGAATTTCGAAGCCTTGAGAGCGAATATGGAGGCTTCGTTTGTTGACCAAATAATAAGATAATAGATAGATATCTTCTAGTAATAGTTTTGTGCTGAGGTTCCTGCTAAAGTTTATAGCCAGCCTAGTCAAAAAAAAAGTTTATAAGAGCATCTCCAATAGTTCCCAATCTCACTTTCTCATCTTTGTTTTTTTGAGAAAATAGAAAAAAACTCACTCCAATAATTTTCTATCATACTTTTCCATCCACTAACAATTGGCAAATTCGCTTCTCTTGTGGTAAAAATAGGCACGCCATCGGTCCTCCCGATCGCCCCTTCCCGCGCCGTTTTTTATCGCCGGCTTCTTCCCCGCGCGCCCAGCTCCTGTGCAGCAGCACCGTTCTGCCGCCGCCACGGAACCTCCACTACCACCGCGTCCCCGCCGCGCGCGTCGCGCACGGCGCATGCCCACCGCCCGTACGACCCGTCCACCACGTACTCCGCGGCTTCAGAGCCCAGCGGCATCACGCGGGCCAGCGTCTTGCTGGACGACCTGAGGCTGGCGTGGCGGCGGGTGGAGAGGAGCGGCCTGCTGGCTGTGCTGTCGCCGTCGTAGATGACCCAGTGGTCTGTCAGGCTGAGCCTCTTGCGGCAGACAACTTCCAGCGCACCTCCGCCACCATCGCGTCCCCGCGCGCGTCGCGCCCCGAGCAGGCACGCCGCCCGTACGACCCCTTTATTCTTCACGCACCGATTCTGACTACTCAATACATCACTGGCGCAAGTAAGAGATAAAACGGAGCCCCTCATAATCCTTTTTTTTCTCTCCAAAATTCTAAACCCTCTCGTGTCATATATCACCGGCAATTTGACTTCGAGAAACTTCTGTCCGCCAGTTATGAAAGTTTCTCATGAAATTAACCTTGTGAGTTACAACTTTTCATTTTTGGGAAGTAAAAATAAGAAACTCTTGGAGATAGTCTTTTTTTTTCCTCTCCATACCTGTTTGGGGAGTTGACAAATATCAAGTTTATAACCATCCTTCTTGCCATTCAATACTAGGTGTCATCTGTCGCGGAGCTTGAGATCGGTGCCATCTGTCGCGGAGCTAGCGTACACCAGCGTCAGGTTCTGCTCGATGGTCGGCGACCTCTCCATGATGGACTTCTGCTCGGCAACGGCGAAACTGCACCTGCTGGTGATCGGCACCGAAGAGGATGTCCGGGTGCTGAGGGAGTGCGGCGTCATCCTGTGATCCTGAACCACCTCATAAGCGATCAGGAGGTGTCCGAGCTGTGAACGGCATCACGAGGTCGGTGAGGCTGACGAGGGTGCGTGCCGACGCTGGACCTCGCCGTGGTTCTGCTGGTCCTCTTCATCGGCCTCCGTCGTTCATGGTCTTCTGTTTCCTAAACAAACGGATCTCTTCATAATACTGTACTATCGTTACTTTTGTTTTTTAATTATAATAAATGAGATCAAATATGTTTCTCAAAAATTGATGGGCATTATGTTTTTCTTTCTCAATAAATGAAGCATGAGTTTTTTTGCATTTATAAATGGAGCATGAGTTTTTTTTGACATTTATGTTTCAACCCGTTTCCGTTCACCTTCTTAATATGTGTGACTGTCTCCCTCTTTGAGCTATGACGACATGTTCAACACTCCCATTTGATGAAACACGGTGGATTATCCGAATTCGCCGAATATTCAATGAGGAGATTGAGCTCGGTGAGGACCAGCCAATCTGTGTATTTGATGTCCCCAAGCCTCTGCTGTGTACTAGACCTGAAGCTTACATCCCTCAATTGGTGGCCCTTGGCCCTTACCACCATTGCCGCGAAGAACTGGCTGACATGGAGAGGTACAAGCTCTCGGCGGCGAAGAGAGCCCAAACCCACCTCCCAGGCACGGACTTCCAACAGCTTGTCGACGTCTTCACGAAACTAGAGCACCTGATTCGTGCTCACTATCACAGGTCAGTTGCACATAGCTACCTCTACTTTAATTTCGTACTCGTTCCGAGGATTCCTGATTTCCTTCTTCTTCCTCTAGGCATCTCAATCCGAGCAACGAGACACTAGGGTGGATGATGGCGATCGACGTGTCCTTCCTTCTCGAGTTCCTGCAGACCTTCGGCAAGAACAGTAACCAGAGGGCACTGCAGAGGATCCCATCTAGGATGTCCCATCTGGTCGATCCCTCTCGCCGGACATCCTCGCACAGCATGCTGCTACGGGACATAGTGATGCTAGAGAACCAGGTCCCTCTCTTTCTGCTCCTGAAGGCGCTCGAGACCCGGGGCTCGCCGGCGCAGCCCGTGCTGAGCTCCATGCTGACCGGGTTCTTCCAGGAGGTTTCCACGTTCAGAGGAATTGGCTGCCCGTGCACCGACGTCAATCGGCACGCCCACCTGCTGGATTTCCTCTACTCTAACATGGTGCCTCGATGTACTGAAGAATCTCATGGCGCTACCGGGGAAGACAGAGACGAGTCACACCACAGACATGATCACAGGAAGAGGACACTGAACTCAGCCATGGAGTTGCTTGTCAGCCGTGGCTCAAAGATCGTGTCCGTGGTAATTGAGTTCATGCTGAGGTTCCTGCTAAAGTTTATAGCCAGCCTTCCTTGCCTCTCAATACTCGGAGAGCCCATCGAGCAGCTGACGCAGCAAGCGTCCGAACCAAGAGGCGCATCAGGTGTTCAGAGCAAGGACACATCGCCCCTGCTTGAAGAGATCGCGGTGCCATCCGTCGCGGAGCTTGCGTACACCGGCGTCAGGTTCTGCCCGACGGTCGGCGACCTCTCCATGATCGGCTTCTGCCCGGCGACGGCGACGCTGCACCTGCCGGTGATCGGCGTCGACATCAACAGCGAGGTCGTCCTGCGGAACCTGGTGGCGTACGAGGCGTCGGTGGCCGCCGGGCCGCTGGTCCTGGCGCGCTACGTGGAGCTGATGAACGGGATCATCGACACCGAGGAGGACGCCCGGGTGCTGAGGGAGTGCGGCGTCATCCTGAACCACCTCAAGAGCGACCAGGAGGTGGCCGAGCTGTGGAACGGCATGACGAGGTCGGTGAGGCTGACGAGGGTGCCGGCGCTGGACAAGGTGATCGACGACCTGAACAGGCACCACGGCGGATGCTGGAAGGTGAGGGTGAGGACGTTCGTGAGGGCGCACGTCCTCGGATCGAGGGAGCTGCTCGCCTGCGTCGCCGTGCTTCTGCTGGTCCTCTTCATCGGCCTCCAGGCGTTCTGCGTCGTTCGTGGTTGCGTCCCTGTTTCGTACGGGATGGCCAGCAGAAAAATTGGTCCCCGATGAACAAGAATAACGCCTAAGTATCTGCAAATTTCACCGTGCAACTGCAAACAGAAAGCGACCCTGCCAGACCATACCATTCGCAATGAGACAATGATCAATTGCTCTGTACCATCTACCAGCTGTGGATCCACGGTTCCCATTCAACTATTCAAGCGCTCACCATGGTTCCAAAGTTTTTCTTTTTCCATTTTTGCCAGTTTGCCACCTACATGTATGTAAATGCAAATATTTGGTGAATGCTATATGAAATCGCTTAATTAACTTGAACATTTTGCTACCTTCGTTAGATACTCTCAATCTCTCGTAGATAAACTAAATCAGATTCTGCGACCAATAACTTCATCAAAATCTTCGTTCCAGGTCGCTGCCATTGTATTCTCTATGTAGTAGCGTCTGAATTTCGAACAAACTGTGCTTCTGTTACTTTTCAGTCATTTTTCTGAAGTACAATAGCTCACATACTATTGGGGCTTCAACATCCAGCAGCTTAGTATATACTGCAATTCAGATAAGTATTTGCAGTTTTAGTTAGGTGATTGAGCGTTTAGAAGTTTTACGTAATTAAAACTTTAGAAAAAATTGTTACTTTTATATTGTATAGTCAATGATACCATTCACAAGTTCACAGCACGTGCTGCCAAATACCCGAATACATCCTAATTATAGTTTAGCCCTTTCAGATACAACTAAGAGTAAGTATTATAACAGATTGTAAACAGACTGAATGCTGAGGTGGAGGAGAGAGATAGAGGAGAAACGACTGTAAGCTTATAGCCGACGTCGGCATAAGAACAAAAAAAAAACTTTGTGAGAGAGATAAGTGGACCATGTATTAATAACGAGGGACTAACTATTATATGAGTGGGCTGAGAGGTAGGCTGCAAGGATCATTGCAGTCAGCAGCTGGATGTATTATTAATCTCGCTCTAATATATCCCAAAATGTGACTTGCTATATTTTGCACCTCATTTTACATAGTATGACTGATTAGTTAGAATATGTGAAACCAAATTTTATCTTATGGTCCGATTTTCAAAAGTTATATGAATATGTACCTTTTTTTATTTTGAATGGTGGCAACTATAGATTCAATTATGGTCTAAAACTTAACAAGATCCAAATTCAAGAAAAAACCACCTTTAAAATTTCAGTTTAGTTCTACCATTTTCTAATTATAACTTTTTAAACTTAGAATCATTTATAGAACATAATCATACTTCACAACCTATAGTTTTCTTAGCATGAAACTAATGGATGCCTATTTCTCTTTCATACTCTGTATTCTCTTTTTGTGCTATTGGAATTAAATTGTTAACACAAAGTATACTAAGTTTAGATTTTCAAAACGAGGCTTACGGTAAAGAGAAAATGAGAAAAAGAAAATAAAAATCCATAACCAAAACGGCCAAAGGAAATGCACGGGACCACCCTTCGCTGCTTTCGTCCTCCTCCAGTCGACTGTCGACGGGTCGTCCCCCACCTTTGCCGGCTCTCTGTTCCCTCCAAAAACCCTAGCAAAACCACTGCTCCAAATCCCCGTTCCCTCCACTCCTCCGCTTCCCTCCCAAAATTTCGAACCCCAAATCGAAGCTATCATGCGCCACCGCTCACCTACCCAGTTGATTGGAAGAACCGTTCCAATTTTGAAGCCGACCCAGTCCAATCTCAGCCACTCAATTTTTCCTAAAAAAAATTCAAAGAAAGTATTCGGCACCCGCCGGCACCCCGTCCACACTACAAATCCCGCCACCATGCGCTCCATTTGCGCCATGAGGTCCCTGCTCACCGCTGCCGCTGCCGCTTCCGCCCCCACCGTCCTCCGCGCCAGCGCTTTCCCACCGCGGCCGCAGCTCCGCTCTCTACCTTTCCGCCGGGGTCGTGCCGCCGGAAACATGCTGGGCACGGCGAGGTCAGTCTCTGCGGCGGCCCGGTCGCGAATCGGCGGTGGCGGCTCTGCGATGGAGGCCCGGGCGGTACAGTCCGGCGAGATCCATGTCATCGTTGGTCCCATGTTCGCCGGCAAGACCACCGCGCTCCTCCGCCGGGTTCAGGCCGAGGCCGGCAGTGGAAGGTACGAAACGCCGGTGACGGCATCTCCCTTTGTGCTTGATTGTTTCGCTGACTGTGTGTCCCCACCTGCCAGTGACCCCCCCCCCTTCTTTCCCGAGTTTTGGCTAAGATGTCTTCAAAGTTTTTGCTACAAAGTATAGAAAAAAAAAAGTTTTGCTCCGAAGAAAAATCTAAGGCGAATGATATAATAGTTGATGGCAGGCTGTTGCTGCTATTTATGAACTTGCGTTTGTCAATGCCTTGCTCTGGAAGCTGTGTATTTCTCATGGTCTTGACTGTCCAGCGATGACATGGTCCATAATCTTAGCATATGTTGTATAGACAATCCCATAGATTCAACTAGTCAAGGAGAGGGTAGTTTAAGAAGAGTTGCTGTTACGAATGAGCTTCTTGCCTTCTTGGATAGGCCAAGACTGTGCTGTTTCCTGGTGTCCCAAATTTCAGGTGCTTGTTCTGCTGCAAATGTCCGTGCCAGTTGAAACTGGAAGTTAGCTAGTTAGTTTGATCGCTGTCAGGGCAGTTCTAGAAAAGTCTGGTATGATGCCATGCTGTGAGGTTTACTGTTATTGTGTTGAAAATTATGTTCAGGCATGTAATTCTAAATGATATGACATACATGTGGAAAACAAAGAAATTTGATTTCATTGACTGCCTCTTTATCTTGGATTAAAGTTGTTTCTTTATGACCTTTTCATGCCGCCATTGTAGGACTGTGGCGCTCATAAAGTCTGACAAAGACAACCGCTATGGATTGGATTCTGTTGTCACTCATGACGGCACAAAGATGGCGTGCTGGGCCTTATCAGAGCTGTCAAATTTCCATGACAAATTAGGAATTGAGGCTTACGATAAGGTTGGGTCAAACACATTGTCTCTTAATTTACATGCCTTTGTCCTATACCATGAACTTTAATGCCATGCATATATTTTGAATAGTTCAGATTGGTGCTTCAAGCTGTATTTTATAGTGTCCATCAGTCACTTTCTTGAAGAATCGAGACAGTAAATTGAACTGGTGATTCTTTTGAGAGTATGATACACATAATTTGGAGTAATTCACAACTTAAGACGCGAGCAAGTTCTACAGAACCACATTGTGATAATCTACTATAGCTTCAATATCTTACGAGTTAATTCTGAATTTTTAGCGACCCACCAAGAACATCTAGCACACAGTCGTTTCACATAATATCGTCAAATTTAGTGATCTTAGGAGACGGCCTGCAGTTGTATAGAATTTTGATGATTTTTAAGTAATGCAATTATTTCCTTACTTGCATTTGCTCTTGGCTTGCTATTGGAGTATTGGTGATCTAATATATGTTTGTTCTCAGTAGAAAAATACTAGTTTTAACTTTTAATGCCTCAGAGTAGTATTTTATTGAAATCGAAAACCTTCTGATGATTTATATCTTCAGCTTGGCCACATTGCATGCCCATACAACACATGCAGCACAGGTGCACTGTGCACAGCCCCCTCAAAGATCAGGGTCCCAAAAATTTTACTTAGTGTGCTCTTAGCAGTAGTTAATTGAATGAGTTTATTAGATGAGATTGTGAAATAATGCAGTACTGCAGCAGTTTTTACTCCAACATATCCTGGTACCTGGTTTCCTTCACCACACCTAGTTTTTTCCCTCCCTCACACAACTCTCTGTAGCCATATGCATAAGATGCCAGTGAATTATGGGAGTCTCCATCTATCCTTCCCTCCCTTTCACTCACACAACTTTCTCTGTAGCCATACACATAGGATGCCATGGAACTACGAGAACCTTTGCACCTAGGTCGAATTTAGGCTTGCAAACGTTGTGCCTTTGTAGATAGATTCATGGCTTCAAAAGGTCGTTGCCTGGTCCACTAGGTGGCGCCATTGTAGTGTCCATTGACTACTCGTTCCCTAGCCTGCTTGATTGTCCATTACATGCTAGGTGCCAACTTGTCAGCCCTCAGCCAGTTGCAGGATATTTTTTTGCACTCATATGTGTCTAAAGAGAAAGAAAAGGAAATACATGTTCATACTTCAATAGTGGCACATGTAGCAATTCCAGGCTAATGAGTGTCATATCTTGAAGTCAAACCAAAAGTCCTATCATGTGAGCTGTGTTAAAGCATGGAGTGCTATTAGTTTCCTTTCTCTGTTTTCTTTCTAAGTGATGCTTTAGGTTTGTCAGGTGAGTTGGCCATTTTCTTACTTTTATTCTACTGCAAATTTGAGTGCTGATATATATAATTATCTGTAATATTCCAGATGAAAAAGAAACTCTTTCATTTGGTGTCAAAGTGCCTTTGGTTTGTAAGCTTTTCATCACATATAGTTATAAAGATAATGTTCAGAATGTGCTTGTCCAAAATGATATGTGTTCAGAATGTGCCTATCCAAAATGATATACGTTTATAATTAAAGCCTAGTTGGTGATAAGCAGCCTTGAGTCTTGTTGAGAATTGAGATGTTAGCTGTTGGTCTTACTGCACAGTGTGCACATGGCATGGCTATGGAAATAGGCTCTTTTGTTCTCTAGGCAATCTTTAAGTTGCTGAAACTGGTTTGTGCAGGTAGATGTTATAGGTATTGATGAAGCCCAGTTCTTTGATGATCTTTACGATTTCTGCTGCAAAGCTGCAGACCGTGATGGAAAAATTGTAGTTGTTGCAGGGCTAGATGGTGACTACAAAAGGTACTTTTATGAGTTTTTAGTTACTAGTTAGATTTGATTTGACCAGCCTATCTACGCTATATATACCCATGTAATTTTAGATGGTTTGGAGGCAGGATATTTTCACATCGAATTTTGTGCCACCTTTTGGTTTGATGACTGTGGTCTTGTTAGGAAAAAGTTTGGCTCAGTTCTGGATATTGTTCCCCTGGCTGACTCAGTCACCAAGCTAACAGCACGGTGTGAGTTGTGTGGTCGCCGGGCATTCTTCACATTGAGGAAGACACAAGAAACTAAGACTGAATTAATTGGAGGAGCTGATGTTTATATGCCCGTGTGTAGACAACACTACATGGATGGGCAGGTTGTTATAGAGGCCACAAGGATTGTACTGGACCTTGACAGATCCACCGTGACAGCGCAAACTCTGAAATAGGTCAATACTTGATACTCGCATCTTGACTTCTGTGTGCAAGTATGTGGTGTGTAACAATTTAATCATTATATCGGTTTATGAAGACGCCATCTATACTATTTGGCGTCTGTCCGAAATTTTAGTTGGTGATGCAGACAATTTCGAGGGAAGCTCAATGAGTGTATCCCACAGAACACAACTGAGCAGACTGTAAATATTGATCAGTTTGGATGTTAAATGCAAACATTCATGTCTTTTACTTCAATAGACTACAAAATTGGTATTGTGCAGTTCAACTAGTATAATCAGATGCTCTGAATTGCTATTTACTGCCCTGGTCCACTTATGTTGTGCAAGCAAAATAAACAGTCTCCCTGGCAACGGGGCTTCTTTCAGGATAGGATTCATATTGCTCCTCGTGGTTGAAAGTGTATTCACTAGCAATGAGCCCCAGTCTTGGGTCCGTACCCCATCTATTTGTGTACCTAGGTGAATCAGGCATATAACACTCTTCTCTCAGATGCATACCTGCTAATTCGAGATTTCAGCTATTTACACATACTGTTATCATGTGAAAAAGTTTTAAGTGATTAGAGCAGATATTAGTAGGGGCACATATGGTCATTTCAAATTTCCATTTCCATTGGTGTAGTAACTCTCTCCGACCTCATTATTTCTTCTTATTAAACTGTTTTTTTTTGCGAGGTCTTATTAAAACTGTCTAGCTAACCTCCACCGTTTGTCAACTACAGATGCAGACGTGGTTGAAATTTACTGACTACCAAAACACAACAGAGATCCGTCTGTTTCTACCGTTTGCCCTGTATTTGTAACAAAGGATGGTTGGTGGTGATGGACACGAGAGGTGCCACACCGCATCCTGCTTGACGCTATGGCCACACTAGCTGATGATTCCTTAGATTTCGAGGAACGCATGGTGTCATACCAATCGAGAGCTTCGCTTTCCTTCAAGGACTTGCACAGCGGGTGGTGGTTACAGATGTGCCGTCGTGTCGTGCAGGGACATGGCGTGGGCCAAGCGCGCACCCGCGCTTTCCATGGAGGTTTTCGGTGATTTGGTTGGTGTGTTAGGTAGGACGACGATGATTATGCCGAGACTGGCAACTAAACTGTACTGCCACCACACTCGATGGTGTGTTAGGTACAGTAGGATGGAGTTATAAATCGGCACAATCACCAGATTGAGTACCTTGCGGTGTGCACAAGCACAACAATGGAGAAAGAGGCTCCTCGCAACTACGACAAGATCGTCAACAGGGATGAGATCACGGATGCCGCGGCGGCGGCGTTCGCCAACGCCGGCCATCAGGTCCCGGAGAGGTACGTCCGGACCGAGGAGGTCTTCGACGGCGTCGTCGTCGGCGAGGACGAGCGCTACGAGCTGCCGGTCGTCGCCATGGCCAGGCTCCTTGACCCGGAGTCGGCGGCGCTCGAGATCGGGAAGCTTGGGGACGCTTGCAGGAACTGGGGCTTCTTTCAGGTCCGGTTCCTTTCCGTTCCGTTCTGCCTTTATTTTATCCGTGTATATATATGCCCAACTAGCCGCATCCAATCATTGATGATGGGTTCCTTCTAACATACTATCATGTTTTCACGTAGCTGACAAACCATGGAGTTGACCAAGAAGTGATCCAGCGAATGAAAGACAGCACCGTGCAGTTCTTCAGCTCGCCGCTGGAGACCAAGAAGAAAGTGGCGGTCCGGGAGAACGGCTTCGAAGGATTCGGGCACCACTACAGCAGGGAATCAGGAGGTAAGCTGGACTGGGCAGAGAGCGTGATCCTCATCACGCAGCCACCCCAAGACAGGAACATGGAGATGTGGCCTACTAGCCCTCCCCCATTTAGGTCTGTCTCCTCTCTAGCTCGTTTCCATCTCCATCTCCATCCCAATGGCATGGTCAAATTCAGCCATCAGCGGTGACATTGCTTGGTCTGAGTGTTAGTTTGAATGATTTCACATGGACTAATTCTAGGAGCGCGCTTGAGGTGTACTCGGTGGAGATGATCGGTCTCGCGATGAAGCTCCTGGGCTTCATGGCGGCCGACCTCGGGGTGGAGCGGGAGGCGCTCGTCGGCGCCTTCACCGGGAGGCGGCAGAGCATGGCGATCCACCACTACCCCCCCTGCCCGCACCGGGAGAAGGTGATGGGCATCACGCCGCACACCGACGGGCTCGGCCTGACGCTGCTGCTGCACGTGGACGACACGCCGGGCCTGCAGATCAGGAAGGGCGGCCGGTGGTTCCCGGTGCGGCCGCTGCCGGGCGCCTTCGTCGTCAACGTCGCCGACATCCTCGACGTCCTGAGCAACGGCGCGTACAGGAGCGTCGAGCACCGGGTGCTGCCGGACGCCGAGAGGGCCCGCACCACCGTCGTGATATTCCAGGAGGCCGCCGTCGGGGGGCTTGTGGTGGCGCCGCTGCCGGGGCTTGTGGCCAAGGGAGGCGGGGCGCGCTATAGATCCATCGGCGTCGAGGAGTATATCAAGGGGAACTTCAACGCGCTGGCTGAAGGCACACGCTTCATCGAGAGCCTCAGGATCTAGAGCTTGTGTTGTGATCGATATGTATCTCTGTACCCTAAGTGGTTAGTGACAGATAGCTGCTTGCTTCTGTCTTTGAATCCCACTGCTCTTTGAAGATTAAATAAAAAAAATCCAGACTGCAGAGTAACACTAATACCAGAAAGGAAAAAAAAACATTGTTTTCGAGATTTTCTGTAAAAAGGAAGCACGAAAGGACGTTACTGTCCGGTGGAGTCTGATTGTCAATCCAATGCACCTAAACAAATTACAAGCTTGATAGTGGTTTTAGTATCATCTCTGTAGAGAGAGAAATTCAGTTGCATAACCTTCAAGCGAACTTTAACAGAGCATGCAAACAATTCTCATAAGGTTTGACAAGCCGAGTTTGAGATCAATTTGAGTTAACAACTAGTAGCGCAAAACGTAAGTACTAATTGTTACCAAATTTGCTCAGGCGGGGCTGGCATAACCTTACTACATTAGCTTTTGGTATGACATAGTCTCCAGTGGCCATGATTCTTCTAACTATGTTTTTTTTACGATCCTGTCTTCAAATGTTTAACTAGGCATGAATACACGATAGGAGTTTGTATGCACACTGCTTGCTTTTTAATCCATTCGCATATTAGTCTAGCCTTAAAAAAAGACCACATGCGGAATATTTTTAAGTAAGAGCAATGCAAGGGGCAAAATTAAAGAAAATAGAAACAAAAATGAAACGTGGCTCACACTGAATTTTATATGATAATGAAAAATATTGAAATTGAAAAAGTAAAAAATTCTAAACGTTCACTCTAATATTTTGAGGAATGTAAAAATTACATGCTTATATTATGACAATGAATTGATAATGTTGTATGTGTTGTAAGTGTTTGAGTTGTACTATATAATTTAAGTAAAGAGTGACAATGCTCAGCTACGGCTCGGGCCGTATGCGGTCTGCGAGACTGCAGTCTTGTTGACATGGTAGTTGCTGGCGCCCCCAGACCCCAGTGATACTGTCGCCTGCTAGATGGCTTGGCCTTTATTAGGCCTGGCAGAAAAAAACAAGAAAAGTTTTTAAAAAGCGAAAACAAGAAAAATAAGCCCGGGAATACATTCTGATTGCAAAAACGGTCTTCCGAACAAACAGTCTGGGAAAAGGCTGAAGTCCATACCAATCTCCATTTGATCGAAGAGTAAATTTTATCAGTGGTTCTAAACTTGTTCCAAGCTCTCATCCCTATCCCGCTACTCTTAAAACGCATATAATAGTTATCAAACTCATCCCATGTTCTCATTCCGGTCCTTGAACTTGTCCTGAGTTCTCATCTCGGTCCTCGCACTCTAAAAAACCACATAATGGTTTCTAATCGCAAGCAAGTCCATATACTTTCAAAATATTTAGAAAAAAACTTTTACAAATTATTTCAAACTTTCAAATTTCAAATCAAGTTCTAATCGCACTCAAAATTGATAAAAAAATTCACGAGGCAATCATCTTGACACAATATTTGATGATTTCTATAGTTGCTATTTTAATATATTTATTTAATAGTTAATTTTATTTTAGAAATTAAATTAATATTGGAATAATTTATCCTTTGCTCTTACAAATCCTAAGAAAATTGCAAACAATAATTCAAATATGGGTTATTTAGAGATTTTTGATCGTTCAAATTAAATCGTGATAATTTATTCATAAATTTTAATTTTTGATCCACTTTGAGTGGAAGTTGAACTTAATTTGAAGTATAAACAAATTTGAAATAATTTATAAAAGTCTTTTAATAAAAAAATACATTTTAGAAGTATATGGATCTGATGAGTGTGTAGAACAAGTTTACGAACTGGGATAAGAATGTGCGATAAATTGATGGACCATTATGTGTATTGTGAGAGTTCAAGGACCGGAATGAGAATTTGAGAAAAGTTTAAGAACTGGGATGAGAGTGTGTGATAAATTTAATGTGAGGAACCAGTCCAAGTTGATCCCGTTTAATCAAGTTATCGTCCATTGATCAACTAGATTAAAAAAGGCCAACCCCGGTAGTTCTTGGAATGTGTCATGAGCACTGTTGACATTTCTTAGTGCAATCACTAGTTCTTGGAATGTGTCATGAGCACTGTTGACATTTCTTAGTGCAATCACTAGGAATGGTTAATTTCCAGCAACGGCACCAGAAATGCATGTTGGCGGTCCTTAGTGCAATCACCAGAAATGAGGGCGCCGAACCCATCCTAGCAACTGCACCCAAGTGGTGCCACTCTTGTGGTATAATCAATACGATTACAGATGGATCCGTAAGCGCACAGATATACCGTTGTAGCATTTCACCCGGAGAGTAAGGGTATCGTCATTTATTTGTGTCCCAAAGGATGGCAGCGGCAAAGGTATTGTACTCAACATTAACCATGACATTGTGCCTCAAGTAATAGGCAATGCTCTAATAGGGGTAAGTACAAATAAAGAATAAGCAAGGGTAATGTGACACAGCACACATCCATACTCCAAGAGGAAGGAATAAAGGAGAGAAACTATAAAACAAGGAACTACTCTATCCTACGTCAAGTCAGCTGGAGCTTAGGCTAGGTTAGGTGTCCTAGTGCTTCTATCCAAAGCTGGGGTCATGTTAGATCATGGTTAGGACTGCAGGTGCCCAGAAAATGGGATAGCGGGGAGAAGGTCCCGTACCGGAGTACATCCAGTCCCGTTATCTCTTTGCATGAACTCCTACACCGAACCCGAACATCAGGGAGTATGCTAAATGCAACACCGCTGTTCGCCGGACGGACAGTGCTGTCACCACCTGCCGTCTACCCCAGTCACACCGTGGAGCATGATCATATCCGAAGGATCCCGCATACCCGAGCACCACGCTCGTGTATAAAGATACTACTCTAGTGCCCCCAGGTCTCCCACCCTTCGGATGGACGAGTAAAACACTAGAGCAAGCCCTAAAGCACCACAAACCTCTATCCGTACCTGGATCATCTGGCCTAACCAAGACCATAGCATCTTATGAACGATCTAAGCATGGATTGATAAACTATCAAGATAGTAAAGCAACCATGACAGAACTCTATATTATGAATAGAAGTCTGACAAGTTGGATACAAAGCCATACCAGGAGCCGAGGATTGCTCAACGACTCCTATGACGACTTGCTCGCTAAAGAGAACTAGCCTAGCTCCACTACCTAGCTAAGAGAGCAAGAGAGAGGAGAGCCTTCTTGGAGAGAATGGAATGAAGTGTGTGTGTGTGTTGAGAGGGGGGGAGGCCCTATTTATACTACTTGGAGGTCGGTTTCCCGCCAACGCATATATGGAAGGTGATCAGGTGCCTTGGCCGTGACTCCTCCTCGAGATGCACCTGGACGCGTTGCAGGCCAGGTTCGGCCGACCCTAGGGGTCGGCCGACCCCACCTGTCAGCCGTTCGTGTTGATCCCTTGCTGGGCGGTTGATTCGTTGGATCTTATCCTTATCCTCTAGTGCATCTTGCGTGGAGGCCCCGTTTCCTCTGACATGTGGGCCCTCTTTGTAAGGGTGTGATGCTGGATACGATATTCTGCATAGTTATGTGGCGTCTGCTGCGTGTTTTCGTCTTATTCTGCTCTTGCTCATCTGAAATGTACAAAACTCGAAAACAACTGTGGAGCGAGGTTAGTGATACAAATATGTGAGTAAGGCATGTAGTTTTCCTTTATTATTGGGTATAGTTGAAGGGTGAAAATGGCACTTAAGCACCGTCAACAACTCCCCCAAGCTAGCCCTTTGCTCATCCCGAGCAAAGTTTTAGACTTAGGTTGTTGATCAGGAGTAGCTACAATGTCACATTCCTGACTTATGCCCAAGGCACAACCAAGTGTTCTTACCTTTATTCTGAATAAGTTGGCCTTGTTCGCACCTTTTACCTTACTCCTGTGGGGCTTATAGCATCATCCTCATCTTTGGCGGTTGAGGGTCAGAACGGCTTGTAGAGTACCACTTACCACTCCTTTGTTCAACCGTCAATCCGGAGGTTTTTATAAAGTTTTTGAAAAGAAATATTGTAGTTCCTCGGGTGATCTCTCGGATCGCTCAAATGTGTTTCATTCCTCACCAAGACCTTTTTATGTGCCTTTGTTTTTCCATCCTACTTCTAATGGCTCTTTTTGGCGGTTCTATAGGTATGGAGGATATAATGACAAACTTGCTTCTCATATTTCACTAAGTCAAAGACCGGATCCAAAGGAGAAACAAGTCATAAGCCTTGATCAAGATGTGCAAGTGTGTGGATATTTTTTTTTGGGTGGATGGTGGATGAAACTCCTTTATATGATTTCTCTCTCCCTTGTAATATCTTTGGTATGGGCTATATTTTCTTTTTCTTCTTTTTTTTTGACATACCTTGTGGCATGTGGCATACCTTCTTTGGGCATGCGTCTTTTCTCTCTCTTTTTTTTGACATGCCTTGTGGGCATGTGGCATACCTTCTTTGGGTATGCATCTTTTATTTCTTCTTGTATAGCCCATACATTATGATGATAACTTTGGAGAGAGATAAACATGGTACAACATGGAGTTTTATTTGTGGATGAATGGGGGATGTACTTGCTATCTTCCAGGTGTAGAAGTATAGCATATGAGTGGACGTGTACGTGATCTTGATCATGGGCGTATGAAGTGATTCTCACAAAGGGTCACAACAATTTGACAAAGCTCAATGAGAAGACTAGTTGCATATGTAGAAAAGGCTTTTCAAACTTGTAACTCATATGGCTCTGGATAAGAATTGCATATCACCGAGAAACTTTTTTCTATTTTTGTATTTTTGAAAAGAAATACTCCGGAAATCAAGCGTCACGTAGGAAAAGATCATAGTAACTCTTTTCAGCCATATCATAACCCACAACAACCTAGATTCGAATTCTACTTTTCGCTACCCACAAGTTTCAAGCTTAAGGTTTGAACATCTAGCCACCAAACTCAGAATTTAGGGAGAGCACAAGGTTGTAACTAGGCATATGAAAGGAACTAACAGAGCAACTATTCATCATCTCAACAAGGAAAAAATACACATGCTTACTACACATACGGGAAAGCAAGTAAATATTTTTGAGTTTTTAAAGATTTTGTCAATTTTTATTTGATTTTAGTTATGCAAATTTTTATGGATTTTAAGAATTTTGCAAATTTTTGTTTGGTTTCATGTAAGGTTTTGAAAAGCGGTAAAGATAGAGTTTGATACAAGGTACCTCTCATGGGGGTCCTCCCCCAAGCTAGCTTCAGGCTCACTGCTGCTGGTTGGGGTTAAACCCAGCCTAACGGTAGTAGGCCCTCCACTCCTCCTGGGATTGCTGCTGTTGCTGCTCCAGGTTGCAGATCCTCTCGCCTGTGTATCGCTGCCAGTTCTGTGTTGACTCGATGTGTTGGCCCAGCGACTCATTGATGTTGGTGGTGCGCACGTTCAGCTCGCCCATCTGCCGAGTCAGAGTGGTGAAGCCTCTGGACGAAGCTGTACGTCGCGGGGGTCCGCTGGAACTGGAACTGGTGGACCGGTGCCCTGAGGCCTGTCGTGCCCACTCAGTGGAGCTGGCACTCTGCCATGACGAACCTCCAGCCTCATATTGCTGTGGTTGAGGCTGAGGTTGCTGCTGTATGAACTCCTCCCTTCTGGCCCTGCTTCTTGTAACCCTGCCAGGAAGACCAAAAACACTATGCTGGCGGCTCTCCTCTTGTGGAACAGAAGGGATGGTTAGTGAACGGCAGTTATACAAATGATATCCTGCATTTGGCAATGGGATTTCATTTGCATAACCAAGCAAAAAGAAAATCAAGGAGTCATCCGGGCCTTTCTTGAGCGTGTGGCCTTGAGCCAAGTATGCTTCATCGATCATAACATGGGGCTCCACAATGAAAGGAACGGGGTTCCCGTCTAAGATTCCCATATTTGATGCGATGCGGGTAACCAAAGAAGTGCATTCAATAGGACCCGTCATCAGAAAATTTGTGAGCCATTGCTTAACCATTGCTTGTGCGGGGGAGATTCGGATCTTGTTGACAATGGCGTATAATATCATCAACTCATCGTTGCACACTGGTCGTGGATCATCTCTTGGAAAGAGAGTGATAGCCACCCACTTGTGCATCAAATGAAGAGTCGGGTTTTGAATGTCATTGCACCGAGGTGCAAACTTGCCATGAACAACTTGACCTGAAATCAAATCCCAAAGCTCATGTCGATCAAAACCGCGGCAAGCTTTTGCAAGGAAAACTGGCAAGCACACGCTAAAACCAAGGAGGTGACTGAAATTTCTCCAATTAAAATAGCATTCAACTCCAAAAAGTCGGAAAGAAACACCATCATCCACCTCCCGAAGAGTGCAAAGAAACTGGATGGTGAGGAGATGAGAACCATTCTCCTCAATGGGCACAAAACCATCCCATCCAACCGCATGCCAAACACGAGCGAAGTCAACGTCCATACCTATTTTTTCGAGAAGGTCCGGATCGAAGGCTCTGGTATGACCAACACTTCAATTCTTGATCATGGCGTAGGCTTGACGCTCGTGGTCGTCTTGCAAGTCGAGGTACGGTGCATCATCTTCATCTATTTCCATGTCCTCGGCTTGCGGTTCTTCAGCTTGCTCCTCTATTTGTTCCTCTTGTTCGTCTTGCTCATAGTCCATCATGGTCGACGTTGGTGTAGGTTCGGGGGAATGACGGGAGCTCGACCCACCCTGTGAACGAGATGAGATTGACCCTATCATCTTCTTGATAGCTCCGGAAAGTTTCTGACCTACACCCTTCATGCTTGCAAAAAGAACGAACAAGAACAACTCGATTCGGGTTACGTTAGTGAAATAAAAATGAAACTCTTACCCGAGAGTTGTTCCTCCAATTATGTGATCAATCTTGCAGCAAAGAATTGAGAGAGAAAGAGATGTTCTTGCAATCAAACTTGAGCCAAAATCCAAAGGAAACCTGAGCAAGAATGTGTGAGAGGGAGTGGGAGTGGAGAGAGTGAGCATGAGAGCTCATCACCCCTCTCTCGGCCTCTATTTGAAGGAAACTGGGCGAGTGCACCCGAGGAGGAGCCAGGCACAACGGTCAGGTAGCCGTTGGAGAAGGTGGAGCCCAGGAGCCGTTGGCCCTGGGTCGGCCGACTTATGGGGTCGGCCGGCCCCAGGTTGGGTCCCCTGGTGCCCTCCTTTGGTCAGATGATTCCTCAACGGTCATAAACTTTGAAAATATAGTGCGCGGCCAAAAGTTTGTTCGAAAAGATGTCCAAATTATTTTTTCCAAAGGATTTTAAAACTCAGAAAATATTTTTGATATTTTTGTGAAAAGGGAAAGGTGCTAGAAAAATTCCAGCATGCAGAAAACACTTTTGAAAATTTTCAAATATGCAGTGGGGAAAAACAAATGCGGTGCAAAGAAAATTTGAAAAGGCGGAAAAGCAAATATGTGATAAATACCAATTTACCTTTGGCAAGGGCGCGTCGTTTAAAGTCCGACATGCACGAATTTTCTCCACCATTCTTACCATTGGTCGTCTCGTCCTGGAGAACTGGACGAGGCCGAACTCTCGACCTTCCGCCACACCTTCTTTTCCTTCTTCTTTCTTTTAGGTGCGGAGGGTCGTTGTTCTGGCTGGGGTTCTGGTGCGCCCCAGAGTGCTTGCCCTTCACTGTCTTGTTGGATCATGAAGCGCTGCTCTTCCTTCTTCTTGAACCTGAAAAATATATCCTCCCTTCGGACATGAAAACAGATTTCTCCCTTTCCGACATCGATCCTTGCCTTGGCAGACCTTAGAAAAGGTCGCCCAAGTACGAGGTCGACTCCGAGGTCGCCCTCCATATCCATTACCACAAAGTCGGCAAGGACGAAGGAGTCTCGTACTCGTACGAAAACGTGTTCGGCTATCCCTTCGGGATACCGAATGGTTGAATCTGCAAGCTGTACGAGCATAGTTGTTGGGGAAAGAGCAGGATATTCAAGTGCTTCATATATTACCTTGGGCATTATATTCACGCTTGCCCCCAGATCGCATAGGCATCGCTCGAAGTGTTTGATGTAGATCGAGCAGCTGATCATGGGGACCCCTGGATCCTCTTGCACCGCAGCCACCATGCCATCCCAAATATCGTTCCTTGGGGGATAGTACCTACCTGCATGGTTATTGCGTGGTGGCCTCCGGGACGAGTTACCCCGTCCGGTAGACACCATGCTGACATTTTCAACGGGAGACTCGGGTTGCCTTGGGATCTTCCCGCTCTCAACAATAGGTAACGAAGCAGCAATTTGTGCAAGCTGGGTTTCGATCATTTTGTTGAAACTTAACTGGTTTTTAAGAGTTGAAGACAAAGTTTCAAGCTTGACATTTAAACTTTTCTGGGATTTGTCATTGGCCAAGAGCTTTTTATTTATATTTTTGTTTATTTTAACTTGGCCAAGAACAAGTTCTCTCATGGGAGGTTGGTTTGAATTGAAATTCGAATTATAAGAAGGATTGTAGTTATTACCTTCCTAAAATGGTGGACGTGGCTGGTTCCACCCCTGGCCTCCTTGTTATGGACGGTACCCGTTGTTGTTGTTGTTGTTGTTGTTGTTGTTGTTGTTGTTGAGGTAGGCGCAGTCTTCACGGGTTTCGGGGCAGTCGTTCCCCGAGTGTCCATCATTACCACAGACTTCGCACGTGAAGTGCGATCCCATGGCATAAACGGGAGCATGGATCAGTTGTTTGCTCCCTTCCTCCATCTTCTTGATTAGGAGGTCTAGCTTCGCGGCAATCATATCCGTCTCTTTGACGATATGCATGCCTTTGGTGCGGGGTTGGAGTCGTTCGTCACTCCACCCCTGATTGGAGACCATCTTCTCGACCAATGCTTTGGATTTGTCTATGGTCAGGTCGAGGAAGGCTTCTCCAGCAGCTGCATCAATATTGGCTTGAGATGTCGTTGTGAGCCCGTTGTAGAAGCTTTGCAGGATGTGCCACTTGTCCATGTCGTGATGAGGACAGGCTAGGATGTATTCCTGTAGCCTCTCCCAAGCTTCTGGGATGGATTCCATCCCCGTCTGCTGGAAACTTGAAATTTCCCCGCACAGGGCATTTGTTTTGCCCAGCGGGAAGAATTTTGTGAGGAACGTCTTGGAGCATTTGGCCTAGGTGTCGATGTCCTTTTATTTATAAAACCACTGTTTCGCCTTTCCCAGGAGGGAAAAGGGAAACAGACGAAGCTTGACAACGTCGGCGGCGACACCCCGTATGACAACGGTGTCGCAGAGCTCCAGAAAGTTCTGCAAATGTGCATTTGCGTCCTCGTTCGGCTTGCCACAGAATGGGCTAGCTTGCACCATGTTGATGAGGCTTGATTTGAGCTCGAAGTTCACGTCCCCGACATTGATGTTGGGGCCAATGGCCACATTGTCGGTGGAGGGGGCGGAGAACTCGTGGAGTGTCTTTTCAGCCATAGCCTCAAGAACGAGTGGTGCTTCCGAAATGGGTTCCTGTGCCGGGAGGATAGCGAGAGGAGGAACGACGCGAGGTCGTTCCCTTCTCACGAGCCTCTCTGGATTGTCTGTGTAGTTTTCCGGCAGGGAGAAACCGGTCATACACTACCCCTATCTTCTTTCAAATCAAAAATAAAAGAAGACATAAAGTGACATTAGCCTGAAAGAGTAAAGACTATATCCTGAGTACAAGGTCCAAGTTAATATCAGCACAATATCTTTGTTCACATGCCATCCCCGGCAACGGCGCTAGAAATGCTTGTTGACATTTCTTAGCACAATCACTAGGAATGGTTAATTCCCAGCAACGGCACCAGAAATGCCTGTTGGCGGTCCTTAGTGCAATCACTAGAAATAAGGGCGCCAAACCCATCCTAGCAACTGCACCCAAGGGGTGCCACTCTCGTGGTATAATCAATACAATTACAGATGGATCCGCAAGCGCACGGATATACTGTTGTAGCATTTCACCCGGAGAGTAAGGGTATCGTCATTTATTTGTGTCCCAAAGGATGGCAGCGGCAAAGGTATTGTACTCAACATTAACCATGACATTGTGCCTCAAGTAATAGGCAATGCTCTAACATGGGTAAGTACAAATAAAGAATAAGCAAGGGTAATGTGACACATCACACATCCACACTCCAAGAGGAAGGAATAAAGGAGAGAAACTACAAAACAAGGAACTACTCTATCCTACATCAAGTCAGCTAGAGCTTAGGCTAAGTTAGGTGTCCTAGTGCTTCTATCCAAAGCTGGGGTCATGCTAGATCATGATTAGAACTACAGGTGCCAGGAAAATGGGATAGTGGGGAGAAGGTCCCGTACCGGAGTACATCCAATCCCGTTACCTCTTTGCATGAACTCCTACACTGACCCCGAACATCGGGGAGTATGCTAAATGCAACACCGCTGTTACGCCGGACGGACAGGGCTGTCACTACCTGCCGTCTACCCCAGTCACACCGTGGAGCACGGTCATATCCGAAGGATCCCACATACCCGAGCACCACGCTCGTGTATGAAGTCACTACTCTAGTGCCCCCAGGTCTCCCACCCTTCGGATGGACGAGTAAAACACTAGAGCAAGCCCGAAAGCACAACAAACCTCTATCCGTACCCGGATCATCTGGCCTAACCAAGACCGTAGCGTAACTTATGAACGATCTAAGCATGGATTGGTAAACTATCAAGATAGTAAAGCAACCATGGCAGAACTCTATATTATGAATAGAAGTCTGACAAGTAGGATACAAAGCCATACCAGGAGCCGAGGATTGCTCAACGACTCCGAAGACGACTTGTTCGCTAAAGAGAACTAGCCTAGCTCCACTACCTAGCTAACAGAGCAAGAGAGAGGAGAGCCTTCTTGGAGAGAATGGAATGAAGTGTGTGTGTGTGTGTGTTGAGAGGGGGGAAGGCCCTATTTATACTACTTAGAGGTTGGTTTCCCGCCAACGCATATATGGAAGGTGATCAGGTGCCTTGGCCGTGACTCCTCCTCGAGATGCACCAGGACGCGTTGCAGACCAGGTTCGGCCGACCCCACCTGTTAGCCGTTCGTGCTGATCCTTTGCTGGGTGGTTGATTTGTTGGATCTTATCCTTATCCTCTAGTGCATTTTGCGTGGAGGCCCCGTTTCCTATGACATGTGGGCCCTCTTTGTAAGGGTGTGACGCCGGATGCGATATTCTGCATAGTTATGTGGCGTATGCTGCCTGTTTTCATCTTATTCCGCTCTTGCTCATCTGAAATGTACAAAACTCGAAAACAACTGTGGAGCGAGGTTAGTGATACAAATATGTGAGTAAGGCATGTAGTTTTCCTTTATTATTGGGTATAGTTGAAGGGTGAAAATGGCACTTAAGCACCGTCAACAACTCCCCCAAGCTAGCCCTTTGCTCGTCCCGAGCAAAGTTTTAGACTTAGGTTGATGATCAGGAGTTGCTACAATGTCACATTCCTGACTTATGCCCAAGGCACAACCGAGTGTTCTTACCTTTATTCTGAATAAGTTGGCCTTGTTCGCACCTTTTACCTTACTCCTGTGGGGCTTATAGCATCATCCTCATCTTTGGCGGTTGAGGGTCAGAACGGCTTGTAGAGTACCACTTACCACTCCTTTGTTCAACCGTTAATCCGGAGGTTTTTATAAAGTTTTTGAAAAGAAATATTGTAGTTCCTCGGGTGATCTCTCGGATCGCTCAAATGTGTTTCATTCCTCACCAAGGCCTTTTTATGTGCCTTTGTTTTTCCATCCTACTTCTAATGGCTCTTTTTGGCGGATCTGTAGGTATGGAGGATATAATGGCAAACTTGCTTCTCATATTTCGCTAAGTTAAAGACCGGATCCAAAGGAGAAACAAGTCATAAGCCTTGATCAAGATGTGCAAGTGTGTGGATATTTTTTTTGGGTGGATGGTGGATGAAACTCCTTTATATGATTTCTCTCTCCCTTGTAATATCTTTGGTATGGGCTATATTTTCTTTTTCTTCTTTTTTTTGACATACCTTGTGGCATGTGGCATACCTTCTTTGGGTATGCGTCTTTTCTCTCTCTTTTTTTTGACATGCCTTGTGGGCATGTGGCATACCTTCTTTGGGTATGCATCTTTTATTTCTTCTTGTATAGCCCATACATTATGATGATAACTTTGGAGAGAGATGAACATGGTACAACATGGAGTTTTATTTGTGGATGAATGGGGGATGTACTTGCTATCTTCCAGGTGTAGAAGTATAGCATATGAGTGGACGTGTACGTGATCTTGATCATGGGCGTATGAAGTGATTCTCACAAAGGGTCACAACAATTTGACAAAGCTCAATGAGAGAGATAAACATGGTACAACATGGAGTTTTATTTGTGGATGAATGAGGGATGTACTTGCTATCTTTCATATTTGCTATACTTTTATCCATTCTTGACTAATCATGTAAATTAATCAAACATCTTATAGCTCGCGAGTGGTGGTGACCTTGCCACCTCTCGTCTTGTACCGTAGCTAAGCATGGCTAAGCATATAGTTCGTGACACCTATTCAAGCATACTCATCTAAGAATGACATCCTAATCAAGGTTGATAATGTATCAAATAGGTTCTACACAATCAATGATATATATATAGTAACTCATGCGCAAACAAAACACATATACTTCATTGATCCAAAATAGGGTGTAAGAAATTCTTGGGGGCATGTCTTGTGTCTCGACGGGAGTAGAGTCTCCAACGATCTCTGGTTCAAGCTCCTCTTGCTCCGGCGTCATGGTCTCTACACGAGTGCAATGATGTATGATAAATAAATATGCCATGAATGATTGACATTGCATGCAAATGGTATGAGAAGGTATGATTTAACATTGCAAAAACTATGATAAAAGGGGCTAGACATATAGTACATATGTGGATTAATCATAGCTAAGTGTAAGGGTAAAGAACAACTAAATGCGGACCGTCCAGCTTGGGAGAAGCGGACCGTCTGGCTCTAAACGGCGGACCATTTGGCGGACCGTCCGCCGGTCAGGTGCGGACCGTGTTGGGTGAAAACATGCTGTCTGACTAAATTGCAGACCGTCCGCGTAGGTTAAGCGGACCGTCCGCCTCTCAATTTGTGAAAGGCTAAGAATTGTGCAGAGTCTCTGTTGGTTTTTGTCAGGATTTGGCGGACCGTCCGGCCTTGTTGGGCGGACCGTCCGCGACACGGCCGAGGCTCACCGGCGAGTTCGCCGCTGGTGATTCCGGCCACGGTTCGAGGTGGGGTTTGTTTCTAGAGGTTCTTAGGAGTTTAGGGAGTTCACTTTGGCAACTAAACTTCACATGCATTAGGGTTTCGAAGCTCTAGGTCAACAATGGTGATTGGGATCTAGGTGAGTTTTTGGCCTCAAATCCTAGGGCAATGGGGGATGGATCGGGGAGGGGAAACACTCACCTGCGTCGAGTAGGATACCAGCAAGGGCTTCAAGGCGACGGGGTAGGCTTTGAGTAGCTCGGGGTCGTCTTCCTTGCTTGGGGCTTGAAGGAGGAGATGGAGTAGAAAAAGAACTCGTTGGGGAAGCTCCTCCCCAAGGAAGAAGAGGAGATCGGGGCGGTGTAGCTCGTCGGCGTCGTTTCTTGGCGTTCTCCGACGATGCTCCGGCGAGGTAGGGCTTCAATGGCAAGAGAGGAGGAAGGGGAGCTCCTCCATGGCTTAGCTAGAGAGAGAAGTGTTTGGGGAGAGTGGGAGGGAGAGAGAGAGGGCTGGGAGATGGTTCCCAGGTGAAGAGGGGTCGGGCTGACGAGTGGGGCCGAGGGTGGGACGTGGCGCCTAGACTCTGTGCGCATGACACGCACCAGAGATGCATTGGCGGACCGTTTGCGAGTGAGGAGCGGACCGTCCGCGGATGGGTGACGTGGCAGTGATGTCGATGTGTCCGAGGTTAACTGTGGTCGGCCACGTGGCATAACTGCGGACCGTCCGCCGTATAGGGGCGGACTGTCCGCCACTACCAAAAATAGTGGACTAGCCTAAGGTTTAATTCTATCCTTAAGTGTGAGCTAATTATGTTTAAAGCTTAATGATGCACATGATGCCATGTTTAACTCGTTTACAAACATAGGGCTGTTACATTTAAGGACTATTATGCGTATTTTAAAAGTACCGGAATGGGAATAAGAACTGAGATAAATTTAAGAATTTAAGAATCGTCAATCAATAATAGCTTAATATCTTAATATAAAATAACCTGGCCGTTCTGCTGTCGAGTCTTGAAGAAGACGAAGAGAGATCCCGACCAAATCCACGAGATCCACGCCATGATCTATCCGTCATTGGAAAGGACGACCTACCACTGAACCAGCTGGTGATCGATAGTAGAATTTGTGCCGCAAAAGAAAAGAAGCCGGTGACGTCGTGACGACACAACTCGCACATCCGATCCGTATTACTATATTCCTCGTTTCCATGGGCTGCTGCTTCTAGAATCAATCGTAAGCAGGGCCCTGCCATGCCCAACTGCCCTAGCAGCAGTATTCCCAGTGATGATGATAGGCCACGCTGCAAGCATCGCAAAACTTCGTCGCAAGGACAGATTAAAGGGCACAACATGCGGCACCACCAGCTCTTGATTTGATTGACGCAAACTAAATGACCGGACCAGCTCCTGATTGGCTTGCTCATGATTCAATATATGAAATTTACCAGAAAACGTTTTTAGGGGCGGGTAGATTGGCATTTTCAGTCCCTATCTCACACAGCTAGAAATCAAGTTTTCTAGAGGCGGGTATAGGCCCTGCCACTGAAAATCAATTTCTAGGGGCGGGCCATGGCACCAACAGCCCTTGAAAATGATGTTTCCAGGGGCGGCTGATGCCATCACCCGCCCCTGGAAAATGTTTATAGGGGCGGCTCAAAGCATGAGCCGCTCCTGAAATTTATTTCCAGCCAAGCCGAAATTTGAAATTTCATTCAAATTTCTATTTTCCGCCAATTTATTATAATTCATTTTCCTCTGTATTTACTTATTCTATTTTTTATTTCCCGCCAATTTTCACCTGTAAAGCAATTGCCCGATTCGATTCAGGTTTTCAAAATTCTATTTCCGCTTTATTTAAATTTGTGTTTCCCGCCAATTTTCACCTGAGCTAGTGCGCTATTGAGGATTTTTTTGATCGATGATGAATATATTTCTTAAACATTACTAATTACAAATTCAACATAAAATCATATAAAAGTATCATTACATACATCATTAGATTACATCCATCATAAATGTGCGTAGAGTACAGACATCATGTACATTGAGAAATGCTAGTAGAGCCGGCCCGAAGATCCTGATTTTCCCACTGACGGAGGCTTGCATATTTTGGGTCGGTTGATAATTCATGCCCAGGGTGAACATGTTGGAAATATGCTCTTGATGCAATCATATTTCCTTGTATTCATGGTTAATAAAGTGTACCTTGAATATTCATGGATGACAACTTGTATTGATTAATGCTTATGTGAAGTATTTGTGAAACTCTATACTTGTATGAATATTCTAAAATGTTCATAGTTGGAGTTCATGCGAGGATACACATGAATATTAGACTAGCACATGTATTAGTTGATTGACTACGTTTCACAAGTCATGGACATGGGGATGTCAAACTAATAATGTGGGCTCATGTGAGATAGGAGACTGAACTGACCCAACACGAGATGATGACTTCTCATTACACAATATGTATGCTGTGTCCTAAGACCTGAGATTGTCGTATGTACTCAAGATGTGAACCGACTTACTTAGGAGCCATCAAACGCTGCACCGTAACAGGGTAGTCATAAAGGTGGCTTTCGGGTCTGTCAAGAAGCATGCTGTGAGACATAGTCGGTCAAGATGTGATTTGCCCTTCTCTACAAGAGAGAGATATCTCTGGGCCCCTCGAGTGATTTGGATCAGGAAATGCATGGCCATGCTGGGTTAAGAGTTAACCAAGTATTCCGAATCACAGGATCGAGAAAGAGTGGTCGGCTTTAAACTAGACCAAATATCGTGAGGCAAAGGGAACATCATGTATATGATATTGTGGCGGCTCGTCTGATATGATCTTTGTGTGCGTATAGTAGTTGACATGTCTTGCTAGAGGCCACTGTCTACTATTGGGCCAAGTAAGGGTACTCGGGCCATGTCTATTCGCATGTGAGCCCATAGGATCACACACTTAAGGGAAAGAAGCATGATAAGAATGCCCTTAGGTGCGCTAATGGGCCATTTTGGCCCAAAAGGGGGCACCCAAGGTGGGGCCCAAGGCAGCCCACCTAAGGGGCTATATAAACAGAGGAGAGGGCGCCTAAAAACCCTAACCCTGGCTACTATTCATGCGGATAATGGCATGAATTTAATATCAGAATCACTAACCATCCTAACCTCGGCCCAATTATTGGTCGTTTTCGCGTTTGCACATATATTTTGGAGGTACTTCGTTTTTGCAGGTTTTTGACCAATTTTGGAGCATGAAATGGCGAGGCCCACGATCACGCGATGACACGAAGAAAGAGGAAGGCCAAAGCCCGAACAAAGGATCGAAGGCCATGATGATTAGAGGCCCGTTCATGCACATCCACCCTCCAATGAAGCCCAAAAGACAAAGCCCACAAGATAAGATCAAGATACTTCGGGGCTAAGCAAAACAAAGAGATATTTAAGTAAGTATTTTCCATCCTATCCTTCTCCTCGAAGAAATCTCGAAGATAACGACGTCTAATGGGGTGCAATCGTGAAAGACATAAACTCTAGAAGATTCCAGGAGACTTGGGGAGAAAGATGAACACGAGCTGGCAAAGGAAAGTGCCAGGACAGCCAGCCTAGGCTCATTGGGCCGGCCGGCCCAGCCCTTTTTTAGGTCGGTTCGACCTCCCCTTTGACCGAGGGTTCCCTGAGGCTATTTAAAGACCCCTCCCCAAGGTTCACGCAGAGATCAATTCGGGAGACGACGCCAAGGAGCAGAGAAGATAGAGAGACACCTCTCGGAGAGCCGAGGGTCATGCTAGTTGTCTAGGGTTCGCCCTAGCCGACGTGGGAACCTTGCAAGGAAGACCACATCGGAGTTCTGGAGCTAGGATCATCAAGATCATGGTAGGGCCCCGGTTGTGATCTTGTGATGTACTATCATTCATGATGAAGTTATTTGTGATTCCGAATGTTTAGCGACCATGTTCTCTTTTTCGATTTCGTTCTTTTCTTTGGGTTCGCTTCATCCTAGATCTATTATCGAGATAGATCGCTTAGCATGATCTTGTAGTCATGGTGGCTAGAGGTTCATGACAGAACTACCAAAGGGGGTTCGACTTGCTTCAGGGTATTTCGTTCAAAAGGGGGGCGTCGTGACAGGCCGTCTCCACAGAGTAGGCGGAGTATCGAGGGATCGGATTGGAGATTTTGGGTTTAAAGAAGCTTTTCATTGAGATTCACATCTATCTTACTTCACTTTAGCTAGCTGGAATTACAACATATGCATGATCTAGGTGATCTAGATTGGTTATCTCTAACTTTCTCTTGCTACCTTCGGTGTTTGTCATGTTTTTAATAGATTAGATTCATTTTACACCACATCAACACAAAGGAATTTCTATGCTAGTAGATTGTTTCTTGTTTCTTTGGTTCTGTGGATTGATAAACCTTGGGGGAATACTCTAAGGGAAAAGCTACACGAAACCGTGCGCTTGCGGTATATAAATCGGGGGCGCTAAGGAGTGTCAACACATATGAATTGTTGCATTTGATGTAATGGCATGCATGCCAACATGTGATGATCCAAGTCGTGAATGTAATTTTATTTACTAGCTATTAGGTGTAATAGCAAGTTCTAGTTCTTGGAGTTTTCATCACATGAAGGATGGTGCACATGTACATGGAGATGGAGATCAACATGGTGAACAAGTTCCATGAAGATGGAGATCTACACGACGAACAAGTTCTATGGAGATGGAGATCACCAGAAGAATAAGGGCCATACTGATTCACAATTATGTGCTTGCCATTCTTAATGTTTTACTACTATGTGCGTCATAGTAGAAGTAGAACGATCCCTCACAAATTTTGAGCTATCATGCCCTACCAACTAAAGCTTGCACTGTCACATGTCTTGTACGATTGGTGGTGGGTCTATGAAATTAGGGCGACACTGGTTTTCCTTGACTAGACAGGCTGTATCGGATACATGCACGCATAAAGGGTTGGTTAGCTTGACAAGGTCATCTTAACGGTTAAGGACCTAGGGGCATAAAGGTTGGGAGTGAGACATGGAGATGTCACCCAACAATAAGAGTCATATGTGATATGATTAGCAAAGAGTTGCTTACCGATCTATCTAGTCTTCTAGCGGTGATGCTAAAGCTCACTAGTCGACTTGATAGTTGTGGGTATTGAATCGCTAAGAATCAATAGAGGGATATTGATTTTAGTGGGAGTAAATTCTGTTATTTGCTTAATATCGTTTACTCCATCATGAATATGTTTGTCTTAGTATTTTGCATTATTATTTTGTTGTAGATCATGAATACCCCTCTCTCGGCCTCTATTTGAAGGAAACTGGGCGAGTGCACCCGAGGAGGATCCAGGCACAACGGTCAAGTAGCCGTTGGAGAAGGTGGAGCCCAGGAGCCGTTGGCCCTGGGTCGGCCGACCTGTGGGGTCGGCCGGCCCCAGGGTGGGCCCCCTGGTGCCCCACTTTGGTCAGATGATTCCTCAACGGTCATAAACTTTGAAAATATAGTGCACGGCCAAAAGTTTGTTCGAAAAGATGTCCAAATTATTTTTCCCAAAGGATTTTAAAACTCAGAAAATATTTTTGGTATTTTTGTGAAAAGGGAAAGGTGCTAGAAAAATTCCAGCATGCAGAAAACACTTTTGAAAATTTTCAAATATGCAGTGGGGAAAAACAAATGCGGTGCAAGGAAAATTTGAAAAGGCGGAAAAGCAAATATGAGATAAATACCAATTTACCTTTGGCAAGAGCGCGTCGTTTAAAGTCTGACATGCACGACTTTTCTCCACCATTCTTACCATTGGTCGTCTCGTCCTGGAGAACTGGACGAGGCCGAACTCTCGACCTTCCGCCACACCTTCTTTTCCTTCTTCTTTCTTTTAGGTGCGGAGGGTCGTTGTTCTGGCTGGGGTTCTGGTGCGCCCCAGAGTGCTTGCCCTTCACCGTCTTGTTGGATCATGAAGCGCTGCTCTTCCTTCTTCTTGAACCTGAAAAATATATCCTCCCTTCCGACATGAAAACAGATTTCTCCCTTTCCGACATCGATCCTTGCCTTGGCAGACCTTAGAAAAGGTCGCCCAAGTACGAGGTTGACTCCGAGGTCGCCCTCCATATCCATTACCACAAAGTCGGCAAGGATAAAGGAGTCTCGTACTCGTACGAAAACGTGTTCGGCTATCCCTTCGGGATACCGAATGGTTGAATCTGCAAGCTGTACGAGCATAGTTGTTGGGGAAAGAGCAGGATATTCAAGTGCTTCATATATTACCTTGGACATTATATTCACGCTTGCCCCCAGATCGCATAGGCATCGCTCGAAGTGTTTGATGTAGATCGAGCAGCTGATCATGGGGACCCCTGGATCCTCTTGCACCGCTGCCACCATGCCATCCCAAATATCGTTCCTTGGGGGATAGTACCTACCTACATGGTTATTGCGTGGTGGACTCCGGGACGAGTTACCCCGTCCGGTAGACACCATGCTGACATTTCAATGGGAGACTCGGGTTGCCTCGGGATCTTCCCACTCTCAACAGCAGGTAACGAAGTAGCAATTTGTGCAAGCTGGGTTTCGATCATTTTGTTGAAACTTAACTGGTTTTTAAGAGTTGAAGACAAAGTTTCAAGCTTGACATTTAAACTTTCCTGGGATTTGTCATTGGCCAAGAGCTTTTTATTTATATTTTCGTTGATTTTAACTTGGCCAAGAACAAGTTCTCTCATGGGAGGTTGGTTTGAATTAAAATTCGAATTATAAGAAGGATTGTAGTTATTACCTCCCTGAAATGGTGGACGTGGCTGGTTCCACCCCTGGCCTCCTTGTTATGGACGGTACCCGTTGTTGTTGTTGTTGTTGAGGTAGGCGCAGTCTTCACGGGTTTCGGGGCAGTCGTTCCCCGAGTGTCCATCATTACCACAGACTTCACACGTGAAGTGCGAACCCATGGCGTAAACGGGAGCATGGATTAGTTGTTTGCTCCCTACCTCCATCTTCTTGATTAGGAGGTCCAGCTTCGCGGCAATCATATCCGTCTCTTTGACGGTATGCATGCCTTTGGTGCGGGGTTGGAGTCGTTCATCACTCCACCCCTGATTGGAGACCATCTTCTCGACCAATGCTTTGGATTTGGCTATGGTCAGGTCGAGGAAGGCTCCTCCAGCAGCTGCATCAATATTGGCTCGAGATGTCGTTGTGAGCCCGTTGTAGAAGCTTTGCAGGATGAGCCACTTGTCCATGTCGTGATGAGGACAGGCCAGGATGTATTCCTGTAGCCTCTCCCAAGCTTCTGGGATGGATTCCATCCCCGTCTGCTGGAAACTTGAAATTTCCCCGCACAGGGCATTTGTTTTGCCCAGCGGGAAGAATTTTGTGAGGAACGTCTTGGAGCATTTGGCCTAGGTGTCGATGTCCTTTTCTTTATAAAACCACTGTTTCGCCCTTCCCAGGAGGGAAAAGGGAAACGGACGAAGCTTGACAACGTCGGCGGCGACACCCCGTATGACAACGGTGTCGTAGAGCTCCAGAAAGTTCTGCAAATGTGCATTTGCGTCCTCGTTCGGCTTGCCACAGAATGGGCTAGCTTGCACCATGTTGATGAGGCTTGATTTGAGCTCGAAGTTCACATCCCCGACATTGATGTTGGGGCCAATGGCCACATTGTCGGTGGAGGGGGCGGAGAACTCGCGGAGTGTCTTTTCAGCCAGAGTCTCAAGAACGAGTGGTGCTTCCGAAATGGGTTCCTGTGCCGGGAGGATAGCGACAGGAGGAACGACGCGAGGTCGTGCCCTTCTCACGAGCCTCTCTGGATTGTCTGTGTAGTTTTCCGGCAGGGAGAAACCGGTCATACACTACCCCTATCTTCTTTCAAATCAAAAATAAAAGAAGACATAAAGTGACATTAGCCTGAAAGAGTAAAGACTATATCCTGAGCACAAGGTCTAAGTTAATATCAGCACAATATCTTTGTTCACATGCCGTCCCCGGCAACGGCGCTAGAAATGCTTGTTGACATTTCTTATCACAATCACTAGGAATGGTTAATTCCCAGCAACGGCACCAGAAATGCCTGTTGGCGGTCCTTAGTGCAATCACTAGAAATAAGGGCGCCAAACCCATCCTAGCAACTGCACCCAAGGGGTGCCACTCTCGTGGTATAATCAATACAATTACAGATGGATCCGCAAGCGCACGGATATACTGTTGTAGTATTTCACCCGGAGATTAAGGGTATCGTCATTTATTTGTGTCCCAAAGGATGGCAGCGCCAAAGGTATTGTACTCAACATTAACCATGACATTGTGCCTCAAGTAATAGGCAATGCTCTAACATGGGTAAGTACAAATAAAGAATAAGCAAGGGTAATGTGACACATCACACATCCACACTCCAAGAGGAAGGAATAAAGGAGAGAAACTACAAAACAAGGAACTACTCTATCCTACATCAAGTCAGCTGGAGCTTAGGCTAAGTTAGGTGTCCTAGTGCTTCTATCCAAAGCTGGGGTCATGTTAGATCATGATTAGGACTGCAGGTGCCAGGAAAATGGGATAGTGGGGAGAAGGTCCCGTACCGGAGTACATCCAATCCAGTTACCTCTTTGCATGAACTCCTACACCGACCACGAACGTCGGGGAGTATGCTAAATGCAACACCGCTGTTACGCCGGACGGACAGGGCTGTCACTACCTGCCGTCTACCCCAGTCACACCGTGGAGCACGGTCATATCCGAAGGATCCCCCATACCCGAGCACCACGCTCGTGTATGAAGTCACTACTCTAGTGCCCCCAGGTCTCCCACCCTTCGGATGGACGAGTAAAACACTAGAGCAAGCCCGAAAGCACAACAAACCTCTATCCGTACCCGGATCATCTGGCCTAACCAAGACCGTAGCATAACTTATGAACGATCTAAGCATGGATTGATAAACTATCAAGATAGTAAAGCAACCATGGCAGAATTCTATATTATGAATAGAAGTCTGACAAGTTGGATACAAAGCCATACCAGGAGCCGAGGATTGCTCAACGACTCCGATGACGACTTGCTCGCTAAAGAGAACTAGCATAGCTCCACTACCTAGCTAAGAGAGCAAGAGAGAGGAGAGCCTTCTTGGAGAGAATGGAATGAAGTGTGTGTGTGTTGAGAGAGGGGGGGGGGAGAGGCCCTATTTATACTACTTAGAGGTTGGTTTCCCGCCAACGCATATATGGAAGGTGATCAGGTGCCTTGGCCGTGACTCCTCCTCGAGATGCACCAGGACGCGTTGCAGGCCAGGTTCGGCCGACCCCACCTGTCAGCCGTTCGTGCTGATCCTTTGCTGGGTGGTTGATTCGTTGGATCTTATCCTTATCCTCTAGTGCATTTTGCGTGGAGGCCCCGTTTCCTATGACATGTGGGCCCTCTTTGTAAGGGTGTGACGCCGGATGCGATATTCTGCATAGTTATGTGGCGTATGCTGCCTGTTTTCGTCTTATTCCGCTCTTGCTCATCTGAAATGTACAAAACTCGAAAACAACTGTGGAGCGAGGTTAGTGATACAAATATGTGAGTAAGGCATGTAGTTTTCCTTTATTATTGGGTATAGTTGAAGGGTGAAAATGGCACTTAAGCACCGTCAACAACTCCCCCAAGCTAGCCCTTTGCTCGTCCCGAGCAAAGTTTTAGACTTAGGTTGTTGATCAGGAGTTGCTACAATGTCACATTCCTGACTTATGCCCAAGGCACAACCGAGTGTTCTTACCTTTATTCTGAATAAGTTGGCCTTGTTCGCACCTTTTACCTGACTCCTGTGGGGCTTATAGCATCATCCTCATCTTTGGCGGTTGAGGGTCAGAACGGCTTGTAGAGTACCACTTACCACTCCTTTGTTCAACCGTCAATCCGGAGTTTTTTATAAAGTTTTTGAAAAGAAATATTGTAGTTCCTCGGGTGATCTCTCGGATCGCTCAAATGTGTTTCATTCCTCACCAAGGCCTTTTTATGTGCCTTTGTTTTTCCATCCTACTTCTAATGGCTCTTTTTGGCGGATCTGTAGGTATGGAGGATATAATGGCAAACTTGCTTCTCATATTTCGCTAAGTCAAAGACCGGATCCAAAGGAGAAACAAGTCATAAGCCTTGATCGAGATGTGCAAGTGTGTGGATATTTTTTTTGGTGGATGGTGGATGAAACTCCTTTATATGATTTCTCTCTCCCTTGTAATATCTTTGGTATGGGCTATATTTTCTTTTTCTTCTTTTTTTTTGACATGCCTTGTGGCATGTGGCATACCTTCTTTGGGTATGCGTCTTTCCTCTCTTTTTTTTTGACATGCCTTGTTGGCATGTGGCATACCTTCTTTGGTATGCATCTTTTATTTCTTCTTGTATAGCCCATACATTATGATGATAACTTTAGAGAGAGATAAACATGGTACAACATGGAGTTTTATTTGTGGATGATGGGGGATGTACTTGCTATCTTTCATATTTGCTCAACTTTTATCCATTCTTGACTAATCATGTAAATTAATCAAACATCTTATAGCTCGCGAGTGGTGGTGACCTTGCCACCTCTCGTCTTGTACCGTAGCTAAGCATGGCTAAGCATATAGTTCGTGACACCTATTCAAGCATACTCATCTAAGAATGACATCCTAATCAAGGTTGATAATGTATCAAATAGGTTCTACACAATCAATGATATATATATAGTAACTCATGCGCAAACAAAACACATATACTTCATTGATCCAAAATAGGGTGTAAGAAATTCTTAGGGGCCTGTCTTGAGTCTCGACGGGAGTAGAGTCTCCAACGATCTCCGGTTCAAGCTCCTCTTGCTCCGGCGTCACGGTCTCTACACGAGTGCAATGATGTATGATAAATAAATATGTCATGAATGATTGACACAGCATGCAAATGGTATGAGAAGGTATGATTTAACATTGCAAAACTATGATAAAAGGGGCTAGACATATAGTACATATGTGGATTAATCATAGCTAAGTGTAAGGGTAAAGAACAACTAAATGCGGACCGTCCGGCTTGGGAGAAGCGGACCGTCCGGCTCTAAACGGCGGACCATTTGGCGGACCGTCCGCCGGTCAGGTGCGGACCGTATTGGGTGAAAACATGCTGTCTGACTAAATTGCAGACCGTCCGCGTAGGTTAAGCGGACCGTCCGCCTCTCAATTTGTGAAAGGCTAAGAATCGTGCAGAGTCTCTGTTGGTTTTTGTCAGGATTTGGCGGACCGTCCGGCCTTGTTGGGCGGACCGTCCGCGACACGGCCGAGGCTCACCGGCGAATTCGCCGCTGGTGATTCCGGCCACGGTTCGAGGTGGGATTTGTTTCTAGAGGTTCTTTGGAGTTTAGGGAGTTCACTTTGGCAACTAAACTTCACATGCATTAGGGTTTCGAAGCTCTAGGTCAACAATGGTGATTGGGCTCTAGGTGAGTTTTTGGCCTCAAATCCTAGGGCAATGGGGGATGGATCGGGGAGGGGAAACACTCACATGCGTCGAGTAGGATACCGGCAAGGGCTTCAAGGCGACGGGGTAGGCGTGGAGTAGCTCGGGGTCGTCTTCCTTGCTTGGGGCTTGAAGGAGGTGATGGAGTAGAAAAAGAACTCGTTGGGGAAGATCCTCCCCAAGGAAGAAGAGGAGATCGGGGCGGTGTAGCTCGTCGGCGTCGTTTCTTGGCGATCTCCGGCGATGCTCCGGCGAGGTAGGGCTTCAATGGCAAGAGAGGAGGAAGGGGAGCTCCTCCATGGCTTAGCTAGAGAGAGAAGTGTTTGGGGAGAGTGGGAGGGAGAGAGAGAGGGCTGGGAGATGGTTCCCAGGGGAAGAGGGGTCGGGCTGACGAGTGGGGCCCGAGGGTGGGACGTGGCGCCCAGACTCTGCGCGCATGACACGCACCAGAGATGCATTGGCGGACCGTCTGCGAGTGAGGAGCGGACCGTCTGCGGATGGGTGACGTGGCAGTGATGTCGATGTGTCCGAGGTTAACTGTGGTCGGCCACGTGGCATAACTGCGGACCGTCCGCCGTATAGGGGCGGACTGTCCGCCACTACCAAAAATAGTGGACTAGTCTAAGGTTTAATTCTATCCTTAAGTGTGAGCTAATTATGTTTAAAGCTTAATGATGCACATGATACCATGTTTAACTCGTTTACAAACATAGGGCTGTTACATTTAAGGACTATTATGCGTATTTTAAAAGTACCGGAATGGGAATAAGAACTGAGATAAATTTAAGAATCGTCAATCAATAATAGCTTAATATCTTAATATAAAATAACCTGGCCGTTCTGCTGTCGAGTCTTGAAGAAGACGAAGAGAGATCCCGACCAAATCCACGAGATCCACGCCATGATCTATCCGTCATTGGAAAGGACGACCTACCACTGAACCAGCTGGTGATCGATAGTAGAATTTGTGCCGCAAAAGAAAAGAAGCCGGTGACGTCGTGACGACACAACTCGCACATCCGATCCGTATTACTATATTCCTCGTTTCCATGGGCTGCTGCTTCTAGAATCAATCGTAAGCAGGGCCCTGCCATGCCCAACTGCCCTAGCAGCAGTATTCCCAGTGATGATGATAGGCCACGCTGCAAGCATCGCAAAACTTCGTCGCAAGGACAGATTAAAGGGCACAACATGCGGCACCACCAGCTCTTGATTTGATTGACGCAAACTAAATGACCGGACCAGCTCCTGATTGGCTTGCTCATGATTCAATATATGAAATTTACCAGAAAACGTTTTTAGGGGCGGGTAGATTGGCATTTTCAGTCCCTATCTCACACAGCTAGAAATCAAGTTTTCTAGAGGCGGGTATAGGCCCTGCCACTGAAAATCAATTTCTAGGGGCGGACCATGGCACCAACAGCCCTTGAAAATGATGTTTCCAGGGGCGGCTGATGCCATCACCCGCCCCTGGAAAATGTTTATAGGGGCGGCTCAAAGCATGAGCCGCTCTTGAAATTTATTTCCAGCCAAGCCGAAATTTGAAATTTCATTCAAATTTCTATTTTCCGCCAATCTATTATAATTCATTTTCCTCTGTATTTACTTATTCTATTTTTTATTTCCCGCCAATTTTCACCTGTAAAGCAATTGCCCGATTCGATTCAGGTTTTCAAAATTCTATTTCCGCTTTATTTAAATTTGTGTTTCCCGCCAATTTTCACCTGAGCTAGTGCGCTATTTAGGATTTTTTTGATCGATGATGAATATATTTCTTAAACATTACTAATTACAAATTCAACATAAAATCATATAAAAGTATCATTACATACATCATTAGATTACATCCATCATAAATGTGCGTAGAGTACAGACATCATGTACATTGAGAAATGCTAGTAGAGCCGGCCCGAAGATCCTGATTTTCCCACTGACGGAGGCTTGCATATTTTGGGTCGGTTGATAATTCATGCCCAGGGTGAACATGTTGGAAATATGCTCTTGATGCAATCATATTTCCTTGTATTCATGGTTAATAAAGTGTACCTTGAATATTCATGGATGACAACTTGTATTGATTAATGCTTATGTGAAGTATTTGTGAAACTCTATACTTGTATGAATATTCTAAAATGTTCATAGTTGGAGTTCATGCGAGGATACACATGAATATTAGACTAGCACATGTATTAGTTGATTGACTACGTTTCACAAGTCATGGACATGGGGATGTCAAACTAATAATGTGGGCTCATGTGAGATAGGAGACTGAACTGACCCAACACGAGATGATGACTTCTCATTACACAATATGTATGCTGTGTCCTAAGACCTGAGATTGTCGTATGTACTCAAGATGTGAACCGACTTACTTAGGAGCCATCAAACGCTGCACCGTAACAGGGTAGTCATAAAGGTGGCTTTCGGGTCTGTCAAGAAGCATGCTGTGAGACATAGTTGGTCAAGATGTGATTTGCCCTTCTCTACAAGAGAGAGATATCTCTGGGCCCCTCGAGTGATTTGGATCAGGAAATGCATGGCCATGCTGGGTTAAGAGTTAACCAAGTATTCCGAATCACAGGATCGAGAAAGAGTGGTCGGCTTTAAACTAGACCAAATATCGTGAGGCAAAGGGAACATCATGTATATGATATTGTGGCGGCTCGTCTGATATGATCTTTGTGTGCGTATAGTAGTTGACATGTCTTGCTAGAGGCCACTGTCTACTATTGGGCCAAGTAAGGGTACTCGGGCCATGTCTATTCGCATGTGAGCCCATAGGATCACACACTTAAGGGAAAGAAGCATGATAAGAATGCCCTTAGGTGCGCTAATGGGCCATTTTGGCCCAAAAGGGGGCACCCAAGGTGGGGCCCAAGGCAGCCCACCTAAGGGGCTATATAAACAGAGGAGAGGGCGCCTAAAAACCCTAACCCTGGCTACTATTCATGCGGATAATGGCATGAATTTAATATCAGAATCACTAACCATCCTAACCTCGGCCCAATTATTGGTCGTTTTCGCGTTTGCACATATATTTTGGAGGTACTTCATTTTTGCAGGTTTTTGACCAATTTTGGAGCATGAAATGGCGAGGCCCACGATCACGCGATGACACGAAGAAAGACGAAGGCCAAAGCCCGAACAAAGGATCGAAGGCCATGATGATTAGAGGCCCGTTCATGCACATCCACCCTCCAATGAAGCCCAAAAGACAAAGCCCACAAGATAAGATCAAGATACTTCGGGGCTAAACAAAGCAAAGAGATATTTAAGTAAGTATTTTCCATCCTATCCTTCTCCTCGAAGAAATCTCAAAGATAACGACGTCTAATGGGGTGCAATCGTGAAAGACATAAACTCTAGAAGATTCCAGGAGACTTGGGGAGAAAGATGAACACGAGCTGGCAAAGGAAAGTGCCAGGCCGGCCAGCCTAGGCTCATTGGGCCGGCCGGCCCAGCCCTTTTTTAGGTCGGTTCGACCTCCCCTTTGACCGAGGGTTCCCTGAGGCTATTTAAAGACCCCTCCCCAAGGTTCACGCAGAGATCAATTCGGGAGACGACGCCAAGGAGCAGAGAAGATAGAGGGACACCTCTCGGAGAGCCGAGGGTCATGCTAGTTGTCTAGGGTTCGCCCTAGCCGACGTGGGAACCTTGCAAGGAAGACCACGTCGGAGTTCTGGAGCTAGGATCATCAAGATCATGGTAGGGCCCCGGTTGTGATCTTGTGATGTACTATCATTCATGGTGAAGTTATTTGTGATTCCGAATGTTTAGCGACCATGTTCTCTCTTTCGATTTCATTCTTTTCTTTGGGTTCGCTTCATCCTAGATCTATTATCGAGATAGATCACTTAGCATGATCTTGTAGTCATGGTGGCTAGAGGTTCATGACAGAACTACCAAAGGGGGTTCGACTTGCTTCAGGGTATTTCATTCAAAAGGGGGGCGTCGTGACAGGCCGTCTCCACAGAGTAGGCGGAGTATCGAGGGATCGGATTGGAGATTTTGGGTTTAAAGAGGCTTTTCATTGAGATTCACATCTATCTTACTTCACTTTATCTAGCTGGAATTACAACATATGCATGATCTAGGTGATCTAGATTGGTTATCTCTAACTTTCTCTTGCTACCTTCGGTGTTTGTCGTGTTTTTAATAGATTAGATTCGTTTTACACCACATCAACACAAAGAAATTTCTATGCTAGTAGATTGTTTCTTGTTTCTTTGGTTTCGTGGATTGATAAACCTTGGGGGAATACTCTAAGGGAAAAGCTACACGAAACCGTGCGCTTGCGGTATATAAATCGGGGGCGCTAAGGAGTGTTAACACATATGAATTGTTGCATTTGATGTAATGGCCTGCGTGCCAACCTGTGATGATCCAAGTCGTGAATGTAATTTTATTTACTAGCTATTAGGTGTAATAGCAAGTTCTAGTTCTTGGAGTTTTCATCACATGAAGGATGGTGCACATGTACATGGAGATGGAGATCAACATGGTGAACAAGTTCCATGAAGATGGAGATCTACACGGCGAACAAGTTCTATGGAGATGGAGATCACCAGAAGAACAAGAGCCATACTGATTCACAATTATGTGCTTGCCGTTCTTAATGTTTTACTACTATGTGCATCATAGTAGAAGTAGAACGATCCCTCACAAATTTCGAGCTATCATGCCCTACCAACTAAACCTTTCACTGTTACATGTCTTGTACGATTGGTGGTGGGTCTATGAAATTAGGGTGCCACTGGTTTTCCTTGACTAGACAGGCTGTATCAAATACATGCATGCATAAAGGGTTGGTTAGCTTGACAAGGTCATCTTAACGGTTAAGGACCTAGGGGCATAAAGGTTGGGAGCGAGACATGAAGATGTCACCCAACAATAAGAGTCATATGTGATATGATTAGCAAAGAGTTGCTTACCGATCTATCTAGTCTTTTAGCGGTGATGCTAAAGCTCACTAGTCGACTTGATAGTTGTGGGTCTTGAATCGCTAAGAATCAATAGAGGGATATTGATTTTAGTGGGAGTAAATTCTGTTAATTGCTTAATATCGTTTACTCCATCATGAATATGTTTGTCTTAGTATTTTGCATTATTATTTTGTTGTAGATCATGGTCCGCAATAACACCCAATCCTTTTCGTTGCGTTCGGTCCTTGAGAAGGACAAACTGAATGAGACTAACTATGCGGATTGGATCCGCAACCTGAGAATTGTTCTCAGGGTTGAGAAAAAGGAAGATGTTCTAGATACCCCATTACCAGAAGATCCTGCTGATGATGCACCTGCTGAGGAAAAGACTGCTTACAGAAAGGCTTGTGACAACAACCTTGAAATAAGCTACCTTATGCTCGCTTGCATGGAACCTGACATACAGATGCAGTTCGAGACAAACCTTGAGGCACACGATATGATCGTGGCTCTTCAGGACATGTTTCAAACTCAGGCAAGGACTGAAAGATTCAATGTGTCCAAGGCCTTTGTCGAGAGCAAGCTGGCAGAAGGCACTGTAGTGGGTCCGCATGTAATCATGATGGTTGGTTACACACAGAGGTTGGAGAAGCTGGGCTTCCCACTTGGCCAAGAGTTGGCCACTGATTTCATTCTCGCCTCTTTACCGCCAAGCTATGGGAACTTCATCTCGAACTACCATATACATGGGGCTGAAAAGGGCCTGACTGAACTGTGTGGCATGCTCAAGGCAGCAGAGAGTGACATCAAGAAGAGCACAAGCGGCGGCCATGTGATGGCTGTCCAGAACAAGCCTGCTTTCAAGAAGAAAGGTTCTTCTTGTAAGAAGAAGGGCAAGGCTAAGGTTGCGAACCCTAAGCCAAACCCTGCACCCAAGGCTAAACCTGGACCAGCTGCAGATAATGAGTGCTTTCATTGTCACGAGAAGGGACACTGGAAGAGGAATTGCAAGCTGTACGTCGCCTCGTTGAAGAACCGTTCTTCCACCTCAGGTACGCTTGTTATTCATATTACAGAAATATTTCTCGCTGATTCTTGTGTTAATTCTTGGGTATTTGATACCAGATCGGTTGCTCACATATGCAATTCAATGCAGGGACTAACAAAGAGTAGAAGCGTTGCAAGAGGAGAAGTTGACTTCCGCGTCGGCAATAATGCAAGAGTTGCTGCTGTGGCCGTCGGGACGATGCAACTTCACCTACCATCAGGATTTGTATTGGAGCTTATTAATTGTTATTTTGTTCCTAGTTTGAGTCGAAACATTCTGTCTCCTTCATGTTTGATGAAGGATGGTTATTCTTTTACGAGTGAAAACAATGGTTGTGCTATCTCTAAGAATAATATGTTTGTGGCTTTTGCATCCATTGTGAATGGGCTATTTGTTTTAAATTTTGATGATTCACCTATCTGTAATATTAATGCTAGAAGGCCTTGGCTTGTTGATTTGAATCCTACCTACATGTGGCATTGTCGTCTCGGTCATATAAGCGAGAAACACATGAAGAAGCTCCATTCGGATGGACTTCTAACTTCGTTTGATTTTAAGTCATACGAGACATGAGAAGCTTGTTTGCTAGGCAAGATGACCAAGACGCCATTCACAGGTTTTCCAGAGAGAGCATCGGACTTACTGGAACTCATACATACTGATGTATGTAGACCAATGAGCTCGATTGCTAGAGGTGGATTCCAATACTTCATAACTTTCATTGATGATTTGAGTAGATATGGCTATGTCTACTTCATGAAACAAAAGTCTGAAACTTTTGAAAAATTCAAAGAATTTCAGAGTGAAGTTGAAAATCAGTGTGGCAAGAAAATTAAAGCTTTACGATCTGATCGTGGAGGCGAATATCTGAGCCACGAGTTTAGCAATCATCTAAAGAGTTGCGGAATTGTTCCACAACTTACGCCGCCTGGAACACCTCAGAGAAATGGTGTGTCTGAGCGACGTAATCGAACTCTGTTGGACATGGTTCGATCAAGGATGAGCCAGTCGGACCTACCGTTATCATTTTGGGGTTACGCTCTAGAAACAGCAGCTTTCGCATTAAACAGGGTACCATCAAAATCCGTAGACAAGACACCATATGAGATATGGACCGGCAAGACTCCCCGTTTGTCTTTTCTGAAAATTTGGGGCTGTGAAGCATTTGTCAAACGTCTGCAGTCTAACAAGCTTGCACCCAAATCGGATAAGTGCATATTCGTGGGATACCCAAAGGAGACCTTAGGGTATTACTTCTACAATCGATTTGAGGGCAAAGTGTTTATTGCTCGGAACGGAGTTTTCCTGGAGAAAGATTTTCTCAAAGGAGAGAAAAGTGGAAGAACGGTACAACTCGAAGAAGTTCGAGATGAGCCAATAGGACTAGACTCTACAAGTGACACTAATGTAGCTGAACAAGTTGAGATGCCTATGGTAATAGAAGCACCTCCGCAACCATGAAGGTCAGCAAGGCTCCGCGCAATGTGGGAATTATTATTGTTAGACAATGATGAGCCTGCGACATATGCAGAGGCGATGGCAGACCCTGACTCCGAGAGATGGCAAGATGAGATGAAATCCGAAATAGAATCCATGAAGGAAAATCAAGTTTGGAACTTGATAGATCTGCCTGATGGTGTGAGAACCATAGAGTGCAAATGGATCTATAAGAAGAAGAAAGATATGGATGGAAATGTTCACATCTATAAAGCTCAACTTGTCACAAAAGGTTTTCGACAAGTTCAAGGAGTTGACTACGATGAGACTTTCTCGCCCATAGCGATGCTTAAATCTGTTCGGATTATTCTAGCTATTGCTGCATATTTCGATTATGAAATATGTCAGATGGATGTCAAAAAAGCTTTCCTCAATGGAAATCTGACCGAGGACATGTATATGATGCAGCCCGAGGGTTTTGTCGATCCGACCAATGCTGGAAAGATATACAAGCTTCAAAAATCCATTTATGGATTTAAGCAAGCATCTCGGAGTTGGAATATTCATTTTGATCAAGTAGTCAAAGGGTTTGGCTTCATTAAAAACGAAGAAGAAGCTTGTGTTTACAAGAAGGAAAGTGGGAGCTCTGTTGCATTTCTAATCTTGTATGTAGATGACATACTGCTGATTGGAAATAATATTCCTATGCTTGAGTCTGTAAAGACTTCACTGAAAATAGTTTTTCGATGAAGGATTTAGGAGAAGCAGCATACATACTGGGCATCAAGATCTATAGAGATAGATCAAAGAGGCTTATAGGATTAAGCCAAGATACTTATATTGACAAAGTGTTGAAGCGGTTCAACATGGAAGAGGCAAAGAAAGGGTTCTTGCCTATGTCACATGGCATACATCTTAGCAAGACTCAATGTCCTACGACGACTGATGAGCGAGCGCATGAGCAAAGTTCCATATGCCTCAGCAATTGGATCTATCATGTATGCAATGATAAGTACACGCCCAGATGTTTCTTATGCTCTAAGTATTATGAGCAGATACCAGTCTGTTCCGGGTGAGAGTCACTGGACAGCTATGAAGAACATTCTTAAGTACTTAAGAATAACTAAGAATGTGTTTTTGGTCTATGGAGGTGAGGAAGAGCTCGTTGTAATGGGTTACACCGACGCTAGCTTCCAAACTGACAAAGATGATTCAAAGTCCCAATCAGGTTACGTGTTCACAATAAATGGTGGTGCTGTTAGCTGGAAGAGTTCCAAGCAGGAAACGGTGGCCGATTCTACGACAGAGGCCGAGTACATCGCAGCTTCGGAAGCTGCGAAGGAAGGTGTTTGGTAACAAGCATTAAATCAAATATATAGCTAAATAGATCTAAAATTTCTCAAACTTGTGCAACTACAAGGCTTTAGTGACATGCATGCATGGAAAATGTTTCACACTCAGAACTTTAATATTTCTACCAGCATAAATACATTAGCAAAACTAGTAGATCTAGGAATCTTGAAAGTTTGACCTAGTTAAAGATGTCAAAAAGGGTTCAAATTTTTACCAAGCACTAGCAACACTGCAAGACACATTCTAGCCAAAAACCACATGAAGTTACTGAGTACAACTCCTAGAACAATTAAAGCTTATTTATTCTATTCTTTTTCTTGGATTAACATGCAGACCAAAACTGAAGATGTGTATGTAACAAAATTTGTAGGTCTTGTAACAAGGATTCCAAAACATTTGGATTTGTATTTTTCTGATTTTTCTACGAATTTCTAGGCATTTTCAAATTTCAGCCTAGAAACAAAAGGAAAAGAACTGAAATCTTGCAGATAGGTCCGTAGAAGAAAAAGAAGCTTTGTAATGTAGCCCCTGGCTCGCCTGAGAAGAAGACAGGGAGGGGAATCAGCCAGCATTCCGGCTAGGGGACTCACCGGCGGCGAGCTAGAGGTGGCTAGGGAGCACGAGGAGGTCAAGGCGCATCGGTTGGTGGTTTTGGTGAGGGCTGGGGCGGTTGGCTGGGGTGTTTCCCACGGCGAGGTGCGGCGGCGGCTCGGACAGCTCACCGGCGGCCGTGCTGCGGCGGTGGAATGGGGGTGTGGAGGGGTCTGGGAGCTGCGCGACGCTTGGGCGGTGCTAAAGGCGGGGTCGGCGCGGGCAGAGGAGGTCTGGAAGGGTGGACCCGAGGCGGCGTCGAGCTCGCCGGAGTTGCGGAGGAGGGGCGGTGGTGCTCTGGGTGCCTGGAGCGCGAGATCGGGGGTGTGAGGGGCGGAATGGAAGGAGAGGGATGAGGCCGTGCTCGTGCGCGTGCGCCAGAAGGGGAACCGAGGCTCTTCCCCGAGCTGGCCACGGCGGCGGCGAGGTGGCGGCCGCGGAGATGGCCGGGGCGGCGTGGCGAGGGAAGGAGGGCTCCAGCGCGGGTGGGAGTGGGGCCAAGGGGTCGCGTGTCACAGAACAGTCCAGATAATACCAATTAAGTGTAGTAATTAACCATTTAACTTAAACCTCTGCTACTGCACTTCACCAGTACACCCAGACTGCCTGCTATAACCAGGATCGATTACACGGGAACTCTCGCCAAAAGACGAGCACAGGTGATTACAAGCAACAAAAGTTTTCAAACTTAACTTACAACCAGAGTTAAATAAAAGTCTCCAAATTAATTTACAATAAAGTTTTACAAGCCAGAGTTACATTTCGAATACAGAGTTCAAATGCAGCGGAAAATACAAACAGTTTGAAACAAGTTTCAAAATACCGTATAGTAGATAACGTCGATGACAAAAGACGAGCTTCACATCTTGCCCACTGATGTGAGGCTCACCTGCCTGCACTTCACGGAGAAGACAGAACCCACTCGACCGTCCAACCTAGAGGAAGAGGCTGACCAATCCAGGACGCACCGATCTCTTCGAAGTCTTCCGGAAGAAAGCCTGCTCAGAAGGGTTACAACCAAACCCTGAGTATTCTAATACTCAGCAAGGCTTACCCGTCTATGGGTATACTTAGCCCATTATCTAGACATGCATAGCTCTTTGGCTCTGGAGTTATTTTGCTGAAAAGCTACTAATACTGGATCCTTACTTTCAATATTTTAGCTCCAATTGTGTTGATAGCTAGAAACTAGGTTTGCCTAGTTCTCTAGAGCATACATGGTTAATCATATTATCTTTTCAAGAACATCAACATAAAACCATCTTTTCTCTTTCTGTCCTTTCAATCCTTACTACGATGCGACGCATTGACCAAGGCTCTCATATCCGTGAGTTACGGCGAATCGATCCGATTTAACCTTGCAAGGTAGACCTAACTCACACGACACGTGAAAACCCCGTCGGGCCACAAACGTCAACTGTTCCCACAATTACCCCGAAGTCTGAATCAAGCCCGCAAACACCCGGATGATGAGCCCCGCATGTGCGAACACTCGGTGAACCCGTGGGCCACTTCACCATCCGTCAACCCTACCCAGCACCGCAGGTCGAGACTCAGAATCCGACGCAATTTAGGTAATTAGCTTACCGGTTTCAACTACCTCCTACTTCCGGCATGTGGTTAGTACTGTTCAATCCTCAGTCAAAGGGCCAACAACGGAACGGTCCTCAATCGACACAGGCGGAGACTCACTTTCTTTACTCACAAACATGTCCAACTTTCCCTCCGCCTGGTCTCCAATTCCCTTCTCATTGCATTATTTCTCACAACACTGCCTGAAGTAACAACCCTATATCTCGCGGGTGACAGGAAATCACCCGTCTTCTACCGAGTTTACTTAAGCATAGCGGTGCTAGCGATAACTGCACTAGTAAAGACGCTGGGTATTCTAGATTATGCATCTATGGTTCCAATCAATTCCTTGAACGTAAATGCACAATACTTTAAGTATAACATGGAGTAATTAAAATAAGGGATATGCTCCGGGGCTTGCTTTGCAAGTCAGCGGGGTTAGTGACTTCTTCTGGAGTGTGCTCGACTGCGTCCTCCTGCTGTTCTCCTGCTTGTGGCTCCCGGACCGGCTCGGCAATTAGCTTGTAGGCGACTTCGGTTTCAGCGTCTATACGAATAAAATGTGCCATGCATGAGACTCAAGAAAAGATGCAATGCACTGCAGTACCCGCAACTAGAATTATAAATAAAACCGATGAACAGCACTCTCAAAACTACGGTCCAAAGGAATGGTGTAGTGCTGAGATGGGATTTCGGTTGCTAATTCCTTTTAGCCTGAAGTGTTGCCTCCAAACAACAACTACTAAACTTGCTTCGAAGGTTTAAATACAACCCTAGAGCAACATGGATCAAATATCCAGGGGCTTGTTTTGTTGCAAAAACACATGCATGCATGAAAGAATTAAATATAACAATTATAAAAGAAACGAGCCTCACTAGGAACAAAAATAAAAGCAAGAACTTGACTTGCAGATATGAACAAGCCGCAAGAATTTATCAGCAAACATGATTTTGATAAAGCATGCCACATAAATTTTCCAACATTTAATGATGACCGGAAAATATTTATTTCACTCTAGCAAGGTAAACTAAACATAAATAGATTTACACAAAAGTGTACAACACCAGCATATGAAATTTTTACAGTGTATTACACATGCAAAGAGTAGGTTACCACAAAAATTTCAGGATTTTTAGACAAACAGAACAACCGGTACAAAATAATCTAGATTAAACACAAACCATAAATTTAGCAGGGGCAAAAGTGACATTTCACCTGCATAACTATTTTCCCTCTGAAGATTAGGATTTAAGAAGACTAACAAAATTTGGTTTGCATTTTTAGGATTTTTCCTTGATTTTATACAAACTTTCAAAGATTTCAGCTGAAACAACAAAAAGAAAAAAACTCTCCTTAACCTCTTGACCCGTGGGCCCCACTTGGCGGTGGGAGAGAGAGAGCAAGGCGAGGGAGGGCGCTCCCCTGCTCTGCCTGCCTCGGCCGCGCGCCGGCGGCGCGCCTGCGCGAGCGCGGCGGTCCTGGGCCGGCCGGCCGGCGGGGTAGCGCAGGCGGCAGCGGCGGCCCACACACAGGGAGGCCCGCGCGCTCGCGGCCCGCGCGGGGCAGCGCGAGGGCGGAGCCCGGCGGCGGTGTTAGCGCGGCGGCGGTGGCTCGTGGCGGCGCGGGGTGGCGGTGTGTTCCAGCCGGCGCGACACAAGGCGGCGGGGAGGCGGGGCAGACCGGCGGCCAGGGAGCCTAGGAGACCCCGGGGCACGCGGCGGCACAGCTGGAACCCGGGCGGAGGCGGCCCACGACGGCGGCGGCGACTGGAGCTTCGACCGGCGGCGGCATGGCCGTGTTCCAGCGACGCCGGCGCAAGAAAAGGAGGGGAACGGGGTCGGGAAGCACGAGGGAGGCACGGGGAAGCTCACCGCGGGCGCGAATCGACCGGAGGAGGGCCGGAAGGGGGTCGTCGACGGCGAGGGCGAAGCTTTGACGGAGACGGCGATGGTGGCCGGTGGCGCAGGGGTCGATTCGGCCCGGTAGAGGGTCACTCGAGCTTGGGAAAGGGGCGGAGGAGACGTGAGGTGAGGTTGGGCGGCTTGAGGCGCGGGGAATCTAGAAGGGGCGGCGAGTTTGGCCGAAGGGGACACCAGCGATGGCACTGAGCTCGAGCTCGGCTCAGCGTGAGCGTGTGGAAGGGAAGGGGATGGCGAAAACGAGCGCGACTCCGTGCGGATATGGACGGGCGTGTGAGCACGATGGGCGAGGTTCGTCGGCGCGACGTGTGGCGACTCCAACGTCGAGGCCGGCGAGGCACTGACCAACCGAGGAGGCACAGTAACCGAATTTGAGTGATTTTTAGCCGACTTTGACCGTCCAAAGCTCCAAATTTCATATGGGAACATGAAATTTTGCTAAAATAAAAGTTGTAGAGGACGAGAAAATCTACAACTTTGTTTTTGGGCGAAAGTTGATTTGAAGCTCGGACCATTGAGAAAAATGCGCTCGAACTCGGCTAAACCGATGTTTACCGCGCGAACTCGATTAACGCTAATGACCGTGATTAACCTTGATTAGCGATTAAGCATGATATTAACGTCACAACTAACACCGGGGTGTTACATCGCGGGGGTGCCGCGTGTGGTGGTGGGCAGCAGGAGGTGGCCTCCCAGCCTCCCTGAGCGGCGGCGGCACCGCTCTGCGCCGGCGGCAGCGGAAGCAGAGAGGGAGAGAGGAGGAAGATGACAGCTGGACCTATTTGCAATTTCTGAAAAGTTTAGGAGTCCCACTGTAAAACAAAAATAACTCCTAAACTAGGGCTCAAATGAAAAAGTGCCCAACAGGAAAGTTGTTCAACTTTTCAAGATCTACAACTTTGGTGTTGTGCAAAAATTGATTTGACCAAAGGTTAAAGAGTTATTTTGAAAACATAGAAATGATTTTGAATTTAATGGACTTTTGTCATTTCCAAAGAAAATTCACCTTAATTTCAGACTGAAAAGTAAAATTTTCTGCCATGTAATGATTACACTGAATTTTACAAAGAAACCCTCCACAAAAGCAATATTTGCCCATCCTATTCAAATTAAATTATAGAAAGGTCCTTGCATCAAATCATATTTACACAATGAGCCTTATATTTTTAAAATAAGACCCTTGTTCAAGCAATTTAAGCACATGATGCATAAAATAAATGCAGTTCTACTGTGCAGACACCTAGGGTGTCACAGGAAGATGGCGACAGATGAGGCATTTACGACTTCTCCATTAAACGAGGATGGCCAAACGAGTTTAGTCGTGTCATACGATGGCCGTCATGCGGCAAGGGAGACGTGAACGGAATGCGACATTAAACGAGTTGTGTCATGTGAGGATTTATATATATATATATATATATATATATATATATATATATATATATATATATATATATATATATATATATACAACAATGTTGTAATAAAATAATATACACAATAAAGTCCTCGCAACTAATAAGAAAGTCAACAATTTATATATATACACAATAATAGATTTTTCAAGTCAATAATGCTAAAATCCTTAATTCCACAACTTATATATAGGGCTACAACAATAAAGTCCTTTAAGTCCACAATTAATATATATACACAATAATAAAGTCTTTCAAATTATTTCTAAGACAAATAAATAATTATAGGAATTATTTCTAAGACTAATTAATAACTATATTATTTCTAGAAATTCTAAGATATATTTATCAACATATATAAAAATTATTTGTAAGACTAATAAATAACTATAGGAATTATTTCTAGGAATTCTAGGATACATTTATCAACATATATAGAAATTATTTCTTAGACTAATAAATAACTATAGAAATTCTAATATATATTTATCAACGTATACAGAAATTATTTGTAAGACTAATAAATAACTATAAGAACTATTTCTAGAAATTCTAGGATCAACATATATAGAAATTATTTCTTAGACTAATAAATAACTATAGGAATTATTTCTGGAAATTCTAAGATATATTTATCAACATATACAGAAATTATTTCTTAGACTAATAAATAACTATAGGAATTATTTCTATAAATTCTAAGATATATTTATTAACACATACAGAAATTATTTCTTAATGTAATATATAACTATAGGAATTATTTCTAGGAATTTTAGGACACATTTATCAACATATATAGAAATTATGTAAAAAACATATATCGGAATTCTAGGACACATTTATTTCTATGTACAAAAAATTGAAAAAACCTATACTGTGTCGCGGAGCAAGGGGCGGAGAGGGGCTCGACGGCGCGGGTTCGACGGAGGAGAGGGCGGCGGCGGCGGCGGCGGCGGCTGGGGTCCCGCAGAGCTCGAGGACAACCGGCATGGGGAGGACGCGGTGCGGAGGACGGCGGCGCGGAGGACGGGATCCGGAGGAGAGGACGGCGGCAACGGCGCAGGTCCCGCAGAAGGTCGAGGCCAGACCGGTGTGGTGGCAGGGACGGCGGCACGTCGCTGGTGCAGGTGGAGGAGGAGGCGGCGCGGACGACCGGATCTGGAGGAGAGGGCGGCGGCGGCAGCGCGGATGCCACTGGAGCTGGAGAACGGCGGCGGCGACGCTCACCCTGGGCATTCGGTGTCGGTGTTTACCTCCAAACCTGCTCAGGGATACCCTTAGCAGTAAGGTTTGTAGGTAGGGATCGACTGCTCTGGAACTCAATGGTGCATGGAACACAAAGATTTAGACAGGTTCGGGCCGCGAGTTGCATAATACCCTATGTCCTGTGTGGTGGTTTGTATTGCCTCAGGTGTTGATGATTGTTTTAAGGGGGTCCCTGCCCGCCCTTATATATCCGGGGGGACATGGTTACATGGAAAGCCCTAGCCGAGTACAGTTGGAGTCCTACTTCAACAAGATCGGGTAGTTTCCTTTGTACTGCAGCTAGTTCTACGCCTATTCGGGTAGTTACAAGAGATGTAAGACACATCCATGATCTATCCCTTACTCTAGAACATTCTATGCCTATAAGCAGTCCCTCTGCCCCGGGTCTGACAAGCCCCCGAGCTCTTTGTAGCCGAGTCCTGCAGGCATCGAGTACTTGTCTGGGCGTCTTCGAGTACTTCAAATAGTCAGAACATCCTTCTGGTTTCTTTTTGGCCTTCCTTCAGATACGTCGAGTAGTCCTCAAGTACTTCTAGTTCCTCCGAGGCTATGAGGTGCTCAAGCCCCGAAATCTTGATCATATATGGTGCGCGAAGTACTCGCGCTCCATATGGAGTAGCCCCCGTGCCTTAGGTTGAATCGCAGAATCAGGCTGAGGGTCACTTCAGTTTTTTTCCTTTATTATTTTTCAAAAAATTTGAAAAATAAATCTCTAATGCACATATCCTACAGCCTCCGAGTCTTGAATTTAAATATCTCAGTTTAGATTTAAGAATCAATAACTCGTGACAAAATTTGTGATGAAACTTTTCCGAGAAGGAAACAATTTGTTGATCTTCCAGGTATTTATAAAATTGCAATCAGAGACCATATAAACCCGTTCGGTAACTCCTAGGGCTTTTATCCTCTTGACACCTGGCCGTAATCAAACTCAGATTTACACTTCCTGTGACATCCATTAGCCCCTCCCGTAGCCCCCTAGCCGAAACTCGTGACATTGAAATGGCTCCCAAGATGGACAAGTCCAAAGTTGAAGATGAAGCAGTTGCAAATCTTTCAACGGGCTGGCATAAGAGCAAAATGTCTCAAGCAACAGTGCAAGAACTGGAGACTATGGGTCTTCTCCAAAGTCAAACTATGATCCAATGGCGCGCAGGCGAAGGTACCCTTGAGACCGTTATATTCCGTGATTTCGTGGAACATGGCCTTGCCATTCCTGTTTTTGAATTCTTCCATGCTCTTTTGCAATTTTGGGTAATTCAATTGCATCATCTCACTCCCCAATCCATCTTGCATCTTTCCATATTCACTCATTTCTGCGAAGCATTCCTTGGGATTCTTCCCCATTTCCATCTTTTCCAACATTTCTTCATCCTTGTACCCATTCCAAATGCCACTAAACCTTCCGTTGTTGGCGGATGTGAACTAATACTTCACCCTGAGACTCGGGATGAGTACTTAGCTTATGATCCAACGGGTAAAGGAATCAAGTGGAAAAAATTCTGGTTTCACGTCGGGAACTTTGAATCTCCATTCCTAGAAAGAGTTTCTGGCGCTCCCCTGTAAGGATCACCGGGGTGTCCGATCCTAGAGGGGGAGGGGGTGAATAGGGTCGCTAATCGCTTTCTATCCTAGGGCTCAATCTATTTGCATAAGATAAACCTAACACGTCCTACACATGCTAGTTATGACTAAGGTTTATCTATGCTACTCTCTACTTACCCCTAAAAGACTTGCAACCTATAGCCAATCCTAATCAAACTAACTAGGAAAGTAAAGGCACGCAAGATAGAGCAAATACGGAAATGTAATATGGTAAGTAAAGAGGTAAGGAAGAGAATATGCAAACTCCCGTGAAGACACCAAGACACACGATTTAACGTGGTTTGGTTAGGACACCAAGTCCCTCCCTACGTCCACGGCCACTTGTCCAACACGAACAAGTGTGATGCCGAGTCTCTTCGCTTGATCACCGTCTTGCGTTCGCCACCAAGGCTTCCGGCAAGCAAAGGCTAAGTGGCGCCAAGTCACCAAGACAAGGCCACCACCACCGTCTCTCTCAAAGCGTCACCAACGACACCGTCTTCACTATTGGAGCTTCTCACCAAGAGGGGTCTCCTTCCCCGCACAAAGTGTCGTTGCCGCTCCACACCAAGTCGCAGGGTCACACGACGAGTACATGGTTGCTTGCCGCAGCAAGACTTTGCTCAAGGGAGCTCTCGCAAGAACTAATGCCTATACAAGTGCACAAAGCACTCTCTCAAAGCTTCTCACAAGTTAGATATGACACTAAGCTTTGCTAGGATGGTTGGAGATGTTAGTTTGCTTGGGCAACACTTCCTTCAACTTTTCTGGCATCCAACATTATGCAGCAACCGGCCTTGGGGGGTATATATAGCCCACGCACCCCAAAAGAGCCGTTGGAAAAGTGGTTGACAAAAAGCGCTATCATCGGTTAAACCGATGATCCACTTTGTGTCATCACCGGTTTAACCGGTGAGCACCTTTTTCCAACTAGCCGTTATACTTCAACGGCTACCTTAATCAACCGACGTAATCAACCGGTGAATGTATCTTCATCGCTGGTTTAACCGGTGCATGTAACTGTCCTAGAGTTCCCGAAAACCAACTCTCTGGACAACTACACCGACGTTCACTTTGCCTTGATCGCCGGTTTAACCAGTGCCTGTAAAACTCCTGCTGCTTCTTCGGCCTCCAAGTCCATTACACCGGTGAGTGTAAAACACCCAACGCCGGTTAATCCGGTGCCAAACCCTAGCTCGCAGCTTCTGTGTTCATTGCACCGATGAGTGCAATTTGCTCATCATCGGTTTAACCGGTGATAGCAAATTGTCTTCGTTTTGATCTTTTCGACTTGGATTTCTTCACGATCTCTTCAATTCTTGTCCTTTGTCATCACTTGAACCTAAAAGCCTGAGAATTGTCATCTTAACAATCATATTAGTCCAAGTGTTGTGTTGTCTATATCAATCACTAAAACATTATATTGAAATATGGCATGAGAGGCCATTTTCGCTACATCCCCAGGTCCAAGAAAACTGGTCGAGTACAGGACCTGGTGGCAAGCAAGTCGAGTGCATCCTTGGAGCTATTGCAAATTGGAAAAACAAAGGAGTCACTGGTGATCATGTGGTTTTCTCCTTTGTGAGCCATCGGATCCAGCCGCTCCAGCATCGAAAACATCCTGCCTTCATATATGAAGGTACAAAGGATCCCACCAAACTGTCACCCGAAGCAATGGCTAATTCCGAAGCAATCAGAAGATGTTGTAAAGTACTCAATAACTTTGACAAGTCTTTGAAGCTACCAGCACTCTTCTGGGTAGCCAATCCTCCCGAGAAGACCAGGGTAAGTGTTGAAGAACACTGCCAAGTACTTGTAGATAAAGTTTTTAATCTTCTGACAAATTCTTGCCTCTTTTGCTGAAAAACTATAAGACATGTTATTGTATGCCTCCAACTTCAGTAGATGCTGCTCCTTCTAATGATGGCAAGAAGCGGAAAGCAGCTCCTGGAGCTATGTTGCAAAGGAAAATACGTCGTCTCGACAGTGGACAGTAAGAATCTGACATTCTTTAATTAGATCATGTTTGCCTCAGCTTTATTATTTCAAATTTCACTTGGCTAGGATCCAATATCTCCCAGCCCATGAGAAGGACTAGATCCAGGACTTCCGTAACTGGATGGAGAGTAGTCCAGAGACAAGTACTCGATCCACCCCCGAATCTCCAATAATTGGGTTGATCGAGAACTCGACTACTCTCTCCCCGAATGCGGACATACCTGAGACATCAAAGGAGCCGGCTCTTGAGGTACCCGCACCTACTCCTTCTGCAGCTGCTCAAGGTACTTCAAGTGCTGCTAGAATTGGCAGTAATAGAGCTGAGGGGTCGAGGAATCCCACTATTCGACTAGTACCCTTTCAATCTATGCCCCACTCTACACAGGAGGAGTTGGGAAAGGAGCTCTTTGATGATCCATTGCTATCTGTAGACAATGTAAAGAAGCTCGCAGATTCCATGCAATGGTGCTTTAAATATACCAAGGTAAACCTTCTTTTGCTGCTGCTTGTTTGTGTCGAGTAGTTGGTGACATCTGACCAATCTCACTTTGGAATTTTATAGGAAGTTGCCAATCGGTCTTTCTTAAAGTCTCATGCCTTGTATAAAACTGTGGACAATCAAAAAACCTTGGAGCAGAAAAATGCTCTAATTGCCAAACGACTAGATGAATCTCTTGCTGCTCGAAACAAGCTGTATGAAGCAAACCGAAAGCATCATCAAAAACTTTGAGACATGAAGCGGCAGATCAAGAGCCTCGAGGAAGAAAAAGCCAAGCTCCAAGAACAGTTACAGATTGCTCAAGCTTGTGAGTATTTTGATCCTTATCTTGATATTGTTCATCAATGCTTTGAATAATCATTAAGATATCCTGCCATCAGGCTCTCCAAGCGACCATAATCGACTAGTAGGAGTAGCTCAGGTTATTGTGGATATGGTAGATTCTGAAGAGGGGTCGTCGAGTAGTAAATCTTTGGTAGAGCATCTAGAGGAGGCTCCCATGAAATTCTTCGACGTCATGACGGCCACCTCCAAGAATTATATGACTCATATGATTGGAGTTGTCAAGTCTTACTTGCCTCAGTACAATTTAGCTCCCATAGCTAAAGGAATAGCTCCTAATTGTTCTGATGAGAAATTATAGGGCTGTTGTAAAGAGTCGGAAGTAATTGCTGAGGAGATTTTGAAGAACTTGGCAGAATGATCTGCCTGTAACAGTTTCTGTCATCTTCTGTAAGATCTTGTCGTTGTATATATATTGCTTTTATCCTGTTGGTGTGTCTTCAGAAGTATTATCTGATACCGTAGGATAAGTAGAAACTACTCGACCAGTCGAGTAGAATGTTAGCATGGAGTAATCTCTACAGTTGGTCAATTAGGATGAATCCCGTCGGATTACCTAGATAGAAAAAACTGTAAAGATATCCATAAACTACTCGAGCAAGCGAGTAAGTTGTCCTGACCACAGACTGGAGTAATTTTTAAGATAGATCTATTAGGATGAACCCTGTCGAGTTATCCAAGACAAAACCATCTTAGAAATATCCAATACCTATTTGAACTGGCGAATAGGGTGTCTAACTTGTAGACTGGAGTTACTACTAAGATTGACCGGTTAGGATGAACCCCGTTGGGTTACCCCAGAAGGACAAAATTTAGTAGTATCCATAACATACTCGAGCAAGTAGTTTTGTCTTTTTAAAGCAAGGCTAGAGTTCCTTATAGTTGATCTGTTAGGATGAACTCCGTCGAGTTACCCAAGATGGACAAACTAGTAAAGGTATCCATATTCCTTCTCGAGCTAGTGAGTAGGTTGTGTCCTTATATCGAGGACAAGGATGCGGCTTGTATAGTTATCCCGACAGAGAACTGTGTAAGCTATCCTGAACTGGTTATCCAGTCAGTATGAATCTGTACAAATTATCCTGGTTGGAAAAAACCTTTTGGGGAGTAGTCAGAGATGATGGTGTCACATTGAAAACTGCCTTTAATGTAGTCGAAAAGCTGATGAAAACCCTTGCTTTATTAAAGAGATCAACTGACATCACCATGTTACTTGGATCAAGGATAAAATCTGCGCAAGTGTTCAATATTCCGGGAATTGGGTACCTCATTGCCATTTGCATCAGTAATTCTATATGATCCGGGTCTTGTGACCTTAGATATGATGAAAGGTCCCTCCCATCTGGAATTTAACTTGTGCAATCTGTCTCATCTTGAATTCTTCGTAGAACTAGGTCTCCAATATTGAAAGATCTTTGCTGGACATTGCGATTGTGATAGCGCCTGACTCCTTGAAGATATCTAGCCGATTGAGTCAAAGCATTGATCCTGACCTCTTCGACTGAATCTAACTCAAGTTGTCGAGCTTCATCTGCCTCTCCTTCTTGGTAGGCTTCTACTCTAGATTTCCATATGATATCAGTGGGTAGTGTAGCCTTTGACCCATAGGTGAGGAAGAAAGGAGTTTGTCCAGTTGCTTTGCTAGGTTGCGTTCGCAACCCCCAGACCACATGGAGTAATTCTTGAATCCACTTGCCACCTTTCTTTGTGTTGGCATCGTAGAGTCTTTTCTTCAAGCCGTCGAGTACTAAGACACACTACAAGAAATCATTTAATCTATGACGAAACAAATTTATCACAGATCACTAAAAAAATGTCACAAAATAATATCTATGACAGTTTCGTGACAATTTTGGATAACGTCATGGAATGAGCGTCACAGATTAAATCGATCGACGTTTTTTGCGTAAACGTCACGGATTAACACAATCTATGACGTTTCTAAACCATCACAAAATGACCCAAAGCCCACTTAGCCCAACCCAAACCCAATATCTATGACAAAAATAAACGTCACGGATGTTGTCACGAATAATGCCACGTGTTCAAACATCAATGACATGGACATTGACGTGGCATCCGACATGGCGGCTGACGTGGCTGATGATGTGGCAGCTGACATGGCTAATGACCTGGCAGCTGACATGGCAGCTGGCAAGTGACATAGCAGGTGCTGCCAGCCCAATTTTGAAAAGGCACAATTCAGAGTGGGCCTAATTTCAGCCCAACATTTATTATCAACTAACCAGATTCAGCTTTTTACACAGCCCATATAAAAAACAACCCACCAGTTTTTCCAGCCCACTTATTAAAACAAAAGTTCCATCCCAGAAATCACAATAAGCAATTACAACCCATTTTCAGAATTACAACAATTTTCACAAGATACAAGACAATATGCAGTGACATTTCATCATAATCATAAATTAGAAGGTAAGAAAAAAAAGTAATGGATCAACCCCTTAGTTGCCATCTTCAAATTTTCAATCTCTTGCAATGGCTTGTTTCAAAGCATCTCATCCTCTACAAATCTTTTCTAACAGTTTGTTCCTTGCTGCATCTCATCCACAACCTAAAGAGAGCACATCGCCAAACAATTATCAGCACGCAATATTTGCAATGGGAACTATTGGCCAAATATCTACTGAAACTACAAGCATAAATTCAGACAAACACTTAGACCTATATTACTTTCACAGCAAAAGTAATGATTGAAACATATTTGCATTTAAATGTTAATGTATTAACTTTCATATTACTTTCAGAAAAAAGTAAAGATAGGAACATAAAACTCTAGTATAAGGTAACAAATTTAGAAATATGTGTACTGAGTGGTTGAACTTAAAGGTAGAAACTCTAGTATAAGCTAACAAATCTAGTATAAGGGTTTAGAAATATGTATAAGGTAGCAACAGTAAGTGCTAGCAGCCCTTGATCCTGGAAAACTAAGATGGACTAGTTCCATTGTTATCAACTAGCTAGAGCAGCTAAAAATGTAAGGAGCATGTTCACAATGTAATTAAGAGGGGGAGTAAATAGTTCAGGGGATCTATTGCGCTTTAATATCAGTCAAGGTGCAGATGCTTCGCCAAACATGTAAGACTTGGGTCAAGGATAACAATGCTGAATACTAGGATAATACATGTACAAATATTCAGTTATGGGATCAAAACAAATTTGTACATAAGATATAGTACTGTCCCTCTTTGAAGTTGCACCCAAAGCGTTTTTACTACTCGATTTTATAATACAAAAATAGAGGTAAACAATCACAGAGGGTTGTAATTTGTAATAGGCATTACATCTTTCTGATTTAATCCAGCGAATTGGCACAATGTGATTAACAGAAATTTCATTGAATACATCAAGTGCAAGATGTAAAAAGCTAGCAGCAAACAATCACTCAATCTCCAAAAGCACGCATCAAATCAAAGGTTAAGCAGTCGCTTACCTTGGCACTAGAAAAGCCAGCCACACGCATGGGTGCTCCCAGGTCTGAAACCAAATCGATTTGGAGGACATCAGTAAACAAATCGGAGAGACATATATGGAGGGAGAGCAAGAGAGAGATGCGGCCATAAAATTGCCAGGAGAGGAGACGAAGTCTGGAAGAGAGGGACGAGGGAGCAGGGCGTGGATCTTGGAGCAGAGAAGCGGGTAGTGGTCGCCGCCGGTGAGGTGGGCGAGGAGCCGCCGATGAGGTGGGCAAGGAGCCGCCGGAGATGTCGGACACAGGAGCCGAGGTAGGAGACGTAGATTGACACAGATTCAAGGACGAGCGAGGTGGCTGACCGCGAGTCCTTGAGGTCGAGGAGGCCGTCGCCGCATCCATCCTCCATGCACGGCTGCCTCCACAGGCCACTGATCCAGTCAAGTTGGCTCCGCGAGGGTACACCTGCTGATGCAAACACTCAAGATTAGAGCAGGGCACGAACAAATCAGCAAAGCGAAATTGAAAGAACGCGAGCCCCATAAGCCGCCGCGCCCCCATGCCGCAAGCCGCCGCCCCGCTAGCGAGTCGGAGGAGCAGGCCGCTACCGTCTTCCACGCGCTAGTGCTGACTGCCGGTTGTCGCGCCGAATACTGACGCTGCGGCCCTCCTCATACCATGCCCATGCAGCCGGATCTGAACCTGGCGCGGTCGAATTTGGTGCTGGCCAGTCGTCCATGGCATGAGGCGGAGGGGGAGCAGAAGTGGATCTAAGGAGGACGGACGCGCGGCAGCGTAGGAGTCATGGACGATGTGGTGGGGCGGCTTCGTTGGAGGACTCGGGGCCGCCACGGCGGGATGACGGAGGAGAAGATTGGGGTGCGGCAGCGGAGGAGGAGATGGGGAGCAGAGGCGGATGAGGGTTATGGGAGATGCGGAAGATATGGGTGCGGTGGCGTCGGATGAGATAAGATTACCAAGAAACCCTTCTAGGGTTTTGCTGGAAGCCTATAGACTATAGAGTTAGATGAAGCTGGGGTAGTATAGACATTTGCCAATACTTTTGGGCTGCCTCGTTACTGAAAGGAGGAGGCGGAGGAAGCCCAAAATGAATTCAGCCCGCCTGCCTAATTGGTTTTTTCTTTTATTTAGTGAAAATTTGACCTTTTCATCTCAATTTGAATTGCGTGTGCCTCCGATGAGAGTTTAAAAAATGTAAAAAATATATATTTAGACTCATATGTTCCTTTTTATGCATTTTCCAGTAGATGGGTGGAAAAATCTATTGCCTGCTATGGACAAATCAAAATTTTGTTTGCAATGAACCACATAAATTATCAACAAAAAATCTAAATGTGATTAAAAAATGCTAAAAATTGGCATGTCAACATATATTTGGGTCATAAGTTTGCCACAAAAAAATAGATGATTTAGATGAAGTGGTATATACATTGTTCACAAATGGATACATGTCTTATAGAGTTTCTTACAACTCCACTCAAACTTCGAGATTTAAGTATCATATAACATTTTACGAAAATGTATGAACTTCAAATTTAGATATAACTTTATATTTACCATAACATTAGAAAACATGAGGTTACATTAACAATTCTTATGCAAAAATATATTTTCGTGTTCTCCTCTAAGTTGGGAGAAATGAAGCCATATTAATACGACTCATGAAATAGTGATGAACATGCAAAAAAAAATACTATTAAAAGAAAGTTGGTGTTTTTTGAAAAATTTAGAAAAAAAGAATCGATAAATTTGAAGTTACTGTGACTGAGAAATACTACTTTCAAGTTTTTACTACGGATTAAAAAGGAAAATATGATGTATCCAGCAAACCAGGCAAGCCACGTGTCCTGTTCATCGCGCCAGTCCCCACCTGTGCCTATTTATGTATATATATGTGAACCATGTCACAATATTCACAAAATAACTAGCAGTCCAGTGGTAGAGCTGTGGACCTTGGACAGTCAGGTCCCTGGTTTCGACCTCCGGTGGCAGCATTTTTTATTGTGTTTGCGTCGATTTTTAAATATCGGAGGGAGGACAACGAGGCCAACGCGACGAATCGCTGGTTTTTTTATGGTAGTTGGTTAGTTGAATTAAGTAAAAGTAAATAGCAAGTTTGATACAAATACAGAGATAGCTTGGTGGTAGATGCGCGCCGGTCTTAAGCATTAGGTGCTGTGTTCAAACCCACCTCCACTAATTATTTTTGACCTCCACCCAGGAAGTTTGGAGTCTAGTCGAGCTGGGCCGGCAGAGCCGCCGCGGACCGGCGGGGTGAGTAGAGTTGGGCCGAAAAAAAAGAGTAGCGCCGGGCCGGGTGACTGGGCCGCATCGCTATTAAAAAAAAGCCTGTGTTGCTGCTAACCGGCGCCGGTGATGTGAATGCTCGTATAGGTAAGTTGGGTGATGTGGCACTATTAGAAAAAAAAATTGAAAAGCAATTGGCGTGATGAATTTGAAAAAACGTCACGGTGTTTTGGGCTTTAGTTTGTTATTCGTGACGAATTTTTTTAAACGTCACAGTATTTTGGGCCTGATTATAACGAAATTAATAAAATGTCACAGTTTTTGGGACGAGTACCCATAATAGCGAATCCATGACGTTCTCAAAGAACGTCATGCAAATTTCATCACAGACTAAATAGTTTCTTGTAGTGACATTGATACGCTCTACTTGACCATTTGCTCTAGGGTGAGCTATTGAAGTATATTTGACCTCTATGCAAGAATTGTCGCAGAAATCCCAGAAAGACTGTGATATGAAGTTAGAGCCAAGATCTGTGAGGATAGTATGAGGAAATCCAAACCGGTGGATGATGTCAGAGATAAAATCCACTGCTCTGTCTGACGAGATCTTGACAATGGGCTTGTACTCGATCCACTTAGTAAACTTGTCGACTGCTACTAGCACATGATTAAATCCTTCTGGAGCTATGGTTAATGGTCCGATCATGTCCAGACTCCAACAGGCGAACGGCCATGAAGGAGGGATTGTTATCAAGTTATGTGCTGAGACATAAGTTTTCTTGCCGAAGAATTGGCAGCCGGGGCATCGTCCGACAAGGTCTTCTACGTCTGAAACAACTGTTGGCCAGAAGAACCCTTATCTGTAAGCCTTGCCGACTAGTGTCCGTGATGCGGTGTGATTGCCACAGACTCCTTCATGTATCTCCCTGAGGATGTCTTTGCCTTCTTCGAGGGTAACACATTTCATTAGGAAGCCAGATGCAGAACGCTTGCAGATGTTGTCGCCGACGAGGACAAAACCCTTGCTACGCCTGATGATGCGGGCAGCTTCAGTGCACTTGGGATCGACATGTGGTGGAAGCTTGAACTCCTTGATGAAGTCAGTGAACTGAATCTGCCAGTCTTCTTCAATCATCAGTACTTCTCTGACTGTGGCCGAGGCCCCTGCATCAGTACCTTATTGGCTTTGTACCTTGACTGATGGATGATGTAGTTCATGAACAAAGACTCCCGGTGGAACAGCTGCTCGAGTAGAACCAAGTTTGGAGAGGACGTCGGCTCCCACGTTGTTGTCACGATCCACGTGGTGGATTTCCAATCCTGAGAATTTTTTTGCGAGCTTTCTGATTTCTTCAACATATACATCCATTGTGTCCATGTTCATGTCCCATTCTTTATTTACTTGTTGGACGACGAGTAGAGAATCGCCGTAGACAAGTAGTCGCTTGATGCCAAGAGCGACTGCTAGTCGAAGGCCGTGTAGCAGTGCCTCGTATTCAGCTTCATTGTTGGAGACTTTGAATAAGATTTGGAACACATACTTTAACTATTCGCCCTTGGGGGAGATGAACAGAACTCTCGCGCCGCCTCCGTCGAGCTTGAGTGAGCCGTCAAAGTACATTACCCAATGCTCAGGGATGTTGTGAGGTGCTGGGACTTGATTTTCCCGCCATTCAGCTAGAAAGTTGACTAGTGCTTGTGACTTGATTACTGTTCTTGGCTTAAAATTGATTTCCAAGGCTCCCAGTTCAACTGCCCACTTTGAGATTCGTCCAGTGGTATCTCGATTGTGGAGTATATCCCCCAATAGGAAGTCAGTTATTACTAAGATCTTGTACTCATCGAAATAGTGTCGAAGCTTCCTGGAGGTGATTAGGATTCCATATAGTAGTTTATGAATTGATGGATATCTAACCTTTGATTCAGAGAGTACTTCGCTAATGAAGTAGACTGGTCTCTGGACGCCGTAAGCATGGCCTTCCTCTGGGCGTTCGACTATGATTGCCGTACTGACTGTAACACCCCTGTGTTAATTGTGCTCGCTAATCCCATGTTTAATCACAAATCGTGGCTTAAACACGTCATTAGCGTTAATCTTGTTCGCATAGTAAACATCGTTTTAGCCATGTTTGACCCCGTTTTTCTCGATGATCCGAACCTCAAATCAACTTTCGCCCAAAACAAAAGTTGAAGATCTTCTCTTCCTCTACAACTTTTATATTAGCCAAATTTCAAGTTGCTATAGGAAAATTTGAGTTTTGGATGGTCAAACTTGGGTCAAAATTCATTGAACGTTACTGTGATGTTCCTGTGCGTCACTGTTCTCGCCGACGCCCATACCGCGACCGACGCCGGTGACTCCATGCGTCGGCCATCAGCGATCCTCGCACGCTGCGCGGACGCCTCCTTATCCGCTCACGACGCCCATCCTCCATTCCTCCTCATCCCCTTCTCCTTCCTTCAAGCTCTCGCGCACGTCGAGCCGACGCGAGCAGAGCTCATCACGCCAGTTGTAGCTCGCCGCCCCCGCTCGATTCCTCATGCCCCAACCTCCCTCGCCTTGCCCTGCACCCATGCCGCCCCTCCACAAGCTCATTTGTGCCAATCCCGGCCGGAATCGGGCCTCGCCGCCGCGGCCACCATTGAAGCTCCACCGAAGCTCCGCCCTTGCCGTCGAACTTCCCTTTCCGGCCTCCCTCTGCCCAAATCAAGCCCACGGTGAGCTCGGTCGCGACCTCCTCTCCATCCCCGACCTCTTCCCCGCTCGATTCCAGCGCCACCGACGCCGGGAACGTGCCGCGCTGCCGCGGCCACCCGAGCGCCGCCGCTGCACCCGCCGTGGGCTGCCTTAGCGCGGGCTCCAGCTGCGCGTCCGCGCACCCCAGAGCCGCCTGAGCCCCTGGTCGTCGGCGCACCCCGCCTCCGCCACGGCCGGCCGTGGCCGGGCCGGAACGCCGGGGACCGCCGCGGGCCGCCGCACGCGCGCCCCCTCTGCGCCTCCCCGCAGCCGCCCCTGCTCCGTCCTGTGCCGGCCCCACTGGGCTGCTCCGGCTGCGGGTGGCCCAGGCCGCGCCGCCGGCGAGCTGCCGGTCGGCCGCCGCCGCTGTGGCCACGGCCATGGCCCCAGCACGGGAGAAAACAGGGGAGGGGGAACCTGGGAGCTGGGCCGGCGCCCACTGGCATGTGGGGCCCGGCTGTCAGCCCCCTTTTATGTTTTCCTTTATGGTTATTTCGGCTGCAGACTTTAAAAATGTGTAGAAAAAGATAGAAAACTGTGAAAAATGTAAAGTAAATTTTTTTAGGTTTCTAAAATCAAGATCTTCAAAGGAAAAATACTCAAGCATGTGAAATGTCAATTTTGTCCCTGCTAAAATTGTGGTTTGCGTTTAAGCTAGTTTATTTGTAGCTGTTGTTCTATTTGTCTAAAAATCTTGAAAATTTACTGGTAGCTTACTCTTTGTATGTGTAGTCCACTGAAAAATTTTCAGGTGCATAGCTTATGTGCATGTTTGTGGATCTGTTAGTGTTTGATTTCCTTTTCTAGGGCTAAAAGAAATGCTTTTCTATATCAATAAATGTTGGTAATTTTATTTATGCACTCCTTATCAGTAGTTTTTCATGATAGAAAGGTTGTGCTACTAGATCCTTGTGGAGTATTAAGTTTTGATCTTTAATTATTTCCTAGCTTCGGTTTTTATCCCCGATTCTCGTGGTTAGTTAAAATTTAAGTCCGTAGTTTATGTTCTCCTTGTGCTCTAGAGGTGCGATTAGTCGTCCTAGGTAAATTCAATAGCCTTGCTTGAAAGGAAACACTTCAGGCTAAAAGGAATTAGCAACCGAAACCCCATCTCAGCACTACACCATTCCTTGGACCGTAGTTTTGAGAGTGTTGTTTATCGGTCATGCCTATGCTTCCAGTTGCGTGTATTGCATTTCATTGCATCGTTTCCTGAGTTTCGTGCATGGCATATTCTTATTCGTATAGATGCTGAAACCGAAGTCGCCTACGAGCTGGTTGCCGAACCGATCCAGGAGCCTTTCGCAGGAGAACCGCAGCCAGGAGAAGTCATTGATCAAGCTTCCGAAGAAATCACTAACCCTGCTGACCTGCAAGGGAAGCCCCGGAGCATAACCCCTACTTTCAGTATCCAATGTTATTATTTAAGTATTGTGCATTAAGTTTTCTAGGAGTTGAATGAAACCCTAGTATGCATGTCTCCCTAGGTACCTAGGAGTCTCTACTAGTGTACAGGTCGTTAGTACTGCAATGCTTAATCAGGATTCGGTAGAAGTCGAGTGATTCCTGTCACTCGCGAGATATAGGTCCTTGTTACTTATGAAAGGGTTGCTAAAGAATGAATCTTCGGGAAAGAAAGGAAAAATGGAGACCGGGCGGAGATGAATTTGGTTATGGTTATGGAAGGTATGGAAAGTGAGTCTCCGCCTGTTTCGATTGAGGACCGTACCGTTGTTGGCACTACTGATCGAGGATTGAACAGCACTAACCACATGCCGGAATTAGTAGGTAGTCGAAACCGGTAAGCTGTGTACCACTTTACAACGATACTTTGAATCCCTACCTGCTACGCTGGGCGTGGGAGTTGGCGGGTGTTGGATGGATGCCACCTTCGGGTTCTCTGGGAGTTCGCCGTGAGGGGGCCAACACCTGGGTTTTAGCAGGTGCGATTCAGATGTCGTGGTAACGATGGAAACAGTTGATGCGTGTGGCCTGACAGGGTTTACATGTGTCGTGTTGGTTAGGTCTACCTTGCAAGGTTAAATCGAATCGATTCGCCATGACTCGCGGATATGAGAACCTTGATCTCTCTATCACATCGTAGTAAATGATGGAATTGGGAATGGAAAGTTGAGAATATGAGGTATAGCTGTGGTGTTATGAAAAGATAATGTGATCAACCATGCGTGCTCTAGATGTACAGGCAAATCTAGTCGGTATTTGTATAATAAACTTGAGCTAAAATACTGAAAGTAAGGATCCACTATTAGTAGCTTTACAGCAAAACAACTCCAGAGCCAAACAGCTTTGCATGTCTAGGAGTTGGCTAAGTATATACTATAGTCGGGTAAGACTTGCTGAGTATTAGTATACTCAGGATTGTTGTTGTAACCCCTTTGAGCAGGTTGTGTCTCCGCTGACTTCGAGGAGGTCTGTGCATCCTGGATTGGACAACCACTTCCTCCTGGGTGGACTGTCGAGTGGGTCCCATCTTCTCCGTGAAGGTCGGCAGATCGGCATCACATCGGTGGGCAGGATGTGGAGTTCACCTTGTATCCTCGTTTGCCTCTACCGTATTGTTTTTGAAACTCCGTTTTAAACTTTCGCTGTACGTTTAAAAACTCTGTATTTTGATCTAGCTAACTTATCCGTATAACTCATTATTGTAGTTTAATTTGGGTTTTGTTGTATGCTTGTATCACTTGTGCTCGTCTTCGTACGGGTCTACTAGTGCAATTGTGATCCTAGAGTACAGTAGTTTAATCGGGATTTACCTGACAGCCTGTCATATTACACAGTTTTAAGTGCACAGTAACTGGATTAAGTATTAAGATGATGGTTAGTGCACTTAAGCCGGTTTAATTTAGGCGGTGCTGCTACACTGACTACGTGAGTAGTCGCGGTGATGTAGAGGAGTAGCTCCTCGCCTGGTAGTGGAGCTGTAAGAATTGGCGGTGACTGGAGATGATGTTTGAGGTTCTCGAGTGCTTCCGCGGCTTCTGTAGTCTACTCAAATTTGTCTTGTCGCTTGAGGAGCTTGAAGAAGGGTAGGCCCCGTTCACCAAGTCTGGACAAGAACCGGTTCATGGCTGCCATGCAGCCTGTAAGCTTTTGGACATCCTTGATAGTAGCTGGGGCATCCATGGCCATGATGGCAATGATCATCTCTGGGTTGGCCTCGATTCCTCAGTTGCTGATGATGAACCCGAGTAGTTTTCCAGACTGTACGCCGAAGACACACTTGGTTGGGTTGAGTTTCCAACGGAATTTTCGGAGGCTATTGAAGGTTTCTTCCAGGTCAGTGATGAATTGATCTTGGGTCTTGGTTTTGACGACAACATCGTCAACATAGGCTTGAATATTGCGATGTAGCTGGTCAGCGAAGCACAGTTGTATCGCACGCTAGTAAGTGGCACCAGTGTTTTTCAACCCAAAGGACATGGTCTTGTAGTCGATTACTTGATCAATGCGGGGTAGCCCGAAAGGATCCTTTGGGCAATGCTTGTTTAGATCGGTGTAGTCGACGCACATCCTCCACTCATTGTTGTTTTTCTTCTGGACGAGTACAGAGTTGGCCAACCATTCTGGATGGTCGACTTCTTTGATGAACCCTGCTGCGAGTAGTTTCACCAGCTCCTTCTTGATGTCTTCTCGCTTGTCCGGGGAGAAACGTTATAGCCGCTGCTTCTTTGGTGTAGCTGTGGGGTCAACTTTCAAGGCATGCTCGATCAACTCCTTGGGCACTCCTGGCATACCCGCTGGTTTCCACGCGAATACGTCTCGGTTGGCCCTAAGGAAGTTGACGAGCTCGAGTTCCTATTTGTCGCCCAAGCCAGCTCCGATGACAGCAGTTTTGGAGTCATCTCCCTCTTGTAGCTGTATAGTCTTGGTGCCCACATTGCCAGTTGGTTTAACCGACGACTGGCTTGATTTCTTGGATGGCATTGAGTCCTTGTTGAGTGAGAGTTCCTTAGCTGTAGCAAGTATTTCGCTGATGGAGCTAGGAACTCGGATTGTGGCAGCATGATCTATTGCTTCCTTGTCGCATTCAAAGGATTTGAGGAGGTCTCCTCGCGGGAGAGTACTCCTGTGCTGCCTGGCATCTTGAGGAGCAGGTACACATAGTGTGGTGCTGCCATGAACTTGGCCAGCGCAGGTCTTCCCAGTATGGCGTGATAGGAAGATTCGGAGTCGGCTACTTCAAACTTGATGTACTCCGTCCGGAAGTTTTGTTCTGTACCAAATGTTACCGGGAGGGTGACCAAGACAATCGGTGTAGAAGAATTTCCGGGAATAATGCCACAGAATGGGGCCTTGCCTGGAGTCAGTAGGCTCATGTAGTTGAGACCCATCTTGGCCAATGTACTCGCGAAGACCAAGTTGAGTCCGCTGCCACCATCGATGAGTACTCGAGTGAGCTTAAATCCTTGGACAACTGGGTCGAGAACCAGCGGGAACTTTTCGGGTTCAGAGAAGCTGGTCCATTGGTCCTCCCTGGAGAAGGTGATGGGGACCTCGTTGTATTTTAGTGGCCTCTGAATTGCTGGCTCGACTGAGAGGATTTCTCTAAGTAAAAGCTTCTGGGCTCGCTTAGACAAGCTGGGGTCTCCGCCGAATATGACGTTGACGACATTTTGAGGCTGTTGGAACCCATCGGGGTCTTTCTTGTCGTCTTCGTTATCCTTGTTCTGCTTTTTCTTAGGAGCATCTGGAGGCGCCGACAGGAAGGATTTACGCAGGATCATGTACTCCCACATCGAGTGGTTGCTCTTGGGGTGGATTGGGCAGCTTTTGTTGTGAAGGATCTTGTCGAACTGATCCTGCGGCTTATCATTCTTCTTACCACGCGGGGTGCAATCCATAGTACCGACGGTATCGTCAAGTTTGCGCTTATGCGTGGGATCCCGCTGGTTACTAGGGCCTCCACGGTCGTTGTGGCGCTTCCCATTGTTGTCGTTGTTACGGCATGGGAAGCGGCTTCGTTCTTGCTCCTCTTTGTCTGCCCATCGCTGCATCATGTCGCGTAACTCCACTACTGTTTTGGGGCGGTTGTGCCTAAAATCACAGTATAGAGGCCGGACGGTAATGCCGCTCTGGAAGTAGTCGATGACATCATTGTCGGCGACGTTGGGGATGGTGACTCTTGTGTCGAAAAAGCGCTTGACGTAGGATCTGATCGATTTGCCTTTCTCCTGCTTGCACATAGGCAAGGCATGTCGGGTAGCTACTCGATGTAGCGACCCTTGGAAGTTGTCGATGAAGGCCATCTTGAGATCATCCCATGAGTGTATGGACTCGCGTGCCAAGCTCTCGAGCCACGTGAGGGGTGCGGGCTCTAGGGCCATCGGGAAGTAGAGGACCTTGGTGTTGGTGTCTCCTCCTGCAACACTAACAGCGATCGAGTATAAACGTAACTATTGAGAAGGGTCTTGCTTACCGTCGTACTTTTGGATGTTCGTTGGCTTGAAATCCTTCGGCTACTCGACATTATCGAAGACTCTGCTGAGGGCTTGGAAGCGATCGGAGTTGTCTGCAAGCTGTGATCTGCGTCTTGCGTTGATGATGTCCCGTGCGTCTAGTACGGAATTGGTTACTTCTTCCCTGTTGTGGGCGCTGTTGTTGTTGCGACTTGGTTGGGGCCCAAGAGCTTTGTTTGCTGGTGGTTGGCCACCCCTGGGGCGATGGATGCTTGCGACTTCTTGATCCTCTTGATTTCTTTGATTTTGCTGCTCCAGCTGTTGTTGTTGATGATGGCCTCCAGGAGTACGGCTTGCTTGAGGTATGACTGTTGCGGTGGCCCTCGACCGAGTGCCGTGAAGTGAGGACAATGGGTTTTGTCTCTCGAGTTGTTCAACAGCATTTTTGGTAAGGTGTATGACATGTTCCATCTCTGGGTTTTGAGGCATCTGCATGAGACGCAGGGTTGCTTCTGACATCGTGGCGATTGGGGTTCTGAAGACTGGATCCGCAACATTGTTGAATTCGTTGTTGAGATTGCGCGGGGGAAGGCGAGCTCGCTCAGCAGCTCGGACCCTGTGTTCTCCTTTGCGTTGATTTCTTGCCCTGCGAGCTATGCGAGTGGCTTCGTCCTCATCTTGTGGAGCGTCTTGGGTCAGATTGTCTTCTGAAATCTTATCCAAAGCTTCATTGGGGTCATGCTGGCTTGGAGCACCTCCGGCTTGTTGGATGATCACCGGAACTAAACGTTTGGGGGAGAAGCTTTCTAGATCTGATTTGCAATCAGCTAGGACAGTTTCCCCGGAACCCGTCTCCCTCTCGGTTGCAAGGGGAGTACCGTGTTGAAACGGGAGATCATCAATGCTGGCAACTTCTCGAAGGTTATCGAGTAGTTCTGTGAGAGTATGACTTTGGCAGGACTTGAGTTGGATTTTTGCCAGCACATTGGTGATGAAATCCAGGCTATCTTGAGATGACTCGACTGGATCAGTCGAAAACGGGTGCCTCCCGGCTAGTGGTCACTGAGTGGTTCTTGACGTAAAGGAGACGATCCAAGCTATTTCAATAGATGGAGCTGATCATCTATTTGTAAGTAGAGGATGCATTGCGCAACCCAAGGACGGGTTGAGCGAGAGGAATCTCAATCCGAGTAGAATTCGGTTTGAGATCAATCTGAGTCCGAGTAGAACCCGAGTTGTCTTCGATCTCCTTGGCAAGGTCGGGAAGCAGCATGATGCCATGATCATCTGATCCGGCGAGCTTGTTGGAGCTTTCTGACGTGATGGTCTTCAGCGTGGGTGAGTTGGTTAGGTGGCTGTCAAAGCCGCCCGAACCGTTGGCGACGCAGACCCATGAACCGAAGACGAAGGTGGCACCTTGAGGAGGTGCCATGGTGTTGAAAGTGAAGGTGGCCATCAAACTCGCCGATGAACTCACCGAGTCCCCTACCTGGCACGCCAGCTGTCAGTGTTTACCGCCAAGCCTGCTCAGGGATACCCTTAGTAGTAAGGTTTGTAGGTAGGGATCGACTGCTCTGGAACTCGATGGTGCAAGGAACACAAAGATTTAGATAGGTTCGGGCCGCGAGTTGCGTAATATCCTACGTCCTGTGTGGTGGTTTGTATTGCCTCAGGTGTTGATGATTGTTTTGAGGGGGTCCCTGCCCGCCCTTATATATCCGGGGGGACAGGGTTACATGGAAAGCCCTAGCCGAGTACAGTTGGAGTCATACTTCAATAAGATCGGGTAGTTTCCTTTATACTGCAGCTAGTTCTACGCCTATTCGGGTAGTTACAAGAGAGGTAAGATACATCCATGATCTATCCCTTACTCTAGAACATTCTATGTCTATAAGCAGTCCCACTGCCCCGGGTCTGACATTCGGTAATACAAATTCGGTACCCATACAAATTCGGTTCCTCAGGAAGTCGGTACCGATTGGTTACTGCAGAAACTCGGTACCGAGGAAATTCGGTATCGGTACTTTCGGTTCGGTTCCGGTATTTACCGAAAGAACCGAACAGACTACAATGACATGCAATATCAAGTTTCAATAGCCAACTTTGACACAAATTCAACATGATTCCATAGAGAATAATAGTGTAAAAATCATACATATAAAAGGCCACAATACTACATGAGTAGATTACTGTAAATATGTAACAAAGTTGTCCATAAATACATAACAAATACGTAACATGAGCTGCTACATGCGTAATTCGGTACTAGTTCGGTACTTCGGTTTACCGAGGTACGGAACCGAATATACCTCGGTAAATTTGGTTCCCCAGAACTAGGAACCGAACAGGGAACCGAATATTTCGGTTTTGGTACTTTCGGTTCGGTTCTCGGTAAATTTGGTTCGGTACTCGGTATTCGGTATTTCATGCCCAGGGTTAGGCAGCGCGGATCCCGCTGGAGCTCGAGGACGGCGGCGGCTGCGTGGCTGGATGGCGGCGGTGGCGTGGAGAACGGGCGGCGGCGCGGGCTCGGGTCGAAATTTTGGCAGCCTGCCGGCGTCCCTCTGTTCCAAATCGAAATGTGGCTAAGTCCCCAGGCGCCTCGATATTTATAGGAGAGGTATTTCCAGGGGCGGGTGACGCCACAACCCGCCCTGGAAACGATCTGTAGGGGCGGGTGACATCACCACCCTAGCATTTCTTCACAATCTCGAAGTTTTCTAACCCCTTTGCACTACCAACCAACAGCTCCACTTTAGTGTGACGCAACAACTGTCTCAGAAAATCACCATCATCAAGTTCATTGCTATCATTATCACTGCCAAAATCGATGGGACTCCGGTCGACACCATCAAAATAACCACCACCAACACCTTGATCCTCACAGCTAGCATTATCAAAGGCATCAAAACAATATATTAAACTCGGGCTCTTGCATTATTTCATCGATTGAATTCTCTCTCTGTGGTTGTTCTTCTTCACCATGCTTATTCCAGATCATGTAGTTGTCTACAAAACCACTAATCAACACATGCGATCTAATTATAATTGTGTTGCTGAATAATCTCATATTTTTGCAGGTTCTGCATGGAAAATGTATCATTTGTGTCTTCTCAATTCTTGCATGGTTTTCCGCAGCTTGAATGAATTTATCCACTTCTACACAGAAATATGCATCCGTCCTTCGTGCTTTGTACATCCAAGTTATATCCATCTCTAAACACCAACAATAGAAAAACAATACATGATTCAAACGAATTAAAACAAGATCTTAAATAATTTGTGAAATATATGCCAAGTAAATCTACACATAAACATAAATATTGGAAAAAGTCAATTTACTATGTCATCCGATATAATAATAAATCTTTGAACAAGGGTTAATCCTAGGGTTAAAGTCTTGCATTTTCTGAAGGTATTTTGTTATTCTTTCGGATTTCACATAATTTCAAACAAGAGAAATAATTATTCGTGTAAAAACATAGGATGGAAAAAAATATCTTGCATGTGCATAAATAAATGAGGGAAATCATATCATTTTTTATCTCCTGTATATTTTTTGGAAATATGTTCACATCTAAATGAGGCTAAAACTTAAAGATTGGGCCCAAATAATTACCTAATCATGTGCACCAACTAAAATAGCGTAGGTTTATCCAAAAAGTTAAAGTAATTCGTGGCTTAAATGTTAAATCCACCTAATTTAGATCTACATCTAGCTAGAGGAATGAGAGCACAATTTGACCATTAAAATTAATCCAATAGCTTAAAAAAACATAGAATTAGGTGCTACTTACCTCCTAGAGCCTCCAACTTCAAGAAAATCGAGTTTAAAACCTTCCCCCTATTTATGATGCATGGAAAATTCGGATAGCACCTCCCCCGAGAGAGCACTGTTCTATCGGGAGGAGGAAGAAGTGGCGCGCCCAGATATTTATGGTGCTTTTTAGGGGCGGGTGGCATTACCAGCCGCCCCTAGAAATGGTTTTCCAGGGGCGGCTGATGCCACCAGCCGCACCTTAAAATGGGGCACATTTCCAGGGGTGGCTGATGGCACCGGCCGCCCCTGAAAATCGAATCTTTAGGGGCGGGTGACGGCACCACCCGCTCCTGAAAAGGAGCCCTGTTTTCAGGGGCGGGTGGTGCCATCATCCACCCCCGAAGATGCATTTCCAAGGGCGGGCGAAATGCTACAGTACCCAGTTTCTGTTGTAGGAACGGGGTACATTTGCACCCGCCCTGGAAAAAAAACGAGGTGTCCCTGGAAATCATTTCTGTAGTAGTGTTAGGAAAAGATAATTATATAACTTTAAAAATGAACTAATTCTTTTGCCATAGATGTCATATATTTAAAAACGCTTGGGGTATACTAAAGCAAGGATCTACATGTGATGTTTGATTGTTTGTGCAGTTACAAATATGTGTTTATGAATTTGTATATGTGCTGCACAGTAAAAACTCATAAAAATACTATATATGAACGTAGCTAGCTGCTGCTACATGAAGCCAAGGCGGCATTTTGCAGTGTTAGCGTGGTTAATTATACTTAACTGTGGCGAAAAAGCATGTAGCCTAGTGGTTACAGGAGCCTCAGTAGCACCTCAGGTTCTGGGTTCGACTCCATGTGTGAGCGAATTTTCTAAGATTTAACGGCGTTGTGTTTTCAGTGGTAACAGAGATTTGAACTTTCTATGATTTAACGGCGTTGTGCTTTTAGTGATACTTTCTATGATTTAACGGCGTTGTGCTTTCAGTGGTAGGCGATGTTTCTGTCGACAGCAAGGCGCAATTTCGTCAATCTCAAGGATTTGCCGGCTCAGTCTTCGAAGATGTTTATAGAAGTATGGTTTATGCGTACGTGTGTTGGGTGAGTATGGTGCGCTGTGAGTGTCTGAGTTGTTCTGTGTAATCTAAAAAAATTATAATTAACACGAGTTAGTGGGATGTGTCCATCTACAGTACTGCAGAGGAGGCTCGTCCATTTTGGTCAGTAGTTAACTTTGATGGTTTGCATGTTGAAACGTACGAACGTATTAGCACTTGTTGGTCACTAATGCGCGCGTGTTACGTTGAGGCTGTGCTTCGGGCTTTTAAGTTGCCACCAGGCACTGCTTAATATGATTAGTGATCACAGTGGAAAAGACAAGCAAGTCAACGAAAAAACTCGGCATATACGTAGATTCAGAGGCGAAGCTACATGAGCTTTCTCTGATGCACAAGCACCATGGTGACAAATATTTTTCCTAATAGTTAACTGAATTTTACCATATAAATTATACTAGCTTCATTGATTGTAAATTTGTAATGGAGGGTGCACCAGGGTCAAAATCATTTTGGCTTCGCCACTGCGTAGATAATTATGAAGAGAATAATTAAGGTAGAAAAAGAAGATAAGGGAGAATGAAAACTTGCAAGAAGCAAGAAGTTGCTATGGTGTAACTGAGATTGTGCGACATATATATCACACAAATAGCTAATCGTCCTATGCATGCATAGAAAAAAAATCGATTTTTTTCGGGGCTAGTAACAACGAAAGTGTGGAGTTAAGGCAAAAGAACAGTGCTGTCAAGGTCAAGGGATAGAAGAAACTATTATTATTGGACCTAATAAGGAATTGAATGGATAAAACACAAGCTTTCTGACTGTGACTTGTAGTTGAAGTTAAGGAAAGTCATTGGACCTAATCCTACGTATAACTTGTTAAAAACGGACAACTATAGTTGGAGAGAGGAGGAAGCGACCACATAGAATTGTCCAACCAGATAGCCAGATCGGATATATGGAGACAGAGAGAAGCAGATATGGGCCGGTGCGATGGAAAGGGATGCGAATCCTGCTGATGGTGGTGTGCAACACATGCAAAAACAATCCTAATTTTTGTTTGCCTATGCAAGTGGAAAATGCTACGGATTACCAAACCACAAATACCAGCGCAAAGCAATCAGCCGTATAAATAGGCGGCCTACTGCATACCAGCGGTGCCAAATCGGGAGGTGCACGCACACACTAGAACAGGCGAACAGCTGAACAATGGAGGTTGCTAGCGCGAAGCTCGTCAACAGGGACGAGATCACGGGCGCCGCCCTGTCCACGTTCGCCGGCGACTCCACCGACATCCCCGAGAGTTACATCAGGACGGACGAGGTCCTTGCCGCCGAAGTGGTCGGTGAGGACGAGGCCTACGAGCTGCCGGTCGTCGACATGGCCAAGCTTCTTGACCCTGATTCCTCGGCCATGGAGACGGAGAAGCTTGGCTATGCGTGCCGGCACTGGGGATTCTTTCAGGTTCATTTTGGAACCCATGCTGTGTGTGTGTGTCAAAGTGCGGTTCCAAATGAACCCTGATTCTACACTACATGCTCATGTGCAGCTAATGAACCATGGAGTTGACGAAGCTGCAGCACAGCTTATAAAGGACAGTGCTGTGCAGTTCTTCAGCCTGCCACTGGACATCAAGAACAGAGTGGCAGTGCCGGAAAAGGGTGCTGGCATTGAAGGATATGGCCACCACTACAGCAGGGGGCGAGGTGACAAATTGGACTGGGCGGAGGGCCTGATCCTCATCACGCAGCCAGTCCAAGAGAGGAACATGAACCTGTGGCCCACCAACCCGCCCGAATTCCGGTCCGTCTCCTGTTCCGTTCATTCGGGTTTCATGTCTTTTCCTTTGGGCGTGTAGATTAAATGTTTCAGTTTCATACTCAACAGAAATCGTGTGATAGAGGTTGGTTAAATAAATGCAAAAATGTTCCTTTGGTTTCTAGCGATGCACTCGCCACGTACTCAACGGAGATGACAAAGCTCGCGAGGCGGCTGCTGGGCTTCATGGCAGCCGACATCGGAGACGAGAAGGAGGAGCTGGTGGAGGCCTTCACCGGGAAGCGGCAGAGCATGGCGATGCACTACTACCCGCCGTGCCCCCACCCGGACAAGGTGCTGGGCATCACGCCGCACACCGACGGGCTGGGCCTGACGCTGCTGCTGCACGTGGACGACACGCCGGGCCTGTAGATCAAGAAGGACGGCAGGTGGTACCCCGTGCGGCCGCTGCCGGGTGCCTTCCTCGTCAACATCGGCGACATCCTCGACGTCCTGACCAACGGCGCCTACACGAGCGTCGAGCACCGGGTGATCCCGGACGCCGGGAGGGGCCGCACCACCGTGGTCTTCGTGGAGGAGGGCACGGTGCGAGGGATGGTCGCGCCGCTCCCGGGCCTCCTCAAGGAGCAGGAGCCGCGCTACAATTCCATCGAGCTCCAGGAGTACGTCAAGGGCATCCTCAAGGCGATCCCCGAAGGGATTCGGTTCGTGGGCACCCTCAAGATCTAGCAAGAGATGCGTCGTCCTGCCTGAAGAATGTCGATCAAAACGGTGAGGTGCTTCGCGTCCTGTCTCGTGTCCACAGTCCAGTATTATGTGCGCTCTTGGGAAAAATAAAGGCACCCTGGGGTCAAGTGTGTACTGCATGAACCGTCTTGCGTGTGTCAAAGTTTGCTTGCTGTTGCTTTCACCTAAATTTCATTATCTTGTTTACTATTATGTCAAGTGTGTACTGATATGCATCAAGTGAGTATATTTTTGTTGTTTGGCCCTCATTTGGTTGGATACCAAAAATCTGGATAATAACAAAATGTTCATAGATAGGTATGACTTCAATACAAGCAATATTTCCTATCATTTTCGAACTTTGGTTTGGCTTCTAAGGGCATAAACTAAACAACTCCAACTCTTTTTCTGTGTATCACAATCATCTGATCTAGACTCCATCATACAAAAAAATAACGTAGTTTTGGTAATGAAAGTGGGTTGGGTGGGTGTGTTTGGGGGGGGGGGGGGGCATGGCGGCGGGGTAACTTGACGTTTGACATGAACCAGCAGTCTTCACTGGAGTATACGTAATATAAGTTCAATCCTGCTTAAAATCCTGTCGCTTTTGAAATGAACTAGTAGGGGAGTATGTTTTATTTAGAAAACATCGATGGCAAACTTGTTACTAAACTTCCCCAGGTGATTATATATCCAACTTATATATTTGGGCACTGTACTAACTTTTTGTTACTAACTTAATTCAAACCGAACCTGCCTAACCTTATATTATTAGCTTTCATGGAACACCAGAGAGTCACTAAAAGGAAAAAGAACCTGCAGTTTTTGGACTATATACCTTCGGTGTCGTCCTTTCTTGCAACAATGTTTCGAACATTCTACATTTACAGATCAGTTCAACTTGTGAGCCTTTAGAGATCCTGAATCTTTTAAGCAGCAACTGTGTTGGCCTTATTTCATGGAAATTATCGTCATCATGGGGTGGAGTATCTTGACTACAAGAAATGGTGCAATTTTCAATAATCAACAACCTTCGGTTCAAGGGTTGCCCATAAAGCAACTTTTAAGAAAGAATTTTCCATGGTTATACATGACGTAACAAAAAGTACTTCCTCCACATTTTAGAATGTCTGGATCACATTGTGCAAATCTATTTCTTTTTTCTCTGTTAACTCTTTATTTATTAATATAAACAAATAGGGGCTTGCCCCTCCTATTTCACTAAAAAGCCTCATACTTGACGGGTATTGATAGACAGTCTCCAGTGCATTGCTTTTAGCAAGCGTTTTATCTAATTATTTTGCTCTTGGTGTAAAACCGTACCATTAACTATAACCATATAAACTACCACATATTGATTAAATTTATAATATGGCTAAATATGTGAGAAATTAGACACAAAGCTTAAGGTTTATTAGTGTGCTTCACTATGATTTTTGTTGGTTCAGGGGCTAGCAAAGACGTGTGCTAAAAGTTTAACCTGCAAAACTACGAAGGAGGTAGGTTTACCCAACCTGATCGACTAAAAGAACTTTAGCTCGATCCAAAACCAGTGATCGCGTTCTTCCACCAAAACTCGTGGAACACGAGCACCCCACTCTTTCTATATTCAAATGTTAGATGCAAAGTACTCCGTCCATTTCAAAATGTATTGGTTTTTTAAATTTATAGTATTTGTTATGTACCTAAATATAATGTATATCTAATTGCATAATAAAATATACGAATTTAGAAAAGACAAAATGACTTACACTTTGAAACAGCGAGAATATACGATTAACTGATTGGCTCCTTTTACAAAACAAACTCTTAGCTAGAGATAGTTTAAGTAAAAGGGGTCGATGAGTGATGACACACCTGTCGATGAGTTCATGGGAGAACATTAAGCCCATGTGACTTTTAAGCAAATGGATAGTAAACTTGCTAAACAGCGAAGGCACATGGCAGTCTTTACTTAGAAATAAATATTTGAGCTTAAAATCTCTAACACAATCCAAGCTAAACCGAACGACTCTCTTTTTTGGAGAGGGTTAATGAAGATTAAAAAAGAAATCTTGGCATGTGGATCCAGAAACAATCGAAATTTTGGGAGGACACTTGGGTGGGCCAAAGGCCATTCAAAAAACAGTATCCATCAATTTACAACATAGCTCACCCAACCATATGCATCAATAGCAAGTGTGTTAAGTTTAGAACCCCTAAACATTTCATTTAGAAGGGCATTGGTTGATGAAAAACTCCAATAATGGCTTGATTTGGTAGCTAAGATAACCAACATCAATTTAGTTGAAGGGAGTGATCACTTTAGATGGAATTTACATAAAAGACAGTGGTCTTTACTGTTAGATTTATGTACCTCCACAAGATAAGTCAAAATGCTCTCTTTCGCCATAAATTCATTTGGAAACTAAAAATTTCTCTCAAGATAAAGATCCTTTTTTGGTTTCTCCAAAGAGGAGTTATCCTAACAGAAGATAATCTAGCGAGAAAGAATTGGCAGGGGAGTTTGAGGTGTTGCTTCTATAATTATAATGAATAAATTATACATCTCCTCTTTGATTGTCACCATGCAAAAGAGATTTGGAAGATAGTCTATTTAGCCACAGGGTTAACCCCGCCAAGAACGATTTCCCATGTCCTAGGAAATTGGCTCTCAAATTTTGATAACAACGAGAGACGTGTCATTTTGGTGGGGGTAGCTGCATTGCTTTGGGCTATTTGGAGATGCCATAATGATATTATTTTTGACAAAATTAAGTATTCGTCGTTTATGCAGGCTATTTTCAGGGGACCTACTAGTTGTACTTATGGGCGCAACTGCAGCATAAGGTACGATAAATGTGATGTTCCGAAGGGCGAGTCTTACATTGGAGACCGTTGCCTTGGAGATAGCCAATCATGGGTGGAAGCATAACCTTAGAATTGGTTTAGATTATTTTTCCTTTGTTCATTCCCCAGTTAACCAATAGATGTCTATGTTTGTAATAATTATTGGGTTGTTTATCCATTATTTAAAAATATGTACTTCAAGGCTCAAGGCCCTGTTTAGATCCAAAAACCCAAAATACAAAATTTTTGTAAATCGTCTGTATAATGTATTAAATATAGTCGAAAAATAAATCGCATTACACAAATGGAATGTAAATCGCGAGACGAATCTAATGAGTCTAATTAGGGTGTGATTAGACACTAAATTGCTATAGTAAATCTACAGTAAGTGTGTGCTAATGATGAATTAATTAGGCTCATTAGATTCGTCTCGTAGTTTACAGACGAGTTATATAATTAGTTTTTGATTAATTTACATTTAATACTTCTAATATTGAAGATTTCCTTCAAAAAAATCCTAAAATTCAAAATCCAACGTGATCTAAACAAACCCAAGTCCAGTTCTCTTGTCACAGCTCTCAACGAGGCCCAAGTCCACACGAACCCCAAGCACTTGCGCTCCGCCGCTCCCGGCTCCCCCAACCTTGTTTCCCCAGCGCCGCCGTTTCGGTGCTAGCCGCCGCCGCCGGGGAGAGCAGCCGTTGGCCACACTCCATCACATTCGCAAGCAAGAGTAATTGATTCGCACAGCATCGCTTAGTTTGCTATTGGCTTATTCCCTTCATCATTCATCGGATTACAGAGGCCTTATCCAGTTATCCAACTGCAGGCCGACCACATCACCACGGCGGCTCCTGGGTTCCACGAGATGGAGGAGCTCCCCAACGGACGAGCTTCTAGTGGAGATCCTCTGCCGCCTCCCCGTCCGCTCGGTGTGCCGCTTCAAGTGCCTCTCCCGGTCCTGGCGCAAGCTCATCTCCGACCCCGACTACCGCGAGAAGCTGCCCCAAACCATGATTTTAAATAGCCGGCTATAACTTTGTTATAGCTACTCTATAGCATTTTTAGAGAGTTTCCGCTACGCTATTTGTATTTGTGCTGCTATGTCAGCTATGGCCGCTAAATTGGGCTATAGCTGCGCTAAATGGTGTAGCTATAGCACCGCTATAGCTTTATCCTTAGCTCAATGCTATTGTTTTGGTCTTTTGGACAACTGCATATTTGATTGTATGAATTTTATTATATTGTCAACTTAAATAATGTTCCTGTAGATAACTGAATATTTGATTGTATGAATTTTATTGTATTGTCAACTTAAATAATGTTCCTATAGCTCTAGAAATAGAGTTATGTTTATGAAATTTGATAATTATAATATTTTTGTGCATTTATTACTTGCATTTTTTATGATTTAGTAGTAAACCGCTATTTGCCATATCCTGCTATAGCCTCCAAAAAAAATACGCCGCTATTTGCTATAGCCCGCTATTTAAAACCATGCCCCAAACCCTGGTTGGATTGTTCTACCAGAGCTTCAGTGGCGAGCGTTACCCTTGCGTGGCTAATCACTTCACCAACGCACCGGGAAAGGCATTCTGTGAGGAACGAACTATTCCGACTATGCTATACTACTCTAGATCGATGGATCGGAAGAACAAAAGCAAAATTCAGCTGGAAATAACTGCATTAAGGAAATTCAGTACCGATACACAGTAGTGGTCTGATCTCCACGCCGACAGGGAGACGGCGCCTACAGCTAAACCCTAGCTAACAGAATGAGTTCTTCATCCACGATAAAGATCAACAACCCTCCTACTCCGCCTTTTAACAGTTGGCGGCCTGATTACATTTAGGACTTAATTAAACATATGCTTAAAAAGATGCTAAGTTCAGTGCTTAACAGCTACTCATCGACGACAGCTCAACTAAACGCTGTAGCCCGTCATCAGTTATCGGAAGCCGTTAGATGACGATCGGACGATGATGATGAAGTCGTTGTTGCTGAAGCGGTATGATGAACGCCGACTTCCCTTGGTGCTATTAGACTGAATACTTCTGAAGACTGAATGGCAATGCCTTGCCTGACAAAGCCCCCGCCCCCGCCCCCGGTAGCATCCTTGTCCTCAAGGATGGAAGGATGGAAAAACCTGCCTAATGAATGATGCATCCTCCCAAGTGGCTTCTGAAGCTGGCAAATTTGACCACTGAATTAACCATTGGACGACTGGTTCATTATGACGAGGGATCATCCTTCTTTCCAGAATGTCAAGTGGAGCAACTTTGATATTGGCATGAGCATCAATCAGTGGAAGATCAGGTGTGGGTACTACCTTGGGTCCAATGTGCTTTTTCAATTGACTTACATGGAACACAGGATGGAGTTGACAGGTGTCAAGTAGTAATTAGATTTTGTAGGCCACTTTGCCAATCTTCTCTAGCACTCTGAAAGGACCATAGTACTTGGAGTGAAGTTTGAGGGATCTGTGAATGCTGAAATAAGAGTGTCGATAGGGTTGTATCTTCAGATAAACCATGTCACCCACGTCTAGCTATCTCTCAGTGCGATGTTTGTCAGCTTGATGTTTGATACGAACTTGTGCCTTTAATAGATTATCCCTGATGAGTTGGTTTGCTAACTGCCTAGTCTGCAAAATGGTTCTTGCTGCATCTTCAGGGCAGTTAGGTAAAATGACTTCAGCAACTTGTGGTGGAGGAAAACCATACAGAGCTTGGAAAGGTGTAATATTGAGAGATGTGTGGTAAGATGTATTATACCACCATTCAGCAAAATAAATCCAATAATACCATTTTTTTGGTGTGGTGAAACACATGCATCTCAAGTAGTTTTCTAGACATTGGTTAACTCTCTCAGTCTGCCCATCTGTTTCTGGATGGTAAGTCGTGCTGAGATGAAGTTTAACTCCCAATGATTTGAACAATGCTTGCCATAAGTTGCTAGTGAATATTATGTCTCTATCTGTCACTATAACAGTGGGTAGGCCATGCAATTTAAAGATGTGGTCCAAAAAGAGGGTAATGACATCTTGTACTTGAAAGGGATGACTCAATGTGAGAAAATGAGCATATTTTGTAAATCTGTCAACAACAACTAGTATCACATCTTTGCTGTTAGATTTGGGCAAACTCCACAAAATCCATTGAGATATGAGTCCATGCCATTTCTGGTACTGGCAATTGTTCCAACAGGCTAGGATAGGGATTACGTTTAGATTTGTTTTTCTGGCATATAGGGTAGGCCTTGACATAATCCATAACTTGATGACGCATACTAGGCCAATAGAAGACAGATTTGAGTCTTTTGTAAGTAGCTCTCTCACCAGAATGCCCCCCTAGTGCAGATTGATGGAAACTGTCCAACAACTGAAGTTTCAGATTTCCAGTGCTACCAATGAGTATTTTGCCCTTGTACCTGAGTATACCATTCTGCAGGGTCATGGATGGAACAGCTGCCTTGTCAATGCTGAGTTTGGCAATAAGATCTTGACACTTTGTATCCTCATTATAAGAAGTAATTACTTGTTCAATCCACACAGGAACTACACAAGAGATGGCTAATAATTCAGCATGGCTAGCTCTGGATAAAGCATATACTACTTTGTTTTCTTTTCCTTTCTTGTATTCCACCACATAGTTAAAGCCCAACAATTTTATCAGAAATTTGTGCTGAATTCCATCAACTAGTCTCTGTTCAGGAATATATTTGAGGCTTTGCCGATCAGTTCTGATCACCACAGAGGAACTAGCCAAATAATGTTTCCATTTTTTGAAAGCTTCTAGGATTGCTATGATTTCCTTGTCATATGTAGATAAGGCTGCTGCCTTTGTGCCCAATGTTTTACTGAAGAAGGCTATTGGCTTGCCCTGTTGTATCAAAACAGCACCAATACCATGTCCACTAGCATCAGCTTCCAATACAAAAGGCAAGGTGAAATTTGGTAGAGCCAAAACTGGGGGTGTTGACATAGCCTGTTTTAGAAGCTAAAATGTTGTCTCTTGTTGGTCAGACCAAAGAAAAACATCCTTTCTCAGTGCATCATATAATGGTCTACAAATCACTCCATAACCTTGCACAAATCTTATATAGTACCCAGTTAATCCTAAAAATGCTCTGAGCTGAGTGATTGTGGTAGGTGAAGGCCATTGCTTGATGATACTCAATTTGTGGGGATCAGTGGCTACTCCATCTTTATTGATGATATGACCGAGATACTCTATTTCACTTTGAGCAAAAGAGCACTTGCTCATTTTAGCATACAACTTGTTGCCTCTCAGAACTTCCAAAACAGATCTCAAATGAGTCACATGATCAGTCATAGTGGAACTGTATATCAAGATATCATCAAAAAATACCAATGCAATTTTTCTGAGATGCTGAGCCAGAATTGAATTCATTAGTGACTGAAATGTAGCTGGGGCATTGGTTAAGTCAAATGGCATCACCACATACTCAAAATGACCTAGATGTGTAGAAAATGTTGTTTTATGGATATCTTCTGCCTTCATTCTTATCTGATGATATCCAGACCTCAAATTAATTTTGGACAATATCTGAGCTCCAAACAATTCATCCAACAAGTCCTCAATGATTGGTATGGGATACTTATTTTTCACAGTGTTGGAATTCAGCTGTCTGTAATCGACACAAAGCCTCCATGTCCCATCTTTCTTTTTGACCATAATGACTGGGGAAGAGTATGGACTCAAGCTTGGCCTAATCATTTGGGATGCCAACATGTGCTTGATCAATTCTTCTATAGCAGTTTTCTGATGAAATGGAAGTCTGTAGGGTCTCTGATTAACCACTTTTGTGTTATCCAGCAGAACAATGGAGTGATCCACTTCTCTTGGGGGTGGTAAATCAGTAGGTTCCTGAAATACATCCTGGTATTCCTGTAAAACTTTGGAGATAGCAGGTGGTAAATCTTGGAGATTCTCAAGAATAGTATCTTGGGATATAGTGTTGAGTACAACTATTGATGAACAAGCTTGCTTCTTTAAGAGGTGGCACAACTTCTTTGGTCTTATTAATAATTCTAATGAGTTATCTTGGAATTTGGAATCACATAGGGCTTATGAGCACAGTGGGGTGGTAGATATTCATCCTGGGAAGTAATGTGCTTAACACAATTCTTGGTTACAGTGAGTTCTCTAGTTCTCAAGTTGAAGCCCACTGGGCTATGAGCAAAGATCCAGTCAGCTCCTAGGATAATGTCATAACCTTGGAATTCTAAAAGTCTGAAATCAGAACTGAATTCCTGGCCTTGAATGGAGTAAGAACAAACAGAGCAAGTTGTTTCACTTAGCATTGTAGAACCATTGGCAGCTGCTACTTGTAGAGGTGTGGTAGCCGAAATCTGAAACTTGTGCTTTGTAGCAAATTTTGCATTGATGAACGAAATATCACTGCCACTGTCTATCAAAGCAATAGCTGTGATTTTGCCAAACTGTAATTTCAGTGTAAATACAGTTGCAGAGGGAGTAGAGCCACACAGGGCATGCATAGAGACTTAGGCCACAGGAATGGGTGGAGCATCAAAAAACTCGCCATCTTCTGACTGAGTTGTATCATCAATGACTGCAACCTCCTCTTTGCCCTCTTCATTTTCAACAAGGATCATAGAAAATTTTTGTTTGCCTTTATAAACCTTTGTATGTCCTGGAACCCAGGGTTCCCTACATTTGAAACATTTCCCAGCTGCTCTCAGATCAGCTATAGTACGGTTAACATTCTCTTTAGGCTCAGATGGTTTTTGTTCCTTGGGCCACTGTTTAAATGGTTTCTGCAATTGAGGATACATGGTGTACTTCCTAGGTGGAGGATTAGCCTGTTCTAATATTCTAGCAAACCAGAATGCTTGAGTGAGGGAGGATGGTTTGTGGCATTGCAGATGGTGTTGGATATACTCCGTAAGGCCTGTAATAAAACTGGAGACAAAATAATCTTCCTGTAGAGATGGATTGTTTCTTTTCACCAGACCCATGAACTCCTCAAACTTGTCAATGTATTTTGGGACAGTAGCTATTTGATTGAGATTGTGAAATTGGCCAATAATCTCAGTAGTGGAAATTTCTAGAAACCTATCTTTCAACAATCGACAGAATTGGTGCCAGGGTAATGTGGAAGGATTGCATCCCGTGCCTTGCCACCAATACTCAGCTTTGCCAGACAAGTACATGACAGAATTCACCTCAGTAGGGACAAGTACATGACAGAATTCACCTCAGTAGGAACAACAGCAAGCTCAAAGAATTTTTCAGACTTCCTAATCCATCCATTAGGGTCAGTACCATCAAATTCAGGAAATGTCAGTTTGGGTTCCTTTGCTACTACCTTTTGTTGGAACTGCATCTGGGATGCAAAGTGATGTTGCCTATGATTGATTTGGGGCTGGTAATCCATTTGTTGGGTTGGTACAGTATGAACAGCAAGGTGTGGTGGTTTGTGGGTATACAGAGCAGATGGAGGCAGTGTATTGTTCTGGTCTCTGTTGGCTGCTTCATAGAAGACTGCTAGTTCCATCTCACTCCAGGGGCAATCATGCAAATCATACTCTGTTTCTCTCATATCCTGATCTCTAGTAGTCTCTCCATGCTCGGAACCAGTGAAAAACTGGGCTTTGGTTGAGTCAGGAGGGATGTAAAAATAGAGAGAGCCTTGTTTATGTGGGGGACGAAAATGAGTAGACTTGTGGATGTGAGTAATTGGCTTACCCTTGACATTAGAGCCCTTATCTTCAGCAATTGGGGTTCTTCTCGGAGGGACAACTTCTCAATTTTGCCAAGGATCTTATCCAGGGTATGCTCCAGTGCAGTGTTGCGTTCTTCCTGGGTCTTCATAAAGAATCCAAGGTACGGCGAATTCCATCGACTTCCACCGCTGTTGCATAAGCAACCACATCAGACTCACTTGGGTGCACCATCTCCTTCTTGCAAATTCGGTTCAAGACAAACTCTCCCCAAGAAAGATCTGCAAGATTGGTCTACCATCACCTGAGTTACGGAAGTAGCTGCGGAATTTTACACAAGGACAAGCCTTGCAACCCTTGCTACTGGTAACTCGCCTCCAAAGCCTCCTCGGTTCTGAATTGACTTTGGCTCCTGGAATTTTACACAAGAACTTGTCTTGCAACCCTTGCCTCTTTCAATTCAACCGATAATGAATGGGATTTTGGGGGTGTTGTTCATGGATCCGGGTGGGATTTTGCACGAGTGAGTCGAAACCACCTATCCACTGCGCCGATCGGACTAGATCCAGAACTATGGCTTTGGAAAAGAGAAAAAAAATTCTGACCAAGGAACAACTAGCTTTGATTACCAATTGTGAGGAACAAACTATTCCGACTATGCTATACTACTCTAGATCGATGGATCGGAAGAACAAAAGCAAAATTCAGCTAGGAATAACTTCATTAAGGAAATTCAGTACCGATACACAGCAGTGGTCTGATCTCCATGCCGACAGGGTGTTGACGCAAAAATCAACACACTGGAATTTGAAGGCACTGTTCGCCAAGCTTCAGAATGCAAACCAAGCGTGCCAGTCAATCTGACCTGCTGATTGACAAGGAAACAGGGTAAATGTTAAATTCGAGGGTGTATCGGCTGGATTTCCGAATAACCCTCACGCAGCGTATCGGCAAGGAGCTGCCGATACAGAAAACAACAGATCGAACGAGATAAACAGGTATTAAAAGCGATCTGCGGGAGATCGACAAAAAGCTGCCGATATAGGTAGCAACAAACGGCTATATCTAAAGCCGACACGTGCCAGATAACAATGCACAAACCCACGAATGTATGGATCTGAGCAAAGCTAAGCTTACAACCGATCTAATCAGCTTTTCAAGATCTAACGCTACAACAAAGGAACTAATAGCCAATTAAACAGATTGCTAAGCCGGACAAATTGTGAATAAATCTAGACAAGAAAATAGCGATGCGCCAGAGATCAAAGCCTAGATGAATTCGATAACTATTGAATAGATCTGAATGAAGCAACAGTGATGCGCCCGAAAGCTAAAGCTCAGATTTACTCGGTAAACAAAAAAACTTACTAGCAGATCAAGTCGCTCGAATGTGAGGCGTCCTTAATCAACTCGAAAGAACTCGCAGAAAAAGAAAATAGCGAAACCACAGACAGAAAAGTAAATTATAAGGAAAAAGTAGAGTTTGTTGATTGGTCATATGACAAACCTTTTACAATTGGCGGGGTACATATTTATAACCTGAACTAACTTGCCTGACAAGCAAAATTTAAAATAAAAGGAAATACTAAGATAAATGGATTCTAACTTCCCTTACGTAGAGTCCTTGCTAATTAAGCTTCCTCGCCGATCCGTCCGTGCAGAGACTGATCACATACGCAATCATCCTAGATTCCTTCTGTGCGGCACCTTTGCTTCCCTATATTTTAATCAACTTGCCATGCACGGGCTGCCCTTGATCTCCTCATACATGAAGTCTTCTTTATTTTGTCTTGCATGCTAATCGATAATTACCCGGACAGATTAAGCTAAATAGCTCCTGCATCATTCGCCACACAAGCCAACAAATACATACACGTGCAGACTGCATCTTCATTTAGCTTGCCTTCAATATCAAATAAAATAAACCGGCCAGGGTACTAATCACGTTTGCCTTCTTCTCCTTCCCACGTGACTTTACATACATATACGCATGCAAGTTCCCATTAGCCTTTTGTTTCAATCGCTTTCATGCGTGAATCTCCAGCTACCAGACTTCCGGCTTCATCGGCAACTGTTGCTGACTATCAGCGTTCCTATTAACACAAAAAGCGGATTGCTTCGTAATTCAGAGTACATCGAATTTACCAAAATTCGGTGTCAACACAGGGAGACGGCACCTACAGCTAAACCCTGGCTAACAGAATGAGTTCTTCATCCACGATAAAGTTCAACAACCCGGCCTCCTACTCCGCTTTTTAACAGTTGGCGGGCTGATTGCATTAAGGACTTAATTAAACAGACAATTAAAAAGATGCTAAGTTTAGTGCTTAACAGCTACTCATCGACGACAGCTCCACTAAACGTTGTAGCCCGTCATCAGTTGTCGGAAGTCGTTAGATGATGATCGGACGACGATGATGAAGTCGCTGAAGCGGTATGATGAACGCCGACTTCCCTTGGCGCCATTAGACTGAATACTTCTGAAAACTGAATGGCAATGCCTTGCCTGACACATTCCTTTCATCTACCCCTCTTTCTCCTTCTTGCCCGTCTGCAGCAGCGATGTCGTCCCCTTGGACTGCTGCAATGGTCTTCTCCTCTGCCACTGTTTGCATCCGAGTCCTCATGACAGCGAGGGGAATAGGCCGTTCCTCTATGCCGTGTGCAATCCTGCGACCAAGAAGTGGGTGATGTTGCCAGTTGGCAGCTGGGCCATCAGCGAGGTTCGCACTGCCCGCTTGGGATTTGATCCCACTCTCTCGTCGCACTTCCATGTGATCGAGTATCTGGAAGGTGAGGGTGAGTACATCACAGGGGTGGATATTTACTCATCCAAAACTGGATCATGGAGTTCCATGGAGAGTGAATGGAGTCATAATGCTAGTCTGTGCCATGGTTCAAGAAGTGCCTTTCTTCATGGTATTATGCATTCTCTCGTGCTTATGAATGAAATTGTAGCGGTGGACATGGAAGGAAAGAGATGGAGGACAATTCTTACACCTCCCAGTGACGAATTTGGCTTCATCCATCAAGCTCAAGGGTGCTTGTTTTGCTTGGATGTGCATAATAATGATTATTACAAACTGTCAATCTTGAGTCTCGAAGACTATGGTACAGACAATGTTGAAATATTAGGCAATTGCATGATTAAATTCTGGAATAAATAAATCATGAACATAACTATATCTAGCATGAACAACTCTATCATACTAGTGGCAAGGCACAATAGGATGATTAGCTCTGAGAACATGATTAAGAACTGGATGGAAAAACAGATTACGTACTGAGACTTGGCTTTTGGGAAGACGAACGGAGATGACCGGACGAAGACAGTCCTGTTGACGGAGTGCAGCAGCCGATGTCGAAGACGACGGTTCGCCGCGGTGCCTGACTTGGATGACGGACGAGCCGTGATGAAAACCTTGGAGCAGTCGCGCCGGGCGCTTCCCAAAAACCTTATTCGTCCTCTCTCGGTGCAGGATCTCGAGGACGGAGGTTCTGGAGACCTGCTCTCCCGATCGTCGGTGCACACCGACCCTCGGGATGGATTAGACTATGATGGCGGCGCAGCAGTGAGAAAGAGGCAAAACTCTAGATTTTGTAACCCTAACTCGGTTTTGTAACCTTAGCTTGAGTTGATGTTGTTCTCTGGTGGTAGCCTATGGGTTAGATATATAGAAGATTCATAGGACCTCCTCAACTTTCCCAAGCAATGTGGGATTAAAGATTTGCACCCCTACACCACTTCCTCATGCCCACATGGGCCTTGAGATTTATTTGGAATAGCTGAAATATTTAATGGGCCAAACCCAAATTCGAACAATCCCCCACCAGATCTCAAATGCCCATTTAGATATTTGTATGTTTCTCACTACTATTTAATATACTAATACTTCGATGAGGACTGTTAAGTTGAACTCACATCTAAAACTTCAAGCTACACTTATCCACAACTTGAACAATGGACTATGCCTTGAATTGCAAGTTTGGTGCAGACAAGTTTCACTGAAAGTCCTAACCAGTACACGGCTGCCAGTAGCCTTCTCCGCGGGTGGAGCATATACGTCATACTCCCTGGTCTCTTCATGAGCTTGTTAGAGATTACCCAAATCTCATAGACTGCGATGTTTAACAGTCGAACTCATATAGGTATATTTCTTTCAAGAATGCTCTGTAGGACAACATCTTTGCTTATCAAAGCCAATAGAAACACATTAAGGCGTATAGCCATCCTACCTTACAGTATTTGAGAGTATTGCATCTTCACTTAGAGAGGGTTTAGAAAGAATTACTCTCCTCAGTTCACCAATAGCTTGTTCTTCCCAGGTACTAATTCACGGGATCTCCGATCACATAGGTTGGGTTACTACTTTGGCAACTTACACATGTCTCATACCCATCTCCCTCGATGCACCTTCTATCACATTCCGTGATAGCCCTTTTGTAAAGGGATCTGCCAGGTTCTTCTCTATTGAAATATAAGTCACACTTATCACTCCGGAGTTTCTCAACTTCCTGACAGACTTCAGTCATCTCCTGACATGTCTTGATGACTTTGCATTATCCTTAGCACTATTAACTTTGACTATCACTGTTTGATTGTCGCAGTTCATAAGGATAGCCGGCACTGATTTTTCAACCACAGGCAAGTCCATCAAGAGCTCACGCAGCCACTCTGCTTCAATAGTAGCTGTGTCCAAAGCAGTAAGCTTTACTTCCATGGTTGACCGCATCAAAATGGTCTGTTTGCAAGACCTCCATGATATCACACCACCTCCAAGGGTAAAAACATACCCACTCGTGGCATAAAGCTCATCAGCATCAAATATCCAATTCGAATCACTATATCCCTCAAGCACAACGGGGTGCCCAGAATAGTGAATCCCATAACTCTTAGTACCAACTAGATAGCGCATAACCCTTTCAAGTGCATGCCAATGATCAATACCTGGGTTGGACATGAACCTGCTCAATTTGCTCACAACAAATGATATATCGGGTCTCGTTGCGCTAGCTAAGTACATGAGTGAACCAATTATCTGAGAGTATCTTAGCTAATCTTTAGCAATTTTCTTGTTCTTTCGGAGTATCACACTGGGATCATAAGGAGTCGAAGAAGGCTTGCTATTCACATAGCCAAAGCGGCTCAATATCTTCTCCACATAATGAGATTGCGAAAGAGTAGTCCCATTCTCATCCTTGATCAGCTTGATGTTCAGAATCACATCAGCTTCACCCAGATTTTTCATATCAAAACTCTTTGATAGAAAAGACTTGACATCATTGATCACTTCAATGTTCATTCCAAAACTCAGTATGTCATCCACATACAAACATAATATGACTCCTGCACCCCCACCATAGCGATAGTACACATATCTATCAGCCTCGTTTATGACAAAGCCCGCAGAAGTTAAAGTTCTGTCAAACTTCTCATGCGGTCATGCCATTGCTTAGGCGCTTGTTTCAGACCATACAAAGACTTTAACAATTTGCACACCTTGCTCTCTTGACCCTTCACTATAAACCCATCAGGCTGATCCATATATATCTTCTCATTCAACTCTCCATTCAGGAAAGCTGTCTAACGTCCATCTGATGAACGATAAGACCATATGATGCAGCCAAGGAAAGGAGTGCTCGAATAGTAGTCAATCTAGCAACAGGTGAGTATGTGTCAAAAAAGTATTCGCCTTCCTTTTGTGTGTAACCTTTGGCCACAAGTCTAGCCTTGTACTTCTCAATAGTACCATCAGGCCTAAGCTTCTTCTTAAACACCCATTTACAACCCACAGGTTTGCAACCATAGGGTCGTTCAGTGAGTTCCCACGTACCATTGGATAGAATCGAGTCCATCTCACTTTGGACAGCTTCTTTCCAATCATCTACATCTGGAGATGCATATGCCTCAGCAATAGTAGTAGGTGTGTCATCCACAAGGTACACAGTGAAGTCATCACCAAAGTATTTTGCAACCCTTTGTCTCTTGCTCCTTCGAGGAGCTTCACTGTCATCCTTGTCAACGATTTCCTCACGCTCAACTGGTTGTTCAGAAGTCTCAGTAACATTTGGAGCACCAAGTTCAGAAGTTATCTCAGGAGAAAATCTAGACGTGCTATGCATATCTTTCATAGGAAAAATATTCTCAAAAAATATTGCATCACGAGATTCCATAATACTATCAATATGCACATCAGGTATCTCAGATTTAACTACTAAAAATCTGTAAGCTATACTCCTTTGAGCATATCCTAGAAAGACACAATCCACTATTTTAGGTCCCAATTTGCGCTTTTTGTTGATTGGAACATTGACTTTCGCCAAGCATCCCCATGTACGCAAGTAAGAAAGCGATGATTTTCTCCCTATCCATATCTCATATGGGGTATGATCTTTATTTCTGTTTGGAACTCTATTCAGGATATGACTCACAGACAATAAAGTCTCCCCCCACTATGCTTTAGATAAACCAGCAGTGTCTAACATGGCATTAACCAAGTCAGTCAACGTGTGGTTCTTTCTCTCAGCAACCCCGTTTGACTCGGGTGAGTAGGGGGCGTCCTCTCATGAATAATACCATGTTCCTCACAAAATTCATCAAAGATTTTAGGAAAATATTCACCACCACGATCTGACCTTAAACGTTTGATCTTTCTCTCTAGTTGATTTTCAACTTCGGTCTTATAGATTTTAAAATAATCAAGCGCTTCATCCTTAGTTTGCAACAAATAAATATAGCAAAATCTAGACGCATCATCAATCAAAGTCATGAAATATCTTTTTCCACCCTTTGTCAACACACCATTCATCTCGCATAGATCAGAATGTATGAGTTCGACTGGTGCCAAGTTTCTCTTCTCGGCTGCCTTGTGAGGCTTTCGAGGTTGCTTCGATTGCACACAACTATAGCACTTCGAACCTTTGACAATAGTGAAATTCGGAATTAAACTCATGCTGGATAATTGAGACATTAAGCCAAAATTAACATGACATAAACGAGAGTGCCAAATACTCGCATCATCATTAACAACACCGCAAATATGGTTCACAGACTTATTACCAAAATCTGCAAGAGAAAGGCGGAACAAGCCTCCGCAATTATAGCATTTACCAATGAATTGTCCATGTTTCGACACGACTAATTTATTGGACTCTAACACTACCTTAAACCCATCCTTACACAGAAGGGAGCCGCTCACTATATTCTTGTTGATAGTTGGGACATGCTGCACGTTCTTCAGCTGCACGATCTTTCCTAAAGTAAACTTCAGATCTATTGTACCAACACCACGAACAAAAGCATGTGACCCGTTTCCCATCAGCACGCTTGAACCTTGGACGGCCTGATAAGAAGAGAACAAAGAGATATTAGCACACACATGAACATTAGCACCCGTATTAAACCACCAACTCATGGATTAAAATACTAAAAGAACAGTAGATAGATTACCGTACCCATCCTCAGTACTTGCTAGTGTCGTCATGTTGACATCCTTGGATCATGTCCCAGGATTAGCCTTTGCCTTGCGGTCTGCACGATTTGGATAGTCTCTTGCGAAATGTCCCCCATCACCGCACGTGTAGCAACCTCCTTTGGAGTTTGTTGTCTTCTTTTTCTTGAAGGTAGTAGTCTTGACAGGCTTGTGGACAGCCTTCTTGTTCTTGCTGTGTGGGTGGTGCTTCTGCACCATGTTGACGCTAGAGTTACCCTCACCTCCATTCTCATAAACATCCTTAGCCCAAGATTTCTCCTCAACATCAAGAGATGCTATCAGATTTTCAACTGATATTTCCTGTCTCTTGTGTTTAAGAGTAGTGGCAAAATTCCTCTAAGAAGAAGGCAACTTTGCAATTATGCACCCAGCCACAAACTTGTCAGGTAAAGGACACTTAAGGAGTTCGAGTTCTTTGACAACAACTTGTACCTCATGAGTCTATTCTACAACAGAACGGTTGTTCACCATCCTGAAGTCATAAAAGCTCTCCATGGTGTACAGTTCACTGCCAGCATCTGTTGCATCATACTTAGCAACCAATGCATCACACAACTCTTTTGCATATATTATGTGTATGTACACATCAACCAGACGATCAGCGAGAACACTTATCACGCATCCCACGAAAATGTTGTTGGCATCCGTGAACTTCCTCCTCTCCTCAGGAGAATGTTCACCTGCTGGAATACCAAGCCTCGCTTCCCATGCATGCAGCACAGTAAGCCAGAGACGAACCTTGACTTGCCATCTCTTAAAGTGCACACCAGTAAACTTGTCTGGCCTCAGTGCATTAGCAAAACCAGCCATAGTAAAATCAACAGATTGCCTATAATAATATTTTTAGATTGTTGAAATATTAGGCAATTGCATGATTAAATTCCGGAATAAATAAATTATGAACATAACTAGATCTAGCATGAACAACTCTATCATACTAGTGGCAATGCACAACAGAATGATTAACTCTGAGAACATAATTAAGAACTGGATGGAAAAATAGATTACGTACTGAGCCTTGGCTTTTGGGAAGACGAACGGAGATGACCGGACGAAGACAGTCCTGTTGACGGAGTGCAGCAACCGATGTCGCAGACGACGGTTCGCCACGGCGCCTGACTTGGACGAAGGACGAGCCGTGATGAAAACCTTGGAACAGTCGCGCCGGGCGCTTCCCAAAAGCCTTATTCGTCCTCTCCTGGTGCAGGATCTAGAGGACGGAGGTTCCGAAGACCTGCTCTCCCGATCGTCGGTGCACGCCGACGCTCGGGATGGATTAGACTACGATGACGGCGCAGCAGCGAGAAAGAGGCAAAACTTTAAGTTTTGTAACCCTAACGCGGTTTTGTAACCTTAGCTTGAGTTGATGTTGTTCTCTGGTGGTAGCCTATGAGTTAGATATATAGGAGATTCATAGGACCTCCTCAACTTCCCCTAGCAATGTGGGATTAAAGATTTGCACTCCTCCACCACTTTCTCATGTCCACATGGACCTTTGAAATTTATTTGGAATAGCTGAAATATTTAATGGCCCAAACCCAAATTCCAACAAAATGGGTATTGAAGCCTACAGTCAGCACCTTGTGGCTGTTGGGAGGGAAGAAATTGCGATTTGATCAGGACTGCAAAGTGATTGCAGTTCATCTGCAGTGTAATTTGATTTTCTTTGTTTTGGGGTGGGACAATACGCTGATGGCATATGAAATGGACCGCAGGGAAGTGCGCATCACCCGCAATCTTGGACATGACTCCTGGGGTTCCTATCTTCCATATGTTCCCTTCTGTTTGCTCCACTGTTTGCTCCATTGGCAGACGAGTACTGAAACGGACATCGAAAGTGCAGCTCCACTGTTTGCTACTGCAATACCGTACCAATGTTTCAGGGAGTATATGTCATTGAGCATTTCTATCAGTTCTAGCAATAGCAATCAGTCAGTCAGTTGAGTAGACCTTCTGTTTGAACTCTGAAGTTTTGTTGTACTCTTTGTGCTGTTTTTAGCTAGACCAATGTTGTCTAATTACTGAAGTATCCATACTGCCTCTATGAAAGGTTTGCCTTATTCTTTCAGTTAAATTAGTTATATTCCTTGTTTTCTTTTGGTTTTCTTCGTGGATGATTTTAAGGTCAGTGTGTGCTTCTGGGGATAAACAGTGACTGTCTTTCTGTCTCAAATATAGCTGAATCACTTTATTAGACTGGTACTTTTGCGGGTAGTTTGTCTATGACTCTTGCTTCATTCATGCATCTTTTATGTTGGAGAACCACTGTCTAACAGTTTGAACTTTAATCAGTCCATTGAGTATTTAGCTTTCTTGACACTTTGTATTGAACTCTTTCATGTGTGCTGAACACCCTGAGCTGAAGCCTGAAAGTTACAAGACATACCACTATACTTTCTGTTGGTGCAGATGTCTCCAGAGATTTTCAGTGCCCTACGTTAATTCAAATTGCAATCACTATTTACCTGGTAATATAATGTAGTAACACAAGCTCTGAAAACTTTGAACCAGTGATGTATTGTGGCCTGAAATGGCTTTGTATGGCATGCATGGAACATTCTCGTTTGCATGAAGTCTCTGAAAGCAGTATCTAAAATTGGTGGCCAATCTGGGTAGAGCTTTAGCTGGTTAGCAGGAAGAAAGTGAAATGGAGGAACCAAACCACTAGCATTTATTGCAGTTAGCTTTGATAGTTTCTACAATATGTTAGCCGGGTATTCAGGGCATGTTTGAGTTTTTTGGTATATCTTGGTGTCCAACTGAAACAAGGTTCGATCTTGCTTCCCAATTTCTTTGTTTTGGTATCATTTTGTGCCTCTTTGTTTTTCAGATCTGTATAAATGTCACTTTGGCCTGTAGCCATGTTTTGGTCACGGTCCCTTGTTCTTCTCTGTTTTGTATGACTGTATACCACAATTAGTCATGTTTTTTTTTCTTCCCATGGATACCCATAGTTCATCTTTAATCTGATATAATTGAGATAAGCAGCACCAATTTTGTTTCAAACGTACAGCAAAAAGATAGCCCTAATTTTATTTCATTTCCATTATACCGAAGTAAGTAGAATGGAATGGTTGAATAAAGGAGGAGCAAATACATATACATTGGTCTAGAATCAACATGTACTCTTACTCAGGTGCATTTTCTCTCCATATGTATACAAATGATTAATGAATCAACATGTACTTTTACTCTGCTAATTGAATCACTCTATTTGCAATGTCTGAATGCCGAAAATTGGTATCTATTCAGTTAATTTGGGCGTCCACCCGGAACGCCCATCTTACACAGTTGTAAAATTCTGACAAAGCTGCGGATATGTCTTCCATTTCTGCAATTTACACGAGGTAGGAGTAAGCAGATAGCAAAGCAGTGTAGTGGACTGTTTAGTGACTGCCAATGCCCGAAGCGACACTCTTTCATTGCTGGAGGGCTTAGTAGCGAACGAAAATGAAAAAGTGTCGCCTTCACCGCTACGGCCTACGGCCCTCGGCCCAGGTATGTTCTGTACTGCCGTCGGCTACCGGCCCATTCCTCTCTTTCATAGCCCATGCCATCTAACCTCAAGGCCCAGTGGCCCACTGTCCAGTTCCCACGAGCACGAGGGCAGCAAAACGGCACCCAAGCGCGCAAACCCTCATCCCCCCAGTCCTGCTGCCTTCTTCGACAGCACTGCCGCATCCGCCGCCACCGCCGGCGCTGCCGTGGCGTCGGCCTCCGTTTCCGTCTCCGGCCGCGCTCCGCCAGATCCAAAAGGCAAGCTAATCGTTCCCCGCCTCAACAATTCTGAAACACAGAAGCTGTCTTATTCTCCTCACAACTCATCAGAGCACTAATTAGCGGTGATCCAACTGCAATGCAGGGCGACCTCGACCTCACGGCAGGGGGATCCTGACTCCACGAGATGGAGTCGCCCCCCGAGAAGAGGAACCCGGCGTCCAGCCTCGCAGACGAGCTCCTCGTGGAGATCCTCCGCCGCGTCCCCGTCCGCTCCCTGTGCCGCTTCAAATGCGTCTCCCGGTCCTGGCGCAACCTCATCTCCGACCCCGACTACCGCAAGAAGCTGCCCCAGACCCTGGTTGGCTTCTTCTACCAGAGCCTCAGCGGCAAGCGTTACCCTTGCTCGGCTAACCACTTCACCAACGTCACCGGGAAAGGCATTCCTTTCATCTACCCCTCTTTCTCCTTCTTGCCCGTCCCCAGTGACGATTTAGTCCTCTTGGATTCCTGCAATGGCCTCCTACTTTGCCGTTGCTTTGAGCCTGATCCTCACAAGGGCGATGAGATTCCACCGTTCCATTATGCTGTGTGCAATCCGGCGACCCAGAAGTGGGTGATGTTGCCGGATGGCAGTTGGGCTAGTGGTGAGGCTCGCACAGCCCTCTTGGGGTTTGATCCGGCAGTCTCCTCGCACTTCTATGTGGTTGAGTACGTGCTGGACGAGGGTGAGTGCGTCATAGGGGTGGAGATCTATTCATCCAAAACTGCAGCATGGAGCTTCAAGGAAAGTGAATGGGGTGATGATGTTATGCTATATCGTAAAGCGAGAAGTGTGTTCCTTAATGTCTTCATGCATATGCTCACTTTCTCTGATGGGATAGTGTTGGCGGACATGGAGGGAAAAACATGGAGGACAATTCCTGTGCCGACTGATGGTTGGTCTGGTGGCTGCATCCATCAAGCTCAGGGTCGCCTGTGTTTTATTAATGTTGATGATGCTGATGTCTTCAAACTGTCGATCTGGATCCTTGAAGACCATGGTACTAATGAATGGACATTAAAGCATTCCGTCAGAACTCTACTGCTGTTTGGGTGGAAGAACCTTCAATTTGAGTGGCGTTACACAGTGATTACAGTTCATCCAGAATGCAATTTGATTTACTTTGTTTATGGGTGGAACAGGACACTGATGGCATATGAAATGGACCGCAAGGAAGTTCGTGTCATCCGCGATCTTGGACATGATTGCTTGGAGCCCTATCTTGCTTATGTTCCCTTGTTCTCAGAGGCATTAGCAGATGAGCAGTGAAACTGTCACATTCACTGCAGCTATGTTTTTGTTACTGCCATGACAATTTCATATTGATGCAGATTAAATGTGACATTCCTCGTAGCAGTCTGATTGTTCTAGGAATCAGTAAGTCGAATAGTCTGGCAGAAATGTTAAGTTCTGTTTTCTTGTTGTATGCATGGGAGCATGCCTCTTTTGTGCTCTTTTGATTTGGATCAATGTTGTTTAACTGTTGAGATCTCGTTAATTGCCTCTAGGAAGGCTAACTGTGCTCTTTCTATTACACTTTTCTTTGGCTGTTCTTATTAACTATGACAGTACGCGCGCTCCGCTGCGTGAGCTCCACCGAATTGAAAGAAAGATAGCACAAAAAAATGAAAAGAAAAAAAAAACTGACCAGCTCAATCCCTATTGGAATCATCTCCTTCTCCACCGCACAGCTTGGCCCCCATGGTGCTGCTCCCATCGAGTGCGGAGTCGTCCGCCGCCCAAACCCACCACCCAGCACCTCCGCCACCAGGCCACTGCCCTCGTGGCTCCGCCTCGCCGCCGCCGCCGCAAGAACCACCGCCTCCGGGGACCAAAAAAAGGTGAAGAAAAAAAATTCCAGCACAGGTCCGCCGGACGCCGCCAATGACGGCCGGATTCGTCGGCCGCGCGCCTCCTCAACTTCGCCGGCCAGATGCACCACCGGTCGGATCCCTCGCGCCTGTAAGCCGAGATCTGCCAGGGTGGAGGCCCACGGCGACCGGGGTGAAGCGGGGAGGGGGAGGGGGCGGGGATCGCGACGGACGACGGCGCCGGAGGGCGGAGCTGACCAGATCCGCCATCGTCACGCCGCCGGTTGGATCCCCCCGTCAGTGGCGGGGTGGACTGGACGGCGGGGTTGGAGCGGTGGCGGCGGGGGTCGAGGGGTGGGGAACCCGGGAGGGTTCGGCGGCCAAGGGAGGCGACCGGCGGCAGGGGAGGAGGGCGAGGGGCTGAGGGGTGCAGGGCGGCGGCGGGGGCGGAGGGCTGCGGGGTGGCGGCGGGGAACACTAGGGTTAGGGTTAAGGGAGGGGACGCGGGAGGTCGGGGGAGGGGGCGCTGGGGGTGGGGAGGCTTGAGCGGGGGAGGGGGGGTGGCGCGGCGGGTTTTTTTAAAAAATACATGGACGGCGGGTTTGAATAAAAGAACTTGGAGGGTCTATTTGTAAAATGACCAAGGAACGGTGTGGATCAACCCCATACGACGGATCGGACGGCTCGCGTCGCGCTACTCTCTCCGGGGACACGTGTCGCTCCGGGAGTAACGGAAGGCTTCTCTTCCCACGGTGGATAGAAGTTAGAGTAAGTCAGTGTGTCCCTCTGTGGAGATATCACTTGCTTATATGAATCAAATGATTGCAGAATCGGATTATTGAACCATGACGACTGTTTGCAGGTAATTTGTCATGTCTTGCTTCATGCTTCTTCTATATATCCTATTGATGTTCTTAGTTCATGGCACAAATGATGTGTGCATGCTGTTTTTGATTAATATCGACTTCATCCTGTTACTTAGTATGAATTGCTCTATTGTATCCCGTCATCAACCTCTTGGTGGCATGTGTGAAATGGTGATGTCTCTTATGTGATTTGTGGTAGTTCTTGATTTTTTTTTTTTTGGGCGGTAGTATGCTTTGGTCCTGCGAAAACTACTTCAGTTTCAGATGGTGACCAACAATATATTGCATTTTGTAGTACTAATATCATTGTTTGTATGTCAAGTGTTATCCAGCCTGTCTGTGCAACCAAAGGCATGCTTGCTCTTTATCAGATCCGGTTTACGTCGCCAGAGTTAAAAGTTTCATCTAATGAATTAATGATATCAACTTCCTTGGACTACCTCCAGTTAACTGGATGGGGTAGAGCATGCAAGCACTTCTTCCTTAGGTTAGGAGTTCGGACAAAGCCAATGGAATTGGCCTCCAGTTTTTCTTTCTTCTTCCTTTTTTACAAGCAAATGTTGTTACTCCTTTCATTTGCATATAGCCGCTCGGTAATCTGGGTAAATATTTAGCACTGAATACACCCCTAGTAGTCTCACTACAGAAATGCTTTGGTTTTATGTGTGTCCCTAATAATGTCCAATTGTCCACACTCTGTATCCAGTGTACAGTACAGCCAAACCGGTTGCCTGTCAGTTTGTATGTGCATGAGCAGGGGGCGCTAGGGCAGTCTGCCAGGATGTTTCCATTTGAGTTTATTGGCGGGACTGCTGGGGTATACTGGGACCCTAGGTGGGGTACTCGCGGCCACAAATCCTCTTATCTCCAACTCCAATCTTGTTCGTTTGCTCCAGTATTTAATTTGGAGCCCTGTATCTAATCTTTCCAATCACTCGGGCCCCGTCCTTTCGAACAAATTCAAATCCATCTATCCACCAGTCGCGTTCCTCCTCGCCGCGGCCGCCACTTGGCAGCCGGCACCCTCCGCACTGGCGCCGGCGCCGGCGCCAGCCTGCCACGGTGGCGCAAGGGCGGAGCAGGCGGAGGTGGAGTTCGTGCGCGGCTGCTGCGCGCGCACGCTCTACCCGCGCCTCTGCCACGCGGGGCTGGCCCCGCACGCGGCCTCCGTCCACTCCAGCCACGCGCGCCTCGCGGTGGCCTCCGCCAACCTCACGCTCGCGGCCCTCGGCGCGCTCGCCGCGCGCATCCCGCCGCCGGGCCCCGGCGCGCCCTCCGGCGCGCTCGGCGACTGCGCCAAGGCCGCCGCGTCGGCCGTGGACCAGGCGGCGCGCGCGGCCGAGCGGCTGCGCGGGGTCGAGCAGGCCGTGGGCCTCGAGGTGCTCTGGCGCGTGGACGACGCGCTGACGTGGCTCAGCGCCGCCATGACCAACGAGGACACGTGCGCCGACGGCCTGTGGCCCCGGAAATCCGCGCCGGCGCCGGTGCGGGCCGAGCTGCGCGCCAGGGTGCGCCGCGCCAAGCAGTACACCAGCATCGCTCTCGCGCTCGTCAACATGTTAGTCGGCAATAATCCAAGAAGTTAGCCAGACGCCCGAACCTTGGTCGCTTATCAGTTGTAACTGCGATGTAAATTGACAATCTCGCATTGCTCTCTGTCTGTGTTAACTTTACGTCTACTTTACATAGGAGTAATAAGAAGGGATGAAGCTATGCGCCCTGGATTGTAACTATCCACATACTACTTTATTACAATCATCAAATGATATTGCTTTTGCAGATCCACCATCGTTTTGAGTTCCTCACATGTAAAAATTTTGCGTTGGAATCTTCTGGTGGCGGCCAAAGCTGCAGCCCTTGAAATCCCCACGTTGACGATAGGTCGTTGCATCATGCTGGGTTAAGTGAGAGCACTAGGGCCGCGTTTAGTTCTTTACATGTAAAACTTTGCGTTGAAATCTTACTAATTTGAAGTATTAAATGAAGTCTATTTACAAAACTTTTTATATAGATGGGTTGTAAATCGCGAGACGAATCTAATGATGCTAATTAATCTATAATTAATTCATAATTAGCAAAAAGTTACTGTAGCATCACTGTTGCAAATTATAGATTAAGTAGGCTCATTAGATTCGTCTCGCGATTTACAGCCCATCCATGCAAAAAGTTTTGTAAATAGACTTCATTTAGTACTCCATACATGTGTCCCAACATTCGATGTGACATTTTTTTTTGTGTTTACGGAGTTTACGGGTAAAGATCTAAACAGGGCCTAGATTGTCCTGAGTATCTTGCCTTCGAATCCCCTAGCGGTCATCTAAGAGCAAGTTTAATAATAGAGTGAACTGTTTGACTATTGGTTAAGTTGTAAGATTAAAACTATATAATAAAAAATTTGACATGCGGGGAAAGACCGCCCCCACGACATTGTATTAAGAAGAAGACCTTCTCACACAGGTCAAGAAAACTCCTAAACCCCTGCCCCCACCCATATATAGTGGCCCGTCGCCTGGTGAGTTAGGCCAGACACAGGCTATGCTTTGGACATGGGGACAGACGAGGGGATTTTTTACCCCTGCACTACCAACCGGAAAATCCGCCCCCGAAGGGGACCGAACCCCGGCCGGCAAGTAGGGGCCGCTACTGAGCGCTGCTAGCCAGCGTCGTGGCCGTTCGCAAACTATATAATAGTGGTATCTTATTTGCCTATAATTTTTATATTCTATATTTCATCTTCTCTTTTCTAATCCTCCTCACATTCACATGTATGGTCCATTATTTGCGTACGCTTCCACGTCCAGCTTGATGCTTGCATGGAACCAAGCTCTTCTCTCTTCTCTTTTTTTTTCGCGACCGTGTCTGAGTACGTTTTTCATTAAGAAGAAAGCAGTTATAGACACAACCTTGTTGCGGCCAAACAGAACTTGGACCACATAAGAACACAAAAAACTAACAAAAAAAACACTGAAGAAAAAATACAGACAAACTCACAACCGGCCACATACAACAGAAGAAACACGGAGGGGGAGGACACTCCAAACAAGCCACCCAAACAAAGGCCACCCGAGGAGCTGGACCTGCACAAAAAACTGACGCCAACATGAAGTAGGAGATGGTGGCGAAGCATCCACCGAAAAGCATGACCATAGCGGCAAAGCATCCGCCAAGCTCGAAGTAACGATAGGTGGTAAAGCATCCACCAAGCAACACGATCACGGTGGCAAAGCATCCACCAAAGTACGGCGGCAACGCATCCGCCAATGATCCACCATCTGCAAGCAAAAGCAGACATCGCAACAGGGCGGCAAAGCATCCGCCGCAACCTATGCTTCCAAGACGACAGTGCATAAATCAGAGCGAGGCAGGTACAGAGGAAGGTGACCAGCCATGGTGGGCACGGCGGACGAAGGAGCGAATGGATGATGCCTCCAAGAAGGAAAACGGCGCCCGAAGGCGTCGCCATCATCGGCCTGCGGACAGGCAAAGGCTTTCGCCTCAGCTCCACCCCAGAGCACCCACCCCAGTGACGACGACCCACCACAAACCGCACCGAAATGATGGAGACCGCAGCGAAGAGGTGGAAGGACGACGTCTCCCAGGACAACATAACAACGCCTCCAGCGAGGGGAACGACGCCTGCAAGCGCCGTCGTTGTTGGCCCAGCACATCACTAGGCAAAACTTTCACCCGAGATCCTGGGAACTAGATGAACGCCACCCGCCACGAGTGTCCACCAACGGTAGCGCCAACGGATGGCGCCCCCACCGGCAGAGGAACCCCCACGACGACCACGGGCCGTAGCGAAGGGAAGGGAAACCCCAACCCGCGGCCACGGGAAGGGGATCCCCAGGCCCGGAGGCCACCACGACGAGAAGGGGCGGCCCGGCGGACGAAGGCGCGCGAGACGCAACCACCCGAGACGAGCGGCGCTGGCCACGGCCCCGGAGCAGCACCGCAGTGGTGAGGCCACCCGAAGCCACAGGCGGCCGCGACACCGAGACGGCCGCGACGCCACGGTGCCCAGGCCGGCAAGAGGCGGGGGAGGGAGCAATCCAGCCGGAAACGGCTTGATCCGGCCCGGCGGACCCCGGATCCGGCGAGGCCGCGGCCGGATCCGACCCTGGCGGCCGGCGGCGAGTCGACGTCGTGGGCAAGCTTGGGGTCCAGGAGGAGGGAGGCGGGGGAGGAGGAAGGGAAGAGGGAGGGGGAGGCGCGGGCTGCCGCCGCCGCCGGACGGACGCCGACGGCGGCGGCGGCCACCAGGGGCGGCCCGGGGAGGAGAGTTTGCCGGCGGCGCGGATCGCCCCCCAAGTCGCCAGGAGGAGCGACGCGGTGAGGGGGGGAGGGAGTCAAAAAGTTTCTCTCTTCTCTTCGCTACATCGACATTTGCTTGCCTATAAGCCAATTTTTATACTTTCTATAAGAGGTAAGTGGTGAAGCTAGAAACTTTAAGCACTGACATCGTCTAAATATACTAAATCTTGTTTTCCTACGGGGTTTTTTTCTATGGAATAACAGTGAGAAGGTATTTTTGGCGAAGGTCATCGGAGTAGCCGGATTGATGGATCAAAGAACGTGGAACGTAAAAAGTGAGTAATTTTAACACTATTAGAACGAAAATGTACTCGCATTTCTAGTACGGAAACGACATTCTCGGTACGAGGAACGTGGCTGGTGACTATGAGCCGGACCTAGATAAATTAAATGATAGCAGTTTCACCCCTGATCTATATGTGTGCTAGTATAGGTTGATGCGGTGTCATGAGTGGTTTCTGTGGTGCCACTGGGGTTGGCAACGTTGAACCAGTGATGAGCCGATGTAAGGGCTAGTAACATTGGATGACGAGGAGATTTAGCCATGGCGAGGTTGATCTCGCTGCCCCCACCGTCCAATAGAATACCATCCTACAGTATAGAGCGGCGGACGACGGAACTCACCAGGGGAGCCAAGTCGACGATGCGGCCCAGGCACGGTTTGAAGGCATGTTATCGATGCTGCCGTCCCGATATCGCATACGGGCTCTGCAGGCCGTGTCGGCCCGTGAGCTCATGTAGCTATTTAACTCCTTTAATCTAAATTGTCTCAAAATTTCAAATTTAATAAAAAAAATTATTGAAATATTAGCACATTTTCAAATTCAACCACTTTTATTCACACATACACATTCAAATATACATATACATGAAGTTAATCAGGCTCATGGGCCTTAATAGGCCTCTCGTGCTCGGGATGGCCCACGTGCTTGGTCGGACCGAGGCTTATTCATGACGGGCCAGCCCATGTACCGAGGCTTCAGCCTAGGCACGACATGAGGATCGTGCCAGGTCGGCCCGGGCCTGATTAACTTCGTGCCAGACCGGGTTCGTGGCAGGCCAAAAAGTCGTGCCATGGGCCAGCCTATGGGCCTCGGTCCGGATGGCCAACTATAATGGAGAGAGTTATCTTGGGGTGCAGTTGTGTTGAGCCTGTGGAATTTAGGTCTAGAGGGTGTTGTTTGGGTGGTGCTGAGGGCGAAGAGGGTGTTGTTTGGGTGGTATTCGGCTCGGTGCTCTAGATGCTTTGAATCTAGCTAAAAAATGAGAAAAGAAAATGAGAGAGTGAGAAGAGCGAAAATGTACTATAGCTTAAATAACATTTAGCCCATGTACTTTAGTCTTAGTGGAAACCTATCGAGTTTTGTAAAAAGATTTTAAAATTAAGTTTCAGATAATGAACATCATGACATACAGCCTGTTCGGCGGGCTGGAGCCAGCTGCCAATGCTGGCTGGGAACTTGTTCGCAACAAGAGCAGAGGCAAGTCGAGTCAACAGGCCACACACGCACACTGTCCTCTAGCCAGCGTTGGCGGCGGGCTCCAGCCAGCCGAATAGGCTAATAAATGCTAGAAAGATATATTATAGTTTCTGATAGTTTAATTAAGATTTATTATAGTCTCTAATACTTAATTTGTTTTTGTAAGAGTAATTTTATTTTCAAATGATTACACACAATTCCTTATAAATTTATAAAAATATCAAAATCCTAGCACATTTAAAACTAGGATGTCACAGCACGCAAGTTTTTTTTTTGAAGGACACAGCACGCAAGTTGATGACACAACGAACTGCTTGATGCGGGTTTCAAAGGCGGCTGCTATATAAGTCTGGAAACTAAGAATATAATCGTGATACATAATTATCTTCAAATCACAGCTTGTGTTACGAATCAAGAAATAAAATTTACCTTTTACAGTTGTAGACTAAAAGTAGCAAACGAGATGTTCCATATATATATATATATATATATATATATAGCGTCCGTGTAGTTGTGAAATCAACTTTTGCACGGAGGAAAAAAAGGACCCATTTGGTGACTGCTGATTAGACCTATTTATGTTTCGGAATGGTAAATAAAATGACTGCTTTTTTTTTGTTTCTTGTAAAATACAGTGCATCATGCTCCTTGCGACAGAAAGAAATAAAATCATGCGGCCGGCAAATTATAAAGAGAAAAAAGAATCTCAAAGATCACGTGCGGCCACCTCCTGGCTGGCTGCGCAAACAGTTCGGCGCTCGATCGCCCATCACGGCGCACCAATAATCCCGGGATATTTCCATTTCCTCCCATATTTCCCCTAGAAAAAAAAAGGGAATTAAGGAGCAACCGCCTCCGGTAATCTCTCACTCCGTGCGTGGTGCAGGAGAGGAGTTGAAGTGGCCAGTCAAAGATCCAAAAGACGCGCTCCGCCTCGCCGCAGCAGCCGTCGCTAGTCGATCTGTTGGTTTGTTACGCACTAGTCGATCGTACTCGATCGGCAGCGCCCCGTTCCCTGCGAACCGCTCGTCTCCGGCCTCCTCGGTCGCTGCCTACCTCGCCGTGTTTATAAGGAGCACGGGGCTCCCTCGCTTCCCTCCTGTTTCCTTCGAGGAGAAGGGAGAGGGGGGAGGATTTGGATTCCTTCGAGAGGCGGGCTCTGATCTCTGGGTGCTCCCGATCGATGCCAAGGAGCCGGTAGGGTTCGCTGCTGCTGCTCGGGTGGCGGCGATGGACTTCCCGGAGCTCGCGAAGCTGGCCTTCTCGAGGGTGCAGCAGATGGAGCCGCACAACGTCGGCAAGATCCTCGGCTGCATCCTCCTCAGGGAGCCCGACGAGGACGAGATGGTGCAGCTCGCCTACGGCAACGACGCCGCCGTGCACGCCAAGATCAGCGACGCCAAGGCCACGCTCGCCGCCATCTACGCGCGCTGCTCCGCGCCGCACCACCACCACCACCAGATCGGCGCCGCGCACAGGGCTGCCGCCGCCGCCGCAGCCGCAGGGTACCACCCAGCCGCCGCCGCCTCCGCCGCCGGGGTGCGCCACCACTTCTCCCCCGGGGCCGCCGCCTTCGGCATTCAGTACTGGCCGGAGCCCGCGCCGGTGCCCAAGGCGCAGTCGGAGTTCGGGCTCGTGGACGCCGGCGCCGGCGCCGAGGGCCACTACGCTCTGCATCAGCAGCAGAACCACGGCGGCCTCGACGACCACCACCACTACGACGCCGCCGGAGGGTACTACTACGCCGCCGCCGAGGACGCGTTCCACAATGGCGGCGGCGCCGGCGGGGGCCTGCCGCCGAGGGCCGCGGCTCGCCGGGCGAACGGCGTGACGACGCGGCGCGCCTGCCACTACTTCATCAAGGGCGTGTGCAAGAACGGCCAGAACTGCCCCTTCTCGCACCACCACGCCTACTCCGACGGGTTCGCCGACGACAGCCACCACAACGGCGGCAGCGGCGGCGGCACGCCTGGCGCGCTGGAGAAACTTGAAATGGAGATCACCGAGCTGCTCAACTCGCGGCACGGCCAGCCTCTGTCCATCGCGTCGCTGCCCACGCTCTACGGCGAGAGGTACGGGAAGGGCCTCCAGGCCGAGGGCTACCTCACCGAGAGCCAGCGCCATGGCAAGGCCGGCTACAGCCTCACCAAGCTGCTCTCTCGCCTCAACAAGATCAGGGTCATCGAGAGGTACGTAACAACAAGACTGTACAACCATAATCCAACAAAAAAAATTGATGTCATCATTCAAGTTTACCAGGCTCCTAATCATTGGACAATGCACACATCAGGCCGCATGGGCAGCACTCGGTGGTTCTCGCTGAGGACGCCCCCAGGTACACGGAATTCAGGGGCGAGAGAGGAGGAGGTGACATTGGCTCCGTCCCGGCCAGCTCGCACCAGATATACCTCACCTTCCCTGCCGAGAGTACCTTCCAGGAGGAAGACGTTGCCACTTACTTCGGGTATATATATGTTATCTATATATATATATATATATATATTGAAGGAAAATGTATATGTGTGCATATGGATAGCTACTACTTTTGTTCTCAGTTTTGAGGTTGATCGAGGATGCATTATACTGGGTTTCAATTATGAATAACGTTAGGTGTTGTGTGTGGACCTGCATTTTGCAGGCAGTATGGTCCAGTGCGCGACGTGAGGATCCCGTGCCAGGAGAGGCGCATGTTCGGCTTCGTGAGTTTCCAGAATCCGGAGACAGTGAGCACCATCCTCATGAGGCGCAACCCGCACTTCATCTGCGGAGCAAGGGTCCTCGTTAAACCCTACAGGGAGAAATCCAGGTGCTTAGAACGGTAATGCTGCATGCCTGATGCAATGTACGGGAGCGACAAGAAACTAATTAGTTAGTTGGCCATAATTTGTTTGTTTTCTCCCTTCTTTTTCGATAGCATATGCTATGTGTGTTATGATTTGAGTATAGTGACAACCTAAGAGTTCCAGTACGTCATCCCATTCCCAGGACGTACTCGGACAGGATCAAGCCGTTGCACTACTACCCTACTACTCGCTTCTTCGACATTGATCCCGACTTTTATCCTGGTAAATGATAAAGAAACCTGTACATTTCAACCATTCACAGTCAATCGATTAATAACACAAGTTTCCTCGATCGCATTGACTTTCTCGCTCCAGATGAATATGAAGCTTCAAGCAGGATCGTGAGGAAGCAACTCGCGGAGAAGCGCGAGAGGCTGATCGAGCTCGAGAGGAAGCGCTTCGCAGGGATGAGGCTCGAACCGCTGTCGCATCAGTTTGCTTACTTCGATTGCAGCATTGAGGACGGAAATCCCCTCAGTTGCCTACCAGCAGGTCGGCAATGCCACATTTTCTCTCTTTGGAATGAATTTCTTCCATCTTGAATGATCCTAGAGTTAAGTTTTCAATTTTTTCATGCTAATCAGATTCCAAAGATGTCGACCTCAATGCGCCGGGCTCCTTGGAGATTGTATCCACGAGCCAAGCTCCGCAAACGCAGGCAAGCAACAGCTACGATGACAAAGAGAGGTACCACATTACGAAGCACGGTCAATGCCACATTGGTCTTGTTCATCGTCTGTAAGTTTTCAATGGGCACATTCTTCCTAATTGCAGAACCGAAATCGAACTCCTCCCTGAAAGTCCATTCGCATCGGCAGCGCCTTCTGGGAACAGCGTATCCTCATCAATCATATAATGGGAAGGAAAAGGGAGAGAAAGCATCCTGGACCCTCAACTAGTTCCGTTTGATATCATCTCAATAATATAAGGTCTAAAGGGATGAGTGCATTTTTTTTACACAGGAGACCATAAAAAATAAACAGTTGTTGTAGTTGGAGAAAGGGATCAGAGAAGAACTCGCACTGTTCTTAATTAGGAATCACAGGGCAAAGAGAGAGCACGTGTTCATTTTATACTTTAGAAGCGGGATGGAAAAAGCAGTAGTAGTATGCAGGTTGAGGACAGAGGAAAAACGGCACACTGGTAAGTTTTATACAAGTGTGTAGTCTGACTACATATAAGTTATAGCAAATAATGTGATATGATAGTTGTTGTAATAAGACATTATGATACATGCAAATTGGTGCTCTAGCTACCATTTGTTTCCAAAGATTAGGAACCAAGGTTAATTATATTTACAGAGGTGAAAGTCGTTGATCCAGGGCGTCTATTATTTGTACTTTTGGTTATAGTAATGAATTGAAGACACAATTTCTGTTCCATGCTCTGTTGCTTGTAAATTTGCGGCATTCATGATATATACTTGACTGCATAGTTCGTTCTGAAAGAACCTTTTAGATACATAAGAATCTGTCCAGTAGGCTTTAATTTTGCTCTCACGCCGGCACCATGACCTTACGCAATGTCACTTCGACAACCCATATGCTGGTCTAATGTTACTCATGCGCCTCGGCAGCAATAACCACTTGGAAAAAGGCAACCTAGTGCTTTCTCTGATAGGCTGCAGTCATGGGACTCGCCTGATCTCTGTATGAACCTTCAAGTGATTCTTTATGTGCTAGCTTCCCCTTTGTCATTGAGAAACCACCTAGTATAAGAACGCTGAAATCCTGAAGGGGCACAAAAATATCTGTTGGTGCCTGATGTGACAAGGTAATGAATTCGTGATGATAACACATAAACAGTTGCAATCCCCTTTGTTGCCCAAAGGGCATCATGAGTTGAGGTGCCACCGGTGGAGGGAAATCTTGTGTGGATAGTGTTATGGATCTAGTGGGGTCGTGCTCTACCTTTTGTGGCTCTCATCCTTGGAGGTGGCCTCCAAGTAGGATAAGACTGATGTGACCAACTGAGACAACCAATGATACTAGTATTTCCAGAATAAATCCAATAATATATAGGACCACATATAAAAAAAAGTTATAGTTTCAACAAATACTGGAATGTTTCCGTTATAGAAAAAAAATGACTGCACCAGCCTTGTCAATACGAATCCCCTTCAGATCACCTGGATCCCACCTCCCACGTGGACCCTGACTGTGACAACATGCAAAAGCAGAAACACATGTCGAGGACTGCGATTGTCTAGGGAAGTTGTTGCGGGTGTGTTTAGTTCGCGAAAAGTTTGCGAAAAAGTTACTGTAGCACGTTTCGATTTTATTTGGCAACTATTGTCCAACCATGGAGTAATTAGTCTCAAAAGATTCGTCTCGTCATTTACAACCAAACTGTACAATTAGTTATATTTTTTAACTACATTTAATACTCCATGCATGTATCGTAAGATTCGATGTGATGTGAGTCAATGAAAAATTTTGGAAAATTTTCGCGAAACTAAACACAGCCAAGTATGGCGACTGATTTGTCATAGTGCTTTGTTGGTGAAATAATGCTCTTGCTGTGTCGTAGTCCATGCCTGAGACCGCTTCGTCTGTCGTTGAGGAACCTGTCCAGTCTGCTTGTAGTCAGTAGATGAACTGATCACTTGTAGCAATGAAACTACTGATTGGAGGCCCACATGACAAATGTAAATAATTGTAAAACTGTTGCCATCCTTACAATCCTTCATTTGCATGGTGTAGTGTAACTAACATGACAAATTAGTATCTTCAAATCAATAACAAAATACTCCCTTCATTCCACAAAGATTGCAATACTTACAACAACCACCTGTCCTATCCTTTCAAATATATTTTTAGGATTTAAATTTTTTTTTTGCATGGTGTAGTGTAACTAACTCTATGAAAATTGAAGATCTTCCATGCCTAAATTAATGGGATTGAGAGTTTGAGACAAATACTGAGGGTAGCATGGCCATTTGCCAATAACATTAATTTATCTAAAAAAGAATTGGACTCTTTATGAGATGGAGGGAGTATATTTCCATGGTGTATTTCTTTGATTTCATATATATGTGAATATTTTTTCTAGAAATAGCTTAACTTCAGACAAACTAAAAAATAGTTATATTTTGGGATGAAAAAGTACTTTGTGCAGGGGTCCTAATCAACATTAAGATATCTGAGTATAATTTCATCAATTAAAGGGTGCACTATTTACGCACTTAAGTTCATGAATACATACCACCATTCCATTGTTGTTTCCAAAGTTTGTTCTCAAATACGTACCCTACCCTCTTTTTATGTACACCACTAGGAACTAAAGTAAGGCGACCCAACAATTTTAGAGCAAATACTAACAATATGAATGTTTTAGTCTTTTAGATGGGGCAGGCATAGCTAGTCTTTGTGGAATGATTGTTCATTGTTCTATGGATGTATTATCAGGATATCCTGATGAATCCACTTGTACCGTAGTTTTCAGATTTATACAACAGGGCGTATGCGCTGGCACTGGACATATAGTTGTTTGGAGGGGGTGGGGTATTTGTGACACCTGGTTCAATTTGGATGTAGCCTAGTGGTAGCTCATGAGTGTTGCATGCATATTTTTACTAGAGTAAAGTCTATTTTTTTTTGCCATCCAACTATCGTGTTGATTATCGTGTCGATTTGAATTTAGCCATACCGAACTACAAAACCAGAAATATTTGTCCATCCAACTATTAAAACCGTTCAAACTTAGCCATTTGGCAGTTTGGTGGGTGGTTTTACTGATTTGGACGCCACATGGTGGTGGGCCTACCTGTTAGTATCTCTCTCCTCTCTACCCTGTGCTCTTCTCTCTCTGTCTTGTCCATTGATATCAGAACTTGAAATAGGCAGCCTTAAGCCTAGATCATGTTCAGGGGGGACTAGCATCATCAACTGGTGGTTCCGCTTCTTTAGGCAGCCCTTCATCCACTGGTTCTGGTTCTTCTTCAATTTCAATTGACTCGTCATTCAGTTGAACTATCATCCACAACCGGATTTGAATCTGAACCACTAGCATCATCCACAACTACGGGTGTACCTGAATTACTGCCATCACACACAAATGGAGTTTGATTTGAGCATGTACCACTGTCATCATTTATGGCTGGGACCATAGATAGCTCTAGCTTATGCCCATCAACTAAAATCGAAATCCGTGGGGAAGAAGAAGCAATCTTCTTTGCTTTTCGCTTCATGTTTCTGAAAAAGAAAAGCAATGCTTCCATTCTTCATGACTCAAGTGCAATGTTTCTGAAAAAATAAAGAAATGTTTCAATTAAGTGAGATTGAGATGAAATCATAGAATCACTTCATGTTTCTGAAAAAGAAGTACTTACCAATGAGAAGATAGCAATTGGGCAATGGAGTTGTTCAGCTACCTGCCTAGCTACTCCAACTGGGCACCGACTTGAACGGTCAGGGGAGGGGGTGGGGCGGTCACAGCGCCGCACGGATGCGCGGGACGGTGGTAGGCAGCAGGCCTACCAGGTTCGCCACGGCACATGCCTGTGCACGGCACCGGCTAGAGGGTCGAGATTGACCAGGCGCCCAGCAGGCACCAGCAGGCGAGCACCGAGGCCGTGGGTAGCTTGGCGTAGTGTGGTTGGCAGGAGGCACGACTATGCGGGTGGCGGCGGGATGCGTGGGTGGCGGCTTCGGCGGTGCAATCGGGGTTGCAGAACAGCTGGAGAGACTGAAGCCAACGCTTTAGGGAGAGGTGACCAGTTGTTGGGCTAAGGGAGTTGTTGGCCTAGTCTTGATCTTATTTTTTTGAATAACTAAAAATTTTTATGTAACATCTTGCCACCCCGAGGCTGGGCCCCCTTATATCTAGTAGCTTTCCTAGGACATAGACTGCCCTCACAGACCATCCCAAGTTTTTTCTGCACACTTTATCCTCACTCGTCCACACCTGGAAAGAATTTCCCGGTCGATCACACATTTTGATATTGCTCTAGGCCAAGCGCGCTTAACTTCAGAGTTTTTTCGAGATCGGCTTCTAGAAAAGAAGTTACAACTTGTTGGTATGAGTATTCTATTAATCCTATTAAGCCCTGGGCCAGGATGTGACATCCTCACCCCCTTAAGAGACCGACATCCTCATCCTATTAATCCTATATTAAGCCCTAGGCCAGGATGACACATCCTCACCCCTTAAGACACCGACAAGTCAACTCCAAGCCAGGAACGTCCTCTCTTGCCCACGTCCGTGTGTCTAGTGCTAGCGCATGTGTCATGTGTGCAACCACTCCAGGTTCGTACCAGCCATGCGTACCATGCCTGTGCAACTGTGACACACACGCCAATGTGTTGGTGTTTTTTTAGCACCGGCTAGTGATTCTCGTGGATGCGCGTTTAGTGGCGGATGGTAATGCATGAAGACACAAGGATTTATACTTGTTCGGGTCGCTCAAAAGTGTAATACCCTACGTCCAGTTCGTGTTGGTCATGTATCTTGCACTTGTTTGTAGTAGGCGATTACAAACTGGCGAGAGAGGGACGAGCATCCCAAGTCTTTGAGATTGGTGAGAAGAAGGTGTTCTTGGGAGAACGGATCGCCCTCGTCTGGTTAGGGCAGTTGCCAGCATGAACTGCTCGGAGTTCTTGCCTGCCTCTTTCCCAGCGGCGAGAGAGTGTCCGTGTGTTTCATGGTCTAGTCGTTGGGTTGTCTAGTCACTCAATCGGGGGTCGATCTGATCGCTCGATTGACCTCCTTCATCTGGAAGCCCATCCTCCTCTCTTTAGACTACAGAGAGAAGGACAGAGTACAAGAGAGAGAGAGAGAGAGAAAGAGAGAGTCTACATGTTGCCTCCTCCATTGCTCTAGTCTCCATGGGCCCTCCTGGCCCCGTCATCGCCATCCTCCTCCTCTGTGGCCGGGTTTGCCTGTCCGCGCGGTCAGCGGAGTGAGATACGTGGTGGTACTTTGGATGCGGTGCGGCACGCACCTACCCTATGACCTACTCCGTTGTAGGCAGCGATGGGGAGGGGCGCTCCACTGTGCACTATGTCACCGCATGCCGTGTCAGCGCACACCCGGTCGCCTGTCAGCCCATGCCGCTATCAGACCTGCAGGGCATGGGTCGTGGTGGGCTGTTACTCCAAGTCGGGCGCGTTTCCCTCGCCTAGCTGGTCGCATGACGAGGTGGAACCCTTCCCGTAGGTCGGGCGAGGCGAGGACTCCTCCTTTTGTCAGGAGAGGCGGAGCACTCGCACATAGGTCGGGCCGGTCGGCTCTACCGCATCTATCAGTTCGCCTGATAGAGTGGCTTAACCGTCTAATCCCTCATCTTTGGGTATCCGGAATATTTATACCCGACAGTAGCCCCGAAGCGCTTGTTGAGATCCTTCACTGGATCTCACAAGGGGTCTTGCCACCGAGTATACGTGCCCTTAGCCAAAGGTACCGTTCGCGCTGGGTGCACGCAAGTACCCCCAGTGGGTGTAGCCCCCGAGCCACTGGGTGAATCAAGAATTCACGCAGAGGGTTATCTCGTCACGGGCTTGCCTCTTGCCGTCGGTCGGATATGGCCGAGGAACGGTTGGGTCCTTCTTGAACTCCAGTGGTTGACCCCTCCCTGGCACTCATGCTCTTGTCAGTTACGAGCATCGCTGCTTGTCTCCATAGCCTTCCTCTCCATCTGTGCGGCCCTGGCGGTGATGTGAATATCCTGGCATCTAGGGGATGGATCACAATGCGGTCATCCGTGCTGATCCTCCTTCACCAGGAAGGCGCTCTGCCTAGGCTTTCGGCATCATCCATACAGACGATGCTTTAGTAGTTTGTTCTTGTACATGACCATAGGTTGGTTATCATCTAATTATACTTTGCATTGGATTTTATTCGAAGAATGGAAGATGTCATTATGCTTTGTGCCAGGGTGTTTTTTCGCTCTTTTTCCTCTTATCTCTACTTTTATGGTTTATGCGGTTGTGGGTCGGCCTCCTTGCGAGTTCGCTCTCCGGGCCTCCGCATGTAGAGAGGATTCTACCAGGAGGTGTCTCGTCTTTCCATCGTCTCCCTCGCGCATCCCTTTTGATCAGAACGGGGGGGGGGGTTGAGCCATGCCATGCTTTTCCTTGATGGATGAAGCTTGGTGCTCATCGACCTACTAACGGGTAGTTCGAGTGAAGCCCTGGTTCCTATTCTCAGGGATCCGACATAGACCAGGTTGTGGTCGACTTCAGACTCTTGGTGCCCGATCCATATAGTTACCAGGTCCGTTCGACCGGACCCAGCGGCTCATTGCTTTTCTTCGGGGGGAATACCATGGGTCATTTTCGCAAACCAAGACTCGAACGCGGGTTCAGATGCCCACGGTGTTCTGCACGCTAGGGTATTGACTGCTAGCGGACCCATCCGTCCTGTGTATTGCCATGCTCAGGGATACCCTTAGCAGTAAGATTTGTAGGTAGGGATCGACGGCTCTGGAACTCGATGGTGCAAGAAACACAAAGATTTAGACAGGTTCGAGCCGCGAGTTGCATAATACCCTATGTCTTGTGTGGTGGTTTGTATTGCCTTAGGTGTTGATGTGTTTCGAAGGGGTACCTGCCCGCCCTTATATATCCGAGGGGGGACAGGTTTACATGGAAAGTCCTAGCCAAGTATAGTTGGAATCCTACTACAACATGATCAGGTAGTTTTCTTTGTACTGCGGCTAGTTCTACACCTATCCGTGTAGTTACAAGAGAGGTAAGGTACATCCATGAGCTATCCCTTACTCTAGAACATTCTATGCCTATAAGCAGTCCCGTTACCCCGGGTCTGACAAGCCCCCGAGCTCTTCGTAGCCGAGTTCTGTAGGCGTCGAGTACTTGGCTGGGCGTCTTCGAGTACTTCAAGTAGTCAGAACATCCTTCTGGTTGCTCCTGGTCCTTACTTCAGATACATCGAGTAGTCCTCCAAGTACTTCTGGTTGCCTCGAGGCTGTGAGGTGCTCAAGCCCCAAAATCTTGATCTTATATGGTGCGCGAAGTACTCATGCTCTATATGGAGTAGCCCCCGAGCCTTAGGTTGAATCGCAGAATCAGGCTGAGGGTCACTTCAGTCTTTTTTCTTCTTTATTTTCCAAAAAAAATGAAAAATAAATCTCTGATGCATATATCTCGCAACCCCCGAGTCTTGAATTTAAATCTCTCAATTTAGATTTAAGAATCAAAGAAAACTCGTGGTAAAATAAGTGATGAAAACATCCCTGAAGAAGAAAGAATATGTTGATCTTCCTGGTATTCACGAAATTACCATCAGAGACCATATAAACTCGTTTAGTCACTTCTAGGGTTTTAAACCTTCTAACTCCTGGCCGCCATCAAATTCGGATTCACAGTTACTGACTGCCTGTGCCATCCATTGCCCCTCTCATAGCCCCCGAGCCAAAACTCATGACATTGAGATGGCTCCCAAGAAAGACAAATCCAAGGTTGAAGACGAAGCAGTTGCCAATCTTGCAACGGGCTGGCGCAAAAGTAAAATGTCTGAATCAGCGGTGCAAGATCTGGAGAATATGGGGCTCCTCCAAACTCAGGGCGTGATCCAATGGCGTGCAGGGGAAGGAGAGGATTACCCAATGGAAGGTACCCTTGAAACCGTTGTGTTCCGTGATTTCGTGGAACGTGGCCTTGCACTTCCCGTGTCGGAATTTTTCTATGCTCTTCTGCAATTCTGGGGAATCCAATTGCATCATCTGATTCCCCAATCCATTTTGCATCTTTCTATTTTTACTCATTTCTGCAAAGCATTCCTTGGCATTCTTCCCGACTTTCACCTTTTTAAACATTTCTTCATCTTTGTTCCCATCCCAAATGCCACCAAACCTGCCGTCGTCGACCGATGTGAACTAATACTCCGCCCTGAAACTCGGGATGAGTACTTAGCGTATGATCCAGCAGGTAAAGGACTCGAGTGGAAGAAATTCTGGTTTCATGTCAGGAACTTTGAATCTCCACTTCCAGAAAGAGTTCCTGGTGCCCCCCAAGTCCAAGAAAACTGGTCGAGTAATGGACCTGGTGGCAAGCAAGTTGAGTGCATCCTCAAAGCCATTGCGAATTGGAAAAATAAAGGAATCAATGGTGATCATGTGGTCTTCTCCTTTGTAAGCCGTCGGGTCCAGCCTCTCCAGCATCGGAAACATCATGCCTTCAGATATGAAGGTACAAAGGACCCCACCAGACTGTCACCCGAGGCAATGGCTTACTCTGAGGCAATCAGAAGATGTTACAAACTACTCGATAACTTTGACAAATCTTTGAAGCTACTAGTACTCTTTTGGGCAGCCAATCCTCCGGAGAAGACCAGAGTAAGTGCTAAGAAACACTGTCAAGTACTAGTAGATAAAGTTTTTGATCTCCTGATGAATCCTTGCCTCTTTTGCAGCAAAATTATAAGACATGGTATTGCATGCCTCTGACTTCTGGAGATGTTGCTCCTGATGAAAGCAAAAGGCGAAAGGCAACTCCTTGAGCTTTGTTGCAGAGGAAAATACCCCATCTCGATGCTGGCCAGTAAGAATCTGATACTTTTTAATTACATCATGTTTGCCTCAGCTTTCTTATTGCAAATTTTGCTTGGCTTGGATTCAATATCTGCCATCCCAAGTGAAGGATCAGATCCAGGACTTCCGTAACTGGATAGAGAGTAGTCCAGAAACAAGTACTCGATCCACCCCTGAATCTCTAATAATTGGGTTGATTGAAAACTCGATTGCTCTCTCCCCGAACATGGACATGCCTGGGATGTCAAAGGAACCGGCTCTTGTGGTACCCACACCTACTCCTGTGGATGGTACTTCAAATGCTGCTGGACTTGGCAGTGATAGAGCTGAAGGGTCAAAAAATCCCACTGTTCGACTAGTACCCTTTCAGTCTATGCCACAATCTACTCAAGAGGAGTTGGGTAAGGAGCTTTTTGATGATCCATTGTTGTCTGTAGACAATGTGAAGAAGCTTGCCGATTACATGCAATGGTCCTTTAAGTATACCAAGGTAATCCTTCTTCTGCTGCTGCTTGCCTTTGTCGAGTAGTTGATGATATCCAACCAATTTTGCCCTGTGTGTTACAGGATATTGCCAATCGGTCTTTTTTGAAGTCTCATGCTTTATATAAGACCGTCGATAATCGGAAAACCTTGGAGCAACAAAATGCCCTGATTGCCAAACGACTAGATGAATCCCTTGCTGCTCGGAACAAGCTATATGAAGCAAACCGAAAGCATCATCTAGAACTTTGTGACATGAAACGACAGATCAAGAGTCTTGAAGAAGAGAAATCAAAGCTCCAGGAAGATAAGTCAAAGCTTCAAGAACAGTTGCAGATCGCTCAAGCTTGTGAGTATTTGATCTTTTGTCTTGATATTGCTCTGCCAATGATAATCATTGAAATATCCTTCTATCAGGTTCCCCAAGTGACCATATTCGACTGGTAGCAGCTGCTCAAGTCATTGTGGATATGGTAGATTCTGAAGAAGGGTCGTCGAGTAGCAAGTCCTTGGTAGAGCGTCTAGAAGAGGCTCCCAAGAAGGTCTTTGACGTCATGACGGCCACCTCCAAGAATTATCTGACCCACATGATTGGAGTTGTCAAGTCTTACTTGCCTCAATTTAATTTAGCTCCCATAGCCAAAGGAATAGCTCCCGATTGCTCTGATGAGAAATTCCAGGACTATTGTAAAGAATCAGAAGTAATCGCTGAGGAAATTCGAAGAAATTTGGCAGAGTAAACTGTTTGTAACAACTCTTGTAATCTTCCATAAGATCTTGTCTTTGTAGATATTGTTTTTATCCTGTTGGTGTGTCTTCAGAAGTATGATCTGATACCGTAGGATAAGTACAAACTACTCGATCAATCGAATAGAATGTTCACATGGAGTAATCTCTATAGTTGATCAGTTAGGGTGAATCCCGTCGGATTACCCAGATAGTAAGACTGTAAAGATATCCATAAACTACTCGAGCAAGCGAGTAGTGTGTCCTGACCAAGGACTGGAGTAATTTCTATGAAAGATCTGTTAGGATGAACCCCGTCGAGTTATCCAAGATGAAATCCTCTTAGAAATATCCAATACCTATTCGAGCTTGCGAATAGGGTGTCTCATTTATAGACTTGGAGTAACTACTAAGATTGACCGGTTAGGATGAACCCCGTCGGGTTACCCCAGAAGGACAAAATTGAGTAGTATCCATAACATACTCGAGCGAGCGAGTAATTTTGCCTTTGACACAAGGCTGGAGTTCCTCATAGTTGACCTGTTATGATGAACTCCGTCGAGTTACCCAAGATGGACAAACTAGTAAAGGTATCCATATACCTTCTCGAGCTAGCGAGTAGGTTGTGTCCTTATATTAAGGACAAGGATGTGACTTGTATAGTTTTCCTGATAGAAAATTGTGTAAGCTATCCAGAGGGAGTTATCTAGGTCGGTATGAATCTGTAGAGATTATCCTGGTTGGATGAACTTTTTGGAGAGTAGTCAGAGATAATGCTGTCAAGTTGAAAACTGCCTTTAATGTAGTCGAAAAGCTAATGAAGACCTTTGCTTTTTTAAAGAGATCAACTGACATCACCATGTTACTTGGATCAAGGATAAAATCTACGCAAGTGCTCAATATTCTAGGAATTGGGTACCTCATTGCCATCTGCATCAGTGATTCTGTATGATCCAGGTCTTGTAACCTTAGTTACGATGAAAGCACCCTCCCATCTGGAATTTAACTTGTGCAATCCTGTCTCATCTTGAATCCTTCATAATACTAGATCTCCAACGTTGAAAGATCTTTGCTGGACATTGCGATCATGATAGCGTCTGACTCCTTGAAGATATCTAGCCGATTGGGTTAAAGCATTGATTCTGGCTTCTTCGACTGAATATAACTCAAGTTGTCGAGCTTCATCTGCTTCTCCTTCTTGATAGGCTTCTACTCTTGGAGATTTCCACATGATATCTGTGGGTAGTATACCCTCTGACCCATAAGTGAGGAAGAAAGGAGACTGTCCAGTTGCTTTGCCAGGCTGCGTCCGCAGCCCCCAGACCATATGGGGTAGTTCTTGAATCCACTTGCCACCTTTCTTGGTGTTAGCGTCATAGAGTCTTTTCTTCAAGCCGTCGAGTACTAAGCCATTGATGCGCTCTACTTGACCATTTGCTCGAGGGTGTGCTACTGAAGCATATTTGACCTCAATGTAGGAGTTGTCGCAGAAATCCCAAAAAGATTGTGACGTGAAGTTAGAGCCAAGATCCAAAGATTGTGACGTGAAGTTAGAGCCAAGATCCGTAATGATGGCGTGAGGAAATCCGAACTGGTGAATGATGTTGGAGATGAAGTCCACTGCTCTATCCGATGAGATCTTGACAATGGGCTTGTACTCGATCCATTTGGTAAACTTGTCGACTGCTACCAGCACATGATTAAATCCTCCTGGAGCTACTATTAGTGGTCCGATCATGTCCAAACTCCAACAGGCGAACGACCATGATGGAGGGATTGTTATCAGGTTGTGTAACATGAGTCTTTTTGCCAAAGAATTGATAGCCAGGGCATCATCTGACAAGGTTTTCTACGTCTGAAACAGCTGTTGGCCAAAAGAAACCTGACCTGTAAGCCTTGCCGACTAGTGTTCTTGATGCGGCGTGATTGCCGCAAACTCCTTCGTGTATCTCTCTGATGATGTCTTTGTCTTTTTCAAGGGTGACGCACTTCATGAGGATGCCAGAAGCAGAGCGCTTGTATAGGTTGTCACCAACAATGACGAAACCCTTGCTACGCCTGATGATGCGGGCAGCTTCAGCGCTTTTAGGATCAACATGTGGTGGAAGCTTAAACTCCTTGATGAAGTCAATAAACTGGATCCGCCAATCTTCTTCAATCATCAGTACTTCTTTGATTGTGACTGGGGCCTCCGTGTCAGTGGCTTGTTGGCTTTGTACGTTGACTGATGGATGATGAAGTTCATGGACAAAAACTCCAGGTGGAACAGCTGCTTGAGTAGATCCGAGTTTGGAAAGGACATCGGCTCCCACGTTATTGTCACGATCTACGTGGTGGATTTCCAATCCTGAGAAGTTGTTTTCGAGCTTTTTGATTTCTTCGACATCCATTGTATCCTTGTTGATGTCCCATTCTTTATTTACTTGTTGGACGACGAGTAGAGAATCGCCGTAGACAAGTAGTCGCTTGACGCCGAGAGAAACTGCTAGTCGAAGGCCGTGTAGCAGTGCCTCATATTCAGCTTCATTGTTGGAGACCTTAAACAAGATTTGGAACACATACTTCAATTGTTCTCCCTTGGGGGAGATGAACAGAACTCCCGCGCCGCCTCCGTCGAGCTTGAGTGAGCCGTCAAAGTAAATTACCCAATGCTATGGAACATTATGAGGTGCTGAAATTTGATTTTTCCCGCCATTCAGCTAAGAAGTCGACTAGTGCTTGTGACTTGATTGTTGTTCTTGGCTTGAAGTTGATTTCCAAGGCTCCCAGTTCAACTGTCCACTTTGAAATTCGTCCAGTGGCATCCCGATTGTGAAGTATATCCCCTAATGGGAAGTCAGTTATTACTGAGATCTTGTACTCGTCGAAGTAGTGTCGAAGCTTCCTGGAGGTGATTAGAATTCCATACAGAAGTTTTTGAATTGATGGATATCTAACCTTTGATTCAGAGAGTACTTCACAAATGAAGTAAACTAGTCTCTGGATGCCGTAGGCATGGCCTTTCTCCGGTCGTTCGACTACTATCACCGTACTGACTACATGAGTAGTCGCAACGATGTAGAGGAGTAGTTTCGCGCCAGGTAGTGGAGCTGTTAGAGTCGGCGGTGACTGGAGATGATGCTTGAGGTTCTCGAGTGCTTCCGCGGTTTCTGTAGTCCACTCGAATTTGTCTTGTCGCTTTAGGAGCTTGAAGAAGGGTAAGCCCCGTTCGTCAAGCCTGGACAAGAACCGGTTCAAAGCTGCCATGTAGCCTGTAAGCTTCTGGACGTCCTTGATAGTAGCTGGAGTGTCCATGGCCATAATGGCGTTGATCTTTTCTGGATTGGCCTCGATTCGTCGGTTGCTGATGATGAATCCGAGTAGTTTCCCTGAGGGTACGCCAAAGACACACTTGGTTGGGTTGAGTTTCCAGCGGAATTTTCAGAGGCTATTGAAGGTATCTTCTAGGTTACTGATGAATTGATCCTAGGTCTTAGTTTTGACGACAACATCGTCGACATAAGCTTAAACATTGTGATGTAGCTGATCGGCAAAGCATAGTTGTATCACACGCTGGTAGGTTGCACCAGCGTTTTTCAACCCAAAGGACATGGTCTTGTAGGCGTATGCCCCGTAGGGTGTGATGAAGGCCGTCTTGATTTGGTCTTCTTCTTTCAGGGCAATCTGATGATACCTTGAGTAGCAGTCGAGGAAAGATAACAGGACACATCCTGCTGTAGAGTCGATTACTTAATCAATACGTGGTAGCCCGAAAGGATCCTTTGGGCAATGCTTGTTTAGATCGGTGTAGTCGACGTACATCCTCCACTCGTTGTTGTTCTTCTTCTGGATGAGTACAGGGTTGGCCAACCACTCAGGATGGTAGACTTCCTTGACAAACCCCGCTGCAAGTAGTTTCGCCAGCTCTTTCTTGATGGCTTCTCGCTTGTCCGGTGAGAAACACCGCAACCGTTGCTCCTTTGGTGTGGCTTTAGGGTCGACCTTCAAGGCATGCTCGATCAACTCCTTGGACACCCCTGGCATATCCGCTGGTTTCCACGCGAATACATCTCGGTTGGCCCTAAGGAAGTTGACGAGCTTGAGTTCCTATTTGTCGTCCAAACCTGCTCTAATGATGGCGGTTTTGGAGTCGTCTCCCTCTTGTAGCTGGATAGTCTTGGTGCCCCCGTCACCAGTTGGTTTAACCTATGACTGGCTTGGCTTCTTGGAAGGCATCAACTCCTTGAGTGAGAGTTCCTTAGCAGCGGCAAGTATTTCGCTGACAGAGCTAGGAACCCGGATTGTGGCAGTATGATCTATTGCTTCCTTGTCGCACTCGAAGGACATGAGGAGGTCTCCACATAAGGAAAGTACTCCTGTATTACCCGGCATCTTGAGGAGCAGGTACACATAGTGTGGCACTGCCATAAACTTGGCTAGCGCTGGTCTTCCCAGGATAGCATGGTAGGAAGATTCGAAGTCGGCTACTTCGAACTTGATGTACTCTGTCCGGAAGTTCTGTTCTGTACCGAATGTGACCGGAAGAGTGACCGAGCCAATTTGTGTGGAAGAATTTCCGGGGACAATGCCATAGAATGGAGCCTTGCTTGGAGTGAGAAGACTCATGTAGTTGAGGCCCATCCTGGCTAATGCACTTGTGAAGATCAGGTTGAGCCCGCTTCCGCCGTCGATGAGTACTCGAGTGAACTTGGAGCCTTGGACGACTGGGTCGAGTACTAGCGAGAACTTTCCAGGTGCAGAGAAGCTGGTCCATTGATCTTCCCTGGAGAAGATAATGGGGACCTCGCCGTATTTCAGTGGCCTCTGAATTGCTGGCTCGACTGAAAGGATCTCTCTGATTAGGAGCTTCTGGGCTCGCTTGGAGAAGTTGGGATCTCCTCCAAATATGACGTTGACGACATTTTGTTGCTGTTGGAAACCATCAGGGTCTTTCTTGTCGTCTTCATCATCTTTGTTCTGCTTTTTTCTTAGGAGCGTCTGCAGGTGCCGACTGAAAAGATTTGCGCAGGATCGTGCACTCCCACATCGAGTGGTTGCTCTTGGGGTGGATTGGACACCTTTTGTTGTGAAGAATCTTGCAGAACTGATCCTGCGGTTTGTCACCCTTCTTACCACGCGGGGTGCAATCCATGGTGCCGACAGTGTCGTTAGGCTTGCGCTTACATGCAGGATCCCGCTGGTTACTGGGCCCTCCACGGTCGTTGTGGCGCTTCCTATTGTTGTCATTGTTATGGCGTGGGAAGCAACTGCGTTCCTGCTCTTCTTCGTCCGCCCATCGCTGCATCATGTCTCGTAGCTTCACTACCGTTTTGGGGCGATTACGCCCGAAGTCACGGTACAGAGACTGGACGGTGATGCCACTCTGGAAGTAGTCGATGACGTCGTCGTCGGCGACGTTGGGGATGGTGGCTCTTGTGTCGAAAAAGCGCTTGACGTAGGGTCTGATCGACTCGCCTTGCTCCTACTTGCACATGGACAGGGCGTGTCGAGTAGCTACTCGATGTAGCGACCCTTGGAAGTGGTCGATGATGGCCTTCTTGAGGTCATCCCGCGAGTGTATGGACTCGCGCGCTAAGCTTTCGAGCCACGTGAGGGGTGCGGGCTTCAGGGCCATCGGGAAGTAGAGGACCTTGGTGTTGGTGTCTCCCCCTGCAACACTAACAGCGGTCGAGTATAAACGTAACCATTGAGCAGGGTCTTGCTTACCGTCGTACTTTTAGATGTTCGTAGGCTTGAAATCCTTCGGGTACTCAATGTTGTTGAAGACTCTGCTGAGGGCTTGGAAGCGATCGGAGTTGTCTGCAAGCTGCGATCTACGTCTTGCGTTGATGATGTCCCATGCGTCCATTATAGAGTCAGCTACCTCTTCCCTGTTGTGCCCGCGGTTGTTGTCGTTGCGATTTGGCAGAGGCCCAGGGGCTTGGTTTGCCGGTGGTTGGCCACCCATGGGTCGATGGATGCTTGCAACTTCCTGATCCTCCTGGTTTCTCTGATTTTGCTGCTCCAACTGTTGTTGACGATGATGGCCTCCAGGAGTACGACTTGCTTGAGGTATGACTATTGCGGTGGCCCTCGACCAGGTGCCATGGAGTGAGGACAATGGATTTTGTCTCTCGAGTTGCTCAACAGCATTCTTGGCAAGGTGTATGACACGTTCCATCTCTGGGTTTTGAGGCATCTGCATGAGCCGCAGGGTTGCTTCTGTCATCGCGGCGATTTGGGTTCTGAAGACTGGATCCGCGATGTTGTTGAATTCATTGTTGAGGTTGCGCGTGGGGAGGCGAGCTCGCTCAGCAGCTTGAGCTCTGCGTTCTCCTTTTCGTTTATTTCTTGCCTTGCGAGCTGTGCAAGTAGCTTCATCCTCATTTTGTGGGGCGTCTTGGGTTAGATTGTCTTATGAAATCTGATCCAATGCTTCATTGGGATTGTGCTGACTGGGAGTACCTTTAGGTTGTTGGATGATCACTGGAACCAAGCGTTCAGGAGAGAAGCTTTCCAGGTCTGATTCGTAATCAGCTAGGACAGTTCCTCCGGACCCAGTTTCCCTCTCGGTTACGAGGGGAGTACCATGTTGTAATGGGAGATCATCAATGCTGGCAACTTCCCGAAGGTTGTCGAGTAGTTCTGCGAGAGTATAACTTTGGCAGGACTTGAGTTGGATTTTTGCCAACGCATTGGTGATAAAATCCAGGTTTTCATGGGATGACTCTACTGGATCTGGGTATATGTCGAAAACAGGTGCCTCCCGGCTAGCGGTGACTGAGTGTCTCTCGACGTAGAGAGGGTGATCCGAGCTATTTCCATAGATGGATCTGATCATCTGTCTGTAAGTAGATGATGAATTGCACAACCCGAAGATGGGCTGAGCAAGAGGAGTCCCAACCCAAGTAGGTTTCGGTTTGAGATTGATCTGAGTCCGAGTGGAACTCGAGTTGTCTTCGAGTTTCGCCTCGATCTCCTTAGCGAGGTCGGGAAGCAACATGATACTATGATCGACTGATCCAGCGAGTTTGTTGGAGTCTTCCAATGTGGTGATCTTCAGTGTGGGTGAGTTGGTTAGGTGGCTGTCGAAGCCGCCCGAACCATTGGCGACGCAAACCCTTGAGCCGAAGATGAAGGTGACGCCTTGAGGAGGCGCCGTGGTGCTGAAAGCGAAAGTGGCCATCGAACTCGCCGATGAACTCACCGAGTCCCCTACCTGGCGCGCCAGCTGTCGGTGTTTACCACCAAGCCTGCTTAGGGATACCCTTAGTAGTAAGGTTTGTAGGTAGGGATCGACGGCTCTGGAACTCGATGGTGCAAGAAACACAAAGATTTAACAGGTTCGGGCCGCGAGTTGCATAATACCCTACGTACTGAGTGGTGGTTTGTATTGCCTTAGGTGTTGATGTGTTTCGAGGGGGTACCTGCCCCCCTTATATATCCGGGGGGACATGTTTACATGGAAAGTCCTAGCCGAGTACAGTTGGAATCCTACTACAGCACGATCGGGTAATTTCCTTTATACTGCAGCTAGTTCTACACCTATCCGGGTAGTTACAAGAGAGGTAAGGTACATCCATGAGCTATCCCTTACTCTAGAATATTCTATGCCTATAAGTAGTCCCGCTGCCCCAGGTCTGACAGCGACTGTTGAACCCGTTGGAGGGCCAGTCTCCGAACCCCATGTGTTAACAAGCCCCTATGACCCGTATACAGCCCCGTATCCCAAGTGCAATTTTTCCTGCCATCTTGGCCCGAGGAGCCGAGATCGTGTGTGTTGTGGGGTTCTAGGGGTACCCACAGCCGGGTGGCGGAACGCACCCGCCTATTCCCAGTGAGGGAGTACTCGGGGGAGTACTAGGCGATGGGGCTGGATCTACGCTGAGAAAGGGACTCAAGAACACACGATTTAGAGTGGTTCGGGCCGCCGGAGCGTAATACCCTACGTCTACTGGGAGATGTATTGTTCTTGGTGGTGTGTATGAACCTATCCTCTGCTGGCCTTGGCTCTTGCCCAGCCTGAGGTTTTCTAGCGGCGCCCCCCCTTTTATAGATCAAGGGGGAGCGGATACATAGGACGTTGGTGCCCCGATAGGTGGGCCCAACGTGACTGTAGCTACAGTGGTAGCGAATCTTTCCTCCGATATGCACACTGCTGCTTTCCTGACTCAGGGGGGTCTTTTCTTGTCCCGTCAGCTAGGCGCCCGTTGGAGTAGCGTAGCTTGCGGCGTGGCCTGCTGAGGCTATTATGTAGCGTCATAATGGGCGAAGCTGAGCCGTCGTATCCATCTGGCAGACGCAGTATGGGCGGCGCCAGCGGCTCCACTGCCTTGGTAATACGCGATCAATAGTATCCCCTGGTCAATGAAACGCCTCAGCTTCTGTCATATCAATGCAGACGTTCATCTACCGCAATAAATGCAATGGTGGGTGAACGTTGGTATGGAAACCCAAACGGCCATGTCTTGCAGACACGTGGCGGCCCCGGACCACCCCGACGCGGGGCATCGATCTCTTCCCTTAGTGAGGGGTCCGGTTACTATACAGGGGGTCCGGGACCCCATGAGGGGTCCGGGACCCTGCGGGGGTCCGGTCTCCTTGGGAGGTCCGGAGCCCCGGCAGCTGGCGCACGAGTTCCTGCCTCTTCCGGGACACGTGGTGTCTCCGGACCTTTCCCGACTATGGAACGGTCCGGGCCGCTGCTGGGAGAACAGGACTCCGGACCGCAGGGGTCCGGCTGTTTGGATGTAGTTAAGGATAACTACAAGATCCTTGCCTAGACACAGCAAGAGGGGCTACCCCAGTCCTGGGGTACCGACAGTGTGCTACTGGGGATCTTGCTTACGGTCTGCCAAGGCTTCACCGGCATGCGATCTCCGCGATTGGCGCCCAATTCGCGATCGTCGAACCTCCCTGTCAATCGTGCATCTAGAGAGGAATTCAAAAAGGAAGGGTTAAAGGCTTGTACCTTGATTACCCAACCATCGCTCATTACCTAGCTGTTTGTGTGTCAGGAAGCCGCGGGGTCATGCAATGTAGAAGTCGAGGAGTCGTGGGGGACACAGTTCTGGAGCGCGTCTATAAATGCTCCGCTCTCCCCGTCGAGGGTACTTTGCCTGTGATGTTCATCATCCTCTCGCATTTAGTCAGAGGGAAAAGAAGTCCATTCGACGCGTACCACATTGCCGCAATTGCCGCAGAGAAGTGGCCTGCCGATGGCGATGCCTTGTGCGAGGCGTTTCGGAGACCCCCGCGCCTTCGTGCTGTCCTTCATTGCCAGGGGTGAGCTCCTGTGATTGGGATCTTCGTCTTGCTTGCGCTGGTCGTTCCTGTCTACTGACTCAAACACATTTATCTTTTTACCTTTTCTCTTTGTCCTAAAGTTTTCCAACCCTATGTGTTGTTCGTCTCTCGTCTCCATGGTGTGAGGGGGCGCGTTAGCTGGCCTGCTGAGTCTAGGGCAATCCAGCGTGCATTTGCCTTGACGGGGCCGCTCCCGAGCGAGCGTTAATTGGATCTTCGTTGGGCTCCACGGCGAAACCGGTCTAACCGGCCCACCAAAACGGTCTGACCGGATCTCATGGAGGTGCTGTAAGGAGCCCTCTACGAGGTGCACGTGACGTGATCGTGCCACAGCGTGTTTTAGCATCAACACACTTTTTGGCGACTTCGCTAGGGAGAAAAAAATCTGGCTATCATGGCCGATCCATCAAACTCCAGCGATATGACGGCACTTGAAGGATTACCAGAAGACCAACGCAAGGGCATCGACATAAATATTCTCACTGTTAATGGGTAACAGAAAAAGGCATCATCATGATGAAGATATTTGTCATCGATGAGTTGAGGATGTACGACCTACCAAAGTATAGTAAGTCCACAACCAGCTTTATAAGTGGTTTGCTTAATTTTGTGGATGATCTGATTGATAAAAAGAAGAGCGTGGATCCAATTCCTGATATTCAAAAGTTAGCTATCGAGAATCCAGCTAATAATAATTCTTGTGAAACTTTGCCTAATATTGCTGGTCAAGATGAAATTCAGCCGTCTCAAGCTGAAATTGTTAACCCAAAATCCCCTAACGGGAGCAGCTCGGGGGCATAAAGGTAAAGATAAAGGGGCCGATTGTGACAAAACCGGTCTGACCGGTTTCAATACCGGTCAAACCGTTTAATCCAAGGTTTTGCAAAATAAATCAAAACCTAAAATGGTTAAGCCTAAAAAACCCGAGATCGTTGTTTGAAAAATTGTTGAATTCAAAGGCCGTCATAAGCATAAAAAGAAAAGGGTTGAAGCCAAATAAGGACCTTCCGACTAAATCCTCAAAACAGATGGATATCAAACGTGCTAGTCAGCCTAAAAAATGTCTGGCAAATTCTAAAACATCGAGTCCATCATCGGAATCGGCAATAGAATAATTTGTCTACATTGATTTCGTTTCCATCATATGGCTCACCGATGAATATGCCATGGGTCTCTTATTTTAGCATGCTTTAGTCTTGTCCACTGTGATTTAATAATTCATATATGTCATTTCTTTCTAGATATTTATATATAGATTATATTACCTATAGGGTGCTGGTAATTAATGAGCCACCACCTATGCATAGTGATCGTTTTGAGAAAGAAAAATGATCTATAAAGGAAAAATAAGCGTAAGGTGGTCAAGCAGGTCTATCGTGCCAAAAAGGATGGTAGAAGTTTAGATTTGACACTAGACATAGAAAAGCTAAAAATTGAAAAATCATCGGCTAGTTCTATTGATCAAATTGCCCCTGATATTGAGCATGTTTCAAACAATATATCTGAACAAGAGTCAAGTTCAGCTGGGGGGCAACACGAAAAGGAAAATGCCCGATCTGCGAAGACCGGTCTGACCGACCCTAGAACGGGTCCATCTGGGGATTTTAAGAACAGCTCTAAAACTGAGAGGAAGGAAAGGCCAAGTAATGAAGAACTTTTGGCCAAATATAACAAGGAAGAGGTTTCTCATAAGTAGAAGAGTCAGCCAAATAAAAATGAGATGGCGAAGTCATTGCCAAAACATCAAGAGCAATCAGATCTTCCTCAACAACAAGGTATTCATGTATTTGCATCATATCCTTTCGATGGACCGTTGATGCCTTGGTTTTGGTCACATTCGGATTATTATTCACCTTACAATTATAACATGATACGCATGCAACTATATGGTATACAATATCCTATCTCATATTCAAATTATGGTTCATCACAACTACCGATTGCTGCTAGTAGTAATCTGACCAAGATCGGTGCATGTGCTAATCTTAAACAGTATGAGAACAACAACAAGCCAGGTTATAAGTACACAGCCGAGGTGGCGCCCCTTGGGTTTATCTCATACCTAAAAGAGAAGACTACAAATAATGCGTTAGAAAGAGGCAATAGAGCGACCAACTGAAGAGCAGCCAGCTAAGCCGACAAAGATCAGGAAGGAGTGGAGTCCCAAGCAGGTTAATCCAGTTTCAGCTTGAGCCAATCAAGTTATGGCCGATAGTGTCTATCGTCCTTAGAAAAGTATATGGCATATGAATTGTTCATCAGTGTCCTTAGACAGTTTTGGTCCAGAAGATTATTTTTTAACATGCAAGCATTGTAGAAAAACAGGAGGACATATGTTGACGACCAAAATTGGCAGCAATCGGTCTGACCGGTACTCACAGGTGGTCTGACCGGTCTGAAGTAGCGGATCGTCCACGGCCACAGGTGGACCATCCGCAAGTCAGGACGTTCGGATATCCGAATGTTCTGACTTGGTTCTACTGCTAATTCTAAAGGTGCAGACCATCCGCAAGTTCGGACATCCGAACGTTCTAGCCTGTTCACAGTGGAATTCAACGATCGGACATCCGAACCAAGGCGTGGACCGTCCGCGGTCTGTAGGCGAACAGTCTACCTTAGACCAACCAATCTAATCGATGGGTCAGACCGGCCCAATGCAGAATCCGAGTACAATTAAAGATTTTCATAGATTTAGATGTGTAAAAAGATTTCTTGCGGTGCAAGCCCTCCCCACCCTATAAATATAAATATAAAAGGGCTACTACCGATTGAAAATATCCAATCGAATTTATCAAACACATTTATCTTTTTATCTTTTCTCTTTGCCCTAAACTTTTCCAACCCTATGTGCTATTCGTTTCTCATTTCCATGGCATAAGGGGGTGCCCTAGCTGGCCTGTCGAGCCTAAGGCAATCTAGCGTGCACTTGCTCTGATGGGTCCCTCCTGGACGAGCGTTCATTGGATCTTCGTCGAGCTCTCCGGCAAAACTGGTCTAACCGGCCTACCAAACCGGTCTGACCAGATCTCGTGAAGGTGCTACAAGGAGCCCTCTAGGAGGTGCACGTAATGCACTCGTGTGATGGCGTGTTTTAGCATCAACACCTTCTCTACCGGTTTGAGCTCTCACTCTTCCGTTTTGCCGCCTAGCAGGTCCTCCTCGGCGATGAGCTCCGCCTGCTGTCGTCTCCGTTTGTGGAGCGTTCTCGTTGCTAGCCCTGGGCATTCGGGTATTTCGGGTTGGGTAATTCGGGTAACGAGAAGTTCAGGTAATTAGAAATGCTACCCGAAATCTACTCGAGAATATCGGGTTCGGGTTTTCCTGAAAATCCCGATCAACAACTAAGTCTTTGTCTCTCCCATTAGGCAACAAGTAAAAAAAGGATCACATACAAAAGAAAGATCAATATATCACTATTATTGTACAAATCAAACAAACAAGCAATCAACAAATCAAACTAATAAATTTCTTATTTAGTTGTTGGGGGTCAAGTGAGTGGGTTAGGCCATGATCTATTAGGTTTTCAATAAAGTTCGGGTAATTCGGGTATCGGGAGTCAATACCCGAATTAAATTCGGGTTTCTTAACTTACTATCCGAAATAGTGATCGGGTATATCAAGTTCGGGTAATTCGGGATCGGGTTCGATCTTCGGGTTCGGGAAATTTTGCCTACCCCTACTCGTTGCCAAGTTTTCCCACGCCGCGACCCCAAGGAGAGCCTCGCCGCGTCCCCATACAGCCCCTGTGCACATGCCCCTACCATTCTACCACCCCTCGCCGCCGGTGAGGCCACGGCTGCCTTGCGCCGCGCCATGTGCGGGCCACACCCCGCGTTGCAGCTGTAGCGCCCCAAGCCAAGATGTTGCAAAGATTATTTTCGAATTTTACAAGAGATTATTTTCGAATTTTACAAGAGATGATTTACATTGTTGCAATGGGTGATTAGTTTTTTTAATATTTTCAATTTATTATTTCTAATGTTGCAACATATATTTTTGAATATTCCAAAAGATAAATGTTAGTGTTGTAAATATTGTTTGCATGTTACCATTTTGAGTGAACATTGCATGTGACATGCTGTACTATGGGAATTTTATATCTCGAAATTAATTGTAATAGTTTTTATATCTCGAAATTAATTGTTATAGTCAATTTCACCTATATTTTTCTATGTTGCAAGGTATCCGATATTATCTTAGTGACTTTCAATGTTGTGATGGAGCATTTAGTGAAAAATTTTCTAGACATCGGTAAGAGCATCTCCAGCAGTCCCCCAATCTCCAATCCAACTACAACCCTGTTTGGTTCATGGGTCTTTTGCATAAGTCACAGGGATTTATGGGGCTAAACAACCAAACAGAGGAGATTTTTTGGGGCTAAAAGTGTGTTTGGGGCTAGAGAATAAGAAGACCCCCCTTTAGGAGTTTTTTTTTGAGACGTTTAGAGCCCGTTTAGTTACTAAAAATTTTCATCCAAAAAGTTTTGACTCCCCTTTTAGATACATGCATAGAGTATTAAATATAGTTAAAAAAATAAAACTAATTGTATAGTTTCGATGTACACGACGAGATGAACCTTTTGAGCCTAATTAGTGCATGATTAGCTATAAATGCTACAGTAACCCATATGTACTAATGATGCGGTCAAAAATCTCAAAAGATTCGCCTCGCGGTTTCCAGGTGAGTACTGAAATTAGTTTCTTAATTAGTGTCCGAAAATCCCTCCCAACATCTGGTCAAACATTCGATGTGACATCCAAAATTTTTTATTTCACCAACTAAACACACCCTTAGCCTACATGAGGCCTACTATTTCATTCCCTGCCCTGGTCCCCACCTTTTGGATGCATGCATATTAAGGGTAACATGGTATTTTGTGCACTCATTTATTGACATCTTGTCCCTTTTAGTCCTTGGAACCTATTTGGTAGGGACTAAAGTTTTTAGTTTGAGGACTAAAATTAGGTCTTGTTTAGATTCCAAAACGCAAAATGTAAAATTTTTGTAAATCGCTTGCATGATGTATTAAATGTAGTAAAAAAATAAATCGCATTACACAAATGGACTGTAAATCGCGAGACGAATCTAATGAGCCTAATTAGGACGTGATTTGACACTAAATTGCTACATTAATGCTACAGTAAACAAGCTCTAGTGATGGATTAATTAGACTCATTAGATTTGTCTCGTAGTTTACAGACGAGATATGTAATTAGTTTTGTGATTAGTCTACATTTAATACTTCAAATATTGAAGATTCCCTTAGTATAGGGACTTTTAGCAACCAAACACCACCTACCATATTGGGAAAGTAGATAAGAAACTAATGTTCCAACAGTCTTTTAAAATATTTTCTTTTTTTCAATAGTTATTGGGACATCCCAACAATCCACTTTACCTCTCCCTAAATAAATAGGGAGTTGTGACGCTACCAATAAGATAGTTGAACTGAGAGAGGGTTATTGGGAGATTGCAAAAGCAACCCCAATAATGCTAAAACTATTATTATGACATCTCCTAATACTAATTATTGAAAAAAATTATTGAGAAACTGCTAAAGATTTTTTTAAATATGAAAAAACTGTTGGAGATGCTCTAGGTCGTTTCGAAAACCAAAATCCACCTTTTTTTGGTATCAACGGCTCCCGAGAGGCCGAGACCCGCATTCCTCAAGATACGCGAGAAAAAGAGAACCGCCAGCCTAAAGCCCTCAACCAAATCATTGGGGAGCAAAACTCTTCGCTCGCCCACCAAATCAGCAGATCTCACTTCCACCGATACCTCGCTTTCTTCGAAATCAGGCAAATATTCGAGCATTTCCATCAATCCATCCAAGATTTGCTCCCATATTCCATGTAGGAGTCCCGTTTCCCTTGGCGATCGGTACTGCACCGGGTTGGGGGTGGTGGCGATGGAGTGCCCACCACCTGTTCGATGTGAGGACGGCGAAACAGAGTGGGCGGAGGTGGCGAGGAAATACCTCCATGTGGTCTCCTCGGGCGACGAGGCGGCGGCGGTGAGGGCCACGCTCGAGATCAAGCGGCTGGCCTGCCACGCTCCGGATTCTGCCATGCGGGTCGCGGCCCGGGCGCTTGTCGGCCTCCGCGCCCGGTCGCCGCCTCCTCGTCTGCAGGCGGCGGCATCGCAGGCCCTGTGCTCCGTCGTTGGCGTCGACGGTGGCAGGTTCGCCGCCGAAGCTGTTGATGCGGGTTTCTTCCCCGTGGCGCAGAGGCTGCTCCCGGAGGCCGAGGAGGTGCCCCAGAGGATCATGTTGAGGTGCCTCAGCTGCATCCTGACCTTACACGCAACTAGCCGTGTGGTATTTGGGAGGGGCGGTGGCGCAGAGGTTATCTTGGACCTATTTCCGGGCTGCTCTGGGGCAACGAAGCGGCGCTTGGTGGAAATTTTGAGCGCGTTAGCATTGATGAAAGAAGTCCGGCGCCTGCTCCTAAATGATGGAAAGGTCGAATACCTCGTTGCGGCCATTTCGTTGGGTAACTTGGCGTCAAGGACCAGAGCAGCTCAGGCTGCTGGCCTGCTTGGTGCATCAACTATAGGCCGATCTTTGCTGGTTGAGATGGGTGCGCCGGTGGCACTAGTTGGCCTCATGAGGAATGGTGATTCCTCAGCAAACCTTGTTGCCGCTAATGCGCTTGGTATAGTCTCGTCAATTGGACCCCATCTCCCATTGATTCATCAGTCTGGCGCCATACCTTTATATGCTGAGCTGCTGAAAGAAAGCCATCCACTTGCAAAAGATATCGTCAAAGATGTATTCTGCATTTTAACTTCAATCAGGGACAGTGCTGGAGTGGTTCTGGAGAATCTGGCTGCAATCCTGAGGGGTGAAGATGACCTTGCAATAAGTGCTGCTGTTGATGTTTTGTTGGCTCTTGCTAAATATAAGAGTGTCACTCCACTCCTTAAAAGTTCTGGAGTGATAACTGTTCTTGTGGATCTTCTGCGGAATGGGAATCATGATGTTATTGAGAAAGTTACAGGAGCTGTTGCACAGTTAAGCTATGGGGAGTATATCAGAGAAAGTTTGATGGAAGCTAGTGCTATTCCTGTTCTTTTAGGCTTGCTCAATGGACGTTTAGGGGTCTTGACAGAGACCGCAGTGGCAGAAGCTTTGGTTAATTTCTCTGAAGATCCATCATGTGCAGAGTATGCACCAATGCTACAAAGGGTAGTACGATAACTTTCAGCATTTTGAGATCACTTGTTTCATTTCCGCACTTCTCAATAAGAAGTTTCATGACTTATGGTATGTATGCCTTTGTGGCCTTTTTGAGTATCTATGATACACACTTCTTTTATGTGATAGTATTCTTGATTATGTTTGATGGCTATTCTGACTTCTTGTGGAAGTGGTCTTCATGGAGTTTTGAGTTTAGTGTATATTTACATGACCCAAGCTCAAGATTGGACTTTGGAAACCTCCATGAATTTGAGAGACAGCAGTATTTATTCAAGAAACTTAACAAATATGTTTGTAATCATAATCCATGAGTAATGCAAAAAAAAAAACTTCGATTCTAGAAGTTTTAGGAAGATAATTTGCTCTAGATAGATCTTCATCAAGTGTTTACTGTGGCAGTTTATGGTTGCCTAATATCTGTATTCTATCCAATGGAAGCTAAATTAATTCAAGACTGAACAGTATGGGCAGTTGACATCCTGAACTAAAACCATATCAATTTCAGTCGTACTGATACTTAGAGCTTGTAAGAAAAAACAATCATTTTGATTTCACAGTGAACAGTCAGCTAGTAGGTTATTACCATCTGTTAGTTGGTACTGGAGATGTTGGATTTATTTAGTGAACATTACTGATATGTTATATGTATGTCTAGCAACTGACGTTCGCCTACATACGGCTGTAAAAAATCAGCAAGTCTAAGCACAGATGGCCCTCTAAGCATGTGACAGACAGTACCACACAACAACGTCGAAAAGTCCAAGCAGAAGACAGACGTGTGCAGTAGTACTGATACCAAGGTAGTAATTCTTTCCAGTTTAGCGAAAATAAAGAAAAGGAAATGGTTTTATGATAGTTCACTGCGTTCGGCAGGTGGCTCCAGCTCCAGTCCAACAGTATTTTTCTCTCACACCACTCCAGCCATAAGCTCCAGCTCCAGCCAGTCCAACAGTATTTTTCTCTCACACCACTCCAGCTCCAGCCTCCAGCTCCAGCCTGCCGAACGCAGTGACCACTCCAGCCACCAGCTCCAACTCCAGCCAGTCCAACAGTATTTTTTTCTCACACCACTCCAGCTCCAGCCTGACTATGCCTCAAGGATCGCATGGAAGTGTAACAAGTGTTTAATTAGTTCCTGTCCCATCGGCTGTCGTTGATACCATCAATGAGGAGTATACGCGTACGTAGCATGCTGGTTTTTGTTTAACAAGAGCACATGGCCCGCGCGGGTAGACGACGAGATGGAAGGGAGCTTTTTAAAGCTATGCTAGCTGGGGTCGTGCACACCTGCTGACATGTGGCTCTCTGTCGTTCTCCGTGCATGCCTGGCTAAGCTTTGACGACGAGTGTGACAACGAATCTTTGGAGTATTTAAATATTTGTAAGGAATAAAATGGAGTGATGCGTTTGACTCTTGACTTCGCGTGCCGGCGGCTCTGCCGTCTTGATTGAGCTAAATTAAACAAGCGTCATCTATGGAGATAGATATATACCACCTCCGGCCGTCTTGAAATATATACCATCTTTTTTTTATAACTTAGTCAATGATTTAGAATGAACTAAAATAATTTATATTTCAGAATGGATGGAGTATGCATATATTGTATTGACATGTGGGGGATATGGCTAATTTGTTTTTTTTTCTCGGTTAGGGCAGCCCGGCCGGGTTCTCTGCTGGTGATGAAGTAATCCATCCTACAATTCTAGGCGAACATGAATTCATGAATCTTTTTTTTTTAATTTTGGTTTAGCCACCAAGAATGATTCCAAGCAACCCAACAGGTTTCTGATGTTAGGTTTGAGCAAGTAAATTTTATAAACGCAAAACGTACAGATAATTGGCTATTTCGACACAAGACAATCTCATGTATACTGCAACAAACCGACGCCAATATTGTCCCAGATGGTCGATCTCTACGTACGTATACTCAAAAGTCCCCGATCAGATGTGTCCACCGCCTGCTAAAGCTGCTTAGCTTAACAACTCAACTAAAAACAGATTACCACCGCAAAGACGACGGCACTGGAAGTCTGCAACAGTAGGTATCATATCATCCAACTTCAAAGTTGACACGGAAACCATCGTCATCGTTCTCTCTGACAACGAGTCCCGTGGGCCCACATTTGTCAGGATCTTCCTGTGAAGTTCGTATGCTCCCCTCCCTATCGATCAAAGACGACGGCACTGGAACTGTAGGTATCATCATACATCCATCTTCAAAGTTGACACGGAAACCATCGTCGTCGTTCTCTCTGAGGCCACGTACAACGCACCGTCGAGAGCTGTCGACTTGCTTCCGTTTTTTACAAAAAAACCCCACGGAGCAGCAGTTACTCCCGACCCGTCGCCACATCTGTCTACGACCCCGTCTCGTGCTCCCAGGCGAAACGGCGACAATAGCGCCCGTTGTACGGCGCCGCTGCGGGGAGTCGACGGAGGCCGGGATCCAGTGCGCGGTGGTGGATTCGTTTTGCGCCCAAGGTTCGTGCCTTTCTCTCCCGCGAAAATCCCTTCTGCGCTCTCCCTCAAATACTCCCTGTGTGTCCTCCCCATCCAACCCTAGCTTCTATTCCGGCCACCATGTCGCGGCAGGAACGGGCGGCGGCGGCAACGCAAAATCTGCTGAAGGTGGATGCGGCTCGGGTGCGCAAGGCAGCCGCGACGCAATCGCGGAAGGATGTGGCGGCGCCGATGCGGAAGGCCCCGGGGCAAGTTCGGGATTGGGCGGCGTCGATGCGGAAGCAGAGGACTTCGGGCGTAGCGGCGCATGTGCCGGAGCATAGGACTTTGGGCGGAGCGGCGCTTGTGGGTGCATATGGCTCCGGCAGCTTCTTCAATGGGGGCGCCGACGGTTTCTTTGGCAGTGGTGGACAGAACCCCATTCAGCCATGGATGTCTCAGTCTTCGGATCCTTCAACATGGTAATACTCGATGTTACTCAATTTTTGGCTTATTTGATCTAGTATATTTCTTTCTGTAAGGCAATGACCTTGTTCAGTACAGTTTGCTCTTTGCTCTGCACGCTGCACACTTTGCTCTGCTTTCAGTATTCAGTATTCTTTCAGTCAATCCATTACACTTCCTGGTTGCAGGGGTCAAAATGCAACACCTCCCGGAGGTTTTACAAACCTTATGCAGCCTACCTTGTCTCAGAATTTTAATTTTGTTGGAGAACATTCTCAATTTGCCCCATTCAAGCCGCCACGGACTTTGGAAGACGATATACCATCAGAGGAAGAATTGTCCACTCCACCAACAACAAAGGGTAATAATGCATATGTCAATGTTGACAGCAGTGATGAGGCACCCAGGACTGAGAAGCGAATCTTTTGGTCTCAAGAAGAAGATGTTAGGATGGTGAGTCTCATTGCCATTTGTTGGTGTTTGAAGTTTTTACTAACCATACTAGCATGAAGATAATATATCTGTTTATTACATTTACAGATGAGCTCTTGGTTGCTCAACTCAACAGACTCAACCATTGGTGCTGATAGGAAGAATGACCAATATTGGTCTGATATTGAGGCAACGTACAATGAGACTACACCAAGTCATAGGCGTAGAAATGCCAAGCAAATCAAGGACCGTTTTCATAAGGTAAATAAGTGGACTGACCTTTTCCATAGTGCTTGGTTGAAGGCTAGAATGATTTATACAAGTGGCTATAATGATCAAATGTGGATTGAGAAGGCCCATGTATTCTATATAAAAGACAATGAGAAACTCAACCTAGGTCCTTTTGTGTTGATGGATGTATGGAACATATTAAAAACTGAAGCAAAGTGGATTACATACAACAATGGGCTGAAAGCAGCAAGGAAAAGAAAGGGTTCAGGCAAGGAGAACGAAGGAGAGGATAGCAGGGCTATAGATGTAGATGAACTTGAGGAACAACCAAGACCAATAGGCCAAAAAAAGCTAAAAAACTAAAATATGCCCAGAGTAAGGTGGGGGACCATATAGACCTTGAAGAGCTGGATAAATTTGGTAAAATCCAATGTGAAGAGCATGCAAATAGGCTCAAAGTACTAGAAGTGCAGGAAAAGTTATCATCTGAGAAGATTGAACAAGCCAAGCTTGCCCATCTTGCAGCAAAGGAACAAAAGGAGGCAGCACAGCTACAAAGGGAGGCAAAAAAATATGAACTAGAGTGTAAGATGTTTGACACATATAATCGCCTTTTGTCAATGGACGTATCATTGATGTCCGATGAAGAAAAGTTAGATCATACAAATACTATGAAGTACTTGAAAAAGAAATTATTTGTTGAGAATTGAGGTGAGTTTCCTACACATAAAAAGAAATATGTCATTTTATCATTTCTGAAACCTGTTCTCATTTCTGAAATCTGTCACTGAATTTGCATTTTTCAGGGTTGCTGTCAAGTGTCAACTGAATAAATTAAGAAGTGTCATTTTTATTTTCTATCCAGTGTCATTTCTATTGTATCAAGTGTGAACTGAAAATTAAATAGTGTGGTGGCTATTTACATTCATGTCTGCTGACTGTTTATTTTCATCCATGGGAGTGTGAACTGAAAATTGTGAGTGTGAACTGATACATGTGTGTATGTGTGAACTGAAGGGCATGCGTGTATGTGTGATCTGAAGGGTTGTGCTGCCGCAAGTATAAATAGGTGCCTAGTGTTTTCTGTATGGGCATATCTCCCACTCACATTTCAATCCATGTCGACTAGTGATGATCCTGCTTTGCCTGATGGTGATCCTCCTCTCCTTGACGGTGATTCTTCTGATGATGGCGCTCATGTGGAGGCACAAGAAGTAGAGCCTGTACCTCCTGATGATGGCGCTCATGTGGAGGCACAAGAAGTAGAGCCTGGTGTTGATGGTATGACTCAGTTTTGCAGTACCTAAATAATACTTTGTTCAATTTTTCTTGTGCGTATGGTGTGATTGGGTGCTATACCTAAATAATGATTATGCCTAAATAATGTTTACGCAGAGGATGACGCTTACAGTGACGATGCAGCAGCACTAGAGGACGAAATTGATCCAACAAAAGTATATACGATCGACGATTTCATCGCCGAGAGTGAAAAGTTGGACACATTTCGAAGGAAGATTGGCGAGAAATTGAAGGCCAATATGGAAGGATCATCATCTGAACCACCACGACAGCGCCAGCGTCAGAGTGGCCCACGGAGGTACATACCTAGGCCGAGAGAAAAAGGACATGATGATCTAGTTGCTAATTATTTTTCAGCAAATCCTATCTATACCGACGAGATGTTCCGTAGGAGGTTTCGGATGAATAAGAGTTTGTTCCTTCGAATTGTCGATGCCCTTAGTGCTTGGGATGTTTTTTTTACACAACGAGTTGATGCAACGGGTCGAGATAGCCACTCACCTCTTCAAAAATGCACTGCGGCTATTCGAATGCTAGGATATGGCACACCAGCAGACGCACTTGATGAGGTCTTGAAAATTGCAGCAAGCACGTCTTTGGAGTGTTTAGGAAAATTTGCTGAAGGGGTAATTGAATGTTTTGGTGGCGAGTACCTCCGTGCTCCGACAAGTGATGAACTAGAAAAAATTATACAGTAGAATGAGTCTCGTGGCTTTCCAGGCATGATAGGAAGTATTGATTGTATGCATTGGCCGTGGAAGAATTGTCCAAAAGCATGGGCTGGCATGTTCACTCGTGGTGACAAAGGAAAACCTACCTGATCCTTGAGGCGGTAGCATCTCGCGACCTTCGTATATGGCATGCTTTTTTCGGTACTGCTGGGTCTCAAAATGATATCCAAGTGTTAAACAAGTCACCATTATTCATTCAAGCGATAAAAGGAGAAGCCCCCCGAGTGAATTATATTGTAAATGGAACGCAGTATGACATGGGTTACTATCTTGCCGATGGGATATATCCTGAGTGGGCAGCCTTTGTGAAGACAATAAGAAAGCCCCAAACGGAGAAATATAAATTATTTGCGCAGCGACAAGAAGGGGCAAGGAAGGATGTCAAGTGCGCATTTGGCGTGTTGCAATCTCGTTTTGATATTGTCAACCGTCCGGCACGGTTATGTAAAAGGAATGATGTTGTTAATATAATGCAAGCTTGTGTTATCCTGCATAATATGATAGTGGAAGATGAGAAAGAGTTAGTTCGAATTCCATTGGATTTGAATGAGAATCCGAGTGCAACCATTGTCCTACCACCGGAAGTGAGTACAAATGAGAACCCTAATCCATGCTTTGCGGAGGTGCTTAATAGAAACTCAGCTATCCGGGCTAGCTCCACACATAAACAACTCAGAAATGATTTAGTTGAGCATATATGGCAACATTTTGGCCCAAGACAAAATTAGAGCCGCATGTCCAATGTAATGGCGACTTTATTATTATATCATATCATGTATTTCTAAGACCATTTCATATATATATATATATAATATACTCTTATTTTAAGAGTCATACGAATTAATTTATTGTATTGTTCATTCTCTCATGTATGCAACAAAGTGGCTACAAAGATCAATTATGTACTAGATCACCATGAGTTTGTGTGTCAAAGTCTGAATTAATCACCCTGCAGACAGCCAAACAGACAACTCATTGTACAACCTGTCTGTTCAGTTGTCTGTTTGTGACAAAAAGACAGCGGCTGTCTACACTGTTGTACATGCACTGACAACGAGTGCCGTGGGCCCACATTTGTCAGCCTCTCCCTGTGAAGTTCGTATGCTCCCCTCCCTATCGATCAGAGGCGTTCAAATATATCTCCAGCTTCTGGCCCAATCGCGCCTATATATATGCACGGTCCCTCCACAGCGTCTTTTGTTCGTGTCAGCTAGGGAGCAGGGACATGTAAAACAACTTGTGCACCACTATATAACTAGCAGCAGCCACCTAGCTCCTGGTCCAAGTGCAGTAGCAGTGCACGGTTAGCGTTCACAAGCTCCCAAATAAGCAGAAGGTAACAATGGCAGAACAGCACAAAGAATCAACAAACACGGCAGCAGCCTCCGATGGCCTTCCGGCCGCCGTCGCGCCGCGGAAGAAGGGCAACGTCCGGTTCGCCTTCGCCTTCGCCATCTTGGCCTCCATGACCTCCATCCTCCTCGGCTACGGTATGTACATCTTTTTTTTTTTTTCTCTCCCCCTGCAAACACATCTTATTACTTTATGTTTTTTTACTACTTGTATATAGACTCGTTGCTGCTAGTTGAAGAACTACGTGTGCATGATGTTTTATTAGCTAGTGATGATCATCACTTCATGTTAATTGTCTCTAACATTTTTCTGCGTGCTTCTAATTAGACATCGGGGTGATGAGCGGCGCGGCGCTGTTCATCAAGGAGGACCTCAAGATCTCGGACGTCGAGGTGGAGGTCCTGCTGGGCATCCTCAACCTCTACTCGCTCTTCGGCTCCTTCGCGGCGGGGCGCACCTCCGACTGGATCGGCCGCCGGCTCACCATCATCCTCGCCGCCGTCATCTTCTTCGTCGGCGCCCTCATGATGGGCTTCTCGGTCAACTACCCGATGCTCATGGCCGGCAGGTTCGTCGCCGGCATCGGCGTGGGCTACGCGCTCATGATCGCGCCCGTCTACACGGCGGAGGTCTCGCCGGCGTCGTCGCGGGGCTTCCTCACCTCCTTCCCCGAGGTGTTCATCAACCTCGGCATCCTCCTCGGCTACGTCTCCAACTACGCCTTCTCCCACCTGAGCTTGAAGCTCGGCTGGCGCCTCATGCTCGGCGTCGGCGCCGCGCCTTCGGTCGTCCTCGCGCTCATGGTGCTGGGCTTGCCCGAGTCGCCGCGGTGGCTGGTCATGAAGGGCCGCCTCGCCGACGCGAGAGCGGTGCTCGACAAGACCTCCGACACGCCGGAGGAGGCGGCCCTGCGCCTCGCCGACATCAAGGAGGCGGCCGGCATCCCGGCCGACGCCGACGGGGACGTCGTCGCCGTGGCCAAAAGGGCCGGCGGCGAGAAGCGCGTGTGGAAGGAGCTGATCCTCTCCCCGCCACCGGGCGTCCGGCGCGTGCTCCTGTCGGCGCTCGGCATCCACTTCTTCCAGCAGGCGTCGGGCATCGACTCGGTGGTGCTCTACAGCCCGCGCGTGTTCCAGAGCGCCGGCATCACCGACAAGAACAAGCTGCTCGGCACGACGTGCGCTGTCGGCGCGACCAAGACGCTCTTCATCCTGGTGGCCACGTTCACGCTGGACCGCTTCGGCCGGCGGCCTCTCCTGCTGACGAGCACCGGGGGCATGCTCGTCAGCCTCGTGGGCCTCGGGGCCGGGCTCACCGTCATCGGCCACCACCCGGTGGGCACCACCATCCCCTGGGCCATCGGCGTCTGCATCGCCTCCATCCTCGGCGTGGTCGCCTTCTTCTCCATCGGGCTGGGCCCCATCACGTGGGTGTACAGCTCGGAGATCTTCCCGCTGCACCTCCGGGCGCTCGGGTGCGCGCTGGGCGTGGGCTTGAACCGCGTCACGAGCGGGGTGATCTCCATGACCTTCCTGTCGCTCTCCAAGGGCATCACCATCGGGGGCAGCTTCTTCCTCTACGCGGGCATCGCGTCGCTCGCCTGGGTCTTCTTCTTCACCTACCTCCCCGAGACACGCGGCCGCACGCTCGAGCAGATGGGCGAGCTCTTCGGTATCCCCAACATGGCCGGCGACAGCTACAAGGAGCAGCAGTCTCCGGAGAAGGAGAAGAACAGCGTCGAGATGTCATCGACGGCCACTGGTGATGTCAGAAACGAGTGATGAAGCAGCATTACTACTACGAGGCAGAGAAGGTTATCTGAAGCAGGATAATGGCGAGTTGAGAGGATTCGCGCAGCTGTAGCGGTGGCGAGAAAAGGACGCGTGGCAGACGCGCGCGAGCGAGAGACCTCCTCTTTTAGTGTTTGTTAAACTAGTAGACAGAGGATGGCTTTCTTTTCTTTTCTGGCTTGTCGATCTGTATGGGTAAGCAGGGAATTATTGGACTTGCAGTTGTACGTGTGTGTTGATGTGTGCCGTGTAAGCAATAACTAGTGACGTAGTGCAATATGTTGTGTATCAGTGACCCTGTGTATGCTGTATGCATGCATATGGTGGTTGGAGAGACATGTTGTCAGTTGCATCAAGAAAAAATAATTTATTCTCAGCCACTTCCTATGAAATCAGGGATGTGTAACATGTGTTCCAGCGTAGGTGTTTTTTTCTTCTAATTTTTTATACAAAAAATCCTCTTTAATTTGCTCTCATTTCTTCTTCACGGGATTCCGTACTAGCTCGCACATCCCACCTTCTCTAGTCACTGTGATATTTTTGTTCCATTTGTGCTGCCCTGCCTCCACAACCATCTTATCAGTAGTAGCAGATGCACCACATCATTGAAGAGGGCAAGCTGAACTCCATCCACCTCCAACTCTCTATTCTTCTTCTTCTTTTCTTCCCTCTTCTCTTCCATCCTTATATCTTGTATAAGTGCAACCCACTAAGATTCATTAATGGCTATTTCTCTCATGGTGAAGCCACGTCATCATTTTATTTCCACCATTGGATCTGAATGAAAGCTCATATCCTGACCTTCCGCAACCCACCAAGAGTTCTTACTTTTTTACTTAGTTTTATTATTGCCTTATGAATAATTTTTATGACATAATAATTGTAATATTGCAAATATTATTATTACTTTGTTTTAGCAACAAAATTATTGTAAATTTCTAATTTAATATTACTAATATAAGTTGCACATGATGATTGTTCACTATATGTGAAAGGGGCAGTCATATCGACTTATTATTTTTAGTGATGAGGACTCCAAGTAGTTGAAAACTTTGTTTTCTCAATACAATAATTGTTCACTCAATGTGAAAGGGACAACCATATGTCCATACTATTTCTAGTGAGGAGGACTCCAAGTATTGAAAAGTTTGTTTTCTCAATAATTTTAAATTTCATTCCATATATAACCTCAATTGTATTGTACCCAAGTATCTGTTAATTAAAAAAATTTGATATCATGTCAAAAATAAAAAATGTTAATGATTTACTATTTATAACATCATCCGGTAATAATAGTTAAAAATTATAACGAACATCCCACAGCAACGCTCGGGGAATCACCTAGTTGTCTCAATTGATGCACCAGCCCTAGGGGTGATGGACCCCCCCTCCCAAAAAAAAGAAAAAGAAAGAAAAAAATCCTAGATCCACCCTCTTATTTTATAACCTAAGTTGATTTATTTTAAATTCAGAAAATAATGTGTTTTTCCTTTTAAAGGATTTCAAACACCCTCTTAATAAATCTAAAATTTTTCGATAAGTCAATCAAAATCCTAGCATATTAAAAGTAGGTGTTACGCTCTTGCATCGCCGACCTTCACAGTGGGCCGATGCAGCCCGCCACGCTCCGCCTTCCTCGAGGCTTGACATGCTCCAGTCCCACACAACTCCTCTAGGGCTCATCTTCCTCCGCCAGTACCACCAGGGGCAGAGCCACAGGGGTGGCGCGCAGGGGCCTGGCCCCCCTAATGCTCACGTAGCACGACTAGTGCTCCCTAATTTCTCGAACGGCGCAGGAGGACTGCACGTCATTTCATTTAAGATAGAAAAAAGGAGAGAGCACAGAGGTTAGACAACCCCTGTACTCCATACAGTACACACAAAAAGGTCGACTCTTACAAAAGAGAAATAAACCATGACCACGCGCCTAGGACCTAAGGTGGCGGGGGCATCGACCTATCTAGGAGCTCCTTGAGTTTGGATGCTCCTGCCATGCATCAAAGAGCACACTAGCTAGACATAGTCTAGAGGAGCAACTGAACACTTGGACGAGCACCCTCGAACACACAAGCATTGCGGTGCTTCCAGATCTCCCATGTGACCAGGATGATGAGGGAATTCATGTAACACCCCTGTGTTAATTGTGCTCGCTATTCCCGTGTTTAATCGCTAATCGTGGCTTAAACGTGTCATTAGCATTAATCGTGTTTGCGTAGTAAACATCATTTTAGCCATGTTTGTTCCCGTTTTTCTCGATGATCCAAGCCTCAAATCAACTTTTGCCCAAAACGAAAGTTGTAGATCTTCTGTTCCTCTACAACTTTTATTTTGGCCAAAATTCGAGTGCCAATAGGAAATTCTGAGTTTTGGACGGTCAAAATTTGATCAAAAATCACTCAAACTCGGTACTGTGCCTCCCCTGTTTTGCCACGGCGACGGCGTGCAAGGCCGGCGACGCCACGCGTCACCGTGCCGACGACCACCACCACCGCTTAACCCTGTCGTTGTGTTGCGATCGCCAAGTCTGTTTTTGCTACTTCTCGTTCCTCTTCCTCGCCCGCGCGGAGTACCCAGCAGAGCCGTGCAACCCTAGCCCCGCCGCTCGCCGCGCCGACCATCCATCGTCACCGTGCCTCGATTCCTCGCGCCCCAAGCCACCTCACCTCGCCCTCCACCACCTCCGCCCATCCCCGAGCTCGGCCGAGCCACACCCCGGCCGAATCGGCCCTGCGCTACCGCCGGCCGCCATTGTTGCCGCCCGAGCTCCGCCCCCTCTCGTCGATGTCCATCTTCCGGCCTTCCTCCATCCAATCCGAGAGCACAGTGAGCTTCCCTATACCCTACTCCACCTCCCCGACCTCTTCCCCACTTGATTTCGCAGCCGCCGGCATCGGGGTGCCGTCGCGCCGCCGTGGCCGCTCGGCCACCGCCGCGCGCACGACGCGAAGCCGCCCTGCGCGCGCTCGCGGAGCGCTGCCATGTGCCCCACCGCCGCCCGGCCACCCTGGTCGCGGCTGCGCCGCGCTCCTCCGTCGCCCTACGCCACGCCGGCTGGGAACACATCGCGCCGCCACGGCTGCCGCGTTGCCACCGCCCGCTCGTGGCCCGCCTCCCTGTGATGGGCTCTTGCGCCATGGCCGCGCCCACGGGGGCCGCTTGCCTCCGCTGGCACCACCCCCGCCCTTCCTTGCTGCCGCCCTAAGCCCCGCCGGCGAGGATGCCGCCGCCGCCGCCCAGCTGGCCGCCGCGCCGGCCACGGCCGTGGCGTGCGGGCGCAAAGCAGAGGAGGGGGGCGGGCTGGGCTCCCTGACGGGTGGGGCCCGGCTATCAGGCCCCCCTTTTAATGTTTTCTGTATTCGTTTATTTTGCCTGAAATCTTCCAAAATTCGTAGAAAATCCTAAAAAATGCTAAAAATGCAAACTCAATTTTTTTTGTTTTAGTTAAATTCCAAACTTCAGAGGAAAATTATCCTTGCTTGTGCTACATCAGTTGTATTTGTGCTATAAATTGCCTTGTGTTTAATGTTAATTAATTTATTCCTGTTGTTTCGTTGTTCTAAAAATCATGAAATTTATGCAGTAGCCAAATCTGTGCATGTGTAATCCACTGTAAAAATTTCATGTGTTGGTGCTGTGCACTTTTGGGTAAATCTATTTATGTTTAGTTTAACTTACTAGAGTTAAAATAAATGTTTTCGGTCAGCAATAAATGTTGGAAAAATTGTGTGGCATGCTTTATCCAAATCATGTTATTTTGATAAATTCTTGTGGCTTGATCATATCTGCAAGTTGGGTACTTGCTTTTAATTTGTTCCTAGCTAGGCTCTTTTCTTTTATATTGTGGTAATTAATTCTTTCATGCATGTGTTTTTGCAACAAAACAAGCCACTGGTTATTTTGATCCATGTTGTTCTAGGGTTGTATTTAATTTTTCGAAGCGAGTTTAGTAACTTTTGCTTGATAGGAAACACTTCAGGCTAAAAGGAATTAGCAACCGAAACCCCATCTCAGCACTACACCATTTCTTTGGACCGTAGTTTTGAGAGTGCTGTTTATCGGTCATGCCTATGCTTTTAATTGCGTGTGTTGCATTTCATTGCATCGTTTCATGAATCTCATGCATGGCATCGGGTTCTTTGGAAGTTCGTCGTGAGGGGCCCAACACCTGGGTTTTAGCAGGCGCGATTCAGATGTCGCGGTAACGATGGAAACAGTTGATGCGTGTGGCCCGACGGGGTTTACATGTGTCGTGTTGGTTAGGTCTACCTTGCAAGGTTAAATCGATTCGATTCGCCGTGACTCGCGGATATGAGAACCTTGATCTCTCTGTCACATCATAGTAAATGATGGAATTGGAAATGGAAAGTTGAGAATATGAGGTATGGCTGTGGTATTCTGAAAAGATAATGTGATCAACCATGCGTGCTCTAGATGTTCAGGCAAATCTAGTCGGTATTTGTATAATAAACTTGAGCTAAAATACTGAAAGTAAGGATCCACTATTAGTAGTTTTTCAGCAAAACAACTCCAGAGCCCAACAGCTTTGCATGTCTAGGAGTCGGCTAAGTATATACCATAGTCGGGTAAGACTTGCTGAGTATTAGTATACTTAGGGTTGTTGTTGTAACCCTTTTTAGCAGGTTGTGTCTCCACTAACTTCGAGGAGGTCTGTGCGTCCTGGTTTGGACAACCACTCCCTCCTGGGTGGACTGTCGAGTGGGTCCCGTCTTCTCCGTGAAGGTCAGGCAGATCGGCATCATATCGGTGGGCAGGATGTGGAGTTCACCTTGTATCGTCGTTTGCCTCTACCGTATTGTTTTGTGAAACTCCGTTTTAAACTTCCGTTGTACGTTTAAAAACTCTGTATTTGATTTATCAAACTTATATGTAAAACTCAGTGTTGTAAATAAATTGGGTTTTGTTGTATGCTTGTATCACCTGTGCTCGTCTTCGTACGGGTCTACTAGTGCAATTGTGATCCTGGAGTACAGTAGTTTAATCGGGATTTACCCGACAGCCTGTCAGATTGCACCGTTTTAAGTGTACAGTAACTTGATTAAGTATTAAGATGATGGTTAGTGCACTTAAGCCGGTTTAATTTGGGCGGTGCTGCTACAGCTGGCATCAGAGCTAAATTGCACTGGGGGTGATTACTTGTGTGCTTAATTATGTTAAGCAACTCTTGTTTTGCAAAACTTTCGGGTTTTTCGAAAAGTTGACGCTAGATGCGCTAAGGAATAGGATAGATAGTTCGTATACCCTAATTATGTGTTACAAGTTAGGTGGCATCTAAGTATCTATTTTATTCCAACACTTCCAGCATTTACTTTCCGTTAAACCTTACTTTTGTGCACAACTACTATTCTGTAACGATGCACCTACGCTGAGGTAAGCAAGGTAAGCATTCTGGTAGTCCTTAGAATAGCCCACGTGTCTCATACGTGCACGGGTCCCATATGATGAGCATACAAGGAGGTCATAAGGCTCAATTCAAATGAGCTTGTCGCTATCTGCCGCCTGATATGGAGTGCGTATTTCATATCGTGTGATTGTAATCACGGTCATCTCGTAAGACAATGTTACGAGATGTAAACATGCTATGCGGTTGGCCATGACCATGACCCTTGGGACACGTCTACCCTTGGATGTCCCGTAAGGCGAGTGTATGGGAAGTGAATACATTATTATGGCATATGCAGCGCTGCCCATTCAACGTCGAACGTCTGGGTGCCATCTCTATAGTGGATGGTAATGTATGTGTGAATATGTGGGAAACTGCATATGCGTTACCCATGTGGCGTAGGACACATGGGGGCCGTTCGTGAGTGCTGGCACGAAGGGTCCAGAAGTGGTTATATACTCTGTGTTCTTCTGCAGGAAATTAACCACGTTAAGCGCGTTATGAAATCTTTGATCGTAGGAATGACTAGTTTATATATAGGGAGAGTACGTAATTGTGCCACCGGTTGTCCTCGTATACCATATTTTGGTACTTGTTTGGGTGAGAAACGCTAGAACGTGCATGCATCTTGCATCTTGCATATTCGAGTTGGTTGGTCGCTTCGTAGTTAATAGTTGTGTAACCTTAGGACTACAACTTTGAGGCTAGCCGAGTTGCTAACCGGCTATTCAAATCCAAATGGATACGGTTTCCAATTGAAACAAGCCATTTCATTCTCTTGGTGAACCATATCGTGAAGGGAACAATTCATGCTGTGTGTTCATATTAATTATGCACATTCTTTATTTGCATGGATTAGTCGCGATAGCGGAATGGCTAACCAAGGGATGGTGCTTTTGCAGATGGGCAATAACAACGCTGCTAACCGTGGAAATGGAGGTCAAGGAGCACAGCCACCACCACCTCCCTCCTTGCCTCAGGCTATTGCAGCTCTTATCGCCGACCGCAATGAGCAGACTGAGTTGATGAGGCAACTGGTGCAAGCCAATGCCGACAGAGGTCGACAAGCTCCGCCACCACCTGTAGAAACCGACTATGTTGGTTTTCTGGCCACCCAACCACCTCTATTCCATAAGGCAGATGATCCCATTGAAGCCGATGCCTGGATTCGTACCATTGAGGACAAGTTCAGTATCCTCAACTGTACAGAAGTAGACAAGGCCACCTTTGCAGCGCAACAACTGAGAGGCCCAGCGAAGATATGGTGGGTTAATCACCAGGCTCTACTTCCCGCTGGTACACGTTTCACCTGGAATGAGTTCGTGATAGCTTTTAAAGCCCACCATATCCCTACTAGCTTGATGAGAAGAAAGATGGCAGAATTCCTAGCACTGAAGCAGGGAAGTCAAACTGTTCTTCAATATGCCCAAACTTTCAACCAGTTAGCTCAATATGGTGGTTATCATGTGGATACTGATGAAAAGAAGCAAGATTGCTTCAGGAGGGGACTCAATACAAAGTTTCAGGATAAGCTAGCTCTCACTACTTGTGACAATTTTACTGAGCTAGTTAATAAGGCCATCATTCAGGAAGATGCCACGCTAGCACACAAGGCTGACAAGAAAATAAAGGCACCTGTGGGGTCCTCTAGCAATGCACCCTAGAGGTACAAGCTAGTTCAGACAGGGATTCAGCTGGCTCCAAACCGCCCTCCGCAGCAAGATCATTGGGTCGTTAGGCCACCATAGCAACAGCAGCAGTGGGCACCACGTCTTCTACCACCGCAGCAGGGGCAGCGGCCTCTAGTGCCACAAGTTACACGCCCCAACAACTACCCCTGTTACAACTGTGGTAATCTGGAGCACTTCGCACGTGACTGCCCAATGCCACCTAGGTAGAATAACTACAAGACTCCCGTATTGGGTCAAGGTTCCAGTCAGCAAGATCAAAAGAAAAAGATCGTACCTGCTAAAACCGGACGTGTGAACTACACCACACTGGAGGATGTTCCTGAGGGTACTCAAGTGATGGCTGGTATGTTTTCCATTGATCACTACCCTGCTACTGTGTTATTTGATTTTGGAGCATCCCATACCTTTATCAGTGAAGCATGTGTTGCTCGACATCAATTACGAGTAACATACTTAGAAAGACCCTACATTATTCAGACACCGGGCACACGGTTAACTACCGGCAGGGTAGTTCGGAATGTGACTCTTAACTTGGGTGGGAAAAATTTTCCGATCACTCCCATTGTCCTTCCAAGTCAAGGGATAGATGTCATACCTGGAATGAGTTGGATGAAAAAGCACGGTGCTATCATTAATACCACTTCTCGCATCATTCGGTTAAACTCTTCTACATATGGTCCGATGGATGTTCATCTTTCTCGTTACGAGATCCCAGAAAGTACAGTCTATCATGTGGAAGGGAAACATTTAGAAGGAATTCCTGTGGTTTGTGAATACTTCGATGTGTTTCCGGAGGAATTGCCAGGCATGCCTCCAGATCGAGATGTTGAGTTCGTTATTGAATTACAACCTGGCACCGCTCCAATATCTCGAAGGCCCTACAGAATGACTCGGAGTGAGTTAGCTGAATTAAAGCTTCAGTTACAAGATTTACTAGATAAAGGTTTCATTCGACCGAGTACGTCACCTTGGGGATGCCCAGCTCTATTCGTCAAGAAGAAAGACCAAGGGTTGAGGTTATGTGTGGATTATCGACCCCTGAATGCGGTCACCATCAAGAACAAATACCCACTCCCTCGTATTGACCTTCTCTTTGATCAATTAGCCGGAGCTAAAGATTCTCAAAAATAGATCTCCGATCTGGCTATCGTCAAATCAAAATTAGACCGGCAGATATACCAAAAACAGCTTTCTCCACTCGTTATGGTCTATATGAGTATTTGGTTATGTCTTTTGGATTAACCAATGCTCCAGCTTACTTATGTACCTCATGAATTCGGTATTCATGCCGGAGTTAGACAAGTTTGTCGTGGTATTCATTGATGATATTTTAATCTACTCCAAGAATGAGGAAGAACATGCTCAACACCTTCATATTGTACTTCAGCATCTCAGAGAGCATCAGCTATATTCCAAATTCAGCAAGTGTGCTTTTTGGCTGAAAGAAGTTCCATTTCTAGGTCATGTCATATCCGCTGAAGGTATTTATGTTGATCCCAGCAAAGTACAAGATGTACTGGATTGGGAAGCTCCGACTTTAGTTCCTCAAATCCGCAGTTTCTAGGGTTTAGCTGGTTATTATCGTCGGTTCATTCCGGAATTTTCCAGAATAGCTAAACCTATGACTGAGCTTCTGAAGAAGGGTGTCAAGTTCTATTGGAGTAACCAGTGTGAGGAAGCTTTCCAGAAATTGAAAACACTTCTCACTTCGGCTCCAATCTTGGCCCAACCTGATACTGCAAAGTCATTTGATGTCTACTGTGATGCCTCAGGCACATGACTTGGCTGTGTTCTGATGCAGGAAAATCGGGTGATTGCTTATGCTTCACGATCACTCAAGCGTCATGAAGAAAATTATCCCACTCTTGATCTTGAATTAGCAGCTGTAGTTCATGCTCTGAAGATTTGGCGACACTATCTTCTGGGTACGTTGTGCAATATCTATACTGATCACAAGAGTCTAAAATATCTTTTCACTCAAGCTGATTTGAACATGCATCAAAGAAGATGGCTTGAGCTGATTAAAGATTATGAGCTCGAAGTGCATTATCATCCTAGCAAGGCAAATGTAGTTGCCGATGCGCTAAGTCGCAAAGCTCATTGTCATTGCATTTCAGCTATACCATTAAGCGAGTCTCTTTGCTATGAAATGGAAAAGCTGAATTTAAACATTGTACCACATGGCACATTGGCTCATCTAGAGCTTACTCCTACTCTTCGTGATCTCATCATCGCAGCACAAAAGAAAGATAAAGGAGTAAAGGAAATTCAGAGAAGAATCTCAGAAGGAGATCCGAAAGTAAATTGTTTCCACCAAGATAGTGAGAATGTACTATGGTTTAAGAGCCGATTAGTGGTGCCTAAAGATTTTGAGCTCAGAAAGCAGATTCTTGATGAAGCTCATACCTCACGACTATCCATCCATCCTGGTAGCAACAAAATGTATCAAGACCTGAAACAACAATTTTGGGGGACCCGGATGGAAAGGGAAATAGCCAAATATGTATCCGAATGCGACATATGCCGGAGAGTCAAAGCTAGTCATCTCAGACCGGCTAGAACTCTACAGCCTTTAAGTATACCTGAATGGAAATAGGAAGATATCAGCATGGATTTCATATTCGGTTTACCTCGAACTCAAAAGGGTTATGATTCAATCTGGATCATTGTAGATCGCCTTACCAAATCAGCACATTTTCTTCCAGTTAAAACTATCTATCGAGCAAAGAAGTATGCTGAGTTGTACATGGATCGCATTTTGTGTTTAGATGGTGTGCCAAAGACCATCATATCAGATCGAGGGACCCAGTTCGTTGCTCGCTTTTGGGAGCAACTACATACTTGTTTGGGGACCCATCTTATTCGCAGCTCTGCATATCATCCTCAAACTGATGGCCAAACGGAGAGAATAAACCAAATCTTGGAGGATATGCTTCGTGCCTGTGTCTTAACCTATCCACAGAAATGGGATCAATGTTTGTCATTAGCTGAATTCTCTTATAACAATAGTTATCAAGAAAGCATCAAAATGGCACCATTTGAAGCACTATACGGTCGTCGATGCCGTACACCTCTCAATTGGTCCGAAACAGGGGAAAGAACTATCTTTGGGCCCGACATGGTTCAAGAGGCCGAAGAACAAGTCCGTCTTATCCAAGCCAACTTAAAGATTGCACAGTCTCGGCAGAAGAGCTATGCGGATAAAAGAAGAGATCCACTCGTCTTTGAAGTCGGTGACCATGTCAATTTAAAAGTATCACCTTGGAAAAGGTGTGCAAAGGTTTGGAATAAAAGGAAAGTTAGCTCCCCGCTACATTGGTCCATATCCAATTTTGGAAAAATGCGGTCCTGTGGCTTACCGATTGGATCTGCCAGCAAATCTCTCTGCAATTCATAACATCTTTCATGTATCACAACTCAGAAAGTGCCTTAGAGTTCCGACTGAAACTGTTGATAGCGACTCAATTCAATTAGAGTCTGATCTCACTTATCCTGATCATCCTATCAAGATTATTGATCGCAAGGATCGAGTTACTCGCCGCACAACCAACCGATTCTACAAAGTGCAATGGAGCAATCACTCTGAAGATGAAGCTACTTGGGAAAAAGAGGAATTTCTGAAATCCAAGTACCCAGACTTTTTAAACGCTCATTCAGGTATTTCACCTTTGAACCTTCTCACCTTATGCATTCTATCGTGCGTGAATCTCGGGATGAGATTCTTTTAAGGGGGAAGGGCTGTAACACCCCTGTGTTAATTGTGCTCGCTAATCCTGTGTTTAATCGCTAATCGTGGCATAAACACGTCATTAGCGTTAATTGTGTTCGCATAGTAAACATCGTTTTAGCCATGTTTGATCTCGTTTTTCTCGATGATCCAAATCTCAAATCAACTTTCGCCCAAAACGAAAGTTGTAGATCTTCTGTTCCTCTACAACTTTTATTTTGGCCAAAATTTGAGTGCCAATAGGAAATTCTGAGTTTTGGACGGTCAAAATTTGATCAAAAATCACTCAAACTCGGTACTGTGCCTCCCCTATTTTGCCACGGCGACGGCGTGCAAGGCCGGCGATGCCACGCGTCACCGTGCCGACGACCACCACCGCCGCTTAACCCCGTCATTGCGTTCCGATCGCCAAGTCTGTTTTTGCTACTTCTCGTTCCTCTTCCTCGCCCGCGCAGAGTACCCAGCGGAGCCGTGCAACCCTAACCCCGCTGCTCGCCGCGCCGGCGTTCGCGCCGACCATCCATCGTCACCGTGCCTCGATTCCTCGTGCCCCAAGCCGCCTCACCTCGCCCTCCACCTCCTCCGCCCGTCCCCGAGCTCGGCCGAGCCACACCCCGGCCGAATCGGCCCTGCGCCACCACCGGCCGCCATTGTTGCCGCCCGAGCTCAGCCCCCTCTTGTCGATGTCCATCTTCCGGCCTTCCTCCATCCAATCCAAGAGCACAGTGAGCTTCCCTATACCCTACTCCACCTCCCCGACCTCTTCCCCACTTGATTTCACGGTCGCCTGTGTCGGGGTGCCGTCGCGCCGCCGTGGCCGCTCGGGCACCACCGTGCGCACAACGCGAAGCCGCCCTGCGCGCGCTCGCGGAGCGCTGCTGTGTGCCCCAACATCGCCCGGCCACCCTGGTCGCGGCCGCGCCCCGCTCCTCCGTCGCCCTGCGCCACGCCGGCTGGGAACACATCGCGCCGCCGCGGCTGCCGCGTTGCCGCCGCCCGCTCATGGCCCACCTCCCTGTGATGGGCTCTTGCGCCATGGCCGCGCGCACGGGGGCCGCTTGCCTCCGCTGGCATCACCCCCGCCCTTCATTGCTGCCGCCCTAAGCCCCGCCAGCGAGGATGCCGCCGCCGCCGTCCTGCTAGCCGCCGCGCCGGCCACGGCCGTGGCGTGCGGGCGCAAAGCAGAGGAGGGGGCGGGCTGGGCTCCCTGACGGGTGGGGCCCGGCTGTCAGCCCCCCTTTTAATGTTTTCTGTATTTGTTTATTTTGGCTGAAATCTTCCAAAATTCGAAGAAAATCCTAGAAAAATGCTAAAAATGCAAACTCAATTTTGTTGGCTTAGTTAAATTCCAAACCTCAGAGGAAAATTATCCTTGCTTGTGCTACATCAGTTGTATTTGTGCTATAAATTGCCTTGTGTTTAATCTTAATTAATTTATTCCTGCTGTTTCGTTGTTCTAAAAATCATGAAATTTATGCATTAGCCTAATCTGTGCATGTGTAATCCACTGTAAAAATTCATGTGCTGGTGTTGTGCACTTTTGGGTAAATCTATTTATGTTTAGTTTAACTTGCTAGAGTTAAAATAAATGTTTTCGGTCAGCAATAAATGTTGGAAAAATTGTGTGGCATGCTTTATCCAAATCATGTTATTTTGATAAATTCTTGTTTCTTGATCATATCTTCAAGTTGGGTACTTGCTTTTAATTTGTTCCTAGCTAGGCTCTTTTCTTTTATATTGTTGTAATTAATTCTTTCATGCATGTGTTTTTGCAACAAAACAAGCCACTGGTTATTTTGATCCATGTTGTTCTAGGGTTGTATTTAATCTTTCGAAGTGAGTTTAGTAACTTTTGCTTGATTGGAAACACTTCAGTCTAAAAGGAATTAGCAACCGAAACCCCATTTCAGCACTACACCATTTCTTTGGACCGTAGTTTTGAGAGTGTTGTTTATCGGTCATGCCTATGCTTTTAATTGCTTGTGTTGCATTTCATTGCATCATTTCATGAGTCTCATGCATGGCATATTTTATTTGTATAGACGCTGATACCGAAGTCGCCTACGAGCTGATTGTCGATCCGGTCCAGGAGCCTTCCGCAGGAGAACCGCAGCCAGGAAAAGTCGTTGATCAAGCTCCGGAAGAAATCACTAACCCTGTTGGCCTGCAAGGCAAGCCCCGGAGCATAACCCCTTCAGTATTCAATGTTATTATTTAAGTATTGTGCATTAAGTTTTCTAGGAGTTGAATGAAACCCTAGTATGCATGTCTCCCTAGTTACCTATGAGTGTCTACTGGTGTACAGGTCGCTAGTACTGCAATGCTTAATCAAGATTCGGTAGAAGTCGAGTGATTCCTGTCACTCGCGAGATATAGGTCATTGTTACTTATGAAAGGGTTGCTAGAGAATGAATCTTTGGGAAAGAAAGGAAAAATGGAGACCGGGCGGAGATGAATTTGGTTATGGATATGGAAGGTATGGAAAGTGAGTCTCCGCCTGTGTCGATTGAGGACCGTACCATTGTTGGCACTACTAATCGAGGATTGAACAGTACTAACCACATGCCAGAAGTAGGAGGTAGTCGAAACAGGTAAGCTGTGTACCGCTTTACAACGATACTTTGAATCCCTACCTGCAACGCTGGGGGTGGGAGTTGGCGGGTGTCGGATGGATGCCACCTTCGGGTTCTCTGGAAGTTCGCCGTGAGGGGCCCAACACCTGGGTTTTAGCAGGCGCGATTCAGATGTCGCAGTAACGGTGGAAACAGTTGATGCGTGTGGCCCGACGGGGTTTACATGTGTCGTGTTGGTTAGGTCTACCTTGCAAGGTTAAATCGAATCGATTCGCCGTGACTCGCGGATATGAGAACCTTGATCTCTCTGTCACATCATAGTAAATGATGGAATTGGGAATGGAAAGTTGAGAATATGAGGTATGGCTGTGGTATTCTGAAAAGATAATGTGATCAACCATGTGTGCTCTAGATGTTCAGGCAAATCTAGTCGGTATTTGTATAATAAACTTGAGCTAAAATACTGAAAGTAAGGATCCACTATTAGTAGTTTTTCAGCAAAACAACTCCAGAGCCCAACAGCTTTGCATGTCTAGGAGTCGGCTAAGTATATACCATAGTCGGGTAAGACTTGCTGAGTATTAGTATACTCAGGGTTGTTGTTGTAACCCTTTTTAGCAGGTTGTGTCTCTACTAACTTCGAGGAGGTCTGTGCGTCCTGGTTTGGACAACCACTCCCTCCTGGGTGGACTGTCGAGTGGGTCCCGTCTTCTCCGTGAAGGTCGGGCAGATCGGAATCACATCGGTGGGCAGGATGTGGAGTTCACCTTGTATCGTCGTTTGCCTCTACCGTATTGTTTTGTGAAACTCTGTTTTAAACTTCCGCTGTACATTTAAAAACTCTGTATTTGATTTATCGAACTTATCTGTAAAACTCAGTGTTGTAAATAAATTGGGTTTTGTTGTATGCTTGTATCACCTGTGCTCGTCTTCGTACGGGTCTACTAGTGCAATTGTGATCCTGGAGTACAGTAGTTTAATCGGGATTTACCCGACAGCCTGTCAGATTGCACTGTTTTAAGTGTACAGTAACTTGATTAAGTATTAAGATGATGGTTAGTACACTTAAGCCTGTTTAATTTGGGCGGTTCTGCTACAGCTGGCATCAGAGCTAAATTGCACTGGGGGTGATTACTTGTGTGCTTAATTAAGTTAAGCAACTCTTGTTTTGCAAAACTTTCGGGTTTTTCGAAAAGTTGACGCTAGATGCGCTAAGGAATAGGATAGATAGTTCGTATGCCCTAATTATGCGTTACAAGTTAGGTGGCATCTAAGTATCTATTTTATTCCAGCACTTGCAGCATTTACTTTCCGTTAAACCTTACTTTTGTGCACAACTACTATTCTGTAACGACGCACCTACGCTGAGGTAAGCAAGGTAAGCATTCTAGTTGTCCTTAGAATAGCCCACGTGTCTCATACATGCGCGGGTCTCGTATGATGAGCATACGAGGAGGTGATAAGGCTCAATTCAAATGAGCCTGTCGCTATCTGCCGCATGATATGGAGTGCGGATTTCATACCGTGTGATTGTAATCACGGTCATCTCGTAAGGCAATGTTACGAGATGTAAACATGTCATGCGGTTGGCCATGACCATGACCCTTGGGACATGTCTACCCTTGGATGTCCCATAAGACGAGTGTACGGGAAGTGAATACATTGTTATGACGTATGCAGCGCTGCCCATTCAGCGTCGAACGTCTGGTTGCCATCTCTATAGTGGATGGTAATGTATGTGTGAATATGTGGGAAACTGCATATGCGTTACCCATGTGGCGTAGGACACATGGGGGCCGTTCGTGAGTGCTGGCACGAAGGGTCCAGAAGTGGTTATATACTCTGTGTTCTTCTGCAGGAAACTAACCACGTTAAGCGCGTTATGAAATCCTTGATCGTAGGAACGACTAGTTTATATATAGGGAGAGTACGTAATTGTGCCACCAGTTGTCCTCGTATACTATATTTTGGTACTTGTTTGGGTGAGAAACGCTAGAACGTGCATGCATCTTGCATCTTGCATATTCGAGTTGGTTGGTCGCTTCGTAGTTAATAGTTGTGTAACCTTAGGACTACAACTTTGAGGCTAGCCGAGTTGCTAACCGGCTATTCAAATACAAATGGATACGGTTTCCAATTGAAACAAGCCATTTTGTTCTCTTGGTGAACCATATCGCGAAGGGAACAATTCATGCTATGTGTTCATATTAATTATGCACATTCTTTATTTGCATGGATTAGTCCCGATAGCGGAATGGCTAACCAAGGGATGGTGCTTTTGCAGATGGGCAATAACAACGCTGCTAACCGTGGAAATGGGGGTCAAGGAGCACTGCCACCGCCACCTCCCTCCTTGGCTCGGGCTATTGCGGCTCTTATCGCCGACAGCAATGAGCAGACTGAGTTGATGAGGCAACTGGTGCAAGCCAATGCCGACAGAGGTCGACAAGCTCTGCCACCACCTGTAGAAACTGACTATGTTGGTTTTCTGGCCACCCAACCACCTCTATTCCATAAGGCAGATGATCCCATTGAAGCCGATGCCTGGATTCGTACCATTGAGGACAAGTTCAGTATCCTCAACTGTACAGAAGTAGACAAGGCCGCCTTTGCAGCGCAACAACTGAGAGGCCCAGCGAAGATATGGTGGGTTAATCACCAGGCTCTACTTCCCGCTGGTACGCGTTTCACCTAGAATGAGTTCGTGATAGCTTTTAAAGCCCACCATATCCCTACTATCTTGATGAGAAGAAAGATGGCAGAATGAAGCAGGGAAGTCAAACTGTTCTTCAATATGCCCAAACTTTCAATCAGTTAGCTCAATATGGTGGTTATCATGTGGATACTGATGAAAAGAAGCAAGATTGCTTCAGGAGGGGACTCAATACAAAGTTTCAGGATAAGCTAGCTCTCACTACTTGTGACAATTTTACTGAGCTAATTAATAAGGCCATCATTCAGGAAGATGTCACGCTAGCACACAAGACTGACAAGAAAATAAAGGCACATGTGGGGTCCTCTAGCAATGCACCCCAAAGGTACAAGCTAGTTTAGACAGGGATTCAGCTGGCTCCAAACCACCCTCCGCAGCAAGATCATTGGGTCGTTAGGCCACCACAGCAACAGCAGCAGTGGGCACCACGTCTTCTACCACCGCAGCAGGGGCAGCGGCCTCTAGTGCCACAAGTTACACGCCCCAACAACTACCCCTGTTACAACTGTGGTAATCTGGAGCACTTCGCACGTGACTGCCCAATGCCACCTAGGTAGAATAACTACAAGACTCCCGTATTGGGTCAAGGTTCCAGTCAGCAAGATCAAAAGAAAAAGATCGTACATGCTAAAACCGGACGTGTGAACTACACCACACTGGAGGATGTTCCTGAGGGTACTCAAGTGATGGCTGGTATGTTTTCCATTGATCACTACCCTGCTACTGTGTTATTTGATTCTGGAGCATCCCATACCTTTATCAGTGAAGCATGTGTTGCTCGACATCAATTACGAGTAACATACTTAGAAAGACCCTACATTATTCAGACACCGAGCACACGGTTAACTACCGGCAGGGTAGTTCGGAATGTGACTCTTAACTTGGGTGGGAAAAATTTTCCGATCACTCCCATTGTCCTTCCAAGTCAAGGGATAGATGTCATACTTGGAATGAGTTGGATGAAAAAGCACGGTGCTATCATTAATACCACTTCTCGCATCATTCGGTTAAACTCTTCTACATATGGTCCGATGGATGTTCATCTTTCTCGTTACGAGATCCCAGAAAGTACAGTCTATCATGTGGAAGGGAAACATTTAGAAGGAATTCCTGTGGTTTGTGAACACTTCGATGTGTTTCCAGAGGAATTGCCAGGCATGCCTCCAGATCGAGATGTTGAGTTCGTTATTGAATTACAACCTGGTACCGCACCAATATCTCGAAGGCCCTACAGAATGACTCGGAGTGAGTTAGCTGAATTAAAGCTTCAGTTATAAGATTTACTAGATAAAGGTTTCATTCGACCGAGTACGTCACCTTGGGGATGCCCAGCTCTATTCATCAAGAAGAAAGACCAAGGGTTGAGATTATGTGTGGATTATCGACCCCTGAATGCGGTCACCATCAAGAACAAATACCCACTCCCTCGTATTGACCTTCTCTTTGATCAATTAGCCGGAGCTAAAGTATTCTCAAAAATAGATCTCCGATCTGGCTATCGTCAAATCAAAATTAGACCGGCAGATATACCAAAAACAGCTTTCTCCACTCGTTATGGTCTATATGAGTATTTGGTTATATCTTTTGGATTAACCAATGCTCCAGCTTACTTATGTACCTCATGAATTCGGTATTCATGCCGGAGTTAGACAAGTTTGTCGTGGTATTCATTGATGATATTTTAATCTACTCCAAGAATGAGGAAGAACATGCTCAACACCTTCATATTGTACTTCAGCATCTCAGAGAGCATCAGCTATATTCCAAATTTAGCAAGTGTGCTTTTTGGCTGAAAGAAGTTCCATTTCTAGGTCATGTCATATCCGCTGAAGGTATTTATGTTGATCCCAGCAAAGTACAAGATGTACTGGATTGGGAAGCTCCGACTTCAGTTCCTCAAATCCGCAGTTTCCTGGGTTTAGCTGGTTATTATCGTCGGTTCATTCCGGAATTTTCCAAAATAGCTAAACCTATGACTGAGCTTCTGAAGAAGGGTGTCAAGTTCTATTGGAGTAACCAGTGTGAGGAAGCTTTCCAGAAATTGAAAACACTTCTCACTTCGGCTCCAATCTTGGCCCAACCTGATACTGCAAAGTCATTTGATGTCTACTGTGATGCCTCAGGCACATGACTTGGCTGTGTTCTGATGCAGGAAAATCGGGTGATTGCTTATGCTTCACGATCACTCAAGCGTCATGAAGAAAATTATCCCACTCATGATCTTGAATTAGCAGCTGTAGTTCATGCTCTGAAGATTTGGCGACACTATCTTCTGGGTACGTTGTGCAATATCTATACTGATCACAAGAGTCTAAAATATCTTTTCACTCAAGCTGATTTGAACATGCATCAAAGAAGATGGCTTGAGCTTATTAAAGATTATGAGCTCGAAGTGCATTATCATCCTGGCAAGGCAAATGTAGTTGCCGATGCGCTAAGTCGCAAAGCTCATTGTCATTGCATTTCAGCTATACCATTAAGCGAGTCTCTTTGCTATGAAATGGAAAAGCTGAATTTAAGCATTGTACCACATGGCACATTGGCTCATCTAGAGCTTACTCCTACTCTTCGTGATCTCATCATCGCAGCACAAAAGAAAGATAAAGGAGTAAAGGAAATTCAGAGAAGAATCTCAGAAGGAGATCCGAAAGTAAATTGTTTCCACCAAGATAGTGAGAATGTACTATGGTTTAAGAGCCGATTAGTGGTTCCTAAAGATTTTGAGCTCAGAAAGCAGATTCTTGATGAAGCTCATACCTCATGACTATCCATCCATCCTGGTAGCAACAAAATGTATCAAGACCTGAAACAACAATTTTGGGGGACCCGGATGGAAAGGGAAATAGCCAAATATGTATCCGAATGCGACATATGCCGGAGAGTCAAAGCTAGTCATCTCAGACCGGCTAGAACTCTACAGCCTTTAAGTATACCTGAATGGAAATAGGAAGATATCAGCATGGATTTCATATTCGGTTTACCTCGAACTCAAAAGGGTTATGATTCAATCTGGATCATTGTAGATCGCCTTACCAAATCAGCACATCTTCTTCCAGTTAAAACTATCTATCGAGCAAAGAAGTATGCTGAGTTGTACATGGATCGCATTTTGTGTTTACATGGTGTGCCAAAGACCATCATATCAGATCGAGGGACCCAGTTCGTTGCTCGCTTTTGGGAGCAACTACATACTTGTTTGGGGACCCATCTTATTCGCAGCTCTGCATATCATCCTCAAACTGATGGCCAAACGGAGAGAATAAACCAAATCTTGGAGGATATGCTTCGTGCCTGTGTCTTAACCTATCCACAGAAATGGGATCAATGTTTGTCATTAGCTGAATTCTCTTATAACAATAGTTATCAAGAAAGCATCAAAATGGCACCATTTGAAGCACTATACGGTCGTCGATGCCGTACACCTCTCAATTGGTCCGAAACAGGGGAAAGAACTATCTTTGGGCCCGACATGGTTCAAGAGGCCGAAGAACAAGTCCGTCTTATCCAAGCCAACTTAAAGATTGCACAGTCTCGGCAGAAGAGCTATGCGGATAAAAGAAGAGATCCACTCGTCTTTGAAGTCGGTGACCATGTCAATTTAAAAGTATCACCTTGGAAAAGGTGTGCAAAGGTTTGGAATAAAAGGAAAGTTAGCTCCCCGCTACATTGGTCCATATCCAATTTTGGAAAAATGCGGTCCTGTGGCTTACCGATTGGATCTGCCAGCAAATCTCTCTGCAATTCATAACATCTTTCATGTATCACAACTCAGAAAGTGCCTTAGAGTTCCGACTGAAACTGTTGATAGCGACTCAATTCAATTAGAGTCTGATCTCACTTATCCTGAGCATCCTATCAAGATTATTGATCGCAAGGATCGAGTTACTCGCCGCACAACCAACCGATTCTACAAAGTACAATGGAGCAATCACTCTGAAGATGAAGCTACTTGGGAAAAAGAGGAATTTCTGAAATCCAAGTACCCGGACTTTTTAAACGCTCATTCAAGTATTTCACCTTTGAACCTTCTCACCTTATGCATTCTATCGTGCGTGAATCTCGGGACGAGATTCTTTTAAGGGGGAAGGGCTGTAACACCCCTGTGTTAATTGTGCTCGCTAATCCTGTGTTTAATCGCTAATCGTGGCATAAACACGTCATTAGCGTTAATTGTGTTCGCATAGTAAACATCGTTTTAGCCATGTTTGATCCCGTTTTTCTCGATGATCCAAACCTCAAATCAACTTTCGCCCAAAACGAAAGTTGTAGATCTTCTGTTCCTCTACAACTTTTATTTTGGCCAAAATTCAAGTGCCAATAGGAAGTTCTGAGTTTTGGACGGTCAAAATTTGATCAAAAATCACTCAAACTCGGTACTGTGCCTCCCCTGTTTTGCCACGGCGTCGGCGTGCAAGGCCGGCGACGCCACGCGTCACCGTGCCGACGACCACCACCGCCGCTTAACCCCGTCATTGCGTTGTGATCGCCAAGTCTGTTTTTGCTACTTCTCGTTCCTCTTCCTCGCCCGCGCGGAGTACCCAACGGAGCCGTGCAACCCTAACCCCGCCGCTCGCCGCGTCGGCGTTCGCGCCGACCATCCATCGTTACCGTGCCTCGATTCCTCGCGCCCCAAGCCGCCTCACCTCGCCCTCCACCTCCTCCGCCCATCCCCGAGCTCGGGCGAGCCACACCCCGGCCGAATTGGCCCTGCGCCACCACCGGCTGCCATTGTTGCTGCCCGTGCTCCGCCCCCTCTCGTCGATGTCCATCTTCCGGCCTTCCTCCATCCAATCCGAGAGCACAGTGAGCTTCCCTATACCCTACTCCACCTCCCCGACCTCTTCCCCACTTGATTTCACGGCCGCCGGTGTCGGGGTGCCGTCGCGCCGCTGTGGCCGCTCGGCCACCACCGTGCGCACAACGCGAAGCCGCCCTGCGTGCGCTCGCGGAGCGCTACCGTGTGCCCCACCGCCGCCCGGCCACCCTGGTCTCGGCCGCGCCTCGCTCCTCCGTCGCCCTGCGCCACGCAGGCCAGGAACACATCGCGCCGCCGCGGCTGCCGCGTTGCCGCCGCCCGCTCATGGCTCGCCTCCCTGTGATGGGCTCTTGCGCCATGGCCGCGCGCACGGGGGCCGCTTGCCTCCGCTGGCACCACCCTTCCTTGCTGCTGCCCTAAGCCCCGCCAGTGAGGATGCCGCCGCCGCCGCCCTGCTGGCCGCCGCGCCGGCCATGGCCGTGGCATGCGGGCGCAAAGCAGAGGAGGGGGGCGGGCTGGGCTCCCTGACGGGTGGGGGCCGGCTGTCAGCCCCCCTTTTAATGTTTTCTATATTTGTTTATTTTGGCTGAAATCTTCCAAAATTCGTAGAAAATCCTATAAAAATTCTAAAAATGCAAACTCAATTTTGTTGGCTTAGTTAAATTCCAAACTTCAGAGGAAAATTATCCTTGCTTGTGCTACATCAGTTGTATTTGTGCTATAAATTTCCTTGTGTTTAATCTTAATTAATTTATTCCTGCTGTTTCGTTGTTCTAAAAATCATGAAATTTATGCAGTAGCCTAATCTGTGCATGTGTAATCCACTGTAAAAATTTCATGTGCTGGTGCTGTGCACTTTTGGGTAAATCTATTTATGTTTAGTTTAACTTGCTAGAGTTAAAATAAATGTTTTCGGTCAGCAATAAATGTTGGAAAAATTGTGTGGCATGCTTTATCCAAATCATGTTATTTTGATAAATTCTTATGGCTTGATCATATCTGCAAGTTGGGTACTTGCTTTTAATTTGTTCCTAGCTAGGCTCTTTTCTTTTATATTGTTGTCATTAATTCTTTCATGCATGTGTTTTTGCAACAAAACAATCCACTGGTTATTTTGATCCATGTTGTTCTAGGATTGTATTTAATCTTTCGAAGCGAGTTTAGTAACTTTTGCTTGATAGGAAACACTTCAGACTAAAAGGAACTAGCAACCGAAACCCCATCTCAGCACTACACCATTTCTTTGGACCGTAGTTTTGAGAGTGCTGTTTATCGGTCATGCCTATGCTTTTAAATGCATGTGTTGCATTTCATTGCATCGTTTCATGAGTCTCATGCATGGCATATTTTATTCGTATAGACGCTGATACCGAAGTCGCCTACGAGCTGATTGCCGAGCCGGTTCAGGAGCCTTCCGCAGGAGAACCGCAGCCAGGAAAAGTTGTTGATCAAGCTCCCGAAGAAATCACTAACCCTGTTGGCCTGCAAGGCAAGCCCCGGAGCATAACCCCTACTTTCAGTATTCAATGTTATTATTTAAGTATTGTGCATTAAGTTTTCTAGGAGTTGAATGAAACCCTAGTATGCATGTCTCCCTAGTTACCTATGAGTGTCTACTGGTGTACAGGTCGCTAGTACTGCAATGCTTAATCAGGATTCGGTAGAAGTCGAGTAATTCCTGTCACTCGCGAGATATAGGTCCTTGTTACTTATGAAAGGGTTGCTAGAGAATGAATCTTTGGGAAAGAAAGGAAAAATGGAGACCGGGCGGAGATGAATTTGGTTATGGATATGGAAGGTATGGAAAGTGAGTCTCCGCCTGTGTCGATTGAGGACCGTACCGTTGTTGGCACTACTGATCGAGGATTGAACAGTACTAACCACATGCCAGAAGTTGGAGGTAGTCGAAACCGGTAAACTGTGTACCGCTTTACAACGATACTTTGAATCCCTACCTGCTACGCTGGGCATGGGAGTTGGTTGGATGGATGCCACCTTCGGGTTCTCTGGAAGTTCGCCGTGAGGGGCCCAACACCTGGGTTTTAGCAAGCGCGATTCAGATGTCGCGGTAACGATGGAAACAGTTGATGCGTGTGGCCCAACGTGGTTTACATGTGTCGTGTTGGTTAGGTCTACCTTGCAAGGTTAAATCGAATAGATTCGCCGTGACTCGCGGATATGAGAACCTTGATCTCTCTGTCACATCGTTGTAAATGATGGAATTGGGAATGGAAAGTTGAGAATATGAGGTATGGCTGTGGTATTCTGAAAAGATAATATGATCAACAATGCGTGCTCTAGATGTTCAGGCAAATCTAGTCGGTATTTGTATAATAAACTTGAGCTAAAATACTGAAAGTAAGGATCCACTATTAGTAGTTTTTCAGCAAAACAACTCCAGAGCCCAACAGCTTTGCATGTCTAGGAGTCGGCTAAGTATATACCATAGTCGGGTAAGACTTGCTAAGTATTAGTATACTCAGGGTTGTTGTTGTAACCCTTTTTAGCAGGTTGTGTCTCTGCTAACTTCGAGGAGGTCTGTGCGTCCTGGTTTGGACAACCACTCCCTCCTGGGTGGACTGTCGAGTGGGTCCCGTCTTCTCCGTGAAGGTCAGGCAGATCGGCATCATATCGGTGGGCAGGATGTGGAGTTCACCTTGTATCGTCGTTTGCCTCTACCGTATTGTTTTGTGAAACTCCGTTTTAAACTTCCGTTGTACGTTTAAAAACTCTGTATTTGATTTATCGAACTTATATGTAAAACTCAGTGTTGTAAATAAATTGGGTTTTGTTGTATGCTTGTATCACCTGTGCTCGTCTTCGTACGGGTCTACTAGTGCAATTGTGATCCTGGAGTACAGTAGTTTAATCGGGATTTACCCGACAGCCTGTCAGATTACACTGTTTTAAGTGCACAGTAACTTGATTAAGTATTAAGATACTAGTTAGTGCACTTAAACCGGTTTAATTTGGGCGGTGCTGCTACAATTCAGACCCCACGTGACCTCGAACACACTAGTGCTCCCTAATGAAATCTACTAATTGCCAACATTAGCTTATACTGCCCCCTCTCGAAGCCAGCCCAACCAACCACGCAGGTAGGTAACCAGCCGCACCTTAAGACCATGACCCAATTGTTCAATAGCAAAGCAGCCTGCCGGAGCACACAGGCACGGCGATTCATGCTGATTAGTAATGCATATGCATATCTTATTTTGTTATCGCTAAGAGCTAATCTGATTTACTTTTTAGCAATGCTCTATTTGAGTTAATATATGTGCTTATGTATGTATTATGTCGTATTTTTGTTATTCGTGCCCATGACTGTTTGGCCCCCTATATCCAAATCCTGGCTACGCCCCGAGTACCACTCACCCCTAGGCCACGGAGCACAACTTCCACTACAGTCCACCTAACTCTACCATCGTCCAACTTTCTACTTTAGAAAAAAAAAAATCTCTATAACTTCTTGTGGATAACTTTTCACTATACTTTTAAACTTGTTTCTGTAAAAGTTTTTCTAAGAAGCCCCTTTCTTCTCCTGAATTTTTTTTATTTTTTCTTAAAAGTTTTTGTTGAAAAATTCAGTGAAAGGTTATCCCAAAAAGTGGGCATGTAAACACTTTTTTATCTTAGAGATTGGTCAAGTTATCTGCAAAAGTTGGGAAGGAAAAGCTTTAATTCTAGAGGGTGGTCGGCTATCTTAGGGATGGTCTATCTTAAAGATAGTCCAGATAGATGTTGTGAATTCTATTATTCATAATTATACATTTTTATTAATCAAAAAGGGTGCCGGATTTCAGGTTGAGGGGGGGGGGAGATCATCCAAAAGATATGCCATCCATATACGGCACATTTTTATGGTGTGCACAAAACTTTGGCCCAAAGATATGTTGCTGCCATTTATTACTAAAGATATATTAAAAGACAGCTAATATATATATTACTGATTTTGTATGCTTATCCCTTGTAATAAAGCACTAACACATATAGACAATATTGATGTCTGTCAGCGTTTATTACGCTGAACAGAAAGTGAAAAACAGTAAGAAAATACAAATTGAACAGCTGTTATCCCCCCACACGGCACTCAACCAAATTGAACACTCACATGTTCCACTTGGACTTTGCCATGACTATATTATACAGAAGACACCAGGTCTCCTTCTTCCTCTTGACTAGTATGCTGGCCCCCTGGCCTCCATTCTTTCTCACCCTCCCAACTTGTTCCTCTCAAGACAGCAGCGTCGACGTCGTACTTTTTTCTGCCCACAGCCGTCAATGCCAATCTTCTCCAGTCGGATCGGTGTCGAAATCTAAGTTGGTGGCTGCTTTACTGTAGGAATTCCTCAGAATTATTCCTATTGGCGCTGCAACTGTACGTACATCCTTCTTGTTCAGTCTATTTTGGCAATTTTCAGCGGAAAGAATCCATTTAAATTTTGGATGGGGGTATGTGTATGGTGAATGAGACATCAGGCAGGGGCAAAGCTACGTGGAGGCCGTACTAGGCTCCGACTCCCCTGGCTTCAGCAAAACCAAGGGAACAAACCCAGGGCTGGTTTGGGAGTAAAGGGTTATTAACCCAGGGAAGAAAAACCCCCAGGGGGTATTCATGGCCTAATTAATTATCTGAGGTTGCCAGGGAGGCGTTGACCTCCTTTCCTCTTCCATTGCTGTTTGGCAGCAGAGAAACAAATCACAGGGAAATTATATTACACAACCACCTGCCTGTTTGCCTGACTCACCAGTGCCACTTTAGCTGATGGCCTACTGTACCATTGGTTACCAACGACCATGATAAAACCATACTACAGATTAAGTGGCGGATCTAGTATAATTGTTAGGAGGGGCTTTCTTCCACCTCTAAACAACATTAGCCTTTCCTGCAGTGCATTCATATCAAAAAATTATAGGGAGGGGAGGGGGCGGGAGGGCTTAGGAGGGGCTCCATGGATCCAGCGGCGTTAGGAGGGGCTCCCGCCCCACCAGACCCACCACTGGATCCACCCCTGCTACCGAACAAGCTCATGCATACCACAAAAACAGCCTTTGTTGTCTTAAATACTATGGAGCAACCATGGTATAAAATCACATGAATAACCATGATCGGCTCCATTTTCATGGATGGAAGTCATACTACAAAATAACCATGATAACTATCTTGTAAGAAGAAACCCATAATGCAGAATAAACATGATAAATTCAAACTACGGTTCGGCATCATTTCCATGGCTGGAAGTCAAACAACAACACATAGCCTCCAAAGAGTAATCATACAGAATTATGCATTGCTTGCAAAACCATCCTCCATACACCATTGCCCAACAGAGATGAACCGCTAAAAATATTTTAATGTCAAACAAAGAGAATAAACATGGAGATGTAGATTATTAGCTAGGTAATAGTTTCTTAAAGCCACCAGCAGCGCAATAATCAACTGTAAACAAAACTTGCACCACTCCTGTAACAATTCTAGATTCTATGCATTGCTTCCACAAAGTGCTCTACAAGTAACACAAAGAAAACCTCAAAAGCGGAATGCTAAATACTGAGTGCATTGCAGTGACTAAACTTAAGAAGCTGGAATGCTGAATACTGAGCTAGAAACTAAAAATAAAAAATCCAAATATCATGCTGAATGTTAACAGATGTTGAACCAAAATTTCTTTAAGCTAACTAACATTTGAGTTGAGATGCTAACATACATTGAACTAGTAATAGAGGTTTTGTATGACTAATGCACCAGCCTTACGTGAGTGCCACAACAAGAGCATGTAACCATATCAATAAGGTGCCACCAATATTTTCCCAAGCCAACAAGGACCCCCCCCCCCCCCAACTAATCACTTGAGTGCTACCGGAGTATCACCATGCATGGGATTACCATGCAAGACCAGCCAATCGAGATTTCTGAAACCATGTGGTACTAGACATACACCAGCTTTACAAACATCAAGTATGGCACATTCTTCAAACAACTCACAGTTTTCTGACATCGAGGATTTTAGAACAAGTTCACTCCTTAAATACCAAAACAAAAATGCATCCGAATGGGCAGAGCAAAGTTAATTTGGAACGGAGGGACTACAGTTGAGTTACTTTGTTGACTGTCCTTGAGACCTAGAATTTTCGAGTCCTTAATCATGCTAGTAGCAGCAGGGTATGATGCAGTTTAGTTTACCACATCCTCCCCTACTTGTCTTTGGTTGAGAATTTGATATGCCTTGCTAATTTCGTAACCCGGCCTATTGATTTGTTGATATCTTTTTGATACTTAATTCATTGTTTACTTGTTGGCTTGTTTTTAAAATCTGGAATAGGTACCAACAGTGTCATATACAACATAGTTTATTATGAATTAAAGTTGCTATTTTAACTTCATATAGAAACATATTGTGTCCCCATTTTTCTTCAGGTTCTGCAGATATGCCTCCAGCACAAGGAGGAAGTACCTCAGGAAATGTTGATAGGGCTGCAGTGACAACGAGACGTCGCCGCTGCTACAGGCGTTCCACAGAGAAGATAAGCCCTGCCAATGCCGAATTTGTATGTCCAATTTTGGGATGGATCTTATGTTACAGTAGGCAAAGATAGGTTTATTTCTTCTGGAATTCATTTCTTTTTTCTTTGTTTTTTCTGCTCATTGATATTGCAGGAACGTCAAGTAGCTGCCTTTGCGGCCAAGCAGGAAGAGGAACGAACAAGACAGATGTATGGTCATATTCTTTCTATATTTATTATTCCTTTTCCTGATGCGCTAAATTGAATCTACCAACAACAACAACAACAACAACAACAACATAGCCTTTTTTCCCAAGCAAGTTGGGGTAGGTTAGAGATGAAACCCGAAAGAAATAAGTTCAAGGTTCAGGCACATTGATAGCTAGTCTCCAAGCGCTCCTATCCAAAGCTATCTCTTTAGAGATATTCCAATCCTTAAGGTCTCTCTTAACCGACTCATCCCACGTCAGTTTAGGTCTACCTCTACCCCTCTTTACATTGTCGACCCTCTCAAGAACCCCATTACGCACCGGCGCCTCAGGAGGCCTTCGTTGGACATGTCCAAACCATCTCAGCCGATGCTGGGTAAGTTTCTCCTCAATTGGTGCCACTCCAACCCTATCCCGAATAACTTCATTCCGGACTCTATCCCTCCTTGTGTGCCCGCAACATCCGCATCTCTGCTACACTCAGTTGCTGGACATGTCGCCTTTTTGTAGGCCAACATTCAGCACCGTATAGCATCGCCGGACGAATTGCTGTCCTATAGAATTTGCCTTTTAGCTTTTGTGGCACCCTCTTGTCACAAAGGATGACAGAAGCTTGCCGCCATTTCAACCAGAAATGTAGAATTAAATGTGCCATGCCGCCCCCAAAATGTAGAATTATGTATAGATGATTCGTGCGTGCTTAAGATGATTTATAGATTAGATTAAAATTTTATAGGGAATGAGATGTGAACTGTATAGCAAAATGATCATTTTAAAAATCTTCTGAGCAGCAGTATCCTTGTTCAAGTAACAAAACTAAAAACCATAAGGGCTTGTTCAGGTACAATCATTTCCCATGTGGATTGGAGGTAAATGGGACTATGGGAGGGGTTATTGAAGGAGAAATTAGTTTATTCTCCCCTCAATATATATATACTCAGATCGAGAAGGTAAATGAATTATCCAAACTAACTCTAACTGCATCTATCTAATATAAAATCTCAAGTTCTCAACCCAAAAGATAAATGTAAGTTGGGCCTAATTTTGTCAGACACAAGCTTAGCCTAGCCATTAGCACTTAATAAACTCATGGTTGGATGGTTGTCACACAACAAATCCGGTTAATGTCATTAATTCAGTTTTGTGTAACGTGCCAGTTTAATTCCGTTTGACATTAGATAATCTATATATACAAATTGTGTCATGATGATATTAGCATGCAAAATTTTCCTTCTACATATGGGTGAACCCTTATTTGTTGTCATTATTGATTTCCATGTCTTATGTTGCTCTAGAATTAGTGTTGTAGTCAGTTTAAAGCATTGGCCACTAAACATTCATATATATGTATCTATATATAATTTAAATAATTATGTAGTGCTCCATGGCTAAATATATAAATATTGACTTAGTTATGACACTGGGTACATATTAAAAATAACACTCTTACAGAACATTAAAATTGGCCACTATAGAAGAACTAAGATATTGTATGGAGTTTTTAGGTTACACATAGCTCGTGTTTGGCACAGAAAGGCAATATATACACAACCTTGGGTCCAATATATATGAGTAATAAAATCGGAACAGGGTGATTTTGAAAATAAAAAGGAAAAGAAACTTATCATTCAATGAGAAAATAATAGTTATTGAAGCCCCACCCCCCACAAGGGAAGACCCCTGAGACAATATGGTTGTAGCAAGACCTCTGATGAAAGGGGGAGAAAATAACTTTACACTTGGAGAATTAGTGATCTCCTTGTATGAACTAATACATCCTATATTGCTTTTGCTGCCCCATGTTTTGAGGGCATGTTACTGTGTTGGAAAAACTTTTATTTTCTTTCTTTCTACACATTCCATGTGATGAAAATAGAATCAACAGTAAATCCTTGGGGTACCTTATTTTCTAATCTTTGCCATATGAGATGTCACTATTCTTCACACCTAGGACATTTCATGATGATTGCTAGCATAATACAATCGATGTGCTCATAACACCAAGTTATAATTTCTACCATTTGTGTTTTATGATGTATAACAAGTGAATATTTCCATTTGTTCTTGGGCGTTTTAATAATATATGTCCATAACAACAGCCTGATCAGAATTTCATGAGACACACTGACGGTTACATGTGGATGTGGTGCGGGATGCTTGAGGGTCCATATCTTTGATGCACTAGTTTGTGAATTCATTAGCACCTTATATAGCTTCACAAGGGTGAAAGAAAATAGCTTTCATTTTGTTCTTATTAAATTTGGAGCTTTCCAAAAGAGGACCATATATATTGTATATTCACGTCTTTCACAATTGTTTTTGACCTGTGTATGTAGGTAGTTTAATACTAGAGCAATATCTAAAACAATTATATCAAATAAACTTGTGCTCGTTAGATCAATAATTCATCTATCTGATAAGATTAAGAATAGTCCAATCCCTTAAAAAATTCACCCTTGTGAAGCTATTTAATAACCTGATCAGGATAATCACAGGTATGCGAATGGTGAATCCACCAAGTGGTAGACTTCCTTTTTCCCAATTAAATCAGCTACAACTAGAGCTGCATGGGTTGCAGAGGGCCCATGGGGAGACAATGCACAAATTCCTCCAAGTTGGTGTGTGTTAATTTTATGTTTTGCTAGAGACGAATGCAACTCTTTAGATATTAAAAGACACTGATGGGTGAGATTACAAGGAACTCTTGTTCCATTAATTCCAAGTCATGGTTTGGAAGGAGTTGCAACTCATACTATGAACAACAAGAACAAAGCATTCTTAAAAATGAAAAAACAACTCCCATATCATCTAATTTTTCATTCAACAAAATCTTAAGCTAGACAATGACTCCATTTCCAATCAAACAAGCACCATCTATCATTTTTCTAGGCACACAATCTAAGCACAATGCAAAAAGGGAAGATATGCATTCGAAAAATAAAAATTTGCAATACTAATTTTTTTTTATGAAAACTCACATAGTATCACTGCCATGCATATGAAGTATGAATATTTTGTTTATGATATTGGTCAAACATTTTATATTTTGACTACTAAGAAAACTACTGTTTGAGGACTAGAGGTGGTAACTAAATTAAAAGGCTACCTTTCAAAGTTCTGTAGTTTGGGATTGTGATAAAGTACAACCTAAAATATTTTGAAATGGATATAAGACTTTGGTTTTACTACTGAACAATATAATGGGGTCTAATTAACCTCAGTTTTATGTTTAAAAGGTGTATTTTCTTATTTGTTTTGATAGAAAATGTCCTATTGGTGGGTTCTTTTATGATGACATGCTTTATATGATTATTAGGTTGCTCTTTACACTTGTTTGAGTTAATCTCTTGACGACTTTGGTTTACTTTATCTCCAGGTATGCTCTTTTGGTGTTGACTAATTATTGGAACGCTTCAAGAGAAGAATCTGACGAAGATGACTACTACCAAAAACAAAAATCTGATTCAGATTTCTTGGAAGGTACTTTTCTCAAGATAAGTTCGGATAAACAAAAGGTCACAAGAAATAAGAAGAACAGCAAAAACAAGAAGAAGAAAAGGAGCAAGTCCAGAAAGCAGTCCCATTCTTCCGAAATGCTGAGTGAGCTGCACACCAAACCATCTTCCACATGCGTTAATAATGCAGTCAGTGATGAAGCCCTGCCATTCTCATCCAGCTATGTTGCCATTGACTTACCACTATTGGAGTACAATTCTTCATCCTCTAGTACCTCCCCGATAACAGAACTTATCAATCCTGTGTCCAGTGCATCTTCTGGTAATGAGAAAGAACTATCTAGTAGCAACGACTTCAGAAGTTTTATTAGCACCTCATATTACAGTGTTGCCAGTTCATCGGTGAATGACTTTTCTACTGGAAGTAACGCATCTGTGAATGACACTGGCAGTAATGCATGGAATAACACCATGGGTGATGATGCTGGCAGCTTGTCAGATGCGAGAAGTGAGTGGTCAAGGTCTGCGACAGGATTGACAAATTCCCGAGGGTTTAATAAGTGGGGTGATGATGACAGAAACAAGCCAAATGATCATAAAAGCCTCAGTGTAACAATCAGTTCTCGTAGTTCCTCCCAAGAAGGCTCACTTTGTGGCGAAGATGCTAGCCATGGTGGTGAATTTCAGAAAGTAATCTCAAGGAAAACAGCAAAGAAAATGAAAAAGATACAGCGTTTGCGGAGACCTACTACTAGTCCTACCATGGCAGCTTCTGTACCCAAATCTAGCGCACTTGTCCCAAGAGCTTCAAGTCAGATTACAATAGGACATTACATAAAAGATGATTGCTTTGGCAGAAAACCAAATCATACAAAGGGTAAATACCAGAAGGGACCAAGTTCGAATCGTGTGCCAAAGACTGGTTTTACTGATGAAGAGAATGTTCATAGTAACAGCACAATGCTTCTTATAACAGTGCACACTGCAGGAAATCTTGGGAGTAGTTCAACTTCTCATCATCAAGTGTCCCTAGAGGTTCTCGAGGAAAGCTGTTCTTCAGGATGTCTTCCCTTGCAAGGAGAGCTGAAAGCTTTGGCTCCAGTGGATGGTGCTGCCAAAGACACAGATTCCAGAGCGGCATTGTCGGATAAAAATTGGTCCCTGAATCATCGTGTTAATTCTTCATGTGTTGATTGGGAAGAACAGAAGAAAGAAGAGAACGAACAAGCATTGAGTATTCATGAATCTGTGTTGGATAAGATTATTAAGGCCGTTAACTATTCCTATGAAATTCAAGCTGCATCTGACATTTACATGACATGTGGCCATCCAGTTGCTGACATTGAGATCTTTCTACAATCGGCCACCCCGGTCATTGGACAGATGCCTCGCACAACAAGTAACAGCTGCTTGCAAGGTCACCAACAAGTCGGCAACCAACCATACCGAAATCACATGCCAAGTGATTCCTTGAGGAGCGTGTGGAAATGGTATGAAGAACCCGAGTGCTGTGGTATTGAGGTAAAGGTCCAGAGAAGCTTCATCACCTCTAGTAGAAGTGGAACATACAGTAGGCCAGAGATATGTGCATATTTCGTACCTTATCTTTCTGCAGTTCAGTTGTTTGGACAGTCCTCTTTCAGTACTTCACCGAATCATGGAGGACTCCTCTTTGAGTACTTTGAATGGGAGAAACCTTTTTTACGGCCTCCACTCTTTACCAAGTATGTTGACCCTCTATTATTGTTTACTTTGTGTTTTCACTTTATTATATAATTTATTTAATGCATAGACGGGGAAGGAACAGTGTCTTTGAATCTTTCCCATCTGTGTTAATTGATGTTGCGGCAATCTGATATAGGATCAAGCAGCTTGTCGCTGGTGTGAACCTGTCTGTTATTAATCCAATATTTGGGGATCCTAAGCAACTTGAAAGTGTGAAGCTATCTGATCTTCATCCTGCTTCCTGGTACGTCGTCGTCCTATATCTGCCTAGCTATAGGATTTTCCAATTAATATCACCATTATGTTTCTGTTTCAGTGCTAACCGGATTGCTCCATACGTTTTCAGGTTCTGTGTTGCCTGGTATCCTATCTGTCAGATACCTTCAACTGCAGGGAGCAGCCAAGCTGCCTTCCTGACATACCACTCCCTGGGCAAATTGGTTCCAAAGACTTGCTCTACAGATATAGCCGATGGGCTCATTCCTATAGTTTGTCGTATCGTCGGCCTGCTTAGTTACAAAAACGAGGTAGCAGTTGATCAACCAGTGTACATAGTTTTGGTTCTCCACTCATACTGAGGTCATCACTGCGGAAACCCTTTTTTTTACAGGGAGAGAAGTGGTTTCAACTGGGAGAACAACCAGGGTCCAAGCCTACATCAGGAGGCTCCTTGGAAACGGATCCTGCTGAACTTCTGAATGAGAGGCTGAGGGCACTGAAGCACTGCGCATCAGCCATGTCGAAGGCGGTGGTGCCCAGGGCAACTGGGGAAGCCATGAACTACCATCCAGATTACGAGTTCTTCTGGTCACGCGCTCTCTAACCATGCGCCTGCAGACTTCAGTTTCGCATTGGGACCGACGCGAGGCTTACGTTGATGTGTTTTACTATTTAAATTTAATTTAATCGGATGTTTATTTTCCAAAACCATTGGTATCATTACTGATTGTAGAGTCGGGACCTGCACCAGAGACATATTGGGCAATGCTTTAATTCGATGTGTTTCATGGTCTGCATTTGGTAGTGTACGTCATGATGCGTTTTATGAGATTTTCAATTAGACAGAATGAGCTAGAAAGAGTTGCCAATCAGGCGTGTGTATGCTAGCATACGCGTAGCGTAGCTGGAGGTGGTAAAGTGCCTTAAAAATTAGCCTAGATAATATAAGGACCGGTCTTCAAAGGAATTGGTTCTAATATTATACAATTTTGAGCTAAAAATATATAAAGATTAATTTGGTTATTGTGAAGATATCACTAGAGTCATGATCTGTTAGGACAACTACATTGCTATATGTTAGCGGTCTCATAGGTAGTCTTATGCAAGTCTATGTAGGGTTTTTCATTAGGTGACGAAGAGAGAGGGATGAGAGAGAATAAGGTGGTTGTTTCGCGAGGCAACCATCTCGATCGTAGGATAGAATTTAGGACTATGAGATCACTTTCTCACTATTATATGAGTTGTTATTGCCATCCAACTAAAATATTCTTTTTTCTATGCAAAAATCATAGGTTGTCTCACGCAAGTCCGTGTAAAATTTTTTATAGAGAGAGGGATGAGAGAGAACAAGGCGGTTGTTTCACGAGACAACCGCTTGTAGGCTAAAGTTTAGGACTATTAGATCACTTTCTCACCATTATACGAGTTGTTGTTACAATGCAACTCAAAATATTCTTTTTTTTCTATGCATAAATTATGAAATTAGGTACATACAAGACAACTCATTGTATGTATTACCTCATACATCATCTTAAGATAATGTGGCAATGCATGAGACCGTCTATTAGAGTAGACCAATGTACCTTTAGTTGCCTCCCCAAGGCGTAGCAAATCCCGTCGGTGCACCAGGGCTCTGCGAGTAGCCGAGTACACAATCTCGGAAACAATATTTCTTTTGGAGTAAAATACATGGCTGGTCCTCAAACTTGTCAGGGTGTATCAGCCCGATCCCTAAACTTATAAAACCAGAAATCCGAGTCCTTAAACTTGTCAGGATGTGCCATCCTGGTCCCTAAACTTAGAAAACCAGAAATCAGGATCCATGCAATGACTAAAAGTGGTTTCAAACCATATCTTTAGTTCGAAAACAAATCCAACAAATAATAGATATAGCTTTTAAACCATAAAAATATCTCTAAGCCCCCAAAATTCTTCAAAATTTTCAAAAAAAAAGATACTTGAGATACAGCGGAGCCTAAATAAAAATAATTGGAGCTCATAAAAATATTGGATGAAAATATATTTTCACATTCTTCTAGAGTTAAATCTAATTTTAGAAATTTACAAAAATGTTTTCATGAGCTCTAATTAGTTTCAAAATATTTTCATGAGAATTTTAGAGGCTTGGAGATATTTCTATGGTTTAAAAACTATATCTATTATTTGTTGGATTTTACTTTTTTTTCTTTATTCTCTCGTGCAGTTCTCACAATCCAACAATTTCCTTTTTAAGCTATTTTCTACTCCCTCCATTTCAAATTGTAGGTTGTTTTAGCAAATCTAGATGTATAATTTTTATGATGCATCTAGACATAGTATTTATCTAGGTGCATAGCAAAATTTATATATCTAGATTTGTCAAAACGACTTACACTTTGAAATGGAGGGAGTATTCCTATATAGTTAGTCCCTCGGACCCAACCACAAATGCCCTTCACATCACCTAAAAAATATTTTACTCAAAACTTTTTCATAAAAAGTATTTGATTTACTTTTCCAAAAAAATGTCTGATTTACAATTTCCATGAAGTTATTTAATTAGTTTATACATAAAAGATATATTGTAATAAACTCTTTCATTGGGAAATTCTAGAAACCGAGGACTAAGCCATGCATTCTCATTTCAATTTAGACGAGTTAGTAATAAAATCACGATGCTCTCAGTTCAAAGGTTGAGTGGACATTCCCGGAGTCCCTGTTAAGGTAGCTGTCGAAAACCTTGCTATTTATCGGGTGCATAAAAAATATTATTGTGATTAGTGGCGTAGCTCACTCAGAATTTTAGGTGGGACGGACTCGTGAGATGGAAGTATAAAAATCGATAACACACCAAAATGGTACTTATTCGTAGGGAAAAAAACAGATAGCAAATTAGAATTGTATACTTGTTCCAACCTCTATTGTAACAACCGAAATATCTAAATTATTTCCACCAGACCAAAAGATCCACAAATCTATGGTCTGCCACCACCAAAATTGACCAATGCATAACGAACACTGTTTATTGACAAAAAAAATTCGTGTCACATTTGCCCTGTAAATGAATTGCAAATTGCAATACATACTGTTTATTTTTGACAATAGCCTTACCTTTTTCTTTTTGATGTCTTTACTTAATTACTTTTCACCGATCTCCCTCAATTAATTAACCAAAACTAACCAACTAAACGAATAGAACAAATTAAATAATGAGCAAAAAAAATTAAGCAATAAGCAGCTATGGGCCACAGCCTCTTACCTTGGTAATCATGTATTTATGTAGGTGGTCAATCCTGGCCTGGGCTGCTTATCTGTTTAAGACTCGGAACCACATAGTCAGGGATGCCCAGATGGACTGCAGAAGTGCAAAACGCACGGCCCAAATAAAAGGCCCAATAAAATAAGGGTTCACTAAGCCCAGCAGTGTCATCTTCTCAGGTTTGCTGTTCAGCAGCCATAGTAGACGACGGACGGAAATAGATTGCAAGCGATTAGCAGGTAGTATATGGACACCTGGACGGGAATCAAGCTTCCGAGGCACCGTAACTTGCCACTTGCCATACAGGGCGCTCCGCCCGTTGCTCTGAGCTTCCAATTTCCAGACACTGCTTAGTTTTCCGGATCGTCGATGCCATTAAATCCCACAGAAAATCCCACAGAATATTCACTCCTAAGAGAAATCAAACTCAGGACTTTAAATACTACCTAGACTCATATAACCACTAGACTACATACCCTTTTTTTAGTTAAAGCTTGTCACTTTATTTAAGGCACCAGAGCTTCAGCGGAGTCGCGAACCAATAACAGCCGGGTGGTCCAAGTCCCTAATACGACAAGCATAAGCTAATTCATGAGCTACTGAATTAACAAGTTCTTGGCCCTGTGTGAGATGTTATCCGAGTCACCCCTCTAGGAGTGAGAGTGAAACGAAACAAAGTGTTGAGCAATCTATAAAATGGAGTGAGGCCCTTGACTTGCCCAAGCACAATCTCACCATAAGCCCGATCATACATGAAGTGCATCTTGGAGGGGTGAAGTTCATTACCTTCATGCAAATCTACCTTGGAATCATCACGATCCACAATATATCCACCACCATAGCCAACTTGGTTCCCAGTGTGACCAAACAATATGCTAAACTGAGCCATGGTGTATGTGAACCTTTTTCCTCCAATGAGAAACTGAAAGATCCTTCCACAGTAACTAATACGAAGTGTGGCATAGAATTGGGTCACAATTTCTTTATTCCAGTGGCAAGAGAAACTCATAATATCAACCAAATCCATCTCTTGACAATGGTCATATACAGCATCAACTACCTCCTTGAGTGGTGAAGCTAACCCCTTCAAATAGTTCCAATCAATCAACTTCATCTCTGTGGTGACATGCTTCTTAGTCATGATGATTGACTCATACCAGTCAGCTTGATGGGGAAACCAAAAGCGAGAATCACCACGAAAGCTACGCTCAACGATGGTTGGATCTTCACTGTATCTCAAATGATCAACAGAGTTTCCACCCTTCTTGTAGTTAACCATAGGAGGATCACGACGGTCACGAATTGGGTGAGCAATAGTAGCCATGATATTCTCAAGATATGACAGATCAATATCATGATCAGGATCAATCCTAGGATTACTGGGATCAGCTAGAGCAGAACTAGATTGCCCCCTTGAAGTTCTCCCAGTACCTCTGCCTTGTCCTGGAGGATTTGTTGTACCACGACCTCTCACATTTCTCTTGGTCGCGCCCTTTTTAGTGCTATGCTTGGGCCTAGTGAAAACTTCCTCATCAGAGCTCCCCATATAATCATCATCACTGTCAGAATTAGTGGGAGGACCCTTCTTCTTGCTCACTTTGATTTTCACCATCTAGAACACAAGATAAGTAGCCAAAGTTTAGGATATGATGGAGAAAAAATTGAAAAATTCAATGAACAAGTGATTCTTTTTGCGCACAGCCGGATCATCCGGGTATGGTCCGGATCATTCGGGCCTGTCCAGGTTCGGACCATCCGGGCATAGGCCGAATCATCCGACTCTGCTCGAGAAGATCTTCAAATCCATGTATCTGATGATTTAGCCAACAAAATCCAATGAAACTCTAGGCATGACCTCTAGATAGATAAAGGAGATGATTCATCGGAGGAAATCACCTAGAACTTCCTACATTGAGAGATCGGGGCGAGGGGATTTTGAATGAAATACCTTTGAGATTCCTACGAGAATCGAAGGAGTTCCGGAGGGGTCCGGATCTTCCGAGACGTGGAGAATCAAAGGAACAAGAGAGCTCAACAAATCCTTGGTCCAAAATCCAGATCGCCGCACGAAGCTTTTGGGGAGAAAAAGGGTGGCGGCGGTGGAAAAAGAAAGAGAGGGTTAGGGCATCCCACCGTCGGCTATATATATAGTCCAACTGTTAGGGCCGGATGATCCAGGGTAAGGTCGGATCATCCGGACATGACCAGAGAGTTTTGGGTGCAGGGGCCGGATGATCCAGGGTAGGTCCGAATCATCCGGGTTTACTCAGTAAGGTTTTGGCCGAAAATGTCGGATGATCCGGGGTAGGGCCGGATCATCCGGGTTTGACCAGAGAGTTTTTGCCAACAAAGATAGATTTGATGAGAGATTTTTTATCTGATATTCTGATGTGATAGAGAATAATGTATGGACATATAAGATCCTTAACTCAAAACAATCAACAATACATAACAATGATCATTTGAGGTAAGGGATGATCCAACGATCACAACATCAAAAATTTAAAAAAAAAACACACAAATAGCATTTTTCTCTAGTCTAGGCAACAATACAAGATATGTGCAACATGTCAAGCCAAGTTACGAGAATTCAAGATATTTAGCTCACTCCGAAGAAAACAAAACCTTTGCTCATCAAGGGGCTTTGTGAAGATATCGGCTAGTTGCTTATCGGTACTCACATGATTTAAAGCGATATCTCCTTTGGCTAGTTGCTTATCGGTACTCACATGATTTAAAGCGATATCTCCTTTGGTTTCATGATCTCTTAGGAAGTGATGTCTTATGTCAATGTGCTTGGTTCTTGAGTGTTGGACTGGGCTGTTGGCTAGTTTAATGGCACTCTCATTGTCACACAAGAGAGGTATCTTTTTATACTCACAACCAAAGTCACTCAAGGTTTGCCTCATCCAAAGTAGTTGAGCACAACAAGCACCTGCTGCAACATACTCGGCCTTGGCGGTGGATAACGCAACGGAATTTTATTTCTTAGAGCTCCAAGACACCAAGGACCGGCCAAGAAATTGGCAAGTCCCCATTGTACTCTTTCAATCAACTTTGCAACCTGCATAATCCGAATCGGAATAGCCAAATAAATCAAAAGTGGAGCCCTTGGGATACCACAAGCCAAGGTTTGGAATTAACACTAAATATCTTAAGATTCTTTTAACAACTACCAAGTGGCATTCCTTAGGATTAGCTTGAAATCTTGCACACATGCACACAATAAGCATGATATCCGGCCTAGATGCACAAAGGTAAAGCAAAGAACCAATCATGGAGCGATATACCTTTTGATCCATGGATTTTCCATCTTCATTTAGATCAAGATGTCCATTCACGACCATAGGAGTCTTGATGGGTTTAGCATCGGCTATGTCAAACTTCTTGAGCATATCATTTGTATATTTAGTTTGACATATGAAAGTCCCTTCCTTCATTTGCTTGATTTGAAAACCAAGGAAGAACTTCAATTCACCAATCAAGGACATCTCGAATCTCTTGGTCATGATCCTACTAAACTCTTCACAAAACTTTTCATTAGTAGAACCAAAGATAATATCATCAACATAAATTTGACAAACAAAAAGATTTTTATCTACTTTTTGAGTAAAGATAGTAGAATCGGCTTTGCCCATTACAAAGCTGTTCTTGAGAAGAAATTCCCTAAGCCATTCATACCATGCTCTAGGAGCTTGCTTAAGCCCATAGACCGCCTTACGGAGCTTGAAGACGTGGTTTGGAAACTTGGGATCTTCAAAGCCCGGTGGTTGCTCAACATATACCAATTCGGAGATTGGTCCATTTAGAAACGCGCTTTTCACATCCATTTGATATAGCTTGAAATCATGGTGAGTAGCATAGGCAAGTAAAATACGAATTGACTCAAGCCTAGCTACGGGAGCATAAGTCCCACCAAAATCCAAATCTTCAATTTGCGTGAATTCTTGAGCAACCAACATTGCCTTGTTTCTTGTTATCACGCCATTTTCATCTTGCTTGTTTCGAAAGACCCACTTGGTTCCTATAACATTTTGCTTGGGTCTTTCTACTAAGGACCAGACTTTATTCCGTGTGAAGTGGTTTAACTCCTCTTGCATGGCCATCACCCAATCCGGATCATCCAAGACTTCCTCTATCTTTAATGGCTCCAAGGAAGAAACAAACGAGTAATGTTTACAAAAGGTAGCCAAACGAGAACGAGTGGTTACCCCTTTAGTTATGTTTCCAAGGATGTTGTCCACCGGATGATCCTTTTGGATACTTTGATGTACTCTTGGATGAGGAGCTTGCGTTTGTTGTTGAACTTGTTGAGCCTCTTCTTCATCTTGAGGTTGATCTTGATGATCGAATGATGGTTCTTGATCCATGGATACTCCGGTCCTCTTTCCGGGTAGACCGGAATTGAGACCCGGAGTCTCCGGCTTGATTTCTAGGGTTTCCGGGATACAATGTGGAATGTGTTTTTGATGGACTTGGAAACACCATACCATCCTCATCTTGATCCTCTTGTTCTTGAGGTTTTATCTCTCCAATGGATAGCTTCTTGATTGCCTTACTTGATGGTTCCTGCAATCCTACAGCATCATCAACTTGCTCTCCTTGAGAGCTATTAGATTCATCAAATGTCAAGTCACACGCAATCTCAACGCAATCGGAGGTTTTGTTAAAGACGCAATAGCTGTGAGTATTTGAGGCATAACCAAGAAGAAACCCTTCATCTACTTTAGGAGCAAACTTAGAAGTTTTGTTTTTCTTATTTAGAATGAAACACTTACTCCCGAAGACCCTAAAGTATGATACATTTGGCCTTTTACCAAGAAGTAGCTCATATGCCGTCTTGTTCAAGATCTTGTGAAGATATAGGTGGTTGATTGCATGACATGCCGTATTAATTGCTTCAGCCTAAAATTGATCCGAGATCTTGTATTCATCAAGCATTGTTCTTGCGGCTTCTATGAGTGTTCTATTCTTCCTCTCAACAATTCTATTTTGTTGACGTGTGTATGGTACCGAGAACTCATGACCAATTCCTTCTTCATCAAGATACTCTTCTATGTTGGTGTTCTTGAACTCGGTGCCAGTGTCACTTCTTACTCTCTTGATCTTGGTTTCAAACTCATTTTTGGCTATCTTTGCAAGTTTCTTAAAAGTTTCTCGTACTACACTTTTGTCATGCAAAAAGAATACCCAAGTGAATCGAGAATAATCATCAACAATGACAAAGCCATATTTGTTACCACCAATGCTAATGTAAGCCACCGGCCCAAAGAGATCCATGTGGAGAAGCTCAAATGGCTTGATGGTGGTGACGATGCTTCTTGATGGATGAGGAACACCAACTTATTTTCCCACTTGGCAAGCACTACACACACGATCTTTCTCAAAAGAGACATTTGTTAGTCCTAGGATGTGATCCCCCTTTAGAAGCTTGTTGAGATTTCTCATCCCAATGTGAGCTAGTCGGCGATGCCATAACCAACCCAAACTAGACTTTGCCGCCAAACATGTGTAAAGTTGAGCTTTCTCTTGTGAGAAATCCACAAGATATAGCTTTCCCTTGAGCCCACCCTTGAAAGCAACGGAGTCATCGCTTCTTCTAATGACGGACACACCCTCATTAGTGAAAAGACAATTGAAGCCCGAGTCACAAAGTTGTGAAATGGACAACAAATTGTACCCAAGTGTATCAACTAAAAGTACCTTTGAGAGATTGAAATGCGAGTTTAAAGTAATGTTATCGGTTCCAAGAACTTTTCCTCTTTCATTACCGGCAAATGTGATGTAATGGTCTCCACTTGACTTTGTCAAAGAATCAAACATATTCCTTTCTCCGGTCATATGATTTGTACATCCACTATCGATCGCCCAAATTGATCCATCGGAGGAGTATCCCTACAAAACAAGGTTACTCTTTTCATTTAGGTACCCAACAATAATTGGGTCCTAGAACGTTAGTTACAAGCACCTTGGGCACCCACACACAACTCTTTACTTTAGTATGAAACGTGCGGTGACTAATAAATTTAGCAACCACTTTACCACGGTGGTTCCTAGTTAACACAAAATCCGCATAAAAGGATACATGTGAAGACGGTTCTTGTGTTTGTGACTTGCTTGAGGTCTTGAACTTGTCTTGCTTTGATGAGGATGAACAATCTTGGCGCCCTCATCACATGTAGTTCCTCTCTTGATGAACTTAACATGACTTGATTCTTGATTTTTCCTTTCTCCCTTGTGGATGGGAGTAGTCATGTTCACAAGACCCCCATTGGCTCCTATGGAATGGATTGTGGAATGCCTTGCTCATTCTTCCCAAGGCCTTTGTCTTTCTCAAATCCAAACTTGCTCATGTACCTTGAGCCAAATCCCTTGGTATGCTTCTCAAACTCACCTACCCTTGAATCGGGATTTGTTTTGGATGATTGCTCATTTGGAGATATTTCTTCTTGCAACAATTGAGTGATCCTACTAATTTCCTTCTTCATGGCATTCATCTCAACATTGTTAGTAGCACAAGTTTGAATATCAATGTTATAACAACGTACACAACCATTACTTGTTGATGGAATGAATGAACTAGATTTCTCGCTAGTTTTTGAGTTGCTCTCTAGAGTAGTGTTGTGATCAACCTCAAGTGCCTTGTGAATGGCTTGCAAGCTTGTGAAGCTTTCTTGGAGTTTAGCATTTTCACTTCTCAAATTAGCATTTGTGTCCTCTACCAAGGAGTATTTCTTGGTTAAGTCATTCACCTTTTCTTTTTCACTAGTGAGCAACTCTCTTATCTCAAGAAGTATGTTATCATTGGTTTTGAGAGAGTCCTTAATCCTCTTGTTCTCCTTCCTTTCATAGGCAAGGTCATTGTCAAGAGTTTTAGATGTTTCTCTCTCAAGCCTAAGCAATTCCTCTTGAGATTCAAGAGTTTCTTCTAACTCATCCATTTTCATCATTAGTTTCATTATTTTAGCTGCACCCTTTTTACCATATTGGCTAATTAGACTAGCAACTTCATCTTCCTCATCTAGTTCATCATCCGATGAATTTGTAGAGTTTATCTTCACATTTTTGGCCATAAGACATATGATTTGATCTTGATCCTCATCATCAGTGAGATCTTCAAATAATGTAGTGGAATGATGAGGAGAAGCCTTGAATGCCATGGTGGCAACATCTTCATTCTCGGATTCACTTTCTTCTTGAGAATCCCATTCTTGACCAAGGTGAGCTTCACCGGCTTGTTTCTTTTATCTTGGTCTTTCTTTCTTGGAAGAACCTTCCTTGTTATCTTTATTCTTTTTCTTCTCTTCCGGACAATCCGCAATGAAATGTCCAAGTTTCTTGCACCCAAAACAAGGCTTGTTGGATCTTCTTCTTGGTTCATACTTGCCCTTGTTCTTGCCATAATTCCGAAAGTTGCCATTTCTAAAGACTCTTCTAAAGTTCTTGATAAACAAAGTCATTTGCTCATGATCAAGCTCATCATCCTCTTCATGGCTAGATTCTTCATTCTTGGATGATTGATTTGCTTTTTCTTTGCCCTTGGAGCTTGCTTGTAGTGATATGCCATTGTTCTTAGCCGCTTGCTCTTGAAGCTCGGCCAAATCTTGATTTATCTTGACTCTTCTTAGTTGATCATGATGAGCTACAATTCTTCCAAGAACATTTTTGGCGGTGAAGTGCTTGAATCCTCTTTCGGATTTTATCAAGCTAGGTAGAGTGACATCCCTAGCCATGTATACGATCAAAAGCTTGTCCACAATCTCACGATCACCCCATTTGTCACCACCAAGTGACTTGATTTGATTGGTGATCTTCTTCATCCGATTGTACATTTCCTTGACACTCTCATCATTTTTCATAGAGAAAAGACTTAGTTCATCTTCCAAAGTCTTTATTCTTGATTCATGGACTTTCCTTGAACCTTGATGGTTGTCTTGGAGAGTGTCTCAAGCATCTTTGGCAGTTAGTGCATCCTCTATCTTGTCAAACTCTTCCGGACTCACGGATGTGTGAAGAATGTTCAAGGCTTGAGAGTTTCTTTGTAGCACATATTGTTGCAATGGTATTGGAGTCTCATCTTCATCCAGAATTTCACATCCAACTTCCACAACTTTCCATAGATCCTTATGAATTGCATTCAAGTATCCAAACATCTTAGTTTTCCATTGATTATATCCGGTTCCATCGAAGAATGGGGGCTTTACCATATGAATAGATGCACCATGGTCACTAGGAAGTTGAAATGTAAAATCATGAGACACACGGTGATACTCAACTTTCTTCTTGTCTTTTGATGACTCACTCTTGCTAGAATTTCGAAATGATCTTCGCTTGTGGTCGGAGTCCGAGTCATCACTTGAGTCAATCAAAATCTTGGAGCTAGCTTTCTTCTTCTTTTTGCTCTTCAATTTTTGCTCCTTCTTCCATGCCTTCCATTATGACATCTCATCATCACTTGATTCCGAGTCGTCGTCATCATTCTTGTTTTTCTTTTTCTTGCCTTTTGAGCCACTTGACTCATCTTCAGGTTTACCATCATAATTCTTGTTCTTGTCCTTGTCTTCCTCACCCGTCGCATTGATGGGACTCTTGGGAGAGTGTTCGCCCGAAATCTTCTTTTGTTCTCCAAGCGGTTAAGCTCAAACACGGAGATCCAAGTTTTGATACCAATTGAAAGGATCGACACTAGGCCTAGAGGGGGGTGAATAGGCATGTTTAAAAAATTCTTGAAAAAACTTGGCATAAAATCGTCAGGTCCGGATGATACGGCCCTATGTCGGATCTTCCGGTACTTCTCAGGCCCGGATGATCCGGTGTAGGGTCGGATGATCCGACAGAGAGAAAGAATTTTGCACTAAATTTGAAATCTACTTAGCTTTTGACGAAATCCTTTGAATATAAAGTTGACAAATGAAGTAGCTAAGCCTGTGAACTAGTTTAGCACAAGAGGAATTCAACTAACGAGTAGATCAAGTCAATATTAGCTCAAGAACAATAAGAACAACAATAAATAAATGAAACACAAGATTTAACCCGAAGTTCACTCCACAAAGGAGCTACGTCTCTGTTGAGGTGCTCACAAAGAGCAGGGTTGCCCTATAACCCTTTCCCTCACTCAATCAATCACGTAGAAGGATTGAGTTGCTCACTAGTAAATGTCCACGAAGGACGGGGTAATACAAACTTCCGGGACTCAACCACAAAGGAATGGAAGCTCACCAGCACCTCTAACCATCTAGGAGCCAAGCTCCAAGAGTAACAAACATGAATCGACGAATCAAAGGTTGCTTCAAGTGCTTCTTGAGATGAACAAGTGCTAGCTCACGGAGTGCTCTCAAATCACACCTCGAATCTCATTTCCTCTCAATCCCTAGGTGTTTCCTTGCAATAATCAAGCTCTAGGATGGAGAGAAGTGAAGGAATGAATGCTTTGGAGGCGTGGTTGGTCGGGGAGAAAGAGAAATAAATGAAGGGGGTGAAGGGGTATATATACTCCTACCCCCGAAAGTGACTGTTGTGTGTTTTCTGGTGGTTCCCGGATCATCCGGAGTAACCTCGGATCATCTGGGGTAGTGGCAGAATAGGCCAAAAACACACTTGAATTTCCCAGGTCCGGATCATCCGGCCTGGCCCTTCCAGGCGCTCACAAAACCCCAGGCCCGGATCATCCGGACTTACTCAGTACTGACAAACACTATTTGGCTGGATGATCTGGGGTAACTGACTTACTCAGTACTGACAAACACTATTTGGCTGGATGATCTGGGGTAGTGGCAGAATAGGCCAAAAACACACTTGAATTTCCTAGGTCCGGATCATCCGGCCTGGCCCTTCCAGGCGCTCACAAAACCCCAGGCCCGGATCATCCGGACTTACTCAGTACTGACAAACACTATTTGGCTGGATGATCTGGGGTAACCCCGAATCATCCGACCCAGTGCAGAAACTTTGTGCAGAGTGTTTTGTGAGTGAAGTGTGTGACTCTCAAGAATATCATCTCAAAGTGAAGCATTTTGACAACCTAAAATTCATTCAAATGCGTCCCCCTTGATAGTACGGTGAACCTATACTCAAATTCAAACCAAAAATTAAAATTAAATCTCCGATAGAATCCACCGTACTTAATTTGAAATCGGGGACCTTCTTTTCATCTTTTTCTTGATTTTCTCATTTTATTCCTGCACATACTTTCTTGAAAGCATCATATCCCCAAATTGTGATTGTCAAAAATCACCAAAATCATTTAGGGGCCTAGATGCACTTTCAGGCCCCCACCTCCCTCACAGCATCAACCACTTTGCCATTTCTTGCCTCCATGGTCAAATTCTAGGCATTATGCACAATGGTCGTGCATTGCTTCTCCTGAGCCCACCCTGCCTCAAACCGAAAAGCACAAGCACTAGGCTTGCTCCGGCTAGCTCCCTCATCATCCGGTATCACAATAATTGGCCTTTCGTCAGTGCCTAGGGTCCCCATTAATCACCCGGTAGCCTGGGAAATGTTGACACCAATCAGAGTCTGCCATAGCCCGATCCAGTCGTTCTCTGATATAGTTATCGCTTGTGTGGCTATTGTTTCTCCAAGTAAATGGGTCACCCACAAAGCCAAGATCAGCCAGTGAGCAGCCCTCCAAAGCTTCCCTAAACTGATACATGCATCTCTGCGGTTTTGGTTGGCCACCATCCTTTTCGCAACTCAACAAAATTTCATTAAAATCGCCCACACACAGCCATGGCCGCCTCCGAGCTGCATTCAGTGTCCTAAGACCTTTTCAGGACCGATCTTTTTTATCAGATTTCGGTTCACCATAGAACCCAGTAAACCGCCAAACAAAACCATCCGATTCTACCACATCAGCATCAATGTAGATTCAAGAAATACCCCACAATTGGAGACTTATTTCCTTCCTCCAAAAGATCGCAAGACCCCCACTCTTCCCATTGCAATCTTTAACCACCATGTTCGTCAGCCCAAGTTTCCATCTCAAACCTTTAATTCGCCTCTCATCCATTTTTTTCTCGGACAAGAAGAGAATATCGGGATCCTCCTCCTGATGGTTCAGAAGGCCACGAATTGATGGGCCGTTTCCCAACCCCCGACAATTCCACGCTATAAGCTTCATTGGTTCCCGCAGGGCTGCTCCGGCAGCCCCGCTTTCATTTGTGCTTGATCTCCGACCATTTTCTCCACCACATCCAGCTTCCCCTTCTTTCCTCCTCCTGTTTCCATCTCCACATCTTCTTCCAGCCCCCTCTTCCCCGAAACAACCTTAGCAGATTTAACCCGATCATCACTCTCAGTCGTGGGCCGAGGTTTCTTCTTATAGGTTCTACGAGTGCCCTTATTGTTGGCCGCACCTTCATCAGTGACACTATCTCCTCCTCCAGATGCTACATTCTCCTTTCCATTTCCTCCATCCATGTGCATGACTTGCATGGCACTGTTAATGTGCGAGTCCGCCTCCACCTGCATCTTATCCTCCGGCTCCATTGCATCCTTGGTTCTATCATTTTTCCCCCACCACGCCATCTGCGCCATTAATTCCATCCCCACGCGCCACCACAGCCACTTCCACTAGCTGAGTTGAGGTAAAAGCTAGTGATTTCTTTGTCCTATCTCCCATCTCAGTAGCCACCTTTGCACCCGGCTTAAAAGGGCTTGTGACTTCCTCATTATCTGATGCCTTCTTGCCATCCAATTTACTGCCAGAATCATCTGATTTTTTTCCACGATGGACCATCACTTCTCGAGCCATCAGACCCCCAACGCCCCCCAGAACCTCCACGTGCTAAACTGAGGCTCGACCGCCAGCCACCACCTCGCACAACCTCTGATCTCCACTGGCCATCACCGTCAATCCTCCCTTTCATCGGAATAAACCTCAGTGCCTTATCGAACTGTGGACTCTCCCCCTCAGTGAGTTGAATGGAGCAAGATCTATCTGTATGGCCAATTAGTCCACAAATATAGCAAAAATCTGGCAGATACTCATACACCAATGGGCACCATCTGTCCCTATTTTCCTCCTCATCATGAACCGTGACACCACGCATCAGGGGTCGCCGGATATCAAGACGAACACAAACACGCAGAAACCTCCTAATCGGCACATCTCCATCCTCCATATACACCATCATAAACTTCCCCACCTCCTGCCCAATAGTTTTCCCCACTTCCTTGTTCATCAACCCAATTGGCAGATTCATAATGTGGATCCAGATCGGCACCAACACAAAATCAATTTCATCCAATGTCTTCCTTCGATCCACATCAGCCACCACCATCAATTCCTTTGATATCATCCAGGGCCCTTCATCTAGCGCCTTGCGCTTACCCGATTCTTGGAGAAAAGTGATCACAAATTTTTTCTCACCCATAGCTTTGCACTCGATGCCCTTGATCGGGCACCAGACTCTCCCCAATGCTTGTTCCACCGTTTCCACATGGATCATCTTCTCTGACAGCACCTTGCCAAATGCCTGCACCGGCCCACCCTTCGCCGACCCCGAACTTCCAGCCGTGCCGATCCGCAGGCCCTTCTAGTCCGCCTCCGACAGCTGCAGGTTTCTCATCAAGCCCTCGACGCCCTCCATCTCCTCCTGGCATCAAAGACGTGAAGAACACCAAACCACCATCACCCAAACCCTAGGTTAGCAGAGGGTTCAAGGCTGCTTCACGTAGAGAGCTAGGTGGACACGACGGGGATGGGACGAGACGGGGAGATCGACACCAGCGTGGTGTGGATCTAGACGGAGACAGGGAGGAAGAGAGAGATCTACGGTGACGAGCGGCGATCGCCGGACGGTTGCCTCGAGTCGCCTAGGGATGCCCTAGACGCCGAGGAAAAAAGTACCAGTGAAATGTCGACTACATACCTTTTCGCTATACAGAGGATTTAGATGCACGTCCCTGCTCCACCAACGGGGGAGCTTCGCATCTGATTATGATGGCCCATATACTCAAGGGTAGAGCCAGCCGCACCCAAGCCCAAAACAAATTTCAAGTATTGCTATAAATTTTCCACCCTATATGCACCCCCATCCCAATTCAATGCATCCACAGCCCAGCAACACCAGCCCACAGCTAGTGTTGCACCCCCCTCAAGTCTACGCTAGATCAGCTCTGCATATACTTAATTTAGCCCAACCATAATACTCAATAAGAAAAAGAGTGGTCGAATGAACGGAATCAGTCCAATTTTTTAGAAAGATTGAAACATTAGGTATGACATAAGGGAAAAAACAAACAATCACTTATTCTCAAATCTCGTGTGAGGCAAATCATTTTCATTTACCAAGATCTTCAATGATTTCAAAATACAGATCAGGAGCCAGCAGTATCCAATCCAATGCAAGTCAGTACCCAATCCAATGCAAGTCGGCAAGGCGTTGAATAAACACTACTCTCCTAATTTCTGATTTTAACACATCCACAGAACAGAAGTGAATATTTTTTAATCTAGAGAGAAACATGAACATCTACCACATCAAAGTAAACTATAAATTTACATCTGCTGTGGATATAATGATGCTCACTTGGTACTGTAAATATTCTTTTCTATAAACTTAACTAAACTTAGTAGCCTTCTCAACAAACAATTACAGATACAAGCAAAAATCCTTATATTTTGGGATGGAGGGATTATGTTGGAACAACACTACCAATAATTGCACTACACATTACATGGTTCAGTTTACAGATTACTTGTAGCCTTCTCAACATACAATTATGATAACCGCCTCTTTACATGGACTCTTTGATCTAAATATACAACACAATGCCTGAGTTGCCACAGCAATGCCATCAATCATTTCACAGCAAATTACAGACTGCATTCAGCATCTACTAGCTCCTCCATTTGTGTTCTACGGAATGGAAGCTTTCTCCAGTTGTTTTGGTTCAACCAAGCGGCTTGTTTGATTCTATTGTCAGCAAGCTTGCTTTTTCCGATCAAATTTCTTGGTGCCAACAAATCTTAGTACATTTATAAATCACTCTGGCATTCAGAAAGAAGATTGGTTTGTCCATCCTTAAAAACCTTAACATGGCAGAGCATTCCTCCAGTTTCATCTGCAAAAGTTATCTTTCTTTGTTTCCTTGGGGCTTCAGGATGTGAAACAGCATTCTTCTTTGCTAGGCTCTGCAATTGATAATTAAACATAGTCATGACAGAAATATCAGGTCAGTCCAAATTGGTATATAAAAGAAAGTCAGTGCAATCTTAAAGTAGATATATACGAACCAGTATTTTACAAAAGCGGTTGCAATCTTTGTTCATTATCGACAACCATTTTCTCGTAGTCTTCTCCACTTCTAATGCATCCTCAGAGGCTGATCTGATCTGTTCATCAAAACAGTGCACCACATCAATCAAACATATGACAAGATTGGAGTTGCTTTGCTTCCAAAGCCTAAACCAGTATGTCAGCAAATGACAAGTAAACATTTGTTCTGAAAGAAATTTATAAACTGGAAGAAAATATATAAAATGTTCTGTTCTGTGTTATCTACTTCCATTTTCATTGAAATATATTTTGAATAAGAGCATTTGAAAGAAAAACTATTGTTAGGGTTCCCTCAAAGTTGTGCCAACAATTGACTCTCATGAGAAACAGTCCAGATTAACAGAAAATTTTAGTCATATAAAATATCATTAAGAAATGAAGGCAACCAAATTAGAGATGGTTGTAAGGTTAGAGGAATATCATCAGGGTAACAATCTTGGGCATTATATTGAGTTCCTATCTTAAATCATGTTTTTTAGGAAACTATATTAAATCGTGTTAGTGAAGTTACATTCATTTGAGCAATCCAATTCAATATATGGTGAAACTTTAGCAAGAAGTGCTTATCTATTCATTATGGGAGCAGCAAACTCTATTAGAATTTAAGATGACTACTGTATGTTACATTTAGTAATGTCTCACCTCAGCAATGTTAAACTTAGGAAGTAGAGAATATGCTTCTGATGACAAACTTTCATCCACTATACTTTTCATGTGCTTCAAGCTCCTTATAAGTTTTGCAGCTATGTTTTCTATATCATGCATCTGTCTTTGAGAAAACTCGACAGCTTTCTCAGTGTCCAAGACCATGGATGAACTCCTCATGCAAGAACAAGTGGTCTGTTGATGGGGTGGGGATCCTGTTGAATTGAGACCTCCTTTGCTTGTAGGAGAGATGGAAGTCCTGCCCTTAAGTCTCCTATCTGTGCTAAACATTGGTCTGTCTTGCATGTGTGCTGGCTGAGGTAATGATGTTCTAGTTTTATCACAATCTTCAACAATTTTCCTCTCTGCAACAAGAGAACAAGTATGATTATAAGTTTATAACTGATATTTGTATAAACAATGGAAAGATTAACAAAAAATATTGCTTACTCAGTCTAACTCCATCACACAAATCAATACCAGTCAGAGCATTGCAAAGCTTCTCTTGAGACGTTGGTGACATAATCTGAAAACAAAAACAGGAGGGAAAATATGTTAGTATGGCAATCTTGTTCATCATTTCCATTGTAACATTGTTGAAGGAATGATTCAGACCTTTCTCTTGGACAATAATTTCTTTGGAGCATGTTCTTCATTTGATTCTTCATCAAATAAAAGTTCTGACTTCTTAATTTGCCCATCAGTTTGCAGAGAGGTAGCAGAGGAATTCGGGTCTCCAGCAGATAATTTATGTGATTCTTCGGCATTAGAGATCCCTGGCATGACACCGGTATGGTTTAACATATTAGTACAAGACTGGAATAACTGATGTTGAAGTACTAATTCTTCTGGTCCTTCATTATTAACAGATCTACAAGTGTCACAATCTGCAGAGTTTAACATATCCTTCAATGGCCACTCCACATTAACTGGAAGTGAGATTTTATTATCTGAAGCCATTTTGTCTTCAGAACAGTTACCATTGTAGTCTACAACTGCGCTCTGAATCACAGCAGTATCTGGAAGTCCAACAGAAGATCTATTTTCAGATGCCATCCTCTGCGCATGATTATTTAGAGCATCATATACTATACTTTCTAGCCTTCCATCTTGTGCAATGAAATTGACAGACTGAGCCAAGTCAAGAGTCTTGTCAAAGGAAAATGTACAATCACTGGCTGAATGTCCAATTTCCATATCTAGTAACATATGCTTTGGTCTTACACTGCAGCAGACTACTGAATCCAATTGGAACTCACCGTGCATCTGCACAACCTCCTCGAGTGAAGTGCAATTCATTTCTGTGCTTTCACATAAATCAGATTGAACAATCTTAGGTGGAGACAGCATATCTGTGCTAGACTCATCAATAGGAGACAATTCTTCCAAAATCTTTACACTTTCAGGTTCATTCCCATGAGAAACTCCTGTATTCCAGGACTCATCATTATCTATACAATCATGGCAAGACTGACTGAAAGAACTAGCCAAAATTTCATTCCCGATAGAAGATTTATCTACATCTGAATTAGATATATTACCAGATGTTTTCTGATGATTACTCACTTCACCCAACGGAGAAACAATCTCAGCTGCCTTTTCAGCTGTATTGTCATCAAAACTGCTTTCTTTGACACTGCAGGTTCGTTCACTGGAATGATCAGAAACATCAGCTAATTGATTTGGTTGGTTCATGAAACAAGACTGTGGTATATGCTCATCACCCTCCATTAGCTCCTGTTGCAGCTCAAAAGATAAATGCTCGGAGTTCTTCATGGAACAGCTAGAAGTTCCAAATCCCTCAGAGTAATCCATATCTTCTATTTTTATTTCAGACAGAACATCAGGTTTTCCACAGACCACTACAGCTCCAGCTGTGTTTTTCACTTCAGCGCAACAAATTTGCTCCCCAAGTATTTCTTCAGTACAGTCTGAAAGTGCATTAAACAAAAAAAACAATTATCCACATGATTGAAAGGGAATGTTCATTTCAAGAAAAAGGTATTTGCAGAAATAAGAATAAAACTACGTAGATATTCATCTGAGAAATCTAGATAATTACAAACAGTGATATAAGAATTGTATTTAGTATGAACAGGCTGGTTACTCACTAATAGCAATATTAGACTGCTCCAGATCTTTAACTTTCTTTCCAAACTTCTCTGATGTTGTGTCATGCATTGTAGCTTTGAATGGGGAGCTCTGTGCAGGGCTAAGAGTATTGTCTCTCTTTGATGTTGAATCTTCCACTTCCGCAGCACATAGAGAATATGTTAGTGCTTCCATCTTTCTGTTTGCTTTAGCAGGAGATGTTTTTGCCCTCTTCTGTTTCAACACAATAAGAGGCTTATCAAGATCAAATTCCTCTTTTATTTTAGTCCCATTCTTAATGCCACATTCCAACGTGAATTTTGAAGTCTTCCGATTCTTAGCTTTACACTGAGCTCTGAGATCCTTGAGAGATACATCATGACAATCTTGTTCGCCATCCTTGTTGCTGACAGAATCAACACTTAGTTCTGAGGTTGAAGGAGAGGCAATTTCTTCAGAATCAATGACTTCAGTTTTGACCCGCTTAAAAGTAGAAGAGTCCCTATCAGAATCTTCATCATATATTATGTGAATCTTCTTGAGCCTTGGAGATCTTCTAGGAGGACAGGAATCAAGATTTGTGGAAGCAGAAGCAGTCATTGTAAAATTTCTCTGTATAAATGAAGAAAATCAAGTATTATGATCAGGGGCATGCTCCGTGGATGCATGAATATCATCACTTAAAATGCGGATACTGCTTAAAACATAAACCATATCCAACGAGAGTGTCAAACTTTCCAATAAAAAAAAGCAGGAGATAAACTTAATGTAACATGCAAAATGATTTTGACAAAGAGTCATAATATGTTGAAGGACATGATAGCTTGCCCTTAAATTCTTTATAATATAAGAGATAAAAAAGAACAATGATGTGACCCTACCAAAACAATGTAGAAACAATTCATGAATGTGTGTTCATGATCTTCTAATTAATAAGCAACTGTATGTATGTGTCATACAACTATACAAGAATGAATCAATAAAGCACACTAGAAATGAGTAAGACACAAGCCACTGCTGTACATCAAAGACCAGACTTCCACTAGCCAGCAGCCCAGCACAGAGGCTGAATGAAATGAACACGGTGTAACAGGGTATTTTAAATCGCCAGTCTCGAACACATTTCATTTTAAAAAAAGTACTTTTTGTTCACATTGGCTCTTGTGAATCAAGCACTCTGCACTGGAACTCCCGGCACTATGCAGGGAATCAGAAGGAAGGACAGATTTGCATCCCTTTATGCATCAAGAAACTCTCGGAGCCATTAACCGTCGAAAACTAGTAGACAATCATGACTTCTTGAAACGAGCACTTTTTTCCGAGCGGAGATTTCTTCCCCCAATCCCCGGTGCCACTAACCATCCAAAATCAACAGCAACCCAAATAGTCCTAGCCACGGCTCATCCGGCCGAATCCATTAACAAATCTGTGATTTTCCCCCGTGGAAATGCCAATATAAACATAGATCTACAACATCCTGCAGCTAACGGAAGTACAGAGAGGGCCGCCGCCGCCGCCAACAGTCCGCAGCTACACGGCGGCAGCCTGTTCAGCGGTAGGAACTGACCTTGGATGGCAGCGAACGGCGGCTAACGAAGGAGGGGAAGACGGTGCCCGGATGCCGGATTCGTGGCACCGCCGCTCGGCTCCTTGACAGTGGGAAACCCGGCGTCCGTCAGGAGGAGGGAGAAGGGAAGCCTAGGGTAAGGACTGGGTGGTACTCGTATTATTGCCGCGACGCGCGGAGGAGAGGGCGCGAAGTCGCTGCGCAAATTTCGCGCCAATGTGCGGGCGGGCGGGAAAGCGTAGCCGCAGCCCGCTTCTTGGAGGTTTTCTTTTTGTATTGGAGACGACGGGGGGGAAGAAGATGGGCTGGTCTGGCGGCCCAGCCAGGGGTGGCGGCATTGGTCCATTTGGCTTGTAGAGAATGTCAACGGGACACCTCTTCACGGTTTGCAGTTGTTCAACCGCAGCACAAGAGAAAAACCATAGCCAAGCAAGGGGGGACCTTGAAGCACAAATGATTATTTTTTATGCACTTTGTAATCCAATGCCTAAAGTTACTTGAGTACAAAAGCAGAATCTCTGAATTACACGCCATTCACTATTACATACTAGTGTATCATATACGAAAACGCGGGGAAATCTATTCGTCGCGCGAGCTGCTGGCGCGCGAGCTGTCACAGAAGGGGGCGGCGCTCACTGCAGGTGGCCCCGCGCGGCACTGTACTTCTTCCTCTCGATGTCGCGAGGGTGATGGCCGCGGGGTTGGGGGAGGGGGTGGCCGGGGTGCGGGGTTGGTGCGTGGGGGAAGCGACCGCCGACGAGGTCCCCGGCGGCCGAGGTGGTGGCGGGCGGCGGCAGCCTTTAGGTTCCGGGTTGCCGAGGCTTCAATGGTCACCGGACCTAGAGGAGGGGTTCGGGGGCGGCGACGGTGGCGGGTTGGCCGGCGGAGGGCAAGGCGGCGCGGGAGCGCCGCCGACCGGCCGGGACCGGACTCCCGGTGGACGGTGTCGGCGGCGGGGGTGAGAAGAAGGCGGCGCGGCGGCAGCGGCTAGACGGCGAGCTCGGTTGGCATTGGCGGCGGTGGAGAGCAGCGTGGCGGACGACGGTGACTGCGATTGAATTGCAGGGAGTCGCAGAAGGCGACAAATAGACCCCCCCCCCCCACACACACACACACAACGCCCAGCCTAGCTCCCTCTAGAATCACCCCATTCTTGGGTTTAAGATGCTTGCTTCAGTTAGTAATGCTTTGTGGAATTGTATTTATTGATGCCTTAATGGGGAGTGCTTTGCATTTTCATTTGTACAAATCAAGCAACCTCCAGGCTATACAGCAATGAAGCACAACATTTCACAAGCGAATCAGTCATCATGTACAAACCCAGAAAGGACCACGTCATGTTGCCTGCGCAGATGCAATACAACCGTAAGTCACACACGAAACGCATGTACTACTAGTACCATCACTCCAATGTCACTATAAGTAGAACACCCTTTCAACAGAGCAAAATATCAGACGGCAGCGTCGGCATAGAGAGCAACCATCACTGAAATATTTTAGGACTTTGAGCTCATTGCACTGGGAACTCAAGTTTAAGAACAACTTCTACACACTCTGTACATATTTCAAAGCACAGCTGGAGCCAATGCTCAGACATGCACGACACCTTGTAAATACCTTTGTATCCTTCTTTGATGACTGTTGTAGAAGAGATTGCTGATAAAAAAAATCTTGGTGCTTCAATAAGGGAAAGCAATGTACAGGGTACCTCAATTCTCAGCTCTTCTTCAATTGGGCAGAACTCGACTGTTTTGTATCCCAAGAAGTTCCTTTCGCAGGGGAACGTAGGAAGAGCGAAGACGTTGAGAAGTGTCTTTGGCACAGAGAGATTGAAGAGAAGCAACTCAAGGCACCTGTCAGCCTTCTTTTCTCACTATCTTCAGCTTGGCTATCTGGGTCATGATGGACTGCGTCAATCTTGAGGGACTCTGGTAGAATGCAGTTGCAAACAGCACCTGCACAAACAATGTGATGCGTCTCAGAGAGTGCCATTGACAAAAGCTGATATGGAAGCTAGGAAGATATTCATTACACGAGCACAGACATACTGAGGTTAAGTGACATGAACACACTAAACTGTGCAGTTTCTTTTGAATAACCAAACAACCAGTCTCATTTTGCACAAACTGCTAGGCTTTCTAGATGCGTAAACATAAAATCAGTTCTAGTAAGCATTGTTGCAGATTTCCCACACTTTCCCACAAAGCCAGTTCTGGAGAATGTTTTTGCAGAAAACACAAACCACTCAAAAGATCATAACAGATATAATCTGTACAGCAGCCAAATCAGTGAATGTGCTAGTAGAACCCCTCAAAAGATCATAACAGAGTCTGTACAGCGGCCAAATCAGTGAATGTGCTAGTAGGTGCATTTATAGTATCGAACATTCCCGATACAGCTTGGCCTAACATCATAAAACATCAGGTAGACTCCATTAATGTGCCTTCAAGCAGGAACTGCAGGGTCAGGCATGCAACAAAACACAGGATCTAAGATAAATGTAATCATCACATCTAGTAGTAGTTAAAAAAAACCGGGCAATTAGCATTATTTGGACCTTGAGTGAAACACAAGGACCACTGGTGTATTTGGCTTACTCCGAAACAACTAAACTCTACCATTTCACCTTTATCTCTGACAGCAAACCAACATATATAGTAGTGAAAGAAAAACTAGAAATCTATCTCAATATACTAGCTCCGGTAACCAAAGGTTAACATTCAGACCAGCAAAAGCTGCAGCAAACAGGTTGTTTGGCTTGCCCTGTCTGAAACATCAAGTTTTCTTGACTGGAGATAGTACAATCCAATGTTGCAGCAACCCTTAAATAGCAAAACAAATGGCTGAGAAAGCATGTATATCAAGCATTCATACCCATTCTGGCAAGCCGATTAACCCATTTTGGAATTAAATTTCCTGTCAACCTTTTGCAGATATCCTCACAGAAATGGTTGCAGTTTTTACTTATCAAATGATAGGTATCCCCATTGTAATTTACTGACTGAATCTCCATGAACTCTCTGACTTGGAGAGGATCCAGACATGTAGTTCCCATGTATATTGATTTCCTAAATTTGAAACCAGGACACTGCCGAGGTTCCACCTCAAAAACTCCACTAATCGAATAGTCATGTGCTCCAAATGCATACTCCACGCCATGAACTGTCAAGAAACAAGGTAGAGAATACCATAAGTCACAACCTATAGTCCTATATTTAACAGTTAATTAAACAATAAGTATGAATCATAGTATCATACAATAAGAATAATTGGCAATGCCAATGGCTCTCCACAACTGAGGATTTAACGTGAAAACAAACTGAAATACAATCAGCATTCTGATTCCAAAGGTGCAATTCAGTCAGTCAAGATGAATCACTTATGTCAAGAAGTATGAATTTAGCAAAAAAACAAATTTCTCAAGCCACATTCTTAGCACTATTGCAGCATTAATAGTCTGCAAAATTATAACGTGGACGATCAATTTCTGTTGGAATATGGTTGTAAAAGAAAGTGAGATTTTTAATAATATGGAAAGTATTTTTCAAGAAAAAACACATACGATTTTCACGTTTCTAATATAAATTTTATAATAAATTGATAGTGAAATTTTCTAATGTTTGACTATATTAATGTCCAGTTTTTGCTCCCAAAAAAATATTTATGTCCAAATGACAAGTATTTGTGGCCTAAGGTAGTAGGAAAACACTTTTTCTAAAAAACAAAAAATTTCAACTTGATGGTGGAACTTTTTATATCTTAAACTTTTGTCATGGCATTTCTCCACAAATAACAAAAGTTTAAAATGCCCAAAAAGTTATTTCACAAAATAATCAATTGTGGTGTTCTTATCCATTCTATGCTAATTTTCAAACTTGAATTTTGCCAACCACATAACAGACTGTTTGATACATTAAAGTAGCAGTTTGGTTAATGGACAAGGCCAAAGCTTATGTATGGATAAATAGAGTAAAATATGGTCCCAGGTACTCTATATCAATGTTGGAACAGGCTGGCCGACTTCGCGAAGGGCATCGGCAGCTTTCTTCATCTTCTTGCTGTAGTCTTCAATAGAGAGATTGCCCTGAGTCACGGAGTGGAAGCCGTGACTCAAGAAGATGGCGCGGGAGCTTGGTTCGCCTGGAATAGGGCAGCAATGGCGGTCCAGAGCTAGAGCACCTGTGATTTGCTTCCATAGAGAAGTCGAGGATGGAGTCGGAGACGGATCCATATATCCAGCTGCGAACGCAGCAGTCTGCCTCATTCCAAGCGTCGGTGCGTGGCTCAAGGGGAGGAGTCCCATCGATGTGGCGAAGGAGACCGAACTTGGCGCGCATGGCCTGGAAGAAGGAGCTCCACTTGGTGTAGTTGGAGGATCGAAGCTCAAGCTTCATGGGGATGTGCGACTGGACAGCGACGGTGACGTAGGGTTGTGCCATGGCGACGTCGTCCAGATCAGCAGCGGAGCCAGAGGAGTTGTCGCTGGCGACCGAGGACATCAACAGATTGGATCGGTTGAGGGGGGGCGCAAAGGAGGGCCGGCGCACGGTGGTGTGGTGGGTGGCATGTGAGGGTTCACACGGTGAGGGGAGGAAGCTGCTGCACGCTAGGGCAGCAGAAGGAGGGGGGAGGGGGGAGGGGAACGGCCAGACCTAGGATAGGTCCCGGACTCGTGATACCATGTAGAGAGTTGGGCAAACAACACACACCCTAGGAGGGTGGGTAACCTTTCATTATATAGGCCGTATAGGCTTGGGGGACAAGTAATACAATACAAGCACATATACAACTCTATATATCTAACAGTCACTCTATCTTCATACTTATTTGTAAGATAGTAGTGTTACATGCACTGATATTACTGATTCTCCCTAAGATAGAATCAGTGTGATATTCAAACTAGGGAAGGACTATGCACAAAAGATTCTAAAAACAGCTGACTACAGAATAAATTTTACAGCAAACTAGTACCAAGTGCTACATAGATGTAAATGGACAGAGCAAATAACATCACTCATGAACAACAGTGCGAATTAAATCTTTTATGGCAAGAAAAGTAATGTTGACATTATGGAAACATAAAAGGAATCAAGGAAACTTAGTAGGGTGTTGAAGTTCATAAAAGCTGGCTTAACAATGTAGCTCTATATAATATGTATTGCAACTATGAAACAAAGTGTAGGGCATCATACCTTCAATGCCAGAATGAAATATCCCTAGACCAGCCCAGTAAACATAGCCATTTACTGGTGTCAAATCATATACATTTAGATAAACTGGTGTATTTCCAGGTGGTGGGCTGGCAGATCGGACTTTCGAAAACAAACAAAAATGAGCATAAGATTTCTGGCTTAATTGGAAACACGTGCTGAGATTCTTTTCCTTCTTTGAGCCCGACATCATGACTATACATGAAAGGAAAATGGAAAGAACGATCAGACATCCATTATGCACCAGATAGTATTCAAACAGAAGCTGGAGAAAGCTAACACACCTGATGTTCTATGCTAGCCCAACTGTATGTAAGAGTAATCATACTGATTTGAAAAGAGGGTCTGAGCTAAGTCTTGTTGATCAATGATACACTTCTGTCAATAAACTAGAGCCCAAACTAACAGATAAAATGGAGGAAAAATAAGTCTAGGATCAGTTCAACAATAACATACCAAAAATAAACAGCACAAGCTAGATCATTTCAGTATTCAGAAATAAGCTTCTAAAGAAATACCAGAAGAATTTTCAAGACAATATCCAGATATAACACAAAAAAGTCATCTTTGTTCCTAAGAAAAACATGATAACAAATAATAGAATCTGTCCTGTAGACCGCATTGCTACTTTGGCTAAGATTGTAATGTCAAAGTATTTAATATAATAAAATATCGCAGATTAGTTCAGTTTGAAATATTGTTCAGTGTTTTCACTGAAACTTTTCCACTAAATGTCTTTATAAATTACTTACTAGCAATCAGTAATTCCATATGGTTAAACTATGCCAAAACCTTGCTGCCTTCTTGTCTTTCACCTAGAACAAAAAAAAAAAAGAATCAGACCAGAGAGAGCACCTATGTTTTGCCTGTTAAACTTTTCAGGAGACAGGCATAGCTATATGTGGTTTGCCTTTGTAGTAACTTATTTACAGAATTATCGGCTATAAGTCAAACTGAACCTCACTGAGGACCTGGGAGATAATATGTACCTCAAAGAGCTCCAAGGGTCCGAATCCAGAAGGTCTTGAAGCCCTGCACCCTGAAGGTGTCGATGGCTTGCCTCGCAAATCGCAATGTCTCCAAAACCCACACACCTCGAAGAACCCTGAAGCCTCGAGATATCACTTCTCAGAAGACCCTCAAGGGCTGCAAGGTATGAACTGAACCTTGTGAGTCTACAAGGCCATGGACTCGTGGAGCTATCACAACAAATATACAAAATAAGAAGATGGTCATGACACTCTGATTGTTATTATTGGACCGGTCAACCGTCAAACTTCTACTGGCGTTTGTTTACAAAAAACAATATAGTAGTGTAGTTTGTGTCTAAGAATATTTGTTCTCCTGGTAAAACATGTGGCATATGAGGAACAACCCCAGATCAGCAATCAGCAGAAATCATTTATTATAAAGAATGCAAAATATCAACAATCAATATGGTCACAAGAAGATAATAGAGGTAAATTCTAATCCAGCCAAAAAAATCTGCAGTCGTTTTTATAAGACAAAAGAAGGAAAGCGACGTGTACTGACAATTCAAGCCTCCAATATGTAAAGCTGAAAGCGATGCATTACAGAGCTGTTGCACAAGTGAGCATAAATACATGACATATATCACGGACAAGAGATTAGAGTAAAGAATAGGCATACTTTTCTAAAATTCCTACAGCCAGAAAAAAAAATTGACTCAACAACTACTGAAGGCTACCTCAGGTAAGTCAAAGTTGGTAAACATCTAATACTTTCAAAAGTTCGTAAACACAAAATGACCGAAGTTAGATGTCAGATTTGTACTCTATCTAAAGTTGGTGGGATGTCCAGACAATCCTCATGGCCATCAAGTACTAGCTTGCTCTTGGATACCTAAATAATTCCATACGCCGCCAAACGACCACACTGAAGTAACAAAATTCGCACCATGCCAACTAAAAATTCATTAGCAGAAACACTTGTCTGGGAACCCAAGAAGCCAAGAAATCGGCGCCTGCAAGCGCGCGAGCGCAGCCTGGACCGAGAAAGCGCGTATCCCGTAAGATCTGCCATAGAAGGTGCTAATTTCCTCCATGGATTGGAAGTAAGGCGCAGCATTCCCCAAGAAGTGGCGACGACCTACGAAATTGGACGGGGGGAGACAGAAGGGAGTACAGAAACAGGAGAGGCAATTACCAAATCAAGGACAAACAGGTGGGGCACGGACGTCTCACAGCGTCCGCAGGGGCGGCAGCGCAGAGCACGGCAGGGGAGGAGGATTTGGGGAAGACTCCGGACTCCGGAGGTGGTGGGCGACGACGACCAGCAGAGGAGGAAGTGGAAGGAAGCTGTGGCGTCTCTTCCTTTCCCCTCATAATTTATCCGGGGTTTTCTCTTTTGATTTGATTTTTGCTCTGTTTTGAAGTTTTTTGTTGTAGCAGTACCTACTTTAAATGAGGGGAGATTGAGGACACAAGGCGATTTGGAAAATAAATTGTGTTTCAAAGCCCACGGAGGGAAAAGTATTAAGGTGTGATGTTTATCTTGTTTTTTTAAGTAATATGTGGATTTGTTTATGCGTAGTATTTGTCCAGTAATTCCTCCGTCCTAAATTATTAACTGTTTTGACTTTTCTAGATATATAATTTTTATTATGCATCTAGATAAATAAATATTATGTCTAGGTGCATACTAAAATTTATGTCTCTTGGAAAACTAAAATAACTAAAAATTTGAGACAGAAGAAGTAGTCATTAGTGCAGTCCCAACTCAATTCTACTATGGAGTCTAATCCTCCTATTTATTGTGTTTTGCTGATGTGACAGTATATTTATGTAAGAGAGATGGAGAGAAATCTAGACTCCAGGTCTTATTTAGACTCCAAGTCTTCACGCAAATCAAGAATGAATGTGTGAGAGACAAGTGGGCCATATAAACTAAAGTAACATACTTTGCATTAGGAAGTATAGTTTCTTGTGATGGAGTCTTTGATGCTTAGACTCTATGAGTGGAGTCTACATTGAGACTGCCCTTACTCATTGTCATCACGCATAATTAAGGTGTTAGTCCAATCTCAATGAAAATGTCATGAGCATTTATGTCACATCATCAAATTTATTGAAATTAGAGTCATATTTACGAAGAGAGAAGAGGGGAGTGTTATCGAATAAGAGAGGAATATCATCGCTTTGATACTCTTCCAGCACAGGTATCAAATTCTTAATGTTGGTAAATGTGAGATACTCGCCACTAAAACTGACCTTCCTGTACAATACTACTGTGACAACAGCTCTTAGACATATATGTGATCCGTCCAAGGATAAAAAAGGTAGATGAACTACCCACTTCTAATCTGAGCAAACTCAATAAGACGTAGACAGCTATTTGAAACTTTAAAAACCAAGCATATGGTTGTTATTGATGCGTGCACACGTATTTTTTGTTGTTGCAGCAGCACGTAACCTCACACAGAAAAAGGTCTATTTTATTCCTCACCAATCCACTATATCTACTAACCCTTTAGGCTGAATTTACTTTCCAAACTATTTTAATTGGTCCAATCTACCCTCTACTGGTATTTCTCCTTTTTATTTCTCCATGTACAAATAGAATTTAACTTTAAATTTTCCAAGATGATTTATAACAGGATGCCCTATGCTAGAAAAATAAATTATGAATTTTCATAATTAAATTTTAAACAGAATTATATCTCTATGATCATGTTTGTATTAAATCTTCATAACCAATGAAAATAACCATGATAAATTTTAATTTATTATTTAACATAGACATCATGTTCTCTATCCACTCACAAAATTCGAACATAAAATTCAATTTGTATGCGACAAAAATAAACATCAATAGTGGGTAGATTGGACAGATTGAAATTGTTCGATTAAATTGAGCTTAAATTTTGCTCAAGGGGTTAAACAGATAAAGTGGAAAATTGTATGTGAGGGGAGTAAAATAGATCCGCTACCCTACAAAAATATACTTTCTCCATCCCACAAACACTGTTTGTTTTAACACATTATTAGTAGTTGAAAATGACCATGCTACCCTAATTAACTATACCAGTTGTGATTAAAGACCACACTTTTTATTTGGTTCACTAGATTCTCAATAAATACAAATGCATTGGAACTAGAATATTAACATCTACTTAAGTATTTGATTAGCTTCAAACCCTTATCTACACAATTATTTCTTGATATTTGATATTTCTTTAATTAAATAGACTTTACTACAATCTAAATGAACAATCTTTGTGAGACAAAATTTGAATGCTAAACAAACATTTTTTTGTGGGGGACAAGAGGGAGTACAATCTTACAGTCCATCCCTTCTAATATGCTGCCATCTTCTATTGGTATAGTTTTGGTAGTATCATTCATAGAATATTCATGTGTAGTATGCTCTTTACTTGTAAGTTTTTTATAAAATGATTTTTGCATGTATTTTAGTAAATACTTTTTTTGGCAAAGAGTAATATCTGAAAACCATCCGGTAGCACATGTTGGTCATAAGTTCATTGACTAGTTTTTTTGTTCCATCACATCAATAGTGTAGTGAGTTTTTCCATTGTAGAGGGAGGGAATGAAATTAACTTCTTTGCCAAAATGTCAAGAAAAAATAATGGCATATGTGTTCATGCAACAGTTGAACTATTTATTTCCATCCTATGAAAAATACAGTTCTAGTACTATAAAAAATCTAAGCAATCCTAGAAATTAGACCACAAGTGGAGCCCGTATTATCATCATCCCATCTTTCATTCTCTGTAACTATTAGGAAATTAAGTGGTCAAGTTTTTGAGAGCTTCCTCCGTTCTAAATTATTAGATGCATAATAAAATTTATGTATTCAAAAAAACTAAACTACTAATAATTTGGTTGGAGGGAGTACTAACAAGGGACTGCCCTGTTTAGTTCCCAAAAAATTTTGCACAATATCCGTCACATCGAATCTTCGGACATATGCATGGAGCATTAAATGCAGTTGAAAAAACAACTAATTACATAGTCTAACTGATTAGTACTCCCTCCGTACCCATAAAATTTGACATTTAGGACAACGACACGGTCTCCAAAACACAACTTTGACCACTTGTTATTATAAAAATATTTATGAAAAAGTGCTATATATATACTTTTATGAAAGTATTTTTCAAGACAAATCTATTTATATAATTTTCACATTTGCAAACTCAACAACTTAAAAATTATTGATGATTTATATTCCCAATGTTTAACCTAAATCTTGTCCAAAACATCAAGTTTTATAGGTACGGAGGGAGTACGAGCTGAATCTTTTAAGTCTAATTAATCTTTAATTAAATATTTTTTTTCAAATAACAATGAAACATGCTACAGTACCAAAATCCAAACTTTTTCATCAACTAAACTTCTTTCGTATGTCCTTTCATTTCGTCCGACGCCCCACGCCTTGCGACCGTCCCCCCGCACGTGAGCGCTGTCCTGCCGCTAGCAAATCTAGGCCGCGTGCTAATCCGGAATTTGTACACCCGACTTTTTTTTTGTTCGTCTTCTCGTTTCGTCTGACGACGCCTGCGACCGTCGCCCCTCACGCGAGCGCTGTCCCGCCGCTAGCAAATCTGGCCGCATGATGATCCTGTATAACTCGGTACAATCACCAACGCAATGGCAGCCTCTCATCATTAGGAATGAAAGTAGGAATAGAAAAATTCCGTACCGACCGACAGCAAATACCATTTAAACCGACCAAATACTATATTTTCAGGAAAATACGAAATCAGGATAATATATGGGAAAAAATGGTGAAAACGAAAATGGTTGGATTCCTGACCGAATTCTCGGTTACCATTTTTCAGTCGGGAATTCCCGATTTTTCCCGCTTTCTTCCCGTATGGAAAATACTAAGCGACTTGAGCTGTCTTGGTCAGCTTTATAGCTTCCTCAGTGCACGCATGGATTAATTATAAGACAAGGTGGGACTAAATTGTAGTTCAGTGCGACGCTGCTGGCCTGCGTCTCAGCGCATGCAAAGCACAGCCTCGCGCGGGCATACGTGTGGCCTGTGGGCCAAGGCCTGCTAGGCCGCTAGCTGGTTAACCTTTTGCCCGCTGTTGTAGCGTGCTCGAATGCCCCTTTTTGCCACTGCCTACTGGCTAGAAATATGTATTAATCCCTTGCTAAAAATATTTGTTGGCTTGAATGCTCGATTCATTGATATTCCCGATTTGAATTACCGGTTCCCGACCGTTACCGTAAGATTCCCGATTGAATTATTCTGTTTCCGTAATCCTGTATATCCGATTCCGTTTCCCCGACCGGCGTTACCGTTCCCGTTCCCGTTCCCATAACCGAATAAAAAATATGAAAACAAAAATAGTTGTAGTATTTTCTCAACTGTTCCCGACCGTTTTCATCCCTACCCATCACGACTCCTGCGCTCCCTCCGCAGTGCCGCGGTCGCGTTGCTGCCGCCCTGCCGCGATTCCCTAGTCCGATCGTCCGGTGCCGTAAGACCTCCGCCCCCGACGTGCCGTTCCATCACGTCACCCCCGTGCGGCGCCTCACCGTCGATCCGCCGTTCCTGACGCGGCTCCACAGCCACCGCCCATCCAATGCCGCCACGCTGCGGCGATTCTCTACCCGACCGCGCGGCGCCGCGCGGAGCAATCATCTGTAGCTACAAACCTTTCAGTTTCGCATGGCACCTAGGGCTGATGAATGTAGTCGCTACTTTTAACAACTGATACATGGTGAAGGTGAATTTATTGAATAAACCGAGTACAAAAGAAGGATGCACCTGTGGTGTAATACATCTGGAAATCCTTAACTGTTGCTGAACAAATTGGAAAAAGGAGCACCTATACTTGCGAGTTTTGGTTTTCTGAACTTACAACATCATTGTTCTATCTCGATAAACAGGCTCGCCTGTGGATGCAAGCCTGCTTCTTCCAGCGTCAGGGAGTGCTTCTCTGGACCGTATGTGACCCGTGGGAAATTCGAAACTAGGCTGTACTTCTCTGCTTCCAAGCAATCCAAAGAATCAACGTAGTCATAGAGCGAAGTGATGGGGGCAGAGCTGTGGAATCTCCTCTCTTTGCGTTCTCCAGTCGGAAATCTTATGAGAACCTGCACATAATCAGAATGCTACCCATTAGTTTCACAGGAATTCGCATACATGAATACACTGCTACAGCTAGGAACACTCACTCCATTCAGAAAAATGCTTCAAGAACAGAATGACATCAAGGTGAGCATATTATCCTAGAGTAAGAGCTGAAAAAAGGTTGTCAAAAAAAAACTACTACTAAACAATGCTAAACATACCCGAGTAACGCCAGGCCCTTTATCAGGTTCAGCTCCAAGAGCCATGGCTTTCTCTTGCCTTCTCCTTGCAAGAGCAGCTTCCTTTTCAGCTGCTTCTTCGGCAGCCCTCGCTAGAGCTTCCTCTTCCTCTTTACGTTTTCTCTCAGCTTCTGCCGCCTCTCTTTCACGTCTTTCCAGTTCTTCTAGCCTTTCCTGTTCCCTGGCCTGGTAATTTGCAAAAAAAAAAAGAAAGTGTTACAAGAACTAACAGGCGAAAATCCTATACTAGCAGAAAATCAGGATCATGTTTCTACCCTCTGCCCAAGTTTGCACCATAATTGATGTATCATAGGATAGTATACAGTGGACAAATAAGACTTGAAGGTACAATTTCCTTCACCAGACAAAAATTGAAATGTTCTCACATACAAATAAGACAACCCACATAACCACCTTCCAGCCCACATTGTTGACCAACCCCACCATGCATTCCTTCAAAATATATAGAACATACTTTTCTACTATCTAATGTCAGTAATGTAATGTGCACAATTCCCGTATGGCTTAGGATACCTGGTCAGCTTCAAGTGCAGCTCTGTAGGCAGCATCTTGCTCTTCACGTAAACGCTGGTTATTTAGTCTCTCTTCAGCTTCAATCCTGGCAGCAACGAGTGATGTAGCACATTCTTCAACAACCCGTTGAAGAATTATTATCATCTCTTCAGGTGATTTAGGCCCTTCAACCTTTGGAAGATGAGTATAACATGCATAAGCAATACTGATCAACTCAACTTTTTTTTTTGACAGTTTTACTACCCCAATACAGATCAACTTGATGTGGTATAACATATGTATTCAGCAGTTTTACGAGCCAAATATATACCATACAGTCACACAAACATTACTAAACAATAGCAAGACCTCAAGCCTGAAAGCCTTGCCTCCATCAATCATTAGACTATTAGTGCTCAGTAGATGCTCTATTTCACTCAATTGAAATGTAAGGAGATCAATCTTTTGAAAAAATGATGTCAGCTTTATAATCTTCTCAAGCTTCAGAGGCATTAGCATTAGTACTTTGCAAATGCAGGAAAGGGGAACATAAGAATCTGAAATATGCCATAAAACTAGATATTTAGGCAGCACTGATTAAAATCATGGTTGATGGTTCTCATGGCATCGCCTAGGCGACAAGGCGCTTCCCTTGTTTTGGGCTAAGGCGTCGCCTTAGCCCGCCTAGGCGTCGCCTTAGCCCGCCTAGGCGGCTGGGCGGTGGTGACTCGCCACACATTGCCTTACCGCCGTAAGAACCATGATTAAAATCACACCAATGCTAACCAGATGTAGCATCAACCATTAGGGCTTGTTCGGTTTGGTGGGGATTGAAGAGAATTGGGAGGGATTATAGTGAAGCAACAATGCATAATCAGAAATCAGGTCCCTAAATTACAGGACATTCATTAATGTGCAAATAACGAAACTAATGGACTTATTTACCAGCAGTGCACAGTCTATTCAGCATTAGCTGCTTGGACCATGTGAATAGCATGAACCAGATTGGTTTTTTTTTCAAATATCAATTCAGTCATCTAGAGAAAATATATCACACATTAATTGCAATCAGATGCAAACTCATATAGTCAGTACCACATTAGCAATGCTTTGCTCAAATTCTTACAGTAGAAAATATCAGCAGATCAGCTTTTGTATCATGACTCTTGAGCAGTCGCAGCAAAAATACATAAGATTATCAGTTTATCACACAAAATTCCAACTTTTGGCAGTTATGGAATGGGTTTTGTCAGTTATCCACATTTAATACTCCTAATTAGTGGTCAAACGTTCGAAGTTACTTTAGCGCATGAAAAATTTTGGGAACTAAACAGGGCTTCATGAAATTAAACTGCGAACACTCCACAACAACATAGCCTTTTTTCCCAAGCAAGTTGGGGTAGGCAAACTGCGAACACTCCAAATCCTTAATTTAGTTATGGCAATTGGCAACATAAACACTTTGAAGACAATGTAGCAACACTATCGAGCAGGATAAAAATGGGGCGAAAACTATATTCCCTTGTCCGATTTAGATTTCAACTCCAGTTTAAAGTACCATTCCAAAACAAAAACACAGCCAAACATGCGATACATAGATAATTTTTTTGTGCAGATCACTTGATGACACATGCATACCTAGCTAAAGGTACAGAGTATAAAGTGTTCCTGTTCCCTACAAAGGGGAGCATTACTGTTGTTACAGCTGCTATCCCAAATAGGAATATAACATCTAGCTCAAGAAACTAAACTGCAAACACTCCAAATCCATAATTCAGTTATGGCAACAAGCAACATAAACACTTTCAAAACGATCTAACTACACTATATAGCAGGAGGCACAGTGATACTACGAGCAATCTAACTACACTATCACTAGCAGCAAGCAAGCAACAATCTCCTTTCTTACTATGAACAGCCTCGAATCCAAAAGCACAGTGATACTCTAATTCAGAAACTAAGAGATCTAAAGCATACAGCACGCCCATTCAAGACATTAACATCTAGCAACAATGGTAAGCACTGCCGATCTAAGTCCACTGGATCTAATGGTTTCACACACATACATTCATTATCATTGATGGATTAGAACCAAAAAATCAAAAATCTACCTAGCACAGCAGCTAAATCCAAACTAGATGAAAGTTTGAACTTATTTAGAGCACAAATAGGAGTCATGTCAACACCATACCTGCTGCAATAGCATGATTCTTTGGTTCGTAGAAGCCATGACCACAGCACAAAAGGGGAACCTCGACGCATTCAGGCTGTTACTCATCTTGAACCCTTCGGTCCTTCTGATGCTACCGCCCCACGCAACGAAGTTCTCATCTATGAAGGCCGCGACGGGCTCGGCGCAGAGGCAGCCCCCACAGAAGGCAGGGGTATCCGGGTGATCAGGAGAGTGGAGATACACGAACAGGAGCTTGAATTCCCGCTGCGCTCGCTGCAACGCGTCGGAGAACCCCTCGGCCACGAAGCGCGGGCCGCGGCCGGCGCCGAACTCGCGCTCGAACTCCGCGACGAATTCAGCCGCCTCGGCGGCGGACGGCGGCAGCTCGAGCAGGCGGTCGCCGCCGGCCTGCCCTGCGAGGCCGAGGAGGGAGAGGGAGCGGGACAGCACGCCCCCAGCGACCCAGGCGCCGAGGCGGAAGGTGCCGGCGACGAGGCCGACCCCTCCAGAGACCACGTAGAAGGGGAGCGTCACCAGCTTCCACGCGATCCCCGGCTGCTGCTGCTGCTGGGGCGCCGGCGGCATCGGCGGCGGGGGCGCGACGAACTCCGCATCTGCCAGCGGGGCGGACGGGCCCTGCTCGCGCGAGGACGTGGAGGCGGAGGCGGAGGGGGAGGAGGGGTTGGCGGTGATGGAGGACACGGCGACCTGCAGGTCCCAGTTGTGCGCGGCGAGGATCTCCGTGCAGAGGTCCGGGTCGGAGATGCCGGTGACGGCCTGGAAGTAGCTGACCTTGTCGTCGACGGTCTCGGCCATGGCCGCCGGCGGCGAGGGCTGGGCGGTGCTAGGGTTTCGGGATTGGGGACGCCGGTGGCGGTTAGGAAGTAGGGAGAGGCGAGAAGACGCGAGAGATGCAGTTGCGGGAGCCGGGACCGGGAGGGAGACGGGTCACTACCAGTTTTTTTTTTTCCGACCGGTTAACCCAAACCGCCGGCCACTGGTTCCGGTTTACCGGACCGGTTGGACCGGTAATCGGTGGAAATCGGTTAAATCTAAATTCAAATTCAAATAAATTCAAAAGATCCCGGGCAAGACCGGTTTACCGTCCGGTTTGGCCGGTATACCGGTGACTTGGACGGTCCGGTTCCTAGCGGCATACCGGCCGATTATTCCGGTTTACCGGCCGGTTTGGCCGGTATACCGGTGGTTTCGAGCATTTTTCCGACGCTTAAAAAATGGATCCCCGATGTGAAATAAAAGGAAATTTCGGCATTACCTATGCATGTTTTAATGTAAATGACCTTACCTAAACAATAATTTATAATCATGCATACAAATACAATAGTAATAAGCGTGCATACAAATACGGAGTCATACACATATACACATGAAATGAAAGTTCAACGTAGGAATGGGAAGACCCCCATTTGGGACGCGGTTTGGTATTCGGCGATGGACATTAAAGCGATACCTCGCACTCTAAGCAGCTCAGCCTTGTAGTGTTGCCAAGTTTGGCCCGTCCACACCGATGTTGTCTGCCATTTTTGAACTAACATAGTATAAAAATGGAGGTCTTCCCATTCGTACACTCATCTCGTCGGTGGCTGCATACTGATGTCAGGAATGTGGTAATGAAAAGATTGCCTGGAATCGCTGTATGTCAATAGAGTTTAAAAATAGACGACAACTCATGTGTGCTTACCTGGACCCACATACGTGCCTATGAACACGTCACCCAACCTCTCGTCCACCACCTCAACATACTCTTTTAGTGTGGAAATATTTGTTCCAAAGAAAGACTGCAACTCTTGTTTCATAGTCTGGTAGGCCATCACAACTTCGCACATGTTCGGCTTCTTGTCCTGATCAGCGAAGCGAAGGAACTTGTATATTGGTTGAACCGTGTCGCTGATATATTTCATTGCATCCCACCACTCCATACTTGAAAAATTTGCATGAGTATATCTACCTTCTTCGGTATTTGCCCATTTACTGTGTTGGAACTCAGTAGATGTCATCCACTGCATGAAACGATCACGTTTCCGATAGATGCTCTCTAGGAACATGTAGTTGGTTCCAAATCGAGTGGCATTTCACTTGACCAACTCACCACCAATTGCGTTCCTCATCATTGTATTCAACTGACCATGATTGTGTAACCAATTTGAAATTCGCTTACACTGCTTGATGATAACACCATGTTCAGGCCTTCGAGCTATATCCTTCTGCGAAGTGGACCTTCGAAACATCCTCTGCATAACATTCCCCCTCGTCGAACCCCTACCCCCTCCATGCTCATATGCACCTCCTCTCTGTTCAACCCCCCGTCGGAACTCTGCTTTCGCTCTCGATAGATCCATGGCACGCTGCACCTGAGCCTCCTCATCTTCTTCATCACCGGGATAGTTTCCCTCCGCTGCAGCCTTCTCCCGTCTCAACCTCTCTCGGGCCCGGTCAGCAGTTGCCTTCTTTGCCCTATCCAACTCACGCTGAAAGAAGTCCCGCACATCAGGTGGCATATTCCTGCAATGGACCACCTCCACCCCGCGGTGAACTAAATGTTGCTTCAATCTTGTTGCACCACCTCCTCCTTTCTGCGTACGACAATAGTTGCATCGTCAACCGGGATAAAGATTTTCACCATGTTTCCATACAACATCTCTATCTCTCCCAGACATTTTCTACCTGCATAAATGGACAACAAAAACATCTCAATCAGATAAATATAATCCTAAATCCTACACCTAAATCTTACATAAATCCTAAATTAGTACACCTAAATCTTACATAAAACCTATAACTTTTCAGCCATACACCTAAATGTAACCTAAATCCTAAAACAAATCATCTAATATTCTAAATCATACACCTAAATATGTCCTAATCAAGCATTCTACTCAAACAGGGTGTTCAGGTGGTGAAAAAGTTTGGGTTTGAATACTGTAGCACATTTCGTTGTTATTTGATAATTAATGTCTAATTATATATTAATTAACATTATTAGATTCATCTCATATGAATCAGTTAGACTATGTAATTAGTTATTTTTTAACTATATTTAATATTTCATACATGTGTCCAAAAATTCGATGTGACAGGTATTGTGTGAAAAAATTGAGAACTAAACGTTGCCTTAGTTCTCAAATTTTTTTTACACAGTGCATGTCAAATCAAGTTTTTGAACACAAATATGTAGTATTAAATACAGCTGGAAAAATAATTAATTATAAAGTTTAACTGATTCTTACGAGATAAATTTAATAATGTTAATTAATTCATAATTGGACATTAATTATCAAGTAACAATAAAACGTGCTATAGTATCCAAATTTAAAATTTTTCACCAACTAAACACCCCTTACTGCAACTGCACGGCGCGAACACGCGTGGGTTTTTCATCCCCTTTTTGACCCGAGAACGACGATGAAATTTCAGAGATATACTAAGGGCTTGTTTAGTTATTTATATGTAAAAATTTTGCAAAGGAATCTTGCTAATTTGAAGTACTAAATGAAGTCTATTTACAAAACTTTTTGCATAGATGGGTTGTAAATCGCGAGATGAATCTAATGTCGCTAATTAATCCATAATTAGCGGATGGTTACTGTAGCATCACTGTTGCTAATCATGAATTAAGTGGGCTCATTAGATTCGTCTCGCGATTTACAGCCCATCCATGCAAAAAGTTTTGTAAATAGATTTCATTTAGTACTCCATGCATATGTCAAAATATTCGATGCAATATTTTTTTTGTGTTTACGGGATTTACAGGTAAAGATCTAAATAGGGTATAAGCTGATTTCTTTCAAAAAAAGTATGAAAGCCGATTTGTTCATAAATATACTCCCTTTTGGACGAAAATCGATTTCGTAACGAAACACGATATATGGTTCTACTCCATTTGCTTGCTTCTGCTTTGCGACTGCGATCTCACATCCTACCGACAGTTGGCCGATTGCAACCGTCCGAAGCTCGTCACGAGTCATGACCTGCCGCATACCTGCCGTCTGCGATCGTGGCTCCTCTAGAGTCTACTCCGTAAAGATGAAAATCTAGCCCTGCAAATAAACGACGTGGTAATTGCCACAATATCTCTCGGTTTCAAAATGATGGACGAGACAAAAAGTTAAAAGGAAATATTTGCAGTGTTTGGAAGTCCTATGGATTTCAGGACAGGAGTGTTGACGCAATTCTGGTCACCACACAAAATCACTAGCACGCGCGGATCACAAACGATCCTCAACAGCGAAGTCCTGCGCAAGCCGGTCAGATCGGTTCTTCAGATCGGTCAGACCGTTTGAGGCAGAGACGCCGCGAAAACCTAAAACTACCGCTCCACACCAACGGCTACTTGATCAATTGTACCGACGCTCTTGAAATCATCGTCGGTTTAACCGGCCGGTGAGGCAAGCTCAGAAACCCCCGAAAAATGGAGTCTCTGGACAACTGCACCGATGTTCAATTTGAGCATCGCCGGTCTAACCGGTGCTGAACCCGAGCCTTAGCTTCTGGATCCGTTGCACTGATGATACATCTTTTCCATCGTCGGTTCATCTGGTGCACTCTGTTGACTTGGTCTCTACTGAGCCCATTGCACCGGTGAGTGTAATTTGCCTCACGTCGGTTTAACCGGTGAGTGCAAATTACCTCTGTCTTGGTCCTTTCGACCTGATTTCTTCGGAGTTTTGTATCTTTTCATCCCTTGTAGCTATAAGCCTGATAATGATCATCTTAACACATATATTAGTCCAAGTGTTGTGTGTGTCATCAATCGCCAAAACATTATATTGAAATAAGGCATGAGAGGCAATTTTCGCTACAATCTCCCCCTTTTTGGTGATTGATGACAACACAACCAAAGCAAGCAAGATGAATTGCAAGAATAAAAAATTGGTACCAAATTGAAAAGTTAGAAACTACTTAGCTTGCTCGGATGACATTTCAATGTTCATTTTAAAAGCCGCCGGCATTTGATTAGTCCATAGGACGAAATGCATCCGGCTTGATAGCAATTGTGAAACAATGGCTTGTGGCCAATGTAAGACAATTGTGTGGTTTGAACCATATGAGCAATGAAAATTTTTGTACCTTAGTCCATGGGATCATCAAATTGCACTTCTCCCCCCATATTGACTAAGTACCTCCCCCTATCACCATGCATCTTTTTGCATTGCATTTTCCATTCCTCCCCCTTGTTAATGGCATCATTTACTCCAAACTATTTGCTTGCTTTTAGGGTACATTTCTCCCCCTTTGTCATCAAACACCTAAAAACTTCATAACCACTAATAGCAAGGAGCATTAGTAGCAAAAGGAATTTACTAGTGATAGAGTGTTACACCCACTAAATTTGGCATATTTTCCTTTGTTTGAACAAGCTCCCCCCTTTTTCAAAGCTTGTGGCACTTCTCATCTTAACACCAATTGTGATGACAATTGTGACTTGTAAGGGTAGTGTTCAAAAGAAATTTGAACTCATGGAGATAGCTCTAGGTGACTACAACAAATAGCACTTGTAAAGCATATTAGTCACACAAACGTAAGTTATAGAGTTAGTTCCCCCTAAATGTGTGCATTAGTGTTTGAATCACTTTAAACAAATGTATGCACTTGTAATTCACATAACGGGGATTTAACTTCATAACTTGCTAATCAAGGCATCATAAGCAAGCAATTGATATCAAAAGCATTTTTACCATGAATATGAGAGATATCAAATTGCAAGATATGTTATGAAAGACATATGCCATGTGAGAGAATCAAATAAGCTCATGTAGTTTACAACAAGATATGAATAAGGCATGGATAACCTACCATGTGAAATTTCTAGGAAGGCATATCAAATGAAAGATATCAATAGTAAAGATAAGATCATGCAATCCTAGAGAGGCATTGAGCTACAATGATGCATGAAGGATATCAAATGAATTGAGATCATCCTTTTACCTTGCTCATTACCTCATATGTAGGGGAGGGGAATTTAGGTCACTAATCTTTAATCCATAACTTGGCTTTAGTTCAACTTTGCATGATGCATCCCTACTCATGCATCCCAAACCTTGTCAAACCTCCAAATTCCCCGTAGTGCTTGTTTGGCACCTAAGTTTTAGGGATCCAAACCTTTTGAGAGCCATCCATGGTATGAATAATATCCTTGGCACCAAATAGGCCGGTTCCATCCATATGTTCTCCATCCCATGACATGAGCTACCACCTTGTCATTCTTCTCCTTTTCAAGTATGTAGTGGTTGCTCTTTTGCTTGTTCTTGTGGGTGGGATTGGTGTACATGTATGACGCCTTCAAGTTTGGAGATGTGTTTTTCTTGATCTCTTTAGCCTTCTTGTGTCCTTTCTTGCTCTTGTTCAAGTTCTTGGGCTTGCCATTTTCTTTACCCTTTGCTTTGCCCTCTTTCTCCTTGCATTGGTAGGACTTGTGGCCTTCTTTGCAACACTTGAAGCAAGTCACGGGTTTTCCCTTCTCAAGCTTCTTCACGCCCGCGGAGGTGTTATCATGAGAAGGTTGGGCTTACTCTTGAGTGTACTTTCCTTTGAGCCACCTCAAGTCCGTATATAGCCTTTTCTACCTCTTGCTTGAGCTCATCATTCTCCTTGGCAATGATATCATCACATGTTTCTACAACCACATCCTCATTGCAAGGGGTTAGATCACAAGAGGTAGACGCATCTACCTTGACAATGGGCATAGCACAAGGAATATTGCAAGAAAATGATTTATCTGATGATGATTCACTTTTAGATTCAAGACTCTTATATTTCATTTTAAGCTCTTCATGCTCATTGTCTAATAAATTGTATTTGTTTAGCAAGTTCTCATATCTTGAGACAAATGAGGCATGAAGTTTTTCTTTTGCCTTAAGAGCTTTGATTTCTTTATTTTGTTTAGTGAGATGTTCTTGTTTATTATGGAGAAGTGTCATCATCTCACTAATTTCATCAGTTTCAACATCGGATTCATCATTGGAGGAGGAGTCATCACTTACATCGTTATTACCTTGTACCATGAGACACATGGGAGGTGGTGATGATCTCCGAGGGCGATGGGAGGTGGAGCTCTTACAATTTTTCTTGTGACTTGAGCTTTCACCACTTTTCTTGGGCTTGTAGATGGCGGAGAGAGCTTGAGATCTTGATTTATTCTTTTTCTTCGCCATCTTCTCCATCCCAACCGCACTCCCTCTAATGAGAGTTTTGTACCCAAGCTCAAAGAGCTCATGTACATGCTCGGCAATCTTGCGGTGATGGTATAGCACGGCCCTTGGATATTCTTCATCGCTTGAACTTGATTCATCATCACTCTCATCTTCTTCTTCTTCACTTGAGCTTGATGAGTCTTGTTGCCTTGGTTGATATTTGCATGAATGCTTGGCGGCAAGACTTTTGCGGCTTGAAGAAGAGGTGGACTCTTGCTCCTTCTTTGTCATTCCCATACTATACTCATGAGCAATAATTTGATTGATGACTTGGTTGGGTGTAAGCTTGACCAAGTCTTCCTTTTGCAAGAGTGTGTTGATGATGTCGTAGTCGGACTTGCGAAGGCTTCGGAGAATCTTGCGGTTGATTTCTTCATCTTTAAGTTGATTGAGACCTAAGGCATTGATTTCATTAACAAGTGTATTTAATTGTGAATACATGTCATGAGCATTTTCATTGGGAAGTTACATAAAGCTACTAAGCTCCTCGCCGAGAATATGATATTTTTGATTGACAACATCCTTTGTGCCCTCATGATTCTCGACAATTTGCTTCCATAGCTTATGAGCATTTTCATTAGCAAAAACACGATTAAAAACACTATCACATAACGAGGACAATAGAATTGATTTAGCAATGTCATCATATTGTCTCTCGGCCTTAGTCTCATTTTTCTTGCCTAATTCGGTTACATGCCAAACATCAAGCCCACGGGCTTGGAGATGTGCTTCATAAGCACTTTCCATCGAGGAAAACCCGTGCCATCGAAAAATGGAGCCCTATCGGTACTCATCCCTTCCCCGGACATGATACTCACTCGACGGTGAAGTCGACGGGTCTCCTACGAGCTTTCTCACAAATTTACCAATGGAATTGGCTAACCCTCGTAATAGGTGTGAGACCAGGCTCTGATACCAATTGTAAGGATCACCGGGGTGTCCAACCTTAGAGGGGGAGGGGGTGAATAGGGTTGCTAATTCGCTTTCTAACCTATGGCTCAAACTACTTGCATAAGATAAACCTAACACGTCCTACACATACTAGTTATGACTAAGGTTTATCTATACTACTCTCTACTTACCCCAAAAGACTTGCAACCTATAGCCAATCCCAATCAAACTAACTAGGAAAGTGAAGGCACGCAAGATAGAGTAAATGCGGAAATGTAATACGGTAAGTAAAGAGGTAAGGGCAAGAGGGATGCAAACTCATGAGTAGACACGGTCATGTAACGTGGTTCGGCTCAAACACCTACGTCCACGGGACACCGAGGCTCTTCCGATCACCGTCTTGTACTAGGCCACCAAGGCGCACTGGCAAGCAAAGGCAAGTGCCCACAAGACACCGAGTCTCGTGCACCGCCACCGTCTCTCTCGGTCACCTGGCCGAAATCCACTACGGAGCTTCTCCACCAAGGAGGGGGTCTCCTCTTCCCCCGTACAAAGTGTCGACACCGCTCCACACCAAGTCGGAGGGTCGTCGACGGGAATGCTTTGCTTGCCTCGGCAACACTTCTCTTAAGCTAGCTCTCTCAAGAACTAAGCCTATACAAGTGCACAAAGCACTCTCTCAAAGCTTCTCACAAGTTAGATATGACACTAAGATTTGCTAGGATGGTTGGAGATGATGATTTGCTTGGGCAACACTTCCTTCAACCTTTTTGGCGTCCAACCATATGCAGCAACCGGCCTTGGGGGGTATATATATAGCCCACACACCCCAAAAGAGCCGTTGGGAAAGGCTGACAGAATTCCTGAATGCCGGTTGATCCGACGCTCCAGTTTTGTCATCACCGGTTCAACCGGTGAATGCTTTTTCCCATCTACTAGCCGTTACTGCTCCAACGGCTACTTGATCAATTGTACCGACGCTCTTGAAATCATCATCGGTTTAACCGGTGAGTGCAAGCTCAGAAACTCCCGAAAAATGGAGTATCTGGACAACTGCACCGACGCTCAATTTGAGCATCGCCGGTCTAACCGGTGCTGAACCCTAGCCTTAGCTTCTGGACCTGTTGCACCGATGATACATCTTTTCCCATCGTCGGTTTCATCCGGTGCACTCTGTTGACTTGGTCTCTACTGAGCCCATTGCACCGGTGAGTGTAATTTGCCTCACGTCGGTTTAACCGGTGAGTGCAAATTACCTCTGTCTTGGTCCTTTCGACCTGATTTTTTTAGGGTTTTGTATCTTTTCATCCCTTGGACCTATAAGCCTGATAATGATCATCGTAACACATATATTAGTCCAAGTGTTGTGTGTGTCATCAATCGCCAAAACATTATATTGAAATATGGCATGAGAGGCCATTTTCGCTACAGTCGGGCTGGCCACCGTCACACCGGTCTGACCGGTCAGTAGGACCGGTCTGACCGGTTCGGCCATGTTTGGCAGGGCTGAATGTGGTGGCGGTGACTGTCCAGCAAAATAGTTCGGCGGCATACTATTTAATGGTTGTGATATAAATGCAGATGCTGCCGATGAACTAGGGTTAAGGGTTTCAATAGAATGACTATGATCCAAGACTTCTTCCTCACCCAAACCTCGCACTTGATCGACAAGATTGCGCAATAGATCATTTGTACGGTCGCATGAATCAACAATCCTATCTCCTATGATGGACAGGAATTGTTCAACCAAATCAGGAGACGGAGTGCTTACTTCGCTTGTCGCTGTAGATGGGAACGTCGGCATGATGAATTCTTCCTTCTTGATCACGCCTTGCCGAGTCCTCTTGTAACATGCAAGCAATCTCCTCGTGGCCTCTTCTTGCTCCATCCTGAGCTGGGTCTCGAATTGCTTGCAGCGCTCCTCAGGTATGTCGTCGTACTCAACATCGATGATGTCCTCGGGGTCGATCTCAGATGCATCTATAATATCATCGACCATGGCTGCCGATAAAGATTTCTTCTACCCAGCGGAGTCGCCAAAATATGTTGACGCAATTCTGGTCAACACACAAAAGCACAAGCACGCGCGGATCGCAAACGATCCCCACTAGCGAAGTCCTGCGCAAGCCGGTCAGACCGCTTGAGATAGAGACGCCGCGAAAACCTAAAACCACGAGCTCGGGAGGGACCCCGTCGGAGCTCGCAGATCTAGGGTTGTCCTGGAGTCGGCAGGCCACCCAGAACGCCCTTGAACGCCGTAGAGACGAGCGAAGAACAGCAAGGGGTTGGAAAAGCTAGGGTTTGGAGATGAAAAAGTAAAGGATAAATTTGTTAATTCGATTGGGGTTACCTCAATCGGCCGTGACCCTTCATATATATAGGGTGGGGAGGTCTGTACCCGTTAGGAGTTGTAACCCTAATAAATCTCGTGTCAAAATACAACTCCTAACTCGGATTGGCTGTTTCAGACCGGTCTGACCGTCAGACCGGGGTGCAGGTCTTCCGGGAGGCAACTCTCTCATCCGGACTCCGAATTGGACGATCTATATATGCATTTCGATCGTCTCAACGAGATCAACGCAATGGTACAATCCAATTGACATTTTGACAATGTTACCCAAACCGGTCTGACCGGTTTATAGGACCGGTCTGACCGGTTCGCCCAAATTGACCAGCAAACTCGGTATTTGCCAATTTTGGATGTCAACAAGGAGCATCTCCAACACTGGGATTAAGCTCAGCCCGCATCTTTACACAGGAACAAGCATCATTGCGAACAAAAGAAAACTTAATGCATTGGTTAGGATCACTTTAAACAGGATGTCAGATATGTATACAAATTCCTTCAACAAAATTAGAGTGTATGCACAAACCACCGCATTACAAGGGGAACTCGTTGGATGGATTCAGCCTGCGAGATACGAAGGGTACACAGCGTTGCAATCTAGCAGTAAATCCACATGCCTACAGCTCCTCGATAAGAACCTTGGGTTGCTGCTTGCTCTTTATTTCGGCCTTCCGATTCCTAGTGCCCAACTCCTCGAGAGATACTTTCTGTACTTCGACGATGCGAGCTAAAGACGGCCAAGCCTCTTCCGGCTGCTCATGGACCCAACAAGTCATGAAGAATAGCTTCCTAGCTGCACCACGAAGCTTCGAAGAGCTCTGCGTGCTCTCCATCTTGCCCACTTTCTCCGCCTTGAGCATGCTCTTACCAGCTTCAATGAGTCGATGGAAGTCACTTAGCGCGCAGACAAGCACGTTGTGTCCCAAGGACAGAATGGAGACGATATCATCCAGAAGCCCGATAGCAAACCTGAAACCCCCCGTGTGCCTGTAAGCAGGTGAGCATGTCTCCTCTATGCAAGCCCTCAGTGCTTCAGGTACTGTCTCAGGCTTAGCGTCCTCCCCCATGACTTTAGACATTGACAGGGCAACAGTGCAAGCACCCAATGGATCAGAGTGCCAATCACCGTTGTAGAGCCGAAGTGTGAAGCAGTAACTGTACAAAATGTCGACCAAGTGAACGGCAAGCAGAGGCGATGGCTCTGCCCTTGTTAGCTGTTTCAGCGCTGGGAGAGGAGCTTCTGGCCCTTCTGGGATTTCATTGATGCTAGGCTCTTGGTCAGTCATCGGACCTGATGTGGCAGTGTCTTCTTCCCTCACTTGTCTGACAAGCTGGCTTCCATCAGGGCTAAGGGTTATCATTCTAGCAGACGGCTTTTTCCACCATGGTGTCCATGGTTCAATCATCTTGCTGAGTTCACCTGAGGCCAGAGCTTGTCGAAATCGTTTGACTTCATCATCAGAGAGATCTTCGATCTTTATTTCTTCCCCTGTATGGTAGAAAGAAAAGAGAAGTACTTGCCCAATAAGAGACCCATAAAAAAAACTTGGCGTACATAGCAACATTTAATGCTTCTAACACACATTGCAGCCTAAAATGATAAGGGCATAAGTATCACCAAATATGTGGATGGAAAAATGAGTAAAATGAACATAACATGGATACTGCTATACTGCATTCTAGAAACATAAATCATGAAACCAATGGACAGAAGGAAATATCAGAACAAATAACTAAGTTACCACCAAACACCATCATTCGAACCTAATTAATTATCAAGGAAAATTCAACAGGTTAATGTTGAATTTGCAACTAAAATTCATTACAATGACTAAGAACAAGGTAAGATTGTTTAAACTTTAAAGAACACCAACAGTTTCACAAATACTAAAGAACCTACTATATTACTAGGAGAGCCTACTGTGTTTTCACATTTAGAACAGCACGAAAAGTACTAAACATAACATACCAGACATGACTTTTTGAATAAGCTCCTCCGATAACATTGACTCTGCAGGACACAAAAGTTTAACATGGCAAAATAAATCTCACTGGTTTAAGATAGCAATATGCACGACCAACAATGTACAAGATGACAAATGATCTGTCCATAATTACCAACAGGAAATAAATTCAGAACAGACAAGTCATTGTAACTTAATAACAAGCTATAACCAGGTAAACTGATGTACAAACCATGATTGCAGCATACTGTGCATGGAGAAATTCAAAGTTTTAGTATCCTCCTTAGCAGTGATTGTAATAGAAAAGGTTGCAATGATGCAAACCTCTAGTATTTTGTATATAGAAGAAGATAGAACAACGCCATACGCAGAGGCACATAGAAAAGGCTACAATTATGTGAACCTCTAGTATTTTATTTTTATATAGAAAAAGAAGACAGAACAATGGCATACGCACATAGCACACAAAACATACCATCTTCACCATCGGACTCCATCTCTTCTTCCAAGTGGAGCCGCTTAAGGATATCTAGCATCTTTTTCTTTGATTCATCTTCAGGTTGCATCTGCTTAAGCTCATCCATAACATTCTCACGCATGAAGGATTCAGTGCATTGAAGGCTATGCGCCTGTGACACAAGAACTGATAAAATTATTGGAAGTCAAGAAAAGAAGGCTCTGCAGTGCAAAATTAGCTCCAATCACTGCAAACACCAATATTCCTTCCCATATGCGAGCATTGAAAAGAAGGCACACAAACTTGACAGCTTCAATGAACAAAAAGCATGTCTCAGTCTCTTGGTTTCGAACAGTACATTAGAACCCAGCACAAGCAGTTGCATAAATTGGAAGCTTGTTTTGCATGAACAAACAAATATTTTCTTTCAAAAACTGATTGGAAATCTCAAACAGACATATTGATCCAGTCAGGCCCGCAATTAGACCTCCGATGAGCTTTTACAACTTGATGTCACTTGAGATGTTAGCTGATCCAAAGATTGTGTTCTAACGCACCAAAATAACCCAACTGTAGGATACGAGTAGAGATTCACTAAGGGAACACAGAAATTGGAAACTATGATGTATAAACTTCTTTTAACACTTTTGGATTGGTCTTTTAGTCCTTCAATCTAGTAAATTCATATTATTAAATTCCAGCACAGCAAAGCAGCGTTTCAGCTTCTAGCCTTCTACCATGATTTTCATTAAACAGTGGAATCGGGATTCGTTGTGGCCATTGGTCTAGTAGAGCACCAAATAGATATGGCAAACAGGGGCGGAGCTACACATATTCATTGATGTCAGCTGACATTGATGATTTTGTGCAAAATCAATGAGGAATCACTGTTTTGCACTGCTAATGTGTGGAGCTGACAACACTGTGACATACTTCGACTGCTGGCTCCAACCCTGACGGCAAAGCTAATAATTCCCCTGCAGGTAGCGTGAATCACAAGGAAATTGTAGTGTATGTCATTGATAATTATCTGTCAGAGCCTGTCTTGTCTAGAAGCTTTCAAAATCACTGTGGCAATTCGACGAACACATTGTGGCGGCGTCAGCAGAAGGCAACCCGGGTACACAAGCATCACGAGAGAGAAATCAGAACGCTATCCTACAATCCCAGCGAGGACGCGAAGCAGATCAGACGAGAACCAAAAGGAGGCCGCACCTTGTAGCACGGGAGCGAGCAGTACCGGGAGTTGCAGCGGGGGCAGGTGTACTGCGCGAACTGCTTCTGGCACCTGCAAGCGAGCGACACACAAAGGCACGCGTTAGCACTCGCAGGCAGTTGCCACCAGCCGCCGTGGACCCCGACGCTTCACGGCAGCAGGAAAGGAGGAAGCGTATCTGCGTATGGGGGAGGCGAGGCTCACACGCGACAGATGACCCTGGTATCGGCGAAGGAGGAGGCGGACGGCGAGGACGAGGACCCGGCGGCCGCTGGGTCGGAGACCACGACGTCCCTCTCCATCGCCGCGCGCACGCGATGCCTCTGCTCTTGCGCTTCTCACTCGATCTCTCTCGATTACAGGCGGCGCTCGCTTTGCTTTGCTTCTCCCCCGGCATGCCGCGAGCGGGTGGCGGAGGCCGGAGGGGCAGCGAGCTTTCTCGATTGCTCGGCGGTGATGGGAACACCGTGTGCTGGGCCTATTTGGAGAAGGCCGAACAGTATACCAATTTTTTTTAGGCTTTGGGCTGAATGCGAGTCAGCGAGTGGGCTGATTCCCAAGCAAGCTGGTGAAATTTTTTTGAAACGCCCACACTGTTGTTGTGGACCATGCGAAATAGCCTGGCCCGACTGACCCCTTGTTTAACAAGATGCAGAATTCAAAATTCCAAAACTATCACATCGAATGAGAATTTTATATGTATGAAATATTAAATTTAGATAAAATAAAAAAACTAATTATATAGTTTGCTTGTAAGTTATGAGAAGAATCTAATGAGTCTAATTAGACCATGATTAGGCATTAAATTACTACAGTAATTGCTACAGTAACATATGCTAATGACGAATTAATTAGCTCATTAGATTCGTCTCGCAATTTATGGACTAAATCTGTAATTAATTTTATGATTAGTCTATATTTAATACTTTAAATGTGAAAAGATTCTCTTTTAAAAAATTTACGAGATGCATCTAAACGAGGGCTGACCAGTCGTCGGTTTCTCAAAATTAAAAAAAGAACAAAGAGAGACTGACGCTGACCACGCTGCCTCTTGGGCTTTGGCAGCTGCCATTCTCCTCTTCATCAACGGATACAAGAACGAAAAAGTTCCCTCTCAAAACAAAAAGAAAGAAAAAGTTGACTCACTAAATAGAAGAGAGAAAACCAACTCATGAAGAATAATCTGTGCAACCACCATCGAGATCAGGTTTATCTATTGTGTCCTTAACCAAGAATTACAAGATGGCAGTGAAGAAAGATGCCAAGCCAAGATAAGGATGGAGAAAACCTGCCGAGGGTTATCTGATGATGAACATAGATGCGCCCTATGATGAGAATAGGGGTTGTGACAGTACATGTTATTAGAGATAGTTCGGGAGGCATGGTTGCAGCATCAAATACATTTATCTCATACCTAGTGGATTTGCCGATGGCGAAAGCGTTTGCTCTCAAGGAGGGCCTGATGCAGTGATGCTTGCTCAATATATTGGAGATAACCAGTTGATTATCCAAACTGACTATATGGAAGTTGTTGAAATTATGAAGAATGAAGACTTTACTGTGAATTCAGTTGCCGCAATATGTGATGAATATACTACAGCTTGGAGTGGGTTCGAGAAGATCTTCATTGAGCACTTATGTAGGGAAGTAAATCAAGTGGTACATGAGCTAGCTAGGCAAGCTATGATTACTAGAGGAATTGTATCTATGATGATGATCCCCCGAGTTTTATTGCCCAGTTCTTATCTAGTGATGTAACTATTTTTCATCAACAAAGTTTGCCTAAGAGCTTTTATCCAGAAAAAAACACAGAGAAAAATGTTGCCATGCTCCAAGGTCCACGCCCCCGAGCCACTCCGCATTCTGCGACTGAAGAACTGAAGCAGCACGCTGCTGCACCGGTGCGCGCGTACGTTCGCCATGGACCGGACACAGGTCGAGCGCTCGAGACACAGCTATCGGCACACTCAACCCTGGGGCTAAATGCGGAGTGGACTGGACCGTACGTTTTTTATTACAAAACTAACTGCAGAATTTTGGGGTTAAATTGCGAGACGAATCTAATAAAGTATATTAATATATAATTAGCGGATGGTTAATGTAGCACCACTGTAGCAAATTATAGATTAATTAGGCTCATTAGATTCTTCTCGCAAATTAGCACACATCTGTTAAAAAGATTTTATAAATAAATTTTATTTAATATTCTTAAATAATAAGATTCTTTTTGATGTGATAGAAGCAAGAAAAACTGATGGAAACAAAAGGCCTACTGCTCGTACGTGCTCGTGCCGTCTACAGTCGTCTGCAGGACTGCAGCTACAGACTCTACAGAGTAGCGCCGTAGCGGTAGCTGCAGACGGCGCGGGTAGTTGAGAGCTTGCTCCAGACGAGTGCACCGACAGGCGAAGGTCCGGCGCGGCACGCCGCTTTGAAAGCACGCGCCGCGCGGGTGCGCTGAGGACGGAAGACGCGGAACGGAATACCGAACACGTGACGTACAGCGGTGCGTAAAGGCGCCTCGCCTACGCGGACGCGGCTACGGACCTACGCCTAGCTGGTTCAACAGTTTGTAGAGAGGACAATCTCTACGTACGCTGGCTAGTGAGCTTTGCTCAGGGCCAACAGGAGCTTCTACAATCTTGCGACGGGAGCTCGGGGTATAATCACCGTGGTCGGCTTGGAGCTACAGCAACACTGTAGCTACAGTACCCTCATGTTATGCCTTCCCGTAGGTCGGTGAGCATGTACAATAATCATCCACTATAGTAATCATCTGCTACAGTACATCCGCTACATTATATATTCTCTCTCAAAATCATCTGCTACATTGAATTAGCCAGCCAAACAGGGTGAATGCCAATGGTGTCAGTGAGATGCATTAGTTTACCGAGATCTTGTTTAGATGCAAAATTCAAAATTTCAAAACTATCACATCGAATGTGTACGGCAAATGCATGTAGTATTAAATTTAGACGAAATAAAAAACTATTTGCATAATTTGCTTGTAAATTACAAGACGAATCTAATGAGTCTAATTAGGCACTAAATTGCTACAGTAACACATTCTCTAATGATGGATTAATTAGGTTCATTAGATTCATCTCGTAGTTTACAGATGGAATCTATAATCTATTTTGTAATTAGTTCATGTTTAAAACTTCAAATATGTGCCGACATATCCGATGTGATATTTACGGGGTAAAATTTTTGCATCTGGCCTTGTTTAGATGCTCCATGTAAAGTTTTTGAAATGAAATCTTTGCACATTTGAAGTATTAAATATAGACTAATCGCAAAACTAATTACAGAACTCGTCTGTAAACTACGAGACAAATATATTAAGATTAATTAATCTGTAGCACATACTTACTGTAGCAATTTATTGTCTAATTTGGCTCATTATATTCGGCTCGTAATTTACAAGCAAACCATGTAATTAGTTTTTTATTTGTCTAGATTTAATACTACATCCATATGTCCTAAGATAGTTTTGAAATTTTGAATTTTGTATCTAAACCAGAGCTAAAACCCAAGACAATGCGTCAGTCTCACTCTCACGTGAACCGTGTGTTCAGACTTAAGCTGTCGGTTTGGTTGTAAAACCCATGCCATGTGTGTTCACTTGATCACTTCAGACTTCAGAATTGCAGACTACCGCAGCGACCGTGCGGTGCGGAGGTGGGACCCGGGGATCCCCGACGATTAGACGGGCCATCCGACCCCACACCAGGAGAAGCAAAGCGCAAGCACGCGCGCGCCCACGACCGCGACACGGGATCGTCCCGCCCCGCATCGAACCCAGCCCAGCCGAGGCGCGAGCCCCTGCCGCGCCGCAGACGCCGCGAGAATTTAACGAGACTGGCGCCGCGCCTCGCGGACGCGGAGGAGAAGCCAGTAGTGAGTGACCCGCGGCGGTGGCCACGGCTTGGGGCCGCGCGAGATGCCGGGGGCGGAGGCGGGGGCGCGGCGGCCGACGGCGTCCGAGCGGCGGCGCATGTACCGCGACCTGGCGCTGTCGCTGCGGTGCGGCCTCCGCGACGCGGCCGCGGGGCTCTCCTTCCTGCGCCTGCGAGGCCTCCGCGCGCTCCTCCGCGCCCTCCGCTCCGCCGACGCCGACCTCGGCCTCTTCCGCGACTCCCAGGCCATCCGCGACCTCCAAGGTCTAAATAATTGTCTTGTCATCAGCTCGTCACGGATGCTCCTCTCGTCTCGACTCTGCCTTCCTTTCTCTGCCGGACCAATCGTCGGCCACGCCTGCGTGCGAGCGGAACTGACCTGAGCACGTGTGCTGCGCGCAGTGGTCCCGGTGCTGTTCGAGCACAGCCTGCGCAAGGCGAGCGGCGGCGACGCGGTGGTCACGGTGGCGCAGGTGCTGGGCATGGAGCCCGCCGCCGCCAGGCTCAGGAACCCCGCCACGGACTCCGAGGTCGTGCTCGCGCTCAGGGTGCTCCAAGGCTGCTGCCTCCTCTGCCAGCCCTGCGCCGCCGCGGCGCACCGCTACAACGCCGTCAAGGTACGTAGGGGCCGGCCTCACGATCGTGCATCTTGCGTCCATCTTGGCAAGTACTGTATTGCATCATTGATTCATTGTTCATTAAGAGTTGTTCAGACATTGCATTGCCCAGTGGCAGTGCTCATTCATCAGGTCTGTCCTGCCTGTTAGTTGGGAAATTCTTATCGCATAGTGTCGTAGGAATGTTCGCAGTACATGGAGTACTGGAGCTACAGTTGGTGTGAGTTGGAGATGAACAGTGGGACAAGTTCTCCGTATGTGGGTCGAACACATCAGGTCCATGTCCCACGGTTTCTAGTGCCTAAGTCTGGACCACAAGGATCCCGTAGTCCTGGCCCATAGGGAAGTACTTCAGGCACAAGACGTTCACTTCAAGTTTACTGAGTTATAGTTCCTTGAGGCGAAATACCGAGCTAGTTTGCTGTTACTTGGGTAGGGATTAGTTCATGTGCCGCTACGAAGAGAAGTCATGTTCTTGCCATAACCAGGAGATGCAATGCTAGAACTGGTTTTGGATTCCTTGCACACCAGGGTTATGCGATTTGGTTGCTAGCTCTGGTGCTCATTCTATCTGGATAGCGGATACTGCATTAATTGTGCTTATTATTGTCAGGTGGTTCTGGACATACTGATGACTCGGGGTATCCTTGAGCAAAGAGCATGTTTGGACACTCTTTTAGCATTGCTGGTGGATTGTTCCGAAAATCAAATGGTAAGATCTGCCTCTGGGAAGTGGAAAACCCTTCTTATGTTCTTTCTTCAATCTTCTTACCAAAGGGAAACATCTTTCAGCAGCTTCCATGCACAATGCTGAACATTTCTGTCTGTATCGCTCTTAGATCTCTTACTGTTCTCTTGCTAGGATTTTAAGGAACAATATGGGCTAAATAAAATCGCGGATATTGTTAAAGATTCAGACAGGGATGACCATGTAAGGTCTGTCCATACTCCATAGCCCAGACACATTCCATTGAGACTAACATCTTTATCACCAATAAAATGTTTGCCTCGTTTCTTTTTCCTTTTTCAGGTTAAAATGTTCAGAGTTTCTGCTTCTTTACTCTGGAAATGCAAAAGAAAATTGTGGTGTGGCTTTCAAGTCTAATATACAAGAGGATCTGAAAAAACTCTTTGGAGAAAAATGTGCATCATTTATCTGTTCAATGAACCTGTTCAGCTCAGCTCTAGATTCACAAGTGAGGCAATCTGAGCTGAGCTTTCTTGCAAAGCAGGTGTTGGATTACATGCAGCCATACTGAAGAGGATTATCAGAATGCTATTGCCTCCACATAAATGCAGTGCAGCCAAACTAAAGAGGACCATCACTATGCTATTGCCTCCATATATATGCAGTAATTCAGTAGTCGGAAATGGAGTTTCAGTACTTGAAAATCTATATTTCCTAGCATTAATTTGGTTAGTTATTACTGGTGTTACTATATCACCTAAATTCCGAGGTTTCATCTTGGTTTAAAACCATTGTACAGTGTAAAAGGGAAAATGCATCAAGTTAACAATTTTGTATTGTTCATGGGCACAATGCACATATCAGTTTATTTCTATTCTTCCAAGTCTCGTACCAAAAAGTCTTTATTCTTTATAGTTGACAGTCGATACCCACCTTAAATTCTCAGTATTTCATGATCAATGCACGATCCTGTAATCAACTTGCCTATTACATTGAAAGGAGAGAGTGCCAATCAGTTTCAAATGCTAAATATATTTTTAGAAACAAAAATATAAGATTATTCAACTTGCATTCATCAACAAATGAAACGTCTCTCTTTCCTCAATTTCTCACGTGTATTTTCATTTGATACCAAGCTCCGCTATTTGAACCAGAAAGGATCAACGTTTGGTCTCTTTCACTTGGAACGTGGTATCTGGTATCAAGGATTACTTCACTGTTAGGTGTATGAGTGAGGGAGACGAATGACCACAGTGTTTAATCTGTTCCTTATCTAGTGGAGCCATGAATATGAGGCGAATGATATACCGAGTACTGAAAAATGGTTTTCCTTCCTATTCAACTCAGTAAAACATACTCTGGAACCTATGCAGTCTGAACCCTGGCTAGACTTTGATGAGTAGGTCCACAGAACTATGTAGATCAAATAGGGTGCAGGAGTGCCTTACAGAATCCATACTACAAGTTCTGTTGTGTAGCAAGCTACAGATTCTGAGACTGGATTCATATTAATTAATTTAAAAGGTTTCTATAGACACTTTTGATGGTACATTTTACTTTCCCATACACACATAGGTACAATGTCCTGTATAATCTAACCTTCTCTTTGTAGTCGAAGTCTCACGATTACTTGAAATTGAAATTTACCGTATGTTCATGACAAGGTTTGGTTGCTAGCCACACCTTAAGCGCACAAAAGGTTCTTAAGACGTGTACTTGGTTCAACAATATACAATACAGCTATGGCTTATCAAACTTTTTTTTTTCATTTTGCCCCTTAATTCTCATTGCCAAACTTTGCTACAAGTGTGAAAAACAAAGTAAGAAAATGGTTCAGATAAAGATAATGCTGATTAGCGACAAACAGTTGCATTTAAGGCGTAGAAGCACTTACTGGCACGAGAGCAGTAAACCAATGCATCATCAGCAATATGTTTCGACATTACTGGTTTAACATAAAAGATTTATGGAGAACAGCAGCAAAGAAGCAACAATTACAGGCGAGGTATGCAGGCATGGTTTAACATAAACAAGAAGGACAATAACATGCCGATTTCCATCTAATAAAAATAAGAGAGAATCACAAGCTGAAGTATGCAGGTATAAGAGGGCAATAAAGCTTGTAATTGTCAGCGATATCTTTTGAAATTACTGGATTAGCGTAAAAGATCTTTGATGAGCAACATCAAGTAAGCAACAATCATGCTTTTATTCAGCTCAAATGCCTCAGGGAGCAACCATAGCACCTGGAAAGAATCCCCACCAGGTTGCGTTTGTGTCGGTTTCATTACAATTTATTTCAATAGCGGTGTAGAGCTACAGGAGTACAAAGGAAAGAAACAAAGCAAGGCAGATGGCATTGGCGTCCACAAAAATATCATCAAGGAGAGCCAAACCCGCCACCGCCAGGTGTGAAAAGCTGAAGAATGTCGCCAGCACTTACCGTTATAGTGTTCTTTCCTCCAAGGTAAATCTTTCTGCCATCTTTCCTAACTAGATAGTTTGCACCACGAGCGCCATTTGTGCCTCCTTTAAGTCCCCTGGGAGCATGCACCCGCCTCTCAGAAAGAATGCTCACAACGATAGGTCGTCGGAATTCAATCTCCCTTACAAGGCCATCACCACCTCTGTGGAAACCAGAACCACCGCTGTTCTGCCTGATGCTGAATCTGTGCAAGAGAACAGGGTACCGCTGCTCAAAGATCTCAGGGTCAGTCATCCTTGTGTTTGTCATGTGACATTGAACACCACTTGTGCCATCCCAGGTTGGCCCAGCTCCGCAGCCACCTCCAATGGTCTCGTAGTAACCAAAGGTGTCATCTCCAAAGGTCAAATTGTTCATGCAGCCCTGAGAACAGGCACAGGCTTGGAACGCCATTAGGACAACATCTGTCACTCTCTGAGAGGTTAGCACGTTGCCACCAACCACAGCAGCCTTGTCGCTTGGCGAAAGGAAAGAGCCTTTAGGAATGAGGATCTTCACAGGAGCAAGGCAACCTTGATTTAGCGGTATATCCACATCCACCAGGCACCGTAGGCAGTATATGACAGCAGCTGTTGTAACTGCTTCAGGAGCATTCCAGTTGCCATAGACCTCAGGACTGGTACCTTCGAAGTCGATTGTAGCTTCACCCTTACTAGCATCAAGGGTGAGCTTCAAGTGGAGCACTGAGCCATCATCCATATAATCTTCATCCTCAATTACACAAGACCCATTCTCCTTTTGAACTCTAGATGCAACTGCCTTGAGCATTTCCCTGACGGCAACCTCAGCATTCTTTTGGACATGGATCATATAAGATTGCACAGTAACCAAACCATACTGATTTATTAGTTCTTTGATAAGTGCTATTCCTCTCTGGTTTGCTGCAACCTGAGCATGGAGGTCAGAAAGATTATCTTGGATCCGACGTGTTCCTGGGATCTTGTAGCCAGAAAGTTCTTCTGAGCAAGGTGACTGCAGCAGCTGGATTATTCCTTCCTCTTGGAAAACACCCCTTTCAACAAGTTTAAATGCTTTGATGGCAGCACCTTCCTCCCAAATACACTTCGAGAAAGGAGGCATACTTCCTGGGGTGATACCACCAATCTCCGCATGGTGACCTCTACTAGCAACAAAAAAGACAAGCTTACCATTATCAAAAACTGGCGTGACAACTGTTATATCTGGCAGATGACTCCCTCCTGAACATGGATGATTTGTCACGAGAACATCGCCCTCATGCAGGTTATCACACCAATAATTAAGCTGCCAGCGTACCGTACTAGACATGGCTCCTAGATGCACAGGAACATGAGGTGCATTTGCAACAAGGCCACCATCTGGACCAAAGAGAGCACAAGAAAAGTCTAGCCTTTCCTTTATGTTAGTGGAAATTGAAGTTCTCTGAAGTGTCCGACCCATCTGTTCTGCAATACCCATGAACCGGTGATTGAAAATAGAAAGTTGCACCACGTCTGCAACTTCTTCTGATATTTCTACAGTGCTTGGAGCTGCACTGATCTCAATTTTTATGTTACCATACTTGGTGATTACGGCTTTGCAGTCCTTCTCTATTATCACTGTACTATTTCCATTCATAATAACTGCAGGGCCCTCCAAGACATGGCCATAACCTAGATTCTCAAGTTTGTACAATGGAGTTTGTTGCCATCCATACGAAAAATAAATCTGGCACGAACTTTCTTGCACAGGTTTCGTTGAAATTGGTGTCAATTCACGAGGCTTTAGGATATTCGTACCACCAACACCTTGAACTCTCACATCACATATGAGTATCTTCCTGTTTAGCAATTTGAAGCCATACTCTTGCTGAAACAGTTTTTCAAACTCAGCAGCATAGTCGTTTCCAGATCCTTGCTCTGGCTGCTTTACCATGATGGCAGTATCAGTTCCCTCATACCTCAAGTTCAAGTATGAATCAGTCTTGATGCTTTCGTCTCCAAAACCCTGCTCTTTTAACTTTTCTTTCACCTGTTTGACTAAAAGGGATTCTCTTCTAGATGCCTCTGCAGCAGAATCGGCATTATAAACAGCAGAGTAAGGCTCTTGCAAATCTTCAATGACATCAGCAAGGCCCATTCCATACGCACTCAATATTCCACAATATCGGTGAACAAGCACCTCAGACATACCCAAGGACCTTGCCATAGCGCATGCATGTTGAGGACCGGCACCGCCAAAGCAAGCAAGGGCATGGTTCTTAGTATCATGCCCCTTCATTTCAGTCAGCTGGCGTATAGGCCTGCACATTGTCTCATTTGCAACATTGACAAACCCAAGGGCAATCTCTTCAACTGTCATGTCCTTAACTGATGGGTCCTGACTCTTTCGGTGAGAGTTGATCTCATCAGCAAGATCCTCAAATGCCCTTCTTGTAGCCTCATAATCAAGGGGCATATCTTCATTTGGACCAAATATTGATGGGAAGTACTCAGGAATAACAGTTCCTAGGATCAAATTGGCATCAGTAATCGCCAGGTCACCACCTTTCCTGTAACATACTGGACCAGGGTGTGCTCCAACAGATTCTGGCCCAACCTTGAAAGCACCAAACTGAAACTTAAGCTTTGATCCACCACCAGCAGCCACTGTGTTTATGTCAAGCTGGGGAGCTTGAATTATTGCCCCAGCAATCTGGGTCTCCAAAACTTGTTCATAGCTTCCATCATAGCGGCTCACATCCGTGGATGTACCTCCCATGTCAAACCCAATGAGTGGCTTCTTGGTCTCAAGTTCAGACAAGGTCTGTGAGTAGCCAACCACACCACCTGCAGGGCCTGACAATACTGCTTTATGCCCAGAGAATCTCCTCTCCGGTGCAAGCCCTCCATCTGATTGCATAAATAGCACATTCACTTGTTCAGAACCCCCTTCAAATCTTGACATGAATCCAGATAAGTACTCCTTGATGACTGGTGTGAGATATGCATCCACACTCGCTGTCAAGCCCCGAGGCACCGCACGGACCATCGGAGTCAGCGACGAAGACAGGGACACATGCTTGAATCCCATCTGCAGAGCTAACTTCTCAACCACGAGCTCATGGTGAGGATAAGTATATGAATGCATCAGCACCACTGCCAAGCATCTAATCCCCTTATCAAGCAAACCTTTAAACAAGGGCTTCAATGCTTCCACATCGACAGGCTTCGCCACCCTGACCAATTCCCCGGAGATCCCCTCAACAGATGACCCATCCCCCTCACCATCCTGAACGACCTCAACTCGTTCATCAACCTCAATCACCTCCTCATACAGATTCGACGGCTTCGACACCTTGAGGTCGAATATGTTCGGCCGGGCCTGGTTACCAATCTGAAGCAAATCCCTAAACCCCTTTGTGACACAAAGGGCAATCCTTTCGCCCTTCCTCTCCAGAAGCGCATTAGTGGCGACAGTGGTGCCCATCCTGATCCACTCGATCTTGCCGGTGGGGATCTTGGACGACCGGGGGATCTTCTCCCCGGAGAACTCCTCCAGGATCCTCCTGATCCCTTCAATGGGCGCGTCGTCGTAGTTCGACGGGTCGACGGAGAGAAGCTTCATGACATAGCCTTCTGATCTCCCCGGCACCTCGGCGTAGATGTCAGTGAACGTGCCGCCCCTGTCAATGCAGAACCTGAACTTCTCCACCGCGTCGCTGCCCATTCTCCGCCTCCTCCGGGGTCAACGGGCGACGAATTGGCGAGGAACTGGAGTGCTCTGGAAACACCACAACAACAAGGTTGATACTCGGTAGTTTGGTACAGCTGAGAACTGAGATTAATCTAGAAGTGAGTGACTTGTAGCCATGGTCCTGAGCTTATAGTGTTAATCCCTTTAATCTAATCTAGCACAAAGAACAAGATGATTTGGTGAAGAATTAGCAGGTCTATGCACCACTGATGAATCGATCGAAGCGCAGAGCAGAGAGCAGGTAATAATAATATCCGTGCACAGAGCAGATGGTGGCACGGATGGGTCTCTACTAGGGGACGAGTGAGATGGAGGAGAAGGAGAGCAACTTGCCTCGGTGGAAGAGCGGCAGCGGCTGGGGAAGGAGGGCGCCGGAGAAGACTCTGACCAACTGGAGAGGTGCCGTGGCCTCGCCGCGCCGTACAACCCACCGGTGTTGCTGTGGCCGCAATGGACTTTTGGCGGCGTGGGGGAAAGAACCGCAGGAGGAGCCGAGGAGGAGAACGTGAGTTTGGATTGTGTTGGCTGGTGGGCCCATGTCCGTGTAAGCCACTAGCCTTCAGAGAGTCCCAGATTGCGGGGTCTCTCCGGTTCTCCCAAATCAACCGCGGCACTGCGCTCCTTGAGATAAAAAGAAAAAAAAAAGAAAACTGCACTCCTTTCTCATCTAAAAAAAATTGCATTCCTTCCACCTCCTGAATTATTTGATGGCCTGCAATGCAAATCCTGACCCTGAACCATCCAGGCACCCACCGATCCTTCTGGGCGAAGCCAGGTTCGGGGGTCCAACCTGCTTTTCGCTCGGCCAACACGAGCTAAGTAATTAACACAGTAAGCATCTTTGTGCGGCTGCCTAACTTCGGGGACCAATTTCACAAAACTTTGATTGATTGGTGCAAATTATTATAGCTTTGGAAAAATCAACTCAAAGCTAAACTCATGCTCCAAACCTCCATCAGTCTACATTCAGTATGAGCAACTCTAAATATGAAGCTTGAATATTGCAAAGGTCAAAATATTACATTCAGTATATCATGGGCACAAATTAAAAGTACATTCAGTATTCTGAGATAGGTTACTATTTGATATACAATGCTAGTCAACACTACATCGCGGTCGAAGAGCGTGCCAGGATGCCGCCCTGACCAAGTACAGTGATGAGACCATAGTTTCAAAGAAGATTTTTCCGACAATGTATATCTGTTACAGTTATGAAGCACACTGCGAGATAGTTCTGGCACAACAGTAACTAAAATCGCATCTAGGTCTTCGCCTGGCAAACCCAATGCTGAATGGTTTCAGAGCTCACATAACAATGCTGCTTTAACCATGCTTGACGACTCTACTGCTTAAAATGGCCAGAGGTCGCCCCAAAGTGACCGGCGGGCCTGAAAATGCAAGGTAGGATTCTTGCTCTTGGTGACAACTACACGCTCAAAAGTGCCTTCAGATGCGTCCCGTTTGGTGGCACGACATACATCCATCTGTACTTGCTTCCCCCTTCTAATGGGGCTGTAAATAATCCGGCCCCAACCTCCTCCAAGGTCTGCGCGAATCATTTGTTCCTCCTCCTCCTCTGCTTCTTCACTATCATGGAACAAACTTAATTCGTGTTCATCTGAAGCATAAGGTACCAGGCTGTCCCCTCCATCATTAGGGACCTCTTCATCTTGCTCACTAGGAAATTGATCGTCTACGAAAAATCGCGAGTAGTAAACATGAATTTCAGGAACGACATATACAAAAAAAGACAGGAGGAATAATCATGAATAGATATTACCATAATCGATGATAAGATCTTCTGGTTTTCTCTTAGCATGGCGTTCTTTAAGTGTCTCAAATTTCATGCCATCAAGTGGCCAAGCTTCCCTGGCATAGAGAAGAACAGATTCTTACTTAAAAGTCAAACAGACGCATGCACGATCATGTGGTAACTTAAATAAGATGCACTACTGCAAATGAATGTGCAGAACAAGACATAGCACGAAAAATCTTTACTTCAAAAGTCACAAGCACTTACTCTGGCCGTTTGCCCCTTCTTAAAGCAACATAGCAAAATTTTTCATCCTCAAAACCACGTAAAGGCACACCTTTTGACCTCTGCAGATTAAAAAAAAGGAGATAAGAAAACAATAGTCATTTTAATAGTTAAAAGTACTTTTGTAAGCTTATACTAGATTTAGAAAAAGGTGCTTCAATGAAGCAACAGAAAGTGTAAAGCTCACACTTTACTACACACTCTCGGTCCTGCATCAGACACACCCACAACCCTAAAGATGCTGCTCAGATCTGAGCAATTTTTTATGGACAATAGAAGCATATGTATGAACATCCATCTTATACGAAAAGCAAGCACGGAACAACAGCATAGCATCTTCTGTATGAGGGTGCATGGACTGTGAACTCCTTTTAGTGACTCGGATGTAAGAAATATAAAATTGTTCTCAACAACACAGAAAACAACCAAAAAAAGAATGAAGAACAGAACCTTGTAGGCACGTTGAGATGAAGTCCTCTCTAATCTCTGGACAAAGTGGCAGTACTTGTCTGAATTCTCCAATGGACATCGACCGTCATGGGGGCACTAATATGGAGATTAGAATTAGTATTATTGGAGAGATAAATAAAATGAGCATATCCAGTTCCAACTTACAGGGGCAACCACAAAAGATCCATTTTTCAATGAGGCTTCTTGAGCAACAATGCTCCTCATGTTACTTGGAGGACGGCTTGAGGATTTCTCAATTTTGCGACACTTCTAGAAAACGCAAAGCTTGTGTAAATTAATTGCTACATAACAAGGGAATATGTGAAAGATTCGTATAGAAACATTCAGTCAGTGAAGCATACTCTCTTTTCCATCCAAAGGATATAAGAGCGCATTTGACTTATAATCTTCGCTCCTTGAGGTGTTCCAGGCTCCAACAAAACCTAAGGCATGCATTATTTTCTTCAGATACAAGAGTAACTGAAAGTTATCCCCCCAGCATGCAAATACAGTGAGAGACAAGGACACTGGGAAGGGGTGGAGTGGGGGTTCGATTGTACCAAAACATCACTTGTCAGGTCCCAAAGCTGGCGAACTATTGTTATTCGGTCACTCAAAGAAGGAATCTCCCCAAGTGCATATGACTACAGGTTGAAGGAAGACAGTATTCAATAAAGGTTCAGAGTTCTGACGTTAGGGTCTCCAATGAAATATGAATCGAATAAAAATGGCCTGTTATCTGAAGTAATTCTAGAAAAAGTATATTTCTCACTTGACCATTATTATGATTCATGAAACGCTACAGGAGCAAAGCAATTAACATAAATTACCGATATGACTAGATCGTGTCCACGCTCATGTTTTTCTATGTTGCGGTTCAACTCTTGGATGCTATCATAGCTGTGGATGAGTGGCAACCCCTTCAAATCTACAAAACATTTGCCACATAGACGGTATAATTAACATTCCAGAACTGAAAAATGAAAATAAAATATTATGAACAAAGCAAGCAACACTTTCGAATGATTGACATTTGAAGCATCACCGTCTCGTAAGACAATATCACTAGTGCACTTATCAGATAAAAACACAAGGCTCAGGTTTACATTTCTGAATTCAGATAGCTTTGTCACATGGTCAGTTGCTCCATTATAATTTTGCATTTCAAGATTTTACATTTAAGCCTAACATTGCTACAAGCTTGCAAGTTTCAACACATAATACTACTTTGAACCACCTGAAAATCAGCCAATGAATTGCACAATCAAATATGAATCACAATGTAAGCAACAGCAAGAGTGAAGCTTACTGTCAAGTAGACTCTGCCCTGCTCTCTGCATTTCCTTGGAAGGCTCGATCAGGTTAACCCGCTCTATTGATTTTGGCCAAACTGCCCTCATCGCCCTGCATCGATCAGGTACTCAGTACTAACAGATGTAAATCATGACATGCTTACAACTTACCAAAGCGCTGAGCTTGGCCCGGCACCAAAATCCAACACCTTGGCAGGCGCAAACTCTGGCAACCTCCGTCGAACCTGCAAAGTACACAAATCAGTCCATGAACGTGCTCCATCAAATAAAATCAGCTCACTGAATAACGAACAATATCGAGTTCTGGTAGTCCTCTAACCTCACGAAGCACACGGTGGCATGCTGCATAGATGGCAGGCATGCGTGACGCAACATAGGCAACCGTTTCATCCTCGCGGTACCGCAGGCCGATATCACCGTACGCGGACCGCACCTTCCAGCGCGCTGCCCGCTGCTCGGCACCTGATGGCGCATTGGGGTCATCGAGGAGCGCGCCGCGGGTGGCAGCCGCGGCGAGCTCAATGCCAGTGCCCTTGGCACGGTCAAAGGAGGCCGAGAGCAGCAGCACCTTGCGGTTCATGTGCGCCTTGTCTTGGTCTACGAGAGCACGCGCAAGTGGTTAGCAGAGGGGAACAGGCAATCCGTCGAGCAGGTGGTGGGCGAGGAGGGAGGGCAAGGCACGTCGATCGATTACCGCGGAGGTAGCGCTTGATGGCGCGGCGGAGAGAGAGGGGGACGAGGTGGATACCCTGGGACTGCTTGGCCGCCGTGCGGAGGGTCTCCGGCGACAGCAGCCGCGGCGCCGCCTCCGGCAGTAGCGCGGCCGCCATGTCTCGTCTCGCGGCGGCGCGCTCAAGAGGACCGCGAGTGACAGATACAGGGTTCAGGGAAGTGTCCCAGGCAACTGCGAAGGCGGTTTAGTGTGGTAGACGGTTCGGGTCGAGAAGGAGAACCGTCCGATCGGATACGGACGGCTATGATCAAGGGAAGTGTCCCACAGCTGGACTGATTTGTACATGCATGCAAGTACAAGGAGATCCTTCAATTTGGACATAAGTTTACTCAAGGGTTTAGCTTGGAGAGTGATTTATTTAAATGTTATGTATAAACTCCTGAGAGGTCTGCTGCAACCTATGGTCACCCGACCAGTTTTTTTTTTTTGATAATAGGTCACCCGGCCAGTTTGAATCAAATTGGCGAATTGGGAGATTTTGTGCATCGCAAAATGATACGGCCAAATAACCACAGGTAAATTGTAAATAGGAACATACAAAAAATATCGCATGCTGTTTTTTCTAATTGTGAAAAATTTGGAAACTTGTCTTGAACCCACTTAGATTTCAATTGGATACTAAATAATCCCCACTAATTCATGCGTATTAGAGGAGATTGAAATGAAAGTTAGTTCATTTTTCACTTCAATCCTTTCGACCATACATACTGAGGAGGAATGTATTTATCCAAATAAGGCATTACGGCCTTACGGGATACACGTTTCCTTTGCCAACTGAAGGACCGCGGCCTTTACGGGATACAATCCATCATTAGGCTACCATAAAGCTGATTTATTCAAGAGGGCAAAAAGGATATTTCACTTTAACACGGGGGCTCGGGACTACCGTACATAATGTACATTGTCCAGCAGATACATGGAGATTCTGCTACCTCGTGGGTCTTGGCTCGTGGTACAACAACGAGCAAACAACAGAACACACACACACACACACACACAAACACTTGCCGGCTGACTGCACAATGCAATGCAAATACCTGCATATATGCTGTGTGCGGCTATGCGCGCCCACGAGTTACATTACACCCACTCGATCGTGTATTCGTGTATGTACAGTTGTAAGCCTAATCAGACTGCGCTCCGGCGAGACCAACTTCACCCTGTCGTGAGCAACCTATTTCCTTGTGCTTCGGCCACCCGAATTCTTCCAAGAATGATAATACCACACCATTGGACCAGCCAAAACCAGTCTGCGAGAAAGATGCCCATGAGCTCAAGTCAAAAGAGAAGACAAGTTGGATGCTAGATCTCTGGTTTTATTGGTCAACAGAGTAACCGAGATTCACAGCCTTGGTAATTACTACTAGAAGATATAGCAAGGTGTAAAACTATATGAGGCTGCCAGTAATCTAACATGCTCAACTGCTCATCATCAACAATTGGAAGGGCATTTTTACCGTACCTGGGGCTTGTATTCACCACCGCCTCCAGATTTTCCACAGGCCTCCACATCGTACTTCTCATGCATCGCGCCGGTTGCTTTGTAGGCGGCGTAGTTTGTTCTCACCCACCTTGTAGCAATGTCCTCAGCTAATTTTACTGCCTCCTCTGATCCAGAATGCAACAGCCCCTCAGCTATGAGATGCTGCACCGGAGCCCACCCATTCGGGAAATCCCTGTACAATCATTTGCTCAATTGTTAAACAAACCGAATTTTTATCAAACATAGTTTCCAGAGGTAACTAACCATTGTTGGCTTGTGTTTGTTAGAGAAGTTGCTATTCCTGCGGTACAGAGTAATCCAGATTTCTGGAGGCTTGCCATGACTCTCTCGGATTTTGCAGTGTCGGCAAATTTCGCTGATCCTGGATTAGTTTCAGGCAGCCAAAGTAAGGAGCAATGGGAAAGGCTTAGAATGCTAGAATTTCAGATGTGATTGCTATTCTTCCAGTAATGGGAATAGTTAAAAGAATTTCAGTTTTGTAACTGTAGAATGTTGCATGCTTGTAGCATGGTATTCCCTTGACATAATGCCTTTTGCGCTCGTATATATAAGAGCTTGCTTATATTTTCTTAGTAGGTCTAACCGAGATGAACCTTTATCCCTTATGAAAACGTGAAAGCAGCATGCCAATGTGCAATATCATCAAGCATTGGCAAAAACATGGTGGCAAACGAAAATTTTGCCATTACTGTTACTTTTTAGTTCTCTGTTAAAACAGTTTAAGTGCACAGAACACTCCTGAAGAGACTGCAAAAAAGAGCTTCAGAACAAACCGTTGCACACTCGGACATTAGAAAGAAAAAAACAGTCAAGGACATACCTGAATGATAAGCATTTAACCACAACGGAAAGAAATTGGAAGCAAATATTTTGCGGTTCTGTGAGTCAGACTTCCATTGGTAGACTCCCTGGAATAATAATGCACATCAGTTAACACCACCAAAAAGTGTTATGTCCCAAATGAAAACTGGATAAGACCACTAGAGATCAACATGCTATTGTTAAGAGCACCTGCTGGGAATCTCCATCAGTAGGAAGCCAGTAGTCAAGCCATTGCTCCATCTCAGAGTTCCACAGAATAGAGTCAATTGCAATATGGCGTGCTTTTGAAGCCTCTAAAAACTTTTCAGAGGTTGCTTTCTCTCCAATGATTTTAGCAAAGGCAGCTATGTCCTGCTCCATCTGTATCGTGCATGAAGGTAGTAAGGCTTCATCACATTTACAACTTGCAAGCATTACTACAACAACAATAACATAGCCTTTTTTCCCAAGCAAGTTGGGGTAGGCTAGAGATGAAACCCGAAAGAAATAAGTTCAAAGTTCAGGCACATTGATAGCTAGTCTCCAAGCGCTCCTATCCAAAGCTATCTCTTTAAAGATATTCCAATCCTTAAAGTCTCTCTTAACCGACTCATCCCACGTCAGTTTAGGTCTACCTCTACCCCTCTTTACATTATCGACCCGCTCAAGAACCCCATTACGCACCGGCGCCTCAGGAGGCCTTCGTTGGACATGTCCAAACCATCTCAGCCGATGCTGGGTAAGTTTCTCCTCAATTGGTGCCACTCCGACCCTATCCCGAATAACTTCGTTCCGGACTCTATCCCTCCTTGTGTGCCCGCAAAACCACCGCAACATCCGCATCTCTGCTACACTCAGCTGCTAGACATGTCGCCTTTTTGTAGGCCAACATTCAGCACCGTATAGCATCGCCGGACGAATTGCTGTCCTATAGAATTTTTCTTTTAGCTTTTATGGCACCCTCTTGTCATAAAGGATGCCAGAAGCTTGCCGCCATTTCAACCAGCCAGCTGAAATTCTATGTCTAACATCTTCATCAATATCGCCATTCTTTTGTAGCACCGATCCTAAATACCGAAAAGTATCCTTCTGGACCACCACTTGTCCATCTAGACTAACGTCTCCCCCCTCATGCCTAGTCGCGCTGAAATCACACATCATGTACTCGGTCTTGGTCCTACTAAGTCTGAACCCTTTCGACTCTAACGTGCGTCTCCACAGCTCTAACTTCCTATTAACCCCTGCCCTACTCTCGTCAACTAGCACCGCATCATCAGCAAAGAGCATACACCAAGAGATTTCACCTTGTATATCCCTTGTGACCTCATTCATCACTAAAGCAAATAAATAAGGGCTCAATGCTGACCCCTGGTGTAGGTCTATGTTAATAGGAAAGTCAGTGGTGTTGCCATCACATGTCCAGACAAACGTCGTCGCATCCTTATACATATCCTTAATGAGGGTAATGTACTTAGTTGGGACTTTGTGCTTCTCCAAGGCCCACCACATGACATTTATCGGTACTTTGTCATATGCCTTCTCAAGGTCAATGAAGACCATGTGCAAGTCCTTCTTCTGTTCCCTATATCTCTCCATCAATTGTCGTATTAATAAAATCGCCTCCATGACCTTCCAGGCATGAACCCAAATTGGTTTTGGGTCACACTTGTCACTCTTCTTAGGCGATGCTCGATAACCCTCTCCCAAAGCTTCATCGTATGGCTCAGCTTAATCCCACGGTAGTTAGTATAACTTTGAACATCACCCTTGTTTTTGAAGATAGGTACTAATATACTTCTCCTCCATTCTTCCGGCATCTTGTTTGACCGAAAAATGAGATTAAAAAGCTTAGTTAACCATACTATTGCTCTATCTCCTAGGCATCTCCACACCTCAATGGGGATACCATCAGGGCCCATCGATTTACCTCCCTTCATCCTCTTCAAAGCCTCCCCGATCTCTACCTCCTGAATTCTCCTCACAAAACGTCTGTTGGTATCGTCAAAAGAGTCATCTAACTCAAGAGTGGGGCCCTCACTCTTCCCATTAAACAACTTGTCGAAGTACTCTCCATCTATCCATGATCTCCTCATCCTTCACTAGCAGTCGATCTGTCCCATCCTTAATGCATTTGATTTGGTTGATGTCCCTTGTCTTTCGCTCGCGGATCCTAGCCATCCTATAAATGTCATTCTCCCCTTCTTTCGTGCCTAGCCGCTGATACAGGTCATCATACGCCTTACCCTTTGCTACATTCACAGCTCGCTTTGCAACCCTCTTCGCTAATTTATAGCCCTCGATGTTGGCTGCATTCTTATCAAGGTGGAGGCGCTTGAAACACTCCTTCTCCTTAATAGCCCTTTGCACCTCGTCATTCCACCACCAGGTGTCTTTCCCCTCCTGTTTGGCTCCCCTACTCACGCCAAACACCTCTGAGGCCACCTTGCGAACACATGTTGTCATCTTTAGCCACATGTCATCTGCGTCTTCTCTTTCTTCCCAAGGCCCCTCACCTAACATCCTTTCCTTAAACGCTTGTGCCGCTTCCCCTCTAAGCTTCCACCACTTTGTTCTCGCAATCTTGGCACGTTTGTCCCGGTGGACACGTACCCGAAGACGAAAGTCCGCCACCACAAGCTTGTGTTGAGGGACAACACACTCTCCAGGTATCACCTTACAATCTAAGCAATCACGTCTATCCTCCCTCCTAGCAAGGATAAAGTCGATCTGGCTCGAGTGTTGTCCACTACGAAACGTCACAAGATGGGATTCCCTCTTCTTAAACACGGTATTCGCTATCAACAAGTCGTAGGCTAATGCGAAGTTCAACACATCCTCCCCCTCTTGACTCCTGCTACCGTACCCAAAACCCCCGTGCACTCGCTCGAACCCTACATTAGTCGCACCCACATGGCCGTTGAGATCTCCTATGAATAGTTTCTCGCTGATAGGCACGGTATTAACCATGCTATCTAGATCTTCCCAGAACTGCATCTTGGTGCTCTCACTAAGGCCTACCTGAAGGGCATAGGCACTGATCACATTCAAAACCGAATCTCCAACTACCAACCGGATTAGGATAATCCGGTCGCCTTGCCTTCTAACCTCTACGACTCCATCCTTAAGGCTCCTATCAATCAAGATGCCTACATCATTCCTACCCGGAGTTGCTCCCGTGTACCAAAGCTTGAAGCCAGTATCCTCAACCTCCTTCGCCTTCTGGCCCTTCCATTTAGTCTCCTGAACGCATAGAATATTTACACGTCTCATAATTGCTACATCAACTAGCTCTCGCAACTTGCAAGCATTACTAACTCTGATATTAATTGAATAATACTTTGTGACCACATCATTTAACCCCCCTAAAAAGCTTCCTAGATATGTTGAATATGATGCATCCAAGTCATGTAAACCCATAGATCATGGGAATTCAAATATCATGAAAAACTCAATATCTTACCTTAAATATGAATGTGTTCAGGTCCACGGGTATAATGTAAGTTGTTGCCAACGTTGTCATGTCAGTAGAATTTCTACACGAAAGTTAAACAATTAGCAACAATTTATAGTGCCACATTACAAAAATGAATGTAGTGTCATTGGAGCTGGCACGTCGTTAGTTAGAAGTATACGAAACATCAAATACATGTGCTCGTAGTTTTTTCAAGGATGGGTAAGTTATCAAACATCCAACCTCATCCATCGAGAGCTAAAATCCCATCCTGACTCTGCTGTTGAAGCAATTTGGTGGTAAAGTTTTTCCTTATCAGCTATAGAATTGATCTTCGAAGCAAGTTCCTCATCCTTGAAAGAAGAATAAATTATAGTTAGTTGCTTCCTTAAATGGCAAAAGTTCCATACACTGCCATAGGCAAGATAACATAATCAAAGTTAGACTTTACAATTGTCGCACTTTCCGGCCTAGGTTTGTTCCACCTCGCCTGGTATCGAGACAAGTTATGGACCTGGCCATGATTGTCCCTAATAGCTACATTATGAATCTCTGCATAAAGAAACGATACAACGTTGCATTACTTCTAATCATGCCAAAATATAAAATCAAAACGCTTGATGTCTCCATCGGCTACCTGACATCCAGAAGCTATGCTCTTTCAGCAGAGACCGGAATGCTCCCTTGACAAACTCCACATCACCAGTTGCCCTGTATACTTCCAAAACCATCGAGCTTAAAAGTGGTGGTTGGCTGCAAAAAAAAGCACCTATCAGATTAGGAACAAATGCAATATATTCCCCTTACAAGTTATATCTATGCACGTCATTGGCAGCAATTAGAAGTGTAGGACTCCAAGTAGCAGATTTCATTAATTTATACACCTTCAAATCTTAAAATGAAGCTAGTTATGCACTTATGCTATCTTTCTTACAATATTTTGCACTGTAGATGGTGCAAACTAAAGATCACTCTGGTGCAGGCAGAATTATCACCTTCGGTTAGTGTAGTAGGATCTTGCACCGTTCAGAACAAAACCATATTTTTCCACCAGGTATACAAGGTTAAGCACAACATGCTTTGCTGCGTCGTACATTTTGCTCACCAGTAATCCCCTGCAATGAGCCATACCACTATAAGAGACAAAAACGAGAAGAGTGACAACAACTCTAGTGTAGATCAATATTCAAGGGTTTGTTCGTTTCCAAGGTACACTGGGATCAAACACTTAGCTGTACATTATATAATTAAAAAAAAGTAAGGACGTTTCAGAAATCAGGATCTAGAGCATTAGGCTGCGGGCCTGCGGCGGCGTCCCTGAGGCAAGGACAGATGAGCCTGGACCATGTCAAAAAAAATCTCGTCTCGGATACTAATTGCAATAATGACATGACCACCAAGCTCGCCGGCCAGCAAAGCACGACCACCCATAGAAAATTCAGCCGCCCCTGGTATTCAGATAATCACGTGGCGATGACGAAGCGTACGCCGAACACAACAGACATGCCCAAGCTGGACTTAAGCTGCTGCTGGAGCCGGCTGATGGACCAGCCGTCCGGCAGCTTTGGTGGATAAGTCGCCGGCAGCCTCTTTCAGCGTCCCTCTCTGGCTTTCTCCTCGCTGGCTGGATGCTTGGCTGGGGCTGGGCAGCTCCAGCAGCAGCTTAAGTCCAGCCACTTATGGCGAACCGAACAGGGCGGAAGTCAGTAAGACAGTAACAGACAACTGAAGATGGAGAGATTCCCTTACATGTTCGACCGGAGCACAGGCACCAAACAAGAACAAGCAAAGGCACTGTACAATCTGACTCCAGGCCTTGACTCGTCAATTAAAGTTTCGCGTCCCGAAGAAAGACCTCTCGAATCGATAATATTGTACGTGATCTAGAGCTGTATGTACTAAATTTAGTATTTTAGTTCGAGAGCAAATTAGTATCGTTTGATGCAGTGGCGTATCTAGAGGGTGGACCCGGTGGGCCGCGGCCCACCCAAAGATCCAGCCCAACAAGCTTATTTATTGTATTTTCTCTTTTTTTTCTAAAAGAAATTAACTATATTTTCAGCCTCACAACTAGTTAAAAAAATTTTTATTTGCATTGGACCACCCTAACATTGACATCTAGATTCGCCACTGGTTTGATGGCAGCATGCGACAACGAAAGTGTAACACCAATAAGCTTTTTAAAAAAAAGTGTAGCACCGATGGAGCAAACAGCAAAGCGGGCGATCGGAGGTAGGAGAAGGAGAGGGACCTGACGACCCAGTAGGAGTCCCAGTAGTAGACCTCCCGGAACCTGGAGCCCGGCACGACGACCCCGCCGGGCAGCGGCAGCAGAGTGTGCCGGTCCGGCCGCTTCTCGACGCCGGGCGCCACCCGCCGCGCCAGGTCCTTCCAGAGCGCGTGCACCTCCAGCGCCCACTCCCGCGCCTCGGGGCTCTCGACGCGGGGCAGGAACCCGCGCGGCTCGGGCTCGAAGTCCGGCGTGTCCGCCGCCACGAGGTCGGACCCGGCCGCCCCGAAGTAGCGCGCGAGGTAGGACTCCAGCTCCGCCCGCGACGGCGGCGCCCGGCCCTGGCCCGGCAGCGCGGCCGCCGCGGCGCGCTCGTCGGCCGCCAGCGGCAGGTCGACGTAGAGCTTGGGGTCGAAGCCGTCGGGCCCCAGCGCGCGCAGCGCCTCCGACTGCACCCGCAGCAGGAGCCCGAGCAGCGCGCTGGCACCCTCGTCGCCGGACCCGGCGGCGGCGGGAGTCGGCGCCATCTCGACCGCGCGGGGACGGAGAAGGGAAGGCAGGAGGGCGAGTACCAGGAGGACGCGGTGGGGATGCGGAAGCCCCGCAGCCATCTGCCGAGGAATTTAAAAGGAAGCCGCTGCCTGCGTGCAACGTGGATGGCGCGGTGTCGGTGTGGATGGGGGGGGGGGGGGGGGGGGGGTCTCGGGCTCTCGGCTACCGTAGCCGCCGGCTACGACGCCGCGCGTGGACGGCGGCGAGGACGAGCGCGCGGCGCGGGCCTCGTGAGTCGTGGCCCCCCCTCTCCGACTCTCCCCCTCCTCCGCCTCCCGCGCGACTGGCTGCTGCTCGCAAAAAGCAACCGGCGGGCAGACGGGCAGTGGCCTGGTGTGGTGGGGATTGGGGAACCGGGTCTTTTGGGGCGGCTTTTTGAACCGTGTGCCCTCTCGCTCTCGGCTGTGCGCGCCTGTCGCGGTCGCAGCAGCGCTTCGCCGGCCGGGGCGGGGCGAGCCTCCTATATAACTTGTGGAAGAGGACTTAAATTAGCTTCAACGTGTTAAAAAAATAGTTTAACATTTGAAAATAGTAGATTCAATATTTTTTACAGACTATTTCAACATCTCAAAAATATAGATTCAACAAACCAAATTTTGGATCAATATTTTTTTCAGTTCATCTTCAAAAGCGCGGCCGGGGAGTGGGGGCGGAGGTGTGCGGCGCACCAGCAGCACACCAGTCGCAGCGGCGGTGGCAGCGTGGCAGCAGCAGTAGCCGGGCAGCGCGGCAACAGCAGCACGCGCAGAGGCAGCAGCATGCGCCGCGGCGCAGCAAGCATGCGCGGCACCAGCAGCAGCGTTGCAGAGCAGCAGCAGACCAGCAGCAGCATGCACGGCAGCAGCAACGCGGAGCAGCAACATGCGCGGCAGCAGCACGTCGCAGCGGCAGTGCGCAAGAGCGGCGGGCGGGGCGGCGGCGGCGCATTGCGAGGAAGGAAGAGGAAGAAGATTAGGATTGAAAAGATCTAATAGTTGAGAAAGTTTCCACGAATCTCAAATATTGGAAGGTGAAGAAAAAAAAATTTCGGAAGATTGCTTTCCGGCCGGCAGGGGCGTCTCGTCGCGTGTGAAAACTGCCTTTCGGCTTGGCTTGGGCTTGGCCTGGTGACTGCTGCTGTGTGATTGTGGACGCGCACGGGCCGGGCGGGGGCGGGGGCGGACGGCGGACGCCCTGCGGGCGGCCACGACGTTCGGTCAGTGGCGAGGCGACCGAAGCGCTGGCGGCTTGCTGGTCGTCGGGGCGGCCGGCGGGGATGCCACCGTCGTCCGTCGGGGTCCGTCCAAGTCCAACAGCGAACGCGACGGCTGGTGGTGAGGTTATCCGTTGGCCTATGTATTCCGAGCACGGGCACGCATGTACGAATCGAGGCACGGACAGGTTGCGGTCATGCGTACCGCCTCCGCCCTCCTCCGTAGACCGTGGCGCAGTGAGTATACTTGTGTGGGTTTTATCTTAGGTTAATTGGAATCGTACCATTGCAATTTTTAAGAGTTGGAGAAATGCTACTACAATTTTTAATATTAGAGATATGCTATTCTCATATGTCTTTCAACACCTTGAGCCCACCCGCGAGGTACGTACCCCTTTGACGTTTTCGTATGTACTGTCACTACTAGAAAAATGTCTAAGGGCACTGGTTGTATAAGCCCTTTGGTACCGGTTACCCGCGAGGTACGTACCCCTTTGACGTTTTCGTATGTACTGTCACTATTAGAAAAATGTCTAAGGGCACCGGTTGTATAAGCCCTTTGGTACCGTTTTTTTGAACCGGTACCCCGTTGCTCCTTTACCATCTCAGCTACACAGTTGTTTTGATTGAGAATGAGATATATTCCTTTTAAAGTAACTCATGGATTAGTCTAAGGTACCGGTTTGTGTTACCAACCGGTACCAAAGGCTCCTAAGGTACCGGTTGGTAACACCAACCGGTACCTAAGGCTCGTCTATAGGTACCGGTTGGTGGTACCACCCGATACTAATATAAAAATTATTACCCGGTACCTATGGAGAGCCTTAGGTACCGGTTGATAATACCAACCGGTGCCTAAGGCCCATTCAAAGATTCCATCCACCCCAAAAGTACCGGTATGAAGATGAACCGGTACCTATGCTACCATAGGTACCAGTTTATCTTCATACCGATACTTTTGGGGTGGACCTAAGGCTTGTTTTCTAGTAGTGTGTATTGCCCTTCTGTAAATCGGGATCCCTCGTCCCATCATCGCACTCGATCGCCTGTACGTCGCGTCGATCACTTGAACTCCAGGGCGCTGGGCCGCTGGCGCCAGCGCCTCCCGCCCGTGATGTCTCCCGATAGCAGTCCGCCTGGAGCCCTACCTGCGAGCGGACATTGCCAGCAGACCGCAGTCCACGCGGCGCGTGGCCAGCCCCCCCCCCCCCCTCCCCGCTCGGGCCTGGATTCCTCCCGCAAGCACGCCCACTGGAGCCCTAGACGCCGGCCTCGCCGGAGAGGGTCGCGCCCACGCGGTGGAGACCGTACCCTTGACGCCTCCTGCGAGCACGCCCGGGCCCCTCGACATGCCAGCGATGGAAGCGACGAGCTGGAGGTCGTCCATTCACGAGGTTGATGAGGACAGGTATACATCTCCGAACATGAAAGTTTAAGTAGTGATGTGACCGTGTTGTAATTTTTGGAACTTGTTTTTTTGCTAGGGTTCCGTTCTTAACAATTGCAGAAGTCAATGAATTTGCTACCCTACAGTCAATTTGTTTCAGTTCTCCGGATGATAACCAAGATGCAGTTCCAAATAGCCATGAGAATCCTCTTCCAGTTCCTGCAGAGCAGCCTAATCCTAATGTTAGCCCTTCTATCAACCCTACTGCTGAGCCAGATGCAGACCCTGAACTAGAGTTTGAGAGGAGCCAGACATCTTTGATAATGAGGAGTATGTGGGTGTCGATGATAAGGAAATGTACATGCCAGTACCCCAACCTCCAGATGAGCACACTAAGACTGCACAGGCTGCTAACAGTTCTCCCCCAGAACCATGTGCTAATGCTGCTGCTGAAGGAGGTGTTCTTCTTGAGGCAGAGATTAATGATGCAGATCCACTGGATGTTCGTGTTGTAAATGATGCATAAAACTCTAAAATTTTGGTGGGAGGGCGGTGGCCCGATATTGTTGCATTCAGGAAGGCAATCAGGCATTTTGCTGTGACGACAGGCTTTGAGTTTGCTGATCTGGAAATTTATTTAGAAATATTACTATTTAGAAGTATCAAATAAAATTTGTTTATAGAACTGTTTACACAGACGGGTGATAATTTGTGAGACAAATCTAATTAGCCTAATTAATCCATGATTTGCTATAACGATGCTACAGTTATCATCTGTTAATTATAGATTACTATATCTCATTAAATTCATCTCGCAGTTTAGCCCTATGGTTCTGCAATTAGTTTTGTAATTAGACTTTATTTAACACTTCTAAATACAAAGATTCTCTTTGATATGACATGGTCTAAAGTTTAGCCCCTAGATCCAAACAACCCCTAAGCATCCCAACGGCTATCTATTTAGCTAGTTAAATCTGATGTGATAAGAAAAAAGTAGGAGAAAGAGTAGTCACTCGACCAGCAAATACCTGATCTATTTCACATTGCCGAAAAACATATAAGAGAAATATGTGGGTCTAATAGTATAAAATAGTTTTTGATTTTGTCTCTCACCTCCACATCAGCAGACTACGTAGCTAGCACCAGCTGTTACAAAATTGCGGACGCAATAAGATCATATAGGTTTCATGAGAAGTTGCACGGGCATTAAATGTCACGCTGTATCAGCAAATTTGTTGATATGGCGATCATTGTGAGGAGAGAGCAGGAGAAGTTTCATAGGATGTGAGAGGAGTTTTATCACCATGAAACATATCTGACATAGTTAACTGGTTCTTAACGTATAGTTAACTACTTCCTCCGTTCACAAAAGAGATCTGTGTGGATCAAACTAGTTCAACTTAACCAAATTTATATTAAATAATATTAGTGCTTATATCTTCAAATGCATTTATTATAAAAATATAATCAATAACTAATCTAATGTACTTATTTTGTATCATGAGTGTTACTTTTTTCTATAATCAAACTGTTTGACTCCTTAAAAAGCGAGAATTAGATTCTTTTGTGGACGAACGTAGTAGTTTTCAGTCTTGATAACTGCACTATGAAACTATACATGACAATGACCTCATGGCTGCCCGACTGTATACTCCCTCCGTTCCAATAAACAAGCCATCCTATAGATTTTAGGATAAATTAACAAAAAGATAAAATGACTATAATTGCTCCATATTTATTAATTATATTTGGTATTAATTGATTTTTACATGCGCATGCACTTACTAAATAGGATAAGATGATTTATTTTTTAGAATAAATTTTGAATCCTAGGATCACTTTTTTTTACGGAGGGGGTGCATCGATTGGCTGCAGCTGTAGGAAAACTGTGGCGACCTCACAAACTAGCATACCGGCCGGTGGAGTCCTCGTACCTGCGCTCCCAACACGTAGCCCACTGACTTGAGGAGCGTCGCTGCTACGGTGGCCTTCTACGTCTGCCGTGTCACCCGAACTATCTGGCTCATGACGTGCACCGTTCGTTTCTGCCGTAGTAGCTGCAACCTAACGGTTGCCATCTCTGGCCGATCATCGGTTGCAAGCGCGCGGCCGGGGACGGTTCGAAGAAGTGGTTACATCCGGCGGCGAGGTGGACGTGAACCAGCACGCGCGGCGGGGCTCCTCCTCTCATGACTCAGCAGTCCTAGGAATTAGATCCTCTAAAGTCAGCAAAAATAATTTCCCTCTCCGGTCACACATCTGAGCCCTTCGATTCCTATCCAACCGTGGAGGCACAAATATGAGCTGCCCCACTTGGCTTGCTGGGCGGCTGGGCCGGCCTAACATCAAGCACAACACACGCATTGACGTATAGCTGCTGCGGTAATTTTTTGGCGTGAATCGTTGCTGCGTTGGCGCCGGGCTCCTGTTTTTGGCGCGAGCGATGAAGGATTGGAGGTCATGCGGCAGCTCAGGTTCCTGCTTATGCTCTCCATCAGCAAACCGGTGCCAAAATTTGACATGTGTCATCTATTTTTCTCCATGGGCAAACTGCCTGTTTTATTAATTGGATTGTTTTTTGTCCTCCCTTATTTGATTGATTGAATAAAGACCGGTATAGAAGCTTGAAGGAAACATCAACTTGCATCAAAATTAAATCTGCATATCTAAGATGGAAGAAAATAGTTGTGTAATGTCATGGTTGTTTCTTTTTATTTATTTGCATAGGGTATAGATTTGAGTTGTTCAATTCGATGCCTAATATTATGGCATCTTTATTCTTTTTCTTATAGATTTGAGTTTTCGGGTTTTTGAAATTTCGGTTTTTGAGAATTGATACCCGAAATAATAAAAAAACCTGACATTTCGGGTACCCGAAAATTCGGGTTCGGTTTTGGGTAACCCTGAACTACCCGATTTCATGCAGCAACTCTTCGGCGATAGAGGCGGCGGCGGCTTGGCCAGGGCGCCCCACGGCACGAGGTGGGGGCGGAGGCGTCGGCGGTGTGGCGGGGGTGGGCCGCGGGGGTGGGGGCGTCGCCGCGGCGGGGGCATCACCGCGGCGTGCGGTGGTGCGGTCGAGTCTCGAGGCGGCTGGGGGGCGGGGGGTACTCTGGTCTCTGGTGGCGTTATTGGTGTGGGGCGGCGGGCGGTGTGGCATTACTGGTGTGGGCTGCCTAGGGTTAGGGTTAATGGGCTTGGTGGGCTGGGCTGCAGTGAATAAACATACTTGGGCTGGGCTGTTTCGGGTTGTTCGGGTACTGTGGTTCGGTACCCGAATTACCCGTAATAATTTCGGATACTGTGGGTTGGAGTCCGAATTAGGGTTTGGATTTTTTGGGTTTGGGCTCATGGTTTTCGGGTACGGGTATTCTGCCCACCCATAAGGGAGGGTTTGATTTCTAGTCTTCAACCTCAAGTTGGCATGGAGTTCAATAGTATAGATGAGGCCTGTATGTTTTGGATTAGCTATGGGGTCAAAAAGGCTTTAAGGTGAGAAGGATGTACACAAACAAAAGAAAGGTAGATGAGAAAGTTAGGTCGTGCAGATATGTTTGTGCAAATGAGGGCTAGAGAAAGCCTGATAAAAGGAATCACATAACAAAGTGTCCAAGAGGTGAAACTAGAACTAATTTTCAAGTTCGCATGGGGCTTGTAATGGACAAGAATAAGGGAAATTATAAAGTGACTGATCTAATTTTGGAACACAATCATACTCTTCACTTGCCACGGACCTCATACTTGATGGCGTCTCAAAGAAAAATTTCAGAGTTACAAGATTTTGAAATTGAGATGGCTGACGATGCAGGAATTGGGCCAAAAGCTGCACATGAGCTGACTTGTATCCAAGTTGGAGGCTCAGCTAATCTTAGTTACACTCTTCAAGACCACAAGAACTATTTACGGGGCAAGCGACAACGGGAGATGGCATATGGTCAACAAGAAGCATGCTTATGTATTTTCAGGGGGAAATTACCGAAAATCCATCATTTCAATATGCATTGCAAATGGATCGAGAAGAACATATTGCAAACATATTTTGGGTTGATGCTAAAATGATCACTGACTATGCATGCTTTGGTGATGTTGTTAGTTTTGATACTACTTTTGGTACAAACAAGGAGAGTAGGCTTTTTGGCGTATTTGTTGGGTTCAATCATTTTAGAGAAATGGTGGTTTTTGGTGTTGTTCTCATGTAAGACTAAATATTTGAATCATTCAAGTGGCTATTTGAGACTTTCCTAAGAGCCCATAATGGCAAGCAACCTAAAACAATATATATTGATCAAGATGCTGCAATGGGAAAAGCTGTTAAGGAAGTCTTTTTAGAAGCATGGCATGGTCTATTCACTTTTCACATTATGCAGAATGTTGTCAAGCATCTAGCTGAATTGGATGATGAAAAATCAGGTGCTTCTCCCAAAGAAGAGAAGTAGAAGACATCAATAAAGATAAATAATCCAATAAAGTATTCTTTCAGATTTTAGTGCGTGTATGTATGAGTATGAAGATGAAGCAGCATTTGAAAAAACATTTAACATCATGAGGTCAAAGGCGAGCAAGCAAACTTGATTGGATAGTATATACAAGGTAAGAGAAAAATGGGCCAAATGTTATATCAAAGATGTGTTCACCTTAGGGATGAGAAGTACACAACTCAGTGAGAGTTTGAATAGCGACCTAAAGCGGCATTTCAAATCTGGTTTCAATATAATCACATTTCTTAAGCATTTTGAAAGGGTTGTGGAATATAAAAGAAAGAGAGAACTGAAATCTGAATTTGAATCAAGGAAAAAAAATACCTAGAATCAAAATGAGGACACCTATGTTAATCCAAGCCGGCAAGCTATACACACCAACTATTTTTTAGGCTTTTCAAGGTGAATATGAGAGGTCAATGGTAGCATGCACCACAACATTGGAAGGCACAAATGAATATCTTGTAGCAATTGGGAGTCTAGATGAAAATTTTACCCTTAAGAAGGAGTACAAAGTTACTGGTGATCCCTTAGAGCAGACTAGTAATGCAGCCATGGGCAGTTCAGTAGAATCGGAATACTATGTGGCCATGCTCTAAAAGTCCTTGATTTGAATATCAAATCACTTCCCCCTATGTTCTAAAGAGATGGACACTGGAAGCACGCAGTGGAACAGTCCAGGACAACCAAGGTCGAGACATAAGAATCCAAAAATTAGATGATATGCTTCGCTACAAATATATGGTTCGCAAATTTTACAATTTGGCATATCGAGCTACCAGACACCCAAAGTGCACCTTGTTAGTGGACAACACAATTGACATGCTCAGCAAGCAAGTTGAAGAAGAAATGAATGGTGTTACAAGTCCTATGGATCCCATTACCACTCCCACCAATGTTACTCCGCCCATTGAATTGTTGAGTACAGCAAGACTAAAGAAAAAGGAGGTGGAAACAAAGACCTCGAAGTGCAAAAGAACTTGGCTTGACAAGAGGTGCAAGTTTGCAAAAAAAAGGAGGAAATAAAAAAGAAAATACTTCAAAGTCGTGTGACAAGAAAAAAGGGCCAAAGTTCAAAGGCATGAGCAAGAAAAATAAAAGGTAAAGTTCAAAGGTATGTGACAATGCAAAAATATACCGGATTCTCTCTAGTTGTATTTATTGCAAAAAAATTCAATTGTATTTAACTATTTGATTCTCTTTTATTTGAAGGAGCAAGAAACAATAAAAGTGGCGATCGATGATGGAACAACAGTCCAAAATATATGTCTGAATCATACATCTTTTCATGAGGAAAGGATCACTGAATCCTACACGGTCATCAATAGCTTCTCTGAACTATTGAAGGTAATATTTCAAAGTAATACATTTTTTCTCTCAATCATGTATGGACCATTATGTTGAATTATTGTTTTTCTAATTCTCAGGGAGCAATGAAAGATGATGTTCTTGGTGAATTTTAGTAGTATAGATCATATCCCATATGCACTCAGCAGAATGGCTCAACAGAATCATTGGCCATCATGTTCAGATTGTTTTGGTTTCCTAGTTCTGAAATCAGCCGTAGGAAAGTGGCAAGCTTGCAGTAATGTGCAGCATTTTGTTCAGACATGTGAGCTTGCGGCAATCAACAACATCTTTTATGGATTTCATTCACGATATCATTCCAGATCAATTTACAACACAATAACAATCTTTACAACTTTTATAGTTATACTGTTTAGTAGCATTTGAAATCATTTTCAAAATTGATAGCAGTATACAAACATTTTGCAGTCTCCCCTCTAAGTCTTTTAGTCCACGAACGACCTTCCATGGGCGACAGGGGTTGCCGGCTTGCGGCCACGAAGCTGGAGGAGAAGCGGCACGTCGTGACCATGAGGCTGGAGCACCTCCTACGGACGTCGTCGCCCTCAGGGAGGTGCGCTGGCACCACGTCCTACTGGAGGCCGCCAACACCAAGCTGGAGTGCAAGCTCGGCGATACCCGCCATTCTTCACGGAGGTGTCGCTGCTGCGTTGCTGCGGATGCGGGAGATGGAGGTTGCAGATGGTGGCGGCCGGTTGCGGGAGTCACTGGCTGGGCTGATATGGGCTGAGAATAGGCCTGTGAGATTGGGGTTGGCTGGACTAATGGTTCGATAGGAATTGGAGGGCTCAGATGTGTGATGGAGAGGGAAGTCGTTTTCGCTGACTTTAGGCTATTTCCAGCAGCGCACAGTTGCGAATGCGGAAAACGGATTGTATCCGCACCGTGGCCTAGCGCCCGCATCGCGATGAGAGAAGCCCCTTTCCAGCAGAATACGGACGCGGTCTCGCAAACAGCCGAGACGGTTGCCTCCCGCCAGTGGAGCGCCGGAGCAAGTTGCCTCCCGCCAAAAAGGGATGCCTCCCGCCCAGGTCGGCTCGTGAAGGTGGCTGTCCGTGGCCGGCAAACGGCGCTAGGCTATTCTCCAACGTCGACGTCGTCGCAGCTCCGGAAGGTATCGGCGACTAGGACGAGTAGCGGCAAGAATCGTTGAGGCGACAGACAGAATTGGAATTGAAGCGCCAGAGCATCGGATTGAGGTAAGAAAATGGCTTAATATGCATGTATTTGTTGTCAATCGGTGGTTGGATTAGTTGTTCCGGCGGATCCACCGCCCGTCCACCCAGGGCAGGTGCCCAGGCTTGCCGCCGGTAGGCTGCAGAGCATTGGTTTTGTTTAATCAGATTTTGCCTGTTCTTTGGACTCTTCTTGCTCTCTCATACACGAACATGACAAATTGCAAAATAATTATGGAGGAGACATGCTTTGGACTGGTTGTTCCTTTGTAGAAATTGATGGATTTATAAAGGGAAATTACTGTTTCGGCAAGAACCCTAACTGTTTACCTGAAATTTTTTCCCCATTGTCTGAATGTAGAATGGCTTGGAGAAGGAAAAGAGAGCGTGAACTCTTGTCACGGCAAGACGCTCAGCAGGAGATTGTAACTGGAGCAACAATACTCCAGATAATTGAGGAGGAAGAAGATCGTCCTCATCGAGGCTCTGTAATTAGGAGGGAGATAGTGCCCAGGGATAGGTACAACGGCTATTGGAGGCTGATGATGGATTATTTTGTCGATCACCCTGTCTACGGCGAGAAGTTCTTTCGTCGCCGGTTAGTGTTGTTCCTTTGATAGTTCTCTGCAGTTTCCTAGTGCGAATGCTCTGTTTAATGACTCATAGCATTGTTTAATGAATCATACCTTTGTCTGCAGCTTCTGAATGTCCACAGCTATGTTCCTTGACATTTGTCATGCTGTTTTGGCCAAGAACAAGTACTTCGAAAGGAAAGTCAACGCCGCAGGCCTACCGGGTTTCGCCACAGTTCAGAAGGTAACTGCTGCATTGCGTATGCTTGCATATGGAGGGCCTGCGGACCGGCTTGATGATTATATTCGTATGGGAGAGAGCACGATCCTTGAGTGTGTCGATGAATTCACTAGGACAGTGGTTGAGCTCTATGGGAAATCATATCTTAGGCCACCCAATGCTGAAGATATTGCTAGGCTTCTTCAGAAAGCTGAAGAGAGAGGGTTTCCTGGTATGATCGGTAGTATTGATTGTATGCATTGGGAGTGGGAGAAGTGCCCTACAGCTTGGCACGGCCAGTACAGGGTCATTTCAAGAAACCCACAATTATTCTTGAGGCTGTAGCAAGCTATGACCTTAGAATTTGGCATGCATTCTTTAGCATGCCAGGATCTTGTAATGATATTAATGTCTTACCCAGAGGCATTGGACCTGCAGTGAAATTCAAGGTTAATGGGAGGGATTATGATATGGGATATTATCTTGCCGATGGTATCTATCCTCCTTGGGCTACTTTGATCAATGGCGTCTCTAGCCCTCAAAGCAATAAGCACAAGTACTTCACACTTAAACAAGCAGCATACCGAAAGGATGTGGAGCGTACATTTGGTGTGCTGCAAGCAAAGTATGCAATCATAAAAGGACCAGCTCGGAGGTTTAAGCCAGTAGCCCTGAATTATATAGTTGATTGCATAATCATTCTACATAATATGGGTATTGATTATGAGAAAGGGATGGAGGAGCTGAGAATTGAAGATTATGATGGCGCAACAACGCCAAGGTTAGATCCTAATCGAAACGTTCCAGAAGTTCGTCTATTGATTGCACGACACAGGCAAATCCAAAGCCGACCAGCAAATGAACAGCTCAATGTTAATGGAATGAACTTCAGTCTATAGTATTAACTTAAGTGTCCTTTTATAAGTTTCAGTTTGCTACATACAGTCTATAGATGGCTTTTCGCTCTGATTTGTACATGGGAAAGGTGCCATCATCTGTCTGAGGAAGTTATGTCCTTGTTTATCTTTTTTTGTGCCATGATTTGTCCTAAAATCAATGCCAAAATATTGTATACCATATATTCCATTACAATGGCAAGATGTGTGAGCGTTAAGCAAACCTGTTACCCATTGATTCGCAGAACAAACAATGAGCTTGTCATGCAATTTGGTCTAAAGATGATAAATTTCTCAACGTCTGAAAATGATATAGGTAGCATACAACACACTATCATCTGGATTCATAACAAAGCAACTAGTTCAACACATATTATTACAGGTAGTGCACACTATTACACCTATTGCCCCCTAGGGCCACTGGAACCATCACCTCTCAGGCTCATTGCGGAGATTTGTTTCTGTTTGTTGATGTAGTAGTCCTGAACCCATGGTGACAACTTCTCAAGATCCATGCTCATGACCCGTTCCTCCCGATCTGCCTTCTGCAGTTCGAGTAGCTCTCTCTGTATCTGCACCTGGTCTTTCTGGACTTGCAACTGCTCTTCTTGTAGAGCGAGTTTGCGATCTGAGCGAGAAGCGATGTCCTTGGCTTCTTCCTTGGTTGCCGCCTCAACCCGTACTTCATAAGTATTGTGGCCCATGGACATTTTTTGCAGCACTTCAAGGCAAGCTGAAGAGGCAGTGCTGCTGGTACGCGGCTTCTTTGCCCTGTCCCTGCCATTTGGCCTATCAATTCTAGGCGGGAGTGTGGCATCTGTGCTTGCCTTGGCAGGTTCAGTAGATTGCTCCCCATTGCTTGCAGACATGGAAGCGAGCCACTCGTTCCATTTCATCTCATTGCGTAACATGTACCAACAATGAATGAACTTGAAAGTGGATTCGACAATACCCTCGTACATCTGGAGGGCATCTTTGACCTGCACATATATTCACCAGTTTAAACTTGGAGCTCTCTTTTATTTTAATGTCGCAAAAATCAGAAAGAATGTACTAGGATTTATGCAATGCTAATAGTAGCACTAGAGTCTATAGTTCCTTGCCTTGTCATCTTCACTCTTGCCACTTTGGTTTTTCCTTTCAACCTCAGCGTAGAACCCACATAATCTTGAAGTATCCTTCTGGATATCGCCCCACCTGTGCTGCAGCGAAGATTTTGACCTTGGGCAGTTGTGTTCTTTGCAGTAAGTTGTTATCCTTGCCTAGTATGATCCCGATGACTGGCTCACTCCACAATAGGATCCTTGCTCACGTTCAAGTATGCTGAGCATAAGATTTCATCCTCCTTTGTGCTGAAGTTCTTTAAACGTTTGGGTCCAAGTCCGCCTTTCCTAGGCTTTGCTGGTTTTGCTGGCACAGGGTTCATGTTTTCGGATCCCTGAAAATAGATACCAACAATATAGTCAGTGCAATAACACATTCGACAATGATTTGAGAACACAATTCAATTCTACTACAATTTCAATGTCGTACCTCAGGAGTGAAGTTGTTAAGTTGCTGATCAGTTGGCATGTAGGTTTCATCTATGTCGATGCCAGGGGTGTAATTCACCTCACCCAACTGCTGAGAAGCAACACCGATTCCTTGCCACAAGTTGTCCATTAATTCCTTATCACATATGAAAATTCAGTATGGTGAAGAATAGAGGGTAGCTCATGGAAACAAACAAATTTGCAGTCACTTGAACACAAACAGAGGGGTATTGCATAAACACAACAAATTATTATAACAGAGAAAAATAGATTTCATGTGAGGGAGAGAGAGAAAAACAGGACAGAGAATGTAAAAATAGATTTCAAGTAGACAATTTCTTCATACATTCTTCATCAATTGGTCAGGAAAATCATTCAAAGCAGTGAATCTATGGGGAGTATGATATCGCATCCCTGAATCAACTAGTTCCCACACGGGTAAAAAATACCCCGCCCTCTGCACTTCATCCACCTCTGCATCAAGCCCTATACCACCAATCCAGACTATGCAGAGCAAAGAACTCACCTTGCAACGACCGTAGCCGGAGCCGACGAAGAACCAGCGCTTCCGAGTGAGGAGGGGCATTGGGATTGGGTGCGCCGCCGCCGCTTCCGTCGTCCTCTCCTTGCTCCTGTGCTTTCCTGCTGCCGTGCCCTCTTCGATCTTGCCTTGGACTCCAGCTCGAAGTCGCCGCGACCGGGAAAGGGGGCGTCGGCGCGAGGTTCGCTGAGGGCGGAGAGGAGCGCGAGACAGACGCGTCGGCAGTTGGGTCTTTGTGGATGGGCGGGGAGAGAGAGGATGCGGTGAGGAAAGAGAATGCGTGGATATGCGGTGCGTGGGGGCCGGCTTTTTTTTATGCGACCACATCCGCACCCCGCTGTAGAGTGCTACAGTAGCCGCGCAATGCCCATCTACTCTTTTTTTTTTCTGCATGCGCGACGAGACGGGGGATCTACTGGAAACAGCCTTCCGCTCTCTCCGCCTCCTGTGATTGGCTGCGGGGAAAGCTGCAGGGGACTGGTCGTTGCAGACCAGAGCTTCGCCTCGCCGGCCGGCCGGCCGGCTGGCTCGACGCCAACGCGTCTTGTCCCGTGCGGAAGAGCCGAGTGATGGGTGAGGGTGAGGGTTGCTGTCCGTGCGAACGTGCACGGGCGGGGGATACTGGCTGAACTTTCCAAGCCGAGCCAGACCCACGCGCGTCGTACGAGGGCGACGGGCGGGTGGCCAACTTTGGACGACCTGCGTGCATACTCCCTATTACAATTTTATTTATATATTCTATTAGATTTATTCTAAATTAGATCTAACTAACTTTAATCAAATTTATAAAAAGCAACAAATATACTAACCAAAATATACACTTTCTACATATATTTTATGGTGAATTCAATGAAACAAATACGGTATTGTAAATATTATTATTATTTCTATCAATTTAGTCAAAGCCAATCCAAATTGACTTAAGACAAATCTAATACGATATTGATATTGAGAGAGAGATGAAGACATATCCTAAAAAATGCTAATAAATTTTGCAAATTTTTTTAAAAAATAAAACTTTATCATTCGCTGCGTTATATAGTGCTGCGAACAACGCTGCGGCCTTCGCTGCGTTATCTTCTTTATCATTCTTATCCTCATGCGGCATGGCGCAGACTTCGTTGGTACTTGCATGTCGTTAACTTTGATGGCGTTGGCTTGCACGGTGCTTGTTTTGCACGGCACATGCATAACGCTTATCTTATTCGGCGCATGCTTCTTCTCGAATCACATCTGTGACCATGCTTTTGAGCGATATACATATTCCTCGTGGTAATGCAGCACGGATGTCAAACATACTCACTTTGAATTATTCATTTTTTAGAATAAATGCAACGCCCAGCATTACTTTCTAATCGCCGAATGAATGATTGTTTTGGCATGTTTACGTATCTCTACGTCGGATTAAACTTCTGTTTGGATGCCTAAACCCTTAAGCTTTATGTCTAATAAGATCAATCCATTAGATGATCTCAACAGGTGGACTAAAAGGGTAGACTAAATATTAATTCCACCTCAACTAAACTTTAAACCATCAGTTCTCACAGTCCACCTAATTTGTACTAAATCAATTTAAAGGAATTAACAGTGAAAGATTAGAATTACCTCTCTTTTTTTTCACCTCATCGGCTTATCCTCTTGCCCCCATCCTCTTGCACGCAAGGGCAAAGTGGATATTTGTATATTTTTAATGTATCTCCCACCTAATTTTACGTTGGATGTTTTAAAAAAAATCATACGCCTTAACCTAGCATATTGATATTGCGGTTACACGTGATTTTGTTCTGATAGGGTATGAGCTAATGTTGGAGTGGAAAAGGTATTCCAACTTCAATGAGGGATTTTTTTGTTGTTGCAATAGATATACGATAATATTACAGTAGGATTTTAAATTTATTACTAATGTCGCAGTGGGAGTCTCAGTTGATTATTGATGTTGTAATAGTTGTTTTATAATTGTTCGATGGTGCAATGTTGCGGTTTTCATTTTCTGTATGTAGGAGATGCGAGATGATGTTGCAAAAACTATTTTAAGATGTTGCATAAATTTATTATAGATATTTTAATAGTTGATTTTGATTTACCATGTTACAACATTTTAATCTAATCGACTAATTCTATTTGTTTTATTATTTTTGAAAAAATAGAATTGATTTTTTTAATATTGCAATTTTAGTTAAAAATATGGCAGTTTAATTTTTAAATATTGCAAAAGGTAAGATGATCTTAGAAAACTTTATTTCTACACATTGTCGTTCTTATTAGATGTTGCATAAAACGTCCAACGTATAGTATCATGTTGTGTTAGGAATTTTCTACCAGAATCGGATGATAGAGCCTTTTTCATATATAATTTTATAATGTTGCAAGTAATGTTGAGTGTTGCAGCAATTAATTTCCAATGTTGCGATGGAGCTTCCCGGACGTCCGAGCGCTAGTAGCTTTGAATTTTTTATTCTAAAATCCAAACATATGTGACATATGGACTAAATTTTTAGTCGCATAAAGTTCAATTTGGAGTAAATCTTAATTGTAGATAATCCAAACAGGATCTAATTAGTTGGACGCTGTAATTGTTAACTTGCTATGCGGTTCCATTCAAATGGTAGTGGCTGTCACAATAACAATTGCTCGTAAGTATATAAAAAAGCGATTGCGATGTGGACCTACACACGATGTCACAAGGACCAACTATTGTTCATTGTATTAGAGAAAAGTAATGAAAGGTGATCGATCCGTAAAAACGACGCCTTCATGATCAACGTTTCTGTCATTCGATCGCACCAGCAACTGAAAGGTAACCTATGCAAGTATGCATCACTGAAGGAAAGCAACCAGGATGTTAAAAACCACAACTTCCATGATCATTCAGGATTCAGGTAAGAGAAGTACGGAAACCACGGCAGTTCAAACCCAGTCTGAAACACAATTATATTGGCATAGCAGCAGCCCAGCAGAAAGATACTACGTACATAATTAGATGTAAGGTTCCACATCATATTAGAGGGAACTTATCTAGTTAGACAATCACAGAGTGACAGAGGTGCTACCTCAAAGAAGAAAGAAGAAAGAAACACTGCATGCTCGATTGGGTGTGATCAGCAGCCTACTATTCTACTAGTACATCAGTTGACACGAGCTACCTCGGTAGCACGGTAGGCATTTCTAAGCGACCGGCATGTATAGTGTATACCATGCAGCTAACGAAGTTTCTGTCAATCATCAGGTCCTTGTAGCACGGCCCCTGAGAACTTCCAGATCAACGTCGTCAGGGTCAGTTGCTTGGATCTCAAAGTGCACCCCATCAAGCTCGTGGCGGAACTGATTCCTTGACACGGCGTATATGGTCTTCGCACGGATGCGAGAATCTGAAGGAGACCTGCACGGAAAGAAGACACTTGTTATTATTAATATGAATATGCTATAAGAATTTAGTTGTGAAATGAAAACTCCCTCACTTAATACCCCGTCATGTTGTGAAACGAAAGTTCAGGCCTTGCAGTAACATGAGAAATCACTGGCCACTCTAAAACAATAATCTCCCCTTGGCACTTCCCGATTTCGAAACTTAATTTACTTGCCGAAAGTAGAAAGCATAACTACTGCCTGTCAAGATGCAATTATTCTACTGACACTACTGTTTTGTAAGTTGGAAGTGTTGTCTGTCAAGCATAACAGCTGTGTTGATGGCTATGGGCCTATAAAACTTTCGAAGTTAACAGAGAGCTAAAATGCTAGTCGATGCGCTTGAAACATGTTATAGCTACATTGTGACCACTTTGGACAGATCATGATGTCACGAATTCACAGATTCAGATCATCACTGAAACTAAGGGGGTGTTTAGTTGATGAAAAAGTTTGGATTTGGGTACTGTAGCACGTTTTATTGTTACTTGATAATTAATGTCCAATCATGGATTAATTAGCGCCATTAGATTCATCTCGTATGAATCAGTTAGACTGTGTAATTAGTTATTTTTTCAACTACATTTAATGCTTCATGTATGTGTCCGAAAACTTGATGTGACAGATACTGTGTGAAAAAGTTTGGGAACTAAATGCTGCCTAAAATGTGTAACAACTGCTGTCAGCCTGGCTGCCTGGTTCAGAAGTCGGCTGCAATAATAATGTGTTCTTGTAGTCTAGACACAGGAGTCAAAATGGAGACACCCTGTTCAAGCCTCAACCGAGGCATTGTAAGCACTCGCGGCTACTGTATGACCAGAGCATATGGTTTTGGAGTTTGGACAGGGGACACACCAATTCAGAATCCAGAATCAACAAATCGCATGCCAGGCCAGGAGATGAAAAAAGCAGAGGCGGGGGAAGAAATCACTAACCAGGAGATGAAGAAAATCTTGCTCTTCCTGCAGTTGTCGTCGCTGACGAAATCCAGGTCGTAGACGGCGTACCGGCAGTCGTCCGCCGGCAGCGACGCGGTGAAGTCGTCGTAGCTCTCCCCCGGCGCGCCGGTCTTCTCGACGACGATCTCCTCCCTCCTGTCGTCGATCTTGAAGATAACGTACCGGTGCACCTTCCTCCGCTTCAGCTCCATGAACGCGCTCTTGCTCCGCTCCGGCACGTCGATCCACGCCGGCGAGCCGCCTCCCTGAACAACCAATGCAAGAACCATCTCCCCGTCAGCCCAACACGAACAGACGAACAGAAAACAAGCCCACTAGGTTGCCCAGATTGGGATCAAAGAAAAGTAGCAACAGAAAGTCAAAGGACCATTGCCGCGAACCCAAGAAGCTCCATGGACGGACGGACTGATCAGAAGCTGTGTATCTGAAGCGCGAGGGAGCAAGCCGCAGGGGCGGGGGTTAATAGGAGACGAGATTAGGCATGGGGACTCACCCATGGCAACGCGGCCGCCGCCACCATGTGGCCGTCACGATCCCGGTCTTCCGGCGCGGTGGCGCTGATCCGTGGGCGGCGGAGGAGGGGGATCCCACGGGCCGAGGAGATGGGGTCCGATTATTTTAGCTTTTCCTCACTCGAGTTGGAATTGAAGAAGCAGCGCGCAGGCATTGATGGGATCATGGGATTCGTGCGCGGCGGCCCGCCGCGTCCAGCCAAATCTCTTCCATCTTCGTGCCACGCCACCACCATCACGCGCCGACCTCCCCCCGAAGCTGATTCGGATGGGCCATGGAAGCCCATTTGTAATGACAAAAGGCCCAACTAAATCTGAGAAAGCCCATAGGGTGGTCCATCCCAGAGCCCATCTTGGGCTTCCGACAGACTTCCAGTTCCGGCCTTCACGCTCCCTCTCGCCAGCTCCCACCACTGCGCGCCGCCACGCACCAGCCCAGCCATGGCGTTCGCCGCGCGGAGGAGCATCGCCGCCCGACTATCCCACCACCTCACACGCCGGGTCCATCCCTGCGTCCCCCACGCGCTCACCTCCCACTCCCCCGACGAGCAGGCGAGCTCGTCGCCGGCGCTCCCGACCCCGCTCCCACCGCTCCACACCCCGCTCCAGCGCCGTTCTGGAGCGGCCCAAACCCTAGGCGGGCTCCCTTTCTCGCTCCACCTCGCGGGGCCGACCCGCCGCAGCTTCTCCTCCTCAGCCCCGGCCCCCGACCTTGAGCCCACCCCAGTCGCCGAGGTCGATGCCGCGGGCGTCCTTGCAGATGCAGCGGAGGCGGCGGCGGCGGCGGTGCCGGCGCCGTTCCCGGGGGAGGTTGCCGCCGCGGCTGCCGACTCGTTCCTCCCCGTCGCCGCGCTTCAGCACTTCATTGACGCCGTCCATACCTTTACCGGGCTAAACTGGTGAGCTACTAAGCTTTGCTGTTTAGCTGTAAGGTTCGGGATCTCACTTTGATCGCCTGCTTGATTTGCTACCTGTTCTCCTCTGCTGCTGTGTGTTTAGGTGGGCGTGCATCGCGCTGACAACTTTGATTATCCGGACCGCGACAATCCCGCTGCTTGTGAATCAATTGAAGTCCATGACGAAGTTAAATGTAAGGTTGCCCTAATGGATTTAGTTGAACTCGTTGTAGCCTGTTTTCATAGTTTGTGTATGCATGGATCAAAACCTTATCGTGAAACTATTTCAGTCGATGATGGGAATGTAGAAAGATTTTGTTATTTTCATGACAAAATTGTTTCACGAGTAGTCGTGGGCACGATCTTGTTTTCTTGCACTACTCAAAGGGGTAGTATTACGCCCCATCTAGTTCTCAACAATGGATTTGCAGTTGCAAGACCTTGTCGTATCACACCTTTTATGCACTTCAATTACTATGAAAATAAAAAAAGAAGCATAAGCTCGGCCACGGGTAGATTCTTGGTGGTTGACCGCATGCATTTTTTTTAGTACCTGTCCTCAAAATGTTGAACACTAAAGTTTGCCAATGCTCATTAAATAATAAAAAACCTGGCTATGCAGAATGTGATATTGTGATCTGTTGGAATGCACAGGGTTCTTAGATGTTTGGGTTGTGTTAGTTAATATACTTATTGTTGCCCAGAAAAAAAGAAAAGAAAAGAGTGTACTTACTAGTCACCGCTGTGTATTGCTTCTTGGTTATCATTCATGTGATTCATTGGTGTTACCACAGACCGCTCATTTCTTTCAGTACTTGAGACTTAATTTCTCTCTCTTGAATATTAGATAATGTCTTATAGTACACCCTCCTGTACAAATGTTTGCTTCCCGCATTTGCTGCCAGTAAAAAAATCCTAATTTCGACCACTTATATATTTAGTGCATTTGATTCCAAATGTAGCTCATTTTAGGATTCTAGTCGGTCAAACTTCTTTAACTTGGTCCATCAATATATATAAAAATTTACATAGAAATATAACACATGGTTGATATACCTAGATTCATAATGAAAAATTATATTCAGCATATACCTTTTTCTAATTAAAATAATATGCTTTTATAAAAAATCTTTAAGTAAGTGTCATATTAGAGACTGGTATCTATGTCCTAAATGGCATACATTTGGAATTGAGGGAGTAACTATGTTCGTTTTACTATATGAAAATAAGGTCGCACTGGCATCTATCGAAACAAGTATGCCCATAGTATTTTTCTGAAATATTTTTTTTGTAGTTTTAGTAAATATTGAACAAATCATATCGCACATTTGGTTCTTGATGAGAAACAACATTGATTTGATTGGAACTCTATTTATAAGGGTTAAGTTAGTCCATTTCTGATTTAGCGCCTTTAAGTGGTCAAGTGAAATGCAATACCTTCATTTGGAAAATAAGACTTAATGTTGAACAGAAGGTACTTCATAAGACATTTGTAATGATTTATATTGAATCACTTTATTTCGCTCCTTACTTTCCTAGTGTTATGTTATATGAGCTTCATACTTTCATCACATTTTTCCTTAGGTATAACTCTCAGATGATTCTTTGCTTCTTTCAAACTTTTGCTTTTGCAGGCAATAAAGCCAGAGATGGAAGCCATTAAAGATCAGACGGATGTGAGATCTTGTTCTTAGCTAATCTAAATTATACTTTTGCTGTATTGTTAGTCAAGTGCATTTTGTGCCATGCTAACCTTTCAAGTTTGTATCATGTAGACTATGGATCTAAAATCAGCACAGGAGGGAAAAGCTAAAATGGAGGCACTATTCAAGAAGTATGTAATCGTGAGTAGACTATTAGTTATGTAGACTTCAATGATTTAAAACTGAGCTTTTATTTCCTGGTTGATATACACTGTTCATAGGCACAATATCTGTTGATAACTTTTGCTTGTTTATGCATTCTCACTTTTATTCCTCTGTATTGAGTACGTGAGGAAACAATTTAAAACTGAAGCTCATAACAAATCATTTTCCCCCTTTGTTGTGTGCCATGCATTTGCTCCATTTTCATTAACTTCTTTGATCTTTTTGCATCCACTACAGGCATGGTGTTAGTCCATTTGCTCCAATGAAAGGGCTTCTGATTCAAGGGCCAGTATTCGTGAGCTTTTTCTTCGCTGTGAGTTACGCATACATCTTCTTGCCACTCCAATTCTTTTTTGCACCTTAGTTTGTATAGTAGTACTCTTATTCACTTCCTATTGTAGATATCAAACATGGTTGAGAAGGTCCCATCAATGAAAGGAGGCGGAGCATTGTGGTTTACTGATCTGACGACTCCAGATTCTCTTTACCTCCTTCCTGTGGTAACAGGACTGACCGCCTTCGCTACAGTGGAGGTGTGCACTTTGTCTGTTTCGATTTAGTTTTATGATTTTTTTCATTGCGAAATTTATTTGCTGTACCTCTATTGCATTCTTGAATGCTTGTTTCTCTAGTGGCAAAAAAAAAACTACTACTAAAATAGAAGCCTCCACAAGCAGTTGTGGATGATCATATATTCATGTCGTGTTTTTCAATCGGAACCTGAATTTACTACCATCTGGTCCCCACAAGTGATTATGCATTTGTTTGTTAAACATTTAAACTCACCAGGGTAACTACACTCTGTTCGGCCATGCATCCTTAAAACTATCTGCTTTGTGGGCAACTTATCTCTTCTTGCTTACTGACCACCTATTTTTTAAACCTAAAACATCTACTGTTTTCTATTTTGTTTATCAATTCTACAGTTAACTCTAACAAATAATTATGCTATTGAAGTTTAACTTGCAACAAGGAATGGAGGGAACTCCTATGACCGGTAAAATGAAGAACGTTGCTAGAGGAATGGCTTTTATGACAGTCCCATTTACAATGCATTTTGCCAAGGTATGAAAATATTGCTATATGCTGATAGTTTCTTATCTTTTTACATTGATTGTATCTTTTTTTAGATGAATCAGTGAATCACTTTACCACAATTTTGTTAATTTGGAATACTTGAGTATGTCGTTGCTTTTACTTCAAATCCGAAGTGACAGACACATGAGTAGGCTTTTGTTTTTCTTATACCAAGATGTGAGAGGTACTACAGGCCTATCTCTTCAAGTCTTCATAGGTTTAAATTGTGTGAATGTTAACAAGTTAACTACATTTACTGTGGCTGAAGAAAATGTGTTGATGAAATCAATGACTATATAAGGCAAGTTGTCAGAGAACATGTAAAACACATTAGACTTTTGTGCTGCGACGAAACTGCAGCTTTTACGTGATTCTCTCCTCTTGTTTGTAATTGAAACTTACAACTTGATAAGGTCTGAATGACCAGGTAGCATGGCACTAGTGGCTCCTAAAACTCAGTCATGGTCCACTGGATGTATGCGCTACTAACTACTTTGACTGAAACCTGAAGAATAGCTCAAGTACTGACCTGACTAACTCCTGACAAACTAACGGATGCCCGATGGCACTAGCTGTCCTTAAACTGAATGAACTTGCAAACAGGATTAGACACTGACATCCTGTGAGTTAGATACATGGTGCATCAATTTCCTCGGAACTCAAAAACTTTGTACTCATAGTGTTTCTTTCCTCCAGGGAATTTTTTGTTACTGGATCACATCAAACATATTTTCCCTTGCATACGGTATTGGTGAGTATGATCCCATGCTTTAAGACCTGATTGCTCTAAGTTGTGTTCTGTTTCACGGCCTTAGCTCATAATTTGTGTCCCTTATCTTCTTTTCTTCAGTTGTCCGACAGCCAGCTGTGAGGAAGCTGTTAAATCTTCCTCCATTGGAAGCTGAGCCCTCGCCAGCAACAAAAAGGCCAATCTTCAATTTATTTGGTGGATCTCCTGCAGCAGAGTCACCCGTAGCAATCGCAGGAGCCCAGAGATCTGCTCTGGGGCAGCCTGATGCTGCTGCTCTTGGATATAAGGTCAAAAATCTTGAGAAGAAAGTGAAATCCAGGGGGAAAAGGAAAAACAGGTGAATTTGTGGGCGTTTGGGCACCTGATATGGTCCCAAAAGTCGGATTTTGCATTAGGAGGCTTCCTTTCTTCATCACTTGAGGCTGTATTTTCATTTTTGGGGTTGAAATAAGCCAGAGTAATTTTGACACACAGAATCGGACATAAACAAAATGTATTCCAATAACTTGTGATAGTTGATATTGCTGTTCATCTCCCAAGGATTGAGATGAATATATACTCCAAAATTCAGGGACAGGCAATACCCAAAAATTCTAGAGGGACCGTCTGACAATGCTAGCGACTGGCTAGTAGCTAGCCTCAAATTGTACTATTTCGTTGTATCCACATGCTTCCAGCAGCAGATAAAAAATGCAGTATGTTTCTAGATATTTTGATTAGTGCACCATCTTGCGCTTGTTTCTGCACGCACGCTTTTCAATACGTGAAGTCCAATTGATGATGGCCGAGTCAGTGTGTAAAAGTGGTCGTGCAGACTGTTTGCCTGGATAAATGTTTTGAATCAGAAACAATCCTAAAAAAATATTAGTCCCTCCTGTTCTGTGATTTGTTAATGAAGCAACTAAAGTACTGCAGCAAAGTAATATTCCACTGAAGAGAAGCCTTTCGTTAATGCTTTCAGGCGTGAAGGATTGCATATTCCCTTAATAACTATATATATTATTAGTGTTTGCAAATGGTGGTTATTTTAATACGTCAGTACTCTCCGCCTTCCAAATTACAGGCTACATTTTAAATATATGCTTATGTATCTAAGAGTGGCTTAAAACAATATATATTTTTTAAGAATCAAGATCGGTAAGATTGTAATGTTTGATGATATCGAAACATAATGTTTTTTCTCCTATTATCGTATTGAAAGTTGTTTATACCTGTGGTAACGTTCAGGCAAAGGTCCTGTGTCTACATAAATAATAAATATATGTATCTAGAAAAGTTTAAAATGACCTCTAGTTTATAGAATGGAGGGAGTAATCTTTTGAGCACTTGACATTTTACCGTAAGTGCTTTTGATGCTACGGACCACTACTGGGTATAAATAAGCCCAATGTTGCAATGTTTCTGGCCAGCCTCGCTCTGCTGTTTAGCCGGCAGTAGACAGTAGTCCGAATCTGGACACCCGGACATGCGTGCTTAGCAGGAGCAGATTCTGTTTTAGTGTTCCCTATCAAGCTTTGCAGTCATGTGAACAGCCTCAGCATGGAACTGGGAATTCTCACCAGCATAAATTAGAGGCTCTCTGTCAAGTCTTTTCTCTGAACTGACCTATGCCAGCATTGGCTCCGTTTGGTTTCATTCTAGATTTCCTAGAACCGATATTCTAGCCTCCGCATAAAGGACCAAATGAAGTCTATTTGCAAAACCTCTTCAAGAATGGATATAACATTTCGCAACGAATCTAATGACGGTAATTAATCGATGATTAGCTACAGCGATGCTACAGTACCATCCTCAAATCACGCGATCAAAGGCCTCATTAGAATCTGCAGGGTTCTGAAATTGATTTTGTAAACTGGCTTTGTTTGACACCGTAATTACCAGTCAAAGTGTTACTATTCTCTTGAAAGAACCAAACCAAACAAGACCAATGTTGTTTCAGTTCAGACTTTGACATCAGTTGAGTGTCTACTGATCATGTTTTTTTTTAATTTCTCATGGAGAAGGTTGAAGCTATTCTTTTCATGATGAAAAAGAAGTCATGTAATACTGTTTCATCTTACTGCAGGGAAGTAGACAACAGAACATGGTTTTCGGAGATTTTTGGGTAGAGTGAGTCATTACCGCAACCTTAGGGGCTGTATGCAGATGTATCTGTCACATTCTTGTAATTGTCTCATCATGTATAGAATTCCCGGTCCATATTAAACCCCTTATTTTACCCGCAAAAAAATATTAAACCCCTTATTTGATTCGTTGTTATATATGCCTTTGAAAAGGAATATCCTTGAACACATGCATGGATGTGTTGTACACAATATACTATCTTTCCTGTAAAGTGGGGGATGAACAAACTGTGAATTATTCTGCATGTTATTACTTGTATAAAAGTGAACAAATATGCATCAGAATGTTACTGGAGGTTGCCAAAGTTTTGTCTTGTGTACTGGTGACATAATGCGTTTGTCCTGAACCTGACTCTGGGTGGCTGGCAACTGGCAAGATTGGCTTTACCGGCCTCTCTGAAATCTGAATCATCTGGGTCCGTTTGGATATATGGAAATTGAAATAGTCTGAATTGGAATCAGTTTCTTGAACCTGTCAATTACGGCCTTCACTTGCCAGATTTGTACGGTTAGTTGCCAGTTTTGTTCCGTTTTTCACTTTTTTTCCCCGTAAATGACGCCGGAAGGGCGGCGGGCGATATCGGAAAATCTTGGTGTCCCGGCCGGGTATTATATATATAAAATCTTGTCGTCAACAAGACAACAACGAAACGAACGCAAAATTGTCTGTTCTTTGTCACAGTTGCATGTTGGTACGTACAGCTAGCAGACTAGCAGTAGCGAGAGCGGGAGGCATGCCGGAGGACGCGATCGCTGCAAAGAGACGACGACGGGGCGGGGGCGGGGACATGTCGGCTTTGCCGGCGCACGTCCTCCAAGAGATCTTCTCCCGCGTCGGCACCGTCAAGGATCTGTTCATGTTCGCCGCGACATGCCGCCGCTGGCTTGTCCGCTTCACCGACCGGACCTTCCTACGCGAGATCGTGTGCCCAGCAGGCCTGGGCGAGGGCCTCCTTGGCTTCTTCTTGCAGGACGCCACGCGAGGGGTGCCGGTGTGGACGCGGCCGGCTTCCCCGCAGCTAGCCTCGGCCTGCTCCTTCCTGCCGGCGCCCAGGTCGCTGCTCGGGCCTGGCCCCACGGCTCGCGCGCTCACCTCCTCCTTGGTCGCCGACGGCGACGGTGCCTTCGACTACGCCGCGCGCCCTGGCGGCGCCCTGTGGCTGTTAGCTAAACTGTTGCACATCGTTGTAATTTCTTGTTTTCAGTTGATGCATTAGCTAGGCTAGTGTGGCGCGCACGGGCGGAGGTGTGCCCAGTCCGCGACGCGCCCGGTTCTGTCGGTCAGTCCGCGCCACGATCCTGGTTGCCGCATGCAGCGCGCGCCGCGGAGCAACGGAGTCGCGCACGATCAGCGTCGTGGCGCGGGGAGCTCGGTCTCCATGCCGAGTTGTACGCATCTGCATTGTGTAGATAAGTATCAATCAAAGACCGAACAAGCTGCGACGTCCCGCAGTGAATACTCGCCCTCTCTCTCTCGTTCGTGTGTTCCACCGTGTTCGCGTGTGTTCGTTGCGTTCGCCGAGCATCGCCGGCGATCGTGATCCGAGCTGAGCCTCGCGGCTTGGCTCCAACAACTGGCATCAGAGCTGGTTCATGCAATACGACGGGTCTGTGAGCCCGCCCCGTCAACCACCGGAGAAGAAGTACATCATCCCGCGGCGGCGATCGTTGGAGGAGATGAGCACCAGTGGTGAGAAGGAGGCGGCGGAGCGAGCGATGAAGGAGGCGGCCGGCAACCTGCTGTGGCCGATGTTGACCCGCACCAACTACCAAGAATGGTCCGCACTGGTACAATGCAATCTTGAGGGCATGTACCTGTGGGACGTGATCGAGTCCGACAAGGTGGAGAGGCGCAGAGATCGGCTCGCCATGGCGGCGCTGATCCGGGCGGTGCCACAGGACATGCACTCCCTGCTCCTGGCGAAGAAGACGGCGAAGGAGGCGTGGGAGGCGATCAAGACGATGTGTCTCGGTGCGCAGCGGGTCAAGGAGGTGAATGCGCAGAAGCTGTTGGAGGACTTCGAGTCGATCTCTTTCAAGCCGGGAGAATCGATTGATGACTTCGCCATTCGCATCACCAAGATCGCCACTGATCTGCGTGGGCTTGGTGAGGACAGCATCACCGACGCACACGTCGTGAAGAAGTTCCTCCGGGTTGTGCCGTCACGGTACAATCAAATTGCTGTCGCGATCGAGATGTTCAGCGACACCAAGACCATGTCGATCGAGGAATTCGTGGGTCGTCTTCGGGCGGCGAAAAATCGATTCGAGTCCTCGACGGAGCAGATCACGGACCAGGCGGGTCGGCTGCTGTTGACGGAGGAGGACTGGGCGGCCAGGAACAAGAGTCGCATGTTGTCGGAGTCGTCCTCCGGCAGCAAGAGCACTGGTTAGTCCGGGAGGAAGGAGAAGCCGAGTGCGCGCGGCGATGCTCGTGACTCAGGCACCAAGCTCACATCAATGGGCACGCCACGCCAGAAGGGAAAGTGTCGCAAGTGCGGTATAAATGGGCACTGGGCAAAAGAGTGCAAGAGAGCACCAAAAGAGGAGCGACAGGAAGCTGCACACCACGCCATCGCAGATGCAGATCAACCAGCATTGATGCTGGCACAAGTCTGCAATGTCGTGCGCACTGACACACAGGATGTGTTTCTGAATCAAGAACAAGTGTTCCCAAAGGAGTACAGCGATGGTTCATGGGTACTTGACACCGGAGCTACAAATCACATGACCGGGAACTGTTCCATACTGGTTTCTCTTGATGAATCAGTGCGTGGATCGGTGCGTTTTGGTGATGAGTCCATGGTCGAGATCTGTGGAATTGGTGCTGTGACAATCGCCGGCAAGAATCAAGATCACAAGGTACTGTCAGAGGTTTACTATATTCCATCTCTGAAATGCAACATTGTCAGTTTGGGTTAGCTGGAGGAGGGAGGCTGCAGAATTGAAATAGAAGACGGAGTACTGCAAGTCTTTGAACGCAAGCAAGCTGATAGCCAACGAGCACTCCTGATCAGGGCAGAACGACTAAACCGGCTCTATATTATGAAGGTAACAGTCACTGCACCTATATGTTTGCTGACAAAAATGAGCGATGAGGCATGGCTGTGGCATGCTCGGTATGGCCATCTGAACTTCAGGTCATTACACGAACTCGGAGCACAAGAGATGGTGGAGGGAATCCCAGTGATCAGATGTGCAGAACAGGTGTGCGATGGCTGTGCCCTTGGCAAGCATCACAGAACTCCGTTCCCTCGAGCTTCATCGTTCAGAGCCGAGGCAGGTTTGGAGCTGGTGCACGGTGACTTATGTGGACATGTTACACCGCCGACACCTGGAGGCAAGTCTTTTTTCTTGCTCATCGTTGATGACTACAGCCGATACATGTGGATCGAGCTGCTAGCTTCAAAGAGTGAAGCATTACAGTATTTCAAGAAGATCAAGGTGGCGACTGAGGTGGAGTCAGGCCATCGTCTTAAGGCTTTCAGAACTGATAGGGGTGGTGAGTTCAACTCTGGTGCTTTTATTTCTTTCTGTGATGAATCAGGCATCAAGCACAATACCACCACACCCTACTCTCCACAACAGAATGGTGTTGTTGAACGACGCAACCAGACTGTAGTAGAGATGGCACGCTGTTTGTTGAAGAGTATGCAGGTGCCGGCCAAGTTCTGGGGAGAAGCTGTCAGGGTGGCCGTCTATTTGTTGAACAGGTCACCGACCAAGAGTTTGAAAGGGAAAACTCCATTTGAAGCTTGGTATGGGAAGTAGCCTGGAGTCCGGCACTTGTGCACGTTTGGCTGTTTAGCTTTTGCCAAGAGAGTTGGGCCTGGGGCCACAAAGCTGTCTGACAGATCCACTCGGGGTGTCTTTTTGGGTTATGAAACTGGAAGCAAGGGGTATCGAGTGTATGATCCGGTGAACAACAAGTTAATAGTGACCAGGGATGTGATATTTGATGAAACAAAGGGATGGAATTGGGTGGAGAATGGTGGTGAGAGCAGTGACTCAGATTCAGTGTCTGCAACTTTCAGTGTTCAGTTTTTTGACACTGAACCAAATCCGACAACAGAAGCTGGGCCTGATTCAGACTATGGTGCCTCTCCACTCTCACCACAAGCAATTCCATCGGCTGGGGGTGAACTTCACACACCACCTAGACAGGCTGTACCGGGATCAGTGCCCATCCAATGGGTCTCACCACCGACAGATGCTTCTGAAGGTTCAGATGAAGCACCAAGAAGATATAGGGTGATGTCAGACATACTGGATTCCAGTGATGAGGTTCAGGGTTTTGAATACAGTGGTGCTTGTTTTCTAGCAGCAGATGAGCCAAAGTCAGTAGATGATGCTTTGACCGAGGCTCACTGGAGAGAAGCAATGCAAGCTGAAATGAAATCAATTGAAGAAAATAGAACCTGGGATGTCAGTGAACTGCCAGCCAAGCAAAAGGCCATTGGCCTGAAATGGGTTTTCAAAGTCAAGAAAGATCCAAATGGCAACATTGTCAAGTACAAAGCAAGATTAGTGGCTAAAGGTTATGCTCAACGACATGGAGTGGATTTTGATGAGGTCTTTGCCCCAGTGACCAGAATTGAGACAGTGAGAGTTCTTTTGGCATTGGCTGCACAAGATGGATGGCAGGTGCACCACATGGATGTTAAGTCTGCATTTTTAAATGGTGATCTGTCTGAAACTGTGTATGTTCAACAACCTCCTGGATTCAAAGTTGGTGATGGTGATAAAGTACTGAAATTGAGAAAAGCACTCTATGGGTTGAAACATGCACCTAGAGCCTGGTGTGCAAAACTTGATAGAGAGTTGCAGGCTCTTGGTTTTGTCAGGAGCAAACTGGAGCATGCTGTGTATGTGAGGAGGAACAGCAGGTCTTTTCTGCTTGTGGGGGTGTATGTTGATGACTTGATCATCTCAGGGCCAAATGTCAGTGACATTGAAAAATTTAAGCAAGAGATGAAAAAGAAGTTCAGCATGAGAGATCTTGGTCTTCTCAGCTATTACTTGGGAATTGAAGTGAAGCAAGATGAAGAGGGAATCACACTGAGTGTCAGAGTGGCTATGCAGGTAAAATACTTGAAGCTGCAGGCATGACAAACTGCAATGGGTGTGAAACACCAATGGAAGCTCGACTCAAACTCCACAAGAATGATGGCGAGGCTGTGGATCCAACAACATACAGAAGCATAATTGGAAGCTTAAGGTACATTGTCAACACTAGACCGGATCTTGCATACTCGGTTGGTGTGGTCAGCAGGTACATGGAAGCTCCAAACAAAGAACACTGGGCTGCTGTCAAGCACATTCTCAGATATCTGAAGGTGACTGCAAGCTATGGCTGCAAGTATGTGCGAGGAACTGATCTGAAACCCAAGCTGACAGGGTTCAGTGACAGTGACTTTGCTGGAGATGTGGAAGATGGGAAGAGCACTACAGGTGTGATCTTTTTCTTGGGAAATAATTTGATCACTTGGGTGTCACAAAAACAGAAGATAGTCACCCTATCATCCTGTGAAGCTGAGTATGTGGCAGCAGCAGCAGCAGCAGCCTGCCAGGGAGTCTGGTTGTGCCGGCTAATTGGCGATCTGATTGGGAAAGAGCTGGTGCCTGTCAAGATGTTTATGGACAACATGTCCGCGATCGCTCTGAGCAAGAACCCGGTGCACCACGAGCGAAGTAAGCACATCGACACCAAGTTTCATTTCATTCGTGAGTGCGTGGAAGATGGCAAAGTGCAGGTTGATCATGTCGGGACTGCCGGTCAGCTAGCAGACATTCTGACCAAGCCATTGGGACGTGTGAAGTTCTTGGAACAAAGGAGAGCTCTTGGAGTCGTCAAGCTGCACAGGTTTAGGGGGTGTTTGTTAGCTAAACTGTTGCACATCGTTGTAATTTCTTGTTTTCAGTTGATGCATTAGCTAGGCTAGTGTGGCGCGCACGGGCGGAGGTGTGCCCAGTCCGCAACGCGCCCGGTTCTGTCAGTCAGTCCGCGCCACGATCCTGGTTGCCACACGCAGCGCGCGCCGCGGAGCAACGGAGTCACGCACGATCAGCGTCGTGGCGCGGGGAGCTCGGTCTCCATGCCGAGTTGTACGCATCTGCATTGTGTAGATAAGTATCAATCAAAGACCGAACAAGCTGCGACGTCCCGCAGTGAATACTCGCCCTCTCTCTCTCGTTCGTGTGTTCCACCGTGTTCGCGTGTGTTCGTTGCGTTCGCCGGGCATCGCCGGCGATCGTGATCCGAGCTGAGCCTCGCGGCTCGGCTCCAACAGTGGCATCATCCTCATGCAGCGTGTCCCCCGCCTCCGCGACATCCACCTCCTCGCGCCGTTGGACAGGCACCCTGATGACATCTGCGGCTACGCCATCATCACAGCCGCCGACGCCGCCGGCGGCCGCTTCACCTTCTCACAAATGCTCGTCGCCATCGAGGACCCCTCCGACTGTGTGTTGCACCTCCACTTGTACACCGCCGCCACGCGCAGCTGGAGCGCACCCACCCGGACCATATGCCTGCAGGTCGGCGGCCGCTGCTTCTCCCGGGCAGGCCAGAGATCCGCCGTCGTTCACCAGGGCGCGGCACACTGGCTCTGGTTGTGCGGCAGCCGCCTGTACAAGCTCAGCGTGCAGCTGGGAGTAGCTGCAGCAGGGCCCATCTGCTTTGCCTTTACAAGGATACCCGTCCGCGCCGGACGCAACACGTTCCTCTGCGTCACTGGAGACGACAAGCTTGCGGTCGTCTGCGTGTATATCTCGCATGTGGCTGTTTGCATGGAGGAGGCCAAGGCGTGGGAGCGCACTGTCTTCACAATACCAGCAGCGGTGCCCTACCCAGACATACCCCCGCTCTGGCAGCCCTTGGAGAAGTGGTTTGATTTGAGCAGGGGGTCGATGCTCGTGCTCTACAGAAGCATCGCGGATAAATCGAACCGGACTGAAGTGCCCTATGAGATGGACTTGGTCGACTTCTTCATGCTTAAGCTTGGTGGTCTAAGCTCTAGAGGATCATCAGGATAAGTTATAATTAGTAACATTTCAGCATACGTTATTTCTAATTTAGCAGCGCTACTGCACCACCATTATTAATATGTGCCCCAGCTGAGTAGCACACACACAGCACCAACTATTGTTGACAGGCAGGGGTTGGCATCAAACTTGATCTAAGTCTTCACCACCAAGAGTAGGGATGGATACGGGTACAAACCCGCTCAACATGTAACAACATAAGTCACCAAACAATCTCAGTGCCTTACAGAATAACACGTTACCACTATCAAGTTCAGTGTTTAGCTCATGACGAGCAAGTATCCAGCTCCAACATGCAGCAACACAACAAGTTTATCACAAGTTCAAAGAACAGCTTGCAATCGACTTGTTCCAGTAGGCAGCAGGCTCCACTTTACACCAAAAGCACAGATCCGCTAGACTTCTTGAAGATAGGAATTCCTAAATTGCTAGTTCCTACATAAGCAGAAACACACATTAGTTAGCTGCCATTAATCTCACCAAAAGAAATAAGCAGAGAGAGGAGAGACCGAGCGGCGAGAGAGACATACTTCTCCTAATTCTCAGCTCCTGAAAAGTTCTGGCTCTGACCACCCTTGGCCTTCTTTCCAGAAGGTGTCTCGACCGGGGATCCTATCCTCTTGACAATATCTTCAGCCTACAATATAAACCAAAAATAATAATGGGACTATTTAGCTATCTGTCGATAGATTTCTTCTGTCCATATTTGACAACCAAAAGAAATAAGCAGATAGAGGAGAGACTGAGCAGCGTGAGAGACAACTTTTGCTAAGTTCTCAGCTCCTGAAAAGTTCGGGCTCTGACCACCCTTGGCCTCCTTGCCAGAAGGTGTCTCGATCGGGGATCCTCTCCTCTTGACAATATCTTCAGCCTACAATATAACAAAAGGATAATAGGACTATTTAGCTATTTGTCGATAGATTCTTCTGTCCATATCTGACAAAATAATGGGACTATTTGGCTGGTTTTGTTTCAAAATCAAATAGATCAACCAAATCAAATTCACACTAAAAAATGGCGTATGCTAACAAAAACAATATTGTTTTGTAGTTCCTAATTCAAGTCTGGATACATATTAGTACACTGATTGCAAAAATGGTCTCCTGATTGCACAAACAAAGTACTTGTATAAAACATGAAGCTTTGCAATAAGTTAAAGCTAGTAAAAATATTGAATAGATTATTACTTATAGCTCATAGTTAAGAAATTTACAAGTCAGATGTACTACAATTATAATTGAAGATGACTCTGATTGGGTTGTTTTTTAGCTGGTAGCAATGTTTAAGATTCTGTACATAAGAAAGTCACAATATATAAAAAAAAACTTGACTTGCGGGGGGTGAGACCGCCCCCACGGCATTGTTTAAGAGGTAGAATGACCTCACAGCAGGCCAAGAAAACCCCCGAACCCCTGCCCCACCCGTACACGGGGCCCGTCGCCTTGTGAGTTAGGCCGGGCTCCACAATGCTTTGGACGTGGGACAAGCGAGGGAGTTTTTTTCCTGTGCGAGCCGGGGATCGAACCCCCGACCTGGTGGTTTTCGCTTCCGCACTCCCACCAGCCGAGCTAGCGCTCGTTCGCAGAAAGTCACAATATGAAAAGCAGTAAAAGCACATAAGCTAGTAAAAAGAATAAGAAAGAGTTGTTTAGTGGAGACCTTACGCCATGTAGGCATGTGAAAATGTAGGAATGCAAGAACAAATTCAGAGCCACTGGGTCCAATGTCTCTGGTCCTTTTGGATTGAACTTCAACTGTAAAGATTCTTTCTCCAGAATCAATGCAGATAGTTTCTTCCCCCTCGATGAAACCAACTGCAGACAGAGAAAACGCTGAATTGATTGCATCGACTGGAAGGATTGTCTCCAGGTCAATCTCAGAAGTGAGACTCCACACTGGTGGTGTATCGTCACTCAAGGTCCATACAGATATCTTATTCTGTCCATTTCCTTCTGCAACATCTTCATCATCATCTGCAGCAGTTCCAGCAAATGCGAATCCTTCTGAAGTCGCAAGGAACATCCCTGAGTCTGTATAGGCATTTTCTGGAGCAAGCACCACTGACAGCTTCTGGTCACCAAGGTCAAATCTCAGTGCTGCTCGTACCTCCTCTCCCTCCAGGTCATGCATCTCAAGCATGAAGTATAGGGCATCCCTATACAGCACAGGCTGGTTCTGCTCTACCACTGGATGCTCAGTGTAACGATTGTCCTCTAGAGCATAGGTCTGACTCCACTTATTTTTGTCTAAGTTGTAGATGCTCACCCATGTCACGTTGCCTTCAAAGAATTCTATCTGGTCAAAGGTATCAGGCCTGTCATCACATCCCACAAGAACGACATTGAACCCATGAAGCGAATAGCAGTCGGCATCACTGCAGTCGGAGTGAGCAGCACAGATCACCGCCCCGGCGCAGTATTGATACGGGCGCGGGGGCTGAGGGAGGAGGAAGTGCTCGCCAGTGACTGGTAACCACACTATCAGATCATCTGGGCTGCGGAGCATAAGAACACGACCCTTCCGGACGTCGAGCGCGTACCAACTGTCGGTGCCGACGTTCGGTGAGAACAGTGGGGAGGGGGGCTGCAATAGGAACAAAGCGGTTCTCACCACTGGCTGGGCTATGGCAGGAATGGAAATACCCCACGAACGGCGGCCTGCCGTGGCGTCTGCCGTAGGGTTGGCGGAACTTTTCGCCGGTGAGGACCTTCAGCCAGTTTTTGCTGGCGAGAGCGAAGCAGACCAGACGCGCGGGGTCGGAGGGTGGGATGCGGATGCCGATTTCCATCACCATTTCATCCATACTGGCTATTTTCTCGTTGGGTGGGTCGGAGGGAGGGATACCGGCAGATTTCTCCATAGGATCGGCCGAGCTTGCGTGGGGAAGAAGGGGAAAGTTTCTGGCGATCTGGCCGAGCTTCCGTGGGGAAGAAAGAGGAAAGTTGTTCGATCTGGCTGGGTAGGTAGGTAAACGGATCGGATATTATTGATATTATATTTGTTTTTATATTTTTGTTTGAATACGGAGTCGAATACGAATAGTTTTAGTTTTTGTCAGATAAAATTACAATAGATGTCAATATCACAAAAATGTAACTTTTGAGTATTCGGATACGAATCGGCTACGGATATTGAATACTCGGAAATGGATATTGATGAATAAAAACTCTTTCAAATCGGATCGAATTCAAAAACAATCAGAAAATATCTGTATTATTTACATCCCCATGGCTGAGGGTGCTTGGAGAATAGGAAAGTAGTTTGGCCGCCGGAGCGTCGCTGGCCGTGATTAGGCTTGGCTGGGCCCAATTAAAGAGCAAATGCTGCAGCGTGCAGCCCATGGGCCGAAGATGACGGGTCCGTCGAAACATTCCGTACCGGCAGCAGTCAAACCCCAGAAATCCTATCCATCTTCTATTAGAATTTTAGTGGACATATCTTCTACTGTTTGAGATTTGTGCATCATACAAAATTGCATCTGATACACATTAGGGGCATCAAACATGCGCGTAGCGGGCGGAAGTGGAGCAAACAGACAGCATGAGGTGGACACGTGTCGCACCATGAGTGGAGGGCGTGGTTGAGAAGTTAAACAAGTTCGTAACTTCAAATCATATTTTCTCTCGAACCATGAATCCGATTTACATTCCGTTTGAACCAAAATATTCTTTAGAATTAATGGAACAAAACAAGATCCAATATGTTGTTTTATTTTTTTATTTTAGAATTTCAACATTTCAACATACTATCATAACATTTTGAATAGGTCATTTCAACATATGTAGTATACTATTTCAACATTTATTCTAAAAATGTTGAATTGGTTTATCCAAAGTGTAGGATTAGTCTTTTCAGAATGTTGAATCAATTCGAAAAAATGTTGAAGATGGTAATACCTGAATTAGAATAGAAAAAATAGAAAGAAGCAAAGCACAGCAAATCAGAGGGATCGATAGCTTGCATCTCCGCTTCTGCACGTTGTTCGTTGCACTCTTGGCCCCCTGTTTTGTGCTAGCTGCATGCAATTAGGGTGACAACTATCCTCCTGCAGCTGCGCTGGGCCAGTCATATATTAATTGAACCTTGGACTTTAAAAATATCACATCTATCTGTCTTCCGGAAGACATATAGAAAGCCCGTCAAACCCAGCCTCACTACTGTCCACTCACTCGCCGTAGCCCGTCCGGTCCACGAGCCTCAGCGCCCGTGCAGCGCGCCCCGCGACGCAGGCGGCGAGCCGCGCTCCCAACTTGCGTGCATCGGGCCGGAGTCCAGCTGTTGGAGATGTGTACGTGCATGGACCAGATCGACTCACCTGATTGATGTGTATGCCTGTGAGAGTAGTGCAGGGTGTTAGGATCTCTGCTTTGTAAATGCCCAAACAGAGAGCATGAACAGTAAGAAAGGTGGTAATGAAAATAAATGTCGAACTCTCCAATAATGATCAGAAATTCAACCCTTTACACTGTGGAGAGAGGGAGCTATTTTACCCATAGCCCTCGGCCAGGTCTTCCTAAATTGCCCCCTCCCAACTCATTTACAGCTCACTCTCAGCCGGTTCCGGGGTAAAATTACAAGGTGAGAGGTTTACAAATCCGACCTTCTCACGTATTCGGGAGGTGTACAAATCCGACCTTCTCACATATTCATGTTTTATTCACATGTCTTCAGCCGCCGAAGGTTGCAATAACCTTCGGTACCTCCAGGAGTTTGGGCCATGAAGGTTCCATCAACGATCGACCAGCCATCATCCTCGTTTCCGGTCGTGGGCTCTTTTCCCGAAAGTCTTGATCTTCGAGTTTTGCTTCCGGGTGGTCGTTTGTCACCTTCGACGCGGCGGAAGCGGTACCCTTCGGACCGAAGGCCTTGATGTTTGCGCTTGCGCTCCTGGGCAGCCATCTGTTACCTTCGGCCTTCAGAAGGTGACATCCTTCGGCCCGAAGGTCATGGTTTTTGAGCTTGCGCTTCTTAGTGTTCGTCCGATACCTTCGAGTATGCTTGGCTCCATTTCGTAATGGCCCTGCAAACAGGTTAGGGAGCATTTCTGAGGGAGAGGGCTTGACCCGAAGGTCCAATCCCCAACAGTAGCCCCTCGAGGGCGAGGTCCGAAGCCGACGGTCCGAACCCTTGTTATTAAAGAAGATTGCGTGTAACCTTCGGGAAGCTCCCGAGGAAAAACATCTCCCGAACCGTCGGCTGCAACGGTCGGTTTTTGTTGTATACGTGTCGTTCTCCGATTGCGCCGCTTGGGCTGCCGTCTCCTCGGTTTTATCATTGGAACTGTTCCTTTTCACCGCCTATATAAGCGGAGGAGGGGGGTAAAACATGTGCCCTCTCGAGCTTTGCTTTGCTTCGTCGCTTTTTGCTATAAAGCGCTTTGTCCGAAGGTTCTGGTTTCGTGCGCGGTGAAGCTGCTCATTTTCTTCGGTGTAAGTAACTTTGCGGCTCATGGCTCGCACTAAACAGACAGCGAGGTTGATCGAAGGTTCGTTTGAGCCTTTGTTTCTAATTTGACTTTGTTTTTTATTTATTTTTGTAGTTATGGCATTCATTAAGAGGGCGGTTCTCCGTACAGACTCTTGTCCAGCTCCCGAAGGAGAGGCGGGTGGTTCGCAGCCTTCTCAGCAGCAGCAGTCTAGCGAGAGACTTTCTGCTGTGTCTGCGGACGTGTCGGAACTGATGGCTCCGGAGAAACGTAAGACTCTGCTTTTCGAGCCATCTGTCGTATCTCAGAGCATGATAGACTTCTACGTTACGAAGGGCTATTTCGCCGAGGCGGTTTGTCGCCCTCCGGGGGCAGAATTGATTCTTGTACCGGAGACCGGCGAGGTTGTGGTCTTTAAGGATTTTTTTTACAGCGGGACTTAGACTTCCGATGGATCCAATTGTGCCGAAGCTTTTGGAGCCATTCAACGCAAAGCTACATCATTTCACTCCGAACGGGATTGTTACATTGGCCAAATTTCTGTGGGTAGTGCGGAGCTTCGGAGGGGAAGTGTCTGTGGATGCTTTTTGCAGGCTTTTTCAGCTGCACTGCCAGCCTCGTAAGGTCTATGTAGATGATGATGCCGAGCTTAGCGAGGTTCAGAACGGCTGTTGCACCTTCGTTCCTCGTAAGCCGAACAAAAGGACTGGCCTGTTGAAGGTTATGCTCTCAACAGCTTACAAGAACAAGTGGGAGGGAAACTGGTTAGGATACTGGTTTTACGCGAAGATTGGCTTCCCCGATCCCGAAGGTTCTAGCGAGGAGACGTATCTTCTTGCTTCGGACATTGAGATGTTCGATCACGTTTATCAGCCTGCCTTCAGCAAACGAAGGCCAGGTTTCAAGTCGTGTCTGGAAGCTTTCATGACAGCTTGCCAAGTTTGTGGTGGCCGAGATGCTGTCGAGGAATTTTTGGCTGCCAAGGTTTGGCCACTGGCTGCTGGCTGGTCTCCGTTGAGGTTCGAGCGCAAGCGCTTTGTTGGCTTGAAGTTCGATGTGATTTCTCCGGTTTTTGGACTTCGGAGACCCGAAGGTGCCAGTGACGAAGTTATTGTTGATGAGCTAGAGCGTCGGGCTACGGAGATACTGGGGCCATGGAACAAAAAGGAGTACCGTTCTTTGGTGGAGGTGTGCGGAGGGAACCTTCGGTTGAACCGTTGCCTAGCTGAGATGGGCGTCGCTTACGAGCCTCGGCCGGTCCCGGCTAACGCCGTTCCAAGGATGACGCCGTCGGGGAACATAGGTTCGGAGGTTCCTGAGGTGAAGTCCAGAGGGAAGGCTAAGGTGGAGGTGGCGGGGAGCTCCGGGGCTATCGGTACGCAGGGGCGCGGTCGCGGTCGGAAACCCTCGAGCACGAAGGTTTCAGTTGCGTGGGCTGAGAGCGCCAAGAGAAAGGCGCAGGATGAGGAGGTTTCTTCGGGCGACAGCGGTACGCCCTCATTTATGGAAGAGCTCATGGGGACGGTGGGCGGGGAGATTGTAGTTCCCGAAGGGAGGCTTTTTAGATCCCGTTATGATCTTAGCGATGAGTACGGGACCATGCTTTTCGGTTTCGGCCGTCGGGTTGAGGTGGCGAAAGCGTTGATTAATCTTCATTGTTCATCCGAAGGTACGACGAAACGCCGGAGGATTCAGAGCCTCGTCAAGACTGGGGCCAAGCCTGCGGACCTTCCGAAGCCGCCCGTGCCGAAGGGGGCTGCCTCGACGGCCGATGTTTTGAAGGACTCGGTTCCGGTGCCGAAGGACGCGCAGCCTGTTCTTGCTGTGAACATCGAGGAGGGGAGATTTTGGTAGGTGAGACGCTGATGGCGCTCAGGGGTGGAGAGGCTCGTGGAGGTTCCTCTGCTCCACCTTCGGACAAAGAGGTGGAGGCTTTGGAGGGGATGACCTTCGACGAGTCTGGTAAGTTTCACCTACTTGGCTTTTCCTGATTTCCTAGCTTGTTCGCCGCTTCCGAGGGGGTTTTTACTTATGTTATTTTCTGCAGCTGTGTCGGCGTCGATGCAGCAGCTCTTGGCCGTGATGCATGGGCCTGGCGCGACTGGGATTCTCCCTCCCGAGAAAGGTTTGGGGTCTTGTTTTATTTTTGTCTCTTGATCAATTTTTAGTGTTCCCGAAGGTGATTTTGTTTTTGTTTCAGGGTTTAGTGCGGCGGTGGCGGAAGCGTCTACCTCCGACGCTGCTTTCATTGTTGCTGAGCTGAGCAAGAAGCTTGCCGACGCCAGTCGTGCTTTGATGCAGAAGGCCAAGACGGACGCGGACCTTCGGGTGGCGAGTGCCACCGAGAGACTGAGTTTGGCTGACAGGCTCCGGCGGGCTGAGGCGGAGATTCTCATTTTGAAGGACGAGAACCAACAACTGAAGGCCAGGTGTTCGAGGCTGGAGTCTGCTGCTTCGGATAACGAGAAGGTTCTTGAGAGCCTTCGGAGGACCGTTGAGGGGGATGCGAACGAGAAGGCTGCCCTCAAGAACAGGATTATTGAGCTGGAGTGGGTTCAGGCGAAAGTGACTGAGCTTGAGCGGGTCTTACCCGAGGTCGCCAGACGGGCCGATGGGGTGTACCAAGAGTACAAGAAGGCTCTTGCTGCCCTTGGAGCGGAGCCTTTGCCTTTGCCTAAGCCGGTCGAAGGTCCCCAAGTTTTCTTCCTGCTTTTGGATTGGTTGCTGTCGGAGTTCGAGGGCCTCGGTGAAGTGATGAGTATTGCAAACGACAACGCAGCCTCTGTCTCCTTCGAGGGGCTTGTTGGAAATCTTCTTCGTGCCGGCGCAGTTGATCTTGCCTGACTCGATGATTTTCAGTATGTACCCAACGAAGGCTTGGCAGCGGAGGTGGGAAGAATTCAAGAGGTGAAGGCTGCGTTTTTTAAGCGGTTATGGGAGTCTTCTGGCAAAGTTGCAGGTCGGACTTTGGCTGCTGCAGCTGCTGGGGTAGGGTCGGTTCCAGCGACGTTTTTTTTGTTTTTCCTTTTGTTTTGCTATTAATTGATTTCATCTCTTTGGTGCAGGAGGCGACCCCTGATCGGCCTTCGGGGATCGACGGGACGCCCGAGGATAGCAGGACTCCTTCGGGACGCGATGGGAACGTATCGCCGAGGGCTCAGGTCTAAAGATTAGCTTGTGGGGATTTGTTTTGAGGACTTGAAATTTTTTGTAAATATTCCCGAACTGCAAGACGCAAACAGTGCTAGTGTATTGATGAGCTGAGAGGCTTTCAGTCTTGCTCATCCTGGATGCAGCGTTGCGGAGTACTTATGCTGGTCCGGTCGTGATTCGTTGTAACTTTTGTTTTGTTGTCTGAACGCTACCTTCGCGAAGCTTTTCAAAGTGTATAATATTCTTTCTAGGCCTACTATTGCGCCTTTCGGGTTGCCTTTCTGTGCGTATCCTTCGATTTGTCCTTCTGGATGCAACCTTCGAGATGCTTTCTTCTCATCCTTCGAGGTGCTCTGAAATGCGCATCCTTCGAGATGCTTTGATGTGTGCATCCTTCGAGATGCTTTGTTCGCATCCTTCGGGGTGTTCTGATATGTGCATCCTTCGAGATACTTTGATGTGTACATCCTTCGAGATGCTTTGATGAGTGCATCCCTCGAGATGCTTTGTTCTCATCCTTCGGGGTGCTTTGTTACACTTGGTAAAAACGCTTCCTGTATTCTTCGGCTTCGTTAGTGGTGTTAGGACCCGAGGAGTTAAGTGCGAGGAATTTTAAGAAAAACGTCTCCCCCCTTTCTCGCACTTGGTTCGTTGGTGTCCCTATTTCGAAGGTTGGGGGTTTGTGCTTTTGGTGCGTTAGTGCTTTGCTGGTCGTGATTCGTTCGGGTAACAAGTTGTTGCCATAAGAGGCAATGCGCGCAAATTTTGTTCTTGGAAAAACGTCTCCCCCCTTACCTGCGCGGCGTTGTCTCATTGGATTGTCGAATGATGGATGCCGAGGGTTCGGAAAGAAAAAACGTCTCCGCCCTTTCTGGCATCCGTCTTTCGATTCTTTCGAGTTGTTTTTTTGCCATAGGTTTTTTGGTTTGGACCACTTGTAAGGTCGAAGCCCCTGCGTTTTTGCACTTATGGTGCGTTTGCTTTTTTGCCGAAGATTTTTTGGTTCGGACCATTTGTAAGGTCGAAGCCCCTTGGCGTTTCTGCACTTATTGTGCGTTTGCTTTTTTGCCGAAGGTTTTTTGGTTCGGACCATTTGTAAGGTCGAAGCCCCTTGGCTCTTCTGCACTTATTGTACGTTTGCTTTTTTGTCGAAGGTTTTTTGGTTCGGACCATTTGTAAGATCGAATCCCCTTGGCGTTTCTGCACTTATTGTGCGTTTGCTTTTTTGCCGAAGGTTTTTTGGTTCGGACCATTTGTAAGGTTGAAGCCCCTTGGAGTTTCTGCACTTATTGTGCGTTTGCTTTTTGCCGAAGGTTTTTGGTTCGGACCATTTGTAAGGTCGAAGTCCCTTGGCGTTTTTTGCACTTGTTGTGCGTTTGCTTTTTGCCGAAGGTTTTTTTTGGTTCGGACCATTTGTAAGGTCGAAGCCCCTTGGCGTTTTTTGCACTTGTTGTGCGTTTGTTTTTTGCCGAATGTTTTTTGGTTCGGACCATTTGTAAGGTCGAAGTCCCTTGGCGTTTTTTGCACTTGTTGTGCGTTTGTTTTGATAAGTATGCAAAGTTTGCGGATTCTGCATACTTTGCTAACTTACTGTTTTGTTTGGCATGCAGATGTTTGCCGAAGCTTGCCATTTTGGCTGCTTAGGCGAGAGTGATATTGTTTGGGGAAAATTCATTGTATTGAGATAGTTTACACTGGGTCCGCCTCATCAAAAACCTCACCTCCTGTGCGGAGTTTCCCCTTGTGAGGGAAAGAGTACGACCCGTTTACATTGTATGAAATAACTGAAAATAAATGCGAAGGTCCACGATCGCTTATAGCTTCGCGATGCGTCCTTTTTGCAAACTTAAATGTAGTATTTTTTGAGGCTGTCGGCATTCCACGGATGCTGCAGCTTATTAACTTCGGCGTCGGACAAGTGATATGACCCTGGCCTGTTGCTTTTGATTACAAGGAATGGTCCTTCCCACTTGGGTTGTAGTTTGCCAGAGGTTTCGGCATTTGGCTTCCTTTTTAGGACCCAGTCTCCAACTGCGATGTCCTTTTTCACTATTTTCTTGTCTCTCCACTTCGTTATTTCTTGTTGATACTTTTCTAGATTTTCCGAAGCTTGCAGGATGTCTAGCTCTATGAGGTCTTTCTCTTCAGAGGGTGTGCCCTCGACTTGATGGGTCACCCTTAGGCTTCGATTTTTAAGCTCTTCTGGTGTCATTGCTTCGGCACCATATAGTAGCCTGAATGGAGTGAACTTGGTGGTTCTTGATTCTGATGTGTTGTGGGACCAGATGACCTTCGGGAGTTCATCTACCCACTTGCCCTTTTTCTGATCGAACAAGCACTTCTTAATGCTGCCGAAGACGATGCCGTTGGCCCTTTCGACAGCTCCGTTGGATTGCGGGTGGTACACCGAGGCAAAGATTACCTTCGTGCCCACACTGTAACAGAATTCTCTGAAAAGCTGTGAATCAAACTGTTTGCCGTTATCAACGGTGATCTCTCTTGGGACCCCGAACCTGCAGATGATGTTCTGCCAAAAGAATTTTTTGATTGTTTCTGAAGTGATATTGATTAGTGGCTTGGCTTCGATCCACTTTGTAAAGTACTCAATAGCAACTGCTGCGTACTTGTAATTGCCCTGAGCTGTTGGTAGGGGGCCCACTAGATCAATTCCCCATCTTTGAAGAGGCCAGGTAGGGGGTATCAGCTGAATTGGCTCCGAAGGATTTGTGGACTTCGGGCCCATCATTTGGCATGCTTGGCATGTTTTCACTATGTGTTGAGCATCCTTCAGGGCTGTTGGCCAGAAGAATCCTTGCCTGAAGGCTTTGGAGACAAGTTGTCTGAAGCCAATGTGAGATCCGCAAGACCCGGAGTGAATTTCTTTGAGGAGCTCGATTCCTTCGGTCGTTGAGATGCACTTTAACCATGGGCTGGTTACACCTGACTTGAATAATTCTCCTTCGGAGATGACGTAGCCCCTCGCTCTTTGGAACATTTTCTTTTCCTCTTTATCATTTGGCAGCTCAATGTTTCCCCGAAGGTACTCCATTATAGGTGTTCTCTAATCTTCGGCTGAGATGACTGAGATTTGTTTTTCTTTCTTCGGCTTGACCGAAGGTTCTTTGATTTCTTCGAAAAATACATCTGGTGGTAACTGCTCTTTTCTTTATGCTGCCTTTGCCAGTTTGTCTGCTTCGTCGTTCATGTGCCTCGGGATATGAACGATGTCGAAGCCTTTGAAATATTTCTCCATGGATCTAACTGCATCAAGGTACTCGATAAGCTCGGGTTTTCTTGCCTCTAAGTCCTTCTCGATGTGATCTCTAACAACCTTCGAGTCTGTTTTGACTATGAAGTTTTGGTGCCCAAGGGCTTTCATTTTGCGAAGTCCCAAGAGCAAGGCTTCGTACTCGGTTGTGTTGTTGGTTGATGATTCTAGTTTGCCGAAGGTAAGTCGTGCTGCGTATCTTGTTTTTGCTCCCGAAGGAGACTCTATGATTGCAGCAATGCCCGCTCCGTCGTTACACCAGGCCACATCGCAGTGCACGATACAAGTTTCAGTCGAAGGTTCTTCCTTGAGTGTTGGGGATGTCCAATCGGCAATGAAATCTGCTAATACTTGTGATTTAATGGTTGTTCTTCTTTCGAAGTCTATATAGAACTCCGATAACTCCGAAGCCCATTTTGCAATTCTGACTGAGGCCTCTCTGTTGCTGAAGAAGTCATGCAAGGGATGATCTGTTACCACGATTATCTTGTGAGCTTCGAAGTAGTGTCGAAGCTTCCGGGCAGACATGACTACTGCATATGCGATTTTTTCTAGCTCTGAGTACAGGAGCTTCGAGCCTGCAAGAGCTTCGGATACGAAATAAACAGGTAGTTGCTTCTTTTTTCCTTCGCTCTCTCTCTCGAGCACGAGCGCTGCGCTGACGGCAGAGTAGGATGCTGCGATGTATAGGAGCAACACATCCTTCGGGTCAGGTGAGGTCATTTTGACCATGTTCTGTAGGTGGTTTTTGAGCGCCTTGAGGGCTTCGCTTTGCTCAGGGCCCCACTCAAATTTGTTTGCGTTGCGAAGGACCTTGAAGAATGGTAGGCTTCGGTCTGCAGAGCGTGGGATGAATCTGTTTAGGGCTGCAATCCGCCCTGTAAGTTTCTGTACGTCCCTGATGGACTTTGGCTCCTCCATGTTCCAAAGAGCTTTTACTTTGTCAGGGTTTGCTTCGATGCCTTTGGTGGACACAATGCATCTTAGCACCTTTCCTTTGTGAACTCCAAAAATGCACTTGTTGGGATTTAAGGACAGTCCTGCTTTTCTTAAGCTTGCGAAGGTTTCGGCCAAGTCTGCCACGTGGTTGCTTCTTATTGAACTGGTTACAACAATGTCATCAACGTAAGCCAGGACATTCCTTCTAAGTTGATGCTCTAAGACTACAGAAGACATTCTTGAAAAAGACTGTCCTGCATTCTTTAGTCCGTCGGGCATCCTCACGAAGCAGTAGGTGCCGAAGGGAGTTATGAAACTTGTTTTTTCTTCGTCCTCTTTCCTCATCCAGATCTGATGGTATCCGGAGAAACAGTCCAGTAGAGACATCAGTTGACTGTTTGCCGCATTATCGACGACTCTGTCGATTCTTGGCAATGGGAAATCATCCATTCTGTCAAGGGTCTTCTTCTTCTCCGGGCACTGGTTTGTTCTGTGGTCGGAGTCAGATCCATGGAAGTGACAGAAGAATTTTTTGGGATCACGCGAAGGTCCACGACCTCGGCCCCTTCCTCTGCCGTGACCTCTGCCTCGTGCCCCGGACGAAGGCTGCTTGTCGTTTGAGCGTTGGGGCTCTGGCTCTGGTGGTGTCATGAAGGGATCGAAGGTTATCTGATCCTCATCTTCGTGCGAAGTTTCCAGAGGTAAGATGAGCTGGTGAGCTGGCTGCTTCTCTTGCTGCCATGTTTGCTGGTTGTACTTTTCAGCCTGACGCATGATTCTTCTTTGCTCGACCCTTCTGCGGTGGTCGGCGTCTGACTTCGCGTACTTTTCTGCTTCTGAATAAAGCTCCTCTAGAGTCCTCGGAGGCTCTCTTATGAGGTGGGCGGCAAGCGGACCAGGCAGGAGTCCCTCGATGCATTTTTCTATTGCATCTTTCTCTGGAAAGTTTGGAATTTGAGCCTTCTTTTGGATGAACCTCCGGAAGTAGTCATAGAGAGGCTCGCGGTCATGCTGGGGGCACTTGAAATCTTTGACAGTGTTGGTAGTGAGCCTTCTGAAGCCCTGGAAGTCCTGGAGGAGCCTTCCTTTCAGCTGATACCAGTTGTTGATTGATTGCGGAGGCAGGTACGAATACCAGTTAGCCACAGAACCTTCGCAAGCCATGACGAAGGACTTGGCCATGGTGGAGTCGTCACCTCCGGCCGAAGCGATGGTTGCTTCGTAGGCCATGAGGAACTGAGTTGGGTCTGTTGTGGCGTTGTACTTGGGGAGTTGAGTTGGCTTGTAGCCGAGCGGCCATGAAGTTCGCTGCAGAGCGACTGAGAGTGGCGAGGTCGGGTCAAATGGGAGGTTGACCGGCTGTGGCCTTTGGTTCTCATTATGAGCGAAGGCTGTCTGTAGGATGATGCGGTTTTCTTGCTGGGAGGAACCTTCGGGCATTTCTTGGTATACCCTCTGTAAGCTCTCAACTTCTGCCTCCATCTCTGCTAGCCTGCGCCTGGCCTCGGCTAACTTGTTGGCTTGGTCCATTGCCCTCTTTTTGGTTGCAAGCTGGGTTTCGATGTTTTTTTTCTTCATTTCGAGGGCTTTGAGCTTGAGTGCTGCTTCTGTGAGTTGATGAGCTTCGGTGTTTTCAGTGTTATCAGACAGGTCTCCATGAGGGGCAGTTTCGTTGTTGATGTCTTCCATTTGTGGGTTGACTGCTTCGTGCTGCGGTTGGGGGCCGTCGAGGTTGTGGCCAGGCTCAGTGGTGGTGCTTGTGGTGCCGGCGATGGCTTTCTTCTTCGCTGGGGCCATCGAGGGTTGTCTTACGTGCTGGAACGGTGGGCGCCGCTGTTGGGATCTCTGCTTTGTAAATGCCCAAACAGGGAGCATGAACAGTAAGAAAGGTGGTAATGAAAGTAAGTGTCGAACTCTCCAATAATGATCAGAAAATTCAACCCATTACACTGTGGAGAGAGGGGGCTATTTATACCCCTAGCCCTCGGCTAGGTCTTCCTAAATTGCCCCCTCCCAACTCATTTACAGCTCACTCTCAGCCGGTTCCGGGGTAAAATTACAAGGTGAGAGGTTTACAAATCCGACCTTCTCACGTATTCGGGAGGTGTACAAATCCGACCTTCTCACATATTCACTTTTTATTCACATGTCTTCAGCCGCCGAATGTTGCAATAACCTTCGGGTACCTCCGGGAGTTTGGGCCATGAAGGTTCCATCAACGATCGACCAGCCGTCATCCTCGTTCCCGGTCGTGGGCTCTGTTCCCAAAAGTCTTGATCTTCGAGTTTGTGCTTCCGGGTGGTTGTTTGACACCTTCGGCGCGGCGGAAGCGGTACCCTTCGGACCGAAGGCCTTGATGTTTGCGCTTGCGCTCCTGGGCAGCCATCTGTTACCTTCGGCCTTCAGAAGGTGACATCCTTCGGCTTGAAGGTCATGGTTTTTGAGCTTGCGCTTCTCAGTGTTCGTCCGATACCTTCGAGTATGCTTGGCTCCATTTCGTAATGGCCCTGCAAACAGGTTAGGGAGCATTTCTGAGGGAGGGGGCTTGACCCGAAGGTCCAATCCCCAACACAGGGCATGAGTGCATCGCCTGCACGTACGCAATGTCCATGCATGCAACCATGAAAAAGAAGGCTACCGGACAAGTGGAGCCACCTAGCTAGCGGAATGGGAGGGAGGAGCAATAATAAACAAGAGCCAAATCTACAATGCTGAAATTACAACCGATCGTAACCTTCTTCTTCCACCGATCAGTTTTTTCTACCCACCTGCGCGAGACCCACACTGTCTCTCCGCCTCCCCCTCTCCCTTCCCCTTCACTTTTTCCTTTCTGCATCTGGATCTCATCCCACGCGCCCGCGGCTCCCTTCCCCTTCCCCCTTCCTCTCTCCCCTCCCCTACTCTGCTCCATGGCGGCCAGCGAACGGAGGCGCGGTGGGGCCGGCTGGCCGGCGGCAGGAAGCGGGGCCGGCAGCGGGAAGCGCGGCGCTGCGGGGCCGGCGTTCGCCCCTAGCGCCGCCCGCTCCCAGATCCAGTTTTTTTTCTTTTTTTCATGCAAATTTTTTTTACGCCCTTGTTTTTTTTCCCTTTTTTCTTTTTTTATGCAATTTTTTTAAAAAAGCTGTTTCTGCCAAACTTTTTTTAGAATGAAATTTTTTCCTTCAAATTTCTGCCAAAAACTTTCTATCCTTCCAATCTTCGAGAGATAGAAAAAAAACTTTTTTGCAAAAAGTTTTTCTTGAATTTTTTTCTGCCCTTCAAATCTCCCTTGAAAAATTTTCTATTTCTCGAAAAATTTTCCTAAATTTTTTTAATCGCAAAACGACAAAAACCTTACTAAAAAAGGAAAAAACCCACTGTCGGAAGATCGACCGTAAGGAACTGTCCTTACGGTCGACCGTAAACTAGGTAGACCGAACCAAATCAAAACAAGAACTAACATACGACCAGATAGAGAGAGATCCGTGGAGGCGTGGCCCAAACCAAGAATAACCACTTGCTCAATAGAACCGTAAACTGATCTCTTCAAGGATGCAAATGGAAATATAATAGTGGGAGCATGCATGTACTGCATCACGCCCAGGGGCGGATCTAAAGGGGGGCTGAGGGGGCTCCAGCCCCTCTACTGCCCAAAACTCCATGGAGCCCCCACCGTCCCCCACCGTCCCTCTAAAATTTTGGAGGAAGGGAGGGAGTAAGAAAAAAGAAGGGTCACCAGCCCCCTGCCTTCCATTGCTTCGCCACTTATCACGCCTGACCCAAACTGGTTCTTTCCGCTGCGGGGCCATGGAGTGGCGGCTGTGGGCGCCGGCGCCGGCGCTGGTCTGCGGCGGCAAGCGGGGCAAGGGCGAGTGGCTGTGCCGGGCCGCAGCGGCCTGTGACGGCGCGTCGAGTGCGGCTCCGCGACGGCCGCCACCTGGCCTACGAGGAGTCTGGCGTGCCAAGGGAGGCCGCGCGCTACCGGATCGTCTTCTCGCACGGCTTCACGGGGTCCCGCCTCGACAGCCTCCGCGCCTCACATGTCAGTCAGTGGCACTGGCCTTCTTCTTCCACCTACGACTACGACTCGACAGGGAATTGCGTTGCCCTGTTCATCTCTGCATTTAGAACACCAAGCTCCAGCATCCAGGGCAATTCGGCATCCCAATCATCATCACGAACTAGCTGTCCTCTGAAACAAATGATATAAAAATGAAACGCGTGGTAGCTGTCCCTTTTTTTTGAAAGATCCAGGAAAGCTTCCCGGTATTAATTAATAAGGAGTAGCAATACAGACGCCACAGGCACCAAAGTTAACCTAGGTCGAACTGACATAGGCTGGAGTATTGGAATAGCCCCACAACAAAAAAAAAGGAAGAAAAACGTTTACAGATTACTCGATTATGCGGCGATCAACTAGAAAGGCCAAGTGTTTAGCACCAGCCGATGTCCACAGCCTTGAAGTCTCCTTCATTTCATCGATGATTCTTGCTGGCGACTTCACTTCGTCATTGAAAACTCGACAATTGCGTTCGCACCAGAGGCTCCAGCTGACCAAAATCGCCAAAGAACGCCCTTCGCTTCAGGACTGTTGGAGTTACCCACAAGATCAAAGAACCAGCCTGCTAGATCATCCGTAACCCTCCAATTTGTCGGGTTCATCGCTGGCCAGGAGCACCTAGAACTGATGCTGCTCCAAATGATACGAGAGGTCGGACATTCAGAAAATAAGTGCATAGTAGTTTCCAGGCTCCTCCAACAAAGTTGACAGAAATAGCAGTTGGGCCATTCCCTTAGGAGCAATCGATCAGCAGTCCACACCCGATTTTGCAGCATGATCCACATAAAGAACTTGCATTTGGACGGAGCCCATACCTTCCAGACCATCTTCGGAAAGCTGTAAGTGCATTTGGCCCCCTAAGTGAGTTTTAATGATAATAACACTCACAATTAAGGAGCTAACATGTTTATGAAGCTATGAGCAGGATCTAAAATCATTGAAATAAGAAACAGCAATTAACGACGCCGTATTTGCTAAAGAGACGGTGGATGAGCTTCAACGAGGATCTTTTATAATTTTTATATTTCGAAGTTGAGTATAGGATCATTGTACTATTAAGAGCGACGCGGAAAGGTAGTGTGGAGATGCTGAAGTGCTTAGAAGAACTAACAAAAATCTTTCGAATCACAACACACACTCCAAAAATTGCATGGGTCGGAAGTTCCGACCCCCCTCGGGTGTTCACTATTACTTTCGTGAAAACCCTCTCGGCCAGCAGAAATTCACTTTGTCGGAAGTTCCGACGTGGGGTTGGAAGTTTTGACCCCCCCCCCCCCCTCCCTCGGAACTTCTGTGTTAGTTCCAGCAAAGGGCTCTCGGGCAAATTCCTGTCTAACAGATTGGAAGTTCCGACCTAGTGTCGGAAGTTCCGATAAGTGCATAGAACGCCCAATAACGGCTAGTTTTGGGGGCTCGGGTATTTATACCCCCTCAACCCCCCTTTCATTTGTTGTTGCTTCTCCCGACTTGAACACACTCTTGAGCCTTCATAACCTCTCTGCATTCCCTCCAAGAGCAAATCCTTGAGTTGATTCAAGCTAGGGCTTGGATAAGAGCAAGATTCAAGTGTGAGCTTGAGCTTTGACTTGTGATAGCAGCCATCACCATCTTGAGCGCACTAAGAGCATCTCCATTCTTTCGATTCGTGTTTGTTACTTTTGGAGCTTGGTCCTAGACGGTTCGGCGTCGCCCGTGGAGCGTCCTCTCGTGTGTGAGCGCCCCGGGAAGTTTGTATCACCCCGTCCTTTGTGGACAAAAGCTAGTAAATACTCAATCCTCCTAAGTGGTTGATTGGGTGAGGAAAAGAGTTATAGGGCAACCCGGCTCTGTGTGAGCTCCTCAACGGAGACATAGCTTCCTTTGTGGGAGTGAACTTAGGGAACAAATCTTGTGTCACTTGTTCTTCATATTCATATCTTGTTATAGTTGACTTTTATACTTGTTTTGTCCCGATCTACGTTTGTGTAGCGTTTCTTTGTTCAAGATCACTTGCAGGTTGCTCTAGAACACATTTGTGAACCTCTAGTTCAAACACAATCCCAAGTTTCTCTAAAAACTTTTGAATTCGTTCAAATTATTATCCTTCTCGGAACTTTCTACATAGGGTCGAAAGTTCCAACAGACTAATCCGCTGCGACGAATTTTCAGATTTTTCAAGTTCACCTATTCACCCCCTCTCTCTTCCCACCTCTAGGCATCACCAAGGTCCTTTCAAAAACGATACAGCAAGCCCCCCTCAAACTGCATCTCGTAGGCTGATCCCACGGAGTACTCGCCTGTAGCGGTTCTGGTCCAAATTATGGAATCTTCCTCTGGACTGCTGATGTCAAAATGGATTGCACCAATCTGCTCCCATAAGCGAACAAATTCATCCAAAAGAGGGACTGTCAGGTCATAAGCAACATCCCGTATCCATTGTTCGTTGTGGAGAGCTTCAGCCACTTTCCTGTTCTTTCTTTTGCTGTGTTGAAAAAGCAACGGGAAGAGTAGTGCCCGGGGTCTTTCCATTTAACCAACTTGACCACCAGAAACTTGTTGTCCGACCATTGTTTAATGTGCCACGTGTAGTTTTTGCAAAGAGGGCGACATCCACTTCATCAACTGGAAGATCCATGCCCACCCAGGGTCGTTCTGGGAATTCCCACTGGAACCAAAGCCGGCGTAATCTTAGTGCATGGCCGAAAATTTCCAGGTTTGTAATCCCAAGGCCTCCTCTCTTGATTGGCCGTTGCAACCTTGCCCGACTCACTTTACACTTGCCTCCATGAAGCTGCTGGTTCCCGGCCCAAAGAAAGCGACGCCTAACCTTGTCGAAACTTTTGATGAACTTCTTTGGAGGTTTGATCACCGTTAGCAGATAGACCGGTAAGGAACTGAGTACTGAACGAACTAGTACCCTGCACCCTTCCGGGTTCAGAAGTTTGCACTGCCAGCCAGCCAACTTCGCCAGGGCTTTGTCCAGAATCGGTTGGATATGGACCAGACGAAGCCTGCCAAGAACACTTGGTAGTCCAAGGTAGGTGATCGGGAAACCAACACGCTGCCCAAGAAAAGCAGATAAGACCTGGTCCAGGTCTATGTCTTGACACTGGATGGAAGCCGCCGAGCTTTTCTCCAGGTTAATCCGCAGTCCAGTTGCGTCCCCAAAGGACCTCATAATCTGGATGACCGTCTCCATCTCTTCTTTGACTGGGTTCAAGAAGATCACAACATCATCAGCATACAGCGACAAGCGGAGCTTAGCATGCTGTCCCCTAAGCGCAGAGAGAGAACCATTTTCCATTGCCAATTGGAAAAGCTGCTGAAGGGTGTCAATGGCGAGGATAAACAGATATGGTGATAGTGGATTACCCTGACGGAGTCCGCGCCGGTGCTGAATTATTGGGCCAACCAATTCCTCCATCTTGAGGGGAAACCTCGATGCTCTAGTAGTTCGAAAATGTATTCCCAAGAAACCGAGTCAAAAGCCTTAGAGATGTCCAGCTTGATAAGTAAAGCCGGCGTCTTTGTACGGTGGTAAGCTCTGGCCAAATTTCGTACATAGAGGAAATTGTCCTGTATGCATCTTTTTTGATAAAAGCACTTTGACAGTTTGAGATCAGCTTGTCTATCCTTGGAGCCAGCCTCAGGGCCAGTACTTTCATCACAAGCTTTGCAAACGAGTGTATCAGACTAAGAGCAGCTCCAACGGGCGTTGGTTTGCCGTCGGTTTGGAGGTAAATTTGCAACAACAAAAAAATCCCTCCTATCACCTGCAGACGGCCGCACCGTCGCGTGGGGAGGCGACGGCTCAAGCGCGAGCTCCAAGGAATCACCAGCAGGAGTGCACGAGTTGTAGCTCCATTCCCAAGCAGTCGTCGGCAGAGACGGATCCGCTGCGAGTGGGGGATTTTTGGCGCGTGCCATGGTAGTAGAGAAGGAGAAAGCGGGGTAGGAGGAAGCCGGCTGCCGCGCCGTCGCCTGCGTCACGCAGTTGCCGCGGAAGGCAGGTACGCCGGCGCCAGGCCGGAAATTCGTCCTGGCGGCGCTGGGTCGTAGAGGCACATCGCGGGTGGATTCCATCCCTGTTGATGCGTTGCCGCCGTCAAGCTTCCCCGCCGCCCCAGCCAGCACCGATGGCTAGTTCGCCGCACATATGATACATAGCTACACAACATCCTACACAAACGGTATTCATGGTCATTAAACAACCAAATAAACAGCAGTTGTCTGTGGGTTGGAGAAGCTGTCTGCTAAGCTGTATGTGTTGCTAATTCCCAAAACTTACCGACGGCATATATCTGTGGGTTGGAGATGCCCTAATAGGACGGTAGTGCTTTACCGAAACAGCAAGTTCTTTCTTGGGTAGGAGAATAATAGATGCTGTGTTCAGCTTAGGCAGTAGCTGTCCTCTAAACGCGCAGAAATTGGAGTGCACACGAACTAGCTGTCCCAGCTGGGCTTTGAGTTGTCAATCCGGTCGGCCACCTGATTACAGATCAACGGCCGAGATTAGGGATGCTCGGACCGGGTTCCTATGTAGTAGAATCGTTTTGTTTCGTCAACGGCCATGAAATTTCACTCTGGTGACAGCATGTACGCTGAAACGTTCCAATGATCACGTCCGTTAAACATAAACGTTCATTTCATTAATGTGATGACTATCAGAAGAACGTCACCAACAAGAACAGGTCGAAATGACCAACAATGTTTGGCTTTATTTTGTTCTTTTCTTTTCTATTTTCACTGTGCTGGGCCTAACAGCCATGACCAATCGATGCTCAGGAAGTGGCCGAGGGAGCTGGGCGTGTACATGGTGGGCTTCGACCGCGCCGGCTACGGCGAAAGCGACCCCAACCCGGCTCGCTCCGTGCGCTCCGTGGCGCTGACCGTCCAATTTAATATTATTTTAGATAAATTGTCGGTCATTATCATAAATATGAGAGTTAACACGCGCTCGTCCGAGAGCATGTCATGTATTAACCCACATCTAAAGACACAAACAACTGACACGTCATTTTACCAAAATAATATCAAATCTGATAGTCCCGGTACATGTTTGCCACATGCCCAGGATTGAACACACGTACCGTTTACAATAAATAGACCACCAATGAACCATAAAGAGTAATTTTAGTCATTACAAGAATTCAACATTAAGAATTACAAGTTCATGACAAGGATAGTTCAAATCTGAAATTAAAGGTTCCAATTACAAGGCTTGGGCTCACGATTGATATAAAAAAGATAAGAAACTAAACTTTAGTGTTTCAACATGCTCTCACATACGCAACGGATAAATTGATAAAAGCATAACAAGCAATAGCATCTTGCTCAAGGGCACCATTGCGGCCACATCAACCGAACACAACTTCCGGCTCACCTGCTACTTAGTTTTAAAATAAAAGCAAGATGAGTACAAAAGCTACTCGCAAGACTTACGCAATTATAGAATCAAGGATCATGTAAGAGGCTCAAATGAGACTTTAAGGTTAAGTTGTTACTGTATAAGCATAAGCTCTCTAGACTATCACCTAGCAAAATTAATTAATGTTATCCGAAACCCCAAAAATTTTAGTTAATTACGAGTATAAAATACAACATATAATTGATTATAGACATGACATGAATCCAAAGTCAACAATACCGAAACTCTCTACGAAGAATTCGACGAACCAAGAGTTTGCTCATATCCAATAGCGCGGCAATTCGAATTGATTATAACCTTGCAAGGGTGTACTACTTTACCCACACGACATAAGGACCATGCGACTCACCCAACCGGCCAAAGTTGGATAAGGGGGTACTCGCGTCAACCGTTCCCAATAAGGCTCAACCGTTCAGGGTACGCCCAGCTTGCGCGTGGAGTAACTTAGGTCCACCGAGGACACCACTAAACCTATCAACATAGCCCACCGGGAACACCCCTAAGCCTTCCTACATAGCCCCTTGGCCACACATCTGGGACTGGACCTCAATGATCAAGTCAAAGAAGGTAAATGGCTCATTCGTACCATTATATTGGATATGTGGTAGCACAGAAAGTTGCACAAGGCTGATAGCATCCACGGACGGTCCTTAATCGATCCAAGCGGACTATGCCCATGTGATTTCTTTCTTTAGACCCTACCTTTCCGCTCAAATCTCGATACTTCCATTCTGCCATAACCAAGATGTACATGTGCGATCAAGGATAACCGATAAGTGTGATGACTCTACGCCATTCTTTCTTTTTCTACAAAGTGGTACAAAATATTCTAAGCATGGCTAAGCATCTAATCAAGTTAAGTATTCAATTAACTATCATGTGACAAGGACAAGGGTAAAATAAACTCAAGAAAGAGTAATGCATAAAAGTAGGTACAAAAATGCAATAAATAATATAATATATAAAACACAATAATACCAAGTGAGATAGTTAAATTACATCAATTTAAATAGGCACAAGGAATCATGCTTAGCTGTTTGTCTTGGTTAGCTTCGGGCTCAACCACAAACTCGACGTCGGGCTCGATTTCGGCGACTTCGGTGGGATCAACGGGTTCGCTCTCCGATGGTTAAGTCACTATAATGCATGAATGAATGCATGTATTAGAATGATGTCATGATCGTGCATGAAATGTAATGTCATGAATAAAAAATAGTACCACATGTGATGATGCACAACACAAACATAAACAACACCAATCATGCACATATAGCACTTAAATAAGAACACCATAAGTAAGAATTGAAAAACAAATTCTAACAGCAATAATAAATCATGAAATAAATTTAGAGCACAGAGAACACCAAGATATACTCCTGAGAGTTAGATTTGCAGCAAGAACATTTTTCTATAATTACTTATGAATATTACAAGTTTCAGCTACTCTAATCAAGATAAATAAAAAAAGACATACAAACTTAGTTTAACAAACCTAAGAAAATTACTACAGATATTAGACATGAGTAAAAAGCTAACAAAACTTCACTATTTTATCATTTTTCAGCAAATATATATGCAATAAACAAGGTTTCAGATATAGAACAAGAAAACACATTAAAACCCTACTAAACAGTAAGGATGCATGACAACAAGTGGTACCAATGGAAAGATAATTTCATAAGGAGTCGGCAATGGAGATGGGGAGGATGGGGAGGGGGGCTAGGGTTTCGAAGCAAGGGGCCGACCACGCTTAGGAAGGAGGAAGGAGGCGAGCGGCGTGGCGCCCAGTTGCCCGCGGCCACGCTGGACCAGCCAGCGGCCGACGGCGTGCGCACCGCCCCTGCTGCCCAATCCATGGGCGAGCAGGCACGGGAGAGGCGGGTGGAGGGGATGACGGATGGGCCCGGGTGCAAGGAGAAGGGTGGAAGTTCAAAATCGAATTCAATGTCTTCGCGGGCTAAAAAATTCACAAAAATTTTACTAAAACTAGATAAAATCACAAAGAACATTTTCAAAGAAGAACCACTCTAAAATATTTTGTAGATTGGTCGCAGTAAAATAAACAAGACAGCTGTTTTTCAAATCTTCCAAGAATTTTATGGCTCGGTTCAAAGGCGATAAAATTCCAAAAAAATATTTTAAATTCGACACTAGAAATCTAGTATTTAAATAAAATTTTTGGAGCCACAGTTGTATTGAAAAAATTTAAACTTCCTTCACAAGCATTCACTTCAAGCAAGCACAAATATTAAATAAATATATGCAACACATGCACATGATGCTCCATTATGCACTAATGATGCTCATGATGTTCTTGATTATTTTATAAGCATGTTTATAAAATTTGGGTCGTGACAATGGAGGAGCTGGCCGACGCGCTGGGCCTCGGCGGCAGGTTCCACGTGGTCGGCTTCTCCCTCGGCTGCCACGCCGTGTGGGGCGCGCTCAGGTACATCCCGCACAGGCTGGCGGGCGCCGCGATGCTGGCGCCCGTGGTCAGCTACTGGTGGCCCGGGTTCTCGGCGGCCATGGCGGCGGAGGGCCGGAGGCGTACGCCCGGCAGGCGCGCGGCGACCAGTGGGCGCTCCGCGTGTCGCACCACGCCCCCGGGATCCTCCACTGGTGGATGGACCAGCGGTGGCTGCATGCCCACCTCCACCGTCGTCGGCAACACCACGCACCTCCCCCAACAAGCGCGACGCCGAGGTCCGCCGCGCCCTCGCCGCCGACGGCACGCTCTGGAGGAAGCGCGCGGGAGATGGCGACGCAGCAGGGGATCCACGAGTCCTACTACCGGGACATGACGGTCATGTTCGGCAAGTGGGAGTTCGACCCCATGGGCCTGCCGGAGCCGCCGTGCCCCGTGCACCTGTGGCAGGGCGACGAGGACGGCCTCGTGCCGGACGTGCTGCAGCGCCACGTCGCCGGGAAGCTCGGCTGGGTCAACTACGATAGTACCACGAGCTCCCCGGCACCGGGCACTTCCTCTCCGCCGTCCCCGGCCTCGGGGACACCGTGCTCCGGACACTTTTCGGCTGAGCCGTGGCGGCATCAACGAAGTACAGCGGAGTTGGTAGTAGCTTAGCGGGTTATGCAAAGTAGTACAGAACACTGAAAAGATGGTCATGATACATGGGGACACGAGATTTTGCTCTTTCTTTTTGATTTGTAAAAGGAAATTTTGCTGCTAGGAAGCCCCTGAAATTTGGAGACAGAAAGTGATGTTCTACCATTCTATTTCAGTTTTTTAATTCTCCGTGTCTACATTCTTGTGTTTAGGATGTACTATGAGTTAACCATTGAGTTAGCGGTACATGGTGGGTTGTTAGATTATGAAAAGCTATAAAATAGTGTGATGGAGCTGGTGGATTCTCGTGTAAGCAGGGTTGTACTCTTCTCTTAATGAAAAACGTGCTCAGCCAGTCTCGAAAAAAAATAGGCTTGTATTCTTATAATTAACGAGATGGCCCGCGCAAATAGCGTGGTTGGCTAGTTTTTATTCCAGTATTTGTAATTTTTTAGTTCAAAGTCAATAGATGCATATATATTAGTTTAATCATCCAACTATAAATTTTTTATCCTAATAGTGCGGCGTCGATAAGAACTATTATTTATATTTTTTTTCATCGTCATATTCTATAACATATCTTTATGGAATATGAATTTAAGAAAAGTTACCTTATAAAAATACATTTAAAGTTTTATGTATTTTTATTAAGAATATATTTGTTTATTTTTGGACTAGCTATGTACATTTTTGTTTGAGAGTTTTAGCTATGACGGTAAGTTTATTTATTTATTTTTTTGAGAAAAAATCTACGTAAATGATTCAGTGTGTATGACCAAAACTATTAAATATAAATAAATTTGAGTTTACATTGAAACATTAGTGAGTAGTGGGGAAATCCTCTTTAGTTCTTATCATATCAAAATCTTTTTCTTTTCCTTTCCTTTATTCTTCGATCCCTACTTACTACAGCCCTATATATGCATGTTTCCATATTATATGTCACTTACATTACATTTTCTTTCCAGAACGAACCATGTGCCTGAGTCAACAAATTCATTGTAGCTGGCAACGTGTAGTGTTATTTTTTGTACTCCTCTCTCCCTCCCTCTCCCCCTCCATTTGGAACCGTGTGTCAGTATGTACGGTGCCAAGAGCACAGAATATAAAAAGCTGGAGAGTGGAAACATTGAGGCTGCGATTAGTTTATGAAAAAGTTTGCACAGTAACCATCACATCGAATTTTCGGACACATGCATGAAGCATTAAATGCAATTGAAAAAATAACTAATTACATAGTTTAACTGATTATCACGAGACGAATCTTTTAAGCCTAATTAATCCATGATTAGACATTAATTGTCAAATAACAACGAAATGTGCTACAGTACCCAAACCAAACTTTTTCACTAACTAAACACCCCTTGAAGACTATTACATTTGGAACAGAGAGCTCCAGGTATCGGCGACGCTCGTTAGCGCGGTAGGGAAGCAGCATTGCCATAGCCGGCAATCTTCCTAGCAAGTTTTAGTTGTAGCAGCCGGCTGATGCTTGGGGGCGCCCTCCGGAAGAGCACAGCACAATTTGGTTTAAAAAAATACCTGTTTGTTTTAGCTTCAGCTTGTAAAAACCAGAACCCAGAATCTGAAGCTAAAACAAATAAGGCCTACAAGCCCAGTGCGACTTGGGCCTTTGTGACTCGCAAAGAGTGTGGACGTGGAGAACTTTTCAACACGGAACAAGAGTGGATGCATATTTCACCAAAGTCAGTAAAGTTCATACAAAACAACGCTTGCCACGAACTGACTTAAATTTCAGAGGAGGATTCATTCTTTTCGTTGAAGAAATCATTGGTAACATACAGTTCAATGGCCGAATGAAGACTATGCAAAACATGGTCAAGGATTAGTTCAGGGAATCCACATCATAACTGGTAAACTGATAAAGCATGCCATTCTTCAGTACGAAATGTCAACACGTGCGCCACTAACGTAACTGACTCTGTATCCTTAGAATCGAACAGAGTATTTAGTGTTAGGAAGACTAGTCGATGTGAAATCAGAAGAAAACTGACATGAAACTAGGAGCTATCGACCAATGACCATGTCGAAAGAATGATTCCAATACGCAAGCAAGTCACTGAACCCAGGTGCGTGCCATTGTACTTGTACCACAAACCACATCCACCGAACAATGCCCCATTGACGATAATGCTGCACACAACTTCTGAAACAAGTCTTCACCTACCTACCAAGATCACTACCGACCCACAAAAGGCTAGCTGCCTCGCATTGGTCCAGTCTACAGGGTTCCCCAAACAGGTCAGCATTTGGAGTTGGTGAGGAGACTCCAGAAAGGTGCTTTGGCACGAGATGCCAAAGGGATGAAGATTGTTCTCCATTCATACTTCAACACCAACCCCCCAACTCCAAAATTTGAAGTACTACTCCTGAAAAAAAGAGAGGCATGACAGATGATTGAATCCAGAGGAAGCTATGCTCAATAGGTGCTTGGTGTGGCGTCACCCCCTTCACAAAAAGAATCAGAGGATGCAACTTTTGGCAAAACATCATCACATATCTCGTCATGCCCATGTAAATAGTGTTTCCCCAAATTTTTTATCAGGTCCACAGGTTTATGGAAATCTTCACCAACCGCTGGAAAATCCGTAGTCACCGGTATGGCACCTATAGATTGTGATATCATAGGTAGAATCTCTGAAATGACCATAGAGTACTCAGTAAGGACTAGAACTCGTGCAAACTGAATCTTTCTGACTTTCTGAACTAAAAGAAATGTGTAATATCTAATATTACATGGCCCACACACATCTAGTGATAATGAGAATAAACGTGTGCCTGAAACCAATTCTTTTTTTCAGAGCGTTTTCAGGTAAGATTGTGAGAAAACCACTTTGAAAAGGGTGGTAGGTGAGATCTAACTTATTGGCAATTTGGCATGACCAAGAAAGCACATACGCACCAATGAGGTCGATAGCTTACATATATATGTGTGCACTCACACACACACACACACACACACACGTCGGTAGGTTAGTGAAAGGGTTGCCCTCTTCCACCACCGCATTCCGGCAAAGCGTCACCACTGCTCAGCTCGCAGTATATAGCTTAGCCCAAGACCACACGTTTTAAGAACAACCACCCTGCGTCCTCACAAAGCCTCTTCTTGTAGCCTCAGCAACACCACCACGCAACCCAATCCACTCTTCCACATTCAGAGAGCTCCAGCTCCAATGGCCGCCGGTGAAGGCAAGCGCGAGACGCGCACGGCCAGCGCGGCGGCAATGCACGCGTGCGTCGGCGTCCTCCGGCTCATCTGCGTGGCGTGCGCGATCGACCGGCTGTCGGGGACCGGGAGCGCCCCGGCGGCGCTGGCTGCGCTCATGGCGGCGGCGGCGCTGGCGGCGTGGCGGTTCGCGAACGCCGCCCGCCCCCCGCCGCCGACGCCGTGCGGGACGCCCGGGGGCCCGCCGGTGACGGCGCCGAGGGCGCGGATGCGGGACGGGCGGTACCTGGCGTACGCGGAGTCCGGGGTGAGCCGGGACAGGGCGCGCTTCAAGGTGGTCTACTCGCACGGCTTCTCCGGCGGCCGCATGGACTCGCCCCGCGCCTCCCAGGTTGGTGGTCACCTCACGTACGCTTCATGCTTCCCAACTTTTTCCTTTTCCATTTCTTGGAAAGGAATGGCTCGCGCACGACACACGGTGCACGGCCACATGCGCGTACGTGCTTCCGGCCGTGGCAACCACTGCCCCGATAGCGCACCGGCACCGGAGCACGTTGGTGGCCCGCACCAACTCCACCACCAACCCCGTGCACGGTGCGCGCGCTTGCGTTTCGTCCATGAAGGCAACGTTCACCGACGACGATGCGAGTTTTTTTCCGGCCGGCTGACGGCTGCGATGTATCCCGTGCCGGCGTAGCGGTCGCTCACCAAACTTCCGTCTAAATAAAGCAACACGACTCGAAAACGACAATCCCACGCCGTATTTTGAGAGAGTTATTTTCTTAGTCTAAAAAAAGTTGTGCTTAGTTTTTTTTTGCCCTTTTTCTCTTAAACTTGGCTATTTGGTCTTAAAACAATTTAGTAATTTATTCATAATAATATTTACTTTTCAGTAGCTTAAATGATATGTTAGTGATTTTTGCTGGATCCAGCATGTTTAGATATGACTCCAGTGAATTTTTCATAGTTTTACCGTGTTCCTATAATTTAAAAACTGAAAATAAATTTATAAATGCCTAGAAATTATTTTACTAGTGGGGAAAATATCAAAAAATTATGAAAAATTCCTTTATATTATAGTTTTTCTTGTTAAAATTCTAAATTGATGTATTTGAATATAATTAGACTTTAGACTTAACTGCAGGTAACGGAAAGGAAACTAAATGAAACTTGTTATGGAGGCTAAATAGCTAAGTTCAAGAGAAAAAAAGCCAAAAAAAACTAAGCACAACTTTTTTTAGAGCCAAGAAAATAATTGTCTGGTTTTCCTACCTGAAGCGCGTCGTGTGAACGGCGGCCAATCATGTCCAGGGGTTCACCTCACGCCGGCGTTGAAATCGCGGCGCACCTGACGGCGAAACTGATCGAGCTGCCGAACGATGGGCTGACACGTACCCACGTTACGTGCAGGAGCTGCTGGAGGAGCTGGGGGTGTACATGGTGGCGTTCGACCGCGCCGGGTACGGCGAGAGCGACCCGGACCCGCGGCGGTCGCTCCGGAGCGCGGCGCTGGACGTGGAGGACCTCGCCGACGCGCTGGGCCTCGGCGACAGGTTCCACCTCGTCTGCTCCTCCCTCGGCAGCCACGCCGGGTGGGCGGCCATCAGGTACATCCCGCACCGGCTGGCCGGGGTGGCCATGATGGCGCCGGTGGTCAACTACCGCTGGCGCGGGCTGCCGCGGGGGCTGGCCCGGCAGCTCTACCGGAAGCAGCCGGCGGGCGACCGGTGGTCGCTCCGCGTCGCCTACTACGCGCCGTGGCTGCTGCACTGGTGGATGAGCCAGCCATGGCTGCCCACCTCCACCGTCATCGACGGCTCCGGGACCTTCCCCAACGAGCTCGACGAGAAGAACCGCGTCATGGCGCTCTCCAACGGGATGTTCCACCAGGTTCGTTCGCTCATCCGGTTGCCTGGCGCATCTCTTTTCAGGAGCTAGCCGTGCTTATTTACAGTGAGTGACGTCATGTGTTTCTTCACCCCGCGTGCAGAGGGCGAGGCTGGCGACGCAGCAGGGGATCCAGGAGTCTTTCTACCGCGACATGGCGGTCATGTTCGGGAGGTGGCCAGAGTTCGAGCCGACGGACCTCGAGGAGCCGCCGTTCCCGGTGCACGTGTTCCAGGGCGACGAGGACGGCGTCGTGCCGGTGCAGCTGCAGCGCCACATATGCCGGAGGCTCGGCTGGGTCAACTACCACGAGCTCCCCGGCGTGGGGCACTTCTTGTCGGCGGTGCCAGGGCTCGGCAACAGGATCGTCAGCACGCTCCTGGCGGCGCCGTCGCCGGCGTAACAGCTCGAGGACGGCAGCGTCTTTCGCATCTTGCATGTGCTAGTATATGACTGATCTGCTGTAGGTACAAGTGTAGAAGCAAAGGCTGAAGGCATTTCCTGTGAGCTCAGGCACAGGTTTAGCCTCTACTGTATTTGCACAAAGAAACTGAAGAGCAGAATGGGGCTTTTTATATATCATGAGAAGGGTATTTGACTCGGTGTACATAAATATATCATCATCTGAATCAGAAAAATAATTTCATCCAGCTTCTGTAATTTACATACAGCTACAAAGAACAGTAACTGACTAGAAACTTTGAAGCTATCTAGATTCACAGGCACATGACCACTTGTAACAAAATTGTTACAGTACAGTACACACGCTACGGCAGCAAAGGCTGCAGGATCTCACCAAACAAGAAAATGTTGGCTGCAAATAGGAAAGGAACACAGCTGGGGAGGAAAAATAGCCGGTGCCCGTCTCCCACATTGAGCTGCTACGAATCCAAATATATTCACAACCAGAAATAAAGAATCATGTGTTGATCTCGGCATCACACTGCTGCTCCCTGTGACAGCTTCTTCGACTCCAGAACATGCCTGAGCAGCTGGTCCGGTCGAGATCCTCTCCCCTCTTGTCCAGCTCCATACTAGCACTGTGGGAGGGGCGTGGAGATTGGTCCTCGGAATCCTGTGCTTCTGTAGCACCACATGGATCATCATCGCTGCACCTGCAGGTTGGGAGGGCGGACGACGGGAATGGGCTGCAGGTGATTGGACAGACTAGCTCCGAAGAGACAGCTGCCACCCGGTTGCGCCTGATTTCAGCTCTGGAGACAGTGGCTGGCGAGTCCATAGATCGGGTGTTTATTATGCATGGGTTACAGAATGTGAGGGCTGAACTTGATTTAAGCCCTTCCGTTGGTGTGCTTGGCAACTTATTGAATGACATTATTCCATTCCGACAGAGGGGGCATGGGATCGATCCAGGTGGTCCTGTGAACTCGACACGGATGTTGCTGGTTGAGCAAAGGTAGAGAGCACATTTGATGCAGAACTCATGACTGCAACCTGAACAGACAGAAAATAATGTCAGCATACCAGCATGATACATTACACATTGAGACATACCGTACCATGATGTACATTACCACGTGTTCAGCTAAAATCCTATCCAGAAAGCACTTTACCGAATAAAGGTTGCATATACAAGTGCCATCAGTGTTTCGGTATTTAACTTTCATCTATAGCTTTATGTTACTGTTCTTTAACATTTCACAAAAGCACAACTAGTAATAGTGTCATGTTAACATATTGAAGAACCCTCTCTAAGTAAAATTTAAGCATCTAATGTTATAATGGGCTCACCTTCAGCAGCAACAGAACAAGACCTTTCCAGACAAACTGAACAGAGATCACTATCATCCACTGAGGGTACGCTATACTGCAGCCCAAATTCTCTGCAAATGCACATTAAATAAAATATATAAACAAACGTTCAAGGCACATTAAATTCTAATCATTTGAATAACTCTTTTTAACACCAAACACCATTAGTGGTAACGCTATTGGTGAAAAAAGAAAAACACCAAACACATCCAAGGAGGAATTGCAAAGCCAGCTTAAGTAGGTGAAATTGCATAGTCAGAAGTAACTAAGTTTCAATCTAGCGGTTTAACTCCAAGTCTCCAACATACTTAATTTCAGATTATTGGAAACAAACATGATAAAAAAAATTGGAGTATGAGATCTGACTATAGATGACAAAAGAGAGGCAGATTCTACTCCTTTCCAACAATCCAACCGAAAAGAGACCATAATTCAGTTGTTGCCTTAGTAGAAGTAACAATCTCAGGAAAGATTGCAATTCTACTAGAGATGTAAACCGGCCCAATTGTTTGCAAATATCGTTTCCACTATATACAGAATGAAACTGCTTTCATTGCATCCTCCTTTACTTTCCAAAAAACAAAGGGTATACGTTAACATATCAAAAGCCTTCTAGCATAGCGATAGTTCATATATCAAAAGCCAGCACTCATTGTTGTCTATGAAAGTAAGAAGTGTCGTTATACTTTACTTCCAGCAAAAGAAAACAAGTTGTGGGTTATTGAGCACCAACCTGGCTATATTAAGTATGCTCATGAGTGGCAAGGCAAGATAACTGGACGGTTGAAATATAGGGACAATAGAGTGTGAATTTGGAGAAAGTAATGGCTCCAAAGAGCGCCGTCCAAATATCCTAGCAACATCCATGGGAAGCCACCTACAAACAGGATAATGTTAAAACAAATTACGATTACTCAGAAGACTAAAAGAGTTTGACCAATAGCTACAATGGTAAGATTACGACCACTGAAAATTACCCGAAAGGGAAAAACAGCTTACCCATTACAGTTGAGTGTCAACCTGCTAGCACCCTTTGATATTAATAGCTGCAGCAACAGCATTATCAAATATCAGAACAAGTAAATTCCTCAAGAGACAACTAGAATTGAAAAAAAGCTACTTGTTGAAAAGGTGATGATGCTTTTTGATATTGAATTACCTCACAGCACTCCAGCTTCCCCCCACCGGCTGCATAATGCAATGGCGTACTGCCAGCTCCTGCTCCACCAGTGCATTGTTAATACCTCATTTGAATGAAGAAATATAGCATTGTATATTGTGCTCTATGAGGTAAGAAGTAAGAACAAACACTTGCCTATCAAATTTGCAGTAGTGCCATAGGGGAATGTGACGGCTGAGACATTAGCACCCAAATCAATCAACAACTGCATGCAATCTAAATGACCATTCAATGCCGCCATGTGAAGTGCTGTTACACCACCATCAGCAGGCTTGTTTATGTACCTCACACGAGCACTAAAACAAGCATGATGTTAATGGCTAGTTCTTTGAAACAGTAACTGCTATTCATCGGAAATACATACGGTTCATTAAACTTCTGCCCCAATGAAGAATTGGGACTGCTCCCGCTGTTTGTCTGACAATCACCATCCGCTACCGAAGTGGCAATATCCTCCAAGGCCACACTAGGGACAAAATCTGCAAGCAAAAGCCTTACACACCGAACAAACCCATCATGTGCTGCAAAATGCAATGCCGTTCGGCCACTCAAGTAATCTGCCCTGGTAACCTGAAACAACAAAAAAAAAAACAGGAAACAGTCGGCAACCAGCTTGTGTTAAAGCAGAAAGGTAATAGACAGAAAAGCTATATTACAAAATGCCATACATTGCATCTGAAGAGAAGAAGCATCTGAACCACCTCCCAGTGCCCATGCCGACATGCGTGCATCAATGCAGTCTTTGATCCATCCATCCAAACAAATGAAACAAATCAACAAAGTATTCGGTACAGATAGAAACTGAAGAAATGAACAGAAACGTAATGCATATGCCACGTGCAGGAGTGTCAGAACAACGAAATCTAATCCAATCTTGATTCAGCTCTGAAGCATAAGGCGACAATTATATAGAAAGGGTCGAGTCTTCTCACGCCATATCACTATATGAGCAGAGTACATAAGTAATCCCCTAAAAAATGAATCTCCATATCACTATCTATTTGCATGCTGTAAGAGTTGCCAAATTCATGACTTGTACACGCAGATCTTAGCAGTCGGTCGGTTTGCAATAACAAAGATAGTAGAAGCACAAGGATCAAAACTTTTGAACCCAGAGAGCGCACAAAGATCTACCTGGCCGCAGTAGTTGCGCGCGTTAACGTCAGCACCTTTCTCCAACAGCATCGTGACAATCTGCACGGGAAACCACAATTTGTGATCCAAATCGAAGGAGAAACACCCAGAAGACGGAAGAACCCGCACGCACATCGAGGTGGCCCTTGGCGGCGGCGAAGTGGAGCGGGGTGTTGAGGCTGCCGAAGGTGGAGTAGCGCGCGAGCGCCGGGCTGAGCTCCAGCAGCATCCGCGCCTCGATGGCGTCCCCGTCGCGCGCCGCCGACACGAGCCGCTCGCCAGAGGCCGAGCACCCCAGCGAGTTGCCCATCGCCGGCGCCGGCGAGGCGGGCCCTCCGCACCCACTCGGCGCGCAGGCAGAGGGCGGAAGCGCGCGCGCCCGTGGCTGCTCGCCGAAGCGCCCGCCGCCGGCGATGGACGCTTCTGCAATCTGCGGGAATTGCGGGGGCTGGTGGGGTTGGGTGGGTGGTCTTCGCGTCGTCTGGCTGGGGTCTCAAAATTTCGCAGCTCCGGAGGAAAGGGAAGTGGACATGGAACTATGGAAGGCCTTTATTAACTTTTTTTCCCTTCCTAATTATCGCATTTATTATTCTCTTGGTTTCGATTTCTTTATTCACTTTGGATTTAACAGCACATTTCTTTCTTTTCTTTTTTTGCTTGGCTCACTACTCAAGTAGGAGTAGGAGTGAGTAAAGCATGTGTTGGATGTGATCATGTGAGCTGCGATTGTGCTTAGTGGCTGACACAAGTTGATTTGCATAATAGCACTCACGTGCCCCCAACGCTTAGTGGCTCACTGCTTTTTTTTTCTTCTTTCGCCTTTTTGTTTTCGGTGGTACAAGAAGTGGGTGTGTTCTTATCTGGGAGTAGAAAAGATGAGCCGCAAAAGTCCTTTTCATTATGAGTTCAGTTCAACGGAACTTCTTTCTCCGCATGCTGCCATCCTCGGCTAATGCTCTGTCAAATCAGTAAACGAAACAGTTTACATGCAGCCATTTTATTTTGTTTAACTGTTTTTGAACTACAATATGTGTATTTATAGGGGAGAATGTTCGTAGGTTGTGAGTAACTGAGTTATACTGCGTAATCGTTAAAAAAATATAGTACGCACTTGCATACTTGGACTTGAGATCATGAATTTTGGGATCAAATTCTGTTTCTTCCACGGTAAACAAAACAACCAATTCACCCGCAAAAAAAAAACAAAACAACCAATTACAACATATGAAAGGAGAATGGAAAGGGGAAAGGGAAAGGAGAAATCCAGAACGGGGTCAGTGAGGTTGGCGAGTGGGGCCTGCGTGGCGTGTTTGCGTTTCTGCAGGTCACAGCACAGGTTTTGATATGGACGGTGGGTCCGCCGTCCGCCGGAAATGGGGGGCCAGCCGCCGACGAGCGAGAGGGTACAGGAGGGGAGACAAATTTTTTGGTCGCGCCATGGTTTTGTCACGGAGGCCGGTGGACGACGGCACCTGCTGCCGGACGAGCGCTCGGGTCCAAAGATGACACGAAATTCTAATCGATTTTCTTGGTGGTGTAAGCGTGCCTGCTAAACAAGAGTCGCCGTCGCTGATGGATACTAGCTCTGGAGCAGGCGCCCCATCATGCGTTTTGTTTAAGGAGAGCCGAGCGACCCGTTGCATCACGCCGATAGGCACCGCGCCCACCGCTGGCCCGCGTCTTTCAGGCGAGTTCGGCACAGCGCATCAGCACTTCTTCACCAGATCGCAGCGCAGGTCGCAGCTCGTGTGGTCTCCATGGGCGGTGGTTGACCAGACGGGAACTCAGGCCCTTGATCTGGGGCGCATGTCCGGTGAAAAAAAAAACACGCTGCACCTGCAAATTTGACACATGCGGTTAGATTACCGTATAATCTAGCAGGAGGAAATATCTAGCACTCGCGTGTCAACGTGCCACATTTTAAACTGAACTTGTGTGGAAACACCTTGTAATGCCCCGTGGCTGCCGGTGAGTCGCCGTCGACGTGAGATACACAGACAAGTCGGAATCGAGGGAGGAGGACCAGGCGGCGGACCCTGGCCTCACGAGCTATGTTTTATTAAGCAAAACGTTCGCGTTTCCTCTTTACAAGCCAGCAGGATTATATCCCCAATGCCCACACACACTGACCACATGGTCCCACGCACACAGACGACTACCCTGCACGTTTCACGCCTTCACGTTTACACCTTCGTCTTCCTCGTTGGACCCGTGGTCACAACATCTTCCCCCTCCTGGAGAACGAGCATGTCCCCATGCGAGCGCTGTCGGAAAACGCTACTGAAGCACATGATAATCTTCCTAGGTAGCCAACGCTTCAGGTAATTTGGTCCACTTGATCAAGACTTGGGGCACCGCACGATTACCCTTCTTCACCAGGCGACGATCAAGTATAGCTTCAGGAACAACATCAGACCCATCCAGATGGACTTCTTGTGGAAGGTCAGAGAACACCGGTGTATGATCTGGAGTGTAAGCTTTTAACTGCGACACATGTAAAGTAGGGTGAAGTAAACTAGAATCAGGTAAATTCAGAGTATAGGCGGCCTGACCAATCTTCTGGAGAATCGTGAAAGGTCCATAGTACTTCATGGACAACTTGGGAAATGGTCGATTGACTACGGAGGACTTGGCATATGGTTGCAATTTAAGAAGCACTCGATCACCCACTTGGAAGGAAGTGTCAGTTCTCAACCGATCTGCTGAAAGCTTCATACGAGCCTGAGCCTTGTCCAAGTGATCCTTTAACAATTCAGCAAGCAGAGGTGGAGTGTCTGAAGCCACAGCAACTGGAACTCCCACAAACGGATCATAACCATATAAAGCTTTGAATGGGGAACAGCCCAGCGCTACATGATGAGTAGAATTATACCAGAACTCGGCCTGTGATAACCAGGACTTCCATTTAGCCGGCGAATCACCCACTGAACACCTCAAATACATTTCTAGACACTGATTAACCCTTTCAGTCTGTCCATCCGTTTGAGGATGATATGCCGTGCTGAGATTCAGATTGACACCCAAAAGCTTGAATAACTCCTTCCAAACGTGACTGGTGAACACCTTGTCACGATCTGAAACCATAGAGCGAGGTAAACCATGTAATTTAACCACTATATCAAAGAGCAACCGAGCTACTGAGATGGCAGTGTAAGGATGCTTCAGGGGTAAGAAGTGAGCATATTTAGTGAAACGGTCTACCACCACCAAGATCACACTATAACCCTCTGACTTGGGCAACCCTTCAATGAAATCAAGTGAGATATCCTGCCAGGCCCCTGCTGGAATTGGTAAAGGCTGGAGCAGTCCTTGTGGATGAGTATGGAGATGTTTAGCCTGTTGGCATGTCAGACACTGTGAAATGAATGTTACCACATCTTGCTTAAGACCCTTTCAAGAAAACATTTTCTTAATCCTATGATAAGTAGCTTGCTGGCCTGAATGACCTCCCACTGCACTAGAATGAAAGGCAGCAATAATTTTTGTTTGAATAGATGAATTATCTCCCACCCAAATCCTGCCCTTGTGTCTGATCAGAATTTGCTGCAAGCTGTATCCCTGCTCATTAGGACTATGCACAGCCAATTGCGCTAGCAGCTCTTGTGCTCTGGCATTAGTCACATAAGAATTGATCACAGCCTATATCCATTGTGGTTGGACTTGACTCACTGCTTGCAAGGCCAACATATGCCCCACTCTGGACAAAGCATCAGCAGCTAGATTATCCTGTCCCTTTTTGTAGACCACCTTAAATTGAAGACCCATGAGCCTAGTCATAGCCTTCCTCTGCATTTCTGAATGGAGATTCTGTTCAGTGAGATAAGATAGACTTTTATGGTCTGTTTTGATCACAAATTCCCCTCTCTGCAAATATTGCCTCCACTTTTCTACAGCCATGATAAGTGCCCGAAATTCCTTTTCATATATGGATAAGTGCTTATGTGACTTCCCCAAAGCTTTACTCAGAAAAGCTACTGGTTGCCCATGCTGCATAAGTACTGCTCCAATTCCAATATCAGAACCATCAGTTTCGACCTCAAAAGACTCCTGTAAATTGGGAAGTGCCAACACAGGTGTAGTAACCATGGCATGTTTCAATATATCAAAGGCCTGCTGAGCTTCCTCAGACCAACAGAACTGCTTCTTTCTCAATAACCGAGTTAAGGGCTTGGCAATCAGTCCATAGTGTTTGACAAAACGATGGTAGTAGCCAGTGAGGCCAAGAAAACCTCTCAAGTCAGTCACTGACTGAGGTACTGGCCAATGTACCATAGCAGCTGTCTTTGTAGGGTCAGTAGCCACACCTGCTCCTGAGATAATATGACCGATATACTCCAGCTGGAGCTGAGCAAAAGAACACTTAGTCATTTTCATATAGAGCTAATGCTCCTTCAGCTTATCTAAGACCTGTCTGAGATGAGCCACATGAGTATCCAAGGAGGGATTGTACACCAAAATATCATCTAAAAACACCATCACAAACTTCCAGAGAAAAGGATGCAACACCTCATTCATCAGACACTGAAACGTAGCAGGTGCATTGGTCAAGCCAAATGGCATGACTCTGAACTGGTAGTGGCCCTGGTGTGTTTTAAACGCTGTCTTGTGCTCATCCTCGGGCTTCATCCTCACTTGGTGGTACCCAGAACGCATGTCCAACTTTGTGAAGTACTTGCTACCTGCTAACTCTTCCAATATCTCCTCCGTGATAGGCATGGGAAACCGATTTTTGATTGTTAACTCATTCAACCTTCTGTAATCAACACAGAAACGCCAACTTCCATCTTTCTTTTGAATCAGAAGGACTGGTGAAGCAAAAGGGCTAGAGCTTGGCACTACAAGACCAGCCTGGAGCATGTCTCTGACTTGTTTCTCTATTTCATCTTTGTGGTGGGGAGAATATCTATAAGGTTTAGAATTCACAGGAACAGCATTGGGCAGCAATGGAATAGTGTGGTCATAAATCCTACTGGGTGGTAACTGTTTGGGAATGTCAAACACATCAGCATACTGGTGTAGTGGGTCTTCAATTGCCTTAGAAATCTCCTGATCAAGATTAACTGGCTGCTAGTGAACAATTGCAAAGGCCCAAATGTCATTTCCTTTCCACCATTTCACTAACTGGTCTGCAGACAGCTCCTGCACACCAGGAACTGCAGGCTTGACTCCTGTCAGAGACACAGGCTGCCCTTTATAGGAAAATTCCAATATCTTATCTGCCCAATGACAAGTCATTGGACTAAGAGGTTTCAGCCAGTCATACCCTAGGATAGCATCAAAAGTAGTGATATCCAACACTCTCATATCAGCATGCAAAGTATGTCCATTACACCACCAAGCCATATTAGGAACCCATAAGTCAGAAACCAGAATTTGACCATTGGCTAGTCTAACCTGCTGAGGTGTAGTAGGAACAGGTTGAATACCCACTTTGTCCAAGAAAGCAGCACTAACAAAACTATGAGAACTCCCAGTATCAACCAATGTCAACATAACTTTGTTCTGTACTAATGCCCTAAGGTGCATGGCTTCACCATGAGGAGTTCCAGCAAGAGCATTCAGAGAGAGCTGGCAAAATTCAGAAGCCAGAGAATCTTCGAGCTCCAATTGGGCAACCACCTCTTCAGATAAGGGCATATCCAAAGAATTAGAAACTAAAGCATTCACCTGAGCTTTGGCGCGTTGGGCACAGACTGCTGCATGATTTGGGTCATACTTGTCACCACAATAGTAACACAGATTGTTTGCCTTGCGATAATTCAAACTTTGCCTTTCTTTCCACATGGAAGACTGTTGAAATCCTGATTTCCCTTCTCCTTTCTGACCACCAGAGGTGAACTTGGAAGAGGCAGTCGATTTTGACCAGTTATGCTTCCCTTTTTCCAATACTTGTTGCTGAACCTTTGCTAAGAGAATAGCCTGATCCACATCCTTGGGTACTTGAGCACGTACTCCAGCACTGATATCCAACATAAGCCCTTTGACAAACTGAGACACAAAGAAGGTGTCATCAAAACTTGAATTATGCATAGTAATTTCAAACTGAAGATTCTCAAAGGCTGCAGCATAATCCTCCACAGAGTCTGTTTGTTTAAGTTCCAACAATTCACTCATAGCATCCCTGTAGTTAAGGATGGATTCGGATGTCTGAACATCCGAATTATCCGTATTCGTATCCGCTTAAAACGTAAATATGAATATCCGTATCCGTATTCGAATTTAATATGGATGTCATATGGATGCATCCGAATTCGATTTTAAGAACTTTTCTCTATCCGATTCCGTATTCGTATTCGAAGAATATCCGATCACATCCGTATCCATCCGTATCCGCAAAGAAAAAATGACTAGTGAGACAATCTTAAACTTATCTTTATACCTATTACTTAATGATGTACACTATTTAAATTATTTAGAAAGCTAGATAACTAATAATATATTTATTAAAATTAATAATGATATAAAAATTAACTTTAACTATTTAATATATTTATTTCATGATTAAAATTATTTAATACGAGTCAAATTAATTATTTATTTAATGATAAAATCTTTTTTTATATATCGTAATTATTAAGTATTTAAATATTTATTTATTTTACATTTATAATTAGTATTATATATTTAATATAAAAGCTATGCATAGATAATTATATTCTTTTTTTATTAGCTATCTCCTAATCCTTTACTCCCTACTTGTATAATGATTTTGATCTGCTATAAAATTATTGAAAAAATAAATATACTTATGATAGCTCTATGTTTCAAATCGAGAAGGTATCCGGATTCGTATCCGGATTCGAACTATCCGTTTTGTATTCGTATCCGATGAGATCCGCATTCGTATTCGTATCCGGATTAAAATGTGGTAAAAGGTGACATCCGGATCCGATTTCATCCGTATCCGATCCGAATCCATCCTTACCTGTAGTCATTAGCCCCAAACTTTTTTTCCACAGCAACAATAAAAGTTGGCCAATCCCCTAAACCATTCTTCTTCTTGTACACTTGCAGCCACTTTGCAGCGTTACCATCCATATTCAGGGCAGCCGCAGTCGTCCAAAAAGCTTCATCGATGTTGCACAGCTCAAAGTAATCCAAACATTTGGACTTCCAGATACAAGGATTAGTTCCATCAAAAGTAGGACATGACATCTTAGGCGTAACATGACGATGACCAGAGAATTGCGCCGGCTCACGTCTCATGCAATTACCAAAAGGTGGAGCACGCTGATGTGGCCCAGTAGGAGGCGGACGGAAAGAGCGAAATCCACGGTCAGGTAAGCCCTGGGACAGAGTAGGACTAGGTGGTGGTTCCTCGTGGTCGGGTATTGGCGGCTGATTCAGAGTGATGCGCGCCACTGCCTCCCCGGTTAACTCGATCTGTTTGGCTAGGATCTGCTGGTCTTTCAAAATCTGCTCCATAACCCTATTCCCCAAGTTCATCTGTGATTCTAGGCGATCCTGATTGACTCCAATAGACTCCACTCTAGCGAAAAGCAAGTCGAAATTCTCATGTACCTGGGTCCAGCGATCATCCTCCTGCTGAAAACGATCATCCATCTTGGCGAGGATAAACTGGGTCTGCACGGAAGGCTTAGGGGGCGCCGTGGCGACTGCACCTCAAACCCGGAGACACTGCTCGATTTGATGAAACCCCACCCTCCGGGGCCCGAACACCGTCGATCCAAGCCGAAGGAGTACCGCAGTCGCAACCGGAACCCACGAACAGCGACGAAATGTTCGCCGCCGCGCCGAACTGCAGAACAAAGGACCCGATCCCGGTCTAATCCTAAGCGGCGCGAGAGCGGAGTGGTCGACGGAGCTGGGCAGCTAACCGTCGATTTGCGGTGGCCGCCGCCGACTGGGAGTCGGTGGGCGGGGCGAGGACGCCAGAATCGGAGCGATTCGCGGCAGAGCTGGTCGGCGACGTCGGTGTGACGCAGCGAACCGAATCGGGATCGAACAAAAGGGAACGGAGCGCGCTGAGGATACTGAATCTGATACCACTTGTAATGCCCCGTGGCCGCCGGCGAGTCGCCGTCGACGTGAGATACACAGACAAGTCGGAATCGAGGGAGGAGGACCAGGCTGCGGACCCTGGCCTCACGAGCTCTGTTTCATTAAGCAAAACGTTCACGTTTCCTCTTTACAAGCCAGCGGGATTATATCCCCAATGCCCACACACACACTGACCACATGGTCCCATGCACACAGACGACTACCCTGCAAGTTTCACGCCTTCACGTTTACACCTTCGTTTTCCTCGTTGGACCCGTGGTCACAACATCTGCAAAAAGACATGTTTTTTGACTGCTGTTGGTGAGGTTCGGTTCAGCTACTGATTTGACCCTGGATTCCAGATCGGTGAGACGGTGACCGGAAAGTTGTGCAAACAAACATTTCTCCTTTTTTTCCCCTTTGCGTCACTAGATAGGAAGAAAAAAAGGGTCATACTAGCTCATAAACAGGGCACATGCAAGTAGACTATGCTGCTGTTTTAAAAGGATGTCAGCTCGTCGACACCAGATCTGGTCACGCTGCACCTGGAGCGATGCAGCGCGTATTCATGCTGCATTGGCGGCCATAAACGCAACTGTCGGCAACTAGCAGTTCAGGTCAAAGGTATCAATCATGTGGCTTGGAAGATCCAGAGACCTTCAGGAAACGGAAGAAACGGATACAGATGGGATCATGGAGCCGGTACACTTGTACGACCTTGTCAGCTTACGCGGGTCCATCCACTTGTTGGGAGCATAAAAGATGTTATCGCCAAGACATCGGTGGCATGGAAAGAGTGACGTGCGGTAATCAAAACCGACATTCTGGGATTCCCAGCTAGGGAAGCAAGCACTCTGAATTCTCTTGTTCAGCATGAACCTGGTAATACAACAGCCTAAGTTATCATACACATCTGGGGGCACAGGATGAAATGCCAAAGATACGAGCCGATTCCGCCATGGGCACCAAGCAAGCATTAGGTTTGCCTCCTCTAGGCTCGCTGGTGCGCCCGATTTGAGGAACTTTCGGCCCTCTTTACATCTAGCAAGGCGTTGGCTAGCTATACCACTACTCCATATCGGTCCATAGCATGCCCTGCGCATCTCGGAAGAACCAACAGAGAAATTTCTAGCCGGTCCACCCCTTCACCTCCTCATGTGCTCAGGAATAATGCGATGGACAAGTTCAGCTGGGAGCCCTTCAAGTTCTGCATCCCACAGTTCCAGATGTGGTGGTTAGCGAGAAGGATGTTTCATTACTACTATCAAATGCACTGAAATCTTACCAGCTGCTGTGAAGTCGAACAATGGTGGCAGTGGCCGCCCATTTGGCAAGCAGACTTTGGGGTCTCGCAGCTCATCAAAGAAAGGATGGGCACAAGCATCAACCTGAAAGTATGATAAAAATATGTTTAATCAGAATGTACCTGAATTTTAGAAGTCCTTTTTTCCCAAAAATGGAAGGATCATTGACTCATTTCGTAATGATATGAATGTGATTGCGCAAATATACTACTGCTTCAGATAACTATTGGCATATAGCAGAAATAACTTGTTTAGCTGAAGGGAAAGTAAAGCTTAGTATCAAATACAACTATACTAATTTGACTTTACTAAGTAGTACAGTTGAGATCTCAAATTAGTTCTTACAGCTGTGCAGCGCAGGTTTGGTGAGTACTGAAGTAACCTTGACACGAGGTCAACAGCTTCAGGTGGCATGCGCTTACCAAAAAGCTACATGAAAACAAACTTAAGTAAGCTGGTCAACTGACTACAGCTGAAATGCGATACCATAGAGACAAGAGATCCACTAACCTTGTGCCAGGGATGGGCTTTTATCTGAGGGAACTTGAACTCAGAGTAGTTAGGGTTCATGCACCTGATTTCCTCTCTTGTTGGAGTACCCAAAATCTTTAATAGGAACCCGAAAAATAGAATATTCAGCTACATAGTAATGTCAGCAGATTTCGTGACATAATCCGATAGCAGATACAAACCTTTATTATCTCCACCAGTTGATCAACACCACTTTCACCAGGAAACAAAGGCTGCCATTGGGGTGCAAAACAGGCATAAAAAAATTGTCAGAAGATTCAAGAAAGAGGATCTCAATTGACAGTAAGCTGATTGACATCCCTGGTGTCCACAAAGCCCAAAACTTTATTTTGTAGTTTAATTTGTAATCTTTAACTAGAAAAAATGAGGCCAAAAGATTCTACAATTGCAAATAAAAATCATTGGCATAATTAACTGGAAGAAAAGTGAACTTGTAGAATTGAGATTCTATACCTGACCAATCATAAGCTCAGCTACCACACAGCCAACTGACCAGATATCAATTGCAGTAGTATACTCCGTAGCTCCAAATATTAGTTCAGGAGCCCTATAATACCGTGAGCAAATGTATGATATGTTAGGTTCACCGGGGACCTGAAATGGAGTTCTTTACTTTAATAAATCCATGAAGATATTCAGCATGATCGTGAAGACACTAAAAGAGAGGAGCTTACCAATTTCTTAGCACTCCCAAAATCGCAAATCTTAAGTTGATGTGTATGAGGATTGACCTGGAAGGTTAACCAAGTTGCAGTAAGAAACATGTTCAGCAGTTTGCATAGAACAGAACAAAAAGAAAAATACTCCAAAGATGTAATCAGACACATTTTGCATGAGAAAACCTGCAAATATGCCCTTACATTATCATGTTTGTATTCACAGGCATTAAAAGCAGGATGACATCCTAATGGTCAAAAAATGGAATAGCAGAGTACTTGCAACACTGCAACCACTCAGACTGACACAAGAAAAAGTGTATCAAGGAACGTACCAGTAGATTTTGAGGTTTAATATCACGATGACACACACCAACAACGCGATGAATGTAAGCAAGTGCACGGCACATCTGCACGTGATGGAATAACAGACCATTCCTTAGCATTCATTCCATAACAGCAAATGAACCTAATCTGTTGGGAGAAAAATCTGATAGGTGAAACGGAACATCTTCACAAACCTGATATGCATATAACTTAACATATATTAAGGGCACTCGCTGGTTCATCCGATTGTAGTATTTGGCAACACGATAAACCGTCTCAGATACAAATTCAAGCACAAGGTTGAGGTAAACTTCTCCCCTTTGAGTTGTTGAAAAGAAGTGATGCTTCAGCTGAACTACATTAGGGTGGTCAAGTAACTGCATAGTTTGGAGCTCTCTATTCTTGTACCGCTTATCTTGTAACACCTTTTTTATTGCCACTGTCTCACCAGTTTCCAAGCATTTTGCCTGTTATACTAGAAGTGTTCAATGACTTTGCCCCCAGCATTGTGATCTTCCATGTATACAAAGTAACTAAGTATTCCATGAGGCCAAATGATGGCAAATGACATACCTGGAAAACTACACCAAATGAACCAGTACCAACAACCCGTTCTGCCATGTATGAGACCTTCTGTAAGACCATTAAAAACAGCATCAATGATTCAAAGTTCGAGTTTGAAAAAATGATGTTAAATAAAAAGGAATAGTAGGACAATACATTCAGAGGCATATTTTGTCAAAGCAGAGTTTGCAGCCATCACATAAGTATGTCCAATAACAATACACAAAAGTAGTATAGTGCTAGTGCAATGTCCTCCACACGGGAGGTTGAAAAAAATAATTGTGGCCCTGTTTACATAGCCTGCAGGAATTTTCAAAGCAGGCCCTGTTTAGCGGATGGTTACTGTAGCATCGCTGTTGCAAATCATACTATCATAGATTAAGTAGGCTCATTAGATTCGTCTCGCGATTTACAGCCCATCCATGCAAAAAGTTTTGTAAATAGACTTCATTTAGTACTCCATGCATGTGTCGAAACATTCGATGTGACGTTTTTTTTGCATTTACGGGGTTTATGGGGTGGGAACTAAACAGGGCCGTAATCTATTTCACTGGTATTCAGCGCTCTTTTTAGATAAAGGAACAAAATACGCGGTACTCAATGCTGGAACATATAGTTAATACATCACCTGCTTTGGCTTCCCATTATGACCTCCTATTGTTGTCACAATGATCTGCCCTGTCTCAGTTCCATTTCCATCAAGAGTAACCCCTTCGATTTCCTATTGTCAGAGAACACAAGGCATGAGTACCAAAGTAAAGATGGCATGAGCTTGAAAAGCTATTGGATCAATGAATTGAAATAACCTTATCATTGTGGCCATCAGCTTTATCATCACTGATCGTCATATCATTCATTTCTTTTGGAAGAAGATCTGTTCCTGGTTCTTCAGTTTTAACAGGCTTCATGCTAGTGGATGTGCTTGCCTCAGCATCCCTATTGGATGATGACGATGATTCTTGGTCTATTCGCATAGGTTTGTCCTCAATTAAGTGTGGTTCGATAACAATATCTCCTGCTCCATCCTGCTCAAACTTTGGCCTTTTGGAGCCAGAGTCACCACCCTAACAATATTAATGCAAATTTCCAAAGCAATCGTCAGCAGATGGCAGATAACCAATGGGAAACTGGGTATTTCTTTGTAATTCTTTAGCATTTATATGGAAGGGAAAAAACGAAAAATCCCCTCAAATTTAACAATCCCCCATTTCGCATGTCCTTTTTTTTGGTGAAAGGGGGCCATTTCCACGTTAATCCATAAAGTAAAACATTTCTGAGTGAATGATTTTTTTTTTAGCCTACGAACTAACTAAAAACATTTCCTTATCTGATTAGTAACAAAGTTTGGATGAATAGGCCACCATCCATTTTTAAATGGACCTACGAGGGCTCCCATTGCTAACACATTACAGTCAAAACCGCATCTATTAGACCAACTGGAGAAATAAATACTTCAGCAGAAACAAACAAGATGTCGCCTTTAAAGCGCAAGGAGCCCAATGCCAAATCGACCAAAGCAAAATAAAACCTTGCCACCTGATGAGGCAATCGGCCGTGCAACCCATTTCAAAGATGAGGCAGCCGCGACAAGCAAAAGAACGGAACGAACCACGCTGATGCTGCAAGGGACGATCGGATGAATGCCAAAGGAACGAAACCGAACATTCGCATAGCATCACTAAACACCCAATGCGGGTACCCAGGCCACGAATCACGGTGGGGGGAGGGCTGGGAGGTCGAGCTCTCACCGGATCGGACACGGACGAGCGGCCGGACGCGATGCTCTTCAGCCGCCGCATCATATGCATCCTCCTCCCTCACCGGGGCGCCGGCCGACGCAGCCCGACCCCGACCCCAAACCCTAGCCTCGCCTTACCCCGCCTCCGTCGTCCCCGTCGCCCGGCTCCTCCTCCTCCTCTCCTCCGCCCTCGCGATGCCGCCTCGCCGCTGCCGGAGGTGGCGATCTGGGGAGGGGCGGCCCGAGGCGTAAGGCCCTGGAAGCTTCGCGAAGCTTCGGGGTCGTCGTCGCGGGGAGCCGGGGAAGAGGCCTTCGGTGAAAAAAAAAAATTTGGGATTGGGAGGCGGAGCAAGGGGAGGGGACGGGGAGGTTCGCTCGCTGCACCACTAGATTTCTCGGTGCTTTTTTTAGCTTTGTGACTGGCGCTCTCTCTCCTCCGGTTGTTGGTGATGGTCGCCAAAACGGCAAAGTTGGGAAATCTTGCATTCGGCCCCCTGGACTTCTTCGGTATCATTGTATCAGGCTTGATTTTCAAATAGTTTTATTTGGGTTGATTGTGTATCACATACTTCCATTTATTCAAACAGTCGTTGGTTGTTTGTGTATTACCCACTTTTTCTTAGATGACATTTGTGAGTGCATTAAAAAATAAAAAATAAAACCACATCAATGCTTTGTTTCAAACTCAACTAGACAGTGTACGGTCTACCATATGTAAGTTATCCATGAGGGAGAGAAAACATTGACATACCCAAATCTCCTCGGCATCCATGTGGTCCATCACTCCTGCAGGCCTTCGCGAACACTTCCTCATGTCGTATTTTGCAGAATTATTTTACATATATTTTTAGGAAAGAAGTTTTACCTACGACTTTGCCCTCTAACTAAAATATCCTTTATAGCTTATGATCTTGTACTCAACCATAACCAGCTTGGGTATAGCCTTATATGTCCAGCTTGTTATGCTTTATATAGGTTGAGATTATACTAGTCTTGGCATTATTCTAGATTAATGTTAGAGTTATCTCAGTATTGAATGATGGCAAGATGCTAAATAATGTGTCCTTTGTTTTCGCATAATATTAATTCAAAGAAGGTAATGTATGCTATAATACGCATAGTCTATTCTAAGACTGTCGATGGTAGAGTTAACGCATTATAAGAATGCCCGAGATGCTGCAACGGTTACAACTTATTACATTATTTTTACGGTATTGGTTTGGGTGTTATTAATAATAAATCTAAACTTAGCTGATGATGCTACGCCATTATTAATTGTGCCGTTGGTAATATAGCACACTATGAAAAATAATAGCGCATACCATGGAAGTGTACTAAAATCATTTTAATAGTTTGGTAGAAGATTTAATTCATACCAAAGCAATCGATTGTATACTATAGCAATATGGAAAGATATGATAATATATTCAACATTTTATTTTCCTGTCAATAAGATTCAGATCGGGTCGATGTAACTGGTGGGATTCACTCTAAGATGGCTTACAGTTATGGTAGGCTTATACTAGTTCAGTAGTGATTCATACACTATTCATCTTGTGTTATACGTAATGTCCAATGGCAACTTGCCCGTGGCGTTTAGAGCAAGTATTATAAAAGGCTAAGAGCTGGTTGGGATTCTACGTGGAAGAGAGAGAAAAGATGAGAGAGAAAAGAGCAGGCGACTGGTGAGACGGCCGCTGAGCGGGCGAAGAGGGTTGCTGCGCCTACTATTAGCTGGTATTCTTTGCTCTGCACTACTTGAATGTAGGGTCCACCGCTGGACGCCTTCTTGCAGCCCGCGGTGGCCGCATGCCATTAGCCATGCTCTTACCATTTTGAACCATACTCAGCCGTTGCTTCTTTGTGTGGTTCGAGGAGAAAACAACACGCTAAGGCCCTGTTTGGTTGCGCATGTTAAAATTTTTGAAAAGTCATCTTTCTATATTTGAAATACTAAACATAGACTAATCACAAAAATAATTACAGAACTTGTCTGTAAATCGCGAGACGAATCTAATGAGCCTAATTAATCCGTTATTAGAGGTTATTTACTGTAGCAATACTGTAGCAATTTAGCATCTAATTACAGCCTAATTAGGTTCATTAGATTCGTCTCGTGATTTACAGGTAGCAGTCGCAATGCGTTTTTTATTTCGTCTAGATTTAAGTCTCCATGCAGGTGCTGGAAAAAAATTTTGGAATTTTGATTTTTGCATCTAAACACGGGCTAAATCAAATTGCGAATGGTTGGGCTTTCAAAACTAGACAAGGACCACGGGCAATTGCTCAAGGCTGCAGGGTGCAAAGTGCAAAAGAGACCCTGCTGGAATTTTTGGGCACAGGCGAGGCGAGTCCGGCAGTCAAAGCTCCCGGGTGCGAGCCCAATGATTGCCACCACCGCCGGGCTGCGCGCGCCGGTCCCCTCCCGCTCCCCGGCCGCCCGATCCCCCGGCCCACCCGATCGGGCGGCTGCGCGGGGCCAGGGCGCACTGGCGCGGCTGCCACCCTCCCGGGGTATCCGGGCCGCGGTCTCCCGCCGGTCGCTCGCGATCTGGGGCTCCTCCGCCTGGGAGCGCGCTCGTGGCGAGCACTCCGCGAGTCTCGCCACGCGCCCGGCCCGACGAAACCGTCTCATCTCAGGACAGTTAACAGTCAGTTACGAAGACTGAAAATTTGAAAATTGTGACGGTAGAGTATCACGGTAATAACACTTTTCTTACATTTTATGATATTTCTTTTTTTCATGATATTTCTTTTTTTTCTTCTCATACTATTATTATATGTTAACAAATTTAATGTCTATAATATTTTTATGATCCTCCTACTGAGATTGACCTCATCCGCCGATTTTTTTTTTAAGGCGAGGTGACGCCAATTTTAGCCGCACCTGTACCAACCGTAACCGTAGGATGGTAAACTGGTAGTGGTGCAGTAGAGCCACCGAAATGTTTTTTTTAAAACGAAGCCACCGAAATGTTGGTTGGACACTTGGACTTACCGGGGTGGCTGCCTAGCTCTAGCTCGCCTACAACCAGAGTATCCGAAAGTAGAGAGCCGTGTGTGAATATGCGAATATGCCTGCCCGACACTACGAATCTAAGGTCGTATTTAGTTTTAACGCAAAAAAATTTGCGATGGAATCTTACTAATTTGAAGTACTAAATGAAGTCTATTTACAAAACTTTTTGCACAGATGGGTTGTAAATCGCAAGACGAATCTAATGATGCTAATTAATCCATGATTAATCTATAATTAGCGGATAGTTACTGTAGCATTATTGTTGCAAATCATGAATTAAGTAGGCTCGTTAGATTCGTCTCGCGATTTACAGTCCATCCATACAAAAAGTTTTATAAATAGACTTCATTTAGTACTCCATATATGTGTCAAAACATTCGATGTAATGGTTTTTTTTGCATTTACGAGGTTTACGAGGAAAGATCTAAACAGAGCCTAAAGCAACTCTAGATCGTAGTCTTCTATTAATAACGAAAATCGGTTTTATTTTCACTAGGGAGAACCGTATGTTGTTTTGTTGTGGATTTTGTTGTCCACGCGGTTCCGGAGATGCAAGAGCATAGGGTCCGTCTCGGGCCTTCCACGGCGAAGCCCCATGCTGAGGTGCCAGCAGGAGTGCTGAAAAAAAAAGGTTCAAAGCCGTCGCTGGCGCGGGTTCCGGACTCGTGAGACTATCACTCGTTATACTCTAAATATATCTTTAAAAAAAATATTCTTATCTAGTCATCAAAATTCTCTCCTCTATATACAGTTTCTCCGCATCTATTCACCTCTATATCTCTACTCCATACCAACTACAAGTAAATGGATCCACGTGTCAAAATTATTTTCTTTTTTTACCCTCCCCATTTCTCTCTCTCCCCCGTCCTCCCCCTCCACCAGGCCTCCGCCTCCCTGTTTCTGGTCGGCGGCGCTGCCCGCTCTCCCCGGCCTCTCGCGGGCGCCCGTGCACCCTCTGCTTTGCGGGCACGGCCGATGCCCGCGCAGGCGAACGGCGGCGGCGACAAGAGCAAGGAGGGGCGTGGCGGCCCCGGCCTCCCTTCTATCTCCTGCATGCGGTGGCGCCTCCCTCCTCCGCCCATGCTCTGCTCTCCAGCAGCGCTGCCCCTGCTCGAGTTCCACCCCCTGCTCCCATGGGCCAGGGCGCCCGGATCCAGGCGCACCTCCGCCTCCCATGGCGCCACCCTGCTCCCCTGGTCGCGGCACGACGGGGCAGCCCGCGCGCGGCGCAGGGCGGAGCGGCCGCGGCGCGGCGAGGCGGCCCGAGCTCGGCCCTCGCCGGCGGCGGCCTCCTCTCCCTCTTCCTCCCACCTCTCTCCTTCCTGGCCACGACGGTCGGCGCATGGGGCGGATCGAGGCGACGACGCGCGTCCTCGCCTCGGCGAGCTCCCGCCGATGGATCTGGTCTCCGGCAAGGCGGGCGGGCGGCCTCCGGCGTGGCGCGACGGGCGGCTCTCTGGCGGGCCTTGCGGCGGTGCGAAGGCCATGGCGGCCTCGGGCTCTGGCCATGGCAGCGGCCAGATCCGTGCGGGCCTAGGGCGGTGCCGGAGGCGGAGAACCACGGCGTCAGCCATGGCGGCGGCAAGCGGCGTGGAGGAGGGCCACGGCAGGCGGGCTCGAGGGCGGGGCACCGGCGGACGGCGGAGGTCCAGTGGGTGGTTGGGGATGGCGCTTGTGTGCGGGCCCGCGCCACGCGGGCAGGTACCGGAGCTCCTCTATTCCGCTCGGAATGGTGGATGGACTGTTCGTCCGCAATGCTCGCGTACGGGGTAGCGTTCCCCGCTACGCGCGGTTTTTCCTGTATATTGGTCCGGAAAGATGGCGTACCAGGCTGTTTACAGGACCCAGTGCGGAGAGCCTGAAAGCGCGGACGGAACAGCGCATCCGGCAATCATTAGGCTAGGGAGCCGCGGAAACTTTGATTTTCCAGTGGGAGGACGACGGGATGCGCAGGACGTGCAGCGGTGGTAACTGCAGGAGCGCGGCCACTGATCGTGACGAGACTTTTGCTCCATTCGAGCGCCAGTGAAAACTAACGCGTGCACTGAACCTTCCACACCGATGTCGCTGGAAAACACTAAGGCCCTTCCCAAATTTTTTCAAAATTTCCCGTCACATCAAATTTTTGGACACATGCATAAAATATTAAATGTAGTTTTAAAAAATAAATAATTGTACAGTTTAGCTGAAAATAATAAGATGAATTTTTTTAGCCTAATTAATACATAATTGGACACTAATTATCAAATAAAAACGAAAATATTACAGTAGCCAAATCTAAAAAATTTCAAGAACTAAACACACCCTAAAAAAGCCTCCCCCACGTTCTCCCTGCTCCGCCCCTCTCGCGGGCGGTCGCCGCCGCGGCCGCGTATCACGGGTCTTTTCGCCGCAACCGCCTCCGTTGATAGCTCTGCCTTCGTAGCGTGGCTGCTTCAGTGTGGTCGGTCAAATCGGCTCCAGTCACTCGGACCTGACGTCAGTCGGTCACCGCATCACCACACCAGTCAACTTCGCCTTGTGGTCTTTTGTGCCTCCACGAAAATAAGCTGGACCACCAAAAAAAAAAGGAAAATAAGCCGGGCCGCGCGGAAACAACGCGGGTTTGGGCCACCACGAAAATTACGAGGCTTGCTCGAAAAAAAAACAATTACGAGGCCAGGAATGTGGGCCGCCGCTTCTGCGCTTTCGCCCTCTCTCCTAGCCTAGGCTCAAACAGAGGTGCAGGCTGGGCCCAACGCGCGTCGTCCACCTCGCCGTGCGGCCGTACCAACTGTTACCACATGAGGTGGTTGGTTCGCACCGCTCTCGGAAGCGCGTTACGGCGTGCCTGAACGGGTAGACCCGCAGAGCCGCCGACAAGCTGGGCGCACGCCACGGCCAGCCTCGCTCCGCACGTTCCTTCTCGCCTGCCTGTCTGCCTGCCAACAGCTAGCCAACTCGCGAATCCACCAGCAGGCCGTGCGCTGCGCCTGCGCTTTACGCGTCCGCGCCACACGCGCCGGAAGCAACGCACGTAACTGCCAGAACGCCGCCCACCGCCGCCGCCGCCGCCATTTATTCACACGCCTTGGCGCCTTCCACGGCTCCACTACCACCACGGCACCACCACCTCCACCACCACGTCGCAGCCGTTTCTCTGCAGCAAGCCAGCAACCCACCGCTAACCCCCGCCGCTTCTCTCCAGCAACCCACCGCATCCCGGCCCGCGCGGCAGCAGCAGCAGCCAGCGTCGCCCCCCGCGTTACGACCGCCATGGCCGCCGCGCGCTACGACGTGGAGCAGGGCGGGAGGGGCGGGGAGGGGAAGTACCCGCCGCCGCCGGAGCAGATGTACCCGCAGCGGGAGGGGGAGAGGGAGTGGGTGCCCTGGTTCGTGCCGGTCGTCGTGGCCGCCAACATCGCTCTCTTCGCCGTCGTCATGTACGTCAACAACTGCCCCGCCCACGCCGCCTCGACTCGCCGCGGCGGCGGCGGCGGCGGCGGCGCCTGCGTCGCGCGCGGGTTCCTCCACCGCTTCGCCTTCCAGCCGCTCAGCGAGAACCCGCTCCTCGGCCCATCGTCGGCGGCGTAAGTGTCACAGCGCCTTTGAGCCCCAGCTTTCTTCAGTTTCGTATCTCCATTATTCAGTTATTGCTTATGGTTGCCTCGATTCGGCCAAATCTGAAGCTTCTTCCATGGCTATCGATCAATCTACTAGATATAGATAGAACCACAGATCGTAACTAATTGATAGATCGAAGATTTCTTACCACGAGTGCCTCGTGGCAAATCATAACTGACTCTATCCTATCTCGGAATCTCTGTTTGTCTTGCCAGCTTTTATCACTGATATACGATATACGATTTGTTTTTCGGACATGTATTGTTCTTGAGATTGATGGGGGGTGGTGGACGATTTCTGACGCCAAAATACTTCCTTTTCCCGCAGGCTGCAGAAGCTGGGAGCACTTGTGTGGGACAAAGTTGTGCACGAGCACCAGGGTTGGAGGCTCCTGACGTGCATCTGGCTGCACGCCGGCGTTGTCCACCTGCTAGCCAATATGCTCAGCCTCGTGCTCGTCGGACTCAAACTCGAGCAACAATTTGGATATCGTACGCACTGCTATACGAACTACTCGTCCCAATATATGCCTATCTGAATCTGAATCTGAACAGGCATTCCCGTTTTCCTTGCAGTGAGAATCGGTGTCATCTACATTGTTTCTGGCGTTGGAGGCAGCGTGCTTTCATCTCTGTTCATCAGGAACAACATCTCTGTTGGCGCTTCTGGAGCCCTCTTTGGACTCCTTGGAGCCATGCTGTCGGAGCTCTTCACCAACTGGACAATCTACTCAAACAAGGTGCATTTCATTTCTTCCCTACTTATCATCCTGCAAGGGGATCAAATTATCAATGTACTGAATGCAGTTTCGAAATTGAATGTAATCTGCAGGCTGCAGCCCTGGTGACCCTCTTGGTCGTTATCGCCATCAACCTCGCCATCGGCATCCTCCCGCACGTCGACAACTTTGCGCACATCGGAGGATTCCTCACTGGTTTCCTCCTGGGATTCATCTTCCTGATGCGCCCGCATTACGGTTGGATGCAGCGCTATGTCCGGCCCTCGGACATCAAGTACACCACCAGGAAGTACCTGCCCTATCAATGGGTTCTGTTGGCCGTAGCTTCGGTCCTCGCTGTCCTCGGGTAAGCATCACATCACATGCTGGTGCCGCCTCTTTCTTGGACCTAACATGGTAGTACTTGCTATATCTTAAGTGTGCTATAATGCTAACCTAATGAACTCTGCCAGCTTTCACTTTCGCCACCCAAAATAAAAATGGGCACTGTCATCAGTTAGGTCGGTTTGAATGATTTTGAACTCATGTTTACGGTGCCTAACCTGCGCAGATTCGCCGTTGGGATGGGGATGCTTTTCAAGGGAGTGAACGCGAACGACCACTGCCAGTGGTGCCACTACCTCAGCTGCGTCCCGACATCTAGATGGAGCTGTGGGAAGTGAAGGTTGGTGCTTGAGACACCTTTCGACTGAAACCAGGAGATGGCGCCATGAGAACATTTTCGGGCAAGCATTTCGATGAATAGATAGATAGATAGATACAGCTCATACTGTTGTGGTGTACAGAGTATCATCAGAACCCGATTGATCAATCAACGATTCATTTATTTATTCAGCTATATTTGAAATGGAAATGACTTTAATCTGAATCGCCCTCCTGCTTTGTAATTTGTGTTCGCAGTAGTGTTGGCTACACTTGAACCAGAAACGATTTTCCGCTGATCACCGTGGTGTGCAATAGTACGCTTTTATATTCAGTCATTCAATAAAAAAACAATCAGGTGTGGCGACCAGATGACGGTCTGATGTAGGGAATGGAGTTGAAATTACTTTATTTTTGCATGGGAAAGTAGGCCGAACAAAGTAAGTAAAATATAGAAAGATTCTGAAATTCAAAATTCTATTGAGGGCGTGTTTTGTCCGTGAAATTTTTTGGATTTGGCTACTGTAGCAATTTCGTTTTTATTTAATAATTAATGTCCAATCATAGACTAATTAAATTCAAAAGATTCATCTCATCATTAACAGTTAAATTATATAATTAGTTATTTTTTTAAATTACATTTAATATGTATGTGTTCAAAAATTCGATGTGACGGTGAATCTTGGAAATTTTTGGGAACTAAACTGGGCCTGAATGATGTTTCAACAGAATGGGTTTCTGAGGGCAACCACGAACACGGTCACCACTGCATTTCAAGATTCTCCATGTGCTCGGTAGAAACGGGATTTCCTCTGTCACACTCTCGCTCGACCTCCCAGAGGTCTAGGCGTGCAGCTACTGAAGGTCCGGACTCCGGAGTCAGGTCCTGCAGCTACTGAAGGGAAGGACGACTGCTCGTGATCGTGGAGCAGCCAGGCGAGCAGCAGGTCCCGTTGCAGGTCACGAAAAGTGCGCTGCGCGGGAGCGGAGTGGGCGCATACTTTCGTGCCCAAAGCCTCAGAGAGCACGAGGGAGAGGACGCCGCGCGGTACCTACTTCGCTGTCGCTGAGGTCGCTGAGGTCGTGGATTGACGCGCGATGTGTGTCTATGCGAAAAATATTAACTTGAAAAATGATGAAATATAAATTTATTATCTTATTGTACTCAATCTAATATTAAATTTAGATATTTTATGTTATCATAATAGTCATCTAAGCACTGTATAACTTTTTTCTTAGATATTCGTTGGCTTTTAGGTATTAGTAAAAATAGCTGACAGATTAACGTACTATAAAAAGATAAAATTAGTGGTGAAAGAATAATACAATCCTATTTTTTGAATTTATGTACGGGAAATAAATTACAAAAAATATTAGAGCTTTCATAGATGAACGTGGTGTACAAAATTATTGTTTTCATATATAGGTAAAGACAAATTTATTTCATATTTTCTATACGAAATCGTCGATAATTTTTTCAAATGATAGAGGTACTTAATAGTACCGTGGGTCCACTAAGTAGGCCACACTAAATATGCATGGGTCTCAAATGATGTGGGTCCCACTAAGTGGCCCCCAAAGTGTGGGTCCCACTAAATGTGTGCGGGCCCACCTAACATTGCGCGGGTCCCATGTGGGGCCCATCTAAATAGCATGCGGGTCCCACGTGGGGCCTCAAGTCATGTGGGAGCTCCAATTCTTCCCGGCGTGGAATGCAGCGCTCTGGGTCGGGAAGAGGACGTGTGGCTCCATCTTGGGTTCGGTGCAGACATGGCAAACGACCGGACGTGGAGCCCGTGTAGTTCCCAAACACAAAAATTTCTGGGTGTCGCGTCAATGTTTAACCAGATGTTGGGAGGGTTTTTTGAATACTAATTAAAAAACTAATTTCAGAACTCACTTGGAAACCGCGAGACGAATCTTTTAAGGCCTTTGACGCATCATTAGCACATATGGGTTACTGTAGCACTTATGGCTAATCATGCACTAATTAGGCTCAAAAAATTTGTCTCGTCGTGTACATCTAAACTGTGTAATTAGTTTTATTATTTAATTATATTTAGTGCTTCATACATGTGTTCACAGGGGAGTTGAAAATTTTTGGTAACTAAACGGGCTCGGGGAGGAAGCCCACAGACCAAAGGCCAAGGGCCCAGCAGGGAGGGATGTGGGCTCAGCTATTTCGCTGCGGTTTCTCAAAAAAAAAAAAGCTATTTCGCTGCGCCTATTGAGCTCAACAACTCGTAAGGTTCTGGATTTTTCCAAAAAAAAGTTTAACCTCAACAACTTGTTGAACACACACGACTCAGCAACTTGTTGATTCCTCTCAAAAAGAAAAAAGCCAACTTATTGCACATACACAAGGTTGCTGGCCACCAGAAACAGTCCGCCTGGAGCCCATTCCTCTCGGCCATCGACCGCAATCAGCCCATCACAGCGGCGAGAATGCAAGGCAGACAGGTTTCAACGATGGGCAGTTCGTTATAGAATTCCAAATGGGCCAGTCAGACGACGGGCACACCAAGGAGCGCGAGGACGTTATAGAATTCCAAATGGGCCAGTCACGATGGGCAGTTCGAAGGAAGACACTAAGGGTCTCCTTGGATTGGTGCCAAAATTTTGGCTAGTCAAATGTTGGGCAAAAAAATTGTCCATATTTTGGTAGGAAAAATGTGAGAGGTGGACATATTTTGACAACCATCCAAATAATGGCCAAAATTTTGGCTTGCCAAAACTTTGGCATGCCAAAATTTTGGTATCAATCCAAGCAGCCCCTAAAAAGCACGACACTAGCCCAGCCCTAGGCACGATCCATCGGGCCGCGGGCTGGCCCGGCACGATCGGGTGTTAGTGCCTGGGCCGCCACTCCGGCCTATAGTGCCAGCCCGTAGCACGGCACGATAATGGGCGGCCCGATAGCGACCCGATTTATTCCTTGGCACAGTAGCACACCTCCCCTTCTCTCTTCTCCTCCCACATATAAGATCATCAAACCCTAATTCCCCCACCCAACCCCAGCCGCCCTTCCCTCTCCTCCAACCTTCCAACCCCGCGCCGGCTGTCGCCAACCCCGGCTAGCGCCCGCACCGGTCGCCGCCCGCCGCGGCCGCCTCCGTCGCCTCCGCCGCCGACGCCCGGCCGCTGCTGACCCGCCCGCCCTGGCCGCCTCCGCCCCGGCCTTCACGCGCCCGATGGGCCAGTTGGGCCGCCGTGCCGGCCCGACCCTATAAAAAGGCCTTAGTGCCGGGCCTGGGCCGCCAGTTCAGCTCGATGGCCCGATGGGCACGACACTATCAGGCCTGATGGCCTGATAGTGCCGGGCCGCTTCGGGCCGGGCCACATCGGGCTAGTGCCGGGCCGCCCATTTGGAAATCTATACTCAGTGTTGGCACAGGAGCCTCCGCGCCGCGCTACTGTTTTGCCATCACGAGGAGGACCCAGTGAGACGGAAGCCGCCGCGCGGGGGCTCGACCCGGCCATCGCGCTCAATCCACAGCGCAGCGCTCGCGCCGGCCGAGGCCCGTTGCCCGGCGCGTAGGCCGCCCCGCCCCGGCCGCCGGTAGGGGCCAGATCCGCCCCTACTGCTCCGCCACCTTCCCCTGCTCCTCCTTGGCCGCCACGGACGCCGAAGCCGCACCGGAGGAGCCCCTGCTGGCCCCTCACCTGCTGGAGCCCCTGCTCGCGCCGGATTTGGCACCACGACGGCCATCGGGGAAGAAGAGGGAGGGGGTACCGGCGCAGAGCTTGCCCCGCGGTAGAGGGAGGCCTGCCGCGGAGGGAGGCCACCGAGCTCGGCCATGGCCTCCGCCGCGCGCCAAGAGCGGCGGCTGAGCTCGCTCCGGTCGCCAGCGGGCGATGGCTGCGGCGTTCCGGTCGGGGGTAGTGGCCGGCCGGAGAGGCCGGGAAGGCCGGGCAGGAGGCCCGAGCTCGAGGTGGGGAGGAGGGGCGGCGAATAATGGCGGCGGTAGAGGGAGAGAGAGAGGGACGAGATGGGGGGAGGGAGCCCGGGAGTTAAAAAAGGAATATAATATAATTTGTGAGTCTCACTTAGGTAGTTGGTATAGAGAGAGATATATAGTATGGATGGGTGCGGCAAAACTGGATGTAGTGGAAAACCTTGATGACTAGAACATAATATTCTTTTTAGAGATTAATATAGAGGATGACGAGTGCGGATAGTCTTACCGCACAAGCTCCCTGCAAAACGCATACAGTGGTGGTTTTGGCACTAATCTTTGGCTCTTCTACTCCTTTTCACCATTTTGGTACAACAAAAATGCCATAACTACCTTTCAAAAAAAAACGTCACAACTCACAACTAAAAACTCAGAAGTCTCTTGGCTGACCACGTCACTGCTTCTCCTGGCTTTAGCGCTCTCTTGGTTTGGTCGCCCACTAAAATGCAGAGCTGCCGTCCGGTTACACGCACCGACCATACTAAAAATGAGAATCGGAAACGCTCCTCGGGTTAGATCAACTAAATTCCAACGAGTCTCTATCGCTGCAACCGCAAGGGAAATTTTCTTACAGACCCCCAAGATTAAATCAAACTATAAACAGCACATCAAAAGGAACTCGAATGTAAATTCACAACCCCCTGAACAGAACAGACGACCATACGTCCGGGTCGACAGGACCCGAGAGCGGCTCCGACCGCCCGACGTCCAGAGCGGCGCGCGCCGGGGCCCCGGCGCCCTGCAGGACGCACGGCGTCGACCTACCCGCCGACGGCGCCAGCGTCCGCGGACCGGAGGCCGCTGCCGCCGACGCGCGCCGCCGAAGCCACGCCGCGGCGCCCCGTTCTGCCGGGCGCGGCGCCGCGCAGCGCCCGCCGTGCCCTCGTGCTCGCCGCCGTCGCCGACACGGATAGCCCGGCGTCCTCGGCGGCGTGGCGCGCCTCGAAGTCGAGCGGCCCGTCGGAGTCTCCCCCGCACGACGACGCTGCGCCGACAGCGACGGCCGCGGCCGGGCTCAGAGCCAGGACCCTGCCGTCCGCGGCGCCGCGGCTGTTGTGCCATACCCCCAGGCAGTAGGACGCGGAGCAGAGCGTCGCGGCGAGGAGGAGGGCCAGGAGGTCGACGCGCGTGGGCGTAGCGCAACGCCTGCCGCCGCGCCCGCTCGGCGAGGCGTCGTCCGCCATGGCCGGCCGCTGGCGAGGGGAGGAGGTGGGGACGAGGCAGAGGAAACGGGAGAGAAACTGTCTCGCCGTGGCGATACGCGTGGGCGGTGCAAGTGACGGCGCGTTCGAGGCATGGCGGTGTAATAAACATAGAACCTTGAGGATATACTTTTTTTAGGGGAACCTTGAGGATATATTAGTATACCGTATACGGTGTTTTTTTATAAGAACCGTATACGGTGTTGGCTCGAGTTAAGCGAGGTGCTCAAGGGCGGAACCAGAAAGTTGATTTTTTCATTATTAGAGGGGGCCAACCATACAAATTTATATAAAAATTTAATAAAAATTTAAATTTCTAATGCAAATTTGAGAACCATCGGGGGGGCAAGCCCCTGTCCGCCCCCTGTCTCCGCCCCTGGAGTTGCTACGTCTATTTCTTGCGAGTTGCTGACTTTTAGGCTCAGGAATGATGAAAGCAACATTTTTTTAATAAGATTGGTGGGTTTTGGCTATAATCATTTCTTGGAATTTTACGTGTTCCTGCGGTTTAATAGATTTGGAACACTGTTTAATAGATTTGCATATCGAGATCAATGCTCACGTCAACTCTCCAACTGTACAGAAATAGGGGGAATGATAAGCCACTTTTCCGAGTGCACATCCACCATTGTGAAAAATGAATTCCTAGTAGTTGACTCTTTTTTACCATGTAAATTATATCAATTTTGTTCCATGCACCAGGATCATTTGAAATTTTGAATCCTAGCTCCACCCCTGGATTCTTATCCATTGCTTGAGAGCTTGTGAAGTGAACGAGGATATGCTTTTTTTTTTAAAGTGAAACGAGGATATGCATATGCTCATATGCTGATATGCATCCTTCGCCGATGGCTCCCGACCAGCACCAACAACAACAAGACGTTTGCAAATGCCAAATGGCGGGCGTGCGCGCGCACGGAACTGCCACGTTGACAGCCAATTTTGATAGTTCAGAGGCTGACCGGTCTGACCGGTTGGGCCGACCGGTCAGACCGGTCTGTCCAGTTCTAATCCGAGTAGACTTCGTTTTATTTTGAAAATTCTTATATAAATCGACTCGGAGAGGGATACGATTTACTCGGCCTATAAATATAAAGGCTAAGGCCGATTGAGGTATTCCCATTCGAATCAAATCAAAATATTGTATTACTTTTCGTCTCTCAAACCCTAGCCTTTTCCAACCCTAGATTGCTTTCTTCCTTCGTCTCGACGGCGTTTGAAGACGTTCTGAGTGGCCTGCCGACCTCAGAGCAACCCTAGCCGCGCAAGCTCCGACGGGGTCCCTCCCGAGCTCGCGTTTCTAGGTCTTCGCGGTTCTCTGCTCCACACCGGTCAGATCGGTCTGCGGAACCGGTTAGACCGGTCCGCCAGAGCATCGCTGGTTCAGATTGTTTTGACGATCTCCCACGCGTTCTAGCGCATTCGAGTGTGTTGGCGCGATTCTGTGTCAACACACTTTTTGGCGACTCCGCTGGGGAAAGATTAATCTGGTTTTAAAACCGATCTAATATACTCCTTAAAGAAGATGGACTCTTCAGAGATCGACAAGAAAAACATCATCACGGCTACAATGGAGGAGCTCACCGAAGAGGAGCGCAAGGCCTTCCTTCTTGTGGAGGAGCACGTCAAGGCACAATTCTTGAAGGGCTTCAAGAAGGATCGTGGTGGCCTCGTCAAGAGGGTGGAGGAGTTCGTACTGCCGTCTCTCAAGCTTAGCAAGGATAAGATTGAAGAAATCCCCAATGTAAGCCTCTGTCCCTCTAATATGTTTGATAGAATGTCATCCATAATGGATCAAAAGATTGTTGCTGCACAAGCTGCTGCGGGTGACATTTTGATTAAATTAAGTAGTGATGTTGATGCGCTTAAAGGTAAACAACCCATGTCAGATCCTAACTCATTAGATCCGAGTTCGGCTACACCTGAGTTCACATCTCAACCACTCTATGGTATGCCGCCGAACTCGTTCTCAGGGCAAACCCCGCCACCGTCAACCGTGCACACAGCACCAGCCGGACCGGTCCCACAGACCGGTCGGACCGGTTACTCAGTACCGTCGCCGACGCCTTTCGAGACAATTCCAGGTTCGGCTGCCCCTAGCCGAACTAATGAATTGTCACTGTACAAACCACCTCGCACTACTACTGTAGCAGGAGGGCCACGAGGATCTGGACCTAACCAAGGACCGATCCCGACTTCTTTACAGACGATGGCGCATGGAAATTCTAATGCACATTGTTTTTCTGAGTTTTATACCAGCCAGCATTATCAGGCCGATCTCCTTAAGTTCAAAGAGGATCTGATAAATGCGATTAAAAGTAAGCTTATGGTGGATATGAGTACTACACGTTTATATCAAAAACCTTATCCCGCTGAGTTTGATTTTACTCATTTTTCTGCTGGTTGGTGTATTCCTGAGTTTACTAAATTTAATGGTGATGATTCTCGTACAACTTGGGAACACGTTAGTCAATATGTCTTGCAACTAGGAGAAGCCGGTTGCAATGATGCTTTGCGTGTGCGTTTATTTTCTTTATCTTTGACTGAAACGGCTTTCTCTTGGTTTTCCTCGCTTGCTCCTAATTCTACTCGCAATTGGGCTCAATTGGAGCATAAGTTTCATGATCACTTCTTTAGTGGGGAAACCGAAGCAAAATTATTGGACTTAACATCGATTAAGCAAGGACGTGATGAATCTTCTTCGGATTATTTCAAACGATTTAAAGAAATTAAAAATCGGTGTTTTAGTTTGACAATTTCTGAAAAGGATTTGGCGGATTTGGCATTTAATGGTTTACGTTCATATTTGAAAGAGAAACTCGAGGGCTTTGAATATCATAATGTGAATTTTTTGCAAGTCAAAGTCATGGGTTTAGAGTTTAAACTTAAAAATGCCAAAGATACTTTCAAGCCTCATCGGTCCAACACATATATTCGTGATCATGATTCGGATACTTCGGACGATGATAGCAAGGAAGTATACGCTGCTGAATTTGTTCAAAGGCTGACCGGTCTGACCGGTTGGGCCGACCGGTCAGACCGGTCTGTCCAGTTGTAATCCGAGTAGGCTTCATTTTATTTTGGAAATTCTTGTATAAACCGACTTGGAGAGGGGTACGACTTCCCCGGCCTATAAATATAAAGGCTAAGGCCGATTGAGGTATTCCCAAACGAATCAAATCAAAATATCGCATTACTTTTCGTCTCTCGAACCCTAGCCTTTTCCAACCCTAGATTGCTTTCTTCTTTCGTCTCGACGGCGTTTGAAGATGTTCTGAGTGGTCTGCCGACCTCAGAGCAATCCTAGACGCGCAAGCTTTGACGGGGTCCCTCCCGAGCTCGCGTTTCTAGGTTTTCGCGGTTCTCTGCTCCACACCAGTCAGACCGGTCTGCGGAACCGGTCAGACCGGTCCGCCAGGGCATCGCTGGTTCAGATCGTTTTGACGATCTCCCGCGCGTTCTAGCGCATTCGAGTGTGTTGGAGCGATTCTGTGTCAACATGCCCCATCTTCACCTGTACGTTGACTCGATTTGTTGGTCAACTTGCGTGAGTCTGTTTGGTTTATGGGACTTTTGTATAAATTTTTGGAACTTTAGAAGCTAAAGAACCAAACAGTAGAGACTTTTTGGGGCTAAAGAATGAGAAGACCCTCTTGAGGAGCTGTTTAGGACTAAAAGACCTACTATTCCACCCCTACCCCTGGTTTTCGCCTCTTGGATGCATGCAGATTAGAGATAATATGATACTTTGTGTATTCATTTAATAACCTTTAGTCCCTTTTAATACCTAGGACTAAAGATTTTAGTCCATGGAGTAAAATTAGTCTAGAAATTTTTGGCAACCAAACACTACCTACCTCGGTGCGTCGGTTGCGAGTAGTCGGGCCCATACGTAGTAGTAGCTTAACTGAGAGCAGACCTCTACGCATAGTAGCTTAAGAGATTTAGACTAAGAGCATATCTAAGAGCTCTTATATAAAATTAGCTAAACATAGAAATTTGAAGGCTAGGCAAAAGATATATAGTTTCAAAAACTTAGGGCTAAACCAACAATCACTCTAAATTATTCATATGTTACTTTACTGGTGGGCTCCACATTTCACCCTCCTGATATAGTTATCTTCATCTTTCCCCCCACCTCTGGCTCCAGCTCGCGTCCAGCAGGCCCCTCCGCCTCGCATCCAGCCGCCTCGATCTCCGACGTCGCCGCGCGTGTGCCCGTGAGGCCGTGGGCAAGCGGCGAGCCGGGGCTGCTACGCATCCCATGCCCCGCGGCCGCTTTCCGCTGCCATCTTGGCGCGCTCGCCGGAGCGGGCGACAGCGATGGTGGGCTCGGCACTCTAGAGGAACTCTCTCCCATGGCGACACGGCGGAGGGGCCGTCGGAGGGGCCTGCGTGTCGGAGCCGCGAAGGCTGTGGCGGAGGGGACTGAGGGAGTGCCGTGGCGGTGCGGAGCAGGCGGTAGGGGCAGCGTGGAGCTCCGAGCGAGGGGCGGCGCGCGAGACCGGTGGCAGTGGTGTGGAGCAAGCGGTGGGGGCGGCGCGGAGCTCCGGGCGGGAGCAGGCATGGCGCGCAGGACCGCCGGCGGCGGTGTGGTCGTGTGGAGCAGGCGACGGAGAACGGCGCAGAGCTGCGGGATTGGAGCGAGGGGGCGGGAAGGAGGAGCGAGCGCGCGGGAACGACGGGGCGAGCGCGTGCGGGCAGGCATGGTTAACGCTAGGCAAAGATGACCAGCGGCGCCCCTGGATAGAAGATCAGAATAGAAGACGGAATAGGTAGCCTTTATGTTGGATGACGATTTTTTTATCTCTATTTTCTTTTTTAGCTAACTCCTGTAAGACACAAGAGCTCGTGAAGATATTCTAATGGTCTGCAGCAGCAAGCTCTATGTATCAGAATTTTATCTCAGAACTCCATCGCTCTTCTTCTGTTCTTCAGTCGTGACACAGGCGCGGATCGATTCGGAGCGCCTCGAACGCGCGCACTACTACCGCAAGGCATCACCATAACGCTGATCGATGGTGCCAGTAATGGTGATACTGGCACCATTGCAGGAAAAAAAACAGTGGAGCAGCATGTTCCCGTCAGAACTCTCGTCGTACGGGGATCCCAGCACAAACAGAAAACAGCTCACAAGAAAAATGACATGTTTCTGTACAAGGCACCGAAAGATCTTGCTGGTTCTGCAGGCTGATGCGTCGCCTACTCGATCAATGTGGTGACCGCACGAGGTTGTCGAGATCAACTTCCGTTGACAAGGTCACTGGCCGTCCTCGCCTGCAGTCCTTTCTTGATTTGGTCGCCTACTAATGCGCAAAGCTGTCGTCCCATGTCTCCCACGCTCACACCACAAATCCACAATGCCGGGAGGGGGATGTATTCTGAATGCTGTGCAGTTAGAGCAAACAGGGAGAGCAAATGGACTGACATATTAAGATTTAGTCGATGGACATTAAAAATCAGTCTCCAGCAAAAAAGTAAATGGACTATTATTTTAATAGGCCTTCCAAATTTCTCCCCACACACCCCCAATTTAGTGACCCTCTATTTGGGGAGCCAACTGTGGGTCCTATTTTTTTTTCATTTCCTTCCTCTCTGCGTTCTCTCGATCCCGATCCCGCCGGCTGCGCTCCATCCCGCCGCCACTCGTCCACCTCTGGTCTGCCTCCTCCTCCCCGGCTCCGGCTCCGGCTCCGGCTCCGGCCCGCCGCCCCCTCCCTAGCAGGCCGAGGCGCGCCCCCAGCACGCCGGTGGGCCCGCGCACTGCCGGACACGAATCCGACGGAGGAGGCGAGGCCATCGCCGCCGCCGCTGCACGGTGGCGCGCCGATCGAGTGGTACACGGGTCGTGGCTCCTCCGTTGGCAGGCGTTGCTGGTTCTTCTGGTGGCCCTTCCACTGTCGGTGAAGCTGGAGCACCTGGCTGTGCCTGTTGGCGTGCTCCGATGGCTCGAAGGTGGGGCTCGCCGGCGGCCGGTACTCTAGCAGCAGCCGCCCCTGCCTGTACCGCGCGCCGCACGAGTTGCACAGCGTGCTGCGGCCCATCGGGCCCTCCCACCACTGCGGCGGCGACGACGACCCGCAGTGCAGGCGCCCGGGCTCCCAGATCGGGCCGGCCGGCGACGAGTCTGACGCCGGGCTCTTCGGCGGCGGCTCGGCGACCGTCCTCACGGTCACCGGCGGGGTCCGGTGCACCTGCTCCGGCAGCGCCCCGACCGCCTTGAGCTGGACCCCGCAGGCGTTGCAGAGCGTGCCCGACCCCATCGGCCCGACCTCCACTGCGGCGTCTCGGTCGCTCCGCACTGCAGGCACCTCCTCGCCCTCTTGGCCGGCCTCTCCATGGCTGGTGCGGGGGTATGGGGGTCGGGGACTCGGGGGGCCTTGCCTCCTCCGTCGGATTCGTGGCTGAACGCTGTGGGGGCCGGGCGCGGAGGCGGGGGCGGCTGTGCGCCTGCGCGGGACGGTGGCGTCAATGCAGGAGACAGTGACGGGCAAAGGCAGCGCTGCCGCCGGGAGCGAGAGGATGTATCCGAGGCCCCCCTCCCGCTCCCCTTCCCTGCCACCGCCGGCCAAGTCGTCGGTCGCCATGCTCGCTGCAGATCGCCCGGTTCTTGGGCCTAATCCAGGCGCCTGCGCAGCTAGACAAAAATGCTATCTTTAGCAGGCTCCCGAGCTGAAAGATTAGGAGAGATGCGATTGCGAACCCATCACTACCAACCACCGAAAGTAAAGGTAAATTAATGAATCGCACCGTCGCCATGGCCGGCGGACTGACACCCTGCGGACGAGACGGCGGCGGGTTAGGGAGCGAGCAAGCGGCGACCGCGGCGAGAGGGGTGGAATGACAGGTGGGACCCAGATGTCAGTTGGAAAATGAAATCCCAATTTACTCAGGCTGCTGGAGTAGAGACCCATATTTGACTATTTGAGTGAGTAAAATTTAGAAGTGGGTTTCTAAATGGGCATTTGCTCACCCGAATTTAGCAGCCCTACTGGAGTTGCTCTTAGATGAACTAATGTCCAACAAGTCCATATAACTGCAAAGAAAATTTTCCTATAGATCCTCCTAATCATCCATCAATGACCTAACGCGAACAAAAAGAGGACTAAACGGCAGCTTTGAATTCCGAATGGGTGAAACGACTATCATGTCATCGGGATTGTTACCAGAGCCGCGAACTCCCAATGGGCTCCGAGACGGGCGTGCGCAGAAGCCGAGACGACCCGGAGAACTGTACGTGCGAACGGAGCCGGCGCTTGTTCCCGTTGCCATCGACGTGGGCTCATATATTCACTCTGTTCGGCTGTACTACTTTTAACTGCTGTCGGCTGTTGGGCTGCTTCTGCCTGGGCTGAGCAGCTCAAGCCGTTCGGCTGGTCCACAGTAGCCGTTCGGCTGGCCTACACATCTGTTCGGCTGGGCAATTGCCCAAAAATAGCAGACTCGGTTGCCGTCCGCCTCGCTCTGCTGCCTAGGCTGGAGCACGGCTGCAATCAGCAGCAGCCCTGCTGCTCTACTGCCTTGGCTGGAAGAGCCGCAGCCTAGAGTAGCCGAGAGCAGCCGAGAATAGTACAACCGAACGGAGTGATTGCCGGCGAGAGCAGCTGAGAATAGTACAGCCGAGAGCTGCTCAACCGTGGGCTTGATTTTGGCCTGTTTCCGTATTTACGGGAAAATACGGAAATGGTACGGGAAGCGGGAAGGGGTGTATCCTGCCCGTATTTGCGAGATCCCGTTTTTAGCCGAGATAATCCCGAATTAATCATGTATTTATAAAATCTAGAAAAAAATAATAGGCACATCATATATCTTTTCATATTCCTCAACATCAATACATGTACTTCACAATTTATTCATAGGAAACAAGAAACATTGATTATATTTTTGAAAAATAGCTTGTGTAAAGGAGTGTTTAGTGTTATATTCATGCAAAGTGAATGGTGATTAAACAATAATGCTTTCCAGTAGATTTTCCGGTTCCCACTCGTTTCCGTAACAGTTATATCCCGTTTCCGCTCCCGTACCCGGCTATTCCACTTCCGCTCCCGTTTTCTGTAATAAAAAATGGAAACGGAAATGGTTGAGGAGTTTTCCCGCCCGTTTCCGTCCGTTTTCATCTCTATATTTGAGTGAGTAAAATTTAGAAGTGGGCTTCTAAATGGGCATTTGCTCACCCAAATTTAGCAGCCCTACTGGAGTTGCTCTTAGATGAACTAATGTCCAACAAGTCCATATAACTGCAAAGAAAATTTTCCTATAGATCCTCCTAATCATCCATCAATGACCTAACGGGAACGAAAATAGGACTAAACGACAGCTTTGAATTCCGAATGGGGGAAACGACAATCATGTCATTGGGATTGTTACCAGAGCTGCGAACTCACGATGGGCTCCGAGACCATCGTGCACAGAGGCCGGGACGACCCGGAGAACCTGTACGTGCGAACGGAGCCGGCTCTTGTTGCCGTTGCCATCGATGGGGGCTCATCTATTCACAATGTTCGGCTGTACTACTTCTAGCTGCTCTCGGCTGTTGGGCTGCTTCTGCCTGGGCTGAGCAGTTCAAGCCGTTCGGCTGGCCTACACATCTGTTCGGCTGGGCAACTGCCCAAAAATAGCAGACTCGGTCGTCGTCCGACTCATTCTGCTGCCTTGGCTGGAAGAGCCGCAGCCTAGAGCAGCCGAGAATAGTACAGCCGAACGGAGTGATTGCCGGCGAGAGCAGCCGAGAATAGTACAGCCGAGAGCTGCTCAACCGTGGGCTTGATTTTGGCCCGTTTCTGTATTTACGGGAAAATACGGAAATGATACAGGAAGCGGGAAGGGGTGTATCCCGCCCGTATTTGCGGGATCCCGTTTTTAGCCGGGATAATCCCGTATTTATAAAATCCAGAAAAAAATAATAGGCACATCATATATCCTCTCATATATTCCTCAACATCAATACATGTACTTCATGATTTATTCATAGGAAACAAGAAACATTGATCATATTTTAGAAAAATAGCTTGTGTAAAGGAGTGTTTAGTGTTATATTCATGCAAAGTGAATGGTGATTAAACAATAATGCTTTCCGGTAGATTTTCCGGTTCCCGCACGTTTCCGTAACTGTTATATCCCGTTTCCGCTCCTGTACACGGCTATTCCGCTTCTGCTCCCATTTTCCGTAATAAAGAATGGAAACGGAAATGGTTGAGGAGTTTTCCTGCCCGTTCCCATCCGTTTTCATCCCTATATTTGTGTGAGTAAAATTTATAAGTGGGCTTCTAAATGGGCATTTGCTCATCCAAATTTAGCAGCCCTACTGGAGTTGCTCTTAGATGAACTAATGTCCAACAAGTCCATATAACTGCAAAGAAAATTTTCCTATAGATCCTCCTAATCATCCATCAATGACCTAACGGGAACGAAAAGAGGACTAAACTGCAGCTATGAATTCCGAATGGGTGAAACGACGATAATGTCATCGGGATTGTTACCAGAGCCGCGAACTCACGATGGGCTCCGAGACCAGCGTGCGCAGAGGCCGGGACAACCCGGAGAACCTGTACATGCGAACGGAGCCGGCGCTTGTTCCCGTTGCCATCGACGTGGGCTCATCTATTCACTCTATTCGGCTGTACTACTTTTAGCTGCTCTCGGCTGTTGGGCTGCTTCTGCCTGGGCTGAGCAGTTCAAGTCGTTCGGCTGGTCCACAGTAGCCGTTTGGCTGGCCTACACATCTGTTCGGCTGGGCAACTGTCCAAAAATAGCAGACTTGGTCGCCGTCCGCCTTGCTCTACTGCCTTGGCTAGAGCACGGCTGCAATCAGACGCGGCCCTGCTGCTCTGCTTCCTTGGCTGGAAGAGCCGGGGCCTAGAGCAACCGAGAGCAGCCGAGAATAGTATAGCCGAACAGAGTGATTGCCGGCGAGAGCAGCCAAGAATAGTACAGCCGAGAGCTGCTCAACCGTGGGCTTGATTTTGGCCTTAGTCTTAACAGGGAATTGATCCGGGAATCGGCTTTTGCTTATTCTTATGCCTCTATTCTGGTTAAGGTTTGGTTGTTTATTACGCTCGCTAGGCCTAACTACGTGTAGGATGTTCCGATCTAGCAGTGAAGCTTTTACCGTCATGGATTAGATTAGCTAGATTCAATTGAAGCAGCTTTACAGTTATTTGCTTTATCCATTATCATCTGGATATGCAGATCTAATCTAACACCAGGACTCGATCGGCTCTTTAAAGCTGATGCAAGAGTCGTCCCGGGGAGCCGACCACGGCTCAGACTAATATTTACACGTGTTTGTGTATGCAGGCAAATTGTTGCAAGCACGTCCGCACCTTCTTGATCAGGTATAGGTCAGGTGGCACGCTCTGCGTCTTAGAAAGCCGCGGCGTGTGCCAGGATTGCGGGCCGTTGACGAGGGAGCAGTGCCTGCCAGAGCCCCGGCGACCTCCCAGCTCTTTGTGTTGCCTGTCGCTACTCGCCGGTGGGTTTTGACCGACAACACATTCTGGCACGCTCGGCGGGACACTCATCAGCAACAACGCCCGCCGCCGAGATGACAGGACCTCAGGACCAAGCACCAATTCCGTTGACCTGTCCGTACCATCAGAGGAGCGCACCAGAGCCCTGCGCCAGGAGATGAACTACATGGTGGCTCACGCGCTTCATCAGCACTCAGAAAGCCTGATGAATGAGCTCGAGCGTGTGGCACATAGTGTCGTCTAGGAGGTGATCAAGAACCAGTACTCCTCATCAGGACCAATCCTAGGGAGTCACAGGGGAGAAGCCTTGCTCCACTCTAGGCCACCAGTATCGTACTCGCTCACGGCCCTAGGATCGCAAGGTTCGCCGATCTACGTCGTTTACAAGATCGGCGGTGACCCTGGAGAAGGCCAGCTCCTGAGCAAGCCTCCTAAGGAGATCCCGCACGGCTACATGTGCATGTGCATACCTGATATCATCAACCCAACGTGTGCGGGACGGCTGGCGAATACGGGACCTTCAGGGACAGATGCGGAGAAGCAGGCATGGCTAGCGAAGTACGCTACCGGGCCGAGTGCTGAGTCCTCGGCCCCAGGAGTTCTGAGTGTGGAGCAGGTCAGTGCAATATTAAGGGACCAGTTCGGCATCCTGCCCAAGAGAAAGACGTTTGGCTATTCTAAGCCATATCCAAGTGATTACGACTTGATCCTGTTGCCACCCAAGTATTGGCTCCCGGAGTTCACCAAGTTCAGCGGGTCAGAAGGGGCCAGCTCTATCGAGAATGTGAGCCGATACCTAACGCAGCTCGGGATGATCTCAATGTCGGATCCTCTAAGGGTCCGTTTCTTCTCTTAGTCTCTCACGGGTTCAGCCTTTGGGTGGTATACGTCACTGCCCCCAGATTCGATCCGGACTTGGAGGCAGCTGGAAGATCAGTTCCACACCCAGTATCACTCAGAGGCTTCTGAAGCCGGGATTGCCGACCTCGCCCAGGTCAAGTAGAAGCGAGGGGAAAGTGTGTCGGAGTACGTGCAGTGCTTCAAAGAAGTTAAGAATCGATGCTACTCATCACGCATCATAGAGAAGGAGGCAGTCGATTTGGCAGTTTTGGGCTCGCTAAGCCGATCAAGGATCTGGCATTTCAGTTGGAATTCACTTCTCTGGCGCACATGGTGCAGAAGCTCACGGCGTATGAACACTATCACCCTGATCTGTACCAGGAAAGATTCAAGCATCATGTGAATGTGACCCAAGCAGATGATTCTGATGATTCTGGCAGGGAACAAGAAGTGGCTGTGGCAGAATGGACCCGGGGCAAACCCCGTCCCGTGCAAGTGGGTCAAATAGAAGGGGCTTGTGAAGGGCTTTGACTTTGACGTGGCCAAGGCAGAGCAGATATTCGATCTACTGCTTAAAGAAAAGCAATTGAAGCTCCCAGAGAATCACAAGCTGCCAGCGACGCAAGAGCTGCAGGGGAGACTGTACTGCAAGTGGCACCACTCGTTCACCCATGCCACGAATGACTGCAAGTAGCTGCGTCGCCAAATCCAATCAGCTATCGAGCAAGGCCGATTAATTCTGGCCCAACACACGATGAAGGTGGATAGTCAACCATTCCCACAAGCTAACGTGGTGGAGCTGTCAGATTTTAGACCTGAGGGCCAGAACTTGGCGTTCCAGATTAACATGGCGGGACCCATGCGCCGCCGTGACGAGCAGAGGAAAGAGGCCGCTTCTGGCAAACGGCCCCAGGATGAAGACAAGCCGGAGTAACAACATGTTACTGAAGAACAAGTGCGTCACATCCGCAATCAACTCCCAGCTTCCAATCGGCTTCTTGAAAAATACCAGTATCAATACAAGTTGCTCTGCCGATATGAATCGGAAGAGGAGGAGTATGAGCACCGTACAGGGAGGACGCTGGGGAGGCGCCAGGATATATGCGACCACTAGCATTGCCCGTTCTTCAGGTACTGTTGGAATTCTGGCATGAGCCGATTGCCTACTATCGATGATTGCTTGGAGTGCAGGCCTCGGGGGCGCCAGCCAGTCGAGACGTCGGTGTTCCAGCGCTTGGGGCCCAAAGCACGTAACAACAACCATATTGAGTGGCCATCCAGGGATGATCTTGAGCTAGAAGGGGGAGATAAGTATCATCGTCCACGATGGTGTCCTGACGGGCTCAGCCGCTCACAGAAGCGAAGAGCGCAGCGCTGACGCAATCTCGAGGAGGCAGAATCAAGGTACCTCGACGTGCTGAGGAAAGCACATCAGGATCTCGTGGAGCAAGTCAGGCACCCGCGAAGGGTGGAAAGGCGCCCTCCAAGGAGGGAGTGGCGCCCCAAGCAGCCAAGAGCCGATGAAAAGCCATCGGCTGATGTGAATATGATGTTCGTGCTCCCGACGGAGTTTCGGGAGCCCCAACCGGAGGAATTGGCCGTCGCGCAGCTGGATCTTGGCCCACAGCCAATCATCTTCGAGAAGCCTATGGAGAAAAGCTATAAGCACCTGAAGGGATTATATCTCAAGGGCCTCATCAACGGCAAGCCTGTGAACAGAATGTTGGTCGACATTGGCGCCACGGCCAATCTGATGCCGTACTCAGCGCTGCGCCGATTGGGTCGTTCTGCTGTTGATCATATCAAGACCAACGTGATGCTCAATGATTTCAACGGCCAGCCATCGGAGGCATAGGGCGTCCTCAATGTGGAGTTGACAGTTGGCCGCAAGACCATCCCAACCTCGTTCTTCATCTTCAACAGTAAGAGTACGTACACAGTGCTGCTTGGGAGGGATTCAATTCACGCCAATTGTTGTGTTCCTTCCACGATGCACCAGTGTTTTGTCCAATGGGATGGCGACGAAGTGGAGGTGGTCCATGCAGATGACTCCAGTGAGGTTTCGCTCATAGACAGGAACGCCTGGGACGTAGAAGTGCAAGAGCCGATCTCAGGGATCGCGCTGGAAGACTGTGATCGGATCAAAGAGATAAAAAACGGATTGAGGCTGGTCTTATCCACTGGCCTCACAGAATAAATACATCCTGGCACGCTACGGAGCCTACCAGGTTTAGAGAGGCCGGTCTCGGCGATCGGCCCCAAAAAATAGTCAATCCTTGTTTAGAGTCCAAATTGTTGCATTGCGGACAGATTTTAGCCTGCTCTGGCAGTTGGTTAATTAATGAGCATTCAATTTCGAGGGGTAATATAGAGACGGCCGGCCCGTGCGGTCGGCCGAAAATTTTCTGTTGTCATCTCCCCGTGTTTGCTGTCGACGTGGCAGATGATGACGAGTCGCCTGCGTCCACAGTCGATTTTACAGGCGACTGGCAAGTTGGGGTACGGGTTTACATCAGCTGACGATTTGGAGGAAGTTGATATCGGTCCCGGGGATAAGCCGCGACCAACATTTATCAGCAAGAAACTAGACCCGAGCCTGCGTGAGCCGATGATAGCACTGTTGAAGGAATACCGGGATTGTTTCGTGTGGGATTATACTGAAATGCCTGGTCTGGATAGAAGCATCGTCGAACATCGGCTCCCGCTCAAGAAAGGATTTCGGCCGTTTCAACAACGAGCAAGGTAGATGAAGGCTGAAGTCCTGGAGGAGGTCAAGAAAGAGGTGCAAAAGATGTTGGACGCAGGGTTCATCAGGCCATGTAGGTATGTAGAATGGATCTCCAGTGTGGTCCCTGCACAGAAGAAGGATGGCCGATGGAGAGTCTGCGTGGATTTCAGAGACCTCAACAGAGCGACGCCAACGGACGAATATCCGATGCCCGTGGCAGAAACATTGATCAACGCCGCTGCTGGTCACAAAATTCTGAGCTCTATGGATGGTAACGCCGGCTACAACCGGATCTTCATGGTCCTAGAGGATATAAGCAAGACCGCGTTCAGAGTACCAGGCGCGGTCGGCTTGTTCGAGTACTTGGTTATGACCTTTGGATTGAAAAATGCCGGTGCAACGTATCAACGCGCCATGAATTATATTTTTCATGATCTCATCGGCAAGCTGGTAGAAATCTACATTGATAATGTCGTGGTCAAGTCCACGTCGGCTGGGGGGCATCTGGAAGATTTGCGTAAGGTTTTGGAGCGGACTCGGAAGTTTGGGTTCAAAATGAACCCGAAGAAATGTGCCTTTGGCGTATCGGCCGGTCAGTTCTTAGGATTCCTGGTACATGAGTGAGGAATCGAGATCGGCTTGAAGAGTCAAGAAGCGGTAAAGACAATGAAGCCGCCTACTACGAAGAAGGAGTTACAGAAGCTCATCGGCAAAATCAACATTGTCAGACGATTTATCTCCAATATGTCTGGGCGTATCGAGCCGTTCATGGGTCTGGTGAAGGTCATGTCCGAGGATGAGTTTCACTGGGAGGCAGAACAACAGCAGGCTCTTGATGAAATCAAGGAATATTTGTCGAAGCCTCCAGTATTGGTTCCGCCTCAACAGGACAGGCCTTTCTACGTGTACCTGTTCGTGGGTGACACTTCTATCGCCTTGGTTCTGATTCAGAAGCATGACAATCAGGAGAGGGTTGTCTTCTACCTCAGCAGGTGCATGTTGGACGCCGAGACCAGGTATCCTGAGATTGAAAAGCTTTGCCTTTGTTTATTCTTTATGTGTACAAAGCTTCGACATATTTTGCTCTCGGCGGAAACAATCGTCATATATAAATCGGATGTCATCAAGCATATGCGGTCGGCTCCTATTCTAAAAGGCCGACTAGGAAAATGAATGTTTGCGTTGTCAGAATTCGATATCCGATATCAACCTGCAAAGGCAGTCAAGGGACACGCACTGGCGGATCTCATTGCAGACAGGGTCAACACTGACGTGTCTGCACTTTTTGTACGTGCCTGGGCCATGTTTTTCGATGGATCGGCTTGTGATGATGGGTGCGGCGTAGGAATTCTTTTGGTATCGCCTCGTGGGGCGACTTATTCTTTTTCCATCAGGATGGCTACTCCATGCACCAATAATTTAGTAGAGTATGAGGCCGTTCACAAGGGGATGGAATTACTCCTGGAAGCTGGTGCAGAAGCAGTGGAAATATTTGGGGATTCGAAACTGGTGATTTCTCAGCTCACGGAGGAATATAAATGTGAGAGCGAGACTCGTTTTCTGATATGGATGCAGTGCCATGAGTTGATGTCATAATTCAGGTACATTAATTTCCACTGGATACGAAGGACTTTGAATAGTGAAGCCAATGACTTGGCACAAATGGCTTCCGGATACAAGGAAACAGCCGATGGGGTCGATGTAGAGGTTCAGTTTCTAGAACATGGAGACAGGAGAGCCGATATCTTCAATTATTTGAAAGATTCGGCTCGGGGGGCACCCAGAAGGATAAGACTCAAAGCTATGAAGTATGTTCTGATAGGGGACGACATGTTCTACAGGACTTTCGAAGGACTGCTGCTTAAATGTTTGGGGCCTTCGGAGTTGAATCGGCTCTTGCATGAGGTTCATGAAGGAGCCTGCGGTACCCATCAGTCGGCTCATAAGATGAAATGGCTGATTTAGAATCGGCTCATGTGATGTTACTTGTTGTGAGGAAGAAGCGATGGTCGGTCCGAGTATGATCGGCTCAGTTGGGGCAACAACAGCGACATCGGCCGTTGCAGTTTCTGCACTGCGAATTTCTGCTTGGACGATGGTTGGTTCTTGCTGTTCAGGGATTTCAGTTGTTCCAGTATTGACTTCATGAACATCGGTTCCCTGTTGTGATGGGCTTCCAGTGCTAAGGATGTCTTCAGCTGCGTCCAAGAGAAAGGATCACAATCAACCAGTGTATATGTGCATATATATAAAAAAAGGAAAAAAAACATTCAGGAGATTTTAGAGAGATGAATTACCTGGTTGGTGTTGGGGTCTGATGGACTTGGGGAAGGATGTGTTGTCTTCTTGATGAACCGTCTCGTGAAGATCTTCCTTTTCTTAGTTGGGACTCGGGGGGCAGCACTTCCAGAGGTTTGTCTCTGCTTAGAGGGCGACTGGGGTGAGTCTGACTGAACAATCATTATCACTTTCTTCATTGGCGGTGATCCCTTACAAAAGAGAACATCAGGGGCGGTTGGGAGAAAGTAGAATGGCTCCCCGTTATTTGTCATGGGTTCTGGATCATCTTGTTGCTGCAAGCAAGGTGAGCAAGGTTAGCCAAGAGAAAAGGGAGAGGGCTTAGAAAGAACAAGAGCACGGGTTCAGTACCTCTTCCTCGGGGATTGCATATTCAGGATCAATATGCTGCAGTAGAGGGCCTAAATCTCTTCTGAATACATGAGTTTTCCACATTTCCCACCAAGTGTTAAAACCGATTGATGAGAGAGTAAAGGATAGATCGGCTGGTATTGGAATGTGGAGATTGTCAAATATGATGTAGCATCTTGAACTAGTAAGACCATCAGGTAGATCAGCTCTACTCCCCACCAAGTGGTGAATATGGAAGTGGGGAGGGACTTGTCCTAGGTCGAATTGCCGAGCTGCTATGACTGGTTGATAGGTTTCATAACCTGATTTGATGATTCTGTTGGAAGTGATTATGCCGACAGAAAGGAAGCCGGGTCGGATCATTAGAGAATATAGATGCCGAGTGCTGTCGTCATCAGCAAAGCTATCCAGCCTGAAGGTAGGTGGATTTTCAAAGACTTCAGATTCAGTGAATGGAAAGAAGAGGGGATTCTCTAGGTCTTTGTAGATGACTCTAAACCATTTTGCTGTATCTGTTGAGTTCAGTTTACTGCCAGGGAGGCTGAATAGGGCTTGGCCATAGCTGGTGCATCTTATTGGTTTGCCATTCTCGTCAGGGAAGGAAATCTTGGCTAAGCTTTGGATGTTTGGAATCTGATGCTGGAAGTAGAGTTGTGCCCATAACTGAATGAACTACCAAGGGCCTCTAGTTCTGAGTTTCCTTTGGCTGAGCAAGCTAGTAGTCATCAAATGGAGACATCTGTATGTTTCTCCGAGGAAATCTACCCAGGCTGGTGTGGTTGCCATGGGCTAGATGGTAAGCCAAAGGAAGATAATTCTTGGTTGGGGCTAAGGAGGGACCACAGAAGATGAAATGTTCTAACCAAAGATTTAGGAAGGCTGTGTGTTCCTTTTTACCTACTGGACCTTTCATTTTCATGTGCTGGTTCATGTAAGTGCTCCAGTTTGTGCAGTCTGTTTTAGATGAAAGTTTGAAAGGGACTTCTACCATTCTGTGGGCTGCAGGATCAGGGGATCTAATGTCAAGGCCAGTGATCATGGTAAGATCTAGCAGAGTAGGGGTCATGGGTCCGTGACCAAAGAGGAAGCAGTTCAGAGCGTCGGACCAGAAATAGCCGATGGTCTTCAGAAGGTTTTCATCTTTATCAAGAGGGGATAATGATAGACTGAGTGCATCAGCTATGTTCAGTTCTTGCCACAAGGGCATATAGGCTTTTGCTACTCTGCTATACCATGTAGTCCAGCTTTCGAGTGGATTAGGCCAGGCTCTTAAGCAGTCGGCCCAGGAATTTAAATCAATGCCTTGACTCACGAAGGGGATTCTATTCGTTTCACAGGAGATTAAATCTGTGGGATTTTCATAAGTTCGTGGGCCAAGACAAAAGGATTTGGGATTGGAAGGAATCTTAAGCAGAAGATTGTCTGACACCTGGAGTTCAGAGATTCAGAAATTTAGATATGGTGTCATATTTCAGAGTTTAATTTGTTGGAAGCTTAATGAGCTGAAGAAAGTTAAAAGGGTAGGCTGAATATTACCTTCAGGCCATAGACTGCCGCATCGTCGATTGAAGAATTCATTGTTTGAGCTGCAGAGTCCGCCATGGTTCAGATCTGCTAACTTAGGGTTTGGTCATTTTGCGGGCTCTGGTTCGAATTCTGGATGCTTTGCGAGTCTTTTCTCGAACTTATGGAGCGGGATTCTCGAATTACGCTCGGATTTGGAGTGTCTATTTCGAGTTGGATTCAGAGTGGAAGTGGTGTTCTGTTCTTATGCGGGTTGATTCCACTTTTGAATTTCGTCGGCTCTTGGGTATTAGTAAAGCCTGGTGCGATGCCATCAGCTTTTTTTGGGAAAAATCCGAGCAAACGAGTTGAAAGATAAAGACTTCATTTAAAAGTTGGATTTTTACAAGCAGAAGAGCCGATCTTACAAAGGATGAATCCTTCGGCTACAGTACTACTCCTACAGTACTACCTACATCTACCGCTCGTAGGTACCGAGTACCTATGGCGCTTGGGGCTTCGCGCCGGTGCATCTCCGCCGTCTCCGTCGTCGCTGTCGTCGTCGGCGGCGGTGCTGCTGCCGCCACCAGTCTCGGCGTCGCTGCTCCGACCACCACCGCCGCTGCGTTCTTCTTCACTGTCCTCTTCGGAGGACCTGAGGAACAGGAAGTTGTTCCCATCCGTCGGGTCGTCGCCGCTGGAGGAGGAGCCGATCTCCTCTTCCGAGGAGGAATCGGCTCCATCCCAGGAGAAGTCCTCGTCACTGCCGCTCTCCGGTTCCTCCTGGAACAGGAGTCGGAGGTCTTCGCCATTAGTTTTGGGCTCGTTGTCTTCGGAGATGATCCCGAAGTCGAACTCCTCTACATCCCAGTGCAGAGGAGCGAGTGCCGTCGGGTCGTACTCCGGCATCGGTTCCCGGCTCTCAGAAATAGAGTCGAGGGAGGAGGCAGAGGAGCTTGAAGAAGAAGGGGAAGAAAGATAGTCGATGAAGTTGGAGCCGGATGAGGAAGAGATCGCCATGGCTTCTGAATGTTTGGGGTTATCTGTGCTGTTTGGCTTCGGGAAGAAGATGAGTTTGTGGTGAAAGGATTCGATTCGGGGTGAGATTAAATAGTAAAAAAAGTGGAAGACGGATCGGCAGTTTCACATTCTACGAGAAGACAGTTGCAGAGATGTTGTGTCTTCCATGGCGGTTGTTGTGCATTTTAATGAAGCATCAATGGGAAGGTAAAGTGACGGAGTGGTTTTGGAATTATCATTGCCAAAACCAGGGGGCATGTGTTATCGCCATAAATTAACAGGTTAATTAATGGGCCGCGAGTGAGTTGGGCTTAATGAAGAAATTGAAGGAGGCTTGCGAATCGGCTCCTGCGTGAGCATTTGGGCTGTGTGGGCCATGTATCCTTAGATTTAGTTCAGTTTGAGTTAGAGATAGAGTCTGATATGGACCCGTTAGTTTAGATTGTTTTTCAAGTCTCCGGACTATAAATATGTACCCTATGATATTTGTAAAAGGAGAACGTCATCACGTTTCGCAAACAACAACTCTCGGCGCACCGCCACCCTTAATTCTAGGGTTTCATCCAAGTAAGCGTCATGCTGCCCTGATCGCTTCTTGCGATCAGGGCAGCATTGTACTTGCTTTTACCTTGGTATTACTCGTACTGAAGCGTTTTTTATGGCGAGTAGTGCTAGTTATGCTGATATTCATAGCATGGCTTTTAGTAGATTTATCATGCTTTGGTTGTTTATCATCTACGAATATCATGTTATTTCTGTGCAGTCACGTTTTAATCTTATGCTAATTCTCGTTGCATAGAATTAATTGCGCAGAGACAACGCCCTGTTTCTTTTCTATCTAGTAGATCTAATTAGTTATGGTTTGTTTTTATACTTAAGAATTGGCGTAATATCTGCTAGTTTAGGCCTTGCAAACGGGTTGGACGATCCGGCGACGTATTAGATGCTTTGCCTTAGTCTTAACAGGGAATTGATCCGGGAATCGGCTTTCGCTTATTCTTAGGCCTCTATTCTGGTTAAGGTTTGGTTGTTTATTACGCTCGCTAGGCCTAACTACGTACGTGTAGGATGTTCCGATCTAACAGTGAAACTTTTACCGTCGTGGATTAGATTAGCTAGATTCAATTGAAGCAGCTTTACAGTTATTTGCTTTATCCATTATCATCTGGATATGCAGATCCAATCTGACACCGAGACTCGATCGGCTCTTTAAAGCCGATGCATGGAGCCGACCATGGCTCAGACTAATGTTTACACGTGTTTGTTTATGCAGACTAATCGTTGCAAGCACGTTTGCACCTTCCTGATCAGGAATAGGTCAGGTGGCACGTCCTGCGTCTTGGAAAGCCGCGGCGTATGTCAGGATTGCGGGCCGTTGATGAGGGAGCAGTGCCAGCCAGCGCTTCTGCGACCTCCCGGCTCTTCGTGTTGCCTGTCGCTACTCGCCGGTGGGTTTTGACCGACAACAACTTCATGATTTATTCATAGGAAACAAGAAACATTGATCATATTTTTGAAAAATAGCTTGTGTAAAGGAGTGTTTAGTGTTATATTCATGCAAAGTGAATGGTGATTAAACAATAATGCTTTCCGGTAAATTTTCCGGTTCCCGCCAGTTTCCGTAACTGTTATATCCCGTTTCCGCTCCCGTACCCGGCTATTCCGCTTCCGCTCCCGTTTTCCGTAACAAAAAATGGAAACGGAAATGGTTGAGGAGTTTTCCTGCCCGTTCCCGTCCATTTTCAACACTATATTTGAGTAAGAAAAATTTAGAAGTGAGCTTTAAAATGGGCATTTGCTCATCCAAATTTAGCAGCCCTACTGGAGTTGCTCTTAGATGAACTAATGTCCAACAAGTCCATATAACTGCAAAGAAAATTTTCCTATAGATCCTCCTAATCATCCATCATTGACCTAACGGGAACGAAAAGAGGACTAATCGGCAGCTTTGAATTCCGAATGGGTGAAACGACGATCATGTCATCGGGATTGTTACCAAAGCCGCGAACACACGATGGGCTTCGAGACCGGCGTGCGCAGAGGCCGGGACAACCCAGAGAACCTGTACGTGCAAATGGAGCCGACGCTTGTTCCCGTTGCCATCGACGTGGGCTCATCTATTCACTCTATTCGGCTGTACTACCTTTAGCTGCTCTCGGCTGTTGGGCTGCTTCTGCCTGGGCTGAGCAGCTCACGCTGTTCGGCTGGTCCAAAGTAGCCGTTTGTGACAGAACTGCCAAATTAAATCTCTAAATTAAGCATAATGACCGTCATTTGAACACATCAGGCGCATTAGCTTAATGGCTTAATTTGGCGATCCTCTCTCAACCCACGGCCCGATCGAAACATCACCGGTAGTCCCACGTGAAGGTGGGCGCAGATGGTACAAGCACAGCACAATACTTAAAAATACATACACAATACGATTACAGAACATTAAATTTTACAACCCGAGTTCAAATATACATATAATTTACATGAGTTGCACAATTTACAAACTTTACAACAGATGTACTGAAGTTCGAATAGAATAGATCCTATAACTTCACTAGACTGCAAAAGTCCTGATTTTTCATGACCGGTCGGACCGGTTCCTCCAACCGGTCAGACCGGTCCAGCCTGGCCTAAACCCTGACTACCGGTCAGACCGGTCCACTGACCGGTCAGACCGGTCGAAGCAAAAACGGAGGAGATGCACACTCAGCCCTTAAGTGTGCAATCCACCGACATCCTAACCTAAGGGTCTCGCTCCAACACATCCCACCCCTCAGCATCCCGGCGGATGAACTTGATACAGCAGGGGCAGAATTCAACGTCCGGATGGCCTGAAATATTTGGTGGCAACAAACCCTGAGCAACTAATACTCAGCAAGACTTACCCGACTATTGGGTATATATTTAGCCCACGTATCTAGACATACAAAGCTTTTTGGCTACTGGTTGGTTTTGCGGAAAAGAAGCAACTACAAGTGAGTCCTTATTTTTCAAGTTTTAGCTTCATTATAAACTAATTGATTCACTAATCCTCTATGATTTGCAAATCTATAGCAGTCATGGTGAAGAAATCAATAATTAGATAATATCAGCCCACATCTCATCTCATTTATTTCATTTCCTTGCTACGATGTGACCAAGAGATCAAGGCTCTCATGACCGCGAGACACGGCGAATCGATCCGATTTAACCTTGCAAGGTGGACCTAACCAACACGGCACGCATAAGCCCCGTCGGACCACACGCAACAATCATTCCCCTCCCCACCTCGAACTACAGAACCGCCCCACCTACATATAGTCAGCCGAGCCCTATGAGAGACCGCCAAAAGTAAATACATGCATACCAATTCTCCGCGGCCACTCGACTACCCTAAGGGGTGATCATGAAGTTCTGTACTTTCGAAGCGTGGCAGTACTAGGCTTACCGGTTTCGACTACCTCCTACTCCCGGCATGCGGTTAGTACAATTCAATCCCCGATCAACACAGCCGACAACGGAACGGTCCTTAATTGACACAGACGGATATACACATTCCCCGTCCGGTCTCCCATCCCCTTTCTTCCAATTCAACCTCAAATACTCATGTGCCGGAATATAAATAATTCCTATATCTCGCGAGTAACAGGAAATTACTCGACTTCTATCGAGTCCTATTAGCATGGCAAAGCTATCGACCTATACATTCTAGTGTAAGACTCTGGGAACCTAGGAATTATGCAACTACGGTTTCAAATAATTCCTGAAACGTAATGCATAATAGTAAATATATATTTATATGTTATGAAAATTAAAATACTGGGTTAAGCACCGGCGCTTGCCTTCGGGTTGCTGCCCGGTACTAAGGTGAAATGGGCCTTGGCCCGGGGCCTCACGCCTCTCCTCCTGCTGGGCCTGCTCCAGCGGCTCCTGTGGCTCCGCAACCACCTCGTACACCACCTCCTCTATCACGGCTGCTACACGGGTGCATATGCTTATGACATGAGAAATACATGTATGATTTATAAATTAACAATTAACCAATACCCAAAAATAATTTCTACTATTCACACTAACTATCCCAGACTGAACCCTTCTCAGCCTCAGCCGCACCGGTCAGACCGGTTTGCCTGACCAGTCAGAACGATCCTACATGCCACTCACAAAAATCCGTTGGAAGTCGGATGATTCGCCATAGGTCGGATGATCCACCACAGGCCGGATAATTCGGACCCCTACTACCGGTCAGACCGGTCCATCCGACCAGTCAGACCGGTCCTATACAGACTCAGAACTAGAATCCTTATTGCGACGATTCTAACCCACCAGAACTGAAATACTTCTAGGCTCTAGTTGAGTGACTCCTATGGAGGGAATCTACCAAAGGAAACCACTTGAAACTACCTAAAAAGAGAGATCGAGCCATCCAAGCCAAAACACCTTGGATGAGTTCTTCCCCACAAGAATTTGAATCCACAGCACAAAACCTATCTAGGCTCTAGCTTAGGATGCAAGTGGATGTTCATGACCAAAGGGAACCACCTAAATCCACCTAGAACAAGAGATCGCCCTCACAAGCTTGTTTACCTTAGATGGCTTCTCCTCCCGCGAAGAACTCGAAGAACCACTGCACCCCCGGAGAATCAAGTAGAAGAGATGGCCTTCCACCGGTTGGAAATCATCCTTGGCCTTGGATCAATGGAGAATGGAGGGATTTGGGTTCTAGGATTTGGGGTGAGGGGGAGTACGGGAGAGAGTGAGAGAGAGCTGACCGTGAGAGAGAGTGTGTGCTGTTGTGAAAGTGAGAGAGAGATTTAAATAATGTGGGGCCCAAAACAGCTAACGCAGGTTAGACCGGTCAGACCGGTTGCCCTGACCGGTCAGACCGGTCCAGCCCAATCCAACAGCAAAAGTTTTTGGTCTAGGTTTTAGTCGTGTCAATTTAATCTAATGGTCGTGGTTAGTGTTAATTGTGGTGATTAACACCTGGGTGTTACACCGTTCGGCTGGCCTACACATCTGTTCGGCTGGGCAACTGCCCAAGAGTAGCAGACTCGGTCGCCGTTCACCTCGCTCTGCTGCCTTGGCTAGAGCACGGCTGCAATCAGCAGCAGCCCTGCTGCTCTGCTGCCTTGGCTGGAAGAGCCACAGCCTAGAGCAGCCGAGAGCAGCCGAGAATAGTATAGCCAAACGGAGTGATTGCCGACGAGAGCAGCCGAGAATAGTACAGCCGAGAGCTGCTCAACCGTGGGCTTGATTTTGGCCCGTTTCCGTATTTACGGGAAAATACGGAAATGATACGGGAAGCGGGAGGGGGTGTATCCCACCCGTATTTGTGGGATTCCGTTTTTAGCCGGAATAATCCTGTATTTATAAAATCTAGAAAAAAATAATAAGCACATCATATATCCTCTCATATTCCTCAACATCAATACATGTACTTCACGATTTATTCATAGGAAACAAGAAACATTGATCTTATTTTTGAAAAATAGCTTGTGTAAAGGAGTGTTTAGTGTTATATTCATGCAAAGTGAATGGTGATTAAACAATAATGTTTTCAGGTAGATTTTCCGGTTCCCGCCCGTTTCCGTAACCGTTTTATCCCGTTTCCGCTCCCGTACCCGGCTATTCCGCTTCCGCTCCCGTTTTCCGTAATAAAAAATGGAAACGGAAATGGTTGAGGAGTTTACCCGCCCGTTCCCGTCCATTTTCATCCCTATATTTGAGTGAATAAAATTTAGAAGTGGGCTTCTAAATGGACATTTGCTCACCCAAATTTAGCAGCCCTACTAGAATTGCTCTTAGATGAACTAATGTCCAACAAGTCCATATAACTGCAAAGAAAATTTTCCTATAGATCCTCCTAATCATCCATCAATGACCTAACGGAACGAAAAGAGGACTAAACAGCAGCTTTGAATTCCGAATGGGTGAAACGACAATCATGTCATCGGGATTGTTACCAGAGCCGTGACCTCACGATGGGCTCCGAGACCGGCGTGCGCAGAGGCCGGGACGACCCGGAGAACCTGTACGTGCGAACGGAGCCGGCGCTTGTTCCCGTTGCCATCGACGTGGGCTCATCTATTCACTCTGTTCGGATGTACTACTTTTAACTGCTCTCGGCTGTTGGGCTGCTTCTGCCTGGGCTGAGCAGTTCAAGCTGTTCGGCTGGCCTACACATCTGTTCGGTTGGGCGTCCGCCTCGCACTGCTACCTTGTCTGGAGCATGGCTGCAATCAGCAGCAGCCCTGCTGCTCTGCTGCCTTGGCTGGAAGAGCCGCAGCGTAGAGCAGCCGGGAATAGTAGAGCCGATCGGAGTGATTGCCGGCGACAGCAGCCTCCGCAGAACGCAGCGGACCTGGTTCCCCATCCGCGGCCGCGCCACGCCCTGGCTCGTGAGCGCCGTTCCGGTGCCGTGCAATGACCAAGAGCCCATCATCACAATACGGTTTAAAGCCCAAAAGGATATTGATCCAAGAGGGATTAGGGTTACTAATGGGCCTATGAGATAGAAGCCCATTAGTACGCCCTATATATACGAGGGAGGGGCTAGGGGGCGAAACCCTAAGCTGCGCCACCTCCCTAGCCGCCGTCCCTCCCTCTCTCTCTCGGCCGCCGCCCTTACCGTGCGTGCGATGCTAGCACACCGACGCCCGGCATTTCATCCCCGTACGTGTGGACTCCGTGGAGGCGCTGCTGCGACTGCTGCGCTGATCGGCTGCTGGGATCAAGTACGAGGAGCTCGGTTCGTGGGACGTGATCGACTACTTCCTCTACATCGACGCGCGACTTCTTCCGCTGCGCTGCGCGTCTTGTGGTAACGATCTATGATCTTCTACTCGCAAGCGTCTTGGGTATATGCGGTAGTGGTGCTAGCATAGCCTACCCGTTTACCTACAGTGGTACCAGAGCCATCTTGCGTAGTTTTTGGTCTGGATCTTTTGCATATAGGCGATATGTTGTTGTAGTAGATTGGATCTATTACTTTTGCACGGTTTGATTAGATCAATTGGTCATAAGGGGTTAAAACTGGAGCGAGTTGATTGCGCGGCATGTGACAAAAGATTAGTTTGTGTTCTTTCTCTGTTATGCATACGACATGTCCCTACCGGCTGGAATCACCATCGGGACTAACTGTGTGCATAGTCAGCAGATTGAACCAACAGATCGAGGTCATGTGTAGATGCAGTCTTCTCAAGTGTAAAGTTTGCACGGTCAATGTGATTGACCTAGTGAAAATTGAGGCATTATGAATGGCTCGGATTTGAGGTGATGCGATCACTCTGATGAGATTTTCATAGGGATTCCATAGATGCGATCTGTGTAATTCCGTGAGGTTTTCAGGGCGCTACCCTGAGACCCGCGGGGACCGCCGTTGCTTTCTCGCTGTAGCGGCTTCCCAAGCGCTACTTTGGTAGAACACGTCGTACGCCTAACTTGTTTATGCAGGGTGTGATGTGAATGGTATGGCCTCAATGTCATGTGATGATGTATGTGATGATTTGTACGGCCTGCGTGTCGCAAGTTAACACAACCGGGTTGAGGTTGCACCATTATTGTATAACGACCTGTGTGTCGACTTGTGATGTTTGAATCCTCATGTAATTATTTCACTAGCTATTAGATGTAGTAGCTTAGTATGTTTTCATGGAGGCTTCAATCATGATGGCGATGATGATCACCACAAGACAGGACGGATGGCAATGGAGATCACCTTGGAGCCATGGCGATGGAGCCCATTGTGATGCAAGAGGCCATAATATTCACAATATAATATGATTATATGCCTGTGATGTTTATTTTCCTGTCATACTATTCTTTCATGCTTTTACATATGGTGGATGCTTTAATCATGATAGAATAGCTTCCCTCAGAAAAGGTTGAGTTTTTTATGCCTTTTACCAATAGCTGCACCTATAAATTTTGATCGTTGTGTGGTAGGTTTACCAAAGTAGAGTACCCTCAGCTATCACTTTTGTATATGGTGGATGTCGGACATTCACAAGCATAGTATTGGTTTACTCAGCAAAGCTATCAAAACAGTTTTGGGCTTTAAGGCATAGGGTTGGGGCCGGGGCATTGGATGCCACCCAACAAACAAGAGTCGCATAGAGATGTGATTAGTAATTTGTTACTTACCTGTATCACTACTTTTCTAGCCGTGATGCTAAAGCTCACTAGAATTTTAGTGATTATGGATCTTGAACCACCATATGTCATTAGAGGGAAGATGACTTTGATATAGTAGGTTGTCTTTTGTTAAATCAGTTAATGAAAGTCTTTACATAAACTTAGTGCTGAAATCTTGCTTTACTTTAATGTTGTAGATCATGTCTGCCAGTAACAATTCCGCTTTTAATTTGCGTTCTGTTCTTGAGAAAGAAAAGTTGAATGGAACAAACTTTATTGATTGGTACCGCAACCTGAGAATTGTTCTCAGGCAAGAGAAAAAGGAGTATGTTCTTGAGCAGCCATATCCTAATTATCTCCCTGACAATGCAACTGCTGCTGATCGCAGAGATTATGAGAAGCACTGCAATGACTCACTTGATATCAGCTGTCTGATGCTCGCCACCATGTCCCCTGATCTGCAGAAGCAGTATGAGCATGCGGATGCTCATACCATGATCGAGGGGCTGCGTGGGATGTTTCAGAACCAAGCCAGGACTAAGAGGTTCAATATCTCAAAGTCCTTGTTTGCGTGCAAGCTGGCAGAAGGTAGCCCGGTCAGTCCTCATGTGATCAAAATGATTGGTTACATTGAGACTTTGGACAGACTTGGTTCTGAACTTCACCAAGACTTGGCTACTGATGTTATTCTCCAGTCGCTCCCGGCGAGCTATGAGCCTTTTATCATGAACTTTCAGATGAATGGCTTGGATAAAACATTGAGTGAGTTGCATGGGATGCTAAAGACAGCAGAGGAGAGCATTAAGAAGAATCCCAATCATGTGATGATGATTCAGAAGGGGAACAAAAAGAGGAAGCGTTGGACGCCTCCTAATCCCAAAGGTAAAGGCAAGGAAAAGAGTTCCGGTGGTGAGTCCTCGGGCTCTAAGCTAAAGCCAGCACCTAAGGCCAAATCTGGCCCTACTTCTGAGGATGAATGCTTCCACTGTCATGAAAAGGGACATTGGTCTAGAAACTGCAAGAAGTACTTGGAAGAAAAGAAGAAGAAGAAGGGAAGTGAGACTTCCACTTCAGGTATAAATATTATAGAAATAAATATTGCATTATCTTCTAGTGAATCATGGGTATTTGATACTGGATCGATGATTCACACTTGCAAATCGTTGCAGGGTCTAAGTGAGACTAGAAGATTTGCAAGAGGCGAGTTGGACGTTCGTGTCGGCAATGGCGCAAAGGTTGCGGTGTTGGCGGTCGGACACCTACCACTTGGCTCTACCCTCCGGATTAGTTTTGGAATTAAATAATTGTTATTGCATTCCTGCTTTGAGCAAGAACATTATTTCTTCATCATGTTTGGAAGAAGTTGGTGATTTTAAGATTGTAATAGAGAACAAACGTTGTTCTATTTTTTGCAATGGTAGTTTTTATGCTCATTGTCCATTGGTGAATGGATTATATGTTCTTGATCTTGAGGATAAATCTGTCTGTAACATTAATACTAAGAGGCTTAGACCAAATGATTTGAATCCCACTTTTATTTGGCATTGTCGCTTAGGTCATATAAATGAGAAGCGCATTGAACAACTCCATAAAGATGGATTGTTAAGCTCATTTGATTTTGAATCATTTGACACATGTGAGTCTTGTTTGCTTGGAAAGATGAACAAAGTGCCTTTCACTGGTCAGAGTGAGAGGACGAGTGACTTGTTGGAACTTGTACATACCGATGTATGTGGACCAATGAGCTCAATAGCCAGAGGTGGTTTTCAGTACTTTATTACTTTCACTGATGACTTTAGTAGATATGGCTATATCTACTTAATGAGGCATAAGTCTGAATCGTTTGAAAAGTTCAAAGAATTTCAGAATGAAGTACAAAATCAATTAGGCAAGACAATTAAATTTCTGCGATCTGATCGTGGAGGAGAATATTTGAGCCTTGAATTTGGTGATCATTTGAAGTAATGTGGAATTATTCCGCAGCTAACTCCGCCCGGAACGCCTCAATGGAATGGGGTATCCGAACGGAGGAACCGGACCTTGTTGGACATGGTTAGGTCCATGATGAGCCAAGCTGATCTTCCATTGTCATTTTGGGGTTATGCTCTTGAAACTGCTGCGTTCACACTGAATAGGGTTCCAAGTAAGTCTGTTGAGAAGACACCATATGAGATATGGACTGGGAAGCGTCCCGGATTATCTTTTCTCAAAGTTTGGGGATGTGAGGCTTATGTCAAACGTTTGATGTCAGATAAGCTCACTCCAAAGTCAGACAAATGCTTTTTTGTGGAGTATCCTAGGGAAACCAAAGGATATTATTTTTACAATAAGGTGGAAGGCAAAGTGTTTGTCGCTCGCAATGGTGTTTTCTTAGAAAAGGAGTTTCTCTCATAAGGATTTAGTGGGAGTAAGGTGCAATTTGAAGAAATTCAGGAAACACCCGAAACTGTTTCAGCAACCACTGAACATCCACGGGATGTGCAAGATGTTGCACAACCCGTAGTTGAGGCACCAGCCCCACGAAGGTCTATAAGGGTACGTCACGCTACTGACAAGCTCAACCTCCTTATTACGGAGGAGCGCCACATATTATTGATGGAAAATGATGAGCCCTTGACCTACAAAGAAGCAATGATGGGACCCAACTCCGACAAATGGCTTGAAGCCATGGAATCCGAGTTAAAATCCATGCATGATAATCAAGTTTGGAACTTGGTCGATCAAATTGACAGTGTGATACCTGTCAACTGTAAGTGGATTTTTAAGAAAAAATTAGACATGGATGGAAATGTTCACATCTATAAGGCACGATTGGTGGTGAAAGGTTTCCGACAAATTCAAGGTGTTGACTATGAGGAAACCTTTTCGCCCGTCGCAATGCTAAAGTTTGTTCGGATTCTCCTAGCAATTGCCGCATATTATGACTATGAGATATGGCAAATGGATGTCAAAACCGCTTTCCTTAATGGACATCTAAGTGAGTATGTGTATATGACATAGCCTGAAGGTTTTGTCGATCCTAAAAATACTGGAAAAATATGTAAGCTTTAGAGGTCCATATATGGATTGAAGCAAGCATCTCGGAGTTGGAATATTCGTTTTGATGAAGTAGTCAAAGGGTTTGGCTTCATCAAGAATGAAGATGAGCCTTGTGTTTACAAAAAGGCTAGTGGGAGCGCATTTGTGTTTCTGGTCCTATATGTGGATGACATATTACTGATCGGAAATGATATTCCAATGCTTGAAGCCGTTAAAACCTCATTGAAAAAGAGTTTTTCGATGAAGGATTTAGGAGAGGCGGCTTATATTCTGGGTATTAGGATCTATAGAGATAGATCAAAAAGGCTAATTGGATTAAGCCAAGACACGTACATTGACAAGATATTGAATCGGTTCAATATGCAAGATTCCAAGAAAGGTTTCTCGCCAATGTCACATGGCATTACTCTAAGCAAGAGTCAGTGTGCTACGACACCTGATGAGTAAAAGAGGATGAGTACGATTCCTTATGCTTCAGCCATAGGGTCAATCATGTATGCTATGCTTTGCACGCGCCCAGATGTTTCCTTTGCTCTAAGTGTTACGAGCAGGTATCAGTCAGATTTCGGTGAAGCTCACTGGACAATTGTAAAGAGTATCCTTAAGTACTTGAGAAGAACTAAGGATATGTTCCTAATATTTGGAGGCGAAGATGAGCTCCTTGTAAAGGGTTACACCGATGCTAGTTTTCAAACAGACAAAGATGACTCTAAATCGCAATCCGGTTTTGTTTTCTGCCTCAATGGTGGGGTAGTGAGCTGGAAGAGTTCCAAGCAAGATACGGTGGCTGATTCGACGACAGAGGTCGAGTATATTGCAGCTTCCGAAGCTGCAAAAAAAGCTGTTTGGATCAGAAAGTTTGTTTCTGACTTGGGTGTTGTTCCTAGTGCGTCCAGTCCAGTGGACCTCTATTGTGATAATAGTGGTGCCGTTACACTAGCAAAGGAGCCTAGAACAACTAAGAAGTCCCGACATATACTGCGGAAGTATCATCTCATCCGTAACTTTGTTGAGAGAGGTGATGTGAAGGTTTGCAAGGTGCACACGGATTCAAACTTTGCTGATCCGTTGACGAAGCCTCTCCCACAACCAAAGCATGAGACGCACATGAGATCTATGGGTATTAGATACTTACATCAGTGATTCTAGTGTGCGTGGGAGATTTTGTGTCATGAGTATGTTTATGTAATGATAAATAATTGTTATTTGTTCCATGGATGATTATTTTTACATTGATTATCAAGTATGTGACTTGTTCGTGAAACTCTTTGTTGACAATGATATGATTCTAAATTATCCCTAGTTTATGTCGTTGTGTGGGACAACAACGACGTTGAGACTAGCACATGCATTAATTGATGATCATGTTTCACGGATCATGGATATGGAGATATCGGATTAATGATGTGGACACATGTTGTTGAACATGGTGTTGGATTGACCCACTCCAAGACAATGTTGGGATTGTTATTTTGTATGTAACATCAGTTGTTCTTGAGTGTTATACCTACTGGATCCTTAGACCTGAGATCGCCATTGTTTCTCACTGTATGTAGTGGTGCATCTTGGGGCTACTAAACGCTACTCCGTGACTGGGTAGTTACAAAAGTAGCTTACAGGTGTGTCATGAAACATGGAATGGGATGTGAGCGGATCAAGATGGAATTTGCCCCTCCTAGATAACGAGAGAGATATCTCTGGGTCCCTCGAGATAGTTGGATTTGAAAGTGCATGGCCATGCCAAAGTGATTAAAGAGTTAATCATGATGACTAAAGGTTAGTTATGAATAGAATCCACTATTAGATCGAGAGAATGGTCGAACTATCACAAAGGTGGCACGCATCTCGCTTTGAGTTTGACTGGTATCGTGTGGCAAAGGGATCGGTGTATGAGTATATCTAAGGTTCGGCCGATATGATCTTTATGTATATTTGTGAGCTTCTAAATGGATATTTGCTCACCCAAATTTAGCAGCCCTACTAGAATTGCTCTTAGATGAACTAATGTCCAACAAGTCCATATAACTGCAAAGAAAATTTTCCTATAGATCCTCCTAATCATCCATCAATGACCTAACGGGAACAAAAAGAGGACTAAACAGCAGCTTTGAATTCCGAATGGGTGAAACGACAATCATGTCATCGGGATTGTTACCAGAGCCGTGACCTCACGATGGGCTCCGAGACCGGCGTGCGCAGAGGCCGGGACGACCCGGAGAACCTGTACGTGCGAACGGAGCCGGCGCTTGTTCCCGTTGCCGTCGACGTGGGCTCATCTATTCACTCTGTTCGGATGTACTACTTTCAACTGCTCTCGGCTGTTGGGCTGCTTCTGCCTGGGCTGAGCAGTTCAAGCTGTTCGGCTGGCCTACACATCTGTTCGGTTGGGCGTCCGCCTCGCACTGCTGCCTTGTCTGGAGCACGGCTGCAATCAGCAGCAGCCCTGCTGCTCTGCTGGCTTGGCTGGAAGAGCCGCAGCGTAGAGCAGCCGGGAATAGTAGAGCCGAACGGAGTGATTGCCGGCGACAGCAGCCTCCGCAGAACGCAGCGGACCTGGTTCCCCATCCGCGGCCGCGCCACGCCCTGGCTCGCGAGCGCCGTTCCGGTGCCGTGCAATGCCCGCCGCGCGGGCCGCAGCAGACGACACGGACAACCCGGCGCTCTCGGGTGGCGGCGTGGGCCTCGAAGTCGAGCGGCTCGTTGGCGTAGCCACGCGGGAGCCGTCGTTCCCGCAGGACGTCGTGGCACCGGCTGCGGCCGCGCTGACACGGATGTTCGCGGCGCTAATGTTAGTAGTCACGCGCGAGGTGCGATGCAAAAGCCTACCTACACCCCGCCGCCGCAGTCGCTCGCCGCGTGGGCTACTAGTGTTACGATATCAGGGGAAGCAGCCACGCCGTTCAAGGGTGGGAGGTTGCGAGAGCGGCCGGCGGCGAGGTCTTATCCCATCAAGACGTGAATGCATTTTTTTAGCGGATTGCATGAATGATTGGATCTCTAACTATGCGAATATCCACAAAGAAAAAGCATACTCGTGCAGAGTAAGATTCAGGTGCTCCGGCTGCATAAGGTGCTCCCGTGCACTGCAGCCGTTAGATGCTACATGGTTTGCACGAGATGCACCTATTGTGCATCCATTTTGGACCGTTGGTTGATTTGATACAGCGTAGGGGTTAAAAACTTAAAATGTAAAATGATCGGATGCACAGATGATGTGTACATGAGCACCTGATGCACTGAAGAGTATTTGCGGATATTCTCTACTCGTACCTGGGTTTGTATAATCTTAGAGATGTAAATTAGTGATTTTTAGGTGCACCTCCAGTCTTCTTTAGTTCCAAATTTTGTACTACTTCTTCAAAATCAGATCTTATTTAAAAAATTAGTATAAAATTTTAAATTAAAAAAAGTTGAAGGTGTATCTAAAGGTCATCAATTTGCACCCATGTATAATCTTATCCTTTACTACACATAGCTGTGGCCCAGACCTACTCCTGTGCTTTGCTCACACGATTTAGGTAGCACTACTGCTTGGCACACGTAGAGACGAGCTGCATCCTCACAGAAACCAATTTTGCGCCGCAGAATTAAACACGAAAAAGCATTTCTCTTTTGCGTGACGGTTGCTCCCGATGAGCACTTGATTGGATTTTGGACCTTCACGGTACAGCTCGTAAAATGTTGACGTTCTTGTATTGTGGTCGACGATGTGTACCGCCTCACCCCGAAGCACCGCCATTTTACAACCTTTAATTATTGTGGTCGTCCGCTTTTCAACCTCGATTTACAAAACCAGAAATCTTACAACCTCCAAATATCAAAACCGTTTGTATGTCGTCCTTCGCTAGTTTGCGGTGTTGTTTTCGCCGACGTGGCGCCAAGACGCCCGCCCTCGTGGCTTGCCGACCGGGATCGCTGGCCTTGTTAAAAACCAGGACGCTGACGAGGCAAGTAACCAGCCATTGCTCCCCCGCCGCTGCTTTTCTCCTCCACCGCTCGTAGCTCCCCAAGAGCCGCCGCTTTTTTCCTCCACCGCTCGCGGCTCCCCAAGCGCCGCCGCTTTTCCCCTCCACCGCTCGCAGCTCCTCAAGCGCCGCCGTCGCCATTGATGGCGAGTTCGTTTAGCTCGAGCTCGTCGCAAGCCTCTTGGTGGTGAGCGTGGCGCAGGAAGTCCCCGATACCGTACAGGGTGAGTCAAAATTGCTCATTTGTCATTGGATTTTGGAGCTGTGGTTTGATTTGGGGACTAATTCCACGACAAGATAGTTGCTCCGGTCAGCGGTGGAGCCGGCGTTCTGCCCGACCACCTTCCTCGACCGCCAGCCATGCGTGCACTGGAAGGAGGCCGTGTAGGACAAGGCCAAGAGCCTCCGCGTCCGCATGTACAAGCCGGTCGCTGCAGCCGGCAGCGACGATGCCTCGGGTCGTGCACGTGGGCCAACGTGCACGCGCTCTGCCTCCGCCTCGCCGCGGACGCCGGCGCCGTCATGCTCTCCGTCGGGTACCGCCTCACCCCGAAGCACCGCCTCCCCGCGGCGGTCGACGACGGCGCCGGCTTCCTGCGATGGCTCCGCGAGCAGTCCGCAAATCCCGCCACCGCCGACGCCTGGCTCGCCGAGGCCGCCGACTTCGGCTTCGTGTTCGTCACCGGCGACTCGGTGGGCGGCACCATAGCGCACCACCTCGCCGCGCGCGCCGGCTTGGCCGCCGCCGCAGTCACCAAGCGCGGCGAGCCCGGCCCCAACGACGTCGACCTGGTTGCGGTCCAGGGCTACGTCCTCCTAATGCCGGTCTTCGGCGGCGTCCTTCGGACGCGGTCGGAGGCCAAGTGCCCCGCGGAGGAGGTGCTCCTGAACCTGGACCTGTTCGACCGGTTCTGGCGGCTGTAGCTGCTGGCCGGCGCCACCAGGGACCACCCGGCGGCGAACCCGTTCGGGCCGGGCAGCCCCGACCTCGCTGCGGCGGACCTCCGGCCGGTCCTCGTGGTGGCCGGCGACCTCGACATGATGCGCGACCGTGCCGCCGCCGACGCAAGGACGAGCTAGGGTTACTTGCCCAGTCAGCGCCCTAGTTTTTAACACGGCGAGCGATCCCAATCAGCAAGCCACGAGGGCGGGTGACTTGGCACCACATCGGTGAACACAGCCCCGCAAACCGGCGAAGGACGACATGCAAACGGATTTGATAGTTGGAGGTTGTAAGATTCCTGATTTTGTAAATCAAGATTGAAAAGCGAACGACTTTAATAGTTGAAGGTTGTAAAATAGACTTTTCTTTTATTTATCAGGAGCCCTTGCTTGACTTGCATCTTGACGTACAAACGCTAGGCCATGGCCCAGGAGGATTAAGCTACGAGAGACATTGGACTTGAGCCCATAAAATGAGTGACACAAGAAAATGGGCCGAGACGTCATGTAAAATCACGGCCTTGCTGTTAGCCCAGCCCATCTGTTGAGGTGTGGACAGCAGAGTAGGCAGAGCGCCGCGATGCAGGCCGGCCACAGCGCTTTTGTGCGAGAAATTCTATCTATTTTCTGGAGATTTCAAACCAATTGGATGCATGAGATTTATTGCCGACTGGACTACAGGAGGGCGAGGGATGGAATGCTAAACGAATTTGAATTTCAAATGATCTTTCCTCTTAAATCATGCATCAAATTTGAAATCTGCTTGAACCACTGCATTTATTTGAATTAATCCAACAAAATGAGATCCAATATATATTTTTAATTTGATAATTTTTCTTCTCAACATTTTTCAATATAGTAGTTCAACATGTCATTCCAACATTTGTATTATTCCATTTCAACTTTTTTTCAAGGAAACAAATGAATTAATTGTTCCAAAGTATCGAAATAGTTTTCACAGATGTTGATTCGATTTGACACAGATGATGAATCTGGTATTACAAGAGTTCGAATAGAATACCAAAATAAAAATATAATAAACAAAAAACACAAAACAGAGTCACAGTTGATTCTCCTTTGGCTGACGATAAGGATCGGTATTGGTTGCTTTTGTTGTGCTTTCTGCTGCGCTTGCGCACTGCCTCCGCTGCTGGTGGTGGTGTGCGAATATGCGTTTTGGGCTTTATGCCGCTGCATAAACGGGCCATGATAGGCCGTGCATGTACGCCTTATCTAACTTCTAGAAGGTGGGCCGCATACTGCTGTGTTGCTGTCACGTTGAGGCGGGCCCGATCAGATGTACTACGCCTTAGAGCAAGTTTTATAAGCACGCCCGCAGCCGGTTGGGAGAATCGCCAGTATGGCTGGGCGTTCGGGTTACCCGAAAAGTTCGGGTCGGGTATTTCGGGTTTCGAAAATTTCGGGTTTTGAAAAATAGAACCCGAAATTCGCTGGCAAAAACCAGAACCCGACAATTCGGGTACCCGAAAATTTCGGGTTCGGGTTCGGGTTACCCGAACTACCCGAATTGCTGAACTCTGAATGACAAAACTGAGTAACTGAATAAACATGCACAGTCGCTAGTATACATGTTCAGAGATAAACATGAGGTTTTCAGAGATAAACAACACTACCAGTACATGACCAAACTGACAGTTTACACTTTACACTTCAAATATCACAATTAATAAATATAGTTTTGAAGCACCCAACACTCCAACAGAGATAAACATGACTCCCATGAAGATGAAGCTGCGCCTCCACCCTCCAGGCACCAAAGTCCAAACCACCCAGGCAGGCAGGCAGGCACCCACCAGCAGTCCAGCACCATGCACCACGGCACCAGCCTACATGCAAAGGCACACAAAGCAATAAGACAGGGATGCAAATTAACAATGACAATGATAATATTACCTTCTAAGATGTAGACGACCCGGGTTTGGAGATGGACTTGGAGTTGCTTCCTGTTGGTGTTGCTTGTGTTTTCTCAGTGGAAGCCTCTTTTTCTTTCCCTTTTCCTTTGCCAATATTCTGAGCTTTATGGTTACCAAATTCTTCAATTAACTCTACAATGACAGGAATCCAAGCAATGAGTAAAATTTTACAATGATGCAATGCAACAAATGCATAAATGAGTTAAGTAAAATTATGTACCTTTTTCCATCATTTCTAATTCCTCCATATTCTCTTGGATGTCAATAGGAGTTCCTCTCCTCAGCCAATCCTGTGCACAAATTAGAGCCTCTACCATGAATGGAGTAAGAGAAGTACGGAAATCATCTAAAATGCGTCCACTTGTGCTGAAAGCGGACTCTGATGCTACTGTGGAGATAGGTATAGCAAGCACATCACGAGCCAAGTGAGCTAAAACTGGAAGCCTGGGTGCGTTGTCTCTCCACCAAACAAGGATGTCAATCTTCTTGTTCCTTTCCTCTGTATCTTCACTAAGATATTTTTCAAGTTCTGATTTGGCTGTGTTGGTGGAACCACTTTCCATCCTCATCCTCTTTGCTATTTTTTCAGCAAGCATGCCTTGTCTAGCTCCACTTGATTGATTGGGATTATTTACTTCAGTTTGTACTTCACTTGGAGCATGAATTTGCCTATATTCATCAAACAGCTCACGGAGACAAGATTTAATAGCTGCCCAAACTAGCTGTCCTCTTTCCTCACCAAAGATTTCTTCAACAGTCAATTTGGTATACAAAGATAACTTGTATCTTGGATCAAGAACTGCAGCAATGAAAATCAGTAAATTAATGTTCTCCTTTGCTTTTCCCTTCCCCCTCCCCCTCCTCTCACTATCCCTTTCACTCTCAGCCTCTTGCTCCTGCTCTTTATTGGTGTGCCAAACTCCCCAATATTTGTCAAATTTATCTTTCATTCTCTTGCCCATTGATACTTGTAGATTATTTGTACTATTCATCCAAGCTTGAATCAGCAAGTGCACTTCCCCAATCTCTTGAAATAATGTATTAGAGGTGACATGGAGACTTGAGGAGACACGGACAGTAAGATCATGAAAATGCTCTAGAAATTCTGCCATTTTCTTGGCCCTATCCCAATCAGATTCATCCGGGTGACCAGGTCCTTCTCTCTCTTCGGATAGGTCAATAACAAAAGAGTAGTCATCTTCAACAAGCCTTGTAAACACCTTCTCATAGGTTATTGCAGATTTCAGCATAAGGTATGTGTAATTCCATCTAGTTGGGACATCAAGCTTAAGAAATGCCTTGCTGTCCACCTTCTCTTCCTCAGCAATTTCCCTAAACTTTACCAATCTTGAAGTCCCATTCTTAATCCATTTAATAGCAGCCCTAACACGCTTCACAGAGAGGTCAACTTCTTTCAATCCATCTTGCACAATGAGGTTAATGATGTGTGCAGCACACCTCATGTGCAAATACTTGCCACCAACTATGTTGGTCCCCTGCAGCTGTCTCCTCAAAAAAGCCACACCATTGTCATTAGCATTGGCATTATCAACAGTGACAGTCATTACTTTGTCCAAACCCCATTCAGTCAAGCATCTAAGCAAGTTTTTCCCAATATCCTCTCCCTTATGCCCTTTTACCTTGAAAAAACTGATCACTTTCTTATGCAGCTGCCAATTATCATCAATAAAGCTCGCAGTGACAGTCATATAGCTATCTTGCTGCTGAGAAGTCCAACCATCCGTTGTTAAGGAAATTCGCTGACAAGAATCTTTAAAAAATTTCTTCAGCTTGGCTCTTTCTTGAAAGTAAAGACGTACAATATCCCTGGTGCAGGTTCTTCTAGATGGTAATTGGAATCGTGGGCAGGCTTTGCTCATAAATTTCCTAAAGCCTGACCTCTCACCCATAGAAAAAGGCTCCTCATCTTCTACAACCATCTCAGCAAAAGCCGCTCTAAGTGCATCTTGATCGAACCTCCATGTGGTAATACCTTCCCCTTGCAATGTGCCTTGTTTTGGGTCATTCTCGAACTTGTTAGGATTTCGTGAGCAAGTTTGCAAGTGTCGAGACAACGAAGATGTACCATGTCCCTTTGATTCAGCCTTCATTTTGCGAGTGCAATATTTGCATTGTGCAAACTTGAGAAAACCCTTGTCACCCTTGATCTTGTTGAAATGATTCCAAACATTTGACCTTGGTGCCATTTGCTTCCTTTCCTTCTCTTTCCCTGTGTCATTCTCAAGATCAATGACCTCCTGATTAGCAGCTTGTCCATTCGACTGTGATGGCTGTGAATCTTGAATCTCCATTGGCACAATTGAATTATCATGGCGAAACTCAGTGTTCATTGACTGGGTCTCAGTCTCAATATTATCTTCAGTTTCAGGCATCTGAAAAACAAAGAACACTCATGTTCTACTGTGGTAATCTCTGATCAAATCAACAGAAAAATGTCCTACTAATGTTCTACTGTGGTAATCTCTGTTCAAATCAACAGAAAAATGTCCTACTAATGTTCTACTGCGGTAATCTCTGATCAAATCAACAAAAAAATGGTCTACTAATGTTCTACTGTGGTAATCTCTGCTCAAATCAACAGAAAAATGTCCTACTAATGTTCTACTGCGGTAATCTCTGATCAAATCAACAAAAAAATGGTCTACTAATGTTCTACTGTGGTAATCTCTGCTCAAATCAACAGAAAAATGTCCTACTAATGTTCTACTGCGGTAATCTCTGATCAAATCAACAAAAAAATGGTCTACTAATGTTCTACTGTGCCACTGTGGTAATCTCTGATCAAATCAACAAAAAATGGTCTACTAATGTTCTACTGTGCCACTGTGGTAATCTCTGATCAAATCAATAGAAAAATGTTCTACTAATGTTCTACTAGCATAAATACTAACTAGAGTCATGGTCTAAAATCAAAATGTCTCATGAAATTCTAGTGAAACACACACAGAAAATAACCTAAGGTTGTAACATTGATGGAATTAATAGTTGACTGACAATCACTGTATATGGGTACAATCAAGAAATTTAGATATATAGTTATATCTCAGCTGTGTGATACATATCTTGGGTCCAGGCATGCAACCCCTAACAGGGAAATATTTCTGCCCACAAGTATCCAGTTCCCTTCCAAATTCAAGTGTAGCGCAATACCATGATCGCACAAATGATTTGCTAGAGGACATGAAGAAATCATATGCTTTCAAAGGCTAAATGCACAAGGCAGTTCAAACATACAGACAACTGAAAATCTTCCTGCATTTATCCTTGTCAGTTTAGCACTAATTCTATTATATTATACTCCATTTTACTTCAGGCTATCCCTTTCAGGTTACTACAGCCCCCCCTATATTATACATAGCTCTACACGCGACTAACCACGAACATGCGTTTGATCGAACGACGAACTCAACTCTGAATCGATAGGCATGTACAGATCCGAAGCAAAATCAAGCCCATCGCGAAAACTGCTCAACCGAACACCATCACCGGCACAGAAGGCACTCACGGAACACGGGACGGACGAACACGGAATGGACCATACTAGATCTAGACTACCATGAACAAGTAGAAGAAAAGTGAATGACATACGTTGCAAGATTCCTCCGTCGGTGGTGCCGTTCTTCGGTCGTCTTCCCGGCTCGAGGTCTTGCGGAAGCCGGAGCCGCCGGGGGGACGCCGGGAGGGGCCCTGCAGACCGGTCAGAAGCGCCGGGGGTCAGAAGCGCCGCTGGTCTGCACCTCGCTGCGGCGCCTTGGGGGGAGGCCGGGAGGGGGCCTGCACCTTGCAGACGGGCGGCGTGAGCCGGTGACGGGCTGACGGCGGTCGGCGCGCGAGGGGCGGACGGGACGGGGAGAAGGGGCATCGGCGCCTCGCTGGAGTCGCTGCGGTGCCTTGGGGCCTTAGGGGGAGGCCGGGGGGGGACCTGCACCCTGCAGACGGGCGGCGTGAGCCGGTGACGGGCTGACGGCGGTCGGCGCGCGAGGGGCGGCCGGACGGGATCACGGGACGGCGACTCGCGAGGGGAGGGGCGCTGGCTTCTGGCTTGTGGCGGCGTGACTGGGGTGGGGCGGTGGGGTGGGGGACTGGCCGACTGGGGGTGCCGCCGTGCCGGGGTGGGGGTTAGGGTTGAGAGGATTGATGGGCTGGGCTGGGCTGGGCTGATTTCATACAATGAGTACACATCAATGGGCTGGGCTGATTTCGGGTAGTTCGGGTAATTCGGGTACCGTAGCCCAATACCCGAACTACCCGTAATAATTTCGGGTACCGTGGGTTAGAACCCGAATTGGGGTTCGGGTTTTTCGGGTTCGGGTTTTTCGGGTTCGGGCTCGGGTTTTTCGGGTTCGGGCTTCGGGTTTCGGGTATTTTGCCCAGCCATAATCGCCAGCGTGGTTAGTATTTATGGCGGCAGCGGCAGCCAGCGGACAGCGCATGCGGCCACCGGCCAATGGGAGCAGCTCGCGCGCGAGTGCAGCAGCAGCGCAGCGAATGGGCGCAGCGCGCGCGCATCCGCCGGCTTCCAGCCGGCGTTTTGTGAGACGCCCGCAGCACATTCTCTCTAGGTTTCTCTCTCCGCCAGCAATGATTTTTTCTACGTGGCTTCGCTCCCAGCCGCTGTCACGTTGAGGCGGGCCCGATCAGATCACGTAAGGTTCGTGTGCTAGGTGGCTACTCCCTCCGTCTCTAAATAATTTTTATTTTTGCTTTCCGAAAAATAATTTTGATTAATTTTATATAAAAAATATTAATATTTATGATACATAATTAATATCATTAGATAGATTTTTTAATTTAGTTTTTTAACAAATTTATTTGGAGATATAAATATTGCATGTTTTTCTACAAATCAAGTTAAACTTGTGGTACGCACACCGACGGTGATATTTAAAAAGAGACAGAGGAAGTAGGTATGAACGAGGTCTAGCTACGACTTGGACCCTCCTCAAAGGAAAAAAAAAGCTACGACTTGGACAACTCTTTAATGTCCTGACGGAGTAGTGAGCTGCAATTGCTCAAGCAGTCTGGTCGAGTCGATCTCGCGACGCGGAGGAGGACCCGGACGAGCCCGGAGCCGGCCAGCCCGCCGTCTCGTTAGCGGCGGTACGCGGCCGCCCCGTTCACGACAAGCCGCGCGGCCAGCGCGCCCCGGCCGGCTCGCCGAGCGCAGAAAGGTCAACAACCCGCAACCCCAGCCAGCGGGACACGGGACAGGCTGGCGAAGGGACCGCGCGGCCAACAACCCGCAACCCCTTAATATTTCAAAAAAAAAAAACAACCCGCAACCCCAGCCGGACGACAGACCCGCGCCGTACTCCTCTTGCTGTGCTCCACGCAACTAGGGGGGTTGGTGATGAGACGCGGGTGCGGCGATCGAGTACCCGCGCGCCTCCTTATCGCCAGCACCGCGCGCCGGTCGCGGCCGGCCACACAGGCGTTATCATCGGCGGTCCGTCCGTTCCATGCCGCCGGCCGTGCTCCCCGCGCGTCGCGTACCGGCAGGCTCAGCCCAGCCGTGCAGCCGGCGTGGCGCCTCCTCGTCCGATCAGCTCGGCTGCGGGCGCCGGGACAAATGCAGGTGCAGGGACCGGCCGGTCGTGTCGGATCTGGACTGATCGGCCAGCCAGCGGATCGCAAGTGTACCGTGCACGGATACGTAGCTTGTTGGCTCCCTGCCAAGGCCTGTCCACATGCGTGACGTACGTGAATGTTACCCGGTGGTGGTGAAATATCTCGGCGAGATCGCCGCAGGTGCACCGCACTGGGGATGGGAAAGGGATGATGCGTCGACGTCCGATCATTCATGCCACGGAGGTGCGACACCAAGGACCGTGACGGCTAGAGCGTAAGAGCAGATATAACAATGTGCTTAAAGCTAAACTAGTCAGTATTTTTTACTGATGTGGAGGAGAGAAAGGAGGAAAGAGAAGAGAGCTTGGCTTTTATTCTAACACCAAACTTGGCACGGAAGCATAGGCATTTGTGGGCCCAAATAAAAATGTATGTGAGGAAGAGTAGAAAAAAATAAGATATAATATCACATAATAATAAAAAAAGTTTGTAGAGACAAATATGAGACAACTATTGTATAACTTAGCTCTTATCACTTGATTTATAGTCAAATACTTTGACTATATTATTAATTATGTTCTAACACATGATGGAGCCGTACTATGTGGTGACGCGGTTCGAAGTGGACATGGGATCGGACCGGCAGTGCCGGCGGCTGACCAGCCAGGTGATGGGTGATGGATGGATGCCTGCGGCTGCGGCGGGGACGTCTATATGTAGCGCGAACGAATTTGCGCTGATGCATCGCAGAAGCATCGGGCAGCCTGCAGGCGGACCTCACGGGCCGAAACTCAAGGCCCATTATTGATTCACCAAGTCTCTCACTAGTAAAATGGTCTGATCGTATATTCATCTTCAATAGGCCAACGAGCGCATGAGGCATGATCAACAATCTGAACATAGGGACGAACGGAAATTTAAATTCATTTGAAAAATATTAATATTATATTTTACATAAAATATAGCCCGAATCCATTTCAGATCATTTGAAAGATTTATAAATGTTCCAAAATATTCAAAAAAATTATATAACAATTTCAGAATGTTTCGATCACTATCCAAAAAATGTTGTAGTCTTAAAAAAGTTCTGAACCTATTTCAAAATGTTTAAAATATTTCTAAATGTTCCAAAATATTCAAAAGAGTTGTTTAGCATTCCAGATTGTTTTAAACATATATAAATAGGCTCATAACATTTATAAATGTTTCAAACATTTTAGAATGTTTCAAATTGTTCAAAAAAGTTGTAAATCCATTTCAAAATGTTTGAAACATTCAGTCGAAAAAAATGCTTGAAAATTCATAAACATCAGTATATTTAAATACTTCTTTAGTTGGAATAATTTGTTGGTGAAGCGGAAACTACTATAACTCTAAGAGGAACAAATGTTACAAATTCAAGCTATTGTTTCGAAACAAATGAAAATGTTCAGCAAAAGATATTCTAAAAAGCAAATAGAAAACACTTTGTTCTGAAATATTCTAACTAGTTCAGTAGATTGTCCTGTTTTCAGAATGTTCTGGAACTTTCAGTTTATTCCGAAACATTTAGCGTTCTGGGAACATTTCAAAAATGTTCTGGGCAATTTTCAAGATTGTTCTGAAATGTTCAAATTTGTTTTCGGGACGTTACAAAAGTGTTCCAAAATATTAAGACATTTTCAAAAGTGTTCCAAAACATTCTGACTTGTTTAGTAGATTGTTCTATTTTTGGAATGTTCTGATACTTTTAGTTTATTCCGAAACATTCAGATTTGTTCTGGGAACATTTCAAAAATGTTGCGGAACATTATGACGTTTTTAAAATGTTCCGAAACTTTCAGTTTACTCCGAAACATTCAAATTTGTTCTGGGGACAATTCAAGATTGTACTAGAAAATGTTCTGGAAAATTTTCAAGATTGTTCAAAAAATGTTCAGATTTGTTTCTGGGACATTTCAAAAGTGTTTCGAAATATTTAGACGTTTTCAAAAGTGTTCCGAAACATTTTGACTTGCTTAGTAGATTGTCCTATTTTCATAATGTTCCGAAACTTTCAGTTTATTACGAAACATTAAGATTGGTTCTGGGAACATTCAGATTTGTTTTTAAAACATTTCAAAAAATGTTTTAAAATATTAAAACATTTTCAAAAGTGTTCTGAAACATTCTGACTAGTTTAGTAGATTGTCCTATTATCAGAATGTTCCGAAACTTTCAGTTTATGCCGAAAACATTCAGATTTGTTCTGGGAACATTTCAAAATTGTTCTGGACAAATTTCAAGATTGTTCCCAAATGTTCCCATTTTAAGTCATTTTTTAGTTATTTGGAACAATTTGATGATGAAACTAGAACAATTTCATTATCCTTAAAAACATAAATTATTTTGAATCAAATGGAAAAAAAGTTCCACATAAAAAATTAATCCGAATGTATTCTATCAACAATAGAACTTGTTCTGAGAACAAAATAAAATGTTCCGAGAACAAGATAAAATGTTTTGGACAAATAAATTGTTCTGGAATGAATAAACATATTTTAGAAAAATATCATTGAAGTATAGCAGAATAAATTTGACAGCAACTTTGGACAAAGTTGGTTGCTAGCGCAGGAAACCAAAGAAGAAAAAAGAAATCGGCCAATGAAAAAATAGCTGAAGGTACATGGGCGTGATCCGTGGCTCTCCCTCCAGTCCCCTTGTGCGACAGCTCGGCCCCTGATAGCATATGCGATGAATAGAATTGCCCGCTGCGGCTGCGGCTGCGGCTGCGGCTGCGGCTGGTGGTGGCACCAACGAATCACGCGAGGGACGGATGGGCGTTGCTGCGTTGGGGCATGGCTTGTCGCTGTGAAATTAATTTCTCGTACTACACGCGCTTGGGCGCTGGGCGATTGGGATGATGGTGCCTGCCATCCGCGAGCCGTCTAAAAGCAGATACAATAATAGATTTATAGTTAGTCAACAATTTTGGTGATATGGAAGGGAGAAGGGAGGAGAGAGAAGAGAGCTTGACTTCTAATTAGGCCGCCTCCAACGGTACTAGCGAAATCGCCAACCAAGTTGGAGCTGTTAAATAATAAAAAACTAAAAAGACGTCCCTCCGGTTCTTGTTTTGCGTTTCTGCTTTCTCACATACCTGCGACAAACGTGCTATAAGCTAGCAGCGAGATAAGAGCTGGCGCAGCAATTTTCACGGTTTCTCTCACCTCCAGCTCAGCTTAAGCCAGCGATATCTCCCCTTGTTGGAGGAGGCCTTAAGCACCAAGCTGGGCACGCATGCATAGGTAATAGTGGGTCCCAATAAAAATCTACTATATGAGAACAATAGGAAAGAGAATGAAACTATATAATAAAAAAAAATATTTGAAAACAAGTAAGAGCTTAATTATTGCATAGCTTGACTCTTGTTACTTGGTTTATAGCCAAACACTTGGATTGACCTCCTTGTGATGAGGCCGGCCGGAGTCATGCAAGATTATGCTGACCGTATATGATCAGTCTTAGTACACAGTTTTATGACATAGTTGTCTACTTCATGTTGATGTGACAGGAGTAGATTGAAGACTAGGTAACTGTGATAGATGGATTTCATGGTAATGAAATTCTCCTCATATCTCATAAAACTACATTTTTTTCTCTCCTTACCATGTCAGCAAAATTCATGATATTTAATGTCATGAAACCTCCATTGAGACTGACCTAAGTTGAGCAACGCAACCCGCAGTGATGTGCAGTGTGCTACTATCCCTTCGTAGAGCAACGCTACCTCCATTGAAATTGACCTAAGTAGAGCAACACAACCCGCAGTGATGTGCAGTGTGCTACTATCCCTTCGTAGATTATAACGAGAGTATTTTATTGGTGGTCCACGTGATGGTGGCATGCATGCATCTCGTAGTAGATGAAACGAAAAGGCACATATCATCTAACTCTTGTCATCGTCTCTTAGCGGTTGGCGACATGTCATGCTTTCTCACTTGCAACCACAATTTGTTTAAAGAATACTACTCAATAACGAAGGATGTATGCGCGGTGTGCGTGAGTCTTCTTAGTTATTACCTCAACTAGCAGATGCGCGCCGCCTGAAAACTGGAGCGCCCAATGCAACTGGATTATTCCACGGCTTGTGCGTGCTGGAGCTGGGTCACATGGTAGCACGGCGATGCGCTCGCTCATCACGAATCAATGCAAAAGGCCACGTCGATCCCACACGGATGCCAGACTGCCCATGGTCAGTGGCCGCTGCGGCTAGCAGTCCGATTGATCGATCGATCAGCACGCTCGGTGGTGAACAGGCAGTCCGGGCGATTCGCATCCGCCACGGTGAGCGCACGAGCAAGAGTGCACGGCAGTTGGCTCGGCGCCCGGCGTTCCATCGGTCGGCTGCACTAGGCCGGGCCGCAGCCCGCGCCACGACGACCGAGAGCCTCGCCTCCTTATCACAACCACGCCGCCTACCAAACTGCGCGCGCGAGCGTGACACGGGCTCTGAGCCGCGGGGACGCGGGCTTATCATCGCCGGGACCGGAGGAGGTCCCCCGTACCACCGGCTGCAGCCCAGCCTCAGCTGGCGTGGCGTGGCCAATTAGCTATCCGCCTCTTGCCCTGCCCGGGCTCGCCAACTTGCGCAGGCTGGCTGGTCTGGACGGACGCGGATCGCCGGATCGGCCGGCCCGGTGGTCCATCGTGGGGTTGGCTAGTTTACGGTCAATCCTAGAAACAAGTTCCCTTATGGTCGATTTTCAGACTGTTTGTTTTTTTTCTATTTTAGTATTTTTTGTTGTTTTTTATTTGAAAAAAAAATCAAGAGAAAAATTGAAGAGGTAGAAAAATTTTATTTTAGTAATTTTTGTTGTTTTTTATTTGAAAAAAATTCAAGAGAAAAATTGAAGAGGTAGAAAAATTTTGACGAGAAAAATTTTAGAGAGAAAATTTTGAGAAACAAAAATTGAGAAAAATTTTGCGCTCAGAAAAAAAATTAGGTAAAATATTTTGCATCCGAAAACAAAAAAAAGCTCAAAGTAAAAAAAAATACATCAAAAAACAAAAAGAAACTTGGGTAAAAAAATTTAATTTGGGATTTTTAAAAAAAAACTTTGCATCCGCCAATAAAAAAAAGGAAAAAAAAACACCGCCAGCCGGGGGACTCGCCTCGCCGCCGAACCCTGCCGCCGCTGCCGCGTCGCGAGCGGAGCTCCCCCGCCTCCGCGCATGGAGATCCTCGCCGCCACCTGTGCGTGGAACTCCCCCGCCGCCGCGCTGCGAGCGGAGCTCCGCGCTGCCGCCGCCGCCGGGAATGGATCAGAGGGTGCAACAGGAAAAGAGAAGGGGGAAGGAGCCGGGACTGAATCTGAGCGGGGACGGCCGCCAGTAGTGCTTGCCGAGCGGGGACGGCCGCCAGTAGTGCTTGCCGGGCCATTTGACCTCGGCTGTCTAAAGTTTTTGGTTTAGTCTCTGCTAACCTACCTGATAGGCTGATATGCTAAACGGTTCCTATCTCATGCGCCGAAGAACGAAGTGTTTTTTATAGTTTACAGTGAGTGCTCGGGGATTCTTCGTAGCAGATTCATTCATTATATATCTCTCTCGGCAACCATGTGCATATAAGTATAATACTATAACCCCGTCGGCGATTGTTAAAAAGGTTAGTAAATAGTATTGTAGGTAATACCGTCCGCCGCTTCAGTGAGACGCTTAGCAAGAAATTGTTGATGTTATTGTTGTGATTTATCATGGACTAACAATCGCATCACTTGTCTTTAGGAAATTCCGCCCAGCCAATTCGAGCAATGCAAGATGATGTGCCTCGCTGCAAGTATTATGTAGATGCATAATAATGCACCGCGCAGGTACTGATGCCACGGATCCTACTAGACTCTCGTGGAAGAAACGAAGAAGCACGTATCACTCAACAACCTCTTGTTTTTGACGCCACATGCTCTCAGTGTAATATAAATAAATGCCCTTTTCCCAGTAAGAAAACTTATCAGCGCATTTATAATTTTATATAAGCACCTTATTGGAGTTGGTTGAAACGGCGGTTGGGTTGGACGTATGTGGGCGCGCCGAGCTAGCTAGCTGTGGCCCGTGGTTCTTGGCTAGAGATTTGTGATCGAATTGTGACGCAGATGCGCGCCCACGGCAAAACGTGATGGTCCAACTGGACTCCACGCCCCTGCAAGATGCCCTAGTTTTGTGCTGGAGGCACTGTTCGCTGTGCTGGTGCTGGAGCCTGCTGTTGGAGTGGTGTGAGAGAAAAACACTGTTGACTGGCTGGAGACTGTTGGAGCAGAACAAGTCTTTGTCGCTACGTGCCGGTGGAGCAGTAGTCAGCGGTGAACCCGTCCCCCCGGTCAATTACCAGCAACCTCGGCGGTCGACGGGGCGCGCGGACGGAGACCACTTGCTTGGAACCGGCCGGATCAAAACTTCGGACCTTTGACTTCGCGGTCAGGTAAGCCGTTCCCAGAAGATGGCATTCATTTTCTGAAGGAAATACTCTAAGCTAAGAGGCGAATTGCCCGGCAAGTTTTCACCAAACACCTTGCAAATGTGTTGGACTTTTCTCCACCTTTGAATTCTTTTCGACAAGAAGAGGCCCACAAGATGGAAAGACTATTCCGGTCACAGTATACAGTATACTATTCCCGTAAATAAATCCCTCCGAAATCACCGCATGCAGAGTACTACTATTCCGATCCGTTTCCCTTCCGCCAGAACAGCGGCCGGGTCTCGCGTTCCCACGGGCCGGCGAGCGCGCGTGCTGACTCGGATCCACATCCCCGCACTGCGTGCGCCGCCGCGAAACGGTGCGCCGACCCGACCGGATATTTGCTGGTGCACGATGCGGCGGCTCTGCTCTTACCTCCTCGTGCAGGGGCCGGGCCCCGCCGGCGCCGGCGAGAGGGAACGTTCGAGCGATGGATGTCGCGCGCGGTGGGCTCGCCGTGGGTCCCATTCGATCTCGTGCCAGCAGAGAGCTCTTCAGACCGCTCCCTCCGGCGTCGAACGTGCGGGTGACGTGTCGTCGGAGCCGACGGTGAACTGACGGCCTTCACCACATACGTTTCTCGTAGCCTATCCGCTTGGACAGCATTGGTCAGCATTCGGCAACGGTAACAATGCAGCAGGCGTACACGCGCCGTGAAAATTCGAGGTGCTCGAAGCTCGAGATCCTAATTTGCCAGCACCAAATTGCTTAAAAAAACAATTTGCCAGCACCAGTGGGTGGTAATTCACTAATTCGGTGGGCAGTTTGTCTCTGCTTCGTGGACAAACTTTTGCGAGACGATCAGCCTAAGCATGATTAGCGCAGCAATAATCGTCGGAAAAGAGTTGATGCGCCGCACGCCTCCCGTACCGCCCGAGGCCTTCCACGTACCGCACTCGTGGCAGACCCTGCCTCCAAGTAATCCAAATAGTGCATCTGGTAGGTACACGTCGCTCGATCGATCTCCGGCAAGAAAGAAGTTGATCGACACGGTTCGTTCCCCCCCCCCCCCCCCCCCCACACACTTTATTCTAAAAAAACAAGAAATCCTCAGCCTCTCCAGCCCACGGCCGGAGCCGCCTTTAGATTTTGGTTCGGGCACACCATGGTGCGACTAAGAGATGAGCCCCAGGATGCACGCGCCACCTAACCCACCGGCCGTGACCGAGATGGACCCTCTTCCAGTCTTCTCCACCCGATCCTTCGAGATAAGCTTATAGACTGGAGCGCCCGCCCGCCACGTCTCCCCGTTCCGTTCCCGCCGATGCACCGCTGCGACGGGGCGCACGCAGCCTCTCTGCACGGCGCACCGAGACGGTGGCACGTCCGGCCGAGCCCCGCTTTAGAATAACCGTGGCGGTCTTGTCCTGTCCGGCGGCCACGCGCGGGATTCCCGACCAGCTCCTCCCGAGGCGTCGGGGGTGGCCATAAAACTAGTGGGGAATCCTAAGATTGAGTTGAGCGATTATTGCCGATTGGGTTCAGGATTAGCTTACGCCTGGTGATTGGGATGATTTTTTTTTTATAACAGGTGATTGGGATGATTGATGCATTGGTGACATCACACCACACCCAATCGCTTGATAATTTGCACGAAAACGACGCTGGTTTTGGATTGGCTTATTTTCTGTTTTCCTGAAATTAAAATGTTTCTCCCTATTAAAATGTTATAGGTTCATATTTTGAGCATATACTAGACATTACTCCCTCCATCCAACTATCCAAGGTCCATTAGAAAATCTGAAAAATCCAGATATGCAAGGTCTAATTTGATTTTTTCTCAGGAGTGACGCTTCAAGAATCGATGCGGCAGTAATTCATCGCATGCATGTCTCGAGAGTGAAAGCACATGCAGAGAGTAATTGAATCCGCAATAAACACATGTTGTTTTTTTCCAAGAAAAACTAATGACGGGAGTGCTTTCTTTGGTCTTTGAGCCAAACAAAAATAGGTCTTGCATAGATGAATGGAGGGAGTAAAATTTTAGGGCGATTAAATGAAATGTGCTTCCTTCTCTTCATCTCTCGTTGACCATGTTTTTTAATTTTCGATATTATTGCGGCATACATAGGATTTCATGGGACATTATTGCGCTACTCCACACCAAGATTCTTATTGTAGCCATCTTCTTGTTCATTGATAAACTAATACTTTTATCTACATCATATTCGTTGATTATGTGACTGTTATTCATCAATAATGTCAACAGCATCGCGCTAGCCGTGTCTCGTCCACCAACCTTGATCACTTGAGTGGCGCTTGCCGTGAGCTCCGCGATTGAGTCCATCTCACAATTTTATAGCCCTCACATCTAAAAGCTTAACCCCAAACCTCAAATCTTGACTTTGCTAGGGAAAGAAGTGATGTGGCTTGATTCGATCGTCGCATTCCTCGATGCCTACGAATTTACGTGATGGGCTTCTTAACATATACTTCATCCGTTCCAAATTATAAATCATTCAAAAAATCTTGGAAAGTCAAACCATCTCAAAATTTGATCAAAATTATAGAGATACACATAAAAATTTATGACATCAAATAAGTATACTATGAAAATAAAGCTAACAAAGAATCTAATGATATTTAATTGGTATCATAAATGTTATTACCTTGATATATAAATTTGGTCAAACCTGTAAAACTTTGACTCTCCAACATTCTTGAAATGACTTATAATTTGGAATGGAGGGAGTAGTACTTAGCATAATATAACATTTTCCAAGGGGTGACGGAGGGAGTAGTACTTAGCATAATATAACATTTTCCAAGGGGTGACGTCAAAAGCATTGCAAAAGCATGAAAAAAAAACAAATTTGGTAGGTGTCATAAAAACATGGCAAAAGCAAAACCGGTGGGTTAGCCACGCCGATGTGCTCCCATATAAACTCTCGCTATCGTGTCGTTTTGTACGTACATCGGGCGATGACCTACGTACGCCACGTGTATGTACTATCCACATTATCATGACCCAAATCCCTTTTAATCCAAATTTGGGTGCCGGGCTGACTTCAACAGAAGGAGGCAAATGTATTTTGCCTCTCCACGCAGCACTGTTCACGCGAGGAGCACCCTCCAACAGACGAGCCATACGCGAGACTCATTTTGCATCCGAGGAGAGAGGCGATGCAAAATTGCATTCCCTCTCTCCTCGAATGCATCTGCTCTGCCCCGGCGTCCGCGTCGCGTGCTGCTCCGTGTCGCGCGCCACCGGCCATCACGCCGTCTTGCACTCAGCAGTGACGTGGCGGGCAGAGCGCCGCCGCAGGCGAGCAGGCCGAGCCAGGGAGGAGGAGTGCGACGAGGGAGACGACGGCACCGCGGCAAGGAGCGGCCGGCGCTGCCACAACCGCCTCCCGAGCGACGGCGACGGCGAGGAGGAGCTCCCTCCCCTTCTCTCCCTTGGCCCGCACCACGACGCAGAGGAGCAGGGGAGGCCGGGCCTTCTTCCTCTCCGGCGGATCCCGGGCGGCGGGGCGGAGGAGGACGGCGCGTGTCGCGGCGCCGCAGGAGCCGACGCGGCGGCCCGGTTCTCCTCCTCGGACCTCGCGGGTGGAGGAGTCGCAGCGCCCCGCGCGGATCCGGCCGTGGCCCGCGCGGATCCGGTCGCGAGGAACGCCATGGCCCGGTGGAGCACCCCGGTGACCCGGCGCAAGGCGGCGTTGTGCGCCGAGCGCGGACGCGAGTGCCGCGATGCGCGTGATCAGCAGCTCGACGGTAGATGCGAGGAGCAGGCCATCCGGGACACGAGGAGCAAGCCATCCGGGACGCCCCCGCCGCCGTTTCCTCCTGGCGCGCCATTGCCTTCCTCCTGCTCATCTCCCTGTCGCCGCCGTAGTGCAGGTCCCTCGCCGCGGACTGCGTCGATCCCAGCGCCCGCTGTCGTGTAGAGGGCCACCAGGGAGGGAGCCATGGGGAGAGGGGGGGGGGGGGAGTGAGCCGCCGGGGGAGGGAACCGCCGCCGCTAGGGGAGGAAACCGCCGGTGGGAAATGCTATCGCTGTTGGAGACGTGACCAAATACATTCACGTTGCATCACTGTGCACGCGAGGCAATCCTCATTTTGCCTCTCAAAATTGCCTCTCATTGTTGAAGTTAGTCTAACTACCACTTGGGTAAGGGCAGCTATTGCCCGCGGGTTCTCCAGCCTGTCATGCACTGTTACGTCGTGCGGCCATGCGGCCCGGGGGGTCATTGTAGAACTCTTCGGTCGATACGGCGGCTCATGCGTCCTACCGCGCCCCCCTGCACCTACCGTCCTACCCTACGAGTCGAGGCGCATGGACCCGATCGCTGATGCGTGGCCACGCCTGCTCCAGACACCCGCCCGGTCCATGGACCTTGTGCACGGTGCGTGCTATCTACGGCGGCCCACTAATCCAATCTGTTAACATTAACGAGGGAAAATCCCCGTATGGCTAAGGGTAAAGCCCGCTAGTACTTACAAATGAATCCTCCGCGTATGTTTTTGCTGATATCAAAATTGCAAAAAGGTCCCTGAAGAAGGTCCTTCTGTGATTATCGAGAGTTTTCAATGGTGTTTTTGCCAGGGAATGCCATATCCATTGCCCTTTAACGACTCCTCGTCTATTTTGGCGTCTCGCCTCCCTCTTTAAATTGCCCCCCTCTCCTCCGGCCCGAAAGCTAGCGTTTTTTTCATCTCGCCGACGGCCGACCGCCCGCACACACGCGTCAAGCGATTTCCCGGGCGATTCGCATTCCCGTGGAGTCATTCGGCGGAGGCTGCGATTGGGGATTGGCGGCCTGCGAGGCGTGGAGCCAGGAGCTCGCGGAGGAAGCTTGATCCGGGGGCCGAGCTTTCGGGGGATTGATTGGTTGGGTTCCATCTGCGGAGGCCGGGCAGGGAAATCGTTGCGACTGGAGGCCGCGGAGAGGAGGCATGGGGGCGTGGGTGTCGGGCCTGCTAGGAGGGGCGGACAGCGCGGCGGCGGCGGCCGCCGGGCCTGCTGCTGTGGGCCTGGGCGACCTGCCGGAGCTCTGCGCCGCCCAGGTGCTGCTCCGCCTCGACCCGCCGGAGATCTGCCGGCTCGCGCGGCTCAACCACGCGTTCCGCGGCGCGGCGGGGGCGGACTTCGTGTGGGAGGCCAAGCTGCCGGAGAACTACCGCTACCTGATGGAGTTCGTCGGGACCGGCGAGGAGGGGAGGCGGCGGCGGCGGCGGGCTGGGAAGAAGGAGATCTACGCCAGGCTCTCCAAGCCTGTGCCTTTCGGTGACGGCCAGAAGGTGATACTTCTGCTTCTCCCCTTTTGACTTTCTGAGATTTATTGTAGCGTGAGTTGAAAATTTTATGAGTGGTCGTTTGGAGGATTGCAACCCGTCATCCTTGAATTGGTCTTCCGTTCTGTCCTCAAAACTGAGCCTGTCCTTGTATCGACCCCTCGAGTATTTTTCCTGAGTTGAATACTGTAAGAGATAAGGGAAGGACGAAGTAAACTCAAATTGGAGGCAGGGAATGATTAATTAGAATATGACCATATGGGATTTACGCAACTCAGAGCTTGAAATGATTTGAATTACTGTCCCGAGTCGTCCGATGTAGGGAGCTTGCTATTTTTTAGGACTAGAAGTACATATATTTGTGGGATAGAAAATGAACAGGTTTGCTGAAGTGTACGTGTTTGCTACCTGTAGGAATTCTGGCTGGACAAGATCAAAGGCATGATTTGTATGGCACTGTCCTCAAAAGCATTGGTGATAACTGGGATTGACGACAGAAGATACTGGCAGCACATGCCAACTTCAGAATCAAGGTGAATATGGGGTTTGATATAATATTTACTAATGTTTCGTTGATTCAGTGTGTGGTAGTTTTGTTAAAAAGATGATATGGTGGCATGATTGCGATGGAATGGGCTGAAGATATTTCCACATGGTGTGATTGACCTGTTCCTTGTTTCTTCATCAAACACTTCATTCATTCACTTATATTATTTTCTCAAACATGATTTAGTACTTGGATGGATAAGCTTATTTGCTCTGGAAGGGTTTAGATACGGTTGCTTACATGTTCTAATTTTAGGATATATGTAAATTGACTACTGCCTTAGTATAAATGGTGTGAATTTAAATAAATAATTGCTTATTTCTGATCATAGTTATTGGAATAAAATGTTGCTTCCTTTGGAAGATATTGACTACAGTTGCCTCATTTAATTGGGGTCATCTGGGTTTCACTATCTTCCAATATGTTTTTATTGTAGCTCATAACTATTCCTGATACCATACTACTCAAATCAATATCTGACCAATAGCGACCGAATTTTTCATGCAGGTTCCAAACTGTAGCTTACCTTCAGCAAATCTGGTGGTTTGAGGTGGTTGGCGAAGTCGATTTCTGCTTCCCTGTTGGAACCTATAGCCTTTACTTCAGGGTTCATCTTGGGAAGTTCTACAAACGATTTGGCCGCCGCCATTGCAGCTCAGAGCATGTCCATGGTTGGAACAAGAAGCCTGTCCGCTTCCAGCTCTCAACCTCCGACGGACAGCAAGCATTGTCTCAGTGCTACCTGGAGGAGCCCGGTAGCTGGGTCTTGTACCACGCAGGTGATTTTGTGGCCTCAAAGCCCGACCAGCCGATGAAACTGAAGTTCTCAATGGCGCAGATTGACTGCACACACACAAAGGGTGGCCTGTGTGTCGACTCGGTGCTTATATACCCAAAGGGGAAGGGTTTTCAGCATGGGAGGGTGGTAAGGTCACAGAGATGAGACTGTAGGTGTTGTGGAGGTTACTCACATTAGGTTGTTTAGAGCGATTGCAGCTTGTAGCCTGATCCTATTTTTAATTTGGGCTCTAGTATGCAGCGGAGGGAAGTGTGCATGGTTGTAGAACTGAAATTTTGTGTGGTCGAGTGACCATTAGAGCCCTTTGTCGGTCCTTTCCCAAGGTCGTTTTTACCCCCCTTGAGCTGAATTGAGACTCGAGAGACTGTACTGAATTTTCGGTGATGTTCACCAAAACTTGTTATTCCTGTGGTGATATTGTTCTTGCCCCCTTTGAGCTGAATCGAGACTATTGAGATAGCGATAAATCGTACTGAAATGAGTTGGAGAATTTCGTTTCCAGTTTCTAGTTTGCTACCAATCGCCCAGTTTGTGGTGTTTTCCTATGCTTGTACGTTCTAATTTCCTATGTTTTGTGGCCATCCGTCGCGACTTGCGAGTTACAAAAGTAGTACCAATCCATGAAAGCGGAGTTTAACCTGACTGTTCCATCTTTCTTTGTCCAGTCAGTTCTGGCAGCCTCGGAGAGCTCTGACGTTGACATCCTAGGACCATTCGCCATGAACTGATGAAAGCATGGCCGCATGGGTGACGATGACAACCATCTGCTTTGTTGGTAGAGGGATGGTACACCACTACATCGAAGGCAGACAGGATTTTGCCGTCGCAGCTCGCAATACCGATCGAGATAACATACTGAATCAGTGGGCAGCAGCCCGTGTTGGCTGCGGTTTCGTTCTGAAACCGTTGCCAAATTGGCGCGTCATTCTTTTATTGCCCATAGACTCCTGCTTCACCTTAGAAATTGATCGCGCACAGACTAATCAGCGATCACATGTGCAAGTGGCGACCCCTGCGTCCCGTCGTCCCCGTCATCGCCACGATCAGGCAGCATAAAGAAATGCCCTCTGAAACTGTAGTATCAGGTGCGAACCAGTTGGGAGTTCGTTCGCAGTCAATCGCCCGGCGGCACAAGCAAAGCCGGGCATCCCGCTCACGCATCCCATTGGCACGCGGACGCGGTCGCCGTTCCCTTCCCCATCGATTTGCTGGGAGTTCCTTTTTTCTCTGAAGTTTTTGGCGCGATCTTACCCGATCAATAATGGCGCGTTTGAGCTGAGTGCGCCGTGCCGGTGCCGGTGCCGGTGCCGGTGCGGGAGGAAACCGGAGGGACCCGTAGGCGGAATCCTAGGGCAGGTGCGATCCTTGGCCGGCACGCACGTCCATCCGCTTTCGGTGCGCCCGAGGATTGTATGGATCGCTCCGCCATTGCTGTTCCTGTGGCCGACCTGCATGGATCTGTCCCGCCCTTGCCGCCATGGTGGTCCTGACGGCGTCTGTGCTGAGGCTGATGGCGCCCTTTTTCGTGGCGCCAGGCCGATGGCCGCGGCAAGGTGCTCTGCCGCTCGCCGGCCCGACGGGCAACCACTCGGCGGCTTTGTTGTTCTGAGGTCTGACCAGAGGTGCTCTCGCCGTCAGCGATCACTAGCCGGGAAAACAATGGTCGCTCGGCGGCTATCTGCAAGGACCAGTTGGTCATCAGCTTTTGCGTTGTCTGTTGGCGACTGACCCCGGTGGTTGGAAGGCGCGCGGCCTTGCCTAGGAGATCCAGATCATGTTTCCTGCAATGCTCGCAGACGCGACGGCGCTTTTGACCGAGGGAGGATATGCAAGAAGCACTACTGTGGAAGGAGCTTCTTTTGAAAAAAAAGCTATTTTCACTCTGCTTGCGACATACGTGGACTTGAAGCGTGTGGGGACGGTGGCGTCACGTGCCACGGCTGGAGGAAATAAATGAAATGGAAGGGCCGTATATGGGCGAAAAGAAGCTTGGATAAGCTGGGCCGAACACCTTTTCAGAAAAAAGCTGGGCCAAACAGGCCGAGTCCTTTGCCTATAGATGTGCCGAAGTTCAGCCCATTGAGATGCCGGCCCCAAAGGCCCAAGGGAACGAAAATCATCCAACGTCCTTCGCAGTCCAGTCCAGTAGTTGTTGCGACCTGCCACGGCCACCACCAAATCACCAATCCATTTCGCGCAGAGGAAATTGGTATTTGATACCTCTCACAAGTGGGCTTCGCCGAAATGTACCCTTTAGAGCGGGCTTCGCTGAAAAGGGCTTATCAAATGGGATCAAACTGCTAGAAAGGACTATAGGGATTTTGTAACTTTATTTACACAGGTTGAGTCAACATGAGCATACAACATTACTACTTTGCCCCTGCCCAGTTTGTAACCGATCGGATCCTTTCTTAACGTTATTTTTTCCCGTTTGGACGTACAGGTGTTGTAAAAAAAGAAAGAAAGGCCAAGCGGCATCCTGGACACCTCCAGATGCTAGCCGCAAATCCCTATCCTCACAAAGCCAATTTTTCTGATTGATTGGAAACCTGGAATTTGATATAGGTGCAAATTGTCATTGAAGAACATAGACTACTTGTTCAATTCACATCTCACATAGACAGTATGTGAACAAGAACATACGAAAAAGATACATGCACAGTGAATGCCCAAATATTTTTAGTTCTCATTTCACTTGGTCTTCAACTTCCTTGGAATCAGCTTTTTTGCTGGTGATCTCTTGGGGGGTGAATTTTGCATGGTTGCCTGCTCACCTCCACCTTCTCCCATTAGCATAGCAAGTCGACTGCAAAAGTGATATTGTCAGACATATTTCAGCTTTTAATTACATCAACACAACGTCAATAAATTGATAGTATTCCTAACCTTCTAGTCAGCCTGTGGGGGCTGGCTTGCATTATTGACTCTTTAGTTGGCTTTGATGGACTTCGGACAGCAACAATGTTTTCCTGGGCATTTGGGGCTGCACCATTGTCATCTATATTTGCTTCATTTTCATGTACATTTGGGGCTGCACCATTGTCATCTATATTTGTCTTGGTCTTTTGCTTTTTCTGGCTTGGTACTTTAGCTTTGTCACCATACTTGGTGGTGTTCTTTCTTGGCTTTCTCTTCCTGCAAAATCAATTAAAATGGTTGTAGCTAGTTTGGCACAGCAATGAATTAAAGAGATGTATTGTGTACTTGCCTTTTCTTTGTGCCATTAAGTCGGCACTTGTAGCTAGTTTCACCGTGACCCAACTCTCCACATCCGTTGCACCTTCTTTTGCCTCTAATCATCTTCTTTTTAAATTTGTCAGCCTCCTTGGCATCCTCCTTGTCTGCCTCATTAGCAGCCTCCTTGTCAACCTCCTTGGCAGCCTCCTTGGCATCCCTTTTTCCTTTGCTGCCTCCACCCTCTAGGAAGTCTTTGATCCTCAGTTTTCTGTACCTTCTTGCAGTCTTTTTATCTAGTGGTGCTCCAACCACAAAAGGCAAATCCACATTTGGCCAATGCGTCCGGTCAGGCAATGGCTCAATTATTGTATAGTATGCATTTTTGAATCTCTGAACTGAGTAGTACTCATGCACAAAATCCTCCAATTTCACATCCAAAGCTTGTTGTGCCGTAATCAAAGCTAAAGCATGCTGACAAGGCTTACCAGTGTGTTGCCACTCGAGACATGTGCACTCATTCAAATATGGCTTCACAACATGCCTATTATGAGTTGTGGTGCTGTCCCATACCTCAGCAACCAAACTATCAACCTTCACAACATACAAGTGTCCTAATCCTCTTGTCTTCATTTTTAGTTGATGCATGACAGCGGGTAGTATTTTCCCATGAAGCTTTTCTGCAATCCTTCTCCTCTTGTTCCACAAAATCATGATCATCTCTCTAATCTTGTCTGCAAGCTCAACAACAGAAAGGTCCTTCCAATCTTTAATCCAATTATTAAAACATTCGGCAAGATTGTTGGTAACATAATCACATTTGATAGCAAGGTCAAAGGCACTCCTCATCCACTTTAACTTATGATGATCGTACAGCCACTGTAATATTTCAGTGGAAGACTCTACAACAGAATTGAAGAAATACTGAAACACTTGAACTCTGTACGCTCTTGCTGCAGGATACATTTTTGAGTAAGCATCCCCACCCCACCTCTTTATAAAATTCTGCATTAGATGTCTAAAACATTCTCTTTGTTCAGAATTAGGAAACACATCCTTAACTGCCTTTTCAAGGCCTTTGCATGCATCTGTGCAAATAGCAAGTACAGGAATATCACCTAAAGCATTATGTAACTGTGTCATGAACCAAGTCCAATTATCTGTTGTTTCACCATCTATGAATCCAAAGGCAACTGGATACATCCAGTTATGGCCATCTATAGCAGTGGCTGCAGCTAAATGTCCATTCCACCTACCATTGAGTGCTGTTGAATCTATGCTGAGATATGGCCTGCATCCATTTCGGAAACCCTCTATGCAAGGCCCCAATGCACAAAAGAACCTATGGAAATACACGTTTTCATCTACCTGTTGAATGCCAATCTCGATGACACTACCAGGTGACCTCTTCATGACCTCAGCCTTCCAATTAAACAACATCTGAAAGCTGTCCTCCCAGCTGCCATATAACTTTTTCAGAGCTATTTGTCTTCCCTTGCAAACTGTGTCATAATGAATTACACATTTATGGTCATCTTGTAGCTTGTCCCTCAACTCTTTAGGTCCCATATTTGTATGTTTTCTAAGGATGACAACAGACTTTGAAGCTACCCAAGCACTTGTAGGTGTAGTAGTCCGCCTCCTTGCACTGGATGTACAATTGTGTCCAGCAATCAAAGTTGTCACCTGCAACCAATAACCAAATGAAAACAATTAACAAAAGCTCATAACTCATAACTAAACAATAAGCACATTGTAATCAGTAAATAAATACCATTATAGTCTTCCGATCTGGCTGTCTGTTCCCAAGAAGATGCCATGGGCATCCTTCAACTCTACAGTCAGCAACATATTTTTTGGGGCATGTTTTAACAATTTTTAATTCAAATTCCTCATTTATCGCAAACTGTCTTACTGCCAACCTAAACTCCTCCATGGACGGGTAAACGGTACCCAGATCCATGCTAGGCTTGTTTGGATCATATAAGATCATCCTCTCCCCTGGTATGTCATCATCAACAGGAATGGCGGCACCATGTGTATCTTCCATAGCAGGAGCTTTTCCTTTATCACCATCAGCACTAGCTGCTGCGACAGCCTCCTTAGCAGCCTGCTCGGCCTTATCATCCTCATCCCTTAAACCCAAAAGCACATACATCTGGTCTTCATCAATGAGTTCCATCCTTCCCTCTTCTTCATCTTGCCTCTCAACAATCTGCAGTGTATCCCAATCAACAAGCTGTCCTTGGTGTGGGTGTTCCGCATTTTGGAAAGTATTATCACCACCACTACCACCACCACCATCAGCAAGAGGACTCACGACAGCTAAACTAGGCTCAGGCTCCCCATCGAGCCTGGATAAAATATTTGATAAGTAAAATGAAGTTAGATGTCTAATTTCCATAAATTTTATGTGGAACTACTCAAGTTATCTGCTACTATAGTAATCTATTGCATGTTACCCACCTTGCAGACACAGAGATGTTTTCTGGATCAGATATCTCTGAAGAAAGTAGTTTCAAGCCAGTTGAATTCCATGGGCCTCCAAACTCTAGGGTTAATGAGCACAGCGGTCGGATTCATAGGTCCTGGCAAATTGAATCAAATGCACAAAATCAAAGCAAATCTGAGTACACACCTCAAGATCGAAATGAGTTCAACGCGCCATGGCCGCCGCCCGCGTGCAGAAGCGCCACCACGCCGGAGCTGCGGGCCCAAATCCGGCAGGACGAGCGCGGCGCTGCAGGCCCAAATCCGGGGCCGGACACGCGCGCCGAAGGCGGAGACAGGGACGGGCCGGGGCGCTGCCGCGCCGGGCGAGGACGGGGCGGTCGGAGCGGTCGGCGCCGGCGCAGCAAGCGGCGGCCCTCAACTCCCTTTCTCCTTTGTTGCGAGCGCACGAACGAGACTACGAGAGAACAGAGCCCCGTCCAACAAAACGGATCTCAAGCTGGTCAGGGGCAAAAGAGTAATATCCCATGTTCATGTTGACTCCAATGATATAAAAAAAATTAGAAAATCCCCATAGTCCTTCTCGGCAGTTTGGTTCTCTTTGATGTACCCTTTTGAGCGAAGCCCACTCCAAACGGGATATTTCAGCGAAGCCCACCTTGGAGAGGCATCAAATACCAATTTTCTCTTTCGCGCACGGCCACGGCGCCATGCCGCTCCTCGCCCGCGCACCGCCGCCCCACCACTCACGCCCTCTCCACGCCGCCACCGACGGGCTCCTTCCACGCTCGGCTTCGGCGGGCGAGCCCCGCCGCCGCGTTCCCCTGGCCCCCCGTGCTCGCATCCGCGTACGTGTCTCCAACTCCGACCCTCCGCAGCAGCAGGTCAACCTCTCCGTGCTCCGCTTCACCCTCGGTACCAACCCTCTCCTCCCCTCCCACTCAGCCCGCCGCCGGCGTACAGCTGCCCGCTCTAAACTGCGCTCCCGTCTGGCGCAGGGATCCCGGGCCTGGACGAGTCGTACCTCCCGCGGTGGATAGGCTTCGGCTTCGGCGCGCTCGTCGTCCTCAACCACCTGCTCTCCCCGTCCCCCACGGCCGCGCAGCTGGTCGGTCTTCGATCCTCGCCAATCCTCCGGCGGCCTGGCCCCGCGCCCCGCCCTCCTTCGCATCCACCCATAACCGACGCGCCTAACTGGTTGTGCGTGCGAACTCGCAGAGGTCCGAGGCTCTGGGGATGTGCCTGGCCGCGTTCTCGGCGACACTGCCGTTCCTCGGGAGGTTCCTAGAGGTGGGAAGGGGACTTCGTATTGGCGTTGATCAGATGGTACATTTCCGTGGGATGGTGGGGGACTGAGAATTGTTGGCTTGTTTTCTTTTTTTTTTTGGTTGATGTTGCAGGGCGCTGATGCTGCCAGCCGTGTGCCGTTGCCCGGGGGGAGCAGGCAGGTGTTCGTAATGCCTGAGAACCTGTCAGCGGTGCAGAAGGAGGATGTGGCCTGGGCGTCTTACGTCCTGCTTCGGAACACAAACACCACATCTGTGGTACGAATTTTCAGATTTTCGGACATATTGAAATTTAACTTGATGGAATTCAGCTATAATATGCCAAACACTTGCACATTTCCTATGTGTATACAGGAGCGGAGCTAGGTAGTGAGCTGTGGGCCCAGAAAAAATCCATAATCATTAATCACTTCTAAATTTTCACCACGTTAGCTTCAATATCATATATCTACTATGACGCGCTGCACCCCCTCAATTGCACCTAGAAGAATGTATGTGTGTATATATCATCAGTACTTAAAGTTAAGTAGTAGTTGCAGCGACAAATGCTTCTCAATGTGCAATTGTGGGCAGGTTTTTATTGCCAATATGTCTATTGCTTTGCCCAGTTCTTGTGAAAGAATCAGAATTTTTGAACCATCAGATAGCTCATTTTGCCTTTACTTTCCCCCAGCTCATGGCAATTGGGGATGTGTTTTGTGTACGAGGATACTGGGATCCACCTGCAAATACTTCAAAATATGCCATGATTGAGTGGTTCAAAAGTCAAATGCAGCAAGTAGGACTTGTTGATTTGAGGGATAATTTGTACTTTCCTAATTCCTCGGGTAAGTGTACCACCATCGTATAGTGGAGTATTTCAATATTATGTTAACATGAAGTTTTGTTTTAGCTTTCAACTTGCAGATTGTTACTTTCACTTTCGCCTGTTTGTTTGATTGCAAAAGGGCTCTACTTAACTTAGTACATGATTGTTAGTACCAATCATATGAAGTTTGTAGTGTAACTGCAACCACTTAGAATTTGCACCTATATAACTACATTTGGTTTGACAGATTTTGTGGTGCTGTGTTGTTTGGGAGCAGCATGGGGAGGCATTTCTATATTAAATAATTTTATGAATATCTCTTGTTATGCCAAATTTATAAGTACAAAATCAGATATTCATGTTATGAATAACAATCAAGTTACTGATGTCTATTTGGTGGTTAGCTGGTCATACAACTTTCAAAACTTTCTTTCCCACTTGTTTGACATCTGATGCCTACCATTTGGCCTTGACCAGATTCTCAGCTTGCGAAGATTCTACCAGATGGGATTCTTTGTGTGTTTGTTCAACCAGTCCTTAGGAGTCCTGATCTAGCTAATGGTGAAGCAAAAACTGAAGGTGTCATCCTGTTAGCCTCCAATGCAAATTATGCATATACTGAGAAAGATAGGGTCTGGATAAGAACAGTTGCAAACAAATTTCGAAGTGCCTAGGTCAGTGATACCTAAGGTATTCTGACATCTTCAAACGAGATATCCCTTCTTATTTTCTGCATTATATTCTTTCAGTATCACTTAAGAAGATATTGTGTTTCCTGGACAAGACAATTTATCCATCTCTTTTTTTATATATATAGAGAACAGCACTGCATCACTATTGTTTTTCTTTTTGCTGAGATCAATGTTGCTGTGCTTATTTTAGAGCTTTTATTCTGTTCACTGGATTTATAATTTGTTTACAGAAATGTTGACAGTCAGGCAATATGCGAAAATGAATTGGGAAAGACTGGGTTGTGAAGTAGACTGACTGGCGCAAGCAGGTTTTTGTAGTGACTTTCCTGCCAAAATGGACAAAACAGATGCGTTCTTAGAGATTTTTCAGTTGGAGGAAGATTGACAGTTTCATTGGGTTTGGCACTAGTTGAATCAAAACAGTCCATCAATTTTATTCATAGGACAAGTGCCAAAATGCAGATGCGCTTGGTTCATCTCTGTGCTTTTGCTTTGGTATGTCTTATTGGATTTGCCATTGACGCAGAAAGGCTGTGCCAGGAATTTAGTGTCCTGTCCAAATTAGTGATGCTATCATAATCTACATGCACTCCAGCCCAACTAAGGTTGGTGGGCACCTGGCTTGCATTTATAAGAACTAAAAACAAACACTGAACATTGCAGATCATTCGCAATCTCTCATCTATCGACCTAGAGTTTTTAGAGTAGACACTTTGTGTCCTCTTTAGTAATAAATTTGCTGGTTGGAATCAGTGCTCACTTTGCTAGTATACACAATCTTAACAGAAGATGGAAATGTCTGTCACTTCTGTCGAGCCAGTGTTGGAAGTCATTGCTTCAAGTTGGTAGCTAACTTGTATCTTTTGATATAACCAAAACATGAATTTTCAAGTGTTGTTACTTTGGTTTACTTCGTTTGTCCTTGTTATCAATTGCCAGAACCTTTGCATTTCTTTCGATTGTTGAGCTGTTTGGTGCTGACTAGACTATCCTGAACTTCAATTTGAACATTAAAAAAAAACAAATACCTTTTCTCATGGGCTTCTACATCTCATAAATAGTAGTAAAATCAAATATATTACCTTACCTTCCACATATTTAGTCATTTCTATTTTTGCTGTGTAGCGCTGAAGGTTTAGCTGAACCATATATTAAGACGAAAGATGGACCCAACCTTTGATACATATTTGTGTGCTCGCTCCTGCAAGCAGTGTAAGAATCAATCCTCTTTCCTTAGATAGAATGTGAATTAGAATGCTTCTTTGGTCATATTAGCGCAAACTTATTTTCTAGTTGAAGCTAAAAAAATAATCTGACTAGGGTTGACAATTGAATAATAAATTCATAGTCGGGTTATTATATCAGGTCACAGACAAAAAATATCACGCAAGTATGAGGATAGATCCAAAAAACTTGGATTAACTTTTTTTCACTGCATTTCTTGGTCTCATATCTTCCTTTTAAGTACCTGACCAGATCTTGAAATCGCCATGGCACCTTTTGATGTCCTGTTGCATACTCCCTCCATACCCAAAAAACCTGACGTTTAGGACAAGATTTGAGTCAAGCCTTGAGAATATAAATCATGAATAACTCTCAAGTTGTTGAGTTTGAAAATGTAAAAATTATATGAATAGATTTGTCTTGAAAAATATTTTTATGAAAGTATACATATATCACTTTTTGATAAATATTTTTAGAGGAATAAGAAGTCAAAATTGTGTTTTGGAGACTGTGTCGCTGTCCTAAACGTCAGGTTTTTTGGGTATGGAGGGAGTATGCATTAAGCATGTAGTTGGTGCATGTCTCCTGGTACTGCTTGGTGGGTACCAATTATTGCTGTTGGTACTAGCATACTTCTGAATAATTCTTTTGGCATTTTGTCCTACAACTCTGCTGGGATAAATAGTAGAAATGGTAATGACAGGTGCTGCTTGAACTGAGATGAACTAGGAATTAACACTCTGAACATGGATTCACTTGAAATCACATCGCCCTTAGCGTTTGAGCCTTAGGTGCATACCAAGCATTCCTTGTAGTTGTAGCATTGCAGGAACCATGTGATCGTGGTCCTTGTATTCACTCAGTAGCTAATCAGATATTTAAATGCGGGCAGCTGGGTGTGGTTGTGGTCGACGCAGCCTGTATTTTGTACCCTGTGGCACTCGCTCGGTTCTCCGTGACTCGTGAGGCCGCTGGCATGTTGGATAAAGGTTGGTTCGGTTGCAAGCAAAAGGGACAGCGGGGAGGGTCACGTTCCCCCGTCTACATCTGTGCCCTGTTGCTCCCGTGCTGCGCAGTATCAAGGGCAACGGGCCGCGGTGAAAATGCTGGAGCGAAGCTTGCTGCAACAATTGACAATTGAGGTGTGTGTTCGGATAAGCCCCTGGCAGTGGCGCTTGTGGCGGACGGCAATGGGTCCCGTCTCCGTGGATCCACAACGCTAGATCCGGTAGCTATTCGAAATGCGCCCTTGAGAAACCCGCGGGTTTCGATCTTGAAACCGGTTCTGCCGTGGTTTTTGCTTGCCACCACGGACACGGCGCCACATCATAATTAGTACTAGGTGAGATCACCGAAGTTTTACACGTTGCTGCAGTCTCGCCAAAAAAACAGAGGAGATGACGCGAATCCCCTCCGTTTCCGTATGGGGACCGCCAGCGGCGGATCTACAGTCCAGCCCCCTAAAGCAACTAATCACACTTAAAATACTATAACAAAAATATTAAATCACCATTAAATTTTCATGCAAATTAACAACTCCATTGATTCAGTTCCCTTGTCCCCCATCCTACCTCCGCCACTGGGGACCGCAGGGACCTCTCCCCCTCTTCCAGGAAGTCATGCCCCATGCCCCCATCTACTTCCGATCAAATAATGCAGCGACCGGATTCAAAAGAAATTGAAGCTCAGGCAAGTAGTACACTTCATGCACAACAACCTGAATTTATTTTATTTTCAAAGAAGAAAAATCGTACCCTGCCCATCTCTCGCCGGGCTGCAGCGAATGTCAGCGAGCGAGGCCGAGCCAGCGCAGCGCACCCCCCGCGCACGGTTCCATTTCAAAATCCTCTGGTATGTGCGTGCCCCGAAGGCCCCCGCCGCAGCTGCCTCAAACGGTCGGATCCCGCAGCCGCCAAGCCTCCGATCCCCACCGCCCGTGCCAAGGGACCCACGCCTCGATCCGACGGCCCGGGGCGCCCTGAATTCAAACCTTGGTTCGGAGCAGCCGCCGACGCTGTGCCCGCCCACCACCGGAATAAATTCCCCCCAACGACCCCGACTCGCTGGCTGGGAGACGAGACGAGACGACGACGCCACACCAGAGGCGAGCCTGTCCGGGGAGGATACAAGAGGGCCGGAGGAGGTCGAGGAGGAGGCGGCGGTGCTCGTGGTGAGTGCGGGCGCTCATGATTCCCCAATCCTCCCCTCCCCACTTTGCTCCATCTCTCTCTCCAGTCTCCATCATGCGGACATGAAGCGTGCTCTAGGGAGACGGGGCGATTGATTGATTGATGATTGGCATCCTGATTGCAGCCGCGCTAGCTCTGTTTCGGCTCTGCGCCGCGGCGATCGTCGCCGGGAGGAGGAGGACGGGAAGCGGTGGCGGCGGACGAGGAGGGGAGTCGAGCGGTGACGCGGCCGGCGGAAGCGAAAGCATCAGTGAGAGAGGTAAACCCCAGGACTTGGCTCTCTAGTGTGATCTCCGTGTTTTGCTCCTCCTTCTCGATCGCGCCCTGTCCTTTGCTCCATTTGTGTGATTCCAAGCCAGGGCTACGCTCTTCCTACTTCCTTCCGCCTTGCTTTCTCCACTATGCAACTGCAAGGGATGATCTCCGCAGAAGGTCTCTTGAATTTCCTAGAAACCGCGATGGATCGTCCTTGGGTTTGGCCGACGACGAGCGAGTCGAGAGTTTGAGAATTTGCCTCGCTTCTAAAAAATTACAAGAGAAAAGATCCTTTCTCTTGTGGCACTTCGCTAGGAAAAGGCTAGGGGAGAACGCGGACGAAATCATCGTCTCTACCGGCGACGGCGTGTCCTCACGGCACTAGCCGAAATGACCAAAATGCCCCGCAGGGGAGGAGCACAGGCACAGCCCAATGACCGGCGGGCGTGTGGAACTGGGCCCGCCACCTGCACGCACCGGACTCGAGCGGGTTCAGGCCCGGGAGCGCCCCGAGACTCGCTGTGTGCCCTGGAGTTTGGGCTCGGTCATTTCCTTGGATTCCCCGGGCCGCCGAGGCGGTCCAACCGCGAGCCGGACCGATTGCGTGGGCCCAGTCTCGTGCGCCGCATGCACGGCTGCACCCACCACCATTTTTTCCGCTTTGCCACGAACACGAGCCACACAGCCTTTTTATTCGTGCGAGAAAAGTGGTTGGTTGCAACGAAAAAAGGCGACGTGTGACGCAGGTCGCAGCTCGCACGCGTGGTTCGGTGGTTGTGCCGCCGGCAATGACAGGTGGGCCCGCGCGTCTTTCCGTACTGTAGATCATTTAGCACGAGTAGCTTTGCTTTTCTTTTTGTGTATCATGAGGAGGTTAAGCCCGACCGTCATTTCTTAACCTCCAGCCAAAGCTTTTCTTTTGATCTTACTTTGAATCTTTGATACATGCGTGGTGGGTCGCGGCTCATGACAAAGCTTTAGGGGAACTGGGGAAGCATCCGCGTGAGATTTTGCGTTCATCTTTTCGGAGGACTCGGTTCGTCATTCGCCTAGCAATTATTCGGCCATCATTCTTTTGTGTGACGAAAGTGCGAGATCTTTGGACTTGAATACGAGAAAGTAATGTGAAAAACATCAGCACCCAAATCTTAGCACCTTTTGCCAAGCGGGGCCAGTCGTTAAGCATTCGTTAAGCATGCTTCACGGGTGGAACCCACAGCCACCTCTGATAGTCAAGTCATTAGTAGCTTTGCTTGGTCTTTCAAATAAGAGTGCCACTAGCTCCACTAATGCAAATGAAATGATTTTTTTAACAAAAAAAAAAACTCAGAAGCACTGCATTGCATTGGTCCCTCTGTGTTTTGAATTTGGATGGAGATGCCCGCATGCATCTTTACTGTGGTATTCCATTCCACTCGTGCCACTTGGGCAATCCTCCTGCATTTTCTCTTTCTTTTTCAGTTCGCATTCACCCGTCACCTACCCAGTCATCATTCCTCGAGGCAATTTTAGAAAAGCCCAGACTCGCCATTAGAAAACCGGTGAGGGAAGCTTGTGAAATTTTTTAGTGATAAAGCTTGGGAAATTTCGATAGCGCCTTCGTACCAGCTCAATTTCGTGTCTGTGGTCACCGCATTTACGCCTCTCAATTCGACGTACCAATCGTCCAGCCGAAGCAAGAAAAGATCAGTATCAGGGGTGAGCAGCTGGGTGGGGCGTATGGACGTATGGTTTTCTGGAGCTTTCCTAGACTTTGATGGATTTTTTATTCGCTTACCGTGTCTCCTACCAGCTTCTTCTCCCCTTGCTCTTTTTTCCAAGATTTGTCTTTTCCGCTTCTTGTGGCAAGAGTGAGCGAGTAGTGAGCACTAATCTGTCAGGTGTGAGTACTTGCAGGTCACAAGCTGAGGTGTTGTAGCTGCCAAGAAATGAGCTCGCAGAGCTGCGCGGCCGCGGCCGGCGACGCGACGGCGGAGGAGCTGCTCGAGCGGGCGCGGGCGCTGGTGCCACCGGCCCTTGCCGCGGCGCGCGCGGCAACCGGCTTCGGCGGGCGGTGGAAGGCCATCGCGGCGAGGCTGGAGAGGGTGCCGCCGTGCTTGTCGGACCTGTCCAGCCACCCCTGCTTCTCCAAGAACTCGCTCTGTCGGGAGCTGCTGCAGTCGGTGGCCGCCACGCTCGCGGAGGCCACCGAGCTCGGCGCGCGCTGCCGCGAGCCCCCGAAGGCCGGGAAGCTGCAGATGCAGAGCGACCTCGACGCACTTGCCGGCAAGCTGGACCTCAACCTCCGGGACTGCGCCCTTCTTGTCAAGACTGGTGTGCTGTCCGACGCGACGGTTCCGGCGACCCAGGCTGAGGCCATGGCGGCAGCGGGCGGCGAGCAGACAGATGTGCGGGAGCTGCTTGCCAGGCTGCAGATTGGGCACGCGGAGGCGAAGCACCGGGCGGTGGACGGCCTGCTTGACGCTCTGCGCGAGAACGAGGAGAGCGTGCTGTCAGCGCTCGGCCGTGGCAACGTGGCCGCGCTGGTGCAGCTGCTCACGGCGACGGCGCCCAAGGTCAGGGAGAAGGCGGCGACTGTCCTCTGCTTTCTAGCCGAATCCGGCAGCTGCGAGGGCAAGCTTATGTCAGAAGGTGCGCTGCCGCCACTCATCCGGCTAGCCGAGTCAGGCAGCCTTGTCGGGCGGGAGAAGGCCGTCATCACGCTGCAGCGGCTGTCCATGTCGCCCGACATTGCCCGTGCGATCGTCGGCCACAGCGGCGTCCGCCCGCTCATCGACGTCTGCCAGACAGGGGACTCCATCTCGCAGTCCGCCGCGGCCGGAGCGCTCAAGAACATCTCTGCGGTGCCGGAAGTGCGGCAAACGCTGGCCGAGGAAGGCGTTGTGCGCGTCATGATCAACCTGCTCGACTCCGGCGTCGTGCCCGGCTCCAAGGAGTACGCCGCGGAGTGCCTGCAGAACCTGACGTCAAGCAACGACACCCTGCGGCGCGCCGTCGTGTCCGAGGGCGGCCTGCGCAGCCTGCTCGCCTACATCGACGGGCCGCTGCCGCAGGAATCCCCCGTGGCGGCGCTCCGGAACCTCGTCACCGCCGTCTCGCCGGACAGCCTGGTGTCGCTGTGCGTGCTCCCGCGCCTCGTCCACGTGCTCCGCGAGGGCTCCGTGGGCGCGCAGCAGGCGGCCGCGGCGGCCATCTGCAAGGTCTCCAGCTCGACGGACATGAAGCGGGTGGTGGGCGAGCACGGGTGCATCCCGCTGCTGGTGCGGCTGCTGGAGGCCAAGTCCAACGGCGCGCGCGAGGCCGCGGCGCAGGCGGTGGCGAGCCTGATGGGGTACCCCGCGAACGCGCGGGACATCAAGAAGGACGAGAAGAGCGTGCCGAACCTGGTGCAGCTGCTGGACCCGAGCCCCCAGAACACGGCGAAGAAGTACGCCATCTCGTGCCTGCTGGCGCTGGCGGCGAGCAAGCGGTGCAGGAAGCTGATGATCTCGCACGGCGCCATCGGGTACCTGAAGAAGCTCTCGGAGAAGGACGTCGCCGGCGCCAAGAAGCTGCTGGAGAAGCTGGACCGCGGCAGGCTGCGCACTCTCTTCAGCAGGAACAAGTAGGCACGATCCGATCCGATGCAGCAGCTAGTACACTGTGAAGCGCTCCTTTTTGCCGTAAACCTGTATAAAAATCCCGTCCTGTTTCATAGCCTCGATGCAGCAGCTAGTTCGTTCGTTAGCTCCTACTCGTAAGTCCTAACCAGGGTTGCAGTCCCTTCCTACGTCTAATAAAAAATTCTTCAGGCAAAGATCATTTTTGCACAGTTTCTTATGCTTGCTTATCATCTGTGTGGAATCTTGTTGTTGTTCGTTCTGCAACGTGCCAATCTTTCAGAAGACCAGGTTGACGCCTTCAGTTTCAGTCTCCTGGCTCTGAATTAAAACAGGCATGAACACTGAACACATTGATACTCGAGTTAACATTTGATACTCTGGTCGAAACTGTCGGCGTGTGCTTTGAGGGTCATAGAATCTGGTGAAGTGCTGATGAGTGATGATTGTGTCATCACTGTGCCAACAGCAGCTTCTGGTGGAGTGCTTACTGCCGCCGAGTGACTTATTGGAGCATGATGCGGACAAATCGCAGATGGGCGTCCGCACGCGCGCGTCGGCAATGATTACCAGACAACGGCTTGCCGTCGACCATCGTCGTCGGTCCGTGCAGCCGGCGGTGGCGGTCGAGCTGCAGGCCTCGAGTGTCCGTCGATGGACAGGCGCCTAGTAGCTAGCATCCAGCTGAATGCTTTTGCTCTCGCCGTTCGTGCGTGCTAGCGTGCTGCTGTAACAGAACGTGAACGTCGTGTCAGGCACGATTGTGCGAGTGTCTAGGTGACACGGCCCTTTCCTACGGAAAATGGAAGTGATTCGGCGTCACGTCTGCGGATGCAGATGATCCGAGTCGTGCAGCGCAGGAGGGAGACCGCGAGAGCAATCGGGTTGGTCAGACGTCATTCTCCTCTCCTGGGGCTATCGCTATCGCAGCCACTGCAACCGTTTGTTTTTCCGTTCTTCTTCACTTGTGTGCAAGTGGTGGTAGAATTTACCGGGCAAATTCGTATTGAGTAGGATAGAGTGTACGTCCTTGTTTCCGAGACGGGCAAAAGCTGTCTACTTTGCGCCAACGACGAGATCACAGCCGCCGTGTCCAGAGTCCAACCGTGCTTCTTGTGGCCTGGTCGAGGCCCAGAGCCCATATACGTTTCTAGCCCAATCCGCAGCGCTTTTTTCATTTTTATATTTAAAAAAACAAAATTTCAAAAATACATGCACTAATTTTTGAAAATTTCCCTATTCGACATATATTTTTAAAATTTTGTTTTTTTAATATAAAAATGAAAAAAAAGCCCAATCCGCATAAAACAACAACGAGCGAGGCGAAGCCCATGCAGCCGCCGCGGCTTGCTCGGCCCACGACATCGGTTCGGTTTGGACTTGGGACTATTTGGAGGTGGTGATCAGATAATGAGTCCCTGCCGAATGCTGCTTGCTCTGAGAGTCTGAGTCGTCATTCGTCGGATAAACGGGCGAAGCTAGCACTGTGTTAGTTGTAATATAGGTACCATGTTTTTCTGTCATCTGGACATGCAAAAGTTTGGTTTAGGTTGTTGCAGTATCTCGGATGTCATTTCCGTATCCTATTTTTCTTTCTGATTATGTTTTTTGTTTTCTCGGTTAGTGGTGCTATACGAATGCAACATTTCAACTGCCTGAAAAAAGATGCAGATGGATGTTGCTATATCTGAAGCGGATGTCTGTTTTTTTTCTTCTCTCGAGTGGTTTCCTTCCGTCGCTTGCCTCCCGGCTGCATTGTCTCCAAGATTCTGCCCTGGGCCGGGGTTCGCAACAAAACCTGCAGTTATCCGCTTTCAGCAGTGCAGCGACGACCATGCAATGCAAGCACCTGTTGCTGCTCATGCTCCTGATTCCTGATGCAAACATTACTGGTCAGCATCGACTCTTTCAGCGCCACGCGACCACCAAAGCCACTTGGATCCAATGATCTGTCGGTAGGCGCGCGCGGCCCTGCTGCCGTGGCATAGATGGCAGCAGCTCTGTGCCGCCGAGACTAATGGTAAAGCCTGCTCTCGCATCCCATGTCCTTCACAATGATAAGTATGGGCATTGCTGAGTGGAGTTTGTGCTGTATGCTGGGTCGACCTTATCGCCTGCACGATGACATGTAGAGCACCATACAATATTTTCTTTTTATGGGGGACACGGCAGACATGCGTCCAAAGTAGATCACTATTATATTGGTTTGCTTGATCGTCCGGTTTTACGTACAAAGTACAGCGACCGGCTTCGCATATAATACTTAACAAGGAACACGATGCTTTAGCTTACAAAAACCAGCCGAATCTCTGGCCAGCGTGGTTCTTATCTTCTTGGTCCTGTTCGTGCTGACTGATGAAATATATAATTTATCCCTTCCCCTAAAGGATCCAGCTCTGCCTCCACTCTATCAGTGGTAACAGCTAGTGTTTTTTTTTTGAAAAAAAATCAGTGATAACAGCGCGGAGGATGCAAGGAATTCTAGCAGGTGATAACTGATAACTAGCTAGCATGCTTGTTCAGAAAGTCCTCGTGTTCAAATTGAAGCAATTACATACAGATCATATCAGGACCAGGAAACTCTCCCAGATGCAGTAGTCTATCCTCATGTGCATCTCATCCCATATATTGATATATGTACATGTTACGGCAAGTCCTAAGACCAAAAGCAAGTCTTGTACATTGCTACAGGGGCTTAATTGTGATCAGAAGCCAAACCAGAACAGGCAGAGCAGAGAGCACACTCCCCAACCAACCAAGGAGGTTGCTAAGAACGAAGCGGCGGCGGCATGTGTACCGCCGTCACACGATGAGCGCCATGGAGTTGAGGGTGGCGAAGCGGGACCACATGTCCGCCGTGGCGAACCTCGGCCGCCGGACCACGCTCCGGCGGAGCTCCTCGAGCCTGGACAGGAGGAGCACGATCCGGCGGCACGGGACGATGACGAGCGTCAGCGGGAGGAACCATACGCCCAAGTCCACCACCAGCATCTCTCTCTCCGGCCTCTCCGCTCACTGCAGATGGCTCTGCAAAGGACTTCGTTTCAGCCTCTCAGGGTGAGCTAGCTAGCTTTCGGTAGCTCCTCGGCGGTGCTTCCTGATCATTATATAGTGGAGGAGGCCTTAGTCCTTTTGCTCTCTCAGTGGAGAGCCCACTTTCACTGCCTGCATGTGGGCCTCTGGTCCTGGTCACTTTACCATAAACTCCCTTCAAAACTGCAATTCTGCGTTTGAAAAGGAATCCATCAGAGAGTATAATTCTAGATATTGGATCTTAACTACCCGCCTAATTAAGTGATCAAATTTAAATTTGCATACCAAACTAACCACATGAGGCAAACAAATAGGAGTAAATGTATAAGTGTCTTTTCACACCACTAATTTATCTGAAAAAAAATTAAAATTGCACTCTTTTTGTAGAATGAAGGGAGTATTGTTTAGTGTAGTACCAGTAGCTTTGTAAGCTAAGATAGCGGGTGTTCCGTGTTCCACTCCTGCTGGTATAGAGCCTGAAATTGGTGAAACGTTCGTTCAGTGCCACCAACTGGTCTATTAGCGGTTACTCCCTCCTTCCCTGTTTATAAGGCATACACGTATATCAAGATTCAAACCTTGTCATCTTTGACCAATAATTTGACTATTAAATTTTTATTTTTATAATGCAAATTTCATATGATTGGATTCATAATCAAATATATTTTACAATGATTATAAGTTTATAATCAAAAGTGATATAATATATGATAAATAAATGGTCAAAGTGTTGTTTAGAAGACCGTGTCATGTTCCACCATGCCTTATAAACGGGGAAGGAGGGAGTAGAAACTCGCACCGTCTTTTCCGGCCTCTTGCCGGAAACCGTACGAGCGATGTGCGGGTTAGAATCCTCCCTCATTCACGGTTGCCGTTGCATCTTCTTCTTTACAGGCCAAAAACAAACCACCCAGTTGAGTCATGAAAGCTACCAAGAGTAGTCCGGACTGGAGTTACCGTCTCTTTGTGCACTGCCTGCATGCCTTGGTGTACACGTGTTTTTTTAGGGATTAGTGTACAACTGTTAACGAAGAATGGAAGAGTAACTTGCAAGGTTCGCTTTCACATAGGTAATTAGGTGCAAAAGCTAGAAGGTTAAATTAGAAATCAGTTCCTCTCAAAAAGGAAGCTGAATAATGGAGGCAAAGATAATAGACCTCGACGAATGAATCAATGGACTTAATAGTGAATGATTGCTCCTTTTCCACTTTGTTCACCCTGTGCTTTTGCAACTGCCTGCTGCACTCTACGATCTCCGTCCGTTTTGTGTCCCCCTACACTACACTACAGTACTGCACATTGTAGCGTTGAAGGCACGATCAGCATCATTGCTTGCGTGGTCGCGTGGTTGCCAAGGCAGGCTACATACGGTTGGAGCGCAGTGCCTGACAGATGGAACGACTGGAATCTAATCACGGCTTCGTCGTGCACTCCGGTTCTGTTAGCGGATGGATCGAGGCATCGAGCTGTACCGCACACACCAGCCCGGATGCCATGTACTGTATGCAGGATTATCAACCTCTTTGTCGCCGCCACCATGTTTCGCAACGCGTATCGTTGTTGTTGGTTGGACGACGGATCCGTCAAGGATGCCCATGAGACAAGAGCCTTGAACGGCAGGGAGAACTTGCGCTCTCCACATGAGAAAATTGTTGCGATTGAGCTTCTCCGAAACAGGGATGCTGAACATCACGGAGGCCGACGTCGAACTTGTTGAAGCCATAGATGTCGCTGGAAAAAAAACTTGCAATGTGCAACTAGATGTATTTGGTTGGAGAAGATGGCTCTGTTACCATGTAGAATTCAATGGAACGTCATACCACAGAGGGCGCCGGTGATCTTCATTATGTAGGCCGGTAGATGACCAACACAGATATGATACAAAGTAGAGTCCATGTAGGACATCATGTACACGAACAATATATGAACTAGGACTCTAAAGTCCGTATCCTAACCTATTACTCTTACATCCCTTTCCTTGGCTCGGCTCCACCTCACTTTCAGGCCACCAATGGAGTGGAGCGGCAGCCGAAGAAGCAGCCGCCGGCCACCGTAAGCAGCGTGAGCGACCAAGGTATTCTGAGGACAAATTTCCAGACTGCCTCGTAGCTCCGGCCGGCCATCAGGCGCGGCTTGCTACTAGACGAAGGCTACCACGTCGGTAGATGCTTGTGGCGAAGTCACCCGGCCCGGTGTGGTCACGCACAGACAACAGCACAGTGCTACATGTGGCGGTGTCCGTCTCCATGCGGAGCCACCGTCTCCTCGCTGGCCAGCAAGGGGAACAGTGAGCGGTCTGGCGCCATCGGTGCCGGCGGCGAGATGCATTGGGCAGTGGGGTCCGGTCCGGAACAACTCACAAGCGTGGCCTTATCCTCCGCCGGGATACAGAGATGGTAGCACTGGAATTCAGTGTTTGACTAGGCGACTCTTGATTGCTGAGACTCGAGAGCTACTGTACTAGTATTTTTTCTTTCTTTACTCGAGTGAGCACAACTGACAAGCGGTCCCGATGGACGATGGCTGAGCTGACGCATGCAGTCTGCGGGTGCATTGCAGTGTGCTGATAGAAAACTTGATCCAGAATTCGGAAGGACACAAACAGCAGCCACACCCACCATGGGCTATTGCCTTGTACATCTTGGTTTGGGCTGTTGCCCTGTTCTGATCACAGCCCAGGCCGACCCATAGATGGAGCCCGCGTCCCGCCAAATGAAGAAGCAGCAGGAGGCGCAGCGCCGTCCAGAGCACGCCACGCCACGCCACGCCACGCCACAGCAGCAAATCAGCAGCGCTTCCGTTTCTTCTGCAGGCGGATAGCCTCAGCCGGGGGAGCCGACGGCGATCACCGATGGCGGTGGCGGGGGGCGTGGACCTCCCCGTGGTGGACCTCGCGTCCCCGGACCCCCGCGCCGCCGCCGCCTCCGTCCGCCAGGTGACCTCGCCCGATCCCCCCGTGCCCTCCAACTTCCCGCGAAGACTCTAACGAGCGATTTGGTTCGTGCAGGCGTGCGTGGAGCACGGGTTCTTCTACGTGACCAACCACGGCGTGGACGGCGCCCTGATCGAGGCGGTGTTCGCGGAGAGCAAGGGGTTCTTCGACCTGCCCATGGAGGAGAAGATGAAGCTGCAGAGGCGCAACCACCGGGGGTACACGCCGCCCTACGCCGAGAAGCTCGATGCCTCTTCCGAGTTCGTAGGTCGGACATCTCTGGCCTCGTCTGCTCCTCCTCTGCACTTGGTGCGGGAATTTTAGTCTGAATGACCTCTGCTTGTAGGACTCTTCCTAAGATTAGAAAATTAAGAGGATTTACTGTTCCCACCTGCGGCGTTTCAATAGCACCAGTTTGTTGTTGTATAGAATGGCTCACCGGCTGTGACAGCTAAAACTGAACTAGAAACATGATAGGCCTGTTTCTGTCAGAAAATGTGCCGTTCGTCGCTCGTTTTTCCTGGTGGTAGCTACAAACGTGAAGGTATATTCATTTTGTGGAACCTGCCTTGCTTCAGTTATTTGATTAGGCAGTGCGTGAAGCTTGGAACTAGATGCAGTGGTTGAGGACAATTCCATAGAGAATGGGTAAGTACTGAAGAAACCATTCTGCATGTCCAGGGGTATGTCGTTGTCGCAAGTAGTTTGAAGCTACAGCCGCATAGATTTTACCACTTACATTTCTGGTGCTTGTAACGATATGGTTGAATATGTCCTTAGGGGATTTTAGGAACTTTGACTCCTATGCCAATGTCCCTGTAATTTCCTTCTGTCTAACTAATGAAAGAGAAGCAGATCTGCTAAAAAGTATGTTCCATAAAAAAACATATAGTTCAATCTACTATTCCTTTCTGAATTTTGATATTACAGGAGACCTCAAGGAGAGTTTCTACATTGGGCCTATTGGGGACAGTGATTTGCAGAATGATCTAAACCAATGGCCTTCTGAAGGTACTTATCTGCTTTGCCATCTTTTAACAACTAATAAGTATGGTGTCTGTCATCTTGCTTTATATCCATGAGCATAATTCATGTTATCAGATGCCTGTTATGTTTGAACATTTGCTTTGTTTTCTGTCTATCTGTAGAGTGTTTTCCATCTTGGAAGGAGACAATGAAGTTGTACATTGCAACTGTTCTGTAAGTCCTCAAAACAAATAAAAAAAAGTGCATTGGAAGAAACGTTTGTATATTTGATAGAATTGTCTACTGTATTGATGTAGGCTGTTTCTTATTCCCTGCTAGGGATACCGGCAAAAGGATACTCTCTCTAATTGCTTTGGGTTTGGATTTGGATGCTGAATTTTTTCACAAAATTGGTGCATTGGACTGCCCGTCAACATTTCTTCGGTTACTGCATTACCCAGGTTACAATACTCCATTGAGAAATTGTTGTTCTTGCCCCTACTTTGCAGTGATTACGATTATACCCTCATTTTCTTAACTTTGTGATTTTTCCCTTAGTATTCACAAATAAACACAATTTTCCCCCTATTCAACGCGATTTTGCCCATGTTTTGACTGTTGACTAGGGGCCAAATCGCGTTGACTTGTGAATACTAAGGGTAAAATCACAAAGTTAAGAAAAATGAGAGTGAAATCACAATCACACTGTAAAGTAGGGGCAAGAACACAAATACTCCATTTCATTGTATGTCATTATGCTGGAATCGAAGTTTAGTGTAATATTTATGAAATGGTTCACTACATTCTTAATCTTTTTTTTTTGCATTTCTTCTCATATGTTTTAGCGCTTCTTTGTGAATTTCATGCTCCCGTAAAAAATTATAATAGAGAAACTGCACAAATGGAAGTACATGTGTTTTTTTTTCTTGAATGCTTAGCAAATTTGTTCTACTAAAGAAGATATATGGATGCATATGTTACTCTTAAGGAGACACCATCCTATGTTTCGTACTTTCCTGGTTTGGGGTTGGGGAGCATAACTGATGTGTCCACTGAATATTTAAGGAAAATGGCCAAAGGATGCTAGCCCAGTTGGTTAGTCACTCCGGCGGCACCCCTTAGGTCTTGAGTTCGACTCCCCGTGGGAGCGAATTTCAGGCTGAGGGTAAAAAAATCCCCTCGCTGGCCCCGTGTGCCAAAGCACTGGTTGTGAGACGACCCAGGTCGGCCTGAGGACCCTTACATGGCCCAGGCAGGTAGTTCCCAGGGGTTACGTCTCCCAGTGTCAGGGCGGGCCTAGGGTTCGGGGATTTTCTCGGTCGGGGAAGCCGAGGCTTCTTCTTAAGCTAATACCGGTGGGGCGGTCTTTCCCCACCCGGCCGAGTTTTTAATATTTAAGGAAAATGATCAATTCGTATATTTATACTTGCATGATCTCACATGTACTTTTAACTGAAACTGGTATGAACTTAAATCCATATGTTATTAAAAATAATTTCAATTTATTTGAACATATTAATCCTTAGTATATTATCAATTTAGCATCTTCTAGCAGAGGCTATGCAGACCCCTACATCTCTTTTTCCGATAGTTCAAACTATCTACCTTACAGCTGTGTAGTGGAATGCAGTCTTTTTTATTGAAGTACACTCACTTAAGCAATGCGGATGTAAGGTATATAATTTTGTTGGGTAGTTTTTTTCCTCCTGTTCTTCTATTATACGATAAGTGGGTGAACAGACAGACAAAAGCATGGGACATCTTTAAGTTGCTTCTAGAAACTGTTATTCCTGGTGATCTGAGTGTTTTTTCTTTTTGTATTATGGAGCCATCGAGCAACTTTGTGTTATGTGCTTATGCAGTATTTCCTGTTTATTGGTTCAACACAGGTGAAGTAAACGAGTCTGATAGTGGAAACTATGGTGCATCAGCCCACTCAGACTATGGTGCACTAACCCTTTTAGTAACGGATGGCACTCCTGGCCTGCAGGTATAATATCTGTTCTAATGTTTTATTCAAATTTTGTACCTAGTCACTCGTGTACTACCAGTCTACCACCACCCAAATGAAACATGGGCTCTTGTTTAATAAAGTAGACACAGTGGCTTCATCAACATTTATGTTATGGTTTCTTACACTGTTAGGAGTGTACAGATATGCAGGGAGAAGGATAGGGATCCTCAGCTATGGGAAGACGTTCATCACATTGATGGGTAAATGCTCATTTTATGAATTCCATGAATAGAAAGTTAGAAAGTCTAATTTGGTAGTTCAGCGCCCTCTACAGCGAGTATACTTTGTTGTTCTGTTAACTTGTGGACACCTGTTTTGGTTGTACTACTGTTCTTCAGATAATTCCTTCCAGGTACAGAACAATCTTATCGACCCTTGTGTTGCTTGTAGGGCCCTTATTGTTAATATTGGCGACTTGCTAGAAAGGTGGACAAATTGTGTTTTCAGGTATCATCCTTCATTACTTTTGTTGATTCATTGTGTGGTAGTATCATAGATCATAGATATCAACTATAGCAGCAGACTAGCAGTTTGAACTGCATACACATATTTTTCTCTGTTCATAGTAGGCAAATGTGATAAAAGATAAAATGTTCCTCTTAAGTCATGATAAAGGTTATTAATTTTGTCTTGTCAACATCATAATTCATAAGCATGTTACTTGGCATTGTAGGCATATATATGATCGAGAAGATTCTCTTGCAGTTCTTTTTTATTTTGTCTTGTGCACTTATATATTCTAATTCATCTCTGCAAAAGAAAACTCTTACATATGAACTTTGATTGCTATCTGTTATCCTGTAACTTGTAGATCCACACTGCATCGTGTTGTTGCTGTTGGTAAAGAGCGGTATTCGGTGAGTTCATTCAAATTTCCTACTTCAAGAATTTCAGCACCCGTTTATGGAGCAGAATAGCCCTTTACACAGTTTTTTTTAATGTATCAGGTGGCTTTCTTTTTTGACCCAAACTCTGATACGGTGGTTCGGTGCATTGAAAGCTGTTGCAGTGAGGCAGATCCGCCGAGGTCCACATCTCTCTGCTTTACATTTGATTAGTTTCATTCACAGTTGCTTCTCATGCCTTCTAAATCTTTACACCTCCTCAGGTTTCCACCTATCAGGGCCGGAGAATATATAACCGGGCGAATAAATTCCACATACAAATAAGCATCCATCATTACATTCCACACATAAATAATCATCCATCGTTACATGTGTTGATGTGTAAAGCTATATATGCACCTTTATAACAGCTTGGTGCCATATTCTCGTTTGATCCCGGATCTAAAATTATTTTTCAAGAACATGCAGAGAGCTAAGCGTGTGAGCTGAATCTCCCTCCCCATGTATCGGCCTTGCTCCGGGACGACTGCACTTTCTGGATATGCTACCGCCATCAGCGACCGGTCATGCATCGTCAGCAAGCAGCCGTCGTCGTCGGCAGCCGACTGGCATCGCGTTGCGTCCATGCATTTCACGCGGTGCTATCCGGTAAATAGCACGTGTCAGAATCACACGTTTCCAGAGCAGTTTTTTCTCTCACTGTCTAGACACGGGAATACTCCACAGGCGTGCGATGCTCGACCTGTGAAAATGTTGCCAAGCACTTCCTCTGAAGCCAAGTCGCCTGCTGGCTGCTGCTAATCTCTCTGACAGTATCCAGCAGATGGACTAGTAAAACTGAAACCTCTTCTAGCTTGCTTCCTAGGAGGCAAGCTCGATTCCATTACCATCAATCCCTTTCTTTGACGGGCGAGATGGGCAGGCATCTCGATTGGTTCACAGTTTCATACCTGTTGAATTGAACATGACCAACTAACCTGCCGTCTAGAAGATTAGAAGCAGGTTGGCATGCTCGAGCAGTAGGCATCAGACCATCAGTGAGACACACTCCATTACTCTACAAGGCTACAACAAAGTGTGCGCTGCGCTAACTCAACCCGTATGGTCGTGTGTGTATCTGCAAGACTTGTTCGAGTCTCGAGTAGGCTTTATTACGCACACCACACGAGACTCAGTCTGAAACAGTGAGATCCGTTCACAAACTGGGCGGCCAGCTCGTTGGCGGGAAGCATGACTTGGGAGTTGAGAGGAACGGTCAAAGGGGTAGCGTGAGTCGTGCCAGTTGATTAGCAACCAGGTGAGAGTTGAAACTGATCGATGATCGATAGGCCACCAGGTGAAAGCTCTGCATGACCTTGGCCAGGGGCCCAGGACTGACGACCAGTCCAATGGTCAGCTTGACGGGACGAATCGGCGGTGAGCCACCGCAGCCCAACGCGCAGGTCAATGACAGGCAGGTATGGCAATCGTCTAGAGAGAACAGTAAACAGTAAACACAACTGCTATGACCTATCAGACACACTGCCATCAGAAAACTACTCGTAAACTTTTAGTTTCTGAAGAGCTTCCAGCAACAGTGTTGTGATAAATGCAGGTACAATTATTTACAAAGGCATGCCTGAGTCCTTGGCCTCTTGTTTGTCAAGTTGATGACCATGTAAATTGCAGCAGGAAAGGTTACCCAATTACACTTAGCATTGAACCTTAATGCTTAAGGCCAGGACAAAGTCTAATCTATGTATTTCAAGTACTGTGGTGTCACTAATCAAACAGGAGAGGCGTGCAGGCCAACTTGCTCTTTAGTATTTCTTGCCTTAGTCAAATAGTTGATAATTCGTCTAACACAGAGTCAGACAGATTGCCGTCCGGCAAATAAAGTCCATGGGTCCTTTAGGGCGCGTCACGTTGACGTTGGCATCCTCTAACCTGGTGCACTTACGAGACGCAAGATTTTTTCTCGAACGCCAATAAGGAAGAATTCCAAAACCGAATAATTAATAGCTCAAAAGAAAATCCAGGGAATAAAAAAATGGTAGCACAAATGATTCGTAGGTTGTTCTTTCCCTCACTTCCACCAAAATGGGACTTGCATCTTAATAAAAGGCAGCCGTGGACAGAATTCCTGAGAACGACTAAGTCAGCGTGCATATCTAATGCTTTGAAATTAATGGATTGTCATCCCTTCTTCTCCATAATTGCCCCCCCGTGGTCCAAGATATGTATGGCACGTATGATTACTATATTAAGCCGTGTTACAGAGAAAAAGTTTTAGCTGACTTTATTTTCCTTGTGCTCAAAGAAATAGTTGACATTTTGGTAGATCTGATAATTGTTTTCCGACGTAGTAACTCGTCCATTGCCATACCTGGATATCTAAACCTAGTTTCCTCTATGCAGGATTTTCAGTACTTAAGCTTAATGTTTCAGAGCAGTAGTTATAGTTCAATCGTACAACATGTTGGCTAAGATGGCTGCTGTTGACAGCTCAAATGTTAGAAGGTTGTTAATCTTCAATGCCAATTTTTTTTTGAGATTCAATGCCAAATATTAGTTGACCATCATTCTACTAAGCCAAGTCAATAAAAAGGAAAGCCTAGCCCCCCCCCCCCCCCCCCAAACCCCCAAAAACACACACACAACATTTGAGCCATTTATATATTATATTTTAATTTTTTCTACAGAAAACCAAGACGTTCAAAGTTAAAAGGTTTGCAATATTTGCACAAACAGAAGTGAATGATTGCTTACATTACCATGACATTTTTGTGCTTTTTTACATAAGAACTATTGCCTTGCATCCACTTAAGTAACAAGGTGAATATAGGTAGATAAAACACATACAAATGAAGAAGAATGCAAAATTAATATACCTTCTGACCAAGTAATTCGTTTGAGAACCCTGTGCATATGAGTGTCCTTGTCTGTATTGTGTTTGAAAAAAATGAGCATCTACTTTTTTGTATTATTTTGAAATACATAGCATGCATTTGAATTTCATGATATATAGTCAACTTTATTTCATAATTTATTCTACTTCTTATTCATTGATTTTCCAGTAACCATCAAAATTAAATACTCTTGTTTCCAAGACTTGGACACTTGGATTATCGTTTCACCTTTTTTTTCCTACTAACATCCTCTTCGTTTCAAAACCTCTCATCATTAAAACCACTTGTCCTGCATTGAATTTATTTGCTAAAAGGGAAAATAAATTCTTCAAGAAGGTCAGCAAGAGTGCAATTTATTCTTTTATCATGTCTTGTCCTATAATGCAGATATTCAATGTTATCGCATTAAAGTGTGACAACATAGAGGGGAAAATAAAAGCAAATCTCAAAGCACCAATACTATATAATTCTACGCGCCCAAAGTCAAACAAACAAATTAGTATAGAATATTAAAGCCTGAAAACAAGTTGAACTTTTCATCTAATATCTTTCATGCGCAATTTCATAAAGCGAAAGGACCATAAAGAATCGGTAGAACACACATTGAAATAAGAAAACAAGCATTGACTCCATTTTCATTAGCTAGCCATTTTGCATTCCACCACTTCTTTTCCTGTCTTCAGAACCCCGACAGCGAATTATAAAAGTACTATTTTTTCACAGAAATATATAATCTAATGAGCCTAGACTTTCATTATCTAATCCATAATGAGTTGCATGATTATTAGACAACAAATTTTCATGGTGGTAATGGTAGCAGCCGTGCATGGCCTGAATCCCTGTATATATACCCTTCCCACCCTGCTCCCCTCCTCATCCCCTTGAGGCTTCAGGCCTTCTTCACCCCCTCTGACCCTCTCCCCCTCTGGCTCTGCCTCTGATTTGTCCCCTTCCATCCGGGCACCCGGGGGCGATCCAACTGAGCCCGCCGCGCGTAGCTTCCCGAAGCCCCTCGTCCTCGGTCGACCACCTGCTACGCGCCGCGCGCGACACAACAACGCCCCGTGCGCGCGTCGTACGTGGTGATCCGCGGCCGGCCGAGATCGGCTGCGAGCCTGGACGCAGCCACTTCGCGGCTAGACGACGAGCGCTCCCGTCTAAAACTAACCCCAGCCCCGGATCCTCTCGCTCTTTTGCATCGATCGGCCATATCCATTTCCGCCTATAAATTTAGCCTCTTGCCAGCGTTTGAACCTCCCCCTGTTTTCCCTCCAAAAGCTCCGCGCGCGCGCGCACTCGTGCAGCGGCAGAAGCTTCCAGCCGCCATGTATGAGGGGCTCCTCAGCCAGCTGCTGCCGCCGTGCCTGGGCAATGCCAACAAGGACGGCGGCGCCGGCGGGGATGGCCGTCGGGTTGGTGATGAGGTCGTCGTCTCTCCGGACGTCGCTGTCGTCGTTGTCAACGACGCGGCGACGTGGAAGGAGCCGCCGTCGGTCTTGGCCGACAGGCCGCCGTTGACCAGGGGCGGCGCGGCGAGCGAGGCCGCGTCGATCCTGCGGCTGTCATTGCCGATGATCATGACGGGCCTCATACTCTACGTCCGGCCGATGATATCGATGCTCTTCCTCGGGCGGCTCGGCGAGCTCGCCCTCGCCGGCGGGTCCCTCGCCATCGGCTTCGCCAACATCACGGGACACTCGGTCCTCTCCGGCCTCGCCACGGGGATGGAGCCGGTGTGCGGGCAGGCCGTGGGCGCCAGGAACCTCCCCCTCGTCGGCGCCACCATGCAGCGGATGGTGCTTCTCCTCCTCGCGGTGTCCGTGCCCGTCGCCTTCCTCTGGGCGCACATGGAGCCGCTGCTCCTGCTCTGCGGCCAGGACGCGGCGATCGCCGCCGCCGCGCAGCGCTACATTCTGCTCTGCCTCCCGGACCTCCTCTTCCAGTCGTTCCTCCACCCTCTCCGCATCTACCTCCGGACCCAGTCCATCAACCTCCCGCTCACCGCCTGCGCCGTGCTCGCCGTCGCCATGCACCTCCCCGTCAACTACGTCCTCGTCTCGGTCCTCAGCTTCGGCGTCGAAGGCGTCGCCCTCGCCTCCGCCCTGGCCAACCTCCACCTCGTGCTCCTCCTCCTCGCCTACATCTACTTCTCCGGCGTGCACCGCACCACCGGCGGCTTCACTCTTTCCGAGAAGCTGTTCAAGGACGTTACCGGGTGGGTGCGGCTGGCCCGGCTCGCCGTCGAGAGCTGCGCCAGCGTCTGCCTCGAGTGGTGGTGGTACGAGATCATGATCCTCCTCTGCGGCCTCCTGGCCAACCCTAAGGCCACCGTGGCGTCCATGGGGGTGCTCATCCAGACCACGTCCCTGCTCTACATCTTTCCGTCGTCGCTCAGCTTCGGCGTGTCGACGCGCGTCAGCAACGAGCTCGGCGCGAACCGGCCGGGCGCCGCGCGCGCCGCGGCCCGCGCGGGGCTCGCGCTGAGCGCGCTCCAGGGCCTGGCCTCCTGCCTGTTCGCCGTGTCCGTGCGCGGCGTGTGGGCGCGCATGTTCACGGCGGACGCGTCCATCCTGGCGCTCACGGCGTCGGTGCTGCCCATCCTGGGGCTGTGCGAGCTCGGCAACTGCCCGCAGACCACCGGCTGCGGGGTGCTCCGCGGGAGCGCGCGCCCCAGGGACGGCGCGCACATCAACCTCGGTGCGTTCTACGTCGTGGGCACGCCCGTGGCCGTGGCGCTGGCGTTCTGGGCTGGGCAGGGCTTCCGGGGCCTCTGGCTTGGCCTCCTCGCGGCGCAGGCCGCCTGCGTCGCCGTGATGCTTGTGGTCATCTCCCGCACGGACTGGGCCAAGCAGGCCGAGCTCGCGCAGGTGCTTGCCGGAGTCGATGTGAACGGAGACGGCGGTGGGAAAGACGACACGGCGCCGCGTGTCAAGGTTGCGGCGCCCCATGGGGACGAGGACTCCAGCAGCTTGCTCATCACTGTGCAGGGCTGACCGGCACTAGCTAGGCCTCGATCGATCGACAGTGACGGCCGTCTACGTATGAATCACGGCAAGGTAACTAGCTGGTAGCTCCGGTATATAGTAGGTGTGAACTGTGAAGGATTTTTGCAGCCGAACATTTTTTGGTGGCGCGTTCGTATGGGTTACCTTGGTGAGTTGGTGGTGTCTGCTTAAGGAAAAATACGTTATTGCGGAAAAACACCTGAGACTTTTTGAGGTGAAAAAAGCTGGGTGTTTTCTGTAATTACGTGGCTATACTAGTAGGTCTTTAAGTGACCACTGGTAATATCTAGGTGGCCTGGATGCAGACATATTTTTGTACCTTTTTAATTTTTTTCCAGTTGTATGATGGATACTTACATGTACACAGTATATATATACACTATACAGAGAGGATGCAACCAATTTTTTGACAACAACTGGATCAAGCTTTTGAAAACTTTGACTACCAGTAATTTCTAAAGTTTGTTAGAATTTTGAAGAGTTAAATATTTCACAAAAAACAAACAACTATTCTTGCCTAACTATCAAATAACTCGAAAGACGACAGTACACTACTAGAGAAAGGACCATCAGCACCGGTTGAAAGTGAGCTTAGGTACCGGTTTTGCAACTGGTACTAGGAAACTGAGACCAATGTGGTCTACCTAGAACACCGGGCAAATCACCCGGTGCCTAAGGTCTCCTTTGCCACCGGTTGGCTAGCACCCGATACCAACAGCCGCCAGCCTGCCACGCCCGTTCCGCTTGCATCTCTCCTGTTCCTCGTATCCTCTCCCGTTACACTCGCATCCCTCACCGTTAGCAACAATCATTCAAAGAACTCAACCACAAAATACTGAATTGACCAATACAAAATCAATAGATCCCAAAATTGATACATCCCAAACTCCTCCTTGCGCGAGCCGCAACACCGGAAGCGCTTCGGTGGTGCTCCGGCGCGGCGGGGTCGTCCTCCTTCTCAACTTCGTGGCGAGGTCGACGGCGGACGAAGAGCAGCAAGAGGAGCAAGAGGAAGAAAAGTGCCTTAGATCCCATGGTGACCAGCCTGCCTGCCTGCACGGGAAGGAAGATTACACTCGGCTCTGCAAATAATTAATTAAATAAAAAGGGCAACGAATCCAAATCCCGACGACGAATCGACTGGGGGGAACCGATCGACGAGGGAGGAGCAGGGGAATGGAAGCAATCGAGGAAGGGGCGGTCGGCGGAAGAAATTATAAAGATGAAATTATAAAACAAATCGAAGCAATCACCTTCACCTCAGGGAGGAATCAATTGAGAGGATCAGCAAGGAATGGAAGCAATCAAATCGATAAAAAGGGGCGGGGGGGGGGGGGGGGGGGGGCGGAGGCGATTCGGCTTCCTACTGCTTGATATCCTTGTCGGCTTGGCGATGCGTGCCGGATTGGATTGGATTTGGAGTCCTGCCGCCGGATCTGGAGGATGCAGGGGCGCTAGGGAGGTGCAGAGGTGCTGCCGGGGAGAGGAATCGGGCGCCTCCGCCGGCCGAGCCCCTCGCCGGGCCGCCGCGTTCCTCCAGCACCGGAGCGATCCGCCGCCCTGCTGGGCCTGCGCACCCAGCCTCCACTGGATTTGCGCCTCCGCCGACGCGCGGCCACGCCGGGCCGCCGCTCCTCCCGCGCCGACGCGCGCCCATGAGGCACGGCGACTCCAGAGGATGAGATGAGAGCTAGAGATAAATGAGAGGGGTAGAGAGACGAGAGAGAGAGGACGGCCATGACTTAGAAATATCCAGACGCGAGAGGATATTGGGACATTGGTACCGGGTGGTTTTTTTCCACCGGTGCTGAATCTCATCATTTGGTACCGGTACGTGCTATCACCCGGGACTAAAAGGTGTCTCTTTTATTAGTCCCGGGTTATGACACGAGCCGGTGCCAATTCTTGATCATTGGCACCGGGTTGTGCCACGACCCGGTGCCAAAGGCTCTCCTAGACACTTGGTTCAAATTAAAAGTACCAGCTGCCATTGCACCCGGTACTGATGCTCGCATTAGTACCGGATGCAATTGCAGGTGGTATGTTTGGTCTGGACCGATGACCTGTTTTCTGGTAGTGGTACAACAACTCTGTTCTACTTCATAAACTTTTTTTGAGGGCCCCTACTTTGCTCTACTTTCATAGAAAGTACGATGTTCCACATGGACCCAACAGGTGTCCACCACACAAATCGACATGTGGATCTATACATTACTCGTGCACCTGACATGGGATCCATATGCAAAATGAAGATGCTGTGCAGCAGGTCTAGATGCCTGCAGACAACACCGTACCGCATTTCAATCCAGAACGTGGATTGGTACGACCCGTTCTTCCTACAGCACGGTAAAAACTGGGGCCAACGACCGAACTCATCAACCAAACGACGACCACGCAGGCACGTCCGCGTACGTGCGCGTCGCTGTCGCGCGCCATGTCGGCGGTGGACGGACGCAGCAGGGTGCCGCGCCCCGGCCGCCGGCCGGCACACGGCCGGCCGCCGGGCCACGGGCGCAGGTGAGAACAGAGCGGTGCGCAGTGGCGAAGCGCTGACCGGGCGCCCGCCAAACCTACCGCGCTGGAGTAGTGTAACGTCATCGATCATGATTCATGTCGTCTCTGCGCCACCACCTTGTCATTCCTCGCAGCGTGCCGGCGCGGCTGCTCGCTCGCTCGCTGACACGTTCTCGCGTGCACACTGGTGCACGACTGGCCTACGGTGTCGATCGACCTCATCGATGACGACAACCATCTTGCGCCCGTGGTTCAACCCGAGATCTTGTATTCTAGGTTAGGTTAAGCTTTCGTTCTCGCCATTTTTGTGTTGCTCCGATCCACGCATGTGTGTACATGCATCCACATTGTGGGCGGCTAGCCGTTACCTGAAACCAATGCGCCATCGCAGGTCGACATTTGGAGAGTGCTCACGTACGGGCCGGGCCGGGGCCTCATATCATTTTCAGGACCTGCAGGCGGCTGCTGTACACGGGTAAAATACCATGCATTGCTCAGTCGTTCTTACTACTTTCTACGGAGTATTATTGTTTCTTCCACACACATACTACGCATACAACTGGGCTTGTGTTTGTAATTAATGATTATTATTCTTCTATCCGGCCTGCTGTCAACTGGATCGATCAAAGCGATTATTGGTGCATTTTTTTCTTTGTATACGTCTCCGAATCCAATCATGGATACACTACTACAGATCGGGCCATTTGTCCCGGTTTTGGAACAGGGATTCGGCTGCCAAAATGTCCCTCACGCTAAATTTTTTTGCGCCCTGCGGGATTCGAACCCAAGACCTATTGCCTGGCGCATGGCTTTCTTGCCAACTCACCTAAGTAGTACATGTGACTCAATAAAGAATATCTTCTTTTTGAACTATCACGTGGAGGGGCCTTTTGTCCGGGTTGGTAACACCAACCGGGACAAAAGGGTTCTTTAGTCCGAGTTGGTGCCACCAACCAGGACAAAAGGGTCACCCTTTAGTCCGGGTTGGTGTTACCAACCGGGACAAAAGGGTTGGGCCTTTTATCCCGGATGGAGCCACCGACCGAGACAAAAGGGGGTCCTTTTGTCCCGGTTGGTGCCTCCAACCGGGACAAAAGACCTCTGTCCCCCTCGCTGGCCCGGCTAACCGTTGGATCCGGGACAAAAGCCACATTTTGTCCCGGGCCCAAAGGCAGCCGGGACAAATGGCTTGGAACAAAGGCCTGTTCTGTAGTAGTGATATCGGCATACAATAATGAGGACTAATCCAGATCGTCTACTCTGCATACATCTTTATCTAAAAAAACTTATAGCTGCTTACATATTCTGATGTTTGAAAAGGAATCTTGCTAACGTAATCTCTGCCTACTACATACGCAAGGGAAAAGGATCCCGTTTTGTTCGAATTTTTCCATGCCTTGGCTTTTTTTTTTTTTACAATTTTCTGAACATCGTTTACGTAAACTGCTGATCCATGCGTGTGTACTTTTCAAATGGGTTGATGGATCATGGTCGCCGGCCATACCAACTTGAAAAGTACATTTAAGCTAGCTATAGCTAAAGGAGTGCAGATCACGGCTTTATTTTATGGTGCACTAATGAAAGAGCAAACTGACCATACGGGTCCTGCTAAGAGGCAAAACTGCACACGCGCGCGGCAAATCGATCTTCAGAGTGTGACCGATGCTTCAGTTCCATTGGTCTAGTGAAGTGGCCGGCTCAAACCTTTGCATCTCCATCGATCAACTCAACGAAGACCCCCATAAGGATATATATAAAAGAAACTGCAGATCGGTATTGCATGCAACTAACAACGAGACTGGCAGGGAACGTACGGTGACCTAATAACTTATTACCGTAGTACAGCGCTCCTTATTACCTAAACAATTCAGAGTAATGAGTTCATCTTCTTGGCCCTTCTGAAGTGCAACGAGCTATAGCAAATGCAGATGTCCTAGAAAATGCTTGATGCAGGTGCATCAGAAGCTTCGGAACGGCTTCTGCGTATGCTTATCTGGTAATAAGTCCGTTGACATTTTGATGCATAATGCATGGTAGAGTAGAAGATGGCATGGAGAAGTCCTATTTTTAATCGGTTGACACTATTTGGAAGATATGAATCCCATGATGCGTTTGTTTACGGTCAGAGGGAACCAAAGCTGGGGACTGCCTATCTGCAAGGTTGCAGGCCGGCACTCTGACATGACACGCGTTCATCATTATATTTGCAGGATGAACAGCTAATCGCGGCCAATATTAATAGTGTCCAAGTCCTTGGTGATGTTTTTTTATTCATATTTCAACCAATTAGGACTCGTTGACTCCTGTGATGGCTGTTTGACCATGAGCGAGCTAAATAAAACTAGAGGCATAAGCTCTGACATGAGGTGTGGGTACGGTGTTGCAAACTCATCACCACACGTAGATTAATTATCACTAACAAGAATTTGGACTACTTTCTTGTTTTCCCGCCTGTTTTTTTCCTGACATTTTGCAATTTACACAAGTTTAAAAAACGTGCATGTTTCTGTGAAATAATAGGCATAAGTTTAAACTTTTGCAACTTACATATATGATCTACTACACCAAACTGGAATTACCTTGGCGGCCATACATTTTCTTGGCGGCCGTAATTGAACCGCCAAGAAAAATGTTGTTTCCTTGGCGGTGCTAGTTAACAGCCAAGGATTCTATATTTCTTGGCAGCCGATGATGTCTGCCAAGAAAAACAAGTATTTCCTTGGCGGGATTGTCTAGCACGCCAAGAAACGGTTTTGTTAGACAGCCAAGGAAATATTGCGTTTTCTTGGCAACAGACAGCCAAGGAAATGCTTGTCAAGGGCATGTTATGTTTTTTTCATTTAAATATATATAACGCATATGACAATCGAAGTATACAAGGCACAAAAAACATCGTTATGACATACCAAAAAGGTTTCAACATGAAAATCGACTAATGGAGATATTCATTTCAGAGCACTTGTATGGTGTGAACTCTCTCCTCCCTAACTAGATTCAAGGCGATTAGTAGCAAACTTTATTGTTTTTGCATTGAAATTTAATACAAGCTAGATTAGTATATATTTTTATGAAAATATCAAAATTGAGGTAAAAGTTTGCTTCATTTGGTGTTGGTTTCGAAGCAAATGTTTATAGTCAACCCTCTACTCTTTAGTAAGATTCAAGATGTTCAATAGTTAACTTTCTCTTTTAAACAAAATTTAATGTAAACTTGATTTATTATATTTTTTTCATGAAAATAACTTTATTATTATTCAATAATATACATTTTTGAGAAATTTAAATATACATTTAGCTACTTAATCGAGAATTACTTTGCATCACTATACTGAGAAAATCTTCCGAATTGGGCTGAATGTTTGGCAGAGCCCATGACAGTTCCCCTGCACGCACATGGGCCTGCAACGCGTCCGACTGCTTCTAACCATCCATCGTCGATCTGTCGGCTCTGGTGGGATGCACACGCATCAAAACCGGCCGCACACCACGAAAACCCTAGCTCTTCTCCCCTTTCCCCTGTTCACACCCAGCAACAACCGAGCGAGCAAGCCATGGCGGCGCTGCGCTTAGGTCTGGACGCGGCGTCGCAGCCATGTTGCGTCCTGGCTCGCGGTGCCTTGCCGGAGATGCGGGGTGTTGTGGGCTCCGTGGCCACCACTTGGGCTCCCCACGGAGGCCGTCGATGGCGGTCGTGGCCCCACCCCACTCCCTCACTGCCGCAAGGCGGCGGCGGCCACCAGCCAGGCAACTGCGGGGTCATCCCCAACTCAGCTGGACTCCAGACAGCGGCACCGCGCAAGTGCGCGACGCCAACGCAACTACCGGAGCCGGCTAGCTGCTGACGTGCGGGTGCGGAAGTGCGAGCCTGTGAGGCCTAGGCTGGTCGGTCGTCTCCACATCGAGGGCCACGTGCTGACGAAGAGAGGTATTAGTTTTGCTAATTATACCTTCTATATATATTTCGCTAGCAATTAATAGTCTGAGTACTTGAATACTTGATTTCTTATTGTGTACTAGAGGCCGAGCAGTGAGGAACGAGTATTAGTAGTACTTGCCTGTTATTTATTTTACCAATGCATCTCAGATCTAGTATAAGTAGCACTTATTCTTTTATGACTGCATCTTGGATCTAGTAATAGGATTTGCAGGACTTCCTACAAGATCCTCTCTTATGATGATCTTGTTCATGATCCGGCCGCTTCAAGTTTGAATTCTGAAATAACTACGAGTTATTGGTTGGGGGAAAAATGCCACAAGTGGGAATGGTGCTTCTGTCAACATCTAGTTACTTTTATCAAATAATAAGTTACTTTTATCAAGTGGGAATGCACACTGTCATGCTGGTTTTCAGTTTACACTGCATAATGTAACTCTTATAAGCTGCATTTAGGTGTAGTAACTATGATGATTTATGTCAATTTGTTACTATTTCCTAGCAGAACAACTGTACTACCATTTATGTCAATTGATTTATGTCAATTTGTTACTATTTCCTACCTGGCAATTTATGGTACATTTTCTTCTCCCTTAGAAGCAGATAAGGTAAATTTGCACTTAGCAGCATTTGAGACTTTGTTAATCAAGAGTCTGTTTCACAACAATAGTTCTATATCCGAGCACTGATTTCAAACATTTTGTACCATTGTATTGTCATGGTTACTTTTGTCTAACTTGTGTTGATTTGTGCAATGCAGGTGATTGTTGAGAAGGCTGAGAGTTAATTATCAACTTCTCTAAGTTACCATAACTGCTATACTTTTTTACAATGACTATCCTCATCTTTAATTGTTTATGGGTAATATTATTTCCCCTGATGACCGATGATTGATGGCAGTTGGTGCCATAATTTGGCTACCCCAAGATAAATATGCAACACTATATTCAATTGTCTCACTATTATCATTACAGAAAATGCTCACTGCTCTCATTTCAATATTTTTACACATCACCATATACTTATTGTGTGTTCACTGTTTTATATTTAACAATTAGGCAGTAACACATCTCCATATACTTATTGCAAGTTTATTTCAAATTGCAGAAGCTGAACTGAGCATTATGAATCTGTATGCTGATTCCTAATGATATATATCAAGAAGGCGTAATTGTGAGGTAATTATTTCTTCCTTTTCACCTGCATGCTTCCACCTAATAGTTCTATTTTCACCAATCTAATAATTTGTTTTTATGGGTTAGAGAGACATGATGGTTTGAGTGCAACTTGGAGTAGCAAGCGAGCTCATATGCATTGGTGAAGGATCTTTTTATGTTTGTGTTAAGTAGATCAAGTCTTGTTAGATTGATTCAATAGTTTTCAACTGAGTTGATTGTAACTTGCTATTGGAATATCTATGAATATTTCTGCCCATTAAAATTATTGCATATCAGCAGCAATGTATTTGTTTTACGTGCCATATGTTGTTCCTGTAATATTATTGGAAGAATAATGATATGTTGCCAGTCACTACATTGATCAATGAAACTTGATATGGACTGGATGTTTGATGGATGCAATTTGAATTACCTATGGATCCAACAATATTATGTTGCTATTAGCTGGTAACATTTATTTTTTTATTAGCTTTATGCATTTTCTTGGCGGTTGGCAGCCAAGGAAACATTGAGGCCTGTCAAGGAAAATATTTTCCTTGGCTGTCAATGACTGCCAAGGAAAGTTGTATTCTTGGCTGTTGATGACCGCCAAGAAAAACTGTATTCTTGGCTGTCGATGACTGCCAAGGAAAGTTGTATCCTTGGCGGTTGTAATAATTTCTTGGCGCAGTTGCAATTTGGACGCTGCCTTACTTTGCTTGGCGGTCAAACCGCCAAGAAAATAATCCATGGCTGCCGGCAGCCAAGGAAATTGAATTTCCTTGGCTCTCTATTCTTGACGGATTTTGCTTGGCGGCTGGCTGCCAAGGATCATTTCTTTGACAGTTTTGGCACTTTCCTTGGCGGTTTTTGGCCGCCAAGGCAATTCTGGTTTGGTGTAGTTTTAAGAACCTTTAGAATTGAATTTTCACTTGCCATTCGTCAATAATCTTTTGAATAGTACTTAGGAACTCAGCATGTCGATCGCTACTGACCATGTTCATCCGTGTTACTCTTATCTGTAAAGCTATATATATATATATATATATATATATATATATATATATATATATATATATATATATATATATATATATATATATATATATAAAATCGGGAGGTACAACCACGGGCCACTATATACTAAACACATATCTTCACCATTATTGGTCTGCGCAAATTGGCCTCTAGCTCCCAGAAAGGAGGCAGACCATACAAACCGATAGGGCCACTTGTGGCAAATCGATTAACATATGTTAAATTGGCTCAAGAACATCGAAGAAGCCAACATGTGCAGATTCGTAATGTCATAAAATATTAGCAGCCTATAACTATGGTTAATCTCTATTATGTTTTTTCGGAAGGGTATTCTGATATACTATTGTACCTAGAGATTCAGCAACAGATCCATCATGCCTGAAGCTAAGTGCTTTAATTTACTGCAGCTGATCAAAAGCTTGAAAATTAATTAAGGTCCGACGTGACGACGCCTAGCATGCCCATTCAACATCAGTTCCAACATTTATTAGTTGGTTGATTACAAATCAGGAATTTATTTACCGATGCAGATAGATGGCATCACAATCCAGCACGATCGCATGCATGACGTATAATGAATAGTAAGCTCAGACGACGACTATATATATGCTACCCCTATCCGACTATCCCATAACATATATAGCTGACCCCCTGCGATGGCTGTTTGCCATGGGAGAGCTAAAACTAGAGGCATAAGATCAGAGATGAGGTGTGGGTGTTGCAAACTCACCACACGTAGATTAATTAATTATCACCAATAATTTGGACTGCTTTCTTTATTTGTCTTGAAAGAAATTATTATTCCTAGCCATTCTTGTTTTATTTCCTACCTTTTTTCTGACATTCAGTACGTCGTCATGGCATTTGCAATTTACACAATTAAGTTTTTGTATAATATTTGCCGCTGCACACTTGTAAAAAAACATGTTTCTATGGAATAATAGACATAAGTTAAAGTCTTTTAACTTGCATATATTGGATCTTAACAACCTTTAGAATCTTCATTTGCAATTCATCAATAATCTTTTAAATAGCAGCAACTCCATGTCGCTATTGAACATGTTCATCCGTGTTACTCTTATCTACAGAGCTATATGTATGGATCGGAAGGTACAACACGGACCACTATTAAACACAGATATGATCTTCACCGTTGTTAGTTTGCAAGTTGGCCTCTAGCTCCCAGAAAGGAGGCAGAATATGCACACTCATAGAGCCATTTGTGGAGAATCGATTACCATATATTAGATTGGCTTAAGCACATCGAAGAAGTCAAGAAGCCAACATGTGGTGCAAATTTATTATGAGCTCTTTTACAATGATTGTAAAGTACCAATGGGTACTTTTAGGTACTTTTACCTTAAACTTTTTTCTAGCCATTGATCTATGGAAAGTATTTAATTATAAAAATTAAATTAAATTAGTATTTGGTTTCACTTTTTTGCAGATTTGGGAAGTACCAGGTACTTCCTATCTTGAACACAGTAAGATTTTATCAAATTGACGGCTCCTATTTTTTCAATCATTGTAAAATTTCTCTATTATTATACCTATAGATTCAACAACTGATCGATGTTGCATGAAGTTCTTTAATTTACCATGGCTGACTAAAAGCTTGCAAATTAAGGTCGGATGTGGCATTCTTGGCAGATATTCGAACGATGCCTAGAATGCCCATTTAACATCAGTTCCATTCTTTATTTTGGTTGCATGATTAAAAATCAGGAATTTATACCAATGCAGATATAACGAATGGTAAGCTCAGACAATGACTATATATGCTACCTCTATCCCGTAACATAGCTATGTTAGATTTTCTACGTCAGCCAACAATATTTATTCAAATAATTCATTTTAAATGGAAATAGTTATGTTGGTTCCATGTTGGATCTGCTAACATCATTTCTGCATTGTCAATCTTTATAATTTTTTCCTATTCATAGTCAAACTTAAAATTGTTTGTTTTAGGAGCAACCTAAGCATATCTATATTCTAGAACGGAGGGAGTATATGGTGTCTTCAATCTCCGTCCCATATTTATTTAATTTATTGACATTATACTGGGTTAGATATAATACCAGCTAATTCTATACATTAGGATATATGAACCATATTTTCCGTACATGTTTGCACAATGTTTTATTGGTAGAATCTGCAGGCATTGAATTTATTTGAGTGGAGTTATGAGGATCAAACTCTAATGGAAGGTGACATTTCTTTCACATCACATGTACATTTTACTATTACTAATTGGAGGCTCCAAAGAAGCCTCTACATGAAGCCACATAGGATCCTAGGTGGACACTCTGAAAAAATAGAGAAATCCTATAAATTCTCACAAAAATAAAAAACATCCAACCATCAATCCAACAGCTCTAATTATAATAACCATCGGATCTGTTATTTCCTATTAAATTACCGACCTCTGTCATTACGAAAATAGACTAAAGTAACCCCCTAAACATGTATCTAAATTACCCACCTTTGCTATTATAATAAAAATCTAAAGTAACCCCTAATCTTTGTGTAAATTACCCACCCATGCCATTATAAAAATAATACAAATACTCCCCTAAATTTGCATATAAATTATACAATTATATTATTATTACTATAAGTTAAATTACTCATAAATATGAATCTAAATTATACAATTATAACAATATATTAAAATGCACCAATATAAAATTCTAAATTACTATTTCTATCATTATTAATATGTTATCAATATTATTATTTATATAAAAATGCTACCCATGATATATGCATCATATATTCATGTATGATGGAAGAGATAAGAATACCAATTCACAAACAAATAGTTCAACTAAACATATATTGTATCTATTGTATCTACATAATGATAAACAATATGTGATGCAAAATAAAATCTATTGTATCTACATAATGATAAATATATATTTTAGAGTATGCGTTAGAATATTTAATAGATGAAATGAAACATACATGTGCAAATCAATCACTTTGTGCAAATCATGCAAACTTCAATCTGAGCCACCAGATCAACATCCAAGGGGAGGCGCAGAGGGAGTGGAAGGGGGGATTTGCAAAAGTGTGATTACCCAATCCAAGAGCGGGCGGTTAATTGTAAAATTACCCAATCTCCACATGCCTCTTGGATGTTGATCCAGTGGCAAATTGGAGTTTACACTGTTTGCTTGGTTTGCACCTGATATGTTTCCTAGATGAAAATGGTGTGAGATAGATAATTATAATTATTGACCTCATTCTTATATTAATTCTAATTAGTCCGTGCGGGAGCACAGGTTGATAGACTAGTGTGGCTAATGAGAATCCATTCCCATCGTTGACGTGGGTGCAATACATATCTTTAGTTTTTTCATAATAAATAAAATTACACATAAGAAACTCCACTACAAATATCAGCAAAAACTATACAGGTCTTTTTAGAGGAACTGTAGATTGCTAGTCATGTGGGCAGCTCGTTGACATTAGAACGAATAGTATCAAGTTTCAAGATGACAAACATTGATATATTTTTTTTTCGGAAAGGAAGCCAACATTGATATATAAAGTGAAGCACGCTACTAACAAGTGGCACAAGAGCGATCCAGTAAAGAGAACAGATGCGAGGGTACCTGTGGAAGCTACCTGTCATTGGTGCAAGTCATTGTCTAGATTCTGCGAATCCAGCCATTTGCATACAGTGTAAATTAGGAGTACTCTATCTTTCGTCCATTGACATTCTTGTCCACTTCGGTATTTACAAGGCAAAATAAATGTGCCGTACTTGGCAAGTTGGAAAGGAAACAAGTTCTCTACTCTGTCTAGTGTAGGTGAGCAGTACTAGAGCGGTTGCCTTGTGTGCAGAACATCGTCGGCCTGTTCTAGTGTTCTACGGAATACATACTCAGACACGTTCGGCGAAGCAATATTGTACAGTCATTTGATCGCCTTGATTAGACGCTGTCATGCACGAGCAATCCAAAAACTGCATGCGTGCATGCATCTTACAGCTGGCTAGATTGGTGTCGTTTTGTCCAACACACTGCATCCACACACTGCAATCTAAAGCAACCAGGAAGAAACACCAAACAGTGCAGTTAGCTTAATTGCCACTGCAGATATATACTAGGGGTTGACACTTGCATTGCACATTATCCTCTATCGCCAGAAATCATGACTTCCATCCAACGCTTGTTAGCACGAGCGAAGGCTGTTTCAGGGCCCCCCAAATTAATGTCAACGCACTTTAAAAATCAAAGTTCTTTCCATTTTCTTATTTACTCTTGGGCGATGGTCAGCGGCTCAGCGCTGCCCGTTGTCCTTTTGAGAGATGGTTGGATAAGGTGCAGAGACTAGGGCAGGGTCGGATTAATCAGAGCTTGGGGTTGGGGGCATCGCAGAGACGCTGCACAGGAACAAGCCAGGTCTTTGCAGCTGTCAGATATTGCTGGACGACGAATATGGAGATGCGGGCGGCCGTTCCATGACATGCAAAGTGTGTTAGCTTGAATGCTTGATTGCCAGCCAGCTATCGCTCATTATCTGTTATCTTGGTCCTGGCACAGGTTGTGCCGGCAGTTTTTGTCCTTGTTTTGCCTCTACTTCAGTTATCTTGGAACCTTGGGTTGCTTCTTCTTCTTTTTTTTTGGGGGGGGAGATGATTTGAGCTGGTTGGGCAGGAATCATGGGGCAACAGTGTAAAATGTACGAGAGTGTTTTTTTTGAACAAACAGTGTACGAGAGTGTTAGAACTTGAGAACTCTCCATTTACCACCAGCCAATCCATCATCAGACGAAACCACAAAGTGCAATGGGCCTCGCGAACCGTACGTAGTTCACGTCTAACTGGCCCGGCGCAATACAGGCCCATTGGCAAACTACAGTCCTTTGAGAGAGTTGCTCACTGATGCCCATCCCATGCCCATGCGTATATGCAGCTTAGGACTTGGGAATGGAACCTGCTCACATCTGAAAATCTCATGAGTCATGAGGCGCAGAGGCAGGAGCAGATTTGGTAGGTTCACTTGGTGTCAGCACCAACGAAGTTATCTAACGATACTGAAGATGGGGCCGTTCAGACTTCGTCGGAGAGAGAGAGAGAGCGTAGCTCTGAACAAGGCGTTTTCTTAGCTGCGTGACGATACTGACGTATTCTCTTGAGAAACGGGGGTAGCAGGGGATCAGTAATGAATCTACCAACTACTGCCCGCCGGCTAGCTCGGTTTCTCGTTGTTCAAACAATTCAGAGAATTCCAATTCAGACAACACATGGCCAACAATTCATACAACACATTCAGAACAGCACACTACTGTAATTCTGAACACTCTGACATGTTGTGCTGAGGGAGCTAGCGCAGAACTTTGCACCTGAGCACATCACGATTTTCAACTTTCAAGTCACTTTGCTGCATTGTGTTGGTGATCGAATTACACGTCCAGTATTACACAGAGGCATTTGATCCTGTCCCCTGCGGAGCTTAGACCCTCTCAAACGATGAGACCAAACATCGCCTCACAGCCCTAGAGCTCCCGCATCTCGCCTTGCTCCGCTCGCGAAGGATCGGGTGCATCTTCCTCTGTCTTTGCTCCAACATCTTGGGCGGCTTGATCTCCTGGGTCTTCCTCTTTTGCTTGGCGTCTTCCACGACCCGGTATCCCTCCCGGAGCTTGCGCTTGGTAGCCTACATCTTCTCCTCGAAAGGCGGCGTTGTCTTCGGCATCGACTCTGGAACACTTTTCGTTTTTCACCGAATCCCACCATCTGGCGGAAACGGAATTTCGGGCGAAATTTCACTAAATTTCGATAATTTCGACCGAAAAGTGATTTTGAATTCGAAAAACGAAATTTCGTTGCATTCCGATCGAAATTTCGGTTTTGTTGACCGAAATTTCGGTGATTTTGACCGAAATTTCGGTTTTGTCACCGTAAAATGATGCAAATTAACAGAAAATGATGTGTATATATGGAAAAATTGAAAGTTTTGGCAAAATTTCCCATGATTATGTGTATATTGACAGTTTATAATGCATAACATATATATAACTCCACAAAACAATGACAAATACACTATTTAACACATAACTCATGTCCAAAGTCCACACATACAACGTAATACATCCAAAGTCCATTAGAATTATTACACATAACTCATGTCCAAAGTCCACACATAGAACGCAATACATCCAAAGTCCATTAGAATTATTACAATCCAAAGATACAACAGAGGCAAAGGCATTGTCCAGAATAATCCATGTAGTATATTCTCTGCATTTAAATATTTATGTGAAATAAATTGAATAAGTAGAGGAAGCAAAACGTATAGATAAGTTCTGTTGATAGGATAAGTACCTGCATTCTTCAGTCCTCAAATCTCTCTCCCGGTGGTCCCTCATACGGCTCGTCTGTTGGTGGCAAATACACGTACGTAGGTGGGTGATATTGTAACTGTGGAGCTCCATATGGTAGTTAGTCGTGATAATCCAAATAAGGCAATGCTGCAACTGCCTGCGGAAGTGGCGGGTTCACCACCGCTGGTGGTGGCCACAGAAAGCCCCCTGCAGGGGGAGAAGTACTGTAAGGGTTGTAGTACTGACCACTAGAGGCAGAGTTGGAGCTATCTTCATCATATGCAAGTGGGGCCTGTCGACCATGTCGACGTGTCGTTGTTGTTTGTCGTTGTGAAGTAGGTGCTCCATGATCTGTATCTTGTGTTGCATGGGTGAAGTCCTCCTCCCCAGTGAACCTTATAGTAGGAGATATACGATAACCACCACTTTCGTTGCCATCATTGCCATCACCTTCACTGCTACTAGAATCATCATCATCATCATCATCATCACCAATGTCCTCACCACCACTAGGCTCAGGTGTGGTATCGTCACTACCTAACTCCTCCTCAGTGCGTGGTTTATTCCTTTTTCTCATTTCGGGACCAATCTTAGTCTTCCTTTTTCCCAGATGTGTGTCCCCAATTGTTTCTTCGGCCCATGTCTCCACATCTTCATCGTGACCATGAGAAGAGCCTATGTCAGTGAACATCTGGCTCGGCAATGGAGTGTCAGTGAAGTCTGAGTCTTCATCAAATGATGGGTCTCCATTGGACCTTGATTGCTTCATCCAATCTTGAATTGCTGATGACTGCCGGTACAAAGAAAGATCCATGAAACTGCTAACTGGATCATAGTCATATGAATCGACCCCTCTAGTAGCACGTTGCAGACGCAAGCGGAGGTTGTAGTTCACAAAGACCAATTTGTCTAATTTCTGGTGGCTCAACCTATTGCGCAGTTTGGTGTGGATGTAAGCAAAGGTGCTCCAGTTCCTTTCACATCCACTAGAGGCTGCACACTGCGCCAACAAGCGTCGGGCGACCCTTTGCAACACTGGTGTATCTCCCCCAAATGTAGCCCACCAAGCAGGTGGTGAAGTTTTTTGGTCAATGGCCATTCGCCTAGCAACACTGCCATGACTGTCTGTGATGTGCCCAAACTGTACTGCACGTAAGGGTTAAGAGCACAAGCAGTGGCCATATATGTGCCTGACATCACTGTGGTCATCCTTGCATCTATCACAGCCATGATCTTTTCAAACCGGGGGTAGTCACTGCTGAACTTGCTGGCATATGTCTGCCTCATGTTTTGATACTCCATTGTCACCTCACTCAAATTAGGTGTCTTGTCCGTGTCAGCAAATCTCAGAAACATGTACAGAGGCTCAACATTATTAATCACATACTCCATATTCGCCCACCATTCAAGACTTGTGATGCATTCGTAAATGTACCTTCCAGTTTCACTTTTGAAGTGGCGGGACCGTCGGAACTCAGGTGACACTAACCATGTCATGAACTGGTCCTTCTTCTTATACATGCTTTCAAGGAACATGTAGTTGGTCCCAAATCTTGTTACATTCCACTTGACCAACTCTCCACCGATGGCTTCCCTCATCATGCTGTGTAAACTGTTGGAGTTGTAGAGCCAGCTGCAAATTCATTGCGCGCTTCGAATACAAGCATCATGCTCCGGCCACTTCCCTATGTCCTTCAGCATAAGGTTGATGGTATGGGCAATGCAAGGCTGCCATGCAATGGTAGGAAACTCGTGACAGAGAATTTTGCAGGCTTTTTTGTAGTTCGAACCATTATCCATGACAAGCTGAACCACATTGTGAGGCTCCACTTTCATGACCACTGCTCGTATCTCCTGCACAACATTGCCAATGTGATATGCGTATGGTCCTATATTTTATGCCAAGGTGAGAACAATGTATCGATACATGGACTTACCTTCAACAAGTATTGATGGTCCTGTATTTTGTCGGACGCATTGATGGACTTCAAGAAATACATGGTGCCACCGCTATACACCAAGAAATTAATGACCGAGTTACGCATAGGCCCCGTCCACGAATCACACATGATCGTGACTCCACATTCATCCCACTCGTTCTTCCACTTCTCTATCTCTTTCTCTATCTCCTTCACATTCTCATCCAAATATTTTCCATCTATCTCCCTCCCTGATGGTATTTTGATTCCAACACCTGCGGTCATAGAAGAGAAAGCATTAAGATCACAATGAAGGATATGTAATGTAGCTCAAAATATACATTGTTACCTTGTTTCTGGGTCTCCACGATCGCAGCTTTAAAGTATGGGTCATCGACTTTCCGGCCGGGAATACCGACAGCATGGCACGCCTTCGCCCATGCCCTCCCTAGAAGCTCTCTTGATGTCCTCCCCTTGACAGTCCATGGGCCGGTATCAATCCTTTGCTGCCGTGGAGCACTGCTCAAACCTAGGTGGTAGTCCCTAACCCTCTCGGGGACTTGTGACTGACTCCTTCTGAACATCGAAGGCTGTGGTCCACCACTGCCTCCAACACCACCACTTCTAAATCCAGAAGCAGCTCCAGATCCGCCACCCCTCTCGTATCGTGGCCTAGCTTGCTGCATAAAGTCATACTCTTGGCGGGACTGGTGTAAGGCAGCCTGTAGCTCTGCATCCTCGTCGTGCCCCTGGCCACCCTCCTCCTCTAGGTCAGTGTGCCGCCCCCTTGCTGCTTGGTCCCTCAGCACTCTTTCTCGGGCCCTTGCTTTTGCGCTAACCTTGTTCCTGTCCAACTGCTCACTAAAGAATTCCTTAACTTCGGTCGGAACCGAAGGGCAGTCCTTCACATCTTTCCCCCTATGTGCCAAATGCTCTTTGAACCGTGTTGCTCCTCCCCCACCCTTCTCCTCCCTGCAATACTTGCATTTGAAACCACCCCGACCTTTTGGCCATGCTCCCACACTACGTCTGGCATTGTCCTACAATTACAGAAAAATAGCACGATGTAAGTTCATGAATATCACATAGTAGCATAATGCAAGTCTATATATATAAATACTTTTATGTTTACATACTATTCTATATCACTTACTACCTAGGTGACATGAATCAATCGGCTCTTAATTTCATCAGTAATATTGAATACAACTCATATCCAAAACGTTGGAATAATTTTTTCTATACATTGCATTTCACATTGTCACTAGAATATCAAAACAACTAACAAATCCTAACATTCCCTCTAACCCTAGCTTCCCCATTGCAAAAATAGTATGAAGTTCATCATTTATCAAAACTAACTCACTTAGATCAACAACAACAAGCTTCACCATCACAAAATAACATCTCATACCTTTTTTTCGGTGCCCGCGGCAAAATCCGGCCCGAAGGGGCGGTTTTCCACCGGGATTTCACCGAAATCCGCCCGGGATGTTGGCGGCAAACCGCCGCGCCTTCCCGGCCCTGAGATCCGGTGGATACCGGCCGAAACCCGCCGCCTTACCGCCGAAATTTCGGTCCGCCACACCGGAATCAGCTGCTTCGGCGGCGGGCGGCCAGGGGAATGGAGGAGCGACAGAGCTGAGCGACGAGGGGAGTGGGGAGAGGCCGAGACTCCGCCCACGGGCGTTGGGTAGGTTATAAATGTTAACGGGTCTCTTAATTATTAACGGGTCTGAACCCATTTAGTCAATTTAACCAACCAAATCAACTTATATTTCAAGTGCTATTCGCTCAGAAAAATACCTAGTTTTTTATCATATTTTTTACATATTTTTTACAATTTTTTTTGAATTTTTAAATTTTGAAACGAAAAATACCGAAATTTCTTTTCCCGGTGTCTAGCGAAAATGAAAAAATTACCGAAATTTCGGTGAAATTCGACCGAAATTTTGAACCCTGCTCTAGAATCGTCGTTGCAGTTGCAGCTTTCGCCTTCTCCATCGTCCTCGGGTCATGGAAGCCAGCAGCCATCGGTTTCGTCTTCTCCGTCAAGGGATGAGCGGCATCCGACGCCTTGACATGGGACAGGTCGTCGAGTTTCTTCATGGCCGCGCAGGTCCTGGCGATGTCTTCCTCGACGGCCGCGCTCCACCCGCGGATGACGTCGCGCGCGAGCCCGCTGATGCGAGCGGACTGGTGGAACCTCAGGGAGCCAACTGCCTTGGCGAGGTCGGCGGAGGACGCCAGCATCCCCGGCACCACCTCCGCGGGCACCGCCTGCAGCGTCAGGAGCGACTCCGCCATGAAGCCGTCGAGCACGACGCAGAGCTCCTCGGCCCCGTGGCCGCCGTCCCCGCCGGGACGCCGCAGAGCAGCTCCACGACGTCGCCCCTCGCGCTGCGGAACCCGTCGCGGTAGAGCGCCGGGCCGGCGGCCTCGATCGCGGCGTCCACCAGGCCGAACGCCGCGAAGAATGGCTTCTAGCGGCGGAGAGGGTTCTGCCCCGCCATGGCGGCGGCAGCGGCAGCAGAGGCGTGCGCGAGAGCGAGATCGGCGAGGCGGCGTATGGGAGGGAGAGCGAGATGCGAATTGTGGGCGGATGGGAGTGGAGAGAGCGGGGATGCGGGAGGGGGGTTTAGAGCAACTCAGCAGAACCCCTATCAAACCCTTTATTTTAAATTTGAAGGGTGAAATCAAGAAAAACAACTCCAGCAGGTCTTCTACTTGAGTCCCTAAACTAGGAAGGTCTCCAAATCTCCCCCTCCACCCCCTAGACCTGGGAGATCTCTAGAGAGCCCTCCATCCGTGGGCTTCTGCTAGAATATGAGGGCTTGAATGATGGCTCAAATATGAGAGATTCTGCTGGAGTTGGATGTATTATTTGGAGGGTATGAGATGGGGACCAGCCCCCAAAAGTTATATGAGGGCTGTGATTTGGGAGCTATTGCTGGAGATGTTCTAGTGCTCTTGGGGGGTTGCTGCTGTGTTCTAGTCGGACGCGGATCGGCGAGCACCGCCATTACGCGAAAGCATTCCGATCGGATTGCATTAGCGTGCGGAAGAAGCAGAGTGTGGCGTGGCGTCCGCATGGGGTAATTGCCACGTGGCCGCACAAGAGATTGGCGTCCGAAATGGGTGCGGGCTGGGGGTGTCTATTCATCGCTTTGTGCGATTTGACGACGATACATCGCATAAGCTCCTGACGCCGCGCCCTGCCTCCCCCGGCTCCGGAGCCGCCGCCGACGCCTCCGCCGGCGCCAAGGCTAATCAGCTCGGACCCGCGCTCCCCCGCCCGATGCCTGGCTCACCGCATGTCTCCCCGTTGCCCCCGGCCGGCGGCCTGCCGCCGACCGCTGCCGCCGCAACCCGCCTCCGTTGCCGGGCTTCCCTGCCCTCCTCCCACCTCTTCTAAGGCTGCTGGAGGCCACGGGACCCGACAATCTGGAACCCGAAGGGCCCGAACCACGGCCGGAGCACACCGGGGAAGATTAACAGGGCGCATTGCGGTGGTTCTGCGACAGCTTCGCTGTCACTCGCGCGCGCAATGAATGTGGGGGTGGGTGGGGGGCTTCCGCGAGGAAACCGGAGATCGGACTGGTGAACAGGATCTTGGGTGGCCGCCTTACACTCTCTAATGGATGAGCCGCAGAAGGATCCACGCGAACTTTTTCTTTTTGGGCCCATGGCCCATCTTGTGATGGCAGGCGGCCGGCCTTCCGCTTGGTATGTGGGCTGGAGGATATTCGGCCTGCTTGCCGTGGGCTGAGTGGATTCCTCTCCAACTTCACAGGAGAGAGGTGTGCTCGGAACCAATCCATCTGTCACCCACCTTCCCTTCCGTAGATCCTTGCAGACGCAGACACGCTTTATCGCTTTGGTCAAGAACTGCACTGCAGGCTAGCCATCCAGACAAAGCGACGCAGCTGGCGAATGGCGACCGGTGAGGCAGTCAGGCGCCGGCTGGGAGCAGCTTACGAGTTACGCAAAGACAATTGTGGAAAATTCGCACATGTCTCGATCGGACGGACCACCGGCACCTGTGCGGTCTGATCTGCAATCCTGAGTGCCGCGGGGACATTCTGTTGCCTGCTTCTCAACGGCCATTTTTGTTCCTTTATTAGATTTCTCTCCTTCTTCTTATGTCTGTAGTTGGATATGATGATCATATGGAGCAGAGGATCAGGGGACGCGCTAATCAGATTTTTATTCTAACCATGTCCTGATATTCTTGTTTCCCCGTAATGACAGCAGGACCACCAGTCCCCTCTACCATCTTGCTTTCTAGTGAAGCAAAGTGACAGGCTGATTGATGCGGGCATGCAGGCAGGCTCCCTCAACGCGCCGGAGAGGTCGAGTCGAACAGGTTCGAGCGGGCCAGAGATGGAACAGGGAAGTGGTCGGTGTCGTCGTGCACAGGCTGGGACCGGAAGGAGGTGAGATGTGTCCTCGAATATTCAGGGCATACTAGAAAGTACTGGCGGCCTGCATCAACCAAGTATCGGCGGCGGCCAGCATCCACTTCCCAGCGGCGCTCCCTGTGGCTTCCTGCCTTGGCAAGGTAGTATTTTGGTTTGTGTCACTTTACTCTTTGTTAAACCATCATATTTTAAATTTGTTAAATAATTATTTATAGTTTGGTTAAAAAGTAAACAATTCTAAAGTAAGTTTTTAACTGTAAAGAACAAAAGAATTTTAGACCACAACTTTTGTTTGTATTCATTCAACGAATTAGTGGTGATCCGATAGAGGCATTTTACTGAACTGCTGTGAACTTTGTAAAGAACACTATCTTGGCATATTTCTAGTGCTGCCGATGGGAGGAATGAGAGATAATACAAAGAATTCTAAAAAAAACAAAAACAGAGGAGGTAACCATGTTTTGTTTAAAAGGATCTTCCTTATTGTTGCCACAGGGATCAACAATCAAAGCACCATGAAGGCCCCAATGCCAAGCATCTCCGAGCCTGCCCGCCTACCATCTCTGCCACGGTACCAAGTCTCCATGTGATTCTTCGGCCATGCCACTGACTGGGACACTCAAAGCACCTCCTCAACTACGAGGCCACCGTGGACGACTTCAGTGCACCCAATCTCTTTGACTGGACCCCCACCCCGGACTCCACCCAGGTAATCTAGTGTGATATTGACTTGTATTGTTTGCTATGAAAATCATGATAAGCTAAGCCATGCCTGCTGTTATAAGTACTCAAGAGCCTACATGCTGTTATCAGAAGTTAGAGCTTTATATAGTTTTGTAGCTTATTTGTCCTAGTCATTAAATAATAAATGGTTCCTTACTAGATAAGCTGTGACAAACCAAACTATTCAGGTAATTTGTCGATCCTATTTTAGAGTAGAATGGCTCAGTTGCTCAGATGAATCCTTATGATATGTTTCAACCCACATTGTTCAGATAATTTGTTGTTCCTCATTTGGAAGAGAATGGCCCAATTTTAGTTCAGTTGTTCAGACCTATCTGGTCATCACTTTCACACCTTGTTGTCCTGTCCACATCATATAAATTAGTTCAATTGCTATATGCTGTCTGGGAAACCATTTCCATGTTCCAAATTCAGTTTCTGGTTTCACCATTTCGATGTACAAAATTCAGTTCCTAAATCCTGTTATATGTTTTCACATTTCTATTACCTTCTAACTTGTCGACCTTTTGTAGGATTCTATTCCCTCAGAAGGTTTCATCAATTGAAACCATTTCAATATATTAAAATAAGATAATCAGTAGCTAGAGGGAGATGGAGTACTGCAAAGCACAATGGTGGGAAAGTAGCAAGTGGCAAGTGGCAGTTTGTAAGCAGCAGCTTATACTTATAAAGTGTTCCAACAAGAATTAAAAGTGAGACATGGCCATGGACCTACATGTATATTAACAACTTTCAACAAATAAACAGCTTGATGTATTCAGCATATCAACCATGTGATGAGTTAGGAATTAAAGAAATGGTAAATAAAAAAGAATTGCAGACTTGTGGTCAACACCAAGAGTCAATGACATGTTGAGGTAGGAGACTTGCATTGCACTCTAGCACGAAAACATGGTCATACCATCTGAAAGATTGAACTAGAAAAAAGGTAAAACATGATTTCAGTTGTAAAGCTAACTTGGCCTACTGCTCCTAGTGTACAAGAATGGAAGTCACTATGAGAATGGTTGCCACCAGGTGTATACTCATTATTGATCAATTGTCAGGTTCACACAAGATGGTTGTTGGAATTTGGTCCATTTATGGCCCATTCAAGAGAATTCCAAAGCAACATGTGACTGGTTGGTATAGTCCCATACTGCTAGTATAAGCAAGTGGACACCAATTTAAATATTGGAACACTTTCCATGCGTTGAAAGGAGCAGCCAAGAGATGGGGTGTGTAAGGCTTTGCTAAACACACACCAACGCACGCACGTGCACGCGTGCGTATCCGCGTCTTTTCACGTGCATATCCGCGTCTTTTCACGTGCATATCCGCGTGACTTGTGACTTGTGTCTCTCAGCCAATATTTTGCCACTTGTGTCTCTCACATTTGAACCGTTGTGCATTGGTTAGGTGCTAATCAGTGCCCGGTTAATACCATAATTCCCAGTAAATTGTTATGATCATCCTGAATGAGTTTTAATGTCTTTTATGGGCGTCATCGAAGTGAAAACGGCTCCGCGAGGGCAGCCGCGCCTATATTAGGGGATTGAAAATATTCAGGAAACACTCTCTTGATTCCCAGCCATTCTTCCACCTCTTGCTGTGCTGTGACATCGAGTTGCTGGATCGCGCCGGCCCTTCCCTTGGAGAAGGGTGAGCGGTATCTCCGAACCCTTGCCGTCGTGAAGTCTGCACGAGGGACGACAATAAGGTTTCTGGGCAGCGCAACTGCGCGACCGCTAGAGGCTGATCGACTACGTTCTGCGCTGCTACAATTTGCACTGCATCGTCTCTTCACGAGGACGGAGCGCTGATCTGTAAGAGTAATCGAATTTAACATGAGTATGTTTCGGTTCGTTTTACTCTGTCAGTTTTCTTTTCTACTTGAGATAGCAGTAGTGTTGCTATTTATATTTTGCCTCAAATTGAAATCTGGTCTCTTTAAACGCATATTTCCAACAATCCAGAAACCTTATCTATGCGTTTATTGTAATTCAGCAATGGCTGGTCCTTCTGATGCAATGAAACCTGAGAGGTTTGCCGGTGGTAACTTCCGGAGATGGCAGACTAGAGTCAAATTTTGGCACTTGTCCATGGAACTGTGGTGGGTGATCCATCCAATGATGTCATTCACGGTTGAGCAGACCGCGGCGTTTGCGGGTGATAGTGATAAGGCGCTTGGATGTCTCTTATCCATGTTGTCAGATCAGTTGTATGATCTATACATGAATTACACTAACCCCACAGAGTTGTGGGATGCACTTGAGCGCAAATTTGCAGTCTCAGAAGGTGGTCTCTTACTCTATACCTGTGAGCAGTTCTATGACTATAGCATTGATGCTGCAAAGTCGATAGTTACACATGCACATGAGATGCTGCTACTGGTTGGGGAGATTGCAAGTTTGGGTTGTCCTTTGCCGGACAGGTTTGTGTCAGCGGGCATTATTGCCAAACTCCCTGCTTTTTGGAGGGATTTTACCACAACCCTGAAACACAAATGAGAGGATATCTCCACCGAGAATCTGATTATAGCTCTCGATGTGGAAGAGAAGGCAAGGGCAAAGGATGCTCCAGGAACATCTGCTCAAGGTGCAAGTGCAAACATCATAGTGAACAAGCCCACCTATAAGGATAAGAGAAAGGGTAAGATGAACTATGGCGCAAAGCCTAAGAAAACCACTAACTTCAAGAAGAAACCTGAGAAAGATGAAAATGTCAGAGCATGTTTTGTGTGTGGAAAAGAAGGGCATCTTGCGAAGAACTGCCGCTACCACAAGGACCGAGATGATGGCAAGCCTAACAAGAAGGTGAACGTCACCATAGGCAACGGTGATGAGGCTAGTTGATCTCGGTATGGTAATTTTCCGGTTGTATTTTCGGTACTTCAATCTACAGATTTGTGGGTTGATACTAGTGCGAATATACATGTATGCTCTGACATATCCTTGTTTACTTCTTACCAGGGAGAGCGGACTTCCTCCGTCTTGATGGGAAACGGATCCGCTGCGCCTGTTCTTAGTGTTGGTACGGTCGAACTGAAGCTGAGTTCAGGGAAGATTGTCCACTTGAAGAACATGCAGCATGCTCCGTTAATAAACAAGAACCTCATTAGCGGATCCTTGTTATGTCGAGTTGGTTTTAAGTTAGTGTTTGAATCCAATAAAGTTGTAATTTCTAAATTCGGAAACTTTGTTGGTAAAGGCTATGAGAGCGGAGGCTTGTTCTGCTTAAATACTGTTGATCCAAATTTCCATCTAAATATTGCATCCATGAATAAAATTTGTGAGTCCAATGTGTGGCACTCTCGTTTCTATCATATCAATTTTGACACCATTGCTAGAATGTCCATATTAGAGTTTCCGAAATTGAAAGTAGTCAAAGGATCAAAGTGCCAATCATGTGTGCAAGCAAAACAACCTCGAAAACCTTTCAAGGGTTTAGAGGAGAAGAGAGACTTGGCACCATTAGATCTTATTCATTCAGATCTATACGAGATGAATGGATTGTTGACTAGAGGAGGCAAAAGATATTTCATGACCTTAATAGATGATGCTACACATTACTGCTATGTTTACTTGCTGAAAACAAAAGATGAAGCATTTCACTACTTTAAAATTTTTAAGGCTGAGGTTGAGAACCAAATTGAGAGAAAGATCAAGCGTTTACGTGATGATCGTGGAGGAGAATACATCTCAAATGAGTTCTCTCAATTCTGTGCTGAACATGGTATAATCCATGAGGTCACACCACCATACTCACCTCAATCAAATGGAGTGGCTGAGAGGAAAAATCGAACACTAACAAACTTGGTAAATGCCATGTTAGAGAGTTCCGGTATGTCCTATGAATGGTGGGGGGAAGCTATTTTGACAGCAAACTTTGTACTTAATCGAGTTGTGATAAACAACAAAGATATCACTCCTTATGAGGGATGGAAGGGGCGAAATCCTAATGTCAATTTTCTGCACATGTGGGGTTGTTTGGCAAAAGTCAATATACCAGCGCCGAAAAAGAGAAAGCTTGGATCCAAGACGGTTGATTGTGTGTTTTTGGGTTATGCACAAAATAACACGACTTACAGATTTTTAGTTGTGAAATCAGATTCTCCTGATGCGAGCATACACACCATCATGGAGTCACGTGATGCTTCATTCTTTGAGGAAGTTTATCCAATGAGATCAGCAAGCAATAGTGAAACTCAGATTTACAATCAATCTGAAACAAATTGCTCCACCAGAACCAAATAGTGAACCAGTTTCATCCGATGAAGATAATGATAAAGTCGATGATGCTCCACGCAGAAGTAAGAGACAAAGGGTTGTGAAATTCTTTTGGTGATGACTTTATTTTTTATCTTGTGGATGACGTGCTAAAAACACTTCCAGAGGCTTATTCATCTCCTGATGCAGAGTATTGGAAAGAGGCAGTCCATAGTGAGATGGACTCCATCATGTCCAATGGGACTTAGGAGATCACTGATTGTCCAAGCGGGTGCAAACCAGTTGGATGCAAGTGGATCTTTAAAAAGGAAATGAGGTATGATGGTACTATTGAAAAGTACAAGGCAAGGCTTGGCCAAGGATTATACACAAAAGGAAGGAGAGGGTTTCTTTGATACTTACTCTCCAGTAGCCCGGATTGCAACAATTAGAGTACTGCTTGGGGGGTGTTGACGGCCATTATTTCACATTCTAGCCTTCAACTTCTCGGGAATAACACGAGCTTTATACTATGTTCCATTCATATTTTATTTATTTCTAATGAGTTCCACAAGTTTTGGATGAGTTTTGATTTCAGGTGAACATCTACAAAAAATGAGCGAAAATGGGCGCGAACCCAGGCCGACCGGCCTCCCCTAAGCCGGCTAGCCTGGCACCCTTGAGGACATTGTCCCGTCTTCGATCCAGTGGCAAAGTGACACACCCACAATGCCTCTGAGTCATGGATTGGATGTCGGTTTGATCAAGTGGATCGAAAGACTTTAACAAGGATTAAAGGACCCACAATTCAGTGCAAACTTGTGTCCGAGTCAGCGATCCAGCACCCAGGGAGGATCACAAGCGTAAGTGCAATGTTGGCGCAACAGAGGGCCAAGACGTTCTAGAGGGAGGCCGGCCAGCCTCCCCTAGGCCGGTCGGCATAGCACGTGCACGTGTTGATGTCAAGCAACTATCAACCGCCTCCAGAAGCAAATCAGAGCCACTGTCCAAAGGTCGGTGGCCACTTGGCAGGATCCCCAGGCCAGCCGGCCTAGGGGAGGTTGGCAGGCCCCACTTGGAAGCCTCTGAGGCTGGGCCGCGGCGTGGAAGTTAAGCTCAACCGCCTTACCTGCTTACAACTGATGCCAACTGCATTACCGGCCAGGAACCGACCTTGGAAGCCTATAAATAGAGAACCCATCCATCACTTGTAACACACCATTGGATCTCTTCTCTCTTCACTTGTACTTTCTAGAGTAGGTTAGTAGCTTGGGAGTTAGAGTCAAGTCGAGCTTGCTCGGGATTCCAGAGTCGTCGGAAGTCTGGTATAGCTCCTGTATCTTTCTTTTGACATTATCAATATAAGTTATCTTCTCTACTTTTCTGAGTCAGCTTTACTTTCCGTTGTCTATATTTACTCGAGTCTGAGTGTCTAGCTCAAGCGCGGAAGTTTTTCTTTAGGTTAGGCTAAGTTATCTCTCTAAGTAATCGGGATCTTATTTTACGGGTTTTCTCTCTTGGACTAGAGTATCTCAAGTTAGTGCTCTAGGTTGAGGGGGATTTCTCTCGAAGGCCTCGAGAGAAATCCTAACACCGAGTGCAGACGTGGTGTCTGACCTTAGTGTTAGCTAGAAAGTGTGTTCCACCCCACGGAACCGTTGTGGTAGTCAGTAGGTGGTGACAGCCCTATCCGTCCTTTGTAGTCCACCACGTTCGGGTGTTTTCATAGCAGTAGTGCAGGTTGCCGTCGGACTCCCCTCTCTTCCCCTTCTGAAGTTCTTCCTCTTCCAGCCACCGAAGTAAGCTCTATTTTCCCGAGAACTAGCTAGGTGTTTAGTCTGATCTAGAGATGCTAGCTCGATAGTTCAGAAGTGTATCAGGTGTCTTATCTCGCTCGTTGTTCTCCCAGTGCTACCTCTCTAAGGAGTTGAACCTCCATGTGTCACTCGGACATTGACTGGCCATTTATCTTATTTATCTATCTGGCTTACCACCGTCTAGTTAGTCGGTCGATCAAGCTAGTACGGTTATCACTCAATTTATGATACTCTTTACCATAGTGCTTACCTAAGAAAAAATACAATACCCTGGAATACTCCAAGGTGAAGTGCTACAGCGGTGATTCTGTGCACTTGCGGAATATCTATTCTATCAGGCATAAGAAATGCCAACAATTAGCAGCTTCCTATGGTTTCCTTGTCCATCAAATGGATGTAAGAACTACTTTCCTTTATGGAGAGTTGGAGGAAGAAATATATATGGAGCAACCGGATGGTTTTGTTGTCCCTGGAGAGGAGAACAAATTGTGCAGATTAATAAAATCCTTATACGGCCTAAAGCAAGCACCTAAACAGTGGCACGAAAAATTCGACACCACTTTAACATCTGCAGGATTTAGTGTAAACGAGGCAGATAAGTGTGTGTACTACCATTATGGTGGGGGTGATGGTGTTATATTGTGCTTGTATGTCGATGACATTCTTATATTTGGGACCAGCACTGCTGTGATTGATAAGATCAAATCTTTACTATCTCGATGTTTTGATATGAAAGACTTAGGTCCAGCAAGTGTAATTCTGAATATTAAATTAATGAAAAAATGAGAATAGAATTACACTAAGTCAATCCCATTATACAGAGAAGGTCCTTAGCCGCTTTGGCTTTGCAGACTATAAAGTCGCTCCAACTCCCTATGACGCAAGTGTGAAACTTCAAAAATTCGAATGACAGGGAAGAGATCAATTGAGATATTCTCAAATAATTGGATCCCTTATGTACTTGGCTGGTGCGACCAGACCAGACATCTCCTATGCTGTGAGTAAACTGAGTCGGTTCACATCAAACGCAGGAGATGATCATTGGAAAGCACTCGAGCGAGTGTGTCATTATCTGAGAGGTACTTCAGATTATGGAATTCACTACTCGAGATACCCACCTGTGTTAGAGGGTTATAGTGATTCCAATTGGATCTCTGATGCGGACGAGATCAAAGCTACTAGTGGCTATATATTCACTCTAGCGGGTGCTGCAGTTGCATGGAGGTCCTGCAAACAAACAGTCTTGACAAAATCAACGGCTGAAGCAGAAATTGTAGCACTAGAGACTGCCACTAATGAGGCTGAATAGCTTAGAGAGCTGCCTATGGACTTGCCTTTGCTTGTGAAGCAGATACCACCCATCCTAATGAATTGTGATAACCAATCAATGCTAACTCAGGTTATGAATACAAAGGATAATTCCAAGTCCAACAAGCATATTAAGCGAAGGCTTAAAACTGTCAGAAAAATGAGAAACTCCGGAGTTATAGCTGTGAGCTATGTAAAAACTGAAAATAATCTGGCAGACCCTTTCACAAAGGGATTATCACATAATGTGATTTCTGTGATGTCTAAGGACATGGGTATGAGGCCCATTTGAGTATGTTACATCATAATGGTAACCTATCCTATGTGATCGGAGATCCCGTGAAGTAGGAAATAGAAAAAACAAGTTAATGTTGTAACACAAAGAGTACATTGAAATAATAAAAATGTACCCATGTCCAAATGACAACTATAGTACTCTTTACTGCTTGGAAGGATGACATATAGCTTTAATGTTCCCCATTGAAAAGATATCAGCCAGCAGGATATTCTTGAAGGGGAACACCTACGTGAGTCTAACTGTAGGTCACAGTTTTTGAGACAGGGCGCTCCCATTGAAAACTCAATAAAAGATATGGGAGCAGACTATTAACGCTCCGGTTAGGCGAGGTTGTTTTGGCAGCCTAGTATCAATTGTGATTTCAGGTGAAATCTGACCACGTATGACTGATAATTCAAGGCCTAGTCCATTCTTCAGTTGTGGAAAGATGAATCTTGTTATTCCAGGTATTAGTTCAACCCATACGGGACTCATACCGAAAGGCTGGTATATTAGCAATGATATAGCACAGTGATTCTTTTGTCCTTCATTTCTTACTTTGGAATTGGTGGGGGATTGTTGGAATTTGGTCCATTTATGGCACATTCAAGAGAATTCCAAAGCAACATGTGGCTGGTTGGTATAGTCTATGGTTTTTAAGTCGTCGCCTAGTCGTCTTCTAGTCGTCTAGGCGGGAAAAAATTTGTGGCGTCCAGGGCGCCATGAATCCTCTGCATAGGGCGTCGGTAGTCGTCGCCTAGGCGGGTAAGGCGTCGATTCTCAGCAAGGCGGGCGCAGTGCGGCGCGATTTGGCCAGAGCGCGCAGGGAGAACGAGCGAGGGCATGCACGGGAGACGCGCGCGGGAAAATGAGGCAGGAAACCGCTCGCCCAGCCGCCTACACTTCCCGCAGCCTGATTCAGAACGAGAGAGGGAAGGAGAGAGGGAAAGAGATAGGGAAGAGAGAAGGTGCACCGGTGCAGGCCGCAAGCACCTGGAATCCTCGGCGGCGGTGGCGCTCTGCTCCAATCCAGCCGTGACCACTCTCCAATCCCGTGGATCCAGCCCCTTGCCCCCTTCTCCTTCAATCAATATGCAATTCTGCATCTTCTTCCTCTTCTCCAACAAATCCGGGCGGGCTCCCTCCCTGCTGCACCCAGGCGTGCCCTCGTCTGCCTCTCAGGCGGCACTCCTTTCTAGAGCTGCATCACATGGACACAGCCACACTGGTACCTCCTCATCTTCTCTTCCTCTGCTCAGTTATTAGCTTTCGCTTAGGCTTGTGCAAGGCTGCTAGCGGCTAGTGCATGTGCATCTACTTGGAGCTGGTGCTCTGCTCTGCTGTAGGTCCGTCTTTTTCTTGGCTTCTGTGGTGTGTCTATATGTGCCTGATGCATGTGCGTGTGGCCGTGTGCTGCTGCCGCCGCCGCCGCCTAGCTGCCTTTTGCTTGGCTTTTGTGCATGTTTGTGCTGCTTCTATTCTAGATGAGGATATGTGTATGGCGTCGCCTCGCCACGCACCTAACTCTCCTAGGCGTCTAGAAGGGGTGGGTCGCCGCACCTCGTCTTTTCGCCTTAAAAACCATGGTATAGTCCCATACTGCTAGTATAAGCAAGTGGACACCAATTTAAATATTGGAGCACTTTCCATGTGTTGAATGGAGCAGCCAAGAGATTGGGTGTGTAAGGCTTTGCTAAACACACACCAACGCACGCACGTGCACGCGCGCGTATCCATGTCTTTTCGCGTGCATATCCGCGTGACTTGTGACTTGTCTCTCAGCCAATATTTTGCCACTTGTGTCTCTCACATTTAAACCGTTGTGCATTGGTTAGGTGCTAATCAGTGCCCGGTTAATACCATAATTCCTAGTAAATTGTTATGATCATCCTGAATGAGTTTTAATGTCTTTTATGGGCGTCATCGAAGTGAAAACGGCTCCGCGAGGGCAGCCGCGCCTATATTAGGGGACTGAAAATATTCAGGAAACACTCTCTTGATTCCCAGCCATTCTTCCATCTCTTGCTGTGCTATGACATCGAGCTGCTGGATCGCGCCGGCCCTTCTCTTGGAGAAGGGAGAGCGGTATCTCCGAACCCTTGCCGTCGTGAAGGCTACACGAGGGACGGCAATAAAGTTTCTGGGCAGCGCAACTGCGCGACCGCTAGAGGCTGATCGACTACGTTCTGCGCTGCTACAATTTGCACTGCATCGTCTCTTCACGAGGACGGAGCGCTAATCTGTAAGAGTAATCGAATTTAACATGAGTATGTTTCGGTTCGTTTTACTCTGTCAGTTTTCTTTTCTACTTGAGATAGCAGTAGTGTTGCTATTTATATTTTGCCTCAAATTGAAATCTGGTCTCTTTAAATGCATATTTCCAACAATCCAGAAACCTTATCTATGCGTTTATTATAATTCAGCAATGGCTGGTCCTTCGGATGCAATGAAACCTGAGAGGTTTGCCGGTGGTAACTTCCGGAGATGGCAGACTAGAGTCAAATTTTGGCTCATGTCGATGGAACTGTGGTGGGTGATCCATCCAATGATGTCATTCACGGTTGAGCAGACCGCGGCGTTTGCGGGTGATAGTGATAAGGCGCTTGGGTGTCTCTTATCCATGTTGTCAGATCAGTTGTATGATCTATACATGAATTACACTAACCCCACAGAGTTGTGGGATGCACTTGAGCGCAAATTTGCAGTCTCAGAAGGTGGTCTCTTACTCTATACCTGTGAGCAGTTCTATGACTATAGCATTGATGCTGCAAAGTCGATAGTTACACATGCACATGAGATGCTGCTACTGGTTGGGGAGATTGCAAGTTTGGGTTGTCCTTTGCCGGACAGGTTTGTGGCAGCGGGCATTATTGCCAAACTCCCTGCTTTTTGGAGGGATTTTACCACAACCCTGAAACACAAATGAGAGGATATCTCCACCGAGAATCTGATTATAGCTCTCGATGTGGAAGAGAAGGCAAGGGCAAAGGATGCTCCAGGAACATCTGCTCAAGGTGCAAGTGCAAACATCATAGTGAACAAGCCCACCTATAAGGATAAGAGAAAGGGTAAGATGAACTATGGCGCAAAGCCTAAGAAAACCACTAACTTCAAGAAGAAACCTGAGAAAGATGAAAATGTCAGAGCATGTTTTGTGTGTGGAAAAGAAGGGCATCTTGCGAAGAACTGCCGCTACCACAAGGACCGAGATGATGGCAAGCCTAACAAGAAGGTGAACGTCACCATAGGCAACGGTGATGAGGCTAGTTGATCTCGGTATGGTAATTTTCCGGTTGTATTTTCGGTACTTCAATCTACAGATTTGTGGGTTGATACTAGTGCGAATATACATGTATGCTCTGACATATCCTTGTTTACTTCTTACCAGGGAGAGCGGACTTCCTCCGTCTTGATGGGAAACGGATCCGCTGCGCCTGTTCTTAGTGTTGGTACGGTCGAACTGAAGCTGAGTTCAGGGAAGATTGTCCACTTGAAGAACATGCAGCATGCTCCGTTAATAAACAAGAACCTCATTAGCGGATCCTTGTTATGTCGAGTTGGTTTTAAGTTAGTGTTTGAATCCAATAAAGTTGTAATTTCTAAATTCGGAAACTTTGTTGGTAAAGGCTATGAGAGTGGAGGCTTGTTCTGCTTAAATACTGTTGATCCAAATTTCCATCTAAATATTGCATCCATGAATAAAATTTGTGAGTCCAATGTGTGGCACTCTCGTTTCTATCATATCAATTTTGACACCATTGCTAGAATGTCCATATTAGAGTTTCCGAAATTGAAAGTAGTCAAAGGATCAAAGTGCCAATCATGTGTGCAAGCAAAACAACCTCGAAAACCTTTCAAGGGTTTAGAGGAGAAGAGAGACTTGGCACCATTAGATCTTATTCATTCAGATCTATACGAGATGAATGGATTGTTGACTAGAGGAGGCAAAAGATATTTCATGACCTTAATAGATGATGCTACACATTACTGCTATGTTTACTTGCTGAAAACAAAAGATGAAGCATTTCACTACTTTAAAATTTTTAAGGCTGAGGTTGAGAACCAAATTGAGAGAAAGATCAAGCGTTTATGTGATGATCGTGGAGGAGAATACATCTCAAATGAGTTCTCTCAATTCTGTGCTGAACATGGTATAATCCATGAGGTCACACCACCATACTCACCTCAATCAAATGGAGTGGCTGAGAGGAAAAATCGAACACTAACAAACTTGGTAAATGCCATGTTAGAGAGTTCCGGTATGTCCTATGAATGGTGGGGGGAAGCTATTTTGACAGCAAACTTTGTACTTAATCGAGTTGTGATAAACAACAAAGATATCACTCCTTATGAGGGATGGAAGGGGCGAAATCCTAATGTCAATTTTCTGCACATGTGGGGTTGTTTGGCAAAAGTCAATATACCAGCGCCGAAAAAGAGAAAGCTTGGATCCAAGACGGTTGATTGTGTGTTTTTGGGTTATGCACAAAATAACACGACTTACAGATTTTTAGTTGTGAAATCAGATTCTCCTGATGCGAGCATACACACCATCATGGAGTCACGTGATGCTTCATTCTTTGAGGAAGTTTATCCAATGAGATCAGCAAGCAATAGTGAAACTCAGATTTACAATCAATCTGAAACAAATTGCTCCACCAGAACCAAATAGTGAACCAGTTTCATCCGATGAAGATAATGATAAAGTCGATGATGCTCCACGCAGAAGTAAGAGACAAAGGGTTGTGAAATTCTTTTGGTGATGACTTTATTTTTTATCTTGTGGATGACGTGCTAAAAACACTTCCAGAGGCTTATTCATCTCCTGATGCAGAGTATTGGAAAGAGGCAGTCCATAGTGAGATGGACTCCATCATGTCCAATGGGACTTAGGAGATCACTGATTGTCCAAGCGGGTGCAAACCAGTTGGATGCAAGTGGATCTTTAAAAAGGAAATGAGGTATGATGGTACTATTGAAAAGTACAAGGCAAGGCTTGGCCAAGGATTATACACAAAAGGAAGGAGAGGGTTTCTTTGATACTTACTCTCCAGTAGCCCGGATTGCAACAATTAGAGTACTGCTTGGGGGGTGTTGACGGCCATTATTTCACATTCTAGCCTTCAACTTCTCGGGAATAACACGAGCTTTATACTATGTTCCATTCATATTTTATTTATTTCTAATGAGTTCCACAAGTTTTGGATGAGTTTTGATTTCAGGTGAACATCTACAAAAAATGAGCGAAAATGGGCGCGAACCCAGGCCGACCGGCCTCCCCTAAGCCGGCTAGCCTGGCACCCTTGAGGACATTGTCCCGTCTTCGATCCAGTGGCAAAGTGACACACCCACAATGCCTCTGAGTCATGGATTGGATGTCGGTTTGATCAAGTGGATCGAAAGACTTTAACAAGGATTAAAGGACCCACAATTCAGTGCAAACTTGTGTCCGAGTCAGCGATCCAGCACCCAGGGAGGATCACAAGCGTAAGTGCAATGTTGGCGCAACAGAGGGCCAAGACGTTCTAGAGGGAGGCCGGCCAGCCTCCCCTAGGCCGGTCGGCATAGCACGTGCACGTGTTGATGTCAAGCAACTATCAACCGCCTCCAGAAGCAAATCAGAGCCACTGTCCAAAGGTCGGTGGCCACTTGGCAGGATCCCCAGGCCAGCCGGCCTAGGGGAGGTTGGCAGGCCCCACTTGGAAGCCTCTGAGGCTGGGCCGCGGCGTGGAAGTTAAGCTCAACCGCCTTACCTGCTTACAACTGATGCCAACTGCATTACCGGCCAGGAACCGACCTTGGAAGCCTATAAATAGAGAACCCATCCATCACTTGTAACACACCATTGGATCTCTTCTCTCTTCACTTGTACTTTCTAGAGTAGGTTAGTAGCTTGGGAGTTAGAGTCAAGTCGAGCTTGCTCGGGATTCCAGAGTCGTCGGAAGTCTGGTATAGCTCCTGTATCTTTCTTTTGACATTATCAATATAAGTTATCTTCTCTACTTTTCTGAGTCAGCTTTACTTTCCGTTGTCTATATTTACTCGAGTCTGAGTGTCTAGCTCAAGCGCGGAAGTTTTTCTTTAGGTTAGGCTAAGTTATCTCTCTAAGTAATCGGGATCTTATTTTACGGGTTTTCTCTCTTGGACTAGAGTATCTCAAGTTAGTGCTCTAGGTTGAGGGGGATTTCTCTCGAAGGCCTCGAGAGAAATCCTAACACCGAGTGCAGACGTGGTGTCTGACCTTAGTGTTAGCTAGAAAGTGTGTTCCACCCCACGGAACCGTTGTGGTAGTCAGTAGGTGGTGACAGCCCTATCCGTCCTTTGTAGTCCACCACGTTCGGGTGTTTTCATAGCAGTAGTGCAGGTTGCCGTCGGACTCCCCTCTCTTCCCCTTCTGAAGTTCTTCCTCTTCCAGCCACCGAAGTAAGCTCTATTTTCCCGAGAACTAGCTAGGTGTTTAGTCTGATCTAGAGATGCTAGCTCGATAGTTCAGAAGTGTATCAGGTGTCTTATCTCGCTCGTTGTTCTCCCAGTGCTACCTCTCTAAGGAGTTGAACCTCCATGTGTCACTCGGACATTGACTGGCCATTTATCTTATTTATCTATCTGGCTTACCACCGTCTAGTTAGTCGGTCGATCAAGCTAGTACGGTTATCACTCAATTTATGATACTCTTTACCATAGTGCTTACCTAAGAAAAAATACAATACCCTGGAATACTCCAAGGTGAAGTGCTACAACGGTGATTCTGTGCACTTGCGGAATATCTATTCTATCAGGCATAAGAAATGCCAACAATTAGCAGCTTCCTATGGTTTCCTTGTCCATCAAATGGATGTAAGAACTACTTTCCTTTATGGAGAGTTGGAGGAAGAAATATATATGGAGCAACCGGATGGTTTTGTTGTCCCTGGAGAGGAGAACAAATTGTGCAGATTAATAAAATCCTTATACGGCCTAAAGCAAGCACCTAAACAGTGGCACGAAAAATTCGACACCACTTTAACATCTGCAGGATTTAGTGTAAACGAGGCAGATAAGTGTGTGTACTACCATTATGGTGGGGGTGATGGTGTTATATTGTGCTTGTATGTCGATGACATTCTTATATTTGGGACCAGCACTGCTGTGATTGATAAGATCAAATCTTTACTATCTCGATGTTTTGATATGAAAGACTTAGGTCCAGCAAGTGTAATTCTGAATATTAAATTAATGAAAAAATGAGAATAGAATTACACTAAGTCAATCCCATTATACAGAGAAGGTCCTTAGCCGCTTTGGCTTTGCAGACTATAAAGTCGCTCCAACTCCCTATGACGCAAGTGTGAAACTTCAAAAATTCGAATGATAGGGAAGAGATCAATTGAGATATTCTCAAATAATTGGATCCCTTATGTACTTGGCTGGTGCGACCAGACCAGACATCTCCTATGCTGTGAGTAAACTGAGTCGGTTCACATCAAACGCAGGAGATGATCATTGGAAAGCACTCGAGCGAGTGTGTCATTATCTGAGAGGTACTTCAGATTATGGAATTCACTACTCGAGATACCCACCTGTGTTAGAGGGTTATAGTGATTCCAATTGGATCTCTGATGCGGACGAGATCAAAGCTACTAGTGGCTATATATTCACTCTAGCGGGTGCTGCAGTTGCATGGAGGTCCTGCAAACAAACAGTCTTGACAAAATCAACGGCTGAAGCAGAAATTGTAGCACTAGAGACTGCCACTAATGAGGCTGAATAGCTTAGAGAGCTGCCTATGGACTTGCCTTTGCTTGTGAAGCAGATACCACCCATCCTAATGAATTGTGATAACCAATCAATGCTAACTCAGGTTATGAATACAAAGGATAATTCCAAGTCCAACAAGCATATTAAGCGAAGGCTTAAAACTGTCAGAAAAATGAGAAACTCCGGAGTTATAGCTGTGAGCTATGTAAAAACTGAAAATAATCTGGCAGACCCTTTCACAAAGGGATTATCACATAATGTGATTTCTGTGATGTCTAAGGACATGGGTATGAGGCCCATTTGAGTATGTTACATCATAATGGTAACCTATCCTATGTGATCGGAGATCCCGTGAAGTAGGAAATAGAAAAAACAAGTTAATGTTGTAACACAAAGAGTACATTGAAATAATAAAAATGTACCCATGTCCAAATGACAACTATAGTACTCTTTACTGCTTGGAAGGATGACATATAGCTTTAATGTTCCCCATTGAAAAGATATCAGCCAGCAGGATATTCTTGAAGGGGAACACCTACGTGAGTCTAACTGTAGGTCACAGTTTTTGAGACAGGGCGCTCCCATTGAAAACTCAATAAAAGATATGGGAGCAGACTATTAACGCTCCGGTTAGGCGAGGTTGTTTTGGCAGCCTAGTATCAATTGTGATTTCAGGTGAAATCTGACCACGTATGACTGATAATTCAAGGCCTAGTCCATTCTTCAGTTGTGGAAAGATGAATCTTGTTATTCCAGGTATTAGTTCAACCCATACGGGACTCATACCGAAAGGCTGGTATATTAGCAATGATATAGCACAGTGATTCTTTTGTCCTTCATTTCTTACTTTGGAATTGGTGGGGGATTGTTGGAATTTGGTCCATTTATGGCACATTCAAGAGAATTCCAAAGCAACATGTGGCTGGTTGGTATAGTCTATGGTTTTTAAGTCGTCGCCTAGTCGTCTTCTAGTCGTCTAGGCGGGAAAAAATTTGTGGCGTCCAGGGCGCCATGAATCCTCTGCATAGGGCGTCGGTAGTCGTCGCCTAGGCGGGTAAGGCGTCGATTCTCAGCAAGGCGGGCGCAGTGCGGCGCGATTTGGCCAGAGCGCGCAGGGAGAACGAGCGAGGGCATGCACGGGAGACGCGCGCGGGAAAATGAGGCGGGAAACCGCTCGCCCAGCCGCCTACACTTCCCGCAGCCTGATTCAGAACGAGAGAGGGAAGGAGAGAGGGAAAGAGATAGGGAAGAGAGAAGGTGCACCGGTGCAGGCCGCAAGCACCTGGAATCCTCGGCGGCGGTGGCGCTCTGCTCCAATCCAGCCGTGACCACTCTCCAATCCCGTGGATCCAGCCCCTTGCCCCCTTCTCCTTCAATCAATATGCAATTCTGCATCTTCTTCCTCTTCTCCAACAAATCCGGGCGGGCTCCCTCCCTGCTGCACCCAGGCGTGCCCTCGTCTGCCTCTCAGGCGGCACTCCTTTCTAGAGCTGCATCACATGGACACAGCCACACTGGTACCTCCTCATCTTCTCTTCCTCTGCTCAGTTATTAGCTTTCGCTTAGGCTTGTGCAAGGCTGCTAGCGGCTAGTGCATGTGCATCTACTTGGAGCTGGTGCTCTGCTCTGCTGTAGGTCCGTCTTTTTCTTGGCTTCTGTGGTGTGTCTATATGTGCCTGATGCATGTGCGTGTGGCCGTGTGCTGCTGCCGCCGCCGCCGCCTAGCTGCCTTTTGCTTGGCTTTTGTGCATGTTTGTGCTGCTTCTATTCTAGATGAGGATATGTGTATGGCGTCGCCTCGCCACGCACCTAACTCTCCTAGGCGTCTAGAAGGGGTGGGTCGCCGCACCTCGTCTTTTCGCCTTAAAAACCATGGTATAGTCCCATACTGCTAGTATAAGCAAGTGGACACCAATTTAAATATTGGAGCACTTTCCATGTGTTGAATGGAGCAGCCAAGAGATTGGGTGTGTAAGGCTTTGCTAAACACACACCAACGCACGCACGTGCACGCGCGCGTATCCGTGTCTTTTCGCGTGCATATCCGCGTGACTTGTGACTTGTCTCTCAGCCAATATTTTGCCACTTGTGTCTCTCACATTTAAACCGTTGTGCATTGGTTAGGTGCTAATCAGTGCCCGGTTAATACCATAATTCCCAGTAAATTGTTATGATCATCCTGAATGAGTTTTAATGTCTTTTATGGGCGTCATCGAAGTGAAAACGGCTCCGCGAGGGCAGCCGCGCCTATATTAGGGGACTGAAAATATTCAGGAAACACTCTCTTGATTCCCAGCCATTCTTCCATCTCTTGCTGTGCTATGACATCGAGCTGCTGGATCGCGCCGGCCCTTCTCTTGGAGAAGGGAGAGCGGTATCTCCGAACCCTTGCCGTCGTGAAGGCTGCACGAGGGACGGCAATAAAGTTTCTGGGCAGCGCAACTGCGCGACCGCTAGAGGCTGATCGACTACGTTCTGCGCTGCTACAATTTGCACTGCATCGTCTCTTCACGAGGACGGAGCGCTGATCTGTAAGAGTAATCGAATTTAACATGAGTATGTTTCGGTTCGTTTTACTCTGTCAGTTTTCTTTTCTACTTGAGGTAGCAGTAGTGTTGCTATTTATATTTTGCCTCAAATTGAAATCTGGTCTCTTTAAACGCATATTTCCAACAATCCAGAAACCTTATCTATGCGTTTATTGTAATTCAGCAATGGCTGGTCCTTCGGATGCAATGAAACCTGAGAGGTTTGCCGGTGGTAACTTCCGGAGATGGCAGACTAGAGTCAAATTTTGGCACTTGTGTCTGTAACTTCCGCCTATATTGCGGTTGTGTGGCTGTAATTCAGCCAATATTTTGCCACTTGTGTCTCAAATTTGAACCATTGTGCTTTGCTCAGGTGCTAATCAATGCCCAGTTAATGCCATAATTCCCAGTAAATTTTCATGATCATCCTGAATGAGTTTTAATGTCTTTTATGGGCGTCATCGAAGTGAAAACGGCTCCTCGAGGGCAGCCACGCCTATATTAGGGGACTGAAAATATTCAGGAAACACTCTCTTGATTCCCAGCCATTCTTCCACCTCTTGCTGTGCTGTGACATCGAGCTGCTGGATCTCGCCGGCGCTTCCCTTGGCGTGCACTGAGGAGAAGAGTGAGCAGTATCTCCGAACCCTTGCCGTCGTGAAGCCTGCACGAGGGACGGCAATAAGGTTTCTAGGTAGCACAACTACGCGACCGCTCGAGGCTTATCGACTACGTTCTGCACTGCTACAATCTGCACTGCATCGTCTCTTCACGAGGACGGAGCGCTGATCGGTAAGAGTAATCGAATTTAACATGAGTATGTTTCGGTTCGTTTTACTCTGTCAGTTTTCTTTTCTACTTGAGATAGCAGTAGTATTGCTATTTATATTTTACCTCAAATTAAAATCTGGTCTCTTTAAACGCATATTTCCAACAATGGTACCATAAAGTACATGGCAAAAAGTTAAACAGGGCCTTCACGAACTGACTATAAGTCTTTGACTCACATTAACAGGCTAATTGCAGCTCGAATGAAACTGCTACCTCTGAATCACATGCTAAAGAATCAATCTAATTTGTATAGCAAATTAACAAGAATTTCTAGTAGTGAAGCATGCTATAATACAGGAGGCATTGCATTGGACAGATCAAAAGATCAATTTTTGATGGCGGAGGTGCCCGCCTAGTTCCTTGTCGATGGGTAGGGAGGGCGGGGCGCAGCGGCGAGGTCGGTGGGGAGGGCCGTTGTGATTGAAGGCCGGTGGGCGAGGTGGTGCCTGGCGAGGGAGGCTACCGGCGGTCGGGGCGGAGGAGGGCGGGCGAGGTGGTTCCGACAAGCGAGGTGGTGCCGGGCGATGAAGGGAGGCGGGGGAGGCGGCGAGCAGACGCCGGGAGGGCGGCGGCGACCGGATGACGAGCGGGCGGCGGTTGGGTGGCGGGCGCCGGTGGCGCGAGGTAGGGCACGGGAGAGTGGAAGAGGTGCGTGGCGTGCTGATAGAATGATAGGTGGGCCCAGTTGTCAGTTGGAAAAATGGAAGCCCAATTTACTCAGCGTGCTGGAGTGGAGACCCATATTTGGGTGAGTAAAATTTAGAAGTGGGCTTCTAAATAGGCATTTGCTCACCCAAATTTATCAACTCTACTGGAGTTGCTCTTAGCACGAACGAAGGCTGTTTCAGGGCCCCCCCAAATTAATGTCAGCGCACTTTAAAATCAAAGTTCTTTCCATTTTCTTATTTAGTCTTGGGCGATGGTCAGCGGCTCAGCGCTGCCCGTTGTCCTTTTGAGAAATGGTTGGACAAAATGGTTGGATAAGGTGCAGAGACTAGGCATGCATGTGTGTTAGCTTGATTGCCAACCAGCTAGTTCCTCTAAGGATGGCAGCGGGGCAGGTTCGGGGTGGATACCTGCAGATTTCGGGTTTGTGGGTTTCAGGTTCTAATTTTTGCCCGCAGTTTTGTGGGTTGGGATACCCGAAATATTTTGAGTTTGGAGCGGGTTCTCAATTTTACGCGCGGAGCTTCATTGGGCCTCCAAAACAAATCAGCCCAATAGAAACCCACTAACAACTCTAGGTATATAATCCAGTCCCTTCCCTCCCTCGAACCCTCACAGCCTAACCTCTCCCTTCCCACCTATCCCGGCAGCCGGCGGCCGCCGCCTAGGCACCTGGTCTCCCACCCGACCACCCACCTACCCTGCCCCGCACCCCCGCCCCTGCACCTAGGCTAGGAGAGCGCCCAGCGCACGGAGGCCGCCTGCTGTGGCGGAACCACCCAAAATAAACAGGGCTGAGTGCGGTGATCATCGTTGCTAGGCAACTCTGACCAAAAGACCGCACTACGCGGCAGTTCCTCGAGTAAAGTCTCGATTAAAGTCACGTTTTCATGATCGAATAGACAACACTCACACGAATGTGAGCCCAGAGAGTACAATACAGAACATCTCATACAACACAGAGTTGCAGCAGAATTTAATTATTACAAAATGGTACTGAAATAAGGCAAGTATTATAGAAGTCTATCTACAACATCTCATATAGAAGTATATCTCTGGTGCGTTCAGTAATAAGTTTTTCTTTTAACGCAAGTGCGTTCAGTAATAAGTACCATCAGTTCAGAATTAAATGACAGAAATTTGCTGCCGAACCGCTGCACGATTATTCACTACGGCCGGTCGGCTCTCGCTCGTACCGTGCACCAGATCGAGAGATGATTATTGGTACCGGCCGACCTATACACGGCCACACCACCGGCCGATCCACGGTAACCCTGATGGGGCATGCTGCATGCATGCAGGTGATCATACGTACGTACGTATATATAGTACGTATATATATATGGATGGCCGCCGGCCGGCCGCAAACCACTCGCGAGAGAAAACGTACGTGCCGCTCTGCTGGCTGTCTCCTGGTGGGCGGTAGGAGGGGCACCGCAGACGAAACGCGCCCAGGACGACGTGCTTTAATTTAGTTCTTCATGTCACTCATGTGTACGTACCTGCGGGTGTTTCTTCATGTGGACTGTGGAGGCCGGCCGTAAGCAGGGGGGCAACGGCTGCACCCGGCGGCAACATTGCTTCTCTCTCGACTCTTCTATTCCCTATCTACAGTTCAGAGCGGCGGAGTCGGCCGGCGGAGAGAAGGAATCGGCTTGAGAAGCGGTCGCGGTCCTGTGTATAGGTAGTTTTCTACAAGTTTTAGTTTTCTCAGTAGATTAGGGTTCCTGCTGCCGGCTCCGCTGGTGACAGTTTGCTTTCCGGTTGGTGGCCGTGTACCGGCGCTTTTGTCCCTCCGAGGCTCCTCCGGCGGTTGTGGCGGTGACGACACAGCTCCTGGTGGAGCTCTTGTGAGGTATGTTCTACACCAACTTAAGCCGGGTTGGTGGTTTGGGATCCCCTTTTTGGGTCTTCTATTCATCGATTGGAATCGGACGGTTCTTGGTTTTGTTCTTCACAGGAGTTGGAGGACAACCGAGCGGTTGCTATGATCGATGTTGATGAAATCCATCGGGGGCACCGATGTTGTTGGACTTCGTCGTTGTCTGGAGGTCAGTCGCCAGCGTCGACGAAGATTTGCTAGAGCATTCATCGATCTACATGCACACGCTGGTGTGCTGACTCATGGAGCATCAAAAAAAGTTTCTTCGTTGAGGTGCAACCTTGACGTTGTTCTCGTCGACGAGCGCAAGCTCTGGGCTCCGGCAAAGACGGCAATCGGGAGGCTTTTACAAGGACCACGATGTAATTTCTATTTTCTTCAGGGGTGTGTTTGTAAAGCTGCTGATGTAATATTTACCATGAATAAATAAAATCCATCCCGGCTTTCTCAAAAAAAAAACGGCGGCGCCCGGCGGCAACCACGGGCAGGAGCGATGCCCCGGCGGCCGGTGCAGATATTAGAATTTGGTTCAGATTTTAGGGTGGGAAGCAAAGCAAGAACTTCTGTGTTTTTTCCTATTCCTGGAAGAAAGCAACTTCGTTGAGTTCTGTGTCGTTTGGGTAGAGAAAGATCGAACGAAGTACCCGGCACAGTATTGAATTTTTTTCTGGATTTCATTAAAATGGGCCTCAAGCACTCTAAAGCAAGTACATCTTATATCATCAAATTTGCACCAAATCAGTGAGGTACTAGATAGTGAATAGGTAGTGCTAGGTGTGTGTGTGTGTGTGTGTGTGTGTGTGTGTGTGTGTGTGTGTGTGTGTGTGTGTGTGTGTGTGTGTGTGTGATGTTTTATGGTTGTTAAATTTCCAACAGCATGCAGTAGTTGCCGGTTATGAATTTTATTTGGCTTGTGTTTTTCAAGAATCAAGCTAGAAAATAAATTTGGTGAGTTAAGAAACCGTTATGAAATCCACGGATGATGCTTTATGCTGACTGCACATTTATTTGTCATTGCACCGCCGAAGAATGCATAGCAAAAGAAAAAAAAGAAATGGAGCATATATTGCTATAAATGAGACAATAGAGAGTATCATATGGAGTAATTCATGTTTTTTTACACAATGTGCACATGCTTCCCATGTAGTAATAATGTATTTAAATGGTCACGGGTCCACTTCAATTGCATGGAGTGTATGTCTGGCAATTCTATAGTGTGTGTATAATATCCTAGTTAATGATACTATCCCTATAACAACAGATAATGGATTCTTGGGAGGATGATTTTTTTTTTTTTTGAGAACTCCAGCCTTCATTCATTCATGAGAGTTTAGATTACAGGGTACATGCAGATGGCTTTGCAACTCCATCGGTGGTAAAAGCCACTCCACCAATGGGTTGTCAGCCGAAGCTAGCTGGGCACATATATGAGCAACCTGATTACAAGTTCTAGGAACAAAGGTCAATCTAACATCCTGAAAACCACGACAAATGTCTTCTAAGCGGCTGAGTACCGACGAGATTTCAGAACGCTGGCTGGTCCTTCTCTCCCACAGCTTGACAAGCACCTGGCAATCTGTCTCCAGCTCCAATTTGTGAACCCCCCGACGCAGGGCAAGTGATGCCCCCTCGACACAGGCCAGAGCTTCTGCTGCAAGAGCACTAAGACAGTGGCCTACCCATTTTGCTTGCGCCCCTTGGAATTGGCCCTCATGGTCCTGAAGCACAGCACCCACCGATCCTGTACTGTCCCCATCCGAAAAGGGGCATCTGTGTTGCATTTTGTCCAGCCCATTGTCGGACATCTCCACTGCTCCTTTGTTGTCGGTTGACTGCGTCTCGATTTTGTCGGATGACAGATTTGCAAAAGGTCGAAAGCAGTATCCTTTGCCCATTTGATTGCTTGGTTCATCGGCACACCAGCTTCACCATGGCGGCGCTTGTTCCTCGACATCCAAAGGGCCCACATCTCGCACAAGATAACAGCTGCATCCTGCTCAGGGCAGATCTTCGGATCAAGCAGGTCATGATCCCAGGTAACCGGGTGTAGGTGGCCTGGAATTTTGACTCCTGTCGGTGCCTTGGTCTGATTCCAGAAAAACCTTGCAATTGTGCAGTCCATCAGCGCATGCTTTATGGTTTCCACACCGGCTCCACAGACCTCAAATTAGCAATCGGTTCGATATGTCGCTGAAACAAGACACCCCTTGCTGGAAGGAAACCATTAACCACCCGCCACCAAAATACCCGGACTTTTGGGGGAACACAAAGCTTCCAAATGCGGTTCCAAATGCTCCCGTCTGACGAAGAGGCCCGCTCAGATTCAGTTTGGTGCCATTTCAATTCATAGCTTCGACGGTATGCTGATCTGACAGTGTAAGTGCCATGTCGTTCTGGTTCCCATGCCCATGTATCTGTTAGAATTATATTTATAGTGATCAATTAGTTGTCACCCCTTTATAGAGAGACACCTCTTAGTAGATAGACATGACCTTTCATGAAAGGATGTGAACCTTTCATGAATGGGCCTAATCACTAAGGGACATGTCCTTTGGACACACCCTTTCACCATGTATAAATATGTAATCACATTGTTCATTCAATCAATCAATGAATCCTTTGATCATTTCATTCTAGTCTCTACTTTCTACTTCAACACGTTATCAGCACGCTCTCTGCTAAGCGAGAGAAACTTTACCGAGAACGAAGAATGGAAGGCACGCAAGGCCTTCATCACACACGAAAGAAAGAAGAACACGGCGAATTCACCGTAACTAACCACACAGCGGGATCTCCAACAACCACTATTCTTGCATCGGAAGAAGCGATGAGAAGAAGCAGACAAGGATCCATGCACCACCGCCGGAGATCACTAAAATGGATTGCCGTTTTGATCCTCGATGGTTCCTGACGGCGTAAGAAAGAATGGCCTCACCGCTGCATCACGTCTTCTTCCACCACGTCGGGCACAAAGATCAAGGAAGAAGAGCGGACGAACAACGTCTGCTCGCCGCCTCGCCGGCGATACGCTCTTACAATACGCTCGTCCTGAAAGAAGACTAGATGATCAGCGGCAACTTGCCGGCGGCGACAACGAAGAGAAGCACAAAGGCCGGCGATGATGTCTCCGACAACATCCTACATCTATCAACGATGCCGCAAACTGCTTCATGGAACTGCAACCGACGCAAGACCATGGACACAGGAGTACAGAAGAAAACAAAAGAAGAAAAGAAAATTACAACTGCCGTCGGCCGGCATCAATTGCATTGTATCTATGTTTCCCCTCTTACTCAAAGCATCGCTAATCGAGTATACACGCAGGAAGTAAGAACTGAATTGGCCACAAAAGAAGAATGGAGGCCTATTTTATTTGGCCCTGATCTGATTCGGAAGACTTTAGAAGATAAACACGAAGAACAGGACTTGTAGGACTCGTCGTTTTAACAAGAAACGAAAGGACTGCATGCAACCACGGTTTTTCTCTACTCTCTACTGGCCTTTAAGTTTGGCCATGACACAGAAGAAGCAATCAACTATGCTTGCAACGAGCGGTTAACAACGTGCGATGCGATTGCGTCCAAGACAATGGGATTCCCTTCGACATCTTCGTCACCAACCATGGAGACAAGTTGCAGACTTGATGGCCTGCATCAAGACACGAATCTCATCTTGAGTTCATTCTATTTCTTTATGTTTCTTGTTATTTGTGCTCTTGCATTGCTAATCCACAAACATGCAAGAATATTTTATTCTTTGGCCAACAAGAAAATGAGATCGCTGAAAAGGAAAAAGATCAGAGGCAAACTTTTCCATGGTAATCCATAAGAGCGCCATTTTTATGGGCATCTGGTAAAGAACAATGATTCACAACGCTACCAACCCCCACACCATTTGGAAAGTTCAAATTCCGTTTCAAGTATTCCACACAGTTGTCGAAGATCCTGGTTTCCGAGAGAAAAACCAGGGCCGGGTGATGTAGCACAACAAGGCTACACACTTCTTGAACTGCCTCGGGCTGACCCAAGCCCCGGCAGTTCAAACACAATATTTTCATTGTGCCCGGCGGGGACTGCTGCTCGCAGCCGCCTCGATCGCGCAATTGTTTGAGTATTCCCTCTCTTTTGCTTCTTTGGTGAGACCTCAGAAGCGCTTACACCGGTCGCCTCCCTGGCCCAACTCATGAACTCTAGCTGAAACCAAACCCACCGGCACGACACCAGCTGAGGCAGACCCAGCCGCGCCACCACACGGCTTACCCGTCACGTTGGGATCATATCCTTTTGCCTTCATTTTCCGCGCAGACTTATCTTCCTCCTTCTGTTCTTCAGGTCGCTTCCTAGCAGCCGAGGCCCCAAGACCATCCGTCTGCACATGGGGTTGTTTCAGAGGGGACTGAACTTCCTCCTCATTGTCCGCATTGTCTGATCCAAGCTCCTTTTTATCCCCCTCTTTGGGCACTGAGCCCCGACGTTGTTTTGGACCAGCCTAGGATCCTCCCCCAAACTGTTCTGAAGGACCGAAGCCGGCGACCAGAGGGGGGTGAATGGGAGCCGATCAAAATTTATTCGAAAATCGAATCGTCGGCCTATGTCCCAAAATTGCCCAAGCCCTCAAGCGTTCTGACCAAAGTTTGGAGTAGCTATTGAAAAGCTAACCCAACACAAAATGCCTCGAACGAGCGAGCGAAACCACGAAGCAAATCGGAAGCAAATCGGAAAAACTGCAGCACTGATCTGCCTGGACCGGTCTGACCGGTGCACTGGACCGGTCTGACCGGTCGAGTCTGTTCAAAATCCAGCAGACCGGTCCGACCGGTCTTGCCTACCGGTCTGACCGGTGGCACCCAGAAAACCCCGAAAAACTTAGATTCAAACGGTGAATCTCGACCAAACGACCACGAAAATCGATGAAACTTGGGGGATTGCTTCGCCCCTACCCCGTGAACATATCCCCAAAAGATCTCGTCCTAAAGATCAACGAATCTTGAGAATTATGAGGGAGATCAAAAGGGATTGGGGTTTTCTCAAACACTCAAGAACTTCAATTCGAACAAGCCAGTGATCCCAGAGGGTTTAGGACGGAGCTAGAAGCACGGGAATCACGGCAAAGAACTCGTCACCTCCTAGCAATCAAGTGCGCCAAAAACGAAGTCGAAAATCTATTGCACAAGACACAAAAACCAGGGGATTGAATCGATTCAAAAGCCCAGAGGGCACGAGGAGGATAGGGCCTCCTTTCCCAATCAAATCCCAAACAAGGTCTCAACAATCCATCAACAAAATCTACCCTAAAGAGAAGAACGGGGAGAGAGAGAGACAGGGGCGGCGGCCTGGAGAAACAGAGAATTCACGGATGAGTTACAAAAGCCGCACATAACCTAACACAAGTGAAGGGGTATTTATACCCGCGGGACCGGTCAGACCGATCAGACCGGTGCCAGGGACCGGTCAGACCGGTTGGCCTGCAGCACCCCCTGTACATGATCTCATCCGACGGCCGAGGTTCTTTCTTCGAAATGAAGTCTTCTCCGCGATGCCGCCGTCTTGATGAAGATCCAGTCCGCGGTTTTGGAGGATCCGCGAAACCCGGGTAGGCGGCCGGATTTGAGAAAACCGCCAAAACCTCACGCGCGGGAAGATTCCCGCCTCCGCGCCGTGGCCCTAGACGCCGTTCCCGCCTCGGCCTTCTGATGGCCCTAGACGCCGTCCGACGCCCGTCACCTCCTGGCCCGCGGCGAGGCCCTAGACGCCGTCGACGCCCGTCGCCTCCGTCAGTCCCGAGACCGCCATCCGCCTCCTTGGTTTTGTGGCGCAAACCAAGAAACCCGCTTTCCGTCGCCGCTTGCGCCCTCGATCCAGGAGTGGACGCCACAGCTGCTGCCCGGTCCGAGCTCCGGTCCCGGCTGCCCTTCACCGCCGTCCACCGCACGGTCCATCGGCCACAGCACCTCCACGGCAGCTCCCCGTCGACACTCGACGCTCGTGTACCTGCAATCCAAAGACCAAGCGCACGATCACACCGCACGGTTGACAATTCACTCATCACAAGCAGGATAGAGTACTCAACATTCCTCAATCTCCCCCTTGATGAGTGCATTGTCAACACACCACCTGAAAGCAGAGAAGTGATAAAAAGAGAAGCAAGAAGTGAAGAACTCAAGCAAGTGACAAAAAGCTCAGAAAGGCAGAAACAGTCACTTACTCAAGCAGAGATCGATCCCCTAAGACAAGGGCAACGGCTCGACGCAATCGATCAAAAACCAAAACATGACTCCTCAAAGACAGAGGTAACGCTCGACGCAGTCATGCAAGAGGCAGAGGGAAAACGAGGAAAACCAGGAGCCAAAACCAAAGCAGAAACTCCACAAGCAAAGTTTTTCCCTCTCACATGTGCAACTCTCCCAAAATGATGCACTCTCAAAGCCCTGTGCACAACAAGTTTTTCAAAAAATCAAACAAGTCTCCCCTTGTTCGATCACTTCTCAAAATTCTCCCCCTTGTTGGCACATGCACACATCAAGCCTAAATAGACCTAAAGCTCCCCCTGAAGCTGAGACTCCCCCTAAACAGATGCTATGCAATGAATGCAATGCAGGAGGTGTAAGTGAAAGCATTCAGAGATACAAAGATATGAGCAACATCTAGTCTCAAGCACGTGTGCATCCATAAACCAGACCTGCATCTAGCTCAACAGGGTATATCAAATCAGTCTAGAGCTAGGCAAGTTCAGTTTAGGAGACATAAAAGTATCACCCATGATCTAGCACTAACAAGTAGGGAATGGAAAGCAGTGCTACTCAAACTCATACAGGTGAGCCAAACCAGCCAAAACAAGTTGCCAACCTCCATTTTTCAATCAATTTTATATCAAGCAATTCTTAATGCCAGGGGTTGAAAGCTTGTCATGCTTCACTTAGCAACGAGGCCAAGCCTATGCCAAAATACAATCAGAAGTTTAAAGCACTCGTTTCAGTCATGCACAGCCTTGCTCGGGTTCTCACAAGTGCAAAGTGAGCCGTCCCAAAAGCTCAATCAGTGCGACAAGCAATCCCACCTGGATCTTTTCAATCCATTTCAAGAATAGTTCAAGCAATTTTATCAGATTTAGATCATTTCAAGTATGAATTGCTGAACGAAAAGGCACACTAGCATGAATAAGATAGCAAAGCACATCAACACGCCCTAACATGCTAGTAGCCAAGACAGGGTGATCATGTTTTCAGATTTTCAAATCAAAATAGCTTAACTCAGATGATGTCATATACACAATGGAGCAAGCTATACATGATCAAGTTTATCAACTCACACTAGCAGGCGCTAGAAGATCATAGCAATGTATACAAGAATGCTAGTGCAAGTAAGACAATGCAAAATGCAAACATGTATAATGCATATACACAATGCAACTACCAAACCTAGAAAACAAAGAGAAGCAAAACAAAGACCTGCCAAGCTAACCAAAACAAAAGTCAGCGATCAAAAGGGGTAACAAACCCCAAGCTCCCCTCGCAAGCGAGCAAAGGTGTCCTGCTCTAGCGGTTTGGTTAGTATATCTGCGGTTTGCCTCTCTGAAGGGACATGGATCAGGTCTATGTGTCCTCTCTCATGGTTATCTCGCAGGAAGTGGAACCGGATATCTATGTGTTTGGTTCTGGAGTGTAGGACAGGGTTCTTTGCAATGCTAATGGCTGACATGTTGTCTACAAAGATGGGAACCCTACCGAAACTCAATCCATAATCCTGCAAGGTTTGTTTCATCCAAAGTATCTGGGAGCAGCAGCTAGCGGCGGCAACATACTCAGCTTCTGTGGAAGAAAGCGCTACGCTAGCCTGCTTGCGAGAGGACCAAGACACCAAAGATGTACCGAGAAATTGACAAGTACCAGATGTCGACTTGCGATCCAACCGACACCCACCGAAATCGGCATCAGAAAAGCTCACCAAAACCAGAGAAGAATCCGCAGAATACCAAAGACCAAATTCAGGGGTGAATTTCAAATACCTGAAGATGCGTTTCACCACCTGCCTGTGGGAGGTGTGCGGCGAAGCCTGATACCGTGCGCAGAGGCAGACGCCGAACTGGATGTTCGGTCGCGTCGCCGTCAGGTACAGGAGAGAGCCGATCATGCTCCTGTACTCCTTCTGGTCCACCGCCTCGCCGTCCAAGTCCTCATCAAGCGCCGTCGATGTGCTGATCGGAGTCGGCTGAGAAGACAAGTCGCTCATGTCGAACTTCCGCAGCAAGTCTCTAGTGTACTTGGCTTGATGGACAAAAGTGCCCTGAGGAGTTTGCTTGATCTGCAGCCCGAGGAAGAACTACAACTCACCCATCATGCTCATCTCGAACTCCCTGGACATCTGCTCAGAAAACTTGGAGACAAGAGCGTGAGAAGAGCCACCAAAGATAATATCATCCACGTATATCTGAACCAAAAGAAAATCAGTGCCAGATCGCATGAGGAATAAAGTTTTATCAACACATCCCATTTTAAAGCCCTGAGCCAGCAAAAAGGTTTTTAATCTATCATACCAAGCTCTAGGTGCCTGTTTCAAACCGTAAAGAGCTTTCTGAAGTTTATAAACACGGTTTGGAAACTTGGGATTTTCGAAACCAGGAGGTTGCTTCACATAAACCTCTTCTTCGATAAAACCATTCAAGAAGACAGATTTAACATCCATTTGGAAAACCTTAAAACCCTTGGAAGCAGTAAATGCAAGAAAGATTCGAATAGCTTCCAAACGAGCAACAGGGGCAAAAGTTTCCTCAAAATCAATACCCTCTTTTTGGCAAAACCCCTGGGCAACAAGACGAGCCTTGTTTCGAACAACCAAACCATCCTCACCCTGCTTGTTTTTGAAAACCCACTTCGTTCCGATGGGATTACAAGCAGGTGGAGGCTCGACTAAGACCCAAACTTGGTTTCTTTCAAAATTTTCAAGTTCCTCATGCATGGCATTGACCCAATTAGAATCAGAAAAAGCGTGTCCAATATCTTTGGGCTCAAAAGAGGCAATTAACGCTGAATGCGCAAAGCCAGCGATACTTGTTACCTTGGACCTGGTGACTCGCTCGTTGAGATCACCTAGCATCTGTTGAGGGGGATGGCGACGCTGAATGTGTCGCGGTGCTTCCCGTGTCGAAGTCGCCTCCTCCTCAATCAAAGCTGGTGCCTCCTCAGGTGCAGCTGGTGAAGCCTGAATCACCTCCTCGATCAGCCCCCGGGAAGTAGACGTGGTCGGATTGGTGCCGTCGTCATCATCCGAGCTCGTGGCAGAGATGGCTGGGTCCACAGCATGCGTGGTAGCCTCAGCGTCGCCCTCCGCAGCTTCTTCCTCCTCATCTTCAAAGATGGAGGTGCTGAGCACATCATCTCCTGCAACTTTAAAGACAGAAGAATTGCACGGTGCAGTCTCGTCGAAAGTGACTTCACAAGTCTCTCTGACAATGTTAGTATCTATAATCAGCACACGATAAGCTCTGGAGTGAGAAGCATAACCGAGAAAAATGCCGTCAGACGAGCGAGACTCAAACTTATCAAGATTTCCATCTTTCAGCACAAAGCACAGGCAACCGAAAACTCTGAGATGGTCAACACGGGGCTGGCGTCCAAATCGCAACTCATAAGAAGTCATGTGCATGAAAGCACGCAAGAAAATGCGGTTGGACACGTAACAAGCGGTGTTAACCGCCTCAGCCCAGTATTTGCGAGGAGTCCTATGCTCATCGAGCATCGTCCTCGCCATCTCAACCAGCGTCCGATTCTTCCGCTCTACAACTCCATTCTGCTGTGGAGTGTAGGGAGAAGAATACTGGTGTTCAAGCCCTTGATCACTGCAATATCGTCAAAACGAGCATTTTTGAATTCTGTGCCATTATCACTGCGAATCGCTCGCATGGCCTGGGGTAGCTCATTTTTCAACCTCAAGATCAAGTCTCGAACAAACTCGAAAGCCTCATCCTTGGTTCTCATGAAAAAGACCCAAGAATAGCGAGAAAAGTCGTCCACGATCACAAGAACGTACCACTTCCCACCAACAGACATCACCCTAGAAGGACCAACTGTGTCCATATGTAGCAACTCTCCAGGGTGAGAGGTCATCACCTGATTAACAGGAGGATGTGTAGCGGCAATCATTTTTCCGTGGCGACACGGATGGCAAACAAGGTCATTTTCACACTTCAATTTGGGCAATCCTCGGATCAGGCCAAGTGAGCTCAGTCTCGACAACAAATCGAAGCTCAAATGTCCTAGTCTCCTATGCCACTTCCACAAATCAGAAGAAGGACCAGCCATCAAGCAATGAGAAGGGCCAAAAGGAGTTCCAGAGAAGTCAACCAAGAAAACCCGATCGCGAGGTGTAATCCGGCAAACCAAATCTCCCCTGGAATCCAAAACACGTGAACAACCCTCCTTGAAGCGAACCTCAAACCCCTCATCAAGAAGTTGCGAGACAGAGAGCAAATTAAAACCAAGATTCGAAACCAAAGCAACTTCTCTCAGGGTAAAGTGATCAGAAACTCGAACAGCGCCAAGTCCACGTACCTTTCCTCTTCCATTATCCCCGAACACAATGTACTCCTTTGAGCGCATCGGGGTGAGGCTGGAGAACCATTTGTCATTTCCGGTCATGTGGCGCGAACAACCGGAGTCTATGATCCACCTGTTCTCCAAGCCTCCGACCTGCACATCAGTAGTGAGACAAAGGGTGAGCAAATGTCTCAACACTGGGGTTAGCAAAGTGAGAAGCAAACCAGTGTCGAGCCATTTGCTCTACAGAAGGGTTAGCAAAACCAGACAAAGTGTATCCCCCGTCCCGTCTACCGCGTGACTGACGAACACCACCGCGAGGAAAGCATGGAGCCTCAAAACCTCCTCCAAAGCCTCAGTCCCGTGGTCCATAGCCGTACTGAAAACGACCAGGAGCACGACCGGCAAAGCGACCACCCGCTGGAGCACGGTAACCACCATCGTCTCGCTGACCTGCACCTACACGGCGCGCCCTAGCATCTCGCCAATCACCACGCCGAGAAGGACCATGCACCTGAGCAGAGTACATGTCCGCGTTCTGTCTCTCCTGCTCTTTCCTCACAGCCTGCTTCCTCCTGAAGCAAAACTCACGGTAACCACCATCGTCTCGCTGACCTCCACCTACATGGCGCGCCCTAGCATCTCGCATATCACCACGCCGAGAAGGACCATGCACCTGAGCAGAGTACATGTCCACGTTCCGTCTCTCCTGCTCTTTCCTCACAGCCCGCTTCCTCCTGAAGCAAAACTCTTCCAGGTGACCTTCCCTGTCACAGAACTCATAGTGGTACCTCACCTCACGCTTGGGAGGTGGAGGCCTAACCTGCGGACGGGGAGGAGCAGCCCTCTTCTTCTGGGCAACCTGGGCTGTGGCAGCAGGGAGCGTGTCGAGGGAATTCCTCAGCTCATTGGGCTTTGGAACCCAAACCTGCTTCTGTGGAGGTGCTTTCGGTGGTTCTTTAAGCACACCATCCGCGGGGTCAACAAGCGAAGGCTGCGTGCTCATGCTAGCAGTGTTTCTAGCAGCCTTGCCAATCTTACCATACAACCTGTCAAAGTCTGACTTCGTGTATGTGTAACCGACCCCAAACCCATCACCACGCTTGAACTGCCTAATCATCATGTCCAACTGCGGCTCACTGCTAGAAACCCAACTCAGAATCGCCCTAAGATAGGTATTTTCATTCTCCAGGTTGGCTTTCTCTACCGCAAGATTATCCAAATCAGAGATCAAACCAGGGCAAATAGAGCAGTCAATAGGTGGGCTAGACTCTACGACCTTAGTCTTTCCAAAAGACTTGATCAAAGCGTTCTTCTCCTCTAGCTCCGACCTAAGCGTGGGACAATGCTTACAAGCACCAAGCAAAACTGGCCTAGACTTCATCTCCTCTAGCTCGCACACAACAGTAGTAAACTTGGACTGCAAAGAAGCTAGATCAGACTTGAAGATAGGACACTCCTCACATTCAATCACATCGCTAACAATAGGAGCATCCTTAACCAGTTCTAGTTCATACTTGGCCTTAGCGAGCTCATGAGACACGTCAGCAAGCGAAATCTTAGCAACATCTAAGTTCGCGACGTTCTCATCCTGCTTGGCACGGAGAGCAACAAGATCGTTCATGTGAGATATGCAGCCAGCGCACTCATCCTCACTAGACTTCTCCCTAGCATAAGCCAGCTCAGCCCTAAGCTTTCTACGCTCTCTAGCTGCTTCCTTAAGCAGCCTCTTCTAGTTATCGAGAGCGGCATACAACTCCCTAACCTCTGTATCAAGCAGGTCGATCGTGGAGTTTACCTCTGAATCACTCTCGGATCCAGGAGAAGAGCCGGAGTGCATCGGTGTAGCATGTCCACCTGAAGACGCACGAGCACCATCGGCTTCGCCCGCCATGGTGTAGAAGCTCTTGCGCCGACCGGCCGCCAAGCAAAGGCCGATGAAGCCGGTGGCTTCCTTGTCCCGCTTCTTCTTCTTCTTGTCGTCGTCGTTGGAGGTCGGTGAAGAAGAGCGGTCGGTGTCGGAGCTCTTGTCGAGGTCGCTGAGCTGCGCCAGGAAGGCCTTCTCCCGTTTCTTGGCCTTATACTGGTAGCACTTCTTGAGTGACTCCTTGTCGAAGCGTCCTCCCCGGTCACGACTGCGGTGCTTGTGGCGCCGACGCTCCTTGTTGGAGCCTCCCTCGTCACGGTTGCGGTGGCGGTAGTAGTCGAAGGAGTTGTTCTGGCCACCGCCGGACTTCTTGGGGCAATCGGCGATGAAGTGGTTCGTGGTAATCTCCCAGACATCGGCTCCCATGCTCTGCAGGAAGGCTCTCATGCGAACCTTCCAATAGGCATAATCCTCGCCGAAAAACACTGGGATCTTACCAAGACTCGCCATGGTCGCCGAGTGGTTTTCGAACCGGTTAAGGTACTGAAAACCTCAACCAAGCTCTGATACCAATTGAAGGACCGAAGCCGGCGACCAGAGGGGGGGTGAATGGGAGCCGATCAAAATTTATTCGAAAATCGAATCGTCGGCCTATGTCCCAAAATCGCCCAAGCCCTCAAGCGTTCTGACCAAAGTTTGGAGTATCTATTGAAAAGCTAACCCAACACAAAAGGCCTTGAACGAGCGAGCGAAACCACGAAGCAAATCGGAAGCAAATCGGAAAAACTGCAGCACTGATCTGCCTGGACCGGTCTGACCGGTGCACTGGACCGGTCTGACCGGTCGAGTCTGTTCAAAATCCAGCAGACCGGTCTGACCGGTCTTGCCTACCGGTCTGACCGGTGGCACCCAGAAAACCCCGAAAAACTTAGATTCAAACGGTGAATCTCGACCAAATGACCACGAAAATCGATGAAACTTGGGGGATTGCTTCGCCCCTACCCCGTGAACATATCCCCAAAAGATCTCGTCCTAAAGATCAACGAATCTTGAGAATTATGAGGGAGATCAAAAGGGATTGGGGTTTTCTCAAACACTCAAGAACTTCAATTCGAACAAGCCAGTGATCCTAGAGGGTTTAGGACGGGGCTAGAAGCACGGGAATCACGGCAAAGAACTCGTCACCTCCTAGCAATCAAGTGCGCCAAAAATGAAGTCGAAAATCCATTGCACAAGACACAAAAACCAGGGAATTGAATCGATTCAAAAGCCCAGAGGGCACGAGGAGGATAGGGCCTCCTTTCCCAATCAAATCCCAAACAAGGTCTCAACAATCCATCAACAAAATCTACCCTAAAGAGAAGAATGGGGAGAGAGAGACACAGGGGCGGCGACCTGGAGAAACAGAGAATTCACGGACGAGTTACAAAAGCCGCACTTAACCTAACACAAGTGAAGGGGTATTTATACCCGCGGGACCGGTCAGACTGGTGCCAGGGACCGGTCAGACCAGTTGGCCTGCAGCACCCCCTGTACACGATCTCATCTGACGGCCGAGGTTCTTTCTTCGAAACGAAGTCTTCTCCGCGATGCCACCGTCTTGATGAAGATCCAGTCCGCGGTTTTAGAGGGTCCGCGAAACCCGGGTAGGTGGCCGGATTTGAGAAAACCGCCAAAACCTCACGCGCGGGAAGATTCCCACCTCCGCGCCGTGGCCCTAGACGCCGTTCCCGCCTCGGCCTTCTGACGGCCCTAGACGCCGTCCGATGCCCGTCACCTCCTCGCCCGCGGCGAGGCCCTAGACGCCGTCGACGCCTGTCGCCTCCGTTAGTCCCGAGACCGACGCCCGTGCCTCCATGACTTGGCGTCTTCAACCGTCGTCCGCCTCCTTGGTTTTGTGGCGCAAACCAAGAAACCCGCCTTCCGTCGCCGCTTGTGCCCTCGATCCAGGAGTGGACGCCACAGCTGCCGCCCGGTCCGAGCTCCGGTCCCGGCTGCCCTTCACCACCGTCCACCGCACAGTCCATCGGCCACAGCACCTCCACGGCAGCTCCCCGTCGACACTCGACGCCCGTGTACCTGCAATCCAAAGACCAAGCGCACGATCACACCGCATGGTTGACAATTCACTCATCACAAGCAGGATAGAGTACTCAACATTCCTCATGTTCCGCAGCAGCCTCTGCAAAGCTCTGCAGCTTCTTCTTCTTTACTTCCGGCGCACGGAGCTTAACATCATATGGGAGTTTCCCAGCCGAGTCCCGCGCCACTTCCTTCACACATTTCAACTCAGAGTGACCCAGGACACCACACGCAAAGCAGAAGAAAGGGAACTTCTCATATTGCAGGTGGAACCATTCAGGATCAGCCTCACGTCTGGTCTTAAGCATCACTCCACGTCGCAGCCATTTTGCAATGTCGATAGCCACTCTTGCCCTCAAGTAAGCCCCACTAGCTTTGCCGTCTTTGTCGACATCCATCTTCTTCACCGTGCCTACCAGTCCCATAGCCCGTTCCCCACGGTGTTGGTTCATCCATCCCAGTGGCAAAGTCAGAATACGTACCCAAATGTCCATATGATCGAACTTGATCTCGGAGGGGCGGATCGCTTCATCATATGGCTGCAGGAGAAGGGCATGGTGCCCCACGACCCATGGCGATCAACCCAAAGCTCGCTCCATATCGTGTTGCACACCAAACTCTGCCACGAAGAGATTGTCCTCCTTCTCTCCAATTGACCTCACCTTCAGACCTTGGGGGTTGCCCCATGCTGGCTTCATGGCCCTGAGCACCGTGGTGGGGTGAACAACTGCCGGTGAGAGAACCTTGCCGAACAGCGCCCAGGTCACACCAACCGCGGCCTTCGTCTCCTCATCATCACTGAATTCAACTACAAACTCCTCATCAGTAGTGAGATTCTGCATCAAGTCAGCCACATTGGCATCCGGCATGGCCGGCGATCCACTCCCCCAGAAGAGGCAATGGCGCTGATCCAGGGGGAAGGGTTGGCACACAGCTGATCACACAGCAGCTGGCCAAAAGCACGTGATCCCAACTTTAGGGTTCCTAAGCGGTGCACCCCTAATGGGAAGTTTGTGGTCAGCAGCGCCGGAACGGCTAACCGCCGATTTGCAGTGGCTACCCGCGAGCGAGCGAGCGACGCGAGTAGGGCGTGGACACCAAGACCTGGGGTGGTCGTCGGCGGAGCAGGTCGAGGATCACCGGTGGTGGCGACCTAGACCAGGGTTAGGATCAGGATCGCCTCCAGAATCGCCTCTCCGTGAGTTTCGCGGGCGGGAGGATGATGTTAGGAAGTTCATGTTAGATGAGGAAGAAGAGGACGATGAACTTTTCTTTATTATTGTCCCTGCTATCATGTCATGTTTCTGATGAAATGATGCCAGAAAAATGTCATCTCTTCCTGGTGCCAAAAAGATCAAATAAATCCTAGAAGGCCATGAAAATTGATGCATGTCAGAGTTTAGAATGGAGGTTAAGATCTTTAGAGTCATAGCAAATCTTCTTAGACAAATTGAGCATAGCTCAACTGATAAGGTTCTTTGTGGTGGAACCTGCCCACCAGGGTTCGAGTCTTACACTCGACGCTGGTGCTCGTATTTTCCTGGATTTATTCCAAGGATTTAACTGATGCTATTCTTTCAGTGATAGACAACGTGCCCATCGATAGAGAGGCGTCAGTGCTTACTTCATTAATCTCGAGGATTTACCGGCTTAATTAGTCTTCCGGAGGTACTCATAGGGGTAGGTTTGCGTTTGTTCGTAGGGGCGAGTGTGCGTACGTGTTTGAGCGTCTACGTTTGTAATGTGATACGCAAAAAAATCTTCTTAGAGCAGAAAACTTATTATGTGACACACGTGGTGTTAAGATCGAGATAATAAATAGAAAAGTCAATGAGGTCTTCCATGTAATTCCAGCATTGACTCATAGATTCATCAAGCTCCCAGATCCACACCAAACAATGCCAAGACTTTATCAAACCCTCGGTTTATGCCGTTCTTTTAGGTTAGTCATATATGCTTTTTGCCCTTGTATCACTCTAAACACCCTATTCCAACAATCCTAGGCTTCTTTTACGTGTAGAACTGCATTGGCGCCATCGATGGGACACATATCCCTATTACTATCATATCATAGAAGATAAGGCCTCTCCTTACATAAAAAGAAAGGGGACATTGTCATAACATTTTGTTTACTTATGACTTTGATCTCAAATTCACTTTTGTATCTTGTTGGTGGGAATGATATGCGTCTGATGCAAGAGCCCTATGTTCTGCTCTAACAAAGGGGCCACCATGCTCCCACGTTAGCACAAAGTTTCAATAGCCTCATCCACATGTAGGGCTAAAAAAAACTCGTTGAGCAAGCTTGGTGGCTCGATATAAAAATACTTCGATTGTATCTATTTTTTTAATATGAAATAAGTTGATTTTAAGTGACTTTCAACTTTAGCTCGACTCAATAGGCTCTGTTCATTAAGCTCGGTTCAAAGTTAGATCATAAATAATTTAGGAAATCATAATAAATAAAATTTTATGATTAAAAAAAACTAAAACAACTTAAAGTTAGGTCTTAAAAAATTTAGGAGATCATAATAAATAAAGTTTTATGATTTTAAAAAAAAGCTCGAAAAAAAATGACCTGCGCTCGACATCCAGTCATCCACAGGTATTCCCACCTCAGATATGCCATGTGGCACGTTGCTGTTTGACAGACAAATTTCCCTAAAACCTCTCCCCTGCTGTGTATAAATATATATCTAATGATCAACGAAAGCTCGCGCTGGTTCATTCCATGGTCCTGTCTCTTTACATTACTCGCAATTACTCATAATAAAATTCAGTTCGGCCTAGTAATCTAGCAAATACAACAACAACAATAACAACAGTCTTTTAGTCACAAGCAAGTTCGGGTAGACTAGAGATGGAACCCAGAAGAACCAGAGGTAAGAAAAACCCAAAAAGAGCTCAAAACAAAAGAAAAGGTTAGAAGCAAACAGCAGAAGAAACAAAATCACGGTTCTGACACAGTAATTGCTAGCCTTCAAACGCTTCTATCCTCACCTAAATCCTTAGAGATATTCCAGTCAAGTCTCTCTTAACTGACTCGTCTCAAGTGAGTTTATTTAGCATAATAATATCAAATAACTTACATATTTAAAACTATATATCATATTTTCGGGACAGTAAAATACCCCGTAGTTCATTCAATATGCTCTAGTCTAATTGATCTATATTTATTGCGTCTGGCAATATACTACTCATCCTCCTCCAGCAGTAGTATCACTTGCAAGGGAGAAAGGGGAACCCATTAGTAAATAACATGATAAAATGCCAAAAAGAAATGCTTCAGTCTATCAATTATTCAGCAGCAGTGACAATCCGAAATTGGTTTGTGGTAGCTAACAGTAAACGTGAAATAGTCAAGGACCCTTGAACTTACAAGATATGCCAACTCTTTGTTCTGCATCATAATTTTCTGCATGTCTGCAGTAATTTGATCCTGCAGCTGAATTTAGAAGGTGGAAAAATTCACAACAAAAACTTTTATCTCATCAACGTGCTTCAATTTGTCTAAGCAGACTAATTTCATTGTAGTAACAGATTCAATATACATTTGGTTGCAGAAATGGCTAATGATTACTCCATTATTTTATCTTATGGTTTCTTTAGGAGACGGCAACATTTTTCATATTTTGATTAGCATGGAGGTATGTCAAGATTGGTGCATACAACCTGATCCTCAACCCAAACACATCATCACCATTCGCCAAAAATTGATTTACGTTAACTTTATACTTTTCACTTCACCTCTATTTTAAGGTCTCTTCTCTATAAGCATTCCTTCAACAAGTGGTAATATGCAATTGGAGATCGATCAAGTGGCAAGCACACCCAAAAAGCAGAACAAGAAAATCACTAGACCAAGGAGCTAATCAGACAATTACAAAGAGACAGTAATTGTTTTGGCTACGATGATATTGGTTGTGTTGGCACAAATAGCACAAACCTTGAGCTGAAACTGTAACAAACATGACAAGGTGTAAAACAAAAAAATGATTCAGTTGTTATAATTAAACAGCAAATTCACCTCATTATTCTGAACTTGAAATTCAAAAGGTCAATTTCAGCAGCGGTGGCAGCGGTAGCATAAATGTATGTACCAACATAATAAATAATTGTGGTAAACAATAACTGTAGATTAAGAAATAAATGTACCTTGCGGGCAGTAATTAGAGCTTGAGCTTCAACGTTGCTACGGAAAAACTCACCGACAAGCTTGAAGAAAGGGGCATTGGTGAAAACAAAATAAAAAATGTTACTTCAAATATGAATTAATAAATAAAATGCAGGAGAAAACATTATGCCCAAACACCTACTGCCCAACTAATGTCAAAACTCATAACTATGTTGGTTAGCATGTTTATTTAATTGATTAGGGGCATTTACACAGGGGTGCAATAAGGTGCATGAGGTGCTGATGCACACGGAGAAGAGTTGGGATGGCTTCCTGGATGGACTTACATTTGGAATTGGAAGGATTAATTTAAAAGGTGGCTAAGGCAAAGCCACGTAGATAATAGTACAAGAATAACTCTACTGAACTTTACAGGTGAGCAAAGAAGTATGTCATGTAAACATTTTTTTAAGGGAAAGACGTTTGTTTCAATTCTTATCGCCAAAAAGATACTTCTAAAGAAAATTTTCACCATCTGTAAGTATTGTAATAACACAGCTAATATTGCAGATTGTAAATGTTCCCCCTGATCCTATATCTATTTACTTTCTCAGGAATTAAATAGGACTAAATCAAGAGTCAGGATTGAGCCCTTGTCTATTTGCCACTGTGATGGATGATATCACAAGGGACATACCAAGGAGATAGCCCTTGGTGTATACCTTTTTCTGACAAGGTGGGAGTAAATAGGAAAGCAAGTTGTGGCAGCAGCAGGGTGAGTTTGGCACTAGACATGATGGAGAGATTAGGTTGGAAGGGGCAGGTAGTGCCTGAGAAGGGTAACTTTTTGATACTTAGGATCAATGCTACAGAAAGATGGGATATCAATGAAAATGTAGCCACAGAATCCAAGCGGGTGGATGAAATGGCACCAAGCGTCTGGAATTCTCTTTGATAAGGTGCCAGCAATGGTGTATGGTGCAGAATGTTGGCCTAGTTGAAGACAACTTATTCCACAGCTAAGCATTGCAGAAATGTGTATGTTCTATGTTGCATTGGATTTGTGGTCAAACAAGAACAGACGGTGTGAAACAATGATATATGTTTGAGCCTAGGCATAGCACCAATCAAGAAAAGTTGTCCAAACACAGATTGAGATGGTTGGACATTGTCCATCAAAGACTTCCAGACAGAATCCTAAGACGTGGCAATAATATATGGGAGGAGGCAAGAAAAAGGGACTTGAAATGGAATATACATTATATATATATATATACCCCAGAGATGCTACCCCACGCGCCTGACACGAACAAGCTTCAGATCCCCTAATAATATCACTATTTATTTTCTTTATTTTCTTTTTTTTCCTCGAAGGCGCAGGAGGGCTGTGTATCAATTATAGAATAGTCGCGCGGGCGTGCGCACGCATGCACGCACGTGTGCTACATAGTATCTAAATCACCGGTTACAAGATATAGGACGACCCTTACTCTTCCCCTTTTTCTGTCAGTAACTCATCACTCATGTTGGCTTTCAACTCTAGCCTAGCCTACTGCAGCGTGGACTAAAAGGCTTTGTTGTTGCTGTTTGTAATCTAATAATAAAGCAATAGTTACCTCTAATATGTCGTTTATTGCTTTCTGGAGAGCCAACTTAACATCAACAGAATCAAGATCTCCACTTTTGTAACCAACAATAAGTTCCTCCATGCTTGAAAATATCCTGTACAAAGGTAACTGAAGCAATTAATAATTGAATATAATCAAGTCAGTACTATATCAGACCTGTTAGCATACAATTCTTTAGCTAAGGTGATTTACAAAATAGACATTTTGCATACACGATAGACCTTTCACAAACAGGTTAAAGTAGAAAAGAAGCAGATGAAAGGTTATGATGGTTATGAAAACATCATAACGACTATATTCCAAGGTTTTAAGAGAAATTGTGGATGAAACTCATCTTTGGTGCCTTGCTTGTGCTAAAGATCTTCGAGCATCTCCGAGAGCCCCCTATCTAATCTCCTACTCGAATTAAGGTTTTAGCAGCAAAAATCACCATCCAACAGTCCCCTTAAATCAACTTCTAATTTAGTTGCGTACTAAATCACCTTCCCTCCCATTAAATCTGGGGATGCTCTTAGAGCCATATGGGTTGAGTTGACACCCTTAACTTTGGAGTATGACATCTGTATTTCATAATTGGCGCCAATGCAGGTTTAACATAGGTATGTTGAAATGGGTCTTTCTAACGTAGCATTTGTATTAGGCCCTCCTTTGCATAGTTTGAGTGAGATAGTCTGAGTGAGAGAAGTTTACTTGTTATTCCCTTCCTTCCGAACAACCTCCAATTTTCCAAACCATGGGAACACAAGAGACTTTATGTACTCCAAACATGGGTTGTATAGTGCTATTCTCGGAGGACAGAAAGCACTATTTATCTTTTCATTTACATCATCCTGCAATAATAAAAAAACCATCATTTTTTGAGAATACAAAACAGTGGTTAGCAAAGCTAAAAATTAGCCCAAAACTTAAAGAATATCGTTTTCTACCAAATATGTATAACGCATTAAATATCGTTATAACCACTTACCTATGAAATTTACAAAGAGTAAGTAATTGAACTAGTGAAGCCAACCTTAAAACAATTTGAGAACTCCTTATGCAGAACAAGGATTTTCAGTTTCATAATAATAATCGGCACCCTAATGGTCACTATTGGATTTGGGTTGCTCATTATCTCCCTCAGGGGGGTAACATGTACATGGTGGGGCTGGCAGCAGTTTGCTGGGCATTATGGCGCACTACAAATTCTGTCTGTTTCAAGGAGAAAAGGGTGAAGTCACCAACTGAGATTGTTTGCATGATGTGTTCCTTTCTTATCTACTGGCGGCTTCTCAAGAGTGGACTACAGCAGCAGGTGGTTCAAAGCGTCGAGGTGGTAAAGGACATCGCGCTCCACTTCCACCGTGCGGAGCCTCAAATTCGAGACAATGAAGACAGACAGATCATTCCTTTCGTCGGGTGACTCAGTTGAAGCACGTGACCAGAGCGTGGTGATCCTTTGCAAAAGGACAGAAGGAGAAAGGACCTGGATGTTTTGTTTGTTTTTGCGTTCAGTTCACTTTCTGCTCAGCATGTTTGCTGATTTTGGCTGTGATCATGTATCGTACGTACGCTCTGGGATTTTGTTGCTTCCGTTAGCAGTAGTCAGCTTGTAGTTCTAACGTGGTCGGTAGAGACCCATTTTGGCGCTGGGGTCTGTGATGTGCATTTGTGCCCTTTGCGCGCATTTGCATATCGTGATGATGGTGTAGGTGGTATCTTTTCTTTAAACAGGACAGACTGTAATTTCGTTGCCTTGGTAATGAAATTCTGTATTACCGGTGTGGAAAAAAAAATTTGGCACCCTAATGATTACAAACCTCCTAAAAAGTGCCAAAAAAGACTCTTAGGCACTACCTTGTTACAAGGAACACAATCATTTATTTGGGCAGTGAAATATATAGAACCTATGTGTGTGTGATGTGGGAGGGGGCGGGCTAATTATTCTGCTCTCCATTTCAATTTTTGTGAAGGCTCAATGTTCACACAGTAGCTTCATAATAACCAATGTGTTACAATAGGGGCTTTCTGTCCTCCAAAACTATTGAATTGAAAAAATTTATGCAAGTTCAGACAAGAAATGCAAAAGGAGACTGACTATCTGCTGTGGTGTAATGATGCTTAAACTAGTTACCTCCTCATCTAACATGAAGATAGTCCGTCCTGGATCTCTCTTGTCCTCGAAGTCAGGATCTTCTAGTAAATTAGGTAGCACACCTGTAAGTCAGGTTAAGGATATTTGACATGATATATCACCACTCTGAAAAGTTGCAGCTCTCCCCCATCAATCCTCCAAGACCAACTCACTTTTCTCCCATGAACGATTTGAGTCGATGGATTGTATTGAGTTGCATGCACCGACCAGTTCAATCCAAAAGCTTAAGTTCATGGGATAGGTGTATTAGACGTACATACTACATATACAAGACACTATACATGTATATGTACTGCAAGTACTTCTACAAGACGCTATACATGTCTAATAAGGTGGTCAATTCATTTATACTTCAACAGATTGGTTTAAAAACTTGAGATAAGAGGTATGTGCTAAAAAAAAGTCTCAAAAGTAGTTATTAGCACAGAAGTACAAGCACAATCATAAACAAACTAGATAACACGCGAGCACCCAGAAAAGCAAGCAGACATAAAACATAGAGGGTCTGAATAAGGATACGGTGCAGCAAAATAGTTGGTTTATTCCCCTTGTATATATCATCACAGTAATCTTTAGCTAGCATGATGATTTCTCGCTGATCCTTGCTGAATAGCCATACATCTGCCTGCGACAATAAAACCCAAAAGGGATGAGTCCTTTCAAGCAGTCAACATTATACACTCACTATATGATGAAACTGACTCGTTTTCGTTTTGCTAGCCTAGAAGCGGTGCCTGATGTAAGCTGGTGCTCCCAGAACACAAACTTTCTAAGCTTCTAATAAAAGCTGGAACAAATTATCTTTGGTTTAAAAATGGTCACAAAAATTAATGCAAATCTGAAGAAAGAGAAATATGTGGCCTACTTGAAGACTATTATATGTTCATGCTGCTTGAACAATGGCAATTGTGTGCCTCTGAATTGACTGGTTTGTATAAAAGGAGTCTTAAGCCCTAATTTGTCTTATACGAGCATCAAAAACAAAAGTATTAATGCTATCTAAATAATGAAGCCAATACTAAAAAAACAACCTTCTGGCATAGTATAGCAGCAACTTGCATACAAGGGTGAATTATCTCTGCAGCAGGCAGCCTTCCAGGCCCATAGGGGGGCATATAAGACGAATAACTGCAGCAAAACAATAATAAATAGATATGTGTTACGCAATAGTGAGAAATCTTTTGACGGAGAAATGAGAACAGAAACTGGCAATTAAAATAATGTCCTGAATCTGTAAATAGGAGATACCTTGCCATTCTTTTCACGGTGTATTTTCTTGAGACATCCATTGCAAGTGGCCAGTAATCAAGTGCGTGATGATTCAGTTCATCTGACAACCATTTAATATCTACTTTGTCAACGTACATGCCAGCTGCTTTCCACATGGCGATATTGTAGGAGCCAATGGTCCGTATTTTATTTAGGTTACTACCGATCTTAGGGTGCCGCTGCAGAAACCAATCTGCCATCAGTATTTTAACCACACAACCAGCTGTCACCATTTTGTTGACATATATTGTCTTCAATATACCCTGCAAAAATGGGAGCAGTCAAACCACCAATTCATTTTGTGATCAAAGTGTTCAATGATAAACAGCTCTGAAACATTTACAGACCAATGGCCTGTTTGGTGCTGTTATTTTTTTGTAATTATATAAAAATGTATTAACTTCATAATTTTTAAGAACTTATGACATATCAATTATGCAAATAAATTAAAAAAAATATCTAGAAGCATCAATGTTTGTCCTATAGAAAGAGGAGTGGGGCTGTGTAGGGTCTGATATCACAAACCTACATCTTCAAGATCCACATTAAAAACATTTGAGAATGCTGTGCAAAGGGGTTCTTTTTGGTTGCTATACCTGCTCTATGTCCATCACAGGGGATGGCTCAAACCAAACATAACAGATGGGATCACGCTTCTTCTTTAGCAATAGGCATAGCCCATCCTCATAAATGCACTCCTCCCCAATGCTCCTCAGAACTGCAAATCTCTCATCAGATCTTATCTCCATTGTATCCCTGTAGAATAAACACCAAGATTCACATTTCACGATCACATTATGACTTCCATGAAAACATATGCTTAGAAAGTATTCCCACCGCCCCAAAAAGAATGTTAGCTTTGTCCCAAGTCAAACTATTTAAGTTTTACCAAGTTTATATAGAGAAGAGTATCAACATTTATAAAAACAAATAAGCATACTAAGAAAATATATTTATGATGAATTAAGAGATGCTTAATTGGCATGCAGTACAGTCACTAAACAATTAGCACAAACACAATTGTAATGTTGAAAGTTTTGTTTTTTAATAATAAAAAAATTGAAAACTCGAATTAAAGTGGAATTATTTTGAATTATAGTGGTATTATTTTTTCCAGTGCTGTAAATAATTTCCAGAGGCATACTTCTCATACTTATAAGTTGGGTTGATACTATGATCAGGAAAGATGTTGCTGATACATAAGTGCTCAGCTAATGGTAGCTTAATCGATTCTACAGTTGTGGTGCTTCAGTCATTCAAGAAGAATTGTGAGAATGTGCCACGAAACGGGAAAGGACCAAGCGATCCTTGTACCTCCTGGGATGGAATTTTTTGTTCTAATAGGAGGGTGACCAAACTGTGAGTACTTGAATCCGCATACTGTAGTAAAAAAGGGAAAGACTACACTTCAGGCGCAGTGGCGGAGCTCGGATAAAAATTTAGGTGGGGCGCATCGCAAACATAAGTTTTTAATAGTATCTTGAGGACGCACATCAATAGGTAATCTATGTCAAAATTAAACCATGATTGATGATCGTACCTCTTATTTGAAGATAATTGTCCATTAATTCAACAAAGACCAATTAAACAAGAAAAAATATCCAATTTAAAGACCAAACTCCAATATTCCAAGAGCTAAGAAACCTGTCAATTTGAAGAACAAATCAGTACCGCAGTGGTCGGTGGCTCAGGCCTTGCCGCTTCAGGGGTCGCCGGGTCGGGGCTGCTCGCTCAGGGGCTCGCCGGCTGCCCGGCTGCACGGATCGGGGCGCCTCTGGCCGTCTGGCGCCTGGCGCCTGGCGGTCTGGCCGCCTGGCCGCGGCCGAGGGGGCGGAAGCGCGGCGCGGGGCGGCTCCGCGGCTGTAGGCAGGCAGCCCTGCGGGGCGCAGGTCCGCAGCAGGCTAGCGCCTAGGCCTAGCGGAGAGCCGGAGAGGAGGGCCGGACTGCCGTCTGCCGGAGCCAGAGCACGCGGGCGGCGCAGTTTGGCAGCGGCGGCGCGGATTGGAGGGCGGGCAGCATGGAGCAGTCGAGCAGAGCAGGGGATCCCGTGACTGATGTGTGAGGAGGGTTGGGGATGGGGCACTTGGGCCGAGCAATGGGCTTATTGGGCCTTTTCCTAACTGTCGTCTCTCTCTCTCCCCCCGTTTTTGCCTGTGCAGGCGACGGACGCCGCCGCCGGCCGCCGCGGCGCCGCTCTGCCAGCTCGCCGGAAGGGAAGATGATAGCGGGGACCTTGTTGTGCTACTCCGGCGGTAGGTGGGGCAGCTGCCCCACCCTGCCGCATGGGGAGCCCTAGCGCGTCCACCTCTTCCCCTCCCCCTCCCGCGGTGGACTACCTTCTTCCTGCGGCGAGCTCCAACCATGGCGCCCCTGCCCGACCTGGCCCAGCCACCTCAATGCCGCCAGAACCCTAGGCCGCCGGCCACTACCCCCGCTGTCTGGCCTATCTGCCTGGCTGCCTCCCCCGGCCGACTCCTTCTATACCCACCGGATTTGGAGAAGAAAGAGTGGGAGAGGTGGAGAGAGGGAGGGCGGTGGACTTCTGGCGAGGTCGTCGTCTTCGACTCCGACGAGGTTTCACCGGAACCCTAGCCGCGGGAGCGGGCAACAGTCGAGCGCCGGCGCGGTGGGGCGCGGGCGCAGGGAAGAGTCGCCGGAGGGGGGAGAGAGGGAGAGCGCGTGGGGGCGACGCAGGCGTGGGAGCACGCCTGAAAACGTGAGTAAAAAAACTTCCTTTTTGCAGACTGCACAACACTCTGCTGAAACTTCATATTTGCAGGAAATTACCGGCGATGGTGACGGCGGGGTCGCGACGGAAATGGCGGGTGCGACGAGAGACGCTGGTGCCGGAGGCGGCACTGAACTCCTCGTCAAGCTCGGTGGTTGTCAGGGGTTCTCCCAGTCAGGGTTTCAAAAACCAATGCTACTGTTCAAAACCGGAACAGTAGCACAAAAAATGACTTTTGTATTTTTGGATTTAGAAACATAAAATATAAAAAACCGGACCCGATTTACCGTCCTGTCCCGGACCGGAAACGGAAAAAAAAATCCGGAAACCGGCGGTTCCCGTCCGGTTTTTGAAACCCTGCTCCCAACCGCTGCCGCCGTTGGTGGAGACGTCTTGGGAGAGGCGGCGGCGGCGGCGCCTAAACCTCAGAGGCAAGACGCAAGCGCAGAGCGAGACGATAGGAGACGCTAGGGGTCTTGGGGCGGAGTCAGGATTTATTTTATTTTATTTTTATTTTATATGAATTCAGAGGAGTCGAGAGTTGGAATCGGGAGGAAGGAGTTGCGGTGGGCCGTTTGCTTCTATTTCTATATATAAAAGTTCTTGAGCTAGGTGGTTGGTGAGGCTATCCACGTCGTCCCGATCGCTGCCTATCATCCGATCATCATCGGACGGCTCAGAACGCGTCCCACGTTTCCGTGTGTGCGCGCGCGTGTGGTCTGCGCGCCGCCGCATCCGCGTCGTGGTTCACATTTGCTTTTTCAAAATTCACATTGACGCCCGCCACTGCCTTAGAGAATGGCCGCTGTCGGTGTTTCTCGGGTTCACATTTTTTGTCGGGTCTGGGTAAAAAAAAATCTCCCCCCTATCTTGTCGCTGCCCCGCCCCTCCTGCACAGCCGCCGCCCCACCCCCTCCACCCCGCCCCTCTCCCCAAGACCCGTCTCGCGCCGCCGCCGCCGCGTCCCGGCGGGCAGAGCGTGACCACGGCTTCCGGCGGTCAGAGCGCGACCACGTGTTCCGGCGCCACCCTAGTGGGCGGCCGGCCGCGAACGCCTCCAGCCCGGCGAATCTCGGCCGCTCCTCCCCGGCGGAGATCGGCCGCGGCTCCGGCCAGCATGGTAGGCAGACGCCCTCGGTGGCGGCAGCGGCCCACTCTCCTCGTCCTCCCCTCGCTCTCCCTCGCAGTCGCGCGGCGAGCGGACAGCTGCCGGCCTACGCAAGGTCGGCTCCATCCCTCCCCACCTCACGCTCGTCGGCTAAGATGGCTAGCCCCCCTCCCCCCTCCCCGCGCCATCCGTATCCCCGGTGGCCGGCCTCGACAGGGCGCCGCACGGCGAGGCGGGCGGCGTGCTCCCTGCCAATGCGGCGGTGTCCTCGCGGGTCCATGGCGGCGGACGTCCGGATCTGCGCGGCGGCTGCCCGATCCAATCAGATCCGGCGGCGCTCGGAGCTCCGTGGCTGGAGTTCTGGCGCGGTGGCATTGACGAGGAGAACCGCAGCCTCAGTTCTGGCGCCGCACTCGGAGATCCGCGGCCGGAGTTCTGGCGGCCGCCCGATCCTCTGCTCCGGTCGCCAAGGGCCGCAGCACCCTACGCCTCCTCCTATGCATGCTGCTGGGGCGCTCGTCCTCGCCGACGCCACCAAGAAGGCCGTCGCCGTCCTCATGGGCACATCTGAGGTCGAGGGCGTCGTATATATGCACATCCAGACCAAAAGCTAAACATGATCACTCTAATACCACTGTAAGGAAACGTTATGCTAGCGATAAGGATCTCATGTAAGCAGATGATCATAGAGTGTTACCCCTCGACGCGCAGTGCAGCAGAAGATGCGTTGGAGTAGACTTGTCCAACGTAGGCGCGCGTCGATGAAGAGGAAGTAGTAGATCACGTCACGAACGGATCGTCTCCTCCTTGCCGATCAGCACCGCAACAGCAACAGCACCTCCACGGAGTCACACGTGCGGGAGAAGGAACGCCGTACGCCGATGTGCTAGCACCGCACGCAAGGCTGGAGGAGAGCGGCGGCCAGGAGGGAGGGCGGCTAGGGTTTGGGCGCAGCAAAGGGTGTGGCGCCCCTAGCCCCCTCCCTCATATATATAGAGCACGCTAATAGGCCATTGACCATGTAGGCCCATTAGTAACCCTAATCGCTTATGGATCAATATCCATGTGGGCCTTTAATCCATATTGTTATGATTGTCTCTTTGGCATATCACCAACAGGAGACGCAACGGCAAGGCGCCGGCCGGAGACGCAGCTGACGGCGAGCCTCCAAGCCTCGCCGGCAAGGCGCCGGCCGGAGACGCAGTTGACGGCGAGACTCCACGCCACGCCGGCAAGGCACCGGCGGGAGACGCAGCTGACGGCGAAGTCAGCGATCGCCACCAGATCGCCACACCGAGAAAACCGGGATTCAAAATTCAAAACACAAAGTTTATGGTCGCGAACACTTAGCAGCCCCTGCTCACGTATCCCTATCCCATGCCCATGCGTATGTGCAGTAATCAGTTCGGACTTGGGAGTGGAACCTGCGCACATCTGAACGAAGTTATGAGGCGCAGAGGCAGGAGCAGATTTGGTAGGTTCCCTTGGTGTCAGGATCAACCAAGTTATCTGACGATACTGAAGATGGGCCATTCAGACTTCATTCGTCGGAGAGAGCGAGCGTAGCTCTGAACAAGGCGTTTTCATAGCTGCAGGACGATACTGACGAATTCTCTTGAGAAACGGGGTTAGCAGGGCTCCTTAACCCAGGGCAACTGGTGAATGAGATCAGCAATGAATCTACCAACTACTGCCCGCCGGCTAGCTCGGTTTCTCGTTGTTCAGACAATTCAGAGAATTCCAATTCAGACAACACATGGCCCACAATTCATACAACACATACTACACTACTGTAACTCTGAACACTCAGACAACACATGGCCAATGCACATGAGCACATCACACGATTTTCAACTTTGAAGTTCGATTCACTTTGCTGCAATGTGCTGGTGATCGAATTACACGTCCAGTATTACACAGAGGCATTTGATCCTGTCCCCTGCAGAGCTTAGACCCTCTCAAACGATGAGACCAAACATCGCCTCACAGGCCTAGAGCTCCCGCATCTCGCCTGGCTCCGCTCGCGAAGGATCGGGTGCATCTTCCTCTGTCTTTGCTCCAACATCTTGGGCGGCTTGATCTCCTTGGTCTTCCGCTTTTGCTTGGCGTCTTCCACGGCCCGGTATCCCTCCCGGAGCTTGCGCTTGGTAGCCTCCATCTTCTCCTCGAAAGGCGGCGTTGTCTTCGGCATCGACTCTGGAATCGTCGTTGCAGTTGCAGCTTTCGCCTTCTCCGTCGTCCTCGGGTGATGGCTGCCAGCAGCCATCGGTTTCGTCTTGTTCGTCAAGGGATGAGAGGCATCCGCCGCCTTGACACGGGACAGATCGTCGAGTTTCTTCATGGCCGCGCTGGTCCTGGCGATGTCTTCCTCGATGGCCGCGCTCCACCCGCGGATGACGTCGCGCGCGAGCCCGCTGACGCGGGCGGACTGGTGGCACCTCAGGGAGCCAACTGCCTTGGCGAGATCCGCGGAGGACGCCAGCATCCCCGGCACCGCCTCCGCGGGCACCGCCTGCAGCGTCAGGAGCGACTCCGCCATGAAGCCGTCGAGCACGACGCAGAGCTCCTCGGCCCCGCCCCGCGGCCGCCGTCCCCCGCCGGGACGCCGCAGAGCAGCTCCACGACGTCGCCCCTCGCGCTGCGGAACTCGTCGCGGCAGAGCGCCGGGCCGGCAGCCTCGATCGCGGCGTCCACCTGGCCGAACGCCGCGAAGAATGGCTTCCAGCGGCGGAGCGGGCTCTGCCCCGCCATGGCGGCGGCAGCGGCACCGGCAGCGGCGGCGTGCGCGAGAGCGAGATCGGCGAGGCGGCGTATGGGAGGGAGAGCGAGATCGGCGAATTGTGGGCGGATGGGAGTGGAGAGAGCGGGGATGCGGGAGGGGGGGATTATAGCGCTCTTCGGGGGGGGGGGGGGGGGATTGCTGCTGTGTTCTAGTCGGACGCGGATCGGCGAGCACCGCCATTACGCGAAAGCATTCCGATCGGATTGCATTGGCGTGCGGAAGAAGCAGAGTGCGGCGTGGCGTCAGCGTGGGGTGATTGCCACGTGGCCGCAGAAGGGGTTGGCGGCGGCGTTCGAGTCCGAAACGGGGGCGAGCTCGGGTGGGAAGCGCTTCCGCGAGGAAACCGCAGATCGGATGTCGGGTGGCCGCCGTAGTGCTCCGGCGGGCGACGCTCTCGGATGTCGGATGAGCCGCAGAGGAGAGGGGGAGAGAGAAGGTTCCACGCGGACTTGGCCTTTTTTCGTTTTTGGGCCCATCTTGTGATGCCCGGCGGCCGGCCTTCCTCTTGGTAATGTAGGCTGGAGGAGATTCGGCCCTGCTCGCCGTGGGCTGAGTGAATTCCTCTCCAGCTTCACAGGAGAGAGGGGTGCTCGGAATCAATCAATCATTCACTAGAAACTGCTGTGGCGCGGCTTTGCCGCACCCGAACTGAGTTGGGCTAGTGTTTGGCCATCTTCTAATGGAACGTACAATGTTTGGCCACTCTTAACTGTGCACTGATAGTTTACTTGATTAGTAACTTTCTTCCAGTGGATATGTAGTAGTTGCCAATGCATCTGAGAGTGGCCAATTCAAAGGTTGGAGCATATAAGAGTTTGAGTATGCTTAAGAGTTTCGGTCTTTCAGATATAGATATATAACTTAGGCCTTGTTTAGTTCGTAAAATTTTTTGGATTTTGATACCATAGCACTTTTGTTGTTATTTGGCAACTAATGTCTAATTATGGACTAATTGGCCTTAAAAGATTCATCTTGTCGTTTACAGTTAAATTATGTAATTAGTTATTTTTTCAACTGCATTTAATGCTCCATGCATGTGTCCAAAGATTCGATGTGATGTGTATTGTATGAAATTTTTTGGGAACTAAACATGACCTTAAGATATCAATTTTTATAGATACAAAGATATCGTTCCAATCTTTCACCCATGTTCACACAAATAAAATTGCACATTTCAAGAGGTTGCTTCATATAGACATAAGGGCATGTACAATGGTTAGTCGGCTGCCGTCTGTATATGTCTAGAATAGCGCACGCAAACGACAGAACAAACAACCTGTACAATGGTGTGGCTGTGTGATTGTATATAAGCTATTTAATACATGGCTAGACACATGGGACATGGTGATCAAACATTTGAAACTGATCTTTGCGTATTGGTTTGTGGCATACATGAAAGAATCATTTGTGAATGCAAAATTACATGTGTATTTTTAAGAGATGATAGTATATATGCAAATAAATCACATGAAAATAAATTATTTGTGCCCGTTAGAATGTAGTATATTTATATCAATAAATAAAATACATGATAGCAACCAAGATCTATTGAACATCCTAAAAACGTCCTAAACATCCTAAATTACCAACAGGTTTTGCACAGGTTCTGCAGCAGACTGTGCACTTGTTGATCAAAAAAGAAACAATGTCGAGCTGCATACCTATGTCATCTTCTTCAGATGCCGATGACATTTTCTTGCTTCAGATGCCGAGGACAAAAACAGCACACAGGCGCAGCACAAGAAAAGTGCCCACGATGTGCTTTCATATAATCATATATATATACAGAAGTTCACATTCACAAATTGGTCACACAGACATTCTCAAGACTGGCTTTCAGAAAAAATTCAGGAACTTCAAATAGCACCAGAAGTTTGACCATTGTAACCAATTAATAAACTAGAAACAAGTCTGACATTTCAAAAACTAAGTACAGAGCCTCCTCTGAAATTTCATAAACTAACTATAGAGCCTGCTCATGCACCAGCCTCTTATGCAGATCCTCCTATCTTGTTTTTGAGCACTAAGAAACTAACAACAGAGCCTCCTATCTCTTCAGCCAGTGTAACATTTTGCTCCAATTTTGCCTTCCTTCTTGTACCTGTAAGGCACATTGAATTGCTGTCAGTTCAGGGGCAAAAATGCAGACCAGTTCAGGAGAAAAAAATGTAGATCTACCATTAAGTGAAAAATGGTGCTTTCAGGGAAACAAAAAAACTTTACACATCTCCAATACCCCTTGGATTCTGCTTATGCATAATAATGTAGAAGCAAAGAAAAATTATCAAGGTGTGTAGGTTGAGTTCCAGTAAAAGGTGTGTAGGAGAAAAAAAATATCTGTAACAGCTCACTGTCAGTTCAGGAGTAAAAATGCCTGTAACAGCTCAGGAAAGAAAAAATGTCTGTAACATTTAACTACAGGATAATTTTTCATAGAAAACAAACATTTCAGAAAATTAAGTGGTACTGACTCCATCTATTATCATCTACTTAAATGCAATTTCACTAATTAAGTGCTACTGCCAGACTTCACTCAATTGACTAAAAACTGAAACTGGAACTCACCTTAGTACATATCAGGAAATATTGACTGCAGAAAATTGTAGCACATCCATACAGGCTTCAGTTTCAGAATGTTATAGAAAAAAAAAACATTTCAGTGCATCTCTATATGAACCATGCAGCATTCAGGCATTCAGTTGCAGAAACACTGCTTGCCAAACTAAATATAAAATTCCAGCACATCCATACAGGCTTCAGTTTTAGAATGTTATAGAAAAAAACATTTCAGTGCATCTCTATATGAACCATGTAGCATTTAGTGCATTCAGTACTGCTTGCCAAACTAAACAGAAATTGACACCATGTGTGGCTGATAAATTCTGAGCACACCTAGCAGAAAATGGTGAGACTGAATGCAAAGTGGCAGTGCTCAACATTCAAAAAATGGCCTTAACCTTGACTTAGTTTTCACTGACAAGAAAATAAAATTTGTTATGTTTTCTAATTAGTAGTCAGTAGCATATTCCAATGATGTAATCTTCTTGTGTTCGCCATTGCCAAACTAAAAGTCCCTAACAGAATTCACACTACAATTTGGAAGCTGGAACAAAAATTCTCACAACAAAGTGCTAAGAAGCCTTACCATTCTGTCGGATCGGCATATATACACACACATGCATGACATGTTCAGTTTCAGAAACCCATTCAGTTTGTAGCATGGGAAGGGAAACTAAAAAACAGCATGATCATTCTGGTCCAAGAATTAGGGTGCAACATCACCAGACCAGAAAACAGAAATAATTTTAGGGCGAGCATCCAATTTCACCTGTACCAAACACGTGAAGTGAATGAACAACAAGCCAGAAATTTAGGGTGAGCATCCAATTTCATGAATCTAGCTTACTAAAACAAACAAGAAATCCAAACAAGAAATTTCTGTGTATTCTAACCGCACCGGCTATCTACTGCCAAAAAAAGATATTACTTGAGTTCTTTATTACACATCTATTACAGCATACAAACATCCATTGCAATTCAGGCTGCAACCAAAGTTCTCACAAGAATGTGTTCACAAAACGTACCATTCTGTGGGATCGGCATGAATCCATGGTTGAGACTGTGATTGATGCTAGGCCATGGTCGAAGACATCAGGTTGGGGCTGCCAGAGAAGCTCATGCCGCCATTGGACCTTGGGGTGGCCGGGAACATACCGCCGCCGGTCGATCTTGGGGGGGGGGGGGGGGGGGGGGGGGGGGTTGGGTGTTACCGGCGAGACTGCGGCCGGTGAAGTTTTGCTCTACGGGCGGACGACCCAGCTCCTGCGCCGCCGTCGCAGCTTCCCTCCTGTGCGCCGTCGTCGCCATCGACGACGTCTCGAGCTTTTGAGCCCGTGCCCGCACCGCTATCTCCTACCACTGGCGCGTCGTCGACGCAATTAGGAGATCACGTGCCGCTGCTGCGGATTGCTGGTTCTCCGACCCCATTGCGCCGCCGGGAAGGACCAAGCTCCTGCAATGGATTGTGAAGGGGAGGGAAGGAGGGGGGGGGGGGGGGGGGGTGAAGAGCGTGCGCCCGTGGGGATTTCGCGCCATCTTCGGCACCTTGGCCGCCAAAATTAACCTGGGGAGCACCGGATCGCCCGCCCCGTCGCCGAGTCGCCGCTGCGCCGTACAACGGGCGACGAGGCGTCGATTTGAGCTCGGGCCACGAGCCCAGGCCCCACGCCGGCGTCTGGCGAGGCAACGGCAACGCCCGTTTTGGCTGGCGAGGCAACGGCAACGCCCGTTTTTTGAGTTAATGACCTCGCTAATCGGAAAAAACCAGATAAAGACGATGCAATAATGGCCGTTGTACATGCCCTAAGAGTGCTTCAAAGAAATTAATGTAGGAGGCCAGCCTTTGAAGATTATGTGTTTTATGCTATTTAACTGAAGTTATGAGCTATCAGCAAGTCGTACTGATACTAAATGTATTGTTGGCTAATCGTTGGGTACTAAATTTGAGGTAAATTCCATTAGTTTGATTATTCTTAGTAGCTACCTGTATTTTTTAATGTCAGATTATTACATATTTGTTTGTTATCATGAAGCAGTTGCGAACACGATGTGATTTATCTAGTTTTATGTACCTGAATGGGATTATTCTTGCAAGATTAAGCACATCTTTGCAGTTATAATTGAAAAATCAATATGTTTGTGGTATCTCCAAATTAGAATTTACGAAATCAAAATCAAAATTAATCCCAAAAGCAATGTAGGAAAATAAAAAAGTTAAAATTATCTTAAGAGACTTGGTTATAAAATGTACATTGTTTAATATCAGTAGGGACACTCCTGTATCTTATTATAATGCAATTTGGAATAATATGTGATTGTGAAAAGGCTCTATCTAAATAATAGAATCAATACTTAGTAATCCAGGCTTTCATAAGTTATATTAATTTGGAATCTAAGAGTTGTTGCCACAGGGAATCATAGATGTGTATATGTTAATTTAAATCAAGAACCATATAATAGCTATATGTCTTATTAATATTTTTTATACAACTTCTTTGTTACTAAAGAGCATTCAGGGGCAAATGCAATTTCTGGATAAACAAAATCTAGAATATTAGAATAAATTATGGCAGAAAATTTAAGGGCAAACATAAATTCTACTATCTGTCAGCATGCAAAGGCATAGAACCGGAATAGAGGAGGTACTTTCATAAATTAAAGTTGCTATACACCTGGAAGCTTGGCATTTTGCCTAACATCTTGCAGGCAGTGGAGGCTCCGACAACTGCAGATCTGGAGGGGTGGGCGGATGGCGCAGGCGAAGGAGCTTGTGGCTGGAGCTGCTGTTCGCACCATCTTGGCGTCGACTTGCAGTTGTTCGAGACTTCGAGTTGCTCGTGGAGCTCACCTTCCGTCTCTGCAGTCTGCACTGCAGCCTTTATCGAGAGGGAAGCAAGGAGGTTCTTTTGTCGGCGCCGTCACGTCGGCTATTGAGACTCCATGGCCGCGGTGGAGATTCAGCCCCGTTTGGTGGTAGGGCTTCGGCTCTTCTAAAAACAGCTCCGGCTCTGGCTCCTTAGATGAAGCGGCTTTTCTGGTGGAGTTGGAGCCGTTTTAGAAAATGTTTGGCAAAACAGCTTCACTTGTTAGATTGATGTGTAAGCCACGTGAATCCACGATTTCATGGCTTCACCTTGCCTGTGTAAGCCGCCGACGGCTTCAGAACCGGCTTCACACGTGAAGCCGGTCCTGAAACAAACATTTGGGAGGGCTTCACCGGCGGCTTCACGAGTGGCCTCCCAAACGGGGCCTCAGAGTGCCTTGCAAGGAAGAGATGCCCACCGGCATCCTATCCCGGGGGGAGCGAGATTTAGTGACGTACCTCATGACGTATGAGCCCACTGGATTTGGTCCCACACGTCAGTAACTGATAAGTCACGTGACGTACGTCACTGAATCCTACTCCATCTAGGGGGCGCTTCTATTGTGCGTCGATGACCGTAGAGGCGAGGCGGGGTGGAGGGAGGCGGCTAGAGTCCAGCGCTCGTGAAAGATCGGGATGTGCTCGCTGGGCTGCTGGTCAGCCCGATAAAAATCCGACGGCAATGAAAATGAGTCAACGTGGTCCAGTAGGTCCAATAAGAGCTCGAAAATTTCACCAACTTTAGGTCTATGGAGATCAGCCACCCACATTCCCCTCGGTAGAGCCTTGCACACGCAGACACGCTTTGTCGCTTTGCTCAAGAACGGAGACCCACTGCACTGCAGGCTAGCCATCCAGACAAAGCGACGCAGCTGGCGAATGGCGATCGGTGAGGCATGCAGGCGCCGGCTAGGAGCAGCTTACGAGTTACGCACCCAAGACAATTGTGAAAAATTCGCACCTTCTGTTGTCTGCTTCTCAACCGCCATTTTTGTTCCTTTATCAGATTTTTTTCTTCTTCTTGTGCCTGTTGTCGGATATGATGATCATATGGAGCAGAGGATCAGGGGGCGCGCTTATCCGAAACGGATGCGGGCTGGGGGTGTCTATTCATCGCTTCGTGCGATTTGACATCGATACATCGCAGAAGCTCCCGAAGCCGCGCCCCGCCTCCCCCGGCTCCGGAGCCACCGCCGGCGCCAAGGCTAATCAGCTCGGACCCGCGCTCCCCCGCCCGATGCCTGGCTCACCGCATGTCTCCCCGCTGCCCCGGCCGGCGGCCTGCCGCCGACCGCCGCTGCCCGCAACCCGCCTCCGCTGCTGGGCTTCCCTGCCCCCCTCTCACCTCTTCTAAGGCTGCCGGAGGTCACGGGACCCGGCAACCCGGAACCCCGAAGGGCCCGAACCACGGCCGGAGCACACCGGGGAAGATTAACAGAGCGCGTTGCGGTGCTTCTGCGACAGCTTCGCTGTCACTGGCGCGCGCAATGAATGTGGGGGTGGGGGGGGGTGTGGGGGCTTCCGCGAGGAAACCGCAGATCGGACTGGTGAACAGGATGTTGGGTGGCCGCCTTACACTCTCTGATGACGGATGAGCCGCAGAAGAATCCACGCGAACTTTTTCTTTTTGGGCCCATGGCCCATCTTGTGATTGCAGGCGGCCGGCCTTCCGCTTGGTATGTGGGCTGGAGGAGATTCGGCCTGCTTGCCGTGGGCTGAGTGGATTCCTCTCCAGCTTCACAGGAGAGAGAGGTGCTCGGAACCAATCCATCTGTCACCCACATTCCCCTCGGTAGATCCTTGCACACGCAGACACGCTTTGTCGCTTTGGTCAAGAACGGAGACCCACTGCACTGCAGGCTAGCCATCCAGACAAAGCGACGCAGCTGGCGAATGGCGATCGGTGAGGCATGCAGGCGCCGGCTAGGAGCAGCTTACGAGTTAGAGCAAGTATTATGGTTGGCGTTGAATCGGCGAAATCCGATGTGGCACACGGAAAAACAAGGAGAGAGAACCGCGCGGGCGTCTCACGACGCGCCCGCTCGACGCCGGCGGAGACGCGCTAGCACGGCTATGATTGGCTCAACCGGTTGTGGGGCATTAAATTTCGGCGGGACCCATCACAAACAACCAACGCCACGCCGCGGCTCGCAGCCGGCGGTCGGCGAAACCATAAAACCTGCTCTTACGCACCCAAGACAATTGTGAAAAATTCGCACCTTCTGTTGTCTGCTTCTCAACCGCCATTTTCGTTCCTTTATCAGATTTTTTCTTCTTCTTGTGCCTGTAGTCGGATATGATGATCATATGGAGCAGAGGATCAGGGGACGCGCTTATCAGATTTTTATTCTAACCATGTCCGGGTATTCTTGTTTCCCCGCAATGATAGCAGGACCACCAGCCCAGGCCGTGTTTGGTTGCCTCCTGTAATTTTTTTGAAAAGACATATTTCTACATTTAAAGTATTAAACATAGACTAATCACAAAAATAATTACAGAACTCGTCTGTAAATCGCGAGACGAATCTAATGAGTCTAATTAATCTGTCATTAGAGGTTATTTACTGTAGCATTACTGTAGCAATTTAGCATCTAATTACAACCTAATTAGGTTCATTAGATTCGTCTCTCCATTTACAGACAGCAGTCGCAATGCGTTTTTTATTTCGTCTAGATTTAAATCTCCATGCAGGTGTCGGAATTTTTTTTGGAATTTTGGTTTATGCAACCAAACACGGCCCCACTCTACCACCTTGCTTGCTAGTGAAGCGAAGTGACAGGCTGATTGATGTGGGCATGCAGCAGGCAGGCTCCCTCAGGCCCTGTTTAGTTCTCTTTATATGTGAATGCAAAATTTTTTCGAAGGAATCTTGTCAATTTAAAGTATTAAATAAAGTCTATTTACAAAAATTTTTGCACAGATGAGTTGTAAATCGCGAGACGAATCTAATGATGCTAATTAATCCATGATTAAGCAATAATTAGCGAATGGCTACTGTAGCATCAATGTTGCAAATCATGGATTAAATAGGCTCATTAGATTCGTCTCGTGATTTACAGCCCATCCATGCAAAAAGTTTTATAAATAGACTTTATTTATTACTTCAAATTAGCAAGATTTCTTCGCAAAATTTTACGTTTTTGCGTTTACGCAATGGGACTGTTTACCGAACAGGCGGAACAGGTCCGAGCGGGCGGGAGATGGAACATGGAAGCGGTCGGTGTCGTGCACAGGCTGGGACCTTGGGACCGGAAGGAGGTGAGATGTGTCCTCGAAAATTCAGGGCGTACTAGAGCAGCCATAACAATCTGCTCCAAATCTGAAAAGGACGGAAAAAACCTCCTGTCCTTGTTCGACCTTTGAAATCCAGCTACGCCGAACAGAAGTATGATTCGCTAGCTCTAGTGCTGCATTCGGTTGTTGCTCCAAATGAAACAACGTGTTCACTTCCAAAATTTTTCTCTCCAAACTTCACTATTCACCTATCACATCAAATTTTTTACCTCATGCATAGAGCATTAAATGTAGATAAATAAAAAAACTAATTGCATAGTTTTGATGTACACGACGAGACGAATCTTTTGAGCCTAGTTAGATCACATCGGACACTGTAGCACTTTTCGTTTGTTTGTGCTAATTGTTGTCCTACCATGATCTAACTAGACTCAAAAGATTCATCTCCTCGTGTACATCAAAACTATACAATTAGTTTTTTTTATTTATCTACATTTTATGCTCCATGCATGAGGTAAAATATTTGATGTGATAGGTGAATAGTGAAGTTTGGAGAAAGAAATTTTGGAAGTGAACACAACCTATTTTAGGGATCTAAACACATCCAATGAAAAATTCAGAATTGGGTGGTTGTTGAGTACTAGCGCTATGTGTGACACCCACCCAATCCTGTACGTGTGGAGATAGCAGCGAATGGTTCGGAACTTCAAATCGTCTGCATGCTTCGATTTTTATTCTGATATCAAGCAGTCGCCTGCTACAACGTGCTCAGTTCGGTTTGGTCGAACCTTGTTTTTCCTCTGTTCGTTTGGGGGAGCACACTGGAGCTGCCCTAACACGCACTAACAGCGAGCACAGCCAAGCACTACTTGTGCTGAACAGAACACATACGCTCAGCTCTTCGAAAACGGCTGGCACGTGTGGTGTCCTTGCCTTTTGCTGTCAGCTTGGTGGAAATTGTGGACTCGTGTAATTGTGTTTGCCAAAGGCAAGCATAATTGAACCGATCCTGTATAAGGGCAGACATCCCACGCGTGTGATCTCATCTGCCTCGCCTCGCCTTTCCAGGTTCCAGCGCCAATAATTCGCTACTGCGAGTGCCCTTCTGGAAGCTCCCAGATCATTCTAGAAGACGATGGAGCTAACAAGGCAGACGCAGCATGCTGCATGCGTTCTACACTCGGCGGACAGGAAGGCGGCCACTCTGTCTCCATGTCAGGCTCTGCACTCTGTGGAGTACGACCTTTTTGCGGGACTCTGCGTGAAACTGGAAGGGTGAAATGTTCGTTGTCCGGTTATGAAACTACAGCATCTCCATTTCATTCCAGTAGCACCGCTGCACCCGGCCTCAATATTTTTTCCCAATGCTGAATTTACAACCGACCGTAACCTTCTGGTTTCAACGGTCGATTTTTTCTACCCACGTGCTCGGGACCCACTCTCTCACCGCCACCCTCTCTCCTTTCCCATTCGCGTTTTCTTTCTGCATCGGGATCCCATGGGGACCCCCTCCCCCTTCCTCTCTCCCCTCCCCTACTCTGATCCATGGTGGCCAGCGAACGGAGGTGCGGCGGGGCCGGCTGGCCGGCCGCTGGAGGCGGCGCCGGCGGCGCTCGCCCTCGCCGGCGGCGGGACGCGCGGCGCTGCGGGGCTGGCGGCGGTGGGTCGGCGCTCGCGCCCCAGCGGCGGTGGGTCGGCGCTCGCCCCCAGCGGTGGCCGCCTCCAAATCCGTTTTTTCTTTCTTTCTTTCTTTTTTTCATGCAAAATTTTTTGATGCCCTTGTTTTTTTTCCTTTTTTTATGCAATTTTTTTTAAAAAAACTGTTTCTGCCAAACTTTTTTTAGAATAAAATTTTTTTCTTCAAATTTCTACCAAAAACTTTCTATCCTTTCGATTCGAGATATAGAAAAAAAACTTTTTCAAAAACTTTTTCTTGAATTTTTGTCTGCCCTTCAAATCTCCTTTGAAAATTTTTCTGTTTCTCGAAATTTTTTCTTGAAATTTTTTTCTAATTTTTTTAATCACAAAATGATAAAAACTTACTTAAAAAGGAAAAAAAATCTGCTGTCGGAAGAACCCTGTCCTTACGTAAACTAGGCAGCCCCGTATTTTTTATACTCATCCGACATAGTAAGTTGAGAAGTCGTCGTGTCATCCGTTAAACCCGAGAAGAGGGCATGCAGTGCAGAGATTGGTAGCGAGATTCGTTGAGAACCTGCTCCGCCACGGCTTGATTCAGGACAACCATGCACCTTTTTTTTTAAAAAAAAAGTCAATCATGCACCTCGCGTGAGCTTTGCGGACCCTCAGAGGCCAGATTCCAGATTCCCCTCCAGCATCACATCACAGGAGGGGAACTGTACTCGCCTACTCGGAATCATACAGCTTGTCCTGTGGGGCCGTGGGGGTCAAGCTGACTTCCCTCGCGTGACTCGAACAGCAGCCAAGGAAGTATCCCAAAAAAAAAAACAGCAGCCAAAGGCACGGTAGGGAAAACAACAAGTGCAGACGCCGCTGTCGGAATCGCATCGCCCAACCGGCACGCTCTGATTGGCCTCGGGCATGCGTGGTCCAGGCCAAAATTTACTGGTGCCAACCAGGGTTAACCATTTCGTTTTCCGGTCAAATCCCGGTGTTTACCGGAAACGAAATTTCGTTCCGAAATTTCGGTAAATTTCGGCGAATTTCGGTGAATTTCAGTCGAAATTTGTTGAATTTTGAATTTGAAAACGAAATTTTCCGAAAAATACCGAAATTTCGAATCCCGGTAACTAGCGGAAACGGAAAATTTTCCGAAATTTCGGCGAAATTTCGCCGAAATTGTTAACCCTGGTGCCAACTGCCACCAACCAAACACCGGGGCTACGGTAATCGTCGTCGGTCCAGGGCACGGCCGGCGGCGATCTTCCGGCCCTCTCCTTTGATAAGCTTTCGGCGAAGAGAACGACGGTAGGTAGAAAACACAAGGCTGCAGCTCTGGCCTGGCGTGCGAAATCCTGGTGGGGAGGAGCTCGTGGCTTCTGCGGCCTTGCTTTTCCCTCTGCGGCTCTGCGCTGTGGTTAAACTGGAATTACCCTCGTTTTTCCTGCGACTCCGGTGGGATCTGGTGATAACGTGGTGGGAGAAGATCAGAGGACTCGCTTATTTTGGCACTGTTTAGATCACGACATGTAAACCCCGTAAATAAAAAAACATCACATCGAATATTTAGACACATGCATAGAGTACTAAATGAAGTCTATTTACAAAACTTTTTACATGGATGGGCTGTAAATCGTGAGACAAATCTAATGAGCCTATTTAATCTACAATTTGCAACAGTGATGCTACAGTAATCATCCGCTAATCATAGATTAATTAGCATAATTAGATTCGTCTCGCGATTTACAACCCATCTGTACAAAAAGTTTTGTAAATAGACTTTATTTAGTACTTTAAATTAACAAGATTCCATCACAAAAATTTTTACGTTCCATTTAAACACGATCTTTATAAAAAAAATAAAAAGAGGACTCGCTTATCAGCGACGGCAACGTCGGACCAGATTTTTTTTTCTTCAGCATGTGCAGAGGGTAATGTCCATTGGCCACTAGCATAGCATGCCGCCAGCCCGGAGCCCACCAGGTCACCACTCACCAGGACCACGTCCTTGCTTGGGGTAGTTTAAACTTTTGTTACTGCTATTCGAACGATATACTTGATACTTCCTTCAAAAGTTATTTTGCTTTATTCTAAATCAAAGTAGATTAAGTTTGACTAAATTTATATAGAAGAATATTAACATCTAATAAATCAAATAAGTAAACTATGAAAATATATATCATAACAGATCTAATTATTTTCATTTGACATTCAAAATAATATTATTTTTTCTATAAATTCAGTAAAATTTACAACGGTTTGGCTTAGAATAAATTAAAATGTTTACATGTGGAGGGAGCAGCTACTACATCTCGTGAACCGACGGAGTGCTCCAACAATGAAGCACAGATTGTGGCATGCTGATTCCTGATCCCACGGAGCCCCACTTGGATTCAGACATCAAGATTCAGATTCGTGGAGCCTCGGCAGAAGAACGATTTCCAGATCCACTACTAAAATCGTAGAGATATGGTCTCGTACTCCCTCAGCAGAGACTCGTTGAGCTCCTTGGATGTAAGTGACAACAGCGGTGGATCTGCACAAGACACCGCTCAGTTACAAAGCTCAGTGCTGAAAGCATTGCAAGATGGACACTGCAAAAGGATCCTAGGCTGCAGACTGCTGTACAAAAACTGAAAGCTTGCGCTGAAATTCTAGGATAACAAGATTACAAACGACCCGGTCATGGCCAAACAGGACATCTTAGAACAGACACACTTCAGCTGGTATCATCATCACCAGGCCTGAATCTATGCACAAACACTCCCTGCACACATCTAATATAATCCAGCAGCAATAGGAAGATTCTTAGCAGCAGCAAGCAAGCAAAAGAACTAATCTCGCTGAAGCTAAACGCTAGTAGATCCGATAGCTTCGCCCAATTTTAACAGCGAGATTGCGGCTAGTCACTAGCTATCGATTCCATCAGCCCCGATCCGCACCACGGCGATCCTGTCCTCCTCCCCTCCTCATTGCAGGTCGTAGACGGTGGTGTCGGCGGCGTAGCAGCCGAGCACGCGCACGAACACGGCGAACTTCTCGATCTCCTGGATGGCCTCGCGGACGCGCGGGTCGTGCGCGGTGCCCGCGCAGTCCACGTAGAGGACGTGCGGGAACGCGCGCAGCGTCGGCGCGCCCCGGGCGTTCGTGTCCAGGATCATCACCGGCGGGCGGGCGCCGGCCCCGGCGCCGTCGCCGTCGTTGTTGATGACCTCCAGCTTGGTGAGGTTGATGTTGCGGGAGGAGAAGGCGGAGAGCACCTTGAGCAGGACCATCAGGGAGCCGCCCCGGTGCGCGACGACCATGCTGGTCTTGGCGTCGGCGTCCACGGGCAGCGCGACGGGCGACGGCGGCCTGGAGAGCAGCAGGAAGCGCGTGACGTTCCAGGACTCGTCCTGGAGGCCGTGCGCGAGCACGTCGAGGCCGTACAGGTCGGCGGCGCGCGGGCTGGCGATGGCGGCGGTGTCGAGCATCCGGTTGGAGCGCAGCATCTCCACGGCGCCCGCGGTGTCCTCGACGGGCTCGCGGTCCACCCCGAGGCGCGCCAGCGCGCGGCCGCAGTGCGCGAGCGCCATCGGGTGGCTGATGACGCGGCGCACCTCGGCGGCGCGGACCCCCGGCATGGCGAGGAGGCAGTAGTGCACGAAGAGGTTGATCTCCTGCGCCACCACCAGGCCGTGCCGCAGCAGCAGGTCGTAGTTCCGCAGCGCGGTGCCCTCCATGGTGGACTCCACGGGGAGGATGGCGCGGTCGGCGGCGCCCCGCTCCACGGCCGCCAGCGCGTCCGCGAAGGTCCGGCACGGGAGCGTGTCGCACCCGGGCAGCGCCGTCTTGGCCGCGAACTCGCTGTAGGCGCCCGGCGCGCCCTGGAACGCCACGCGGAGCCCGGAGCCGTCCTGGCCCCCCGGGCCGCCGCCGCCCGTGCTCACCGAGAGGTGGATCCGGTCCGAATGGCCGTTGACGCCCTTGTTGCCGTTGACGTGCCCGTTCACCCCCTTCTTGCTGTTGACGTGCCCGTTCACCCCCTTCTTGCCGTTCACGCCGTCGATGAGCGCCTTGCCGTTGGGCGGCGGCGGCGGCGGCTTCTTCTCGGGCGCGTGGCCGTTGACGCCGTTGGCCTTGGCCGCGGCCTTGGGGACGAAGGAGACGGAGGAGGAGGAGGAGGAGGAGGAGGGCCTGTGCCTGGTCCGGCGGGGGTTGGGGAGGAGCAGGTGCTTGGGGAGGTTGAGGGAGGAGGTGTATGCCATAGAACGCCGCGGAGCAGAGGTGGGGAATTAGGAGGGGTGGGGTGGGTTGAGGTCGGGCGCGTTGGGGACGGAGGGGGTGAGCTTAGCAGAGAGGGGTGGTGGGCGGAGGCTGTTGACTATTATAACCCCGGCTGCGGCCGGCGTCTCCACCGGGATTAATGCCGAGCGGCCAAGCGAGCAGGCCGGCGGTGGTCCGGTCCGATGGCCTTTGCTGCCTATAATTGTCCGGCAACCCGGTTGCTTGCTGCCTTGGCCTTGGCCCGTTGGCCGCCGTCCGGCTTTGTGTTTCCTGTGGATGATTGCGGTTGCGGTTGCGTTTGCTTTGCTTTGCTTTGCTTTGCTTCTGGAAGAAGGTTTGGAAAATTGTGATCTTGTCTTTTATTTCTAGATCAAACTAGCAAGGTGCTCCGTACAAATAGCACGAGTAGCTATTTTTTCCATTTTAACATTTAAGTTTTTTACTTCAAAATAATTTGTGAAAATATTATTGATTTCATTGTTATTCTTTTGTTCAAATAGCACGGACCATGGTGTCACATTTTTTTATCTTCATATTTTGGGTAGAAGATGAATTCTTAGTAAAAGTAATACATTATGCAGAAATATGTCTTTTATGCGTACTGAAAGTATTGTAATTTTAGTCTTATATTGTGAATTCCTTTTAGAGAGTTTTAGGTACGGTGATAGCTATTTTTAAGGTTAGAAGTATTAATTTGTTAGTAGTTTTGTGTAGTGTGTATAGAATAAAAGCTTGTGAATGTAGTCTGGCCTCACTAAACCAAATTCTTATATCTAGCTAGGGTGCCTATATTTGACTTCTCTGTTCAATCTTGTATTGGCGGTGGCGGATGCATTCATCGGCCTTGTAGTGATAGCAACATTGGGTCTTCAATTTTGGTGTCAAGAGACATACTTTGCTGAAGGATGTGTTTGCCATAACTGCATCCATGGTGCCTCTTGCCGCTGTAGCCACCGATGTAGGTGACGACATCATAGAAGTTAAGGGTTTCATTGTTGCAAGCTCCTTCTTATGTAACAATGTGATCGTGATAATAGATAGATCACATCGGTTTATGCCTATATATTTTTTCTTTTGTTTTCTTACCAATGAAGAGTTCCTTCTATCCTATTTCATCGCGAATTTTAATTTCCATATAGAATCTAAGTCATAGTAATCCATATACGACTACAATAAATCTAATCTTTTCTTTTTTATTATTTTTATATACTCTTCTAATACATCTATCGGTTGTAACTTGCATATATTCTTACCAACAATATATATTTTCCCTAGTTTCCACTGATTAGATCTGAGCGTTATTCAAGTCAGGCCCAAAATGTATGCAACTAAATTCGGTCCAAACTTCCCATATAGTTCCATCCTATGGCCAACTTTCAAACCGAGCTCGAGCTTTCCACTATTTTCTATTGAAAAATAATTAAATTATAATATCGGGCCATGCTCTCATGAGGCTGATTGTCAAATCTGGTTTCCTCTGACAATCATGACCCTACAATGGTGTGGCAGGGCAAGACCGAATAAGTTCGAGCAGGGTCTAAAATGCTTGTGTTTACCACCTTATAATTGATAATTTATTATCCCGCAACATTAAAATGGTAGTTAATATATTTATACTACAATTTTTATACTAAGTACTCTCTCTATTTTTATTTATGTGTCGTATTATGTTTGCCCTAAATCAAACTTGGCAAACTTCGACCAAATTTATAGAAAGAAATAATAATGTTTACAATACCAAATTTGTTTTATTGAATCTACCATAAAGTATAGGTTGATAGTGTATACGTTAGATAATATAGTTGTTACTATATTTTTCTATAAATTTGGTCAAAGTTAGTTAAGTTTGACTTAGGATAAACCTAATATGGTATGCAAATAAAAATGGAGGGAGTAGATAGATAAGGGTATCGAGCTATTTTATTATTTACATGGACTCTTTAAGTTATTGTAGACTAATAAATCCAACTTCACATATCCTTTTCTTTTTCTAGATTAATATTTTAATCTTTGGAAAATTGGATCCATAAAAAATCTAAGTTTTAGAAAAATACTATTGAAAGATTGTATTGTATATTTTTACCATTCCACGTTAACTTCGAGAAAAGAGAAAAGCTCACACACTTATCTAATCACTGGCCCTATAAGCATTTCATCCAGGCTTTCCGAGCTCCGGCACCATGTACATCTTCGTCTGCCGACTTCCGCACCGTAGTTGACCTTGGTCTGCTCCTCGACCCCATTTTTACCATATCTGTGCTCACCTTCTGCTCACCTTCTGCTCCTTGGTCTTGTGCCATGCAACTTTCTTACCACCTGTGATACTGGCTCCTCGACGATGCTAATGGATTTGCGCTCCTTGTCATGCTCCGTGCATTCCCACGCTATGAGGCCAGCAGTGGGCCTTGTTGTGCGCCTGTCACACCAGGCCGCGCTCGCTTTTGGCCATGACGGAGTGCTCACAATTGTCAACATGCCGATATAGCTTCGCGTGCCAACTCATGCACCCTGCATCCGTGGCTGCGTGTGCAGAACAGGGATGGTGAGGATAGCTTCTTCATGGGCTCATGACTGCTGAGGATTATTGGTGAGATGGACTGCGGCTGATGCAAGAGGTGCTTGTCTTGGTGCCTTGCTCCATGTGTTTTGACTTGGGATGCGTGCAGATATTTGAGTTGGATGAGTGCCCGAGTTGAAACAAAGGAGTAATCTTTCTCATAAATTCTAGTGTTTTCCTTATCCGATTGATAAGACAATTTCATATTTCTTTTGTCGAACGTGGACTCTCTAGGTTAGCCTAGACTAAAATTATCTTCTTATTTCTTATTTTGGGAAGGACTCTTTAGTCATGTCCTAATTTCCTTATTTTTTAAATATGAAATTAGCTATTTACTAATTGTATTTGATATGGACTTTTGAGTACTCTGGACCGTCAGATATTCATAAAATCTAACGATGTAAATCCTTCTCTTTTTTAGATTAACGTGGGAATTTCTAAACCCTCTCAACGAATGTGGTGTAGGTATTTACTCCCATGGTCCCTTCCATAAAAATTATACGAATCTTAAAGCAAAAAATCATCAATTAATTATTTTCTAAATTATTTTCGTCTAGGTTTTATCTGGGTCTGGCCCTACTCGTGCCCAGCCCGTGCGCAGGTGAATCCAATCTCTTCCCATACTGTTTTCCGAATCCGCACTCATCTTCGACCTATTTTCGCGCTGAGTCTGGACGCAGTTGACATCCAGCCATCCAGGTCGACTACGGGCGACGTCTGGCCACCGCCTTGATCTACACGAATGCACATCATTTTTTTTGCCTATCGTTTTGCAGTGTTCAGGCCCGGCTACTGATTTCGTTGACTTGTACAGCTCATCTCCATCATACTCCAAATGAAGGTTCGAGATGGCGATGATAGATGCAATCCGTTTGTGATTGATTATAGCGCGTTGCATCTAAATGGCTTTAGGGATGCATTGCATCCTTCATCTGTTGTGGATAGTAATGCCAAAGCTGTTTCGTTCTGGCAATTAATGAAGAAACCACCTGTTCTAATAAGCAAATCACCTGTTTTATGTTTCTATGAGTGATTGATTATAAAGTTTTGCGGGCAGAAGGAGCCGCCGTTCTGACATCTAAGCGACTAACGGAGATCGAGATGAAAGTAACCTGGGCTAGGGATATGGATGCGGGCTGGATCCGGATGAGGACTATAAAAATTTAACTAAACATATTTAATTAATAAGTTATTTTCTTTAAAGATCGTGCAAATTTTTATGGAGGGGATTATCATAGCAAAACTCGTGTATTTGATATGGACTCTTGAGTATTTCGGACCGTCAGATGTTCATAAAATCCAACGGTGTAAATTCTTCTTTTTTTAGATTAACGTGGGAATTTCTAGACCCTCTCGGCGAATGTGGTGGCTTTTTTTAACACTCCCTTAATAATATAAAGATTTGTGAGCTTGTCGACGACGACAAATCTTCCATTCGTGTCGCTGTCACTGTTAAAATTTAAATTTTGTCACTACTAAATCTGCGCCTGTCGGCTAGAGCTTTCGTTCATGGTTTCACTAATCACTACCCATCTTCCTTGATTATTGTTGTTGTCCACTGACCGCCTTAGCCCCGAACTGACGCGAGCTATGGCCCTGTTTGGATACTCTAACTGAGTTAGAGATTAGAGTTAGTTTCTAGCTCATGATTAATCCTGAACTAACTTTAACTAAAGTGATGTTTGGATGAAAGGATTAGATTGACAATAAATACATTTTTCCAATCATTTGACCTCTTTCCTGTAGGATTTGGTGTTGCTGGCTCTTGTGTGGGTGTAGTGTGCTGTGAGAGCGGCGGCGGAGCTGGGCCGGAGGCAGCAAGGAGCCGGCGAGGGCATCGTGCAGAGCCTCAATGACTGCCGGTAGGAGCTCCTCGCGGACTCCCCAAGCAAGCGCACACCAGCATCCTCTTCATCCTCACGCGCTGCACCCGCCTGCTCAAGTTCCGCAAGAAGGCCGCCGCCGTAGTGGAGGGGGGTTGCCGACGCGGAGGGGGGAGGGCGGCCTGGCGGCGCGAATCGGCTCCTCCGGGGCCGCCGGCTCTCCCAGAGGGGACCCTAAGACATGGATTTGGGAGGGTGGCCTGGCGGCGCGAATCGGCTCCTCCGGGGCCGCCGGCTCTCCCAGAGGGAAGATGTGGATCTGGGAGGGTGGCCTGGCGGCGCGGAGGGGGGAGGGCGAACTGGCAGCGTGAATCGGCTCCTCTGGCGTGGCGGGGGGATGGACGGCCACGGCGGCACGGGCAAGCTGACGCGCACACCCTCCTCCTCCTGCTCCGTGACGGCGATGGCCGCCACCTCGCCCTCCTCGCCACTTCCGCGGCTGTCGCGCTCAGCGTCGCTGCAGGGGCTGCGCGCCTGCTCTGCTATCGCCTCCACCTCCGCCGTTCGCCCGGGTCCAGGTCCGTGCAGTGGTTCATCAGCGACGACAACGACAAGACCCAGAAGCGGGCGGACAAGGCCGCCGCCATCGCCGCCACCGCCGCCGCAGACGGCCGCGTCGTGCACGAGGGCGCCAGGGCGGGGGGCGCGCCACACATGGATCCGAGGATGGGAAAGAAAGAGGGAAAAAAATGGGACCCAGTCCAATCTAATCCCAATAACAATTCCTTGGAGGGGATAGGTTTTTTGGGTAGGTTAGATGCATCTAATCCTGTCTAACCCTCCTGTTTGAATGTTTTAGGGTTAGATGAGCTCTAAAAAACCAATTGTAGCTCTAACCCTGACATCCAAACAGAAACTTGGTTTCGATTCATCGTTTCAAGCTCAGGATAGGAAGACCTGCACCATTACTGGTCCATTATTGATCCCTCATCACTAACCCCAATTGCAAAATCGGATCTGCATGATCTCTGGCCACTTGGCCTGACGTGATAACACTGGTTCCACTTACACCTACTAAGACGTAAGACCTGTCATCTGTCAAGAGATGAGCTCCTTCCTTTCAGCACGGGTTAGAAGCACGTGCTACGATACTTTGGATACCAGAACCTGCACAAAGAATCAGTTACAGGCTAAAACACGGACAACAGCAGCGTCGACTTCCCAACGACCGCTCCCGACCCAACCAGCCGCTCCAATCAGTCAGTCAGCGCCGGCTCTTGAAATCTGCATGGTGAGGTGGCCCGGCCGGGGCCGTCCAGCGTTCGCAAAATCCCCGGCCGCGGATGCGCGGCGGCTTCAGCCTACCTGATCTCGACGCGTGCCTGCTCTCCTCCTGCGCTGCGAACATGGGGGACATGAGATGAGAGCTCCCCACGTTTTATTTTTTTCCCTCGGCGGGGCGGCCCCGCCTGACGCTGTGACGGCGAGGCGGGGGTCCCATCTTCGCTTTCCCAATTGATATCGGATGGCCCGATGCGATTGCGCCGGCGTTGCCGTCAGGATTTGACGGGATGGCGTTGCCGAGCTGCTGATAAGTTCTTTTTTTGCGGCAAAAAAAGGTGCTGATAAGTTCGAAGGAGTAGTTCCGGATTGGCCCGTCGGTCAGATAAGAACGGTGCGGGTTAACGTCCCGGTGGTCCACCGTTGTGACCCTCGTGCCACGCCGACGAACGGGTGACAGTGAAATGCTCTGCTCAATTTCTCAGAGCATCTCCGTCTCCTTGTAAGAGAAATTCCCAGATCTTTTGCCATCTTCCCTTTTTTCCGCCCACCCTTCTCTTTTTTTTAAAAAAAAAGCACTCAGAAGCACTAGGAGTCATTTAATATTTTGAACGCCCACGCTGACCGGACTCAATGCAAATGAGGTTGTCCGAGAAGACTCGAAACGCGACATACTGAGACACTCACACCACACACACGCATACACTCACTCACGCCCGCCTCAGCATCCGGTAAGAAAATCCCGCGCTGAACAGAGCTCGAACGCGGGATCGGCGGCCTCCACAATTGGAGCGCGCGCCAACCGAGCTAGGCTCGGTCGCTTCTCTCGCCGAATGACTTCCACCCAGCTTGTATTTTTTTTCTTCTGAAACCCAGCTTGTAAACCGGTAATTGTTTGAACCAAGGTGAATAAACTGAAAATGGGAAAAAGCGACTCGCTTAGTCGCTTGGGTTGTTGAGTGTCTCTGTGCGTGTGCGTGTGCGGGAGTGACGAGATGGACGAATGGCGCCGGTGGATTCTGCTTTGAGATCCACCCGTGCCCATGGGAAATTAACACCAAGTCACCAACAACTGCATGTCCGTACACGCTTCTCGGTCACCACGGGTTGGCTTGCACGTTCATTTTGTTCGTTCCCATGATGCGCTAATCACAAAGTAACAGGGCAATGGACAATGCAAGGTGGCGGCTGCACACACAGTCCTATAGAAAATAGGTGATGGAATCACCCCAACTATTGCTCTACTACTCCCTCCGTTCCAAATTATAAATTATTCCAAAAATATTAGAGAGTCAATTCAAAGTTTGACCAAAATTATAGAGAGAAACACAAATATTTATGACATTAAATAGGTATACTATAAAAATATAACTAATAAAGAATCTAATGATACTTAATTGATATCGTAAATGTTATTATCTTGTTGTATAAATTTGGTCAAACTTAAAAAAATTTGACTCCCCAAAATTTTTAAAATGACTTATAGATTAGAACGGAGGGAGTACTACACTACTTATTCGCCCAGATACGTGCTAATTAAAACTCCTTCATATTGGAATAAGGCGATACAAAAGAAGTCACAAGTGATTGCGACTCTTTTACGAAAGATCGCTATCGAAAGGCAATTAGTTGGCACCCGTGGCAATTCGTAACTTTTTTTTTTACAGAGTGTATACGGCTCTCCTGGGACCGAGGAGTCTATTCCCGTCCCCATCGTGATCACCAGGTAGCTATGCTAACGCCTAAGGATGCAAATTGGTACCTAATGGTATTTTTAGATCAGCCAATTAATTATGATGGTATGCCACTCTAGTTCATTTTTCATCTCAAATTATTTACATATAATGCCATTTTAATTTATTTTTAAATTTATTTTATCAACTTTTTGGATCGATCCAATGATTCAAAAATTATCTAACTTGCATCCCTTCTAGCGCCCCGTGATCCTTGAGGAACAATACTCGGCAGTGGCATGATACCATAACCTCAGCATACCGAAGCTTGCGAAGCTGAAGCGCCATGCACCCATAGGTTACTTGATCGAGGTGTAGTAGCGAGGCTAAGCAAATTGAATTGAGGTGTAAAAAATTAGATCTAATTATTATTGTAAAATTTCGCAGATCTAATAACCTCTAGTTATTACTTACCTTGGCCTCTGTTGAGGTGTCTTGTACCAGGAGTTCCAAACACATGCCCGTAAGGCCGCAATATACCCCCCCACCCCTCGTGAGGATCCTTTGCAGTACTGCCCTCTGCAATTGAGTCCCTGACGTGTGGACCCGGCTCCAAATGTCAGTGAGGGGGCAGAAAGGAGTTGCTCCCCCCCACCAACCGTTCATATGTGGTGGCGCGATTTGATGTCTGTTCCGATCCAGAAAAAGCCAAAATGACAGCGAGGACGAGCGTACCGGTTAATTCAGACTTCTAGAGCCCATACGGGATGGTAAAAGGTTTCAAATTTTAGTCTAGATAATTTAAGAGCTCTTATTTTAGTTCTAAAAGGACCGTATTATTATTCTATAAAATTTTAAATTAAAATAAAAACATATAAAGATCAAGTTGGATCGTGAAAAAAGTACCAGAGCCGGTACCTCTAATAAGCCTAGAGCACCAAGAAACAACTCCTTTTTCTTTCTTTCTTTTTTGTGAAAGGAAGGAACATTTCCTTTTCGTTTTCGAATTCCCTACTGCTCCAATTATTGATTGGCTCTCTAACGCTTTTATTCTTTCTACTACGTGGGCAGGCAAGAATACGATATGTGTTTATTATGTTATCATGTCGATTGGATCCACTGTTCATATTATCATATATAAATACCTCCCAATATCTCTCCAAACATTATAAAATTCCTCTATATAACAACGTGTTTTCAGCTTCTGAGATTTGGCTTCCCACCAGTCTCGGGCCAGCGGCCGCCGCATCATGCCATACTTTCTCGTCGCTGCGCGGTTTGTTTAGCCTAGGCATCAGCGGTGATTGAACCGGTTCTTGATAATTCATAGGGTCTATATGAGTCACATCTGATCAGAATGGTGATTGCAAATTACTATAGCAGACTAAGAACATCTCCAAGAGTTCTTGTATTTTAGATGAGTTAGCTAAAAAAAAGAAAAAGAAGACAAAAAATTGCTATTCAACAAAAACTATATCGACCTCGTCTTCTATTCTCGTTTTCTATCCAGAGGGTGTCGCAGGCCATCTTTGCCTAGTGTTGAGCGCTAACCATCTCTTTTTAGATTTTAGAGGAGCTGTTGGATTTCGTTTTTTTTCGCTAGCTATTTTGTTTTACATAATAGCTATATCAGGATTTTAGTTATTTATAGATAAAAGAGCTATTGGAGATATTCTAACGAACGAGCAATGGATGGATGGAGAACAGAGCGAGAGACGCTGCCCACCCAATCAACTATTACCACCGTTAACTCAAATAAAAAACTATTACCACCGTACCATAGCTTCTGCTCGCATGTGCAATTTTTAATTGGCAATACATCGACTCTCAAATATATGCCGACTTCTTTCTTTGTCCTTCAAGATTCGTATTCTCCGGTAGGTGCATATTAGATGAAGATTCGGTCACTAGGGTGTAGGCAATGTCATCAATATTCGGAATTTCATATGCGATAGCGGCGTCACTGAAAAGTGGAAAAATTCTGGTAAAAATAATAATAACTTATTTCGGCTTATCTACTTTTAGCATATTATTCCAGTTTATTCTCACTGACCAAATAGTACTATTGAATAAACCATATGGAATCTTGATATTCCGCAACATAGTACTTCCAACTTATTCTCTCTCACAAAATACTATTAAACTATGTGTATATCCCGCGCATTTGCGCGGCTAGTATTGAAAATTCAAAAATTTGCATGTCGTTGTATCCTTATTTAAAGATTATATTATTTTTTTTACCATACATCACACTGTTAATTATCGTTAATTATATCTTACTGTTGGTTAAAAAACAATTCAAATATGATCTACCTATAATAACAATTTGATTTGTTGAGCTTTAATAATATTATGCATATAATTATTTTTATTTTTCATTTTATTTTGATTAATTGTTGTCAGCATTAGTTTTTATTAATACTATATATTTATAACGGATACATAGCTAAATGATATTTTATATTTAATTTTCATAATGGTATTGGTGGGTGATTTTTAATTAGGCACAGGGGTATTTTAGGCTAATTTTATCATAATGACAATGGTGAGTAATTTTTATTTTTCTATTTTTCTCCGATTAATGTGGGATTTTTTAGGCCTTGAGAGCGAACGTGGAGGCTCCGTTTGTTGGCCAAATATTAATGGCTAGTATTGAAAATTCAAAAAATTTTATCCTTACTTAAAGATTATACTATTTTTTACCATACATCACTCTATTAATTATCGTTAATTATATCTTACTGTTGGTTAAAAAATAACTCAAATGTGATCTACCTATAATAACAATTTGATTTGTTGAGCTTTAATAATATTATACATATAATTATTTTTATTTTTCATTTTATTTTGATTAATTGTTGTCAGCATTAGTTTTTATTAATAGTATATGTTGATAACTGATACATAGCTAAATGATAAAGGAAGCTCAGATGGAGGATTAAAGATTGGTATGGATTAAAGGTCGCAACAATGAAGACAAAGCCCCAGATTTCAGAGTAGATAAAGATGGAGTCTTGTGGTTTAAGAAGAGATTATGTGTGCCTAAGCAAGGTCATTTCCGCAGGACCATCTTGGATGAAGCCCATAACTCAGCCTATTCCATTCACCCTGGCACTACGAAAATGTACCTGGACCTTAAGGAGAAGTATTGGTGGAATGGTATGAAGGGGGATATCGCTCGATTCGTCGCTCATTGTGATGTGTGCAAAAGGGTTAAGGCAGAGCATCAGAAACCCAGTGGATTACTCCAGCCGTTGCCGATCCCAGTATGGAAGTGGGATGAAGTTAGTATGGATTTTATCACCGGTCTACCAAGAACCCAGAGCGGTCATGACTCAGTTTGGGTGATTGTTGACCGACTCACTAAAGTGGCACACTTCATCCCAGTGCGTACCACTTATGGAGGTGATAGATTAGCCAAATTATATATTGAGCGTATTGTGAAGTTGCATGGAGTACCTAAGAGGATTGTGTCAGATAGAGGCACCCAGTTCACTTCGAGATTCTGGAGCAGATTACATGAAGCACTTGGTACAAAGTTGGACTTTAGCTCAGCCTATCATCCTCAGACTGATGGCCAGACCGAAAGAGTTAATCAGATCCTTGAAGACATGCTAAGAGCATGTGTTCTTACTTATGGCAAAAATTGGGAAGGCAGTTTGTCATATACAGAGTTCTCTTACAACAACAGCTACCAGTCAAGCCTAAAGATTTCGCCGTTTGAAGCCCTCTACGGGAGGAAGTGTCGCACACCTCTCATGTGGACCGAAGTCGGTGACCGCATTATTGAGGGCCCAGATTTTATTAAAGAAGCAGAAGACAAGATAGCAGAAATCAGAGAGAATCTAAAGGCAGCTCAATCCCGCCAGAAAAGTTATGCCAATAAAAGAAGACGTACTCTCAGCTTCGAAGTTGGAGATTATGTGTACCTTAAAGTTTCCCCAATTCGCGGCACACGCAGATTCCAGGTACGAGGAAAGTTGGCTCCACGTTACAATGGACCTTTCCCAATTATCAAGAAAGTGGGAGCGGTGGCCTATAAGCTTCAGTTGCCAGCAGAGATGTCAGATGTACACGATGTATTCCATGTGTCCCAATTCAGAAAGTGCCTGCGAGTACTAGAAGAACAAGTGGCCCCAGAGACAATCGACCTGCAGGAAGATCTCAGATATCAAGAGTACCAGTAAAAATTCTGGACACTGTGACGCGAAGAACCCGCAACTCAGAGGTCAGTATTTGCCGAGTTCAGTGGAGCAGGCATTCGGAAGCAGAAGCAAATTGGGAGAGAGAAGACACGCTCCGAGCCGAGTTCCCCAGTCTCTTTAGTAGTGAAGCTGAATTTCGGGGGTGATATTCAACCTAAGTGGGGTAGGTTTGTAACATCCCAATTTTCATCATGATTAAGGTGGAGTGTTGAAATATATAATGCAAACTCCTAGAAGGTTCTATAAAAATAAGGATAAACCATGGCATGATTTTGTTCACCATGACAGGGTTCTAGAATGTTCCACAAGAATCATAAGAAGACATGAAGCTTGGATATTTTCTTGTCATGGTAAAATTTAGAATTTTCTAGAAATAGATATTTGTAGGGAACTTAGATATTTGTAGGGAACTTTCTAGAGTGTGACATGTGTCACTCATCCAAGAGGGTATGGGTGCCTATATAAGGAGGGTGCCACCCCTTGCCATGCCATGCTACTCCACTCCATCCCACACACATCCAAGGACATAGTAGAAGTAAGCATAGGTACAGTGTGCTAGGTTAGCCATCACAAGGTGTGTTCCTTCGTAACTTTGTTGCTCCAATAAGGTAAGTGTCTTTATAAGTGTTAGTCTTCCGGTTAAGCTTAGTACTTAGTGTATAAGTTGTGATCCATCGAAGGTTGGCTCTGTCACCCGGGATCACAAAAGGGTCTAGGCTTCATCGAAGGTTGGCTCTGCCACCCGGAAGCCAGCTTCATCTGTTGGTAGGCTCTGCCTCCCGGAAGCAAAAGGCGGCTCTGCCGTAAAAAAGGATCCGGTACACTAAGTAACTAGAAGCTGACCAACTCTGAAGTGAGTTAGTGTAGATCCTCAACTTAGTAGGGCCACCCCAATTTCCAACAATCACTAAAATAAAACTTATGTTGCAATTAAACTAGCAACGTAAAATAATACTAACGTCATATGAGGTATTACGTAATTACTAGGCAAACTATTTTACACTCTTGCCTTGCGTTAGTACATTCGTTCCCTCCAGTAACCAGCATACGCATGCTTGTACTTACGACAAAAATCATCTCAAGTAACCAGCATACGCATGCTTGTACTTACGACAAAAATCATCTCGTCTCTTTCCATAAAAGCCTCTTGAGTCACCGTACCATGCCATAATTCCCAGACAATCATGACAGCGCCTACCTCCTTTGCCATAACTTCATCATTCCCTAGAAGCCACAGAGTACCCACACCATTGACCTTGAAATGACCTGTCATGGCAGCACCCACCTCGCTATAAATCGGGGTCGCCACGCACAGTGCCGGCCGAGATTTTTTCCGCCGAACCGCCTCACCCGCTCGCTCTCGCTCGCGCACGCGCGACACGCCGTCCCCACGACGGGACCGCGCACTGCCGTCGGCACCACGCCGTGCCGCCCACCTCCGCGCCCCCACCTCGCCCACTCCGCTGCAGCGTCCTCTCCGGCTTTGCCGCCTCGGAGCTCGTGCCTTCAGCGCTGCCACGGTTCGCGTTGACGACGAGCTGCCGCAGCCCACGCCGTCGCCCGTCCTTGCGCGACGTCGCTACTGCTCTCCTCGCCTATAAAAGGAGCAAGGCTGTGATGAGCCCCGTCATGAGCCCAAGCACACCGAGCCGCTTTGCTCCGCTAGCTGAACCACTCCTCACGAACCCAGCTCACTCACGAGAATAAGCTCCAACCGTTGACCCTCTTCCTCGAGCTGTTCTGCGCCATGGTGAGATGGCAGGCAGCTCCCCCGACCATTAACTCCACAACATTAATAAAGGCCCAAAACACCCACCAGGCCGTGAGCACTTAATCCAAATCATTCTACCAATCAATACTGTAAACTCAATATCTCCTTCATATCAACTCCTTTTCACGTAACTCTTTTTCCTTAACTCTCCTCAAATCATATACTATATATTCCTCTTATTTTCATCTCCAATTGAGCTTATTTTATTGCTTGCTTGTGTTTGTTTGCCGGTTGTGCGGTTTTCACCCGTAGATCACGGAGTGACCGAGGAGGAGCCTGCCAAGGAGCCAGAAGACACGTACCACGAGCAGGAAGCCGTCGCCGCCGACGCGTACGCAAGCGAAGGCAAGTTTCATCGACCCCTACGTGAGCGGTTGCATCCATGTGAGGACGTTTAGCTGTAGCCTAGGTCTAGGATCGATTACATATACCAGTACTTGAGTGATTGAGTGTGCTCATGCATGCATCTGAGTAGTCATGCATATCCAGAGCTGAGAATAGGATACGAAGGGATCGGGCTGAGACCAGGGCAGCTGGGTATGATGGAGTCGGCGCTACCGTGGTGGTAGACTGTCAGGTGAGTACTACCGTGGTGGTAGGCTCGGGTTGATATGTTGAGGGATGGTTGCTGCCCTGTGAACCATAAGGACCGAGTTGTTTTGACATCTCACCTAGCTTACTTTAGTACGACCATAGGTTCCGGTATGGGCCGGACATAGCCTAATCCCACTGGTTAGCCTGACGGTCGCAGGGATGGTTTACGGGTATGGACCATTGGGGTCAAGGCCCGAGGGTTTGTGCGGCCGGGATGGGGCATGACCACGGCTGGGTGTCGGCTATGTCGGTTGTCCGTTCGGGCAGTCGAGCGTGTGGGTATAGTGTACGACCTCTGCAGGGTGTATAATCCATTCGAATGGTCCGTGTCCAGTGTCCACGGTATGGACAGGCTACGGTGTGGTCCTGACAACTAGTGAGCTACCTATTGTGGGTTGTGTCGGGAAGAGTTGCATACCATGAGTTGCATTGCTAATGCATTGTGCTTAATATGCGTCGTGCATGTCATTCCCCCCCCGTAGGGCGAGGTGGAGCTTGCTGAGTACTTTTGTACTCACCCCTGTTGATATTTCTCCAGAGGATCCTGACTTTGTGCCAGAAGACTACGAGTAGATCATGTCCGCACCCAAGCTGATCGAGTGGAGCCGTGATGGATGAAGAGCTAATCCTGCATGTCGCTATGCTTGTTGTTATCCTATGGTTGTTCTGTGTAGCTTTGTGTTGTCACTTTAGTCCTCGTGTACGTGTTAAATAAAGCTCTGTATGACTCTAGACTCCACTTGATGTAACATGTATTATGCCGGAGACCTTATTCGGTAATTAATATATGGTTTAGCCTTGATCTTCAGGTCGGGGCACTTCACGTCACGATCACCGGGTCGAGCTCGCGCAGGCCCTTTCTCGCTAGCGCCGGTGATCGTCGGGGAACACTGCTCAGCGGTGGCACGATACCGTCGAATTATGACCTTGGCATGCCGAAGCTTGTAAAGCGAAATTCTTATACAGCGCGCGCGCTGCTACCTGTAGCTGCGCGCGGCCCGTCGCCGCCGCCGCCTGAGCGAGCTAGGGTTTGGGGGAGGGGGAGGGGGCGGCCAGGGAGGGTGAGAGGTGGGCGAAGCAGGCGCTGGCGAGGTCGCCGGTGGCTGGGGTGGTGGCGGGAGGCGACAGCCTTAGATTTTGGGTTGCTGGGGTGGGGCCGGCTCCATGGCCACCGGCCATAGAGGAGGGGGCCAGGGGTGGCGGCGGCCCGGCGGTGGAGGTGGGTTGGCCGGCGGTGTGGCAGAACCGCCTAAATTATCCCGGCTCAAGTGCGTAAACCATCACCATAAAGGCAACATTAGCTTAAACGCACTTCAAACGGAACAATTTTTTGGTCTGTCGGGTAACGTCCCGATACAACCACCGATTCTTGGATCGAACAAGCATACCCCGCACGAAGGCGAGTTCAGAGATATTACAACCACAATTTTACCACACAGGCATAGTAATGATTACAAACCGGTTAAAAACATTATTACAAAGCCAACTTAAGTAAAACAGTTATACAAGCCATAACTATAAGTTCAGAGTTTAAAACAGCGGAAGATGAAACACGATGACTACAACACGTCGTAAAAGTATACCAAGCTAGCCCAAGCATGGTATTACTCATCATAGTCATTGCCGGCCGAAGACGTATCCCATTCTACGGACCAGCCAAGAGGCAACGAGCAAGGATAGGTCAAGCTAGCGATCTGATCCTCAAAACTCATACCTGAAAAAGGGTTTCAACAGCAAGGCTGAGTATTCTAATACTCAGCAAGACTTAACCGTCAACGGGTATAAGTAGCCCACTTTAACTGGACTATGCAAGGTTTTGTGAGGCTCTGGTATTCCTTTTGCTGAAAAGCAATAAGAGTATGTCCTTACTTTCAAGTTTTAGCTTCAAGATTCTAGTTGATTAACCATTCTATGTAAGCAGCTACTATCCAATCATGGTGGAACTTCTAAGCAAACATCAAGATTAATAAGAATATTGTTGCTCTTATTACTCTGTGTGGCAGATCAATTAAGCAGCCTCATTTCATCGTGAGAGGCGGACGATTCTGAATCGAAATTCAACCTTGCAAGGACAACCTAACACACACGTCTGGAACACCGTCGGGTCATTCCCAAACAACCGTTGACCTTTCTTTCCGGCTTGTGGATAGGGTCACTCTCCCCGACTACAGGGCTCCAAGGCCGAACCTTGTCCCTTGAAGTCGTAGTGTTGCGCAACATAAAATAAAACCTATCCCTACTGAGAGAGTGAAAGGTATATCCACTCCCCGGTCCAATCGGCTACTAGGCTTGCCGCGTACCATATTTACGGCATGTGGCTAGTACTTTCAAAAACTTAACCGGCACTACCACACACCGCGACCTTAGCAAGTTCATCAACACAGACGGGGTCTCACATAAGGTCATGATATCGAACACAACCCCGTCCGTCGTCCTTATATTGATAACAGAAAGTAAACAGGCAATTCCTATAAAGCTCGCGAGTGACAGGCAATCACTCGACTTTTACCGGTCCTATAAGCTTAGCAATTATTCGACTCAAGTCTAGTGTTCAGTACATAGGTTCCTAGGATCATGCATCTAGGGTTTCAATTCAACTCCTATGAACTGTAAATGCACAAGTAAAATAATACAGTAAAGGATATTAATTTGAAGTATAGGTTATGTCCGGGGCTTGCCTTCTCGATAATTGCTAACTATTTCAGCTCTAGGCTCTTCCGAACTTTGGTCCGGGGCTTCAGTTAGTTCCGCAGTGTTCACTTGAGCTTCGAGATCACCTCCGTCAGATTCCGGGATCAGCTCGTACGTCCCGTCCGACAAAGTAGTCGTATCTATATGTAATGCAAGAACAATATTAAAAACATACATGGGCAATCGTTTATAGAGTAGTTAAATAACAAATCTAACTACACAAGGCATCATGATCAACAGCACAAATGAAGTTGACTAACTTCATAAACAAGTGGGGTGATTTCCTATACGATTAAGTCATAGCTTGCAAATAAATCAACAACTCAGAGTACAAATAGTAATAAAATCTACCAAAATTACACTATACAAAACATGAACAAAGTAATCTACCCTACAAAAATCATATCAAGACATGCAACCATTTAATCACAATAAATCATTTATGCAGGCAACACCTAGCACAAGCTTGAATTATACAGACTAAAATATAGCAAAGTAGAAGCTCAAAATTTAACAGGAGATCTATACAAGGATGATTTATCTACTGTGAATTTGTCACGATTTTATCTACAAAGAATTAATTCTGAGAAAATAAATAAAACCGACATCAGTTTAGAAAGATTCAATTTTAGCTCCTGTTCTAGCCATTAACTGATGCTCAAACTTCCTGGACAAGTTAAGATATTCTAGATGAACACTCAGGAATATTTTCAGGATTTAACAAGAACAGAAACTATTTATCATAAATAAAGTATACTAAACAAGGATTAAATCAAATAAATAGCTACAACAAAGAACTGATCATGAAATTTTCATAGCAAAGCTAGTGTAACAAGTGTAAACTACCACCAAAATTTCAGAGCAATATCAGCTTTCAAGTATCACATAAGAAAAAGATTAAAGAACTAGTATTTATACACCTAGTAACACAAAACAAAATCTACAGCAAAAACTTGCAACTAAAGCCTAATATATTATGGTTCTACTGCATAGAGCTCTTCAAGAGGATTCCAAAACATCAAGATTTGCTAATTTATGAATTTTCTACGAATTGATATTGAATTTCAAAGATCACTGAAAAACATTGCAAACCAGTCCCTAAGGCACTATTGCAATGAGTCACTGACATCGCAGATAACCCCCTGGGCTTTCTCAAATTCAAGCACGCGGTCCTTGGGTCGGGTCAGAGAGGGGAGGCGAGGTTTGACCGGCCGTTTCCCGGCGAGGGGCTCACCGGCGGCGAGGGTGGAGGGGTGCGTGAGCTTCACGGGTGCAAGGCGCACCTCTGGGTGTCCTAGGGTTGCGGGGAGAGGCTCGGAAGCGGCGGCTCGGCGGAGCAGGGCGGGTCGGCGGCGGAGGCGAGCGACGGCGAGGGTGCTCCGGTGAGGATTGGGCGAGGGGAAACGGTCTGGAGTTGCGCGAGGGTGAGGCGCGGCTAATGGTGGGGGATGTAGGGGTGGAGCGGGCTTGCAGTGGCGGCTCCGCGGCGGGGTGGAGCTCGCCGGGGTTCAAGCGGGGCGGCGGCGGTGTTCTGCGGTGTGGGAGCGAGGAGAGAGCAAGAGAGCGAGGGGAATGGGTCTCTGGGGTTCCTCTATTGCTCGGGCGCTCGCTAGAAGAGAGCAGCGGGCTCTGCAGGGGGCGCTCCACGGCGACGCCGCGGTGGCGGCCGTCGGGGAGGTTCTGGGTGCGGCGGGGGCGCGTGGCTCGGCCGGGAGGCTCCAGCGCGAAGCAACAGGAGGGGGAGGAGGTCGTCCGCGACGCGTGGGCGCCAGCGCACGGCGGAGTAATGGCCGGGAAAGCCGGGAAGGCGTCGGCGGCGGCGCTGTCGGTGGCGTCGGCGGCGAGAAGCAGAGCAGGGAAGGGGAGATGGTCATAAGGGTCGATTTGTAATTACCAAAAATTCCAGGGACCTCTCTGTAAACAAGCAATAACTTTTAAACTAAAGCTCAAATGAAAAAGTGCCCAACATGAAAGTTGTTCAACTTTTCAAGATCTACAACTTTGATGTTGTGCAAAAATTTATTTGACCAAATATTCAAGAGCTAAAATTAAAATCATTGAAGAGATTTTGAATTCTAGGAAATTTGTCTTTTTCAAAGCAAATTCACTTCAACTCTAGACTCAAAAGCAAAAATGGCTGCCATGCATTAAATGCACTGAAATTTTGCAAAAACACCCTCCACTAAAGCTATAATTACACAACCTATTCAACACAACTGCAGAAAGGACCTTGCATAAACTCATAATTACACATATAACCTTTCATAATTACAAAAAGATCCTTTTTAAGCATTTCAAGCACATGATGCATAGTAAACATACATAATTACTGTGCAGACACCTAATTAAATTACTGTGCAAACACCCGGGGTGTTACAGCCTTCCCCCCTAAAAGGAATCTCGTCCCGAGATTACAGGAAGAAAAGGGTGCAAAGAATTGGTACCTGGATTGGTTCTAAGAAAGTCGGGAAAGTTTCTTTGGAGAAAATTTTCAGTTTCCCAAGTAGCTTCTTCTACAGTATGCTGATTCCACTGGATTTTGTACATTTTAACTCTCTCCCTTCTAGTACTTCTTTCTTTTGTGTCAAGAATCTTGATTGGATACTCCGTATAAGATAGATCGGATTCAATTTCGATATCTTGTGGTTCAAGGATTTCAGTAGGTACCCTGGTGCACTTCCGAAGTTGTGAGACATGGAAGACATCATGAACGGCGGCCAATTGAGATGGAAGACGGAGTCGGTAGGCAACGGGTCCACAAGTTTCGATAATTTCAAATGGTCCGATGTATCGGGGTGCTAATTTCCCTTTTAAGCCAAAGCGTTGAACACCTTTAGTAGGAGATACTCGCAAATATACAAAGTCCCCTACCTCGAATTGTAAAGGATCTCTTCTTTTGTCTGCATAACTTTTCTGTCTTGATTGGGCTGCTTTAAGATTAACATGGATAACTCTGACTTGCTCCTCTGCCTCAGAGACTAAATCTGGCCCAAAAATTTTGCGTTCCCCTGCTTGTGACCAATTCAAAGGAGTTCGACACCTTCAACCGTATAATGCTTCAAATGGTGCCATTTGCAAGCTGGATTGATAACTGTTATTGTATGAAAACTCCGCCAGTGCTAGGCACTTAACCCAATTCTTGCCATATTGAATAACACATGCCCTCAACATGTCTTCAAGGATTTGATTGATTCGTTCAGTTTGCCCATCTGTTTGTGGATGATAAGCTGAACTACGAATCAGTTTTGTTCCAAGGGATTCTTGCATTTGCTCCCAGAAACGTGCAATAAACTGAGGCCCACGATCAGAAATAATCGTCTTTGGAATTCCATGTAAACGAACAATCTGATCGAGATAAATCTCTGCGTACCTCTTGGCAGAATAAGTGGTGTGTACAGGAATAAAATGAGCGGTCTTGGTGAGTCTATCAACGATTACCCAAACAGAATCATGCTTATGAGGAGTAGTGGGTAAACCAACGATAAAATCCATACTGATGTCCTCCCATTTCCAGGATGGAATAGATAAAGGTTGGAGAGTACCAGCTACTTTCAAATGACTAGCTTTAACTCTTTGACAGACATCACACTCAGAAACATATCTGGCGATCTCTCTTTTCATTCGAGTCCACCAGAAATTTTGTTTGAGATCATGGTACATCTTGGTACCACCGGGATGAATCGAAAACTTCGATAGATGTGCTTCATCAAGGATTTCTTTCTAAGCTGATGACCCTTAGGTACAACCAGTCGAGATTCGAACCATAGAACTCCTCTATGATCCACTCGGAAACATTTATACTTTGCTTCTCCTAGTGATAACTTTTCCTTGATGATCTTGATACACTCATCATGTAATTGCCCCATGACGATGCTATCATGCAGTGTAGGCTCAAGGGATATATGGTTCACACTTCCTTGAGGTACCATTTCTAGGTTTAACTTCATCATTTCCTGGCATAGAGTTTCATTGAATGGTTCTACAGATAGACAATGGCATTGTGACTTGCGGCTGAGTGCATCCGCAACCACATTAGCCTTTCCTGGATGATAGTGCACTTCTAGATCATAATCCTTTATCAACTCCAGCCAGCGTCTCTGTCTCATGTTGAGATCAGCTTGAGTGAAGATATATTTGAGGCTCTTATGGTCAGTGTAAATATTACAGTGAGTTCCCATAAGATGATGTCTCCAAATCTTAAGAGCGTGAATGACAGCTGCTAACTCCAGATCATGGGTTGGATAATTCTTCTCATGATTCCGGAGAGCTCTTGATGCATAAGCAATAACCCGGTTGTCCTGCATAAGCACACAACCAAGTCCTGTACCCGAAGCATCACAATAGACATCAAAAGGTTTGGTACTGTCCGGTGTAGACAATACTGGAGCGGTAGTTAATTTTGCTTTGAGAGTTTGGAAAGCTTCTTCACACTTATCATTCCAAACAAACTTCACTCCCTTCTTCAATAACTCCGTCATAGGCTTGGCTATTCTGGAGAAATCAGTAATGAATCGACGATAATATCCAGCTAAACCAAGAAAACTGCGAATTTGATGAACTGAAATAGGAGATTCCCAATCCATCACTTCTTGTACTTTAGTTGGATCAACAGATATACCATCACTGGAGATAGTGTGACCTAAGAATTTCACACTGTCCAACCAAAATTCACACTTGGAGAATTTGGCATAAAGATGATGATCTCGTAATCGTTGAAGAACGATACGCAAATGTTCAGCATGATCTTCTTCATTCTTGGAGTAGATCAAAATATCGTCAATGAAAACCACGACGAATTTATCCAGCTCCGGCATGAAGACTGAATTCATCAAGTACATAAAATATGCTGGGGCGTTGGTAAGGCCAAAAGACATAACCAGATATTCATATAATCCATATCTGGTAGAGAAAGCAGTCTTTGGAATATCACAAGGCTTGATCTTTATTTGATGGTAGCCAGAACGAAGATCAATCTTAGAGAAAACCTTAGCTCCAGCTAACTGATCAAATAGAATATCAATGCGGGGAAGAGGATACTTGTTTTTAAGAGTGACCGCATTGAGTGGTCGATAATCAACACATAGCCTCAAGCTGTTGTCCTTCTTCTTCACAAACAAGGCTGGACATCCCCAGGGTGAAGAACTTGGACGTATAAAGCCCTTGTCAAGAAGATCTTGGAGTTGGACTTTCAATTCTGCTAATTCATTTGGAGGCATTCGGTACGACCTCTTAGAAATAGGGGCTGTACCGGGTTGAAGCTCAATAACAAATTCAATATCTCTATCAGGGGGCATTCCAGGCAAATCATCTGGAAATATATCCTCATACTCCCACACAATAGGGATATCTTCAAGTTTAATTTCTTTTGCGGCATAAGCACAAGAGTTAATGCACTCTCGTTGTGGTAGATAGAGTATGGTGGCTCCTTGATGTGGTGAATCTATCTCGAGAGCTCGGGAAGAGATATCTAACAGTACTTTATGTTTAGTCATCCAATCCATGCCCAGAATAACATCCATGCCTTCTAAATTCATTAAGATTAAATCTGTCTTGATCAATTTACTACCCAGATTAATTGGCACATGTCTAGTGATTTGATTGGAAGCTATCTTCCCACCAGGAGTTGTTATCATAAAAGATCCCTTAGTATGACAAAAGTCCAATCCTATTCTTGCTCCAAATTTTGCACTTATAAAACTATGAGTTGCACCAGAATCAAATAATATGACTGCGGGTTTATTGTGGATAGAGAAAGTACCCGTCATAACTGGTGCTCCTGCTGGAAGGTCTGCAAGAGTAGTGAAATTAACTCGCCCTTGCCGGACTTGCACCATTTGCCTCTTGCCCTTGCCCTTGTGGTTGTTGTTGTTGTTGTTGTTCTGATTAGAGTTTTGCCCTGGATTATTCCTTCTGGGTTGTGGACAATTCTTGGCAAAATGAGAAGCACTGCCACAGTTGAAACATCGATTATTACTATTCCCACTATTGAACTGTGAGGCATTCGGCCTTGGGCTAAATTGCTGCTGCTGCTGCTGTTGCTGTTGCTGAGGCACTGGAGGTCTGAATCCTCCTTGTTGCTGAGGCGGCCTAAAGACAAACCTACCCACTGGGGCATTTCTTTGTGGAGGCCTAGGTGAAGTATTTTGCACCAGGCGATACCTCGGTGGCTGGGCACTCGAGGGTCCCGTTGGTGCCTTCCGCTTTTTCTCAGCACGATGTGCAGCAATACAATCTTCCTGTGTAATGGCCATATTAACCAGCTCATTATAGGTATTGGGCTGAACCAAATTTAAACGTTCCTTGAGCTTAGTATTGAGGCCACGACGGAAACGATCACGTTTCTTGGCATCAGTATCAGCATGATGGCCCGCATACTGGCACAGATGATTGAAGGTCTGTGCATATTGAAGAACAGTGCGGGTTCCCTGATCTAGAGCCAAGAATTCATTCAACTTTCTTTCAATTAGTCCATCCGGAATATGATGTGATCTGAATGCAGTTCTGAATTCCTCCCAAGATATGATATGTTCAGCAGGCTGCATTGCACAATAATTATCCCACCATATACGTGCAGGACCACGCAGCTGTTGGGCGGCAAAAGGGGCCTTGTTTGCATCAACACATGGTACTGCTAACAGAGCAAACTTGGAATTGATTGTACGGAGCCAAGCATCGGCATCCAATGGGTCATCAGCTTTGCTGAAAAGCGGAGGTTGGGTACCAAAGAATTCCTGGTAACCCGCTGGTTGTGCCTCCCTTCCTCCATACTATTGGCGTGGCTGATTTTGTTGCCCTTGGACTAGCTGGCGAAGCAACTCTGTTTGCATGGCCATTAACTCGGCCAGATTCGACGGGGGTGGCGGTGGTTGCTGAGATCCACTGCCAGTTTCACAACCGAAGCCATCAGGCGTTCCGCGTGTATGACCAACCATCTGAAATTATGGAAGACATCCATTAGATACATATTTCTCGCTTCCAAAATCAATGGTACGTGCAATGATCATACATTGGACAAAACAAAATCAGCAAAATTTAACCGGATGCGGTGTAGCACAATATGCACAACACATAACTGTGCAACCCACCAAAAATCAAAACTGGTCAGCTGTTAGATAGCTTCATGCTTAATCGTATAGAGACTCAATGCTGAGAGCAAAGGGTAAAGAAAATAATCTATCAAGTCGCTCTTCATCGTTAAGTGCTATGTTGCTAAACAACAGAGATCATAGAAGGGGTTGGACTAAAATTTAGTCTCTCAAATTCAACAAGCTAACATTTGATGGGCACATATGCCACAAAAATTTGCAACATCTTGTATTCATCAAACGGCGTGAAAATGCACAAATGCAGAGATTTGCTAAGTAGAAAGATTATGATTTCCAAACTGGTAGTCGCTACTTATATTACATCCAAAGCAGCATTTTTCTTACAACCTAACATCACTCACCCCTACCACATATAATACAACAAGTGGTACTCCTCCCTAGGGCTATCTTACAACATCTCTTTCCTATGTACAAGCTGCAACAAGAGAAAACACGAACTATCTAGGACTAGTCTAGGTGCCTAGAAGTCGTCGAGGTTGCCCACAGAAGAGGCACTGCCGGAAGAAGAATCGTCCGGCTGAGGGTTAGGCTCAGCAAGTGCGTGCTCTGAATCTAGATCAGAAACTCCCTCAATCTCCTCGGGGTCCTCCTCTGCTGCTGCAGGCTCAGCTGGGGCATCTAGTTGCTCCTGGAGCATACCAACATGTGCTAAAGCATCAGCCCAATCTGCTTGGAGCTCATTCACCTGCCCCTGAAGAAAACCAATAACTATGTTGTGCTGCTCTATCTCAGCACCATGCTCCATAGCCTGATGCTCAAACTGTGCAATAGCATTATCCCTTCCAGCAACGGCATCCTGAAGTCCCTGAATCTGAGTATCCCTCAAACGAAGGCCTCGCTGAAAACTCTGGGCCAAGTCTATCACCTGGTCCATGTGTCGCTGCTGGAGTATCTGGTAGTGAGACTGAGCATTCATATATCTGACTACTGCCTCGATAGTCTCATCCGCTACATCTCCAATCAAGTGCCCGAAGTGTGTGACCCTGAACAGCCACTCTGCATTGCCAGCACTGACTGCCGGGAACAAACCAATAGGATATGCTGCTACCTCCTCGGGATGGTGCTCACAAAAAGTGGTGATAGCGTTGAGAGCTGCTTTCTCAAACGCATCCACAAGACGGTACCCAATCACCTCGATCTCAATCGGTGGCCACTCCAAGGTGGGGTGCTGAGGAATGGTCATTTTAACTCTGTTCTTCTTAATTCCATCCTCCGAAAACTGGCGTCCCGTGTACTGGGGTGGATCTGGGTAGTGGAAGATACGAAGTGAATCCCAAAGAATCCTCGGAAAACCCTCCCAGTACAGACAGTCGGTATGAGCATTTCCCTCCTCATTCCAAAAGATCTGGGAACAAGTCGCCATCTGAATCAAAAAGGATTCAAATGTGAGTAATATAATTATCTCAAGACTTCTCAAATAAAGCTTTAAGAAGACTGCGGTAAAACAAATATGATTCTAATTCACAAGATGATATGATTCCAAACTCAAAGAATAATAAACCACAATTGGTACTGGTTCATCATTTGAGATTCTAAGGAATGAAAAGATCCTTATAACAACAAGATGGGGCTTAGGAGGAAGGCATGACTCGAAACCATATTTTTCATCTAAGGAAACCTAAGCATTTTACAAGCATGCTACTAAAATCAGAATTTCACTCACTCATGTTTTAAGCACACTAACACTTATCTTATAAGGATTCATACTAGAAATTCCTTAACAAGCGCCTGTAGCAACTTCAACTATTATGAACCAATCAAACATCAACCAAATATGCATGCACGTCCTGACCGTCCTCACAAGATAAACAATTGCCAACTATGGTTGGGCTTACGTGGTTAGCACGGTGGTATACATAAATACGGCTCTCCCTATATAGCTAGTCGATACATTCTAACCGTTCTTATCTTATCGAATCGTGGTTAGCGTACCTGCATAAGATTGACAAAACATAAATATATATACCCAATGAACCTTTCATGCTAGCACTCATGAAAGCGTTCCCAAACATTACCGCTCACTATAGAAGCGGCAGCCATACAATTTCCGCCGTATGGCCAACGTTAACATACGCTACTCAGAGGCGTATTCACAAGTTCCTTTACCCCCAATATAGTTGACCGAGGTCGGTATATTGGCAGCAGCTCAAGTAGGCCACTGCTTGAGCGCAGCGTTCGGTTCGCATCGCCGACGGGAAGGTCAGACTCCCTCAGCTGACTGAGCACACTTTACTTCCAATATAGTCAACTAATAGTCGGTATATTGGAAGCACCTCAAGTAAGCCACTGCTTGAGGGCAGCGTTCGGCTCGCATCACCGACGGGAAGGTCAGACTCCCTCAGCTGACTGAGGATCCTTACCATCTTACCTCACATAGGTGCGTCGTTACAAGAATTAAGAGTCGCTTGTGAGTATGGTTTGACAAAATGTAAAGTGCTGGAAGTCAGATAACATAAACCATACAGAAATAACCACCTAGTAATTCCCATAAATTCCCTAGGACTTTACGTTCTATGCACAACCTTTAACGAATCCAACGTAAATTTTCGAAATACCCTGTTGTTCCAATTTTATACGGAAAGCGATTTTTAAGGTTCCAACACCTCTGATGTACGCTTGCAGCTCTGATACCAGCTGTGGCAGAACCGCCTAAATTATCCCGGCTCAAGTGCGTAAACCATCACCATAAAGGCAATATTAGCTTAAACGCACTTCAAACGGAACAATTTTTTGGTCTGTCGGGTAACGTCCCGATACAACCACCGATTCTTGGATCGAACAAGCATACCCCGCACGAAGGCGAGTTCAGAGATATTACAACCACAATTTTACCACACAGGCATAGTAATGATTACAAACCGGTTAAAAACATTATTACAAAGCCAACTTAAGTAAAACAGTTATACAAGCCATAACTATAAGTTCAGAGTTTAAAACAGCGGAAGATGAAACACGATGACTACAACACGTCGCAAAAGTATACCAAGCTAGCCCAAGCATGGTATTACTCGTCATAGTCATTGCCGGCCGAAGACGTATCCCATTCTACGGACCAGCCAAGAGGCAACGAGCAAGGATAGGTCAAGCTAGCGATCTGATCCTCAAAACTCATACCTGAAAAAGGGTTTCAACAGCAAGGCTGAGTATTCTAATACTCAGCAAGACTTAACCGTCAACGGGTATAAGTAGCCCACTTTAACTGGACTATGCAAGGTTTTGTGAGGCTCTGGTATTCCTTTTGCTGAAAAGCAATAAGAGTATGTCCTTACTTTCAAGTTTTAGCTTCAAGATTCTAGTTGATTAACCATTCTATGTAAGCAGCTACTATCCAATCATGGTGGAACTTCTAAGCAAACATCAAGATTAATAAGAATATTGTTGCTCTTATTACTCTGTGTGGCAGATCAATTAAGCAGCCTCATTTCATCGTGAGAGGCGGACGATTCTGAATCGAAATTCAACCTTGCAAGGACAACCTAACACACACGTCTGGAACACCGTCGGGTCATTCCCAAACAACCGTTGACCTTTCTTTCCGGCTTGTGGATAGGGTCACTCTCCCCGACTACAGGGCTCCAAGGCCGAACCTTGTCCCTTGAAGTCGTAGTGTTGCGCAACATAAAATAAAACCTATCCCTACTGAGAGAGTGAAAGGTATATCCACTCCCCGGTCCAATCGACTACTAGGCTTGCCGCGTACCATATTTACGGCATGTGGCTAGTACTTTCAAAAACTTAACCGGCACTACCACACACCGCGACCTTAGCAAGTTCATCAACACAGACGGGGTCTCACATAAGGTCATGATATCGAACACAACCCCGTCCGTCGTCCTTATATTGATAACAGAAAGTAAACAGGCAATTCCTATAAAGCTCGCGAGTGACAGGCAATCACTCGACTTTTACCGGTCCTATAAGCTTAGCAATTATTCGACTCAAGTCTAGTGTTCAGTACATAGGTTCCTAGGATCATGCATCTAGGGTTTCAATTCAACTCCTATGAACTGTAAATGCACAAGTAAAATAATACAGTAAAGGATATTAATTTGAAGTATAGGTTATGTCCGGGGCTTGCCTTCTCGATAATTGCTAACTATTTCAGCTCTAGGCTCTTCCGAACTTTGGTCCGGGGCTTCAGTTAGTTCCGCAGTGTTCACTTGAGCTTCGAGATCACCTCCGTCAGATTCCGGGATCAGCTCGTACGTCCCGTCCGACAAAGTAGTCGTATCTATATGTAATGCAAGAACAATATTAAAAACATACATGGGCAATCGTTTATAGAGTAGTTAAATAACAAATCTAACTACACAAGGCATCATGATCAACAGCACAAATGAAGTTGACTAACTTCATAAACAAGTGGGGTGATTTCCTATACGATTAAGTCATAGCTTGCAAATAAATCAACAACTCAGAGTACAAATAGTAATAAAATCTACCAAAATTACACTATACAAAACATGAACAAAGTAATCTACCCTACAAAAATCATATCAAGACATGCAACCATTTAATCACAATAAATCATTTATGCAGGCAACACCTAGCACAAGCTTGAATTATACAGACTAAAATATAGCAAAGTAGAAGCTCAAAATTTAACAGGAGATCTATACAAGGATGATTTATCTACTGTGAATTTGTCACGATTTTATCTACAAAGAATTAATTCTGAGAAAATAAATAAAACCGACATCAGTTTAGAAAGATTCAATTTTAGCTCCTGTTCTAGCCATTAACTGATGCTCAAACTTCCTGGACAAGTTAAGATATTCTAGATGAACACTCAGGAATATTTTCAGGATTTAACAAGAACAGAAACTATTTATCATAAATAAAGTATACTAAACAAGGATTAAATCAAATAAATAGCTACAACAAAGAACTGATCATGAAATTTTCATAGCAAAGCTAGTGTAACAAGTGTAAACTACCACCAAAATTTCAGAGCAATATCAGCTTTCAAGTATCACATAAGAAAAAGATTAAAGAACTAGTATTTATACACCTAGTAACACAAAACAAAATCTACAGCAAAAACTTGCAACTAAAGCCTAATATATTATGGTTCTACTGCATAGAGCTCTTCAAGAGGATTCCAAAACATCAAGATTTGCTAATTTATGAATTTTCTACGAATTGATATTGAATTTCAAAGATCACTGAAAAACATTGCAAACCAGTCCCTAAGGCACTATTGCAATGAGTCACTGACATCGCAGATAACCCCCTGGGCTTTCTCAAATTCAAGCACGCGGTCCTTGGGTCGGGTCAGAGAGGGGAGGCGAGGTTTGACCGGCCGTTTCCCGGCGAGGGGCTCACCGGCGGCGAGGGTGGAGGGGTGCGTGAGCTTCACGGGTGCAAGGCGCACCTCTGGGTGTCCTAGGGTTGCGGGGAGAGGCTCGGAAGCGGCGGCTCGGCGGAGCAGGGCGGGTCGGCGGCGGAGGCGAGCGACGGCGAGGGTGCTCCGGTGAGGATTGGGCGAGGGGAAACGGTCTGGGAGTTGCGCGAGGGTGAGGCGCGGCTAATGGTGGGGGATGTAGGGGTGGAGCGGGCTTGCAGTGGCGGCTCCGCGGCGGGGTGGAGCTCGCCGGGGTTCAAGCGGGGCGGCGGCGGTGTTCTGCGGTGTGGGAGCGAGGAGAGAGCAAGAGAGCGAGGGGAATGGGTCTCTGGGGTTCCTCTATTGCTCGGGCGCTCGCTAGAAGAGAGCAGCGGGCTCTGCAGGGGGCGCTCCACGGCGACGCCGCGGTGGCGGCCGTCGGGGAGGTTCTGGGTGCGGCGGGGGCGCGTGGCTCGGCCGGGAGGCTCCAGCGCGAAGCAACAGGAGGGGGAGGAGGTCGTCCGCGACGCGTGGGCGCCAGCGCACGGCGGAGTAATGGCCGGGAAAGCCGGGAAGGCGTCGGCGGCGGCGCTGTCGGTGGCGTCGGCGGCGAGAAGCAGAGCAGGGAAGGGGAGATGGTCATAAGGGTCGATTTGTAATTACCAAAAATTCCAGGGACCTCTCTGTAAACAAGCAATAACTTTTAAACTAAAGCTCAAATGAAAAAGTGCCCAACATGAAAGTTGTTCAACTTTTCAAGATCTACAACTTTGATGTTGTGCAAAAATTTATTTGACCAAAGATTCAAGAGCTAAAATTAAAATCATTGAAGAGATTTTGAATTCTAGGAAATTTGTCTTTTTCAAAGCAAATTCACTTCAACTCTAGACTCAAAAGCAAAAATGGCTGCCATGCATTAAATGCACTGAAATTTTGCAAAAACACCCTCCACTAAAGCTATAATTACACAACCTATTCAACACAACTGCAGAAAGGACCTTGCATAAACTCATAATTACACATATAACCTTTCATAATTACAAAAAGATCCTTTTTAAGCATTTCAAGCACATGATGCATAGTAAACATACATAATTACTGTGCAGACACCTAATTAAATTACTGTGCAAACACCCGGGGTGTTACAGCCTTCCCCCCTAAAAGGAATCTCGTCCCGAGATTACAGGAAGAAAAGGGTGCAAAGAATTGGTACCTGGATTGGTTCTAAGAAAGTCGGGAAAGTTTCTTTGGAGAAAATTTTCAGTTTCCCAAGTAGCTTCTTCTACAGTATGCTGATTCCACTGGATTTTGTACATTTTAACTCTCTCCCTTCTAGTATTTCTTTCTTTTGTGTCAAGAATCTTGATTGGATACTCCGTATAAGATAGATCGGATTCAATTTCGATATCTTGTGGTTCAAGGATTTCAGTAGGTACCCTGGTGCACTTCCGAAGTTGTGAGACATGGAAGACATCATGAACGGCGGCCAATTGAGATGGAAGACGGAGTCGGTAGGCAACGGGTCCACAAGTTTCGATAATTTTAAATGGTCCGATGTATCGGGGTGCTAATTTCCCTTTTAAGCCAAAGCGTTGAACACCTTTAGTAGGAGATACTCGCAAATATACAAAGTCCCCTACCTCGAATTGTAAAGGATCTCTTCTTTTGTCTGCATAACTTTTCTGTCTTGATTGGGCTGCTTTAAGATTAACATGGATAACTCTGACTTGCTCCTCTGCCTCAGAGACTAAATCTGGCCCAAAAATTTTGCGTTCCCCTGCTTGTGACCAATTCAAAGGAGTTCGACACCTTCAACCGTATAATGCTTCAAATGGTGCCATTTGCAAGCTGGATTGATAACTGTTATTGTATGAAAACTCCGCCAGTGCTAGGCACTTAACCCAATTCTTGCCATATTGAATAACACATGCCCTCAACATGTCTTCAAGGATTTGATTGATTCGTTCAGTTTGCCCATCTGTTTGTGGATGATAAGCTGAACTACGAATCAGTTTTGTTCCAAGGGATTCTTGCATTTGCTCCCAGAAACGTGCAATAAACTGAGGCCCACGATCAGAAATAATCGTCTTTGGAATTCCATGTAAACGAACAATCTGATCGAGATAAATCTCTGCGTACCTCTTGGCAGAATAAGTGGTGTGTACAGAAATAAAATGAGCGGTCTTGGTGAGTCTATCAACGATTACCCAAACAGAATCATGCTTATGAGGAGTAGTGGGTAAACCAACGATAAAATCCATACTGATGTCCTCCCATTTCCAGGATGGAATAGATAAAGGTTGGAGAGTACCAGCTACTTTCAAATGACTAGCTTTAACTCTTTGACAGACATCACACTCAGAAACATATCTGGCGATCTCTCTTTTCATTCGAGTCCACCAGAAATTTTGTTTGAGATCATGGTACATCTTGGTACCACCGGGATGAATCGAAAACTTCGATAGATGTGCTTCATCAAGGATTTGCTTTCTAAGCTGATGATCCTTAGGTACAACCAGTCGAGATTCGAACCATAGAACTCCTCTATGATCCACTCGGAAACATTTATACTTTGCTTCTCCTAGTGATAACTTTTCCTTGATGATCTTGATACACTCATCATGTAATTGCCCCATGACGATGCTATCATGCAGTGTAGGCTCAAGGGATATATGGTTCACACTTCCTTGAGGTACCATTTCTAGGTTTAACTTCATCATTTCCTGGCATAGAGTTTCATTGAATGGTTCTACAGATAGACAATGGCATTGTGACTTGCGGCTGAGTGCATCCGCAACCACATTAGCCTTTCCTGGATTATAGTGCACTTCTAGATCATAATCCTTTATCAACTCCAGCCAGCGTCTCTGTCTCATGTTGAGATCAGCTTGAGTGAAGATATATTTGAGGCTCTTATGGTCAGTGTAAATATTACAGTGAGTTCCCATAAGATGATGTCTCCAAATCTTAAGAGCGTGAATGACAGCTGCTAACTCCAGATCATGGGTTGGATAATTCTTCTCATGATTCCGGAGAGCTCTTGATGCATAAGCAATAACCCGGTTGTCCTGCATAAGCACACAACCAAGTCCTGTACCCGAAGCATCACAATAGACATCAAAAGGTTTGGTACTGTCCGGTGTAGACAATACTGGAGCGGTAGTTAATTTTGCTTTGAGAGTTTGGAAAGCTTCTTCACACTTATCATTCCAAACAAACTTCACTCCCTTCTTCAATAACTCCGTCATAGGCTTGGCTATTCTGGAGAAATCAGTAATGAATCGACGATAATATCCAGCTAAACCAAGAAAACTGTGAATTTGATGAACTGAAATAGGAGATTCCCAATCCATCACTTCTTGTACTTTAGTTGGATCAACAGATATACCATCACTGGAGATAGTGTGACCTAAGAATTTCACACTGTCCAACCAAAATTCACACTTGGAGAATTTGGCATAAAGATGATGATCTCGTAATCGTTGAAGAACGATACGCAAATGTTCAGCATGATCTTCTTCATTCTTGGAGTAGATCAAAATATCGTCAATGAAAACCACGACGAATTTATCCAGCTCCGGCATGAAGACTGAATTCATCAAGTACATAAAATATGCTGGGGCGTTGGTAAGGCCAAAAGACATAACCAGATATTCATATAATCCATATCTGGTAGAGAAAGCAGTCTTTGGAATATCACAAGGCTTGATCTTTATTTGATGGTAGCCAGAACGAAGATCAATCTTAGAGAAAACCTTAGCTCCAGCTAACTGATCAAATAGAATATCAATGCGGGGAAGAGGATACTTGTTTTTAAGAGTGACCGCATTGAGTGGTCGATAATCAACACATAGCCTCAAGCTGTTGTCCTTCTTCTTCACAAACAAGGCTGGACATCCCCAGGGTGAAGAACTTGGACGTATAAAGCCCTTGTCAAGAAGATCTTGGAGTTGGACTTTCAATTCTGCTAATTCATTTGGAGGCATTCGGTACGACCTCTTAGAAATAGGGGCTGTACCGGGTTGAAGCTCAATAACAAATTCAATATCTCTATCAGGGGGCATTCCAGGCAAATCATCTGGAAATATATCCTCATACTCCCACACAATAGGGATATCTTCAAGTTTAATTTCTTTTGCGGCATAAGCACAAGAGTTAATGCACTCTCGTTGTGGTAGATAGAGTATGGTGGCTCCTTGATGTGGTGAATCTATCTCGAGAGCTCGGGAAGAGATATCTAACAGTACTTTATGTTTAGTCATCCAATCCATGCCCAGAATAACATCCATGCCTTCTAAATTCATTAAGATTAAATCTGTCTTGATCAATTTACTACCCAGATTAATTGGCACATGTCTAGTGATTTGATTGGAAGCTATCTTCCCACCAGGAGTTGTTATCATAAAAGATCCCTTAGTATGACAAAAGTCCAATCCTATTCTTGCTCCAAATTTTGCACTTATAAAACTATGAGTTGCACCAGAATCAAATAATATGACTGCGGGTTTATTGTGGATAGAGAAAGTACCCGTCATAACTGGTGCTCCTGCTGGAAGGTCTGTAAGAGTAGTGAAATTAACTCGCCCTTGCCGGACTTGCACCATTTGCCTCTTGCCCTTGCCCTTGTGGTTGTTGTTGTTGTTGTTCTGATTAGAGTTTTGCCCTGGATTATTCCTTCTGGGTTGTGGACAATTCTTGGCAAAATGAGAAGCACTGCCACAGTTGAAACATCGATTATTACTATTCTCACTATTGAACTGTGAGGCATTCGGCCTTGGGCTAAATTGCTGCTGCTGCTGCTGTTGCTGTTGCTGAGGCACTGGAGGTCTGAATCCTCCTTGTTGCTGAGGCGGCCTAAAGACAAACCTACCCACTGGGGCATTTCTTTGTGGAGGCCTAGGTGAAGTATTTTGCACCAGGCGATACCTCGGTGGCTGGGCACTCGAGGGTCCCGTTGGTGCCTTCCGCTTTTTCTCAGCACGATGTGCAGCAATACAATCTTCCTGTGTAATGGCCATATTAACCAGCTCATTATAGGTATTGGGCTGAACCAAATTTAAACGTTCCTTGAGCTTAGTATTGAGGCCACGACGGAAACGATCACGTTTCTTGGCATCAGTATCAGCATGATGGCCCGCATACTGGCACAGATGATTGAAGGTCTGTGCATATTGAAGAAAAGTGCGGGTTCCCTGATCTAGAGCCAAGAATTCATTCAACTTTCTTTCAATTAGTCCATCCGGAATATGATGTGATCTGAATGCAGTTCTGAATTCCTCCCAAGATATGATATGTTCAGCAGGCTGCATTGCACAATAATTATCCCACCATATACGTGCAGGACCACGCAGCTGTTGGGCGGCAAAAGGGGCCTTGTTTGCATCAACACATGGTACTGCTAACAGAGCAAACTTGGAATTGATTGTACGGAGCCAAGCATCGGCATCCAATGGGTCATCAGCTTTGCTGAAAAGCGGAGGTTGGGTACCAAAGAATTCCTGGTAACCCGCTGGTTGTGCCTCCCTTCCTCCATACTATTGGCGTGGCTGATTTTGTTGCCCTTGGACTAGCTGGCGAAGCAACTCTGTTTGCATGGCCATTAACTCGGCCAGATTCGACGGGGGTGGCGGTGGTTGCTGAGATCCACTGCCAGTTTCACAACCGAAGCCATCAGGCGTTCCGCGTGTATGACCAACCATCTGAAATTATGGAAGACATCCATTAGATACATATTTCTCGCTTCCAAAATCAATGGTACGTGCAATGATCATACATTGGACAAAACAAAATCAGCAAAATTTAACCGGATGCGGTGTAGCACAATATGCACAACACATAACTGTGCAACCCACCAAAAATCAAAACTGGTCAGCTGTTAGATAGCTTCATGCTTAATCGTATAGAGACTCAATGCTGAGAGCAAAGGGTAAAGAAAATAATCTATCAAGTCGCTCTTCATCGTTAAGTGCTATGTTGCTAAACAACAGAGATCATAGAAGGGGTTGGACTAAAATTTAGTCTCTCAAATTCAACAAGCTAACATTTGATGGGCACATATGCCACAAAAATTTGCAACATCTTGTATTCATCAAACGGCGTGAAAATGCACAAATGCAGAGATTTGCTAAGTAGAAAGATTATGATTTCCAAACTGGTAGTCGCTACTTATATTACATCCAAAGCATCATTTTTCTTACAACCTAACATCACTCACCCCTACCACATATAATACAACAAGTGGTACTCCTCCCTAGGGCTATCTTACAACATCTCTTTCCTATGTACAAGCTGCAACAAGAGAAAACACGAACTATCTAGGACTAGTCTAGGTGCCTAGAAGTCGTCGAGGTTGCCCACAGAAGAGGCACTGCCGGAAGAAGAATCGTCCGGCTGAGGGTTAGGCTCAGCAAGTGCGTGCTCTGAATCTAGATCAGAAACTCCCTCAATCTCCTCGGGGTCCTCCTCTGCTGCTGCAGGCTCAGCTGGGGCATCTAGTTGCTCCTGGAGCATACCAACATGTGCTAAAGCATCAGCCCAATCTGCTTGGAGCTCATTCACCTGCCCCTGAAGAAAACCAATAACTATGTTGTGCTGCTCTATCTCAGCACCATGCTCCATAGCCTGATGCTCAAACTGTGCAATAGCATTATCCCTTCCAGCAACGGCATCCTGAAGTCCCTGAATCTGAGTATCCCTCAAACGAAGGCCTCGCTGAAAACTCTGGGCCAAGTCTATCACCTGGTCCATGTGTCGCTGCTGGAGTATCTGGTAGTGAGACTGAGCATTCATATATCTGACTACTGCCTCGATAGTCTCATCCGCTACATCTCCAATCAAGTGCCCGAAGTGTGTGACCCTGAACAGCCACTCTGCATTGCCAGCACTGACTGCCGGGAACAAACCAATAGGATATGCTGCTACCTCCTCGGGATGGTGCTCACAAAAAGTGGTGATAGCGTTGAGAGCTGCTTTCTCAAACGCATCCACAAGACGGTACCCAATCACCTCGATCTCAATCGGTGGCCACTCCAAGGTGGGGTGCTGAGGAATGGTCATTTTAACTCTGTTCTTCTTAATTCCATCCTCCGAAAACTGGCGTCCCGTGTACTGGGGTGGATCTGGGTAGTGGAAGATACGAAGTGAATCCCAAAGAATCCTCGGAAAACCCTCCCAGTACAGACAGTCGGTATGAGCATTTCCCTCCTCATCCCAAAAGATCTGGGAACAAGTCGCCATCTGAATCAAAAAGGATTCAAATGTGAGTAATATAATTATCTCAAGACTTCTCAAATAAAGCTTTAAGAAGACTGCGGTAAAACAAATATGATTCTAATTCACAAGATGATATGATTCCAAACTCAAAGAATAATAAACCACAATTGGTACTGGTTCATCATTTGAGATTCTAAGGAATGAAAAGATCCTTATAACAACAAGATGGGGCTTAGGAGGAAGGCATGACTCGAAACCATATTTTTCATCTAAGGAAACCTAAGCATTTTACAAGCATGCTACTAAAATCAGAATTTCACTCACTCATGTTTTAAGCACACTAACACTTATCTTATAAGGATTCATACTAGAAATTCCTTAACAAGCGCCTGTAGCAACTTCAACTATTATGAACCAATCAAACATCAACCAAATATGCATGCACGTCCTGACCGTCCTCACAAGATAAACAATTGCCAACTATGGTTGGGCTTACGTGGTTAGCACGGTGGTATACATAAATACGGCTCTCCCTATATAGCTAGTCGATACATTCTAACCGTTCTTATCTTATCGAATCGTGGTTAGCGTACCTGCATAAGATTGACAAAACATAAATATATATACCCAATGAACCTTTCATGCTAGCACTCATGAAAGCGTTCCCAAACATTACCGCTCACTATAGAAGCGGCAGCCATACAATTTCCGCCGTATGGCCAACGTTAACATACGCTACTCAGAGGCGTATTCACAAGTTCCTTTACCCCCAATATAGTTGACCGAGGTCGGTATATTGGTAGCAGCTCAAGTAGGCCACTGCTTGAGCGCAGTGTTCGGTTCGCATCGCCGACGGGAAGGTCAGACTCCCTCAGCTGACTGAGCACACTTTACTTCCAATATAGTCAACTAATAGTCGGTATATTGGAAGCACCTCAAGTAAGCCACTGCTTGAGGGCAGCGTTCGGCTCGCATCACCGACGGGAAGGTCAGACTCCCTCAGCTGACTGAGGATCCTTACCATCTTACCTCACATAGGTGCGTCGTTACAAGAATTAAGAGTTGCTTGTGAGTATGGTTTGACAAAATGTAAAGTGCTGGAAGTCAGATAACATAAACCATACAGAAATAACCACCTAGTAATTCCCATAAATTCCCTAGGACTTTACGTTCTATGCACAACCTTTAACGAATCCAACGTAAATTTTCGAAATACCCTGTTGTTCCAATTTTATACGGAAAGCGATTTTTAAGGTTCCAACACCTCTGATGTACGCTTGCAGCTCTGATACCAGCTGTGGCAGAACCGCCTAAATTATCCCGGCTCAAGTGCGTAAACCATCACCATAAAGGCAATATTAGCTTAAACGCACTTCAAACGGAACAATTTTTTGGTCTGTCGGGTAACGTCCCGATACAACCACCGATTCTTGGATCGAACAAGCATACCCCGCACGAAGGCGAGTTCAGAGATATTACAACCACAATTTTACCACACAGGCATAGTAATGATTACAAACCGGTTAAAAACATTATTACAAAGCCAACTTAAGTAAAACAGTTATACAAGCCATAACTATAAGTTCAGAGTTTAAAACAGCGGAAGATGAAACACGATGACTACAACACATCGCAAAAGTATACCAAGCTAGCCCAAGTATGGTATTACTCGTCATAGTCATTGCCGGCCGAAGACGTATCCCATTCTACGGACCAGCCAAGAGGCAACGAGCAAGGATAGGTCAAGCTAGCGATCTGATCCTCAAAACTCATACCTGAAAAAGGGTTTCAACAGCAAGGCTGAGTATTCTAATACTCAGCAAGACTTAACCGTCAACGGGTATAAGTAGCCCACTTTAACTGGACTATGCAAGGTTTTGTGAGGCTCTGGTATTCCTTTTGCTGAAAAGCAATAAGAGTATGTCCTTACTTTCAAGTTTTAGCTTCAAGATTCTAGTTGATTAACCATTCTATGTAAGCAGCTACTATCCAATCATGGTGGAACTTCTAAGCAAACATCAAGATTAATAAGAATATTGTTGCTCTTATTACTCTGTGTGGCAGATCAATTAAGCAGTCTCATTTCATCGTGAGAGGCGGACGATTCTGAATCGAAATTCAACCTTGCAAGGACAACCTAACACACACGTCTGGAACACCGTCGGGTCATTCCCAAACAACCGTTGACCTTTCTTTCCGGCTTGTGGATAGGGTCACTCTCCCCGACTACAGGGCTCCAAGGCCGAACCTTGTCCCTTGAAGTCGTAGTGTTGCGCAACATAAAATAAAACCTATCCCTACTGAGAGAGTGAAAGGTATATCCACTCCCCGGTCCAATCGGCTACTAGGCTTGCCGCGTACCATATTTACGGCATGTGGCTAGTACTTTCAAAAACTTAACCGGCACTACCACACACCGCGACCTTAGCAAGTTCATCAACACAGACGGGGTCTCACATAAGGTCATGATATCGAACACAACCCCGTCCGTCGTCCTTATATTGATAACAGAAAGTAAACAGGCAATTCCTATAAAGCTCGCGAGTGACAGGCAATCACTCGACTTTTACCGGTCCTATAAGCTTAGCAATTATTCGACTCAAGTCTAGTGTTCAGTACATAGGTTCCTAGGATCATGCATCTAGGGTTTCAATTCAACTCCTATGAACTGTAAATGCACAAGTAAAATAATACAGTAAAGGATATTAATTTGAAGTATAGGTTATGTCCGGGGCTTGCCTTCTCGATAATTGCTAACTATTTCAGCTCTAGGCTCTTCCGAACTTTGGTCCGGGGCTTCAGTTAGTTCCGCAGTGTTCACTTGAGCTTCGAGATCACCTCCGTCAGATTCCGGGATCAGCTCGTACGTCCCGTCCGACAAAGTAGTCGTATCTATATGTAATGCAAGAACAATATTAAAAACATACATGGGCAATCGTTTATAGAGTAGTTAAATAACAAATCTAACTACACAAGGCATCATGATCAACAGCACAAATGAAGTTGACTAACTTCATAAACAAGTGGGGTGATTTCCTATACGATTAAGTCATAGCTTGCAAATAAATCAACAACTCAGAGTACAAATAGTAATAAAATCTACCAAAATTACACTATACAAAACATGAACAAAGTAATCTACCCTACAAAAATCATATCAAGACATGCAACCATTTAATCACAATAAATCATTTATGCAGGCAACACCTAGCACAAGCTTGAATTATACAGACTAAAATATAGAAAAGTAGAAGCTCAAAATTTAACAGGAGATCTACACAGGGATGATTTATCTACTGTGAATTTGTCACGATTTTATCTACACAGAATTAATTCTGAGAAAATAAATAAAACCGACATCAGTTTAGAAAGATTCAATTTTAGCTCCTGTTCTAGCCATTAACTGATGCTCAAACTTCCTGGACAAGTTAAGATATTCTAGATAAACACTCAGGAATATTTTCAGGATTTAACAAGAATAGAAACTATTTATCATAAATAAAGTATACTAAACAAGGATTAAATCAAATAAATAGCTACAACAAAGAACTGATCATGAAATTTTCATAGAAAAGCTAGTGTAACAAGAGTAAACTACCACCAAAATTTCAGAGCAATATCAGCTTTCAAGTATCACATAAGAAAAAGATTAAAGAACTAGTATTTATACACCTAGTAACACAAAACAAAATCTACAGCAAAAACTTGCAACTAAAGCCTAATATATTATGGTTCTACTGCATAGAGCTCTTCAATAGGATTCCAAAACATCAAGATTTGCTAATTTACGAATTTTCTACGAATTGATATTGAATTTCAAAGATCACTGAAAAACATTGCAAACCAGTCCCTAAGGCACTATTGCAATGAGTCACTGACATCGCAGATAACCCCCTGGGCTTTCTCAAATTCAAGCACGCGGTCCTTGGGTCGGGTCAGAGAGGGGAGGCGAGGTTTGACCGGCCGTTTCCCGGCGAGGGGCTCACCGGCGGCGAGGGTGGAGAGGTGCGTGAGCTTCACGGGTGCAAGGCGCACCTCTGGGTGTCCTAGGGTTGCGGGGAGAGGCTCGGAAGCGGCGGCTCGGCGGAGCAGGGCGGGTCGGCGGCGGAGGCGAGCGACGGCGAGGGTGCTCCGGTGAGGATTGGGCGAGGGGAAACGGTCTGGGAGTTGCGCGAGGGTGAGGCGCGGCTAATGGTGGGGGATGTAGGGGTGGAGCGGGCTTGCAGTGGCGGCTCCGCGGCGGGGTGGAGCTCGCCGGGGTTCAAGCGGGGCGGCGGCGGTGTTCTGCGGTGTGGGAGCGAGGAGAGAGCAAGAGAGCGAGGGGAATGGGTCTCTGGGGTTCCTCTATTGCTCGGGCGCTCGCTAGAAGAGAGCAGCGGGCTCTGCAGGGGGCGCTCCACGGCGACGTCGCGGTGGCGGCCGTCGGGGAGGTTCTGGGTGCGGCGGGGGCGCGTGGCTCGGCCGGGAGGCTCCAGCGCGAAGCAACAGGAGGGGGAGGAGGTCGTCCGCGACGCGTGGGCGCCAGCGCACGGCGGAGTAATGGCCGGGAAAGCCGGGAAGGCGTCGGCGGCGGCGCTGTCGGTGGCGTCGGCGGCGAGAAGCAGAGCAGGGAAGGGGAGATGGTCATAAGGGTCGATTTGTAATTACCAAAAATTCCAGGGACCTCTCTGTAAACAAGCAATAACTTTTAAACTAAAGCTCAAATGAAAAAGTGCCCAACATGAAAGTTGTTCATCTTTTCAAGATCTACAACTTTGATGTTGTGCAAAAATTTATTTGACCAAAGATTCAAGAGCTAAAATTAAAATCATTGAAGAGATTTTGAATTCTAGGAAATTTGTCTTTTTCAAAGCAAATTCACTTCAACTCTAGACTCAAAAGCAAAAATGGCTGCCATGCATTAAATGCACTGAAATTTTGCAAAAACACCCTCCACTAAAGCTATAATTACACAACCTATTCAACACAACTGCAGAAAGGACCTTGCATAAACTCATAATTACACATATAACCTTTCATAATTACAAAAAGATCCTTTTTAAGCATTTCAAGCACATGATGCATAGTAAACATACATAATTACTGTGCAGACACCAAATTAAATTACTGTGCAAACACCCGGGGTGTTACAGGCGGAGGGCGCGATGGCACGGGAGCACCGCCGGCCGGGCGGGGCCAGATAATCCCCGGCGGCGGAGGTGTGGACAAGATGGCGCGATGGCGGCTGGGCGGCGCAGTGGCGGGCTCGGTTAGGCATGGCGGCGGCGGAGTCAGAGGCTGCCGGAGTAGGAGGAAGCAGTCGACGGCGGGGGCGACAGAAAGGAAAAAGAAAAGAAGAAGAAGAATGACGACGCACGCGCGCCAATTAAGCTCATCCGCTTGTAAACCTGAAGCTCTATGCATGCACGCGTGACGCGTGTGTTACTCGATCGAGGTGTACTAGCAGTTCCAGACGCACGCCCGTAACGCTTTGCCCCCCTCCCTTGGCAACAGTTCATCTGGTAGCGCACCAAACTCTTTTCGAGGTCATGTTGTATCCCCCAAACCCCGACCTTTCGGGTGAATGACACCGACCAGCAGCGCAGCAGACCAACCGGCGGCTTATCTACATGATGGTGTTCTGATCCAGAGCGATCGTTGCTTGCCGTGAGAAAAATGCAGGGGGCCAGCCAAACTGTTAGCTCAGGCTATCGGCACTCGTTATAATCTAAATTCATCCTCTAAAGAGAATTTATCATCGAGATTCTCTACTCCATATCCATTTTTACTGCACCTGTTCATCCTCTATATCCTACTCTATACTAACTACCAAGAGATAGGACCCACGTGTTAGTTTTTTTTACCCATCCTACCCGACGCCCTTGCTCCCACCTCTCTCTCTCTCTCTCCCCCCGCGCCCTTCTCCCCTGCTCCGTCCCGCCGGCGCGGCGGCCCTCTCCTCCCTCCCCCTCCCTGGCTCGCCGCCCCTGGCCGGCTCCTCCCTCCGCCGCTCTCTCCCTCCGCCCCCTTCTTCTTTGCTCTGCCTCTCCGGTGGGCGAACTCGCGGTGGGCGCGCCCGGCGAGTGCGCGTCGGGGCCATGGCGGAGGGTGCGCGGCACGCCTTCGCCATGCGCCGCGGGTGCCCCGCTCCAGCCCCGCGCGCGCGCCTCCGCCGCGCGCCGCTGCTGCCCCGCTCCCGCTCGCGCCGGCCGCGGCGGAGCTAGCCCGCATCGGCCATGGTGAGCGAGCGGGGCGGCGACGGTCGAGCGGGGCGGCGGCGAGCACGCCGAGCTCCCTTCTATGCCCCCACCCCCCGGCCGGCCGGCCCCGATACGAGCCGCAGCCGCGCTTGCACCGGCCGGGCTCGGCGCGGCGGAGGCTCGGGCGCGGCGGGCGGCCGTGCACCTCCTCTTCGCCGGGCGACCTCCTCCCGCGTGCACCGCCGTCGGCCACCGGCTCGCCGCCGCGTCGCCGGCCACGGACCCCCTCCTCCCTCCGCCGCCGGCCACCTCCTCGCCGCGCCTCCATGCGGCCTTCCTCCTCCGGCCGCGGGGCGGGACGTCGCGCGGCTGGCTGTGGCGGGACCGCGCGCACGCGAGTCCGCTGCGCGGCGGGGGACGGCGGCGGCTGTGGCAGGGGCGGCCGGCGAGCAAGCACGGCGTAGGAAGGTCTCCTCCCCCGCGCGGCCTCCCCTGCGCCCGCCCTCGAGCTCCACGGACGGCGCGCTCGCCACGAGGCCGCGCCGCCCCTCCGCCGCGCACGGGGAGGACACGAACGCACGGCGGGGTGGCGGCAAACCCACGGCAGGGCAGCGGAGGTGCAGCAGCAGACCCAAGGCGGGGCAACGGAGGCGCGGCGGCGGCGGCGCCCAGCATGGCCGCGCGGGGAATCAACGGCAGTAGAGCCGAGGTGGGCCAGCACGGATACAGCGGTTCTCCGCTATCCCGCTGAAAGGCCTTGTTTGGATCGGCAACGATTCTAGCACGCACACATCCCGAAAAAAGAATCTCGCATGCATGAAGCAATAAATGAAGTCAATTTGGAAAACCTTTTTAAAGATGGCTGTAACTTTTCGTGACGAATCTAACGGCGGTAATTAATCGACGATTAGCTACAGTGATGCTACAGTAACCATCCTCTAGTCGCGCGGTCAAAAGCCTCATTAGATCTTCAGGGTCACTAGCGCGGGGGTTCTGAAGTTGGTTTTGTAAACTGACTTTGTTTGACACCATAATTAATAGTCAAAGTTGTTACTATTCACTAGCGCTCCAAAACCAAACAAGGGACGTGTTTGGTTACGGTAGAAAATTTTTCGGCACGTTTTTCGAGAAGAGAATCTCGTATGCATGGAGTACTAAATAAAGTCTATTTGCAAAATTTTTTCAGAGACGGGTGTAACTTTTCGCGTTGAATCTAATGACTGTAATTACACGGGGGTTGTGGAGGTGGTTTTATAATTAGGCTTAATTTGATACTCTAAATTAGTGGTCAAACGTGCTACAGTAGTTTCATGGAATTTAACCAAACACGGCAAAGGCCAAAATAGCGTGAACGGGGTCGCCCGCTGCAAGCGATTTTACGCCAAAAGCGTACTGGAGGAGGGCGTCCAGTACGCCGGTGCGGATAGCCTCAGAGCCTGAGACATCCAGTCATTCGGAGCCCAGACCTCTGTGGGGCTTTTTTATTCTTTCTACTGCGTGGGCAGGCAAGAAAAGAATATGATATCTGTTTAACTTTAACTGTTATGTCGAGTGGATCCAGTATTCATCTTATCATGTGCCTACGTGTTTCTAGCTTTTTTGGGATTTGGCTACCCACCCCCATTCTCCGGCCAGGCGGCCGCCCGCATCATGCCATGCTACTTTCTCGTCGCTGCGCGGTTTGTTTAGCTTAGACATCTGTAGTGGCTGAACCGGTTTCTGATAATTTAGGTCCATATGGGCAGACTAACGAACGACCAATCGGTGCATGCACAATAAAGAAACGCTACCCATCCAATCTACTGCTAACACCGTACCATAGCTTCTGCTCGCATGTGCAATTGTCTATTGGAAATGAATCGACTCTCAAATACGACTCGACTTCTTTTTTTTCTCTTCTTCTTCAGGATTCGAATTCTCCCGTACAGTAGATGCATCGACTTCTTTAGTGCCAAATCGGATGAAGATTCCGTCCCCGGAGTAGGGATGCAAGCGGGGCGGGTTTCGCCGCAAACCCGCTGGACAAACCCGCGCCGCGAGCCCGCAAATCGCCGCAATTCAGCCCGCATGGGTGAAGCGGCGCTATGCGGCCTGCTAGCGGGGCCCAACAGCGCTGCGGAGCCCGCAAAACGAAAGGGCGAGGAGGCTGTGCGTCGTCCCCATCTGCTTGACTCCTCACATGCGCCGTCGCCGCCATCCACTTCCGCGCCGCCGCAGTCGCCATTCGCGGCACCGCCGCCGGTCGCTTGCGGATCCACCACTCTTGTTGCCAGCGGATCTGGAGGCTTCTTGTCTCATCCCCCTCTCGTCGCCGTCGAGTCTTCAAACCCCAATCGCAAGAACAGCATTGAATCAACGACAAGGGCAGCTGCGACGGTGTGCGCCTAAGTGTAAGATCTTCCTGAAATTTGGTGAAGATGTTTCGCCTACTGAATTTGTTGGTATTTGAGATGTAGGGGAGAAGAACCTCGGGAAGATTATCATGCCGGACTACTGGAAGGAAGGCCCCAGCGACACAAACGAGAGCTGCAGCTACAAACAAGGTTCTCTCCGAGAATAACAGGTCAGCTCTCAGAACGACCAATAGCTCTCAGAATAATAGTGTACATCTGCATGTGCAATGGTCGCCGGAATTCTGAATTGAAACGTTAGGAACTGCTTGAACTTATCTTCATGTATACGATTGTGTGGTATATCAGAAGGGACAATCGATGTTACTCATCAAAGGCATAAACTTCTCACGGGGAAGATATAAGTGTTAGAGATATTAAAAATCGCCTCGAGTTATCATGTATTCTTGAGATTTTTGCACCTTGCATTGCCTTTTGTCCAAGATGAAAGAGTGACTGAACGATCCAGTTCCCTTTATTACCCTTTTATTCTTCTTGCCTTTTTTGAGAGCGCTCGCCAGGGGTGATCCTGGCGATCGATCTCTCGACAGACGGAACTTGCCTTTTTTGGAAAGTTTTATTTTCTGCAATTTTCCATTTTAGGAAGTTATAATGTTATATACATAACTTTTGTGCATAATTTTTATATCCTAACTTTTTTGAGAATATATTTTCAGCGAAATTGTTGTTAGAGAAGTTTTGAACAAAACTTTTAGGCATAACTTGTTCTTATAATTTTTCAGAATAACTTCTTAGTGACCTTTCATCACAAGTTCACCATGAAAATAGTGCCAACGAAGCTTACGAGTAAAATTATAATGAAAATTTCTCCGCATAATTTTTCTAACACAACATTTATAAATAATTTATACAAGTAATCAACGTCATCGTAAATTTATACACATAACTTATGCCACACAACTTTATGCATAACTCTTTCTAGACAAAATTTTCAAGCATATAAATTTGATTAGCCATATAGCTAATGATTGTAGTTATCCACATGTTAGGCTGTCTCCAACAGCCGACCCATCACCATACCCAAACCCAAAATGGGTCACATACAGTGTTTTTGGGTAGCAAAACAAGCCTCCAACAGAACATGCAAACAAGAAACGCATTTTGCCTATCCGCCGAGGCGGGTGCGTCCCCTCTCTCTCCACGACGCAATCGGCGACCGCCGCTGCCAGGTCGGACCGCAGCGAGACGGCACTGCACGGAGCGGCCGGCGCGGTGATGAGCCCGCGGCGCGGCGGGGAGTGGGTCCGCGGCGGCGCTGCGAGAGCCGCCGGGGCGAGCTCCGCTCGGTCCGCCCGGTCACCGCGCAGCCGCGCAGGCGACCTCCGCCCGGCCGCCGCTCCCACGAGCACCGCCCTGCCGCATCCCAGGCGAGCGCTGCCCCGGCCCCACGCGAGCATGCGGGCCACCTCCGCCCGGCCGCCGCTCCTCGTCGCAGGCGGGCGCGCGGCGACCTCCGCCCGACCGCCGCTCCTCGTCGCAGGCGGGCGAGCGGCGAGCTCCGCCCGGCTGCCGCTCCCACGAGCACCGCCCTGCCGCGTCCCAGGCGAGCGCTGCCCCGGCCCCACGCGAGCATGTGGGTGACCTCCACCCGGCCGCCGCTCCCACGAGCGCCGCCCCGCCTCCACGCGAGGATGCGGGCGAGCTCCGCCCGGCCGCCGCTCCTTGTCGCAGGCGGGCGTGCGGACGAGCTCCGCCCGGCCGTCGCTCCCACGATTTGGGTTGGCCGCTGGGTGTTGGCTGTTGGAGAAGGGACGATTTGGGTGAGTGGGCATTTTGATGTAGAGGACCCATATGATGAAATGGGTCTCATATTTGATATTTGGGTTGGCATTGTTGGAGATAGCCTTAAATAAGGAAGGAAGGAAAAAAATGAAAAGAAAAGAAAATAAATGGAAGAAAATATTTGATGTAGTAATGATTTGTCTATAGTAATGATTGTAGCTACCCACATGTTGAGAAGTGAAACTAAATAATACTCCCTCCGTCCTGAAATATAAGTCATCCTGGGAGTATTTTACTGTGTCCAGATTCATAGAATGTTTAATGAATCTGGACATACAGTTTGTCTAGATTCAAAGAATGTTCAATGAATCTGGTAAAATATCAGAATGACTTACATTTCAGGATAGAGGGAGTAGAAAACTAAAGAAAAAAGGAAATAAACTGCATGCACACTAAGGTAATCAAGTGGGAAACATCCTAAAGGTGGGCCCACGGAGCAGAGCGCGTCAGGCGCAGCGCATGCGGATCGCCCACCAGCAGCAAATCCAGCGGGCGATGGCTGAATTGGATTTGCGGATTTTACCTTCGCCCGTGACTTCCATCTCCAACGGTCGATTTTTTGTGCTCTCACGTGGCGGGATTCACAACCCACTACTCACCTCTTATTATTGCCTTCCTCTGATCCCGCAGCGACCCCACGTTTATCCTTCTTCCCGCTCCCCCTCAGATATATCCCTGCGCGCGCCTTGCTCCTTCTCCTTCCTCTTGCACCGGCGCGGCGGCCGTGGGGAGCTCTGCCCGCGGCGCGTCGGCGGCGAGCCCCGGGGTAGTGGTAGTGTTTTTTTCTTTTTTTTTGGATGCAAAGTTTTAAAAGAAAATTCCCAAATTAAAAAATTACCGAAGTTTTTTTTTGTTTTTTGAATGCAATTTTTTTACCTTGAGTTTTTTTGGATGCAAAAATATTTTTAAATAATTTTTTTTATTCTGACGCAAATTTTCCATCTTAATTTTTTTCCAATTTGTTTCTCAAAATTTTCTGTCACCTTTTTTTCAAATTTTTTTCTTGAAAAATTTTCCTCAAACTAGAAAACGACAAAAAACTTACTAAAATAGGAAAAAACGAATGGTCGGAAAATCGACCGTACGGAACTCCTCCATACGGTCGACCGTAAACTAGACAGCGCCAAAAAAGAGAGAGGTTTGTTAAACAATATAACGTTACTAACAAGAGCTCTAACACACTCCTGAATTATATCAAAAGATAGGCGATTCTGACCTATCCTAACATCCTGTGGCGGAGCTAGAAATGAGCCGTAGGGGGGCCGTTTTGCTTAACTTATAAACATATATACTAGCAAGCTGTTGTAAAAAAAATTCGTCTTTCATCGTATTGGTATTGCGCAGTCCTATTTTGATGATCTTCAAGGTAGAAAAAGCACACTCAATGCTCCCTGTTGAAACTGGTAGAGTGAGAAGGAACCGAAGCAATCTATTATTCAAGTGTGCCAAAATCTTGTACTGCAAAGACATCAAAACCACTTCTTCTCTTTATATTCTTACTAGAAATGAAGCAAAAGAAGACAATATGCTCGGTGATTGCTCTCTGAATACTCTAACAAAGAAGGAAAATCACTGAACCAATTAAACTTGAAATAATGCTATGAAACTGCTCTGTATCGTTTACAAACATTCAGCCTCAGTATATAAAAAGTAAAGAAACTCTAAAGAAAACATAAAAAAGAAACACTCAAAACTAACAAAAGCATCGCCATTTCATGAATGGGCGAATATAATCCAGATATTCTCGCTAAATTTTTACCTAGCATCTATCTGTGTTGGATAGAGAGCCACATGAGACGAGGGATATCGTCGTCCCTGCCCCTGCACCTTCGCTAGCTTCTTTAGACGTGGTCAGCTTCAGGAAGGTTGCAGAACATGCATGAGGATGGCAAGATACATTGAGAAGAAGGAAAACAAGAGGGAAAAGCCTTCCTTTCGATGTTGACAATACTATTTGGAAGATAAGAACAAGAAGCAAGAAGAAATGGTTGGATTAAACTTTACTCCATGTGTGCTAAGATGGATTGCCGCATCATCACAATGTGGGCCTGTGGGCAGCACTCATCTGCATGGGTTTAGAGTTTAGGGTTTAGGTTTCAGGTCATAACACCAACCGGTATTAAATAATGGTATTTAGTACCGGGTGGTGTTATGATCCGGTACTAAATGGTTACGGAAAGCACTGTGCTATAGAACCGATAGTAAATTGGTATTAGTACCGGATTTAAAGCAACCAGTACTAAATGTAGGTGGACGAATGACTTTTTTTTCTAATAGTTTTACTTGCGGTTCAATTAAACTCTCTCGACGACCACGATCCTTGATGGATCCAGAGACTGCCAGAGAGGGCGCCATGTTTTGTACCGGCATGCACCCATGGAAGAAGGCAAAACAAAGCTTCTGGGTCATAGTTTGATCTCGTGATTCAGTGATCTCTCTCTCTCTCTCTCTCTCTCTCTCTCTCTCTCTCTCTGCTTATTCAGGCGGCTACTTACGAGGTGTGATCGTCGTGCTGCTACCGCGTTTAACGAAAGAGCTGAAATCGACACCACTGCTTTCCAGCTCAAGCACGAACACACACGAGCATGGAGCTACCACCGGCTTTCAGATTTCGGCCTCACCAATGGCACGCAGAAATATCTGGACATGCAAAGCCGCACCGCCCGCGTAATCTAGTACTGGATATGGTAGGTGGCAAAAAAAAAAAAGACTAAAGAATCATGCCACATCCATCATCGTCTGCTCAATTCGCCTTTACGCGACGAACCCTCCTTATTATACTGTCCTTGAACTTGAACGAGTCAAAAGTCAAAACAACAAGTAGTGGTTTCCTGTCATCCGTCCAGCTCCGGCGCCTGTCAATCGAATGATCAGCCGGGAGCTCGGGCGGGTAACCTCGTCGCGCACTAGCCAAAAGCGGCTTTCCGGGACCTGAGAGATTGCGCCCCTGCTCCGGCGAGGTGGCGAGCCCCCGTTGGCCGGGCCGACGGAAAGCTCGAGCTGTCTGTGCTTCACAGCTAATCTCTAGCCGGGAGTTGAGCGGGCAGGGAAACGCGTTCCCGTCACGTCGCGCTCGCGTCGGGCCGGGAATGTTTTCACCAACTCCGGCCGCGCGCCGCCCCGGTTTTTTTAAACCCCTCCCGGGATACTTCGCTTGAACACGCACGGTGCTGCTAGGAGCCCAGTACCAGTCTGCTGGCCAGGTATTACCCTCTAGCTGATCATAGCATCATCATTGCAAACCTTGCCAAGCTGCCGTCACTTGTGCAGCAGCTCGTGCGTACTACCAGCCTACCACCAGCCGTGGTTGCAGCATCGTCGTTCTAGCCACGCTTCTCGTGTGAGCGCTGGGTGCAATGTAGTGGGCGTGTCGTGCTGGTTGGAAGTGATCGTGATGGAGCAGCAGCGGAGCCGGAGGCCGGAGGAGCAGAGGGCGGGGCCCTCATGCGGGCGGCGCGCGCGGGCGGAGACGCGGCACCCGGTGTACCGCGGGGTGCGGCTCCGCGCGGGGAAGTGGGTGTCGGAGATCCGCGAGCTGCGGAAGCCCAGCAGGATCTGGCTCGGCACGTACCCGACGCCCGAGATGGCCGCCGCGGCCTACGACGCCGCCGCGTCGGCGCTGCGGGGCGCCGGCGCCGCGCTCAACTTCCCCGACGCCGCGCGGTCGCTCCCGGCGCCGGCCTCCGCGTCCCCGGAGGACGTCCGGGCCGCGGCCGCCCAGGCGGCGGCGGCGATGGACGGCCGCCTCCGTCATCGCGAGCCGCGCGGCGACGGCGGCGGCGCGGACGACGCCATGGCGATCGTGGACGAGGACGACCTGTTCGAGATGCCGCAGCTGATGATGAGCATGGCGGAGGGGCTGATGATGAGCCCGCCAGCGCTGGGCCCCGCGGCGGCAGCGGCGTCGATGGAAGCCGATGAGGAAGGGGTCAGCCTGTGGGATCACTCTTGATGCTCTGGCTGGGGACGACGACGCTTGCCGTAGTGGGGAAGGTGGTGGTGTAAGATGGGGGAGGACGCGCGCCAGCGCCATGACCTCGTGCTGGCGAATGAAGCGTGCGCGTTGGATGACACCTGATGTGCGTGGACAGAGGAATATGTGCTCCTGGCCTCCTGGGGGCAACATCTACGTTGTGCGAGACGCGCTTGTACGTACGTTTTGTAGCATGGACGTGACATGCATGGATGATGCAGACACGACAGACGCACACTGATACACACGTATGTCACAAGTTCATCGCATTTGTAGCAGTTCACGAAACCCTTTTTTCTTCGACGCGTCTCCAACATCTACGACCTATCCCACTGCAAATTCAGTTCAACTAACATCAGGCCTACCATAATATTATAATAAAAGCGAATGCAAATTTCAGTTCTATGTAAGGTCATCAGCGCATTCATCCTTGCACATTAGTACCGGTTAACTTTTGATCCGATACTAAAGTCGCCCCGGGGTCATTTTGGTACCGGGACCAAATTTAAATGTCTCCTAAGCTATTTTAGTACCGGTCCAAGACACCGGCAGGTACTAAATGTCGCCTTTTAGTCCCGGCTGGTGTTTTGGTCTGGTACTAAAATGGTGCGATTATTTAGTACTGGATCAAGACACCGGCCGGTACTGAAAAGTAACTTTTAGTACCGGACGGTGTCTTGGGCTGGTACTAAATGATCCTCTATGGGTTACTTCAAAAGGAATGCATCTCCAACTAATCACATGTGATGCATAGGTGAGATGGTAAGGAAGCTACGCGTGAGGCCGGAGATCGTAGGTTCGAATTCTCGTGACCGCGCATGCATATTTGATGCATAAAAAATTTGCATGACTTGCGAGTCCTCCGCGGTCAGCCACTCGGTACTAAAGAGGGGTTTCTGACCGGTACTGGTGTTCGTTTTTCTAGCAGTGTAATGGTGGATGGTCAGGCAAAGATCAGAGGTCCATCGGCATGGTTAGCGGCCTCCATTGCATTTATGTGGCATGTAATGAGTTCTATTGTACATAAGTGAACTTCAACCCGTTGCATTTATGTGGCATGTATATGAGTTCTATCTGTTGTACATAAGTGAACTTCAACCCGTTTCATTTATGTGGCATGTATATGAGTTCTATCTGTTGTACATAAGTGAACTTCAACCCGTTGCATTCAGTGGCGGAGCCAGAAATTTCTCATAGAGGGGGCCGGCCCAACATATCGATATAATCTGATGGCTAACAAATAAGAATATAATATATATTCTCGACAAATTATTCACCACTCATAACTCGTATTAGTACGAGAGTATTGGCTACCAAATAACATAAACCAAGACAAAAAAATAACAAGAAAAAACTGAATGATTTAGCGTACACAAGCCATAGATTAGCAATATCACGAGTCACTAGCTCGCCGCAGCCTACATGATTAGGACCTATGGAGGACTAGAGTTGGAGGCGGCATCCAGCCAAGGTGTTCAGCATCCAGAGCAGCCGAGCACGCTTGGAGGCCGGATGGTCGTAGCAAAGTGAAGCCGTGGGTGGTTTGTCGTCTATCGTGTGCATCGATACATGAAGCCATCGTGCAGTAGAATTAGGGATTTGGGGATATTAAGGGCGGCCTATAACCCTGGTGAGGCACATGCAAGTGAACAAAAAGATTGATCGCTTCGGTCTATGTTCACTGTAACTACAACATGAATTAGCTTGTCTATTGTATATGTAAGGTGATGCAAAATTCTAGTTTTTCTAGGGTTAATTAGGAGCTTAACCATGCTCTGTAACTTGTATTGGGTCAACAACAACTGTATTGGGTCATTGACACTTTCAAATAGAGGTAAAAAATGTTTTGCTGCGCCGTTGAGGGGGGCCACGGCCCCTGCTGGCCCCCCCTTGGCTCCGCCACTGGTTGCATTTATGTGGCATGTATATGAGTTCTATCTGTTGTACGTAAGTGAACTTCAACCCGATATGAAACTGCTCGGTACCTATGGATATGTGTAGTGTTATGTGGTACCATGGTGTATATCTTCAAATAAATTGTGGTACCATGGTTGAAATTTCAACATTTTTTTTATGATGTACCATGTTCAGTTGAACGAGCTGGCACATGAAATTTTTTATTTCTCTTGATATTGCTTCTCATGAGCTACATCTGTGTACATGTGTTCTTCATATGCTGTACCACAGTGTACAAGAGAGGGAGTATCTAATGGTACCTGATTTGATTTGCCTAACTATGATTTACTTTTATGTATCTGGTATTTTATTGCACAAGAGAGGAATCGGCTATGAATGATTGTTATTTTATTTTATTGGTGTGGGGTGGTTGAGAACATTGTAATTTTTTAAGTTTTGAACGAGTGGCTCATATTGAGCGGAGAGTTCAATGATGCAGCTTTTGTCATTACCATGTGCAGCTTTGTGTCGCTTTGTGTCAGTTCTTTTTGTACCGCCTTGTTTTAAGAAAAAATCGAATACAATACAAATACATGTGAATATGACAAGAATACACATATCTCGAGAGTCCTTCAGCAAACCTGATAAGTTCTACCGGAGCTGCAGGGTGTAAAGATCATTTTGCTGGCACGACAGAAGCCGAGCGATGCAAATCACATTAGCCGCAGCTCCAGGGCATCGCTAGGCACAACCATGATGTATGTCATCCACATGCATGCAGATTTAAAATACAGAAATCTATAACTATTAAACTGACAGTTTAAATTTAGGTTGCACCATTAGATTTCTTATGACAAAATCTTCAATGACCATACTTTCCTATATTACACAATATTTTTAAATTATTTTTAATACTAAATAATTAATTTCAACTACTCGGAACAAAAGTTTTAACAACACGAATAAATATTTATTTTATACAAATAAAAAAATTAAACATGTCGAACAAATAACAATATACTACGAACAAAATATTAACATCGTGAATATTTAAATTTTATCTAATAAATAACAGAAAATGTATACACGAACAAATTAGTGAGCATCAACAAACAATTTAGACTACAAAGAGAGCAAATAATTTTGCACAGCGAACAAATTAGTTACATGTAGATAAATAATTTTATATATATAAAGAGAAAATAAATAAAGAGAATGAAATAACTAAATAATTTTGTTGTTGTAGCATGTATGCATCTGCCAGTATTATAACATGCATGCACATGCACAATAAAGTTACTTGCTGTATGTGCCCAACGAAAATATTTTTGGGCCGAATTAATCCAATAGGCCTACTAATTGCCTTCAGTCGATAAATTTGTGAATCGTCGCCTGAGCTATATCCATGCGGGAACCCAATGGGAATCGCAAGGCCCAACGAATTTCAGGCTACGTGGTCGGGCTGCCCTGGAGCCTTCCCGTGCCGGTTGTTGTCGGAGATTAGCCCCCCAACAGTACGTCTTCTAGCACCGAATCAATTATTCCCATCTCGATCCATCCCGCCTCGATCCGATCTAGGGTTCGTCGGCCTCCGACGGCATGGATCACCAGCTGTCGCCGTCGATGGAGACCCACCCTCCTCCAGCGGTGGCCCTGGTCACCGTCGTCCTCCGCCCTCGCAGTGAGGCCGCGCCAGCTCCTGCTCTGACCTGACGACCACAACCTGCCTGCGCCCCCACCCCTATGCTGCAGTGTTGGGAATCGAGGTGGCCCTAATACCCACCATTTAGAGACCCACATCTAAGACACACCAACTCACTTTAGAGTCGATTAGCTTTTTCAATTTCTAGTTACTTAGTTTATAAGGTTCTTTCAACGGTAGAGCCGCTTTCTTGCTTCCGGGTGGCAGAGCCTACCAACAGATGAAGCTGGCTTTCAGGAGGCAGATCCTTCCTATGATGAAGCCATAAACCATTTGTGATCCTGGATGGCAGAGCCAGCCTACGATAGATCACAACTTATACACTAAATACTTAAAAACTGGGAGACTAACACTCTACAAGGAACTCAATCCTTTATTCACAAAATTGATACAACACGAGATGACACTTATACTCTTTATGTGGTTATCCTACCATGACATCACTACACTATATGACAACCTTCTACACTCTTCTATATCTCTAGAGTTTTCTCCATCTTTATTCTATCATATAAATATCTTTTCTCTAGAGAATTCTACACTTCACCATGAAGCATGATAACTATTACTCATACTTGCTCTCCACTCTTCTACAACATTCTTACCTAGGCATGATCTTATCCTCATGCATTGCAAAGTTAGTTTCTTGTAAGTTCCACAATCTTTTAGAATGTTCCAAGTATGCATTGCATATTTCAACATGCAACTTTTACGCCCTCTGCTCCTGGTCTCTGGTCGGATCTCCTGCCAGAACTTGTGGTCCAAATTGCTTCCTGCCTCCGCCCCCTCATGTGAAGACGTGGAAATGATGTGTAGCGTCTGTCGTGCATGGAGGGTGGTGATCCCATCTTCTCAAGAGCTATTTCAAATGAGTTGGGTTGAAATGAGTTTAATAGGTTGGGTTTTGATATGGATTGTGTTTGGGTGGGTTCAAATGTGTTGGATTAACTAATGGGGCGGTGTGGAGCGGGTTCTATGTAAATGCAGATTGGGGTGAATTGGGGTGGGCTGAAGGGATACTTTATGCAAAATAGTATGGCTATATAAATGTCGATCCAGTAAGAGCCGGACCATAAAAATAAAACCTCACGTTCACACTATAATGTTATCAAAATTGACAGAAATTTGTTGAAAATGACTCGGTATGACAGAAATGGCCAACACCTATTTGTTTGTGAGGGGCAGTTATACTTCACTGAAATATTTGATCTGCCAGATACTGAAGAGGGGGTTGGTGTTCGCTTGTTTATCATCCAAAGATCCAGTGATGGAGTGTATTCAGTTCTACCAATATCTAGTATTGGCCAGTACTCTCTATACATTGGAGCAAATCAGTCATTTGTCTTGCCAGCCCAAGATCCTCTAATTAGACGTCATTCCAATACCTTGTATGTTGAGGATTTCAGCAGCAAAATCCGCAATCCTCGTGTGCTTGGCCTTGAAGCAATAGTTATTCCATACCCAGATAATCTTGCCGTTGATATCGAAGAGTGACTACCAGGTGCATGGGTTGGCATGCCCGAGCAAAAGAATGTTCAGAATCACTGTAGGGGCAATGACTGCTGGCGTTTTTGGGATTAGAGCCTAGGCAGAATAGAATGAAGAATATCTTTGAGAATGTAGTTTGCTACAATAGTCTCTACCAGATGTATGAGTTGGCACACCTAAACAGTAATATGTTGTGAATCGTTGCATGGGCAATGGATGTTCTCACTTTTGGAATTAGAGCCTAGGAAGAACAGAATGAAGACTATCTTTTTTAATTGTAGTTCGCTGAAATTTTGTCTTGAGTTCTTAGTCAATGACACTTTGGTGGAATTTATTTTTGCGGTTGCTTCTCTTTTTTTTTTTTTGCTGCTGATTTGGGGCCATATGACACCTTCTGTTTAAATACAACTAGGAAAAGTAGGCTATCGAGTAGGCTACGAGGATGGTGTCAAATTCATGTTTTCCAAAAAGACATTTTTTCCCTTAGAGGAGCAGTTAGCGTGAAGCTAATTTTGATGCATTTTTTTTATTGAACCATGATTTTGTAATTAGTACTGGAGAAAATAAGCTAGTTGTGTCAGGAACTTCCTTCTGAATTCATATTGTCACTTTATAGAGTGCAGAAGCTCCTAATAAGATTCATGTTTAGAATATGTTTGAAATGCATGAACTTCAATTTGCTTATAATTACTTTAAAGTTAAGTTCCTGCAGGATTCAGAAATCTGTCTACACTAGAGGAAATTTCATGCAGAATTATCATATATAGTATTGCACCCTCGATTTATTAGGAATTATTTGAGCAGCGGTAGAGTTGTTTGTTTCCATTCGTAAAATTCTTGTTTTGCTCCCCTGCTCATTTAGCTATCACCGATATGCGCTATGATGTGGCATCATCTTTGACTTTTGGATCAAGACATGGTGAAATATGGGCATTGGTTGGTTGTTTTAAGTTTTGTCTGGTGCAAAGTTGGAGGCTGCTATCGAGCTTCATCCTTGGCATAAGTCCTTATTTATTCCCTTATGCATTATTGACTACGGATAGCTAGCTTTCTTTGTGTATCTGACTGGAGTTTGTTATTGTAGATGGATCTGGCTTCCCCTCTTAAACTCCCTGCAAGATCAATCCAAATATCATGATAGTTCAGGTTTCAATTCTAATTTTACAAGAATAGTTTTTGCCTCCAGTATAACTAATAATACTTTTGATGTAGTTTTTTGTGTGATAAGGATGTTGTTACTACTTTTGTTAGTTGTTAATTACCTCCTAGTTTGTAATAATATCCATGAAGAACACTTGTTTTCCTGAAGTCATTTAATGAAATAATTCATATCAGCTTAATATATTGCCATATCGCACTAGGCTACAGGATATAATTAGGTACTTTGATTTGATTTGTTTACTTTGGCTCTTGTGGATATCATTCCCCGCAAATTTGTATGTATTGTAATCCATTGAAAATGGTAGGCTGAATTCTACAAAAAATTTGCTTCTGCTATGTCTTTGTGTGATCGTATTGTTCAAGTTTTTTTTTGCATCTTTGCCTTCCCTTCTATCTATGACTACACAATGCGCAACTATTTGAGTTTTTATTGCCTTTCATGTGTTTAATTATATATTCTTGTACATTATGCCTCATTTCTATATTCGTGTATTATAATTTCTTCAGTTCCAGGGATTAGAACTGAAAGTTTTTTCCCTATGTACTGTCTAGTGTGTTTCTTATACTGAAGTATATTTTATAATGAGGTCTATGGTACTATAGTTGTGTTTCGCTAAATTTACAAGGTTCATAGGAGGGGGAACCCAGACTTAGTGGGATGTGACATATGCTATTCATGTTTTGTATATGATCATACTTTTGAATAAGATCTGCGGGGCACGGTGTCGTGGTGGGTTGCTGCAAGTTTGTGGCGCTCCCCTGCTTGTGACCTGATCAATAATTAATCTAGATATAGGTTGATAAAATCTGTTATTCATTTCACTTGAATGGGAATTAGCTAGTTGTGTGGTTAATCTATATATATTGGCAGTTGGGTGTGTTCTATACAAAACACCTATCTCGAGCACACGCAAGGGAACCGTAGACAGGCAAGTGAAATCCAATCCATGAAATAAATTCACTTCAATGCTGGACTAGGGACATGGAGTTACACATGGGCCCAGCAAGCTGTGGTGGATTTCTTGCGTGAAAGATGCATAATTTTCTTTGTTGATGCATGGCACATTTGAGCTACATGTATCCTTGCAGTTTCATGTCATATGGCAGATTAAGTATGATCTTTCCTGCATGTAGGATTTGAGATACCTCAATTCTGTGTCATGAACATATCCACTTAAATGGGGATCTTGGATTGCTCACATTCTTCTCCATGAAGCTCTCAGACTAGCTAAAAAGTCCATATTTGGGGATGTTTCTTCTCTGGAAAAGGGTGTTTCCATTTTGCAGTGGTTGAGTATACGGAATTTCTAAAGGTTACACCCATTTCACACGTTCCTAACATGCAACATAATTTATTTTTTGGCATATTTATGCCCAATATTTCATGTTAAAATAGTACTACAGAAGGTTGTAATTGTAACCCATTTTGGGCATGTCTGTTAAAATTGCAGATTTGAATTTTGCACAGAACAATAGGAGTGAACTCAATGGCATAGAACAAGAAGCATGTCCAAAATCGGGTCAACTGTTCCATCAGTAAAAGCAAAAACTGAAAAGTCATCAGTTAGAAAATAAATTTATCATAATACTAGACAAACAAGTTTCTAACCCAAAAAGAAATAGAAAATTGTAACAATATAACACCATACAAATTTATATAAAAATTATAACAAGGACACAAAAAGGTATACCGCTTAAAATCTAGTAAATCACTAGTGATTTTTATTCAAAACTAATCTTTATATAATCAGCCTAGAATACGTTTTATACCACGCTAGTCTTGCTTTTATGTCATCTGTATACTAGTCTGGTGCATTCCTCCAAGAGCTATTTTCCTAACTGACAATCTACCGGAGCTGGCAATAATGTTGAGCAATACTTTGCACATGTCAGGTTTTTTACAACCTGTAGCTAATAATGTCAAAAGTAAACAACAAGCTAAGAACGAAAATTGTTTAACTGTCCACCCATCCTTAATCCCTATCAACTAGCAACTTACAAAGCAATAGAAACATGCAGTGGTGGTCCGTACTATCACAAAGTATGCAGTCAAAGAGAAATAAGCAATGGCAACAGTGCAATCACACATTTGTGCTGCCTAGGCAGTTTCAGATTGCAACACAATCAGTAGACAGAACTGAGCCAGGAAGAAGGAAGTCTTATACTATATAATCCTCGTGCAAAACCAGGATTCAAATTTCTTCTCACCTATTGCATGAAGGGAAGGTTATTAATGGCACTTGAATTCTGCAACCTACATCTGCAGACAATCTAATCTATTTTGGAATTACAAACATAAGCCACAAATGTTCCCAGGTCCATTTTGGCATGACATGAATATTTATAGAAAATGAGAATCTAGCGAAAATTAAAAGAAGAGACAAAAAGTTGTAGTTATGGTACATCAAAATTGGAAAAGCACGAGTGTTGTAACATATATGTGTATATCACCTTTAAGTTTCCAGACACATAAATCTGAAAAAGTAGAAAAAATATATTGGAACAATATTGAAATTAAAAATTCCTCTTGTTGTAATTTTAGTATATATAATGACCATGCAATTTTTTTCGTAGCACAATCCTAGCTGATTGCTACTATTAGAGATCCGTTGGTTAGCATACTATTCGCCATTCAAAAAAAGAGGAATCTTCCAATCATAAAAGAGAAAAGGGCTTAGCTACTATAGACCTTCTACGCTCTTGGTGCAAATCGGTTCTACAAATTGGTTCCTCATCTAGCTGACACACCTAAGAAAATGGGGAAAGCTGAGATAAATTCATGCTTATCTGTTATCTCACATAGTTTATTATTGTATCATGTAGATAATTAAAGGGACAACAACACATGTCACATCTCAAGTAAGTTCATTTAATGAGACTAAACCCAGTGACACCATATCCAAACTCTTTACACTTTCCATCTGACATACACTGCAACTACACTATAAACTGCAGTGATCCTTTTTGAAATTCCTATTGTAACTGCGTCATGTACATGAACATTCTTTCTTGGCATATTTCATTTGTGGGAAACGAGTTGGCTGAAAAGTACATGTACATGGAAAAGACCCTCTAAATTGGGAGAAATAAAAAAATGGATTTCCTTTTATGCTAACGTAAACTATTTACTTCTTTTTTCTTCTGGAAGTCGGAAACAATCCATGAGGTTGGTGTCTGTAGGCTTACTTCCGCAAAGTTATCGGTGCAAACGCTAGATCAATTGGTCTTGCTGTGCGCTTGGCACCTGCCGGCTAGAGTCAGGGTTTTAAATCTCGACCGGAACCGGTCCGGAAACCGCGGTTACCAGTCAAATCGGTCCGGACCGGTTCCAGTTCCGGTCGGTTTCAAACCGGCCCAAATTCAAAATTCAAATTTGAATTTAAAAAAATAAAAAATTCTCAAAAAATTCCTAAAAATACTTCAAGTTACGACGAATCTAATGGTGTCAAATTTTTTCAAATATTCATTCATTTAGTATACTTTGCGAGCATTTGAAGTTAAACAAAAAAAAGAGTGCATACAAAAATATACAAAAATAATGTAAAACATGTTATACATTGTATTAATGTAAAAGTAGTATAAAAGAGGGTTGGAGGATTCATTTAGGCTAAAACATGTTATACAAATATTCATTTAATATACTTTGCGGGCATTTGAATTTAAATCAAAAAAGAAAAAAATTGAATTTGGCCGGTTACCACTCAAACCGACCGGTTGCCACTCAAACCGGACCGGTTTACCGGTCTAACCGGTCGGCTAACCGGTGGAAACCGGTTGAACTGCCGTTTTTTGTTTGAAATTTGAATTTGGCCGGTTTTTTCCGGTAACCGGTCAAACCGGTCCGGTTTACCGGAACCGGCGGGCGGCGGTTCGGTCCGAATGGTCGGTAAAAAAAAAACCTGGCTAGAGTTAGCCAATTAGGCATACAACCAGGCAGCCAGCAAAGTTCTTCATTTTTAACAAAAATGGAGAGACCAATTACAAATATTAAGGTTTTACACACGTGATCCGAAACAACTTAATGTTTGTACAACATTGACAAGTCTTCACGAGTGGGTTCTTAAGTAACGTATGTAGACATTATCAAGATTAAACTACTTTTATAGTCCAATACTGGACATTTGCACTTGAAACTTTTGACTATATATTATCAGGGGGAACTGACTACATAGCTAGACTAAAAGTTCAGCACAACATCTCCACGTATATGCATAGCTGCATCCGAGGGTTTTTTACATGTGTGGCAAGTGCAGTTACAATTATCTGCTGCCATAGTTTCTTCTGAGGCCTAAGATCTTCAGCACAGCTACCCACCTATAAATAAGATCCCTGAACACAATAATACAGAATTCATATAAAGGATAGCTCAGAAAGAGAAAAAAATCCAAACAGTAGAAATGTGGAGCTTATTTTAGGCTAACTATCTTGAAACCTAACAAGAATTAATATTAATTTTGATGTACTTCAGAATTTATAGAACGCAAAGCTGTGTTCAAGTACTAGAACTTGAGGGATCAAGTATCACTGGACTAAAGTCTGGAACCTGGTTCTAAGAGCAAAGCTAGCAAGTTATCACAGTGGAAAGAAAAGAGTTCAGTTTAATATCAACTTCAACAATCAACAGACCTGATCATACATCAGGACAAGAATTGATATCAATTTTGATGTACTTCAGAATTTACAGAACCCATAGCTGTGTTCAAGTACTAGAACTTGAGGGATCACGAGAGTATATAGTCTGGGGCCAGGTTCTAAGAGCAAAGCTAGCAAGTTATCACAGTGAAAAGAACAGAGTTCAGTTTAATATCACCTTCAACAATCAACAGCAACAATCAACAGACCTGATCATACATCAGCACAAAAATTATTAACCCCTACTACAAGACTAATAAAAGGAACTTCATACATACATTTACTTCATCTGCCAAAGCACTTGCACCTAAACAGGAAGCGGTAGCTTCGGTAACATTATGCCATCTACAGTTACATCCTATAAATTGGGAGGAACATATTGAGTTCTGCTAAACAAAGGCCCTATAACATGATAATTTTTTTTCCAGCACAAGAAGTTACTCAGGGGAAGGAAAAAAAAGAGTGAGGAGCAAGAAGAAATGTTTCTACCATCACTAATCAATGTCAGAAACTAAGAGCAAAAATGTTTAATCACCTGGATATAAGTTCTTATACATTGTAGACAAAATATCTAGGACCAATGCTAGAGCATAGTTCAAGGACCAAAAATGATCTGTATGCGCAGGAAAGTTTTCATAACTAAATTTTCGTAGCAGCAGCAGCCTAGCAGCACATAAGCACACTGAGGAACCAGCTGAGCAACAAAACAAAAGGACGGAGAACCCCAACCAGGAAAAATGGAGCCGCAGCCAGCAGAGCACAGATCCGGTCGGGGCAGGGGTGGCAGAACAGATCCCACAGCCAGAGGCAAGTCCCAGGCTTCGCTTGTTGGCGAAGCACCCAGCCAGCAACGTCGCTACAGAACATGTTCTTAGACCATGCCAACCCTTCACTCTGATTGTGGCTCAAATCACTAGCTGAATCAGACAACGGCCGTTCTATAGATTGGGATAGCAAGCTCAATTTCAACTTGTTCTAGCAGTTTAGTTACTAATCCGGAAGAGGTAGGCCGCACAATCAGATGCTAAAACAGAATCAACCACCCCAAAGTCACCGGCACACTAACGAACAAATGCAGCGGCTTGCTGCTTCCAGGAAGAGGCGGAACGCGGCATTTCTGATCGGTTATTCTCACGATTGGAGAGATAGAGATGTGCAGAACTAGTTCTTGACTTCTGGTTAATTCCATTGATGCAGTTCATGGTTGAAGACCAAAATGATGCCCCTGTTCTTGTATTTGATGCAGAATTTTACATCTTTCTTTGCAAACGTCAGCACCAGAGAAGTGCCAGGATGATGTGGAAAAACAAGAAACAGAAAACTGCTGTTGTTGTCCCTTTTCTGTGATCGTGTTTGGATCCAAGGGCTAGAACTATTTGGGCTAGAACTAATTAGCTCAACCAAATAGTTCTCTAATAAAATAGCTCTTGATATGTTTGAATCCAAGAGCTATTTATCCTTTAAAGCATCTTTTCCCAATCATTGGAGCCCTATTACCTCTCTTGCTACAGTGAGCCCCACCTAAAATAGCTCAAATAATCACCATTTGGGTGTGGTAGTTTTTTGAGGTAGGCTATTTGCAAATAGTCAAGAACTAGCCCTTATGTTTGGAGATTTTGGGCTATTTTGAACTACTTTAGTCTAAAATTAGCTCTAGTCCTGGGATCCAAACACGCCCTATGTCGATTCTAAAACTTAGAAAATGACTGGTAGGCAAAGTGCTTCAAGATCAACCAGTTGCTGTTGCCAACAGGATTTTAGGGGCATGGTGTTCTTCTGGCTCAAACTCTAGAGCAAAAAATGCGGATAACGTGTTTAGAGCAGGGTTAATAATTCCGACCGGTCCGGTCAAACCGCCGCCCTCCGGTAGCGGTTTACCGGACCGGTTTGACCGGAAATCGGTGGAAACCGGTTGAATTCAAATCCAAATTCAAAATCGCATGTATAATCGGTTTGGACCGGTATACCGGCCGGTTTGACCGGTTTGAATTCAAATCCAAATTCAAAATCGAATGTGTAACCGGTTTGGAACGGTTTACCGGCCGGTTTGACCGGTTTACCAAGTGGGTCTTAATGGGCCGTCTCATTTTTTTCCTTTTGTTTTTTGGTTTAACTTTAAATGACCGAAAAGTATGTTAAACGAACGAATTTTTGAGAAAATTTGACACCATTAGATTTGTCGCACCTTGAAGTAATTTTAGGAATTTTTTGGGCATTTTTTCATTTTTTGAATTCAAATTTGAATTTTGAATTTGGGCCGGTTTGGTACCGGCCCAAACCGGAACCGGGCCGGACCCAAACCGGACCAGTTCCCACCGGTTTTGTAAACCCTGATTTAGAGTAGAGTATTCAAATGTAAATGAGAGACACAAAATTAGAGGAGAATCCATACTAGTGTTTCTGTTGATTTCTTTATACATGTTCTTTATAGATGTATAACTGCTCACACCCTTTAGGGATTAGTAGATCACAAATAAATTGTTTTCTCCATCTGGTGTCTGCTCTGGCCGAATACCAGCCGCGCGGTGCCATACATACAAATTAAAACCAGCCAGCGAGACACGTTGTGAGGAGAGGAGGAGCACTTGGCCCGATCATTGCTCGACGCTTGGAGCGCCGCGGCCATGGATGGACCGCGCGGGCCGGGCCGGGGAGGCAGCGCGTAGTGGCGACCTTAAAAGCGCCCTGGTTTTCCTCTAAAAAAAAAAAGCGCCCTGGTTCCATGCCATGCCGGCGCTGCCGCTGCCCGTCCGCACACGGCCACGCCCACACCGCTCCTGCCCCCCGGTGGCGCCGCTCCGGTTCGAGTCGAGTTGGCCGGCACGCGCATTCAAATTTGAAAAAAAAAATGGACGGAGAACAGAGCACGTTCGAATAGGCTGCTGCTTCTTCTTCACGTTTTTTTTGTTGGAATTTTACGGTAGGAGCACTGCTCATTCATATTTCTTCTCCACTTTCGACTAGCTGTGTTTAGCATCTACTAGAAGTTTGATGAGAGGAGACGATGGGTGGACGAAACCACCGGGGAGACAGGCGGCGAACCGTGCTGTGGTCCAGGGGCCGGCACTGGCCGGGATTACCAAAAAAAAAAACGGCACAGCTGGAGCGCGAATCTTGATTCTTGAGGGAGGCTAAACAAAGCCGGGCGCGGTACGACATGCTACTGTATTTGATTCTCCCTACGTGCGCCAGCCAGCTGCAGTCGACTCGTAGTCGTAGCCCGGCGCGGCAGGGGTACACGAGTAGAAATCTGAAATCTGGCTGGAAGAATCGAATCGGGTGGATTGGCGGCGGCGCCGGAGTCCGGAGCGGCCGTGGAAGCCGCGCCGAAGGTTCGCGCGGTCAATGCGGTGCCGGTGCGTCTCGTTCGATGGCGACGAACGATGAGAGTAAACTAGAAGCAGTGCCCTGGCAGACGTAAACAAAGCCAGCGTTAGCAGAGAACAATGCTGGTTTCACTCATCACCCTCTGTTGATGGAGTCAAAAGGGGGCGAGGACCCTGTCGCTGCGAGGCTCCAGGACATCCTGTTGTCCTCGCTGCCCCACGGGCCGGACCAGACCAAACCAGACCAGCTTTTTCCGTCGCTGCTGGTGGGGAGTACGTACTACTACACTGCTGCGCGGACCACTAGTACACGACTTGATGCAATCATGGACGGACCACAGCACCCGCTGCCGTTCCGAACAGCAGATGCCTTCCTGAATCTTCAGATCAACGGCGCACCCGATTCTGCATCGGCTCGGAGCGTGTTAAACCAGGGTCCCGCTAGTATACTAACAATCAGCAACGCGAGCTGTCGGTCTCGGTGCCGCCGCGCGCGCGCGCCCCGGTTCCGGCGAGTACAGGGCAGGCAGCTACCGGCCGCCGCGGCCGTGCAGCGCTACTTGATGGCAGTAGTAGAGGGATACCGATGCTCGGAAGCAGGGGGGACGGGATCACCGACGGCCGGTTCCGTCGTGATCCCCCGTGCGTTCCGCGTATTTAACCCGCGGCCGCGGCCGGCCGCGCGCGACGAATCCCCACGCTCCAAAACCCCCACACTCCCCACCCACTCTGTCCCCTGGTGGTGGCCGCCGCTCGCCTCGCCTCCGCCCGGAACGGGCACCTGCCCCCGCCCCCGCATCGAGACAAGCTTCAACCCCGGGGCAATTGTTTACTGCCCGCACGGGCACGGCCAGCCACCGCTCGCGCTTCCCGCCGCACTCCGGCTGGCTCTTAAAACCACACGCGTTGACACGGGCACGCGCTGGCTACGCTAGCCTAGCTGCTACTTCCTCTGATCGTACACTTGGGAGCGCTTGCGGTGAGCCAGCCAGCGAGCTGCGAGTGCGATGGCGGCGGGTGCGGGCGGGGCCGCGGCGCCGCTGAGGCTCAAGGATCTCCTGGAGCTGGACTGCGACTCGTGCAGCGCCGCGGGCTTCCGCTGCTACCCGCGCCGCCTGCTGGGCGAGCCGCCCGCGCCGGCGACGCGGCACCTCCTCGAGCCGCCGTCCTTGTCCCTACGGCGGCAGCGGCGCCCGAGCAAGCTGTCCAGCCTCTCGAGGAGCCTCTCGCGCCGACTCGGCAGCGGGGGCGGCTTATTCTGGCGGCGCCGCGGCGAGGACGAGGATGCCGCCGCCGCCGCCGCCGCCGCCGCGCCGAGCGGCAGCGGCTCCGAGTCCGGGGCGTCGTCGGCGGAGACAGCGACGAGCGACGGCTCCGCGTCGGCCGGGAGGAGGGGGTCGCGGTGCGAGTCGGACTCGGACTTGTCGACGGCGGCGACCTCCGCCGGAGACGAGCAGCACGAGGTAGTTATTTATTATTACTGCTGCCTTGTCGCCACTGCGATCATCATGCATGCATCCAGGCTTCAGTAACTGGTCGTTAGTTCAGTTGGCCCGTCCCCTCCCAGTCTCTCCCACTGCCTCCGCCTCCGGTTAGTTCTATTATTACTTGCGCGCGCTTGTAATGACGCTCTGCCGGATCATCGTGCGCGCCGTGGACTAGGCTCGCCATTGAAACGGTTACGGGAAAGCCCCACATATTCATGCCACAACCAACTCCACCTCCTCTCCTACATCCTACTCCTACATACACACGCCCAAACCACCCCTGCTCCCTGTTCGCGGCTGCACGGCGCGCCGATGGTGGCCGCCCGGGCCGGCGCGGGCTGTGGACCAAAAGGAAAAAAGTAGCTGCGCGCATGAATGCGGCAGGGCCTACGCACAGTCAGCGGGCGCGGCTTGTCGGGGACGGGGAGTAGTGACTGGTGAGGTAGTGAGCGATCAGGGTAACCTTCCCTTCCCGTCTGCCTGCACACGCCGCTCGACTACAGCTACATGTCTACAGTGTCGTGCGCCCCCCAGTGTTCTTTCTCCCTCGCAGGCGAGACCCGAGCACGAGCGCCCTGCATGGCAGTAGCCGAGTAGTAGCCTCGAGCCTTCAGGTCAACCGGTCAGTGATGACCTGTCCCAATCGCACCGTGCCGCTCCGGCCTGGCACCGCCCGTGCCAATTCGCCAGCCATGTCGTGGTCGTATCTTTGTCTGCACTAGCGCTACGACAAGCAAGCGTCGTCGTCGCTCGCATCGCATGTGCATGGACGGATTAATTAATGGCCGGATTAGCACGCCGGTTGCGGTTGGTCAAACGAACGCCCGGCGCCGCACGTTCCGCTGTCGCCCGTGCAGCCGTGCTTTGTCCTCTACGAAAAAGGTTCACGGCATCACCGGCGACCAGCCCCCTCGGCAGGGTTCGCGGGCGTGCGGCCTCCCCACCTGCCGCTGCTCCTCCGGCCTTTGGCTTCGCGTTTCGTTGCCAGTGGGCAGTGGCATGCATGATTGAGGGTGATGGGGCTAATGTTTGGTGTGGTGCGTGCCCGTGCGATGGTGATGCAGGCGATGAAGAGGGGGTCCAGGTCCAGGTCCAGCTCGGGGGCGTCAGAGGCGGACGACAAGGAGGACCAGCAGCAGCTCAGCCCGGTGGCCGTCATGGACTTCCCCTCCGACGACGACGGCGACGCGGACGACGCCGCCGCGTGCTCGCCGTCCTTCAGCCTCGCGCGCCTCCAGAGTAAGTTTGTCTTGCAAGTGCGAGCGAATTAATCGCCCAACTGAAAAGGACACGGGCCGGGGGAGTCGAGTGTACTACAGGTAAAAATTAGTTCAGTACCGCCTGCCCCCGTGTAACGCACGAGGCCATGGCCGACACGTACCCGACCGAGTCCTGATCCACGGAACCCGTAGAGGTCACTCGCGGAGTCACGCACAGGGCGTCGTGTCAGTTCGGGAAAAAGGTGTACCGGGTGGAGCAGAGGCACGGGCACTGGGCAATTGACCGTGGCACCGTGCTCTCTGAGACGTCGTCTCGTCAACATGCTGGGTGCAGCATTACACAGAGACAGAGTACAGCAGAGTCACAATCTTGTGTATGGGTAAAAATTTTCTGTCAAATCTTAAGAGGTGCCCTAGTCTTACGGTTTTAGGATTTCAGGGTTTGGGAATTCGTCGCCTCGACGGGCAGTGCTGGTGGCACTCCAGGGCCTTCTTTAGTTACAGGGTGTAAATTTTTTGAAAGAGAATATTTCTACATTCGAAATATTAAACATAAACTAATCATAAAATTAATTACAAAACTCGTCTGTAAATCGCGAGACGAATCTAATAATTCTAATTAATCCATCATTAGAGGTTGTTTACTGTAGCATTAATGTAGCAATTTAGCGTCTAATTATGGTCTAATTAGGTTCATTAGATTCGTCTCGTGATTTACAGGCAAATTGTGCAATGCGTTTTTTATTTCGTCTAGATTTAAGTCTCCATGCAGGTGCCGAGAAAAAAATTTGAAATTTTGAATTATACAACTAAACAGGGGCCAAATCTCCTCTGCTTCTGTCATTTGCCCGGGCACGACGCGATCCGGATATTTTAAAAGCCGTGCCAATTACACGGAGATCTTGCTGGACCCACAGCGCCAGTGACTGCTGGGAAAATGCCACAGGCTAATCTGATCTCCCGGTATTGCGTGCTCGACACATTTGGATTGATGGCCGCGATTCACTTTTTTTTTTTGTCGTGGAGCAGGGAGAAAGATGCTACGGCCGCAGCACAAGATCCGACGGTTCGGGAACACCGAGGAGCTGGGCCCTGTGGACCTCGAGGCGCGCCTCGCCGCCACATCGGACACCGACGACCTCGCCGGCGATGCCCCGGCGCAGCGGGTTGTTATCCAGTGTCGCACTGGAGACGCGGCGGCGTTTGCGCCACGCCCGAGCAGGAGCCACCGCGGCGCCGGTGTCGTCCGCCGCGACCCGGACGAACACGGCCTTCTCGAGCTGCTGCTGCTCATGGACGCCGGCGCGGACCGCGTGTCGCGGAGGCTTCTGCTCGACCTGTTCGTCGAGACGAAACGGCGGCGAGACCCCAGGGCGCACCCGGAGGATCTCCCCGCGGCGGCGGGCCTGCTGCTGCTGCTGCCGCCGCCGCGAAAGGCCGAGTGGTGGGAGGACGGTGAGGTGCTGGCGGCGGCGAGGAGCTGGATGTACGGCGCGGGGAGCGAGCGGTGGGGCCTGAAGGACATGCTGCGCGGCGGGGAGGCCGTCTTGGCAGAGATGGAGCGCGCGCGGCGGTGGATGCGTGTCGGCGAGGAGGAGCGGGAGGTCGGTGCGGTGGTGGCGGGGATGCTGGCCGATCAGCTGGTGGATGAGGTGGTCTGGGATTTGCTACCTGTGTAGGTTTATATCAATGGTTCTGATTTCTGAACTTGGATGCAAGTAATGTTGAATGAAATCGAGCTTGCTGCATAACCGCTATGTTCAGAAACCGGCAAAAAAAACCCGGCAAAGTGAGCGATCACAGTTCAAAAAAAGATAACTAACTATAGTTGGATGGATCTTCAGAGCCTTTCGTTATTGTGCTGGTTTGAGCCCATGTATGCCACTGAACCACAATGTGGGCCGGTTGTGCGTCATTTGCCGAGCCTACCTGTTCCTGAACCGTGTGCTCTTCTCCCATCTTAAAAACAGTGAAGCCCACGAGCTCCAATTCTTTTTAACATTTTGGGCCTCGGCTGAGCTATCTAGAGTTAGAATCGCTGTGTGCGCATAATGAAAACACAGATACAAGTGAACGTGATGAAGCTACTGTCGTTAACCCTTTTTTCAGTGGCGGAGCCAGAAATTTCTCATAGAGGGGGCCGGCCCAACATATCGATATAATCTGATGGCTAACAAATAAGAATATAATATATATTCTCGACAAATTATTCACCACTCATAACTCGTATTGGTACGAGTATTGGCTACCAAATAACATAAACCAAGACAAAAAAAAAGAAAAAACTGAATGATTTAGCGTACACAAGCCATAGATTAGCAATATCACGAATCACTAGCTCGCCGCAGCCTACATGATTAGGACCTATGGAGGACTAGAGTTGGAGGCGGCATCCAGCCAAGGTGTTCAGCATCCAGAGCGGCCGAGCACGCTTGGAGGCCGGATGGTCGTAGCAAAGTGAAGCCGTGGGTGGTTTGTCGTCTATCGTGTGCATCGATACATGAAGCCATCGTGCAGTAGAATTAGGGATTTGGGGATATTAAGGGCGGCCTATAACCCTGGTGAGGCACATGCAAGTGAACAAAAAGATTGATCGCTTCGGTCTATGTTCACTGTAACTACAACATGAATTAGCTTGTCTATTGTATATGTAAGGTGATGCAAAATTCTAGTTTTTCTAGGGTTAATTAGGAGCTTAACCATGCTCTGTAACTTGTATTGGGTCAACAACAACTGTATTGTGTCATTGACACTTTCAAATAGAGGTAAAAAATGTTTTGCTGCGCCGTTGAGGGGGGCCACGGCCCCTGCTGGCCCCCCCTTGGCTCCGCCACTGCCTTTTTTGTAGTATACTCAAAGGAATAACGAAAAAACGCTACACTGGTTTTGTTCTCGGTCATCACTAGCCCATCCAGCGTTAGAAAAAAAGGTTCAAATACCATTCTAACTACAAAACCGGTATTGAAAATGAATCATAGATGTTGTTTGTTAAGGTTTTTGGTGAAGGACCTGCAGTGAACTGGACGGACAGCACATGAAACCGGCGCGGATCGTCCTTACCTTACCCCATCATCATTCTATCAGCAGAGGAGCCTGGGAGACACGGTAAGAGTTTCAATATTTTTCTCCAAATGTTTGGTTTAATCTCACATCGAAAATAGATAGTGAAGGAGCATAACATATATAAGATGGACAGTTCTCACCCTAAGGCTAATTTTGAGTTAGACCCAAGGTCCTAGCTGGTTGGGTTCCACTGGATCTAGGCTTTGTAGGGGGCCTGCTTGTGGGTATAGTGGGTCGGGCCGGGCCAAATTCTGTTACGCACTCAGCTATTTAGGAATTCTTAGCATTTTGTTCGAGTGGCTGATAGATTTTTAAGTATTATTTTTGTCTTTCCAAGCGATATTGACAAATTGCCAACAACATCAATCCCAACAAAATATATTGCATCAATTGACATACAACTATAAATTATTGGCATTTCAGAATATAAAACTGTTGGAGAAGACTATCACTCTTGTGCTAAGATGGGAGTCTCGGCGCAATAGGGCAGGAGAGGATTGTCATCCATGCCTCAGTCCACTGGCTCGATGGTCAAGGAATGCTTCCATGTTGCCAACTCCTTCAGATGTGATAGCGCTGCCACTGTTAATTAGTATTAAGTCTCTAGAAGATAAAAGGAGCAATTCAATCTTGAATTTATTTCATTAAGATGGTTTACAATACTATTGTACCCCTCATATATCTGCCAACACTGTTTTTACTGTTGGCGGGACGCACTACAACTTATGGTCGACGACCGACCAATTAGGGGGAGCCCACACCACGTGAGTATGTTCCCCCTCCCCCGGCACCTCTCTCTCTTCCCGTTCCGTTCCCCTCTGTCTTCTCTCTCTTTTTTTCCTCCAGATCCCGACAGCCGGAGTCTCCGCTGTCCGCTCCAGGGCGAGCGGCGCAGAAGGCCGCCAGCAAGGAGGCACAGCGCAGCGGCGGGCTCTGCCACTCAGGGGAGCAGCACGGCGGAGAGGAGCGGCGCGGCAGGGGAGGCAGGAACCTCCCCTGGGAGATCGCCCCCACGGCGTTGGCGGGGAGCTGTAGTGTTTTTTTTGTTTCTTTTTTCTTTTTGATTTTTGGATGCAAAATATTTTTACAAAACTTTTTCCCAAACTTCTTTTAGTTTAGATTTGGATGCAAAAGTTTTTTCTTCAATTGTTTTCTCAAACTTTTCTGTTTCAAACTTTTTGTCATCAAATTTTTACCTTTCTCTATCATCTAATTTTTTTCTTGAAAGTTTTCCCAAACTTCTTTTTTAGTTTAGACCTGGATGCAAAAGTTTTTCTTCAAATTTTTTCAAATTATTCTGAAATTTTTCTGTTTCAAACTTTTTCTCATCAAAATTTTCCTTTTTTTTCTCTTCAAAATATTTTCTTTGAATTTTTTGTCACAAAACGACAAAATAATACTAAAAAGGAAAAAAACAGTTGGTCGAAAATCGACCGTACGAAACCCTCCGTACGGTCGCCCGTAAATTAGAATACCCCCATATATCTTCATATATGTAGGGGGGTGGGAGGGAAGGCTTTGTTCAATTACATTGTTGTGTCCTCCCAACAATGGTTTTTCATACTTCTCCCGTTCTAAATTATTAGTCAATTTGATTTTTCTAAATATATAAATTTTATTGTCCTTCTAGGCATAATATGTATATCTGGATGCACAATAATTTTATTATGGCACCTAGACATAATTTATCTAGATGCATAATAAAAGCTAGAGTAAAGTCCATCACTGGTCCATAAACTTGTGTCGCTATGTCATTCCGGTCCCTAAACTCACAAATCGACCGTTCGGGTCCTCAAAAACTTGTTCATCTGTGTCATCTCGGTCCATAAACTTGTTCCACTGTGTCATCCTGGTCCCTAAACTAGAAAATCAAACGTTTACGTCCTCAAATTTGTTCAATCATATCATTCCGGTCCCTAAACTTGATTTTGAATCTCATATGGGTCAAAATAAGGCGATCTAAAATATATATATAAAAAAGTAATTCATAACTTTTTCATATGAACTTGAATGAAGATAAACTTTATATCAAAATGGTAGCCCTCGACGTAATCTATAATTTTGTAGTTGAAATATTTTTAGGGTCTCAAAATATTGTTGTAAGTTTATGTATTTTGAAATTTAAAAGTTAAAATTAAATTTTGGGACTCTAAAAATTTTTAATTCAAAAACATTTCAACTGTAAAGTTGTAGATCACGTCGAAAGATACAATTTTGATATAAAGATTGTCTTCATTCGAGTTCATATGAAAAAGTTATAAATTATTTTTTGCTATAGAGATTTTAGATCGTCCGGTTTGGACTTAGATGAGACTCAAAACTAAATTTAGGGACTGGGATGACACGACTGGACAAGTTTGAGGATCTAAACAGATGGTTTATAAGTTTAGGGACCGGAATGACACAACCAAACAAGTTTGAGCACCTCAACGATCGATTTACGAGTTTAGGAACCAGGATGACACATTCGAACAAGTTTAGGGACCAGTGACGCACTTACTCTAAAAGCTATGTACCTACAAAAGGCAAAACAACTAATAAGTTAGAACGAATGGGCAATATTGGAAACAGATAACAACACGCCTCTCCATTCAGTATGCATTCCGGCAACCTACTCTTTGCTTCCGTTCGAGGCCTTTGATCCTTTCCCCCTCTAGCGCCCTCGCCTAGCGAAGCCCTGAAAGACCATTCGCCGGCTCAGCACTTTATAGTCTTGTTATGTCTCCGGTTGCAAGTTCGCGCCTTTTCCCGTGAAATTAAGAAGAAACCTCTTTCTCGGTACAGTCTTTTGGAAGTAATATTAGGATGATGACTGTGTGAGTACGTTTAGTGTATACGAAGTGTTGGCCTGGACGGTTTTTGTAATAAATTTAACAAAGAAAGAAAGAAACAACCCAATAGGAAACATGTTTCATGTGATTAAGAGAAGAGAAATGGGGCATGATATGATAGAAGTACTTGGGTGCAGCGCCCTCGTCCGGCCTAACCCACTGACTGCCCTCCACAACTGAAATACTACTACACTTTCCCCTCCCACTAAAGTCACTCGCAGGCTCCGGTGCCTCCACGTACGCGACCCATCCTTCGGCTTTCCTGCATGGAGGACGACGGGTGGTCCAGCTCCAACGGCCAGAAGAACAGAGCATGCGCGAACAGTCGCCGCAAGGGACCCGACTGGTCCAAAATATCCAAGAGCCTTCCCATGCGGCAGGGGAAAAAGCGAAAAAAGAGAAGTGATTCCACGCCGACGCCGGGTCGTGCCAGTTGCCACACTGCCACTGCGGCACTGCCTCCACTACGGATGCCTACACTGAAGCTTGGATGAGGCAGGCATGCATGGGAGCTTCGTCCCACGGCGCGGCCGCCACGCCGGCCCAGCCCCCATCCTCCGCTGCCTTCGTTCACGGTCGCGCGACGCGTCGCGCCGCGGGAGGCGCGCCGAGCGAGAGGCGGCTGGGCGCGCGCCACCTGCCCGTTCGCCGTGGCTGGCGCGCGCGCCGTCGGCGGGTGGCGTCTGGCGTACGTGCCCCGCGCGAGCTGTGATAACGCGGGCGCGATCGAGATTGGCTGACTCGCTGGCCCCGTCGCCGCGGTGGTCGCAGCGCCTGTGGCAGAGTCAAAGCTGCTAGGCTGTGTTTATGTGTTTAGATCCTGAAAAACAGCATCGGACACTGTAGCACACTGTAGTACATTTTATTTGTTTGTGGTAAATATTGTCCTATCATGATCTAACTAGGCTCAAAAGATTCGTCTCGCAACGTACATCAAAACTATGCAATTAGTTTTTTAATTACCTATATTTAGTACTCCATGCATGGATCATTTACTATATTTAATGTTTCGATGTGATAGAAAGTTTGGAGTTTTTGTGGGATCTAAACACACCCTAGCACACTTGCCAGTGCAATACGCTGGTCGCTGGAACACCTCCATTTCAAAGCGTCTCAAACTGCATCTCGCTCTGGATCTGAACCCCCCGCCCTCTCTCTTCAAAGGGTAATATTGGAATATAAGTGAATTGTCCATCTCTCCCCATCAGTTTAAGTTTTTGGGTTGAATTGGTTGGTGCATGCAATTCAATATGATATCAAAGTCAGAGGTCTCGAGTTCGAATCCTGGTTAGCGTAATTAAATAAAATAATTGTTGCTTGCTTCTATTCCACGTCTGATGACGGAGGGAGCCTCCACGTGAGTTGGAATATTGGAATATTTGGGTTGAATTGGTTGGTGCATGCAACTCAATAAGTAAGCCTCGAGACCGGAATGATTTTTCAATCTTATATTTGGAGGCGGCCAGTGGTCGTGACCAGGGAAAAATTTTCCGGACGGAAAATCCGGTTTTTCGGAAAATTTTCTGTTTCCGGTGTTACCCGGAAAGTATTTTCCGGCCAAATTTCGGATTTTTCGGTTTCAAAATTCAAAAATTCAAAAAAAATTCATAAAAACGAAAACCGGATTTTTCCGACCGGATTTCGTTGCTTTCCGGTCGGATTTCGGTGCTTTTCGGGCGGAAAAGATTGTTTTAGCAATGTAAAAAATATTTTGGTATATATGGTATTGCAAAAGAACTATTACACATGTATATATAATTTAAACACGAAATATCCATTCAAATTCCGTAAAAACAATATATCCCTCACATGACTAAACACATATAGATCCGTATATGAAATAGAAATGTAAACTCTTAATAAGTATCCCTCACATGACTAAGCACACATAGATTCCGTAAAAATAATATATCCCTCACATGACTATTACACATATTGGGTTTATTTAGCAAAACATGTCATATATATGATCAGTTTGTATAACTTGGACAATGGACTTGGTATTGTATTATTGCAATGAATCTATGGCTTGTATGCTTGTATGACTAGGACAATGGACTTGGTATTGTATTATATTGGATTTAGATTGTGTGTCTTGTATGGACAATTGGATATACATGTTTTAGGTGAATCCTATTAATATTTGTTGTGTGAAATATTTATTATGCTTTGTGAACTATTATATATGCAAAATTAGACGAAGTGTTGTAAAATTTTTAATTTTTCCTCACTAATTTTACAACTTCCGATCACCAACAACATTTTCCGGTCGGAAAACACCGAAATCCGGTCGGAAAACACCGAAATCCAGTCGGAAAATGTCGAAAACCGAAATTTGAATTTCAAATTATTTTCCGATCGGAAAATCCGAAAAAAACCGGAAAACCAGAAATTTTTCGTTTCCGGAGCAGTCCGAAAAATAGTTTTCCGACGGAAAATTGATCCCTGGTCGTGACTCGGGTGTTTTGGAACAATCTTTTCCCTTTGGCTTGGATGGCCGCAAAGGACACCACTAGTCACTTGACCCATAAGAAGCTGCTTTCTTGGACTTTTTGGAGATCGTGGCACTTTTGCCTGTTGGGATGAACCGCTAGCCTTATTTTTCCTGCACAGCGACAGGCTTTAGGGTCACCATCGTTTTGGATGGATGGCATGGAATCACGCCCCCGTAGGCCTTGTGGCACTTTCTGACGCACTCGCCATGCACTCTTTAAGCATGTGTGTAGTGTGCTTGGTTGAAAAATGAAACGGTTTGTCCTCTGTTCATCTTCTGCCGCAACACGTTCTATGATCAGTCAGGAAAGGGTATGATCGTTATTTTTCTTTGAAACAGACTATGCTCCTATATAATTTAGCACCTATTTTTATTTTGTGACTTGTCCTCTACCTACATAATCGATGTTTTGCAAAAGAGATCGACCTGCTATGCTTGTTAACAACTTAGAACCTCTGTTGGTAGATCTGATGATGCCTTTTATCTTCAAGAAAGTAATTTATCATACTGCTGAACAGTCCTCAACCGGATAAAAAAATAATGGTAACCACATTATTGATAAAGCTCAAGTGCACAACCCAGAGCCCCATACCCTCCAATCTAGTAGTGCCTCGTTTTTGTTTTTTTAAGGGACTCCTTTTTTAGGAACAGTTACAAAATTACTATCGTTCGCAAAAAAAAAATGCCAATTTGCCATATAGCCCTCCTCCACTTGAGCTACCTAGCTTGCTTGCTCTCACAGTGCCGACTCATCATCCCCAACAACGGTCTTGTTTGGTTTAGTAGCGCTATGTACGGTAGCTGACTTTGACCATTAATTATAGATATAAAATAAATATAGTATACAAAACTAACTTCATAACTCATGTGCTACTTCACGAGACGAATCTAATGAGGCCTTTGACCGCACTATTAGAGATTAGTTACTGCAGCATTACTGTAGCTAATTATTAATTACCGTCATTAGATTCGTCGCGAAAAATTACACCCATCCATGAAAAAAATTTACAAATAAACAAAGACTTTGTTTAGTACTCCATACATATAAGATTTTTTTTGTAGCGCAAGTAACGCTAGGGAAACAAACAAAGGCAACCCAACTTCTATCTTATATAAACCGCTCGAACGTCAAAACCCCTAGCTCTTCCGGGTCCTCTCAAGTCCAAACACACACACACACACAAAGGCACAAAAAGATACAGCAGACCAGCAAAGGCAGGAGAGCAGAGCTGCAGAGGACACACTGCAAACTCTGACTCGCACTCGCTATCTGCTGTCTTGATCTGTTGCCAGTGATGGTGGCCAGTCAAGATGGCAATGGGTACAGAAAATCCGCAAATCCGCGGATACCGAACCCGATGGGCGCGGATTCGGGTTTGAGTTTGTACCCGCGGGCGCGGACGCGGGTACAACTCTAAACCCAATGGATATCTACTAATGGGTTTGAACTTTTGATATCCGAACCCGCAAACCCGCAAATCCGCTGACAGATGAGCCCGAACACCACTATATATAAAAGAGTTTCTAGGGTCTGAGTCATTTCTCTCATTCTCTTCCCAGTTCCCACTCCCGGCCGCCACCCCCACCCCGAACCCCCCACCCAGCGCCCCCTCTTGGCCACCTTCTCGAGCCCCTGTGGCACCGGCGACGCAGTGTTGCACGGCTCGCACCCCCACAGCCCCACCCGCTTAGCGCCTCAGTCGCTCCTCCAGCGGCCACCGCTCCCCCGCCGGCCACCGCTCCTTCGCCGGTCGCAGCTCCCCTGCCGGACGTCGCTCCACCAACGGCCGCGCCGCTCCGCACCGGTCGTCGCTCCCTGTCAGCCTGCTCGGTACAAGAAACCACCGCCCAGCAGCCCGACCCCCGCCTTCCTGATTCCGCCGTGGTGCCTGATCCCGTGCCCTCCGCCGGTCTGCAGCCTCAGAAGTCTAGTGCTCTCGTGCTGTGCTGCTCTGATCTGTTCCTGCACAGATCCGCTCCTTCAATGCACCGAGAAATAAGCAATATATAAAGGATTTTTTTGCCGTATCAGCTCTTGTACATCTATTCTGGCTAGAATGCTAGATCTGCAGTGAATCAGTGATATGCTTGATAAAATGTGAAGTGAGAATGGCTAGTTCGCGGGTACACGGGCATACCTGCGGGCATGGGTACCCGCGGATAGCAGGCATGGGTATGATTTTCTACCCGTGGCGGGTAGCGGGTGCGGATGCGGGTATGAAGTTTTACTCGCGGATTCGGGTATACAAAGGTGCTATCCGCGCGGATTTTACCCGTTGCCATCTTTAGTGGCCAGAGAGCGGCCTCGGTCGGGGGCGTCAGGCGTGGGACGCTGTAACATTCCGAAAATCTATCAAGATAAATTATACATTAAAAATATTTTTTAAAATTTCTTTTCTTCGTCGAGCTCAAATCATTTCTAAATCCCTTTGTCGTCCGAGCCTCTAATACTTCAAAATCCTTTCCAACGATCCGCCGTCCCGACTCCCGCACCAATCACCGTCTCATCTCTCTGTTCTCCTCGTTCCGCGTCCGTCGCATCCCGCCGAAGCCGTCGCATGCTCCCGACCGTCGCCGTGAATCCCGCCGACCGCCGTGAATCCCGCCGACCGCCGCTCTCTCTTTTTCCTCTCTCTCTTCTTTTCTTCTCTTTTTCCCCTTTTTCTTTTTCTTCCTTTCTTTTTCTCCCACCTTCTCCTTTCTCCTTTCTTCTTCCTGCTCTCTGCCTGCGCATGACCTAAGCCTCACACGCCGCACGCGCGCCCCTGCTCCCGGCCGCCCCACGCGCTCCACGTGCCGGGATGCTCGCCGCGCCGCTCGCCGCTGCCCGACCCATCCCATCGCTCTGTGCTCGCCGCGCCGCCCGTCGACCAGCACAACACTGCCGCCTCGCCGCCCGAGCCCGCACTGCTCGCGAGCAGGGCTCGACGCCGAGCACAGCGGCCGCCCCCCTTGCCCTCCTCCACCCGCGATACCCGCCCCTGCGCGCCGACGCCCTCGACGCTCGCGCCGCTCCGCGACGCTCGCAAACGGCCAAGCTGGCCCCAACGCCATTAAAGGTGCCCGCCGAGCTCGCCGGCCGACCACCACCGCGGCTCTCCTCCTCCACCGCCTTACCCCGCCTATAAATAGGCTCCTCGTGCAACCCCAACCGCCATCACCACCCTCACCACCGCGTGCCCCCTTCCCTAGCCCGCAGCGCCGCCGCCACGCACGCCTCCGCACGCCGCCGCAGGACACCGTCGCGCCACCCCCTCGCTCCATCCGAACCCAAGGTGAGAAGGGCAGTAGAATGCCCCCGCTCCCCTCATTGTTTTCCCCTAGCCCTAGCCGCCGCCAGGCCCCGCAGCGCCGCCGCCACGCACGCCGGCCGCCGGCTGCCGCCCGCCACCATGGCGCCGCCTCTACAGGCCGCCACCACCCAAACCGAGGAGGGGAATCGATTCCCCGTGTCGCACTCCCCCGTTTCCCCTCCTCTCGGCCGCTGCCGTGCCCAGGGCCGCCAGCAGGAGCCGCCGCCGCCGCCCAGGCGCCCCCCTCCCCTGTTTCACGGGAAAGGGGAGGAAGAAGAAGGGCAAATATGCTCCCCTGCCCTATTTCCTTTTTATTTAAAAGTCCACCCTCTCTCTCTCTAGCCATTTTGCAAAAGAGACCCCTTCCTTCTTTCTTTTTAAGAACCAGCCCCTCCATCATATAAACTTAATTGGAAATAGGCCCCTGCCCTTTTTCAGAGTAGCCCAGATATTTTCTAAAATTCCAATCAAGCCCTTGCCCTCTCAAACATATTTACAAATAGCCCCCTGATTCCGGTTTAGCCCCTAAACCTCTCTGTAACCTATCATTTCATGCGTCAAACATCCCCCGATTGACCTGAAAATTTATCACACCATTTCTAACATAAGTTCGGCCGTGCCATTAGAAAACCACCCAAAAATATTACTCCTATCTCCATATTTTAATTGTTTCCGATTCGAGCTCAACGATAAAACCTTTATTTCTTTTTCTTTATTGTGTGCTTGTTTGTGCGCGTCGTAGATCACGGTGTGAATGAGGGAGAACCCGTCGACGAGTAGTACCGCGAGCAAGCGTGCAAGAACCAGTACCGCGACCCCGAACCCAAAGGACAGTACCTCGATCAGGACTTCCCGGAAGGCCTTGAGAATGGCAAGTTCAATCTCATCCTTTGATGCATATTTTGTCCCAGTTTTATAAACACAACCTATTGGCCTGTTTTACAAAACTGCATATACTTTTTCTGCTGAAAACATGGTTGGATAGCCACCCCTTGATTTGATATAACCATTTCTTGACCACCTAGATTAACATCTAAATATGATCTGTTTTATTTGGATGTTAATCGCTGCTAGAACGCTTAGGGCCTTGCACATGGAACAACTTGTTTTATAAAAAGAAAATATGTGAGTGTGTGGGAAGGAAAAATGTGGAAATTTTGGAAACCAAAAGAAAGATGAGTTTAGACGAGATGGATGGCATTTCTGTGTGAGTTGCCAAAAGGTGTGCTCGTACCTGTGTGGTTGAGCAAGGTTGGGAGATATCCATCTTGTCACAATTAAGGACCGAGTTGATGTGTCATCTTTCCTAACTCAACTATCGTGCAAACCACTCAACCGTTGTATGTGGCAATGGCTTAGCATAAACCCCACTGGTTGGTCTAATAGCCATCAGGAGAGCTGAGAGCAACGGGTGACCGAGGAGAAGGGTTAAGCTCTGTGTGACTTATGCCCCGGTTAAACCTCGATGATAGATCAATGGCCCCTTGGTGGATTCTGTGTTGGCTAGTCAGGTCTATCTAAGGTGGGTAATGACTTTGTTGGGATCTGCACCGACACTAAGTTGATCGTGCTGTGGTACCCCGCTTGTGGGTAAAGTTGCACACCTATGCAGAGTATAAAATCTATTCGAATCGCCGTGTCCACGGTACTGGGCGAGTTACGGTTTGGTCACACAACTAGTATTTCTTCTGGGAATAGTTGGGATGGCTAGAGTTGTTTTGAAAAGAGTGTCCGGCAGCTGTGCCGTGTGCTACGACGGACGGGGAGTCCAGTAGCAACTTATAAACTGGGATCCTGTGTGGATCAACCCTACGTGTTACTCGGCGCAAGATAATTACTTTGAAAACCTCTTTCTTTCAAATAAACTCATGCATAAAAATTAGCTTTCCGCAAATAAAACCCTGGCCTTATCCTTGATCTATCCTGTGCATGTATTCTGTTTATACCCCTCCGTGGGTGTGGTTGGACTTGCTGAGTATGTTTGTACTCACCCCTTACTTAATTTTTACAGAGGAAGATCCAGACTTTGTTCCCGAGGATGTTGAGTAGGGGTTCCGTTCTGCACCCAACCTTACCTGTGGATAGGGTCACCCGCAGGAAGGTTCGTATGGCGCAAGACTCTGATGACCTCTTCGTAGTTAATATCGTTGTTTGGGTTTTAGTTGTTATCCTCGCAATAGTGGCGCTTCACTGCCTATTACGGCGTAGAGTTGTACGGTGATGTACCATCTGATGTAATAAATGTGTATCAGCCTCCTAGGACTGATATTTGTATCACATTTAAATCTTCTCTTGTGAGGGGACGCTCCAGACGCGGCGTCGTGGTGCTGCGTGGTGGTGCTCGTGCTGGTGGTGGGGTCGCTCGCCGGCGGCGCGGGGGAAGAAGAGGATCAGTGGCGTGGGGGCGAGCCGCCGGTGGTGGTGGTGCGCGGGCCGCGGCTGGCGGCGCGGTGGCCGTGCGAGGAGCTCTACGTGGTGGCGGAGGGGGAGACGCTGCACGGCATCAGCGCCCGGTGCGGCGACCCCTACATCCTGGAGCGGAACCCGCACGTCCACGACACCGACGACGTCTTCCCCGGCCTCGTCCTCAGGATCGCGCCGTTCGCCGGCGGCCACAGGTGAAAGGGGTCGCGTCGGGCGAGTAACTGCAGAGGAAGGAACTCGAGCCACGCACTGCCGTGTCTGGAACACGACGCGCGCGACGCCGGGCGGACAGGAACTCTCTCTCTCTCTCACTCTCAGGCGTGTCTTGTACATACTGCATGTGAAACAGACTTTGGCATGCCCTACGACTGTGGTGAACAGAAATAAGAAGCTCCACGAGATCCCCAAACGTACATGCCCGATAACCGTTCCGTTTCCTCAGTTTTTTTTTGTTGTTGTGCCATTTTGAAGCTTGAGAAGGCTCCAAGGGTTTTATGGAATATGACAATTTGGTGATGAAAACCCAATCAAGGCATATCTAGATGGTGACCACAAGATCGATCTAAATGGATGTAGATGTAGATGGAGTGATTAATCAAATCTATGCATGATGTGATGGCAGACCGACATCCTTAGGTGCCGTTTGGAAGGGCTTCACCCAAAACGGCTTCAAAGCCCGTGAAGTTAAAAAGAAAACTAGCTTCATCTGGCTTCTAGTTCATTTTACCACGGGCTTACAAAACGGCTTCATGCTATGATACCTTAATTTGCACAAAATAGGCGGATTTGTACAAAATAGGTGAATCTGAAACATGTTAAAAAAAAGGTGAATCTGAAACTGAAATAAATCCCGCTAAACAGACCTTTATGTCCAAGGAGAGTGAAACGTGCTGAGATTAGGATCAATTTTCCTTAGTCGTCTGAGGTACGAGTTGTATGTTTGTTTTTCTCCACACGGGTTCAAATGGCTTCAAATGGAGTCAGCTGTTTGGCCATATTAGAGTAAAATTGCTACGTTAATCCTCTATACTCCAGCTCCTGTCATGTTGGCACAAGTGAGTTTTGTCAAGTGGATGTGCACATGCCGACATGCGACATGATTCTATAGTTTACTTGAACAAAACTTATGTCAGGCTGAGATGATGAAAAATGAAAAGGGACGAAGAAGACATAAGCTTTGCAAACGTATAACATTTAAAATTTCAAAATTACATCATAGTATAGCGAGTTTGGTTGCACTTTTAGGTGCTAAATTGAGCCAAGAAATAGTTGAGGGGATTATCTTTGAAAAAATAAAACTGTCATACAGTCTATTTCATTTCTGTCGTCCTCATAACACTATAATAGGATACTAATCCGACGAAAAAGGTGGAGAAGCTCAGATCAAACATAGAATACATGACTTGTTTATATGTATGAAAAGCATGCACGTGCAAATAAAACAATCTCAAAGATCGGCAGGTAAACTCTCGCGCTTGCTTTTTTTTTTTTTGAATAAATCGCGCTTGCTGCTCTCAACAAATTCGTCTCACTCATCATCATGCTCTGTTTAAAATGCTCACCATCCCTCCAGCATGCAGAGCATTCTTTGCAAAATCATCACATCCTCGATTCCTCGCAGCAAATCTTTACACCGCAGAACAACCGCGAAGTTTAAATATTTAAACATCTACTCCCGATCTACCCATGAGCTAACTTCGAATATATAAACGGGCCGAACTTTTCTCCCATCTGATCGACCACCAGTGCTGCTGAATTCGCCGGCGACAATGGCGCCGCGGCTTGCGAGCTCGGTGGCGCTGGTTCTGGCCGCCATTCTTGCCTCCCTGTGCCTCGTCGCCCTCTCGGAGGATGGTTCGTGCCGGGCTCCGACTGCCGTGTGTTCTTCGGATTTTCGCAGCTAATTTCCGTGACGCCTGAACTACCGCCATGCTCGCGCGTGCAGAGGAGCTCGAGAACCTGCGGTTCGTGCGGCGCGCGCAGGACGCGCCCCTGGTGTCGCGGTACAACTACATCGTCATCGGCGGCGGCACGTCGGGGTGCCCGCTGGCGGCGACGCTGTCGGAGCACTCGCGCGTGCTGCTGCTGGAGCGCGGCGGCCTCCCCTACCGCAACATGTCCAACCAGCAGCACTTCACGGACGCGCTGGCGGACACGTCCCCGGCGTCGCCGGCGCAGCGGTTCATCTCCGAGGACGGCGTGGTGAACGCGCGGGCGCGGGTGCTGGGCGGGGGCAGCTGCCTCAACGCGGGCTTCTACACGCGCGCCAGCAACGACTACGTGCGCGCCGCCGGGTGGGACGCGCGCCTGGTGAACTCGTCCTACCGCTGGGTGGAGCGCGCGCTGGTGTTCCGGCCCGACGTGCCGCCGTGGCAGGCCGCGCTCCGCGACGCGCTGCTGGAGGCCGGCGTCACGCCCGACAACGGCTTCACCTTCGACCACGTCACGGGGACCAAGATCGGGGGCACCATCTTCGACAGCAGCGGGCAGCGGCACACCGCCGCCGACTTCCTCCGCCACGCGCGCCCCCGGGGGCTCACCGTGCTCCTCTACGCCACCGTCTCCAGGATCCTCTTCAGGCAGCAGGGTACGTACGTCCTCGCGGGTGACACCGTTTCGATCTGGACTACTAGTGGACTGAAAGAATTCGCTCCGATGAAATGACAGAGGGGGCGGCGTACCCGGTGGCGTACGGCGTGGTGTTCGCGGACCCGCTGGGGGCGCAGCACCGGGTGTACCTCCAGGACGGCGGCAAGAACGAGGTGATCCTGTCGGCGGGGACGCTGGGGAGCCCGCAGCTGCTGATGCTGAGCGGCGTGGGCCCGCAGGCGCACCTGGAGGCGCACGGCATCCAGGTGCTGGTGGACCAGCCCATGGTCGGGCAGGGCGTGGCCGACAACCCGATGAACTCGGTGTTCATCCCGTCGCCCGTGCCCGTCGCGCTCTCGCTCGTGCAGGTCGTCGGGATCACCCGCTCCGGCAGCTTCATCGAGGGCGTCAGCGGCTCCGAGTTCGGCATCCCCGTCTCCGACGGCGCCCGCCTCCTGGCTCGCAGCTTCGGCCTCTTCTCTCCTCAGGTGCGACTGTCACTGCGCGAGGGCCACCTCCTCTGCCTTGGGGGTCGCATATATACTGACAATGCAGCACGCAGACCGGGCAGCTCGGCACGCTGCCGCCCAAGCAGAGGACGCCGGAGGCGCTGCAGCGCGCGGCGGAGGCGATGCGGCGGCTGGACAGGCGGGCGTTCCGGGGCGGCTTCATCCTGGAGAAGATCCTGGGGCCCGTGTCCTCGGGCCACATCGAGCTGCGCTCCACCGACCCGCGCGCCAACCCGGCGGTCACCTTCAACTACTTCCAGGAGAAGGAGGACCTGGACCGGTGCGTGCACGGCATCGAGACCATCGAGCGGGTCATCCAGTCCCAGGCCTTCGCCAACTTCACCTACGCCAACGCCTCCGTCGAGTCCATCTTCACCGACTCCGCCAACTTCCCCGTCAACCTGCTGCCGCGGCACGCCAACGACTCCAGGACGCCGGAGCAGTACTGCAGGGACACCGTCATGACCATCTGGCACTACCACGGCGGATGCCAGGTCGGCGCCGTCGTCGACGACGACTACCGGGTGTTCGGCGTGCAGCGGCTCAGGGTCATCGACAGCTCCACCTTCAAGTACTCCCCCGGCACCAACCCTCAGGCCACCGTCATGATGCTCGGAAGGTATATGGGTGTGAAAATCCAGGCAGAGAGGTGGAGGAAATGATCAAGAAGAGCAAACGGTTCTAGCAGTGCCTGTCTACCTGCTTTAGAGTAGATTTTATTTTTCTCCGGACATTTTAAACTTCCCTAGAGATAGATCTAGTTTCCGCTAGTTCATTCCAAGTCCTTCACATCCTTTGAGATGCATTGCTCAGCATTTAGCAGCAACAGTGACAAAATTATGCTGCAAATGCATGATGGAAATAAAAGAATTTGTGATCTCATGGAATACTGAAAAGCGAAATGCAATTCAATGGCCAATACTTCAAAATACTCTGCAGGATCAATTTACATGAAGACAATTTTCAGGATTTACATGTAACTTCTTGGCACTTCTAAAATGCCATATCCATGAATCCCATATTTTTCTATACAGGTACCAAACAAAGGTAACAAATTGATTGGGTGGGTATATATGCACTAAAAGAATCAAGGAAAAGGGCAAAAGCATGAAGGGGGGAAAGGCCCTGATACCGTTTCCCCTACTTGCCTGCTGCAACCTATACTATACCTCTTGCAAAATTTTCAGCCTAAGTTAGTGCACTATTTTGTTATCTGGGGTACCTCACAATTTCATAAGCCATCAGCTATTGTATAATTGCACCAACTAAAATTCAAATTGTGAGGTTTTCCTGGATGGCCATAAATGAGCCACAGATGTTCCCACCCAAATCTGGGAAGGTCACGCATCCTGGTAGTGGTTTCACCTTGCCTTTACGGTCAACGCTTACTGGATACTTCATGAGGTGACCTCTCATCTCTGTCACCTCGTCAGCAACGAACTGCTTCCAGTTCTCTTCCCCAAGATGTCGCACCCGCCTCATGCATTCCAGGCTCTCTGGATGGTTGAAGTCTTCGTCAATGCCTCCGATATGCTCAGCCCACAAGGACATTCTGTAGCCATAAATCTACAGTGAAATAAAAAAATCAATTTAGCACACAACACCGCATGCCTCGGTAGCATCATGAAATCAATTGTGCCCGACACAATAAGCTGCTCAAATATACTAACGAAAGAAGTAGCTGTGAAGACATGAAAGTATAAAAAGGCCAAGTACAATTTCATAATAGGAGCTTGGAGAGGGGGGGGCAGCTCAGTTTTTGTATGCCTCGAGAAATTTGATACACCACATTTGTCAGCTTGAGATATGAGGCATCACCTGTCCACGTGGGGCAGAAACCTGGTTAGCCCATGTATACTGTGGCTGATACGCTCCCATTGCAATTTCAGTATCTCTTATTCCTTCCATGGACCTCTGGTTGATGTTAGCTGATCCAATGATCACATACTCATCATCCACAATCATGCCTTTTGAATGTACATAGACCATGAATCTCCTATTTTTCCTAGCTTGTTCCTGAACAATACGTGCAAAATATAGGACTAAAGCTTGCACACAGGGCATATTCATCAGGAGAATAAAAAAGCATATTGAAAGAAAAATCCATGTCAAATTCCGAAATCGATTACATGAGGGCAAGAAACAGAATAAGTAAACATTTAGTTAAAGATTTCAAGCTCAATATACATAGAACACAAGGAGCAACTTATTATAGAGATAATTCAGTATCCACAAGACATTTTTGGTAGACCATCCTCACATAAGTCCAAACACTATGGTCATTGACCCAGAGGTTCATTAGAAACAAAAATCCCAAGTACGCATCTTCATTGATGTCAGCGCAAAGAATATAGAAAGAAAAATTCATGTCAAATTCCAAAATTGATTACATGAGGGCAAGTAAACAGAATACCATCTGGTCATTTAGATAATGATTACAAGTCATAAGTAAGTCAAATCACTTCAGTCATTGAACCAGAGGTTCTTTTCAAACAAAAATCTCAAGTAGGCATCAAAATTTTCCAGCCTATGAGAGACAAAGTCAAGTGTATGGACAAGCCATTTGGCCTACATGAATGGTCAAAACAAGATCTTATACTAATATCCTCTAAGCATCATTGTGATATGAGATTGCCAGTAAAATTCAGCACCAGCTATAGATAAAATCAGAATCTTAGTGTTTTCACACTTCACTAAACTGTCTAAAGGAATCATATCAGTACTTTGCCAAGAAAAAGAGAGTTGTCGAGCTGAGTCCATGTAAAGGTCATGTAACTACTCTAATAAATACTATAACTGAAAATTTTTTGCAGGAACAAACTAAAACTGCTCTAACTCCTCTGTATAATTTGTTGCACAAACAAGAAAGTAGTCACCTGAGGATTGTTTCCTGTATTTGATGCATTTGAAGTGCTGTCCTCAACTTCACGGTTGCCAAGACAGAAGAAATTTAAATAATCCTGAGGCTCGTACATATCATCCAGGCCTGCTTCTTTCAAGGCCCTATATATTGTCTCATACATCATTTGCATGGTTTTGTTCTGCAATGAAAATAAAACAAAGATGTGACTAAGCCATACGGACATCATCTACAAGACACAAGAAACAAGACACGACTGATGAAAGAACTGTTCAATCTAACCTGCCAGTAAAGAATTCTTTGTGTAGCGGCACCAGTCGGATTACCCTCAGGCCACATAGGAACCACTATATATGCAGAAAATCTTTCGTTTGCCTTGATCTTGTTTGCAATTTTGAGAGCAATTTCAATTGGTATTAAATTGTTAGCCCCTGTAACATAGAAAAAGTTTGCTAATAAGATGGGTAGAGGAAAGGGGAAAAACAAGTAGAATGTTTTTTTTCTTGAAGTCACTGTGCATCATACTATAGAGAAGAACGCAAAACAAAATTCTATATTGCATCCCTACCTAGGTCCTTGTTTGAATCCCAATTAAAAGAAGAACCAATAAAGTACTGATTCTCAATATATATATAGTGCTGGGCTGCCCGGATAGCATGCACATAAGCAGTATGTATGCTCATGTCAATAAGTACATTCTTTCCACAAACAAGATTCTGGCAGCCAAAGCAGAAAGCGTTAGTCAACAGCAAAATGGAAAAACATACCGAATATAAAAAACTCGACCTGCGGGGGGTATGACGGCCTCTGGGCATTTGCTAAGAGAAGACCTCTCACGCAGGTCGAGAAAACCCCCGAACCCTTTGCTCCACCCTTACACAAGGGTGCCGTAACCCGTACCGTTGCCCATGTGAGAGCGGGCCGGCGGGCTGGGACCTCTTTCCTTGTGCTTTGGCGTGTAGGCAAGCGAGGGGAATTTTCTAACCTCAGCCTGAAATTCGCTCCTACCGGGAGTCGAACCCAGGATCTGAGGAGTGCTGCTAAGGCCACCTAACCAATCCGGTTAGGCACCTTTTCGCTCTCACATGTGCTACTGAGGCCACCTAACCAATACCCACATACAGAATGTAGCATTGCTAGATGGTAACTAGCAGTTACCTTCATGGTTGCTGCTCGTGGATCCTTCGGAAATCCCTTGGCGGAGTTTGAATCAATAGACCGGAACACCTGAATTTTAAAGTAAATGAAAGTTCAGTGCATGAAAGGTGAAATAACAGTATAACACAAGGGGCAAAAAGCTTCGACTATAATAATGATATAAATACCTGAACATGCCATGTCTCTGGATCACTGTCGCTAAAATATGTTGCATCATTTATGTTTATAAACTCTGGTATTCTTTCAATACTGAGCAGAGCATCATAATACGATTTTGCCAACTTTTTAATCCCATGGCGTTTAGCTGCCTTTAACCAACGTTCCTGGAAGTTTTGTAGAACATCATAAGCAGCTGGACCGTCAAGCTTAGAGTGCAAATCATGCCACGGTTCCCTTGGGCCACGGGCATCAACTGTCTGAAAAATAATGGCAAAGAAGAACTAGTTTCAGAATTGCCACAGAATAAAGATAGAGAATAGGGCAATCATTTTTTTTTCCAATGCTAAAAGATATTGACAAAGAAGAATTACTTTAAGAATCACCCCAGAATAAAGACAGAACATGTCAAATGCTAATATTTGTCGAACACCAAAACATTTTCCTTAGTATTAAGAAACTTCTAGATATCGGTACATAAGACACTGCATATAAACAAGACTTACAGCAAAGTTGGGATTGTAATAGTCCTCCTTGTGCACAGTCTGAAGAGTCCGAAACAAAGGATGCCAAGGTGTATCATATCGCCCACCACATAAGTCAAGGCCTCCGACAAACGCAATTATCTTTCTTCTATAGTTGCCAGCATCAGCATCCACAATAACTGTTTTCTGATGATGAGTAAATATGGTTCCCGTTTCCTGGTCCATACAAACTTCGTAGATAAATAAATGGTAACTAAATAAACAGTACAGTGCAGATCACTTGAAAAAAAAAACTGTGAGGGTGGAAAGACCATAATAAATTGTAAACATATAAAATTTTTAGAGACAAAAACATATGATTCAAAATAAAGGGTAATTTGTGCGACATTGTCTTCACAACTGAGAATAAGAGATAACCTGCTGTTTCACCCAGCTGTGTCGTTTTCCAGCAGATCGTGGGCAAAGCAACACATGAACTGAAGAATGCTTGAAAAATCTGCGAGTCTCCTCATCTCGTGTGCCCATGAAACCATCCTACGATCATCTTTATAAGCATGGTGCAATTTAATTCTTAAACATCATGAAATATGTGAGCATGTTTCCAAATGTCTAGCGAACAAGCTACCAAACTGTATGAAACAGAAACTGGACACCATATGCAGGATTATCCACTTAATACTCAATACAGATAACAGCTAGTATGTCTGGAAATTCTTTAAATTGAACACCACAGAAATACATATAAAGTAAAGATACATCATAGTTTGCTTGTGATAAAACGGTGGCAGTTAATCATCAAATTTGTGTACTGATTTCAATAATGGAGAAACATTATTAGTGCTACCGTGTGTATGCTTGGCAAGATGTATAAATTTGAAAAGGCATCTACATATTAGAACATTAATATCCAATAATAATTTGTGGAGGCAACATTATGTTTCTTTTGTAGCATAAAGACCTAAAAGCAGCATATTTTTAACTTGATATATTAGTACGTACCATCTTAAATCCAAGAATGCTCCTTGATGTTGGATCATCCCAAACAAGTAGAAGCACCCGGACACCTTCCTGTGACTTCATCTTCAACAGGTCCCCAAGTGATGGAGCCTGAGTCCCGTCTCTCACAAGGTGGATCGTGTGGAAAACTGACCACCCCACAATGTAAATCAACTTCCTCGCCTGGCATATGGCCTCATAGATGTCGCGCCAGCACTGCCCGTGCTTGTAGCGCAGCCCATTGCCAAGCCATATATCTGGGAGACAACCATCAGGCACATGCGCGTCTTGATACAGTGTCACCCTCATGCCACGCCTAAGTGGGAAGTAAGTATGGGGTACGCCATGACTGTCCGGACCAGCAATGACCCCATGGTGGTACATTGTGAGGCAAGCGACAGGGATGAACTGTATGGACAGATGCAGGACAGCTCCCGGGGCGCACGGCTTGCCATTGGGCTCAAGCAGAGGGTAGACACCCTGAATCCTCTCCCCTGTCAAAAGCTTCTCAGCGGAGATGGCCACCGCACCAATGATCTGAGCACCGAAGACATCACTGTCCTTGACAACAAACTGGACTTCGGCGGCCTCATGCGCGACGGGCACGACAAAGTTCTGCGACCAGACGGGGTTCTCGCAATTGGGGATGACGTAGGTCCGCGCGACGGTAGCATAGGAGACCTGTACGGTGACGTAGGGGTCGCTGGTCATGGACGCGCTGGACATCTTGCTGCCGACGGCACTGGTGATGCGCGGGCCGAGGAGTTCGCCGACCCTCTTGGAGAACATGTCCTTGTTGGGCAAGTGGCGTGCGTCGTGCACCCAGATGTCGAGGGTGCCGTGGAGCAACACCACCTTGAGCGACGCCCTGAAGCTCCCGCCGTGCTGCGACCCTCCCCCGGCCGCGCCGTAGGGCACCACCTGCATCCCACCGCCGTGGCTGCTCCCGCCTCCCGCGGGCGCACCGTAGGGCACCACCTGCATCCCGCCGCCCGAGAAGGGGGTCGAGGGCGGGGGCACGGAGGGAGACGGCGCGTAGTCGTAACGGTCGGAGAGGCGCATGGTGGAGAGGACATCCTCGATGGGGTAGGACGGGGCGGAGGGCGCGGCCGAGGGAGGTTCAGGCGCGGTGTAGGCGGGTTCAGGCGCGGGGGCGTGCTGGTGGTGGAAGCTGGAGCTTGGTGAGAGCGCGGGGCTCTGGTTGGGGCTCGGGTAGGAGGATGGGTACGGGGAGGAGGAGGAGGAGGGGTAGGGTCCGTACCCGGGGCCGTAAGGCGAGGGATGCGCCGGCGGCGGGTACGCGTGGTGCTGCGCCGGCGGGGGGTAGGCCTGTAGCTGGCCGGAGTGGTACTGCTGCGGCGGGGCGGGGGCGTAGCCCGGGAAGGTGGGCGACGGAGCGAGGTACGGCGCTCCCGCCTCGGCGGGCGGCGGCGGCGGGTACTGGTACCCGTAAGGATACGGCTGCGGCTGCGGGTACGGGTGGTGGTACGGCGGGTAGTGCGGCGGGTGGCCGCCGTGGTCGCCGCGCTCCATCGCCGCCGGGGCGCCCGGCTCTCCTTGGTCGCGCTCAACACGGCTCCCGCTTTTCAATCGATCTCTCGCCGCGCTGCCGTGTGGCTCGAAATCGAAATGGGCGGAGGAGGGTCTCGGGGTGGAAGAGTCGTGGTGGGTGGCGACCACGACCACGGCGGCGGCGTGGGGTTGGATTTTGGAAAACTGGAAGTTGAACTTGGAATCCGAACGGGATGGGAAGCGGCAGCCAGGACGGTGGTTGGCCGGGTCCGGCCGGCCGATTGGATCCGCCCACCCCCGCGGCCGTGCGTGTCTCGCTGACCACTTCGCCGCCTCGATCCCATCGTTGAAGGCAGGCCCTGCACGTCACGGGGCCCGCGCGTCGGCCTCCCCCGCCAGGTGGACGGCCGCGTGGTGTTGCCTCGTTCCATTGGGCTGCTGGCCATCCGCCGTGTCCATCAGGTGGAGAAGACGACGGGATGACGGGATCGGATGGTAGGATAGTTTCGCTATCCATTCTCCAAGAGTTTCTTTAAATGATTATCTAAATATAATCATTATTTATTTCGAATTTCTCGCTAACTGAAGATAAATAACGAAAATAGCTCTCTAAAGTATAAACAAGATATAGAACAACTGTAGGAGAGTGAACATGTATAGACAACAATTTTTATGTGGATGACTCTCTCAATGATGATTTAGATAATGAAATTTAGAAAAACTCTTAGAGATGCTCTAATACTTCCTTCTCTCAGTGATACAAAGGAGCCATTCCACTTTTGGACGATTCAAATAGTTTAAATTTTGATTAAGATTATAAAAAAATAATAACATTCGTGATACAATTTTTTTAGATAACGGAATTACATTCCAGCCTCTGCGGTAACGCACATAGCCAAAGCCTCTGCGTGACCACACACAGCTAAACTTATTACAGAATCTGAGAACAAAAAAAACTCTAGTACATGAAGATATGTGTACTAAAGATCAACTAGCATCCATGGCGTCGAAGAATTGAGATCAAGGACATCCCACCTCAGCACGCCCGACGAGAAGGCAAAGTGGTATGTCGTCTTCCGGACATCCCCCACTGCAGCTGGCAAGCCGGCACACGCTCGATCCAAAAACCAGAATGTGGATCAGATCCGGCGATGGATATGCCGCCGACTCTTTGCGTTACCGGGTCGCCAAGGTGCATCGCGACGCCGAATGGTCGCCATTGGAAAAGCACCTGTCCCCGGCGAAAGAGAGGTCGTTGCTCACTGTTAGAATGCGTGAGCAACGACCGTCGTCGCCGTGTCGGCGAAGACGGGAAGTCGCCACTGGATCTGCGACCCCATCCTCTCCTTTTCGACCTCCTCCTTGAGCACCCTCGCCTGCAGCTTATGCACGAGCGGCGTGAGGTCCGAATCATGAGACACTTTCTTGCAAGGTCTCTGGCGACGAGTAGGAGTGTCTTACCAACACCTCCAACGAGGGACACAGCACCAGTGGTGTCGTTATTGCCAGAGTCGGCACAAATTGTACCAAACGAAGCTTTCGCCTGGCACTCCTAACGCTCGCCGCCGTCGCCGCGGTGTGACTTCCGTGCGCCACAGAGATGGCCGTCGACGCGGTGGAATGCCCAAGCCGTCGATCTGGCCGTCGGATCCCGCCACATTCGTGATACAAAATAAGTACAATTACATTAGTTATAGATTATATTTTATTATATATTTATTTAAAGATATAAACACTAATACTATTTAATATAAATTTGGTTAAATTTAAAATAGTTTGACTAACACGGATTCTATAATCATATCTTTTTGTGCATGGAGGAAGATTGATTGATACTAGTAGCTTAATGGCGATGAACTCTGATTCTTTTATTATTTTTGCTTGTGAAAAGGCAGAATTAGTCGTCCACACGGCAAACAAAGGCGCTAGTAATATTCCTCTGAACCGAGTACGACGCGCTCTCTTCCTGCAGGAACCTGAACAAAGAATTCCGGCGAGGTGGAGAACCACACGGCACGAGTGGGTGTGGATCCATTCGCCGCGTAGATTGCTGCGTACGCTCTTGGCACGCACGCCAGGTATTGGATGAAGCGGTTTCACTTTCCTGTACTAGGGTCTCTCTAGGTCTAGGTGAATACTCCTACGTATCATAGTCGTGTAATTGGCCTCGCATTGCTTTACTTCTAGGCTAAGCATCACCGACTGTAATTGTAATGCTACATCGCCAAGATTTTCTAAGAATGGCGAGAGTATTAAATCCACCATGGCGATGATCGGATCTCGGGGGCCAGACCGGAGCTAGGAGTTTCGGGCTTGCTGCCATGGTCTTTTCCCAAAAAATTTCGGGATCTCGAGTTGCCATTCTGTAGCCCCGCGCCACGACACCTGCAGCGTTGAAGCAATTTGACTTCACATTTTATCTTACTATTACTAATTAGAGGCTCTTTTGGAGCCTCCACGTGAAGCCACTTAGGATCCTAAGTGAATATTTTGAAAAAATAAAGAAATTCTATAAATTTTCACAAAAATCAGAAACATCCAACCATCAATTCAACAATTCTAATTATAATAACCATTAGATCTGTTATTTCCTATTAAATTACTCACCTCTGGCATTATAAAAATAGACTAAAGTAATCCCTAAACATGTATCTAAATTACCCACATTTGCCATTATAATAAAAAACTAAAGTAAACCCCTAATCTTTGTGTAAATTACCCACTTATGCCATTATAAAAATAATACAAATACTCCCCTAAATTGGCATATAAATATTCCAATTATATCATTATTATTACAAATTAAATTATTCAAAAATCTGAATCTAAATTATACAATTATAACAATATATTAAAGTGCACCAATATAAAATTCTAAATTTACTGCAGTCCGTTATGGCCGCAGACAGTACTGCTGCACTCTTTACAGTACACATGGACAACACTACAGTATCATCAGACATAACTTTCAGTAGATAGCTATATCTAATTTCCCACACCATTTTGTTGGTTCATATATATACTAATATGACAATATGCAGGAGCGATGCTGTGCAAGTGTACTGACAAAGGAAGTAGAATCAGGAGGGCTCGGGACTGCAGCTGCTTCATCAAGCATTTGTGTCACCTTCAGCATTGTAGGTCTCATAGTTGGGTCTTCCTGAAGACACCACAATGCCACTGCAACAAACCTTTCCACGTTCTTCAAATCAGAAATTGCTTCGTCATCACCCTCCACCAGAAAATCAATTCTGCCACACCTATAACAGTCATTTGCCCAGTCAGTCAGTATTTTTTGATCCTCCTCTGCAGCCTCCAATTCAACATTCCGCCGACAACAGACAAGCTCCAACAGGATGACCCCAAAGCTGTAAACATCCACCTTGGCAGTGATACCGATGTTCTTAAACCACTCAGGGGCAACATATCCTCGGGTACCACGAATACCTGTATTTGTTTGTGTCTGGTTGGTTCGGAGCAGTTTGGCTAAGCCAAAGTCTGATATCTTTGATGTGAAGTTGTCATCGAGAAGAATGTTCTGGGGCTTTATGTCACAATGGATAATCTGTGTGCTGCATTCGTCATGTAAGTATAGCAGCCCCCTTGCCACCCCGAGAGTAAGCTGAGCTCTAATATTCCACTGAAGCTTGGTATCACCAAATAGGAATCTGTTGAGTGATCCATTTGTCATGAATTCATACACTAATAGCCTTTCTTTTCCTTCATTGCAGAATCCTAGCAACCTGACCAAGTTCTTGTGGTGCGTCCGTCCAATAGTTTGGACTTCACTGGTGAACTCCTTCTCTGTTTCATGCCCAAGCTTGTCAATTTTTTTGACAGCAATATGGGTACTGAGATCATCTTGTAGCTGGCCCTTGTACACAATACCAGAGGCACCAGTGCCAATCACTTTCTGGAATCCACCTGTTGCCTTCTCAAGCTCAGTATATGTGAAGGCTTTCAAGGGCAATCCTATATTGTTTGATGACTGCATAGACGGGAGTTCCTTTATGGTGATGGTACAGTAAGTACCAAAGAATATTATGGATATCAGCAGAATGTTCACCAAGACAGAGCTTCCCAAAAACAATGAACTTCCAATGATCCAGTTCTTCTTGTCTTTCTTCCATTTGTTGGAATCAATGATCTCAGACTGGGTACCGTTGTTCTTTCGTACTTTGATATAAACTGCCCTCTGCACACCATCCCCCATTTTGCCATTTGACAAAGGTATCTTCTTCTTCCAACATGTATTGTCTTCATAATGGAACACGGCAAGGGCACAGAAACAATCTGTCAGACAGAGTTTCTGACACTGATCCTTAGTTATGGGGCTATACTGCTCATAGTCAGACAGTGGCCAATCAACAAGGCTCACCAGTGTCAACTTAAACTGCGTCATGACCGCTGCTTCATCCAAATCACAACTTTGTGGCTGGAAGTCCGGTTTGTAGCCTATATACTTCCTCTCGTCATCAATAAATGAGTACTGGTCTGGGCACTTGCAGATACTCTGGTTGTTTGAGCTATCCCATATACAATAACTGTTAAAACCGCAAATGCCACTTCCAATGTTAGTCAGCTGTGCTTCACAGATATTTGGGGGCTTGAAATCCACTACTGACCATGTCTGATTACTCTGGTTGCTGGCCTTCTTTGGGTACATATATTGTCGGAAAACACCATCTGGATCAAGTGTGGCACGAAGGTAGTAGTCTGCTATTGACCTGATCACCCCAGATGTGATTTCACTTTGGTTGCCGATAGATATCATGCCAGTCGGATTGAACACCAGATTTGTGGTGTTCACAGCCATGGACCAATAGGGATCATATTTGTAACCGGAGGGCACAGCAACGGTATAAAGATACACACCAATAGTTTGCAGGTCAAGGAGGAACCGGCCATTGGAGTAGTCTGTTGGGATGATCCGGCTGCGGAGCGCCATTCCAGGGGTTAGCACCTGAGTGGGCAGGATGGTATCTGCTGGGTGTTTGAAGCTCTCCCACTGGGTAGACCCATCTGCAGCAGCCAACACAAAGTTTCCGGTGTCGAGCATGGCAGCATATGATGCACCCACAACTTGGGGATTCCATATCTCTGTGCCGGTGGAGTCCTGGAGCGAGAGTGCCCCATTGGAGTTGAGCAGGAGGCGTGAACCGGATGAAACTTGCACCAGCACTGGATCTGGATCAGTGGTCTTGGCGTACCAAGCCACTGTCTTCTCGCTGATCTTGTTGAACCAGATAGCGAGCAGGTAGAAAGTGTTGTTACCCTCGATGGGCCGGAAGCCGAATGAAAAATCGCCCGATGGAGAGAGCCAAGAGGTGCTAGGCCCTTGCGGTGCCAAGGAGGAGTTCAAGGTGATGTTCTGTTGAGCTTGAAGGGGAGTTGAGGACAGCAGCAGGAGCGAGGACAAGAGAAGGAGAGCTGCCATAGTTTCTTTTGGTTTGGCTCTCAGTTCCTGCCTCTGATGGCCAACATATGCATCTTTTGGTTTTAGGACTGTTGGTTGAGTTGACCTGATAGTGGTTGGGTCATCGGGTGGGGACCTTCACATTTTCACATTATAAGCAGCTTTGAACTGGTCAATTACGACAGTGGGCTGGGTCCTTCTCTGTGACTATTCACGCTGGATGTAGATAATGGGTTGAAGTGATTGGTTATGGACGTTTGCTTTTGTTTGAAGGTCTAGCAGTCTGATTTTTTTTTCGCATGCTTACAAGTTATATGGAAGAGAAGACTGGTTTTCCTGTGGTTAAATTTACGGCTGCGTGGAGGCAGGTGCATAATGACTCGTCCAAATTCCAACCTACACTGGACGCTTCGGTTATGCTTTTTCAGAAGCATGGTCATGGTTAGTTCTTACCTTGAGGGTCATGCTTGGTGACTGATTTTCAGTAGCGATCAGATTGGAACCAAGTTGGAATTATCACTACTACAGAACTCCACAATAATCCCGGTTGGCAACTGCCTTTTGTCCCGGTTTTTCAACCGGGACTATGGATCCGGGACAAATGTGCCAGACTCTTTTGTCCCAGATGGTATGGAACCGGGACAAATGTGATTTTTCAAATAAAAAAAACCAGCACGTCAGCGCACGCAGACCAGCGTCAGCGCACGCAGACCGCAAATCCAACAATTTCTCCAAAATTGCAATCACAAAAACAATTACAATCACAAATTATTCATTCACTAAATTAATCATAACCACATTACAATCACCAAGTATTCATTCACAAAATCAATCACAAATCAATACCACTCACAGGCACTTTTGGGAAAAAATTAAAAAAAACGTAGGTGGAGGGGCCTGGTTGCGCCGTACCGGGCTTGGCCGCACCTCCCGCCGGAGGTGGCCTTGCCGGGCTGCCGCCCGCCGAGCCTAGCTGCGCCTCCTGCTGTAGCAGGCCGCGCCGGGGCGCCGCCCGCCGGGACTTGTCACGCCTGTGCGGCCCGCACCCGTCCCCGCCGGCTCTTGGCCTCGCGCGCCGGCGGTGGCCACACACGCACCCGGCGGCGGCTCGCCGGCCCCGCTGGCAGCGGCGGTCCGCTGAATCCCGCCTGCGCCGGGGAGGGAGGAAGCCGAGGGAGGGAGGGGGTGAGGAAGCTGAGGGAGGGAGAGGCATGGAGGGGATCAGAAGGAGAGAAGAAAGAGATAAGGGGGGCGGGAGGAAGAAGATAAGGTATAGAGAGAGAAGAGGGAGAGAAATGAGAGGAGAGGAACCAGAGACTTGGAAAATATCAGGAGGGAGACGTCGGTAGCTTCTTTTGTCCCGGGTGGTGGCTCCACCCGGGACAAAAGGGCCGTGGGGCCTTTTGTCCCGGTTGGAGCCACCAACCGGGACAAAAGGCTCCTGTCCCCTCGCTGGCCCGGCTAGCCGTTGGACCCGGGACAAAAGTCATCTATTGTCCCGGGCCCAAAGGCAGCCATGACAAATGGCTTGGAACAAATGTCTGTTCAGTAGTAGTGTACATAGGAGAAAAAATTGGTTACTTATGGCCAATTTCTTTGGATGCATTATTTTATGAATTTTCTCTACAAATATATACTCTCTTAAAGAACTATGCATTTTTTAAGGTTGCCAATTTTTCGTTATCAATTTTCAGGAGTGTATGACTGTATCGTTCACAAATTTGTTTAGTGTATAGGTTCATATTATTTGTGTCTCGTACTGACTTGTCCAACTTGCTGCCACATAACCATAAGGATTACTGCGCCGGCATCTGACAGGAAAGTGCTACCAGCTTGCCGCGTTGGAGGGTCAACACTGTCACTGGTTCTTCTGTAATCAGTGTCTGGATGAAGGCTACCGCCTACTATCTTATTAATCCAAGGCTATGCAACTAAGTGTTTTTTGTCTGTCTTCCTCTTGTTTTTGTAAGAGCAACTGAGTTTAGATCGGTTGTGAATGTTGGTGTATGTTAAGCCACTTAAATTTGAGTCCTATTGGATGCGATTTGGGCATATCCTTTTTTGCTTCACAGAAGTACAAAACGTAGCTTCTACATGAGAGAGCCAAGAGGTGCTAGGCCCTAGAGTGATATTCTGTTGAGCTTGAAGAGGAGCTGAGGGCAGCAGCAGGAGCAAGGACAGTAGAAGGAGCTGCCATGGATGGGTTTAATCTGGTCTGTCTCTCAGTTCCTGCATGTCTGATGACAGTAAGCAGCTTTGATGGTTATTATAATTAGAATTGTTGGATTGATAGTTGGATGTTTCTGATTTTTGTGAGAATTTATAGAATTTCTCTATTTTTTCAGAGTGTCCTACCCATGACATATTGAAAGCATCTAGACCACTAATGGGTTTTGGACTATTGATTGACAACACGATTAAAGGACTAACTTGTTTGCATGTGATTATGAGCAGAAATTTAATTGAGTAATTGGTACTAAATAAGATGGCTCATGTGTTGCAAGCAAGTGTGATTATCCCATTGGCATAATATATATGTGACAAGCAAAACAAGAAAAGAAAAGATAGAGCAATGTATTCATAGTTGATATAAAGGCTCTAATATTTGCGAAGGCTTGTTCGATATATGATGGGCTTCAAAATGACAAGTAAAAGTTTTTGTGAATGAGATGTGATATGGAAGAACTTGCACAGTCTCAAATAGTGATTAACAAAAGAAGCAAGCAAGGCAAGAGTAAATAAGATATGAGTTGATGCATATATGATATCTCAAAATGGAAAGCTTGCATATGTGATTGAATTGAGAATTCGAATTGATAAAGAAAATTTCATGCATGACACAAATCAACATGGGTTCATGATGGACGGCTAGGATAAAGGTAGAGGACCGAGAGGCGTGTTTCAAGAGGCTACACAAGCGATGGCTTGGGGGGAGCAAAGAAACCGATACGGGTCAAAGGCAGGAGATCCTAGAGTCATGGAGAGCTCTATGTTGAAGAGTGTCATTATTCAAGTGAAGAAGGTGACTTGTGAATCAAGATGGATTTCATGCTTATGCAATTGAAAATTCAAAGTCGCTAGCTCAAAGCGGGTATGCTCAAAGAATGAAGATGATGATGCCCTCACGGTATTGATCAAAGAAAGGACGGCATGATCATAATGCAAAGCTCAAGTGGTGATTGTGGTAATTGTATATTTCATTTATGCACTTGAGTATAGGTATGCCGTACTATCAAGAGTGATGCAACATGAGTAGGTTTAGACAATACCAAAAGTGCTAAAAACAGTCCCTAGAGTGAATAGCCTAAGAGAGAGAGCTAACTGCGAAATTCAGAGAGGGACCAGTCTGACCGGTCGATCGGTCTGGGCAGGCAGAGCCTCCAACGGCTAGTTTTCAAAAGTGACCAGTCTGACCGGTCTAACACTGACAGGGGCAATGGCTAGTTTTTGAGAGAGGGGACTTAACCCATTCGTGGGTGCTAATGCTATTCATTTCAGAACACTTGTGAGAGCCTTGTGAGCACTTGAAGAGTCCTCCTCAACCTCTCTTTGTGAGAGTTGCTTGATTCAAGTTGAATCCTTGAGTTGGGTTGAGTGAATCCATTCCTTGCGAGTCATTTGAGCAAGAGAGATTGAGTCCTAGCTTTCGAGCACTTTCGGTTGCGTCGGCCAACTCGATTGAAGCATTTGTTACTCTTGGAGCATCGGCTCCTAGATGGCTAGGCGTCGCCGGCTAGCTCCCAAGGTTGTGGTGAGCAGCGGCAAGTTTGTTGCAGCAGCAATCGTGTGCCACGAGGGTATATGGTCATATAGTGGAGAGAGGAGATAGCTTGACCTTGGGGTCACCATAAGCTTTCTCAACGGAGAGTAGGATTCACACGTGGGTGCACGAGGTGAATCCGAACTTTGGTAAAATAAATCACCGTGTCTCCTTTGCATCATCTTTACTTCGGTTTGTTTTACATACCTTGCATTATAGTTTTGAGTTTGAATTGTGCTTCCGCTCGATCTACTTGGGTGTGCTTCATTTGTGTGCAGGGAAATAGTTTTACTGATATAAATAACCTGCAGAAGACATCCTACAAGTTTCATATAGATTCAAGCTCGAGATGAGCTTGTTCCTGCTGTTTGGCTTGTCTGCCTGCATAGACCGGTCTGACCGGTCTGGTGGACCGGTCTGACCGGTTCAGGCAGCTGACAGCAGGGTTAAGTGCTAAAAATTGAAGAAAAGCTTATTCACCCCCCTCTAGGCTACGACATCGTGTGATCAAGATCCTTTCATATATGTCATCATATATTCATGTATGATGGAAGAGATAAGAATATCAATTCACAAACAAATAGTTCAACTAAACATATATGTCGCTGCGGAAAATGGGCGACTACTAAACTACTCGATTGCTCGTTTGATGTGCGCTTGATCGGATATGGTCTAGCACGCAAAGACTCGAGGATTTAGACTGGTTCAGGCTGAATGTGCCCTACGTCCAGTATGGGGGGGGGTGTTCTTGCTCTATTGTTCTCGAGCCCGGGTGCTCAAAGTTCAAAGGGGAGCTTACAAGCTGGTCAAGCAGTGTCGAACCTCTAGGAGTCCAACCCTTTCCTATGTGGGAGGCTTTCCCTTTTATAGTCCAAGGTGGGGCCCCCATTTACATATATCTAGCACTGTGTCTTGGCACCGTCGAGGTGTCCTTCGTTCTTGTCAGTTGTCGGGGCCCACTCAGTCGGTCAAGAGTGGGGAGGCTTGATCCTAGCGATCTCCTTGGGCAATGGGTTGTTCAGGTGCTGTCCCATCCTAGACCAGTTGGGGCGGCCTGGTCAGTCGGATGGTCGCTCGGGGTTACCTCCGGTCTTGTCCGCCTGGGCCTATGTCCCTTGTCTGCAGGGCCTCCTCTTGCCTCCCTTGCGTTGCCCCTGCTAGCGGGACGGCACGCCTGGTGAGGGGTGCCTTATCGAGGTAAGGACGGGGGTGTCCGGTCACAATCGCTGGCGTAATGGAGTGGTGCGCAGGGGCAACCATCATTACGGCGAGGGAGGGGACGTCCGTTGACACACCCTTTCTGTAGTGTCGCGGGGCCCGCATTGGCGGCGCTGTCCCTTTGTCAGGGAGTCCTGTAGCCTATGTCTGCACCGCAAGATAAGGGAAGCCGTCGTCATGGAGCCAGCGCGGAGGCCTGGCTTGACCGGCACGCCTGTTAGGGAGGGCGGCTGTCTTGGAGCGCACGGCCCGGGTCATCCGGCATGGCTTTGACCCGGAGCACCAGGTCAGGGGGCTGCCGCATGTCCCGGGAGGTCGGGCTCCCGGCCGCGTTGCCTTATGAGCGAAGGCAGCTACCCACGCGGGTCGATGGGCCGTGTCGTGCCCGGCCCAGGGAATTTGTTGGGCTTCCTCCTCTATGAGTCAGGCCCATCAGGGGCCCTGGGTTTACACCCCCGTCAGAGGCCCCCGAGTGGCTCTGTGATTTTTGTAATCGCGGAGCCACTGGACTCGGTCTTGATGACCCCTGGCCGTGGCGTCCCATCTGCCTGCCTATGTTCCCGGCTTTCGGCGTGCGCCAGTGCTGGCGTGACGGAATCGTGCCAGGCTTGATGGCCGGCTGGGGCGCTGGTGCCGTGGAATCTCAAGGCCGGTCATCGGGTTTAGTCACCACGCCGTGGATGCCTCGAGTTTCCCCCTTGCTCAGGACCGCCTCCCATTGGTGGGTCGTATGGCGATCGTGTCCCGAGTGGCGCAGTGATCGCTTGGCGAACTGGCGCCATCCCGTCAGCATTCAAGAGGGAGTTCGGTTAGGTGAGGGCCTTTGGTGTGCCCCGTTTCGGCTGGCCCGCTGAACGTTGGGGCCGTTTGCGCCCACGATTGCCTATAAATAGGGGTGTTGTGGATACATGGTTCCACATAAGAAAAACAGATCATGGAACTCTCTTTAGCAGTTCTCTTCCTCACACCCCACACCCGTCCTCCAGATGAGAGTGGGCATGGCTTATGTTTTTGGTGCTAGAAGAATACTTGCGAACGGCGGGGGATCCTCCTCAGGCATGAACTTGTCAACGAGTTCATCCCGCCAACCGCTGCCCGGCGCCGAGAGGTTCGAGGGCTTGCTGCTGGAGTTTGGCAAGCCAGGCCACTGGTCTGCCGGCTCCCTTGCCAACCGGTGAGGGGGGCTCCCGGCTTTTGGCGGCCTCCTTGGACTCTCTCCTTGGTGTCGGTTCGGAGACCTGCTGGTGGTGGACCAATCCTGCCATGGGGGTCGCCCTTCTGCGTCCTTCTTGCGAGTGCCGCTCCCCCGAGACTTCGGGTGGGTGCATCACGCGCCGTTGGCGCGGAGCTGCGGATCCGCTGCCTCATCTTCCAGTTATAGCTAGAAGGTGGCATAGCTTGGTGCCGTGCTTCGTGGCAGTGGGGGACGGTTATAGGCTCCTCTCTCATCTGGCAGGGTGGTCTTGCAGCCAGGATGGGTCTCCGCGCCTCCGTTTGGAGGCGGACGGTCCTCTGAGGTGTGACTGGAAGGCGGGCGCGGCCGTCGGAAGGAGATCATGGCACGTTTTCCAGTGCCTGAGGAGGATATCCAGAAGCGGCGTCGGCGAGGGGTGAGGGCTAACCTCAGCTCCATTAAACCCTCCTCGATGGCGTCATCTGTCTCTACCTCCACCGAGGGCTCTTGGCGCGGCTGGTGCTGGAAGAAGGCTTGCGAGGTGCTACAAGAAGTCTTGCGACGTTCTTTGGCCATGTCCTCCAGCTTGCCAGGTAGCAGCCGCTGCCTTAGCCCCTTTTTGTTGCTCCCCTTGTGGGAGTAAATGGATTTGATCCATTGTACCCGCTGTTTCCCTGAGTCGAGAACAGCTAGCTTTTGTTTGTTGTAACGACTTCCGGCCGACTATTTTAAGGAGATGATTAATGAAAATAGAGTTAGCCCTGGGGCATTTCTGTTTGTTTATTTTACCGCACTGTCTTTTCGTTTTCATGCCTCAACGATGGATGACTCCTCTGCGACCGGTAGCGATCGGAGGAGGTGGACCCTACAACTTGACTTAGATGGCCCGGAATGGCGGGTTCGGTGAGCTCGATAGCGGGTACACTCATTTAAGAACAATCTGAGTGAAGCCTGACCCTGTCGCGGACGACCGGGTCGACGGAGCCCCATTGGGAGCACTCCACTGCTCTACAGCCTACATCCTAGTCAGATACACGAGCCGTCAGCCAGCTCGGGGGGCCTAGTTGGCCTCCCCCCTGGAAGGCATTCCGTGGAACGCTAGAGGCTGGATCGGACAAGAAAATTTGAGACGACCCGACTGCTGCCGGGGCAAGTCAGGCTTGGTCCGCTTGGTGCTCGTCTCGGTTTTTCTTCCCTGGCTCTTTAGGTCAAGGCGGCACGGAGCCCTTAGTGGACTGGCCTTCGAACCTTGAAATCGATTCGTTTGAGGCATGGAAATGATTCACCGTCTTCCCTGCAATTGGAAATGAATTGACGACGGGGATTTAATTGAAATTGTGGAATACGCACCCGTGGAGCCGATGCGTCGCGCCGGTTGCTGCGAAGAGGTCCGTCTGTGCCGGCTCGTGTCTCGAGGCATCGCTTCGCTCAGGAACCGCTGTGGAATGATGATTATGATCGCCTATTTAACCCCCTGCCTCCCGTCGCCTTGTCTCCGTCGATGTTGTTGCCTGCCAGTTCTCGGAGAAAAGAAGAGAGAAGGAGAGGGCGAATACGCAGAGGAAAAGAGAAGGAGGAGGAGTGTGAATCGCCTTCATCATCGTCGTCGATCTTCTCCTAATGGCTGACAGCAAGCGCCCCCGCGATGAGGGGTCCAGTGCTCCGCCGCGCGGTCTGCTCGAGCTCTTCCGGGGAAGGTATTTTCCGACGCCGTCCTCGTTCATCTGTCCCTGCATTTTACTTTGCTATGTTCTTGATGATACCTGCGCGGTGGTAGGGTGCCGTCGACGGGTCCCGGAGCGTGGATCGCGGGGCAAGGCGGCGTTGAGCCGTCGGGCGGCCCCGTCGCCTCCGACTCCTCTTCGTCTGGTGGACCAGCGCGAGGCCCAAGAGGACGGCGCGCTCGCTATCTTCCGTGTTGTGGACCCGCAGGCGCCCATGCTGGTGGATCAGCTCCACGCCCTCCCCGAGATCATCCGCTCGTCCATGAGGCTGGGGCTCCATCGTGGCGCCGCTGCTGCATTGGCCTCTGTCCGGCTGCGCACTGGGGTGCATCTCGGGGGAATCGACCCCGGCTTCCTGGAGACTTCTAGCGCGGCGGTTTGTCGGTGGGCCATGCTAGACTTTGCCGGGTTCGGGCGGGTCGTCGCGGAGGAGATGGACGTCGACGACCTCCTGCGGCATGGCACGGACCCGGAGCTAGACGGCCCGTAGAGGCCCAGTGGGATGGCGGCGGATCGCGGGGCCGGCGGCGGCCAGCTTTTTATTTTGTTTAATTATGAAATGTGTGTAAGTGCTATGCCCCAAGCCGTTCATGCGGTTTGGGTGAACTCCTGGGGCGTTCACCGTGTGTGTGGCGCCCTAATTATGTTTAATTTCGTGTTTCCTTCGTATGTTTTTGCTCTGTTTTTGTCTCGCTTGGGTTTGTTTTTTCAAAAAAGTTCTGGCGTTTGATTTTCAATTTTGTTATGGGAGTTTTTGTGTGTTGTGTGGCAGGAGAAACCAGTGTGCGCATGCTACGCAATTTGCCCTAGTGAGGCCCCCGAGCTCCTTGGCCTGAGAGTGCTCAGGACGAGGGGCTATAGAGGCAAAAAACAACAGAAAGTAGGATGGTCGAAGACCATGGTCTGCCCCCCAAGCGCTCTGAGTCAAATTTGGATGGGTCAGGGCGCTAGAAACCAGAGATCTTTTGTGTGTTGCGAGCGAAAAAGATGTAGTGTCCGGTCCCCCGAGTGATTCTGAGCCGAGAGTGGCTGGGTCGGGACGCCGGGTGAGTGCACTGTGCTGTGCGGTGAGGGAAAAAATTGAAAGGTGTCGGGGCCCCGAGTGCTCCGAGCCGGAATTGGCCGGGTCGGGGCACTTGGACTGAGCCGCTAGTGCTTCTTACGGGAAGAAACGCCATAACTGTTCTATGTTCCAAGAGTTGGTTAGAATGTTAACGTCGGAGTCTTTTAGCTTGTAGGTGCCTGGCCGTATCACCTCTGCGATGTTGTAGGGTCCTTCCCATGGCGGCGAGAGCTTGTGCTTGTCCATCGTCGTCATGACTCGTCGCAAGACTAGATCTCCGACCTGCAGCGTCCTCTCCCGTATGCGCCTCTCGTGGTACCTGCGTAAAGTTTGTTGGTAGCGGGCCGATCGGTGTAGTGTTGACAGCCTTGCTTCCTCTAAGACTTCCATGGCATCCCTCTGTGCTTCGGCTGCCGTTTCTGAGTCAGAAGCTTTGACTCTTGGCGCACCGTAGTCCAGGTCGGAAGGGAGCACGGCCTCTGAACCGTACGTTAGGAAGAAAGGTGTTAGCCCCGTTGACGGTTAGGAGTGGTTTGCAAGCTCTAGAGCACTGCCGGTAGCTCCTCCACCCAACGACCCGCGAACTTTTTGAGCATGTCAAAAATTCACGGTTTGAGCCCTTGGAGGATGAGGCTGTTGGCTCTCTCAACTTGCCCATTTGTGCGTGGGTGTCCGACCGATGCCCAGTCGATCCGGATCCCATACCCTTCCGCGAACTCTTGGAAGTAGTGGCCTGTGAAGTTGGTTCTGTTGTCGGTTATGATGGAGTTGGGCACGCCGAATTTATAAACGATGTCCAGGAATAACTTAACGGCCTCTTTGGAGTCGATTGTGGTGATTGGTTTTGCCTCTATCCATTATGTGAATTTGTCGATTGCGACAAGTAAATGGGTGAACCCTCCCGGTGCCTTCTTCAGTGGCCGTGTTATGGGAATGGTCTGAAGGGCTTGGGCTGGCAGGTGGATTTGTTTGGCGTAGAACTGGCAACCTTTGCATGCACGGACGATTTCTTCCGCGTTGCGTAGTGCCATTGGCCAATAGAACCCTTGTTGGAAGGCTTTTCCGATCAGGGAGCGTGGTGCAGCATGGTGTCCGCAGATCCTGGCATGTATCTCGAGAAGAAGCTCCTTGCCCTGGGCAATGGGAATGCACTTCATGAGAATTCCAGTTTCGGAGGGGCTGCGTTTGTAGAGCTCGCCATCGATTATAGCGAAGGTTTTGGCTCGCTGGGCTACCCGGCGGTCTGCGTTGCGTTCCTCTGGGAGGACTTCATGTATGAGATAAGCCAGTAGATCGGCTCTCCAATCTGTGCTCTCTGTCTGGCCTGGGTCGGGTTGGCTCGTTGCTAAGCAGAGTGGGCCCCCGGGTATTTGGTCGGGGGCTGGGTCGGAGGGAGTGTGCTCTGTTTTTTCTGCATGCCCTGTTTCCTTTGTTTTTGTCCGGTCTGCGGCCAGCTGCTTTTCTCGCGCTGACGACGCGTTCAGGTCGTTGACGAAAACACCGTTGGCTGCCGGCTTGCGCTCGGCGGCCATCTTTGTGAGAGCGTCCGCATCGGTGTTTTGCTTCCGTGGGATGTGGTGGAGCTCCAGACCTCGGAATCTCCCTTCTAGCTTACGGACTTCCTGGCAGTATGCGTCCATGAGAGGGCTCTCATAGTTGGAGTTCTTCATGACCTGGTCGATTACCAGCTTGGAGTTGCCGTAGACGTATAGGCGGGTTGCCTCGATGTCGATCTCTATGCGGAGGCCGTTGATGAGCGCCTCGTACTCGGCGATGTTGTTTGACGCGGGGAAGTGGAGGCGGACTACGTACTGGAACTTGCCACCTTCTGGGGAGACCAGGACGACCCCGGCCCCAGCGCCGGGTCCCATGACCGACCCGTCGAAGTAGAGGGTCCAGTACTCGTGAGAGATTTCTAGGGTTGGAGCTTGAACTTCCGTCCACTCGGTGTTGCAGTCGGCCAGGGCCTGAGTCTTTATCGCCGTGCGTGGCACAAACTTGTCATCATAGCCCATCAGCTCGATTGCCCATTTGGAAATTCGCCCCACGGCGTTGCGGTTGCGAACAACTTCACCGAGTGGGAACAAGGTGACGACCGACACCTCGTGCTCGGTGAAGTAGTATTGCAGCTTCTTGGCCGCCATGATGACGGCGTAAAGGAGTTTTTGTGTCTACGGGTACCGTGACTTTGTATCAGTCAGTACTTCGCTGACGAAATACACGGGACTTTGGACCTTAAGGGCGTGTCCCTGTTCTTCCCTTTCAACCACCAGAGCAGCGCTGACCACAAGGTTAGTGGCTGCCAGGTAAAGCAAAAGGGGTTCACAGGGATCCGGTGCCACAAGCACCGGCGGAGAGGATAAGAGAGTCTGGAGGCGGTCGAGGGCCGCCTGTGCCTCCTCCGTCCAGACAAAGGTGTCGGATTTATTGAGGAGTTTGTACAGCGGCAGGCCTCGCTCTCCCAGCCGGGAAATGAATCGACTGAGCGCTGCTAGGCACCCGGTTAACCTCTGGACGCCTTTGACGCCGCGGATGGGTCCCATGTTGGTGATAGCCGCGATCTTGTCGCAGTTGGCTTCAATGCCACGCTCGGACACCATGTACCCGAGAAGTTTGTCCTTAGGCATATTGAACGTGCATTTCTCAGGATTCAATTTGATGTTGAACCTCTTGAGATTTGCGAACATAGTGCTCAGGGTGGCGACTAGGTCGTCCGCGCGCGGCGTCTTGAGGACGATGTTGTCAATGTAGACCGCGACCGTCGCCCGAGGCGGATCCGGCCGGTCAGGGTCGATCGGTGGGTTGATCTGGTCAGAGAAGCATGCTTGCATGCATCGCTGGTATGGTGCCCCAGCATTCTTAAAACCGAACGGCATCGACATGTAACAGTACGAGCCAAACGGCGTGATGAAGGATGTCGCGAGCTGGTCGGATTCCTTCATCGCTATCTGGTGATAGCCCGAGTAAGAGTCTAGAAAGGATAAGATCTCGCATCCAGAGGTGGAGTCGATGATCTGATCTATTCTAGGCAAAGGAAAAGGGTCTTTGGGGCAAGCCTTGTTCAGGCTGGTGTAATCGACACACATCCTCCATTGACCAGTTTTCTTTTTTACAAGGACTGGGTTAGAGAGCCAGTCGGAGTGATAGACTTCTTTTATGAAGCCAGCGGCTAATAGCTTAGCAATTTCTTCTCCTATGGCTCTATGCCTCTCGTCGTCGAAGCGGCGTAGGCATTGCTGGATGGGCTTGGATCCCGGCAAAATGCGGAGCTCGTGCTCGGCGACCTCCCTTGGTATGCCCGCAATGTCGGACGGCTTCCAGGCAAAAGTGCCCTTGTTGGCGCGGAGGAAATCGACGAGCGCGTGCTCCTATTTGGCCGACAGCTGGGAGCCGACCCACACCGTCTTGGTTGGATCGGTGTCATCGACCATGACCGACTTGGTCTCATCGGTTGAGACGAAGGCCGGTGCCTGGCTGGGCTTGCCAGGGTTAGGACGACACTCGGGAGTGGAGGCGCAAAGCTGGCTAAGCTCAGCCGAGTTTGCCACAGTGGTGGCGAGGTCGAAGTACTCACGGCTGCTGACGTAGGCCTGCTCGAAGGAACCGCTCACCGTGATGACCCCGTTCGGGCCCGACAGCTTGAGCTTGACCTAGGTGTAGTTGGGCACCGCAATGAATTTGGCATAGGCGGGGCGCCCAAGAATGGCATGGTACGCCCCCTTCCAGTCCACCACCTCAAACGTGAGGGTCTCGGTGCGGAAGTTGGCTTTGCTGCCGAACGTGATCGGCAAGTCGATGTTGCTGACAGGGTACACCTTCATGCCCGGCAGGATGCCGTAGAAGGGGAAGAGAGAGGCCCGCAGGCAGGCTCGTGGGATCCCCATGGTTTTCAGGGTGTCGATGTATAGGATGTTGAGGCTGCTGCCCCTGTCCATCAGCACCTTGGACAGGTGCATGTTGCTGACGTCGGGGTCGACGACGAGAGGGTAGCTCCCAGGCCGAGGGATGCTGGCCGGATGGTCATCCTGATCGAAAATGATGGGCATGGACGCCCATTTAAACTTTCTGGGAATAGACATCGCGGCAGCACATACCTCGCGGAGCCGCACCTTTTGCAGTCGCCTGGAGCATTCGTCCTCCAGGCCGCCGATGATGACCAAGCACCGGCTCACGTTCGGGAACGCTCCTTCCGCTGGCTTCTCCTTGTCCTGGTCGGCGTCGGGCCGCTTGTCGCGGCCGTCGTCGTCGGTCTTGGCTGTCCTGCGGAGGAGGCGCTTCATCATATCACAATCCTTGAACTTGTGGTTCACCGGATAGCCATGATTGGTGCATGGCTTCTCCAGGAGCTGGTTGAAGTGGTCGTTTCTAGGAGGGCGCATCCTTTGCACGAGTGGTCATGCGGTCGACGTCGGCGTGGTGCCTTGCCTGCTGCTGGCCTTGGATCAAGCTGTGCGCGTCGTAGTTGGGACCTACGCAGTCGTGAATCGATGGCCTCGGCGGGGGAGGAGCGGATGCCGCCGCTGGGGCTGGCGCACCACCCACGTTGGCCTGCTGCACCGGTGGGGGGGGTGCTGTACATCGGATGGTTCCCGCCCATGGTGGCTTGCGCCGCTAGCGGGACACGAGGCAGCGGCCTGCCGGCGGTGTAATGATGAGCTCTCCGCCTGCTGGACGGCGGCGAGTTCCACCAGGTTCCTCACCTGGAGGTGAAGGTTCCTCTAGGCCGAATCCTCTGGCTCTGGCAGTGTCTGCAGGAGGATCATGGCTGCTGCGATGTTTTGGCCTGCACGGAACTCTTGCGGGAGTTGCATGCGGGCGTCGTTGATGATGTCGCAGTTGACCCCGTGTGCGTGCTGACGTGCAGAACCCGTGGGGTTTATCCCCTTTGACTCGGAGGGAGCCCGCGGAGGTTGGTCCACGGGTGGGGGCGTCTGTTGGCGATGGCGGAGATCTTCGCCGTGAGTCTGCGCGTTGGCGAGTGCGCACTCGCAGTGGTCCAGTGGGGTGTGTGTCTACTGAGACGGTGCCACCTCCGTCGGCGGGTCGTTGTCATCCATGGCGCACATGCGCGGCGGCGGGGATGTTCCCTCTAGGTGGTTGTCTCCCGTGCTGGAGGAATCGCTCAGGGGATCCTCGTAGCATAGGAGGTCATGGACGGAGTCGGGTAGCTCTCCGTCATGCCCACGAACTGGGACGTGGGTTGGCGCCCTTGGGCGGCCTTGTGTAGCTCCCGAGCATAAACGCTCGCGGAGTTGTGTAGACCGAACGGGAGCCGCTCCGAGAACGAGCAGGGTGTCGGGAGCGGAGGTCCGCCCGTGAGCTGCCGAGAGACATTGGCCAGAGAGAAGAGGACTAGATTGACGTCCTCGATGGCAGGGATGGAGGCCATCATGAGCGCGATGCGGCGGAGCACCGCACGGGTTGGCTATGACGGCCTGTGCTTCCTGATGCGCCAGCGAACTGATCGCCGACGCGTCAGTTTGTGAGGCTTGAGAGGAGGAACGGGCTCCTCTGCGGCCGCCGGAGCGGCTTCCTCCTCATGGAGGCGTAGTGCACGAGATGATCGGTGACGGACTCCAGACTTCCGAAACGGAAGGTCTGGGAAGGCGGGAATGATGGAGGCGCCCATGATCCGTCGCGGGGGATCGCGGGAAACTCCAGGGAGCCGAAGCGGATCGTCTCGCCACGGCTTGCCGCCGGAGCGGCGAATGGGGCGATCGAAACTATACGATCGTCGAAGCAGTGAACGCACAAAGCGCTCCCCACGGATGGTGCCAAACTGTCGCTGCGGGAAATGGGCGACTACTAAACTACTCGATTTCTCGTTTGATGTGCACTTGATCGGATATGGTCTAGAACGCAAAGACTCGAGGATTTAGACTGGTTCGGGCCGAATGTACCCTACATCCAATATGGGGGTGGTGTTCTTGCTCTATTGCTCTTGAGCCCGGGTGCTCAAAGTTCAGAGGGGAGGTTACAAGCTGGTCAAGCAGTGTCGAACCTCTAGGAGTCCAACCCTTTCCTACGTGGGGGGCTTTTCCTTTTATAGTCCAAGGTGGGGCCCCCATTTACATATATCTAGCACTGCATCTTGGCACCGTCGATGTGTCCTTCGTTCTTATCAGTCGTCGAGGCCCACTCGGTCGGTCGGCAGTGGGGAGGCTTGATCCTAGTGATCTCCTTGGGCAATGGGTTGTTCAGGTGTTGTCCCATCCTAGACCAGTCGGGGCGGCCTGGTCAGTCGGATGGTCGCTCTAGGGTTACCTCTGGTCTTGTCCTCCTGGGCCTATGTCCCTTGTTTGCAGGGCCTCCTCTTGCCTCCTTTGTGTAGCCCCTGCCAGCAGAACGGCACGCCTGGTGAGGGGTGCCTTATCGAGGTCAGGAAGGGGTGTCCGGTCACACTCGCTGGCGTAATGGAGTGGTGCACAGGGGGACCCATCATTACGGCGAGGGAGGGAACGTCCGTTGACGCCCCCCTCCTGTAGTGTCGCGGGGCATGCACGGGCGGCGCTTTCCTTTTATCAGGGAGTCCTGTAGCCTATGTCTGCACTGCAAAATAAGGGAAGCCGTCGTCATGGAGCCAGCGCGGAGGCCTGGCTTGACCGGCACGCCTGTCAGGGAGGGCGGCTGTCTTGGAGCGCACGGTCCGGGTCATCCGGCACGCCTCTGACCCGGAGCACCGGGTCGAGGGGCTGCCGCGTGTCCCGGGAGGTCGGGCTCCCGGCCGCGTTGCCTTATGAGCGAAGGCAGCTACCCATGCGGGTCGATGAGTCGTGTCGTGCCCGGCCCAGGGAATTTGTTGGGCTCCCTCCTCTATGAATCAGGCCCGTCAGGGGCCCCGGGTTTACACCCCGTCAATATATTAAATACATATCGATGTGTGATGCAAAATAAAATCTATTGTATCTACATAATGGTTAATATATATTTTATAGTATACGTTAGAATATTTAATAGGTGAAAGGAAACATATAGGTTTAAAACAATCTCTTCGTGCAAACCGTGCAAACTTCAATCTGAGCCACCAGATCAACATCCAAGGAGAGGCGCAGAGGGAGTGGAAGGGGGATTTGCAAAAGTGTGATTACCCAATCTAAGGGTGGGCGGTTAATTGTAAAATTACCCATCCCCACATGCCCCTTGGATCTTGATCCGGTGGCCCAGATTGGAGTTTACACGGTTTTCTTGGTTTGCACCTGATATGTTTTCTAGATGAAAAAGGCGTGAGATATATAATTATAATTATTGACCTCATTTTTATATTAATTCTAATTAGCTCGTGCAGGAGCACGGGTTGATAGACTAGTTTTCAAAATCAGATGTGCATGCAACCAAAACTATAGATGGTCGAATAGGCTGCACGACACGGGTACGGTTCGGTACGACACGGCCTGGCACGGCATGGTACTGTTTGGCACGACACGACACAACTGGACACTAAGGCTTAGTCGTGTCATGCCGTGTTATACCGATACTAGTGCCGTCCCGCCGGTACGGGCAGCCCAGTGTGCTATGCCAACTTGAGCTTGGCAGCCTCCATCGCTGTCGCTAGCCCAGACTACAGAGGCGGGGAGGCTGCGGCGGCAGGACAGCGAGGGTGAAGAGATCAGACGGTCGGCGTGGCGGTGCCAATCCGGATGGCGAAGGGCGGCGAGGGTGAAGAGACTAGATGGTCAGGGCGGGTGTGGTGGCAGCGCTAGCCCGGACGGCGAAGGGCGGGGAAGCCGCGGCGGCGGGAGCCAGGATGGGGAGGGAGGCCGTGACGGTCGGGACGGCGAGGCCGTGAGGGGCGAGGAGGCCATACGGCGCGGCTCATTTGAACATCGGTCCTGTTTGGTTTTTGTAGCACAAACTAATATAGCAAATTTTGACCATTAATTAGGGATATTAATAAATATAGTCAGTTTACAAAATTAGTATCACAACTCATACGCTATTTTGCGAGACGAATCTTATGAGGCATTTGACCGTATGATTAGAGGATGGTTACTGTAACATTACTGTAGCAAATCATCGATTAATTACTGTCATTAGATTCGTCGCGAAAAATTACACTCATCCGTAAAAAGGTTTTGCAAATAAACATCATTTAGTACTACATGCATACAAGATTATTTTATAGCACTAGTTGTGCTACGAGGAACCAAACTGGGCCTATAGCCGAAACCAGCGGTGTTGCAAACCGGCTGCCTCGCCAAAAGGGAGGGCCGAGGGCAGCCTTTCCCGTTCCGTGAAACGCCTGGAAGTTTTGCTCCGTGCTACGCTCCGATCCATGTCCGTGCTTCCGGAAGATAGCAAGTCCAGGTGCGCTGCTTTCTATCAACCCCGGAGACAGTCAGATCCGAATGGGGTCGGACGGAGTAACCTGACCGCGTATGCTCTGAAAGCACCATCGGAGCCGTCACTGTCCGGCGATCCTGCCCGGCGTCCTGTTCTCGCTCTCCTTCAGCCGTTGGCAAATTCTGTTGCTGATTTCTGCGCGTTTGCCTGCGTTATTCAGGAAACGTTTGTCCAATCTTTCGGTTTGGTAACTACGCGTACCGATCGGGTTGTGGCCACAAGCACAAGGTCGTATCGCGCTGTTGGAGTGATGGCAAAATTGCCTTCAACAGTTGAAATAGTAGAAGGTGCTTCGAAATAGTAATCTGATTGTCTGAGAGATTCCACAAGCACAAGGTTCATCTTTTGGACGGGGCCTGGATATTTTGTGTGTCCTCGCGGAGCTCTGGGGTCCCACGGGAGTGGAAGGTGCTCTGAAATAGTAATCTGATTGTCCGAGTGCCCATTAGAGTGTTCATGCTGAAGATGCTGCGTTGTGTTCATGAGAGATGCCACTCTCGTATACATACATATGGGCTACATCATTCTCCAGAAATATGTGGGCTTACATGAAGATTGAACATCATCGCTGTTTCGCTCCATCATTCAGGAACATGCTCCATTCTGTACTGATGAGTGCGAGGCCATAAATTCAGATCAAGCTGATGCTGATATCTTCAATGCAGTGGTTCGATTTCTTGACAGCCCGCTGAATGTTTTGTGCCCTTTGGGGACAGCGAGTTAAAAGTCCCAATGAAGTTGTTGTCGAGTTGGCAACCCTCAGTAATGTAGTACGTAGTTTGCTTGTCTGGGCTCCCACAATTTCATTGGTCGCGGTACAGTTCCTGCTGCTGAGCTGAACATGCTGCATTGTACTGTCGCGCTTCCTTATCGTATAGTATACCCCAGTACAGTGATGGGTAACGCTCAAGAATAGCAATTGCTTGCACAAGAGCTCTAGATCTAAGCTGTTGCCCGGGGTATTTCAGGGACAAGTTGCAGAAGGCATGTCATGTGCCAGACAGCCAAAAAGGCTCATGTGCATTTGTACTATATGTATCTACGTGCTTTGTTGCTTACTGTTCGGCCAACATTTACACGAGCCAAGCCACCTATTAGAAAAAAAAAAGGATCACAGGCAGGAATCGGTGCCTAAGAAATCTAGTCACATCACATCCCTATAGATGGGCAGAAGGCCCGAGGCCCGGTAGCCCGGCCCAAGCACGGGCGACACGGCACGGCCCAAGCACGGCACGGGCCCGAAGACACCGGGCCCGGGCTAGGCACGGCACGGGTCCCGGGCCGGGCTTGGGCCGCTAGGCAGGCCCGTCGGGTGGCACGGCACGGCCCGCAATTAGTGGAAGGCACGGTAGAGGCCCGTTGGCTTATATATAACTATAATTATATATTTATATATGAACTTATAATTTGTTATTTGTCAATAAGTTAACTTATATGTGTAACTTATGTGTTTTTTAACATTTATGAACTTAATAATATTTGAGAAATAATATTTAGCTTATACGATTCTTTAAACATTTGTGAAATTGATATCTTCATATGTTTATGGGCTATTTGGGCCGGCCCGACACGCCGTTTTGGTCAGGCCATTTGGGCCGGCCCGGCACGAAAATAGGCCCATGGGCCGGGCCTGGGCCGTCGGCCAAGCACGAAGCCCGGGGCAGCCCGGCACGGTGGCACGACGGGCCAAACTTGGCCCGGCACGATTGAGCCGGGCCCGGCCCGGGCCCGAGCCGGGCCGGGCGGCCCGTTTGCTCATCTATACACATCCCGAAGAAAGTGGCATGGTGACCCTTTTGTACTGTGCTTGCCGAACGAGAGCCCTTGTCCGGTAAGCAAGCAAGGCAAAACACATCACCGTGGTTCGGTTGCACTGCGTCATCGCTTTTTCGCGTCGTGATCTATGCAAAAAGGCGATCGGAAGCTTATGCTTGTTGGCGCCGACCGCGCCGGGGATCACCTCTGATTTTGGACATGATCGGTTCTTCATGTGGTCATACGTTGTTGAGAAATCTTGACCGCTTTTCTTTTTCTGAATTCAGAAACGGAATGGTTGCATTCTACTGAGTTGAGAACGGGAGTACCGTGTGGCTAACATTTACACGAGGCCAATGATTCACAGGCTGCAAACCGGTGCACAAAAGAGAGTCCTTCGGTGGCAAGCAAGGCAAAAAGATCAACCGTGTTACGGTGGCACAGCATCATCGCTTTTCGCATAGTTCAGACTTCAGTAATCAGTACTAGCTATGATCTCGGGAAAAAAATAAAAGGCAAAACAAAAGTTCTAAAATTCATATCTGTTGTTTTCTTCTGAACACGTTGTGGATCGAGGGATCATGTGATCGTGTCCTCCGCACCGCACATGCTGGCTACAATCCCGGAGTTTCAGAAATGGAGCGGCAGCATTTCTGAAAGCTCAGACTGCATCGCTTGCAAATGCAAAGCTATATTCCAAGGACACAGCTTTATTGATCTCCGTTATTTACACACCAAAATTGCAGCTGTCGCGTGAGAAGAACTCCAATTTTCGCACCCTATACAAACGAGCCATACAAGTCCAGTAGCCTAGAGAGACGCTATACATACTCTGCCATCTGCATCACCGGTTGCAAAATTAGCAGCCTGCCTTTGAACTCGAGCAGCAGAGGGGAGGCCTCTGCTTCCCGGCCGCTACTCGCCTTTCCCTGGAATCACGAGGGGGCTCCTCACGATGTAATCGTCATCGGAGACCCACTTCAGGTTCCCCTCGGCGCCGGCGACGTTCGGCTCGCCGGCCCACCGCACCGTCACCGTGAAGCTCTGCTTCTCCTTCAGCTCCGTGAACCGGAGCATCGGCGGCCGCACGATCACCGACACGTCCTTGGGCATGTCCACCACGGCGGTGTACACCGACCTGGCCTTGCCCACGTTGGTCACCGTGCGGCTCACGGTGATGGGCTGGGACAGCAGGCTCACGACGAGGGACGGGTAGTTGAGCTCCGCCTCGGTGATGGCCTTGACGCCGCCGCAGGCGACGGGGCGGTGCGCGATCTCCGTGACGCCGTCGTCCCCGAGCCCCAGCCCGCAGAGGTAGGGGATGTAGTCGTCGGCGCGGAGGTCGTAGACGAGGCCCGGGTCGAAGGCCAGGGCCGGGTTGGCGTAGCCCGCGCCCATGGCGTAGAAGGTGGCGTGCCGGTACTGCTCGTCCTTGATGGGCAGGCCCGTGCGGTCCACCGCGTCGGACGTCGTCATGATCGCCGACTTGATCGCCGCGGGGGACCAGTCCGGGTGCAGGCTCTTGAGGAGCGCGGCGATGCCGCTCAGGTGCGGCGTCGACATGGACGTCCCGGACTCGACGAAGAAGGAGAGGTCGGCCCCGCCGTCGGAGAACTCGGTGTGCGAGTCGCTCGGCGCCCACGCCGCCAGGATGTTCATGCCGGGCCCCGTGATGTCCGGCTTCAGGATGCCCGGGCTGGCCTTGCTGGGCCCGCGGGACGAGAAGAAGGTGACGGCCGGCGACGGGTACGACCCGATGACCGTCCCCTTGAAGTGGATGCTCGCCGTCGCGTTGCCCGTGGAGTTGAGGTAGGAGATGATCCTGGCGCCGGCGTCGTAGCTGACGTGCGACGCCGGGAGGACGTGCGCGTCGGCGAAGGTGGTGTACCCCTCCGCCGCCCTGTTCATCACGATCATGCCCACCCCGCCGTAGGCCGCCACGGTCTGGCCGGCCTCGATGCGGCCGTTGAGGCCCCTGCTCTCGCAGAGCACCACCTTGCCGGTGACCTCGGAGCCGCGCAGCACGCTGCAGTCGCGGCTGGCGTCGAAGCCGTCGGCGCCCGGGTACACGAGCGGGACCGGGTCCGCGGCGGAGTTGTTCCCCGGCTGGAACAGGGACTCGCCGTGGAACTCCTGGCCGTCCCCGAGCTTGACATTGGTCCGTATCGCGCGGTCCATGGTGCCCGCCGCGACGGTGAGCATCCACGGCGCGCCGTTGCCGACCGTGCCGGGCTCCGGGCCCGCGTTGCCCGCGGCGCAGCTGACGAAGATGCCGCGCTCCATGGCCTTGAAGGCCGCGATGGCGATGGGGTCGTAGTTGAACTGCGTGCCCGAGTAGGCGCCGATGGAGAAGGAGAGCACGTCGACGCCGTCCCGGACGGCGGCGTCGAGCCCCGCGATGATGTCCATGATGGAGCAGCGGCTGCGCGTGCACACCTTGTAGATGGCGAGGTGCGCGTGCGGGGCCATCCCGGACGCCGTGCCGTCCGCGTTGCCCCTGATGTTGGCGTTCTCGACGAAGTTGCCGGCGGCGGTGCTGGCCGTGTGCGTGCCGTGGCCGGCGTCGTCCACCGGCGGCGCGGTGGAGTTGACGGCGGCGCTCCCGAACGCCCGCGCTCCGATGATCTTGTTGTTGCATCCGCCCCGGGCGACGGCCTTGAACTCGCAGGTGCCCTTCCACCCCCTGGGCGGCGGCTGCATCCCGTCGTCGCCGAAGGACGGGTGGCTGGGCAGGATCCCGGTGTCCAGGATCCCGATCACCACCCCGTGGCCGAACCCGGAGCGGCTCCAGAACCCCTCGTTCCCGAGGTGGAGGCCGAGGAAGCCCGGCGAGCGGGTGGTCGCCAGCGGCAGGAACACCTCCGGGTACAGGCGCACGCAGCCGTCCGTGGCCCGCAGCGCCTCCGCCTCCTCGTCCGTCAGTCGCGCCGCGAAGCCGGGGAACACGTCGCTGTAGGAGTAGATGATCCGCGGGCCGCCGTCGCCGTCGGCCGCGGAGTCGGGCCCCGCCGCCGCCGCCCGCGGCAGGAACGAGCGGTGCCACTCCTCGACGGAGCCGCCGCCGCCGCCGTCGCGCGGCCGGAGGTGCACGATATAGTTGTTGCGCTCCTGGAGGTACGCCGCTGCGCGGGGCGGCAGGGACATGGACAGGAGCAGCAGCAGCAGGAGGGCGAGGGCGGGGAGGCACCGCCGGGGCTTCTCCATCTCCAGTCCAGAAGCGGCCACGGCGCCACAGGAGGTGGCCGGCCGGCAGTTGCCTGGCAATGCGGGTGGAAGCCTGAAGTGGGAGTGAGTGGAGGCGTGGTGTGGCTGGCTGTGGCGTGGGTGGCCGCGACGAGGCGATCTGCGCGAGTTTTTATGGCTGGGGAGGGGGCTGCCTGGGGGTGGCAGCTGCTGGCTGAGGCTGAGGCTGCTGCGAGCTGTGGGGGAGTGGAGTGATGGGCGGGCACAGTGGCACTGGCAGTGAGCTGGAGGGCAGAGGGCCAGAGGCATCAGCTGGTTTTAAATGATGGCGCTACCGCATCGGCGTGGGGGCGGGGGCGTGTACCCACCCGGTGTCCGCGCCCCATAGACTTCACCCGCTTGTTTAGTTCCAAAATTCAAAATTCTAAAATTATTATATTAGAAAAAAAATTTATATATATAAAATATTAAATCTAAACGAAATAAAAAATTAATTACATAGTTTTCTTGTAAATTACGAGACGAATTCAATGAGCATAAACAGACTATGATTAGACATTAAATTGCTACAATAAATGCTACAATAATTACTAAAGTACTATACACTAATGATAGATTAACTAGACTCATTGGATTCATCTCGTTATTTACAGACGAGCTCTATAATTAATTTTATAATTAATTTATATTTAATACTTCAAATATGAAAAAATTCCATTTCAAAAACTTTACATGCCCAGCCTCACCGTGCGGCTAACACTGCCGGCCATGTACCTCGCTCCGTTCTCGTGATAGCTGGCCGCCGGAATGGATGGGTCCGGCGGGATTGGATTCCGGTGCGGTGGCCCCACGTTTTGGAACTTGTCCTCCAGCTGAACGTGTAACCACCCTACAAAAGTCTCTCCGGAGGGAGATATTTTTCCGTGGGCCCCAGATGCCGGTGAAACGCAGCGGAGGTGAGCCGGCGAGGCAAAAGTTTTTTTTTCTCGAATGCGCATGCTGTATATCATTGTATTAAGACGAAAAAAATGGTATACTACTCGGTTACAACTCAAATGGAACGGACTCCAGAAGAACACAAACCAGCAAGCCAGCTGAACACAACCCGAAAAATAAACTCCAATATAAACTACTCACACCTCGCACAACCTAACGACTGGTTCTAAGCGTAGTCCTCAGTTCACGCTCCATCTCATGGAGGGAGAGTTGTTGCTCTGGTACTTCAACATCGGAAGTATGTCCCGCATTACATCCATATGGTGCGACTAAGGTCCTTCACGAAACAATTTCTCCACCGCAAGCCGAAACCGAAGCCGCCAAGGGTAGAGGCATGCCAACCTCACCAAGTCGGTGCATCAGGAGCACCAACCCTCGCTTTGCCGGCTTGACAGCCGAGAGAGGGTCCAAGACTTGGCGATGGCTTCGCCTGAGGCCGAGTACCTCAGACGAAGGCAGGTGAGGAGGCGCGTCGACGAGGACAGGGTCAACTCGACGGCGACGAGGTGGCTTGTCCACAAGAGGCGGTGAAATATCCTTTGAAACTTTGCTGATGAAGTCCTCCAAGGCTGCAGAATTATCGTCCTCCGACGCCACCGTGCCGGTTGCCTCCTCAGAAGCTGGCACCACAATCTCGGCCGAAGGCAACACATCCACAGGCGGCACCTCCACAACTGGCACCACCTCGGCCGATGGTGGCACCTCCATAGGCGGCACCCCCACAGGCGCCACGGGTGTGGCAGCCCAGAGTGCTCCAGAAGACCGCCGGAAAGTGGCCTCTCCCGGGAAACACTCGCCGCCGAAGCCCGATCTCGGAGCTCCTAAGATTGGAAGCTGGCCACGAATAGCTCGGGGACGGCAGGCCTGAGGGTGAAGTTGTCCTCCTCGATGCGAAGCACAGCCATGATCGCTGATTTGGCCGCAGCCAAAGCAACCACAGCCAAGTCATCGGCGGTGGAGAGCGTGAGGTCAAGGCCACCGTCAGTAGCAGCAGTCGTCGGCAACGGCCGAACGTCGGAGATCGGAAGGCGATCATGCCCAAACCCAGTAGGAACGACACGACCGTCCAGCCGAGGCTGGACTGAGCGAAGTGGCGGGCGACGAGACGGCAAGCAATCCTCGGCACGGTGCCGAATGGCCGTGGTAGCGCAGGCACCGCAAAGGCAAACGACACGAGGCAACCCGATGCTTGAACGAAAGGTAGTTCAAGTATCGTCCATCAAGCACTTGGGGAAGGATCGCCGCGGCGGCGCTTCCAGCCGTGAAGGCCGCTCCCAAAGGTCCCGAGGATGCGCGCGCCGCCTCTCAACTCGTTGCCAACCATCAGGGTCGACACGAGGAGGCCCGAGACGCAGCCTGACCATGGAGGCGTCTTGGGGCAGCCCGACCACCCTTGTGGGGGTGGTCGTGCCGCTGGAGATTGACAACCAGCTCTGCCGTGCCGCGCCGGTGGCGGCTGCGTCGGGATCGCTTGCCCGTCCAGGGTGCGCGGGGAGGGTAGCCGGCGGCCCCGCCGACGAGGACGCTTGCGGTGCCCACCCTCGGCACGTGGAGGCAGCACCACGATGGAGCGAAGAGTGGGCATCGGAGCCGGCGTGCCGGCCTGCGCCGCCACCGGTGCTGAGGCAGGGGTGGTCGCCCTCGGTTGCTGCAACAGGATGTCGCGGTAGGGATGGGGTGTCGTCTCTCCATCAGAGCTCCCCCCAGCCGTCCGGGGAGAGAGGCGCCGGAGTGGTTGTCTGCGGGCGGGTGGATGGCGGCGTCGGCGAATCGAAGTAGAGGTGCTCCGACAAGCCGCAGGCGGCCGGTGGGGGGTCGGTGTCCGAAGGCCGTACCATGTCGTCGAGGAGGTCGTCGTCGTCGTCAATCGCCAAGATGGGCATGGCGGACTGGCAGCACGCACGGGAGGGCGAACGGCGGGCCCACGGCGGAAGTGCAGAGACGAGGACGGACCAGGGCGGCAAAGAGGGGCGGAGCAGTGGCCGACGGCGGGTGTTGTGGCCGCCGGGACCGGAGTGGTCACCGGCCGTGGCGGCGGTGGGTGGGCAGCAAGGTCACCCTCTCGATCTCCCAACACGCACCACTAGGGAGGCCATGAGAGGAATGGATGGAGAAGGTGAGTCGAGGGGAGCGCGGATCTGTGGTTGGAAGGGGCGAAGGCGGCCGGAGCAGGAGATCCGACAGCGGCTGCTCACTGGCGGCGGGAGTCGCCTGCCCGGGGCGCGGGGAGGTCTCTGTTTCCCCCTGCGCCAATAATTGGCGGCGCACGGTCGCACCTGGCAAAAGTTTTTCTTTTTTTTTGTGACTGGGGCTAAAGTTTTCCTGCTCCTGCTGCGCCGAGGTCCATGGGCGGTTGACCACTGGTTCCCGGTCAGGTGGAAGGAGGAAGGTAGAGCCACACGTCGAGCCTCCGTGCGTCGGGAGGCACGGCACGAGTGGCGATTTGGGCTTTTTTTTTTGGCAACAAAACTAGCGTGCACGTTTCTTAAGAAGATAATCTCGCATGCATGAAGTACTAAATGAAATCTATTTGTAAAATCTTTTTAAAGATGGATGTAACTTTTCGCGACAAAACTAATGACGATAATTAATCGATGATTAGCTACAGTGATGCTACAATACCCATTCTCTAATCACGCGGATTCTTCAAGGTCACTAGCGCGGGGGTTCTGAAGTTAGTTTTGTAAACTGACTTTGTTTGACACCGTAATTAGTGGTCAAAGTTGTTACTATTCCTAGTGCGCTACAATTATAGCGCGAACCAAATAACGCGCCATTTCCACCGCTGCTCATGATTGGAGGAGGAAAACGGAAATGGCCTGTGTAAACTCCGCCCAGTACTTTTTGAAACGAACACATCACTTCAGTCAGCGGTACAGACACGAAGTTTACTGGTGTCCAAATATTAGCATTGCTATGGTAAGCATAGATTGGATATTTTAGTCTATTCAACCCTTTTAAACATGTTCCCACTCTTAACTTTAGGAAAAGAAAATGTAACAGGATGGGATAAAATATGATGGGAAATATTTATATAGTAAGATCTGTGAAGGTCTAAGCTCCGATTGTAAGAAAAGAAAAAAAAATACCTAGGATCTGTGACGCATATGAGGATGAGCAATGTGTTCCGGTATCCAATCCAATTACACGATGTTTATTTTAAATTCTGTGATAATCTGCTTCATAGATTTGAATTATAGAAGTAAAAAGTGAGAAAATATTTACTTCACTTATAATCTAAGTGTATCTGACGAAAACCGAAACAAACAGGATCATAGCATCACCCCACATTTCTCACACCTGGCTCTGGCCCCTGGATGGAAGGATGCCGCCGCCGGCGAGCCATGGAACAAGCATCTCGTCATCGGCGGCGTAGGCGAGAAAAAGAAATGGAAAGGAAAGCACGGGGAGGACGAGACACCCGCATATTCGGTTGCCAAATGCACGCCCGCCCATGCGATGCGGGCCGCCAAAAGCGGATGCGGTGCCGGTGCTCGTTCGGCACGCATACCGCCACACCGGCACGGGCAGCAGCTGCACAGCCACGCGCCGCCTTCGAGGACGCGGACACTGGCGCGCCCACGACGAGCACCGGTAGGTTTGTTTGTGCCCTCGCGCGCGCGCGCCTCCCTCTCGAGAAGGCCAATCTTTCCCTTTTTCTTTAGCACCGCTCCCCGAGGATCAAACTAGACCTAGCCATGGGTCACCCGACCCGAACAACCCGACTCAACCCGGCCGAAAAAAACCCGACCCGACCCGACCCGAGCTACGTGGCGGGTGGGCGCGGGCCGTATTTTTTGACCCGCAACAATCAACGGGCCGGGCACGGACCGTGATTTTTGACCCAAAACCCGACCCAACCCGAAAAACCCGACCCAAAGGCCAAAAAACCCGACCCAACACGCCCGCGCAGGGTGCACGGGCCAACCCGACCCGACCTGGTGATAGATACGGATCGGGCGCGGGCCGTCCTATGCGACCCGTGACCCGGCCTTTACCCGATCCGAATCCGGCCCTGACGTTTGCCCAGGTCTAGATCAAACTACCTCCAAAAGCGCGACTCGTGACGAGCGGGTTTGTACGCTAGCTTGGCAAATGGCAAAGCGCCTGGACACATTCGTCAGTTGTTTTTTCCCGCGGGAAAAATAAAAGGTAGTGGCTTGTTCAGCTCGTGGCAGCGTGGCGCGAGTATCCAAGGCGCGAACGTGATCCCTCCTGGCTCCTGCGCCGGTGAGCACGGCATCCTACGTCTAGATAGCATTAGGGCTTCTTATTAGGGTTTGTTTAGATCAGTTTGTATTTTGTATTTTTAAGAGAATCTTTAATATTTGAAGTATTAAATGTAGACTAATCACAAAACTAATTACAGTTCTCGTCTGTAAACTACGAGGCGAATCTAATGAGCCTAATTAATCCATCATTAGAGCATGTTACTGTAGCATTACTGTAACAATTTAGTGTCTAATCACGTTCTAATTAGACTCATTTAATATAATGCGATTTAGTATAGTGTACTGCTACTGTAGTCTCAGAGCAAGTTTTATGGTCGCGCCCACTTGCTGGCGAGAAGAAGTGCTGCGATGGTGGCAGGGCCCGCCAAATTTAAGTCCCAGCAGCCAGCTCCACCAATAGCAGGCGCACGGAGTGCTTCTCAGCCGGCTACCGCGGGCGCATCGCGAGTCGCCTTCTCTCTCCACCCTCCACCGCGTCGGACCCAGCAGGCAAACCGGCGACCATAAGACCGTCCACAGTGGAAGGAGGAAATGAAGGAGCAAATACACTATTTAGCACTGTAGATGTACTGTTTGGCACTGTAGACAGAAAGAGCGTGGGAAACAAGGAGAGAGCAAATTTGCTCTTGCTCCCTCCGCTGTGGTCAGCTTACCTGCTCTCACTAGCGTGGCACAGTGACGCGAGAGAATTTCGGTGGCGAGTCAAGGCGGCACCGAATCAGCTTGTGCCGTGGGGTTTCATTTCATCAGATCCACACCCACCGGTGGTGCCCTGTGTTCCCGGCTCTTGATTTCTTATTCCCGATACGTCCTTGGCGCGGAGCCGGAGATGGCGATGGCTCGGGTGAGCCCCGCCTCAGTGGCGACGGACTAGCGCCGGAGCTGACCGGTAGGCCGGGCCGCCGGGGCCGGGGCATGCCGGATGCAGATTGAGGTGGAGATGTCAGGTACTCAGGTACGGGTAGGGATAGGGATAAATAGGAATAGGAAGATGGATATTTGAAATATTCGAATTTGTTTCTATACAAATCCCTTAGATATATGGACACGTCGACTTCGGACTAGTTTATTTAGTTTAGTTACCCAGCGCGATCTAACGAAATTGATGAGGGCCGGTTTAAGTAATGGCCTACCTAGGCGCTAGACCAGCGGCCGCTCATACTGGTCTACGGTCTACCAGGGCTGTGTTTGGTTAGGGCTGAAAAAAATTTCACGAAAATTTTTAATATTTTTTATCACTAATTTAGAGTATTAAATAAAGTAGTTGTGCTGCCGTTGTCTCGTCGTTCGATCCACTTGGCTCTTGTTGTTTAGTTGCATAATTCAAAATTCAAAATTTTTTTCCGGCACCTGCATGGAGACTTAAATCTAGACGAAATAAAAAACGCATTGCACAGTTTGCCTGTAAATCGCGAGACGAATATAATAAACCTAATTAGGTCGTAACTAGATGCTAAATTGCTACAGTAATGCTACAGTTAACAACCTCTAATGACGGATTAATTAGACTCATTAGATTTGTTTCGCGATTTACAGACGAGTTTTGTAATTAATTTTGTGATTAGTCTATGTTTACTTCAAATGTAGAAAGATTTTTTTCAAAAACTTTACACCTTCTAACTAAATAAGGCCTGCTTGCGCTTGCATCGCTAGTAGTACTGGTGGTAGACGCGTCTCGGTGGATTATCTACCGTTTCTCCCGGCTTAAATACTACCGCCAGGCTTCAATTGTCTACTTCAAGTGGGTTCGGGATACAAATTATCATGTAGCGCTCCTGTGACGCAAGAACGTTGAACAGTTGATCCAAGTGCGCGCACGCGTCTCGATCGGTGCCATTTGTCAGTCGGTCGACGATGACAGTTTCGACACTGTCCTAGGCGACTATGCCGTGCGTCGCGTCTCGCCATGAACACCAACGCCCGAAACGTGATCTGATGAAGGACGGCCAGCAACGTGTGCTCAGGTGAGACAAAAGCTAATAAGTGTCCGATATTTTCAGGCACGGGCGCATGGCGCGGAACACCGACCTGTACGGCTGTACCACGGCACCACCGCGCGCAACTTTTATTATTCCCATGCCATGTTACCATACTTCTCCCAACCGGACGACGCGGACACGCGGCGCGCGCGCTTGGTTGCACGCTATGACCTGATGCCGCGACGCGCCCAGGCCGGCCGGCGCGGGCGGGCGGGCGGGCTAGGGGCTAGCCAGGCATCCAGCTCAGCTCACCTCGCCGTCGCCGTCCGGTGGAGCCCCCGCTCGATGTGGAGCGTGATCATGGTGCGTGCGGTAGCCGACGGTCGCCCCCTCGCCGTCGCGGAGGCGGAACGCGAAGGACCGGAGGAGCACGGCCGCGAACAACTTCATCTGCCGGTACGCGAACTCCTTGCCCAGGCATATCCTCGGCCCGGCCTGGAACGCCGTGAACTTGAACGGGCTCTGCTCCTGGAACTCGCCGCCGCCTCCCCCGCCGAGCCACCGCTCGGGGCGGAACGCCTCGGCGTCCGCGCCCCACAGGTACTCCATCCGGCCCCTGGCGTACGGGACGTAGAACACGATGTCCCCCTTGCTCACGCTGGAACCGTCGGGCAGGACGTCGTCGCCCAAGCACTGCTTGTTATCCTGCAGGCAGTTAGTCAATGGCAGTTTTGGGGCACACGTCCACACAAAAAGAATGTAGTACTAGCAATGAGCCATGGGCTCTCACCAGGGGAACCGACGGGTACAGCCTGAGCGTCTCCGTCAGGGCGGCGTGCAGGTAGTGCATCTTGTTCAGGGCCTCGTCGGTCAGGCTCTACGCGAACTCCTCCGCGGTCGCCGTCTCGCTGGCGCCGGTGGCCCTCGTGGCCTCCTCGCGGACCTTCTCCTGGACCTCCGGGTGCTTGCACGCCATGTAGAGGAACCACGCGAGCGCTCCCGCCGTCGTGTCCTTGCCGGCGATGACTATGTTCAGGATGATGTCCCTCAGGTACTTGTAGTCCACCGTCCCGGACTCGTCCGTCGCCGCTTGGATGAACCTGGACAGCATGTCTTGCCTCGAATCCTGTCCCGCATTGCTGCAAGAGAGCTCCTGCGACCTGTCGCGGATGAGCTTGTACACGAACTCGTCGACGACCCTGACCCGGTCCCGGAGCGCCGCCTCGGATCCCACGTTGAGGAGCCTCATCGCCTTCCAGAAGGCGTTGACGTAGCGGAGCAGCGTGAACTCGCTGGCGTCGTCGAAGGCCGCGGCGAAGCGGGTGCCCTCGCCGGAGCCGCCCAGCGTGTCGAGGTCCAGGCCGAAGGCGATGGTGAAGATGGAGTTGTTGGGAAACGGGTAGGCTACGCTAGCATCACTACCGCATATACCCAAGATATTTGCGAGTAGAAGATCATAGATCGTTACCACTAGACGCGCAGCGCAGCGGAAGAAGTCGCGCGTCGATGTAGAGGAAGTAGTCGATCACGTTCCACGAACCGAGCTCCTCGTACTTGATCCCAGCAGCCGATCATCGCAGCAGTTGCAGCAGCGCCTCCACGGAGTTCACACGTACGGGGATGAAACGCCGGGCGTCGGTGTGCTAGCACCGCACGCACGGCAAGGGCGGCGGCCAAGAGAGAGAGGGAGGGGCGGCGGCTAGGAGGTGGCGCGGCTCACCGGGTATCGCCCCCTAGCCCCTCCCTCATATATATAGGGCGTACTAATGGGCTTCTATCTCATAGGCCCATTAGTAACCCTAATCCCTCTTGGATCAATATCCTTTTGGGCCTTTAAACCGTATTGTGATGATGGGCTCTTGGGCATATCACCAACAATCTCCCACTTGCACTAGAGACAATCATACATGCAAGCTTTCCAACATTCCAAACCCCTTAAGTGTGTGACCCGTTAGGTTCATGTGTAGGTGGTCGTGATCGGAAATCATTTCCGAATCACAAGTCAATAGCGGCACCTAGCAGGGCATAGTGACTCACAAATACACATAAAGATCATATCGGCCGAACCTTAGATATACTCATACACCGATCCCATTGCCACACGATACCAGTCAAGCTCAAAGCGAGATGCGTGCCACCTTTGTGATAGCTCGACCATTCTCTCGATCTAATAGTGGATTCTATTCATAACTAACCTTTAGTCATCATGATTAACTCTTTAATCACTTTGGCATGGCCATGCATTTTCAAATCCAACTATCTCGAGGGGCCTAGAGATATCTCTCCCATTATCTAGGAGGGGCAAATTCCATCTTGATCCGCTCACATCCCATTCCATGTTTCATGACACACCTGTAAGCTACTTTTGTAACTACCCAGTCACGGAGTAGCGTTTAGTAGCCCCAAGATGCACCACTACACACAGTGAGAAACAATGGTGATCTCAGGTCTAAGGATCCAGTAGGTATAACACTCAAGAACAACTGATGGCACATACAAAATAACAATCCCAACATTGCCTTGGAGTGGGTCAATCCAACACCATATTCACCAACATGTGTCCACATCATTAATCCGGTATCTCCATATCCATGATCCGTGAAACATGATCATCAATTAATGCATGTGCTAGTCTCAACGTCGTTGTTGTCCCACACAACGACATAAACTAGGGATAATTTAGAATCATATCATTGTCAACAAAAAGTTTCACGAACAAGTCACATACTTGATAATCAATGTAAAAATAATCATCCATGGAACAAATAACAATTATTTATCATTACATAAATATACTCATGACACAAAAATCTCCCACGCACACTAGAATCACTGATGTAAGTATCTAATACCCATAGATCTCATGTGCGCCTCATGCTTTGGTTGTGGGAGAGGCTTCGTCAACGGATCAGCAACGTTTGAATCCGTGTGCACCTTGCAAACCTTCACATCACCTCTCTCAACAAAGTTACGGATGAGGTGATACTTCCGCAGTATATGTCTGGACTTCTTAGTTGTTCTAGGCTCCTTTGCTAGTGCAACGGCACCACTATTATCACAATAGAGGTCCACTAGACTGGACGCACTAGGAACAACACCCAAGTCGGAAACAAACTTTCTGATCCAAACAGCTTCTTTTGCAGCTTCGGAAGCTGCAATATACTCGGCCTCTGTCGTCGAATCAGTCACCGTATCTTGCTTGGAACTCTTCCAGCTCACTGCCCCACCATTGAGGCAGAAAACAAAACCGGATTGCGATTTGGAGTCATCTTTGTCTGTTTGAAAACTAGCATCGGTGTAACCCTTTACAAGGAGCTCATCTTCGCCTCCAAATATTAGGAACATATCCTTAGTTCTTCTCAAGTACTTAAGGATACTCTTTACAATTGTCCAGTGAGCTTCACCGAAATCTGACTGATACCTGCTCGTAACACTTAGAGCAAAGGAAATATCTGGGCGCGTGCAAAGCATAGCATACATGATCGACCCTATGGCTGAAGCATAAGGAATCGTACTCATCCTCTTTTGCTCATCAGGTGTCGTAGCACACTGACTCTTGCTTAGAGTAATGCCATGTGACATTGGTAAGAAACCTTTCTTGGAATCTTGCATATTGAACCGATTCAATATCTTGTCAATGTACGTGTCTTGGCTTAATCCAATTAGCCTTTTTGATCTATCTCTATAGATCCTAATACCCAGAATATAAGCCACCTCTCTTAAATCCTTCATCGAAAAACTCTTTTTCAATGAGGTTTTAACGGCTTCAAGCATTGGAATATCATTTCCGATCAGTAATATGTCATCCACATATAGGACCAGAAACACAAGTGCGCTCCCACTAGCCTTTTTGTAAACACAAGGCTCATCTTCATTCTTGATGAAGCCAAACCCTTTAACTACTTCATCAAAACGAATATTCCAACTCCGAGATGCTTGCTTCAATTCATAGATGGACCTCTGAAGCTTACATATTTTCCCAGTATTTTTAGGATCGACAAAACCTTCAGGCTGTGTCATATACACATCCTCACTTAGATGTCCATTAATGAAAGCGGTTTTGACATCCATTTGCCATATCTCATAGTCATAATATGCGGCAATTGCTAGGAGAATCCGAACAGACTTTAGCATTGCGACGGGCGAAAAGGTTTCCTCATAGTCAACACCTTGAATTTGTCGGAAATCTTTCGCCACCAATCACGCCTTATAGATGTGAACATTTCCATCCATGTCTGATTTTTTCTTAAAAATCCACTTACAGTCGACAGGTCTCACACTGTCAATTTGATCGACCAAGTTCCAAACTTGATTATCATGCATGGATTTTAGCTCGGATTCCATGGCTTCAAGCCATTTGTCGGAGTCGGGTCCCATAATTGCTTCTTTGTAGGTCAAGGGCTCATCATTTTCGATCAATAATACGTGGCGCTCCTCCGTAATAAGGAGGTTGAGCTTGTCAGTAGCGCGACGTACCCTTATAGACCTTCGTGGGGCTGGTGCCTCAACTACGGGTTGTGCAACATCTTGCACATCCCGTGGATGTTCAGTGGTTGCTGAAACAGTTTCGGGTGTTTCCTGAATTTCTTCAAGTTGCACCTTGCTCCCACTAAATCCTTTTGAGAGAAACTCATTTTCTAAGAAAACATCATTACGAGCGACAAACACTTTACCTTCCGCCTTATTGTAAAATAATATCCTTTGGTTTCCCTAGGATACCCCACAAAGAAGCATTTGTCTGACTTTGGAGTGAGCTTATCTGACATCAAACGTTTGACATAAGCCTCACATCCCCAAACTTTGAGAAAAGATAATCCGGGACGCTTCCCAGTCCATATCTCATATGGTGTCTTCTCAACAGACTTACTTGGAACCCTATTCAGTGTGAATGCTGTAGTTTCAAGAGCATAACCCCAAAATAACAATGGAAGATCAGCTTGGCTCATCATGGACCTAACCATGTCCAACAAGGTTCGGTTCCTCCGTTCGGATACCCCATTCCATTGAGGCGTTCCGGGCGGAGTTAGCTGCGGAATAATTCCACATTGCTTCAAATGATCACCAAATTCAAGGCTTAAATATTCTCCTCCACGATCAGATCGCAGAAATTTAATTGTCTTGCCTAATTGATTTTGTACTTCATTCTAAAATTCTTTGAACTTTTCAAATGATTCAGACTTGTGCCTCATTAAGTAGATATAGCCATATCTACTAAAGTCATCAGTGAAAGTAATAAAGTACTGAAAACCACCTCTGGCTATTGAGCTCATTGGTCCACATACATCGGTATGTACAAGTCCCAACAAGTCACTCGCCCTTTCACTATGACCAGCGAAAGGCGCTTTGGTCATCTTTCCAAGCAAACAAGACTCACATGTGTCAAATGATTCAAAATCAAATGAGCTTAACAATCCATCTTTATGGAGTTGTTCAATGCGCTTCTCATTTATATGACCTAAGCGACAATGCCAAATAAAAGTGGGATTCAAATCATTTGGTCTAAGCCTCTTAGTATTAATGTTACAGACAGATTTATCCTCAAGATCAAGAACATATAATCCATTCACCAATGGACAATGAGCATAAAAAATACCATTGCAAAAAATAGAACAACGTTTGTTCTCTATTACAATCTTAAAATCACCAACTTCTTCCAAACATGAAGAAGAAATAATGTTCTTGCTCAAAGCAGGAATGCAATAACAATTATTTAATTCCAAAACTAATCCGGAGGGTAGAGACAAGTAGTAGGTGCCGACTGCCAACACCGCAACCTTTGCGCCGTTGCCGACACGAACGTCCAACTCGCCTCTTGCAAATCTTCTAGTCTCACTTAGACCCTGCAACGATTTGCAAGTGTGAATCATCGATCCAGTATCAAATACCCATGATTCACTAGAAGATAATGCAATATTTATTTCTATAACATTTATACCTGAAGTGGAAGTCTCACTTCCCTTCTTCTTCTTCTTTTCTTCCAAGTACTTCTTGCAGTTCCTAGACCAATGTCCCTTTTCATGACAGTGGAAGCATTCATCCTCAGAAGTAGCGCCAGATTTGGCCTTAGGTGCTGGCTTTAGCTTAGAGCCCGAGGACTCACCACCGAAACTCTTTTCCTTGCCTTTACCTTTGGGATTAGGAGGCGTCCAACGCTTCCTCTTTTTGTTCCCCTTCTGAATCATCATCACATGATTGGGATTCTTATTAATGCTCTCCTCTGCTGTTTTTAGCATCCCATGCAACTCACTCAATGTTTTATCCAAGCCATTCATCTGAAAGTTCATGATAAAAGGCTCATAGCTCGCCGGGAGCGACTGGAGAATAACATCAGTAGCCAAGTCTTGGTGAAGTTCAGAACCAAGTCTGTCCAAAGTCTCAATGTAACCAATCATTTTGATCACATGAGGACTGACCGGGCCACCTTCTGTCAGCTTGCACGCAAACAAGGACTTTGAGATATTGAACCTCTCAGTCCTGGCTTGGTTCTGAAACATCCCACTCAGCCCCTCGATCATGGTATGAGCATCCGCATGCTCATACTGCTTCTGCAGATCAGGGGACATGGTGGCGAGCATCAGACAGCTGACATCAAGTGAGTCATTGCAGTGCTTCTCATAAGCTCTACGATTAGCAGCAGTTGCATTGTCAGGGAGATCATCAGGATATGGCTGCTCAAGAACATACTCCTTTTTCTCTTGCCTGAGAACAATTCTCAGGTTGCGGTACCAATCAATAAAGTTTGTTCCATTCAACTTTTCTTTCTCAAGAACAGAACACAAATTGAAAGCGGAATTGTTACTGGCAGACATGATCTACAACATTAAAGTAAAGCAAGATTTCAGCACTAAGTTTATGTAAAAGACTTTCATTAACTGATTTAACAAAAGACAACCTACTATATCAAAGTCATCTTCCCTCTAATGACATATAGTGGTTCAAGATCCATAATCACTAAAATCCTAGTGAGCTTTAGCATCACGGCTAGAAAAGTAGTGATACAGGTAAGCAACAAATTACTAATCACATCTCTATGCGACTCTTGTTTGTTGGGTGGCATCCAATGCCCCGGCCCCAACCCTGTGCCTTAAAGCCCAAAACTGTTTTGATAGCTTTGCTGAGTAAACCAATACTATGCTTGTGAATGTGCGACATCCATCCTATACAAAAGTGATAGCTGAGGGTACTCTACTTTGGTAAACCTACCACACAACGATCAAAATTTATAGGTGCAGATATTGGTAAAAGGCATAAAAAACTCAACCTTTTCTGAGGGAAGCTATTCTATCATGATTAAAGCATCCACCATATGTAAAAGCATGAAATAATAGTATGACAGGAAAATAAACATCACAAGCATATAATCATATTATATTGTGAATAGTATGGCCTCTTGCATCACAATGGGCTCCATCGCCATGGCTCCAAGGTGACCTCCATTGCCATCCGTCCTGTCTTGTGGTGATCATCATCGCCATCATGATTGAAGCCTCCATGAAAAGATACTAAGCTACTAGATCTAATAGCTAGTGAAATAATTACATGAGGATTCAAACATCACAAGTCGACACGCAGGTCGTTATACAATAATGGTGCAACCTCAACCCGGTTGTGTTAACTTGCGACACGCAGGCCACACAAATCATCACATACATCATCACATGACATTGAGGCCATACCATTCACATCACACCCTGCAAAAGCAAGTTAGGCATACGACGTGTTCTACCAAAGTAGCGCTTGGGAAGCCGCTACAGCGAGAAAGCAACGGCGGTCCCTATGAAAACCTCACGGAATTACACAGATCGCATCTATGGAATCCCTATGAAAATCTCATCAGAGTGATCGCATCACCTCAAATCCGAGCCATTCATAATGCCTCAATTTTCACTAGGTCAATCACATTGACCGTGCAAACTTTGCACTTGAGAAGACTACATCTACACATGACCTCGATCTGTTGGTTCAATCTGCTGACTATGCACACAGTTAGTCCCAATGGTGATTCCAGCCGGTAGGGACATGTCGTATGCATAACAGAGAAAGAACACAAACTAATCTTTTGTCACATGCCGCGCAATCAACTCGCTCCAGTTTTAACCCCTTATGACCAATTGATCTAATCAAACCGTGCAAAAGTAATAGATCCAATCTACTACAACAACATATCACCTATATGCAAAAGATCCAGACCAAAAACTACGCAAGATGGCTCTGGTACGACTGTTGGGAAACGGGTAGGCTACGCTAGCATCACTACCGCATATACCCAAGATACTTGCGTGTAGAAGATCATAGATCGTTACCACTACACGCGCAGGGAAGCGGAAGAAGTCGCGCGTCGATGTAGAGGAAGTAGTCGATCACGTCCCACGAACCGAGCTCCTCGTACTTGATCCCAGCAGCTGATCAGCGCAGCAGTCGCAGCAGCGCCTCCACGGAGTCCACACGTACGGGAATGAAACGCCGGGCGTCGGTGTGCTAGCACCGCACGCACGGCAAGGGCGGCAGCCGAGAGAGAGAGGGAGGGGCGGCGGCTAGGAGGTGGCGCGGCTCACCGGGTATCGCCCCTAGCCCCTCCCTCGTATATATAGGGCGTACTAATGGGCTTCTATCTCATAGGCCCATTAGTAACTCTAATCTCTCTTGGATCAATATCCTTTTGGGCCTTTAAATCGTATTGTGATGATGGGCTCTTGGGCATATCACCAACAGGAGTCCATGGTCGCCTTGAGCGCGAGGCCCTGGAACTCCACGGGCCGCCCGGCCGCCGCGGCGCCGGAGACGACGCCGGCGAGCCTGACGGCGTTCTGCTTGAAGACGGCGCCGCTGAAGTCGCGGAGCGCCCGCGTGGAGAAGTCGTAGCTGGCCATCTTCCGCTGCTGCCGCCACTTGTCGCCGTCCACGGCGAAGATGCCGTCGCCGAGCAGGTCGGTCATGTTCTCGTAGTTGTACGCGCCCTGCGCCCGGCCGGCCGTTGAGATGAGAATGAGGTACGCGGCTACGCGCCATCATCAGCGGCAAACACGCGAGGAATTCCTTTTTTTTGAGAAAAAGTGTTGGACTTTATTGATAACATTTTACATCCAGCCCCCTGAAAGGGCACCCCAAAGTACAAGATAATTTACATATAAGCTCTTGAAAGGAGCACCCAGCAAGCTTCAGCATCGCCGACCAACGTTGCCGCAATCCGGTTCTTCTCCGTCTCCCGCAATAGAGAAGATAACCCAGAATGGAGCTAGCAGTCGCATCCCGAATTGATGAAGAGTCCGTAAATTTTGAAAGGCCCATCAGTGGCTCTTGCCTTTGATCCGTTGAACGCCCTAACAAATGGCAAGCCATCTCTTCGTCGTCACCAGGATCAGACACCGGTCGCCCCACCGTCCAACCCCAGTCGACGAGCAAACCCGCAAAGGGGGACACAAACCTCACAAGGCAGTTTCTGCCAACCTCGCAGTCATCAGAAGTACCTTGGAGGGACAAAATAATCCTCTGGACTCCAGCTCCCATATCAGCAGGTATGAGGCCACCGCTGACACTGGTTGCATGGGCATGGACAGCGTAAAGAAACGCACAGAAAATTCGACCACCAACGCATAAGAAAGTATCGAAGAAATCATCGCCGGTGATGAATCCTCCGCATATGACGCCATCATCATGCTCCATGCAGACAACGACCAGCAGCAGACCCCAACCACCGCCAATATAGACAACACCAGAAAAAATCTAGAGGAGACAAAAGACTCCCGGCACATGGCTCACCGAGAGGTAAACCAACCCTTTGGTAACAGTAGATCTATGCACTAAGCGTAGATAAGTACATGTAACAGCTAAACCTACAAACATAGGTATAAACAATCCTCTCACCAGAGACGACGCTGCAGAGCTCGCCCTCAAGCACCGCGAGGCACCACCGGCCAAGGCCCAAATGGACCCCGCCCAGCCGCCGCCGACCCCATGCAGAAGACGCTCGAGCCGAGCTTCCTCCACTAGGAGCCGCGCACCGCCGCTGGGCTTACTCCGCACGGAGGCACGCCCCACCGCAGAGCTCACCCAACGGGGCCGCACGGCGTCGAAGAGCTCGCTCCGCGCTCGCCTCGGTGGAGGAGATCCACGAATCACCTGGAAGTCGCCTCTCTACACTGTAGCTTGAAGAACTCTCGCGATTGCTAACACTTCACACGCGAGGAATTCCGGAAACTAGCTTTGTCTACGATTGGAAGGCCCATTACAGGTCCACACGAAAGAGAGTCTCTTAGTCTTTTGTTTAGGTGGGCCGTTTTCTAGAGGCCCGTAAACAAAAGAGATGCTCTCGGTCTCTTTGTCGTGAGGAGATGTCGTGGTAAGGAGAACGTTACAGTTTGGCCCCTTGAGCAAGCAAATCGATCCTGCGTTGTCGGGGTCTCGGAGTTTTTCACATCGCTGGGGGAGCAGAAAGCAGGGACGTGGTTGGGAACGAAGATACTACTAAAATCTAAATCTAGGGTCGAAATAGAGTCATGGATGCTTTCTACGGAGCCATGCAACACTACATGTCACCTGCAATTTTCCCCCTTCCTCGGGCAGTCAGGCACAAGAACGATTTGGGATCTGAGGGCGTCTACAGCGGTCTGGCGATTTGGGCCAGCGATTTGGAGGGGAGAGAGAGAGGAGGGCACCAGGCGCTTGGGAAGGGCGCATGTGAGAGCGAGAAGCATCGGCGAGTGTGCGAGCTAACGACGAAGGAAGCACTAGCTGCCACTGTGCGGCAACTGTTCATGCATCGATTGGAAAAAATCAAATAGCTGGCCAAATAGTCAACTGCTGGAGACGCCCTGATGATCGACTATACTTCGTGGTCACTGATCAGGCAACAACTAACCTTCCCATACTACGGCCCATTGTTTCAAGGTATGGGTATGGGACAAATAACGTCCAAAGCATCTCCAACAATAGCCCTCGAATCAGATCTTCTATTTCTTGAGTAAGGAGTCCATCTATTTTTTTTGAGAGCTAGTTTTTTAATGTCAACTCTAGTAGTGGTCTCTAAATTTCACCTTCTTCTTTTAATCTAAATTGTGGGATCCATCTGTCGGTGGATAGAGAGTGGAGGAAGAGACTTGAAAACCTCCTCAAAATGAGGGTTTTAGTAGAGGATCTACAGGAGCGCGATTTTTTTATCCTACCCTCTAAATTTAAGATGAGAGTTTGTTTAAAGGAACCGCTGGAGTTGCTCTTACGGTCACACAGATAGTTAATTACACCACTAATAAACATGCAGCTAGAAGAGAAAGCACCATATAGCTTAATCAAATACGAGTACTAGAGCTTTAATTTGCTGCGCTCACCTTGCCGTAGTTGGTGAAGTTGGTCCGGAGGATGTGCTCCATGACGGCCGGGTCGGACGTGTAGATCTGGCGCCGCCCGGCCGGCGCCAGCAGCTGGAAGGTCTTGCGCTCCCGAAACAGGTCCGTGAGGTAGTCGTGCAGCCGCCGGACGTGGTACAGCTGGTGGAACACCGTGCCCACCACGGGCGGGTACCGCTTCCCCGGCTTGCTGACTCTGCGGTGGTGGCCGGCGACGACGAGCAGGTAGTACGAGCAGAGTGCCAGTAACGCGAGGCCGGCGACGGCCAGCGGCGCCGAGGTGTAGTGGTGGGCTTCTAGTGCTCCCATGGTGTAATATCTCGAAAATTGACCCAAATAAATTACTCGCTAAAAATAATTTTTTCAAAATCATTTCGATGTTGAGCTCAAATCATTCCAAATCCGCTCTGTCTAAGATCCTGTTTCCCCGAAATCTTTCCCGGCGATTGTAGCGAAAATGGCCTCTCATGCCATATTTCAATATAATGTTTTGGCGATTGATGACACACACAACACTTGGACTAATATATGTGTTAAGATGATCATTATCAGGTTTATAGGTCCAAGGGATGAAGAGATACAAAACCCCGAAGAAATCAGGTCGAAAGGACCAAGACAGAGGCAATTTGCTATCACCGGTTGAACCGGCGCTGGGCAAATTACACTCATCAGTGCAATGGGCTCAGAGAAGACCAAGGCAGCAGCATGCACCGGATGAACCGACGAAGAGCAGAGTGAAGGCGTCGGTGCAATGGACCCAGAAGCTGAGGCTAGGGTTTTGCACCGGTTAAACCGGCGATGAAGAAAAGACATACGTCGGTGCAATGACTGAAGCGAAGTCAGACACAGAGGGACACCGGTTGAACCGGTGATGATGAAAAATGAGTGTCGGTGCAGTTGTCCAGAGACTCCATTTTTCGGGGGGTTTATGAGCTTACACGCACCAGTTAAACCGACGATCACTTCAAGAGCGTCGGTGCATTGATCAAGTAGCCGTTGGAGCAGTAACGGTTAAGTTGCTGGGAAAATACACTCACCGGTTAAACCGGTGATGACAAAAAGTGAGCGTCGGATCAACCGGCGTTAAGGGATTTTGTCAGCCTTTTCCCAACGGCTAGTTTGAGGGGTTGGGCTATATATATGCCACCCCACGGCTCATTTGAGGTTGCTGGAGACTAAGGAAGCATACTACACTTGAAGAACCTCTCCAACCACCATAGAGCTTCATTGTACATCATATAGGCTTAAGCACACTTGTGAGAGTGCTTAGTGCTTGTAATAGGGATTATTTCTTGCGAGAGCTCCCTTGAGAGAAGTCTTGCTGCGGCAAGCATCTTGTGTACTCGTCGTGTGACCCTCCGACTTGGTGTGGAGCGGCAACGACACTTTGTGCGGGGAAGGAGATCCCTCTTGGTGAGAAGCTCCAATAGTGAAGACGGTGCCGTTGGTGACGCTTCGAGAGAGACGGTGACGGTGGCCTTGTCTTGGTGACTTGGGGTCACTTAGCCTTTGCTTGCCGGGAGCCTTGGTGGCGAACGCAAGACGATGATCAAGCGAAGAGACTTGGCATCACACTTGTTCGTGTTGGACAAGTGGCCGTGGACATAAGGAGAGACTTGGTGTCCTAACCGAACCACGTTAAATCGTGTGTCTTCACGGGAGTTTGCATATTCTCTCCCTTACCTCTTTACTTACCGTATTACGTTTCACGGGAGGGAGAAGGAAGAAAGGGCTATTTTGCCCTTAGGCCCCTCATTTCCTTCTTTTTTATTTATGAGTCCTTCCCCATCTCTATGTTCTTTTCCAAAGAAGCCCTCCATGTTTCCCCTATTTAGGAAATAACCCTCCCACATAGAACTAATTCAAAATAAACCCCTGCCTGTTTTCAGAGTAGCCCGGATATTTTCTAAAATTCCAATCAAGACCTCGCCATATCAAAAATAATTATAAAGAAGCCCTTGAAGCCCCGTTTGACCCCTAACCACTCCTTCGACTCGTCATTTCATGCGCTAAAAATCCTCTGATTACTCCAAAACTTTACCATGCCAGTTCTAACATAATTTCGACCGTGCCATTAGAAAACAACTCAAAAATATTACTCCTATCTCCATATCTTAATTTTCCCCGATTCGAGCTCAATGATAAAACCTTCATTTCTTTTTCTTTATTGTGTACTTGTTGTGTGTGCTGTAGACGTAGCGAAAATGGCCTCTCATGCCATATTTCAATATAATATTTTGGTGATTGATATAGATAACACAACACTTGGACTAATATGATTGTCAAGATGACCATTCTCAGGCTTTTAGGTTCAAGTGATGACAAAGAGAAGATAGGCGTAGCTAGGCCCGAAGGGCCGTCCCTACGGTGGTTCCGCTAACCGATTAGCGGACGGGGGTCGAGGGGGAGCCACCCCTCGCGGGTCTCAGGGCAGCGCCCTGAAACCTCTTCGGTCCAAAGGACAAGAATTAAAGAGACCTCAAAGAAACCAAGTCAAAGAAATCAAGACAGAGATACTTGTTCGTACTCGTCGTGTGACCCTCTGACTTGGTGTGGAGCGGCAACGACACTTTGTGCGGGGAAGGAGATCCCTCTTGGTGAGAAGCTCCAATAGTGAAGACGGTGCCGTTGGTGACGCTTCGAGAGAGACGGTGACGGTGGCCTTGTCTTGGTGACTTGGGGTCACTTAGCCTTTGCTTGCCGGGAGCCTTGGTGGCGAACGCAAGACGGTGATCAAGCGAAGAGACTCGGCATCACACTTGTTCGTGTTGGACAAGTGGCCGTGGACGTAGGGAGGGACTTGGTGTCCTAACCGAACCACGTTAAATCGTGTGTCTTCACGGGAGTTTGCATATTCTCTCCCTTACCTCTTTACTTACCGTATTATGTTTCCGCATTTACTCTTTCTTGCATGCCTTTACTTTCCTAGTTAGTTTGATTAGGATTGGCTATAGGTTGCAAGTCTTTTAGGGGTAAGTAGAGAGTAGCATAGATAAACCTTAGTCATAACTAGCATGTGTAGGACGTATTAGATTTATCTCATGCAAATAGATTGAGTCCTAGGATAGAAAGCGATTAGCGACCCTATTCACCCCCTCCCCCTCTAGGGTCGAACACCCCGGTGATCCTTACAGTAGATCATGGTGTGAACGAGGAAAAACCCGTCGACGAGTAGTACCGCGAGCATAAAAATTAGCTTTCCGCAAATCAAACCCTAGCCTTATCTTTGATTTATTATGTGCATGTATTCTGTTTATACCTCCTCCGTGGGTGCGGTTGGACTTGTTGAGTACGTTTATACTTACCCCTTGCTTAATTTTTACAGAGGAAGATCCAGACTTTATTTCCGAGGACATTAATTAGGGGTTCCGTTCTGCACCCAACCTTGTCTGTGGATAGGGTCACCCGCAGGAAGTTTCGTATGACGCAAGACTCTGATGACCTCTTCGTAGTTAACGTCCTTGTTTGGGTTTTATTTGTTATCCTCACGATAGTGACGCTTCACTGCCCATTACCGCGTATAGTTGTACGGTGATGTACCATCTGATGTAATAAATATGTTATCAGACTCCTAAAACTGATATTTGTATCACATTTAAATCACCTGGACGCTTCACAGCGGGCAGCAGCCAGCAGGCTATGGCGACTCCTGATAGCTAAATTGGTTAAACTTTATGACTATGGATTTGGATGTTGTGGCAGCAGCTGGCATGATGGCCGCATTATATAGCCGTGGAGGCCTCTACCTATCTCACTTGTCCTCATCGCAACATACTATAATTTTGCGGCACTAGAAAAATGATTTATGAGCACGAAGGTGCTACGTATGCATCCACCAATAAAGCTATTTGGTACTCTGAATGCAGCAGTTTGGACCATGATCAACTTTAAATGCCTAGTATTATGATAGAGATTATGATATTTTGCCCATTCACATTAAGTTTTCTGAACTTTTTTAAAGTTACTTTTTTTGTCAAGTGCGAGCTGTACATTCAGATTTCAGAGAATATGCCACTTCCTCACAAAACAAAAAAAATAAAAAGTGTACCATCATGCTTCTTGTAGTCTGTTAGATAATTTGGCTCATAGTCAGCCATATATATTGCCGGCCGAGTAGAGTTACAATAATAAGGTGTAAATCTTGATTTTGTCAGGAATCGAACAAGCCAACAAGGTAGGATGGAAACTAGTACCTGCCTTATCGGCGCGCGCGAGAACAATGCTTCCTTTGTTTTTCAGTAATTTATTGATTAACAAAGAAGCAAAAAAGCGCTATCCGCATCAACAGAAACAGCTGGCTAGATACAAAAAGTTGCTTAGCTAGGCATGACACTTCTGGCCGTCATCTCTCCTCTTGCTTCTTTTTTTTTTGCCAAAACATAAAACACATTACACACGTAGTCGGTATACAGAGCAGCCACAGTATATGCAAAAGAAATGCTTGAATTAAGAGAGAGAAAATTAGAGCATCGATCTTACCATTGCAGCCGGAGATGCTCGGTAAAAATTTCCTAGCCTCAGTTATCGATGCATGAAGCCTGATGGATTAAAAAAATAGCGCTCGCAGAGCTGACACGCGCCAACCAACTCTCGTCTCTCACCCCAGATCCAGTTATGTTCTTTTATTTTTTTTTCTATCATATGGGACCTACGACGATGCTTGTACACTGTACCAGAACTAAAAAATAAAGCATCGTTTATGAGCAGCCTGGTCGGTCAGTTGATAAACGCTGGCTGATTTACTGTTGCAGTTGATTTTGTGAGATATCATATATTATAGTGATTGATTATTATAGCAGTTGGTTATTGTAGCAGATACTTTCCATAGAACCCCATTTACCTAGGGTGACTATGCAGATACATTTTTGTAGCAGACGATTTATGAGCAGATACATTTTTTATAGCTACAGTACCACCATCCACGGGACCACGGCTGATCAGCCAACCGAACTGGTTGAAGACTTTTGAAGCATCGAATTCAGTACATCACACTGTGGGTGCCTATGCATGCTTTGTGCCATGTGCTCGGAACTCTGCTATCCACTTGCCATGCGTGTGTGATAGAGGATGGATGTTTATCTTTAAATGCAATTAGTTAGCTTCAGGCTCTCTCAAAAACAAAATGCCGCATGTCAGCAGTGAGCCAGTGACAACATAACACGCCGGCTTGAACGTCTAGGTTGGGTTTGCTGGGATAAAATATGGCAAAAGACTCCGGAGAGCATGCACCGTTGACTTGGTACGTATTTTTGCACTGCGGATCTGTGCGAGATATGGAATGAGGCGTATCTCATATCCATACGTCATGTAAAATATTCAGATAAATCTAGATCTAGTCAGTATAAATAAAAATTACTCGAGTAGTACTTGAGACGAAGGACTCCTAGACTCATACCGATCTAGGGTTTTATGTAACTCTGCTCCCCCAGCCTATATAAGAGCGGACAGGGACCTCTCCAGAGCATCATTCATCTTCAAGCAATATAAACCACCGAACAGGATGTAGAGTATTACGTATCTCACAGCCCGAACTTGTCTAACCCTTGCATTGTTTGCACCATCCTGTTCTTGATCTCGGCAACTTCCCACCTAAATCCTACCACTTTGGGTATTTCTAGGTGGGTTTGTCGGTAAAACACCACCAACTGTCGGATTGCAATTCCAGCAACTCCACTAGGGGTATGTCTGGCGGTAGATTCTAGATGAGGGAGATCTAGACCTGATCACGGGCCACTCGACCCAACCCGCCCGAAAAAAATCCGACCCGACCCGACCCGACCAAGTGACAGGTCGGGTACGGGACAAAATATTTGACTCGAAATTCAAAAAATCTGATCCAACTTGAAAATTACACACAAAAATGCAGGCCAACACGACCCAATCCGACCCGACCTGACCATGTCATGGGCTAGGTATGGGCTAACATTTTTTTGACCCGAAACCTGAAGTGACCCGACCCGAGAGATGATCAGGTCTGGGGAGATCTCAGAGTCAAAAGCTCGATGGTAACACAAAGATGAAAGGTTTAATAGGTTCAAGCCACCGAGAGTGTAACACCCTATGTCTTGTGCTCGGGATGATATTAATGTTTCTGTGTCGCGTGGTATGTGATGATGTCTGGTATCGTGTGTTGTGTTTGATCAGAACCCCCACAACCCATTTATATAGCTTAGGAGCTGTCAGTTACAAATAAGGTTTCGATCTACTCAGGTTGTTTACAAGGAAGCAGGTCGGTTAAGATCCCTAACAATCCAGGCATCATGTTCTAGCTTTCATTCTAATCCGCTAATAAGGATACTTCTGTCATCCAGCCGAGTGTCTGTCCGCCGGCTAGTCATGTAGGGTAGCCTCCTAGAGGCTTGGACCCTACTCGGCGGCTAGTCATGTAGGGTAGCCTCCTAGAGGCTTGGACCCTACTCGGCAAGGAAGTACCTGGAGCTACCTACATTAGGGACATTTCAATATTCAAACCACGTGAAATATCTAGCCATTATTACAAATAGAGAACCATGTATGGAGAAAACTGATGAATTTAGTAAACAATTTATCATAAATAAAGTTTATTACTAAACGGCCACTCATTTTGGATCAGCAATCAAGGATGTGGGTTCACTTTATCAAAAATAATATCGTTTCTGCTTACCCAGTTTGCGAGGGCCATATGAACATGTCTGGTTGGTCCACAAATTGAGCACCTGCTACCTTTGTTACTAACTCATGCCAATTCACAAGATCGTTTCCCCTTAGAGCTCTCCTAAAAGAAGCATCAAGAGAAATCGAAGATATAACCTTTTTGACTGTGTTATGCTTCCTAATTACCAGATTGTACGATGTTGGGTATTGATTTTTAATACTAGTGTTTTCTAGCCATTTGTCTTTCTAGAATATCCCTATTTTATAGTTTAAATATTCTGCAGTTAAGGAAATTATTTTTGACATTCGTTAACCCAGACTAGTAATGTGAATCCCCTAGTTTTTTCTGTACATGTGCAAACATTTTGATACGTACGTATATTAGACACTAAACTTTTAACTTGCTGCTGCAGTTTGACACTAGACAAAGAGACTGATGAATTAGTCCAATTTTTTAAACCATGGATCCGAGACAGATTAATTAAAGGAGTTGAAAAATAATTAAGAGGTACTTCATTCGTTACCTATTTTTTCTCATGTGGAATCCACCATGTACACGTTAAAAAATATTGAAAACTATCGCTGCTTGACTTTTCCGTCTCCGCATATCTTGTTGAGCACACGCCGCCACTGTCTCCACGCTCCTCCGAGTGCCCGCTGCCTCCCTCACCACACTTGTAGGGTAGGTCACCGCCGGCGCGCCCCATCAGCTCGGGTAGCTCCGGCCACCGTCCTGATCTCCCGCTCGGAGGGGAAACCCACGCCCGATGATCTGCCTTGCCCTCTATTGCATGCAGCGTCTCCGCGCAGGGAGTTCATTGTCGCAGCCACGCTCCAGTTCAGTTGCCCCGGTCCAGCTGAAGCCTTGATGCCGGCCCCCATCGCCCCCGACTATGGAACCGCTGCCCATCTAACTTGACTGAGCCTGAAATCTTCAGAGGTTTCGTGGATCAACAATTCAACTGGACATGGAGACCAGATTCAGTTCGGATAAGTGAATAGCAGGTTACTTGTGTTGGAATTTATGGGTTTGTTTCATTTTGTTCTTTTATAATTAAATAATTTAAAGCCCAATATTAAATGCTAAGGAAGAATGAGATCAATTTCGTATGGATATTTGAGGAGGACTCCAACCGACTTAAATAGTGGAGCATGTGTACACCACTTGTGAAGCCGGTAAGAGAGGATTGGCGATCCACGCGTGCGCCCGCGCTCGCTCGCCTCGCCGGGCCATCGGCGCGGCGCGGTCTTGGTCTTGGCCGTGGCCGGCTCGGCTCAGACTGACTGGTTTGGTGCGGTTGGATGTGTTGAGATGTGGAACATTTTGCTATTGAATGCAATTAATGTAATTATTCTGAGATATAAAACGTTGGCAGTTATTGGTGAATGGCACTAGCAATTGAAAATGCATCTAAGCCCCTAACGAGTTTTGGTGAGTTGAATGACAACATGATTAAAGGACTAATAATTTTGTTGATGATATCATGAGCAGGGATTCATTTGTAAAAGTATTGTTGAGGGAGGGAAATATTGTAGAAAGACAAGTATATTGTGAAGGAAAATGGAAACAAGTGTTCATGCAATGATCAATGATAGGTTCTAATTATGGCTTGGCATAATGAAGAGTTATTTGTTTAAAGGATCAAAGGATCATGATTACAATGCAAGATAAAGATATAAAGATATGAGAATGTGGCAAATGGAATTGTATTGTTGATGTGCAAAGCTTAATTTAATAAGGTGAAGAGAAGTGGTGAAGAAACCAACCGAGATGACTAGTACAAGAGACTAAGCAAGCTTTGGTGAAGCGACGGCTTACCACGGCGAATTGATAGGGTGAAGTAGCTAGTATCCGTGGGGTGTTCAAAGTACCATATCTAAACCTTGTTTGGAGAAGCAATGTGTAAGGATCACCGGGGTGTCCGACCCTAGAGGAGGAGGGGGTGAATAGGGTCACTAATCGCTTTCTATCCTATGGCTTAATCTATTTGCATGAGATAAACCTAACACGTCCTACACATACTAGTTATGACTAAGGTTTATCTATGCTACTCTCTACTTACCCCTAAAAGACTTGCAACCTATAGCCAATCCTAGTCAAACTAACTAGGAAAGTAAAGGCACGCAAGATAGAGTAAATGCGGAAACGTAATACGGTAAGTAAAGAGGTGAGGGAGAGAATATGCAAACTCCCGTGAAGACACCAAAACACACGATTTAACGTTGTTCGATTAGGACACCAAGTCCCTCCCTACGTCCACGGCCACTTGTCCAACAAGAACAAGTGTGATGCCAAGTCTCTTCGCTTGATCACCGTCTTGCGTTCGCCACCAAGGCTTCTGGCAAGCAAAGGCTAAGTGGTGCCAAGTCACCAAGACAAGGCCACTGCCACCGTCTCTCTCAAAGCATCACCAACGGCACCGTCTTCACTATTGAAGCTTCTCACCAAGAGGGGTCTCCTTCCCCGCACAAAGTATCGTTGCCTCTCCACACCAAATCGGAGGGTCACACGACGAGTACACGATTGCTTGCCGCAGCAAAACTTTGCTCAAGGGAGCTCTCGCAAGAACTAATCCCTATACAAGTGCACAAAGCACTCTCTCAAAGCTTCTCACAAGCTAGATGTGACACTAAGCTTTTCTAGGATGGTTGGAGATGTTAGTTTGCTTGGGCAACACTTCCTTCAACTTTTCTGGCATCCAACCATATGCAGCAACCGGTCTTGGGGGGTATATATAGCCCCCACACCCCAAAAGAGCCGTTGGAAAAGTGGCTGACAAAAAGCGCTATCACCGGTTAAACCGATGATCCACTTTGTGTCATCACCGGTTTAACCGGTGAGCATCTTTTTCCAACTAGCCGTTATACTTCAACGGCTACCTTAATCAACCGACATAATTAACCGGTGAATGCATCTTCATCGCCGGTTTAACCAGTGCATGTAACTATCCCAGAGTTCCTGAAAACCAACTCTCTGGACAATTACACCGATGTAATTGACCGGTGTATCATCGGTTCAACCGATGTATGCATTTCCCTTGGTCTTCTTCTGCCATTGCACCGACGTATTCAATATCTTCATCGTCGGTTCAACCGACGCAAAACCCTAGCATCAGCTTCTGGGTTCATTGCACCGGTGAGTACAATTTGCTCATCATCGGTTTAACCGGTGATAGCAAAATGTCTCTGTCTTGTTTGTTTTGACTTGATTTCTTCACGGTCTCTTCAATTCTTTGTCCTTTGGACCGAAGAGGCGGCCCGTCGGGCCTAGCTACGCCTATCTTCTCTTTGTCATCACTTGAACCTAAAAGCCTGAGAATGGTCATCTTAACAATCATATTAGTCCAAGTGTTGTGTTGTCTATATCAATCACCAAAACATTATATTGAAATATGGCATGAGAGGCCATTTTCGCTACACAATGCAATGCATCAAATACTTGTTGGAGTGACTTAAGGTTTCAAGGACATATTTGCAAATGTGATGGGAATTCTATGTCACTAGCTCAAGTATGAATTTGCTCAAAGAGAAGGCTATTCAATGTTAAAGTCGCAAGGTTAACAAAGTCAAAAGTATGGCAAAAGCTGAAGTGTTTCAGAGCTCAAGTGATCAAATAGTGATTTATATTTGTGCTTCTGTTTCGCTATTCAGTTGTGTTGTTTCTGTGTGTGCAAGGACTTGTAATATACTCAACATCAACTGCATTAGCACTACACCAAGTTGTATTTGTGCTAGAGCTCGAGGAGGGGAAGTAACTCTGAATTGGGTAGGTTCTGCATAGGACCGGTCTGACCGGTCACTCCAACCGGTCTGACTGGTTGCCTGTTGATTTCAGCTTCTAAGTGTTAGACCGGTCTAACCTGTCTACCTGACCGGTCTGACCAGCCAGTGTACTGATATTTGTTTTAAGTGCTGTAATTTGCCTATTCACCCCCCTCTAGGCAACATCCGAGATCATTTTAGCAATTGACTCTCATCAAAGCCCATCAGAACATCCAGGCTCGTTGAATCTGAGGCACCACCACCACTATATAAACCAGTCTCCTCTCCTCTCATTTCACACAACACAACTCACAATCCAGGTACTCCTGCTCAGGAGACATCTTTCTTCTCTCTCAGTTGCTCTCTGTATTCACATTGCTAGCACTGTGTACACAGTACCGACGAGAGTAGGCCTCCAGAACCTCTGCACGCTGAAGATCCTGCTCGGGATAGTGGGCAATCAGGTTTTTGGGAAGCATCTTGACACGACTTCTCACTCCTGAACGACTACTTCTCCGTGTCCATCCTAAACATCTACTTCGACTACTTCCTGATGGTCTCCCTGAACAACTATTTCATCTACTTTCTGGTGGCCATTCGTGTGACTTCACTGCATACATCTTCCTGCAACAACTAAGTTCGACTACTTCAAGTAAGTCCAGCAGAGTAGCATGACTACTCCAGTTGGTGACGGTGCATCCTATGCCTCCGGCAAAGGACCCGTCCCAAGGTACAGACTGAAATTCCTATGTTTCATTCTATTTTTTATCTAAATTTATGTTAATTCTGAACACTTGCACATACTATGTTTCACTCACTATAGTCATGGAAATATTGCTCACATATATGTTTAATTTTGGAATTTAAATATGCGTAAAATTGCCTAATTTTCTAACAACTTGCCCTCAGTTACCAAAGATTTGCCATTGCAGATACCCTGTTTCAAATTCAGAGTAACAAATTAGTCATTTACTCTTGGGTCTAGCTAAAGATTATACAACTAAAGCCACCCCCTAACTCAGTCAGTTAAGCTACTCCCAGTCATCAACCGGGGATCTAGAATGCAAAAGAAGAACAAAGCAAGATGCACAGGAAGGAAGGGGAAAAGCTACGAATCCAAGAGGGGTTTAAAAAAGGGAAAATTCGATTCATGCCACCACAACTCCGTGAAATTGGGTGTCATGTTGAAAATCATGCCACTCAATGGCATGATTTTCAACATGAGATCCAATTTCAAGAAATTGGAGTGGCATGGATCCAACTGACCCTTTAAAAAAAGGGAAAATTTGTATGCAGAACACTCTGAAAGTGTGGCTTTGTGTGCAACATACCGTGAAATCAGATTTTGTCTCAAGCACATCTTAAAATTGCAATTTCATCTACACCATACCACACCGAGTATAATAATTATTTTTAGCTGAGGGAAGGTGTAAAAGACCAATTTGCCCTCGGGCCCATTTGTCATCTTCATCCTTCTTCTCTTCGACAGGCCACTCTTGTTGTTGCTGGAGACCCCTTCGCTGCCTACAGGCTCCCGGTTGCTTCCGCCACCGCACCCCCAGATATGCTCCCGCGTGCCAACTGCCACCGAGCTGGACCCATCCGTGCCTCAGCCTCGCTGCCCGACGTCGCCTCCTCTTTCCCCTCACGCCTTCGGGCCCATCCATGGAGGAGCTGCGACGTTCGAGCAGGATGTCATCGTGATCCACAAGTAGGCCGCGCACATCCGTGAGGGAGGCTGGGCAGCGCGCGCCGATGATGACTCGGGGTCGCCGCTGTATTGGAGGTGGGGAAAAGCGACGGAGGTGGTGGCAGGGAGGGTTGGAGGGAAGTGCGGCATAGGAAGAGGGAGGGGAGGTGGCAGCGGAAGGGAGGGCCGAGGTGGCCGAGCGGCGGGCGGCCGGTGACAGCATGGGGGCTGCGTTGCGAACGAAGGTTGAGACTATTGGGGCCTTCGCTCCGCAACCAGTGGCTAATGAGGTGGAGGCAGCAAGCTCTAATGCCAGCAGCAGGGCACAAACACACACAACGGAAAGGGGAAGTAAGAAAGAAGGGCAAAAACACCATTTCACAAACCTGTCCCACTGAACCAGATTAGAAATGAGTTTTCTAATCAGCTCAGTGTGCTGCACACTGATTTTGCAGTGTGCGAGAGATAAATTCAAACTTTGAGAGTGTGCGAGAGAGGTAAAATCACATTTTTTTCGGTGTCCTATAGACTAAAAAGTTAAAACCCTTTTCATAAAGAGACAAATCAAATACCTTGCCACCCACATACTGAGCCTAAAACCGTTCGATGGCCCACGCTTATGGTTCGAATGGCAGGTCTGTTGGAGGCCCATACTGATGTAGACACACGTTATTGTTTTTATTTTTTTTCGTTCTTAATCTTTGACTTTTCCATACTTGCTTCTTCGAACTTCCGGCTTCCTTGATGTGGTGGATGGCGTCACTGAAGACGTGAGTGTGTGTTGAGTTTTCTGGCAGGGGCGGAGCTAGGGTCACCAACGACTTGATGAAGCTGATACCGTTGCCTTCATCGGCTGGCTCCGCCCCTAATTTCTGGAGGCGCCTTAAAAAATCAGAGTAGGGCAACTAAAAGTTACAGCTGTTGGGACCAGATGTCGGTGAAATGAAAAATTTTGGATGCCACATCAAATGTTTGACTAGATGTTGGGAGAGATTTTCGAACACTAATTAAAAAGCTAATTTCAGAACTCAGAGAGTCATGTGATGCCCGGAAATATGGGAGCTGCTCCAGACGTTAACTTGGCACTCTTTTGTGATGAAGCATACTCTAAAGGAGGCACCAACACCGCACACTAGATTTGGAGTCGTAAGACACAAAAGTTCAAGTGTGTGTGGGGGTGGGGGGGGGGGGATTGGTGAGCACCACACAATAAGATCCATTTGTACCAATGTTGGTGTTAGCTTTGTCTTGTAAGAAAAGAGAGAATGAAGAAAAAAAAAGACGAATCTTTTAAGGCTTTTGACCGCATCATTAGTACATGCGGGGTACTGTAGCACTTATGGCTAATCATGCACTAATAAGGCTTAAAAGATTTGTCTCGTTGTGTACATTCAAATTGTGCAATTAGTTTTATTTTTTTAATTATATTTAATGCTCTATGCATATGTCCAAAAGGAGAGGCAAAAATTTTTGGTAACTAAACGGGCTCTGTAAAATATTAATTCTTTCGGGCTGCACTTTCTACTTGCTTGATGTGGTCGCCTGCGTCACTCGGAGGTAGCTCTGGGATTTTCTGCGACAAGGAGCTAGCTTCACGGCTCGAGCATTGCTCCATCCATGGTGGCTTACTCCCTGCCATCCGTATTCATTGTGTGCGGTCTAACATGCAGTGGCCGGATCTGTGATCACTTCGTACCAAATTACATATACTCCAATGCTAATGCAATTGAGAGTTTTTCTTGTCTAAAACTTTGGTTAAGTATTGGACTTCTAATCTAAACAACTCCGATTATTTTTTAAACTATGCAGCCATAGATCTAGATGAAACCAGTAGTTTTCATATAGAAATGTTCATTCGAGTCTAAAAGTTATGTATTTATGAAGCAATCTAAATTTAAATTACAAACATGAGAAAAATATTCGTACTAGCTCGTAAACCTGCTCAAAGACTATCCGTGTACCGTATAGATAGTCTAAGCTCTCCATATTAGTGAATATATAACTCTTTGGAGGACTTCTGGGTGCCGCGGCTCCAATAGTACCGACACACGGATAAGTAAATAAACACATATGGATATTATTTCTAATGGTGTCACGTTGTTTATTTAGGACTAAATTGAGAGTATGGTTTATATAATGGATCCGGTTTCACTTATTTTGCACTAACAACACTGTACGTTAGTGAAATAAAAATGAGCTGGAAGTCGGAAGAAGCTGACTACCTTTATTGATTTTTATTGTGAAACCATCTTAGAAGAATCCCTACCAAACAGCTCATAGATAAGTAAAAAAAAGTTCTTCGGTGGAATCACTAGTATATATGTTGACCGGTGACACATCCATCTTCGGCTATGAAAAGTCAAACTTCGTAATGAGATGATATATCTTTTCACTTCACACAAATGAGAATACACTCCAAAACGCTCATATTTTTTAGAGTAAAATGCACTGGGGTCCTTAAACTAGTTGACTTGTTCTATTTAGGTCCATGAATTTCGAAAATACATTTTTAGATCCATGATCTATTCAAGTGTGTCACTTCAGGTCCAAAACGCCTCTGACCAGTGTTGACTGCCTACGTGGACCGTCACGTCCGATCCAACATGGCCACAAGCCGCCACGCGTGCCTCGCCGCCCTGCTGAGCTGCTCGCTGCTACGCCAGCGTCCTGCCCCAGCTCCCCTCCGGTGAACCCCATCTGCTGCGGGTGGAAGGCGCGCGGAGCAGGGCCTGGCCGCCTAGCGTGGAGGCCAGGAGGCCCAGGAGCGGCCGGGGCACGGTGTGGAGGAGCGAGAGCGGCATGAGGCAGCGCGGGCCTGCAGCAGGGGAGCGGCATGCGCAAGGAGCAGGGGAGGCACGCGCAAAACTAGGCGGCGGCCAGGCGAGTCGGCACGGGATCGGCGGCATGCGGGAGGCGGCGGCTTGGGTCCTTCCCGGCGCGTGCGGGCTCTCCCCACCCAGCGGCGATGCTTCCTTGGCCGCGGCGTGGTGCTGCGGCGGCGGATCCCCGGCTAATCGAGTGCGCGGCGGGCGGCGACATCACAGTGCAGCGGCTCCAGCGCAGGCTGTGAGCACGAGCAGCTGCGTGCCGATGGTGAGGTCGAAGCCATGCTCGCGTGCACAGCCGCCTCCGCCTGTTCGCCCGCCCCCCTCTCCTCCTTCAAGTGCTCCACCAATCCATTCCTCCATTGTCGCCGCCATGAGCTCTTTCCCCGACGCCGGTCACCATCGATTCGTCCTCTCCGGTGAGCCATTCATCGATTCCTCGCACCCACAGCTCCTCCTCTCTCCCCTCTACTTATTTGAGCCCTCACCCGGCCCTTGGCCTCGTTGTGCAGAGCTTCCGGCGTTGAAGCTCCGCCCGCCGCCACTGTTCTCCGTCGGGCCGCCTCCTCGCCGCCGCTACCCGTCCTGCGCCCGGTCGGGTGAAAGGCCCTTGTTTGGTTTTGGTAATTGAGTGAAAACTTAGGTGGACTAATAAGTATTTATGTTGAGATACACAGGTGATTAGTCCACATAAAGACACTAGTATGAGCAACATGTGCCATGGAGGAGAAATGACTAAGTGTTGATGCTATGCTCATATAGTGTGATGAAGGAACTCATTGCATATGAGACATGAAATGGAGTCATGTGACCAAAGTGGAGAAGATCAAGACAAGACTTGGCTCAATGGACCGGTTGCAATGGTGAAGGGCAAGTTAAGGCTTTGAAATGACGGACCGCGAGGCGGTGAAACTTGGGCAAGACTTGGCGCCGATGGACCGAGACAGGGGTGAAGAGCGGGCAAGGTCAAGATCGATGGACCAAAGAGGTCATGTGATGATATGGATTGGATCATATCATTCATGATGGTGTTGGTGCATTGGTTGCATCGACACTTGGAGGATGGAGTTGATGAATGGAGATAAAATAGAAATGCGCAAGGCAAAGGTATGACTTGTAGGGCATTTCATTTCACCAGTCTAAGGTTGAGTAGAGAAATGCTTGACCGGATTTAGGATAGATGGCCATACTATCAAGAGGGGCAAACTTGTTTGCATATCGGTTATCTAGTGCAACTTGAGCGATCTAACACTGCGATGTTGCTAGGATTGAGTGGTGTGGTGAGATCAAGTGAAAATCCTTTGAAAATGATTGTGAAAATGCTAACACACATGCATATGATGTTGTTCACTTGGTGTTATTGGCACATTTGCAAAGGAGAAGGTGTTAGAGTTGATGTTGATCAACTTCGGGAAGCATTAAAGGCTTTTCGGTGTTCTCTGGAGACTAGGTTGGCTCTTGGAGTGGAATACTGCTTTGATCCTTGTGTTTTGGATAAAATATTCAGTTGGGTTGTGTAGTTCTCTGAATAACCTTTCCATAGAGTCCAAGATCACCTAATTTGGATGTCGGAGCTAAGAGTTATGGCCATTTTACCGAGGTTTATTTTTGTTGGAAATGTACCTGCGGACGGTCCGCTTCTGTGGGCGGACGGTCCGCCGTTGCCTCGTTTGAGCGCAAATAGAACCGTTCTTGGCTTTGGATGGTGGTCCAAAATGAACTGCGGACCGTCCGGTCCATGGGGGCGGACGGTCCGCACTTAAAAACTAAAACGGGTGTAGAAACTTGGTCTTTCTGTATGGGGCGTCCAAATGAACTGCAGACCGTCCGCCATTTGTGAGGCGGACCGTTCGCCCGAGCTATAACGATTGACTCAGAGAAGCATTTATTGAGGATATAGCCGTTGGATTTGAAATGGCGGACCATCCGGGTCCTGTGGGGCGGACTGTCCGCGAAAACTCTGTTTTCACGAGATTTGAGTGTAACGGCTAGTTTGGGCCTTCCCTATATAAATAGAGGTGGTGGCCGGCCATTTTAGAGGTTGAGCACCTTGAGGCCTTGGTGTCCTTGTGTGAGAGTGCTTGAGAGCCCTCTAACTCACTTGTGTTTGCAAAGAGTGTGATCCGATTGCGAGTGAGTGATTCTAGTGCATTGCATTGAGAGATTGGTCTGGCCGAATCATGTGCTAGAGCTCGGTGTGAGCACTCCACGTGGGAGAGTGTGACTTAAGAGTCACCACTAGCAAGAGGATCGGCGGCAACCTTGGAGCTTGTCTCAACGGGGACTAGCTTGGTGGCAACCAAATGAACCTCCGAATAAAATCTTGTGTCTCCCCGTTGGTTTGATTTTCTTTATGCATAAATTGCATTTGTGATGAAGTTGCTCGATATTGTGGTGCTTGTGTTTTGAGTGCAGGAACTTGGAGAGCCACTCAATCATCATCTCCAAGTTTGGCTTGATTCGGAGCTCTCTAGCCTCACTCTTCAGTTTGGGAGTTCACTGCCCGGGAAAAACCGGTGGCACCGGATTTGGAAAATCAGCGGTACCGGGTTTTGTAGACATACACAAGATTGTATTTACTTGCTCATTTACTTGTGCTAGTTTGTTGTAGTTGCTCTTGTGTAACTAGTGTGCTTGTGTAGTTAGCTAGTTTTTCTCTCTTGTGCTAGTTTGCTAGTATAGCATAGTAGTAGCTCTCTTGCGTGACTAATTGGCTTGAGTAGCCTTGTTAGTCACTTTGCTTAATTTGTGTAGCTAAGTAATTTTGAGCTCTCTAGTTTGGCTTTTGTGTAGCCTTGCTCTTGAGCACTACTAGTTGTGCTTAGGCTTTGTGCGCTTTGCATACTAGTATGAGTAGGAGCTCCCTCTCTGCTGTTTGAGTACTAGTTGCATAGGCTTGTGTGACCTTGTAAACTAGAATTGTGTAGGCGAGCTCTACCTAGCCCGCCACCTTAGTTGCTCAATTAGGATCCTTTTGTAAGGTGCAAGTTTTAGATATAGGGGTGTAGTATTGGCTAGACCGATTAGTTTAATTTCGCATTTGTTTTGATTAGCTGGCAATGTTTTAAGATTTAGAAAGGACTATTCACCCCATCTAGTCCGTCATCTCGACCCTACACCGGGGAGGCTCGCCGCACCCCCACACGGGCCATGCGCACGCCATCCCTGCCCCCGCTCGCCTCTCTTGCCGCCTCGCCGCTCGCTGACGGCAGGTCAAGGCGCAGCGGCGACGCAGGAGCCGGCGAGGCACACGTGGCGGCCAGTGGCCACGTTGGATTGGACGTGGCAGTCCACGTAGGCAGTCAACGCTGGTCAAAGATGTTTTGGATCTCAAGTGACACACTTGAATAAATCGTGGACCCAAAAATATATTTTCGTAGTTCATGGAACTAAACAGAACAGGTCGACTAGTTTAAGGACCCGTGTATTTTACTCTTTTTTTATTGCAAAGACACTCGAAGTTGACAGATCATATGCATAGATGACACAACCATATAGAGACCATACAGAACATTATATTTTTTAGTGACTGATTGATGTAACTTCCTTTCTTAAATGTCCCTTTGATATTAACTATGTATTTTTTCCAAAACAAATCTTGTCTTTGCAATTGGTAATGCTTATTTATTTTAAATATCATATTATTGTAAAAAAATATAATGTTACATGAAGTGTCACTTTGTATACCGTGATGTACTAAACAACTTATTTTTTGTAGAAATACTACTAAAAATAAAGAAGATTATTTCGCCACACAGTAGTAAACCATTTCTTCTATCTGTATCAGAACAGACTCCAATCCAAAACATTCATAAGAGGCCTACAGAGCATGGAACCCTGCCATTTTACTTGTTGGAAGCTTTAGCTTTCAACACTCCAATGAGGTACGTGTTGATGAACTGCACGAGCCTGTCCGTTTCTGGCATGACGTCTCTGACGGCGTGGTGAGCACAGAACCGCTCCGCCCATGCTGTCAGCTCAGGGAGCTTGGACTCGTCGAGGACTTTGACGCCAGCGATCTTCTCCGCTGCCTTGAGCCAACCCAGTTGTGATCCGAGAACGATGTCAAGGAAGCCGATGTTGTCGCCGCCGAAATAGCTCTTCCCTTGGCTGCACTTCACGAAGGCCTCCTCCAAATGCTGTAGGGCAGTAGACACCTGCGCTGCTGCTTCGTCTTTGTCTCCGTTGGTCGCTCCTCTCAAGACAACAGAAGCAGGGGCAATCTACAAACAAAATGATAGAATCCATTGAATTTTCGGTTTTAATAAAACTCATTACTCATCATGTGTCAGCTGTCTTTTTTTGTAAAAGAAAAGACCATCTCTGAATATTCTGACAAAAATCACGTCATGTAATTTTAGGCAGGCGTTACACAGTACCTTGTCGTCCACGTACTGTGCCCAAAACCGCTGGACAGCACGGGCGTACGGATCCGCCGGAAGGATGGCCGGCGCCCGGTCGGACGCCCAAACCTCGTCGATGTACTGGAGTATGATCACGGACTCGGCGATGGGCTTGCCGTGGTGGAGGAGCACGGGGATCTTCTTGTACACCGGGTTGGACCTGAGCAGCAGCTCGCTCTTGTTTTCCGACCACCTCCTGCAGGAACTCGTACTCGACCCCCTTGAGCCTCAGCGCCACGTACACGCGGATGGCGTAGTAGCACGCCCACCCGCCGATCACGCGCACTGCCGCCACCTGCTCTTCGCCGCACGACGCAATTTTCTCTGCTCCAGGTGACTGATTGATCTCTACCTGCCGAGACAGATGGAGCCGTGGGATTGTGGATATTTGCGGTGCTGTGGCTTCGTATTTATAGAGAGGAGTCTGTCCATGATCTACGGGAGGAGCAACTTTTCCCCTTCTACGTATTCATCTGCTTGACGTACGTCGTTGCTGGCGTCACTGAATGGTTGAAGATCTAGGCCACTGGCTGCTATAATCAGCACTCAGCAGTAGGCAAGGAGAAGAGAATTAGAAAATTCATTTTGTGCTGCACTGGCGCCACCCGTTGATGTACTCGCTTACATCACATCATTCGGAGGAAACTTAATTAATTTGAGTGCTTGCACGGGATCTTCCGAGACATATATCATGGTTAGATGATCTATTATCTTATTATTTGGCCAACAAACGGAGTTTCCACATTCGCTCTCAAGGCCTAGAAATTCCCATGTTAATCGGAGAAAAATAGAAAATAAAAATTACCCACCACTGCCATTATAATAAAAATTAGCCTAAAATACCCTTGTGTCTAATTAAAAATCACCCACCAATGCCATTATGAAAAATTGAATATAAAATACCATTTAGCTATGTATCAGCTACAAACACATACTATTAATAAAAACTAAAACTTACAACAATCACTCAAAATAAAACGAAAATAAGAATAAGTATATGTATGATATTATTAGATCACATTTGAATTGTTTTAATCAACAGTAAGACATAATTTACGATAATGAATATGGTGATATATGGTAAAAATAGTATAACCTTTAAGTAAAGATGCAATAACATGCAAATTTTTGAATTTTCAATACTAGCCGCTGTGGATGAATATGTTGCCTATCACTAGAAGAATAGCACCAACACCCGCGTAGTAAATCGAGGATTTAAACCTGGATGGCCAGGTCCCACCCTACTAGCTGAGCGATCAGTTTGCAACAGTATCTTATTTTCTCCAATGTAGGTTAGATGCTAGTAACTAAGAATAGTTCTAAACTGCTAAGACCCATGTACCAAATATTCCATCAATTCCAAATTATACATAATTTTAGGTAGCATATATTCAGACATATACGAAAAATTATATGTCAAGAAAAGTTTAAGCTATATATAATTTAGAATGGATACTACTAGAAAACACGTCAAAGGTCTACCGCTAAAGTATCGGTATGAAGATGAACCAGTACCTATACTAGCATGGATCATTGTTCTCCCTTCTCTTCGAACTCGTAAACATGCAGTAACATAAACTACTTTGTTTTGTAGGAGTCGATTGTGGTAGTATAAGAAATCTTGGGAAATCATGGGTCCAGCTGCACCTCACTTAGACTATATATTAAGAATCTAAGTGGAGTAAGCTTTAATAAATAGTCTAAGTGGGGTGCCGCATGACCCATTTTCCCGAGATTGTCTGTAGTAACACCGACAACCATAGCGGTGGACCGTGGTCTGCATGCGGCTTCCGGCATCTGCATGATGCATAGAATGCAACTTTTGACTTGCTTGTGAGATTAGAGATGGCAACGGTTACAAATCTATTGGATTTTGACGTCCCAAACCTAAATCCGTGAAAAATATATCTAAACCTATTTTAAAAATCCATACCTATGATAGATTTAAAATTTTGCCCAAACCTATACCCATCGGGTTAACGGGTACCCATAAGTTTACACTTACTATACTAGTCATTACCATAATCAATAAGTTTAATATAATAAGCATTAATTTTATAGTGTATAGAAATACATGATGCTCACTACTACAGGGATTAAAAATATAGATAACAAGTTCATTATTGAAGTTATCATAACACCAGACAAAACCACCAATCCATTATATCCATATACAAACACTACAACGGCAAATCAACAACATCCTACCCACCCCAAAACATTCTGAGTTTCACCAAAATAAGAAGCGAAGGAGAAGGAATATTAATTTTATTATAAATTCACAAAATAAAATGACAATTGCACTAGATTGGACTCGGTTTAAAAAACCATAGGTTTACGGGTTCGAGTATATTGTATGAACAAACCCATGCCCTTAAATCCAACACGGGTAGGACTTTATGCCCATTAACAATCCCATAGAGAAGAAAATTGACTCAATCCCCGATCCCCATACTTTAATTGAGTAAAAATCCATTGGATTACAAGATTTGGGTAACCAATGCCATCCATCGATGAGATGGATGCACCAACACCTGCAAGATCATTCGGCGTCTAGCTCCTGGTGCCTCCAGGATCACTTGTGATGCCACTAGCCACCTGGCTGGGTAGGTTGCGCAGCCTGCATACGTCAGTCAACTTGGATGTTGGCAGTCTGGATGCATGCATCCCTTGGTCTGCATGCAAACACTTATGCATGTGGTGGCCACTCGTCAGTCGTCACTTCTCTTCAGCCTGCACCCGTTCGTCAACTCATTTGTTCATGCTCATGTTGCATGCAGAAAGAGACATGATGGACTACCTAATGATGAGTCATCAACTCATGAGTGCCTCAACTTATTTTGTTTGTTAGCGATGCCTTACAGCATGCAGGCATGCATACCCATAAGTACAACGGTGGATTCTAGAAACCTCGCAGTGCAGATTTTAATTTTTTTTCTACATTATTATTAATATAATAGTTCGCTTGCTACCACTGCCAATCGTAATGCATGCGAACTGGCAGAGTGATCGATAAGCCTTGTGAGACTTGCCAATTAATCAACTAACCATAATCGACGTCATCACACCATAAAACACCATGACAAACTCGAAACCGTAGCGGGAAAGTGGGGAAATGTTGCCAGAAGAGGACACGCACCATGCCATTATTATTTTTGGCACTATTATGTGTAAAAACATTCCTAGCTACCTTACAATTTGAATTAGCAATAACATACCTATTGAAAATATTTTCCAACACAATGATTCAGAAAGAGAACGAATACTATTATCCAACACAATCACAAGAGATATCTATTGTAGGCAATGCAATGCAGGGCTTGCCAATAGATCCAATCATGATAACCTTTTAAAATGACTAGCCTTGCCATTAGCGTGCTCGCAAGCACACATAGTCCATGCATTCCTAGAGTGTTGAAAACCCTTCTTTCTCCGTGCAAGTAAAGGCTTGCCGCTTAATGGTCCCAGATGCATGCATCAACGCCCATTGAACTAATCAATGGAACTAAAACGGCAACATTACTGCGTTACCATCCATTCACACTCTTGTGGCAAAGTTTAGGCGTACTTGGCATACCAGTGCAGGCATTGAATCGGGTACATGTACACTACAAGAAAAAAGCTCTATATATACGCTTTAATTTTGTCATAGCTATGCTTTACTTCATCTCTAATGGAGTGTAGATACGTTTTAGCAAAGTGTATCTGCAGCGTCTCCGCATGGACCGTGTCAAGATTTGTAGAGACGCTTGTTTAAACGTGTCTAGAAATGATGAGACGCTTTGTAGCTACACTAGATATGTGTCTACACATATAAACACGTTTTAGTACATGCATTTACATTGCGCATCTACCAATGTAGACACATTATGTAGTGACGTTCTATTGCGTGCTAAGAAACATAGATGTGCTTTTAGAACTGTGTTTACATTCGTATCTACTTATGTAGAGACGTTGTGCTTGAGTGTTTAGAAATAGTGGTCCACGCTGATACATTGGCATATTGTGCTCGTATTAAAAATGAATATACCCTCAAACAATTTTTGACAAACATGGAGATTTGCAATAAATATTTCAGTATAGGTCCACAAAACATAAGGCCATTGCAGTCACTAGAGGCAATAAACTTGTATTACGAACAAGTGCATTTAATACAATCAAACATCCATCGAAATAAAGTATATACACAGTCATTTCAGGCTTGCATGATTTGTCAAGCAGCATAAATCTATCTAGAAACTATCCCTAGGTATGCATGAGTTTTCTTTACACAGAAAACAGTATAATAGCTGATCCACCATCTTCAGTCCATGAGATCTTTTGTCTGCAAAGTAAGAGAAAAAGGAGAGGAGATTATAACAATTTAAAGTGACGAAGAATCAAGCATAATAGGTTTTGTGGGAACAACCGAAGAATGCAAATCACCAAGTTGTCATGCACGTCTTGGAGTTGAGATCTTAGGCCTTCTCACCTAAAAAATATGGAACCATTGAAATCAGTAACAAGATTTAGTAAAATTAATCAACTGGAGTGTACTTGATCAGTATGGAAATAAGCTTACACGTGATTTTGGCCAAGCAATAACATAGCCTATGGCATCTCTTACTGTGTGAATATTTTCAAATGGTCTAGGCAAATTCTCATCCCCAATGTCACTAACAACATGAACAGCAACAGCGACATATTCATTTCCAAGCATGTTTCCACCGACCACATGTGTGCTATCGGTAGCCACTAAATTTCCTTTGGCCACAGCTTTGTTTTCATGCCTCATTGACATCAAATAGACTTGCTTTTGTTCCTACCATATTGGAGACATTGCATTCTATTATTTATATGAACATGTAACCACATTTGTTTAAAATAATAACAATGCAAATAGAATCATACGGATACTGGCCGACTATGATCCGCTACTTTTTTGTTTTGAGATCCCTGTACTAGAAATGAATCATCACCATGTAATTTTGTTGTCCATAGGAAGCTGTACTGTCAAGTTACTTCAAGTCATGCTCTGGACATACCTGTACTAGTTTTGTTAGGTACTCACGACGTAAAGCTAAACCTGCATAGCTCTTATTTCCTGTACTACGATTCTCAATATGCACAGGCTGCAATTAATGTTCAGATCAGTTGCATGCTTTAAAAAGTATTGTAAAAAGTTATTGGCATGGTCTATACTATGATAGAATATGTGCTAACATACCCTTGCAGCCATGCTCTCATGTGAAGATGAATTAGCATAACCCTTGTTGGTTTTAGTGGCTTCAATATTACTCTGCAAACATGATGGTTGCATGTTGTAATTAACCATGATAGTTTCAAAACAATTAACAAGATCTTACATTTGATAGTTGTGGATAAAATACTAAATGAATTAGACACTGCATCACCTGCACAGTAGTTTTGGGAGGCTGAGCATTAGCACTGGATACTTCATGGTTGTCATTAGAATCATGCTCATCACTATCATTAGAATCAGACTGGTTATCATTGTCACACACTCTTTCAACCTAAAATAGGGCACATCACTTAAACAATAAGAATAAAGACAGAACACATGAAACATGGCACATAGCGCATAAATATATCTCAGTCATCTCTTCCAAAGGAAAGACATGGAACAGGTGCTTACATTATCATTTTTTGATGCCACCATTTTGGTTATCCAATCCTCTCCAGGAAACTTTTGTTTCAAGAATGCATCTATGCGGTCCACCTTATCACTCATGTGTTCCATCTGATTTTTCACTCCTTTTATTTCGGAGTGATTGACTTCATTCACAGATTGCCCGATAAAAGCTAGCCCTTGAGAGACCTTTACGTGGCTCCAATACTTATCATCATAGTACCCACGTGGTTTTGATTCCTTAGCAATGACATTATCAAACACCTCATCATAATCTTCAGCTGAAATATTGCCATTGTTCCGCTCTTTCCGTTTTGCTAGTTCTTCAAAAGAGGTATCCTGTTGAACATGAGGACCTTGTGCATGAGCTCCACATTTTGATATGCATGCTTTGAAAACAAAAATGCTAGAGAGCCCTAAAGAAGAGTTAATGGGGATAGCAAGACATAGCAGCAGCCAGCAGCCAGCAGCCAAGGCAGCCTATAAATTAGATGGCTAATGCGAGTTTGCAGGACTATGGGGAGGCATGTGTGTAGTAACTGGTCAACTAATAGTTTGTGCTATCTTTAGTAATCCGTCTTGAAATGAGCATATGCAGAGGCATTAAATTACAAAATTAATTTTAGATTCAATGCAGATAATAAGAAAGGAAAAATACCATTACTATCTGCACATTGCGATTAGCATATCTGCCATCCTTTTTCATATGAGCTTTATCCCATAACTCAATCCTGTGGACCCTTCCTTTCTTTTGTTCTTCCTACAAAACATGGTAAGATGAAGTTCCAATAATTGTCAATTAGAAAACCCTCTTAAATTGTCATATAACAACAAAATTTACAAGAGAGCAGGTATCACCATCTCCTTTTTCAGCCTAGCATGGCTTTTTCTTCCAGTTGTGTGTGGATTCTTCTGTTCATTTGCGCACCGAGAGTTCTTTGCACATAATCGCTGCAAATATAGTAATCTGAATCTGTAATTTCTATATCACAGGTATTGGAACACAATATAAATGGTAGATATTGAGGCTCACCATATGTTTTTCTTCACACCACATTCCAACAAGAGCACTCCATTAATGTTCATTGACATCTTCTGGCTTATCTTTCATTATTTCATCCAGGGACCTTTCTTGTGGATTGAAGTATTGTTTCCTCAACTTAGATTTGAATGCTCTCCATCTGTTGTTAACAGTTTGTAGGATCCAGTCCCTCGTAAGTTGTATTGTTTCAGCAGGATAGATAAATTTCTCCTTCAATAGAAATAGCAAACTGTTAGCACGTAGCACCCATATCAAACATAAGAATCACATTGGCAATAGGGATTTACCTCAACATCTCTAATTATGCTCTGCTTATAACCACGGAATAGTTTACTGTCCCATCTTTCAATGTGCAATGGTGCAAAGTTTGGTTTCATTGCCAGGTCTCCAAGGTACTGACAAAAAATAGAAGCTGATCTTTCATTTGGCACCCCATTTTCATCAGTCCCCACCATTACCTTTCCTCCACGTGACCGCAACAAATCTGAAACTCTGAAATCCCCTAGAATTTGTCGCACCTCTCCATTTGGCCCTAATGCATGGAACATAATATGATCCTTAAATGTTAAACATCAAGGAAAGATAGTTGTGTGCAACAAAATATGTCAAACTTACAGGTCATCTTAATAGGCCTTGCAGGTTGTTTAGGCAACCCAGGTAAAGCATTATCAACCGCTGGAGGTCCCTGTAAATTGTCCTCGTTGACATGCTCATTGCAGGCATTATTCCCTTGCATGAGTACTGCAGCATCAAGGTTCAAGTTTCGAACTCGTCGAGGCCCTCTCGCCATAATTTCTTTGGTAAAGAAAAACAATAGGAATCAATAGTGGATTAATGATAGTAGAACTTGTGCCCTGCCAAAGGACTGTTAAACACCTTGGTTACAAAATTTCAATCATAACTAAGAACTGAAACCATATGAAATGTGTGCAACAAAAACCAATTAAATCAAGTACTTCGTACACACAACATTGCCACCATTGGTCTAATACCACAGAAAATACAAAAAACTAGGTTTGCAAGTTGCAGGTCTAGGTCAACCGATGCACCATTTATTATTTATAATGGTGTATATATGGAGACAAATGAGCATCCAGCACACATAACTAAATAACTTCCTGTCCCAGTCTTTCATGGCCATAATTACTTCCCAAGTGAGCTAACAGATATGATAGATACAGCAACCACGGCAGAAATTTGGCCTAGAGAGAGAGAGAGATGTCTCGATCTATATGGTGACACAAATATCAGAGATTAATGGTTCAACTTCAAGAGATGGGATTCATGTGGAGGTGCGGCAGAAGTAAAGGATGAGGATGCAAAAAAAAATCTGGAACAACCAACTAACTAGCCTATGATTAAGAAAACATCTGATTAATTCAATCTGAACTATGAAAGCAGACTCCTCAATCTAGGTAGGAGCACAGGTTGGGCCGAGGTGGGGATCGTTGTGCATGTGTTGTTCAGAGGTGGGGGTCACGCAGATATGGGCAGGGGATCGCCATCGCCTCGGCTCTGGGTCCCCTCTCCACGACTGCCCCAAGATCGCTCATGCGCACTGCATTCTACAAACCGTGATTGGACACATTGGGAATCTGTTCCGAAACCCTAGATTGATTTAACAGGAGAAGAGGAAAAAGAGAATCGAAATTGAGATCACCTGCACATGGAGAAGATACAACCGGAGAAGGGAGTTCAGATCACCCTGGGCATGGAGAAGAGGAGAGAGAGCAGGATGCGGGAGGTGGGGTTTCGGGGAGATGGAGGGGTTTGTGGGATGAGATAAGGACTGTAAGTCAGATCCTTGTTCCCTCCCAAATTAAAAGCGGGAAGGAAAGAAAAATTGTGGCGGCAAATGAAAAAAAATATTCAGAAGAGAACTGATGGAGTGGTGGCTCGCGGGAAAAAAAACAAAACACTAATGCGGCTGCTCTCCATTTACGGTGAATTCTTTATTTTGTGAAAATGTATGCTTTTTTGAAAAGCTTTCCATCCTTTTATTATATACTACTCCCTCCATCCAAAATATATTTACATTTATAGCTTTTTCTAAAATCAAACTTTTTGAACTTTGACCAAAAAATATCTCTAAAAATAAAAAAAAGTATATAGAAAATGTTACATATTATGATAGTTGGTTTCATAATAAATCTACTAACATAATTTTTATATTATTAATCTTTATAATTACTTTGTTGCAGTCAAAGTTGAAAAGATTTGACTTTGAAAAAGTCTGAACGTAGCTATATTTTGGAACGAAGGGAGTAGTAAAATGCACGTGTGGCATGCACATGTTTTGAAAAAGCATTGCCTGATTCTAAATTGTAACAAATCCGGTCACCTATTAGTGAACACAAAAAAGTGTACTTTACCTTAAATAGTCTGAATTTACTATAATTTTCACGGCCGCGGCCTCTTCTCAGCCGTGAGGTCAACCATGGCAAGTGATTTCGGACGCGGGGCGCGGGGAGACGGGAGGCGTAAAGCACGCACAAGACGGGCGAGAGGCAAGGCCTGAGCCCGGTCACTCTATGGTAATGGAAGAGGAAGCGCCAGTGGAGTTGGAGCGCAAGCGCCGGCTGTCGTGGCGCCGGGGCGGTGGCGGGGAGAGGGGGGGGGGGGGGGGCGAGGTGAATATGACAAAGGATACTTGCATTATTCTCATAGTAGCAAGAAATACCACATGAGCACAAGAACTAGTTTGAATGAGAATAAGAACTAGTTTGACTAAAAATAAAAGCTAAGGGATTAGGTTGACTGTTGTGAAAGTTGGAAATAATAGAGTTAAGAACTAAAATATAGGGATGGATCGGAAACACACCTTATTTTAACTTTTTTTCTTTTATTAGTACACCATCAAGCTCTCTCCTCTTAACATATCTCTTCTGCATTATCATTGTTGCTCCAGCTCAAGCCATAGGAGGTCGAGTTTGTCAATGTGATACTCCTCTCGCCCCATGCTGTGGAGCCATTGTTATATAGCTGTATCATTTGATCTTTTATGTATTCTTAAATCTTGATACATATCATTATAATAATTTTAAAAGTGCCCATAGGCCAGTATAGGTTGTTAGCTCAATGGCTAACCTCAATCGGTAATTTTCTAGAGGTCTGAGGGTCGATTCCTCCCTCAAGACCTATTTTTATTGATTAATTTTGTTTACGCCTTGATCCAGGCAGACTTCATGTGAATGCCTCCACTCCTCCCAGCTGCTACTGTTCAGCCATAATCTTTATTTGGCACAGCATACTGCCAAGCCAAATGCACATCATTCATGAACTCGAGAACAAAACATTACAGGAAACAGGCTAAGAAATGTGTCTTTGAGCACTGAACAATGGATTGCTTGAAGTCATGTGTGCATTACGCATCCAGAAAGTATATGCCATGATATGATAGTTTGTTCCTAGCTTTAGATTTGAGAAACAATTCACTGCCTTTTGCCCTGGTATACACATTACTGTGCAACAGAAACAGATCATAGGGAGGGACATTTCATATATGACAGTACTGGTCATAAAAAAATCTGATGGTTATGAATCATCTAATAAACATTGAGATAAGCAATGCATGCATGTCTTTAACATGCTGAAATTCTTTGCCAAATCAAAAGAAAAATGCTCAAATTATTCATTCTAGGAGCCTAAAAGGAACTGAAAGCACAGGCTCGTTTAATCTGTTCCATCTGATGATAGTTCATCACCCATGTCAAAAAGATCTCGTGGCTTTGCTCTCACCACCACATTCCATCCTTTAGCTTTCGGGTCTTCAACATAGAAAACTTGCTCCACTTGTGAAGAAAATACAAATGGATCATGCTCCACTCTGTATGATAATTCTATTATATCTGATAGTCTGCCATAATAGTTAACTCCATCTTCTGCAATATTCACTATGCCACTATTTTGTGTCAAGCGCCCAGCCTCACGACTCATTGTGTGGAACCTGAAACCATTAACAATATAACCACTGTACCGCACACCACATTTGCTCGGTTTTCCAGCCAATGCTCTAATCTTTTCAGTGATCCCTGAACCAGCATCAAGTATAACCTGTACATAATGAAATAATTACATTGATTCTCCTACTAAAATCATGATATTAACTTTATTTTAACATTTACCTTTTGTTCCAACCAATCAGGAAAGTGCACATTAATCAACTTCTCTATGGTAGAAGGTGTTAAACTTGTTGAGGGGCCGTGTTTGATTTTCTCCTCATCCAAAAATTCTCTACAATAAGATAATAAATTATATACTAACATTTCATCAAGTTATGTGAACCTAATAAAAAACAGAATGCTATACAACTCACCTGCGAAAACATTCAAGTTCATCACAATGTCGCAAGACATATCTATGCGCCTAAACAAGAAGCTGATTGTCAAATTGGGCAACAGTGCTACCTTTTCCAATTGATTCACCTGCACTATTGAATAGGTACATGTCTTTTATCATGTCTGAAGGTTCAGGGTTTCTAGATGGTCTTGTGAAACGTGTAGTTACTTGTATGAACCTTGAACAAAAAGTCATGCATTCTTCAGTTTTATATCCTTCAGCAATTGAACCTTCTGGGTGAGCTCTATTCTTCACAAGTGCCTTTAGCCGAACAAAGAATCTAAACACAATTAAGAAAATATGTTATTTCTGAGGATTATTGAAGATGACAAAGCAAAAGATAAAGAAATACCGCTCGAGAGGGTACATCCATCGATAGTGCACAAGGCCCCCAAGTTTTGCTTCTTCGACCAAGTGCACCATCAGATGTACCATTACAGTGAAAAATGATGGAACAAATGTTTTCTCCATTTTACAAAGTGTCAGCACGATACTTTCTTGGAGTTTGCCGAGCTCATGCACATCTAACACCTTCGAGCATAATTTCTTGAAGAAATCAGCTAATTCGATGACTATTCTCATCACATCTATGCTGGGATAACATGATCGAAGTGCTACTGGAAGAATATCATGTAGCAAAACATGATTGTCGTGACTCTTTAGTCCACTCAATTTGCAGTGTTTCTTGCTGACACACCTAGAAATGTTTGAGGCATAGCCATCTGGTGTTCTAATATTCTGTATTACTGAACAAAGCATCTCCTTTTTCTCTCTAGACATAGTAAATGGTGCATCAGGTACTGTTTGCTTTCCTTGGTCATCTACCACAGGATGAAGTTCTTGCCGAATTCCAAGTTCTACCAAATCTAGTCGTGCTTGAAGACCATCCTTTGTTTTACAATGAATATCCAACAAAGTTGCAATCAAATTTTCACACACATTTCTCTCTATGTGCATTACATCTAGATTGTGTCTTAGTTTGTTGTGCTCCCAGTATGGTAGCATGAAAAATATTGACCTCTTCTTCAACCAATCTTCTGGATTCTTTTCTTTTTTATCATGGTTCCCAATTAACTTTTTCTTACTTTGTCCTCTTTTACGCTTGCCCTGCTGATTGTTCCCGTCATGTTTTTTGGTGTTTTTGCCTTTGTTCTTTGCACAGCAGACATTCCTCCCCAACACAAACTCTAAACCGTCATGCTTATTGCTTTTTTTTGCCTTTTTTTACCTTTCTTCTTATTAGTGCAGTCCTTCTTCCCTAGCACAAACTCTCTGCCTTGTAACATTGTCATAACTGAAGTGTCACTCATCGTTTTAGGTGCTTCTTCAGTCTCTTGGGTCCCATCAAACTGCCCCTTTTGCCTTCGATATGTGTGATTTGGTGGCAACCATCGACGATGACCCATATAACATGTCTTTTTACTTTTATTCAGGTAAAAAGATTTTGTTGATGCACCACAAGAGGGACATGCATATGTACCACCTGTGCTCCATCCATAGAGGTATGCTAATGCTGGAAAATCATTTAAAGTCCATAACAATGCACCTCGGAGACTGAATTTCTTCCCAGAAGAGGCATCAATTGTTTCCACTCCCCCCCCCCCCACAACTCTAAAAGCTCATCGATCAATGGCTGCAAGTATACATCAATATCATTCCCAGGAGAATCTGGTCCTGGAATGATCATGGACAAAATTAAAGATGTTTGCTTCATGCAAATCCAAGGTGGTAGGTTGTAAGGAATGAGCATCACTGGCCAAGTACTATGCTTTGAACTCAAATTTCTAAATGGGTTAAATCCATCACTTGCAAGACCAAGGCGTACATTTCGAGAATCTTTTTCAAAATCAGGATATCTTCTATCAAAATCCTTCCAAGCTTCCCCATCCGCTGGATGTCGCAATTTGCCATCTTTTGTACGGCCTTCATCATGCCATCGCATATCATCTGAAGTTTTGTTAGTTGCAAATAACCTTTGGATTTTTGGTATCAAAGGAAAATAACGTAACACTTTTGCTGGCTTCTTTTTCCTTTTCGGCTGAGCTGGAGATCCATTCTTCTCACCATCTTTCCATCGAGAGCTTTTACATACATGACAAGTCTCTTGCATAGCTCTATCTCCTCGAAAAAGCATACAGTCTTTTGGACAAGCATGGATTTTCACATAGTCAAGACCAAAAGCACGGATAATTTTTTTTGCTTCATAATATATCTTAGGTAGATTTGCCTCGGGTGGAAGTGCAGCAGATAATATACCAAGCAGGGATGTAAAGGATTCTTGTGTCCAACCATGTAAGCACTTTTGGTGATATAAATGGACTAAAAATGACAACTTTGTATATGTCTCACAACCTGGGTACAACCTTGTGTGTGCATCCTTGAAGAAGCTTGCATACATATCATGTTCTGTCTTGGTAGTATTATCTTGTGCAGGACTCATCACATCCTTAGCTATATTATGTTCCATATTTGTAAAATTAGACTGAATATCATCTAATTTGGCTCCAGACATACTTGACAGTGATTCATAGCTTGCTGGTGGAAGAAATACAGCCTGTAGTAGTCCTTGCATGTCATCCAATCTTCCATGGCTATTTTGTACCGGGACACCCAAAGTAGGAATACTCCCATCGTTATCTGGCACATGAGTAAATGCAAATGATGGTGGGTCATACTCCTCTCCATGGTGATTCCATACTGTATAACCCTGAAGAATACCATCACATTTTAGGTGAGTCTCAACTTCATCACGATTTTGGGTAACTCTATTTTCACAATTGATGCAAGGGCATGCTATCTTTCTATCATGTGGAAGGTCACGGAAAGCAAATGAGAGGAACTGGTCCACTCCATCTTTGTAAGCTGGTTCCCTTCTTGGTTTAGTCATCCAGCTTCGATCCATCACCTATGATAATCTGTACTGATGAAATTAAAATAGTTAAGAAATTTGTTGCGGTATTTACTTTCATTGTATGCCAAAATAAATATAATTGAAATGAACTTATCTAAGGCACAAAATATCATACTAGCACAAGTTAGCATTATAAATCTCAGTCAATTTTAAATTTCCGATTCTTCTACCACACATATATAGCACTATAGAAACAGAATGGTTGACTTGCTTGTATAATTGGCATAGGATCAGGATAAAATAGCTTCCTACATGCTACAAAATTTTGCATAAAACCAAGTAAAATGACCTGCTTGCTAATTGCTAGCTGCAAGAAAAATTTTAACAAACTAAAAAAATCTACAATCCATAAACAAATAAACAATGGGCCATAATCGTGGAGCTAAAATTATAGAGTTGGGAAATTCTCATATCAATAGTAAAAAAACTCCAATCCAAAAGTACAAAATCGTTTATAGTATCACTAGACTGAATTGTGAAGGAACAAGTAAGATGGTTCGTCTCTGAACTTAAGAAATTAATTGAGCAACTTTAACCAATTTGTCTACTGTCTTGTCACAAATTAGAAATGATATATACACAATATATAATTAGCTATGATATTCAGGGATGACATACACATCAATTAACTAAAAATAATACCATGCTACAGACTAGAACAAGTTTAGTTAATCCTCACCAATCAACTGCCCTTGCTTGGTGTCCTAGTGGTCCCTTTTAGCTGATCACCGTCCGTGTCCAGCTGCCCTGCCCAATCGCCCAAGCTCTTCCCCTGCAGTGCAAACCAGACCAATTAGAAATGATATACACCACTACTAGAAAACGGGCCATCGGTCCAGCCCAAAGGTACCAGCTGCTGTTGCAGCTGGTACCTTTGGGCTTGGACCAACCTAGTGGAGGACAATTGGCACCGGGTGGTGGTTCCAACCGGTTCCAATGCGTCAGCATAGGCACCGGTTTGAACCACCACCCGGTACCAAATGATGGCCGCGCTATAGGCACCGGTTGATGGTAATAACCGGTTCCTATGGTGATGAAATGTGGCAGCTGCCAGGAGCTCGGGCCTAAGGCACCGGTTGGTGCGTTGACCCGGTGCTATTGAACAAAATTTAGCACCGGGTCAAGGCACCAACCGGTGCCTTTGGCCCGAGCCTATAAATACCCAGCCCCTCCCCCCCTCAAGCTGCCGTGAACTCACTGTTCATGGCAGCTGAGTGAGGTGAGGGGAGGGGAATTTTTGTTTTTTTTGAAAAAAAGGTTAGTTATTTTTCTTTATAACTTAGCAATTAATTTTTAGAAACAGTTATTACTTGATTTAGTTTATACATGTGATAATTATTTTTATTTGTAGCATCTTATTGTAGTTATATGCGTTATCAATTTATTTGATATTTGAATACTATCAAATTATTGTATTTATATGTTTTATCCATTTATTTGATAAGTGAATAGTATCTATTTATTATAGTTATATGCATTATCAATTATATAAATGTATTGTTATAAATTGGTAGTATGAATGAACTATTTGTACAGTACAATGATGTATATAAATATATTGTGGACCCAGATGAGTCGGCAATGGATGTACATGGCCGACCGGCGTTCAAAAGAGTTCATGGATGGCGTGCATGAATTTATAGAAGCGGCCAAGAAACACAAGTATGGCGGTTTCGTTCGTTGTCCATGCAAATTCTGTAAGAATGAGAAGGATTACTCATCATCAAGAACCATCCATAGTCACTTGTTCAATAGTGGTTTCATGCCGAACTACTATGTTTGGACCAAGCATGGCGAAAGAGGAATTGTGCTGGATAATAATATAGAAGAAGAGGACAGGATTCCTGACTTTGCAGCCAATTATAATTCCTTTTTCAATGACACTGCAATGGGTGAGCCTGAAGAAGATACTGAAGGATACGTTGTAGAAGATGATCTTGGTCAGATGCTGCGCGAAGCTGAGGAAGGTTGCGAAACAGAAAAGGAATCGAGAGATCTGAAGCGTATGTTGGAGGACTACAGAACATTGTTGTACCCTGATTGCAAACAAGACCAAAAGAAGTTGGGTACCACATTGGAATTATTGCAATGGAAGGCATCAAATGGTTTGTCTGACAAGGGATTCGAGGAGTTGCTGAAACTTATAAAAAACTTACTCCCTGAGGGTAACACCTTGCCGGAGACAACATACGAGGCAAAAAAGTTGTTTGTCCTTTAGGATTAGAGGCACAGAAGATACATGCTTGTCCTAATGACGGCATCCTATATCGAGGTGAGTATGAAAATTTGGATTCATGCCCTGTATGCAACGCATGCCGGTATAAGATCCCTCGAGATGATCCAGGCGACGTTGAGGGGATGCGTGTCAAGAAGAGGGTGCCTGCCAAGGTGATGTGGTATTTTCCTCTAATACCACGTCTGAAACGTTTGTTCATGAATAAAACGAATGCTAAATTGATGCGATGGCACAAAGTAGAACGTAAGCAAGACAATATGTTGAGACACCCCGCTGATGGGTCGCAGTGGAGAAAAGTGGACAGAACATTCCCAACATTTGCAAATGATGCGAGGAATATAAGATTCGGCTTAAGTACGGATGGCATGAATCATTTCGGTGAGCAGAGCAGTGGCCATAGTACTTGGCCTGTGACACTCTGTATATACAACCTTCCTCCCTGGTTGTGTATGAAGCGGAAATTCATTATGATGCCGGTGCTTATCCCCGGCCCGAAGCAACCCGATAACGATATAGATGTGTATCTGAAACCACTGATTGAGGATCTTCTATTGTTGTGGAAAGAGGAGGGTGTTCGTATGTGGGATGCGCATGTAGAGGATCATTTTAACCTTCGTGCATTGCTTTTCGTAACCACCAACGATTGGCCAGCACTAAGTAACCTCTCTGGACAATCCAATAAGGGTTATAGGGCATGCACCCATTGTTTAGAAGAAACCAACAGCATGTACCTCAAGCACTGTAGGAAGATCGTGTATATGGGTCATCGTCGATTTCTTCCGATCAAGCACCCATTAAGGAGGAGGCATGCTCACTACAATGGAAAGGCAGATCATCGTACCAAGCCTAGGCACCATTGTGGGAAAATGGTGTTTGAAATGGTCAAAAATATAAAAGTAGTATTCGGAAAAGGACCCAACAGCAAATCAGTGCAGAGTGATGACGGACGTGCACCTATGTGGAAGAAGAATAGTATTTTTTGGGAGTTACCTTATTGGGAAGTCTTAGACATCCGCCACGCAATTGATGTGATGCACCTAACAAAAAATCTTTGTGTGAACCTTCTAGGTTTCCTTGATGTCTACGGTAAGGCAAAGGATACATTGGAAGCACGGCAAGATCTTCAACGTATGAAACAACGGGCCGCCCTACATCCAGAAAAAAGGGATAAAAGACGTCATTATCTAGGTCCTGCGTGCTACACTCTTAGTAAGGAAGAGAAGCAAAGTATGTTTGACTGTTTGAACAGTATCAAGGTCCCATCAGGCTACTCTTCGAATATAAAGAGGCTACTGAACTTGAAAGAGAAGAAATTCGCACACGTAAAGTCCCATGACTGTCACGTGTTGATGACGCAATTGATTCCAGTTGCACTTAGAGGTATTCTACCAGCTAATGTTCGAGCAACAATCATAAAGCTATGCGCCTTTCTCAACACAATTTCTCAGAAGGCAATCGATCCATCGAGTTTTAGCAGGCTACAAGAGGATGTTGTCCAAAGTTTAGTCAGTCTTGAAATGATATTTTCTCCATCATTCTTCAATATTATGACGCATCTTCTAGTTCACCTGGTCAAAGAGATTGGTATTCTCGGTCCTGTTTTCCTTCATAATATGTTCCCTTTTGAACGATACTTTGCAGTCCTAAAGAAATATGTTCATAATCGGGCTCGTCCAGAAGGAAGCATTACGAAGGGTTACGTCACAGAGGAGGTCATTGAGTTTTGTGTTGACTATGTGGAAGAACTCTGCCCAATTGGGATTCCAGTATCATGTCATGAGGGGCGGCTGATTGGAAAGGGCACACTTGGAAGAAAATCAGTAAATACCACAGATCATGCCACGTTGAGCAAAGCACATCTCACAGTTCTGCAACAATCAGCCTTGGTGTCTCCATACATAGAGGAGCACATGCAAATTGTGCGAAGCATATACCCTTTGAAGTCTGAGACATGGATTACAAAACATCATAACGATACATTCGCCACCTGCTTGCAGAAGGAAGTCATGGCTAACGATCAAATTCATGAGCAGCTAGCTTGGCTGGCCAGGGGTCCGGCAAATTCAATCTTGATGTACCAAGGATATGAAATTAATGGTTACATATTTTATACAAGAGTCCAAGATAACAAGAGCACCAATCAAAATAGTGGTGTCCGTATAGATGCCACCGACTCTAGTGGCCAAACGAACTCATATTTTGGTTACATTGAAGAGATCTGGGAACTTGACTATGGGCCGTTGAAAATACCTCTATTTCGTTGTCAATGGGTTAAACTCACAGGAAAAGGTATCTATATCGACGAGTACGGAATGACAACGGTAGACCTCAAAGAGCTTGGCTATCGAGACGAAGCATTCGTCCTAGCTAAAGATGTCACTCAAGTTTTCTATGTGCAGGACATGTCTAGCAAACCGAGAAAGGATAAGTCCAGGAATAAATCAAGTTTTTTAGGTGCCGGAGATGAGCCAAAGCGCCATATTATTCTGGCAGGAAAAAGGAAAATTATGGGAGTCGACGATGTCATAGATGAAGAAGAATACAATAAGGTTGAAGATATGACTCCGTTCGCAGTGGAGGTTGACACAAGTATTCTTTTAGCCGAAGAGGAGGCTCCGTACGCACGTCATGATCATAATGAAGGGACGATTGTAAAGTGAACCATCATTAATATTCCCTTAGTTGAATGATTATATCTTGTAATATTTTCTGTGAACATTATTAGATTTTTTGGGCAATTAAATGAGTTTCTAGGCATTTATCAGATTTATTATTCAATTAACTAATTTATTAGATGATCAAATGATAAATTTGATAAATAATATAATTATTGGGAAATTAAATGATTTTCTAGCCATTTATCAGATTTATTAGGCAATTAAATGATTTATTAGGTAGTTAATAGATTTATTAAGCAATTAACAAATTTATTAGGCATTAATCAGATGTATTATTGAATTAACTAATTTATTAGATCATTAAATCATTTTCTAGGCAATTATCAGATTTATTATGCAATTATCAGATTTATTATGAATTATCAGCCAATTAACAGATTTACAGGAAAAAAAATACAAGATTAAGGTACCGGGTTGATTATCCAACCGGTACCAAAAGGCAACCTTTGGTACCAGTTGGAAAGTCCACCCGGTGCCTTAAGGTAATTTGGTTTAAAAAAACATGGGGCGTCGCACAGGAGTCGAACCGTGGCCGCGGCGCCCAAAGAACTGCGCGTTACCACTGAGCTAATGAGGAATTCAGTTCAAAGAGGGAAAAGAAAGCAAGAAAAGCAAAGTTTAAAAATCCTTAGGTACCGGTTTCCCTAAGCCACCCGGTACCTTAGGGGCTTTTCATTTCCCGCCCGTTGGGCCCTAAGGCACCGGGTGGGATGCGACCCGGTACCTTTGGCTGGCGAAGGGTACCGGGTGGATCAGGAACCGGTACCTTTGGCTGGCCTTAGGTACCGGTTTTGTTTTTCACCCGGAACCTTAGGCACTTCCTATATAACTAGAACCTCTGTTCTTCTTCCTCCACTTCCTCCCCTCCTCGCGATTGCCGGCGCCTCAACACCGCCTCTCCGATCGTCCGCCGCCCCGGCCTGCACCCACCCCGCTGCGCGCCGCCGCCAACTCCTTCACGAGGCCCGCGCCGCCGGTCTCCTTCGTCCAGTGGCCGCGCCCGTGCCCGCGCTCCCTCCTCCATGGCCGCGCCGTCCCCTCCATCGTCGTTATCGACTGCGTCCCCCGGTGCGCCACGCCGACGTCCCACGCCGACTCCAGCACGCCGTGATCGTCCCCACGCCGATTCCAGCGCCCCCGGCCGCCGCCGACTCCAGCGCCCCCGTTCCTACGCCGACTCCAGCGGCCCACGTCGTCGCCGCCGCCGCCTCATCTCCAGGCCGCACCGTACGTCGCCCACGCTCCACATTCCTTGCAGTATGTCGCCGCATGCCAGCGCCGCCCCCTGCTCTGCCCGCCGGCCGGCCTTGCATTGGCCCTGCTCTGCCCGGCCGGCGGCACCGAGATGATTTTTTTTCTTTAATTTTTTAAGTAATTTACCATTTAGTTTACAAATTTAGTTTTTTTCTCATGTGAATTAGATTTTTAGGTAATTTAGCATTTAGTTTACAAATTTCAATTTTTTCTCATGAGAATTAGATATTTAGATAATTTAACATTTAGTTTAAAAATTTAGTTAACAAATTTAGATTTTTTATGTAATTGCCCAATAACTTTTAGATTGCAATTATGGAATACATTACCAAGAATATAAATTCTCATCTCTAGGGTTTAGAAAATTTAATATAAATTGCCAATTTTGATATTTAAACTTTATATTTAGTTTGTTTTTTCTAGTTGAGTTAATTATTCCTAAGTAGTATTTCTTATCATTTATGTACATGTATAAATTCCGAAGTAGTATTTCTTATCATTTTGTGGGAAAGTAGTATAATTTCTTATCATTTACCATTTATGTACATGTATAAATTCCAAAGTAGTATTTCTTATTATTTTGTAAGTGTATTATAATTTTTCTCAAGAATTACATGTACATGTATTATGTTGAAATACTTTGTACTATTAAATTTCATAAAATTTTAAATGTACATGTTACACACACTCACACACACACACTAACACACTAACACTTTTACTCACACACACACTAACACACTAACACGACGACGAGTAATGACGACGACAATGAGTAATGACGACAACGAGTAATGACGAGTAATGACGACGAGTAATAATTTTATGTACAATTCTTGATTACATGTATTGCATTTGTAATTTTGATTGATTTAAATTAATTCTCGAGCTCGGACCCATTCGTATTCGCTCTCTAACTCACTCACGCATTCGCCGTCCCTCGACTCTCGACCTCGACCCTCGACCCCGAATCTCAACCCCGTCCCTTGACTCTCGACCTCGACCCTCAACCCTAGACCTCGACCCTCAACCCTCAACCCCGTTCCTCGACCCAGTTCCTCGACCCCGTTCCACGACACACACACACACATTCCCACTAACACACAGACACAGACACACTCCCACTAACACACCCACACACACACTGACTCACACACACACACACTCACTAACACTCTCTCTCTTTCTATGTCCCTCTAACATACACACACACACACACTCTCTCTCTCTCTTTCAAACACACATATTCGTTCAAAGAATTGAATTCTCATGCTTCATTTAAGGATAGACACATACTCTAACACAGTTTTACGATTTCAGTTAAGGATGGACCCCCTCGGTGATGATGAGGCCGCTAGGCAATACATGTTGGACGCAATAAATGAAGATACGAGGGCCAACACCACCCAGCCAATCGGTGAAGAAGATGCTCGGACAGCTGATTTGTTCCTGAATATGTCTAGAGATGCCGATGAAGAAGATGATGACTTTGCGCCGCCGTCCAATCAACAGCAGCATGTTCCAGTACGAATCTTAAAACTATATGCATGGTGACTTTGGTAGATTAGTTTTGCGATTAACATATCTTTTCTGTAATTTAGTTGACCTCCGCATCGACTTCGTTGAGCCAGTCAAAAGGGAGACGCCGGCCAACCAAGAAAATGGAGGGAAGACAGGTCGTCATAGAAGTGGACGCAGAGGGCTGTCCAAGTGCTCCAGAGGTTGCTAGCACAAAATTTGTCAACCAATGTGGGGTTATTGTTCGGGCAAGAATTCCGATCACCACAAGACTATGGAAAACGAGCAAACCCGAAGAACAGCAACACGCCGTGCCTGCACATCAGAAGGAAATGCTATGGGCAGAACTCAAGGATATGTTCACTCTTCCTGATGGAGTTGACCAAGAACTTGTGAAGAAATGTGCCTTGAAAAAGATGGCCCTTGCCTTTGCAACTTTCAAGAAGAAGTTGTACATCAATTACATCAAGAAGGATAAGGAGCCGAACTGGGACGATCTTCCTCAGGTTAAACCATACTGGGAGAAGTTTAAACAATACAAACTATCAGAGGAAGCCCAAGAAAAATCCGAACAGGCCAAGGTGAATGTAGCAAATAAGAAGTACAGCCACCACCTTGGGGCTGCTGGGTACAATAAGTCAATAAAAAAATGGCATAAGATGGAGCAGGACCTTATGGATAGAGGCATCAGGCCGACGACTTGGGATTGGCCGGATAGATCCAAGTGGTGGTTATTTGCTAATGGCGTGACACTAAACCAGTTGGATGGAAATTTGGTCATACCCGAGCATATGCAAGAAGTGACCCGAGATCTAGTCGCTGCAATAGATGAGACCCAACAAGGAACATTCCATCCTCAAAGGGAGAATGATGAGCTGACAAGGGCATTAAAGAATCCGGAACACCCTGGACGAGCCCGCGGCATCGGCGTGGTCCCATGGAAAGTTGCTTGGGCCGGAGATTCCTCTTACAAGACTCATCGAAAGAGCAAAGCCGAACAGGAAGAGAAACTTCGTGCCATGCAAGAAGAGATGACTAGGAAGGTTGTGTCCTTGGAATCTCAGATGGACGCCAGGGTCAATAAGGCAGTGCAGCTAGCTCTAAGCCAAAGGGGCACTGCTGGGTCGCACCCGGATGTTGTGATAAGCCCGGTCTCTCAGCGACACAGCAGATGTGCATCCACAGCGGCGCCCGACGTACAAGCGGAATAGCAACCCCATATTGAGCCAACGGCGGTAGATGACCAGAGGTATCAAGTGGACGATGTCACCGTGCCGACACCGTGCGAGCTTCATGTGCGAGCAAGAAATATATCCATTCATGTCGCATACGGGTCAGCCCTGCCCCTGAATCCTTCTACTACAATTCATGGAAGGCCGATACCCCCTGGCTACACCTCCGTCACAGTCGAGCAGATAGTTGGAAACAATGAGGATCTTGAGCTCGACTTCGTTGGAGGGGATGGAGAGAAGACATTGGGAGACGCACTGCACGGGGTCGTTCTATGGCGCAAGGCCGACATCAAACTTACTGCAAGCACAATGGCTCCCGTGCAGACCGATCGCCTGTCTCCGCGGTCTCCCTCACCGCCGTCCCCACAACCACCTCCTTCATCACCGTCTCCGCCGGCGCAAAGGGCCACGAGTACTCCAACTCCTCCTAACCCAGAAAAAGGAAAGAAAAAGACAGCATCCGGCCTCCCAGCGGCTGGACCCTCAAAGAAGAAGCAGAAAACGGTCGAAAGAAAATTTACCTACGAGAAAACTGCTGAGGAGTTGGAAGAGGAGACTGCTCAATATATAAAAGAATAATTGAAGCCTAAAGCCCCCCCCCCCCCCGCCGATGGAAAAGGTACCTCTAGAACTAGGGAAAAAGCTTCTCGCAAACCTAGACAATCCACCAAAACCGAAAAGCTTACCCTCGGACTATGATCGTACTCTGACAAAAGCATACAAGGTGAGAAATCTGAAGAAAAAATGTGGCAAGACCATTCCTCAGCTTGGCACACAACAAAAAGGACTCGAGCTCCTCCAGGTGCCAGGGTTGCCACTCCTACACCCGACGGACGTACAACTCCAGGCGGACCTACAGGCCGCGATATTTCTTTCTGAAACTGGATTAATGCTAGAGGAGGCAACGGGGCAAGTGGAGGCGAAATCCCTGTCGCTCCCATTCTTACTCCATTCTAGCATGGAAAACCTTTTGTCACTGAGGAAGAGGAGAAAAGTGTAGGCACGCAGATGTTCAATTTGCATAGATGGTACCTGTGAATGTCGAAGGACCATGGGAAAATGTTTGGAGTCAAGTATCGTGACCATGATTTCTTCCGCGGGGAGGAGGACTTCTGTGTGTACTTCGAAAATTTATATCACATTTACCATCAACAAGCCCTCGACGCCGCTATCATCACCATTTGGGTTTTGTAAGTATCACTTACCTCTACATTAATACTTTTTGTCAACAAGAACATAATTATATGTGTGCATTGTAAAATTTCTATTGTATTGTTTAGACAGGAGACCCAAAGAAGCCGAAAACATGGATGACACCATCAGATCGGCTTCATGTCTCCTTTGCTAGTCAACCAGAAAGTGCTCAACGAAAATTACAAGAAAACGTGCCAAAACATGTACGATTCGTTGACTAGGCAAAATTACAAATCCTATATATTCATACCATACAACTTTGGGTAAGCCTTGGTTGACTCAATCCTCTGTTATATTACTAAATAAATACTAAGTCGCCTAATGCATGTATGTATATATCCTATCTATATCCGCAGTTATCATTGGATTTTACTCATACTTTCCGTAGAGACCGGCAATCTTATAGTCTTTGACTCAATGAGAAATCCAAAGTCTGCAATCCAACATATCATAGACCCCTTGAACAGGTAAGTTCAGTTTGCACAATCAAATCCTTTTTCTGTTAATAACAATTTCTGAATATCAAACTTAACTTTGAGCGCAGGGTTTGGAAAAAATTTGTGAAAAATAACAAAGGACGTGGTCAATGGAGGCCCGAACTGAATGTTAACATGGATTATCCGGTATGTTGATTCATAAAGATTTGTCTAGTTAAGTATATAATCCCAAATTGTTCTAAATTGAGTAATTTATTTGTTTCTCCTTAAGTGTGCGAGACAACAACAAGGAACTGATTGGTGCGGGTACTACGTATGCGACTACTTGCACATCATGACTCCATGCGGGAAGGTTACTAATGAAGACACGAGAGTACGTCCAAACCGTTCACTAGTATATTTTCATAATTGTACTAACGCACATGATGTTAATCCTTTTTTTTTTAAATGATAGATGTCTCAAATGGGGGATGAATGTTACTCTACTGATCGGATCAACGCCGTGTGCGAGCAGCTCGCCGGATTCATTTTGAACGAGATCTTGGATCCTAGAGGCGAGTTCTACCACGACGGTCATATCAATAGAGGACTTCTATCTACCTCCTGAGGGCCGGGGACCAGTAGTTGGACTACAAACATGACTTGTACATTTGTAAATATTTTTAAACATTATGTCTTGATGTTTGTAAATTTGCAAATATATTAGTTCATCTAATTAGCCTAATTATATGCTCGCATTTTACTTTTAGTTAGTTTCAAATATTCTCTGAAAACGAACACGAACGACCAATGAACGTATAGTACTGTAGAGCTTGAGTGCGTTTAGCAATTATAAAAGAATAAACAGTAATAAATATAACAAACAAAACTGGATTTGAGAAAAAAGGGAAAAGGTCATTGGTACCGGTTGGAAAGACCAACCGGTACCAAAGGGGCTGCCACCTTGCGTCAGCGTGGCAGCCTCTTTGGTACCGGTTGGACTTTCCAACCGGTACCAATGGGTGCCTAAGGCACCGGGTTAAATACCCGGTGTCCTAAGGCGAGGCCATTGGTCTCGGTTGGCGGGAACCGGTTGGAAAACCGGTGCCTAAGGCCATTTCCAACCGGTTCCCATGGCCCGTTTTCTAGTAGTGCACACTACTTATATTTTCTAGACTTACTAGTTTGATCGTAAAAGACTATACGTGCAGACCAATTCATAGCATGTATACAAAAGACAAAAGAGTACAAAAGACAAAGAAGATAGATTACTAGAGCTAGTATAATATACACTACTACAGAATAGGCCTTTGTTCCAGGTCATTTGTCCCGGCAGCCTTTGGGCCCGGGACAATAGGTGGCTTTTGTCCCGGGTCCAACGGCTAGCCGGGCCAGCGGGGGGGACAGGGGCCTTTTGTCCCGGTTGGAGACACCAACCGGGACAAAAGGGGGGCCTTTTGTCCCGGTTGGTGGATCCAACTGGGACAAAAGGCCCGCGTACCCTTTTGTCCCGGTTGGTGTCTCCAACCGGGACAAAATGCCTTGGCTCCCTTATCCCCTTCCCTCTCCCCCCGCCCGAGCCATTCAGCTCACTTGTTTCTTGCTGTTCTCGGCTCGGGAGAGAGGAGTTCTTGCTCATTTCTTCACCACATTTATGAAGATCTTTGATTCCCCGTCCATCCATCGGCGCTAAAGGTTTGGGGCTTGTTTTTCTCTTCTTCCTTGGCTTGTATAGCTCATTTCATGCTTTAGAAATAGAGAAAATGTGTAGCTAGCTCATTTCTTGGACATTTAGCTAGATTGCATATGTAGGTGTGATTTTCTTTTAGATTTAGATGAGTATGTGGATAGTAGAAATTTTTAGAATGAGTGTAGACACTTCATGTGATGTACTTGTATACATGACCATATTGTGGATAGTTGATTTTTCTATTCATGAATGAATTAATGAAATGAGTATATTAGAATTTTTTGTATTATGAATGGATTATTTTGACACTCTAGTGATGTATTTATTCAGGCTCACATTGAAACCATCTAGAAGCTAAAAAAATCTTTATTTTGAAACAAGTATACGTCGTTAATCTCCATCCAACGGTGATGGCACTACCTTTCGGGAATACATGATGCGCTATACGCACGTCGCGAATTGGTTGGTCGCATCACCAGCACTTCCGATTGATAAGAAGACAGCATTTGACGCAGTCAGCATGGCCGTTGTTGTACTGAGAGCATATCAACGAGCATGCTGCCTGTGCCAAGTGCTGTGCCTATTAATCGTAAATGTTGGTGCTGCGACTGGCCGATTGGTGACATCCTTGTACCGCACCATGTCCCCCCGAAAGGCAGTGTTATCACCGCAGGGTTGAGGTTACTGACATATACATTTTCAGAAATAAAGGTTTATTTTTCTTCTAGAGGGTTTCTGGATATTGAAAAGAGTGTACTCCTGGAACTGAAGGGTGTCAAAGTAATTAGAAGTTATAGAGAATTCTTTCAATTAATTAGAGATTTCTTGAGGATTAATGATACATTTCATCTTTTTTATATGATTTCATTGTTATTTGCAAGAGTTATTAATCTGATCATTGTAATTGTAATAGTAAATAATTTTTGCATTGTAATGGTAAGAATTTATAATTTTGTGGAAAATAAAGGTATTTTTTAGTAAAATATGGCTTCAGCAGCTAGAGAGAGTGGCGCCGGTGGGGGTGATCGTTGTCCTTCTGGAGAGAAGGGCACAACTCGAGTAGGTCATCGGTCCAAAAAACCTAGTGCTTTTCATAGAGCAGCACTCCGTTATTTGGAAAAAGAATATAGAGAATGCATGGCAAGGGGTGAGGAATCTCCGTTTGATCTTGAGGATTTATTGCGGCGTTACGGTTCGTCACCACCAAACTTGGAGGTTTCAGCTCCGCCATCTTCTTCTGCGCCAGCAAGAAATCCGTTAGAGCATTATGCGTTCCAACGCAAGGACGGTTGAAAACCTATGTGTTGTTGACCGAATTTTTAAGTTTCATGTATAGTACTCCTTTGTTAAGTTCTGTAATGGATTAAGTACTCCTTTTAATTAATCAAGATGTATGATGGATATTGCATATCTTTTAATTTAGTTTAATTTAGGTTTGATATATTTTATTTATTCGATACGTGTAAAGAATTCAAATCGATTTATTTAAAATACAGATGGACCGGCAATGTATGTACAATGCTGACCGATGTTCGAAAGAATTCATTGATGGCCTGCATTATTTTTTGTCTGTGGCTGAGGCAAACAAGCAGAATGGTTTTATGTGCTGCCCGTGTGTTCATTGCAACAATAACAAGGATTACTCATCTTCAAGAATCCTACACAGCCATATTTTCGCAAATGGTTTCATGGAGAAGTATGTTTGTTGGGCGAAGCACGGAGAACAGGGGGTTACCATGGAAGACAATGAAGAAGAAGATTTTGACGACCACTTTCCCAGGAATGCTGGAATCGGTGCATTCGATGATGATATTCCCATGGAAAAGCCCGAAGTAGATGTAGCAGAAAATGATCCCAGCGACGATCTGGGGCAGGCATTGCACAATGTGCAGGCAGACTGTGAGAGTGAAACGGAGAGGTTGAAGTTCCAGAAGTTGTTAGAGGACTACCATAAGTTGTTGTACCCAGATTGTCAAAATGGATTGAAGAAACTTGGCACCGCCTTGGAGTTGCTGCAATGGAAGGCGACAAATGGTGTATCCGACAAGGGATTTGGTGAATTACTCAAACTTGTTAAAAAATGCTTCCTAAGGACAATGAATTGCCTGCCACAACGTATGAAGCCAAACAACTTGTTTGCCCTTTAGGACTGGAAGTGCAAAAGATACATGCATGCCCCAACGACTGCATCCTCTACCGAGGCGAGTACGAGAATTTGGATGCATGTCCCGTATGCAGTGCATTGCGTTACAAGATTAGAAAAGATGATCCTGGAGATGTCGAGGAGGAGCCTCCCCGGAAGAGAGTTCCTGCGAAGGTCATGTGGTATTCGCCTATAATACCACGTTTGAAGCGTCTGTTTAGAAATAAAGATAATGCTAAGTTGATGCGATGGCACAAAGAGGAACGCAAGAAAGACTCGATGTTGAGACACCCCGCTGATGGGTCGCAGTGGAGAAAAATAGATAGAACATACCCTGAATTTGATTTGGATGCGAGAAACATAAGGTTCGATTTGAGTACGGATGGCATGAATCCTTTTGGTGAGATGAGCAGTGGTCATAGCACTTGGCCTGTGACTCTTTGTTTGTACAATGTTCCACCATGGCTCTGCATGAAACGAAAGTTCATCATGATGCCAGTGCTTATCCCGGGTCCAAAGCAGCCCGGAAATGACATTGATGTGTACCTAAGACCATTGGTCAAAGAACTCTTATTGCTCTGGGGCGATGAAGGTGTACGGATGTGGGATGAATACAAACAGGAAAACATCAACCTACGAGCATTGCTGTTCATAACGATCAATGACTGGCCTGCTCTTGGTAACTTGTCAGGACATTCGAACAAGGGATACAAAGCATGCACACACTGTTTAGATGATACAGATAATATATGGTTGACTCACTGTAAGAAGGTTGTATACATGGGTCATCGTCGGTTTCTTCCCATCAGGCATGCGGTACGAAAGAAGGGCAAGCATTTCAAAGGCCAAGCGGACCACCGAACAAAACCGATGCACCGTAGTGGTAAAGACGTCTTCAACATTGTAAAAGATCTAGAAGTTATTTTTGGAAAGGGATCTGGTAGCCAACCTGTTCCGAACGAAAACGGAATGGCGCCCATGTGGAAGAAGAAATCTATATTTTGAGAGCTACCATATTGGGAAGTCTTAGATGTTCGTCATGCAATTGATGTGATGCACCTCACGAAGAATTTTTGCGTCAACCTGATAGCATTCTTGGGAGTGTACGGAAAGACAAAAGATACAGTAGAAGCACGTCAAGAATTGCAACGTATGGAAGAACGAGATGCCTTACATCCACAACAGCGAGATAATGGACGACAATACTTAAGTCCTGCCAGCTATACTCTTAGCAAGGAAGAGAAAGAAACCATGTTTGACTGCTTGAGCAGTATAAAGGTTCCATCTGGATACTCATCCAATATAAAAGGAATCTTAAATTTGGCAGAGAAGAAATTTATAAATCTCAAGTCCCATGACTGCCATGTGCTTATGACCGAACTTCTTCCAGTTGTGCTGCGGGGGATTCTGCCTGATAACGTCCGGTTAACCATCGTGAAGATATGTGTCTTCCTCAACGCAGTTTCTCAGAAGATAATTGACCCGGAGAATTTGATAAAGCTGCAAAACGATGTGGTGTAATGTCTTGTTGGCTTTGAGCTGATATTTCCACCATCTTTCTTCAACATCATGACACATCTTCTAGTGCACCTTGTCAAAGAGATTGATATCCTTGGACCAATATTTCTACACAACATGTTCCCATTCGAAAGGTTCATGGGGGTACTCAAGAAATATGTTCGTAATAGAGCTCGTCCAGAAGGAAGCATCGCCAGTGCCTACGGAACTGAGGAGGTCATTGACTTTTGTGTTGACTTTATTGATGACCTTAAACCGATTGGAGTCCCTGAATCGGGATATGAGGGGAGACTAACTGGAAAGGGTACATTAGGAAAGAAATCTTATGTCTGCACAGATGATTTCTCATTCAAGAAAGGCATTATATGGTTCTTCAACAATCATCCTTGGTTGACCCATATATCGAGGAACACAAGAAAATTCTGCTCTCCAATTTCCCGGAAAAGTCTGAGGCATGGATTACACGTGAGCACATGAACACTTTCTGCAGCTGGTTGCGGAAGCATCTAATGCATAACATGGATATAAGTGAACAACTGTTCTTATTGGCTAGGGGACCATCTTGGAATATCTTAACATACCAAGGGTACGAGATAAATGGAAACACATTTTATACGATAGCCCAAGATAAAAAGAGTACCAACCAAAACAGCGGTGTTCGTATGGATGCCACAGACAATAATGGAAAAAAAGACACATATTACGGCTACATTGAAGAGATATGGGAGCTGGATTACGGTCCCAATTTCAAGGTGCCTCTATTTCGTTGCCAATGGGTTAAGCTATCTGGAGGAGGGGTAACAAAAGATGAGTATGGGATGACAATAGTTGATCTCAACAATCTTGGGTATAGAGACGAGCCATTTGTCCTAGCCCAGGATGTCGTTCAGGTTTTCTACATTAAGGACATGTCGAGCAAGCCAAAGAAGGGGATAAACAAGCAAAAGGATGAGCCTAAGCGACACATAGTTCTATCAGGAAAGAGAAACATCGTTGGAGTGGAGGACAAGAAAGACTTGTCAGAAGAATATAATAATTTTGTTGCCATTCCACCTTTCGAAGTAAATGCTGATCCATGCATCCTGCTAGCCAATGATGATGCTCCATACTTGCGCCGTGATCATAATCAAGGGACATTTGTGAAGAGAAAGTCTGTTACCGCTAATCATTCATGTACTTGAATCATTTTATATTATTGTATAAAAACATAATCGAATTCGAATACTTTTATTATATATGTACTGTACAATTATACTTTATGTGTTATATATATTATTTTATATATTTTTCACTTAATTACCAGACTCAATTATAATTTTCATTCAATAATGGATTACTCAACTAATTTTATTTATTTCATGAAATTACATTCACATTAACACACTATACTCTCTCACTAACACACACGATCTCACTAACACAAACTATCTCTCAAACTCACACACTACTCATTAATATCATGAAATTGCTTAATTTTATCTAAAATTCACTTTTTAAACATTAATATCGTGATAGAATCCACTTTCTGTCGAAAAACAACAGTTTGAAAAAATTTGTTCACCTAATATATTTTTGCATGGTCAAAATAACAAATATGATTTCAAAAAAGTTAGATATTTCATTGACCCAATCACTTGAATGAAAATTAATTATTTTTGTTGCGTGTATCAAGTTTATATAGAGATAAGAAATTTTGTTCCATAATTTTTGGAATCATAATTTTATTAACTAAATTAACAAATAAAAGCCAATTTTAAAAAAGAAGTAAAAAGAAACAAAAACAAACATAAGATTAGGCGGGAACGAGGGAAAACGGGCCCCTTTTGTCCCGGGTGGTAGATCCACCCGGGACTAAAGGTGGGCCGCGGGCTGGGAATTTTCCCGGCCCGCCCAAAAACACCTTTTGTCCCGGGTGAAGCCACCACCTGGGACAAAAGGCCATTTTGTCCCGGGTCGTTGATTCACCCGGGTCAAAAGGGGGGGCCTTTTGTCCCGGGTGAAGCCACGACCCGGGACAAAAGGGCCTTTTGTCCCGGGTGGTGGCTTCACCCGGGACAAAAGGCCCCCCTCCATATATTTCCTTCCTCCTTCGCCCTTCCCCCTAACACTTGGTTTCTCATCTGCGCCTGGTGCCGCCGCCGTACCCTGCTCCCCCCACCGCGCGAGCCCAACGTCCCCGAGCACCGCCGCCATCGACGTCGCCGCCCAGAGCCCCGCCGCGCGAGCCCAACATCCCCGAGTGCCGTTGTCCCTGCGAGCGCCGCCGCCGTCGACGTCCGCCATCCCGGCCTGGACCCCGCCGCGCGAGCCCAACGTCCCCGAGCGCCGCCGACCTCACGCCGCCGCCCAGAGCCCCGCGTCCTCCGGCTTGCCCCGCCGTCGCCAGTGCGCGCCCTTGTCGTACGTGCGCCACGCGCCGCCCTGGCCCTGCCACTGCAGCGCCCAGCCGGCGCCGCCCTAACCCTTATGTGTTTTATTTGTTGAAATTTGTTTAGAAATTAGTTTAAATATGGATTATTTGTTTAAATTTGAAAATATGGATTATTTGTTTAGAAATTATGTTGTAAAATATAGATTAGTTGATAATTTGTTTAATTTTGATGACAAATAGGGTGTTAATTACTTTTGAAATTATATTATTTAGAGTGAAATCATAATTTGTTGTTTAGAGTGAAATCATAATTTGTTGTGTAAATAAAGGTATATTTACAAATTTTTAAATGTATGAATGTGTATGTATGTATGTATGTGTAAAGTGAGTTTAAATTTCTTTTAAATATTTCATGTATATTTCTTGAATTACTTAGAGAATATTTCTTGACTTCATCCATCGATCGTTACTTAGTGAAAAAACCGTCTAGAATATTTCATATATAGATGATTTCAAGTTTATTTCTTGAATTACTTAGAGAATATTACTCGACCTCGTCCATCGATCGGTACTTAGTGAAAAAACCATCTAGAATATTTCACAGTCGATACTTAGTGAAATTATAGATAGAATATTTCGTGTATATTTTTTGAATTACTTAGAGAATATTTCTCGACCTCATCCATCGATCGGTACTTAGTGAAATTATCGATAGAATATTTCTTTTATATTTCTTGAATTACTTAGAGAATATTTCTCGACCTCATCCATCGATCGGTACTTAGTGAAAAAACCGTCTAGAATATTTCATATATAGAATATTTCAAGTTTATTTCTTGAATTACTTAGAGAATATTACTCGACCTCGTCCATCGATCGGTACTTAGTCAAATGCTCGCAAATATGTGGATTATTTAGAGAATTTTTTAAGGGTTTTATTTGTATTCATATTTTAGTTACGATGGACCCGCGACACACAGACGCGGAAGACGAACAGTTCCTGTTGAATATGATTGGCGAAGGTCAAGGAGATGTTCCTGAACAAGCTGATGATGGCAGCAATACCGACATATATTTGAATATGTCCGGTGATGGAATTGAGCCACCATCTATTCAGGATGACGCTGCTGCTGAACAAAGTGCTAATGTACATATCACAACTATACTTATTTGTAGTGACAATCATATTTTCATCTGAATCTATATGAATACTATGAATGTTTTTTTATAGCCGTCTGGATCATCGTCGCAGCAGAAAAAGACGAAGCGAGGCCCAACAAAAAAACTGGAAGGGTGGTTCATTATAACGGAAGTTGGTCCAGATGGCGAACCGATCGCTCCAGAAGCTGCCGCCAAAAAATTCATAAGACAATCCGGATGTATTGTCAGGGACCACATCCCGATCAGCTTCAGGCTCTGGAAAGCTTCCAATCCAAGCGAGGAACGGGATGCGGTACCCGAAAGAGAAAAAGAATGGTGCTGGCGGGAGCTTAAGAAAAACTTCACGGTTCCAGCTGAATCTGAAGAGATATGCAAGCACTGGACCCTGAGTAAGATGGCCGAACAGCTTCAATCATTCAAGAAAATTTTGGCGAAGAAATATATCAAGACCGGGACCACACCCGTATTTACCGGCGAGCTCGAAAAGCTCAGGGGTCACTGTGATGCATTTGTGGAATACAAGTCTTCAGAGCTTGGGCTTTAGAAGGTGCAGAAGGCCAAAGACAATGCCTCGAAGAAAGTGTACCATCACACTCTAGGCAAAGGAGGCTACAAGCTTGCAATACCCAAATGGGAGAAGATGGAGCAGGATCTGCTTGATAGAGGCATCCAACCTGCAACCATGAACTGGCCTGAAAGGTCAAGGACCTGGTTTTATGGTCACGGGGGAAGCTTGGACCCATTGACTGGTGACTGCATCTATGGGCCAAACATCCAGCGAGCAGCCCAGAGACTACAGGAGGCCATACAAGCAGCGGCCGAGGGAACATTCCAGCCGGATAGAGAGAGAGACGAGCTGACTTACGCCCATGGGAATCCAGAGCATCCGGGCCGCACAAGAGGCAAAGGCGTGGTTCCGTGGAAGTATGGTTTCAGGGATTACATTGAATCATATAGAAGCTGGCAAAGAAGAAAGAATGATGAGTGGGAGCACTTGCGAAGGCTAGAGGAACGACTCATGTCACACGATCAAAGACTCGAGGAAGAGGTTCAACGCCAAGTGGCCATAGTAATGAACCAGCAACAGCAAGCGCAAACGGTGCCTCCAGAGCCTAATGTCGCAGCCGATCACCTGTCTCAGCGGAAAAGCAGCTGCGTTTCTGTAGCGAAAATGGCCTCTCATGCCATATTTCAATATAATGTTTTGGCGATTGATGACACACGCAACACTTGAACTAATGTGTTTGCTTAGATGATATACTCAGGCTTTTAGGTTCAAGTGATGACAAACCGACGCCAAGCAAATTACACACGTCGGTGCATTGACTTGAGCACGTCTGGGAGTTTTAGTATCACCGGTTAAACCGACGTAAGGCAAAATGTACTCATCGGTGCAATGACAGAGATGGCCTGCGGGCTAGGGTTTGGCACCGGATGAACCGACGATAGGAAGTTTGAATACGTCGGTGCAATGGCAGAAGCAGACCAAGAAAAATGCATACATCGGATGAACCGATGATGCACCGGTTAATGGCGTCGGTGCAGTTGTCCAGAGAGTTTGTTTTTCAAGGATCAGAGGACAGTTGCACTCACCGGTTAAACCGACGCTAATATTACATACACCGGTCGATTGCGTCGGTTGATTGCCCGTACACGTAACGGCTAGTTTTCAGTGGGCAGTTTAGTATCACCGGTTAAACCGACGATGGAAATTTGGGGAGCATCGGATTAACCGGTGTTAAGCACATTTCTGGCAGCTTTTCTCCAACGGCTATATTTGCTTGTGCTGCCTATATATACCCCCAAGGCCGCACCATTTGAGAGTGCTGGAGTTCAAGGAAGTATACAAGAGCTAAAGATCATCTCCAACCACCATAGAGCTTCATTGTACATCATATAGGCTTAAGCACACTTGTGAGAGTGCTTAGTGCTTGTTATAGGGATTAGTTCTTGCGAGAGCTCCCTTGAGAGAAGTCTTGCTGCGGCAAGCAACTTGTGATCCGTCGTGTGACCCTCCGTCTTGGTGTGGAGTGGCAACGACACTTTGTGCGGGGGAAGAGGAGGCCCCCTCCTTGGTGGAGAAGCTCCGTAGTGGATTTCGGCCGGGTGACCGAGAGAGACGGTGGCGGTGCACGAGACTCGGTGTCTTGTGGGCACTTGCCTTTGCTTGCCGGCATCGCCATTGGTGGCGTAGTGCAAGACGGTGATCGGAAGAGCCTCGGTGTCCCGTGGACGTAGGCGTTTATGCCGAACCACGTTACATGACCGTGTCTACTCGGGAGTTTGCATCCCTCTTGCACTTACCTCTTTACTTACCGCATTACGTTTCCGCACTTACTCTACCTTGCATACCTTTACTTTCCTAGTTAGTTTGATTAGGACTAGCTAGGTTGCAAGTCTTTTTAGGGGTAAGTAGAGAGTAGCATAGATAAACCTTAGTCATAACTAGCATGCGTAGGACGTGTTAGGTTTATCTTATGCAAGCAGTTTGAGCCCTAGGTTAAAAAGCGATTAGCGACCCTATTCACCCCCTCCCCCTCTAGGGTCGGACACCCCGGTGATCCTTACAGTTTCCACAGACGTCGCCGTCGCCGAGCCAACGGGGATCCAGGCCGCAGTTGAAGCGTCGGCCCCGCAGCGATTTCCAGTGGATGTGATCACCCAGCGGACACCTTGTGACCTGCAGACTGCCGTTAAGAACTTAATGTTCACTGTTGCGTACGGTACCGCCATACCAACCCAACCAGGAGACGTGTACCACGGGCAGCAAATTCTGCCTAGATACACAAGAGTTGGCGTGGAGCAGGTGTGCCAGGGTTGGGAGACGGTCGAGCTTGATATTCCTGGAGGCGATGGGGAGAGGACACTAGCAGAAGCCATTCATGGCTACATCCTATGGGATAAGTGCTACATTGTCCTAAAGTCAGATGATCAAACACCAAGACCGGCATCTCAGCATGCCTCTCCAAGACCGGCATCTCCGCAAAACTCCCCAAGGGCAGCACTGTCTCGGCAAGGTTCACCGGCACATTCTTCATCACCATCATCTCATGCGCCGATGAACACTCAAGCGTCACCGTCGCCTCCATGGTCACCCCCTCCACCGCCGGCAAAGAAGCAGAAATGGTCGCCGGCAAAAAAGGTAGCTGCACCGGCTAAGGAGCCTCCAAAGAAGAAGGAAAAGGAGAAGAAAACCAAGGAGGCTCCTATTAAACCCTGGGACATGAGCCTTGAAGAATGCGATCGGATAACTCAAGAAAGAGTTAAAGGGCACTTCAAGCCGAAGCCGAAGCCGGAGCCCGAGAAAGTGATAAATCCGATAGATTTGAAATTTTTAAGGGAATGTGCGAAGCAAATAAGAGAAAATTCATTCCGAGAGACCCCCCTTCAGACTACGAACACACAATTATCAAAACTACTGAGAAAAAGAAGAGACAATCAAAGTCGTCATCGTCCGACGTTCCACATCTCGGAGCCCAAAAGAAACAATCAATAGAGCCTCTCGTAGTGGGACAGACGACGCAAGAACAAGACTTTGTTACATTTTTGAAAGAATCAAACCTGACGGCGGCTCAGATTGCAGGGGGAGAAGATATTCCAAAGGCCGATGTAGTCGTCAAATGGACGTTTGAGATCGGCAAAACTCTTGTACCCCCCGAAGTAGTGTCTGTGCTTCCAATGCAAATGTATAAGGTGCACCAGCACTACATGCGTGCGATGGCCGATTGCATCTTCATGCAGGGCGCAAAGATTAAAGATGACGATTTCTTATGGGGGGAGGCCATTATATGGATAAACTGGGAAGAAATTTACCAACTATTCCATCAGGAGGCCCTTTTGACATCTCTATGGTCGGCTTGTGGGTTCTGTAAGTATTTTACTCTCCTTACGTATTGTTTTGCATGATCTCAACATACTGATCTCTTGATTTATTCGGTATCATGTAGAATGGAGATACATACTTGCAAAAGAAAGGGATACTCTCACCTCGGCTTCATCGACCCAATTACTTGTAATTGGAGGCTTCTACGTGACAATTCCGATGAGATATTCCAAAACTTGTTCAAGTACATAAGCGTTCATCACAACAAGCAAATGATATTGTTTTCTTACAACTTTGCGTGAGTGATTCCTTCCGTCTAACTCTTTCTATTCTGTAATTGAATTGTTTAAACCTTAACTGCCAAGAACTGCCTCCGTATAATCTTGCAGTGAACACTGGGTCCTAATTGTCATAATTCCCGAGAAGAGCCTACTCGTGGTTATGGACTCATTGAGGAGACCTCCAGAACAATACGGAAATCTTCTTAACATGATGAAAAAGTAATTCTACCACTACTCCGTCGATGACTGATAGTTTGAATCACTTTGTTACTTGACTATAATTGTTCTAATCATGCACAGGATTTGGAAAGAATTCGCTAAAAATCATCCAGGCAAATTTGACAAGGAATTGAAGATCAAGACAGATTTTGCGGTACGCACTTGGATGATTCGTTGCACGATTCATTAGTTTTATTATATATTCATGTAAATACCTGATAATTTCTTCTCTCTTAAAGTGTATGAGGCAGAAACAAGGCACTGTATTGTGCGCATACTATGTATGCGAGAACATCCATGGTCTGGTAGGTCCTCCAAAGGGCTGGACAGATTGGGAGGAGGAAGTAAGTAAAAAACTTGTTAATATTTGAACTCGTATTTTAATTAGTCGAAATTAATTATCCCCTTTTTCCATAGGTCGAGGAGATGCGCGATAAACTCATACCGGAGGAAAAGATTATGGCGATTCAACAATAATTCTCCGGATTTATTGTTGAGCAAGTTCTCGATCCAAAAGTCGAATTCTACTATGATGGAATATCTAATATTGACAATCGCAGCAAATATGACAATATATGCGTATATATGTAATTAAGAACGAATATACCTATGTAAATATATATGTGTGTGTATGTATTAAATTTCTATTTATGAGTATGTATGTATGTATTAAATTTCCAAAAGGCGAATTCTACTATGTAATTAAGAACGAATATACCTATGTAATTAAAAACGAATATACCTATGCAAATATGATGGAGTATGTATGTATTATATATATAAACACTCCAATAATATATGTGTATATATATATATATTTATATAATTTTGGTCCTAGACATTTTCATATGTAAAGGAATTCACATGTATAGATATGTGTATACATATATATAAGTGAATTAATTTATATATGAATACTATCTAGGACAAATATTATATAAGTATATATATATATATATATATATATATATATATATATTAGTGGAGATCATACACACTGAATTCCAATACATAAGTTTAATTGAAATGCAAAAGTATAATTGAAATAGAAAAAGAATTGAGAAAAGGAAGACATGAAAAAAGGGACCTTTTATCCCGGTTGGTAACACCAACCGGGACAAAAGGGTGCGCCAGCCATGTGGGCGCTGGCAGCACCTTTTGTCCCGGTTGGTGTTACCAACCGGGACAAAATGTCCTCTTTTATCCCGGTTGTCAGACCCCCTTTTGTCCCGGACTGGCGTTCCCGGTTGGGAAATCGGGACAACAGGGGTTTCCCAACCGGGACAAATCAATGTTTTTTAAGTAGTGATATCTTCATATGCGAAGGATGAGACTACAAACGAGAACTGAATTGAATAATTTAATAATAAAAAAACACCTTGATCCGTGCAAGGCCAATGCAGAGGAGTTGATGTGCGCGGCGCACTTCACTTGCAGGCTGCTGCGTGCCCAGCGACGATCGAGTGCGATTTCACATCCAGTGCTCTGCCACAGCCAAGGCCTCATGTGAGGAGTCGATCCAGGGGCGGCCCTCCGTGCTCATGAGGGGAAGAGAATGTCAGCCAGGAATAGATCCGATAGAGGAGGAAGACCCGAGGATTAGATTTTATTGTTAGCTTGCTAGACAAAAACATATTTTACAAAAAATAACTCAAGCAAGGCGGGAACAATGTTGTATCTCAGTTGGTATGCCACGGGTCTGCAATACTACAGGTTTTGAGTTCGAAGTCAGGCAGTAGTTTTACATTTTTGTAATTTGTAAAACGACACTAATTCATTGAGACCTTAAAGAAGCGTATCTACGTGAAAATCGATGTGGCATCTGTATCTAGCTTCTGATGCGCTATCCTAAAACGTGTCAACGATATCCAAGAACGTATCTAGATAGAAGCGCTTTAGTAAATGTGTCTACACCGGTCTAAAAACGTATCTGGATTGTAAGTCTTGAAGCGCTTTATTGAAACGTGTCAACAACCATGTCTAGTAGCACAGCCATACAAAATGTAGATACGCTTCTAACAGCATAGCAATAAAAGCGTGGCTCCCACCCCTTTTTGTTGTAGTGGTAGTCATTGTCTACGTGTCCAGTATGCCGTCTACACGTAGCCATGGGTGGGATACACACATGCCCCGACGGTTCAACTGGCCTGCACAGGCCTCACCATCCACCTCTTTTTAACACCCAACACCCACAGCCAAATGACTCACAAGACACAGGCAACAAGACTAGAGAGCTGCTATGGCATTCATGGCGCATGAGAAAGAGGTAGCCGCAGAGACTAGCGAGGCCATGGAACGACGGTTCCAGCCCATCGCTCCCAAACCCCTACCGGCTCCGCCTCCACCGATGCCTATCAGCACCACGGTGAGTAGCATCCTATTGGGGGCGCATAAGCGCAACCGGCAGGATTATCTTGTGCCATCTCCCGTGTCAAAGAGGGAGAGGGATGCGTTGTCTTACCCTCCGCCGCCTCCGGTTCGGTGGGCCACAAACGATGGCGAGGTGCCTGTGGTGATGAGGGCATGGTGCATGCCTGAGAGTTTTCTTCCAAGCTGTGAAGAGCACTTTCAAGGACTTTCCCTTGAGGGGGTCTTCCGTTTCACGGTGGGCACCATCCCCGGATGCAGAGCGGTTGTTCCCCGTGGAGCGCGACCTGATCTCAAATTTGCAGGTGCCCAAAGTCATCAGGCCTCGTCCTGCTCGCCCCGTGCGCACCACCATCTTCATCGACTGCAGCAACATCGTTGGTGCCACCACCTCGGTGGTGGAAGTGGCTGTGTCCAACAAGACGCCGAGAGAAGTGGAGGTTGAGCTGGAGTTGCCCGATACTCTCCCAGCCATCGTATCGGGCTGCAACAATCACCGCGTCTACCTAGCAAATGATGCGTACAAGGCGATGGTGGGGCAACCAATATGCCCATGGCTTGACTCCCTGCCAGGGGCAGGCGCATCTAGGAGGATCAACGGTGAGGTGGTCCTAAGTGTGGGAGAGTTTAGCAATATTTTACACTTGCCGAGCACCGAATGTGCATTCCCATGCACTGCAAGGATCTCGTGGGAGCGTGAGGACGCCAGCGCATCACTCACCGTGCCGTGCGCCGTTGAGCGCCTAACCAGTAACTGCAATGACTACTGCTTCATTTGGAGGTTTGACTCTGAGAAAGCATCCATCATGTACTGCATCGCATAACAACTGGAGTGATCTTACCATCCATGCTTCTGTCATGCATGAGTTGTTTTTGGTATGCTGATTGATGAAAGGTACCTGGCTAGATGTGTACTAGTTATATTTAAATAAGATGAAATAATTAAACAATTTAGATGCATATTTAACTAAAGAACCCTGATGGTAAGTCATACAATTAATTCGTAACCACTCCAAATGTCTTTGAAAACTATGTGATCGTTTGATAGAGGAATTTAGGCCCTGTTTAGTTTACAAAATTTTCCCGTTGCTACAGTAATTTTGAATGTTTGACCACTAATTAGGAGTATTAAATATTGATAACTGACAAAACCCATTCTATAACCCCGGGCAAAATCGTGAAATGAATCTAATGAACCTAATTATGCAAGGATTAGACAATGCCGTGCTACAGTAAATAATCTTTAATGATGGAATAATTAGGTTAAATAGATTCGCCTCGCGATTTCCCATCCATCCATGTAAGTAGTTTTATAATTAGTCTATATTTAATTCTCCTAATTAGTGTTGTAAATGCTCCCAAAAAAATTTTGCCCAAATTTTTTTTGGGAACTAAACGCGGGCACTATTGTGCAAGCTGAAAGACTTAGTTTTGTGGTTCCAGTGAGTAAGATTGCAATCCAGACCTTGGATCCATGTTCTGAATATAGAGTTTAATTGGTTCACTTCTAAAATGTTGGCAAGCGAAAATGTTGACATGCCAAAATATGGGCTAAGCCCACAAATTCTGGCACTCATTTGGTTAAAGCCAGAAAAGCAACCCACCTTACAAAATGCTATTCTAGACTTGCTAAAGTTAAAAATTAGCAGCCCACATCTTGGCATGCCAATATTTTGGCATCCAACCAAGCAGGCCCATATAGTCCAAGGAGAGGGACAACAAGTTCTAGGCTTTCAAATTAGGGTCAGTTGGATCAATGCCACTCCAATTTCTTGAAATTGGATCTCATGTTGAAAATCATGCCATTGAGTGGCATGATTTTCAACATGACACCCAATTTCACGGAGTTGTGGTGGCATGAATCGAATTTTCCCTTCAAATTAGTATGCGGAGAAAAAACCCTTTTGTTACAAATTGTAGTATGGATGAAGATTGAAAATGATCAGAAGCCAAAATTTAAGTCCTGATAAGTAGGATGCAATGAGATTATTTGACATAACTCAAGCTAAGGTTTCAACAAAACACTTGTTGACTACACACAAGAGTATAAGCAGGTATGAAAAAGCATATACAGTAACTGTTAATAGAAACTTATGACAAATGCATAAGATTGAATATACAGTATAACTATGAGCATTGTGTGTTTTTTTTTGAAACGATGAGTATTGTATTAGGAATAAGTAAATGAACAAGTGAGGGGAAATGTAAGCAATGCTAGCTGATTAATTTGTGCCCCCTAAATTTACTATGAACTTCTAACACTTGTATCTCTTTTAAAAGATTACATATACAGCCTGTGTGTCAGTGAAGGGGCGGGGAGCTCGCCGACAGCCCCGGTGGAGCCGGATTTGCGAGGAGGGGCAGCAGGAGGAGGAACTTGCGCATCATGGCAGATGGGGACGGTTGTCGAGGGTGGGGCGGCCGAGGTGCACCATGAAGTGACACGAACAAAAGAACGAATGCTGTACATTGTGGATCGGAAGGCCATCATTGATCCCTTGAGAAAATGCTAAAAATCAGGCACCACTTTTTTTGTTATCAGATTTTATTTATTATTATTATGGCATAAGTACATGAAGAACGTGATGAGAAGAATACACAAACATCTCATTGACAGACACTGTCACACGTGCACTGAAAGTCGATGACTACCGTTAGGAGGCCTCGTTCGGTTGCATGAGCAACTGTTCCTAGCAGGAACAGTTCCTGGACAGGTTTGAGTGGATCCGGCCGGTTCACTCAATCCTTCCCTGGACAGGAACCATTCCTTGCCTCTGGACAGGAACCATTCATTGCTTGTTTTAAATCATTTGGTTGGACAGTTGGCTATTGCATTGAGTATATAACACATACAGGCTTCCATCGATCGATCCATCCATCCATCATACATGCTTTCATCCGTCAGTAAATACAATAGTAAACAAGAAAAATGCAGTAACTACTTGTATTGTAGGAATTCATAAGTATTAGAGCTCTTCACACTTAAATTACAGGAGGATATTATCTTAAACTTGCACAACAGTGGTTAGGGTTAGGGTTGTGGACTTACCCGAGAGGAACCTTGAAGGGGATCATGGCTGTGGTTCATGCCTAAGTCATCCCCAAATCAGCCGCCCAGGTTTGGGCCACCAACCCCTAGCGACGGCGGTAGGGCAGGGGCTTGTTCTTGCCGAGAGTGAGGGAGAATGAAGAACTAGGTCTGGCCTCCTGGAATTCATGGGAGCACTAAAGGGATAAGGTCCAGGGGAAAATTTGTCCTTCAAAATGTGAAATAAGCAACAGGAAATAAGAAAAGAAAAATGAAAAGATGGAAAATAGGGGACAATCCCTTGGATTGAAGAAATTCATTGGTTCGATGTCAAATTTATAAGATCGACCAAATTGGGTGTTAAAAATAGTGAGGCGCTCGAATTGAGTGTCAAATATTGAAACTCTCCTTTTGTGCATGCGTGCAAGTACCAATCGGAGTAGAGCATCAAAGGCCTAGAAAGGAAGAGGAGTATTCCTCTTGCTTGTATGCACGCAGAAGCTGCTAGAGTGAAGCTCAGCAAAGCTGGGAGCGAAAAAGGATTATGCTAAGGCTTTGCAAGCGTAAGCGAGAGCAAGGCTAAGTGGAGTCAGGTGACAAAATGATATCTATCAGGGTGCATTGACATAGCTTGGAGCATGCTGGTCTTTGATCTGTGTGGAGCATGCTGGCTCACCCTCACTCTACTCTTGTTCCTTTCCTTTTTTTGTGTCACTTTTTCTTCCCTTTTTTTCTTTTTTTCTCCTTATTTATCCTCCCATTTCTCCCATTTTCTTTATCTCCCTTATTATTATTAAAAGAAGATTTTATGTAAAAAGGTATCTCCTTTTTATGATAATCCAGGTTATATTCAGGTAGTGCTTTGTTTACGGTCGCAAGTTCAACCATGAGGGATTCATCCTGTAGCCATCAATAGCAACGTAGTTCCCAGCTTTGCCACTATTTGTTGATTTATCCATCATCATTCAAGCTGCAAGATTAGTGCCACAGTGCAACCAAGACAAATCCTGACCGTAGGTGTAGTTGCATCGTCCCGACGGCCAAAGCAGCAACTTCTTCCATTATTGATGACACGGAAGTCAACTTCTCCTCTTTCAACGCTTCTACTCTTTGTCATTCCCTGCATCGAATTGCATATATGAGAAACCGATCCAGTATCAAATACCTAAGAATTAACATATGAGTCAGCGAGAAATATTTCTGTAATATGAACAACAAGCATACCTGAAGTGGAAGAACGATTCTTCAACGAGGCTAGCTAGGTACAGCTTGCAGTTCTTCTTCTAGTGTCCTGGCTGGTGACAATGAAAGCACTCCTTGTCTGCAGCTTATCCAGATCTGGCCTTGGGTGTAGGGTTTGGCTTGGGGTTCACAACCTTAGCCTTACCCTTCTTCTTCCAAGAAGAATATTTCTTCATGAAAGTAGGCTTATTCTGGACAGCCACCACATGGCCGCAGCCTGTGCTTTTCTTGATGTCACCCTCTGCCATCTTGAGCATGCCGCACAGCTCATTCAAGCCCCTCTCAGCCCCGTGCATGTGGTAGTTCGAGATGAAGATTCCACAGCTCGGCGGTAAAGAGGCAAGAATGAAATCAGTGGCCAACTCTTGGCCAAGTGGGAAGCCTATAGCTTCTCCAACCTCTATGTGTAACCAACCATCTTGATTATGTGCGGCCTTAGTGCTGCGCCTTCTGCTAGCTTGGTCTCAGCAAAGGCCTTGTACACATTGAACCTTTTAGTCCTGGCCTGAGTCTGGAACATGCCCTGAAGCGCCACGATCAAATCGTGCACCGCATGGTTTGTTTAAAACTGCATATGCAGCTCGGGTTCCATGCAAGCTAGCATGAGGCAGCTTACTTCACGACCGTGATCATCGCTTTTCTATAAGCAGCCCTCTTAGTACCAGTGGCATTTGCATCTGGCTCTTCTGGCAGTGGAGTATCTAGAACTTCTTCCTTTTTCTCATACCTGAGAACAATTCTTAGGTTGCGGATCCAATCCTCATAATTTGTCCCATTCAACTTATTGCTCTCAAGTACGGAACATAAAGCAAATGGTTGGTTACGTGCCATTGATCTACAACAAAATAAAATGCAAAATGCTAAGACAAACGTATCCATGATGGAGTAAATGACATTAAACATTTAACAAGATTTAATCCCACTAAAATCAATATCCCTCTTTTGATTCTTATTGATTCAAGACCCATAACTAACAAGTCTACTAGTGAGCTTTTGCATCACCGCTAGGTGACTAGGTAGATCGATAAGCAACTCTTACTAATCATATCTCATATGACTCTTGTTGTTGGGTGACATCTCTATGTCTCGCTCCCAAACTTTTTCCCCAAAGTCCTTAACCGTTAAGATGATCTTATCAAGCTAACCAAATCTTATGCGTGTATGTATGTGATACAACTCTGTCTAGTCAAGGAAAACCAATGGCGCCCTAATTTCATAGACCCACCACCAATCGTACAAGACATTTGACAGTGCAAGGTTTAGTTGGTAGGGCATGATAGCTCAAAATTTGTGAGGGATCATTCTACTTCTACTATAAATGCTCGTAGTAGTAAAACATTAAGAATGGCAAGCACATAATTGTGAATCAGTATGGCCGTTGTTCGCCATGTTGATCTAATCTCCATGGAACTTGTTCACCATGTTGATTTTCATATCCATGTAACATGTCCACCATCCTTCGAGTGATGAAACCTCCAAGATCTAAAACTCGCTATTACACCAAATAAGCTAGTAAACAAATTACATTTACAGCTTGGATCATCACATGTTGGCACGCATGTCATTATATCAAATGTAACAATTCATATGACTCCTTCCGAATTGTCATAACCACAAAACATAGGTCATGAAACAATTACACACATGCATCACATACATATAGGGCCCATACCGATCACAAAACTTGCAAAACAAAGTTATGCATTTCCGACGTCCAAATTTAAATTGCAGAAAACCCTATCTTAGAGGCCGAATTTGGGAAATCAAATTTCAACAAAAACAGCATGTCTGTTCAAAACCATGTGTAACATTTTTTGTAGATGCAAATCGATATTAAATTTGCCTCAATCCGAGTTCGTATGCAAAAGTTATGACTGTTTTACCGTAAAACACACTTTTGCAACAAAACTGAATTCATAGTAGATCAAGTCTACTACCCTATGCATCTCATGCATCTGGCTTATGCCCCTAAGTTTCGATTCGACTAATCACATTGATCTCCAACTGCAACGACCGGTTTTATATGCATCACTTAACTTTGGTGGCGGAAAACAGACCGGTAGGAGTATGTTGTTACACAACCTTCGTAGCAAGTTCATAAAACTAGGTCAAAGATCAATATGCAACTACGCACATCTCCATATGCACACATCTGAACCTATAACGATGTAGAACTGGCTTTGATACCGTTGTAGGGATATGGCGTAGCAAAAACAAAAATTTGCTACCGCATAAACTAGGAACACTGCTATTATAGATCACGGAATTACCATTAGACGCGCAGGTGCGGAACTTCTGTAGCGCGTCGATGTCATGCGGACGGAAGCTGGTAGTGCAGTTGCGAGAACCTCCTCACAAACGGCTCGTCCTTGTGCAGCAGATGCGACACCTCCAACGTATCCACACGTACAGGAAGAAGCGTCGCACTCCGGACTGCTAGATCCGCAAGAGCGACCTAGGGCTTGGCGCACAGGAGGGCGGGCAACAGAGAATGCGGCCGCTAGGGGGGTGACGACCAAGGAGGGTTTGATTAGGGTTTTGGTGCCCCCTCTGTTTATATAGCCCTTGGGGCGCCCCTAAGGTGGGCTCCTCTGGGGCCGCACCTTGGGAGCCCCTTTTGGGCCTGATGAGGCTCATTAGTGCACCTAAGCCCAGTCTAATTCAGATCTCATCCTTATTAGGCTTCTGGGCCCTTAAGTGTGCAACCCTATGGGTTCACGCGCGAATAGAGATGGCTCGAGTACTCCTACTTGCCAAAAGTTGATAGTGGTATCTAGCAAGACGTGTCAACTCCTACGCGCGCGCAAATCATATCTGACGAGCCATCACAATCATATACATGTTGTTCCTTTTGCCTCACAGTATTTGGTCTAGCTCTAAGTTGACCTCCCTTTCTCGATACTGTGATTCAGATCCTTGGTTAACACTTAACCCTAGCATGGTCATGCACTTCTTGATCTGACTCACTCGAGGAGCCCAGAGATATCTCTCATATAGAGAGGGGGCAAATTCCATCTTAATCGACCATGTCTCACAGTATGCTTCTTGACAAACCCGAAAGCCACCTTTATAACTACCTAGTTACGGAGTAGCGTTTGATGGCTCCTAAGTTAGTCAGTTCACATATTGAGTACATGCGATGTTCAAGGAATACTTTACTAATCATGAGTATAAGGAAATATAATTGCCTCTAGGGCATATTTCCAACATATAGTACATTGGGTTTGCTATGTTGGGCTGGGCCTTATTGCTTACTAGGCTGATTTTTCGGGTCCCCACGGGTCGAATTCATTCCCCGAATCCGTCCCGCTTAGAATTTGGGCCCCACCCCATTAGCCCCGCGGGGGGAGTTCCAGCCCCGAACCCACCCCGAACGGGGCGGATCCCTGCGGGGAGCCGATAACATTGGCCCCGTTGCCAACCTGAACCATATACATGTTAAAAAAAATATTGAAAATGGTCGCTGCTTGACTTTTCCATCTCCGTACATCTTGTTGAGCACACGCCACCACTGTCTCCATGCTCCTTTGAATGCCCGCCGCTTCCCTCACCACACTAGTAGGGTAGGTCACCGCCGGCGCGCTCCACCAGCTCGGGTAGCTTCGGCCACCATCCTGATCTCCAGCTCGGAGGGGAAACTCGCACCCAATGCATCTGCCTTGCCCTCTATCGCATGCAGCATCTCCGTGCAGGTAGCTCATTGTCGCTGCCACGCTCGAGTGAGGCGATTCAGTCGACTCGGTCCAGCAGAAGCATTGACGCCGGGCCCCATCACCCCCCAACTGTGGAATCGCTGCCCCTCTAACTTGACTGAGCCTAGACTCTTCAGAGGTTTCTGGATCAACAATTCAACTGGACATGGAGACCAGATTCAATTTGAATAAGTGAATATCAGGTAACTCGTGTTGGAATTTATGGGCTTGGTTCATTTTGTTCTTTTATAATTAAAGAATTTAAAGCCCACTAATAAATGCTAAGGAAGAATGCGATTAATTTTGTATGGATGTTTGAGGAGGATCCCAACTGACTTAAATAGTGGAGCATGTGTACATCCACGTGCGCGCCCGCGCTCGCTTGCCTCGTCGGGCCATCGGTGCAGCGCAGTCTTGGTCTTGGCCGTGGCCGGCTCGGCTCAGGCTGGCTGGTTTGGTGCGGTTGGATATGCTAAGATGTGGAACATTTTGCCATTGAATGCAATTAATGTAATTATTATGAGATATAAAACGTTGGCAGTTGCTGATGAGTGGCACCAGAAATTGAAAGTGCATCTCGGTCCCTAATGGGGTTTGGTGAGTTGAATGACAACATGATTAAAGAAATAATAATTTTGTTGAGGATATCATGAGCAGGGATTCATGTATAAAAGTATTGTTGTCATTGGCTCATGTAATGAAGAATCAAACAGGAGGGAAATATTGTTGAAAGTCAAGCATATTGCGAAGGAAAATAGAAACAAGTGTTCATACAACGATCAATGTTGGGTTCTAATTATGGCTTGGCATAATGAAGAGTTATTTGTTTAAAAGATCAAAGAATCATGATTACAATGCAAGATAAATAAAGATATGAAATATGAGAATGTGACAAATGGAATTTATTGTTGATGTGCAAAGCTTAATTCAATAAGGTGAAGATAAGTGGTGAAGAAACCAACCGAGATGACTAGTACAAGGGACTAAGCAAGCTTTGGTGAAGCGACGGCTTACCACGATGAATTGCTAGGGTGAAGTAGCTAGTATCCATGGGGTGTTCGAAGTACCATATCTAAATCTTGTTGAGAGAAGCAATGCAATGCCTCAAATACTTATTGGAGTGACTTATGGTTTGAAGGACATATTTGCAAATGTGATGGAAATTCTAAGTCACTAACTCAAGTATGGATTTGCTCAAAGAGAAGGCTATGCAATGTTAAAGTCCCAAGGTTAACAAAGTCAAAAGTATGGCAAAAGATGAAGTGTTTCATGGCTCAAGTGATCAAATAGTGATTTATATTCGTTCTTCCATTTCGCTCTACTTGGTTTTGTTGTTTCTGTGTGTACAAGGACTTATAATATACTCAACATCAGCTGTAGGAGCACAACACCAAGTTGTATTTGTGTTAGAGCTCGAGGAAGGAAAGTAACTATGATTTGAGCAGGTCCTGCGTAGGATCGGTCTGACTGGTCACCCCAACCGGTCTGACTGGTTGCATGTTGATTTTAGCTTCTAAGTGTTAGACCGGTGTGACACCCCAGCCCAAGAGCTTAATAGGATTGATATAATACTCATACCAACAAGTTACAACTTCTTTTCCAAAAGCCGATCTCCAAAAGAACTCCGAGGTTAAGCGTGCTTGGTTCGGAAAAATTTGAAAATGGTGACCGACCGGGAAGTTCTTCCCGGTTGCGCATGAGTTAGGATAAAGTGTGCAGAAAAATGTGTGTTGGTCTGTGAGGGCAGTCTATGTCCTAGGAAGCTGCCAGATGTAAGCGGGCCCGGCCTCGGGGAGGCGGGACGTTATAGAATGGTATCAGAGCCAACTCTCGCGGTCTCACGGGCACGTACGGACGTAAGTGCACGGGCATGTGGATGGGCGCGTGGGGGCGCATATGCCACCGGCATGTGGACGGGCACATGGTGGGTCTGTGCGCGGGCATCTGGGATGCGCTGTTGGCACTGGACGCACGGACGTCGCACAGGAACCGTTAGCACTGGGCGTATGGACGTCGCACATGGCACAGGACGTGGCCAAGAGAGGATGTTCCTGGCTTGGGATTGACCGACGAGGACACCGATCTCTTAAGAGGGTGAGTATGTGACACCCCAGCCCAAGGGCTTAATAGGATTGATAGAATACTCATTCCAACATATTGCAACTTTTTTTCTGGAAGCCGATCTCCAAAAGAACTTCGAGGTTAAGTATGCTTGGCCCGGAGAAATTTGGGATGGGTGACCGACCGGGAACTTCTTCCCGGTTGTGCATGAGTGAGGACAAAGTATGTAGAAAAAACGTGTTTTAGTCTGAGAGGGCAGTCTATGTCCTAGGTGTTGACGCTCGCTAACATCTCATTTCAAGGTTCATTGGGAGCCTGAAATCTTGAGAATAATGTCTCATACCTGCCTATGTTATCCAGAAAGAGCCAATTCCACATTTCCTCTTAGAAATATTGCTATATTGGAATTTGGCCAGAAATGCAGGTAAAACAGGCTTCAAGCGTCAGGATACAAACCCGACCATCAGAGCAAGCTATCAGCTCCTGCATGAGCGTATAAAGGACGAGCGTCAACACTAGTGGTAGGAGTTATTACTAACAAATTCCACAGAGTGTTGGTGTATATTTATATGCAGGTTGCTTATGCTTGGAAATGAGAAGAGAATGCAGCCCATGAGCAAGGTGACACGTATGGATCTGAGGCAACAACTTCTTGACGAATCAGACGCATTCACAAGAATCTACGGGCCCACCAGAGCACCAAAACCAACTCAAGGCCCCTACCCATATACATGACATGGGGGCCCACCTAACAGTCTTCTGACTAAAGACCGGGACAAACGGAGCCAGCCCACGGTCGGCCGACCAGCTAGGTCGGCCGGCCCAGTGGTGATAGCCCACGGGCCCCACCGCCTGTCAGATGACACATGGCGAGGTGTGGTCGGTCCCCAATGGCAGTTTGGCTCATTTCTCGGGCAAGAGGCTGGTGGCTCCCTCCTATAAATACAAGGGGAGGGGGTGAGAATAGGAACACAACACACAACACACCACATACCACACCATCTCTTCTCTTGAGTTCTCACTTGAGTGAGAGTAGTCTTAGGGAGTTTAGGAGTAGAGGTACTTAGGAGGGGTGCCGGCAACAACGCTCTTCTCCAAATTATACCTCTACAAGAGCGAGGGAGATAGTCGGGGGATGTGCCGGGCTTGTCGGCGTTCTTCTCCGCTTGTACCTTGACGAATGCTTATTCGGTTGTAAGTGTTCGAGACTTTCTTTGTTTATTTAGAATTAGAGCCTAGATTGTAAGTTATCATCTCTGCCTTATATTAGTTGATGTGTATGCTAGCGAGTAGCATTTGACTCTGGAGTGGGCTCCGAATAGAAAAGGATAACCCTGTACGCCTCTAGAGTTAGTAGGGAAAGGCGTAGATGTGGTGTCTAGGCTGGACTATACCACTCAGTTGTCTGATAGTCCCACAGTTTGTAGAGGTAGCCGGCAGGTGGTGACAGCCCTGTTCGAGCCTTTTACTAATCCTCCACGTTCGGATATTGGATAGAGCATCATATTGGAACTATCGGCTTGTATAAGCCGGTCGATACCTTTAGCTCGAAGTATAACGGTGACGTGATCTCTTCTTCTAAACATAGATTCTAGATCTTAGAAAGTCCTCTATTTCCTATCCTCCTACAACAGTGTGTGTGTCCTTGGACAGCCTGAACCCGTAGGTAGTGTACTCACGTTCCCTAGTGGATACAATACCCTGGAATACTCTTGGGTGAAAGCTACAGCGGTATCCGTGCGTTTGCAGATTTTATTCGTGATGTTACAAAATACCAACACTAGGAAGCTGCCAGATGTAAGCGGGCCCGGTCTCAGGGAGGCGGGATGTTATAACTGGTCTCACCGGTCAGTGTACAGTTGTTTTAAGTGCTGTAATTTGCAGAATTTGTCGTAACGCCTATTCACCCCCCTCTAGGCGACATCCGAGATCCTTTCAGCAATTGACTCTCATCGAAGCCCATCAGAACGTCTATGTTTGTTGAACCTGAGGCACCACCACCACTATATAAACCAGCCTCCTCTCCTCTCATTCCACACAACACAACTCACAATCTAGGTACTCCTATTCAGGAGACCTCTTTTATCTCTCTCGGTTGCTCTTTGTATTCCCATCGCTAGCACTGTGTACACAGTACTGGCGAGACCAGGCCTCTGGAACCTCTGCACACTGAAGATCCTACTCGGGATAGTGGGCATTCAGGTTTTTGGGAAGCGTCTTGATGCGACTGCTCACTCCTGAACGACTACTTCCTGGTGGCCATCCTGAACATCTACTTCGACTACTTCCTGATGGTCTCCCTGAATGACTACTTCGTGTACTTCCTGGTGGCCGTTTGTGTGATTTCACTGCATACATTTTCCTGCAACAACTAAGTTCGACTACTTCAAGCAAGTCCAGTAGAGTAGTATGGCTACTCCAGTTGGCGATGGTGCATCCAATGCTTCGGGCAAAAGACCCGTCCCATTGTATAGACTGAAACTCTTATGTTTCATTCTATTTTTATCTAAATTTATATTGATCCTGAACACTTGCACATGCTATGTTTCGCTCACTATATTTATGAAAAAATTGCTCACATATATGTAATTTTTGAATTAAAATGTGCCTTAAATTGCCTAATTTTCTAACAACTTGCCCTCAGTTACCAAAGATTTGCCATTGCAGATACCCTGCTTGAAATTCAGAGTAGCAAATTAGTCATCTACTCATGGGTCTAAATGAATATTGTACAACTAAAGCCACCACTAATTCAGTCAGTTAAGCTACTCCCAGTGATCAACTGCGGATCTAGTATGCAAAAGAAAAACCAAGCAAGATGCACAGGCAGGAAGAGAAAAAGCTATGAATCCAAGAGGCGCTTAAAAAAGGGAAATTTGTATGCAGCACACTTTGAAAAATGTGGCTTTGTGTGCAGCACACCGTGAAATCAGATTTTGTCTCAAGCACATCTTAAAACTGTGATTTTGTCTACAAAACACCACGCCGAGTATAATAATCATTTTTAGCTGAGGGAAGGTGTAAAAGACCAATTTGCCCTCGGGCCCACTTGTCATCCTCATCCTTCTCTCCGGCAGGACATTCTTGTTGTTGCTGGAGACCCCTTCGTTGCCTGCAGACTCCGGGTTGCTTCCGTCGCTGCATCCTCAGATCTGCTCCTGCATGCGACCTGCCGCCGAGCTGGAACCTGTCCCTGCCTCAGCCTCACGGCCCGACGTCACCTCCTCTTTCCCCTCACGCCTTGGGTCCCGTCCATGGAGGAGTTGGGACGTTCGAGCGGGATGTCATCGTGGTCCATGAGTAGGCCGCGCACATCCGTGAGGGACGTGCCATCCCGACCCCCGAGATACCGTTCGGTTCGGGCTGGCGGGAGGCCGGGCAGCGCACGACGACGAGGACTTAGGGTTGCCGCTGGATTGGAGGTTGGGAAAAGCGACGTAGGTGGTGGCAGGGAGGGTCAGAGGGAAGTGTGGCACATGAAGAGGGAGGGGTGGTCGCAGTGGAAGGGAGGGCCGAGGTGGCCGAGCGGCGGGCGGCCGGAGACAGCATGGGGGCTGCGTTGCGGACGAAGGTTGAGATTGTTAGGGCCTTCTCTCCACAACCAGTGGCCAATGAGGTGGAGGCCACAAGCTCTAATGTCGGCAGCAGAGCACAAACACACACAGAGCAGGAAGGGGAAGAAAGAACGAAGAGGAAAAATGCCATTTCACAAACCAGTCACCGAACCAGATTAGAAATGAGTTTTTTTAATCAGCTCATTGTGCTGCAGACCAAACACTGATTTTATAGTGCGTGAGAAATAAATTCAACTTTGAGAGTGTGCGATAGGCAAAATCACGTTTTTGCGGTGTCCTACAGACTAAAAAGTAAAAACCCTTTTTATAAACAGACAGGTCAAATACCTTGCCACCCATATACTGGGCCTAAAACCGTCCGATGGCCCACGCTTATGGTTCAAATCTGGTCTGTTGGAGGCCCATACTGATGTAGACACAACGTTATTGTTTTTTTTTGTTTTCTTAGGGCAATCTTTGCCTTTTCCATGCTTCTTTGAACTTCCGGCTTTGTTGATGTAGTGGATGGCGTCACCGAAGACGTAAGTGTGTGTTGAGTTTTCTGGCAGGCGCGGAGCTAGAGCCTAGGGGTCGCCGAGGACTTGCTGTAAAATCAATAAGAAGCTGACACCGTTACCTGGCTCCGCGCCAAATTTCTGGAGGCGCCTTAAAAATCAGAGTAGGCCAACTAAAAGTTAAGAGATTACTGTAAAATATTTAGGCCGTTTCTAGTTCGGTTGCAAAATTTTTTACAAAAGAATCTTACTAATTTGAAGTACTAAATAAAGTCTATTTACAAATTTTTTTGTACAGATGGGTTGAAAATCGCGAGACGAATATAATGATGCTAATTAAAGCATTGTGTCCTACCGAATGGGCCGACCCCCCTAAGGGAACGCCCGCCTCCTCCTTTTATAGACACAAGGAGGGACGGTGTACATGCACAGGGGGTCATGAAAGTCGTCGTCTTTTCCCCGAATCGCGGGGGTGCAGTGGTCGAGCACTGTGGGAAGTACACTGTGGGGTATGGCGCCGGGCGTGGCTGTCGTCCTGGGCATCGTCCTTGGTCTTGCGGACATCGCGCCGGCGTCCTAGCGGCTCCAGCGGGCGGCGTGGCGGCGTTTCGAAGGTCTTGTAGGCCAGGGTCTTGTCCTGGTCAAGGCCGGAGTCGCTTCCGAGAGTCGTGCCCATGCCGTTCGGGGGTTCCGCGGAAGGAAAAGTACAAAAGAGGCACGGGGAGTTGGCAGCATAGTAGCTGGAGCAGTGCCGAGCACGTCTTGCACTGCGCCGCAGGTTCCCACAGTGTCGTCACAGCGTCCGGAATGGTAGAGCAGTGACCGAAGTTGGCGGACAAGACTCCGGTCACAGCCACTGTGGGGAATGGCGGCCTGACGTCGTCTGACCCTGGCGCTATGGAGGAGTGGTTGGCATTTAATGCCTTCGTATGGCGAGCGGGTGAGCGGAAGGGTCGTTTGTCCTTTCTGCCGAGGGGTGGCCTTGCCCAGCGGCAGAAGTGCACGCCTCAACCTCTCACACTTAATACGTGTTGGTGGGGGAGCTTCCAGCGGAAGGCTTGTGCCCGCGCCCGCGTCCGCGTGACACATGGCGGCTCCGGACCCCTCCCGAGCAGCTGGCTGAGCCGAGAGCTCACGGGGGTCCGGATAGGCACGTGGGAGTCCCGGACCCATCTGGGGTCGTCGGCCACAGGTGCTGGGCATTTCCATCTCTGGGACACGTGGTGACACCGGACCCGTCCCTGAGCGGGAAGCGGGTCCGGGACCGGGACCGTTGGTCCGGTGAGATGGAGTCGGACCCAGGGGTCCGGCTACTCAGCTCCTTAGGGCGTAGACGATCTGCTTTCTCGAGGGCAGGCTCGCTACCCTCGAGCGAGGCGGAGGTGCGGGGCGCGGTCGAGGGCTTCGGCGGGGAGCCCTCGAGCGAGGCGGAGATCACCCCGCGGGTCCGAGGTGGGTGCGGACGGGCCGTACTGCGTACGTGGGCCGCGTGCTGGGCTTCTTTGAGTCATTTCCTTTCTTCTAGATTAGAAGGGGGTTGCGGGCCTTCGTGGGCCCGGTTACCCAGCATGCGTTCATTTTTAGGGCGATTTTAGTCCCTCTGATTAGGGTGCCCCTAATCATGGTACCTGACAACTTGCGCATCGTGGCAGATGGGGACGGTTGTCGAGGGTGGGGCGGCCGTGGTGCACCATGATGTGACCCGGACAAAAGAACAAACGGTGTACATTATGGATCGGACGACCATCATTGATCTCTTGAGAAAATGCTAAAAATCAGGCACCACTTTTTTTTGTTATGAGATTTTATTTATTATTATTATGGCATAGTACACGAAGAACGTGACGAGTAGAATACACAAACATCTCATTGATAGATACTGTCACACGTGCACTGAAAGTCGATGACTACCGTCAAGCGGCTACATCAGATAATCTAAAATAAAGCGGCCATATCAGATCGCTTTCTCTCACTTGGCACCACTGTTAATAGGCTTCGAAAACGACCCGTACTTAACGCTGAACTCCACGAACTTGTCGGCGTCGGGGATCGCGTCCGCCACTGCCGCGTGTGCGCAGAGCCGGCCAGCCCACGCCGCCAGGTTCGGGACCTTGGCTTGGTCAAGGAGCGCGACCCCGGCGATCTTCTCGACCGCCCTCACCCACCCGACGTGCGACACCAGGGCGATGTCCAGGTACCCGACCCCGTCGCCGCCGAAGTAGCTCTTCCCCTGGCTGAGCTCCAGGAAAGCTGCCTCCAACAGCTGCAGGGCGGCGGACAGCTGCCCCGCCGCTTGCTCCTTGTCGCCGTCGTCCAATCCCCTGAGCGTGCGGATCGCCGGAGGGAGCTGTGTGTTAACCACCAGGGAAGCACACGATTAATTAGCCTCACGCCATGATTAACATACATTGCTGCTCAAAACTGGTCAGAATTATTGTTCAGAGAAATTAAACTCGCAACTAACTAGCTAGTTTTAATTTTGCTTTACCTTGTCGTCGATGTACTGTGCCCAGAACCGATGGACGGCGCGGGTGTACGGGTCGGCCGGGAGGATGGCCGGCGCGGCGGACGACCAGGCCTCGTCGACGTACTGGACGATGACGAGGGACTCGGAGATGGGCTTGCCGTGGTGGAGCAGGACGGGGATCTTCTTGTGCACGGGGTTGGACCTGAGCAGCAGCTCGCTCTTCTTGCCCACCTCCTCCTCCACGAACTCGTACTCGACGCCCTTCAGCTTCAGCGCGATCAGGACGCGGATCACGAACGGGCTCGGCCATAGGCCGATCACACGCAAGGCCGACGCCTCATCAGCTGACATTGTTGTTGGAGTACTGTATGTGTGGCTAAGGTGGTAGCTGTGTTGGCAGCACTGTGGCTTAATTTGGGACTGATCACTACTGATCTGAGGAGGTATATGGCGGCTGCTGCTGCTGGTATATATAAGATCTCGTGCTCTCGTGTATCTCTTTTCTCTCCACATGCTTTGTAGACGTCCTCGCGTGCGTCATGTTCCGGCCAGCTGCTGCCTTTTCCAACGCCTCGTCGGACCTTATGGGTGCGCTGGCGCTGAACTTGGAATTTTTTGAGGTGATGCCTTGCGTCATCGATGTTATGTGTTGGATCTCCTGTGGCTGATTGGTTTTGTGACCCAGACTTTAGCCATTATAGATACAGAACGAGAGAACACGGTTTGATTTGGATGTACACAAGAGAAAAACCAACCAACAGCTTATATACTCTAAAAAATGACAAAGTTCGGATAACCTCTTAATTAAACTACTTTCTTGGCTTTATTTACTCACACAACTATGCCACTTGATGCAAATCTATATCTAAATTACTAACATACACTATTATGAAAAATAATCTAAAGAAACCTATAATTGTAATCTGAATTATGCACCTATGCCATTATAAATAACTTAATAACATCCTAAATTTGCATCTCAAGCACCTACGCATGCCAAAAAATAATCTAATGTTACTCTAAATATGTATCTAAATTACCTAATACATCATCATAGCACGTCATAAAGTACACCAAAATAGTATTCTAAGCTACCTATTTGTGTAATTATTAATATATAAAATCTTGGCGCACTACAATAGGCAGCATTACATGGCCTTACAATTACTCACCAATTTTCTTTCTTTTTGCATACAGTTCCGTGAACTTTGACCTTAAAGTGCCTGCCAGCTCTGCTACGGGTAGGTCCTTAATGCCCTTCACCCACATGTTCCAAACCTCAACAACATTATTAGTAATATGGTCACACTTGATCTGCTCTGAAAACTTGCTCCTCATCCACATTAGCAGCTTATGATATGTATCAGATCATCAACTGGCAGCTCTGCACCTTCTAGGTATATATCTACATCACCTTCCTTTTCAGCTGCCATTTTTTCTTGCTGTGCTCTCTCATTGTCTGCTGCCAGACCAAGAAACTCATACATAGCATCATCATCTATTAATGTAACAGCAGCACCTATATGCTCCTCTGGGATAGGAATGTCTAAGTTGATATCTAGGTTGTCCCAATCAATTAAATCATGATGCTCCATGCTTGAGTGTGCTTGTGCACTACCATTATCTGTGACATTGTTCATGACAACCTTTGTAACACTAGAATTTCCAAGCAAATCTATGGGTTTATCCACGATATCTACAAACAAAACCAACCTCCTAGATGTATGCATTTTAGAGAAAGCAAGTGAAAGAGTTTTGTCATCCACCAATTCTCTTTCATCACCACTACTCGAGTCAAATTCATAGATTTTGAGTTCCTGGCAGTTCCCCCAAGATATCCATTTTGCTAGTTCTAACTCTACCATCTCTAAGGTACAATAACGATAGTCCACAACCCATTCAACACATTTCTGGGGCACAACGACAGAGCTACCATCATCTAGCTTTGCTAAGAATTGAGAAGTCTGAAGACACAACCTACTAAAAGCTACACCTAGATAGTGCCAACAAAAAAATGAAGACACATAAGCCACCATGACGCTCTATTTGATCTCTAATGCATCTTCCCCAAATCAAACCAAATTCACAACTCAGGGGTTAGGGTTAGGGTTGTGGGCTTACCCGGGAAGAACCTCGAAGGGGATCATGGCTGTGGCTCATGCCAACGTCGTCCCCAAATCAGCCGCTCAGGTTTGGGCCACCAACCCCTAGTGACGGCGGTAGGGCCGGGGGCCTATTCTTGCCGAGAGAGAGGGAGAATGAAGAACTGGGTCTAGCCTCCTGGAATTCACGAGATCAGTAAAGGGATGTGGTCTAGGCGAAAATTTGTCCTTCAAAATGTGAAATAAGCAATAAGAAATAAGTAAAGAAAATGAAAAGATGGAAAATAGGGGACAATCCCTTGGATTGAAGAAATTCATTGGTTCAATGTCAAAGTTATAAGATCGACCGAACTGGGCGTTAAAAATAGTGAGGCGCTCAAATTGAGTGTCAAATATTGAAACTCTCCTCCTTTTGTGCATGCGTGCAAGTACCAATCGGAGTAGAGCAGCAAAGGCCTAGAAAGGAAGAGGAGTATTCCTTTTGCTTATATGCACGCAGAAGCTGCTAGAGTGAAGCTCCGCAAAGCTGGGAGCGGATGAGGATTATGCTAAAGATTTGCAAGCGTAAGCAAGAGCAAGGCTAAGTGGAGTCAGGCGACAAAATGATATCTATCAGGGTGCATTGCCATAGCTTGGAACATGCTGGCCTTTGATCTGTGTGGAGCATGCTGGCTCACCCTCACTCTCCTCTTGCTCCTTTCCTTTTTTTGTCTCTATTTTTTCTTCTCTTTGTTTCTTTTTTATTTTCTCCTTTTTTTCATCCTCCCTTTTCCCTCATTTTCTTTATCTTCCTTTTTTCTTCTTTTTTATTTTTTTTCTTCATTCTCTCTTTTTTTTGACAAGACAAAGCTAACACCAACCTTGGTACGAATGGATCTTATTGTGTAGTGCTCACCAATCTCCCCCACACTTGGACTTTTGTGTCTTGCGACTCCAAATCAAGTGTGCGGTGTTGGTGCCTCCTTCATAGTGTGCTCCATCACAAAAGAGTACCAAGTTAATGTCTAGAGAAGCTCCCATCTTCTTGGGCATCACATGAGTCTCGTTCTTTTTAATCTCAACCTGAAATGGTTAGCGACAAAAAATACGTAAAGGTGCATACTATTCTAAAAATATTTTCTTGCTCTTATTATTTTTAAAGAAGATTTGATATAAAAAGGTATCTCCTTTTTTATGATAATCCGGGTTACATTTCGGTAGTGATTTGTTTACGGTCACAAGTTCAGCCATCAATGGCGACGAAGTTTCCAGCTTTGCTGCCAATTGTTGATTTATCCATCACGTTCAAGTTGCAAGATTAGTGCTGCAGTGCAACCACAAAATTTACAATGATTATTATAAACAAATGCATCTACAATTTTGCTAGAGAGGGTCCCAAACAACTTTTGAAGATTCTGTCGGTTGGGACTAGAGACGTGCTTTCTATGAATGTGTGCGTGAGGGCATGCCGCAAGCCTCGTCTGTGGGGTCGTGAAGTGCTTTTACAGAAGTTCCCCATATTGAACAATGGATGGTCGTGGAAGGTGAGCTAATTCGATTTGCTTCGAATTTCACTTCCTCCAACCATTCATCCTTGAAAAAAAAAGCTTTGTTGGGAGAAGAAGGCGGTGCCATAGGTATCCTCTCACAAAGGCAATTCAAGGTGTTTGTACGATTTTCAAAAGGATCATCCTCAAATTGGAAAGAGAACTTTGAAAGTTGAATTTCTTCTTCCCTCGATGTTTGTGGTTTGGGAGAGGGCTCAATAGACGAAACTTGGGGTGTGGAAGGTAAAGGGTTGGATTCCGCTGATGACGGCTCTCATGGCGCGACTTGGACTCCTGCTGGGGCTTGCAAAGATAGCCGAGAAAAGAAGAGTGTCTGTGTTTTCCTGGCATGCCGAGAAAAGATAACTCGAGTACTTTCCTTCTGTATCCGCTAGTTCTAAATCTATTTGAGTACTTTACATGACATACGGGTATGGGACATGCCCCATCCCATATCTCGTACAAATTCGTGGCATGTCAGGTATCCGGGGGCTTGGATCTGACAAGCCTCCGAGCTCTTTGTAGCCGAGTACTGTAGACTTTCGAGTACTTTTAAAGCTGTCTTCGAGTCCTTTGAACGTAACCTTCTTGATCTCAACATCATCTTATCTGCACTGTCTTTTTCTCATTGTTCTTGTTCCTCTAGAAAAACGTGCTGAGCACAGTGGGCGCCAGCTGTTGGGGTTGGATCCTGAACAGACGAAAGATGAGATAGAGTGAGAGGAAGAGAAAGATGAATGAGCAATAGGGAAAATGGACAAAAGCCACCACCTCCAAGCCCTAGGGTTATGTTTGCAGGAGGAAGAGGTGGGCAGGTGTCAGATTATATTTATTGTACTGGTGGGGTTGAATATTTCATATTGATCCCTGAATTTTATAACAAGGTCACTAATTACTACAGCTAAGTCCCTAAACCCCTTACTTAGCCTCTTCTCTATATCTCTACCTATTTCTAAAGCGAGTAAGGTTTCCACAAAATTTTTTGGTTTGGCCCGTCTTGTCTCATTGACAGGTGGACTTTTACTCTATCCCGTATGCGAGTCGGACTAGTCTTTCATCAATCGGAATCCTAATTGGAACCCGGATATATAAATCAATCGGAATCATAATTGGAACTTGGACAAATCAATTGGAATTCCAGTCCGATCCCGGATAATCAATGCCTCATATATATGATCGCAACACGGCCTGTATATGGAGTGAATGAGTACAAAGTTGGTGTTATTTCTTTGTTGGCGATATTAAAGTTGGTGATATTTCTTTGTTGGTGATATCATGTAGACTAGACAATTATGCCCGTGCGTTGCTATGGGTAGAGTTGGTATAAGTATCAGTTTCAGATATGTATAGTTGTCGTTTTTATTAATCTGTAGAGATCTATGTGATCGAGTCATGGACAGAGGGCTGGTCCGACTCGCATATATGATGGACTAAGGCTCACCTATCAATTACACAAGACGGACCAAACCAAAAGTTTAGATGAAAACCTTATTTGCTTTAGAAATAGATATAGATATACTACTACTAGAAACACACGGGCACCATGCTAGTTTCTAATAAAGCAAGTAAGGTTTTCACCTAAATTTTTAGTTTGGTCCGTCTTGTGTCCTTAATAGACCAGCCCATTTCGTATGAGAGTCAAACCAGCCCTCCATAAATAACTACTATACGTATTCGATACTTATATCAACTCTGCTATACGTACCGATACTTATAACAACTCTATCAGTAGCAACATACGTGTATAATTTCTAGTATTTTAAAAGCAAGTAAGATTTCCACCTAAATTTTTAGTTTGGTCCGTTTTGTATCATTGATGGGTGGAGCTTAGTCAATCCAGTATATAAGTCAGACTAGGCTTTCGCCAATCGGAATCTTAATTGGAATCCGGACAAATCAATTTGGAATCATAAACGGATCCCGAACAATCAATGCATTGCATGATCACAACACGGCATGTACATGGAGTGAACAAGTATAAAGTTGATGATATTATGTAGACTTATTATATTACTTGTAGCAACATACATGCACTATGGTAGTACTCATATAAAAGAGGTCTCTAGCCTTTAGGTGATCTGAAGAACGTGATATGAAAAATACACAAACATTTTATTGATAGACACTGTGTCACACGTGCACTGAAAGTAACGACTGTTAAGCGGCCATATCAGACCGCTTTCGCTCACTTGGCACCATTGTTAATAGGCTTCGAAGACGCGTACTTGACGCTGAACTCCACGAGCTTGTCCGCATCAGGGATCGCGTCTTCCACCGCCGCGTGCGCGTAGAGCCGGCCAGCCCACGCCGCCAGGTTCGGGACCTTGGCTTGGTCCAGGAACGCGACCCCGGCGATCTTCTCGACCGCCCTCACCCACCCGACGTACGACACCAGGGCGATGTCCAGGTACCCGACGCCGTCGCCGCCGAAGTAGCTCTTCCCCTGGCTGAGCTCCAGGAAGGCGCCCTCCAACAGCTGCAGGGCGGCGGACAGCTGCCCCGCCGCATGCTCCTTGTCGCCGTCGTCCGATCCCCTGAGCGTGCGGATCGCCGGAGGGAGCTGTGTGCATGTCGACCACCAGGGAAAAGCACACGATTAGCCTCACGTACGCCATCATTAACATATATTGCTGCTGAACTGATCAGAATTATTGTTCAGAGAATTTAAACTCGCAATTACTCTTGCAGTTTTGCTTTACCTTGTCGTCGATGTACTTTGCCCAGAATCGATGGACGGCGCGGGTGTACGGGTCGGCCGGGAGGATGGCCGGCGCGGCGGAGGACCAGGCCTCATCGATGTACTGGACGATGACGAGGGACTCGGAGATGGGCTTGCCGTGGTGGAGCAGGACGGGGATCCTCTTGTGCACGGGGTTAGACCTGAGCAGCAGCTCGCTCTTCTTGCCCAAATGCAGCTCCTCCTCCACGAACTCGTACTCGACGCCCTTCAGCTTCAGCGCAATCAGGACGCGGGTGACGAACGGGCTCGGCCATAGGCCGATCACACGCACGGCCGACGCCGCAGCTGACATTGTTGTTGGAGTACTGTGTGGCTAAGGTGAGAGCTGTGTTGGCAGTAGCGTGGCTTAATTTGGGACTGATCACTACTGATCTGATGAGGTATATGGCTGCTGCTGCTGGTATATATAAGATCTCGTGCTCTCGTATCACTTCTCTCTCCATTATGCTTTGTAGACGTCCTGGCGTGCGTCATGTTCCGGCCAGCGCGCTGTTGCCTTTTCCAGCGTCTCGTCGTAAGTGCTTGCGCTGGCCGTGGACTTGCTAATGTTTTGAGGTGATGACTTCCGTCATCGTTGCTATGTGTTGGATCTCCTGTGGCTGATTGGTTTTGTGACCCAGACATGAGCCATTATAAAGACACAACAAGAGAACACGGTTTGATTTGGATGTACAAGAGAAAAACCAACCAACAGATTACTCCCCTAACAAGATTTGTCTTTTCTATTCACCATGCACATAATCTTGAAGTTTTAAGTGAAGTTTTAAGTTTTTTTTTGATGGGTGGGAGCATACATCATAACATGTTTTAGAAAATATGCCACAGATTTCTTCATCATAATTTTGATAGGCTAGAACATTTGTAATAACATAATTCTTACAGCATAATTTTCGTAAGTAATAATAAAAATACTATACTATACTTTTTTTAACGTAGGTTTTGATGTCCATTCACCCTATCAAATTTTAACTTGAAACTCCACTTATGGATGGAGAAAAAGAAGACAAAAATTCGACCAATTGGCATAGTTGTAGGAGAAAACTGAAAAAGGTAGTTTATGGAATCATCTAGACTTTGAATATACACAAGGAGAATACTTTTTATATACTGACTGGATCTACACGTTAATTCTCACATGGTATGCTATAAATAAATGAATAAATAAATCTCGAAAATAAAATGAGAAACATTCACCATCAATCGGGTAGGTTCCAATCATCAGAGCTATTGGATTTATCATTTTCTAAAAAATTCATAACATTGGCTTTGTTATGTTTTCTAAAAATTTAACCGCATTCTATATCTAAATTACTAACATACACTATTATGAAAAATGGTCTAAAGAAACCTATAATTTTCATCTAAATTATCCACATATACCATTATAAAAATAACTTAATGACATCCTAAATTTGATCTCAAGCACCTACGTATGAAATATTAAAATAATCTAAAGTTACTCTAAATCTGAATCTAAATTACCCAATACATCATCATACAAAATCATAAAGTGCACGAAAATAGTGTTCTAAACTATCTAGGTATTTGTATAGTTAACCTACATGTTAAACAAACCATTTAAACGGACTAAACAGTGATTAAACGGTATGAACGGCTGATTAAACAGACATGGAAAGCCACTGTGTAGCATGTACATGGTGTGTACACAGGCTAAACGGCCGTGTATGCGAACATTGTGTAATTCTTACTATAGAAAATAGTCTCTCCATTCCAAACTAGCTAGAAGTTATTTTACAACATGAAACTAGTCTCTCTAGATAAACCTAAGTTAAAGTTCTTTAACTTTTAGCCAAATATATAAAAATGCACAAATATTTACAACATGAAACTAGTCTCTCTAGATAAACTATCAAGCACATGTTCACAATGTATTCATCTGATAATGTAGATGTTAATATATTTTCCTATAAATCTTGTAAAAGTTAGAAAATTTTGACTTTGGATGATGGTAAAACAATCTATAATTAGTATAAAGATGGTCAACTCCATTTTGTGGTTTCTATGTGCTTTCAACTTTGTTTTACTTTTACGTTCATTTTCTAAAATAATTATATTTTGTAAAATACAGACATTGATGTTCATGTACACGCACATACATTTACCCCTGTGTATACACGCAGGCAACCATACCCTTATGAATATACACGTAGGTACACTCACCACTATAATACAAGCACACAACATATACCCCTTTGAGCCAGCAGATCTTGATATCGTCTCGCTATTGCCTTGAACATCGCCTACCATTGAGAGAATAGGGTTGGTTAATTTCTAGAATGAATCCAGAAAAATACGAACACTCATATCGATCAAGTCAAGAACTTGAACCGACTGGATAGATGAGTTAGAGCAACTCCAACAGCTTAGGTAAACCTATTTGGCTAGGTAAATTTGGATTAGGGACAGTAAAAACTCCATCCAACAGACTCTTCATCGTCCTGCCCTCACTATCCCACTCGGCATCTACACACCTTCGCTAGCTTTTTTTTGCGAGCGGCCTCCCCTCGCCATCTCATCCTCCCCTAGCCGCGCCTGTTCCCGCGCCCTCCTACCCCCTCACGCCGGCGGTGCTGGGCGCCGTCTCACCGGCGGCCAGGTTGGCCGGCAGTGGGGAGGGGCCAATGGCGGACTAAGGTGGGAAGAAGTAGCGGATCTATTGCGGACGTCTCGGCCGCAGCGAGCCACCGGCGAATCCAGAGGCGGCCGGCCGGTGAGTCGACGGTGCATCCGGAGTCGGCATGCCTAGAAGCGGCGAGACCGTCGCAGATCGGGGGGCGACGAGCCTTGGTCATCGAGAGGAACGAGGGAGCTCAACACTTGTGCCACCGATTTGTTGCTGGGAGGGAGCTTGTGGTGCTCTCATGCTTTGTTAGATGCTAGACCTGCTTGTGTGCTTGCTTATATGGGGAAGGAGAGCAGAGAATTGGACCTTTGGTGGATTAATTCGAGTAGGAGGAAGGACAGGTAGGCTAGGCTGCACTCTTCAATGCCGTCGAGCCCCATCCTCTCCGGGATCCTAGCAGAGCATAGTAGTTTCTTCAACGATGGCGGGAGGCGGTGAGGAGTCGCGAGGAGGGAGCACGAAGCAGAGCAGGCAAGGTGAGAGAAAAAGGCTAGGGTGGAACCCACCTGTCAGTGGTTCCTGGCTCCTACTTTTTTAGGGTGATGGCTCATACAACATGGCGTGGGTGTTGGACTGTAAATCCTCTTTCGTTTGCTGGTCTGGGCCCTTTGGACTGTAAATCTTGCATGAACTAAATTCTGCGTTTCCCTACCCCCACTACTGCCCGAAATCCTGCTTTGGTGGGCTTAGTAGATCCTCATTTCTTCTTCTTTAATTCTTGTTTTGACTGCTACATTAAGAGGAGCCCAACTGCCTCTCCTGCTTTCAATTGCTAAGTGTCACACCTTGAAATTTTTGGATTTCAGGATGTGATTAAAATTAAAAATAAATCAATAATTTTCTCATAGTTTTAAAATTTTCGCAACATTTATTTTTCTTCACAGAGAATTTAGTGTAAAAGAAAATAAATATTGGTGGTTTTTCAAATTAAATGATGTTGTTCTTCTAGTGATGCATTCATGTCACATGCATAGTGTTGTTGAGTGTGAAAACCTTTCAAAACATGTTCTATCATCAAAAGTTCTTCCCGGGAATTATCCGGATTTTTCTTGATTCTTTTCCCATTTTCCCTAGAGCAAACTCTAATTTTTATAGGCTCTTCCAAATCTTCTCATGAGCTCCAAATATTTTATTTGAGTTCGTTAGGTCCCAATATATTTCTAGGATTTTCCTAAAATTTTCAGGCCATTTGGAATATTTTTCGGACTTTAAATATGGATTCTAGATTTTTCTAGAATTATTTTAATTTCGAAAATAATTAATTCCGAATTTTAAACGGGCTAAGTCTATCAAAAGTACAAAAATCTCTAATGGACCTCAAGGGCCCATTCGTGTGTTCCATAATGGGCTAAAGGCACGTAAAACCCATTAGCATGGGAGGGAGGTTTAGTACCACATTGCTAGTTGATGTGGGATGGTGAGACTTTTCTCCCTATATATTAAACCAACCTCTCATGGCAACTCTACACAAAAATATAGACTACACATAGGGAGACTCCTTGTTTGGGAATCCCTAAAATAATCTTTTCCCCAGAATCCCACCATCCTCCGCATCCGTGCATCTCCGGTTAAATCCGACACCACCCTAGTGCTCAGCTCGTCGTCCTCTTCGTCGTGGTATCTTCCTTCTCGCGAGTCGTCGCCATTTCGCCGTCGACCCCGTGCCTTCTCCTCGACAAGTTCACCGCCCCAGAGTTCGCAGGGTAGCAAGGGAGCTCTCCGACCCTTTTTTCCCCTCCCCTTCTCACTCCTGCGCGCGCGCCCACGCCCGCCGGCTCTGCTCCGCCGCCGCTCGCCACAGAGCCACCTCCGACCGTGCGCAAATCCCTATCCTCCGCCGCCGCGCCGATTGGAGCCTGGAGCCACCGTCGCGTGGCCGTTCTGTCGCGCCCCCTCCGTCTTCGAACTATCTCAGAGCTTCGCGTCGAGGTAGAGGAACTCGCTGGCCCAACTACCTCACCCCGGCCCAGTCCTCCAACCCCCTCCCCCTTCCCCCTCTCTTCTCTTTGCTGCGTGGGGCCCGCCCGTCGGGGGCTTCTCCTTCCTCCCGTCCGAGCGGGACTCCAACTCAAGGAGTCCGGCCCGAACACGCCGCGCCGCGCCCTTCCTTGGCCCGCACGCCAAGGCGGCCCTGCAGCCCCTATAAATAGCGCCCACGACCCCCCTCTGGACCCCTTGGAAGCCGCAGCCGCAGCTCTCTTCCGCAAACCCTAGCGTCGCCGCCATTAGAGCTCCGACCGAGCTCAGACTCGATGAGGAGCCGCCGCTCCGCCACCTCCCCTCGACGCCCGAGAATTCCCGGAGATCCGCCATAGGGTGAGCAAACGTCGTGTTCCCTTTTTCCCCTCTCCCTCGTGTTCCCACGCCGCCCTAATCGCTCGCCAGAGTGAGTGCCCGCGCGCCGCCGCGGTGCGCCCCGCTTCGATCACCGTAGCCCCGAACCGATGCCCTAGATAAGTTCGTCATCGCCTCTGCTCACTCCTAGTCCAAACGACGTTCGGTTTCGTGCCCGGACAGCCGGGATTGGCCTACGCCGGCGACCCGCCACCACGCCCCTCCCCGCCGGCGATCGTGCGCCGCCACCGGCTCCGCCCGGACCCGCCGAGCCAGCGCCGAGCCGCCAGCTGCTCCCCTGTGCCTGGAGCCGCGCGACCAAGCCGAGCCATCGCCCGCCAGCTGAGCCTAGCCGCCGTCCGCCGTTGGATCGAGATCCAACGGATCCGATCCACCAGAACCAAGGCAGATCAGAGCCATCCTTGGCCTTTTATAAAAGAGCCCCTCAGTTTATAGGAAATCAACCCGCAGTCCTAACTAGTTCAATAGTATTCACAAATCAGCCATGTTTCTTCTGTTTTAAACCATGTGCTTTTACAAATTGGAACCCGCCGTCCAGGACCCTTTCTTTTGCAAGATAGCCCTTGAAGTTTAGGTTTAATTTCGTTTTAGTCCCTGTTTTCTTCAAATCTAGCCCCTGGAAGTTTTGTTTCTTCGCAAACAAGTCCCTGGTGCACTGTTTTAGCCATAACTTCTTCGTTTTAACTCCGTTTCCATCGATTCTCGCGCTCACGTGATCCTTGCAATGTGTGCGATAGCTTTATGACCTTGTTATCCTCTGTGAGCACAGTTTTATGTGTGTTGCAAATCTTTTCCGCTAGCTCTTAACTCTATAGTTAATCGCGACTAGATCCTTGAAGCATCGTTTATCCCATAGAATCGCCGTTTTAGTTCCGTTTTCCGCGTTTCTTGCGCTCTCGTCATCGTAGCAGCGAGCCTTATCCTTTAGTATGCTCTTTTAAAGCTTTTCTTTTATTTTGGTGTATTGTTCTTAGATGTATCTTTTTGTTTGCTTTGTATGGTTGCTCGTTGATTGCTCCGAGTAGAAGGATCGCTGTTTGAAGATTGAAGATCAAGAGTTCCAAGTGAGCAAAAGCTGAAGAGCAGTAAGAGTAGCTTTTCATTGGAGAAAGGCAAGTGACCCTAACCATCTTTCTGTCTATGCTTATTTACCAGAGTACTTGATTTAATTGGAACATGGAGAACCACCCAAGAAAACAGTACAACCACAATACTATATGGCTCTAGTCTTGGCTGATTAATTAGAGACTCTAGCTTGTGATAATCTTACCGAAAGGGCAAGAGGGGATGCATCGATGGGGTATAGCTCGGTCCTCTTGGAGCAATTGGTATTGTTTAATGGTCCTTTGGCAAGGTATCACCTCATTAGGACAGTGTTATGACCACTTTGGCTTGAAAATTTAGCGGATTGTCACGGGTTAGGGAATCTTTGTAAGGGCCTCGTAGCGTCCCTATGCAATCACACCTCGGAAGTGTAGTATTGTGCCTAGCTAGCACATTGTGTGGTTGGGTTCAAAGTTCTTTGGAACTTTTACGCGAATTGTGGTGAAAGTGTACAACCTCTGCAGAGATAAAACTAACCGGTTAGCCGTGCTCACGATCAAGAGCGGCTTGGACCCTCACATGATTAATAAACTTAAAGATGGATTTAAATCACTTTCTGGTTATTTCTTGTGGCCTTGCTGAGTACCAACCATAAGTGTACTCACCCTTGCTTACTGCTGCTCAGAAGGGAAAGTTGATGTGGAGTATTTTGAAGATGATGCTGAGTTCTAGGCGTACGCAACCCCCAGTCGATTGCCTGTGAAGTTTGAAGCCTTCGTTTCTAGGATAAGCTGTATAACTCTAATAATCTTTTAATTATTGCTTTTACGTGATACTGTTACTGATTATTCACTTATGATTTCTCTATATGTATGAAACTTGATCCTGGCATACATATAGCTATGCATTCGGTTTTGTCCTTAAAGCCGGGTGTGACAGAAATGGTATCAGAGCAGTATCGACTGTAGGACGTAATCCTAGTTAGCAATGGTCGTTTGCTAAGGTTTCTTTTGATATAAAATATTTTCATGCTTATTCTTTGACCCCCTCCATTGAATATTCTCTCTCCTTAACTATTTTCTTCCCTCAGTCAGCATTGATAACTCTCCTTCCTCACCTGACTCTCTTTTCATTTGCACTTCATTATTTTGCAAATGTTAGATCCTCAACCCTTGACTATTTATTTAATTTTCTGGATCATTCCTTGATCTTGATCATACCGCCCCCTTGATGTATGATTTTCCAATTTCATCCAGCTCACCTCCTTTTGATATGCTGGTGAAATTGATCCTTGAATTTCTTTTTAACTTATCTTTTTGGACTTATCTCTCCTTTGCTTTATTCACAATGTGCTTAGTGCCTCTCCTTTCTTTCCAAATAAATGCCGCTTTGGATTCATCCCTTAAATTTCTGATTCCAAAGTACCTCTTCCGATTCAAAAATACTTAGATGAACCGTGCCACGTATCCTAATGCATGTCCAAGTCATCTGAGATCCAAGTCATCTGAAGAATGGAGCTACTAGTTCATCATGAGGAGTCGAGTTGAATTGGAAATAATACCACCTGCTCACAATCCTGCTCATGCTAGATGGAGAATTCAAAGCACTACCAAATATTCAAGCCTGAGCCACATGGTGACACTCTCACTACTACTGCAATCACGAAGGTGTAGGCAACATTGGACAAGCTGAAGGAGGCACGTGCCATCGATGATGAAGTTAGAAGATATAACCACGCTTAGGATGACCCCTTCTAACTCTATTAACAACGTGTAGCATCGCTCCTTGACTATATGTTGTCTGGTGGAATTCTGTGTTTGTATGATGATGTTTGTCTTTATGACCTTGTCTGATTCGCTTCTTTGTAATGATTGTTGGTGTATTGTGGGTCTTCTATCTACAATGACATCAGTTGTCTAGCTGGGTTCTTTTATACCTCCTCTCCCTTGTTATCCTCCGTCTTTCTACCTAATCCTTTGGATGTCAAGAAGGAAGTTCATGACGACACTGACAGCAATAGTAGAAACCTCCAAGCATCTACAATGATCAACAAATGAAAGAAGCTGAAGACAAGAATTCTCTCTTTTCCTTTCTGTTACCCCCATGTCTTTCCCCCCCCTCCACCTTGATTTATTTAAGTTGCGACCACCAAGAGTTGGTGAAAAGGAGGATGATGATCAACCCAAGAACCAAAGCTCCAATAGCCATACACTCAATCAGACGTCATCAGTTGATCCCCTTGCCAAGACGGATGATCAGGATACCTCTGCCAAATGAGAATGCCGTGAGTCTCCAATTCTCATGCCACCATGAGTCGCCAAGATACTAAACCAAGAAAATCATGTTTCTACAACGCAGTGGCTGCCTGAGGATGTATGAAAAGATCTGAACTTTATGGTTGGCTTATCTTCATCACTTTACTTGAAGGTTATGAGATGTGTTTGTGGACTTGAGAAGTGATACCATATACTCAAGCCAGAAGAAGCAACTAAGCTCTATTCAAATCACTTTATCAAGGTACGAAGGATGTTCTTCGAAAGATGTGTCAACAAAGCTATGGAAAGAATGGAAGTTAAAGGAGGAATTAGATTGAGTATCCGCGAAGTGTTTTGTGTGAGTTATCAGGAATTAAGAAGAATACATTGCAAGAAGGAATAACTGAGAAGAAAGTTAATGTGTGTCGGATGCTACCCACCTAAACCTTTGTCTCTTGCTAACTTATGAATCTCGGGACGAGATTCCTTTTAAGGGGAGTAGTTCTGTCACACCCTGAAATTTTTGGATTTCAGGATGTGATTAAAATTAAAAATAAATCAATAATTTTCTCATAGTTTTAAAATTTTCTCAACATTTATTTTTCTTCACATAGAATTTAGTGTAAAAGAAAATAAATATTGGTGGTTTTTCAAATTAAATGACGTTGTTCTTCTGGTGATGCATTCATGTCAAATGCATAGTGTTGTTGAGTATGAAAACCTTTCAAAATGTGTTCTATCATCAAAAGTTCTTCCCGGGAATTTTCCGGGTTTTTTCTGGATTCTTTTCCCATTTTCCCTAGAGAAAACTCTAATTTTTAGAGGCTCTTCCAAATCTTCTCATGAGCTCCAAATATTTTATTTGAGTTCGTTAGGTCCCAATATATTTCTAGGATTTTTCCTAGAATTTTCGGGCCATTTGGAATATTTTTTGGACTTTAAATATGAATTCTAGATTTTTCTAGAATTATTTTAATTTCGAAAATAATTAATTCCGAATTTTAAATGGGCTAAGTCTATAAAAAGTACATAAATCACTAATGGACCTCAAGGGCCCATTCGTGTGTTCCCTAATGGGCTAAAGGCACGTAAAGCCCATTAGAATGGGAGGGAGATTTAGTACCACATTGCTAGTTGATGTGGGATGGTGAGACTTTTTTCCCTATATATTAAACCAACCTCTTATGGTAACTCCACACAAAAATATAGACTACCCATAGGGAGGCTCCTTGTTTGGGAATCCCTAAAATAATCTTTTCCCCGGAATCCCACCATCCTCCGCATCCGTGCATCTCCGGTGAAATCCGACACAACCCTAGTGCTCAGCTCGTCGTCCTCTTCGTCGTGGTATCTTCCTTCTCGCGAGTCGTCGCCATTTCGCCGTTGACCCCATGCCTTCTCCTCGACAAGTTCACCGCCCCAGAGTTTCGCAGGGTAGCAAGGGAGCTCTCCGACCCTTTTTTTCCCCCTCTCCTTCTCACTCTTGCGCGCGCGCCCGCGCCTGCTGGCTCTGCTTCGCCGCCGCTCACCACAGAGCCGCCTCCTACCGCGCGCAAAACCCTATCCTCCACCGCCGCGCCAATTGGAGCTCAGAGCCGCCGCCGCGTGGCCGTTCTATCGCGCCCCCGCCGTCTTCGAACCATCTCGGAGCTTCGCGTCGAGGTAGAGGAACTTGCCGGCCCAACTCCCTCTCCCTGGCCCAGTCCGCCAACTCCCTCCACCTTCCCCCTCTCCTCTCCCTGCCGCGCGGGGCCCGCCCGTCAGGGGCTTCTCCTTCCTCCCGTCCGAGCGGGACTCCAACTCAAGGAGTCCGGCCCGAACACGCCGTGCCGCGCCCTTCCTTGGCCCGCACGCCAAGGCGGCCCTGCAGCCCCTATAAATAGCACCTGCGACCCCCCCCCCCCTCTAGACCCTTGGAAGCCCCAGACGAGGAGCCGCCACTCCGCCACCTCCCCTCGACGCCCGAGAATTCCCGGAGATCCGCCAAAGGGTGAGCAACGTCATGTTCCCTTTTCCCCCTCTCTCTCGTGTTCCCACGCCGCCCTAATCGCTCGCCAGAGCGAGTGCCCGCGCGCCGCCGCGGTGCGCCCCGCTTCGATCACCGTAGCCCCGAACCGATGCCCTAGACAAGTTCGTCATCGCCTCCGCTCGCTCCCAGTCCAAACGGCGTTCAGTTTCGTGCCCGGACAGCCGGGATTGGCCTACGCCGGCAACCCACCGCCGCGCCCCTCACCGCTGGCGATCGTGCGCCGCCACCGGCTCCGCCCGGACCCGCCGAGCCAGCGCCGAGCCGCCAGCTGCTACCCTGTGCCTGGAGCCGCGCGACCAAGCCGAGCCATCGCCCGCCAGCTGAGCCTAGCCGCCGTCCGCCGTTGGATCGAGATCCAACGGATCCGATCCACCAGAACCAAGGCGGATCTGAGCCGTCCTTGGCCTTTTGCAAAAGAGCCCGTCAGTTTAAAGGAAATCAACCCGCAGTCCTAACTAGTTCAAAAGTATTCACAAATCAGCCATGTTTCTTCTGTTTTAAACCCTGTTCTTTTACAAATTAGAACCCGCCGTCCAGGACCCTTTCTTTTGCAAGATAGCCCTTGAAGTTTAGGTTTAATTTCGTTTTAGTCCCTGTTTTCTTCAAATCTAGCCCCTGGAAGTTTTGTTTCTTCGCAAACAAGTCCCTGGTGCACTGTTTTAGCCATAACTTCTTCGTTTTAACTCCGTTTCCATCGATTCTCACGCTCACGTGATCCTTGCAACGTGTGCGATAGCTTTATGACCTTGTTATCCTTTGTGTGCACAGTTTTCTTTGTCTTGCAAATCTTTTCCGCTAGCTCTTAACTCTATAGTTAATCGCGACTAGATCCTTGAAGCATCGTTTATCCCATAGAATCACCGTTTTAGTTCCGTTTTCCGCGTTTCTTGCGCTCTCGTCATCGTAGCAGCGAGCCTTATCCTTTAGTATGCTCTTTTAAAGCTTTTCTTTTATTTTGGTGTATTGTTCTTAGATGTATCTTTTTGTTTGCTTTGTATGGTTGCTCGTTGATTGCTCCGAGTAGAAGGATCGCTGTTTGAAGATTGAAGATCAAGAGTTCCAAGTGAGCAAAAGCTGAAGAGCAGTAAGAGTAGCTTTTCGTTGGAGAAAGGCAAGTGACCCTAACCATCTTTATGTCTATGCTTATTTACCAGAGTACTTGATTTAATTGGAACATGGAGAACCACCCAAGAAAACAGTACAACCACAATACTATATGGCTCTAGTCTTGGCTGATTAATTAGAGACTCTAGCTTGTGACAATCTTACCGAAAGGGCAAGAGGGGATGCATCGATGGGGTATACCTCGGTCCTCTTGGGGCAATTGGTATTATTTAATGATCCTTTGGCAAGGTATCACCTCATTAGGACATTGTTATGACCACTTTGGCTTGAAAATTTAGCAGATTGTCACGGGTTAGGGAATCTTTGTAAAGGCCTCGTAGCGTCCCTATGCAAACACACCTCGGAATTGTGGTATTGTGCCTAGCTAGCACATTGCGTGGTTGGGTTCAAAGTTCTTTGGAACTTTTACGCGAATTGTGCTGAAAGTGTACAACCTCTGCAGAGTTAAAACTAACCGGTTAGCCGTGCTCACGGTCAAGAGCGGCTTGGACCCTCACATGATTAATAAACTTAAAGATGGATTTAAATCACTTTATGGTTATTTCTTGTGGCCTTGCTGAGTACCAACCATAAGTGTACTCACCCTTGCTTACTGCTGCTCAGAAGGGAAAGGTGATGTGGAGTATTTTGAAGATGATGATGAGTTCTAGGCGTACGCAACCCCCAGTCGATTGCCTGTGAAGTTTGAAGCCTTCGTTTCCAGGATAAGCTATATAACTCTGATAATCTTTTAATTATTGCTTTTACGTGATACTGTTACTGATTATTCACTTATGATGTCTCTATATGTATGAAACTTGATCCTAGCATACATATAGCTATGCATTCGGTTTTGTCCTTAAAACCGGGTGTGACACTAAGGCAGTAGAAATTAGTAAGGTGGAGGCAGAAAAGAAGTTGTATTCATCTCTTTTTCACTTAATCAACTACTACTTGAAACACTTACTCTCCTTTTCTTCGAAGTCTTGCTTCATTAAGTTACTTGGTCTTACTGGTCAAAGGTAAGTAAGAACCTATTGATATCGCATTTCAGATCAGTGAATAAAATGAAAAAAGAGACCGTTCTCGCTTGGCGCCGCACTATGCTCTGTTTTAATAAATGAGAGTTCATTCCACTAGGCAAGCAGGCACCGCAGCCCACAAGATAGATAGGGATGAAGTACAATGCTTAACATATCCATACCATAGTTCTGTCTTCCATCGTCTTTCCTAGGGTTCCACTAAAAGGAGCAGTGTTCTATGGTTTGACGTTGTGGAGTTTGTGTCGTATTAGTGCGCTTTAACTTGAAAGCCGTTAGCTACAACCTTTGATCATGGTATCCAAATGGGAAATTCTATCTGGTCCCTCGGTCAGCAACTACCCTAATCGAATGATTTATTTTGGTCCTACTTGTTATCAGTGGCGGGCAGAAAAAAGATAAGAAAAAGAAAAAAAAACAATATCTTTTGGATTCTTGTCAACCCACTAACCAATTACTTTATGACCATTGAACAAACTTGGTTGACGAACATGGTTTATGCGCCGCTAATCTACCGGCTTGTCGAGCATTTGACAAACTCACCTGTAAGCCTACGGAGGGAGGGGACCCATCCTTAGAAGGCAAGCGGTAGGTGAATTGTAATTTATCACTTTTGCCGATAGGGAAATCGCTCTTTTCACTTCCCCATGAATCACCGAACCCGCACTCTGGAAAAGTAATGCTTTGAAAAACGCGTGTTTCGTTACGCCAGCCGATGAACTAGTAGAGCTCAAGAAGCAGTTGCAAGAGCTAACGTATAAGGGAAAGCACGCTATATTATATATAGTAATCACCTGCCAAAAGGAAAGTCTGACCGATAATAATAATAGGTCTATGCACCGAACAAGCAATATATTAAGTATTCACCTACCAAATGGATAGCTAGTCTGTTGGACTCTGCCACAATATAGAGAGTCACTCTTAGCTAAATGGAAATTTTGCTAGTCTGTTTTGAAGAATCTGTTGGAGATGCTCTTATGCTAAGTATGCTTCTAAAATAATCACTGACAGTGAAGAATTTCCAATTTCCATCGCCGCTGCATACTGGTCAACAACAAGCAGTAATAGTTACGGTGCCTACCCTCACTCCAGTAGTTGACGTGGTGGTGTTGGTTCTGCTTGTAAAACAAGAAAGGAGTTGCACTTCAGGTGTTCTTCGAGGAGAGGAAGAGTACTCCAAATGTTTTCACTGAAACAAGAGGACAAATGATGCGAAGCACAAGCTTATTTCACTGCTGTATTATTGCTGTTCACAACGCAAACGTCGATTTCTTGGCACTAGCTAGAGGAACACAGGACCACATCACATAAATATTACGGACAATGCCTCTGGTTAATGTTCATCAGGCGTTCTGTGTTGGAATTGATCTCGGGCTGGACTCAGCTCAACGGCAGTGTGCATGAAAGGAATCGGGTGCTCGTAGCCTAAAAGAAGGAGGGGGTGAATTAGACAATCTGAAAACTTTAGCCCGAGGCTCCAACTAGTTTGCACATAAATTAAACTAAAAACATACTATTTGAATGTGCAATTACAGTTTAACTAGTGTGAAACCTTCATATCAAAAGAGTCATGCAACCTATAGCCAATCATAACTTGATCTACACTAAGAAACTAATTAAAGGCACACAAGTTGCAAGTACTAAATGCGGAAACGTAAAGAGGGGGTGAGAGGAAGCAAACTCTCAACACGAAGATTTATCCTATGGTATCGGTAGGCACTAAGCCACCCCTAGTCCACGTTGTTGAAGCGCTCTATTGAGAGTGTTGCTTCTAGACACCAAGTTTCTTTCGGAACTCTTCTTAACTTGACACCAATGCTCACCAAGTCACCACAGTCACCTTGGCCTCGGGTTCCACTAAGAAGCTTCTCCACGAAGGATGGGGGTCTCCACATCCCCTGCACAAAGATGTCGACGCTGCTCCACACCAAGCCGGAGCGTTGTTGACATGCCGGCGATCCACCAAGACTCCAAGGATGGCCAGCACACCGAGATACAATTTGGTTCAGTCAAGAACTGGCTCACAAGGCACAACATCTTGCTCTCACACTCAATCTCGAGCTAGCCTAGCACTCACACTCATAAAACATTTGCTAAAGCTAAGGATGTGATCAATTTTCTTTTTGATTGGCTTGGAGATGTTCTTCAAAGTGTATTGGGCCTCCCTGAATTCTAGCAACACCAAAAAGACTGGGGTGAGGCGCTTATATAGGTCACCAACACGGGCAATGCTCCGGTGCTTACTCTGATGGGCATCGGATCAATCGGTGCAGTAAGAAAATGTTCAGACATCCGAACATTGTCTCTGGATGATCCTCTGATGATTGCTCCGATGTTTATCTTTGGGGGCCATTGGAACTCCGGTGACACTTGAATTTCTTTGCTTGACTCAGCAACACACAAAGAATTGCCCGGTACTAGGGTTCTAAACTTCCGGTGATGGGTCATCGGAACTTCCGACGGCCACCGGTTAAACCGGTGCCTCTAATTTCTGTAGAACTCATCCAATTCAGTATGTCTTTGAGTTCTTTCTTCGTGTTTTGCTTTGCTGAGGATTTTTACTTCATCCATGGGACTTAGAAAGATTCACTTGATAAACTCGTTAGTCCCATTGATTGCATTGTCATTTGATCACCAAAAACACTCAAAATGGCCTAAATGGGGCCATATTCATTACAGTCCAACTGGTACCCTATGATGCGCCCTGATCGGGGGGCGCTCAGCCTTTCTCTGGCTGGTGGGCCCCCATCGCCCAGCAATACAATAAACAGAGGTGGGGGTCGGGGGCATGGTACGAGGTTCATTGCACCGCCAGTTTCCCCACCGCCAAAACCCAAGGGCAATCTATAGGGTGTGCTAGAGCGGCGGGAAGCGCCGCCGCCGAGCTTTCTGCATCGCCATGGGTGCCACCGTCGTCAACTCTGTCACCACCACCACGACGCCTCTGCACCGCCCGTCACAACATGAGAGCAGATCTCCACCAAGGAACGTGAGATGGCAGGCAGCTCAAGCTCCACCAGCGAGGGTCATCTCTCTTCTCCCACCTTGTTTTACCTCTTCCTCTCTGTTCTTGCTTTTAGATCTAGGAATTCTTGTAATACAAAATGAAAAGATGAATGGAAACCCACTGGATCTACCCCTAGTTGATCCAAAAGTACTAAAAATGGTATCAAACGCCGATCCAGTGAGTAGATCGAGTTGGGAACAGAAAAGAGAGAAAGGAATTCGATGTGAATCGAACATGAAAGACCCAAACCCTAACCCTAGAAATGAAGAAAGGAGGAGGCGGGAATACCCGAGCCTCGCCGTCGGCACCACCGCTGGCCGTGGCCACGTGGCATAGCACCCCGAGGTGTCGGCTCACCGACGCTCCACTGCCTCCATTCGGGACAGACCCGAGCCGTGTGCTTGAGCAAGCTCCCTCTCGCCATGTGCGAGTGGGATCAGGGTGCCGCTGCCAGGCCGCTCGACGTCGGCGAGCTCCCACACGGGTGAGCATGCGCGCTGGCGAGCGGGCCGCCGCCGACGGCACTGCCTCCTCCGGCAAGAGGGCACCACCATTTCGGTGGTACATAGAAAACGGGGAGGGGGAAATGGACCTGGGGTTTGGTGTGAACCAGCCAGTGGCTGAGTTCTGATCAGACAAAAAGGACAATCAGCCATCAGATTCGATCCGACGACCAGTGGAGTCCAAGCGGCTTCTGGGCCAGTTTTGGCCCAGGCGGGCGGAGAGTTTCCCAGCCTAGGCCCAGGTTGTGGCCTGGGGCGCGTGGTGTGCCGACGCCTACAGTGCGCTAAGATTCGGCTATGCACAGTAAAAGAAATTTAAGTTTTTATTTTTAGAAGCCATTTTGATAAATTTTTTATAGTTTGACTCTCTAATCAATTTGAACCACGTGAAAATTGTTTAGTGAGTAGTTTCTGAACACAGTGTTGCTTCTGAATATGAGTATGTATAACATGTTTCCGCTGCAAATAATAAAGTTGTGCTCTTTTAATTTTAACTCGAACCAATGGGAGAATTTAAAATTTAAGAGCATGCTCAAAGAGATTATGGAGTGAATTATGATATTTTTATATTCTAACCAACGCTGTTAATAGCAATATTGTAATTTTTTATGGTTATTTGTATTATTTCTATTTTTTCCCAACGGTGATGTAGATTTAACGTATTGAACAATTGTACGTTTTATTTTTTGACCAACGTTGGAACTAAGTCATGCAATTGTTGTTATTGTGTTCTCACTTTTCATTGTGATTTCTGGAGGGATATACTTGATGAGCTGCATCAAAGACATCCCGTCCTCAAAGGTGACAAGTATGGTGAATGGAAGAAAAAGATTGATCTAGCCTTCATCTGTGGTGAGGTGAATTTGGTAGTCACCGAACTATATCCCACTAAGCCTGAGGCGCAAGTGCGAAAGGAACATGAGGATGCTGCTGCATGGTGAAACAAAGAGAGGAACTATGCTCCCTTAATGATGTCTTTTGACATACAACATAAAAAGTGGACCAATGCCAACAAGAAGTGTATGGCGTCCACAAAAAAAAACACGATTGAGCCCTCAATTGTGGGCTCAATCGTATGACTCCACCTCAGACTTCCTTGAGAGAATAAAGAGCCAACTCACTGATTCTTCACAGACATATGCAACCCAATTATGTTCCTTCATTACATAGAAACTTGATTAGTATTTCATGTATGGACAAAGATGGTTATGATTGTCATTTTGGAAATGGCAAATGTGATATTTGGTTCAATAATACATGTGCTAGTGTTGCTTTCCTTCATAATGAGCTTTATTTATTGTCACTACGTAAATTATGTATGTGATGCGAATGTGAATGTGTCCTTCAGAGCATGTGAACAAGAAAAGAAAGAGAACTCATGATATATCGTCGAAATTAGGGCACTGTCGTTTAGGTCATATTTCGAGGGGGAGAATAGAAAGACTAGTTAAGAATGAAATTCTTCCTCCACTAGAGTTCTCAGACTTAGAACAATGCGTAGATGCATTAAAGGAAAGTATGTAAAGCAAATAAAAAAGGGTGCCAAACGAAGCACAAGAATTTTAGAGACAATCCACACTGACATTGAGGTCCATTTCTTGTGAAAATCATGGATGGTTATGTATGACTTGTTCATAACATTCACAGATGATCACTCTCGTGTTTTGGCTACATTTATCCAATTAAAGAAAAATCAGAAGTGTTGGATAAATTTAAGATATTCAAAGCTTAGGTTGAAAATCAGCATGACAAAAGAATCAAAATAGTCAGATCTGACCGTGTGTGTGGGGGGGGGGAGGGGGGTAACTACGATCGTCATACCCCATATGGCCAAGTTCTGGACCTTTGCAAGGTTCTTAATGGAAAATGACATAGTTGTCCAGTATTCTACACCTGGAGAGCCTCAGCGGAATGGAGTAGCTGAGAGGCGTAACTATACACTGATGGATATGGTGCGCAGTATGATGAGCTCCACCTTGCCATTGAGTTTATGGATGGAGGCGTTAAAAACCGCCATTTATATCCTCAACAGAGTACCTAGTATGTTGGTGCCCAAAACACCGTATGAGCTATGGACAGGAAGAGTACCTTGACTAAACCACCTACATGTGTGGGGGAGTCCAGCTGAGGTTAAAGTATTTAACTCAAACATTGGGAAGCTAGATCCCAAAATAGTGATCTGCCATTTCGTTGGCTATCCTGAAAGATCGAAAGGTTTTCGTTTCCATTATCCAGATAGATATACAAAGTTTATAGAAATGAGATACATTGTTTTCCTAGAGGATGAAATGATGAGGAGGAGCATGGTAGTTTGAGAAATTGACCATGAGGAGAAGTAGGTGTATATGTGCCTACTCCAATGATTCGGGAACCATTTTTCTCACTACCTGTTGTTGCTGCACTGACAGTCCCTAATATTGTGGTGCCAGCACCTGTTGTGATTCCACCCATGGTAACAATGAGTGAAGATTTGGAACCTGTCCTTCAGGAGCTGAGTGAACCCACTGTTGTACATGAGGAAGAGCTGCACCAGCCCCATATAGAAAACAGTCATGTGTATGGTAGCTGTTAAGTCTATCGGTCATGGACCGTGACGATGAAGCATGCTCTATGCACTAATCTGCGATGGAACAAGAAAAGCCAAAGAATTTAACATTACTACATAAATCTTTTGCTAGGTGGGCATGTTTAATTTTCAGAGACGGTCATAGCAAATGCCTCAAACCAAAGGTCACAAAAATAAGACCTTTTCCGAGGCGGTTGTACGCCCACCTCAGTTAATCGATTAAAAGATAACAAAAATCAGAACCCGTGGATAAGCCCAGCAAGCCCATCCATGAGCCCGCTAAGCCCATCCACAGGCCGCCGCTGGTGCTGGATCAGCCACTCCGTGCCGCCGCTTGCTGGATTCGCCACTCCGTGCCGCCGCTTGCTGGATTCGCCGCTCCATGCCACCACTCGCTAGATCCGCCGCCGTCGTGGCCCACTGTGGGCCGCTGCCTCAGTCCTGCCGCCTTCTGCCTCGCCACCGCCCGCCCACCCGCGCTCATCGCCCCTAAGACCCGAGCCCCACACGCGCAAGCGAGCGCAGCGGTTGCGGACTTGTGGCTGCAGGAAGGCCCGCACCGCGTATGGGCTAGCCGGGCAAGCTTCCGCTACCTGCCGCGCGCGGTGCACCGCCGAGCAGCACAGGCCGTTCCGTATGGGCTCCACCAAGCTGCGCAGCCTGGCCGGCCAGATCCGCTCCGCCCACGTCTGCGTCACCCTGGCCGCCGAGGGGAGAGGGGCGCCGTAGGGAAGAGGGAGGAGGGAGAGACATGCCGCAGCCCAAAGGTATAGAGAGAGAGAGAGAGAATGGTGCGGGATGGGGAATGTGGGAGGAAGAGAGTGGATCAAGTGAGTTAGGGTTAAGGGTTTTGCTGTATGGTCATATGTAGTAGTGGGCTATGGGTTGGGCCTGATTTTTTGAGGCAGACGCCTTATACTTATCCGCCTTCGTAAATGATTAAGCGAGAACTGCCTCGGTTAAGAAAATGATCGCCTCAGTTAATGCCTGGCGGTTGAAATTCCTGTCCGCCTCTGAGGTGTTAGGAAAAAGGTCGCGGTAAATCATTTTTTGCAGTAGTGGAAGACAAAGTATAAGGTTGAAAGGATAAGAAGAGATCAAGGTCAAGAATGTTGGAATTGATCTCAGGCTGGACTCAGCCCAACGGCAGAGTCCAACTCGAACCCCCTCACGCACCCTTATTGGGGGCGCTCGGCCTTTCTCTAGTTGGTGGGTCCCCGTCGCCAGTGCTACAATAAATATAGGTGGGGGCCGGGGCGCACAGTACGAGGTTCACCACGCCGCCAGTTTCCTTGCCGACAAAACCCTAGGCCGATCTAGAGGGTGCGCTGGAGTGGCAGGAAGCGGCGCTGCCGTTGAGCTTTCTGCACCGCCGCTGGTGCCACCATCCTCAACTCCGCGCCACCACCGCGACGCCTCTGCACCGCCCGTCACTGCTCGAGAGCAGATCTCCACAAAAGAACCCGAAATGGCAGGCAGCTCGAGCTCCACCGGCGATGGTCATCTCTCTTCTCCCTTCCTGATTTCCCTGTTCCTCTCTGTTCTTGCTTTTAGATCTAGGACTTCTTCTAATACCGAATAAAAAGCTGAGTGGAAACCCACTGGATCTACCCCTAGTTGATCCAAAAGTACTAACATTCTGATCAGCGTCAGTGATCAGGTCACTCATCTGCAAATATTTAGCAACGCTATCATTGCGTTCACTGCAACCTCAGATCACAGGATATTGTTCTTTAGCATGCTGAGTTTCATGGGAATTCCGAAGTCAAAGTAAATACCTCTGTGAATGTATAAGAGGGAAATGCACGGAACGGGTTATGAATAATGTTTGCTTGCACTACAAGCCTTCTCACACAAAACTGAATTGTGTAATGGGTCGAGTCAAACTTCAAATATGAGTTTAGTATTTGTACATCGCCATCCAAACATTGGTTGCAAGGGCTATCTCTATCTGTCTGCACGCGTTAGGATCAGTACACGGGTGATCGTTTCGACACTAGTACATATGAAACTCTATATTTACCGTCCCTCCCTGCCTCCCTTCCTCCCCAAGAGCAAGGATAGCACAGGAACTCATCAATCCTCAAGGTTCAGTCCTTCACAGTAGAACATTGAGAAATGGCCGGCCGAAGCAACAACAGCCTGAAGCTACTAGGCATGTTCGCGAGCCCGTTCGCTCTGCGTGTGAAGCTTGCGCTGAGCTTCAAAGGCTTGAGCTACGAGTACCTCGAGGAGAAGGACCTCCACCGCAACAAGAGCGAGCTCCTCCTCAAGTCCAACCCCGTGCACAAGAAGGTGCCCGTGCTCATCCACGACGGCAAGCCGGTGTGCGAGTCCATGATCATCGTTCAGTACCTCGACGAGGCGTTCGCCGGCGTCGGCCCCTCCCTCCTCCCTTCCGACCCCCATGAACGCGCCATTGCTCGTTTCAGGGCCGCCTACATTGACGAGAAGGTACATAGTGGATCACCACTTGAAACAATAATCAAGGTAATCGCAGATTCCAATTCTTACTGACTGATTTGCTATATGCATCGATGTGTCTGAATGTTGGTGTGCAGCTCTTCAGTTCGTGGATGATGGTGTTCAGAGGTAAGACGGACGAGGAGAAGGCGGAGGGGACGAGACAGTCGTTTGCCGTGGCGGCGACCCTGGAGGGAGCCCTGCGGGAGTGCTCCCAGGGGAAGCCCTTCTTCGGCGGGGACAGCGTCGGGTACGTCGACGTCGCGCTTGGAGGATTCGTCGCCTGGGTGCACGCCATCGAGAAGCTGTATGGACTGAAGGTGTTCGACGCTGCCCAGACCCCGCTCTTGGCGGCGTGGCTCGAGCGCTTCGGCGCGCTGGATGCAGCCAAGGCGGTCATGCCGGACATTGAGAAGCTAGTCGAGCTCGCCAGGATGACGAGGCAAGCTCAAGCAGCGGCTGCGGCCGCGGCGCAAGGCAATTAGTTGAAGCGGTTGAAGACACTTTGGGTTTAGTTTGGCGTGCAAAATAAACAGAGTTGGATGCTTTACTGCGCATGGTTTGTTATTTTTGTTCCCTGCAGTTGATTCGTCTTCGTGTTGTGCTTGATGTATCATTGGTGCATAATCCTTGTTGAATTTGCAGGTGATCTATCAAGTGCCTGTTTGTGCAATCTTGTACTATTATTAATTAACAGTCTTTTAGGCCTCCACGTTAATTCTCACAAGACATGCTAGAGAAAAAGATAAACCTTAAAATTCTCATGAAAACAGAAATCTGGTACTTCTAATCAGGATAGCAATTGGATCTATTATATTTTTTAAATAATTAGCGATGGGAACACCTATTTTCATGTTGAGCACCGCTCAAACTAAGGATTCAATTTAACACTTATCAAACACATAGAGATTTATGATGGAAAAAGGTAATAAAACTAGAAATGTGCTAAAGCTTTTTTAGAATACGAAAATTGCTTCGGACATCTGCGACCCAATTAGTAACTAAAGCTATCACGGTCCAACAAAGAAGAGCTCTGTTACAATGATCTATTATCTTATTATTTGGTCAACAAACGGAGCCTCTACGTTTGCTCTCAAGGCCTAGAAATTCTCACGTTAATCAGAGAAAAAAAATTAAAATTACCCACCACTGCCATTACAAAAAAATTAGCCTAAAATACCCATACACATATTTATAAATTACCCACCAATGCCATTAAAATATATTTATATTTATAAATATAAATGTATCCATCATTTTGCATATCAAGCTACATATCGTGCATACCTATAGGATACTAGCTACACGAACAATTAACATATTTTACCACACATTTATCTTATTATATTACCAAAATCCAAATGCACCTTCATGATTATATTACTATTAGTCAAAATAAACAAGATAATTCTAAGCTTTGCAATATATTAGTCTACCACCCTCCAAAGTTTGTTGCAATATGAACACAGATTGCTAAAATTCTGAATGGAATCTTGTGCTCTGCACTATGGAGATTTGTTGGCTTCCAAAAAGCAAGAAACTTGGATCGATTGTTTCCCAATAGAAACTAAGCCAGGGAGGCATGACGCATGCAACAGACGACATAATTAAACATAGTAGCAACAGACGACCAAAAGTACCAATGCCATTAAAATATATTTATATTTATAAATATAAATTTATCCATCGGTTTTCATATCAAGCTACATATCGTGCATACCTATAGGATACTAGCTACACAAATAATTAACATGTTTTACCATACATATATCTTATTATATTACCAAAATCCAAATGCACCTTCACGATTATATTACTATTAGTCAAAATAAACAAGATAATTCTAGGCTTTGCACTATATTAGACTACCACCCTCCAAAGCCTTGTTGCAACATGAACATAGATTGCTAAAATTCTGAATGGAATCTTATGCTCTGCACTATGGAGATTTATTGGCTTCCAAAAAAGCAAGAAATTTGGATCGATTGTTGCCCAATGGAAACTAAGCCAGAGGCATGACGCATACAACAGACGACAGAATTAAACATAGTAGCAACAGGCGATCAAAAGTATCATAAAGTAGAGAAGCTAGCAATAGAACAACTGAGCAATGGACAGCATTACTGCAAAGAGCTGGCATATAAGAATTATGTTACTACTACTCCAATGAATGGTAGTAGCTAAGACCGAGGAGATAGTCAGTCATGACAGGATTAGGGCTGTGCGCTTGCCATGCGACCACATCACTGACAAAGAAGGATGTAAGCAAAAGAAGGCACCACTGCATTAGCAACAGAGAAGCACTCATAATTACTGAAGCAAGTAGTATGTGATGAGAAAGATTTAAGTTTATAAATAATAATTAGATAAAAAATGTAAGATATATTTAGAATATCAATACTAGCCGCACAAATGCGCGGATGACCTCACTAGTTGTGAAGTACCAGAGGGTATTTTTAGGTACTTTTCCCTTAGAATTTTTGTTGAACATTGATCTATAGAAAAGTAAATTAAATTAGTATTCGGTCCCACATTCTTCTATTTGGTCCCATATTTTTGTACCACCAGATTCTTTAGTCTAGATACTTTTAGGTACTTTCTATCTAGTCTAGATACTTTTAGGTACTTTCTACCTTGACCACCGACGATTCTATCAGATGGACGGCTCTCATTTTTTCAATCATTGTAAAAATTCTCAACAAAAGATAAGTCATATCTATATGATACTATATTAGAATATTTGAAAAGTGAGGGAAAGCGAAAGGTAAATAACTTAGATTATTAGCTATAAGTCCAATCTATTTTTATACTAGGGAAGATGTACGTGCCACGGGCACGTATTTAATTTTTCTTCCATCAAGCAATGATGTTATTTATTTTTTTTCTAAAAATAATACACATCTTTTTTTCCTTCCATATAATAATGATGTCAATTAATTTCATTCCAAAACCATCAAGCAATTATTTTTCTTCTAAATAATACACGTCTTTCTTTTCCTTCCATAAATAATGATGTCAATTATTGTCCTTCCAAAAGAAAAAATGACGTGAATTATGGGGCCAATGTATGTGCAAAGGAAAGTATGTGTATGCTAAAGGAAAGTAATATGTATGTGGGTACAAGAAATGGGTATAGGAAATTGCTGGTGTAAAAAATAATAGGATTTTGGTGGAAAACATGGACGAAACCAATGTCCCCCTCCATTTCATCAAGCTTTTTGGCATGACAAGTGGGGCCTTTGTGAGGGGTACGGTGGGCCTAATCTTAGTGAGAAATATTTTCAATTGTTTTAACTTTTATAGTATAGATCAATTTCTAAACGGCCCACTAGTGCCGGACGCCCAACGGGAAAACTTTCCATTGAACGCTCCATTGGTCCATCGTAAAATCAACTAATAACATTTGCAACATAGACAATCATCGCCGTTTGCAACATCAAAAAATATGTTGAAAAAAGTTATTAGTCATCCGTTGATGATGAGGAAAAAACTTGCCACAACTACTCTTTCATATTGTATGGAACATTCAAATCTCTCATTGAAGATGCAATATATTGATAAAACACTTACAACATTTGTGTAAAACATATGCAACATCGCCACATCTTGACCTACTTTTACAACATCTACATAAGCACTTGCAACATTCTTTTCGAAATATCTGAAAACACTAGAAACATACGATTACAACATACACCAAACCTAGCAAAAGAGGAGCATTGCACGGTAGTGGAGGAGGAGAAGGATGGCGAGCAAGGGAGCTCGATGCCAGGGGATGCGCGTCCTTGCGCGCATCTATGGCCTGCAACCGCCGCAGTCGTGCCTGCCCCCCGAGTCCGCACTACCGGGTAGCTGTTCCCGCGCGCCCATGCGCCGCCGCAGCATCTGGTCCCGCTCGCGCACATTGCTTCCTCTTGGTGCAGGCCATGCCGCTCCTGCTCGCGGGCCTCCTTGTCCTGCTCATGCACCGCCGCGCCAGCAAGCCTTTGCGACAACAGCTTCTCCACCTCCAGCCGCACCCCGGCGCCGCGTACGCAGCCTCTTTAGCCTCAATGGAGGAGCTCGAGGGCGGCGGAGGAGCTCGAAGGCGGCGGATCTGATGGAGGAGCGGTGGAGGAGGATGCTGTGGTGGGTGAGGTGGCGCCGCCAGGATGGGGGAAGGAGTTGCTAGGGTAAAGGAGGAGGATGCCGGGATGTGCGAGGAAGCAAGGCATGCAATGGAGGGGGTGAGGGCGAGAGGCAGTGGATGAGTGGATAGGGGCGTCCGATGGATCGGATGATCTATCCCAAACATTACCGATTTCTAAAACTTATGCCTCTCAAAATTATTAACCCATGCCGGAGTGCAGGTTGATAGACTAAAATACAAAATTTTCAACAATTTTACCACTGTATCATGATGACATAGCCAAATCATAAACTTTACTTGCATAATAAGTACTCACTCTAATATCTCTGCCATTATTAGTAAAGTGAATAAAGTTTGGTGTGCAAAATAAACAAAGTTGGATTAGTTATTGCACATAGTTTTTTTTCTACCAAGGTGATTCTTATCTGTTCAAGATGTGTTTATGTATCATGTGTGTATGATTCTTGTTGAAGTTGCAGGTGCTGTATCAAGTGCTAATCTGTCCAAGATGCACCAATGCTGAATGATCGGAATGACGACTAGAGGGAAGTGAAAAGAAGCTTTTAAAAATACCCGACAAGAACTATGGCCTATATCCTAAAATCAACCCAATGACCCTCCCTTCTAGCAAGATCAAGAATATGTAGCTATGGAAGAGCTACTAGACATGGAATCAAGCTAGGATGTAATCTCAAGAAAAATGGAAGCAAACATGGAAAGGTTTGAGACAAAGCACCGAAGGATCAACGAAATCCCGGCCCAGCTGGACCAATACCAGCTCAGCCGGTACGTGAGTAGAAGGTCATTTCTGGCTTAGCCGTTATAGGAATAGAAAGCTTTTACCGGCTGATGGTCCGGCTGACCAGCAAAATACCAGCTCAGCTAGTTTGGGACCAGAAAGGTTTTTCCAGCACATGGTCCGGCTAGCAAAATACCGGCTTAATTGGTATCCCAGAAAAACAACTCGTAAAGAAAGATCCAAACTCCAAAAGTGGATCAAATGAACTCCAAAACTCACAAAATTTGAGCCATAGCTTTACATCATCTTGGTGAGTATTTACCCCAAAAGATCTCCTCGAAAGGTTAAGCCTTCACCTTGGATTTCGTGAATCTTGGAAAGGGTAAGAGAAAAGATGAGGAACTCAAGAACAACGTCAGCACCCTAACATGTGAAATCCGACCCAACATCATCCAAATCTAAATATCTTTGAACTACAACTTCTCTACGCTATGGTGAATCCTTACATAAAATATCTACAAAAGGATCGAGATATCACCTTCAATTTTGCGGATTTAGTTGAGAACACAAGAAAGGGCGCTTTTGGGGAAATCTCAAAATTCGAGGTGCTCGTGTATGGATTTGGATGGGGATCACCCTAGATGTTCTTGCACATGTCCTAGCACCAATTTACCTCAAGGTAAACACCCAAAATTGCTGCCAATCGTGATGAATGAAAATTCACCCAAAAATGGAGAAAAATAAAAATGCTCGGGATGATAAGATGAACACGAGATTGATGCTTGAATCACTTCCCGTGGTCCGATTACAAGCCACTTATAGCCTAATCAAAATATTGGATGGCAAAAAGCCACTCCTCTCTTTCCCTTTCAAACTCTAACCCAAACTGTCCCACAAGACCCTTTACTTGAACAACTTAATTGGTTTTTCACATCTGTCAATTGGACTCTGGACTGTCCCAATTCTTTAGTCTTGCCTCTAGCTAAAATCACCTCATATCATATACCTTGTAAACTGTTGATTGGTACCAGTATACCTAAAGCAAATATCTTCATATTTGAGAAATTTTGGCCACAACATCAAGGTTTCATGGAGGTTGTGCAGAGTAGTTGGGAGAAGGAGCTCAGAAACACCAAAGATGCAGCAAATATCTTAGCAGGCAGACTAAAGAACACAAGATATAGCTTGAAGAACTGGAGCAAGCACCTTTCTAATCTTACTGCTCTAATTAAATTGTGCAATGAGGTGATTTTCTTCCTGGATTCTGTTGAGGATTGCAGACCTATGCATGTTATAGAATGGAACTTGAGAGTTATAGTTAAAAAAACAGTTATAAACTTTGCTCAAATGCAAGAATATTTACTGGAGAAAAAGATTCACCCTGAACAAAGTTAAGTTTGGTGATGAATGCACCAAGTTCTTTCACGCAATGGCCACTGTTTCTTTCAGAAGGAACACAATCACTCAGATTAAAGGCTCTAATGGAAACTTTGTGTTGGATCATGATGGCAAGGCTGCCCTTCTTCATGCTGCCTACAAGAACCGTATGGGCATTCCTATGCAACACACCATGCAGTTTGACCTATCTAGATTAATCTTGCCCTCATCTTTGCTTGAGTACTTGACTGCTCCTTTTCTACATGAGGAAATTGATCAAATTGTTAAGCTAATGCCCCCTGACAAAGCCCCTGGCCCTTATGGTTTCAATGGTCTCTTTATGAAAAAAGTGTTGGAATATGATCAAAGAGGATTTCTATAAGCTCTGTCATGAGTTCTTTGAGGGCACTGTAAATCTGGAGAGTATCAATTCCTCCTTTATCACTCTCATCCCAAAAGTCAACAATCCATGATTTTAGGCCAATCTCTTTGTTAAACTGCAGCATTAAGTTGTTGACTAAAATATTAGCTGAAAGATTGCAGAAAGTCATCCTTCAGATTTTGCATAAGAATCAATATGGCTTTATCAAATGTAGAACAATCCAAGACTGCATTGCATGGTGTTTTGAATTTATACATCAATGCCAACAAAGCAAGAGGGAAATCATCATTCTCAAACTTGATTTTGCCAAGGCTTTTGATACTGTGGAGCACACTGCAATCATGCAAGTGATGAGACATTTTGGCTTCCCAAATAGATGGCTACACTGAATGAGTCTTATTTTCTTCTCTGGTTTCTCTTTCATTCTTCTTAATGGTGTGCCTGGCAAACAATTCAAATGTAAGAGGGGAGTTAGACAAGGAGACCCTCTATCTCCTCTTCTCTTTGTCTTAGCTGCTGAACTCCTGCAATACATCATCAATGATGCACTTCAGAATGGCTCCTTATCTATGCCAATCCCACATGCAAGCCAAGATTTTCCTGTGGTTCAATATGCAGATGATACTATCTTAATTATGCAGGCTGATATTGCACAAGTGTTGCATCTGAAGAATCTGCTTGCTTTGTTCTCACAATCCACTGGCCTAATGGTAAATTATCAGAAATCCTCCATGATCCCTATAAATGTTTCCCCTGGCAAAATGCAAGATCTTGCTGCTGTTTTTGGCTGTCAGGTTGCTTCCATGCCTTTTACTTACTTGGGTCTTTCAATGGGTACCACCAAGCCAAGAATGGAGGACTTATCACCCTTGATGGATAGAGTTGAAAGAAGACCGACAGCTTGCTCAACCTTTCTTAGCTACACTGGCAGATTGCAAATGATAAATTCAGTTCTCTCTCTCGCAGTAACTTATGCTATGTGTTCCATCAAACTACCTGCTGGTGTCATTGATAATATAGATCATATTAGGAAACAATGCCTTTGGAGAGGCAATGATGCAATGAAAAAAGGAGGTAATTTGGCAGCTTGGTCATTAGTTCAGAAACCCAAAGATAAAGGTGGTCTTGGGATCTTAAATCTCAAGCTTCAGAATGACAACCTTCTCTTAAAGCAGCTGAACAAATTTTACAGCAAAAGGGATATCCCATGGGTTCAACTCATTTTGCACAAATACTATAGGGATAAAGTTCCTCACGAATTTCCTGAAGTTGGATCTTTCTGGTGGAAAGATGTGCTTCGACTGAATGTCTTGTTTAGGGGTGTTGCTAGATGTACAATTGGGGATGGTTCAACAGTCTCTTCCCGGGGTGATATCTGGTCCTCGGAAATTCTTGCATTGAAGTTTCCAGTTCTATACTCCTTTGCCAAAAACAAAGACATCTCAGTCAAGCAGCTCCTGCAGGCCATAGACTTAGACTCTATTTTTCAGCTGTCTCTCACCTTACATGCTTATGATGAAATGTTGAATCTTCAGAAATACCTTAACATTATACCCTATAATCCTGGCTTGGATGATCAATGGATTTTCATTTGGGGAAATCCGAGTTACACTTCGAGCAGATATTACAGGATGGTTTTCCAGAATTTTCAGGCCCACGGTATCTTCAAGAAGATTTGGAAATCAAAGTGCACTCCTATACTGAAGTTCTTTGCCTGGCTTATTTTTGTGGATAGACTCAACACAAGGAATATGCTAGCTCGTCGTCATTTTAATGTCCAACCAAACACTTTTTGTGTTATGTGTACCGGCATGGAAGAGGAAGACATCACTCATCTATTTTTTTATTGTCCTTTTGCTTCTGCCTGCTGGAGCAAGCTAGGTTTTCACTGGTCAGCTCATCTTGACCCCGGTGATAAGGTTTTGGACTTGATCAGTCAACAGCAGATGCCGTTTATTATGGATATTTTCATAATGGCTGCTTGAGAGATTTGGAAGCTACACAATGCCAAAATTTTTGATAATGGCACTCCTTCAATTCGTCTTTGGCTTAAGAATTTTAAGTGTTTAGTAAAGCTCCAGCTCATGAGAGTTACAGAAGATCTCCACACCCCATCCTAGAATGGCTAGAGTCGATCATGTAACTAAGTTGTTTTTCTTTCTCTCTTTTTGTTCTCCCCTGTTGTAAGTGTGCCTCCTGCTTGTACATAACTCTCTTTCTTTTAATTTGAGCGCTGTGGGGAACTCCTCCACAGTTTTATGGTAAAAAAAACTGTCCCACAAACAAATGAGAGGACCTCACCAAAAGAGATGGCTGCCCAAACAGCCCCTCCACGTATATATAAACACTAGCCAAAAGATCAAAACGCCTATGAAGTATACAACCCAAATACCCCTCAGGGGTAAAACCGTCGAAGTTTTTCTTAGAGCATGCCTTCACGACTTTGCTTCGCCTCGATGCAAGCTTTGCGATGATGCCACATGCCCTTCATCACCGCCATTCGACCGCACCGTACGACCTTCCGGTTTTGAGGCCCAAACCGGTTAACCTACCTGCTCTGATATCGATGTGTGTTTGTCCTCTGCCAAGCTTGATGTCTTCAAGTCTTTGCGCTCCCGCTGCACAGGCAGCTTACTCGAGCTTGCCATCGCCTTCCTCATTGACTTGATCAACGCCGTCTTCATCACCATCTGACCCTCCATGTACTCTTGCTCTGATCGTACACCATGTGGGTCACTCATGACTCCACCCGAACTCCTCGGATCCCATGGCTCCAAATAAAGCTGGAACTCACCCTTCACCATGTCGACCATCATGTCACATCCTGCACCTATGCAACATGAGCCAAGAGATGCATTTAATCCACTAGACATTGTCAATCACTCATAATCCAAGGGTGACCACCATTGGTGCTCAAATGCACATGCAAATAATCCGCTTTACTTGCCTAAGTACTCACCATAATCACACACAAATACATGCCAAAATTAGGATATAGATCATATGGTCTAAATTTGACTTGTAATAATATCTAAATAAAAAATTATATTATGACAGTATTTTTATAATTAATCTGTTAACATCAGTCTTACCTTGTCAATCTATTAAGTTATTTATATTTGGAACATAATTACAAACATATATGATTGTCCACCCTAACAACTAATTGTCCCTGTTGATGCAAGTATTTGTACAAATATGGTCAAAGTTTGAATAACATGGTCAACAGCGACTATTATTTCAAACTGGTTTCCGATCCCTTGGTAAATGGTTCTACTTAATCCCTTGATTATATCCTTCCAATGTTAAACATACCCATGTGCGGTTGCACTACTTTATATTGTATGATTCAACCAGCATTGATGATTCCATGCCTCTTCTTCCTAAAAAAGTGTTAGTAAAAAATTAAAGAGGACAACACCACAACCAAGGCGCACCACCATATACACACTAACCCTCCGACCCCTCGTTCCTACCAAGAGCCAGCGAAAACGCTAGCAAAAAAAAGGTTCGAAAGCTCTACTGCTCTACGCAGAAAGCTGAAATGGCCGGAGAAAATGAGCTGAAGCTGCTCAGCATGTGGGCGAGCCCGTTCGTCCTGCGAGCGAGACTTGCGCTCAGCTTCAAAGGCCTGAGGTACGAGTACGTCGAGGAGGAGATCTTCGGAAACAAGAGCGAGCTCCTTCTCAAGTCCAACCCGGTCCACAAGAAGGTAACCGTTCTCCTACACAACGGGAAGCCCATCTGCGAGTCACAGATCATCGTGCAGTACATCGACGAGGTCTATGGCGCTGCAGGCCCTTCCCTCCTCCCCACCGACCCCTACGACCGTGCCGTGGCTCGCTTTTGGGCTGCCTACATCGACGATAAGGTACATGCCACCATGTAAAAATCTCTTGTTTCGTGTATCAATGCATTTTGTACTCTAATAAGTACTTATTTCAAGAGAGAAGGAAACGAGAAAAAGAAAGATTTTGGTGATTTTGGTGTGTGTGATTTGTGCATTTGCAGCTGTTCAGCTCATTCATGATGATGATCATGGGCAAGACGGAGGAGGAAAAGGCAGAGGGGAGGAAGCAGCTGTTTGCCGCGGCAGGGACCTTGGAGGGAGCACTGAAGGATTGCTCTAAGGGAAAACCCTTCTTCGGCGGCGACAGCGTTGGCTTCGTCGACGTAGCGCTGGGAGGCTTCGTGGCTTGGGTGCTCGCGAGGGACAGGTTGTCTGGCTTGAAGCATTTTGACGCCGATAGGACCCCGCTCCTGGCGGTGTGGCTGGAGCGCTTCAGCTCACTGGACGAGACCAAGACAGTCATGCCGGACGTGGAGAAGCTGGTCGAGCTCTCCAAGAGGAGGCAAGCCCAAGCTGATGCGGTTGCCGCCGTGGTGCAAGGTTATCGCAGTGGCTGAAGATCATTTGAGCATTAGCTTCGACTCAGCTATGCTGTTAGTTACATACTCTCAGAATGAAAGAACAGATCTTTTTTTAGAAAAAAATGAAAGAACATTTCTGATGTTACCTTTCTGGCATGCAGAATAAACAAAGGTTGATCTCGGCATCGGATTAGAATAAAGCTTTGCCAAAGTGAATTGTTCTGTTTCCTATCAGTGCTGGGTTTAGCAATAAGCGATCTCGTTGGCATTTCATCGATATGTGCCCTTTTCTCATTGCACATCCAACCGTGTCTCCAAATCTGAGGAGTTTTTTTTTCTTCTTTCTTTTTATTTTTTGCAAGAAGAGGAGAAGACAGTTTTTTATTTTTATTTCTTTATGACCCTTGCTCCTAAGTTACTATATCTTCGAGCGAACATGGTGGTGGCACAACTAGCCCATGGTGTGAGATGAGTCGACGTCACTGTTTTGTACCATCCGCGAACCTTTCGTAGAAATACAGTAGAGTTGATTTAGTCAAATGACTTGTGTGGCACTTCATGCAAGCTTACAAAGAAATGAGTCGACAATGACAGTGTCTTGGTCTCTCGGAGCCGGTTGGGATAATGATCATGCTTTCCTTCATTTCTTGGATTCATATCCACGTAAACGATCTGTAGATAGATCCAATGTCGTATTGTGCAAACTGAGAAAAACCAAATGAGAAAAATGAATTCATGTGACGTGCAAGCAACCGCTCAAGTCAAACAAAAGAGTCGTCCTCTGTCATCTCAGTCGAGGATGCTCTGCTTTTGTAGTCATTTGGTCCTAACTCTGTATACCAGTGACCAGTCCGCGTTTCCCCTCCTCGAGCACTAACAATTTAACAGAAACACAAGCCAAAATCTTAGCAGAGACCTTAAGGCACCAGCAATGGCTGGAGGAGGTGAGATGACGCTGCTAGGCTTTTGGGGGAGCCCGTTCGTTCTGCGAGTGAGACTTTGATGAGAGCACGACACCTTCGGATACGACCATTCATTATAAGGTGAGCTTATTCCAAATAAATTTGTTCTCTGGATTTGAGAATAAATTACTACCTAATAATTTAATTATTGTTAGAAACTATGGAGATGATGAAGAGGACGCTGGGGAGGAGTTTGGAGGCGTGGTGGACCAGCAAGGACAGCCAAGCCGAGTTGGAGACCCAATCCAAGTCGAGTTCAAGTCTGCTTCGGAGTCCAGGAGCAGCCCGCACTAAAATCAACGCCCAGGCCGCATACGGAGTCCGTTTGGGATGCTCTTTATATGGATGGAAATATAATTTCAAGAAGCTTCCAATGGCACTGGTTTTAGGCCCAAATACATTCGGAGTCGACGGCAATCGTCGAAACAAGTGAATATCCAGAATCTGTCAAGTTGTTGCAACACCGTCTTTTGAGCTGTTGGCCCGTGCCCCTTGGCCTCCACCAGCAACTCTAGGGCATTCCTTAGGATATAAACTCGGTAGCCACCGCCTTTTAGACGAGGGTTTTGTTTAGTCTTGAGTTTTTCTTTGAGGAACAGACATTGCATCGTTGTATCTGTGGCGACAAGTCCTTATACATTGATCCAGGGCCCCGCTCTTGATCTCCTCCACTGTGTCGATTAGTCCTTTGGAATCGAGTTCTTGAACCCTTCTTTGATTCGCTTCATCCATATTTGCAATATCAAATTGTGTTGTTTACATCTTCTTGCTTGTGTCCTTCGATTCGCTTGTAGGAAAAGCCTTCTTGGCGAGGTCAATCAAGTTGTGCTTGGTTGATAACCATCGGAGCAGTGGTGTAACGGTTGCTTGACTTCGAATCATGCTGATTTGAAGCCGGATCGCCAACATCACACACTCCACCAATCGAATTTATCTCTACCTCTCGGAAGATTGGGCCGCGTCTTCATCAGACTTGCTCTCAGCTTCAAGGGTCTCAGCTACTAGTACGTCGAGGAGGACCTCAAGAATAAGAGCGAGCTCCTCCTCAAGTCCAACCCGGTGCACAAGAAGGTGCCCGTGCTCATCCACAATGGCAATCCCATCTGCGAGACCTAGATCATCCTGCAGTACCTCGACGAGGTTTATGGCAGCAACGGTCCCTCCCTCCTCCCTGCGGACCCGTACGGCCATGCCATGGCTCGCTTCTGGGCTGCTTACATTGACGACAAGGTACAAAATCATCGAGTAAAATCCCATGTCCTGTGTTTTCTTTTAGAGGAAAGCGAGTAATATGTAGTCATGACATGTGCAAGGGCAGCTGCTGAGCTCGTTTCTGACGACGAGCACTGGGAAGACGGACGAGGAAAGGGCCGAGGGGAGGAGGCAATCGTCTGCCGCTGCGGAGGTCCTCGAGGAGGCACTCAAGGAGTACTCCAAGGGGAGACTATTCTTCGGAGGCGATAGCGTCGGCTACGTCGACATCGTTCTCGGAGGCTTCATCCCATGGCTGCGCCTGATCGATCGCTCAACGGGCTCGAAGCAGTTCGATGCCGGCATGACTCCGCTCCTGGCAGCGTGGTTGGAGCACTTCGGCTCGTTGGACGCGGCCAAAGCCGTCATGCCGGACTTGGAGAGGCTGGTTGCTGAAAGTGATCGGGTGCTCTAGCCTAAGAGAGGGAGGGGGCAAATTAGGCACTATTAAAATCTTAACATATAGCTCCAACTAGTTTGCACAAAACTTAAACTAGATCAAGCTATCTAGATGTGCAACTATGGTTCACCTTAGTGTGAAACCCTCATCCCAAAAGAGTTTTGCAACCTATAGCCAATCCTAGCAAGATACTACACTAAGAAAGTAAAGGCACACAAGTTGCAATATGAAATGCGGAAGCTTAATGGGAGGGATGAGAGAAAGCGAACTCTCGACACGAGGATTTATCCCGTGGTTCGGATTGCCACAAATGCGCCCCTATGTCCACGTTGTTGAAGCACTCATGAAGACTATCGCTTCCCGGCAATCAAGTCTCTTCCGTGAACACAATCACGGCCACCTTGATCCCGATCTTCACTAAGGGAGATTGCCCACGAAGGAGGGGTCTCCGTCCCCCGCACAATGTCGTCGACGCCGCTCCACACCAAGTCGGAGGGTCGTTGACTTGCCGGCGAGCCACCAATTGCTCCAAGGGGCCGGCGCACTATAATACAAGTGTGGTTCACTCTAGAACCAGCCACAAGGATCTCAACCTTGCTTGTTCACTCACTCAAGAGCTAGTCTAGCACTCACACTTTACAAAGCTAGTGCTAAAACCTAAGGATATGATCAATGAGCTCTTGTATGGCTTGGAGGTGTTCTTGGGTGTGTATGAGATGTCTTGGGACTCCAGCAAGCTTCAAATGGCCGGGGTGTGGCGTATATATAGGCCACAAACTCTTGTAGCCATTTCTCCAATGGTCAGCAGAAAACAGCATACCATCGGAAGAACCGATGCCTCTGGTGGGGCGGCGTCGGTTCAACTGGTCAGTCTCAGACCTGAAGTAGCCGTTGAGCTTCTGACGCACTGTATGCGACACCACCAGTTTAACCGATGACTGTGTGTCGGTTAAACCGGTCACTCACAGCACTCAACTAGCCGTTGGCCTCTTTCTCTCCTGCTGACGTCATTACACCGGTGCTATGCTTCGATGGACCACCGGTTCAACTGGTGCTGTAGACTTGGCTCCTGCGTGCTTGACATCGTCTCTGGAACATAGTACATCCAATGCACCGATGCCTAACTTGACGCCGTCGGTTCAACCGGTGACTTGGCTATCTTGACTTGGTCTTTGCTTGATCTCCATTTGGTGCTCAGATTTGCACCGATGCCAAGGCGTCGGAACTTCCGACAACCATCGGATGCACCGATGCTACATACATCGGTTCTTCCGGTGCTCCTGTTTCTGCAGAACTCATTTAATTCAGCGTTTCTTTGAGTTCTTTCTTCGTGTATTGCTTTATATGACCTTTTTACTTCATCCCTGGGATCTAGAAATGTTCACTTAATAAAACCATTAGTCTCATTGATTGCGTTGTCATACGATCACCAAAATCACTCGAAATGGCATAAATGGTGCCATGTTCGTTACAATCTCCCCCTTTTTGGTGATTGATGACAACACAATCAAAGCAAGCATAAAATTTGGAAGAATTGACAAATTGAACCACTTACACTTGCTTGGATGCTTACCATCATCCAATGACGGTTTGGCCTCCCCCTAAAACCATGATCCCTCTTTGTTCCTGCCTCTATTTTCTACTCTTCTCTCATATGTTGACTTGATCCAGTCGGCATTTTCCCCCTTTGGAAAATACTTTTCGTTCTTGGGAACATCTCTCCCCCTTTGTTGGGAACATGCCTTGCTTTGATCCACATTTCTCCCCCTTTGGAATCAAATCACCTAAAAAGTCTTGCACCTAAAAGGTCTTACAAAACAATATAGCTCAAGAGAAGATTAGTAGCCTAGAGAGTTAGTTCCATGACTTATGATCTAATTGTATGATATCAATGAAGATACCAATTGAAAATTTACTATGGTGGATCACCAAATCACGAAACTAGCATGACATGAGCTAAACTTTCCACAAGTGTGTATACAACATGATAATGTGAAAATCAAGTGTACAATTAAAAGATTCAACAAGAAAGCTTAGATCATATCATGCACGAAGATAGCTCTAAAAAAATAAGAAATTGACAATTATACCAATTGAATGAGTTTAGAACATTGCATACCTCCGGGGGTTACTTTGTTTACCTTGCATGTACCAATTGAAAGTGACTTGCAATCAATTGAAAGTCTTTAAACAAAGAGCACTTGGTACACCAAAGTTAAGCAAATGTATGAGCAAATAGCCTAAAAACTTAGATATGAGCATTTAAGTTCTAAGGAGCATGGCTCAATATGCATGAAGCACAATTTATCTAATCACATTTATAGAATTGTTTGTTCACATTGAGCGTGAATAACATTCTCTTAGAGTGTTAACTCCATCATGAGACTACAAAAGATAAACTTGCAAATATGTTAGTCTCAAAATCACAGCCTATAGGATGAACTCCCCCTAAATATGTGCATTTAGTGTTTGAATCACCAAACAAATTTATGCACATTGATTTTGACACAATTGGGAAGTTTACCCTATAACTTGTGTTCATGGTACACATATGAAACACATACCTCATGAAGCCCATGTACCATGAAGGATAACCTTGTGTAGTTTTCTACACACTTATCAAACCATGTAGATTGCTCATGGGTTAGAATCATGACACAAGCAACCTACCATATATAACACTAGGAGATGCAAAACATGCAAACATCCTAGCAAGAGCAATAAAGCTACATGATGCTTAAATTTAAATCTAGCTACCATTACCTAATGGGGGACTTGGGCAACGAATGTCCAAGTTGTGAGCTTAGCTTGTTTTGGCTTGGACCTTCACTTCAACTTGTAAGCTAAGCCTCCAAATCCCCCGAAGCCGTTCTTGGCTTTTAGTCTCCTTTGGAACCCACACCGTTTGAGGCCCCTTCATATTGGTGATGATGTCCTTGGGCACCCAAATAGAGTGGTTCCAATTCCTTTCCTTCTTCCCAACTTTGTGAGCAACCACCTTGTCATTTGTTTTCTTTTTATTACATAGGAGGTGCTATTGCTTTTGTTCCTCCGGTTGGGCTTGGTGTAGATGAGAGAACTTTTGATTGTGAGCTTCTTTTTGTTCTTCTCATCCGGAAGCTTCTTCCTTGGTTGAGGACACTTGTTGGACTTGTGGCCTTCTTTGTGGCACTTTGAGCAAGTCACGGTGCACCCCTTCTCAAGCTTCTTCACCATGTCTTCACAGTTATCTTGAGAAGGTTGGACATTGCTCGCCTTCAATCTATACAAGTCCTTCATGAGCCTTTCCACTTCTTGCTTGAGGTCATCATTTTCCTTGGCAATGAGATCATCACATGATTCTACAACAACATTCTCATAGCATTTCTCATTGCAAGGGTTAGAGCAAGAATCATCAATTAAATCAATGCAAGAAGTTGAAGCATCTACCCTAGAGATAGGAATTGCACAAGTGATAGTTTGCTTTATTTCCAAAGAGTCATTAGTATCATTAATGCTCTCAAATTTTAATTTGAGCTCTTCATGCTCCTTGCTAAGCAATTTGAATTTGCACATCAAATCTTCAAAATTTGTAGCAAGAGAAGCATTTAGATCTTTGAGAGTATTAAGGTTTTTAATTTCTTTTGATTGCTTCTTAATGACTTTCTGGTGCTAATGAACCAGGTCAAGAAGTTCATCAATTGAAGGAGAGTCGGAGTCATCATCACTTACATCGCTATCCATACCTTTGGCCGTAAAGCAAGTGTTGGATGATGATCCCATGCGAATGGTAAATTTCTTGTTTGATTCATCACTTGAACTTGATTCTTCACCACCGCTAACCCATTCACCAAATATGGCAAATGATTCATGCTTGGGCTTCTTCTCCTTCTTTTGCTTGTTCTTCTTAAACTTCTTCTCAACCTTCATAAGTTGATGGTGAGGCCCATCTTTAAGGAAGACCATATACCCAATTGAGTTGATTTCCTTCAAGCATTTGTTCATCTTTTTTACTTGCTTGTAGAGGTTGGGGTGTATTGGCTCTTTATCATCACTTGAGGAGCTTCTTGCATCCTCTTCTTTCTCATCACTTGAGCTATCTTTGATGGCCATCTTCTTTAACTTCTTGAGTTGTTTGCATGCAAGAGCGCTATGCGTTGGTGAAGAAGAAGGCGCTTTTGCCTTAATGTCATTGTGTAGCTCATGGGCGATCATCTTGTTGATGACTTGATTTGGTGTCATGGACGATCATATAGAATTATTGTCACCAAATCATAGTCCGGCCTTCGGAGTGAGTGAAGGATCTTGCGAATGAGTTCCAAATCTTCAATTTGCTTCACACCTAAGGAATTCACCTCATTCACAAGAGTATTCAATCGTGAGTACATAGATTCGGCATTCTCATCATCAAGTTGCTTAAAACTATTAAGCTTATTAGTGAGAATATGATATCTTTCGTTGGCAACATCCTCCGTGCCCTCATGGTTCTCGATAATAGTTTGCCATAGCTTTTTAGCATTTTCACAAGAATAAACACGATTGAACACATTATCACTAAGAGAAGACAAAATTATGCATTTTGCGGTGACATCATATTGCTTCTCTTGTTGACCATTATTTTTTATGCCCTCACTCACAACTCTCCAAACGTTTAGTCCCGTCGCTTGTAGATGGGCTTGCATTAGCACCTTCCATCGTTGAAAGCCCGTGCCGTCGAACCGTGGAGCGGGTCTAAAAGGATCCATCATTTCCCCCTAAGAGCTAACTCACTAGGCGGTAAAGCCTACCGATCTAATGAACAGGTAAACACAAATTTGCCAATGGAATTGGCTTTCTTTGTGAGAGAAGTGAGAACCTAGCTCTGATACCAATTAAAAGTGATCGGGTGCTCTAGCCTAAGAGGGGGAGGGGGTGAATTAGGCACTATTAAAACCTTAACATATGGCTCCAACTAGTTTGCACAAAACTTAAATTAGATCAAGCTATCTAGATGTGCAACTACGGTTCACCTTAGTGTGAAACTCTCATCCCAAAAGAGTTTTGTAACCTATATCCAATCCTAGCAAGATACTACACTAAGAAAATAAAGGCACACAAGTTGCAATATGAAATGCGGAAGCTTAATGGGAGGGATGAGAGAAAGCGAACTCTCGACACGAGGATTTATCCTGTGGTTCGGATTGCCACAAAATCGCCCCTACGTCCACGTTGTTGAAGCACTCACGAAGAGTATCGCTTCCCGGCAATCAAGTCTCTTCCGTGAACACAATCACGGTCACTTTGATCCCGATCTTCACTAAGGGAGATTGCCCACGAAGGAGGGGTCTTCGTCCCCCGCACAATGTCGTCGACGCCGCTCCACACCAAGCCGGAGGGTCGTTGACTTGCCGGCGAGCCACCAATTGCTCCAAGGGGCCGGCGCACCATAATACAAGTGTGGTTCACTCTAGAACCAGCCACAAGGATCTCAACCTTGCTTGTTCACTCACTCAAGAGCTAATCTAGCACTCACACTTTACAAAGCTAGTGGTAAAACCTAAGGATATGATCAATGAGCTCTTGTATGTCTTGGAGGTGTTCTTGGGTGTGTATGAGATATCTTAGGACTCCAACAAGCTTCAAATAGCCGGGGTGAGGCGTATATATAAGCCACCATGTCTTGTAGCCTGTTGCTCCAACGGTCAGCAGAAAACAGCATACCATCGGAAGAACCGATGCCTCTGGTGGGGGGGCGTCGGTTCATCCGGTCACTCTCAGACCTGAAGTAGTCGTTGAGCTTCTGACGCACTGTCTGCGACACCACCGGTTTAACCGATGACTGTGTGTCGGTTAAACCGGTCACTCCCAGCACTCAACTAGACGTTGGTCTCTTTCTCTCCTGCTGACGTCATTATACCGGTGCTATGCTCTGATGGACCACCGGTTCAACCGGTGCTGTAGACTTGGCTCCTGCGTGCTTGTCATCGTCTCTGGAATATAGTACATCCAATGCACCGATGCTTAGCTTGATGCCGTCGGTTCAACCGGTGACTTGGCTATCTTGACTTGGTCTTCGCTTGATCTCCAATTGGTGCTCAGATTTGCACCGATGCCAGGGCGTCGGAATTTCCGACAACCATCGGATGCACCGATGCTACATGCATCGGTTCTTCCGGTGCTCCTGTTTTCTGCAGAACTCATCCAATTCAGCGTTTCTTTGAGTTCTTTCTTCGTGTATTGTTTTGTATGGCTTTTTTACTTCATCTCTGGGATCTAGAAATGTTCACTTAACAAAACTATTAGTCTCATTGATTGCGTTGTTATACGATCACCAAAATCACTCGAAATGGCATAAATGATGTCATATTCGTTACGGTTGCGCTCAGCAAGATGAGTCAGGCCTAGTGCAACTGAAGTTCCTGGAGGCCTGGGCCAATTTATCTTTGCGTGTATACATGAAAAAATCGAGTTTTTTATACGTTTTCTCCTCGTTACATTGTCAGTGGTTCCCTTGATGAACCATTTGTATGTACTATTAGTTTTATTTTCATGTCGGCGTGATCCTCCTGTCCTCACTCATCTTTTCTCTTTTGTTAGTTGTTATATGTCTTTATACCCCAAAACCTCATCGGCCCTAGACCCCCAATCCAATAAATTATATATGAGTGTAATCACTTCGTCCTAAATTATTAGCCATTTTAGTTTTTGCTCTATATCTAGATATATGTTATGTCTAGATACATAGCAAAATCTATATATCTAGAAAAGCTAAAATGACTAATAATTTGGGATGGAGGGAGTATAAAACAAACTTTGCCAACGTATGTAACAAAAATTCTATAAACAAATTTATATAGCGAGAATTGTAGGAAAGTTAAAAACAAAAACGGGAAACAAATACATAACACAATATTGGAAAACGAAAAATGGGGGAAAATGACACAAAATTTTGAGAAATATTCCAAGAAAACAAAAGATGGACAAAAAAATTGGAGCATAAATTTTAAATGAGACTGGAGACAAAAAGTAGAACACAAAATAATAAAAAGCTTTATAACACACCGGTTTTGAAAAGATAGAAAAAATTATTGGGTATGATCTACCTTACCTTAGCTCGCTGTGTGGCTGGTTGCACAGCATTTGTATAGGCTCCCGTGGTGGCAGTCCGCGGGGTCGACACCCTTCCCCGCAACCTAAGTCTAAGAATGAAGGAGACAGAGTGGTGAGGAGGAGAGCAATGGCTTTAGAAAGAAAGCAGAGAATGAAAATGAATACTCCATCCATCCCAAAAAAACAAGTCTTCCTAGCAATTTTAGGACAAATTAACAATAAAGTAAAATGATCATATTTGTCTCACATTTATTACCTATGTTTGGCACTAATTGATTCTTGTATGCACATGTACTTTCTAAATAGGTTAAGATGATTGTTTTTTGAGACAAATTTTGAATTCTAGAATGACTTGTTTTTTGGGACGGAGGGAGTGTAGGTAGGAGAAGCTAGCATTACATGGGAAAAAGGAATAGAAAATGTGATTACATCACACTCCTGGGTGGGCCCACTTAGGGGGTGTTTGGGAGCACTCTGCTCTACCAAATTTAGCTCCGCTCCATGAAAACATACCTAAACACCTTATCCAGCTCCACTCAACTCCATCAAAAATTAGCTCCACTCCACTTTTTTGTGGAGCTCCTCAAGAAGTGCTCCACCAATTTTTGGAGCTGGTGGAGTTGGGGAAAATTACCCACCATACCACTGGTTAAAAAAAAAACGTTTCAATCTGTGGGTAAACTCTCGGTCTTTCCTCCTGCAGTCCCCATCACCCCTGCATCCCATGGCACCGCCGCCACCTCTCCGCCGCCAAGCGCACCGGCCCTAGCCCCGCCGCTGCCGCCGCCCCGAGGCTCGCGACGGCCACCGCCGCAGGCTTGCGGCCTCTCCGGGCTCTATAATGTTACTGCCGCGGCTCGCGGCCGCCGCCGACCTGCTCATTATCATCCCCTTCCCGACCAAGCATGCGACACCGAGAGGCAACGCTTTTCCCACGACCGAGAGGAGCGCGGGAGCTGCTCCGTCGGCGCGCGATAGCTGCTTCGGTGGGACGCTGGGGACGCGTCGGTCGGGGGTGTGCGCTCCACTAGGCGACTGCAGGTGGCCGAGGCCGTGGTGGCCGGGGCATGGCGATCGCGGTCGCGGCGGCCGGGGGCACGGTGTCCGGGGCCGTCCGGCGGGTGCATACCCTGAGGTGCACTGGGCCGATGGGGGCGGAATCGGAACAGAATCTTCTCGAGGTAGAAGAACCACCTGCTAGATGGGACCCACATGAAAGTGAGACAACGAATGGACTGGGCCGCTGGGCTGCTGTTTGTGCACTGGGCCGATGGGGGCGGAAGAAGCTGGGCTATTGATTTGCACTTTGGGCCGGAGGTGGAGTGGAGCCCTACAATTGCCAAACAAAATAGAGTAGAGTTGGTGGAGTGGAGCTCAAAGGTGGAGTGGAGTTTATAGAGTGGAGCTACTTTTTTGAGAGTGGAGTGCTCCCAAATAGACTCTTAAATAGACTCTTAGAGCTGAATTGAGGGTTAAAATCTTCAGCGGGCAGGCACCATATTAAAAATACGCTAAAATTTAGGCTCACAACGGGGCTATCTGAGCACTCCACATGGGTCTCGTTTGTGTCGACAATAAAGCTCCTACTTCTCAACGCAACTTGATGGTTGTCTCGGCGCCCCTGCATCATGGAGTGTCCATAAAGACAAGTGGGCATTCACACCGCGAAACCTCGGTCCTGTTTCCAGTTCGCATCTGGTTTGTCACGACACTGATCGTACGTCTCAGTCCTTGGTCGTGTGGAAATACAATGCAGTAGCATTATCTGGCAAAAAATAAAAAACAATAGCGTCCTCTGACTCGATCGTGCCGCAGTTCGTGCACACTGACACTGCCAAGAAATACGTCGACGTCGACGATGACCTAATAATGCTTCTTTGAAGTTGAAAAAAGTTGGAACCCGTGGCGAGTGTGTGTCGTCAGAAGTGACCTCATGAGAACCCCAAAATTAAACTTGTTTGCCGCCATGGATTATGCTCTCCTGGATCCTTGCCCAAGTAAAAGGCATCTCGAATGTTCCAACAATCAAAAAATAAAATAAACGTGGGACGCAACGCCACATATCAAATGAAACAGAAACGTTGTCATCTCTGAACCTGACTCTATATAGACCGGACGGCCGGGCACTTCGCCTCCAAGGGTCACCAAGAATAACCCAACCAAAACATAGGATTTAGCGGAGGACGATCGAGGCACCAGCAATGGCCGGAGGCGAAGACCTGAAGCTGCTCGGCATGTGGGCGAGCCCGTACGTGCTGCGGGTGAAGCTCGCGCTCAGCCTGAAGGGCCTGAGCTACGAGTACGTCGAGGAGGACCTCGTCAACAAGAGTGAGCTCCTGCTCTGCTCCAACCCCGTGCACAAGGCGGTGCCCGTGCTCATCCACGGCGGGAAGCCCGTCTGCGAGTCGTCGGTGATCCTGCAGTACATCGACGAGGCCTTCGCCGGCGGCGGCCCGTCCCTCCTCCCCACCGACCCCTACGACCGCGCCGTCGCTCGCTTCTGGGCTGCCTACATCGACGACAAGGTACGCAACGCATCGATCACCTCGAAACTACTTCCAATCGATAGCAACAAAGCGCCTTGGCTGCCTGCAAGATGCATGGTCTCGTTGACCGATCGTGTTCGCTTGCTGCGGCCGTGCAGATGCTGGCCTCCCGGAAGGCGTCGAGAGGCAAGACGGAGGAGAGGGCCGAGGGAATGAAGCAGTCTCTCGTCATGATGGAGACCCTGGAGGGAGCCCTGAGGGATTGCGGCAAGGGCAAGCCCTTCTTCGGCGGCGACAGCGCCGGGTATGTCGACGTCGTGCTCGGCGGCCTGCTCGGATGGGTGCGGGCACACGTGGACCTCGAGGGCGTCAACTTCTTCGACCCCGATCGGACTCCGCTCCTGGCTGCGTGGGCGGAGCGCTTCTGGTCGCTGGAAGCCGTCGAGCCGGTTATGCCTGACGTGAGCAGGCTGGTCGAGTTCGGCAAGATGCTGCAGGCCCGTCAGGCGGCGGCGGCGGCCGCTGGCGGTGGAGCCGGCAACTGAAGGGACGTTGATCTTGAGCTCCGCCCTCTTGGTTTCGGCTTCTGTTCGATTCGAAAATAAGGCAGTGTTGCCGTGTTGGTCAGTTTCTATGGACTATGGAGGCCTTTGTGTGCAATGAGTGTTGCCGTGGATGTCTCGTGAGTAGTTAGAAAGTTTTTTTTTGTGTGTAACATTTGTATCTTAGTTGTCACGTTGCGGTGTGAAGTGTTTTTTGTGTGTCTCTTTTAATTTCAGAAAAAGTCCGAATTAAACCCTCAAACTATTATAGAAGTTTGATTTTCAACCTTCACCTAAAAAACGGGATAATATAGGCCATCGTCCAACTATCAAAACCAGAGTCTTGGGTAGTTTCCAAGGTAGTTTTGTATTTTTTTTAAAAAAATAAAAAATTCTAAGTAGATCTAGGAAATCAAATCAAATCCATTTTAAATCAGAATGAAACTAGTACTAATTTTTTTTAAATGCAATCTATCTATTATTGCTTTATTGAAGCTTAGTTATTGAAAAATAATAGACATAACTACAAGCAATCTAATATTATGAAAATAAAAAATTGATCTGAATAACTGAAGTATCATGCCAATAGATAGGTTACATGCGAAGGGGTTCACGGCGCAGTGGCAAAGGCCACTGGTTGGAGTGCTCCCATCCAGGGTTCAAATCCTGGGTGCCTGTAAGGAACATGGCACCATTTATGCCATTTCGAGTGATTTTGGTGATCGAATGACAACACAACACTTGGACTAATATGATTGTTAAGATGACCATTCTCAGGCTTTTAGGTTCAAGTGATGACAAAGAGAAAGAAAAGATAGGCGTAGCAAGGCTCTTCGGTCTGAAGCACCGGAAGAACCGACGCATGAAGCATCGGTGCATCCGATGGTTGTCGGAAGAACCGACGCCATGGTAGAAGGGAATCAAAGACAAGTCAGCTTATAGGCACCGGATGAACCGACGGGTCAAAAGGGGGCATCGGTGCATTGGGCGTCCTATGTTACAGAGACGATGTCAAGAGCCCAGGAGAAGATTCTTCAGCACCGGTTCAACCGACGGTGCATCGGAGTATTGCGTCGGTGCAATGACGTCAGCGCCCAGGAGAAGATTCTTAAGCACCGGCTAAACCGGTGATGCATCAGTACAAAGCATCGGTTCAACCGGTGATCACTGCGTCAGCTGTCAGGAGTTCAACGGCTACTTCGGGTTATGAGTGACCGGAAGAACCGACGCTACCTCAGCCAGATGCATCGGTTCTTCCGGTGATACTCAGATTTTCAGCTGACCGTTGGAGCAATGGCTACAAGACTTGGTGGCCTATATATACGTCTCACCCCGGCCATTTGAAGCTTGCTGGAGTTGCTGGACATCCCACACACCCAAGAACATCTCCAAGCCATACAAAAGCATCAAGATCATATCCTTAGCCCTTAGCACACTTTGAGAGAGTTGTGTAAAGGTTAGCTCTTAGTGAGTGTGATAGCAAGGCCTTGAGCCTTTGTGCTGTGGTTCTCTAGTGAACCAAAATAAGAGCTTGGTGCGCCAGCACCTTGGAGCGTGAAGCTCGCCGACAACGTCTTCGACCCTCCGACTTGGTGTGGAGCGGCGACGACATCTTTGTGCGGGGGACGTGGAGACCCCCATCCTTTGTGGAGAAGCTCCTTAGTGGAACCCGGGGCCAAGGTGACTGTGATTGTGTTCACGGAAGAGACTTGGTGGCCGAGTAGCAATACTCTTAGTGAGTGCTACAACAACGTGGATGTAGGTGTGCCTTTGTGGCTAACCGAACCACGGGATAAATACCCACGTCAAGAGTTTGCTATCTCCTATCCCGCTCTTTAAGTTTCCGCATTTATTACTTGCAACCTTTGTGCCTTTACTTTCATAGAGTAGTTTCTTGTTAGGAAAGGCTATATGGTGCATAACTCTTTTGGGATAGGGGTTTCACACTAGAACAACCTAGTTACACATCTAGATAGCTTGTTTTAGTTTAAGTTTTGTGCAAACTAGTTGGACCCATAGGTCAAAGTTTTTATTAGTGCCTAATTCACCCCATCCCCATCTTAGGCTAGAGTACCCGATCACTTTCAGTGCCGCACCTTTATGCTCTGAGGACTTCCCTTAGAGTTTTCCTATCAAAAATAGATAGGTTATATTTTTAGAAAACCTTTGGTACCCATTTAGTATTTTTTATCTAAAGTGAATTACTTATGATTTTATTGTTTAAATTGAATATTTTAAATTAAAAAAATGGAAAATCACCTTCGAAATTACCTAAGGGGGCAAATTTGCCTGGTTTCGACAATTGGATGGTATTTGTTATCCGGTTTTCTAACATGTAGGAGCCACTTGTCAGATTTTTCTTCCTTTGCTATTTTTCCCTTTTATTCCCCATATATAGCTCCCGAAGCCTCTATGTATCTTGCATCTCTCCGGTGTGTGTATCTCTCTGCTCTCTCTCTCTCTTCGGTGGCTCCTCCACGCAGGGCTCATCGAGGTGGTTCCTTCCACAACCGGCGACGCGCCAGATCCCAACTGGAGGAGGCGCTCGGGGCGGGCAGACCGCAGATCGGGGCCAGCGTAACTCCAATAACTTATGTATATTGACTTGGTTAGGTAAATTTGGATAAAATGGGATGAAAGTCTTCCAACAGAGTCTTCATCCTCCTCCCATTGCTATCAAACTCGCCATCTCTCCACCTCCCCTCTCTTCTTCTTCCGAGCTGCAGCGCCTCGCCATCCGCTCTCACCTGCTGCTCCCGCACCAAATCGAGGGCGCTGGCGCTTGGCATCTTGCTGCTCCCCCCGGCTCCGCCTCACCCAGTCCGGCCGCGCGCCGCCTCGCCCCGACCTCCTTGGCGTCTTGGAGCGCACGCCCGCCGCGGCAGCAACGGTTGGACGCCAGAGGTGGAGGAGGAGATGTGCGGTGTCCTGCGCATGTCTATGACGCATGGGGTCCACTTATCGGATCAGTTTTTTTGGGAGCGAAGGAGTGGGATGGATGGAGAGGCTGTTGGATCACTCACCTTTTGCCTAGCTTTTAATCTTTTTGCCTAGTCATTTAGCTAGTTATTTAGCTAATAATTTTAGCTAGTCTTTTGGACTTGCTCGTGGCTTCACGGGCACTGCAGCTCGAGCTGGTGAACCAAATTAAAAGATAGTTTAGAGGGTCATGTGCGCTTTGGTTATACTCGAGGCGAATAATTTGGACATCTATTTCTGATATCTTTAAAAAGTAATAAGTTATAAAAATTCTCTATATAGATAATTTTTCAAGGGTACATATTGGCTAATATACTGGAGGTTGCTACAAAAGGAGTCAGAAAAGAATGGATACCAAAAAGTCATCCAAACCAAAGAAGGTGATGGCCATGGAGTGTTGACCAAAAAGTATACATCATGTAATATATTTATTTTCCTATTTTCCCGTTCCGATTTGAAATATACTTTTGTGATGATGTAATAAGCAACTAAAGCGGTATGCATTATATCACCGGCAGACCCAGGGCCCGGCGACCCTGGGCATGTGCCCGGGCTCAAGCGAGCCAAAGCAGCTACACACAACAGTTAGTTAAGCCGGACAAAAGTAATTACCGTTAGCATGTTGGACTCCTCAAAATCAATCTATTGTTTATGTTAGTAGCCCGTATGTGTATGCCCAGGCTCTACAAAAATTTTGGGTCCGCCACTGCATTATATGATGCAAAAAGCACAATATTTCTTTTATCCAAAAAATAAAGATACCCCAATATATATATATATATATATATATATATATATATATATATATATATATATATATATATATATATATATATATATATATATCAACCAATTTTTGGTAAAGAAGGGTCAAGAGGAAAAATAGTCTCATTCATATGTAGCACTACTGTAGAATGAATTGATGATGCCCGTTTATCAAACGGCCCGGGAGCTGGTGAAGCCAATTTTTTTACATCACCGGCTCTGACTTCTCCAGCCATTTATTGTAGGGAGTCCTCCAAATTGCGTCCTCAAACTTATCCTTCCCTTTAACTGCACGATCTGAACTCTAGAAAGTCGAAATTGTCCATGTACTCAAGTCCATTCCATGACGAGACACACACGCCCTTGTTTAATTACTCATTCCTAGCTTCTTCACCAAGGAGTTGAACGAATCGTCCAAACTCCAACACTGCTTGCTGCGTTGCTCCCACATATCACCGACATCAGGCGCAAAAAAAGGAGCCGTTAGGCTTGAGCTTGCCCAAGGATCTGCTTGCAGTATGATGTCAGTGTTGCTATCTTCCGTCGTGCGCTATATATAATTTGCACTCCATCAACCTCAATGACTCTGATGTGGTTAGCATACACGCATCCTCTGTGTGGCATGCGCATGGAAGAACCGGGTGTTGGCATCCCCTTCCTTGATGGCTCTTTGCTTGCCACGTTTCCAATAGGCAGCACGTTCCCGGATAGCTTGTGTTAAAGTGTCTTGGCACAACATACGCACAGCAACTTCGTCTATAGAGAGACAGCGACACTTTTCAAGGCAGCCAAGTAACAAAATAATAAATTTGCAATTAGGAATCAGAGTCCGTGGCGCCCGATTACGCATATCCCAAACCTTTGCTGCGGCTCTAGGGGCCTTGAGGCAGCTTGCCAGTTGAGCATCAGCGTTAACTTTTTCATATAAACTCGAATGAAGACAAACTTTATATCAATTGTAGCCCTCGATGCAATTTATAACTTTGTAGTTGAAATTTTTTGAATAAAATTGTTTAGGGTCCCAACATATTTTTGTAAGTCTATAAATTTTGAAATTTAAAATTAATTTTTGGGACACTAAACAAGTTCAAATAAAAAAATTTCAACTACTAAGTTGTAGATCGTGTCGAAGGCTATAATTCTGCATATGTAAAAGTTATGAATTATTTTTTAATACAAAGTTTTTAGATCACCCTGTTTTGACTCACTACAAAAAATCTGTTGATCCATGATGATTAAATTTCGTCATAGATCACTAAAAAACCGTCATAAAACAGTATCTATGACGATCTCGAATTGCGTCATGTATTGAGCGTCACAGATCACACCTCGTGATGTTTCTTAAATTTTCGTCATGAATTGCTTGATCCATGACGTTTTGAAACCATCATAGAATTCTCCCGAGCCCCCAAAGCCCAACCCAAACCCAGTTTTTGTGACGAAAATAAACATCACAAACAATATAATTTTCGTCATGAATTCATTTGCCACGTCACACATTGATGACATGAAAAATGATGTGGCTGATGACATGGCAATGATGTGGATGGCAATAATAATGTGTAAATGATGTGGCTGCTGGCATGGAAAGTAGTGCTGATGTGGCAGCTGACATGGATAATGTGTTAGCAGCCCATTTGTTAATAGGCCCATTTTAGAGCTAGGACCATTTTTTGCGGCCCAATTTTGAACTGATCATCAAATTGGGCCCAATTTTCAACCCTTTTAATAGAATAGCCATTTTATTCTAGAAGATATACTAAAATTTTCAACCCATTTACCACAACATCAAATCAAATTGAATATCTCATATTTACATTGAGAAGCACATCAAAATAGCAAGTTACATGCTGTCATCTTGCATCAAAAGCAATACACTAGAAACAAAATAGCAAAGGTTCCAATATTTGCCTCGAATTTCCCATGTCTTCGCATTACTTGTTCTTTGTTCCATTTCATCCTAACATGGAAGAGCACATTGCCAAATATTAATCAGAAGGCAATATTTGTGATGGAAAATACTGAAACTAGCAGATTTTTTAAGTATTCTGTAGGATAAGAAAACATGGAAGCACTCTGACACTAGAAGCACTCGAAGAAAAAAAATATCTGTACCATCTGTGCAAAGATGGATCGAATTCCTATCACTGCTGAACATGCAAAGGACTAAAACTGAAAGCTCAACTAATCAGAAAAAATCCCTTAGGAGTTCAATTCACCTGAAGACTCGTCGAGAACATGGTTATCTTTATCCGGATCAACTGCCCATGCACCTCTCTTTTTCTTCTGGCTGCAGCTGTACAATCCATAAAAGACTTAGACAAGTAACTAAAAGAAAACCATTCAATCTTGATGCAGATAACTGATAGGTAGGAGGACGCACACCTAAATCAGAGAACTTGGATAAGCTATGAGGAACACTCTATTCCTAGCAATTTTAAAGCTTGGCAGAACAATTTCTTTGAACAGAGAATGCACACATACAAGTACCTAATGTTAACTGTGTACCATTAGGAGCTACTTGAGCTTCTCAGAAGTCGGAACTGATGAGATGTTCCCTCCTGATCTGCACACAGAGAAAGACCATTTTTTTGGAAAAAGAAACAACTTATTGTCAGACATCAGAATGCACATTGAAAGGTTAGCACACAGTTCATGAGGTGTGGGCGTAGATTATTAAAATAAACATAGAAATGATTTGAATCTAAACATAGAAGACTATGTAGGTCCTTATGCAGGAATGAACTAAGATTTTAACGCTGCTTCTTAGCGCCATGAAAAGGAGCTGAAGAAGAAATAGGCTTAGTATCCTGAGCTAAGTCACTTTCTTGAAAGAAAAGTGTGATTCAATATTTCATAAAATGAAATGCACTTGAACTATCACCATTAGATATGCAAAAAGTGCTAGCTCCCATTACTTTTTAGCAAGAAACATGTGTACTAAGCAGTAGCTAACTTGGTTTAACAGGTCCAAAACTGTATTCACAAATCACAGAAGTCAGTATCACATTTTCGCAGCATTGAGAAGTTCAAAAATGTAGTGAGAAAATATAGTTAATTTCTAATCTATAATCAATATATTTTTATATATAATACACTACCTATAATCTTTTTTGTAGGAGTTTCAAGAATTTTCGAACAGATTTGGTATTTCTACCATTTAAATGAATTTTGCATGCTTGATGAAAGTAATTACTATTTGAACCACAAGTATCTTAAATAATATCTAAAAAATCCCGAAAAAATATATTTAAGTATATCCGTTTAATTATAGCTCATATCTTAAAAATGGAAGAAAATTTTAAATGTTTGCTAGGTATAATTCAAATTTCTATTTGCAACCTTGTAACAAAATAATGATAATAATACCTAAAACTTCAACAAAAATTCTATAAATTGGCATAGAATCATTTTATGGATGCATAAGCTTGACAAAAAAGTTTCATAAGATATATGATAATTGGAGGATACATTGTTCACAAAATGGATAGATCTCTCACATTGTTTCCTACAACTCAAGTCAAACTTTGAAATTTGAATATATCATAACATTTTCGAACACGTATCCACATCAAATTTGGATACAACCTTACATTGGATATAATATAAGAAAATATTAAGCTACATTAGCAATTGTTATGTAAAAAACATGTTTTTTCAATTCTCCATTTAGGTGGAAGAAAGCAAGCCATATGAAAAAATTCTAAAAATAGCAATTAACATGCAAACAAACACTACTAAATGAAAAAACATGACTTTAGAAAAATTTAGAAAATAGAATAATCAAATTTGGATATCATACTAGGAAAAAAATACTATTTACAAATTTTAATTCCGGATCAAAAAGAGAAAATGGACTCTATATGTGTTCTTCATCTCACTCGGTGTAAAACAATAAGACTAGAAATGGATGCCTGTCACAAAAGGAACTATGGTGCAGTGGTAAGCGCCATCATCATTTGTACTGGAAAGTTGCAGGTTCGATTCCTGCATCCACCTTTTTTTTTCTCTGGCTTTTCGGCCTTCATAAAAAATTTATTGCCTATGGCCTTCACAAGCTTTTTTCTCTGGCTTTTCGGCCTTCATAAAAAATTTATTGCCCATGGCCTTCACAAGCTAAGGTTTGGCGCACTGGTAGGGCGGTTGACTCTTGTCTTGGTGACCCCGGTTCGAATCCCCACTTGCGCCTCTTTTTGTTTGAATTAAAACATGGGATACATATGTATTAAATACATAATACGTGGCATATAGTTGCAAACATTGTTGCAGTGTAATGGAAAGGTGGGTGCCTCTTATGCTTGTGACCAGGGTTCGAACCCCCGATGATGAATCTCCGGGTGACCGCATGCACTTAAAGTCACAGTCGATCCCACATGGCGGGCCCCACACACCCACGTGACTCCTCCTCCCACTCTTTTTCTAGCGGCGCAGGCATTCTCGATCCCCTTCCTCTCGCTCTCTCTTTTTCTCTCTAGATCTAGCTGTGAGGATCACCGGGGTGTCCGACCCTAGAGGGGGAGGGGGTGAATAGGGTCGCTAATCGCTTTCTATCCTAGGGCTCAATCTATTTGCATAAGATAAACCTAACACGTCCTACACATGCTAGTTATGACTAAGGTTTATCTATGCTACTCTCTACTTACCCCTAAAAGACTTGCAACCTAGCCAATCCTAATCAAACTAACTAGGAAAGTAAAGGCACGCAAGATAAAGTAAATGCGGAAACGTAATACGGTAAGTAAAGAGGTAAGTGCAAGAGGGATGCAAACTCCCGAGTAGACACGGTCATGTAACGTGGTTCGGCACAAACGCCTACGTCCACGGGACACCGAGGCTCTTCCGATCACCATCTTGCACTACGCTACCAAGACGATGCCGGCAAGCAAAGGCAAGTGCCCCTAAGACACTAAGTCTCGTGCACCGCCACCGTCTCTCTCGGTCACCCGGCCGAAATCCACTACGGAGCTTCTCCACCAAGGAGGGGGTCTCCTCTTCCCCCGCACAAAGTGTCGTTGCCACTCCACACCAAGTCGGAGGGTCACACGACGGATCACAAGTTGCTTGCCGCAGCAAGGCTTTCTCTCAAGCTAGTTCTCTCAAGAACTAAGCCTAATCAAGCACTAAGCACTCTCACAAGTGTACTTAAGCCTATATGATGTACAATGAAGCACTATGGTGGTTGGAGATGATCTTTGGCTCTTGTATACTTCCTTGGTCTCCAGCCCCCTCAAATGAGGCGTGGGGTGGCATATATATAGCCCAACCCCTCAAACTAGCCGTTGGAGGAAAGCTGACAGAAAAAGCTTGTAACACCGGTTAAACCGACGCTCCTCCAGTAGCCATCACCGGTTCAACCGGTGTATGTAAACTACCTACTTGAAAACTAGCCGTTGGCAATCAACCGGTGTATCGTCGGTTTAACCGATGTATCGTTGGTTTAACTGGTGAGTGTAACTTCTTCACGTTCCATGAAAAATCACCTCTCTGGACAACTGAACTGATGAGATTGACCGGTGCATCATCGGTTCAACCGGTGTATGTATTTTCCTCGGTCTTCATCTGCCAATGCACCGACGTATATAACTTCCGTAGCGTCGGTTCAACCGGTGAGTGTAAGACACTCTAGAACTGTTCCAAGTCAATGCACCGACGTATGCAATTTCTTCAGCGTCGGTTTAACCGGTGTATAGAATTTCCTCTGTCTTGATTTCTTTGACTTGGATTTCTTCACGGTCTCTTCAATTCTTGTCCCTTCGGGCCTTGCTACGCCTCTCTTCTCTTTGTCATCAATTGAGCCTAAAAGCCTGAGAATAGTCATCTTAACAATCACATTAGTCCAAGTGTTGTGTGTGTCATCAATCGCCAAAACATTATATTGAAATATGGCATGAGAGGCCATTTTCGCTACACTAGCACTAGCGGATGGGTGGCCGGGAGGTCCGGCGGCAGGAGCGCGGTGGGGCCGCCGCCGCCAAAACCAAGAAGGCGGTCCTCTGCGCGCCGCTGCTGGACTAGCAGCGCGCCGCCACCGCCGCGCACTCCACTGATGCCGCCGCCGCCGGATCCGCCTCCCCGGGGTGCCGCGGCCGTGCGCTCCCCCGTCGGCGGGGAGGACGACGGGGCAGCGGGGATCCGCCGCTGCCTCTTTGAGATTTTTTTTGTATTTTTTTTTAAATTTTCTCTTGATTTTTTTTAATTATTTTGTACGATTTTTTTTCAAACTTTTTCTTGAAGGTTCCCTCCCCCTAATTTTTCATTGAAAAAAATTCTGCTCTCCAATTTTTTCTTTGAAAAAAATTTCTGCTCTCCAATTTTCCTTGTAAAATTTGTTACTGCTCAAAATTTTCTTAAATTTTTTTTCTAATTTTTTTCGCCAGAAAACAACAAGAAACTTACTATAAACGAGAGAAAGTCACGGTCGGAAAATCGACCGTACGGACCTGTTCTGTACGGTCGACCGCAAACTAGCATGCCCGTTCGAACCCCTCCACCCCTTGCGCTACTTTTTTTTCCCTTTTTAAGCCATACTAACTAAAAAAATAATGCCTAGCATCCCATGAATGAGAGCATAACTCATTTATTTTCTTTTTAAGCCATACTGATAATTTAACTAAAAAAATAACGCCTATCATACCATGGATGAGAGCATAGCTTGAATAAGAATCAAACAAGAGAAACAAAAACTTGAATCAAAATGATGAATGTAAAAATATATAGTCAAAATAACTATGACAATTTCTATTTCTATGACATTAATGTTAAAATGTGTGGGCTCAATTATGACGAATTTAATAAAACATCACTAAGTTTTGGGCCTAGGGCCCATACCTTCAAATTCATGATGAAAATTTGAAAATTGTCATGGATTGTGTGCAATTGTGACGCTGTTTAAAAATGTCATAAAATTTTCGTCATAGATCACCACATTTCTTGTAGTGTCAGATGAGACTCAAAACCAAGTTTAGGGACTGGTATGACATAACCGAACAAGTTTGAGGACCTAAACGGTCGATTTGCGAGTTTAGAGACCGGGATGACACAACCGAACAAGTTTATGGACCGGTGATGGACTTTACTCTGATTTTTTTACCCATGTATCTGGAAAATACAAATGGTTGAGCGAAAGGGGATCAGGCCTGTTGGTACGGCCCAATAAACGCTGCCCATGGGATCTCCTCCTGCAAGGCAGAAGCAGTCTCCACTTCTCCAGCACTACTGGCACTGCCCTAGTGGTCTCCTTGCTCATTCCTACCACTCCCCATCCATCCCGACCGCTCCGGTGCCGCCCTACACCCTCCAGGCCAACCCTTACGCTTCATCCTCCACATCGCCCTCAACCCCGACACCCTCGTCGTCCTCAACCTTCTCTTGGGCTCTATCTGCTCCTCTGAGACTCAACGCCCCGACTATCCAAGCCCGTCGAAGCCCCCATTGGACTTCAACTACGCAGCCCTCCCCGCACGTCAATCGAAACCTTCCCCAGACCGGTTGCTGCACTTCTCAACGAGCTAGGTAAAACATTGATTCCCTTTACCAATCCAGTGAATGCCTTTGGATGTATGCAATACATAGGTTTGATCTGAAATGAATGTTTTTTTTTTCTGATTTCCATCCTGTACTCTTCTAAATATTCGTATTCCAAGTGGTAGAAACATGCATGAGATTTCTGCTTCAAAGTTAATAATTCCATATGCATTTGTGAATAGGTTAATTTCTTGTTGGCCATTTCATCAAGCATATTAGGTGTAGATGTGAACCATGCCACAAGACTATTGTTGTAGGTGGCAAGATCATGTTGCTAACATCATAAAAAAGGTAATATGCAATGGCGATCTAAGTTATGCAGCCTATATGGCGCTGGCAAAGTTGTTGTAAGTGATGAGGCATTAGTGAATAGGTTGTTAGACTTTATAATGAAGTCCTAATGTTTTCAACATAATGCAACATGAGGATGACTATCTTTTTTGTTGCAGATCCTTTGCCAGAGTGGTACGAGTTAAATATGTCAATTGGTAGGCTAGTTTGTAAGCTGCAGGATAGTGTGAGGCCTTGTTTTGGACCTAACACGTTAGGCTCCAGTAACATCCGAAGATAGCATCTCACAATCCTACTCCCCCAGAAACCTGTTTCATTATGTAAGTCTCTCTATTTCAATTTCGTCATTTATATTTCCACTTGGATGGTGTCTTGTTTAGTTTTCTAATATTTTAGGTCTTGTTGTTTGCAGGGTCACTATGGGAAGATTCCAATTTCTGTGAAGAGATGGGTGGAGCTGGATGACGTCTTGCAGCGGAAGCCTATGCTATTGTCCGTGCCTTCTGACTGTTTGTATGATTTTAATCCTCTGCAACCATTCAAGACCACTGATTCAAGTTGCTACCTGGCTAGGTCAGGTCTATTCTTTCCGTATTTCTCAAACCAGCAAGGCAAATCCTATTTTTGGTGCTTTTAGGAGGGATAATGTTAGAGTTATCATAGATATGGGGTTGCTAGTATTCAGGGAGCTCACTGAAGATATTGGGGGTAAGTGGTTATCAAATCTAGCTGCTGGCTATAATGAGTACCACATAATGTTTAAAATAGCGGCGTAAGGCATTTAGCAGTCGGTGTTTGTAGAGGCTAAGAAGGCTATAACGGGCTATCACCTAGCTAACCTGTTTAACGGTTCTGTAAATATCATGTGTTGAGAAATTGACGCCCCTAACTTTTGAAACTAACTTCCGCGGAGCGGTACCAAAGTAGTGTGATATCACTTCTTCCGTGAACCCTATACCCATATTACACCAAGAAGACCTTCACATAGACACTAATATGAGAGACCAATTCTATATAGGAACTCAAAACTTTATTCATCATAACTTAGTAGAATACAAGACTCTTCCACTCTTTATGTGGCTACCCTACCATGACACTACTACACTATATAACAATCTTGTCATCTCTTTCTTGAGACCTCTTATGCCATGGTATAGCAAGAGGGGAGGGGAGCACCCCTATTTATAGGACTCCATGGCTCGTATGGTTTCATTACCAGATTTCTCTTGTTTGCCACTTGGCAAAGGCTCAAATGCCACCCACGGCATATGGCACACGACAATCAAATACTCGGCAAAGCTGAGTTTGCGAGTGTTTTTTAATCGGGCACTCGGCGAAACCTTTTGGAAAAAGGAATTTGTTTTTCAAAAATATTTGAAGAAGATTTGATTAAATTCAGGACTTAAGATGAACCCTCAGCCTGAATCTTCTGATTCAACCTAAGGCTCGGGGGCTACTCCATATGGAGTGCGATTATTCATCGCACTCTATGTGTTTAAAGATTTTCACCCGAGGATGTCAAGACTACTCGAACAGGAGCACCACGCAGCCTCAGTGCACCTCAGAAAGTACTCGGAAGATATACACTACGCCAAGTTCATGAACTACTCGATGTCGACTTCAGAAGTACTCGAAGACCTGCGACTACTCGACTGCAAAGAGCTCGGGAGGTTGTCAGACCCAGAGGCATAGGGTACCTGACGTGACTCGGATCAGTATCGTGTATGGGATGGGGCATGTCTCATACCCATGCGTTAGGTATTTAGTCGTGTAGAATTAGAAACTAGTCGCAATGGATAGGAACCACCTGAGTAGTACTCGGATAAGCTCCAAGGCCCATACTGATCTAGGGTTCTCTTGTAACCTTGCTCTCTCAGTCTATATAAGGGCGAGCGGGAACCACTCCATCACATCTACGCACACCACAACCATCTGAGACAATACAAACCACCCAACTACATTCACATTTTATAGAATTTAAAAACAATCCAGCCACGCGTTCGTGGTCATCTTTCATGAACAAGATGTTCTAATTTTCCTTTGAATTCTTCGACAATGCCTCAAATTAGACTCAGTAACATGAATAGCATTTTTCCATTCATTAAACTACAATATTCGAATCATTTGCAGTTTGAATTTGAATTATCCCCAAAATATCCTTTCAAGGAATAAATTAATTAAATAGAGCAAACTTAATGAGAAATATACCAAATTTTAATATGTAGTACTTCGTATAGCATAAGAACAAACAGAAAAATTTGGAGGGCAGGAGAGGAAGGTTTTTTTTTACATTTGTCGAGTGCTTCTGATAACATTCGACAACCAAATACTCTGCCGAGTGCCACAAGGATAACACTCGGCAAATATTCTTGCACTCGGCATATACGCGGTTTCCGGCACATGACAAACAGCGGACGGTTCGGGGCAGTTCTTTTCGGACGTCCAAAAACTTAATGCAATTCTGATGTCGTTGGCAGGCGGACGGTCCGCCTAAGGCAGCGGATGGTCCGCCTGCTAATGTTTAATTGCAAACAAAAAATTAAAATTATCAAACAAAGATTCGGACATCCAAACCTTTGACAAGCGAATGGTCCGCAAATGGTAGTAGACAGTCAGCCGGCTAATGTTTAATTGCAAATTTTTTTTGTCAAACCGAGGTTCGGAGGTCCGAACATTTGACAAGTGGACGGTCAGCCAGCTAATGTTTAATTGCAAAAAAATTAAAATTGTCAAATGAATGTTTGCCGAGGTTCGGATGTCCGAACGTTTGACAGGCAGACAGTCTGCGGATGGACAGCGTACGGTCTGCCGGCTAATGTTTAATTGCAAAGAGGTAAAGAGGTAACGGCGGCAACGACTGCCTCACGGACGCCACACGTGGCAGGCACGTGCATAGCTTTGCCGAGTGCTTTTAATGTGGCACTCGGCAAATCGATGCTTTGCCAAATGCCTTGTTTATGGCCCTGGGCAAATAGATAATTTGCCGATTGAATTATTTACGTAGTGTGTTTTTCATCCTGCAAACAGCTTATTTATCGAGTGCCCGAGAAATGGCACTCAGCAAACTTCCTGGAACTCGGCATATAGCCGGCTTCCGGTAGTGTTTTGCCATATGTTCATATTCTACACACTTCTTTACAAAATATATAATTCTAGAATTTTCCTCATGCTTATCTAATAATATAAATATCTACTTTCTAGAGTACTAGCAAGGTGGCCCGTGCAAATAGCACGGGTATCTAGCTTTTGTACTAACATTTGGTATCTTTTATTTAACCTAAAAAATAAATTTTGTTTTGTTGTTTCAAGACCAAGTAAATTTCTAGGCTATCGATGTTATATCACCAAGGTAAATCAAGGCCAAGATAATTGAGGTAAATTCAGTAGTAGTTATTCTTTCTTTAACTAACGTGATAATTCCTAAACCCAGTACAGCGAAAGTCTCATCTGATGCTCTATTTTTTAATCAAATGTTGTACAATCTAAATTTCACGACCAATAGATCTATTTATAGTTCATATGTTTCAAATTTCAAGAACTAATCAATCTAAATATTTTCTCATAGATCAATTCATTAGTTCATATAAATTTAAGTGTTTATAAGCATTTTCACAAAAAATGTAGATATTGTAGGATTCCAAATTTTTCTCATCACTAAACCACCATCTGTTTGTAGATAATGCCATACGCAATGCCTATCTAAATAGCATAGTGTAGACTCGCAATCCTTGTGCGCGAAGCTTCTCCCATCCTTATCCTTTTGCATACTCTTGTGTTGTAGCTCACCGAGATCCCATGGCTTCCGGACCCTTCCTCTCCTTCCCAGCATCTCGCCCCTGGTGTTGGACCAGTCCCTTTCTCCTAGTGTATGTTATGGTATATTATTTGTGGTCTGCTGTGCTACGATGGGTGCTCGGCGGCCGCTCCGCCGGTGCCGCCAGCATCCTTTGACGCCTTCTCCACTATGGTGGCTGCAGGGCAAACCTGAATAAAGGTTCCTTCCTCCCTCCTCTTCTTCCTTTTGCTCTGTCCGACCAAATATCCTCCATTTCCTTTGTTTTCTCGGTCCTGTGGTTCGACTCCTCCACTTCTTCCTCCTTCCTCTTTTCTCCCTCCTTATCTTACTTTCAGGTTTCTACTTGAATCTGCTTGTTTTATTTTTCATTTTGGTTAGAGTCACTGCAGTTCTGCTTGCTCATGCTGGGAATTTGCTTATGTTCTTTGCTACAGTGAATTTGTGCAATCTTTGCTTTCTGATTTTTTGCTATGATTATGGTTTGCTTCAATTCATCTCCCTGCTGCCTTTTTAATTAAAGTAGCTTTGAGCTTTTTTTTCTTCATGTCCCCATGGATCTCTGTCATTTGTTGTGTTCCAAGCCTTCCACCAGATTTGAGAACTTTTCTTTGAGGCATTGGTTTTCATCGATAGGATCTTAATTCTCTTCGAACCTCCTAGAAGGCTTCTCCACACTGGCTCTGAGAATCACTATGGGCATCTTTGGATGTCGGTGCCTCTCATGGCCTTCACCGGCTAGCTTCATGGCGGTGATGATGGTATTACATAGCTTGCACGTGGATTCATCTGAGGTCATACTTTTGTGAAGTGTGGAGGTAGACTTGATTTGTAACTGGCTTCTCTCTGGGGCGCCTTTATGTAAGACTACGACTTCTATAATATATATTATAAGTTTTTTTAAAAGTAGTGTAATGAAGTCAATCCACATCTTCGTCAATTTCTTGTCACTGTCTGATGAGGTTGCAGCTGGACAAATCTGATGTCTATCCGTTATGCTTCCCTTGTCACCTAATTATGCTTTGCAACAATTAAGTGTTGTCTAATCTTTAATTTTATGGAGTTTTCATTAAACACAGATCAATAGCTCATCGTAAATTTATCTAATTACTAATCATACTTGGCATGGAGTCCTTGGTCATATCCTAATTTTCTTAATATTTTAGTTTTGAAATTAGATATTCTATTATTTGTATTTGATATGGACTCTTGAGTTTCCTTATTTTTCTAATTCCAAATTTATATGTTTACGAATCCTACTCGGTATGGACTCTTTAGTCATGTTCTAATTTTTATTAACTCTTTTTTTGTTGATATGAACTATTGATTAGTCTAGATCGTTAGGTCTTCATAAATTCTTCTCTTTTTTAGATTAACATGGGAATTTCTAGACCCTACGGACGAATGTGTGGAAATTTTCTTATCTTTTAATTTTAAAGTTTAGCAATTTATTAATTATATTTGATATCAACTCTAGAGTTTTCTTATTTTCTAATCCCAAATTTATCAATTCACTAATTGTACTTGGTATGGACTTTTTGTTATGTCCTAATGTATCTTAATTTTTAATTCTAAAATTAGCTATTTATTAATCGCATTCGATATGGAATCATGAATTAGTCTAGAGCGTTAGATGTTTATAAAATTCAACAGTGTAAAGTTTTCTTACATAGAATAATGTGGGAATTTCTAAACCCTCTGGATGAGCGTGGTGGAAATTTTCGTAACCTTCCAATTTTAAAGTTTCGTAATTTATTAATTGTATTTGATATGAACTCTTAAGTTTTCTTATTTTCTAATTCCAAATTTATCAATTTACTAAGTGTACTTGGTATGGATTTTTTTTGTCATGTCCTAATTTATCTTAATTTTAATTTCAAAATTAGCTATTTATTAATCGTATTCGGTATGTAATCATGAGTTAGTCTAGACCGTTAGATGTTTATAAAATTCAACGGTGTAAATTTTCTTACTTTAGATTAATGTGGGAATTTGTAGACCCTCTGGACGAACGTGGTTCTTATTTTAACACTCTCTTATTTATATAATAGACTATTTATTAATTGTATTTGATATGGCATTTTGGGTTTCCTTATTTTTCTAATTGAAAATTTATCTATTTACCTGATATTTTCTCGGTAGACCCTATGGACTAACGTGATGGTTTTTTTAACACTTCCTTATTTGAGCATTCAAGCCACTATTTAGTGTTGTTCATTCTCATTCTAAACTTTTATAGTCTCAAAGCTTGCACTATTAAAACACGACGCGGACATGCATTGGCGTTCCTACTCCTTAGCAGTTATTTAGCTTGGCCCTCGCATAGTCGTGTGATGCGTGGTTACCAAATGAGGCTGAAGCTTCAAGAAGCGATACGATACCGAGAGGCTGGCACATCATATCAATCTGCTGGTAGTGACTGCATACCACATTTTTTTGTTTTCCCTTCCTACCTGATATTTTCTCCTTTGAGAGGAAGGCACGACTTACCTTTTATGGAAAGTATAGTCGTTTGCTAATAAAACTTCTAATTCTAGAAGTCTAGGACGCATGAGATACGGATGAGGTGAAAAAAATTAATTATTGAGTTGTATCTCGATATAACTCTTTATATCAATCGAACTATTAATCTTCCATATTTTCATTTTGAATTTAATTACTATAATTGTATTTGGTACAAATTTTGATTATTGTAGACCATTAGATCTTCATAAAATTCAACCGTGTACGTCCTTCTCTTTTTTTTAGATTAACTTGAGAATTTCTAAATCCTCTCAGGGAACGTGGTGGTTTTTTTTAACTTTTTCTAACACTCCCTTATTAATATAATAGATAGATTCTATATTTCATCATAAAGTATGATAACCATGGTTGATGAGTGGCTGTCTAATTGCGTATCCCGACAGCGATGTGGCATGCACACCTACTTATGAGTTAGTGCACGTGGAGTATTCCACCGTCAATTGCAGACTGTTAGGTTAGATCTCATCCGAGTCTGGCCCAACGGCCCTCTCGGACCCCTTGACTCGCGTCTTGATCGGGGATACCCAGCCATATACGGCTGGTGGGCCCCCGTCGCGTAGTGTCGTATAAAAGAGAGAGGTGGAGTCAGTGGCTCATTAAAAAAACGAGGTTCGCTGCCGCCACTGTTCCACCATCCCAACCCTAGACCGATCGAGAGGGTGCACTGTGAGCAGCAGGAAGTTCCACCATGCCATCGCCGGAACGCCGTCGCAACTGCCACACGTCTACACCGCCCGTCGCTGCCCTAGCGCAGATCCTCACCGACGAACCTGCGGTGGCCCCTGGAGAAAGAAAGTAACCTTCCGGTCTACACCTAGTCGATCCTAATTCTAACAATGGCATCAAGAGCCAATCTAGAGTGTAGATTGAGATTGGGAAGGATCCGGACTCGGATCGAAAGAAACAGAAAGACCTTGATTTTGGATCGAGGAACACATCAAAGAAAAGACCACTGATCTCAGATCGGGAAAGTTAAAGGAAACGATTTCGAATGAAATCAAAGAACAGAGAGAATCGAAAAGCACAAAGGAATCGCCAAACCTAACCACAGAGAACAAAAAGAAAGGTGGTGGCGCTCACCTGGATGTCGCCGGCCACCGCCTCTGCGAGGGCTCCGGCTCAAGCACTGCCGCACGGCCGCTCAACGGTGGCGCGCTCACCCACGGGCGAACGCGCGCGCCGGCGAGAGGCACCGCGGCGGCGCAGACGCCTTTCCACTGGCTGCCACGGGCGGCCGCCGCCACCACCGCTCCGCTTGGTTTGGCGCTGAGAAAGCAGAGGAAAGGAGCAAAGAGAAAGGAGGCTCGGGGGTCGCCGGCCATGGCGCGGCGGCCGGAGCGACCGGCGCGGCGGCAAGAGGCCGCCGGCGGTGCTGCCGGACCAGGGCAAGAGAAAAGTGCGCTAGGGTTTGGGGAGGATCCGCTGGCAGCCGGTTTTGCCTTGCCCAAATCGGCGGGTGGCCGTTCGATCCCATCCGACGGCTGCTGGCGGCCGGACCGGCAATAGGCGTGCGAGCTGGGCCATGGGCCGGCTTAGCGGGCTGTGAAGGCATGTCATGGCCGACTCGGCCCAGCGAGCTGAGCCGCGAGCGAGCCGAGCGCTGGCCGTTGGGCTGCGCGGGATGCTGCGGGCCGAGACAGCCTTTGCCGTTTGGGCTGGAAGCAGAGTATAGCACAGTAAGTTTTTGTCAATAGTTTTCTTATTTTTAGAGGCAAATTTTGATGAAATTTTAGACTGTTTGATATCCATTCAATTTTGCACCAACGTGTAATTTTATTTAGATATTAGAAAGTGTACAGTAATGCTTTTGAATAAAGTTTTATATGTGTTCGCTGCAAAGTATAAAGATGTTGCACTTAATTTTATTTCAAACAAAAGAGAGAATATATTTTAAGAGCATGATTAAAGAACTTACTTTGAGTAAGTTTTGTACAGTTTTATCTCTATTCAATTTTGAACCAATGAGATAATTTGTTTAGAGAAAAAATAAGTACAAAGTATTGCTGCTATAAAAGGAAAGAAAAGGTTTCTACTGCCATAAAGAAAGGAAAAGTTTTCCGCTGGCTTAAAAAAAGAAAAGTTTTCCACTGCAAAGAAAAGGTTTAATTTTTCAATTAAGTCGGAACCAACGAGAAGATTTAATTGGAAGAATAGTTTTAAAGCTTAAATGAGTTTTTCCCTATGGGTAAAAGACACATTTAAAGTAAAAGATAGAAAAGCTTCTGCTGTTTAAAGTCAAAGTTGAGCATCACTGGAATAATAATAAAAAAGTAATTCTCAAAGGAGAGAAATCTAAATTTAATTATAGTATTGTTATTTTCTGACCAACGTTGATGATAACAATATTATAATTTTTTATGAGTTATAACTTAAAGTTTAAAGTCTCTGGTAAAATATTGCATCATAGTGACCTTTTTTTCAGAATAGATAAAGACTGCTCTTAAACTAGAAAAAAATGTATTTTCTAGTTTGCGCTGCAATAAAGTTGATTATCTTTTAATTAAATTCGAACCAACGGGAGGATTTAATTTTAAGGAGCAGATATATGGTTTTAAAGTTTATTGAGTTTTCCATACGTTAATTCCGTTTCTGCCCAACAGTGATATGGAATTAGTGTAAAAGATTATTCTATTTCTGCCCAACGGTGATATAGAATAGAACTTAAAGTTTTAATTGTTGTCTTTTCCAACAAAGATTGCATGTAGTCCTTCTTGAAGGGACAAAAGAAAATGAACTGAGTACTTGCGACTCATAAAGAAAGAAGGTCACCGCAAGAGAAAGTGTATTCTCTTTAAATAATGGCTTGAAAAGAAAAGTACTTATGGATGTTGATCCAAGAAAGAAGATAGAGCAATAAGAGATCGTTTTGAGAAATATCTCTTATGTACTCTCTATCAAGAAGAATTCATTTTAAGTTCATTCAAAATTGTGACAAGTCATACATGTTTAATTTGACCAACGTCAGATTAAGCATGTGTGTCATGGAATATTCAGATTTATTTCTGAATTTGATATGAGCCAATTCTGACATTTATGTCTGGAAAAGTATGAAATAATACCCACATGACAGGGTAAAATTGGCATAGTGCTAATCCTGCATAGCGGAAGAAAGTTGTGATGACTCATGTGCTGGTTTATCCCACACTAGGAGAAAAGTTTGGAGTAGCTTTGCTATTCTATAATTAATCGGGGACTTCTATTGTGTCACAGTGATTAAGCACTCAATGAGTTTAAGAAGAATGGAAACTTATATACGAACCTCAAGATAAGAAAGATATGCGAGCGTGACTTGCTAAAGTACTGGTAATAAAAGACTCTGTTGAGTTCGTGAAGTGAAATGAGGAAAAAGTACGGCCATATCGAATAAAGGACTCTATTGAGTTCTCAAAGTAAAGTGAATAAAAGGTACTCTCATACGAAGTAACAAATTACTTGATTCTGCATATCGTAATCATGTGGATGAAGTAAGTAATAAAAGTTTCCTCATTCACGAAAGTTGTGAATAGTTTTCGAAATTGTGGCAGAAAAGTTCATGCCACATTTCGAGGGGGAGAAATGTGAGACAGTTAGAAAGATACTCCCCTGTAATGTGCATTGAAAAGTAAGAGATGATCTATTAAAGAATGAATGTGACCGTCACGGGGAGTACAACTGTCACTATACTCATACACCTATGTAAAGAAATGGCTAAATTCTAGTATTTATGCTGGACAACCCTCAAAGATAGTAAGATGGTGCTTACAGAGCACATATAAAGTTTTTAACAGATGGAATCCAAATAAAAAGATTTACTGATACGCCATATTGTCAAAAGATGGCAAAATCTAGGGGAGTATGGTATGTAGAGACCTAAGACTTGAAGAGAAGTAGGAATGCGTGTCCACTTCAATAATTCAAGAACAAAAGTTTCTCATACCTACTGATGTTGCATACAACACATGTTGTTAGTTATCAAAGAAAATGAATAATATAAAGAAGGATCCTATTGTGCAGGACCTTTGCCAATTGGCAAGAGGAGCAACAACAACCCTATATATATAAAGTAAAGAAAATCAAATGGATGTTGATTACACCCCATTTGAAGAAGTCATGAGAATTCATGGGTTAAGTCCATGGAAAAAGGAGTAATTCCTGAAAGAGCCATCACATTAGGTTATAATGGACCTACAAAACGAAATGTGACTCCAGAAGGAATCTTGAAAGATACAAAGCGAAACTTGTGACAAAAGTTTTACTCAAAGAGAAGAAAGAACGTGTGGGATACCACAACAACAAATCCATTTATGGATAAGCCTCGAGATGGTGGTATCTAAAGCTTATTGAAATAGTAAGAAAGGTTGGGTTTAAAGAGATTGAGGAGGACAATAGTTTTAAGCAAAGTTAAAGAATGTGGAATCTAATTTCCACACCTTAAATGAAGATAACATCCTACTTTCTAGTGGTGGTGTTAATATACTGTTACTGATAAAGAATTCTTGTCCTCAAATTTTGATCTCGGTGATGAGTTTTCATTCTACGAATTGAGACTCATCGAGATAAAAGAAAGGGGTATTATGGTTATTGTAAAGGCATACTTGGAAAAGATTCTAAAGAAATGAAGTATGCATATGAATAAACCTACGCCTGTTCCTACCATCAGGGGTAATAGTTTTGGGAACCTTAGTGTTCCAGAAACCAATGTGAGATGGAAATAGTTCCATATGCTTCAGCTGTTGGAAGCTTTCTAAGCTCGCAAGTAAAGAAATTACCCTGACATAGTTTGTGTATCCGGGTTATTTTGGCAAAAGTACAATCCAGAGATAGATCACTGGAATTGAAATTGAGAATGTTGGCCTCATGCTAAGTTAGAAAGATCAAGTACCCTCAAAAGATTGTGAGTACAAAAGTAGAACTTGTGAAATGTGTAGCGAAATTCACAATTATCGCTAACTTTCACATTTGGAGGTTTTGTGTGGAAAAACTCCAAAACAAAGAAATTACGATCAATGTGATGCAAAGATATAGTATAGCATGATACGAGGCTGAGGGACAGGCAAAAATGGTTAAGGGAACCTGTACCCGGAGTTGATAATGGTTGACAGCAGCGATAACCATTAAAGTAGTTTACTCCTATGACAATGAGTCAAGTGTGGTGCCAAACACATTGACACAAAATTATACGTTGTAAAAGAGAAAGTCCGGAATCATGATGAAATACATTGTGAGTTTAAATGATAGCCAAGTGTTTGTGGATCCATTCATTAAAGGCTTACCACCCAGTGTGTACAGAGAACACACAGTCGACATGGGTTTTATGGTATAGCCTATATTTTCCGGACAATAAAAGGGCCCAAAGTTAAAGAATCTATTTCAGAATAGAGATATGTATTGTAGTTGTTGAATCTATCGGCAACCGACCGTGACGATGAAGCTGCTCTATGCATTGATCTATGATGAAATATGAAAAGAAATAAAATGTATAAAGTTGAAAGGTATAAGATGAGATCAAGGAAGAGAATGTTAGGTTGATCTCATCCGAGTCTGGCCCAACGGCCCTCTCGGACCCCTTGACTCGCGTCCTGATCGGGGACGTCCAGCCCTACACAACTGGTGGGCTCCCGTCGTGCAGTGCCGTATAAAAGAGAGAGGTGGGGTCAGTGGCTCATTAAAAAATGAGGTTCGCTGCCGCCACTGTTCCACCGTCCCAACCGTAGACCGATCGTGAGGGTGCACTGTGAGCGGCGGGAAGCTCCACCATGCCATCGCCGGAACGCCGTCGCAACTGCCACACGTCTACACCGCCCGTTGCTGCCCTAGCACAGATCCTCACCGACAAACCCGCGGTGGCCCCTGGAGAAAGAAAGTAACCTTCCGGTCTACACCTAGTCGATCCTAATTCTAACACAGACGTCACGGATGATGCGTTGATGGTTGCTTACTTATATAACTGAGATGGCAGCACAGTCACAAGTAGTCTCAAGTCTCCATCAAGAGCAGAGCACGCAGAGGCTAAGAGTCCAAACAAACAGAGTAGAGAATGGCCGGAGGAGGCGGTGATGAGCTGAAGCTGCTGGGGATTTGGGCGAGCCCGTTCGTCCTGCGGGTGAAGCTCGCGCTCAGCTTCAAGGGTCTGAGCTAGTGAGCTACCAGTACGTCGAGGAGGACCTCAAGAACAAGAGCGACCTCCTCCTCAGCTCCAACCCGGTGCACAAGAAGGTGCCCGTGCTCATCCACAATGGCAAGCCCGTCTGCGACTCGAAGATCATCGTGCAGTACCTCGACGAGGTCTACAGCGCCGCAGCCCCCACCTTTCTCCCCGTCGACCCCTACGAACGTGCCACGGTGCGCTTCTGGTCAGTACATGCCCCCAAATCATCCTGTACTTTCAGTCGGCATCGCATCAATGAAATCTGCATCGCAGCATGCTGATCCTTCGACGGGTGTGTTGCAGTTCTTCGCCTCGTGGTTGAAGGCAGGCATGGGCAAGACGGCGAAGGAGAAGGCGGAGGGGTTGAAGGAGACGTTCGCGGCCGTGGAAACACTGGAAGGGGCGTTCGGGGAGATCTCCAAGGGGAAGCCCTTCTTCGGCGGCGACAGCGTCGGCTATCTGGACATCGCGCTCGGGGCCCTGGTAGCGTGGTTGCACACCGCCGAGGCGTTCATGGGATCAGGCTCTTCGATGCCTCCAGGAGCCCGCTGCTGGAGAAGTGGGTGGAGCGCTTCGGCAAGCTGGATGAGGTCGTCGCGGTCTTGCCGGACATCGACAGGCTAGTGGAGCACGCCAAGGTGAGGGAGGCCGAGGTTGCAGCTGCTGCCGTGAACAACTCAACGAAACGACTCGGTGTTTTTTTTTTGAAAAGAAACGTCTCGGTGTTGACTGTTGAGGCGGCAATGAGCAAGATATTGATATTTCTGTGTAATAAAAAGGCAACGTTTCAAACCAACCTCTCCGTGTAAACTATGGAAACTTCAATCTGAATTATTGGATCAACAACCAAGGGGTATGAGAGATTAGGTAATTTTACAATCTGAACCCGCCCTTGGATTGAGTAATCACACTTTTACAAATCTCCGCTCCCACCTCTCTGCGCCCCTCCCCTTGGATGTTGATCTGATGACCCAAATTAAAGTTTCCATACTTTACACGGAGAGGTTGATTTGCACTTCATTGTTCACTAAAAAACCAACAAAAATAAACTATCGACCGTATCAGCCAGGATTTTCTGCTCCCTGCTCCTGTAGTCCTGTATGCAGTTGGGTGTTGATAAAAAAGCCCATGGGGCCCTGTCTCCATTTTCCACACTATTGCGGCTTCTGCCACGCCCCAAGAGCCACTTGAGTTCGTCACCGTGCCACTAAATTAAGTGGATGCGGAAAATCCTATCCTCGAGCTTGCTATATGCAAGCATCACGGATGATGCGCAAGTACCCGATGGTGTTATTATATTGTCGTGTGTGTTACTACCAGATCAGAAATAAAGAGGATGGGCTTCGTTTTCTAATGTTCAGTTTGTATATATATATGCGCCAATGTCATGCTTGTCCGATCCGCACAGCGATGCGATTATTGAAGTGATCGTTGAATATTTTACCAGCAAATGCGTTACAGGCGTCACGGATGGTGCATTGACGGAGCCATAATGATCGACCTAACTGATGGCAACACAATTAGTGTATAGTTTCTTCTCCTCTTGCTCCAGTCCAGAGCAGAGCAGAAACTGAAGGACTGGACAATGGCCGGAGGAGGTGACGAGCTGAAGCTGCTGCTAGGCATGTGGGCTAGCCCGTTTGCTCTGCGAGCGAGACTCGCTCGATCTCAGCTTCAATAAGGGCCGCTGATGTGAGTACATCGAAGAGGACCTCAGCAACAAGAGCGACCTCCTCCTCAGCTCCAATCCGGTGCACAAGAAAGTGCCCGTGCTCATCCACAACATATTGTTTCGATAAAAAATAGATAATGTTAAGCAGAGAAAATGCATTATTCCAAGGATGAGCATAATCAATCCTCTAGGTCGATCTACTCAGTATATGGAGTATATTTAGTGTATTGAAATTTTTTAATTTTTTTGAGAAATTCAAAATATGTTTATGTATAGTTTTTTGTTGCATTAGTTTCAAGGTACTTCATCTTTAATTGCTGAATACATACGAAATGCTGAACTTGTCTTTCAAATAATAAAGTAGTACATGTCAAATTTTAAATTATTTTTTTCTAAATTGTTAAATCTTTTAAGAATAAGGAAAATATATCGATAATATGTATTATTTCTTGTGTTAACTTAAAAAAACTATAGTTCAAAAGGATCTGAAACAACTCCGACAGTTTAGATAAAACGTAGTTTAATTTTGAATTGGAACATGAAATCAACTAACCTGAGGCCCCAACCATAAAAATGCAGAGATGACACCATTCTTTTGTTTGACTATTTCCTAAGCTTCTTCTTCAAGGAATTGAACAAATCTTGGGTCGTCCAAAATTTCTATATTTCTTAGTCCGTTACAACGTCAGCTGGAAAAGTAAAATATTAGTAGCAACTGGTTAGTCAAACATGGAGTTTAATCTACAAATATCGGTTGAAGAATTTCTACTGCTTTAGCAACTTGACCGGTCAAAGATGGCTGTGGATCGGATACAATGATTTGAATAGCATTTCTAAGAACCAAATTAGATACATTAATCTGAATGTGACATCACTCTTCCACTAATTTGATTTGTAATGGAAGAACGAAATTGCCAAAATGCTATCATAAATACATTCACCCCCGAGGTTTTATCACTGATATATGAGGACCAGCGGTGGTCATCCCTGTGTGATGAGTGATTGACAACGTTGCGTGTTGATGCTTGCATTGGTTGTGAAGTGCAGGTGTAGGGTGCGATGCGGCGGTCGACGGCGCGAGGTGAAGGCCAAGTGAAAGATTCGGGGTTGAACGCGAGTAGACTTGGGCCGAGGGACTCGAAGATGCCGGACGGAGTCACGGGCGGCCCACATGGTGCATGGATCGACAAGGAAGCATGATTGAAGGATGCGGCGACGTGGGCCGAGTTGGCGAGGACGATGGCGAGTCAAGTAGACGGCCCGTGCGGCGGGCGCGCACGAACGACTCGAAGGCATCAAGGCCCGGCGGCAGGTCCGACACGTGCCGGCATCAGTGATGTCGCGTGGCGGCCAAGCGGAGACGGACGGTTTCGATGGTTTGGGCCTCAAAACCAACAGCAGTGGCTGGTTTCTCGGTTTCGGCCGCAAAACCATGGACGCATTTGGCGCGGTCAAGGTCCGGGCGGAGGGCACGTGGCGTCATCTCCAAGCTTGCTTCGAGGTAAAAGGAAGTCCCGTATCCATCCGATACATCTACGAAAATCTGGACGATTTTGCCCCTAGGTGGGCGAGTAGTGCAACTATTGGGGTATTTAGTATTTTTTGCAGTAGTGGATTCAGAAGATAAGGGGATGGCTGTTGGGGTGTTAGAGCAAGTATTATAATGCTAACTAGGCAGGCTGGGAAGGTCACACATCAGAAAAAATCTTTGTTGGCAGAGAGAGAATGAGACGGGCGATTCGCAATTCGCCGGCTCAGAATGGGCGTATAGCATCGGGTTGTGGTTATGTGGGGTCACCATCACTGCTTCTGTGATTTCTATTGGCTCCACATCGCTGTTGGATCAAAGTGAGCATTGAATATTGGTGTAGGCCCTACCACTACCACTAATTTTTTACTGCCCAGCTGGATGACGTGGTGCTTCTTTACGCCGGCTGCCGGCTGCCGGCTGAATCATAAACCATGCTCTTAGCTCTTCTCTGGTCGCTGGAATAGAACGAGCGGCCCCCTCCTCTCCTGTGTTGTTCTTTCCCCTTCTCTCTTCTCTACTTGTCTAGGGTTAGGGATCTCCCATGGAGGATTGAGTTTTTGTACTAGAATTCGACGGGAATGGAGGCCCCATCCTCCTCTTGCCCTCCGGGCGTTGGATTTTGATTCAATCTTGTTTCGCTGCTGGATTTTGGTTCCCTTGTGTTGCGTTGCTGTGCAGGGCCGGCTCTGTGTTTTGGCGCTGATGCTTGGGGGCGAGCGGCAGCAGGCTTGGCAGGCGCAGGGCGCGCGCTTGGCCTTGACTGCGGTGGTGTGGCAAGTAGCAGCGCCGGCGGCGACTCCGCGACGCGCAGCAGGAAGCGGCAAGCAGTAGCGCCGGCAGCAGTGTTGGGCGGCGGCGCAAGGCAAGCCCTTTGCTCCGGCTTCCGCAAGCACCCTGCACGCGCAGCAGGCCAGCAGGCCAAATCGGCACATGGGCCAAAGCACCAGGCCACCACAGCAGCGGCGTGCTCAGGTTCACTAGCCCAAGGAGCAGGGAGCTAGGTGAGTTAGGTAAATTGTTTTTTATTTACTTCTTTTCCTGTTTTAGATAAGTTTTTCTTATTTAGTTTTCACCAATCTGTTTAAGCTATTTAATTAGTGTTTAATCTTGATAATCCTTGCATGTTTGGTTAGCTAGTTCTTTTTAGTTTCCCTATGCATGCTTAGTTAGGGTGTTTTCTTTTTGATAGTTTTAATTAGCTTTTCTTAGGGCTAAGTTAAAAAGAAAAGCAAAACAAAAATTAGTCTAGTTGTGCGTTTGTTAGATAGTTGTAATTCCAGTCTCTCTAGTTTGTGTTTCACCTGTGCACTAATCACTTTTCTCGGGCTCTTGAGTGGCTTTGTTTCCCGAAGATGTTTCTCTCAGTTTCGTTCGCGAGTTTGTGCAACTGAGTTGTTGTTCGAGTTTTATCTCTGTTGTGCTTCCGCGTGTGTTGTTCGTATTCGCTATGTGGGTATTGCTAGTGCCAATAGCCGTCCTAAGCTATGCGGTACTGATATTCACCATTTGATGTGCGTCGGGTGTATAGGGATTTTTTCTCTCCGGTTTTTCGAATTGGATTTGAGGCTCCCATTCACCCTATTTGGTCATCTGGTCGGTCCTTCAAAACACATCACAAGAGAAAACGAAATAAACCTTCAGTTGTGCAGAAAAGCTGGGAATGGCCGGAGGACGAGAAGGGCTGAAGCTGCTGGGAACATGGGCGAGCCCGTTTGTGATCAGAGTGAAGCTTGCGCTCAGCTTCAAGGGCCTGAGCTATGAGGACGTGGAGGAGGAGGACCTCTACCACAACAAGAGCGAGCTGCTCCTCAAGTCCAACCCGGTGCACAAGATGGTGCCCGTGCTCATCCACAACGGTAAGCCCGTTTGCGAATCTCAGCTCATCGTGGAATACATCGACGAGGCCTTCGGCACAGAGGGTCCCTCCCTCCTCCCTGCTGAGCCCTACGAACGCGCCATGGCTCGCTTCTGGGCTGCCTACATCGACGACAAGGTATCAAGCTTACTACTACCTCTGATGGAGTTCGCTCAAACATGTTGATGGATGTGAGCACGCGTTGCAGTTGTTTGCCTCCGCGTCTCAAGTCGGTAGAGCCAAGACGGAGGAGGAGAAGGCCGAGGCACTGAAGCAGACGTTCATGGCGGTCGAGACCCTGGAGGCAGCCTTCAAGGAGTGCTCCAAGGGGAAGCCCTTCTTCGGGGGTGACAGCGTGGGGTACTTGGACATCGTGCTCGGGCCCATCATACCGTTGGCGCATGTCGGCGAGGCACGGTTTGGTATCAAGCTCTTTGACGGCACCAGAAGCCCGCTCTTGGAGGCATGGGTAGAGCGCTTCGCCATGATGGATGCGGCCAAGGCAATCCTGCCAGAGGTCGACAAGCTGATCGAGTACCGCAAGGCGAAGCATGCACGATCTGCGGCCGCGATGGCCGCAGCCGCAAGGAACTAGTAAAATTAGCTCGATCATGTGAGTGCCATTGCGTAACATCTTTACACAATACAGACACACAGTCTTATAGTCCATTGGTTGTGTTCTAATAAGTTGTTCTATTCTAACAATGAACCGTACTATTTAGCATGGGTTTTCCTACCGGAACCAAGTTGTACGCTGCGAGTGATGCCATATCTGAATCAAGTTTGGTGCCCAGCTTTGTGCATCTTTCACACATAAGAGTACGAGTCTTACGGTGGGGCCATGATTCCGAAATGCGATGTGGAAAAAAAAATATGGAGTTGATTCTGATGTTCTAATCTTGGACAAGTCAAGCAAACTTTTGCCACCACAAGATGGTGCTATGACGGCAGCAATGACGACAGTCATGTGACCCGTGTTGTCCAAGGCAGGGGACATAGACCTGACAGCCCCAGCTCTCAACGCTGGCCAAATTGCTAAACAACTGGTCACGAGTTGGTTTTGCAGAATCGGCGGAGGATTTTCTGCGACTTTGCCTCTCGTAGCTAACGAGTTGGGTCATCACGCACGCACGGCGCTCAGTTGGTAGGATCCGGACCCTGAACAATATTCCACCACACCAGTGATCCTCAGGATCTGCTGCCCACGACCACGAGTCTGTTCTCGGAATTGTCTCCGCAAAACTGTGACCATACCAGTGACCATACCAACCCAATCCTTCTGCTTCCGGCCCAGATAATAAAGAGCCCATCGAAGCACCAGAGAGCTCTCCAGCATTCATCAGCTGATTTCAGAATCACGATCGTTAGCAGAGCAGAGACACGCACCCGTGCGCGTTGCACATCCGCTCTTCAGCTTCTGTGGGGGTAGGACACTACTGCAGTCTGCAGGAGATGACGGGAGGCTGCGAGCTCAAGCTACTGGGGATGTGGGCGAGCCCGTTCGTCACCAGAGCGAAGCTCGCGCTGCAGATCAAGGGCCTGAGCTACGAGTACGTCGAGGAGGATCTCGGCAACAAGAGCGAGCTCCTGCTCAGCTCCAACCCCGTGCACAAGGCGGTGCCCGTGCTCATCCACGACGGGAAGCCCGTCTGCGAGTCGTCGGTCGTCGTCCAGTACATCGACGAGGCCTTCGCCGGCGCCGGCCCGTCCCTGCTCCCCGCCGACCCCTACGAGCGCGCCGCCGCTCGCTTCTGGGCCGCCTACGTTGAAGACAAGGTATGTAACAGCATGTCTCGTCTTGGTTTCGCTTCTTGATGGTGAATGAGTTCACACCGTGGAATCTCACTTGCACGTGCAGCTAGTGACGCCATGGAGGCAGCTGTTCAGGGTCAAGACCGACGAGGAGAGGGCCGAGGTGATGAGGCAGACGATCGCGGCGGCGGACGCGCTAGAGGGAGGCTTGAAGGAGTGCTCGGGGGGGGGGGGGGGGGGGGGGGGTGGGGGGGGGAAGGGGCCCTTCTTCGGCGGCGAGAGCGTCGGGTACGTGGACGTCCTCCTGGGTGGCATGGTCTCATGGGTGAAGGTGACGGAGGTGGTATCCGGTGCCAAGGTGATTGGTGCCACCAAGACGCCGCTGCTGGCCGCGTGGATGGAGCGCTTCTGCGAGCTCGACGCGGCCGGGGCGGTCCTGCAGGACGTCGGCGCGTTGGTCGAGTACGCCAGGGCGGTGCAGGCACGGTTTGCCGCTGCAGCAACGAACAATTAGTAGTGGAAAACTGGGATCTGATCTGTTTGGATCTGCAGCTCCGAACATACTGCTAGCGAACATTTAAATTTAGAACCCCATATCCCTAAATATCTTCTTCGTCTTTAAGCAGCTCATTCCGCAATTGATTTTCAGCAATGCCATCTCCTTCTCTTATGTTCCTTCTCCACCGCTCCTAGGCTCAGGGCCTTGTTTAGATGCATGTAGTAAAGTTTTTGAAAGGGATTTTTTTTACATTTAAAGTATTAAACATAGACTAATCACAGAACTAATTGCAGAACTCGTCTATAAATTACGAGACGAATTTGTTAAGACTCGTTAATATGTCATTAACATATGTTTACTGTAGCAATTTAGTGTCTAATCATGGTCTAATTAGGCTTATTAGATTCGTCTCGTAATTTACAAGCAAACTATGCAATTAGTTTTTCATTTCGTCTAAATTTAGATTCTCATTCGATGTGATAGTTTTGGAATTTTGAATTTTGCATCTAAACAAGAGGTCACTGTTCCATGCTGTCCTGTCCACCACAAAGTCCGTCTCCGCCGATCCATAACTACTAAGCTTCATAAAGAAGTCTATATATATATGATCCTCTGCCGCAGCAAATTCACCGTCGAGGTTGCGGGGACGAGGTCTGTTATTGCTTAGTCCTGCATTGCGCGCGCGGGCGGTGGCGTCCTGCCTGTGTTGGGCTAGCTTGGCGTTCCTGTTTCAGCGTGCAGTCCTCCTGGCATCATCCTCATCTTGAAGAGCATCCGTCGTCCACTCATCAAAGGAGATTCGCTCGAGCAGTTCGTTCGGATCGTGTGGATTTTCCTCGTTCTCCATTTCATTTCTCCCCCAAAATGACGGCTGAAAATGCCTGTTAGTGTCCATCAACGTTTGGCAAGTTAGATGCAATAGGTTGGCATTGAAAAATTAGCACCTAATTAAATAGATGCCTTATTTGCTAGAAGGCTATAAATGCATACATATAAAAAAAGAAACTGCATAAATATATGGTTCTGGTATTGATATTACTAGTCTATCAACTCGTGCTCCCGCGCGGGCTAATTAGAGTTATTTTAGAAATAAATAATACAACTAATAACTATAATTATCTATCTCATGCACTCTCATCTATTGAATATTCTAACACAAACTATAAAATATATATTTATCATAATATAGTTGTAAAAGATTTCATTTTGCACATAACTCCATGTGTGTTTGATATATATAAAACTATTTATTTATGAATTAGTGTTCTTATCTCTTTCATCGTACATGAATATGCAATAATACTTAGCGTGGATAGTATTTTTATATACATAATAATATAATAATGATAGAAATAGTAATTTAGAATTTTATATTGTTATACTTTAATATTTTACTATAATTATATAATTTAGATTTAGATTTAGATTTAGGGGTTACTTTAACTTTTAATAATGACATAATTGGATAACTTATATACAAATTTAGGGGCTATTTTGCATTATTGTTTTAATGGCATATGTGGGTAATTTACACGAAGATTAGGAGTTACTTTAGATTTTTTTTATAATGACAGAGGTGGGTAATTTAGATATATTTTTAAGGGGTTACTTTAGCCTATTTTATAATGGCAGTGGTGGGTAATTTATTAAAAAAGATAATAGATCCAATGACTATTATGATTAGAGTAGTCAGATGGATGGCCAGATGTTTCTGATTTCTGTGAGAATTTCTAGAACTTCTCTATTTTTTTTAGAGTATCCACTTAGAATCCTAGGTGGCTTCACGTGGAGGCTTCAGATGAGCCTCCAATTAGTAATAGTAAGATTACAATAATCACTAATAGTAATACATATAATATAAGAACAAAATAAACTGCAGGCATTTAAAGTTTTAAGAGTGAATGACAGGAATTAATTATTTACCACCTTTACTTCTCTTACGGGTACACTTATACAAGTATCTACCTATAGAATTGAGGAGAAGCAAGAAACCATTATTCCCTCAACGAACAAAGTCTTAGCAGCTGTCAACTCATGGCACATTTCATAGCATTCTCCAAGGGTAGTACTACTTTTGTTGTTGTTCAGCTGTTGATGGGTCTCCTCGTTTCGGCAGTGTCCGTCGACACGAGCTTCCTTCCAGCAGGATGAAGCCCATCCTGCCATCTGCACCGGAGTGAATGTACGTACAGAAGCATTGTGTGCCCCAATGTGCAGGACCATGGCTATGAGTTTCATAAAATGCGGAATGATTGGCTAGGACCCTATTTGCTGCTGCCGCCAAACTTCTATCACCTCTGTCCCTCTCCACCAGCTTCTTCATTGATTTGTCTCAGGCTTGATGATGGAGGAACTGAGATTTTAAGTTTTAATAAATGTATTATGAGCTTGTGATGGTTATGGTCCAAACATGAAGTTTGAAGTCTTACATGCATGCATGCCGAATAACACTTCTCGAAAACCAGTCTATAGTCCTAGTTGGTGAGATATATAGCTCTCGAATAGCCAACCGGGACTAGAAAATTGAGACTAAAGGTCCCAATCTTTAGTCCTGGTCATAGACCCGGGATTAAAGGGTTAAAAAAATAATAAAAAATTACTCCCCCTCTCGTGCCTGCTCACCGCCACCCCTCAGCTCTGCCTCAAGCTCCAATTCCACAAAAGATACAATCGAATCATGAGCAACAATCAAATGACACTTCACAAATTGAAACAACAAACATGTTCATCCACATGACAATCACACAAGAACACAACCAATCAATTCGCTCAAGATCTGATTTACAACACATAAATTCGACTTGATTCACAACAAGTGAAAGATTCAATAAAACAATCACGAATGAATGATACATAAACAAATCATGCACTTCTGGAACACTCACAAATGAAACATTCCACGTATCCACGAGCTCCCTTCCCCACTCCACATCGAGGGACGGACAGGGAGGGCTCGCGTGCTGGTGGCCAGGGGGCCGAACTGGGAGGCCCACGCGCTGCCCCATGTGCCAGTAGCCAGCGGCTCGCCTGCACCGCGCTGAGCCGCCTCACCGGCCGCCTGCGCCATGCCTGGCCACCACGCCTTCGTTCACATTAAGGAACTTTGGTTGCAAAATTAGCAAGATTCTGCTCTTGTGTGATAACAAGAGTGCTATCAAGCTAGTGACCGGTGAACCACTCAAGAACCAAACACGTTGACATAAGACACCACTTCTTGTGAGACCATGAGGCCAAAGGAGATATCACATTGAGCCATGTGAGCACCGAAAAACAACTAGACGATCTTCACCAAACCACTTGATGAGCAAAGGTTTTGTGCTTAGCGGAGTGAATTAAATATCTTGGATTCTCGTAACTTAGTTTGAGATCATGCATGCGTTTGAGTGAATCTAGAATACGTTTTTGTGAATTTTTTTCTAGTTGTCTAAGTTTGTTTGGAGAAAAAATTAAATCCTTCAATTGCTAGCTTGAGATTATAGTTCCCCTTGATTTTGTGTTGGCTAATCTCAAGTTAGTAATTTTCTCAAGCCATATTGAATTCTCAAAGAAAGTCTACTCCTGTAAAAAAATCATTCCGTTGATTTAAATCTTTCAAATTCTGGGTTTATCGGTTTTATAATGAAAAGTGGAGGGCCTTGTGACTTCGCCAACGGGCTCAGTGTCAAGGGGAGTGGAGACTCCAGAGAAATCTTCAGATATTCCGGAACCATCGAAGATTCTGAAACTTTTTCTAGAAACTCCAAAGAGTTCATGGTATTTACCCCTTGGGGTGAAATCTGAAATATTACTTTCTTCTTTCACTTTCATCCACTGCCTCTCCCTCTCCTCTCTCTCTAGAACTCACACTCCGGATGATTTTCGCCTCCCACCATCAAAATTGTTCAAGATCTCTGTGGGAGACTCTTTCAACGACAAGGATTGTCGTGGTACCTTTGGATTTGGATTTCACTTCTTCATTTTTGAGCTCCAAGGTATCCTAATGTTATCTTGCCTGATCTCTCAATGTAGGTCATCCTAGTTAGAATCCTTTGGTTAGAAATACTCTATGGGGCTCTGTTGGTGTCTCTTATGCTCAATAGGAATGGGTATCTTGCAAGTGCACATAATCACCACTGTAACACTTCACCTCGGAGTATTCCGGGGTGTCGTAAAAATCCTCAGGGAAGCACTATGGCTAAGGTGTATCGTGAATCGTAATGACAAACTTTACTAATTCTATCACCTGGCTAATTCAGTAGGGGTGAGCCAGATAAATAGATAAGATAAATGGCCAGGCAAGCACAATTGACACAGGAGACTCTATGCCTTAGAGAGGCAGCAGCTGGGAGGACAATAAGCAAGAAAGGAAACCCGAAACACTTCTAAACTACTGAGCTAGCCTCACCAGAATAGACTTAAGCTTCTTCCTTGATGTTGATAATTTGAAGCTTACTTCGACGGCCTCAGAGAAGGACTCAGACAGGGATGAGAAGGGAGTCCGATGTCAGTCGGCAACTACTGCGATGAAAACACCCGAATGCGGTGGACTACGAAGATCGAACATGGCTGTCACCACTTGCCGACTACCACCATGGTGTCGTGGGGTGGAACACACTTTCTTGCTAGCACTAAGTCAGACACCATGTCTGCACTTGGTACTAGGATTTCTCTTGAGGCCTTCAAAAGAAATCCCCCTCAACCTAGCGAACTAACTTGAGCTCACTAGTCCGGGCGAGAAAACCCATAAGACAAGCTCCAACAAACAAGAGAGATAACCTAAACTGAACTAGAGGAATTACTTCCGCAGACAAGTACTCGTACTCGTAAACATAAATAACTTGCGAAAAGTAATGCTGACTCTTGTAAATAAAGAAGATTAATTATATTAATAAAGTCAATGAAAAAGATACAAGAGCTTATACCAAGCTCTGATAACAACTCCCAATCCCCGAGACAAGTTCGACTTAACTCTAACTCCCAACTACTAACCTACTCTAGAAATGAAGAGAAGAGTGACTCCTTGGTGTGTGTTTACAAGTGAGGATAGGGGCCCTTTTATAGTGGCTTGAGGTCAGCATTTGGCCAGTCGTTGCAGGTGCAAGCAACCTCTAACTTGGCTTTAACTCCAAGCGAAAGGGGATCTTCAGTTGCTGCCAGGTAAGGCTGGCAGGCCTCCCCTAGGCCGGCTGGCCTGGGAGTGCTGCCACCTGGCACTGCCTTTCTGGTGGACTGTCCTCGTTGCTTCCTGGTGTTGGTGCTTGAAGAATCTGCCTAAAACACATGTTTCCTAGGTCAGGTGGCCTGAGGGCGGTCGGGTGGCCTGACTCTAATGCCTCTTGGCCCTCCATTTTGCCGACGTTATATATCAGTGCTTCACATTGGTCCAGGGTTGGGTATCACTGACGTTTGCTCATGTTGACACTGACTTGTGGGTCCTTTTGGTCGTTGTCCATGTCTTCCAGGTCCAATGATTGAATCAAGTGCCAATCCCTGCATCTGGGGCATTGTGAACATGTCACGTTGCTCTTGTAACAAGGACATACCAATGTATGTTGAGGTGTCAGGCTGACCGCATGGTCAAGGCCGAGCGGCCTGGGTTTTATCCAATTTCATTCATTTTTGGTTTGTGATCTCCTGCAAGCACAGCTCATCCAACACTTGTGGAACTTATTAGACTTAAGCAAAATATGCAAGGAATATAGTGCAAAAGATCAAATTATTCCCGAGAAGTTGACGGTCAGAACGGGGAATAATGGCCGTCAACAGGCTCCTAGATTTAAGATCTTGAGTTCCATTAGATTCCCAAGGAGGATTGGTGCCTTGACCATTTTAGGGTTTAGACTGTGAGTTCCGAAATCTTCAAAGTCTCCAAACACTGTTCCGGAGATTCCAAAGAATTCTCTGCAGACTCCGGCCCTTGTGCCTAAAATCTGAACCTATGTCATTCAATTTATTCATTGATCATTTATTGATACCACATCGATCATATCCTATTCAGGATGGGCAAAGAAAGATGTCGCAGTGGTGGTGAGGAGTCCTCAGTAGAACCAAGGCAAAACATGACCCTCATCCTCCAAGATATGTTGAAGAAATTGAGGAAGAAGCTGAAGAAAGTGAAGAGATAGAAGAGCAGCCTTCCCCTAGATGGTCTGGAAGGAGACGTGGAGAGGAACTTGCCTTAGAAGCATATTCTCCAAACAATAGAGCCCCACCTTGTCAGGCACCTTACATGATGAGATCCTATCCAATTCCTCAAAATACAGAAAGACCAAACCCAAGAGTTAGGGGTGCAGCTCATGATATATGTCCAGAACTCCAGAGCATCCTGTGGCTGCATTCACTCATGAGCAAAGGAATCATCCCACATGCCCAAGGCTCAAGCCTCCAGGGATAGTTGAAGGATTTGCAGTTTTAGCTCCACGAGATTGCTTCAAATTGTCTGTTGCCCTCAAGAACCAGTGTGCCATTGATATCTATCTCTATAAGAAGAATGAAGGACTTGAGTATAGGTTTTGGTGTGATTTTCACAAAGATTTTCATGCTTCAATGATCTTGAGGAAGAGTCAAGCTCCCATTGTGCCCATGGAGTATATTGATTGGAAATACTTTGAAGAAATGGGTGACTTAGCTGTGAATGAAGTGATATCCAAGTGCAGAGATTTTGGACTACATGAGATCATGGCCTTTAGGTACAACTGGAACATTGAGATTATTTTCCAATTCTATCTTTCATACTTCTACAATGCCAGTGACAGGTTCGGGCCGCGAGATGCATAATCCCTCGTCTTGTATGAGGTGTATCTTGTATTGTATTGATGATGATCTAGAGATGGTCCCTACCTCCCCTTATATACTCCAAAGGATAGGGTTACAAACGAAAACCGTATAGAAGGAGGATTATTTTACAAGCATATCTCTAACTTCCTAATATAGTAAAACTCCTTTAAATTGTGCGCCCATCAACATATCATGTCTTGGCTGTCATGTTTGGTAGGTGGGCCAGCCGATTTCCACACAGGGATGACCCATCCGGGTCGCTTTATCCACGAGGATAGTATCCCGACAATCCCCGATGCTTCACACCTTGCCTTCATTCGAGCCATCAACTTGCGATCATCATCCGTTCCATGCAACTCGACATCAAAATCACGCTTAAATTTGCACTTTTCATTATTCATTGTGAGACAACCAAATTCTCTCTTAATCCAATGACGGATACGGCCGCTAACAAGTCCAATTTGCTCCTTAGGACAGAATTCAAGGGTATTTCCAGTGAGCTCCAAACGATTACATACCTACGCTTGAGCAGATGCACGACGCTCCAATGCATCCTGTTGCAAAGCCATTTCTACAGATATGAACATAATTACTCAATATCTGATAATAATTCCTGCATAGGCGTATACATATACACTGATTCTAAAAATAAAACATTTTTACTATATACTAATTTCATTCTATTCATTTTTTCTAAATAATGTTTGTCCCTCTATATCCATTCTACTCAATACATTGATTTTTATCATCTAGTACAAGCAAGCACAACAACATATGCAAACCTTAAGTAAATTTGAGCTAAAATGGTGTATAAATAAAAAATTCTCCAACATTATTCTATATCTAAAAACCCCAAATAATCTATTTCTAGACCACTAAATGAGCTATGCTAAGGATGAGAGGATAAAGTTTTTAACCTTTAGAACTACTGGATGAACAGGGGAATCAAGTCGTTTGGTAGATTGCTGAGCAAAAATCGCCCTTGGGCAAGAACAGGGAGGAAGAACTAAAGCTTTTGAATGGCTCTGGCTCGGGCTGGGGGATGAAGAAAGGTGTATAAAGGGGGAGCAATTTTGGTCCCAGTTGGTGGCTCCAACCCGAACTAAAGGGTAGGATTCAGTTCCGGTTGGAGCCACCAACCAGGACTAAAGGGGAATTAGTCCTTTAGTCCCGATTGGCGGCTTCAACTGGGTGAGCTTTAGTCTCGAACGGAGCCACCAACCAGGACTAAAGGGTTCCTGCTAGTGTCTGACAGCGCCACAGGCGCCCGCCTGCAGCGCTAGTGATGTAGGACTGACCCGATCTTTCAAGAGGTAGGAGTAAATTCGATTGGTGGAGTATGTGATGTTGGCAATCCAGGCTTCTAATCAGACACGATTCGAAGTCCTGCATCTGTTACACCACTGCTCTGTTGGTTATCAATGAAGCACAACTTGATTGACCTCGTCGAGAAGGCTTTTCCTGCAAGCGAATCGAAGAACACAAGCAAGAAAGGGTAAGCACACAATCTAAAAGTGCATATGTGTATGAAGTGAAAATCAAGATGGAGTTCAAGCTCTGATCACAAAAGGACTTCGCCACAGTGGTGAAGAACAAGAACAGGGTTCCTGAATTCACAGCAAAAGGACTCGACGTCACAGTTACAATGAAGATGACTGTTTCTCAATGGAAAACAAGCTCTAAACAAAACACAAACCCTAAGTGGCAGTGGCTACTGAGTTTATACTAGAAAAGAGACGTCCTAGGGTTGGGGGCGACCAGGGGGCACCAACAACTTGGGCTTAAGGTCCGACACGATACAAAGGCTTGCTCGACCCAAACAGGTGACACAACACCTTGTCGTGAACACACAGAATGATCCACGAGACTTCTGGAGCTTGGACCAGAACCAAAAGAAGCGTCTCATCGTCAGGTTTCCAAAACATCTGAGAACACCTTATTTGGACGCCGTATTAGGGAGATATCGCCGTTTGAGTACAGGGCTGTCAGCTGAATCCGAACTGAATGCACAGTCCATATTGCCGGCGACTTGTAGCTTGTTGATGAGGCTGGCTTGAGCGTGTCCAGCATGGTGATTTCCTCATCATCCTCTCCTTGATTTGGAGTCGTCCTCGACTCCATCCCACCATCAAACTCCTGTAAAATGTTAGGGACAACAAGACGCAATTTCCTAGACAATGTAGTATGATCATGGGGAGGAGAAACATGCCTAGAAAACATAGTAAGCATAGTATGGCATGGTGCCCCATCAACATAATTTTCAGCACAGAGATTTTGTAGCAATTAAAGCACCTCACTTCAACTTAACCTCTTTGGTTGTAGTAGCAGATGAGTCTAAAGCATTGTCATTCTTAGAAATTTCAACAAGCTCTTTATCATGTTTGGCAATTTCAGCAGGTGTTAAAGGCAACAAAACAATTTTCTTCCTTATGCAGCAAAGAATATGTATTAGTTCTACCATGATGTAAAGCATCGGTATCATGTTCCAATGGACATGCTAATAAAAGCGAACAAGCTTGCATAAGCACAACATCAAAATCAGCATAATCATGATATGAACCAATGAAAAAAATGTACTCTCGCTGATAGATTTACCTTTGCCGTACCACTATTGTTGAACCATTCAAGGTGATAAGGTTTGGAATGAGCATATGTGGTCAAGCCAAGCTTTTTGACCAAATCTGAACTAACCAAGTTATTGCAGCTCCCACTATCAATGATGGTGCGAACACGACAATCCTTGACAATGAGAAACGTGTGGAACAAATTATGGCGTTGTAGCTTCTCCAGTTCATGCTCAAGTTGTGTACTCAATGTACATTGCACAAGAATAGATTTGTAGCCCACAGTAGCAGTCATAGAATCAATGGCCTCTCCTTCACTATCCGCGGAATCTACAGCATGGTTAGCAGCAAGAGCCAAATCACCTTCAACATCATTAACACTTACATACCCTCCATCCTTTGTAGCAATGAATGCACAACAACTCGGGCAATCCTTTATGACATGTCCCATGCCCTTGCAGCGGTGGCACACGATGTTGGTGGAGCGGCTCGATGAAGCACTAGTAGGAACAACCTTCTTCTGCAATTGGGGCTGCACATAAGACACATTACTCACCTCGAAAGTAGGTGTAGTAGAAGCAGACGCAGTAGGCAATATCACTGATGGCTTAGCAATAGGTGCCCTTGGGCTTGTCGATGTCAGAACGCTTCAAAAAAAGATCTCCCAGTGTTGGATTTGAAAGACTATTGTTGTTGGTGTACCTGTACTTCTCGTTCAGCCTTAAGAGCAAGATGATATAATTGGCTGAACCTGGTCCATTCTTTGTAATCAAGAATATCATGTATATCACCTTGTAAACCACCAAAAAATCTAGCACAAGTATCCTGATCATCCTCATGAATATTACAACGTGCTAAACTAATAATGAGCTCCTGATAATAATCCTCTACTCCTTTGTCACCATGTTTTAAGGTTTGCAATTTTAAATACAAATGAAATTGATAATAAGGAGGTACAAAGCGAGATTTCATTCATTGTTTTAAAGCATTCCAAGTTTAAAGGGATAACATTAGCATTGTTAGGAGCATTGCAAAGATCATTCCACCAAAACAAAGCAAAACTAGTAAACTCACCAGTAGCAAGTCTAACCCTATGCTCAGGAGGAACCAAATGAGAATTAAAGTTTTGTTCAACAACAAGTTCCCAATCAAAATAAGCCTCAGGATCAGCAGTGCTAGCAAAAGGAATCAAGGTAAATTTTATTATAGCAAAAGGATCATTATTACCACGATTTTGATTACCTCCCATACCTTGACGATTGCGCCGAAGATGGTCCGCAACACGAACATCATCATCAAGGTCGGCATCCTTATCCTCTTCATCGTCATCACCATAAGGTTGTCGTCAGTGTCACCGTGGAGGAGGACGTTGTTCAACACGTTCAATCCGAGTAACCAGGCCATTGATAGTGCGCATTAGCTCATCAAATTTCCCGTCGATGTAGGTGTGCTGGTCATCAACAAGTCTCTAAAGCTCATTCTAGGACACACACTCGTTGAAGTCCGATGGGGACTCTCGTCCGATCCTTGACATGGTTATTAGATAGCAAAAGACAACACCAAGTATTATCCCTATCAACTAATAGCTACTGGGTGGTATTGAAAGTGGAGTGCAAAATCTCAAGAGGCTTACCACTGTCTTCAAGTGTTCTTACCAAAGTCAAATAGGATGGTACAATTTGTTGTCGAGCTGGGTGTAACAGTTGCAAGATGAACTTGTGCAGATCAGAAGTATGTGTGGAGCTTGGACAGGCACAATATGGTAGCAAGGGATTAGCAATAAACACAATAAAATAGCCAAGGTCAATAAGTAAACAAAGTACAAGTCACAATTGCTAGCTCAGATATGTCCCTAGGTGTTGCACAACAAGTTGGAACAAAGAACAATGGATAAATCTCAAAGAACAAGCAAAACAACACTTACGCGATTGTTTTTAGTCTTTTTGCCAAATTACCTCCAGGACTAGAAGGAATCAAGATTTCTTTTTTTTCAACTATTTTTTATAGTTTTCTCTAAACAGGGATCACACGAGATGGAACCACAAATATTTGCACCTTAAACAGAGGTGGGATGTGTTCTACAGAAAATTAGGCACATTTCTTGAAAACCTGAAAACAACTTGGGAGCCTCAAAACTCTATGTTTCTGATTTTTTTTTGGCAATTCTGAGATCAGCTCCAAATGGCGAGTGGTTTTTTTGTATGTGCAACATTTTTCCACCTTTTTGCTGTAAAAAATTGAGTCAAAACAGAGCACCGAGTAAAAAGTTATGCCTATTTTACCGAAGGTAACTCAAGTTATGGTTTTGAGAGAGCACAACTTGGAAAATAGGGCGGTGGCGGCTAGGGTAAAGCTTCCCTAAACCCTGGCACAGAACATGGCTGAGCAAAGTATCCCTGGTGGATGCAGCAAAAGGATACGCAAGATGAAGCAAGGGGGGCTGCGATGCAATGCGAAGGCACAAGGCGGCTTGCAACCTATCTAGGGCTTGCGCGGCAAGGGTTCACACAAGGCGGCTAGTGAGGGCAAGTCAACTAACGCGAGGGCTCAACTTGTTGTTTGGTTAAAAGTGGATGGGATGGAGGCGGTAACAAAAACAGCGACGGGCGGTTGAAGTACGACTGCGAACACACTAAACCAGCAACAAGACTCGACCATGGACACGAACTCAACTAAGCCAAACTGAAACGAAAATTGCAGAGGCTAAAATAGGTTATAGGCCAGTGGAAAGTGTAATTAATTTTTGTTTGGCTTTTCATGGATTGTAGGTAAAGGAACAAGATGAATCTAAAGGGAAGACGCGAGTTATATCTCACGGTAAATCCGAATCCTGATACCACTTGATGTAGGGCTGGCCCGATTTTCTGAGAGGTAGGGGTAAATTCCATTGGCGGAGTATGTGACATTGGCGATCCGAGCTTCTAATCAGACACGATTCGAAGTCCTGCATCCGTTACACCGCTGCTGTATTAGTTATCAACCAAGCACAACTTGATTGACCTCGCCGAGAAGGTTTTTCCTGCAAGCGAATCGAAGAACACAAGCAAGAAAAGGTAAACACGCAATCTGAAATTGCATATGTGTGTGAAGCAAAAGTCAAGATGGGGTTTAAGCTCTGATCACAAAAGGACTAATCGCCGCAGTGGTGAAGAACAAGAACAGGGGCCCTGAATTCATAGAAAAGTACTCGACATCATAGTTACAATGAAGATGACTATTTCTCAATGGAAAACAAGCACTAAACAAACCCAAACCCTAAGTGGCAGTGGTTACAGAGTTTATACCAGAAAGGGACATCCTAGGGTTGGGGGCAACCAGGGGGCGCCCACAACTTGGGCTTAAGGCTCGACATGATACAAAGGCCTGCTTGGCCCAAAACATGTGACGCAACACATTGTCGTGGACACAAAGAATGATCCATGAACCTTCTGGAGTTGGGACTAGAACCAAAAGAAGTGTCTCATCGTCAGGTTTCCAATGCATCTGAGAACACCTTATTTGGACGATGTATGATGGAGATATCGCCGTTTGAGTGCAGGGCTGTCGTCTGAATCCGAACCAAACGTGCAGTCCATGTTGGCAACGACTTGTAGCTTGTTGATGAGGCCGGCTTGAGCATGTTCAGCGTGGTGATGTCCTCATCAGCTAGCCGTTGGACCCATGACTAATGCTAACATCATGCAGCGCTAGCCGTTGGACTCAGGACTAATGCTAACACTAGTCCCAGACCCTAACTCAACTGAGACAAATGTTCAGGATGAAAGATCGATTCTCTACTAGTGTTCCTCTGAGTGAGTTGCATGGGGTTCCTTATGGTGGTTTCAGATGAGTACGTTGTAGCAGCCATTATTTCACGTTTTGACCGTCAACTTCTCAGAAATAAATCGAGTTTTTACACCATGTTCCATGCATATTTTATTTAATTCTAATAAGTTCCACAAGTTTTGGATGAGTTGTGCTTGCAGGAATTCACTGTCCAAAGATGGTCGAAATCAGAGAAAATCCCAGCCGCTCGGCACATTCCGTGCCGACCAGCCTGACACCTCCACGTACATGGGTCCAATATTTTTAATGGAGCAATGTGACACATTCATAAGATTCCAGAACAAGGCGAATATCTCATATCTTGTCGGTGGACCCGGAAGGCACAAGGTTCAACCCAAAAGCCCACCTGCCAGCGCCAAGATCGTCAAATAGGGAAACCACCCATTTTAGAGGTAATGTGGAGTGTTGATGTGCAACATCGGTGAAACGGAGGGCTGAGGGGCTCCGGAGGCAGGCCGCCCGGCCCACCCCGGGCCGTTCGGCCTAAGATTCTGGCATCTGAGGAAACTACCAGACTTACTGACCTCTTGAAGTGATCAGAAGCCTTCCACGCGAAGTCGGTGGACAAGTGGCAGCAGGGCCAGGCCGGCCGGCCTAGGCCAGGCCACCCGGCCCCACAAGTCAGCCACTGAAGCTCCCCTTCCGCGTGAAGTTCAAGCCAAGTCAGGGGTAACGTGATCATGCAGCGGATACCTGATTACTGACCTTGAGCAGCTATAAATAGGCCCCCCATCCTCACTTGTACACACACACACACACCAAAAAGGAGCAATTCTCTCTTCTCAAGTCTAGAGTAGGTTAGTAGTTGGGAGTTAGAGTCGAGTCGAGCTTGTCTCGGGGATACAAAGTCGTCATCGGAGCTCGATATAAGCACTTGTATCTTTTCCTTTGACTATTTTAATATAAGTAATCTTCTCTAGTTACTTGAGTCAGCTTTACTTTCCGCAAGTCTTTATCTTTCCATATACTTGTGCTTGTCTGCGGTAGTAAGTTTTTACCTCTAGTTCAGTTTAAGTTCTCTTTCTTATCTTGTTGTAGTCAGTCTTATGGGTTTTCTCGCCCGTACTAGTGTAACTCAAGTTAGTTCACTAGGTTGAGGGGATTTCTCTTGAAGGCCTCAAGAGAAATCCTAGTATCGAGAGCAGACGTGGTGTCTGACTCAGTACTAGCTAGGAAGTGTGTTCCACCCCACGGCACCGCAGTGGTTGGCGGCAAGTGGTGACAGCCTTGTCTGTCGATCGTAGTCCACCACGTTCGGGTGCTTTCATAGCAATAGTGCCGAAGGACGTCGGGTTCCCTTCTCATCCCTGTCTGAGCCCTTCTCTTAGGCCGCCGAAGTAAGCTCCTTGTTCTGACATCAAGATAGAAGCTTAGATTAGTTCTAGTGAGGATAGCTTAGTAGTATAGAAGTGTTTTAGGAGTCCTTTTTCGCTCGTTGTCCTCCCAGCTGCTACCTCTATAAGGTATAGAATCTCCTGTGTGTCAAACAGTCATAGACTGACCATTTATCCTACCCGTTATCTGGCTTATCCCTGCTAAATTACTTGGTTGATAAACCAGTAAAGGTTGCCACTACAATTTATGATACACTTTACTATAGTGCTTCCCTAAGGATTTCACGATACCCCGGAATACTCCGAGGTGAAGTGCTACACCGGTGAATTCCGTGCGCTTGCAAAATTCCTATTCAGATTGAGCATAAGAGACAACAACAAGCATTTCTGGCGCAAGTTATCGTATAATTGAGTGATAAACTTTACTGTTTCATCACCGCTAGTTTAAGCGGGCTTACCATTGCTCTCTCTCTTATTTATTCGATGCGGAGCAGTGAATGACTGGTTTTGATCTACCATCCAACTTCGATCCGAATCCTCAAAGAATTGGGCGAATTGTGAGATGCCGCGTCGTCCCACCCCAAAAGAAACCTACTTGGAAACCATGGCCAAGACTCTCAGGCAGTACTTGGCCCCGTCCAGCAATCACATCCCTACTGGACTGAACAATGACCAAGGCAATGATGGCTTTGAGCTCAAATCAGGACTGGTGAACATGGTTCAAGTGAGTCCATTCTGTGGAAAGGCATCAGAAGATGCCAACGCTCACCTTCAGAACTTCCTTGAAGTTAGGAGTACTATTAACCCCAGAGGTACCACGATGGATAATGTCCGTGTTCGGCTGTTCCCATTCTCCTTGCTAGGCAAGGCAAAGACATGGTTCTACACCAACAAAGCAGACTTCACCACATGGGATGCCTGTTCCAACGCATTCCTGACAAAATACTTCCCGGTGGGCAAAACCAACACCCTCCGGAGCAGAATCTCTAGATTTCAGCAGCTGCCGGATGAAGCCATTCCGGAAGCTTGGGAGAGATTCCAGGTGTACATTGCAGCATGCCCCCACCACGGCATGGAAGAATGACTGATCATTCAAAGTTTCTTCCATGGCCTAAACATACCAGCCCAGAACCACATCGATGCAGCATCAGGTGGTTCCTTCCTTTCGCTCAGCGTCAACGCAGCAAAAGCGCTGGTTGAGAAGATTGCTTCCAACCAGAGTTGGAAAGGTGAAAGGCAGCAACAGCTGTTGACGCTCACTAACGACCATTAGCAGGCGTCAACTTGATCAGAAAATCATGAGAGTTTGCATTTCCTACACGCATTCCTATCCAATAAAGTCCCTAAACCACACTTTACCTTTTAGAATATGCAAGTTGTGTTTTCAAGCTAATATGCAGGTTACAAGCACACTTTGGCCCGACACAAAATCACAGAAATTATCAGAGCACCGATTCAGGCTCAGATGGACCAAAAGTGATGCAAGAACCCAATTCAAATGAGTCAAGATAGGCCAACCCCAACGTGGATCAGACAAGGAGGCCCAATACAGCCTGCCAGAAGAAGTTGGGGGCGGTTGGTGGCCCAGGCAGGCCGACCGACCAGGCCCGTGGGCCCCACCGCCTCAACCAAGGCACGTGGTGCCTCCCTGTTGGTCCCCTACGTCGGTTGTGCAGGCTTCACCCCATGTCTCCCTACTATAAATACCAGGGGGCGGGTGGAGAATAGAACACACACACACACACACACACACACACCACACCTCTCATTTCCTCTCTTGCATTCTTTGCAGAAAGTCTTTAGGCTTAGTGGAGTTTAGGAGAAGTCTAGGAGTCATCGAGTCGCCGGAGTTGCTCGAGAGTCTGGTATGGGTTCATCTCTAGCTCTCTCTTGTAATATACTGTCGTTTGTAATAGAATTAGACTATGGTTACCGATATCTGCTTGAAGTATATTCTAAGTTATCGAGTATATGCTTCTTGTCATAGTTGCGTTATTATTCAATGCTTGCATTGCATGATCGCCCTGTGCTGGAGATGGTTAGTCTTTGGTTCTTAGAACTCTATCAACTGCTCCAGTATTTGTATGATTGCTGTAGTGTGATATCTATCCATCCGAAGGGTGGGGGCTCCGCGTGGGACACTAGAGTATCCCTTACTAGTATAGACATGGTGTCTAGATTAGCTAAGAGTTGCTGGATGTCAACTATACCAACGGTTTGTAGAGGTAGCCGGCATGTGGTGACAGCCCTGTCCGAGCCTTTTAGTAATCCTCCACATTCGGTATGGGGGGTAGGAGGTACATAAAGTCGCCGGGGTGTACAGGCTCCTCCCGTTACTTCGATAGCGATCTCCCTGTTGTGTAGTTTAATCTCTGATGAGCTAACTAATGAGAAAGTATAGATATAGCTAGCCTAGCACAGCTGACTCGAGCTCTGACTTTTACCTTGCTCCCAGCCTAAAGCAACCTTTATTCTTTTATCCAAGAGAGTAGTTTGTGTGTGTGTGTCACACTACCTCCTACCATGTTATTATCTTACCCCTGTTTATGCATAAGAATATCCAATCTAGATAGAGCTCACCAACTAATCTATATATTCTCTCACTCATTGCCTTCCTGCGGAAATATAAATGACACCCCGGTATACTCCCGGGTAAAATGCTACAGTGGTATTCCGTGGGCTTGTGGATCTATTCGTGGTTCATGAAATACTGCCACCCCAGAAAATTGGCGTCTGCGAGCGTCATCGCTAGGTGACGTTGGTAGGCTCCAACAAGCATTTTTGGCGCCGTTTCCGGGGAAGGTACATAGTGAAATCTGTAGACAAAGTTGTGAACAAAATCGAAATTGGTATTCGCTTGCTTAATAGGCGAACTTGGCTTTGTTCTCTTGTCTTTGTTGATATGAAAACAGGGTAGTGTATGACCGGTTTCGACTTACCGCAAAACTTTCATTACGATCTAGAGTCACTTTTGAGGAGGACGCGAGCTCATCTCGTATCACCTCGGAGATCACTCCCGGCAGTTGACCTAGTCATCGCATCGTCGTTAGCTCCTAGAGCTATGGCCCAGAAGACACTATGTGATTACTCTGCTCCGTCTGCTAATCAGGTCCCGACCGGACCCGAGGTTAACACCGGAGGAGAAAATTTCGAGATCAAGACGGGTCTCATTACGATGGTGCAGGCCAGCCCATTCTGTGGCAAGGCCAATGAGGATGCCAGCGCTCATCTCCAGCAGTTCCTGGAGCTCTGCAGTACTTTTGTTATCAAGGGTGTATCTCAAGATGCAATCCGGCTCTGTCTGTTTCCGTTCTCTCTCTTGGGGAGAGTGAAGCAATGGTTTTATGCTAACAAGATTGCTGTGGATACTTGGGACAAATATGCCAAGGCATTTCTCTCGAAGTTCTTCCCGACGGGCAAAACCAATGCTCTTCGTGGTTGGATTTCGAACTTCCAGCAGGCATCAAATGAGTCAATTCTCGAAGCTTGGGAGAGGCTTCAGGAGTACATTCTGGCGTGTCCGCACCATGTAATGGATAATTGGTTCATTCTACAGAACTTCTACAACAGGTTGACACAGTCATCCCGTGATCATGTGGATGCCGCTGCGGGTGGAGCTTTCTTCTCGCTGACCATTGAAAGAGCTACATGATTGATTGAGAAGATGGTTTCCAACCAAGGTTGGAGCGATGATCACCTCCAACCGCGCCAGTGAGGTATGCACTCCGTCAAGGAGGCTGGCATGCTCGCTATGAAGATTGATCTCCTCCTCAAGAAGTTTGAGGATTATTCCCAAGATAAGGCTCAGACGCAAGCACTTCAAGCCTTGGAAACTCGCATGACATGCGAGGTCTGCGGGAATGTTGGACATTCGGGCGATAATTGCCCAGAAACCCAAGAAGAAGCTCTATTCCTCAATGGCAGCAATGGGATTCGTCCACAAGGAGGTCAGGGGTGGAATCAACCACGCCCATATTACTAAGGAGGTAATGGGAATTCGAATTCTTTCAGTCCTAACCAGCCTACCTTGAGAGATCTTGTCTACGGCCAAACAAAGATCAATGAGTCCCTTTAGAAGAAGTTGGCCGCTATAGACAAATCTATGGAGACCATCCATGCCAAGATGGACGGATTCTCCACTGCCATCAAGAATTAGTTGAGTTTCAACAAGATGATTGAGACTCAACTAGCTCAAGTGGCTGCTACTATGCCCCTGCTTTGGAGAACGTTAAGGCGATAACCACACGAGGAGGTAAAACCACTCAGGACCCGCCTTATCCTAACCATGTTAACAGGAAGAAAGCAAGCCCGGTGGCAGAAGAACCACCTCAGGAGGAGGAACCCGAGAAGGTTCATGAAGGGAAGACGGCTCCGCATGAATTTTATGATACCCAAGTACTGCCGTTCCCTATGAGGGCAAAGAAGCCAAGTATAGATGAGCAGTTCCGCCGCTTTGTTGAGATAATACAAGAAGTGAACATCAATGTGCCCTTGATGGATGCGATGAAGGTTCTGACCTATGCTCGTTATATCAAGGACATAATCAACAACAAGCGACCACTGCCAACTACCGAAGTAATCAAGCTCACTGAGGCATGTAGTGCAGCCATACTTCTACAATTGCCCGAGAAGAAGAAGGATCCAGGATTCCCAACTATCAGATATTCGATAGGGGTACAGAACTTCGACAAAGCCTTATGTGATTTGGGAGCTAGTGTTAGTGTGATGCCGAAGGCAGTCTTCGACCAACTCAACTACACAGAGTTGACACCAACACCCATGCAGTTGCAATTGGCTGACTCCTCAGTACGGCACCCAGAAGGAATCGCTGAGGATGTCCCAGTGAGAGTACGGGACTGTTTTGTCCCAGTTGATTTTGTGGTACTTGATATGGATAATCAGAAGGAGATTACTCTCATTCTAGGACGGCCGTTCCTCAATACAGCAGATGCACAAATTGATGTTGGGGCCGGAGAAATCCGACTCCACATCAATGGTAAAGGGGAGAAATTTGACTTCTGACCCAAGAGGGAGCAATGCTTGATGATCCAGGTCAAATTTGGGCCAAATCCTCAGAAAATCAAAGAAGTTGAAGTCACAACCTCTCAGAAAGATAGTCTTATACCTTTCATGAAGACACTTATGAAAGAAGATCCAGTTAACTCAAAAAGGTCTAAGAAGGAGGGTAAATCAAAGGTTACTACATCCGAGGATCCTGTTCCTGCACCGCCTACACCATCAAAGACCAAGAAGGTGTGGCGCAAGAAGAATAAGACGTCATCGATCACTACTACTTCTCCAAGTACGGACGAAACGACCTCAACCTGATCAGGTATGGAGAAAGGTCTTGCTTTTCGACCCTAAACCAAGAGCTAGCTCGGGGGAGGTTTCCTCCCCTAAGTCAACTGTATCTCTTTATTTACTTTCAATAAAATTTGATAAAAACCTTTAAAAACAAAATAAAAAATTTACTGCTTTATTTCCCTTTTCAATGATGCGCGGTAAGAATGTTTTAACTCCCTTTTGATAAGTTGAAAGGATGAGTTTTGCTTTGCTCTATCATGTCTGTTATGCCTAGTTTGAAAATAAGAGTTCTCTTGAGTTTACATTCGTTGGTTATACAAATATTTTGCCAATAAATCTGAAAGTTCCGTGGGTTGCATATGCTTGATCCAAGTCTAAGTTGTGGTGAGTTCAGATATGGTAAATAAGATTATGCTAGCTTGTGCTAGTGATGCTTGAAGTCTATAGTTGTTTTAAAAAAAATAATATATAAAATAAAAATAAAAATAAAAGGCAAGTTCCCCAGCGATATGCAATGTCCTACCAGAGCCATATGTCATATTCCATGAAAAAACCCTGATACATATGCTGCTTGATGTTCTGTTGAGTTTTGTCAAATTGGGTGACCATAGTGAGATACTCATCATGCTTTCTCGATCATGAGCACGTACACGTTCCATCCATTTGCTATAATCCTCCACTGGGAATTAGCACCACCATCCATTCCGCATCAATAAATGCTACATGTCTCGGTGATCTGTCTCGTACAACATCCCTAGAATAAAATAAAGTCAGATTATGGTTGTCCAAAAAAGAAGAGAAAAGATGGCATGCCAAAGAAGCATGACCCAAAAAAAAGAAAGAGAGAGAGAAAAGGGGGTAACCATGTCTCAAAAAAAGAGAGAGAGAGATAGGATGATTCGAGAGAGAAAAGCCATTACCTCAAGGAGTAAGCCATATTCATCCATCCATCCATCCACTCATACACTTGCACCTTTTGATCGAGATTGCATGACTTGTTTCTTCACGGATCCTCTCTTTGACTTTACAATAAATAGAATACAAGTGTGCCCTGTTCCTATCCTACCTTGAGCTCCACAAAGGCTTGTAGTAGTAGGAAAGATCAAAGGCAAACACTGCCCTGGTAAGGAAATATAAGATGAGTGCCTCAAGAGAGTTATCCTGGGAGCTTTGCCATGTTTTCAAAAATCTTTCAAAAAAGTGTCTCCAGATGGATTACGGATCTATGAATAAGTAAGTACTACTTTATGCACCGTTCTAACTCTCAACAGCCCAAGACAAGGAGATAGCTAAAAAGCCCCATGAGGGAGTAAGGTAATTGAGCAAAGGTATGCTAACCAACTTATTTAAGCTTATAGATGAATCTCTTTGCTTCAGACTATGACATAACAGGTAAGGTATGAGTCAAAGTGATTTTCTGATTAAAAACCTGATTTGTCCTACTTTGCTCGGGACGAGCAAAGGACAGCTTGGGGGATCTTGTTGACGCTCACTAACGACCATTTCCAGGCATCAACTTGATCAAAAAATTATGAGAGTTTGCATTTCCTACACGCATTCATATCCAATAAAGTCCCTAAACCACACTTTACCTTTTAGAATATGCAAGTTGTGTTTTCAAGCTAATATGCAGGTTACAAGCACACTTTGGCCCGACACAAAATCACAGAAATTATCAGAGCACCGATTCAGGCTCAGATGGACCAAAAGTGATGCAAGAACCCAATTCAAATGAGTCAAGACAGGCCAACCCCAACGTGGATCAGATAAGGAGGCCCAATACAGCCTGCTAGAAGAAGTTGGGGGCGGTTGGTGGCCCGGGCAGGCCGACCGACCTACCTGGTCGGCCGACCAGGCCCGTGGGCCCCACCGCCTCAACCAAGGCACATGGCGCCTCCCTGTTGGTCCCCTACGTCGGTTGTGCAGGCTTCACCCCGTGTCTCCCTGCTATAAATACAAGGGGGTGGTGGAGAATAGAACACACACACACACACACACACACCACACACCTCTCATTTCCTCTCTTGCATTCCTTGTATAGTCTTTAGGCTTAGTGGAGTTTAGGAGAAGTTTAGGAGTCATTGAGTCGCCGGAGTTGCTCGAGAGTCTGGTATGGGTTCATCTCTAGCTCTCTCTAGTAATATTCGGTAATTTATAATAGAATTAGACTATGGTTACTGATATCTGCTTGAAGTATATTCTAAGTTATCGAGTATATGCTTCTTATCATGGTTGCATTATTATTCAATGCTTGCATTGCATGATCGCCCTGTGCTGGAGATGGTTAGTCTTTTTTTTCTTAGAACTCTATCAACTGCTCCAGTATTCGTATAATTGCTCTAGTGTGATGTCTGTCCATCCTGAGGGTGGGGGCTCCGTGCGGGACACTAGAGTATCCCTTACTAGTGTAGACATGGTGTCTAGATTAGCTAAGAGTTGCTGGATGTCAACTATACCCACGTTTGTAGAGGTAGCTGGCAGGTGGTGACATCCCTGTCCGAGCCTTTTAGTAATCCTCCACGTTCGGTATGGGGGGTAAGAGGTACATAAAGTCGCCGGGGTGTATGGGCTCCTCCTGTTACTTCGATAGCGATCTCCCTGTTGTGTAGTTTAATCTCTGACGAGCTAACTAATGAGAAAGTGTAGATATAGCTAGCCTAGCATAGCTGACTCGAGCTCTGACTTTTACCTTGCTCCCGGTCTAAAGCAACCTTTATTCTTTTATCCAAGAGAGTAGTTTGTGTGTGTGTCACACTACCTCCTACCATGTTATTATTTTACCCCTGTTTATGCATGAGAATATCCAATCTAGATAGAGCTCACCAACTAATCTATATATTCTCTCACTCATCGCCTTCCCTGCAAAAATATAAATGACGCCCCGGTATACTCCCGGGTAAAATGCTACAGCAGTATTCCGTGCGCTTGCAGATCTATTCGTGGTTCATGAAATACTGCCACCCCAGAAAATTGGCGTCTGCGGGAGTCATCGCTAGGTGACGTTGGTAGGCGCCAACAACGGCCCCACAAAGGAATTCATCATATCGACAGTGTTGATATGCTTGCTGCCAAGATGGACCTTCTCATGAAGAAGCTAGAGTCTCCGCACAAGGAGGCCAACCAGGTTATGGATTCTCGCGTGACATGAGAGACTTGTGGAGAAACTAGACACACATGCAACTTTTGCCCAGTTACTCAGGAGGAAGCTCACTTCGTTGGAGAGAACAACTCCAACAACTCTGGCTTCCGTCCTCAGCAGGGATGGAATTCCAAGCCCAACCTCCCCTTCGGTCAACAGCAAGGTATGAACTTTAATAACAATTTTCAGCCTTCTCTAAAGGACCTAGTTTATGGCCAAAAGCAGATTAATGATAACATTAGTAAGAAATTCCTTGCTAATGATAAAATCTTGGAATCTTTGGCCAGACAACTAGAGGGCATAAATTCTGTTATTAAAAACCAGTTGAGCTTCAATAGAATGATAGAAAATCAAGTTGCTCAACTAGCCTCATCTTGCCCTAACTATAACTCGGGAAAACTTCCTGGGCAACCGGAAGTTCCTCCTAAGGAGAATATTAGTGCGGTGAGTACGCGGACAGGTAAGTCCACACAGGAACCACCATATCCTAAAGATGCAAGATCTTGCCGGAAAGCCATACCCGCTAGCAACACCTCTGCTGCAGATGAAGATCAGGAGGAGGCCGAAGAGTCCAATACATCTGCTGCCCGGGAGGAAACCGTGGAACCCCCTAGAACTTTACGGGAGTTTCATGACACTACTACCTTACCGTTTCCGGAATGGATAAGGAAGCCGGTGGCCGACGAGCAATTTGGCAAGTTCATCGAGGTAATCAAGAAGTTGTATGTCAATATACCGCTTCTTGATGCTATGCAGGTCCCTACCTATGCACGTACATCAAGGATATACTTGGGGACAAGAGAAGCCTGCCCACCACCGAGGCCGTGCAACTCACAGAGGAGTGTAGCGCAGCTAGACTCGATCCTCTCCTGGAGAAGAAGAAAGATTCAGGATGCCCCACAATCGCATGTTCAATCGGGAGCCAACACTTTTTGCATGCTCTTTGCGATCTGGGAGCAAGCGTCTGTGTCATGCCTAAGGTAGTTTACAATAAATTAAATTATTATAAGCTTGCCCCTACTGCCATGTGCTTGCAGCTAGCGGACCAAACGGTACGTTACCCCCCGGGAATTGCAGAGAATGTCCCAGTTAAAATCCAGAACTTCTTTATTCCCGTTGATTTCATCATCCTCGACATGGAAGTCGACGCCAAGACGCCTCTCATTTTGGGAAGGCCATTCTTGAGTACCGCAAATGCGCACATTGATGTTGGAGCCAGAGAGATCCAGCTCAATGTCAATGGGCAAACGGAGAGGTTCACCTTCAGACTGAAGGTCAAACAAAGTTCCCAGGTGAAGACCTTCAATCGGAAGAAATCCGAGAAAGAGCAGGAGAAGCCATCAACCCTCACAATCGATATCCTTGCCGAGCTCTTAGAACGACTAAGAATCGACAAGGAGATCAGAGTGCACAACTACAGGAATGCAAGACGACGAATCCTTCCTAGAGAATTTGAGGAATCAAAGGCGAAAGCGATCAAAACAAAACCCGCCACCAAGAAGGAATGTCGGAGAAAAGTGTCTTCGTCTGGAACTCCATCCGGCGACGACAACTGAACCATGGTACATATCCATTCTTGCATTTGCATATAGAATAGTTTAAATTTCTTGCATAATCTTTGTTGGCACTCCTTAGCCTAAATGAATTATTCCGCAAGCGCACAGAGACCGATGTAGCTTTCACCTTGGAGTATTCTAGGGTATCGAATCCACGGGGAATGATAAAGCACGACCAGACCTAGAACTGGTTCAACCGGACCCACCAGGGGAAGAGAGGTAAGTGGGTAGAGGGTCTAATGTCGGTTAGCCAACTCATTACCCAGAAGACTTGCAACTAAACAATCTTGATCTGCTTCGGCAGCCTAAGCGAAGGGCTCAGACAGGGGTGAGAAGGGGCCCAACATACTTTTGGCAATCCTACTGCTATGAAAATACCTAAACGTCGTGGACTACGAAGGATGGACAGGGATGTCACCACCTACCACCTACCACTGTAGTACCATGGGGTGGAACACAACCCTATGTAACTAACCAAGTCTAGGCACCACACCTAACACTATCGAGTTACGTACTCCTGCCTACTGGCAAGATAGAAAGCACTCTCAAATAAGTAGAACTTGCTACTTACGCAGACTAGGAATCCCGCAGATCAAAGACAAAAAGTAAACAAGTAACTGAAGTAAAGAGGAAGACTAGCGAGATACCGACGAGAGACGAGGAACTTCACTCCGAAGATGCTTCATTCCTCTGAGGTGGCTTACAAAAGTGGAGTAAGGCCGAGAGAACTCGGCACCGCTCCTTTACTTTGGCTTTCGTCAAGACTCTCACCTCACACTCTCCCTATTCTACTAAGTGGGACTACATCTTGCTTGGGACTCTTCTCTTCTCCAAATGGTGTGTGCTGAAATGAGGGGTGGGGGCTCCTTTTTATAGGCCTCCAAGGTGGGTTTCTTAGCTTGTAAGCAAGGCTAAGGTTGCTTAGCTTGTAAGCTAAGCTATGGTTGGCTTGACTTGGCTTGACTTGTAAGCAAAGCTGTCCACGCATGCATGGCGGTTGTAACCTCCACTTGTTGACTGCACACCAGGGGAAAGGCCAGGCCGGCCGGCCTGGGGATGCCATCTGTTGGCGCTCCTTAAGTACCCATTTTATCCCATGTTTATCCTTGATAATGGCATGAATTTAATATCAAAATCACTAACCGTCCTAACCCCGGCCTAATTATTGGTCATTTTTCACATTTGCACATATATTTTGGAGGAACTTCGTTTTTGCAGGTTTTTGGCCTATTTTGGAGCATGAAATGACGAGGCCCGTGATCGAGTGCTAACACGGAGAAAGACGAAGGCCAAAGCCCAAAGGAAGGACCAAAGCCCATGTTGATTCGAAGCCCATTCATGCACATTCATCCTCCAAGAGAGCCCAAAGTACCAAGCCCACAAAGATGAGATCAAAAAACTTCGGGATTAAGCAAAGCAAATAAAGATTTAAGGAAGGATTCCCTATCCTATCCTTTCCTCGAAGATATCTCCAAGATAACGACATCCGAAGGGGTGCAATCGTGAAGGACATAAACTCTAGAAGATGCGAAGAGTCTACACGCGAAAGATGAGACCGAGGCGGGCCCGAAAGAGGGTAGGCCGGCTGGCCTAGGCCCATGAGGCTGGCCGGCCTAGCCCGTTTTCGAGGCGGTTCGGCCTCCCCTTCGACCGGTGGCTTTCTCGGCTTATAAATAGCTCCCACCTTATTCAACTTGCGGAATCAATCCACCCAGAACTCGACAAAAACCTAGAGCCAAGGCCAGAGGGAGACGACGGCCGCCACAAGTCTTCGAAGGTACCTAGGAGATGGCTTAGGCCACCCCTAGCCGCCATGGCCTCCCCGCGAGGTTGTGCCATGGTGGAGTTCAGGAGTCATCCCCAACATTCGTCGGGGTATGTACACACACGATGGTGATATCAATCTACTCTTTATTCTAATTGTCTCGACTTTGGTCTACTTCAATGCATGATTTCTTTCTCATATGTGATGCATCCATATGTTCATAGTAAGATTAGATCTATTCGTGGTGATTAGTCTATATCTTGCGGCTATGTTGAGGTAGCGTGTTTTAGCTAGTTGGTTGATTACCCCGGTGTGGTGACAGCATGGCGGAGGGAAAAGTTCTAGTGACGACATGATGTGGAATAGGATCGATGGCGAGTACCATGGGAGTCGTTGCACGGCCACCAAGAGGAGGAGCTTCGAGTAAGAGCACTTGGTGGGCGTTTGGGGTAAAGCTTTGGGAAACCTTAGGCGTCGACACGCACCTCGCACCGGCGACCTTGGGAAAGTAGGCCGCTTGCGAGCCGCCTTTCTGAGAGATGATTTCGTGTACCTTTAGTTGAGATGCAATCTATATTTTGATCACCTTTTTGACTAGAACTGTACCTAGAGATGATAGGCCCTAGCTCCTTGGTTGTGTTATCTCATCTAAGGTTGTGGGTGCGATGAACACTTATGCTTCATTCATATCTATCAAGTGTTCAGTTTATATGCAATCTTCGCTTCATGTTTAGGATAGGTTCGATAGATTAGATGGTAAACCCTAGTCGGTTCGCTTCCGATTCACGGATTGATAAACCTTGGGGGAGTACTCTAAGGGAAAAGCTACCGCGATCCGTGCGCTTGTGGTACATAAATTGGGTCTCTAAGGAGTGTCAACAAGCTTTTCTGGCGCCGTTGCCGGGGATCGGCAACACGAACCCTAGGGAGATCTATCTATCTTTTTGGACTAACCCTAATTTCATTATTGCATATATCCTGTGTTTCTTGTTTGTGTCCATGAATGCAGGTAAAACCCTAGACACAAAGCGATCGAGAAGTTCTCAACGTCCGTACTTTGACAAGTCCAATCTCACTCAAGCAAGTTGATGGCTACGTGAAGACCCGCTCTTTAGTGGTAGGTGCTAACTTTTGTTAGTGGCCCAGCATCTGCTATCGAGCCCACACTCAAAACAAGTAAAGATGAAAAAGATATGTCACTGTGTCAGCTTTGGCTAATGTCTCTTGGAGATTTCTTTGTCCAAGCTATAGGTGATGAAGCATGCCCAAAAAGAAAATCGTGCGATCAGATCATCATCATCTCCAAAGTACTGCTGTTGTGATGAGATTTTCGTCCATGATCAGAGAAGTACCATGAGAGAAAATTGTATATTATAAAGCTCCATCAAGCCTTCTTTCCAACGCATCAAGAATCGTGAATTTTGGAGATTGGTGTGAAGAGTTATGGTAAAATCTTACAACGCTGCGCGTTCTGAAATGTCTCAGGATAGAGCGTAGTGCCGGAGTAAAATGACCTTAAGTTCTTCATCCGGAGTCCGTTTGGGATCAATGACCACTCTTTGAAAAGGTAATTTCATAAGGCTTTCCATGGAGTAGAATTTTGGTACATGTTCTGTGCAGGATGATCAAGGAATTCAACGAAGAAGAGGCAGCAACAAACATTGGAGAAAGTGATGACGATGTCGCAAGATGTTTGGAGGACCTTGTGCACAAAAGTTGATGATTTGAGGTCGACCAACGCTGGAGGCAACAAGATTAGAGGAACCATGATGCCACCCATCTTCTCCATGGGATGCTCAAAAAGCTTCTAGTCGAGTACAATCAAAGAAAGAGACCACTCTGATCATCGACACAGCACGGGAGCCTCCTTCGATCTTGACATCTTAGGCAAAGCAAGAACCATGGAGACAGACCATTGGAGCCATGCTACTCGCTGGTGAATCAATGGTGATGACCTTGAAGCCAAGGATGCACAACAAGACGCTCCGATGACCACAAGATCAAGATCATCGACATCTTCAGATCGATTCGTAAGAAGTCATTGTTATCATCAATATTCTGCTCGACCTCAGAATAAAATTGCAGTATATTTTTGGATATTCAAAAGCCCCATGAAGTTCCGGTTCCAACGAATCAAGAATGAAGTCAATCGAAGTTTCCCACAAGAAGTTATGGCCAAAACATCGAAGGTCGTGCACTTTGAAATTTTCTGGACAGCACGCAGCGCTAAAGTAAAATGGTCATAACTCTCTCGTTTGGACTCCGCTTAAAGCAAATGACCACTTGTTGGAAAGGTAATTTCATAAACTTTTCAATAGAGCTATATTTTGGTATATGTTCTATTTTGGATGCAGGAGAAAATCCACGAAGGAGAGGCGAAGAGCAACGTGACGAGAACAAGGTGAAGGAGATAAGAATGCCAACAATGAAGAGGAGCTTGGGTTGTGGTTTCATCAAGCATACATGATCGAATTCAGAAGCTCAGGAAAAAATAAGGGCCCCAAGGACATTGGCAAAGGAAGGCACAAGTGACAACATTCAACGCATGAAGATGTTAAGAGCGAACCACGATGGATTACTAAAGGCATCATCAATACAAGCTGCATGGACAATTCGAATTCTCACACGAAGGACCATGGCTTCACATCAATGAGAAGGTATGTGAGAAAGTCAAGCTCTATGACTTTAAATGAAGCGCTTTGCGGGAGACAACCCGTTCATTTTATTTATCTATTTATATATATTAATATGATCGTCTACATTGCACTCTTTAATCGGAATATCAAGTAACATTGTACCATTGCTCTAACAAAAACCACAACTTCATGTTGTTCTTTCTAAATGTTATTGAGGGAGCACTTTGTTATTTGATCTTGGGAAACTTGTAGACCTTTTTGTGTGCCTATTAGTGTTTAGAGTCTTTTTATTTGTGACCTTTTAGAGGGAAATATGAAGTGTTGCACCGCTCTTTGATTCTAAACTTGTGGCTAGTTAACTTAGGCTAACTTTTTGTTTTGTTTTAGACCACCTCATCATGTCATATAATTTTGTTCGCCCACCTCGTGTTGCATTGCATACCATGTTGTTCGTCTCACCCTTGCATTGCATTGCATGTTGTATTTAAAAAAACTCTTTTTAAAAAAAACATTGACTAGCCTCACTTTTGAGATCCTAAAACCCTTAGGAAAACCACTCATAGAGCAATCCTAAAACCATAGGTTATGTTTTTCTTTCAAAAAAAATCTAACTTTTGTTTCTCTCTAGTTTTTTTTTAAAAAATCACCTTAGATAGAATTTCTATACCCAACACTCTCTCTTCAAAATTTTTGTTTTAAGCCAAAAATATAGGAAACCCAAAAACCTACTTCTAAAACCTTGTTAGCTCGGTTGCTTGGTCCTTTTCAATAAATAACTTTTTCATTGACAAAAGCCTCACTTCTTATTAAGTGTCACGAAGGCTTTTTGTCACTCTTAGCAATTGTTTTTTAATATGCTAGTTGCGGAACAACATCGAAAGGTCCTTTCAACCTTGCTAACACTTGTTTTTGCTAACTTTGCATTTGCACTTTGCATTCATTCCATTGTTCATGCCCTCATTTTGCTAGCTTTGTCTCAATCTTATTGATGTATGCTTTCCTATCCATGTAATGCTTATCATGATAGCATTTACCTTTTGCAATCTTGTGTAAACGTGGTGTTTAAACTTGTTTGCGGACCTCCATCTTTAAGCTCTTTTGACCAATATAGCAATCCATTTTCCTCTCATTTGCATACACATACCTCCCACTTGCATTCACATACACCCATTAGGTTTAATTTTTATTAGACTAATTATGCCACAAGTTAAGTATCTTAGGGGATGTTTTTGGTTTGTTGGCGATTGTTTCTACTCCCAACTGTCACCTTGGGGGTAGATTGTACACTTGAATTGTTTTGCAGGCATGACAAAGCGTTCCCATGAATTCGTGATCAAAGAAAAAATCAAATTCATCAACACCTCCAAAGTTCAAGAGCAATCCCCGCTGTTTTCATCAAATTTTGCACATGGACAGAGATGTACAAGGAAGAAAAAGTTGATATTCAGAAGATCCATGAAATTCCCATTCCAACGTATCCAAGATCAATGAATTTGAAGACCCGTACAAGGAGATATGGCAAGAACATTGGACATTGCGCATTCTGAAATTCGTTGGGACAGATTGCAGCGCTGGGATGAAATGGACATAACTCTCTTGTTCGGAATTAATTTTGGGCGAATGAGGACTCGTTGAAAAGGAAAATTCATGCACTTCGCAATGGAGCAATGTTTCAGTACATGTTCTGTTCTGGAAATTGAAAGAAAAAATTTGTGAAGATGAGGTAGCAATGGGACAACGAGGAATTGAAGGAGGCGACGACGATGTGAAGCAATGATTGGGACCATGACGTAGTATAAGAAGAAGTTGAAGAAAATTGAGGCAACAAAGGTGAAGACACATTGAAGATGATATTCATACACATGAGGGAAGGACTTCAAGAATTTCAAGATGGTCCATCTTCTCCTTCCATGCCTAGCATCATGCTAAGCATGGGGGAGGATTTCGTGGACAAGGAAGAAAGATCTCATGGAGTAAGATAATCACGGTTGCCACAAGATGCTCATGATTCTTCTTTCATGCTTGGCACAATGCTTAAGTATGGGGGAGGCCGCGCTACACTTCATTACGAGCATCGAGAAGGACGGAAATTCTTCCTCAACTCTCTCTTTTTCTAAATGCTTGTACATATATGTTTTCAACCATAGATGCAACCTTTGTTTATCTCTCCCTATAATAACATGGCTACTAGGAGTACAACCTAGATTTGTTTTTGTTTTCAATGAATGATAACCACCATCACCTTGAGCTCACCACAATGATATTCTTATATGCTCTTGCTTATGGAAAAGTGACGAAAGTTGCTGCTTTGTTTTACCTACGCTATGTTGTGTATGACTTGACCATTTGATCTCAATTAAATGGAATTCAAATGATTAAATACTGGCTCTTTTATTTGTGGAGGTTAAATGACTAAATTCTAGACCCACATATTCTATATTGCTCTTTGATTTAAGTCTACCGATGACCTTACACCTTGTGTTGTTTAATTTGAAAACTTAATTCATATGCTATCTTCATTTGTGAATCTCTTGCAAAGTTCTACCTACCAAAGCCTATACATACATATTCTTTCATGATGAAACCTTTAGATTGCAAACTTATATTTTGATGAGTTGGATTAAGATTGATTTCTTCGGTATGAGACTAAGAAGCTGGTCATTCTGTTTTTTTTTTGTGTAACCTTCTTTTTGCTAGCCTATTTATCCATGCATTGTGAGTTTCTACTTTGGGAATTTTGCAAACCTCACTGGATATCCACCCTAAACCAAAAAAAAATCTTTTTTGTGATTACCTCCTTGACCACAACCCAATTTGAGTATGGATTATTATTTCGATGGAATCAAAAGAATCAAGGGCACCATATAAAGAAAAGTTTTGGGAGACAAGGCTTCTCGGAGATTCAAGAGGTTCTATGAAGAAGAAGGTGAATTTGATATACTTACCCTAGCTAGTTAGTTCTCCCACTATTCATACTCGAGGACGAGCATTCGTTCAAGCATAGGGGGATGGCTGGGTAAGTATTCTATGTTATCAAAAGTTCTAAGGAGCAAAAAGAAAGAAAAAAAGAAAGAAAGAGAAAAGAAAAATGAAAGAAAAAAGAGAAGAATAAAATGCTCCTTAGCTCTTTTTGGCTTCATTAATTTTCCAAGTTACTTTGAAGAACTATTCCATACTCAAATCTTCCAACCATGTGCAATCCGATAACGAGAACTTCATTTGTGTCTCGGAATCATCCATTTGCCACTTGCACATGTCCACCTATCTAAATGTGTGTGTTTCATCTTTCTCCCTCTCCAACATTATTTTCCAATGGCCTTTTTGACAAGTCTCAGTAAATCCAATAGATCTCTCTCTTAGTTTGACAATATTTCAGATATAATGTTTTGCTAGGATTGATTTTACCTACCAAGCTCTACATAAGCCTTCCACTTTTATATATGAGTAGAATAGGTTGAAGACAATCTAATGTAGGCTTGAGCGACTTGATGAGATGAGTATTTCCATGATCTTTTGCAAGAGAACCTCACTTATGTTTGATATGCATTTTTTTGAAAAGTCTTCACGATGAAACAAGGTAAAGGTTCGAAGTTCACTTAAGTTTGAGAGCATTGCATTTATTTATAATTGTGGCTTGTTCTTTAATTGCTAGTCTATAAATAAATGTGGCTTGTTCTTTAATTGCAAGTCTATCTTCCATAATGAAAAAGTAGCCGATCACAACATGAACTTAAATGCTAAATACTTGAGAGAGCAATATGTCTTGTTATGTATGACTAAGTGCAGAGAGGACATTGAGGGGCAACGCTGATTTCTTTATAAGCAAAGCTCATGGACTTACTCGAGGACGAGCAAGGTTTAAGCATGGGGGGAATGTTGGCGCCCCTTAAGTACCCATTTTATCCCTTGTTTATCCTTGATAATGGCATGAATTTAAAGTCAAAATCACTAACCGTCCTAACCCCGGCCTAATTATTGGTCATTTTCACATTTGCACATATATTTTGGAGGAATTTCGTTTTTGCAGGTTTTTGGCCTATTTTGGAGCATGAAATGACGAGGCCCGTGATCGAACGCTAACATGGAGAAAGACAAAGGCCAAATCCCAAAGGAAGGACCAAAGCCCATGTTGATTCGAAGCCCATTCATGCACATCCATCCTCCAAGAGAGCCCAAAGGAACAAGCCCACAAAGATGAGATCAAGATACTTCGGGATTAAGCAAAGCAAATAAAGATTTAAGAAAGGATTCCCTATCCTATCCTTTTCTCGAAGATATCTCCAAGATAACGACGTCCAAAGGGGTGCAATCGTGAAGGACATAAACTCTAGAAGATGTGAGGAGTTTACACACGAAAGATGAGACCGAGGCAGGCCCGAAAGAGGGTAGGCCGACCAGCCTAGGCCCATTAGGCCGGCCGACCTAGCCCATTTCTGAGGTGGTTCGGCCTCCCCTTCGACCGGTGGCTTCCTCGGCTTATAAATAGCTCGCACCTTATTCAACTTGCGGAATCAATCCACCTAGAACCCGACGAAAACCTAGGGCCAAGGACCGAGGGAGACGACGGCCACCGCAAGTCTTCGAAGGTACCTAGGAGATGGCTTAGGCCACCCCTAGCCGCCATAGCCTCCCTGCGAGGTTGTGCCATGGTCGAGTTCAGGAGTCATCCCCAACATTCGTCGGGGTATGTACACACATGATGGTGATATCAATCTACTATTTATTCTAGTTGTCTCGACTTTGGTCTACTTCAATGCATGCTTTCTTTCTCATATGTGATGCATCCATATGTTCATAGTAAGATTAGATCTATTCGTGGCGATTAGTCTATATCTTGCAGATACGTTGAGGTAGCGTGTTTTAGCTAGTTGCTTGATTACCCAGGTGTGGTGACAGTATGGCGGAGGGAAAAGTTCTAGCAACGACATGATGTGGAATAGGATCGATGGCGAGTACCATGGGAGTCGTTGCGCGGCCACCAAGAGGAGGAGCTTCGAGTAAGAGCACTTGGTGGGCGTTTGGGGTAAAGCTTTGGGAAACCTTAGGCGTCGACACACACCTCGTACCGGCGACCTTGGGAAAGTAGGCCGCTTGCAAGCCGCCTTTCTGAGAGATGATTTTGTGTACCTTTAGTTGAGATGCAATCTATGTTTTGATCACCTTTTTGACTAGAACTGTACCTAGAGATGATAGGCCCTAGATCCTTGGTTGTGTTATCTCATCTACGGTTGTGGGTGCGATGAACACTTATGCTTCATTCATATCTATCAAATGTTCAGTTTATATGCAATCTTCGCTTCATGTTTAGGATAGGTTCGATAGATTAGATGGTAAACCCTAGTCGATTCGCTTCCGATCCACGGATTGATAAACCTTGGGGGAGTACTCTAAGGGAAAAGCTACCACGATCCGTGCGCTTGCGGTACGTAAATTGGGGCTCTAAGGAGTGTCAACACCATCCATGTGTCACCGCCTTCTTTGCTGACGGCTCTGATCTTCTAAAGATGTCGGTTGCAGTGGCGTTGGTCCGAAATGAGGTAGTTGGGGGCTGGGCAACCTAGCCTAGGCCGGCCGGCCTGGGCTTGTCCCCTCTCGGCCCTCCGTGGCACCGACTCGTCCATCGACGGTTGCATGTTGTTCCTTAAGATAGTATCCAACTAGAAGATCAGGTTCTCTTGGCAAAAGATGGACAGGAGACTCCACACTGGGTAGGCCGGCCGGCGTGGGTATTTCCCCAGTTTTTGCCATTTTTTGCACACTGAGTTCCTACATTAAAATATTCAATAAAACTTGTGGAACTTGTTAATATTAGTGAATTTGGCATGGTTATGGACTTCATTTCATGAAATCAGGCGGAGCATTGGCGGCAAAAATCATTGATATCGACCGCCAACACACCCCCACAACCAGACTTTACTCGCCCCGAGCAATAAGGTCGAAAAAGAGCGAAGCCTATTTTCATGAACTCAAAGAATGCATAAGATCTATTTCTAAGCTTTCCTCATACCTTGGATTCTGGTGGCTAACACCTTCACCTTTGAATATTGATCCTCAGAACAAACTCGATGGAGAACATGGTTTACTTCCTTTTCTCTGTACTTGGAGGTTTTGCAAGATTTTCAAAAACAGGAGGCATGCTCTCATCTCTTTCAACCCACTCTTAGTCTCGCATTTTGTGTCTGAACCTCACTAAGGTCTTTAGAGAATACCACTCCTACATTTAAAAAGGCTTTTGTGTGGCTCAAGGTAGAGATAAAGTTGCATATCTTCCTCATTTATTTTGCAAGATCAAAGATCTTGTCTTTGAGAGATCATGTCATCTTTAGAACTTGGTCATGTGCATATGTGTGCGAGGGATGAATGTCCTTTTGAGTGGTGTTTGGCTTTGGCTTCTCCATCTTTCCCCTTTGTCCTCTTTTTTTTTTTTGCTCGAGTAAGATTGTAGGCTCACTCACTTTTGTCTTTTTGTCTTTTCTTTTTTTTTCAGGGGGATGGAGAGCTTTTGGTGAACCACTTTTGGTGGACTTTATTGATGAATGTGCATAGTGGATGACCAAAGTACTTGATGATCATGACATTTCTCGAAAGGCAATGATGTTTGATCAAGCTCAAAATGTCAGAAGATAACTATGTGGGTTCAATTCTATTCATGCATGGCTCTGGATAGGACTTTGTATGGTTGAAAGTGAATGAGAGTTGCCTCTTTTTAGCTTTTTAAAGAAGCTCCAAGGCTTCGAATTAGAATGAACATGTCTCTCATTTCATTATATCATGAGGGTCAATAAACAAAAGTTCAAGTGATCCTATCATGTAATAAGTTCCAAATGTAATGAGTACTCGCATAAGAAATAAAACTTAGGCACGTTTGGAGGTCATATGTGAATTCATCTCTTCCATGAGTTTTATTCAAATTTTAATTTATTTCATTTAGAACTAATTTGAATGAAAATCTGGAAGGAAAAGAAGGATAGGGTCGCAAACCTCCGTGACGAGTTGTCATGTCGATGTTTTTGGCTAGGCATGGGTCTGGGCTAGCTGGCCTTGAGTTGCATCAAATTTTGCTCAACTTCACCAAGGGGCCCTGAAAATGTTAGAACATGGGAGTTGGTTGGTACACAAATGTGTACCAACCAACTAAAGCACAAGCATGAAGCATTTTATTTTAGTTTATTTTAATGTACATACTGGGAGCTGTTGAAATAAAACTTGAGAAATAAACTTGCGCCCATTATCCTAGACTATGGTAAGGCACGTTTAAGGTCTGGCGATGACCATAGACGGGGGCTCTAGCTCGGAAAACTCATAGACGTCTATTTCTTTGAGTTCTGGTAGTTCGGGCTCGGGGAATATATTCCCGTCATTGTCCTGGAGGGTTCACTAGACAAGGCCCTTCCCACTTACTTCTAAGCTTACCAGACCGAACAAATGAAGGCGGGAAATAGAGAAGAATACCTTATTTCCCACTTTGAGATGCTTGATCTCGATCTGCTTATCGTGTCATCTTTTCATCCACTCCTCGTAGAGCTTGGAGATGTGGTAGGCCTTCTTCCTCCATTCATCCAATTCAGCCCATTGGATTTGCCTTTTAACCCTGGCTGATTGGAGATACATGTTTCACCACTTAACTAGCCTATGGGATCTGAACTCAAGGTCAACTGGTATATGGCAAGTTTTGCCATAGATCAGCTGGTGCGGTTTGTCCTATCGACGTCTTGAAAGCTATTCAATATGCCCAGAGTGCCTCGGGTATCATGCTATTCCATCCTATCCCCATGGCATCTATAGGATGTTTCTGATCTTCTTGTTAGATGTTTCTACCTGGCCATTGGTCTAAGGATGGTATGGAGTAGCAGCCCAGTGGTTTTACTCTCAACTCGCTGAGACACTTCCTGTTGGTCTTGTCTTGTGAAGTGTGAGCCTTCACCACCAGACATGACTCTTGGAAATTCAAAGCAAGGAAATGTGATTTCCTGAACCATCTTGTTTGAATTCTATAAGTCGGCCGCAACACAGGAAGTGCTTCACCCATTTGGACAAATAGTCCGTCACCTCCAAAATGTACTTGCTCTGACATAGGGAAAGACTCACAAAGTGAACTCCCCATATGTCGATTACTTCCAACTGAGAGTTGCTCTTTAGTGGCAAAGCATCAGGGACAGATTCTTCAGCATCTCAAAACTTGGTTGGCTAGAATTGTACATTCTGCCAAACCAAAGCATGGATACGAAATACTTGTAGTATCATCCTTATGATAAGGAGTAGCATGCTCTAGAATCTCACAGGTCTCACATAGCGGGATGCAGCAGTGGAGTAAACCAATAGCACAGACTTGAATGGATAGGGGTTCTCCCAAGGGTGGTATTTGCTGAGGTGAATTTAGTTTCTTCTTATCTTCATCTAGAGGTATATATCCAATCTCCATTCACTTAATCCTCATACCTTGGTCTGGATATAGTGACCTCTAGAAGAGTATCATCTCTCACGAAGTCCGTAGGTTACTTGAATCCTTGATAGATGAGCAACCACACATTTTTTTGCTCCTTCCTTATCTCTAATTTTGAATTTTTGTAGGAGCAGAATCCAACGGATGAGTCGTGGCATGACTTCCTCCTTGATTAATAAGTGCTTTAGTGTAGCATGATCCGTGTATACTATCACCTTGGCACCATCCAAGAAAGAGCTGAACTTAAGGCAAATACCAATGCCAGAAGTTCCTTCTCCATTGTTGCATATCTGAGATCAGGTCAATGTCTTACTTGCATAGGGTTTGGCATAATGCTGCTTGTCCTTCCATTGACCTAGCACTGCTCTGACGGCGTAATCATTTGCAACGCCCGTGGCCTCGAAAGGAAATTTCCAATCGGGAGGATGTATGATGGGTGAAGAAACCCTCATGGCACTCAATGTCTGAGGACAATCTTTTCTCTGGCCATAAGGTAACACTTGTCCTAATTAAGGCCAAGGTGTGTTTCTTGGCAATTGCCAGAGATTGAGAAATCATACATGAATGCTTTCAATTTGGTCAGAGAAAGTCGCCATCTTACACCTCTGAAGTAAAGCTGGTGTGTTGCAAAGACCAACAACATTCACCGGTAGGCGAATGTGCCGAGGGACAGGTGAAGGTAGTCTTACTTGGTCATACAAACTTGGTGATGACCAGAGTATCCGTCAAGGTATTGGAAGAATGAGTGTTTAGCCAGCCGTTCAAGCACCTCGTCAATGAATGGGAGAGGATAGTGGTCATTTCGGATAGTCTTGTTGACTATCGATACACGTCCTTGATGACTTCCCTCTGAGGTGTGATATGTCTACTCTCAAAGGTGAGTTCTCTCTTCTTTGGGACCACTTGAACTAGGCTGACCAAAACACCGTCTTACACGGGGTTGATGACTACCTTCCTCATCGTATTTTTCATCCATCACTGGTGCTCTCAGGATGACTTATGGTTCGGTTCCATAAAAATGCAATGGATGCACAAGTCGGGGCTGATCCCCTTTCTAGTCCTGGAGAGAATACCCAATGACAGACTGGTACTTTCTCTAGGACTGCAACGAGCCACCATGTCTCACTCTCTGTCAGCTTGTCACTGATGAAGACTGGCATGCTACTGTTGTTGTTGGAGGAAGGCATTCTTCATCCTAGGATGCAGCGGTTTCAGCTCAAGAAGAAGATGTTGCAGTTTTTCTTCTTCGTTGAGCTTGAGGTGGCCACCCGGATCTGTTTCCTAGGTGAATTGAAGGCACCTTCTTACGAGATGCTCATTGCCTTCTCCATTGGGTCTTTCTCCGGTCTAGCCTTTTGCAATTGTATTACCAGAATAGACTAGACTGACCGGGATCCTTTGTCAACCTCGAGCTATGAAGAGTAGCTTGGAATCCATTGGAGTTGACAAGTGGCCCTATTGGCTGACCGATCGAGAGATCTTATCACCTTCAGGGATATCGAAGATGTGAAAATCTAGAAAGATCTTATTACGCCCCATCTTCAGGGATGTAGCAGGGAAAATCTCCTTACTTTCCATCATCTGACCCGATCCACTTCATGTGCTTATGGGAGAAGGACACGAGTTTCTTCGGACCGTAGAAAATCTCTTGTGGTACAGCGTCCCAAATAGTGCAGAGGAGTTTCAAGAATTGAATTCCGCTCCCTCTATCCATTCCTTGCTAGTGATCACGGTAAGACCCTCAATCTATGATGTAGCATCTGGAATGAATGCCTCAGATCTTGAGCATATGCACTTATGCTTCTTCGGCAGATTAGAAACATGGTCGAGGTCATGATGAGCATTGGCATATCATCAAAGAGTGGCTCTTGATATGTGGACTTGATTGGTTTGGTAATTTCCACTATGGGTGGTGGAGGTGAGAGATGCAGCTGATAGAGTGGTCAGTTGGTTTGGGTGGAAAAAGGGCTCCGAAAACCAACGAAATGTTTCTCCGGCATTTTCCAGAATACGATGAGGTGTCCCAGATTTTGCCATTAGCAAAGATCTTTCCCACGCTATTCCAAGTGCAAACACTTTGGTAGCAGGGAAGCAAAAATTCATCCATCAACTTGATCCAATCTCCTTTGACTCTCTCTGCCGTATGGTCGTAACAAACTTTCTCTTCGCCTGTTAGAGAGAACGGGGAGAGCTTCACCGTAAGGTGTTTTGGTTCGAACCGGGTATGGTTGAATTCTAGCAGGTGAGGATAGGGATACAAGTCCTTTCTCAAAGAGAAAGACTATGCGCAAACCATGGCTACAAGACTGGGACTAGCCTCGTAACCATCAGATAAGTGGGGTGGTAGGGTGGTGGCTGTTCCAAATACCCGCGGGATGGAACTGCCAGATAACTAGGAGTAGGACTCCATGTGGATGGGCGGAAAGGTGTATAGCTGAACGAATTCTAGACTGGTGTTGCTACCGTTCTCCGGCAACGGTGCCAGAAAGCTTGTTGGCAATCCTTAGCCTAAACGAATTATTCCGCAAGCACACAGAGACCGATGTAGCTTTCACCTTGGAGTGTTCCAGGGTATCGAACCCACGGGGAATGATAAAGCGCGACCAGACCTAGAACTAGTTCAACCGGACCCACCAGGGGAAGAGAGGTAAGTGGGCAGAGGTTCTAACGTCGGTTAGCCAACTCATTACCCAGAAGACTTGCAACTAAACTATCTTGATCTGCTTCGGCAGCCTAAGCGAAGGGCTCAGACAGGGGTGAGAAGAGGCCCAACATACTTTTGGCAATCCTACTGCTATGAAAACACCCGAACGTGGTGGACTACAAAGGACGGACAGGGCTGTCACCACCTACCGCCTACCACTGCGGTACCGTGGGGTGGAACACAACCCTATGTAACTAACCAAGTCTAGGCACCATGCCTAACACTATCGAGTTACGTACTCCTGCCTACCGGCAAGACAGAAAGCACTCTCAAATAAGTAGAACTTACTACTTACACAGACTAGGGATCCCGCATATCAAAGACAGAAAGTAAACAAGTAACTGAAGTAAAGAGGAAGACTAGCGAGATACCAAAGAGAGACAAGGAACTTCACTCCGAAGATGCTTCATTACTCTGACGTGGCTTACAGAAGTGGTATAAGGCCGAGAGAACTTGGCACCGCTCCTTTACTTTGGCTTTCGCCAAGACTCTCACCTCACACTCTCCCTATTCTACTAAGTGGGACTACATCTTGCTTGGGACCCTTCTCTTCTCCTATGGTGTGTGCTGAAATGAGGGGTGGGGGCTCCCTTTTATAGGCCTCCAAGGTGGGTTGCTTAGCTTGTAAGCAAGGCTAAGGTTGCTTAGCTTGTAAGCTAAGCTATGGTTGGCTTGACTTGTAAGCAAAGCGGTCCACGCATGCATGGAGGTTGTAACCTCCACTTGTGGGCTGCACACATGATGGTCGTAACTCCCTCTAGAAGGCTGCACACGTGGCACGCAAAGGCCAGGCCGGCTGGCTTGGGGTTGCCATCCACGTGTCACCGCCTTCTTTGCTGATGGCTCTGATCTTCTGAAGATGTCGGTTGCAGTGGCGTTGGTCCGAAGCGAGGTAGTTGGGGGCCAGGCGGCCTGGCCTAGGCTAGCCGGCCTGGGCTTGTCCCCTCTCGGCCCTCCGTTGCACCGACTCGTCCATCGACGGTTGCATGTTGTTCCTTAAGACAGTATCCAACTAGAAGATCAGGTTCTCTTGGCAAAAGATGGACATGAGACTCCACACTCGGTAGGCCGGCCGCTGGCCTGGGAATTTCCCCAGTTTTTGCCAGTTTTTGCACACTGAGTTCCTGCATTAAAATATTCAACAAAACTTGTGGAACTTGTTAATATAAGTGAATTTGGCATGGTTATGGACTTTATTTCGTGAAATCAGGTAGAGCGTTAGCGTCAAAAATCATTGATATCGACCGCCAACAATCTTTCTTTTCAAAGTCATGGCATGTTTAAATTTCCTCTTAACCAAAATTTAAATTTTGTTTTGCATCAAATATTACTACATATAAAAAACAGTCGAATTGTAGGCCGGCCGGCCCCACTCTCTCTCATTTGATCAGGGGACAGAAGGAACCATGGACATGAGTGCTTGTTGGAGCAAAGCAAAGTGGCCGCACTCATCGTGCAAAGGGGGGCAGGCCGGCTAGCCTCATCATGGCCACCCGGCGCCTCTCCACCGCTCCCGTCGCGTCGTCACCAACTAGAGCATGAGCACCTGCAGGTCTAGCACCTAGGCATCGACGTGGAGGAATGGAGGACGCGGGAGGTGCCGCCCGGCCCTGCCCCTGTGCGCCTCTATAAAAGCCGCCACGCCGTCGTCGTTCGTCGCACCGTCGCTCTGAGTATGCAGGTCACTCTCCTGAGCACACTTTCCCTCTTCCTCTCTTTGAGTTTTCTTGCTTAATGAAGCTTTTAGGAGCTAATTAAGTTAAGTAACTCAAGTACTAGCCCCCAAAAATAGTAATAGTGCTGAGATTAGCTCAACACTAACCCAATAAAATTAGTAGTAACCCTCTCCTAAAATGAAAACCACCAAAAATATTTCCTGTTGAATAAATCGAGCTCTGAACGAAGAATGATTCGTGGTGTTTTGATCCCCACAAGAACGACTAACCACTGACTCCTCCGATTATTTTTCCCTGCATTTTCTTGGTACTAATCTTTTGCAGGGGTCATGTCACTCTGGGGGAATATCAAGGGCAAGGTGAAGAAGCTGGGCTCGCCATCCCGATCCCGGAGTTTGCGAGCGTCATCGGCCTCTCAAGATGACATGTTTGTGGACTCTGTCCGCCACCGTCATGGTCCCAGGAAGAAGAGGAGGAAGCCCCTTCCTCTCCAGCAGTCCCGAGCCCCGTCTCAAGATCAAAGTTCTGACTTCGGTCGATCAGATCGTTGTCCGGACTGATTATGAGCAGGATGCCCTCGAACTGCTAAAGAAGCAGTCGTACGGTCATGCCAAGCGGTTCGATACAGAATTCCTCATGATGATGGGACTCCGCCAGGACATGAACCGCGCATTCACGGCTGTGGGATGGTCACGCTTTGCCGACATCACCGAACCAGGTTCGCACCTTCTCACCATGGATTTCTTATCAACGCTGCATGTTGAAACCGTGGGAAAAGAAACTAAAATCCAATTCCGCTTTTTCAACGAGTTCTTTGAGATGCCAACCAGGGACTTTAGTAATGCACTAGGCTTCAGTAAGAAATGCATCTTAGAAGCTAATGCATTAGCAGATGAACTTGAGTATGACCAGAGTGCTTGGTGGAACAAAATCTCAGATGAACCAGTGAGTAGTAAGAACAGCATAGTCTCTATCCATAATCCAACTCTGACAGTTCTAGCTAAGTATCTTGCTATGGTAGTCTTTTCCCGAGCAAACCTCAGGCTGTGTAGCTCCTCGAAGCCCATGTGCCTGTTCGCTGTGGCAAAGAAGATTTGTTACTCACCTATCAGGGGCATGGTCGCACACTGGCAGAAAATGATCACGTGCAAATCTCCCATCGACATTACCTCTTTGGTCACCCACATTGCGCAGATTGTCGGTGTTTTGGAGAATGCACAAGTCATATATCTGCCCGCAATGGATGAGTACCGAACCTTCATTGGTCTAGACCACTTTGTTCACGTGCACTTGATGCGTGAAGGTCACGGGAACTCAGTGTTCATGTGTTATCCGGGGTACGAAAAGGAGTTCGAGCTGCCATGCCCGAAACTCTTGCTCTACTCTGTGAAACGTCTGACCCTCCAAATGGAAAAGAAGGAGCCAGCATGCCACAGCACGGCTGGTCCTATGACACGTGGTAGAATTTGGCATGACGCACAGTTGGCCTGGGGTGGCACATCACGGCAGGAAGGAGTCTCCCGTCCGCCAGGCAAGAACCTCTCGCCAGCCAGGAGTTTCACGGCAGGCCCGTACTTCTCAGGAAGCCGGACCACCACACGACTTCTCAGGAAGCCGGACCACCACACGTTGCACCCTCACCAGATGCCTCAGCACAGCCTCACCCAGACATGGCACATATGAGCTTCGAGGAGGCCTACGGGTATTACACCAAGGGTCGCCAGACCTCGTACTAGCCTGAGGGTAGTTCGGGGTATGGACATGACCAGGGGTTTTATTACCCCTCGGGTATGGGGACCTCCCATGGCCCACAGGTCGGCCCGTCTGCATCAGTGCGCTTTGAGTATGACAACCCGCTCACACGGGGGCTGTCGGATCTCACTGCCTGAGCGAGTGCCATGGAATTACGCCAGAAGGAGTTGGGACACAGCCTCGATCACAACACCAGTCTCACGCAGGAGAGTTGGGGGACGTTATCCTCCATGTCCTACGATTGGCACCACGGTACGTACTACCCCCCGCCACATCCTGACCAGTAGCCTTGAGCTTCGTTGAAGCTTGGGGGAGGGATTGTCAGTATCTAGGTAAGTCGTCTTACCCGCTCGTTCAGCTTGTCATAGTAGTTTAAAAAAAAGAGAGAGAATTGCCATGCTTAGAATAAATGTGTGGAAATCTGTGCAAACTCTTATCTTGGAAATGATGAATAGTTGCTCTGTTTGAGTTTTGCATGTACCCCATTTATAGCTTTTTACTCATCTAGTACTAGAGCCAGTTGGCACATAATAGACACGTTATAAATCTGTTTGCATGGGAGCATTAACATGATTTCTGAGTCTAAGTTGTTGTGGGATTCGAGATAGCCTACATCAGAATTTAAACTGTATACCTCAGTAAGGGAAATTCTCGGAATAAAATTGAAACATGGTAAAAGGTTTCCTTGTTGGTTTACATATCCCATCCAGAGCCATAATGTTATGAGCTACCATAGGTTATCTTGATTTACTTTGAGCTTTGTCGGATGGTGAGTTCGCTTGAGGAAAGGTACTTGTCATCTACCAATCTTTCTCCTTCACGTACCCATTTCTTTGCTAGCCTCAAAATGTCTGGCATAACAATCACCTACTCCGGGTGTTGTCATCCACTTTCGCCAGACAATTCCACCACAACTCCAACCCAAAATCTCCACTGTGTGCCTCTTCACTACAAAAGGGTCAAAATTCTTCAAAATTTCCCTCTGAAAATATTCAATTCAGGAAGGACATGGAGCAATCTTACTCTTCTTAAAAAAATGATGAAAAGAAGTGCCCATGATCCTTAGCAAAAGAGTTCAAAAGAGGAGTGCAAATAAAATGACCCAAAAATATTTCCAAAAGTATGAGTCCATTTCTCCCTCTCCCCTGGAGATTTGTGATTCCATAAGATCAGAATTTAATCAAGTACCTACCTCTTGTGAACCACTCTTCGGCTCGGCAATATACGTAATCAAGGTATGTCACACTCTTCCTACCCAAAACTCCAGATATCAGCCTTAAAATAGGAAGAAGTTGGTCAAGTCTCGACCTTAGTGAGGATCATACAACTTGAGCGATTGAGAGCACCTTCAGGGAACCTTAACCATATGCATATTTAAGAATATATTTCGAGAATGAACCTGAATAGGGAAAACAGGAAAATATTCTGGTGAAGGTTGTTCAATCCTCCAACCGCTCAAGACAAGGGATGAAATGTGAAATAAGCCCCGTCATTAGGAACAAATATGTATGAGCCAACTTACTCGACGTACATACGGATAGAGTAATATGATGTGCTCAGGGTACTTGCAGAGAGCAAACATTGAAGCAACTCCTAATCCACTGAGCCTCAGTATTAAGCTTTGCTCAAGGACGAGCAAAAGTTTAAGCTTGGGGGGTGTTGACGGCCATTATTTCATGTTTTGACCGTCAACTTCTCGGAAATAAATCGAGTTTCTACACCATGTTTCAGGCATATTTTATTTAATTCTAATAAGTTCCATAAATTTGGGATGAGTTGTGATGCAAGAATTCACTGTCCAAAGATGGTCGAAATCCGAGAAAATCCCGGCCGCCCGCCACATTCTGTGCCGACCGGCCTGACACCTCCACATACATGGGTCCAATATTTTTACTGGAGCAATGCGACACGTTCATAAGGTTCCAAAACAAGGCGAATATCTCATATCTTGTCGGTGGACCTGGAAGGCACAAGGTTCAATCCAAAAGCTCACCTGCCAGCGCCAAGATCGTCAAATAGGGAAACCACCCATTCCAGAGGCAATGTGGAGTGTTGATGTGCAACGTCAGCGAAACAAAGGGCTGAGGGGCTTCGGAATCAGGCCGCCCACCCTAAGAGTCCGGCATTCGAGGAAACTACCAGACTTACCGACCTCCTGAAGTGATCAGAAGCCGTCCACGCGAAGTCGGTGGACAAGTGGCAGCAGGGCCAGGCCGCCCGGCCCCACAAGTCAGCCACTGAAGTTCCCCTTCCGCGTGAAGTTCAAGTCAAGTCAGGGGTAGCGTGATCTTGCAGCGGATACCTGATTACCAACCTTGAGCAGCTATAAATAGGCCCCCCATCCTCAGTTGTACACACACACACACACATACACACACCAAAAAGGAGCAATTCTCTCTTCTCAAGTCTAGAGTAGGTTAGTAGTTGGGAGTTAGAGTCAAGTCGAGCTTGTCTCGGGGATCCGGAGTCGTCATCGAAGCTCGGTATAAGCTCTTGGTTCTTTTCCTTTGACTATTTTAATATAAGTAATCTTCTTTAGTTACTTGAGTCAGCTTTACTTTCCGCAAGTCTTTATCTTTCCAAGTACTTGTGCTTGTCTGCGAGAGTAAGTTTTCACCTCTAGTTCAGTTTAAGTTCTCTTTCTTGTCTTGTCAGCGTTAGTCATACGGGTTTTCTCGCACATACTAATGTAACTCAAGTTAGTTCACTAGGTTGAGGGGGATTTCTCTCTAAGGCCTCAAGAGAAACCCTAGTATCGATAGCAGACGTGGTGTCTAAATCAGTACTAGCTAGGAAGTGTGTTCCACCCCATGGCACCGTAGTGGTAGGCGGCAAGTGGTGACAGCCTTGTCCGTCCATCGTAGTCCATCACATTCGGGTGCTTTCATAGCAGTAGTGCCGAAGGACGTCTGTCTCCCTTCTCATCCCTGTCTGAGCCCTTTTCTTAGGCCGCCAAAGTAAGCTCCTGGTTCTGACATCAAGACAGAAGCTTAGATTAGTTCTAGTGAGGCTAGCTCAGTAGTATAGAAGTGTTTCGGGAGTCCTTTCTCGCTCGTTGTCCTCCCAGCTGCTACCTCTCTAAGGTATAGAATCTCCTGTGTGTCAAACGGTCATAGACTGGCCATTTATCCTACCCGTTATCTGGCTTACCCCTGCTAAATTAGTTGGTTGATAAACAAGTAAAGGTTGCCACTACAATTTACGATGCACTTTACCATAGAGCTTCCCTGAGGATTTCACGATACCCGGGAATACTCCGAGGTGAAGTGCTACACCGGTGAATTCTGTGCGCTTGCAAAGTACCTATTCAGATTGAGCATAAGAGACACCAACAAGTATTTCTGGCGCAAGTTATCGTATAATTGAGTGATAAGCTTTACTGTTTCATCACCGCTAGTTTTAGCGGGCTTACCATTGCTCTCTCTCTCTCCCGTTTATTCGATGCAGTGCTTGACCGGTTTTGATCTACCATCCAACTTCGATCCGAATCCTCAGAGAATTGGGCGAATTGTGAGACGCCGCGTCGTCCCACCCCAGAAGAAACCCACTTGGAACCCTCATTTGTCCGTCTCAGCACCACCCATGGCCAAGACTCTCAGGCAGTACTTGGCCCCGTCCAGCAGTCACATTCCTACTGGACTGAACAATGACCAAGGCAATGGTGGCTTTGAGCTCAAATCGGGACTGGTGAACATGGTTCAAGCGAGTCCATTCTGTGGAAAGGCATCAGAAGATGCCAACCTCACCTTCAGAACTTCCTTGAAGTGAGCAGTACTATTAACCCCAGAGGTACCACGATGGATAATATCCGTGTTCGGCTGTTCCTATTCTCCTTGCTAGGCAAGGCGAAGACGTGGTTCTACACCAACAAAGCAGACTTCACCACATGGGATGCCTGTTCCAACGCATTCCTGACAAAATACTTCCCGGTGGGCAAAACCAACGCCCTCCGGAGCAGAATCTCTGGATTTCAGCTGCTGCCGGATGAAGCCATTCCGGAAGCTTGGGAGAGATTCTAGGAATACATTGCAGCATGCCCCCACCACGGCATGGAAGAATGGCTGATCATTCAGAGTTTCTTCCATGGCCTGAACATACCAGCTCAGAACCACATCGATGCAGCATCTGGTTGTTCCTTTCTTTCGCTCAGCATCAACAAAGCGAAAGTGCTGGTCGAGAAGATTGCTTCCAACCAAAGTTGGAAAGGTGAAATGTAGCAACAGCCCCGCAAAAGAATTCATCATATAGACAGTGTTGATATGCTTGCTGCCAAGATGGACCTTCTCATGAAGAAGCTGGAGTCTCCACATCAGGAGGCCAACCAGGTTATGGATTCTCGCATGACATGCGAGACTTGTGGAGAAACTGGACACACGGGCAACTCTTGCCCGGTTACTCAGGAGGAAGCTCACTTCGTTGGATCCGGATGGTGAATACCTATTCAGATTGAGCATAAGAGACACCAACATACGCCTAAGTTGAGTACGTTTAATCTGAATGGTGAGCCCCTCAATACTTGGTCCTACCACTTGACTTAATCCCATGCTTTGGATCCAACCAACATTCGATTCATTGACTAGGATACTTCTAGAGTCTGTTTCTTCCACTGGGAGAAAGTTGGGATCTCCACTGGGAGAAAGTTGGGATCAATCGAGCTTGGGTGTTCGTCCCCATCATCTTTTTCCACATAATCCCTGCATACACATATACATGTAAATAGATGAATTGGTCAGATTTAATCCTTATAGTTATAGTTACGGTGTGTAGTTCATTTCTGCTCCAAAATGACGGCTGAAAATGCCTATTAGTGTCCATCAACGTTTGGCAAGTTAGATGCGATAGGTTGGCATCGAAAAATTAGCACCTAATTAAATAGATGCCTTATTTGCTAGAAGGCTATAAATGCATACATATAAAAAAGAAGCTGCATAAAGATGTGGTTTTGGTATTAATATTGTTATAATAATCACTAATAGTAATATGTATAATATTAGTAAAAAATAAAATGCATGCATTTAAAGTTTTAAGATCGAATGTAGGAATTAATTATTTATCACCTTTACTTCTCTTACGAGTACACTTATATAAGTATCTACCTATAGAATTGAGGAGAAGCAAGAAACCATCATTCCCTCTACGAACAAAATCTTAGCTGTCACCTCAGGGCACATTTCATAGCATTCTCCAAGGGTAGTACTACTTTTGTTGTTGTTCAGCTATTGATGGGTCTCGTTTCGGCAGTGTCCGTCAACACGGACTCCTTCCAGCAAGATGCAGCCCATCCTGCCATCTGCACCGCAGTGAATGAATGTACAGAAGCATTGTGTGATAGGAATTGAATCCTACCAAGGCGTGGGCGCAGGTTGTAGGCGTGGGAATGAGGAAGACAGAAGATGATGCGCGCCCGACGGCTTCTGGGCGCCGTGGTCGCGCAAGGGGGAGGAGGCAGGTGGGATTGAGAGGATTGTGGAGGAAGAAGTGACGGCTGCTGATGCGCTACAGTATCCGCGGTGCTACAGCACCCGCGGGTACTATTCACGAGATGGCAGCTAGGGTTTGGGGGTCTCCCAGCTCCCTGAGGGAAGCCGAGCGAAATGATTGCTCTTGCTTGATTCTCTCTATTGTTTAGGGATACTTATACCCTTTTACAAACCAACTAATTTATGGAAACAATTAAAATATCTAAAGGAGCAGATCTTAGCTACTAGTGCGATGGCGGCGTTGATACGTGATCATCGGCGGCAGTTGCGCTGGCTCGGGCGCATGGGCCGACTGAGCCTGGCCCATAACATCTCTCCGCTCCTCGAGAAACAGCTCGTCCTTGAGCTGAAAGTCGGGGTAGCACTCGACGAAGGACTCCCGTGGCTCCCAGGTCGCATAATCTGGAGGGAGCCCCTGCCACTCCACGAGGAACTCCCAGGCGCCATGCTGGAAGCATGCCCGCCGCACCCGAGCCGGAGTCAAGACCACCCTGCCATCATGAATGGGCGGTAGTGGCAGCGTGGACGCAGGGGGGTCGCCGTGGAAGGGCTTCAGCAGCCCCACATGGAAGACATTGTGGAGGCGCGACCCCTCTGTAAGCTGCAGGCGATAGGCCACCTGCCTGATGCGCTCGATTACCTGGAACGGACCTGCGTATCGAGGGCCGAGCTTGCCCTTGGGACGGCGCTCCAGCGAGTGGGTCGGCCTGTGTAGCAGGCGGAGCCAGACCCAATCACCCACCACAAACTCCAGCTCGCGGTGGTGAACGTCGTAGTAGTGCTTGGCGTGCTGGCGAGCCTGGAGAAGACGCTCGCGGACGTAGGCGAGGAAGGAGTCGCGGTCATACTCGTAGCTAAAACGTTGATGGACACTAATAAGTTATATATAGCTACGGTGTGTAGTTCATTTCTGCTCCAAAATGACGGCTGAAAATGCCTATTAGTGTCCATCAACGTTTGGCAAGTTAGATGCGATAGGTTGGCATCGAAAAATTAGTACCTAATTAAATAGATGCCTTATTTGCTTGAAGGCTATAAATGCATACATATAAAAAAGAAACTGCATAAAGATGTGGTTTTGGTATTAATATTGTTATAATAATCAATAATAGTAATATGTATAATATTAGTACAAAATAAAATGCATGCATTTAAAGTTTTAAGAGCGAATGTTGGAATTAATTATTTACCACCTTTACTTCTCTTACGAGTACACTTATATAAGTATCTACCCATAGAATTGAGGAGAAGCGAGAAACCATCATTCCCTCTACGAACAAAATCTTAGCTGTCACCTCGTGGCACATTTCATAGCATTCTCCAAGGGTAGTACTACTTTTGTTGTTGTTCAGCTGTTGATGGGTCTCCTCGTTTCGGCGGTGTCTGTCAACACGGACTCCTTCCAGCAAGATGCAGCCCATCCTGCCATCTGCACCGTAGTGAATGAATGTACAGAAGCATTGTGTGTCCCAATGTGCAGGAACATGGATATGAGTTTCATAAAATGCGGAATGATTGGCCAGTACCCTATTTGCTGCTGCCCCCAAACTTCTTTCACCTCCGACCCTCTCCACCAGCTTCTTCATTGATTTGTCTCTGGCTTGATGATGGAGGAACTGAGATTTTAAGTTTTAATAAATGTATTATGAGCTTGTGATGGTTATGGTCCAAACATGAAGTTTGAAGTCTTACATGCATGCATGCCAAATAACACTGCTCGATAACCAGCCTATAGTCCCAGTTGGTGAGAGCTATAGTTCTCGAATACCCAACCGGGAATAGAAAACTAGGACTAAATGTCCCAATCTTTAGTCCTAGTCATAGACCTGGGACTAAAAGTTACTTTACTTTTTAGTCCCAGTTGGAATTACCAACAATACCAACTGAGACTAAAGGGTTAAAAAATAATAAAAAATTGCTCCCCCTCTCGTGCCTGCTCACCGCCACTCCTGCAGCTCTGCCTCAATCTCCAATTCCACAAAAGATACAATCGAATCATGAGCAACAATCAAATGACACTTCACAAATTGAAACAAGAAACATGTTCATCCACATGACAATCTCACAAGAACACAACCATTCAATTCGCTCAAGATCTGATTTACAACACATAAATTCGACTTGATTCAAACCACATGAATGATTCACTTAAACAATCACGAATGAATGATACATAAACAAATCATGCACTTCTGGATCACTCACAAAAGAAACATTCCATGTATCCACAAACTCCCTTCCCCACTCCATATCGAGGGCCGGACAGGGAGGGCTCGCGTGCCTGCGGCCAGAGATCCGAACTGGGAGGCCTGCGCGCTGGCCCACGTGGCGGTAGCCAGTGACTCGCCTGCATCGTGCTGAGCCGCCTCACTGGCCGCCTGCGCCATGCCTGGCCACCACACCTTCATTCACATTGAGCAACTTTGGTTGCAAATTTAGCAAGATTCCGCTCTTGTGTAATAACAAGAGTGCTATCAAGCTAGCGAACAACCTGGTGAACCACTCAAGAACCAAACACATTGACATAAGACACCACTTCTTGTGAGACCATGAGGCCAAAGCAGATATCGCATTGAGCCATCTGAGCACCGAAAAACAACTAGCCGATCTTCACCAAACCACTTGATGGGCAAAGGATTTGTGCTTAGCGGAGTGAATTAAATATCTTTGATTCTCGTAACTTAGTTTGAGATCATGCATGCATTTGAGTGAATCTAGAATAAGTTTTTGTGAATTTTTTTTCTAGTTTCTAAGTTTCTTTGGAGAAAAAATTGAATCCTTTAATTGCTAGACGGGCTCCAACAAACAAGAGAGATAACCTAAACTGAACTAGAGGAATTACTTCCACAGACAAGTACTTGTACTAGAAAAGATAAATAACTTGCAAAAAGTAAAGCTGACTCAAGTAAACAAAGAAGATTACTTATATTAATATGTGTCGCTCCAGGGAGTAGCTGTCAAGACCAGAGCTATAGTCCATCAAGACAGTGTCTCCTGATCCTTCCTCCGTGATGGGAGCGAAGGGTTTGCCTTGCTAATAAGACAAATCTGGGATGAAGGCCACGAGGTGGGAGTTGTCGAGTAGTTCTCGGGGCTCTATGCCCTTCCAGTACACAAAGCGGCTCAGACCCAGATGGTTGCCCGAAAAGGTTTCGGCTTCCTTTTCTGAGTTTGAGTAGTTGTCGAAGATGGGAGCCTCCCGACAGGCGGTGACGTCCTCTTCTCCAATCTTGAGCAGATGGTCCAAGTCATCCTCCAACGAGGAGAGGAACTTGGATCGGACGAGTTTTGGAAGACAGAATCCACGTTGTGTAAACCGGAGGGGAATTGGGTGCGGGTTTCATTAGATTGGATCGAATCCGATCCGAGGAGAGTTGGAGTGAGCCAAGTTGAAGTTGTGTCAAATACAGGCTGTGAGAAGATCTTAAGACGCCTACAGTGGGGCTGAATAGACATATCTGAAACTTTAAAACACTTTGAACACGATCAGTACCAAAAGGGCCCGGATAATCCAGGTTTCAGTCCGGATACTCCGAAACTTGGTATCCGGAGTATCCGGGTGTCAACCCCGATGTATCATGGTATGAATCTAAATGTGCAAAGTTACAAGTTGATGAATAGGAAAAATAGATCGAGTAAATTTCCAGATACCATGGGTTCCTTCTAAGAGTTTTCAACCAGATAGTTCACGCAAGAAATTAGTATATGAGTAGATCGAGCTCAAACCCTAATAATTTAGTCTCACAAGCAAATAGACAATAACTCATGTAAAATAGAGATACTAAGATAACAATTTGTTTCCCGAAGTTCACACCCAAAGGTGCTACATCTCTGTTGAGGAAGAGTTCAAGAGACGGTGCTCAACAACCCCTATGCTCCTCACCCAAGACCGAGACCAATGCTCAAGCCCAAGGTCACTTACTATGTGTTCCTCATAGAGGAATGAAGAGTACAAAGTTCTCGTGGAGCTCACAAATAAGCTTGAGGACTCACGAGCATGCCTAGCAGTCTAGGAGCTCAATGCTCCAAGAGTAATAGACTTGAAACAACCGGCTTGACAAAGAACTAGTGCTCAAGAGTAGGAATGGAGGCTCACTTGCTCAAATCTTTTCGCTTGGAAGACTCTCACTTGAATCCCTTCAAAGCAATCACTCAAGAATCAAAGGGGGGGAGTGAGAGAGATCTTCTAGGGTTCTTGGCCAGCTCAGTTCGAAAGAGAGCAAGAGAAATGGTTGAAGGGGTATGGAGGGGTATTTATACCCCCTCACTCTAAAAACTATCTGTTGCTCAAGGGTTATCCGGAGAGTCCGGGTTGAACTCTGGATACTCTGGGCCTGGTGCCCGGATATCCTGGTCTGAAACGCGGACATTCCGGGTTCAGCAGCAACCTCACTCAAAATTGATTCTTGGAGGATTTTTGATTGACTTTTGTGGCTCACTTGGTTTGTATGTGTTTCTTGAGCACTAGATCCAAGTCACAACCTGTAGATCGAAGTCCCTCTTGATAGTACAATGTTTCTAAACTTAAATTTCAAATAAAAGTTCTAATCCTTGAGTCAATTCCAAACACCGCTTTTCATTTCCTTTTTCAAGTGATGTGCTTCACAATTTGTTTCTCCTATTTAATCTTAGCACTTAAACACATGCTTGATAACCACATTAAATATACATGTGTTGTGTTGTCAATCCCCAAAACCCACTTAGGGGCCTAGATATCTTTCACACTGCTTCTCGATCTTTGAGGCAAGATCAGGGAGCAACATCTCATTGAGGTTGTCGACGAACTCATCGAGATCGCTTTTCTGGTTCGCCTTCAGTGCCCCCGACTCCCTGGGGTTGTCTAGGTGGCTGTTGAAGCCACCTGAACCATGTAGACCCCAGAAGTCAAACATGGAAGTTGTGTCTTCGTCAGGCACAACACAGTTGAAGTTGAACGATGCTATCTAATTTTCCGGTGGATCTTTGATGAACTTCCCTACCTGGCATGCCAGCTGTCAGTGTTTAACTGCCAAGCCCACCGAGAGATACCCTCGAGGTGGTTGTTTGTAGGTAGGATGTCACCGAGATTAGGAACTCGATAGTGCAAGGAACACAAATCATTGGACAGGTTCAAGCCGCCAAGAGCGAAATACTCTACATCATGTGTGTTAGTTTGTATTGCCTTAGATGTAGTATGCCAGTTATGTTTTGGGCGGGGTCCCTACCCACCCTTATAAAGGCTAGAGGGACAGTGTTACATAGAAATCCTAGCTGAATACTAGCACATGAGTCCTACCCGAGTACTTCTCGGGTGGTTTCCTTCTATTCGATTAGTCCTACTCCTGTTAGAGTAGTTACAATAGGATAAGGTACATGCCATGTGCTATCCCTAATTCAAAATATTCTACGCGTGTGAGAAGGCCCGCTATCCTAGGTCAACATTGTTGTCATCACCATCAGCAAGAGTTCAGGCAAAGGCTTTCGCCTGAAGCATCCTATCCACCTCACAACACATACCCCGCCCAGCACTCCCAGAACCACGACCGAGAAAAGCCTTTCTGGGGTGGTGCTGGCGTTCGTGCCTCATTGCGCCTCGCGCAGACCGCCTTCTCGCCATTGCCGCTGCATGCAGACTGGCTGCTCGCGTCGGGCGACACACCACCATGCCCTTTAGGCTATCCACACTCATCATACTCTAAATTCATCCTCTAAAAGGAATATTTGTCCTGGTCATCGAGATTCTCTCCTTTATATCCGGTTCTCCTGCACCCGTGTTACTCTATATCAACAACCAACCAACTGGACCCACCTGTAAGATTTTCTTTTTATTTTTCCACCCCCTCTCTCTTATCTGATCCCCTCCCCCTCTCTCTCTCTCTCTCCCTCCATCCTCTCTCCTTGCGCCGGTGTCCCTCCTCCCCGCGTTATGCGCCCCTTCTCCCTGCGGCCCACCTCAGGCGCCGAGGGCTCGCCCCCCCCCCTCCCGCCTCCCGCTCTGGCTCCTCCTCTAGTCCATGGCCATGGGGCTACTCGCCGCACCCCTCTGGGTGGCCATGGGAAGGCACCTCGCCGGGCTCTACTACGACGAGTATAGGGACTAGGCGCACCGCGCACTCTAGCTCATGGCGGCGGCGCTCGAGCGGGCCCTCCCTCCCTTCCTGTCCTTTCTACGATTGAGGCCCGTGCGACCGGATCCGCCCACTCTCCTCCCTCCTCTGCCCCTCTCCTATGGCGCCGACGCATCCCACCTCCCTCCTCCCTCCTCACCGACATGGGGCCATGGTGGATCTGCACCAGCATGCCCCATCTCCCTCCGCCGCCCGCTACCCACGCCTTGGCGGCACTGCTCCGCCCGCGGTGGCTGGATTTGGCAGCGACTGTCGATCCACTCTTCCTCGCGCAGATATGGCGTGGCAACGGCAAGCTCCATCCCTAGGTCCTCCTCCGCTCGTCGGCCGGGTGGTTGGAACGGCACACGGGTGCGCAGGCCCCACACCATGTCAGTCTGTGGCATTCCTCCTCCACCCCCACTCGATTTGGCGTTTGGAAGCTGATACGCTATGATAGTGTAACCAATAGAGGACCCCAGTGCAGGGATTTTTCCTCTATATCGGTACTGCAAGAATCTTTACAGGCCCCCGGTATGGATAGCCTTAGGCCACCGTCAAGCACATGGGCGCATCCCACCAGACCGTCATTGTAGTAGTAGATCCGGTAAGGTGGGGGCAGATCCGCCCTAGGAGACGGCGGATCCAGTCACGGAAGGGCCACCAGCTCGAGTCGTCGTCGCATTGCCTCGTCCGATCATCGCACCACCTCGCACTATTGAATATGTGTCGCATATGTGTATGGTTTTGTTACAATTGGAGTTGAGTTGTAATTTGGTAGGTTAGGGATAGAGTTTGGGTTGTACTTTGTATCCCTAAGGTCCATAAATATGGGAAAAAGTCTATATCACCCCCTCACCTATGGAGGGTGGAATACATAACCCCCCAGCCTATGAAACGGTCTATATCATCCTCCTAAACTTTTTAAAACTGGTCAAATTACCTCCTAAAGCAGTTTTGAAAAATTATAGTAAATCACAGAAAAATCATAGGATGGAAAATCTAATTGTGTTAGACTCCAAATGAGTAGAACTACACAGTGAACATATATATGGCATGTGTCGGTGTTTATCGCCAAGCCTGCTCAGCGATACCCTTAGCAGTAGGTTTTGTAGGTAGGGATCGACAGCTCTGGAACTCGATGGTGCAAGGAACACAAAGATTTAGATAGGTTCGGGCCACGAGTTGCGTAATACCCTACGTCCTGTGTGGTGGTTTGTATTGCCTTTGGTGTAGATGTGTTTCGAGGGGGTCCCTGTCCGCCCTTATATATTCGGGGGAACAGGGTTATATGGAAAGTCCTAGCCGAGTACAGATGGAGTCCTACTACATCACGATCGGGTAGTTTTCATTGTACTGCAGCTAGTTTTATGCCTATTCGGGTAATTTACAAGAAAGGTAAGGTATATCCATGAGCTATCCCTTACTCTAGAACATTCTACGCCTGTGAGTAGTCCTACTGCCCCGGGACTAACAAGCCCCCGAGCTCTTCGTAGCCGAGTCCTGCAGGCATCGAGTACTTGACGGGGCGTCTTCGAGTACTTCAGGTAGTTTGAACATCTTTCTGGTTGATTCTGGCCCTTCCTTCAGACACGTCGAGTAGTCCTTCAAGTACTTTCGTTTGCCTCGAGGCTCTGAGGTGCTCATGCCCCGAAATCTTGTTCATATTGTTGGTGATATGCCCAAGAGTCCATCATCACAATACGGTTTAAAGGCCCAAGAGGATATTGATCCAAGAGGGATTAGGGTTACTAATGGGCCTATGAGATAGAAGCCCATTAGTATGCCCTATATAAACGAGGGAGGGGCTAGGGGGGTGAAAGTGATCGGGTGCTCTAGCCTAAGAGGGGGAGGGGGTGAATTAGGCACTAATAAAAACTTAGACCTATGGCTCCAACTAGTTTGCACAAAGCTTAAACTAAAACAAGCTATCTAGATGTGCAACTAGGTTGTTTTAGTGTAAAACCCCTATCCCAAAAGAGTTTAGCAACCTATAGCCTTTTCTATCAAGAAACTATTCTATGAAAGTAAAGGCATACAAATTACTAGAATGAAATGCGGAAGCTTAAAGAGCGGGATAGGAGATAGCAAACTCTTGACGCGGGTGTTTATCCCGTGGTTCGGTTAGCCACAAAGGCACACCTACATCCACGTTGTTGTAGCACTCACTAAGAGTATTGCTACTCGGCCACCAAGTCTCTTCCGTGAACACAATCACGGTCACCTTGGCCCCGGGTTCCACTAAGGAGCTTCTCCACAAAGGATGGGGGTCTCCACGTCCCCCGCACAAAGGTGTCGTCGCCGCTCCACACCAAGTCGGAGGGTCGATGACGTTGCCGGCGAGCTCCACGCTCCAAGGTGCCGGCGCACCAAGCTCTTGTTTTGGTTCACTAATGAACCACAGCACAAAGGCTCTAAGCCTTGCAAACTCACTCACTAAGAGCTAATCCTTTACACAACACTCTCAAAGTGTGCTAAGGGCTAAGGATATGATCTTGATGCTTTTGTATGGCTTGGAGATGTTCTTGGGTGTGTGTGGGATGTCCAGCAACTCCAGCAATCTTCAAATGGCCGGGGTGAGGCGTATATATAGGCCACCAAGTCTTGTAGCCGTTGCTCCAACGGTTAGCTGAAAATCTGCGTACCACCGGAAGAACCGATGCCTCTTGGCAGGGTAGCGTCGGTTCATCCGGTCACTCATAACACGAAGTAGCCGTTGGACTCCTGATGGCTGACGCAGAGACCACCGGTTGAACCGATGCTTTGCACCGATGCCTCACCGGTTCAACCGGTGCTGAAGGAATCTTCTCCTGGACGCTGACGTCATTACACCGGTGGTATGCACCGATGCACCGTCGGTTGAACCGGTGCTGAAGAAACTTCTTCTGGGCACTTGACATCGTCTCTGGTACAAAGGACGGCCATTGCACCGATGCCCTATTTTAGACCGTCGGTTCAACCGGTGCCTATAGGCTGACTTGGCTTCGATTCCCTTCTGCACCAAAGTATCAAGGCGTCGGTTCTTCCGACTACCATCGGATGCTCCGATGCCCTGGCGTCGGTTCTTCCGGTGCTCCTGAATCGAAGAGCCTATCTTCTCTTTCTCTTTGTCATCACTTGAACCTAAAAGCCTGAGAATGATTATCTTAACAATCATATTAGTCCAAGTGTTGTGTTGTCATTCGATCACCAAAATCACTCGAAATGGCATCAATGGTGCCATGTTCGTTACAGGGGGCGAGACCCCGGTGAGCTGCGCCACCTCCCTAGCCGCCGCCCCTCCCTCTCTCTCTCTCGGCCGCCCCCCTTGCCGTGCGTGCGGTGCTAGCACACCGACGCCCGGCGTTTCATCCCCGTACGTGTGGACTCCGTGGAGGCGCTGTTGCGACTGCTGCGCTGATCGGCTGCTGGGATCAAGTACGAGGAGCTCGGTTCGTGGGACGTGATCGACTACTTCCTCTACATCGACGCGCGACTTCTTCCGCTGCGCTGCGCGTCTAGTGGTAACGATCTATGATCTTCTACTCGCAAGTATCTTGGGTATATGCGGTAGTGATGCTAGCGTAGCCTACCCGTTTCCCTACAGTGGTACCAGAGCCATCTTGCGTAGTTTTTGGTCTGGATCTTTTGCATATAGGTGATATGTTGTTGTAGTAGATTGGATCTATTACTTTTGCACGGTTTGATTAGATCAATTGGTCATAAGGGGTTAAAACTGGAGCGAGTTGATTGCGCGACATGTGACAAAAGATTAGTTTGTGTTCTTTCTCTGTTATGCATACGACATCTCCCTACCGGCTGGAATCATCATCGGGACTAACTGTGTGCATAGTCAGCAGATTGAACCAACAGATCGAGGTCATGTGTAGATGCAGTCTTCTCATGTGCAAAGTTTGCACGGTCAATGTGATTGACCTAGTGAAAATTGAGGCATTATGAATGGCTCGGATTTGAGGTGATGCGATCACTCTGATGAGATTTTCATAGGGATTCCATAGATGCGACTTCCTAAGCGCTACTTTGGTAGAACACGTCGTACGCCTAACTTGTTTTTGCAGGGTGTGATGTGAATGGTATGGCCTCAATGTCATGTGATGATATATGTGATGATTTGTGCGGCCTGCGTGTCGCAAGTTAACACAACCGGGTTGAGGTTGCACCATTATTGTATAACGACCTGCGTGTCGACTTGTGATGTTTGAATCCTCATGTAATTATTTCACTAGCTATTAGATGTAGTAGCTTAGTATCTTTTCATGGAGGCTTCAATCATGATGGCGATGATGATCACCACAAGACAGGACGGATGGCAATGGAGGTCACCTTGGAGCCATGGCGATGGAGCCCATTGTGATGCAAGAGGCCATACTATTCACAATATAATATGATTATATGCCTGTGATGTTTATTTTCCTGTCATACTATTCTTTCATGCTTTTACATATGGTGGATGCTTTAATCATGATAGAATAGCTTCCCTCAGAAAAAGTTGAGTTTTTGATGCCTTTTACCAATAGCTGCACCTATAAATTTTGATCGTTGTGTGGTAGGTTTACCAAAGTAGAGTACCCTCAGCTATCACTTTTGTATAGGGTGGATGTCGGACATTCACAAGCATAGTATTGGTTTACTCAGCAAAGCTATCAAAACAGTTTTGGGCTTTAAGGCATAGGGTTGGGGCCGGGGCATTGGATGCCACCCAACAAACAAGAGTCGCATAGAGATGTGATTAGTAATTTGTTACTTACCTATATCACTACTTTTCTAGCCGTGATGCTAAAGCTCACTAGAATTTTAGTGATTATGGATCTTGAACCACTATATGTCATTAGAGGGAAGATGACATTGATATAGTAGGTTGTCTTTTGTTAAATCAGTTAATAGTCTTTACATAAACTTAGTGCTGAAATCTTGCTTTACTTTAATGTTGTAGATCATGTCTGCCAGTAACAATTCCGCTTTCAATTTGCGTTCTGTTCTTGAGAAAGAAAAGTTGAATGGAACAAACTTTATTGATTGGTACCGCAACCTGAGAATTGTTCTCAGGCAAGAGAAAAAGGAGTATGTTCTTGAGCAGCCATATCCTGATGATCTCCCTGACAATGCAACTGCTGCTGATCGCAGAGTTTACGAGAAGCACTGCAATGACTCACTTGATGTCAGCTGTCTGATGCTCGCCACCATGTCCCCTGATCTACAGAAGCAGTATGAGCATGCGGGTGCTCATACCATGATCGAGGGGCTGCATGGGATGTTTCAGAACCAAGCTAGGACTGAGAGGTTCAATATCTCAAAGTCCTTGTTTGCGTGCAAGCTGCAAGAAGGTAGCCCAGTCAGTCCTCATGTGATCAAAATGATTGGTTACATTGAGACTTTGGACAGACTTGGTTCTGAACTTCACCAAGACTTGGCTACTGATGTTATTCTCCAGTCGCTCCCGGCGAGCTATGAGCCTTTTATCATGAACTTTCAGATGAATGGCTTGGATAAAACATTGAGTGAGTTGCATGGGATGCTAAAGACAGCAGAGGAGAGCATTAAGAAGAATCCCAATCATGTGATGATGATTCAGAAGGGGAACAAAAAGAGGAAGCGTTGGACGCCTCCTAATCCCAAAGGTAAAGGCAAGGAAAAGAGTTCCAGTGGTGAGGCCTCGGGCTCTAAGCTAAAGCCAGCACCTAACGCCAAATCTGGCCCTACTTCTGAGGATGAATGCTTCCACTGTCATGAAAAGGGACATTGGTCTAGGAACTGCAAGAAGTACTTGGAAGAAAAGAAGAAGAAGAAGGGAAGTGAGACTTCCACTTTAGGTATAAATGTTATAGAAATAAATATTGCATTATCTTCTAGTGAATCATGGGTATTTGATACTGGATCGATGATTCACACTTGCAAATCGTTGCAGGGTCTAAGTGAGACTAGAAGATTTGCAAGAGGCGAGTTAGACGTTCGTGTCGGCAATGGCGCAAAGGTTGTGGTATTGGCGGTCGGCACTTACCACTTGTCTCTACCCTCCGGATTAGTTTTGGAATTAAATAATTGTTATTGCATTCCTGCTTTGAGCAAGAACATTATTTCTTCTTCACGTTTGGAAGAAGTTGGTGATTTTAAGATTGTAATAGAGAACAAATATTGTTCTATTTTTTGCAATGGTATTTTTTATGCTCATTGTCCATTAGTGAATGGATTATATGTTCTTGATCTTGAGGATAAATCTATTTGTAACATTAATACTAAGAGGCTTAGACCAAATGATTTGAATCCCACTTTTATTTGGCATTGTCGCTTAGGTCATATAAATGAGAAGCGCATTGAACAACTCCATAAAGATGGATTGTTAAGCTCATTTGATTTTGAATCATTTGACACATGTGAGTCTTGTTTGCTTGGAAAGATGACCAAAGCGCCTTTCGCTAGTCATAGTGAGAGGGCAAGTGACTTGTTGGGACTTGTACATACCGATGTATGTGGACCAATGAGCTCAATAGCCAGAGGTGGTTTTCAGTACTTCATTACTTTCACTGATGACTTTAGTAGATATGGCTATATCTACTTAATGAGGCACAAGTCTGAATCGCTTGAAAAGTTCAAAGAATTTCAGAATGAAGTACAAAATCAATTAGGCAAGACAATTAAATTTCTGCAATCTGATCGTGGAGGAGAATATTTGAGCCTTGAATTTGATGATCATTTGAAGCAATGTGGAATTATTCCGCAGCTAACTCCGCCCGGAACGCCTCAATGGAATGGGGTATCCGAACGGAGGAACCGAACCTTGTTGGACATGGTTAGGTCCATGATGAGCCATGCTGATCTTCCATTGTCATTTTGGGGTTATGCTCTTGAAACTGCTGCGTTCACACTGAATAGGGTTCCAAGTAAGTCTGTTGAGAAAACACCATATGAGATATGGACTGGGAAGCGTCCCGGATTATCTTTTCTCAAAGTTTGGGGGTGTGAGGCTTATGTCAAACGTTTGATGTCAGATAAGCTCACTCCAAAGTCAGACAAATGCTTCTTTGTGGGGTATCCTAGGGAAACCAAAGGATATTATTTTTACAATAAGGCGGAAGGCAAAGTGTTTGTCGCTCGCAATGGTGTTTTCTTAGAAAAGGAGTTTCTCTCAAAAGGATTTAGTGGGAGCAAGGTGCAACTTGAAGAAATTCAGGAAACACCCGAAACTGTTTCAGCACCCACTGAAGATCCACGGGATGTGCAAGATGTTGCACAACCCGTAGTTGAGGCACCAGCCCTACGAAGGTCTATAAGGGCACGTCGCGCTACTGACAAGATCAACCTCCTGATTACGGAGGAGCGCCACGTATTATTGATGGAAAATGATGAGCCCTTGACCTACAAAGAAGCAATGATGGGACCCGACTCTGACAAATGGCTTGAAGCCATGGAATCCGAGTAAAAATCCATGCATGATAATCAAGTTTGGAACTTGGTCTATCAAATTGACAGTGTGAGACCTGTCGACTGTAAGTGGATTTTTAAGAAAAAATTAGACATGGATGGAAATGTTCACATCTATAAGGTACGATTGGTGGCGAAAGGTTTCCGACAAATTCAAGGTGTTGACTATGAGGAAACCTTTTCACCCGTCGCAATGCTAAAGTATGTTCGGATTCTCCTAGCAATTGCCGCATATTATGACTATGAGATATGGCAAATAGATGTCAAAATCGCTTTCCTTAATGGACATCTAAGTGAGGATGTGTATATGACACAGCCTAAAGGTTTTGTCGATCCTAAAAATGCTGGGAAAATATGTAAGCTTCAGAGGTCCATCTATGGATTGAAGCAAGCATCTCGGAGTTGGAATATTCGTTTTGATGAAGTAGTCAAAAGGTTTGGCTTCATCAAGAATGAAGATGAGCCTTGTGTTTACAAAAAAGCTAGTGGGAGCGCACTTGTGTTTCTGGTCCTATATGTGGATGACATATTACTGATCGGAAATGATATTCCAATGCTTGAAACCATTAAAACCTCATTGAAAAAGAGTTTTTCGATGAAGGATTTAGGAGAGGCGGCTTATATTCTGGGTATTAGGATCTATAGAGATAGATCAAAAAGGCTAATTGGATTAAGCCAAGACACGTACATTGACAAGATATTGAATCGGTTCAACATGCAAGATTCCAAGAAAGATTTCTTGCCAATGTCACATGGCATTACTCTAAGCAAGAGTCAGTGTGCTACGACACCTGATGAGCAAAAGAGGATGAGTACGATTCCTTATGCTTCAGCCATAGGGTCGATCATGTATGCTATGCTTTGCACGCGCCCAGATGTTTCCTTTGCTCTAAGTGTTACGAGCAGGTATTAGTCAGATTTCGGTGAAGCTCACTGGACAATTGTAAAGAGTATCCTTAAGTACTTAAGAAGAACTAAGGATATGTTCCTAATATTTGGAGGCGAAGATGAGCTCCTTGTAAAGGGTTACACCGATGCTAGTTTTCAAACAGACAAAGATGACTCCAAATCGCAATCCGGTTTTGTTTTCTGCCTCAATGGTGGGGCAGTGAGCTGGAAGAGTTCCAAGCAAGATACGGTGGCTGATTCGACGACAGAGGCCGAGTATATTGCAGCTTCCGAAGCTGCAAAAGAAGCTGTTTGGATCAGAAAGTTTGTTTCTGACTTGGGTGTTGTTCCTAGTGCGTCCAGTCCAGTGGACCTCTATTGTGATAATAGTGGTGCCGTTGCACTAGCAAAGGAGCCTAGAACAACTAAGAAGTCCAGACATATACTGCGGAAGTATCACCTCATCCATAACTTTGTTGAGAGAGGTGATGTGAAGGTTTGCAAGGTGCACACGGATTCAAACGTTGCTGATCCGTTGACGAAACCTCTCCCACAACCAAAGCATGAGGCGCACATGAGATCTATGGGTATTAGATACTTGCATCAGTAATTCTAGTGTGCGTGGGAGATTTTTGTGTCATGAGTATGTTTATGTAATGATAAATAATTGTTATTTGTTCCATGGATGATTATTTTTTACATTGATTATCAAGTATGTGACTTGTTCGTGAAACTCTTTGTTGACAATGATATGATTCTAAATTATCCCTAGTTTATGTCGTTGTGTGGGACAAAACGACGTTGAGACTAGCACATGCATTGATTGATGATCATGTTTCACGGATCATGGATATGGAGATATCGGATTAATGATGTGGACACATGTTGGTGAACATGGTGTTGGATTGACCCACTCCAAGACAATGTTGGGATTGTTATTTTGTATGTGCCATCAGTTGTTCTTGAGTGTTATACCTACTAGATCCTTAGACCTGAGATCGCCATTGTTTCTCACTATGTGTAGTGGTGCATCTTGGGGCTGCTAAACGCTACTCCATGACTGGGTAGATACAAAAGTAGCTTATATGTGTGTCATGAAACATGGAATGGGATGTGAGCGGATCAAGATGGAATTTGCCCCTCCTAGATAACGGGAGAGATATCTCTGGGCCCCTCGAGATAGTTGGATTTGAAAGTGCATGGCCATGCCAAAGTGATTAAAGAGTTAATCATGATGACTAAAGGTTAGTTATGAATAGAATCCACTATTAGATCGAGAGAATGGTCGAGCTATCACAAAGGTGGCACGCATCTCGCTTTGAGCTTGACTGGTATCGTGTGGCAAAGGGATCGGTGTATGAGTATATCTAAGGTTCGGCCGATATGATCTTTATGTGTATTTGTGAGTCACTATGCCCTGCTAGGTGCCGCTATTGACTTGTGATTTAGAAATGATTTCCGATCACGACCACCTACACATGAACCTAACGAGTCACACACTTAAGGGGTTTGGAATGTTGGAAAGCTTGCCTGTATGATTCTCTCTAGTGCAAGTGGGAGATTGTTGGTGATATGCCCAAGAGCCCATCATCACAATATGGTTTAAAGGCCCAAGAGGATATTGATCCAAGAGGGATTAGGGTTACTAATGGGCCTATGAGATAGAAGCCCATTAGTACGCCCTATATATACGAGGGAGGGGCTAGGGGGGCGAGACCCTGGTGAGCTGCGCCACCTCCCTAGCCGCCGCCCCTCCCTCTCTCTCTCGGCCGCCGCCCTTGCCGTGCATGCGGTGCTAGCACACCGACGCCCGGCGTTTCATCCCCGTACGTGTGGACTCCGTGGAGGCGCTGCTGCGACTGCTGCGCTGATCGGCTGCTGGGATCAAGTACGAGGAGCTCGGTTCGTGGGACGTGATCGACTACTTCCTCTACATCGACGCGCGACTTCTTCCGCTGCGCTGCGCGTCTAGTGGTAACGATCTATGATCTTCTACTCGCAAGTATCTTGGGTATATGCGGTAGTGATGCTAGCGTAGCCTACCCGTTTCCCTACACATATATGGTGCGCGAAGTACTTGTGCTCCATATGGAGTAGCCCCCGAGCCTTAGGTTGAATCGTAGAATCAGGCTGAGGGTCACTTCAGTCTTTTTCTTCTTCTTTATTTTTCAAAAAATTGAAAAATATATCTCTGATACATATATTCCGCAGCCCTCGAGTCTTGAATTTAAATCTCTCCATTTAGATTTAAGAATCAATCAAATCTCGTGGCAAAAACTGAAAACTTCCCTAAGAAGGAAAGAATCCGTTGGCATCCCAAATATTCACGAAATTACCCCTGAAGACCGTATAAAGCCGGTTGAAAACTTCCGAGGGTTTTACCCCTTGAACTCCTGGCCGCCGTCAGACTCAGATTCACATTCATCTCTTCTCAGTCAAAATCCAAAAGCCCCTCTCGTAGCCCCCGAGTCAAAACTCATGACTTTGAGATGGCTCCCAGGAAGAACAAATCCAAAGTTGAAGAGGGAACAGTCGCCAATATGTCCACAGGTTGGCATAAAAGCAAGATGTCTGAATCATTGGTCCAAGAGTTGGAGAATATGGGTCTCCTCCAAGAACAAGGCGTAAGCCAATGGTGCGCTGGTGAAGGAGAAGATTACCCCATGGAAGGTACTCTTGAGACCCTTATGTTTCGTGATTTTGTAGAACGTGGTCTCACTCTTCCCGTGTCAGAATTTTTCTTTAGACTTCTTCAGTTTTGGGGAGTTCAGTTACACTATCTCACTCCCCAATCCATCTTGCATCTTTCAATTTTCACTCATTTATGTGAGGCATTCCTTGGACTTCTACCCCATTTTCATCTTTTCCAACATTTCTTCTTCCTTGTTCCAATCCCGAATGCTGCCAATCCCATCGTCGTCGGGGGATGTGAATTAGTACTCCGCCCTGAGAACCGAGGCGAGTACTTGACTTATGATCCGGCGGATCAAGGAGCCAAATGGAAGAAATTCTGGTTCCATATTGGGAACTTTAAATCCCCACTTCCAGAAAGGACTGCTGGTGCCCCCCAAGTCTAGGAGAGCTAGTCGAGTAGAGGACATGGTGGCAAGCAAGTTGAAGCCATTCTTCATGCGATTGCCATTATTAAGAAAAAAAAAGGAGTCACTGGAGATCATGTGGTCTTCTCATTTATCAGTCGCCGGACGCAGCCTCTCCAGTTGCGAAAGCATCCTGCCTTTAGATATGAAGGTACGCAGGATCCCACTAGGATGTCCTCAGAACCATTGGCTCAATCTGAAGTGATATAGAGATGTTCCAAAGTACTCGATAACTTTGACAAGTCTTTGACGCTTCCAACACTCTTCTCAACACAAAATTCTCCCGAGAATGCCTGGGTACGTGCTTTGGATACCATGTCGAGTACTTGTAGTTAACCATTTTGATCTTCTATCTAAGTATTGGCTTTTTTCTGTAGAATAATTATAAATCCTGGTATTGTATGCCTCCGACCTCCGCAAATGCTGATTCTGATGATAGCAAGAAACGGAAGGTGGCTCCCGGATCAATGTTGCAGAGGAAATTTCCTCGTCTCGATGCCGGCCAGTAAGTATATAACCTTTTGTTGATTGTCTCCCGTTTGCCTCAAGGCTTTCTTATTCAGAATCTTTGCTTGGCTAGGGTCCAACATCTTTCGGCGCATGAAAAAGATCAAGTCCAGGACTTCCGCAACTGGGTGTCAAGTGGTTCGGAAGAAGCTAGTCGATCAGCCCCTGATTCTCCTGTAATCGGGTTGATCAAGAACTAGACTGCCAGTTGCCCGAGTGTAGACACAGCTGAGAAACCAAGCGAGCCAAGCCCTGAAACATCTGATACTCCTGCGGCTGCTGAGGGAGCTTCCAAAGTTGGTGGATCTAGGAGTAGTAGAGCAGAAGGGTCAAAAGATCCTTCCGTTTGACTGGTACCATTCCAGTCTATGCCTCAGTCAGCCCAAGAAGAGCTGGGAAAGGAACTGTTTGATGATCCGTTGTTGTCTCTAGACAACATGAAGAAACTTGCAGATTGTATGCAGTGGAGCTTTAAATTCACCAAGGAGAGTCTTCTGCCACTATTTGTCTTTGTCGAGTAGTTTGTTGATGGCTAACCAGACTTGCTTTGGATGTAACAGGATGTGGCCAATCGATCTTTCTTGAAGTCTCATGCTTTATACAAGACTGTAGACAATAGGAAGATCTTGGAGGAACAGAAAGCCATAATTTCCTAACGACTAGATGAGGCCCTTGCTGCTCGGAACAAGCTTTATGAAGCAAGTCAGCAGCATCATCTGGAGGTTTGTGGCATGAAACACCAGATTAAGGATCTTGAGGAACAAAGATCAAAGCTTCAAGAGGAAAACTCCAGGCTGCAAAAGCAATTGCAGACTGCCCAAGCCTGTAAGCACTCAATCTTTTGTCTTATTTTCTGCCTCGTCAACAATTATTGAAATATCTTTCTTTTAGGTTCTCCAGAAGACCATACTTGACTAGTTGCAGTAGCTCAAGCTCTTGTGGATGTGGTTGATTCTGAAGAATAGTCGTCGAGTAGCAAGTCTTTGGTGGAGCGTTTGGAAGAAGCTCCCCAGAAAATATTTGACGTTATGATGGCTACTTCTAAGAATTGTCTAACTCACATGATAGGAGTTGTCAAGTCGTACTTGCCTCAATTTAATTTAGCTCTGATAGCTAAAGGAATAGCTCCCAGTTGCTCTGATGAGAAATTCCGAGAGTATTGTAAGGAATCAGAAGTGATTGCGGAGGAAATCCTGAAGAACATGGCAGAGTAGACTGCTTGTAACAACTCTTGTAATCTTCATTGGGTTCTTGTCGATGTCCATAATAAGTATCATGTTGGAGCGTCTTCAGAAGCATGAACTGATACCGTAGGATAAATATGAACTTAATCGAGTAGAATACTTGAGTGGAGTGATCCTTAAAGTTAATCAAGTAGGATAGGTTCCGTCAGACTACCCGATTTGAGAAACTTGTGAAGGTATCCATAAACTACTCAAGCAAGTGAGTAGTGTATCCTTATCAAGGACTGGAGTAATCCATAAGACAAAATTGTTAAGTACGAACCCCGTCGGGTTGCCCAAGACGTAAATGTCATAGGGATATCCAAGGCTTACTCGAGCAAGGCGAGTAAGGTGTCCTTTAGCCAAGGACTGGAGTAATCGTTAAGGCAAAACTGTTAGGTACGAACCCCGTCGGGTTGTCCAAGATGTAAATGCCAAAAATATATCCGAAACTTACTCGAGCGAGGCAAGTAAGGTGTCTAACTTGTAGACTGGAGTAACTACTAAGATTGACCTATTAGGACGAACCCCGTCGAGTTGCCTCAAGATGGACAAAATGTAGTAGTATCCACAACATACTCGAGCGAGCGAGTAGTTTTTCCTTTTCAACAAGGCTGGAGTTCCTCATAGTTGACCTGTTAGGATGAACTCCGTCGAGTTACCCAAGATGGACAACTGGTAAAGGTATCCAGGACGTACTCGAGCGAGCGAGTAGTTTTGCCTTTACAACTAGGCTAGAGTCCCTCATAGTTGACCTGTTAGGATGAACTCCATCGAGTTACCCATGATGGACAACTAGTAAAGGTATCCATTCACCTTCTCGAGCTAGGCGAGTAGGTTGTGCCCTTATATTAAGGGAAAGGATGCGGCTTGTATAGTTGTTCTGATGGAGAACTGTGTAAGCTTATCCTGAACTGGTGATGCTGTCAGATTGCATTTAATGTAGTCGATATGCCAACAAGGGACCTCACTTTATTAAAGAAATCCGCTAACACCATTAGACTTCTTGGATCAAGGATAAAACTTGCGCAAGTGCTCAATGTTCCAGGAGTTCGGTACCTCATTGCCGTCTGCATCAGTGATTCTGCATGATCTTGGTCTTGTAACCTTGGTTACGATGAATAGGCCCTCCCATCTAGAATTTAACTTGTGCAGTCCTGTCTCATCCTGAATCCTACGTTGTACTAGATCTCCAATATTGGAAGATCTTTGCTGGACATTGCGATCATGATAGTGTCTGACTCCTTGAAGATATCTAGCCGATTGAGTTAAGGCATTGATTCTGGCCTCTTTGACTGAGTCTAACTCAAGTTGTCGAGCTTCATCTGCTTCTCCTTCTTGATAGGCTTCTACTCTTGGAGATTTCCACATGATATCAGTGGGTAGTATAGCCTCTGGCCCATAGGTAAGGAAGAAAGGAGATTGTCCAGTTGCTTTGCTAGGCTGTGTTCGCAGCCCTCAGACTACATGAGGTAGTTCTTGAATCCACTTGCCGCCTTTCTTGTTGTTGGCATCGTAGAGTCTTTTCTTCAAGCCGTCGAGTACTAAGCTATTGATGCGCTCAACTTGACCGTTTGCCCGAGGGTGAGCCACAGAAGCATATTTGACCTCGATGCAGGAATTGTCACAGAAATCTCAAAAAGATTGTGACGTGAAGTTGGAGCCAAGATCTGTAATAATGGTGTGAGAAAAACCAAATCGATGAATAATGTCGGAGATGAAGTCCACTGCTCTATCTGATGAGATCTTGACAATGGGCTTGTACTCGATCCACTTGGTGAACTTGTCGACTGCTACCAGCACATGATTGAATCCTCCTGGAGCAACGTTTAATGGTCCGATCATGTCCAAACTCCAACAGGCGAACGGCCATGATGGAGGGATTGTTATCAGGTTGTGTGCTGGAACGTGAGTCCTTTTGCTAAAGAATTGGCAGCCTGGGTATCGTCTGACAAGGTCTTCTGCATCTGAAACGGCTGTTGGCTAGAAGAATCCTGACATGTAAGCCTTGCCGACTAGTGTCCATGACGCGGCATGATTGCCGCAAACTCCTTCATGTATCTCCCTGAGGATGTCATTGCCTTCTTCAAGGGTAACACATTTCATGAGGATGCCGGAAGCAGAGCGCTTGTACAGGTTGTCGCCGACGGGAACGAAACCCTTGCTACGCCTGAGGATGCGGGCAGCTTCAACGCTTTTGTGATCGACATGTGGTGGAAGCTTGAATTCCTTGATGAAGTCGATAAACTGAATCCGCCAGTCTGCTTCAATCATCAGCACTTCCCTGACTATGACCGGGGCCTTCGTGTCAGTAGCTTGTTGGCTTTGTTCCTTGACTGATGGGTGGTGAAGGTCATGGAACAGCTGCTCGAGTGGACCCAAGTTTGGAGAGGACATCAGCTCCCACGTTGTTGTTACGATCGACGTGGTGGATTTCCAATCCTGAGAACTTGTTTTCGAGCTTTCTGATTTCTGCAACGTATGCGTCCATTGTGTCCTTGTTGTTGTCCCATTCTTTATTGACTTGTTGAACGACGAGTAGTGAATCGCCATAAACAAGTAGTCGCTTGATGCCAAGAGATACTACTAGTCGGAGGCCGTGTAGCAATGCCTCATATTCAACTTCATTGTTGGAGACCTTGAACAAGACTTGGAACACATACTTCAATTGTTCTCCCTTGGGGGAGATGAACAGAACTCCCGCACCGCCTCCGTCGATCTTGAGTGAGCCGTCGAAGTACATCACCCAATGCTCTGGAATATTCTGGGGTGCTGAAATTTGATTTTGCCGCCATTCAGCCAAGAAGTCGACTAGTGCCTGTGACTTGATTGCTGTTCTTGGCTTGAAGTTGATTTCCAAGGCTCCCAGTTCAACTGCCCACTTTGAGATTCGTCCAGTGGCATCCTAATTGTGGAGTATATCCCCCAATGGGAAGTCAGTTATGACTGAGATCTTGTATTCATCGAAGTAATTCCGGAGTTTCCTGGAGGTGATTAGAATTCCATACAGAAGTTTCTGAATTGATGGGTATCTAACCTTTGATTCAGATAGTACTTCGCTGATGAAGTAGACTGGTCTCTGAACACCGTAAGCGTGGCCTTCCTCCGATCGTTCGACTACTATCGCTGTACTGACTACATGGGTAGTCGCAGCGATGTAGAGGAGTAATTCCTCGCCGGGTAGTGGAGCTGTTAGAATCCGCGGTGACTGGAGATGATGTTTGAGACTCTCAAGTGCTTCCGCGGCTTCTGTAGTCCACTCGAATTTATCTTGTCGCTTTAGGAGTTTGAAGAAGGGTAATCCCCGTTCGCCAAGTTTGGACAAGAATCGATTCAAGGCTGCCATGCAGCCTGTAAGCTTCTGGACGTCCTTGATAGTAGATGGAGCGTCCATGGCCATGATGGCATTGATCTTCTCTGGATTAGTCTCGATTCCTTGGTTACTAACGATGAATCCGAGTAGTTTTCCAGAGGGTACACCGAAGACGCACTTTGTTGGGTTGAGCTTCCAGCGGAATTTTCAGAGGCTGTTGAAGGTCTCTTCTAGGTCAGTAATGAATTGATTCAGGGTCTTCATTTTGACGACGACGTCGTCAACATAAGCTTCCATATTGTGATGTAGCTGGTCAGAGAAGCACAGCTGTATCACGCGCTGGTAAGTAGCGCCAACGTTCTTCAACCCGAAGGACATGGTCTTGTAGGCGTATGCCTCGTAAGGGGTGATGAAAGCCGTCTTGACTTGGTCTTTTTCTTTTAGGGCGATCTAATGATACCCTGAGTAGCAGTCGAGGAAGGATAACAGGACACATCCTGCTGTCGAGTCGATTACTTGATCAATATGTGGTAGCCCGAAAGGATCCTTCGGGCAATGCTTGTTTAGATCAGTGTAGTCGACGCACATCCTCCACTCGTTGTTGTTCTTCTTCTGGACGAGCATAGGGTTGGCCAACCAATCAGGGTGGTAGACTTCCTTGATGAACCCAGCTGGGAGTAGTTTTGCTAGCTCTTTCTTGATGGCTTCTCGCTTGTCTGGTGAGAACCGCCGTAACCGTTGCTTTTTTGGTGTTGCTTTAGGGTCGACCTTCAAGGCGTGCTCGATCAACTCCTTGGGCACCCCTGGCATATCCGTTGGTTTCCACGCAAATACGTCTCGGTTGGCCCTAAGGAAGTTGACAAGCTTGAGTTCCTATTTGTCACCTAGTCCCGCTCTGATGATGGCTGTTTTGGAGTCGTCTCCCTCTTGTAGCTGGATAGTCTTAGTGCCCACACCGTTGGTTGGTTTAACCAATGATTGGCTTGGCTTCTTGGAGGGCATCGACTCCTTGAGTGAGAGTTCTTTAGCAGTGGCAAGTATTTCGCTGACAGAGCTAGGAACTCGGATAGTGGAAGCATGATCTATTGCTTCCTTGTCGCACTCGAAGGATTTGAGGAGGTCTCCCCGTAGAGAAAGGACTCCTGTGTTGCCTGGCATCTTGAGGAGAAGGTAGACATAGTGTGGCACTGCCATGAACTTGGCTAGTGCAGGTCTTCCTAAGATAGCATGATAAGAGGACTCGAAGTCAGCTACTTCGAATTTGATGTACTCTGTCCGGAAGTTCTGTTCTGTACCAAATGTGACTGGGAGAGTAACCAAGCCGATTGGTGTAGAAGAGTTACCGGGGACGATGCCGTAGAATGGAGCCTTACTTGGGGTGAGCAGACTCATATAGTTGAGGCCCATCTTTACCAATGTGCTTGCAAAGATCAGGTTGAGCCCACTTCCGCCGTCGATGAGTACTCGAGTAAGCTTGGAGCCTTGAACCACTGGATCGAGTACTAACGGGAATTTTCCAGGTTCAGAGAAGCTGGTCCACTGGTCCTCCCTGGAGAAGGTAATGGGGACCTAGCTATATTTGAGTGGCCTCTGAATTGTTGGCTCGACTGAGAGGATCTCTCTGAGTAGGAGCTTCTGAGCTCGCTTCGAGAAGCTAGGATCTCCTTTAAATATGACGTTGACGACGTTTTGATGCTGTTGGAAACCATCACGGCATTTCTTGTCGTCTTCATCATCTTTATCTTGTTCTTTCTTTGGAGCAGCTGCAGGTGCCGATTGGAAGGATTTGCGCAGGATCGTGCAGCCCCACATTGAGTGGTTGCTCTTGGGATGGATTGGACATCGTTTGGTGTGGAGAATATTGTCGAACTGATCCTGCGGTTTGTCTCCCTTCTTACCACGCGGGGTGCAATCCATAGTGCCGACTGTATCGTCATGCTTGCGCTTGCGCGCGGGATCCCGCTGATTGCTGGGGCCTCTGCGGTCGTTGAAGCGCTTCCCATTGTTGTCGTTGTTGCGGTGGGGGAAGCGGCTGCGTTCTTGCTCCTCTTCATCTGCCCAGCGCTGCATCATGTCACGTAGATCTACCACTGTTTTGGGCCGATTACGCCCAAAGTCGCGGTATAGTGACTGGACGGTGATGCTGCTCTAGAAGTAGTCGATGATGTCGTCGTCGGCGACGTTGGGGATGGTGGCTCTTGTGTCGAAGAAGCGCTTGACGTAGGATCTGATCGACTCGCCTTGCTCCTGCTTGCACATGGACAGGGTGTGTCGAGTAGCTATTCGGTGTAGCGACCCTTGGAAGTTGTCGATGAAGGCCTTCTTGAGGTCATCCCACGAGTGTATGGACTCACGCGCCAGGCTTTCGAGCCACGTGAGGGGTGCGGGCTCCAGGGCCATCGGGAAGTAGAGGACCTTGGTGTTGGTGTCTTCCCCTGCAACACTAACAGCGGTCGAGTATAAACATAACCATTGAGCAGGGTCTTGCTTACCGTCGTACTTCTGGACGTTTGTTGGCTTGAAATCCTTTGGGTACTCAATGTTGTCGAAGACTCTACTGAGGGCGGGGAAGTGATCAGAGTTGTCCGCAAGCTGTGGTCTGCATCTTGTGTTGATGATATCCTGTGTGTCCATGATAGAATCGGCTACCTCTTCCTTGTTGTGCCCACGGTTGTTATTGCGGTGCGGCTGAGGCCTAGGGGCTTGGATTACTGGTGGTTGGCCACCCCTAGGGTGATGGCTGCTCGCAACTTCTTGATCTTCTTGGTTTCTTTGGTTCTGCTGCTCCTGCTGTTGTTGACGCTGGTGTCCTCTGGGGGTGCGACTTGCTTGAGGTATTGCTGTTGCAGTAGCCCTTGATCGCATACCGTGAAGCGAGGACAGGGGGTTCTGTCTCTCGAGTTGTTCAATAGCATTTTTAGTGAGATTTATGACTTGTTCTAGCTCGGGATTCTGGGGCATCATCATGAGTCGCAGGGTTGCTTCTGTCATTGCGGTGATTGGTGTTCTGAAGATAAGATCCGCAGTATTGTTGAATTCGTTGTTGAGGTTGCGTGGCAGAAGATTGGCACGTTCGGCCGCACGAATCCTGCGCACTTCTTTGCGTTGATTCCTTTCCCTATGGGCTGTACGAGTAACTTCGTCTTCATCAGCTGGGGCGTCTTGTGTCAGATTGTCTGCTGAGATCTGATCCAAGGCTTCGTATGGATCATGGTGGCTTGGAGCTTCCCCGTGCTGGATGATTACCGGAACCAAACGTTCGCGAGAGAAGCTCTCCAGGTCTGATCCGTAATCAGCTAGGACAGTTCCACCGGAGCCAGTTTCCCTCTCGGTTACGAGGGGAGCGCCGTGTTGGAACGGGAGATCGTCAATGCTGGCGACTTCTCGTAGGTGTTGAAATCCAGGCTGTCTTGAGACGACTCGACTGGATCTGGATAAACGTCAAAAACGGGTGCCTCCCGGCTAGCGGTGGCTGATTGGTTTTCGACGTGAAGTGGGCGATCCAAGCTACTTTCATAGATGGGTTTAATCATCTGTTTGTAAGCAGATGATGAATTGCACAGACCAAAGACAGGTTGCGCAAGAAGAGTCCCAATCCGAGTAGATTTTGGTTTGAGATCAATCTGAGTCCGAGTAGAACTCGAGTTGTCTTTGAGTTTCGGCTCGGTCTCCTTGGCGAGGTCGGGAAGCAACGTAACGCCGCGATCATGAGATCTGGCGAACTTGTTGGAATCTTCCGACGTAGGATTCTTCAGCGTGGGAGAGTTGGTTAAGTGGCTATCGAATCCGCCTAAACCATTGGCGACGCAGACCCACGAACCGAAGATGAAGGTGGCGCCTCTGGGAGGTGTTGTGGTGCTGAAAGCGAAAGTGGCCATCAAACTCACCGATGAACTCGCCAGGTCCCCTACCTGGCGCGCCAGCTGTCGGTGTTTACCACCAAGCCTACTCAGGGATACCCTTAGCAGTAGGGTTTGTAGGTAGGGATCAACGGCTCTGGAACTCGATGGTGCAAGGAACACAAAGATTTAGACAGGTTTGGGCCGCGAGTTGTGTAATACCCTACGTCTTGTGTGGTGGTTTGTATTGCCTTTGGTGTAGATGTGTTTCGAGGGGGTCCCTGTCCGCCCTTATATATCCGGGGGAACAGGGTTATATGGAAAGTCCTAGCCGAGTACAGATGGAGTCCTACTACATTACGATCGGGTAGTTTCCTTTGTACTGCAGCTAGTTTTACGCCTATTTGGGTAATTTACAAGAGAGGTAAGATATATCCATGATCTATCTGTTACTCTAGAACATTCTATGCCTGTGAGCAGTCCCGCTGCCTCGGGTCTGACAGTATGCTTTAGTATATTTTTGTTGTAGAATTAGATCTATACTTTTCTTCATAACTGTAAAAAAATTTACTAAAGCATACCGTATTATATGTTCATTGTGTAGATCTTCTCATTTAGAGTCTATCACAATTGGATTTTTCATTTTATAATTTTTCTGTGATTTACTATGATTTTTCAAAACTGCTTTAGGGGATAATTTGCCCGATTTTGGAAAGTTCAGGGGGTGATATATACTGTTTCATAGATTGGGGGTTATGTAGTCCACCCCCATAGGTGAGGGGGTGATATAGACTTTTTCCATAAATATGAGGGCATTACCGTGTAACCATGAGACGACTTGACAGCTAGTGTGGGCGGCAACATTGCCGCAGTGGTGCACTGGTGCTCGAATGCCGGTGTAGCTGCTGTTTATGGGAAAGAGCACCAGTGTCATGCCTCGAGAATGTATGCACATCGTCGAATCTTGTTTAAAAACACTGAGCCTTGATGTCATTTATGTTTATGTGATTTTGTGACTAGATTTACGTTCTTGAGTTGTCGCTTCACGCTTATTATTCTAACAAGCCTGCAGCTGCCGCCCGGCCCTGGCTCCAATGCACTCCCGCGCAGGTGCAGCCGCCGGCCATCACCCACGCACCTTAGCGCAGGCACTGGCCCCACTTCACCAAGCCCAGATCCGACCACGAAGGGTCAAGATATCAGGTTATCCGCAACGGCACACAGTAAAACTCCCTGGAGGATGGATTTAGCGAAAATTGGTCTGCAGCGGCGTCCGCTAGCAGCTACGCTATCCAAGAGGAAGCTCGCGATTGCGCCAAATCAAGCGGAGGTAGAGGAGGAACGGTACCGCTGACATGGCACGGGGCCCACGCGTTCGCGCATCGTCCCAACCACCAGCGCGCCGGCGAAGCAGCGCACAGGCGAAGGAGGGAGCATGGGAGGGGGCAGTGCGGCCGCCAGGATCAGACCCGACGGCGGCCCCTGCTCGCCCCGCCACCCGACGGCGGCATGCCGAGGGAGTCAAGAGGCCTCCGCCGGGCAGCTAGAGCCCTGCGCGAGCTCAGGCCGCTGCCGCTCCGCCGTGCCGCAAGGAGGAGCACAGGGGGACGCCGGAGGAGGGGTGCAGGAGGAGAGCCGCGACGGAGGGTGGAGGAGGCACCCACGGTGTCGACCGGAGGTGGTGCTAGCCTGCGGAGGCTCGGGGCACGTCTCGCCGCCGGGCCACGCGCCCCGCCGCCGTCGAGCAGCGGTGGGGAGGAGGGAGGGGGTGGCGGAGCTCGAGTAGGGGCGACGCTGGAGGAGGGGGTGGAGCTCGAGGCCGCGCTGGGGAAATTGATGCCGCTCGTGGCGTGGCTCCGCGGAAGGAGCAGGGAGGGGCGGCGTGGCTCCGCAGCGCCGGTGCGGGAGACCACCGGAGTAGGAAGGAACGGGAGAGGGTAGTGGGGCGGCCGCCGCTCCTGCCACCGCCGTGTGCTGCTGCAGCCGGTCGCTGGTCTCGCCGGCCTCGCGCCAGCGCAAGCTAATCCGCGCAGCGGCGCAGAGCTGGCTCGCCCACGATGGCACAGCAGGCTCGCCCACGCCGCCAAGGGAGGAGGGACGAGGGGCGCCCCGCGGAGAAGATGGCCGGAGGCCCGACCGCCGGCGGGAACAGCGCGCCGCATGCACAACGCCGCATGCCATGGCGTGCGCGGCGCGACTACCCGTCCTCGCGGCGCGGCCCCAGCCCCCCACCGGCAACTACTGGCCGCGGCGGCGCCCAAGGAGGAGGAGATGCGGCCGGTCACCGAAGAGGGAGGGAGGGGCGCAGGCCGCAGGGCCAGCCACCGACGAGGAAGGGAGGGGCGGGGGGCCGGCAGCCGGCCAGGAGAGAGTGAGAGTTCGGGAGATAGAGAATGGGAGGGAGATAGGGCTCGTTATGTAAAAAGAAAAAAATGATACATGGCCCCACGTGCTAGTTGTTGATATAGAGGGAGATATACAGAATGAATGGTTGCAGCGAAACTGGAGATAGAGTAGGGAATCTTGATGACTAGGATGGAATATTCCGTATAGAGGATAAATTTAGATTATGACGAGTGCGGATAGCCTCGGGACAGAGAAATGGAGGGTCTGGTGCCGGCAAGCTGGAACCGGCAGGTCGGCCGCCGAGCTCACGAACACGCCAAGACAAAGGAAGAAGACCTTACCGTCGCAGGGGAATAGGACCTCGCCGCCGCCTTCCTTGCAGCTGGGCAGGCTTTCGCCGGCCAGCTCAGGCGGCGGCGAGGGAGAGGGGCCGTGTAAGGGGCGGCGGCGTGTGGTGCTCGGCGTCCGTCCAAGCCGCACGAAAAGGAGGGACGCGAGCGGGGTTTGATACTCCTTGAACGCAAACAACACGAGTACATGAACCAATTTGTATTGCTTTCTAAAGCTAAAAGTGTTCAATCTACTTTCCGGTTTGGTTTATAGTGGCACGCACACAAGCATTTGGATGTATTCCGAGTTGGCCGCGTTTGGTTGGTGGTCCAAAAAATTTTCACCCTACTTTGACCACTAATTAGGAGTATGAAATAAAGTTTAATTACAAAACCAACTGCAGAACCCCTGGGTAAATTCGCGAGACGAATCTAATAAAACATTTGACCGCATGATTAGAGAAAGGTTACTGTAGTATTACTATTGCAAATCATAGATTAATTAGGTTCATTAGATTGGTTGCGCTAAACTGCACTTATCTGTGAAAAAGATTTACAACTATACTTCATTTAGTATGCCATGCAGTGGCGGAGCCAGCAGGCCCCGTGCTGCCTGTGCTGCAGCCCGGGTCATGCGCATGTAACACAGTGATACATAGAACTTAAGAATTGATAAACTATGATAGCTAGCAAGGAACCAGGAGTTCATTAGCTTGTTCAGCCCGTGGCTTAACTGGTTCCTGGCTCCGTCCGCCCCCTTGAGTTAAGGTCGAGCAAGTTTGGTGCCAAGGTTTGTACATCTCTCATACAAGTCTTATGGTGGAGCCATGATTATTCCGAAAGGCAATATGCAAATCTAGTTTTGATGATCTAATCTTGGATAAGTCAAGCAAACTTTTCAACCACAAGATGGTGCTATGACGGCAGCAATGACGACAGTCAGGTGACTCCGTTGACTTTTCAACCCGACAGCTCCTACTCTCAATGCTGGCTAGCAAGAGTTGATTTTGCAGAATCGTCGGAGTTGATGCGACTCTGCCTTGTAGCTAACGAGCTGGGTCATGGCTGCTCCGAATAATATCCCATCATCTAGTGATCCTCGAGGTGTGCACATCCGTCTCTTCTCTTGGAATTGTCTCCACGAAACTGTAAAGGATTCAGAGTTCATCAGCGCAGCCATCACTGTAACTCCTTTACACTACTACAGCCACCCCTATCACCACCGGTTCTAAAAGTGCATCACCAAAATTTTTGGGTACCGTTGGATTTAAGTCGATGGTGATAGCGGGGCCATCACCGCTTCCAGAACCGGCGGTGATGGAGGGGGTTCATCACCGCCGGTTCATAAACCGGCGGTGATGCGTGCGCCAACCGTTGGTGATGTGCATCCATCACCGCCGGTTCGTATCTGGAACCGTTGGTGAAGACTTTTTTTCCATCAAAAAAATATTTTCATATAATAATATTGCATCATTTGTATAACATATATAATATATAATTATAGCAGCAGAATTTTCAAGTAGCCAGACATACTAAGACCAAAAGGCTGACCTATGAGATTGGTTTAAACTTCACAAACATATATTAAGAAAATTGATATAGCCATGAACTCAAGGATTGAATCGGGAATGAATAACATAACAGACTGATCATGGAAACAGAACATGACAGAATACACTCAAAGCTCCAAATAAGCTTGATCATACTATAAGTATGTATAGAAGAGCACAATGGTTGCTACATACCTACAACAGCACAATCATTGTGCCAAAAGAGTGCCACATCAGTGGAGCCAAATCTGGAAACATCACCCTTTTCTGAAAAATAGTTGCAAAAAAAAAGACATTACATACTAAAGGAAGGTAATCAGAGGACGACGACTTACTTCCTTTCTAGGGAACAATGAGGAAATCACCGTCTGCGTTGCAAGGCTCATCCGTCCATAGACCTGTTAGTAGCGTATCTAGTGTAGAGTAGAGTACATGATATATATATAACAAAAAGCATTTATTCTCAGAAGAAAAGATGCATGAATGCCACCAGTCTAGCAAAAAGCATATATAATTGGTGCAGAAGTTTTGCTAGCAACAACCATAATCATAACCAGTCTAACAAGCAACATAAGCACATAGCCACAACATGGTAGATATCTCATACCTAATACCTAATGATCCTCTATTCACAGATGACATGCATGGCATGAAGAGCAAGCAATGGAAATTGGCAACAGCATGGTAGATATTTCTAGTAAACAGATGGTATGTCAAAGAAGCAAATCATGAGATGGGTAGAAAGGCTTACCAGAAAGATAAGATATGATGAATATTAGCTCCCTGTGAACAAATGAAAATGAATTATAGTCAGATCCTACAAAATGAAGCTTAGCTTTCACTTAGCTCATTGCATTGCACACATAAACTGCTACAATAGCGAAAAGTAATTGGGAGAAATCATATTGTAGTTGTAACAAACAGATTTGTTAAAGTTGACCTGAGGAAAATTATCTATTGTAGAATAAAAATGGTAGAGACGAGAATGTAGTGAATTGGCGCATTTTCTTATTGATCTCATGGTGCCCTTTTATAGGGGATTACAAGGTCACTAATTCCAGGAATTAGTATAGGACATTAATTCTCTTTGTAACAGCAGCCATAAGGATAATTCATGGCCTTCAACCATGGTGGTTACCATGGCCTTAACTCCATGGCTGTTAGTATTGCCTTCACTCCATGGTTGTTGTATTTGTGAGGTCAAATATGTTTTGTTACATTACCAATGGAGGAACAAAGAAATGTATATGAGAAAAAAAAGGGGCAGTCCCTGGCCTGCGGAGCTCGCTGGAGCCATCGTCCCAACGTGCGATGCCGCAAAGGGAGACTGACGTCAAAGCGCCCGCGCCGCCGTGAGCCCTGCTCCTCCGAGCCGCCCGCACGCACGGAGCTCGGAGCACCCGGATCCGGCCGCCACCTGAGCTCGGAGCGCCACGGCGAGGGAGGGAGGAGGGCCAGTGCCACCGCCATGGGACGTTGCGGGAGGAGGGAGGACGAGGCGACGGAGGGCCGGCCGCCGCAGATCCGCCATGCTCTGTGCGGATCCGGCCGCCATGGCCGCCGCACAAGCCTCTACCACCGCCGCCGCCATGGGAGGGCGCGGGAGGAGGATGAGGCGAAGGGCCGGCTGCCGCTGCCATGGGAGGGCGTGGGAGGAGGACGGGGCGGAGGGCCGGCACCGCCACCCTGGGAGGGCACGGGAGGAGGGAGGACAGGGAGGTAGACGGCGCCACGAGTGAGGGTGAGAGAGGTCTATCTGCCCTTTACTGCTAAAAAAAAGGAGGGCTATGGGCGGATGCGGGCGGGGCAGGCGTGGCCTGTGGTGATGTGCCTCATCACCGCCGGATCGTGGATGGAACCGGCGGTGATGGTCGGCGACCTCATCACTGCCGGTTCGTGTTACCAACCGGCGGTGATGATGGACATCACTGGCGGTCCCAACGGGATCCGGCGGTGATGAAGCATCACCGCCGGTTCGTTTCGAACCGTTGGTGATAGCCCGTTTGCTATGATCAGTTCTGTAGTAGTGTTACGTGCCTCATTGCCATTGACCATACCATACCAACCCGATCCTTCTGTTCCCGTCCCTGATAAAAAGCCCCCCGAATCATCAGAGAGCACTCCAACATTCAGAACCACGATCGTTAGCATTAGCAGAGCAAAGACACCCGTGGGCGTTGCACATCCGTTCTTCAGTTTTTGTGGGTAGGACGCTACTGCAGGAGATGGCGGGAAACGGCGAGCTCATGCTGCTGGGGATGTGGGCCAGCCCGTTCGTCACCAGAGCGAAGCTGGCGCTGCAGATCAAGGGCCTGAGCTACGAGTACGTCGAGGAGGATCTCGGCAACAAGAGCGAGCTCCTGCTCAGCTCCAACCCCGTGCACAAGGCGGTGCCCGTGCTCATCCACGACGGGAAGCCCGTCTGCGAGTCATCGGTCGTCGTCCAGTACATCGACAAGGCCTTCGCCGGCGCCGGCCCGTCCCTCCACCCCGTCGACCCCTACGAGCGCGCTGTCGCTCGTTTCTGGGCCGCCTACCTTGAAGACAAGGTATGTAACAACATGTCTCGTCTTGGTTTCGCTTCTTGAATCTTGATGGTTGGATTACACTGTGGAATCTCACTTGCACTGCGGCGTGGGCGTGGGCGTGCAGCTGGTGGCGCCATGGATGCAGCTGTTCAGGGTCAAGACCGATGAGGAGGGGGCCGAGGTGATGAGGCAGATGATCGTGGCGGCGGACGCGCTGGAGGGAGGCCTGAAGGAGTGCTCTGGGGGGGAGGGCCCCTTCTTCGGCGCCGAGAGCGTCGGGTACGTGGACGTCCTCCTGGGTGGCATGGTCTCGTGGCTCAAGGCGACGGAGGTGGTATCCGGTGCCAAGATCATTGATGCCGCCAGGACGCCGCTGCTGGCCGCGTGGATGGAGCGTTTCTGGGAGCTCGACGCGGCCAGGGCGCTCCTGCAGGACGTCAGCGCGTTGGTCGGGACCGAGTACGCCAGGGCGGTGCAGGCACGGTTTTGCCGCCGCAGCTCCAAACAATTAGTGGTGGAACATTTGGATCCAGCATGACGTGACACCAAACAATTAGTAGTCGGACATAATGCTACGAGTCTGTTTATGGGGTTCTGATCGAGATTATTCAATGCCGCCGGTGGTTGTCTCTGCATCTGTAATAACGTAGGGAATTAGGGATGCAAGTGGTTAGCAATTAGTAATTCAGTGTCACTAGCTTCACTACCGGATTCAGGGGCTTCGCCAAGTGCCAGTTGCATTCGGTAAAGGCCTGTTCACACTCGGCGAAGCCTTTGCCGAGTGCAACACTCGGCAAAGCCCCTGCCAACTTTCGGGCACTCGGCAAAGAGTTTGCCGAGTGCCCCGGCGCTCGGCAAAGCCGGAGACACTCGGCATTTGTGCGTTTTTCGGTAGTGCTTAGTTCATTTCTATCTCATTGTAAGGAAAATGACCCCATTAGACCATTGTTTTGTGATTTTGGTGATTGAGTAACAACACAATCAATGGGACTAATGAATTTGTCAAGTGAATATTAATAGATCTCAGGGATGAAGTAAAAAGGCCAAGCAAAGCAAAACATGAAGAAAAAACTCAAAGAAAAAATGAAATGGACGAGTTTTGCAGTTCCCAATAGCACCGGATGATCCGATGCAGGGGCACCGGAGCATCCGGTCGCCGTCGGATAAACCGACGCAAGGGCGTCGGAGCAATTGGCAGCCCTTGTGCCAGGCCAGTTGGAAGGTTGCACCGGATGAACCGATGCAGGGAGCACCGGAGTATCCGGTGAGCATCGGATAAACCGAAGGATAGGCGTCGAAGCAATGGGGTGCACTGGGGCAAGCCACGTGGAGAAAATCTAGTGGCACCGGATGATCCGACGGGACCAAGTCGAAGCGTCGGTGTAATTACCGGAGGATTACTCAGAGAGCATGTCAAGTGAGCTGAAGCAAAGTCTTTAGCACCGGATAATCCGACGAGCGTCGAACTAATACTTCGGTCTATCCGGTGACACATGCAGAAGACCCAACGGCTACTTCAGGCGCAGTGTGACCGGATGCACCGGTACTATACCGTCGGATACTATGGTGCCTGCGCAGAAAGTTGGGTAACAGCTCTAAATGGCTAGTTCGACTTGGTGGCCTATATATATGGGTTCCCCCGGCCATTTGAAGTTTGCTGGAGTTTAAGGACATCACACACACCCAAGAACATCTCTAAGTCATCCAAGAGCTTAGTGTTCATATCTTTAGTCCTTAGCACACTTAGAGAGTGTTGTGTAAAGATTAGCTCTTAGTGAGTGAGAAAGCAAGGCCTTGAGCCCTTGTGTTGTGGTTGTCTTGTGAACCAAAAGAAGATTCGGTGCGCCGGCCACTTGGAGCATTGAAGCTCGCCGGCTCGTCATCGACCCTCCGACTTGGTGTGGAGCGGCGACGACAACCTTGTGCGGGGGACGTGGAGACCCCCATCCTTTATGTAGAAGCTCCTTAGTGGAACCCAGGATCAAGGTGACCGTGATTGAGTTCACGGGAGAGACTTGATTGCCGAGTAGCAATACTCTTAGTGAGTGCTACAACAACATGGATGTAAGTGTGCCTTTGTGGCTAACCGAACCACGAGATAAACACCGCGTCGAGAGTTTGCTTTCTCCTATCCCGCTCTTTAAGCTTCCGTATTTCATAATAGCAATTCTTATTTGCCTTTACTTTCATAGAGTAGTATCTTGTTAGGAAAGGTTATAGGTTGCTAAACTCTTTTGGGATAGGGGTTCCACACTAGAACAACCTTGGTTGCACATCTAGATAGTATGTTTTAGTTTAATATTGTGCAATTTAGTTGGAGCTATAGGTCTAAGTTTTTAGTTGCCTAATTCACCCCCTCCCCTTCTTAGTCTAGAGCACCCGATCCGGTCTTTCAATTGGTATCAGAGCCGGGATTCGCTTCTCTCACAAAGAAAGCCAATTCCATTGGCAATTTGTGTTTACCGGGTCACTTGATCGGTTAGCCTTCACCGCCTAGTGTGTTAGCTCTTTTAGGGGACGGGATGGATTATTTAGGACCTCCTTCATATTTCGATGGCACGGTCTTCCAACGTAGGAAAGTTTTAATGGAAGCTCACCTCCAAGCAAAGGGCCTAAATGTTTGGAGTGTAACTAGTGAGAGAATGAAGGGCAATAGTCAACAAGAGAAGCAACATGATGCTATAGCCAAATGTGCTATTTTAAGCTCTCTTAGTGACAATGTGTTCAACTGTGTCTTTGCTTGTAAAAATGCTAAGGAGCTTTGAAAAACTATTAGTGAGAACCATGAAGCAACAAAAGATGTTGCAAATGAAAAATATCATGTTTTCATTGATAAACTTAATAGCTTCAAACAACTAAATGATGAAAATACCGAAACTATGTACTCACGATTGAATATTCTTGTGAATGAGATTAATTCTTTAGATGTAAAGAAAATTGATTATTTGGAGCTCATTCGCAAGATCCTTCATTCACTACAAAGGCCGGAGTATGATTTGGTGATCACAATTCTTTATGAGAAGGAAATCAACACCTTGACACCAAATCAAGTCCTCAACAAAGGTGATCGCCCATGAGCTACGTCATGATATTAAGCCAAGAGTGCCACCTTCTTCACCAACTCATAGCACACTTGCTTGCAAGCAAGTCAAAAAGTTGAAGAAGTTGGCCATCAAAAGTAGCTCAAGTGAAGAGGAAGAAAAGAAAGAATACCAAAACTCCTCAAATGATGAAAAAGAGCCAATGGACCCCAACCTCTACATGCAAGTCAAAAATATGAACAAATACTTGCAAAAAAATCAACTCAATGGGGTATATGGTCTTCCTCAAAGATGGGCCTCATCACCAACTTATGAAGGTTGAGAAGAGGTTCAAGAAGAAAAAAGAAAAGAAGGAGAAGAAGCCCAAGCATGTGTCATTTACCATCTTTGGTGAATGGGTAAGCGGCGGTGAAGAATTAAGCGCAAGCTCAAGTGATGAATCAAGCAAAAACTTCACCACCCGCACCAACTTTGGATCATCATCAAACACTTGCCTTATGGCCAAAGGTATGGAGAGCGATGTAAGTGATGATGACTCCGATTCTCCTTCATATGAAAAACTTCTTGAACTAGTTAATGAGCACCAAAAATTAATTATGAAGCAATTTAATGAAATTGAAAACCTTAATGCTCTTAATGATCTTAATGCTATCTTCGCTACAAAATATGAAAGTTTGTTATGCAAATTCAAATTGCTTAGTGAAGAGCATGAAGAGCTCAAGTTGAAAATTGAGAGCATTAATGATACTAACCATGTTTCAACTTCTTGCTTTCATAAACCTAACCCTTGCAATGAGAAATACTTTGAGGATGTTGTTGTAGAATCTTGTGATGATCTCATTGCAAAGAAAAATGATGAACTCAAGCAAGAAGTTCAAAGGCTCATGAAGGACTTGACTATATTAAAAGGCAAAAGCATAGAGAGTAATGTCCAACCTTCTCAAGATAACTGTGAAGACATGATGAAGGATCTTGAGAAGAGGTCCACCGTGACTTGCTCAAAGTGACATCACAAAGACCACAAGTCCAACAAGTGCACTCAACCGAAGAAAAAGCTATCGGATGAGAAGAACAAGAAGAAGCTCACAATCAAGAGTTCTTTCATCTACACCAAGCCCAACCGGAGGAACAAAAGCAATAGCACCTTCTATGTGATCAAGAAAAAAATCAATGGTAAGGTGGTTGCTCACAAGGTTGGGAAGCAAGAAAAGAGTTGGAATCACTCCATTTGGTGTCCAAAGATGTCATCATCAATATGAAGGGGCCTCAAATGGTGTGGGTTCCAAAGGAAATTTGAAGCCAAATATGGCTTCGGGGAATTTGGAGGCTTAGCTTACAAGATGTTGAAGATTCAAGCCAAAGAAGCTAAGCTCACAACTTGGACATTTGGTGTCCAAGTCTTCCATAAGGTAATGGTAGCTAGATTTCATTTCAAACATCATATAGCACCATTGCTTTTGCTAGGATGTTTGCATTGTATTTTCCTAGTGCTATATATGGTGGGTTGCTTATGTCTTTCTCTAACCCATGAGTAACCTACATGGTTTGATAAGTGTGTAGAAAGCTACACGTGGTTACCCTTTCATGGTACATGGACTTCATGAGGTATGTATTTCATTTTTGTACCATGAACACAAGTTATAGGGTAAACTTCCTATTATTGTCATAAACAATGTGCATAAATTTGTTTGGTGATTCAAACATTAAATGCACACATTTAGGGGGAGTTCATCCTATGGTTTGTGATTTTGGAGACTAACGTGTTTGCAAGTTTGTTTTTTGTTGTCTCTTTTCGGAGTTAACACTCTAAAAAAATATTGTTCACGCTCAATTAAATTAATAACTCTATAAGAGTGATTATATAAAGTAGTGTGCTTTCATGCATATTGAGCTAGGCTCTATTAAACTTAAATTTTCATATCTAAATTCATAGGTTATGTGCTCATATATTTGCTCTCCTTGGTGTGCCCAAGTGCCTCTCACCTATCCTCTTCTTTCAAGTGGTACAACCAAAGTAACTAAGTGACACCCCCGGAGGTATGTAAGGTTCTAACACTCATTTCAATTGATATCTTTATCATTTCTATAGAGGTACCTCCGTGCATGATATGATCTAAGCTTTCTTGGTCTAAATACCTAGTTGTGCACTTGATTTTCACATTATCATATTGGGCACACACTTTGTGGAAAGCTTAGTTCATGTCATGCCTAGTTTTGTGATTTTATGATCCACCTTAGTAATCACTTAATTGGTATCTTCATTGATATCTTACATTTGGATTATGATTCATGGAACTAACGCTCTAGGCTACTAATTTTTCCCTTCGAACTATTTTGGTTTGCCAAGCCTTTTTAGGTGATTTGATTCCAAAGGGGGAGAATTTGGATCAAAGCAAGGTTAAAATGAGTATCTTCCTAAGGGGAGCAACTTTGATTCCAAATGGGGAGAAAAAGAAGAAGAAGTAGTAAAAATGGGGAGAAACAAAGGGGGATGATGGATTTAGGGGCAGGCCATGTCATCATTGGATGATGGTAAGCATCCAAACAAGTGTAAGTGGTTTCAAATAGATTTCAATTGGTATCAATTTTTAAATTCTTGTAAAATTTATGCTTGCTTTGATTGTGTTGTCATCAATCACCAAAAAGGGGGAGATTGTAAGGAAAATGGCCCCATTAGACCATTGTTTTGTGATTTTGGTGATTGAATAACAACACAACCAATGGGACTAATGAGTTTGTCAAGTGAACATTAATAGATCCTATGGATGAAGTAAAAAGGCCAAACAAAACAAAACACGAAGAAAGAACTCAAAGAAAGAATGAAATGGACGAGTTCTGCAGTTCCCAGTAGCACCGGATGATCCGATGCAGGGGCACCGGAGCATCCGGTCGCCGTCGGATAAACCGACGCAAGGGCGTCAGAGCAATTGGTAGCCCTTATGCCAGGCCAGTTGGAAGGTTGCACCGGATGAACCGATACAGGGAGCACCGGAGTATCCAGTGAGCGTTGGATAAACCGAGGGATCAGCGCCGGAGCAATGGGGTGCACTAGGGTAGGCCACGTGGAGAAAGCCCAGTGGCACCGGATGATCCGACGGGGCCAAGTCGAAGTGTCGGTGTAATCATCAGAGGACTACTCAGTGAACATGTCAAGTGAGCTGAAGCAAAGTCTTCAGCACTGGATAATCCGACGAGCGTCGGACAAATGCTTCGGTCTATCCTGTGACACCTGCAGAATACCCAACGGCTACTTCAGGCACAGTGTGACCGGATGCACCGGTGCTATACCGTCGGATACTCTGGTATCTGCGCAGAAAGTTGTGTAACGGTTCTAAACGGCTAGTTCGACTTGGTGGCCTATATATATGGGTTCCCCCGGCCATTTGAAGTTTGCTGGAGTTCAAGGACATCACACACACACCCAAGAACATCTCCAAGCCATCCAAGAGCTTAGTGTTCATATCTTTAGTCTTTAGCACACTTAGAGAGTGTTGTGTAAAGGTTAGCTCTTAGTGAGTGAGAAAGCAAGGCCTTGAGCCCTTGTGCTGTGGTTCTCTTGGGAACCAAAAGAAGATTCGGTGCGCCGGCCCCTTGGAGCATTGAAGCTCGCCGGCTCGTCATCGACCCTCCGACTTGGTGTGGAGCGACAACGACAACCTTGTGCGGGGGACGTGGAGACCCCCATCCTTTGTGGAGAAGCTCCTTAGTGGTACCCGGGATCAAGGTGACCGTGATTGAGTTCACAGGAGAGACCTGATTGCCGAGTAGCAATACTCTTAATGAGTGCTACAACAATATGGATGTAGGTGTGCATTTGTGGCTAACCGAACCACGGGATAAGAACCCACATCAAGAGTTTGTTTTCTGCTATACCGCTCTTTGAGCTTCCGCATTTCATAGTAGCAATTTTTGTTTGGGAACGTATCTAGTGCAAACCACAGTCTTTGTGAAAACCCATACAAACTATGGCAAAAAAGTCGTCTAAATTCACCAAAAAATCACACATGTAGATGATATGATGATACATAACTTTATAAAATACCTTGTCCAAAATCGACTTCGTTTGTGAGATATAAAAATAACAAATTTCTAATAAATCACTTGGACAGCTTTCTGGCTTGAAATTTGTTATTTTTATATCTCACAAACGAAGTCGAGTTTGGACAATGTATTTTACAAAATTGTATATCATCATATCATCTACCTGTGTGATTTTTTTGGTGAATTTAGACAACTTTTTTGCCATAATTTGCACGGATTTCCACAAAGTTGTGGTTTGCACCAGATATGTTCCTTTCTTGTTTGCCTTTACTTTCATATAGTATCTTGATAGGAAAGCCTATAGGTTGCTAAACTCTTTTGGGATAGGGGTTTCACACTAGAACAACCTTAGTTGCACATCTAGATAGCATGTTTTAGTTTAATATTGCGCAATTTAGTTGGAGCTATAGGTCTAAATTTTTAGTTGCCTAATTCACCCCCTCCCCCCTCTTAGGTTTGAACACCCGATCCGGTCTTTTACTCGTTATATTTCACTTTGAAAATTCAGATTTGATAAAATAGGTTTTGCGTTTGACTGGGGGTGACCCCGAGATAAATAAAATTTGCATCCCTAGCTATATACCATGCATGTTTGGTTCGTGTTCGGTATTTTCCTAATTTTAGAAACACAATACAAACTTGGACGATCATTTACACACGAGAATGATTCCCCTTATAAATACACTAACCCCATCAACCCACACACTGTAATTTTGAGTGTCAAAATTTGTCCATAGCTAAAACTCAAAAATTGTTAGCTTACTCTGTCTCAACTGTTAAATACTCTTCTAACAGAATACTATCTAAATACAGACTATTTTGTTTCATCTAGTTGTGATATACTGTGGTTACCAATAATTCTATACATTTTTTGTTTCAAATTCATGGTTGTTTTTCTACTTTGTGTTACACCTTCTTATGTGTTTGATATATGTTTAATTGGATCCTTAATTTGATTTTTATGTTTAACATGAAAATATCTTGTTTTGTACATGTATGCATGATCAGTATAGTTACACGGAACACATTATATAAGTGTATCTTAAATTAGTGTTTTCAATATAACAGATGGTAGAAATAGATAATTCAGAATTATATACAAGTGTACTCTGGGACATTTTCTAGTTAATTTTGATACTGAATTAGAAGTCACTAGAAACCTAACACGGCTTTGCCGTGCCCTCCAGTGAGTTGAGTCAGTGTTTTATGGTGGGAGAACAGAAAGCATTATAGTATCGTTTCACTCTTTTGATGTGAGTGAAGAACTTATTTATGGTAACATTATGTGATTCATGGATACCGAGTGCCTGCAAATAGAATGTGGTACCTTGATAAAAGTTACATATTAAAGAAAAAATTGTGGATCATATAAATTGAACCTTCGAAGGTTATCACTTGTGCCCATAAAAGAGGAAGGAAAGCATATCAAAGGTAGTAAGCAAAATCACAACAAATCACGTGACCAATTGTCTCATGTCGTAGTACTACAATTGATGTGGATTTTAGTTCATGCATATAGTAGTTAGTGTACGTAGGCAAATGTATATTTTTTTAAAGCAATGTAGGTCAGATAAATCCGTCGCTCCATTATATTCATATAGGTGTTATGGTTTGCAGCCCACTGTTACACTTGGTATATATTTTGTGCATTCTATTATTGTGACGCTACTATTTAAGTAGTATATTATTTTTAGTATCAAAATGGATCTATGGTATTTTTTGCTATATTTATAGTGGTGAAAGGAGGGGTAAATTTATATTAGGGTGGTCGGAGTACAATTAGCTGTATTGAGAAATGATGAGATTTCAACTTTTAATCATGAGGTAGTTGATAGATATGGTGGTATTTTTTAAGCAAGTAGTGGTTATATTAAAATATGATGCATTATAATGGAGGTAGCATCAGAAGTCATAGAAGAATGGAGGTATGATATTAAATTTTTAGTAAAATAGGATTTTATGTTGAATGAATTACGAAAATGTGTTGAATTTATTATAGCAAAGCCAGCTTTAGTTTTAAAATCTTGAGCAATGTTTGTATTCAAAACTTTTATAAAAACACTTTGAATTTGAAGTTGTACTATATAATAAGCTGTATATTTTAAATTATGAGCAACTTTTGTATTAGACACTTTTTAATTTGAAGATGTTTTGGTGTCCAAATTGTAGGTACAATGGATCGCATTGCTCATAATAAAGTTGTAGTTCTTAAAGTTTTTACCAAATTTTATATTGAGCAACTTTTGATTTTAACATACTCTGGTATTCAAATTGTACGTATAATGTTGCTCGTGTATACGTAACGAATGGAACGATTGTAGTTTGATTTAATTGAAATTTGAGGGTTCTTCTTAAAAAAGAGAACTAGCACGATGAGTTGATTTCATCAAAACTTAAGGGTTTTTTTTTATAAATTTCTTTGAACCGGGAAGTTGGACTGTGGGTTGATTTGATAAAAGTTTTAGATTTTTTCGCAGAAAATATCTATGAGAGGAGGCCGGACTGCAGGTTGATTTCACTAAGGATATAGGATTTTTTGCAAAATTTTCAAGCCTCACATGATCTGGGGCATCCGGACGCCTGATCAGATCGCACAATCTGAACTAGAGAAGGTCATCGATTTTAGGTCTTTGGAGATTATAGAGCATTTTTAATAATGTAAAATATGAGTAATTTAGATGCAAATTTCAGAAGATTATTTTAGATCGTTTTGCATAATGTCATACTCCTAGGTGGGTAATTTTATTAGAAAACATAATATCTTGTGACTATGATGGTTTAAGTCCATAGGATTTATTTTTTATAATTTTTGTAAGAATTTTTAAAGCTTATCTATTTTTCTAGCACATTTCACGAGGATTAATAGGTAAGGTAAAAGGGTGATAGGAAATAATTCCAATATCCACCGGAGTCAGGTACCAATCTAGTTAAACGTGGAGTTTTATTATCTACAAATATCGCTAGAAGACTTTCTGGTCCTTGTTTAGATGCCAAATTTTGTTTTACCAAAAACGTCACATCGAATGTTTAAACACATGCATGGAGCATTAAATATGAATAAAATAAAAAACCAATTACACATCTTGTTAAATTGCTTGACGAATCTTTTGAGCCTAATTACGTTATGATTTGACAATATGGTGCTACAGTAAATATTTGCTAATGATGGATTAATTAGGCTTAATAATTTGGTCTCGTAGTTTACAGGCGGAATCTGTAATTTGTTTTGTTATTAATATATGTTACTACTTCAAATGTGTGTCTAAATGCTTCAAAAAGTTTACACGTAAAGAACCAAACATAGTAAAAAAATATATATACTGCTGCAGATTTGCGGATAGGATATTAGTCAACATTGTTTCTACTTGCTGTCCGCATCAGTTGCTCTATGTAATATTCTTATATTCTTAGGGAATGCTCCCACCTTTCAATCCAAGCAGGCACACCCCTTTATTCTTTCCTCTCGCAAAAGAAAGGAGCCGAGGGGCGACGCCGCCACCGTTTGTGCCCCCGTTCCCTCGCCTCCGGCCTCGCTGCCGGTGGCGACGAGGAGCGGGGTCCGTCTCTTCAACAGATTGCCTGTCTTCGTAGGGTCTTAGTCGAGTCCGCCTAAGTTTAGGGTTTGCTCGCCGTCGATGTTCGGCGGTGGAGTTAGATTTTGCCGGAGGAGTGTGTCTCCTCTGCGGCTTGTTTTTCCTGGCAACGCCGGCGATGCGGAAGTGACGGCGGCGCAGCGGAATAATTTCTCCCAGCCTCTTCCGTTCTCCGATGGCGATCTACTCCGACGTCAACTGAGATGCTGGGGAGACCTGTCCAGGAGTCGAGGGCCGGCGCATCGTCGTCTTCTTCAGGTGATGATGTTGTTGACCCTGTTAATCTCGAGGAAGATGATCTTTGGTGAAAATCTGAGCTTTGCTCGGGTTGCCGGCGGTGGAATCGAAGGATGCGTCGTGGGTACGGGAGTTGACCGATGCGCCTGGGAGGCAGTGTACTCGGCTGATTCGCCTAGAAGTAAGCCCTCCTCTGCGGCCTCCACCTTGTGGAGATTGGCTCTGGTGCCCGACGACGATTGGGAAGCGGCTTTGGCGGCGGTGACGAACGGATCTCTGAAGGCTGATGAACAGGATCTTTGGACTTCTTTGTAATTTTCCTTTTTTTAGAGTCCTGTTTGTGAAAGGACCGGTATAATGCGCTAAGGTCAATACATTTTCCTTCTCAAAAAAAAAGGGAATGCTCCCACCATCCCCCCAAAAAAAAGTATCCTAGAAATTATAGGACAACTTAACAAAAAAGATATAATGACCATGCTTACCTCTATATATTATCCAAATTTGGTACTAACTAATTTTTGCATGCATATGTACTTTATAAATAGAGTAAGATGACATGTTTTTTGGGACAAATTTTGAATCCTAAAGTGACTTGTTTTCTTTGGATGGAGGGGTAAGATATAAGATCTTGTGCTTGCATAGTGCAGATTTGGTTCAGGGCTTCATCAAAGGGTTTGCAATCTTTCCTTTGTACTGTCTTGCAACTAGTTTCTCCTTCCTTTTATATTTCATTTGATTGGTAGAAGTACCTTCCAAAATTAAACCGTCAACTTTTCAAAGCTCGGTTCTAGCTTTGAGATGGGATCTAAAGTCTGAAGGTTGTAGACTAAACAATCATTCAGATATGGGAACATGTACATGCACCTTTTGGAATCCATTCGAAGTTCTTCTATATCCCTTCTTTATTTATGATAAATTAGCCTACCAACCTGACGAGCTAATTAGAATTTATATAAAAATAAAACTTATAACTAATAATTATAATTATATATATCACACCCTCTTTCATCTATTAATTATTCTAACACATACTCTAAAATACATATTTAGTATTGCAATAGATTTCATTTTACATCACACCTCCATGTCTATTTGATATATATTTAATTAAATCATTTGTTTGGGAATTGGTATTATTATCTCTTCTATTATACATGAATACATGGTAACACATATATCATGGATAGTATTTTTCTACAAAATAATATATTAATAATCATAGAGATAATAATTTACATTGGTGCACTTAACTATTTTATTATAACTTAGATTCAGATTTAGGGGTTACTTTAACTTTTAATAATAACATAATTGGATAACTTATACGCAAATTTAGGGGATTATTTATTTGCATTATATTTATAATGCTATAGGTGGGTAATTTAGATGAATATTAGGGTTCCTTTGGGTTTTTATTATAATGATAGAAGTGGGTAATTTGATACATGTATAGGAGGTTATTTTGGTTTTAATTTATTATGAAAGATAACAAACCCAATTACTATTATGATTAGAGTTGTCGGATTAACAGTCAGATGTTTATGAGTTTTGTGAGAATCTCTAAGACTTCTCTTTTTTTAGTGTCCACCTAGGATTTTAGGTGGTTTCACGTTTGAGGCTTAAAAGGAGCCTCCAATTAGCAATATTAAAATGCTGAAAACATTTAAGACAAACTGCTTCACTTTCAAAGAATGAGTTAATGTGATTGTCCAATAGGTTTGTGATTTTAAAATTATTTAAAAAACTTTCAAATCAAAAGCTTGACAGCCTTTTTTTCCATAATTAAGCTTTACAGACTTGAACTACCGCTGAGCGGCACGAGGCAGGGAATGAAGATAAGGTCTCGAGAAGTCGAGAGTAATCAATATTGAAAAATTCAGTCAATGCCCGCCTATCTTATCCTGAATTTGTTTACTTTCAACGCCTCCACAACCATCAGTTCTGTATAAACAATTACAAACAGTAGGCATCATGTATGACGAACTGTATGTCTTCATAGACCAAACCACCACAACCCAACATAAAGAATTAAATCCAACACGCCTGTGAAGCTACGAAAAGTTTCTCAGGAGCACGCGTAGGAAGTAGGAACAGGACCATTGCAGAAGCTTCCACAGCAAGAGATGGCCGGAGGAAACGACGACCTGAAGCTGGTCGGGCAGTGGGCGAGCCCGTTCGTCACAAGGGTGAAGCTTGCTCTCCACCTCAAGGGTCTTAGCTACGAGAGCATCGAGGAGGATCTCCGCAACAAGAGCGAGCTGCTCCTCAGCTCTAACCCGGTGCACAAGGCGGTTCCGGTACTGATCCACAACGGTAAGCCCATCTGTGAATCGCAGATTATCGTGCAGTACATCGACGAGACCTTCGTCGGCGCTGGCCCATCCCTCCTCCCAATTGATCCCCATGATCGCGCCGTTGCTCGCTTCTGGGCAGCCTACATTGAAGAGAAGGTATTTCACCTCTTAATCCCAAACATCCCCCAGCTCTTCTCTGCTCTGAATCTCTAAATAGCTCCAGAATTTACATGCTGACAAGATGACAACATGCGCGCACGCAGCTGGTGGCGCCATGGGATCGGCTGTTCAGGGCTAAGACCGAGGAGGAGAGGGACGATGCGATGAAGCAGATGGCCGCAGCAGTGGACGTTCTGGAGGGAGGCCTCAAGGAGTGCTCCAAGGGGAAGTGCTTCTTCGGCGGCGGCGACGTCGGGTACGTGGACGTTGTTCTGGGTGGTGCAGTCTCGTACGCCAAGGCGAGCGATGCGCTCTTTGGTGCCAAGCTCTTCGACGCCGCCAAGACGCCGCTCCTGGCTGCGTGGATGGAGCGCTTCAGCGAGCTGGACGTGGCCAAGGCGGTCCTGCCTGATGTCGACAGGGTGGTCGAGCACGCCAAGTATCTGATAGCGAAGAATGCCGCTCGGCCGGCTTCGAAAAACTAACTGAACCGGCATGGCGACGGCGGCGGGCGTGATTCCTGTTGGGTTGGGGAAAATTATGGTCCTATAGTTTTCAGATATGATTGCAAATGATACATTGTTGCTGGTGGATGTATTTGCGACTCCAATTATATAATTTGTGTAAGGAATAAGCTAAATTGATGTATATATATATGTGCTTGTACGACCACAGAATACAACTTTTTTAGATAGAGGATAAAAATCCGGTCTCCGCGTACAAGGTTTTGTAGGCTTACAGCCAAGGGAAAAGGTTAAAACAAAAGCACAGCACATAGGCTGTAAACACACCGTTCAAAAGGATCTGAAATCCATCACCGAGACAAAGAAAAAGAGCTTGCCCTGAGATACTGGACAAACAGCTAGAAAAAAGAACTAATTCTTGATCCGCTTCAAGTTATTCCAGCCCACATTCTTGTAGAAATCCATAGCATTGACTTCCAAATTTTGACAGACCCTTTTAGAGCTTCTTTCTCTTCTTCTTTAGAGAGGAGGATCGCCCAACTCCTAATCCAGTGTGTTGCTCTAAAGATTACCTGCAAACATGAGTTAGGTTTTAATTTCTCAAACACAGCGTCATTTCAGCTTAACCACAAAGCCTAGCTGATAGCTGCTGCCCGAATCAAAATTTGATTCCTTAGTCTAAAAGGGAAGCTTTTTAACCAAGAACTAAAAAGAGAATTAGTGTTCATTGGTGGGGGGAAACCAAAGGTGATGCTGACAGCATTCCACACCATTCTTGCCATATGGCAATCAAAAAACAGGTGTTGAATAGTCTCATTTGTATCACAAAAACTGCAGCTAGTGTTTCCCTTCCGTTGTCTCTTGATAAGGTTATCCTTGGTTAAGATGACACCTTTGTTTAGGTACCAAAGAAAGATTTTAATCTTTAGTGGAAGTTTCACTTTCCAAGTGATGCATTGTTGGGGAACTCCATCATCTTTCATTATGTCCTTATACATAGATTGTACAGAGAAAGTTTTATTACTAAGGGACCAGCTAAAACAATCCTTTTGGTCATCTAACTGCACCTGCAGTATATAGAATCGACTAACCTCAGCCATTTATCCCTGTTATCCCCCACTAATACCCTTCTCAAAGTTACATTGAGAGGAGAGGTGCTCAAAACATGAGCCACCATTGCTCCTTTATTTTTGACCAGGTTACAAAGGGGCACCGCTAGTTTACAGTCGACCGTAAGGAGGGATTCCCTACGTCGATCTTCAGACCATTATTTTTTCCATTTTTAGTTCTGATAAAAAAGGTTTAGAAAAAAATTAATAAAAAAATTAGAGAGAGAAAAAAATCAAGGAAAAATTTGAACAGATAGAAAATTTTCCAAGAAAAAATTTGGAGAGATAGAAAAAATTAACAAGAAAAAAATTGAAAGAGAAAGTTTTACGAAATAAATTGAAAATTTTTCAAGAGAAAATTTTTTACATCCAAAAATAAAAAAAATCTCAGGTAAAAATTTTGAATAAAAAAAAGAACAAAAACTGCCGGAAATGCCAGCGGCGGGCCTCCCCGCCAACAGCCCTCATCGCGCTGCCCGCCGGGGTCGCACCACTCCGCCGCCGCCACGCATCTCCGCTGCCACCGCGCCTCCCCGCCGCGTCACGGTACCCCGCCGCCGTGCCGGTAACCACCCCCTATCAACACAGCGGTCGCTGCCCCCCGCAGCCGCTCGAGCGCGCCGGCCAAGATCCGCCGAGGAAGAGAAAAGGGGGAAGGGGGAAGGAGAAAGGGAAGGGAAGGAGAAGGCTGCGAGTGCGCCGGCCAACCATGACTTTTGGAAATTACGGTGGATTATAAATTCATCATTGGGGTTATAATGTGATGGGAAATGCACCTTAAAAGGTTTGTCGTCCATGGATAAATCTTCCCAAAAGGACACCTGATGGCCACTGTGGATCAAGAATCGACCCCTTACAAGGAAATGATCCTTAACTTCCATTAAACCCATCCAGAATTGTGAATCTCCCCTCTTCTTCTCAACCTGAGACAGAGTCTTGTTTTGTAGGTATTTTTTCCTGAGTATGTCTTGCCATAACCCTCCTCATTTAAGAGCTTAAATAACCACTTGCTTGACAAACATCTATTCTACACTCCCAGATCTAAAATCCCCAAACCTCCAATACTTTTTGGAGTACTTAGTATACTCCATTCAGTAAGTCTGTACTTCTTCTTGTGACCATCACATTGCCAGAAAAACCTTGATCTGTAGTACTCCAATTTTTCAATACACCTTTAGATAATTTTAAAAAGGACATTAAATATATTGGTAGGCTTAAGAGGACTGAATTAATCGGCACCAATCTCCCCCAAAAAGATATTGCCCTTCCAGCTACTTAACTTTTTCTGAAATCTTTCCTCAATGTCACCCCAATCTTTTCTAGAAATTTTCCTATGGCTCATAGGAATACCCCAAGTATTTAAAGGGTATCATTCCTTCCTTACACCCAAACAAACTCACATAGTAACTTGCCTTTTTTTAGTCTTGCCAAAGCTAAATAGCCCACTTTTATGAAAATTGATTTTGAGGCTTGAAAGATTTTCAAAAGCACATAATACTTGTTTCAAATTATTGGCCTTCACCAAAACATCCTCTAAGAAAAGGATTGTATCATCTGCATACCGCAAAATCGTCCCCCAAGGTGGGGGACTAAACCCCCAAATGTTCTAGTGATTTGGACTTCTCAATCAAAACTAGCATATCTGCAATTATAATGAATAACACCGGTGAGAGGGGATCACCTTGTATCAAACACTTCGTTGTCTGAAAAAATTATCCCAGCTCATCATTCACCTTAACGCTCACACTTCCTCCTATCACAATCTATTCTATCCATTTGCACCATTTTTTTTGAGAAGCCCTTCATTCTCAACACTTGTTGCAAGAAAGACCAATTAACCTTGTCATAAGCTTTCCCAGAATCTAGTTTGAGAATAAGCCCATCCATCTACTTTCTTTTTAGTTCATGTAAGGTCTCGTGCAAAACTATAGCTCCTTCTAAAATATATCGTCCTCGCAGAAAGGCAGATTGAGACGGCCCTATGACCTTGCTTGGAACGAGGTGCGAAAGTTCACCAAGTTCCATTCTTGGACCAGAAGAAATGTCTGCGGTGCTTGGACGACAGAGTTAGCTAACCCAAAAGTCAATGTAAACATCAACATATAGTTTTACGTAGAGAAATTGGACCACAATGATGGGATGGGAGCAACGATGTCAAAGGCTCAAAGCTGGAGCTGGGGGAATCACATTTCGCATGAGGGATGAGTCAGCGTGCTGCTCGCGCAAGACATGCTTCTCGCGCAAGACAGGCACCAATTTACCTACCACTGGCACCAATTTCATCCAAGACTAGTACTTCGAATAAGTAAGAAAACAAATGTACGGGATGGAACAACTTCATAAAAAACGTGAACAATTGGACAACCATGGCTATGACTTCAAAGAGAGAACAATTTGGCACTACTACAGAAATAACATTTGGTCTTGCATATTAGTCCCGGCCACCATTGGACTCGGGACCAATGTCTAGGGGGCAGCGGTGAGCTTCGAAGACTACACTGCTGGAAAAACCCTCATTAGTACCAGGCCGGAACCCCCGGTTTGTACCGGGCGCCGGCCCGGTACCGCTACGCCGGTACTAAATGGGCCGCCACTTAGTACCGGTAAGTAACACCGACCCGTACTAAAGTGCCTGCCATGCAGGTGCCGCAGGTGGAGCACTTTAGTACCAGTCGGTGTTACCGACCGGTACTAAATGTCTTTTTTTTTTCTTTTTTGCTTTTCCATTTTTGGGTTTCAATTAATTCATATTCGTATATGTTTGCATATTCGTATTTGTGTACATTTGCGTATTCACATTCTAGCACATCTGCGTATTCGTATATATTCGTATCTAGCATACAATTAAATACATTTATTATAATTACATAAACTCTAAATATTATATGTACTTCTAATATAAATATGTTAAAAATAAACTCGGGATTCATAATATATTTACAAGTCGTCGTGCACATAAGTTATGTCCGACAAATTTCTACAAGATACTAAGGGTCCTTAGGCGCCTCATCATCGCTGATGTCCTTATTCGGATCCGCTCGACCCACACTTATCCTAGGATTCACATAAAATTCTCCAGTTGGATTTATGACCTCATCTAGGATGAATCCATAGATTGATTCTTGAATTGTTTTGATTCTTTCCGGATGGATGAGGGCTTCCGCCATGCAAGTAATTTGTCAAGTGCAAACACCAATACTTTTAATTAGTATCTAGACGGAACTAAATGCAAGTAATTGTTAGAAATGTTGTTGTATGTACTATATGTTCATGTTGTGACATCGAGCTGCGGCAGGCAAAATCCATTATGTACTCACATACGTAGTAGCCACATAAGTTGTTTCCTGGTGCCTGTCTCATAATCTATATATACATATATATGGGTTATGAAATATTTATGTTGATTAAAGAAACGACAGTAGATGTGCGATATGTATTCGTACCAGCCAGTTAGTGGTGAATTCTAGGGGGGCTAGAGGTGACGATATTCCTATATGTTTTTGAAGGAAGCGAGCCCATGCTTTTTGGATGATGTTTATGAGGTCTTGGTAATAATATGTTGGCTTCCTCAAGGAGTCGTACACCCGAACTCGGCATCTATCGATCTCGATAATAACAAGGATCCAGTGAAACCTGTTTCATGCACATGTATGTATATATAAGAAATGTTGGATATATATACACATATATATAGTGAAGTCAAGAAAAAAGATAAAGAACTCACTCGAAGTTGTACGGAAACAGAATGTATTGACAAGTATTCTGCTTATGCAAGGCCCTGAGTATGTTGTTCTCGGTCCGATTAGGCCATTTCCTGACACTCTCCTCATGTATATTATATGGGTCTATGAAACCGACATGATATATCCCTTTTCTCTGGCATTCTTGAACCTTCATCCTACACAATTAAAAAAGAAGGAAGAGGATGAGAAAATACATAATTAGTAGAGCTATGGTACTATATACAAAAGGTAGAATAAAGTACACTTACATACAAAATACATAGAGCAGAGACTTGTCTAGGGCGTCTTGATGGTATAGATCATAAAGATTTTCAAAATAAATCCATGTCATCCAACCCCCGATGGAAATGCCTATCTTGTATTCGGGCACGGAAACATACATCCTTCGATGCACTTGCTTTCATGTGCCATGCATGCAACTCACGCATCCTAGTTGGTAGCGTCGGAATCAACTCTTCCCACATAAGAGGTTCCCCCAACATGAAAGGTTTTTTTGTTTGCCCCTGGGTGAACCTCGATTGGAGCCTCTTCGAGCAGCTGAGCTTTTGTGAGGCTGCTTTCCAGCACAAACTGAGCAGTAGCTGCATCATTTATGGAGAGGACTTTGAGCGGGGGTATTGATTGCTTGGACTATTGTCCGAGCTGGGGAACTTGGTTGCGCCGACGGTTACTTAGCTTCTCTCAGGACTTTGTGATCTTGCGGTCGTAGTCCGATAGGGGTGCCCTGTACTTCGGTTGGAGTAAAGATCTAAAGTATTTCTTATCTACCTCTGACCATTGATGCACCGGTGGAGGCTTTTTTGGCACGAAATGAGCTCTGACGTGCTCGCGCACACTTTCATTCAATTCCTCCTGAGTCATATGGTATGCTAACTTCTGTGGTGGAGGCTTTTCTTTCTTCTTCTTGGGGTGTTCCTCTTCTTAGGAGGCGGCGCGACCTTTGTGCTCTTCCTTGCCTGCGCAGGCGGTGGTGGTGGGACCGAAGGCTTCCCGCTATCCTTCTTCGCCTTCGGAGGCAGTGACGGTGGGACCCAAGGCCCTGAGATAGCACTTGAGTCCCTTGCGGGCTCAATTGGAGCCGGACTGGAACTCTTTTCTGCAGTCGGTGCTGTTCTGGGAGCCGGACTGGGACTCCTTTGTGGTGCCGGTGGTGATCTCGGAGCTGGACTGGGATCCTATGTGCTGCTAGTGGTGATCTCGGAGCTGGACTCTGACTGCGACCTCTTTGGGCTGCCGGTGACTTGACGGGCTCGGAGCCGGGAGTATCGGCGAATTGTGTCCCAAAGGTCAATCGTATGACCGCTTATTCCAGCAGATCCATGTGTGCACGGTCTGTCCGAGTTCCTCTTCCCCATCACCTCCTAGGATCTCGAGGTCGAGGTCTTCCCATCCTAGCTCGACTCGATCAACCATGACCCTAGCATATCCTTCCGGAATCAGCCTGCCATGAATTGTCCCCCTTTGGACAGGCACTTCAGCAATGCCGTGCGCGACCAATTTGATCTTTTTCCTCTGCTGATACAGAAGCTCGCAGGGTGTCCTCACGGTGATGTCATCCACCGGGTAATGTTCTGACTCGTCCGCAACCACTGTGGGTTGACCTCTGGCTGGGTGCTCTGTAGAAGCGACACCCTTCAACTGGACATGGAGGTGTTCCTCTAAATTGGCTGCTGATCTGGCTTCTTGCTGGTGTGCCTGGCTACTGACAGCCATTACCCCTTCAATCGAAGCTATCCTCTATTCCAGGGCACGCATGTTATCTTCCTGTTCAGCCTTCTTCCTGGATCTGCTTCGATAGGTCTCAATGTCAGCACTGAAGCCATGCTTCCATGGAACTACACCCATACCTCGCACATGTCCTCTGTGTTCCGGTGTCCCGAGAGCGTACGTTAGCTCATCTTTCTCTCTGTCCGGCTTGAAGCTGCCTTCGGACACAGTCTTTAGTGCCTAATCCAGCCTGTTGGCCGCTTCTCTTATGGTGTTGCTAGTAACAAGCGAGCCATCTTCTGGGTTTAAGGAGCCTCCATGAGCGTAGAAGAAATGCTTTGCTCGCTGTGGCCAGTCGAAAGTCGCCGGTACGATTCCCCTTATAGTGAGGTCGTCTTCCATTTTCTGCCATTTGGGGATCGCCGTCGAATAACCTCCTTGCCCAAGATGATGAAAGTGTATCTTTTTGCTCGCATTCTCTTTGGCTTGTGCTATCCTTTTCTCACTGGTCTCAGACAGTTTGTACTGCACAAATGCATCCCAAAAAGGACGTTGCTTCTTGAAGTGCTTCTCGAAGTCTAGCACGCGGCCCTTCTTTATGTAGTCTTTGTTCAAGTTCTTCTTGAACGTCTGGAAAGAAATAGCCATCTTCTTCATGACCCAATCCTTAAAGATTTCTTCTTTGTCCTCTGGAAAACTGAAGTGTTGTTTGACATCTGCCCATTGCATTTGCTTCTCTATTTCAGGGACGATGTCAGCATCATTATCAGTGCTTTTGGTTTTCTTCCAGAGCTTGAAGCTAATGGGGATGTTCTCCCTGACATAACATCCACACTGATTCACCACAGTCGTCTTAACCCCCTTGGGAGACTTGGGTTCCCCATCCGGGTGCAACGAGGTGATCATGGTACGGCCCTCCATCTTTTTCTTCGAGCCTCGTTTACGTTTCGAGCTCTTCGATCCGGAAGCCTAAAATTATATATATGTTACCTCAGGGATGTCATCTTCCACATGCATTTCTTCCATAGTGTCGGCATCGTCATCACCGGTATCATTGAGATACTGGCTGCCATCATCCTCATTTTGAATCTCTTGAAAACACCCTGCGGCCTGGGTGCCTTCTTGGATCATTTCTTGGAGGGCGTACTCATCTTCGAAATCACGTGGAAAGGGATCTATCTCGATCCCTATGCAAACATATAATAATACACGGAGTTACGTGTGATACACGAAATTATATAAGATGCGGAGTTCTTGTATGGACCTACGTGTTGTGATAATATGAATACATTAGAAATACATCAGAAAGTACATCAGAAATACGTATGGAATTACGTGTCGTGATAATATGAATACAGCAGATAATATGAAATTTTCACCAATATAAGAGAAATTTATAACATGAATACATCATAAATACATTAGAAATACATCAGGTATATATCATATTGCAACAATATAAAAAATATTAAACTCATATATATAATAACAATTTTCTTCAATAAATACATGATTATACAATTTTCCAATAATTTTCAACACTAAGGAAATGATTCTACGATTCTCTAACAAGTTTCGACAATAACGAAATGATTATAGGATTCTCCAACAATTTTCTACAATTTTCCATGATCCTCCAATAATTTTCTAAATTATCTATGATTTTTCTACCTATTTCTATAGTTTCCTACCTATTTCTATAATTTCCTAACTATTTTCTATAGTTTCCTACCTATTCCTATAATTTCCTAACTATTTCTATAATTTTCAACATAATTAAAGAAATTCCTAACTATTTTCTATAATTCTCCAACTATTTTCTTTATTGTTCTAACTATTTTCTATAATTTTCTACACTTATTTCAATTATCCACATAATAAAAAAACTGACATCAGCACGTAGTACTGCTTACGTCAGCCCTCTTGCGTGGAGCCGGGGGCGGCGGGGCGTGGGCGGCCGGCGAGCAGGTGGTGCAGGGCCTGCAGTCCAGGGAAGGAGGGGCGGCGCGCTAGCGGTTCGAGGGCGGCCGTCGTGGCAGCGGTCGAGGGCGGGCCGGGGTGGCGCGGGTCGATGTCGATCGGGCCGGCGCCGCGCAGCGCGGGTTAGCGTCGCGAAGGGGGTAGCCAGGGCGACGGGTCGGCGATGAGAGCTCGACGGCAGTCGAGGAAGGCGCGGCGGCAGTCGAGGGTAGCGGGGCGGCGTCGAGGGGGCCAGCGAGCGGTCCGGACGCGCGCCGGGTCGGCGTGGAGGGGACCGGCATGGAGGTCCAGCGGAGCAGGTCGGCGTGGAGGTCCGGCGCGAGGTCGGGCGGCAGAGGTCGGCGGGATCCGGCGGCGGCGGCGGTCGCGGGGCGATGACGGCGGCAACAACGACGAGAGCGAGGGGGAATGGGAAATTATTCTAAGTATTGGCTTATATTGGGACGGCGGATTAGTACCGGGCCGTGGCTGCGCCCGGTACTAAACTGTCTCCTGGGGTATTTAGTACCGGGCGCAACCAAGGCCCAGTACTAAATTGCTCACACTAGTACCGGGCCAAGCCTGTGCTCGGTACTAAACAGTTACCACTGGCGGGAAATTTTGGTGGTGGCAGTTTAGTACCGGGCCAAGCCTCTGCCCGGTACTAAATTGCTACAATTATTAATTTGCAGCTATTATTTTGTTTATGAATTATGCATTTGTATTGTGTAATAAATTGAACATGGCATTAAAAAATAGAAGGATATAATATTTTGAGCATGCAAAAATTGTTTAGGGCACTTTTCTAATGAATAATTATACAATATAGGTATATTCGAAAAAAATGTTTTATTTTCCTTAAAAATGTTGTTGGTCTGTAACATATTTAAAAAAATTATGGAGATCATGTTGATGATTTAAACACAGAACGAGTAATTAATACATAGATAAACAATACTAATTTATATTATTTATGATCACAAAATGAAAATATATATTACAAAAATCACTTCATAGAATGAACAATAAAGTAAAATATAATGGATACACAATACTATGACTCAACATTATTTAATGGAACATTTACAATTTTCTTTTTGACGAACGTCCCTTGGTCGTGATCGTGGTGTAAATAAGGAGCGTCCTCTTTGGCTAACAAGATGCTTGGGCCAACATCAACCGAGAACGGAGGATGGTCATCAAACTAATCAAAATCTTCTGACTTATCCGAAATATCCTCAACGCCATTGATTTTTTGTTTTCCTGGAAGAACTATGTGGCGTTTTGGCTCGTCGTCGGACTTGTCTAAATTTTTCCTAGGCTTGCTTGACATGTCCTTCACGTAGAACACCTGTGCGACATCCTTGGCTAGGACAAATGGTTCGTCTTTATATCCAATCTTTTTGAAGTCCACAATTGTCATCCCGTACCGGTCTATCGTTATGCCGCCTCCAGCTCGGTTCACCCATTGGGGCCGAAACAAAGGAATCATCAAAAGCCCATATTCTAGTTCCCATATCTCCTCTATGACTCTGAAGTAGCTGTCCTTACTTCCATCATTGCCTATTGCGTCTATACGCACACCACTATTTTGGTTGGTGCTCTTTTCATCTTGAGCTCTTGTGTAAAATGTATACCCATTAATCTCGTACCCTTGGTACTGCATGATTGTCATTGATGGGCCCCTTGCCAGCCATTGAAGTTGCTCTGCAATCGTACCGTCACCCATCAACTTTGCTCTAAGCCAAACAGCAAACTTATCAATGTGATGCCTAGTAATCCAGGCCTCAGGCTTCCTTGGGTTTTCAGACCTTACGATATTCATGTGCTCATCCATATATGGAGCCACGAGGGATGAATTTTGTAGAACTGTGAAGTTTGCTTTGCGGATTTTACTCTCTGGGATGTGCATATTAGATTTCTTCCCTAGTATGCCCTTTCCCTTCAGTCTCCCCTCGTGGCGTGACATGGGGACCCCTATTGAATTAAGATCATCAATAAAGTCAACACAAAACTCAATGACCTCCTCTGTTCCATAGCCCTTGGCGATACATCCTTCTGGTCGAGAATGATTGCGAACATACTTCTTAAAAACTGACATGTATCTCTCGAAAGGGAACATGTTGTGTAGGAATACAGGTCCAAGAATATTTATCTCTTTGACAAAATGAACCAAGAGATGTGTCATAATATTAAAGAACGAAGGTGGAAACACCATCTCAAAGCTGACAAGGCATTGCACAACGTCATTCTGTAGTTGTATGAGCTTCTCCTGATCGATTGTCTTCTGTGAAAATTCATTGAGGAAAGCACATAACTTCATAATTGCCAATCTAACATTCTCCGGTAGAATACCCCTCAGCACTACTGGAAGCAATTGCGTCATCAGGGCGTGACAATCATGAGACTTTAAATTTGTGGCGTGACAATCATGAGACTTTAAATTTGTGAACTTTTTTTTCTTCATGTTTAATCTTCCTTGTGTATTAGACGAGTACCCGGATGGTACCTTTATACTGTTCAAGCAATCAAACATGCTTTGCTTCTCCTCTTTACTGAGAGTGCAGCTAGCAGGACGTAAGTAGTGTTGTCCCTTCTCTCTCTTCTCAGGTTGAAGATCTTCTTGTTGTTTCATTTCTTTCAGGTCTTGTCTTGCTTCGAGTGTATCTTTTCCCTGGCCATAAGTACCAAAGAAACCTAGTACATTCACGCAAAGATTCTTTGTCAGGTGCATGACGTCAATTGCATTGCGGACCTCCAAGGCTTCCCAATAAGGTAGCTCCCACAATATAGACTTCTTCTTCCATATCGGTGTATGGCCGTTTTCATCATTCGGAACTGGTTGGCTGCCGCGACCCTTTCCGAACACTACATGAACATCCTTTATCATCGAGAAAACACGCTTTCCATCATGGAACATAGGCTTAGCACGAGTTTCTGGTTCCCTTTAAAATGTTTCCCTTTTCTTCTCAAGGGGTGTTTGAGGGGCAGAAATCGACGATGGCCCATATAGACAACCTTCCGAGAATTTTTTAGGTACAAGCTGTCGGTTTCATCTAAGCAATGGGTGCAGGCGTGATATCCCTTGTTCGACTGCCCGGACAGGTTGCTAAGTGCAAGTCAATCATTGATGGTTACGAAAAGCAATGCTCACAGGTCGAAATTCTCTTGTTTGTACTCGTCCCACACACGTACACCTTCTGGCTTCCACAACAATAAAAGCTCATCAACCAACGGTCTTAGGTACACATCAATATCGTTGTCAGGTTGTTTGGGGCCTTGGATAAGCGCCGGCATCAATATATACTTCTTCTTCATGCATAGCCAAGAAGGAAGGTTAAACATACAAAGGGTCACAGGCTATGTACTGTGACTGCTCCCCCACTCTAAGAATGGATTCATTCCATCTGTACTTAAACCAAACCTTATGTTCCTTGGGTCGCTGTCAAAATTTGGAAACTGTCTATCCACGTTTCTCCACTAAGACCCATCTGCAGGGTGTCTCATCAGCTGATCTTGCTTACGTTCTTCTTTGTCCCACCGCATCAACTTAGCGTTTGTTTTGTTTCTGAACAAGCGCTTCAAGCATGGTATTATCGGGAAATACCACATCACCTTAGCCGGTACTTTTTCCTTGCGGACTCACCGTCGACATCACCAGGATCATTTTGTCTGATCTTATACCGCTTTGCGTCATAGACAGGACATGCATCCAGTTCCTCGTATTCACCGCGATAGAGGATACAATCATTAGGACATGTATGAATCTTCTGTACGTCCAACCCAAGAGGGCAAACAACCTTTTTGGCTTCGTAAGTTGTCGGGGGCAGTTCATTCCCCCTCTGGAAGCATCTTCTTTACAAGTCCTAGTGGCTCCTCAAATCCCTTATCTGAAACACCATTGGTTGCCTTCCACTGCAGCATTTCTAGTGTGGTGCCCAATTTTTTTAACCCCTGCTTGCAATCTGGATACTACATTTTTCTGTGATCGTCCAACATCTTCTCAAACTTCTTTGACTCCTTCAAAGTTTCAACGTCTCTGTGTGCATCGACTAATACCTGACCTAGTTCGTCAGGTGGATGTTGTTCTTTTGCAGCAATTGCTTCTGCCTTATGCATTGGTTCATCTTCAAAGACACCCGCTTCATACAAGTGAGCCCAGTCTGGGATGTTATCATCATTACTATCTTCTTCATTGTCTTCCATCGGAACTCCAGGTTCACCGTGCTTGGTCCAAAGAGTATAGTTATCCATGAAACTCTTCTCAAAAAGTTGGACATGTAGAGTCTGTCTTTTTGAGAACTCCCTTTGATTTCTGCAAATGCGGCATGGACACAACATGAAACCTTTCGACGACTTGTGGGTCTCAGCAGCATCGAGGAAAGTTTTAAGACTGTTAATCCACGCCATTGTGCACCACTGGCCGTACATCCATTGTCGATCCATCTACAAAAAATATATTCTCGTTCGATAAGCAATTTCATTCGGTGCAAAAAAAACTTGACACTTTTTTAATAACAATCATTTTTATTAAATCCAACACAATTTATTCAACAACACATACATACATTGCATTCGAAAACTAACACAAACATCCCAAAAACAAACATGCAACTTAAAAATTCGCACAACAACACATAGGTTTTCAACCGTCCTTGCGTGGAAACGCAGAATGCTCTGATGGATTTCTAGCTGACCCAGAAGAAAATGGCGGAGTTGGAACCTCCGGATTTGGTGGTGATGAACCGTAACATTGCAACAAATCCTCAAGATCAAACGGGGGTTCCTCGCCCCTTGCCACACATTCTCTATATTCTTTTTCCAAATAACGGAGCACTGCCCTATGAAAAGCGCTAGGTTCCTTACACTGACGACCTACTGGAGTTGTGCCCTTCTCTCCGGAAGGACAACGATCACCCCCACCGGCGCCACTCCCTCCAGCTGCTGAAACCATATTTTACTGGAAAACACTATTATTTTTCACAACATTATAAATTCTTACAATTACAATAAAATCTGAATAAATTAATTGAAATAAATCACATTAATTTGCAAATTGGTTGAAAAAACTCTTACAATTACAATGCAAATATTAATTACTATTGCAATTACAATGTCACACTTGCTGGTAAGTGTCTATAATCTCACAATTACAATACATCAATAAAATAATAATTACAATTACAATAAAACAATAATTTGCTCTCACAATTACAATTAAAGTGTACCCTTGTTACCACCAAGTCTAAAATATAATCAAATTAGAGTTGCTATTGAGGCATTAGTCATCATTGTGTGCCGTGCGATGTCACAGCTCTGTCTAAGCCCTTATTCTTCTTCGGTGATGACCTCACCCCTATCTACATAATGAAGGGTCTAGAAAGAGCTGTGACAGAGCAGGCATAATGTGACTAATGCCCCAATAGCAACACTACTTCGTTTATATTTCACACTTGCTGGTAAGTGTCTGTGAACTACAATACAAAATCGCATTAATTCTCAATAAAAAAACTTGAATAAATTAATTGAAATAAATATCTAATTAATTGAAATAAATCTCTATATGTCCTAATTATTTTGACACCCTTCAGTTTCAGGCGAACACTCTTTTCAATATCCAGAAATCGTCTAGTAGAAAAAAAACTTTATTTTGGAAAATATTTCTATTATCCACATGCTCATCTGAATCTAAAAATAAAAAATATACTACGGTCATTTCTAATATATAGAAAATAATTTAAAAAATATGTATATAAATTATCCATATTCGACCTAGCCAATAAACCTACTCCCACATTCAAGTCATCGGTTCTATATATCTCAAATCATTGCATAAATCAAAGAAATCATGCTCATCCTCACTATTTCCAAAAGTCACAAATTTCTCTAACTATAGAGCATAAAACGAAGAATAAAGACAATCAATGAAGAGATGATGAAGTTGCAAACCTTTGGCGCACTTGGATGACTAGAACACTCACTAAAACTAGAAAAAATGGCGGCAACTCTCTAATGGGAAGAACAACCCCGAGCTCGAGCTTCTCTGGTGAAATGGCACTAGCTCGGACTCGGGGAGGAAGAAGACGCCAATTTATAGTGGGCGCATTAGTACCGGCTGGTGGCTCGAGCCGGTAGTAACGCTCCGCATTTAGTACCGGCTGGAGCCACTAGCCGGTACTAATTTTCCTGGCTGCCGGCACTAAATTGTCACTAGCCGTTGCAGGCAGTGGTCAGAGCCTGTCGATGGCGCACTTTAGTGCCGGTTAGAGCCACCAGCCGGTACTAATAGGCTCCCATGGACATTGTTTCGTTGGCCCGGTACTAAATTTGCACGTTAGTGTCGGTCAAAGCCGTGACCGGTACTAATGACCGCGGACGAATGTGTGTTTTTCCAGTAGTGCTAAAAAGTCACCCTTTAATCCCTGTTGATGGCTCTAATCGGGACTAAAAGTCACCCTTTAGTCCCGATTGGCGGCTCCAACCAGGACTAAAGAGTCCAACCCTTTAGTCCCGGTTGGTAACACCAACCCGGACTGAAGGACCCTTTAGTCCTGTTTGGTGTTATCAACCTGGACTAAAGGCCCCTCCATGTGATAGTTCAAAAAGAAGTCATCCTATACTAAGTCACATGTATTGCTTAGGTGAGTTGGCAAGAAAACTATGCACAGGGCAAGAGGTCTTAGGATCGAATCCCGCGGGGTGAAAAAAAATTAGCATAGTAGTGTGGTTATCTAATTTAACTAGATATATATTTTTTCTTTATTTGAAAGCAACCAATAATAATTCTATCGGGCACAACGTAAAACAAAAAACACCCACAAGGCCTTGTTTGGGAACCCAAGAAGCTTCTCTAAACCTTACGTATGGAGGGATTGTTGGAAAAATTAGTTCATTTTCCACTCTAATCCATATATATCGAATATAATGGAAGCTGTTTATCCAACAAGGTTTGAGGTTTCAATGTGTAGAATCCCTAGTGTTGGTCTTCCTCTACATCTGCGCAAAACCCTGATCGCAGGAGGGACTTGCAGCACAAGTCAGGAGCTCAATTCTGTCTATTATAAGCAGATCTGAAGAATGCTCCGATCCCCTCAAACGATGGCACGAACATCATCCATGATGCCATTCACATCGTATCGTGACATCACGTATACCCCATCGCCCAAGTTCCATATATATTATATATACAGCTCGTCCCGTTCTACCCAACCCGCCCTGGCAAACTAAAGCATTAGCAAGCAAAGAGAAGCAGCAATCTTAATCGCTGAAACTTACTAACTTTGCAGGACGACACGAAATGGCCGGTGGTGAGATGAAGCTACTTGGCACATGGTACAGTGTCTGGGCTTGCAGGGTCAGGATTGCGCTCCATCTCAAGGACCTGAGCTATGGCTACATCGAGGAGGACCTCGAGAACAAGAGCGACCTCCTCCTGGCGTCCAACCCCGTGCATAAGAAGGTGCCCGTGCTCATCCACAACGGCAAGCCTATCAGTGAGTCACGTGTCATCGTGCAGTATATCGACGAGGCCTTTCCGGGCAATGGTTCCCCCCTCCTCCCCGCCGACCCTCACGAACGCGCAACTGCCCGCTTCTGGACCGCTTACATCGACGACAAGGTCTCACTGGACCACACCAATTCTTTTTTTCTTTTGGCATCAATCGAAGCTCGTCACTGCGTTCCAGGTTTAAAATTTTGAATTTTTTATGCATGTTGCTCACATACATCCATGTGTGGCAGCTAGTGGCGGCGTGGTTTCAGGCGTTCAGGGGCAAGACGGAGGAGGAGAGGTTGGAGGGGGGCCAGCAGTTGCTCGTGGTGGTGGAGACGCTGGAAGGCGCTCTGAGAGAGTGCTCCAAGGGCAAGCCTTTCTTCGGCGGCGACAGCGTCGGGTTCCTGGACGTCATGCTGGGTGGGCTCCTCTCGTGGCTGCACGGGACCGGGGCCCTGTGCGGTGTCGAGTTCCTGGACGCCGCCAGGACCCCGCTCCTGTCGGCGTGGGCGGAGCGCTTCGGCGCTCTGGACGCTGCCAAGGCCATTCTGCCGGACGTCGGCGAGGTGGTCGAGTTCGCCAAGACGTGGCGCGCGCAGAAGGCTGCGGCCGCCGCCGCGAAGAACGAATAAGCCGGCCGGCACTGCACGACATCGTGAGTGCAGTCTTGTCGCAGCAAATAGTAATGTTTGGGTCCATGATTGTTGTCCATGAATAATGGAAGCATATATAATAAAGGTTTCACGGCAGTGTAGTCCTTGATTTGTTGTCCATGATTACCCGATTCATGTTAGATGATAATGTAGTGAATAATGAAGATATGTTCTTGTTGTGCGTTGATGTAAGTATCAGTGTATCACGTTCTCTTCCGTAGCTGCATTCTGTCGCGCTACAGGTCGATCATGTATCCTTGATCCTGTATAGTATATATACATATCTATCATAGTTAGCTTTGGATAAACCAATCATTTACGTTTTGCAATTGTTAAATTTGGATTCATCCTTCTCCTTTGTTCTCACGGTTGAGAAGCAGATGAAATAACAAAAAGACAAATCTGGTTGGTTCTTTGAGCCGGGTTTTGGATTTGATACTCCCTCCTTTCCTTTACGCAGTACGTATTAGCATTTGAAAAGATACAATTATTAGTTAATAATATACATATATTTAGTTTCTAAAATGTATACTACTATATTCATATTTTCATATAATTAGCATAGTATCCGTACATTGCTATATGGTAATATAATAGATCTAACTAGGCGTATAGCCCGCGTATTTGCGCGGCTAGTATTGAAAATTCAAAAATTTGCATGACTTTGTATACTTACTTAAAAATTATGCTATTTTTTACCATACATCACCATGTTCATTATCGTAAATTATGTCTTATTGTTGGTTAAAACAATTCAAATATGATCTACCTATAATAACAATTTGATTTGTTGAGCTTTAAAAATATTATGCATATAATTATTCTTATTTTTATTTTATTTTTATGGATTATTGTTAGCTTAGTTTTTATTAATAGTATATATTTGTAACTGATACATAGCTAAATGATATTTCATATTTAATTTTTCATAATGGCATTGGTGGGTGATTTTTTATTAGGCATAGGGGTATTTTAGGCTAATTTTTATCACAATGGCAGTGGTGGGTAATTTTTATTTTTCTATTTTTCTCCTATTAATGTGGGAATTTCTAGGTCTTGAGAGCTCATGTGGAGGCTCCATTTGTTGGAATGATATTTTATATTTAATTTTTTATAATGGCATTGGTGGGTGATTTTTAATTAGGCATAGAGGTATTTTAGTCTAATTTTTATCATAATGGCAGTGGTGGATAATTTTTATTTTTTTTATTTTTCTCTGATTAATGTGGGAATTTCTAGGTCTTAAGAGCGAACGTGGAGGCTCTGTTTGTTGACCAAATAATAAAATAATATATACCATCAATTTTGTGTTCGTTTACTTTATGTACAGGTCGTACAGTTATTGTGCGAGACATTAATTATCTATGTTCCGATTAGGATTCCGATTGATTTGTCCGGGTTCCGATCAGAATTCGGAATGATCTGTTCGGATTTCGATTAGGATTTCCATTGATAGACCAAGAAAACATTGTTTTTTAGAAATAGTATATAGAGATATATAGATTAATATTATATTAATATTATAACAATATGATATGTATGTATCCTAAAAGAAACTAACGGTCAAAGCGTGTTTGAGACCTTTTCAAATGCTAATATGATCTGTATCTTAAAACTGGCTACGAAATCCGAGAGCCCGTCCAAGTCCATGGGCTCCTACTGCCCTACATCCTGCGAGCCGCCGACCCAAACGACATGCGTAAAGCAAACAGAACCTTGTTGTGCGATTCGTGTAGCTCCTGGATTTTGACTCAACCACTCGTGAATTCACTTTAATTTCTTGATTCCCTACTCCTACTCGTGTTCTCCGTTAACCACTCCTGCATCGAACGGCGGAGTAACCCACGCCAGAAGCTCTATATATACCAGTGTTTCTTCCATCTTCCTTGTCCGGCAATCACACAGCAAGGGGAATGGAGAAAAATTGAAATCTTAGCACGCGACTAGCCAGCTCTGCAGGAAACAATGGCAGCAGGGGGAGTCGACGAGCTGAAGCTTCTGAGCACCTGGTTCAGCCCCTTCGGGTCCAGGGTGAAGCTCGCGCTCGACCTCAAGGGCCTGCGCTACGAGTACGTGGAGGAGGACCTCACGAACAAGAGCCGGCTCCTCCTCGAGAGCAACCCCGTGCACAAGAAGGTCCCCGTGCTCTTCCACGGCGGCAGCGCGCTCTGCGAGTCCATGGTCATCGTGGACTACATCGAGGAGGCCTTCGCCGGCGCCGGGCCGCCGCTCCTCCCCACCGACCCCTACGAACGCGCCGTCGCTCGCTTCTGGGTCGCCTTCATCGAGACCAAGGTACGGTCTCTGATCCTCGGCGTCGTCCTTCCTTCCGTGCCCTGCGCGGCTAGCTGCGGCATTTCAGAACTGATGCACCTGACCGTTCGTTCGCGTGTGCGTGAGCGCGATTGATCGCGCAAGCAGCTGGTGGAGCCGTGGTTCCGGATGCTTGATGGCACCAGGACGCGCGCGGAGATGACGGAGGGAGTGAAGCAGATGCTGGCGGCGGTGGCGACCCTGGAGGGAGCCCTGAGGGATTGCGCCAGGGGGAGGCCCTTCTTCGGCGGGGACAGCGTCGGGTACGTGGACGTCGCGCTGGGCGGCCTCCTCGTGTGGGTGCTCGCGTCCGAGACGCTGCTCGGCGTGAGGTTCCTGGACGCCGGCAGGACCCCGCTCCTCGCGGCCTGGGCCGAGCGCTTCGCCTCGCTTGGCGCGGCCAGGGCGGCCCTGCCGGACTTGGGCAGGGTGGTCGAGCATGCCATGATGCGGCGGGGCGCCGCGGCAGGCGCTCTGGCTGCGGACAACTGAACGCGCGCACACGTACGGTGAGTCGTCGTCGTCTCGTCGACCGAAAACTCGTGTTCTGCGTGCGGTGTCACGGTGTGTTGTTAGTGCAGTACGGGTGGTCAGTTTATACGTCTTATGGCCTGCCTTTCTACGCTTTCATGTCTCGTACGTGTTTGAGTAATAAGAAGACTATCGGTTATCCTTCGCATGCGCGAAAAATAGCTAATCTTACTGCGACTGATTCTAGCCGTCGGATGACGCATCCGACTGCTCAAGAGAAGTCGAAGCTCCTGCGGCATGACCGCTTCAGTCTTTGTCCAGCCCTTGCTATTTGGGGACCGTCCTCATCCAATTTTTTTCTCCCCTCGCTCGCTCACCCCCAACCCGTGCCAGCCGTCATGCATATGTCCATGAAGCTCCTCCGCCGTTTGCTGTTGTGGGCCGACACCGCTCCTCCGCCCCCTTTGCCTCTCATCTTCTTCCTCCTACCTCCCCTCGCCTCTTGTTCACAGCCCACGCTAGCGGCTGCTGACGTCATGCTGCCCGCCCGACCACCGCTGCATCATCAGCCTTCGATACCAAACTTCTTGCCCCGCCGCCGACAACATTCCACCAGATATCCATCCTTGTCTGGTTTGTGGCGTTCCCACGCCGCCTAGCCTTCGCCACGGAGCGCACCATTGTCACGACCTTCCCCTCTATAGCCGCCGAACACTGAAAGTGTGGCAACCCGAAACCCTAACACCGCCACCTCGACCACTATCTCGATTGCCGCCGGCTGCTGTCCCCACCTCCCACCCTCGGCGGCCGCTGCACCCTCTCCTCCTTCCCTACCTCGGCGGTGATTGCGACGTTTCTCCTCCCGCCCGCGCGCGTAACTAGGAATATTATCTAGCCATCAGGCGTCTGGTATGTCCATGCCCACCACCACCATACTAATTTTTCTTTAAGGAAAGCGAACTAACTAGGCCACGGTTTGGTCAAATGTTAGAAGTCACACGTATGATTGGCAGTCAAACTATCACATAAGATGGAACAGTTATTTTTGTTGCGGAACAATTTTTTGTGATGGAATAAATTTTGTTTGTTGCTATAATAATTGAAAAATTGTTCGGAATAAAAGAAATTATTTCAACAACAAATTTGATTAGATCACATATATGATGCTACATCGATTTTAAACTCAAAACACAGAGTTTTAAAGGAGACTACTGGTGCGACACCTCTGCTTGGGGTCAGGCGCGTGACCCCGAGCAGCGCCCACGGTTTGTTGTTGGCTAAGAATGGCACAGGAAGGGGTATCGCTAATACGATGGCACATTTTGTCACGAATAACCCACAGCGCAGCAGCGCCACATACGGAATACACGCAGCGGCCTAATACGGAATACACTCAGCTGATCCGCTCCACGGGCCTGATTACTTACTACTGTAGTATCCATGAACGGCCAACTGCCACCTGCACAGGTTTGACGCTCGTGGCTTCCCGTTTACTACGGCAAGACGAGAGAGCTGCTTTTGTGACTTCTCAATTAATGAACTTGTGCCTTGTGGAGGGGCTTTCTCTTGAAAAACTGTTGTGAATACAAACTACTGTAGTACGCATAAACATATCGGAAAACCAAAGTCCCTCCCTTCCCGAAGAAACCATAAAAGCAGCTCTACAAACAAAAATGGACTTGATGACATATGACAAGATGTTACGCCCAATCTTGATTCCACGGTCGACCATAACCCCCTTCCCCGCGGTCGATTTCAGATTTCACCCAACCCTCTCACATGGCGGGGCTCACTACACATCTTTATTGTTGATCCTCCCATTCTTGCTCTCTTAGATCCAGAGACTTTCTTTCCCCTTTCTCTTTTCTGGTAGCCTCGGACGGCGGCGGCCACGGGAGGCCGAGGCCGGGCACCAGTTCGGGTAGGAGCGTGAGCCGCACAGCCGGCTCCGGTGACAGCCGGCCGCACCTCCCCGCCCCGACCCCCAACTCCCTCCTCCCCGGCTCCGCCACCTCGTCCCTCCTGGCTCCGGCGCCCATCCCGAGGCCGAGCACCAAGTTCCTCCCGGTGTCCGCCATGGTCTCCCCCAAGCTGCGCCCCAACTCCATCCCGCCAGGAACCAATAACGGAGGCGCGGCGACCTGCACGGTAAGGTTTTTTGTTTTTTTTTCTTTTTTTATTTTCTTGCAACTTTTTTTAAATTTTTTTACCCAAGCTTCTTTTGTTTTTTGATGCAATTTTTTTTACCCCATGCATTTTTTGTTTCGAATACAAAAAAATTTTACCAAACTTTTTTTGTTCTAGATGCAAAATTTTTCTCTTCAGATTTTCTCAATTTGTTTCTCAAAATTTTCTCTTTTAAATTTTTTCTCGTCAAACTTTTCTCTCTTCAAAATGGAGCAGTCCTATACGGTCGCCCGTAGACTTGCATGCCCCCATATTACGGCCGTTAAACCGTTAGTCATGTAAAACTAATCGAAGGGTTAGTGTCCTCAGGCCACACCTCTACAAAATTAGAAACCTGGGCTCTTTTGTACTGTGCTCACAGCCTCACAGAGAAATCCACCACTGCCGGTCACCTCTTTCCCCGAAACCCCGAGTGCGGTGCACGTCATGGATGACGAGTTGCACGGGCGCAGCACGCACATGGGCTGATGTGGCGCACGCACCAATCCCGATGTGCATTCGTCAGATACAGTGATGCAACGAACCGTCCGTCCATGAATGGAAAGATCAGACGCTATTGTCTCAGATGGAGTAGTGCTAGACTGCTAGACAAGCTAGATAGCTCTCACATCTACTCCCCCCAACCGCTCGCAGCACGCGCCATGGCGGGACGAGAAGCCGCCGCAACCGGAGGAGGCGACGAGCTGACGCTCCTGGGCGTGTGGACGAGCCCGTTCGTGATCAGGGCGCGCGCCGCGCTCAACCTCAAGGGCCTCGCCTACCGCTACGTCGAGGAAGACCTCACCACCAAGAGCGACCTCCTCCTCGCCTCCAACCCCGTGCACGGGAAGGTCCCGGTGCTCCTCCACGGCGGCAGGCCCGTCTGCGAGTCCCGCCTCATCCTGGAGTACCTCGACGAGGCGTTCCCGGCCCGCGGCCCGCGCCTCCTCGCCGGCGACCCCTACGGCCGCGCCGCCGCTCGATTCTGGGCCTCCTACGTCGACGACAAGGTACGACGGTCACCGCCACTGTATCTCGATCCCAACCTCTTGTCCTGCACTTGCACAGCAACTCTTATTACAACCAGATGACTGACCGGATTGTGCTTGCCGTGCTCGCAGCTGTTCAGCACGTGGATCCCCGTCTACAGCGGCCGGACGAGGGAGGACAGGGCCGAGGCGGCGCGGCGGGTCGCGGGCGTCCTGGAGGAGCTCGAGACGGCGTTCCGGGAGTGCTCCGGGGGCGCGGCGTTCTTCGGCGGGGGCGGCGTCGGGCTCGTCGACGTCGTGCTGGGCGGCTTCCTCGGGTGGCTGCGCGCGTCCGAGGCCATGTGCGGCGTCAGGGTCGTCGACCCCGCCACGACGCCGCTCCTGGCGGCGTGGGCCGACCGGTTCGGCGCGCTCGACGGCGTCAGGGAGGTGATTCCGGACGTGCAGAGGCTGCTGGAGTATAACAGGATGAGGCGCGCCCTCCTTGGGCTACCGTAGTAGATTCTGGGGGCTCGGCTCGCCGCTGATACAGCTTAGTCAAGTCCAAACCAAGATAGAGAAACGGCTATTTGGGAACCGTTTGTCTGACATTAGAAGTTTGTCACGGAACCCAAGCAGAAATCAGGGGAAAACCATCGCTGTAGCAACGTGACAGCGACGAAATGTTCGTTTTCCACGCGCTTTTCCAAAACCAAGCTGTAAGTCCAAACCAGGAAAGAGAAACAGCAGCAAATCTGGGGAAAAGAAGTTAGCGTAGTATGACCGCAGGCTTCATCGGTGAGGTGGTGAAGGAAAAGCCCACCAACCTGCCATCGCCAGCCACTGCAGTATCAGACTACTAGTGTCGATGTTTGAAAATAAATAATTCCATGTAGCCCAAACTATGAGGTTAGTCCTGCATAGAAGCAGAGCAAGATAGGCCTAGTCACAACTCACAAGCCAAGAAGAGTCAGTCGAGGGAAACATTGCGATGGCGGGGAAGGAGGATCTGAAGCTGCTCGGCCTGGTGGTGAGCCCGTTCGCGATCCGGGTGCGCATGGCGTTGGGCATCAAGGGCGTGAGCTACGAGTACGTTGAGGAGGACATGTTCAACAAGAGCGACCTCCTCCTGGCGTCCAACCCCGTGCACAAGAAGGTGCCCGTGCTCATCCACAATGGCAAGCCCGTCTGCGAGTCGCTCGTCATCGTGCAGTACGTCGACGAGCTGTTCGCCGGCCCGCCCATCCTCCCCGCCGACCCCTACGAGCGCGCCACCGCTCGCTTCTGGGCCGCCTTCGTCGACGACAAGGTATGGATGCGTACGCGTCTCGGAACTCTGCGTTTCTTCTCTGCTCATCTGGTACCGGCGGAGTTGGCAGCGTCCTGCTTGCATTGCAGCTGACTCCGGCGTGGATCGGCATCCTGAAGGCCGAGACGGAGGACGAGCGGGCGGAGAAGGCGACAGAGACGCTCGCCGTGATCCGTCAGGTGGAGGAGGCCCTCGCCAACACGCTCGCCGACGGCAGGGCCTTCTTCGGCGGCGACTCCATCGGGTACCTCGACGTCGTGCTCGGCTCCTGCCTGTTCTGGTTTGATGCGCTGCGCAGGATGCGCGGAGTCGAGATCATTGACTCCGGCAGGACTCCGCTCCTGGCCGCGTGGGCGGAGCGGTTCAGGGAGAACGCGGAGGCGAAGGGAGTGGTGCCGGGGGCCGACGAGGCCGTGCAGTACGCCAATAAGCTCGCCGCCGCCGCCGCCGCGAAGTGAATGAATCGGTTCGGATTGAGCGTGTGATGAACACGATGGGATTGCCAAGTTAATCAATGTTCAGGTCTGATCACATCATGTGAGTCTAGTGATCTCACGTGCAATAAAATGAGGCGTTTAGCTTTGATGCGTATTGATTTATGCAGCTTTTGTTACCCAAATTCTTCCGTAAGGATAGGCTGGCTAACCTTTCCCGCTCCTTTAAAAAGGCATAAACGTCTATTCCATTTCTAGAGAATACAAGCTTCGCAAGTAATACAGTGTTCGTTCGTTTAGGGAGCCAATAATGAATTTACTGTGGACCGTACTCAACCTCTCCCTTCCTTCTTTCCTTTTTTTTTTCTTCCTCTTTCACCTTTCCTCACTCTTCCCGTATCCAGCGGGAGGCTCCCGGGGCGGAGCTGGCGCGGCGCCGGCGGGGAGGCGCTGTGGTGGCGGCGGGGAGGTGCAGTGCCGGCTGGAAGGCACCGCGTGGCGGGGGAGGCTCGGCATGGCGGCCGGGACAACGACAAGTGTGTTTTTTTTATTTCCTTTTTTTGTTGCAAAAATATTTTTTTCCCGAACTTTTTTCTTTCAAATTTTTTACAACTTTTCCTTAATTTCTCTTTTCAAATTTTTATATTTGATTTTTCTTTTAAATTTTTCTCATCAAAATTTTCCATTTCTCTTAATTTTTATTTATAAGTTTCTCTAAAAACTTTAATAAAAAATGATTAAAAAAATTCATTTCGCTTAAAAAAATTTTGTATAAGTTTTTCTAAAAACTTTAATTAGAAAATGATAAAAAAAATGCCAGAAAAAGGAAAAACGGTCGATAGGGTTGACCGTGTATGGTTCAGACTTAAGAAGAAGAAGAAGAGGAGGAGGAGGAGGAAGAAGAAGAAGAAGAAGAGGAGGAAGACATGAAACAACCTATAATTAACGAAAGAAATCGCTATGTTAAAATATGCAATGCATACTTGGAACATTCTAGAAGATTGTGAAAATCGGAAGAAACTAAATTTGTAATGTATGAGGATAAGATCATAGCAGGTAAGAAGGTTTAAGAAGAGTGTGGAGAGCAAGTATGATTAATAGTTGTCATACTTCATGGTGAAGTGTGAAATGCTCTAGACAGAAGATATATTGGTATAGTATGGATATAGGGTCCACTGAAGAAGTGGTATCATACTACTTTGGTACCACTTCTCGAAAGTCGTTGTTAAGATTAGGAAGACTGATTTCAACAGAAAACATACAAAGATGTAAAATATATTTATGATTTTTGTTTTCTTATTATGAAATAAAATGTAACCGGGAAAAGAAAGTTGATCGGGACAAAACGTAGCCGGGAATAGAAAGCCGATCGGGGCAAAACATAGCTTCCCCAGACCCAAGCGTCTCCACTCTGCTTCCAATTCACCACATAAATCCGAAAATCCTAGCCCATAACACAACTACTCCCCTCTACTTCCAATCCACCACCAAAATCTGAAAACACTATTCTCTGCTTCCAATCCACAACCAAAATCCGAAAACCCTAACCTATGACCCAGCCAAAAAAACCAACAACTTAAATACCAGATCGTGAATTGCAAAATCGAAGAATAAACTAACAAAGTAGAAGGAAGGACCGACAACCTACCTTCTTCGAAAGGTGTGCTCCCAGACGGTCAGTGGTGCACCATGGTGAATCGCAAACGTGGGAGGTGAGGTGAGTCACCGCGGGCGCTTCTGGCAATGGCAACAGCAACAGGCAACTCCTCCTCGAGGGAGGGAGATGGAGGAGCCGAGGTTTTAAGGTCTCTTCCTCATTTGTCGGGACTGCCAGTTTGCGGCCCAACCCAATTGACGACGAATTTAATGTTGCCTAGGCCCAACCCATGGGGGCGATGGATTTAACGTTGCCCAGATACATGAATTCATTGATTAATATAAAAATAATTAAATTACAACTTGGCCACGCACATTCTATATATATATAGTAATAAATAAAAATAAAAATATAACAGTGGTATAATTCTTTCCATAAACAAGATTACTATTATAAATTGAAATGATGAAATAAAATAAACAAGATATATAATATTAAACGTTAAAATGAAGGAAAACGATACGCATAATTTATTGGTCATGAGGGAAAAACTAACCCGAGCCATGGAGGTGGCATGTACTTGAACCGCTTTCTTTCTATTAATATAATGATGCGCATCTCTCCTGCGTGTTCAAGAAAAAGAATTAACATGCTAGATGCTAATGGTATAAAATTTGACATATTATTGTTTGACACAACTTATACTGTACTACTCGACAATATATCTTTCCATTTTAGCCCTCTTTGCCCTAAGGTATCAAGTATTGCAGTAACCAACATCATAGATGGAAAGTATCTATCAAATGATATTGTTATTCTTAAAGTAGACACATACTAACAATTGCAATCACATACTCCTGTGCTGACAAGTATCATACAAACACAAATTGTGTCCTCATGTCAGACTGAATCTCTAAGGAATAGTGACTAGATACGTTCGTCAAAAGAAATTTCCATAATCAACTACAACAAACTTGTTAGATTTCACTCCATCACATACCAGAAAAAAGCTATGTAAACCATGAAACATAATCACCAACCAATCAATATACAAAAATTAACATCATGTGCTCCTAGCTCCTATTACACATATATTATTGAAAGTAAGAGATCGCGATGTTAAAAGGCAGCACCATATAAGTTATGGAAGTACAATAGATGAAATGGCAAGCATGGAACAGTAAGCTATTTGGCATTTGTTTATGTTCACTCATTGGTAGTTTCTCTCAATCTATTACTCCCTAAACACATCCGATCACAAAATCATGTTGACAGGAAAGTAGTTTGAAATACAAATGCATCTGTACCATTTTTTATGCCAAAAAGCTACGAATTTACATATAATTAGGCTGATCATTCATCAAATTAATGCAAAGTTTGAATCTTGATGCATGCAAAGCTAAGGGGAAAAAAGGAAGAGGGAATATATATGAGATAATAAATACCTGAGGTTTCCATGCTTTGGGCTTCATAAATTTTGGTTTTGGGCCCTTCATCTTTTATATTTTTCATCTTGTTGAGCTTTTGCTTTAACTTGAAGATTGAAGACTTCTAGCTGCGACCATGCCCACCACCACGACTCCTCCCTTCCAGCCGATTTATATTTATTTAGAAACGAGCAAAGCCAAAGATCGACTGCTAGGAAGCAGGGATGCCGCCTGACCCCCACCCCCTGCCCCCACCCCCGCTCCGGCGCCACCCCTCGCCGGCGGCGTCCGGCCATACTGCACCCAAGCTCCTGCGCCGCTAACCACCTCCCACAACCCCAGCACCACAGAACCACAAGCCTGCTTCCGCTGCTACACAAAGCTCCTTTTTTTAGATGATGGGAAAAGAAAACATCCCGGCCTTGACCTCCAAGAGGCTACAGCTCAATCATAACATCAAACTGCAGCACCTCCATCTGCAAACACACTCATAATGTTTACAAAAGAAAATAGGAGACACCAACAAAGTTCACATGAGAATTTATTAAGCAGCAATTCTATTGCTAAAACTCCATCCATGGTTGGCAAAAATTCGCATAACCGTTGTCTCCAGTGATCGGCATGCATCCTTCAACAAGCTGGTGTCTTCTTCACACTTTTGTAGCAGCGACCACATCCGAAGCCAATATGTGGCCCTGAACAATACCTGCATATAAGTTTTCATCGGAGATTTGTCAAAAACAATATCATTTCTGCTCAACCATAGAGCCCAGCAAAGCGCAGAAACTCCACATAATAATTGTGATTTAGATTTACAGTCAAAATGAAGTAACCAATCATTATAGAATTGAGCAACACTCGTTGGTGGTACAAAGCCAAATGTGAACTGTACCACTCTCCAAAGGAATTTTGCAAAATGACAATCAAAGAATAGGTGTTGGATAGTTTCATTATGTGAACAAAAGACACATTTCTTGCTACCATTCCAATTACGCCTAGCTAGATTGCCTTTAGTTAGCACAACTCCTCTATGCAAGTACCACATGAAAATCTTAATTTTAAGGGGGATCTTTGCCTTCCACAAAGTCATATTCTGCCTTACATGACCATTGCAAATTAAAGCACTATACATTGAATGGACAGAGAAGATTCCACTTTGGTGTAAACCCCATTTAAAGACATCTTCCCTCTCATTCAATCTTACTTGAGCTATCTTAGCAACTAGGTTATACCAAGATACCAAATTATTCCCTACCAATCCCTGTCGGAAAGAGAGATTTAAAGGCATGGAGCTGAAAACCGTTGCGATAGAAATATGCTTCTTTCTTGCAATGTTATATAGAGATGGAAACTGTTGACTAAGGGTGAATTGGCCCAGCCATTTATCCTCCCAAAACCTAATGTTCTCACCATTGTTTAGTTGGAAGCTACCTAAGTTAAGAAACTTGTCTTTAACCTTCATTAAGCCCGACCAAAAATGTGAGTCACCTGGTCTTTTTTGAACTTGCCCAATTGGTTTATCCTTTATGTATTTCCTCTTTAGGAGTTTTTGCCAAAGACCATCCTCATTGATCAGTTTAAACAACCACTTGCTTAGCAAACATTGGTTTTGAATGTCTAAGTTTTTTATGCCCAAGCCCCCTTGATCTTTTGGTTGACACAGAATGCTCCATTCAGCTAGTCTGTACTTCTTTTTGTGATTATCACTTTGCCAAAAGAAACGGGACCTGTAATACTCCAATTTCTCTAGGACTCCCCTTGGGACCTCAAAGAAAGACAGCATAAACATCTCTAGGCTCATTAAAATTGAGTTAATCAACACCAATCTGCCCCCCCCCCACATATAGGTGCTTCCCTTTCCAACTACTTAATTTCTTCTCAAACCGTTGCTCAATAACATTCCATTCCCCGTTGCTTAATTTCCTATGGTGCATTGGGATACCCAGGTATTTAAAAGGATAATTCCATGATTGGCATCCAAACAACTATGAGTATTGAGCTTCACATTGTTGTGCCTCTCCAAAGCAGAAGATCTCACTTTTATGGAAATTGATCTTAAGTCCAGACAATTGTTCGAAAGCACACAGGAGTAGCTTTAGATTGATTGCTTTCTCAAGATCATGATCCATAAAAAGTATAGTGTCATCCGCATATTGGAGTATCGACAAACCATCATTGATCAGATGTGGGATGACACCTTTTATTTGCCCTTCCATCTTCGCTCTATTTATGAGAATGGCCAACATATCTGCCACTATGTTAAAAAGGATAGGAGACAACAGATCTCCCTGTCTCAAACCTTTCTTTGTTTGAAAATCTTGTCCTACTTGATCATTTATTTTGATTCCCACGTGGCCTCCCCTCATGAATGAATCCACCCATTGGCACCAATTTTGAGAAAAGCCTTTCATTTCTAGAGTTTGTTTAACAAAAGACCATTTTACTTTGTCATAAGCCTTTTCGAAGTCAATTTTGAATATGACTCCACTCTGCTTTTTCTTATGCAACTCGTGGATGGTTTCATGTAAAATCACTACACCTTCCATGATGTTTCTACCAGGTAGAAAAGCAGTTTGTGTAGGACTAATAACCTTTTATGCAACTGTGGTGATTCTGTTCATTGCTACTTTTGTAAAGATTTTAAAGCTAACATTCAGCAAACATATAGGTCTGTATTGCTGAATTCTAATAGCTTCTTTACATTTGGGCAACAAGATTATTGTGCCGAAGTTGAGGCTATAAAGGGGAAGTGTACCATTGTGGAAGTCCTCAAATAGAGCCATTAGATCATCCTTTATTATACCCCAAAAGGCCTGATAGAATTCAGCAGGAAAACCATCAGGCCCAGGTGCTTTATTATGCTCCATTTGAAAGATAGCATCTCTCACTTCCTCTTCTGTAAATCGTTCGACAAGAGCTTCATTTTCTAGATCTGTCACTTGTGGGATATCATCCTTACGCGTCTCGTCCAGTCGAACGTTATTTTCTTCTGGAGGACCGAAAAGGTCTTTGTAATATGTGGTAATAAACTTTTTTAATTCTTTATCACCACTTATTACTTGATTCCCATCTTGAATTTGGAAGATTCTAGTCTTCCTATGTTTTCCGTTAGCAATGAGTTGGAAATATTTTGTATTAGAATCACCTTCTAATAAATCCTTTGTTTTTGCTCTTTGATATCATTTAATTTCCTCTTCACGTAGAAGTTGTGCTATGCGATTTTTCAAGCATTGCTTAACATCAATTTCATGTGTAGAAAGAAAAGAATGTTCCGCTTTTTTATCCAGCGCATCAAGAGCATCAAGTATGTCTTTCTTTTCTTTTTTATTTGCCCCACTTACATTTTTTGCCCATCCCTGAAGGAACTGGCGAAGCCTCCTAATTTTAGCTTGCCATTTTTCCATGGGTGTAGAGCCTGTATTCTCTTCAGACCACACATTCTTTACCATGTCCATGAAGCCATCTCTAAGCAACCAACCTAGTTCAAATTTAAACATTGGTTGGCTACTATCGGGTGATGCTCCTCCCGTATTTAGCAGTAAAGGCGTGTGGTCTGATATATCCCTGGATAAGGCAATCACAGTAGATAGGGGAAACTTCTGTTCCCATTCTGTGGCCATTAGAATTATGTCCAATTTTTCATAAGTAGGGATAGGTAAAGAGTTAAGCCCATGTGTATTTCCGTCCAGACATTTCTAGTTCCCTTAAGTTTAAGCCATCAATAATCGCATTAAACAGGAAAGGCCAGCGGTTATCATAATTGTCATTATTTTTTTCATGTGGAGTTCTTAAAATATTAAAGTGGCCACCCAAAAGGATAGATCAATTTTCATGACTACACATGTTAACTAACTGTGTTAAAAATTGTTCTTTCAAATTGTTTTGTGCTGGACCATATACCACCACTAAAGCCCATTTGTAGCCATCCATTTTGTTGCACAAATGGAATTTAACATAGTGATTGCCCTCATCTATTGCTCCTATGTCAAACACGTTAAGATCAATTCCTAGAAGAATCCTGCCTGAGCGACCTCTAGGCTCCTTAACATGCCATAGAAAATCTTGTCCAGCACACAAGTTTTTAAGAAAAGGGGATGTAAAACTCTTCCTACCAGTTTCCGATATAGTGATGAAACTAAGGTTATGTTCTTTCGTAAGATACGAATTGAATTTGTGTTTTTTTGGGTCTTGTTGACGCAAAAATCAACACACTGGAATCCGAGGGCAAGTGTTCGCCGAGTCACGGAAAGTCAACCAAGCGTGCCAGTCAATTTGACCTGAAATTGACAAGGGAGAAAACAGAGTCAAATTCGAGAGCATATCGGCTGGGATTCTGAATATCTCTCAGATGGGCATATCGACAAGCTTTGCCGATACTATAGACGACAAAAAGATATTAAATGCAAGCGCGTAGTAAACGAGCGTATCGGCAGGATCAGCCGATACACTAAACGACAAAACCGGCTTTGAACAGCCAATCGTGTATGTATGACAAGATCTAAGCTACGGATGTGTAACTCAGATGATGTGAAGCTAAAAACAGATCTAAACCAGCTCTTGAGATAACAAAAGTCTTACTCCAAAACCTAAAGCCGATCTAGTATGTTTTTAGATGTGATAATGGCCAAAAAGCATAGGAAAACCTACAAATCTAGCCGATATCGATAATTGGTGAATAAATTTAGACGAGACGACAGCGATGCGCCCGGAAGTCAAAGTCTAGATAAACTCGATAACTATTGAATAGATTTGAACGAAGCAACAACGATGCGCCCAGTAGCTAAAGCTCAAATATACTCGGTAAAACGAAAACTCACCAGCAAATCAAGTCGCTCGAATGTGAGGCGTCCTTGATCAACTTGAAAGAACTCTTCGAAAAAAGAAGAGAAAAGGCGAAGTCGCCAAAAAAGTGTAATGGAATTGTAAAGTTTGTTGCATTGGATGTGTATCAAATTTTTCTGGTCCCTTACAACTGATATATATAGCCTAGCGCTATCAAGTCCTAGCCGATTACGGAAAACATTACTTAACCCTAAAGAAAAGACTATCTAAAAGATAAACTACTTAAAATATTACAACTGAATCATCAAGATTTTCGTAGAGTCCGGATCCTCTTCTCCTTCCTTGACTTCATCGGCAACTCTCCATCGGCCGGATACCAGAGCTAGTGGATCAGCATCTTCAAAGCATATTCTTCTGGCCCATCGGACGAACTCCATCGGCCGATTCCAACCCTGTGCATCTTTTAGTTTCTTCCAAATTGGCCACCTTCCCTTCAAAAAAATCATCTTCCATGATACGTGTCAAAAAACAGTGTCAACAGGTCTTTAAACCCATCACTGTTCCAAAAAACTCCTTTGATTATAAAGAGTTTGGAATATGGATTCCTCGGCCTTTTTTATTCTTTTTGGATTTTGGTTTTGTTTTTGAGTCAATAAGATCAAATTGATCATTGCCCAAATCCATTACCTCCTCCATAATGTCCCCATACAAGTGATTAAGAATTAATTTATCCAACTCCTCTTCTTTGGCCAATTCCTTTTCTTCTTTCTCTAACACATTTGTTTTTTTGTCAACAACATGTAAATCGTGCAGCCTATCCAATTCTACTTTTTTCAAATGAGCTATCCACCCTTTTACACTAGTAAAATCAGATCTAGGGTAATACCAATACTACTGTAGTTTGAAGTAATAAGCTCATCTGAAAAATTTATAAAAGAGTTGGGATGTTTGGTGTCACCTTCAAGACGTGATGACTTGAGCCTTTCAGCCTTCTCGAGGCATACCTCGTCAGCTGTCACCGCTTGGCGCTTGCTCCTGCGCGCCATGGCTTGGACTGGCGATGCCTCCGGGATGGCTGCCAGTTCGTCCACCGACGACCACCAGCGCCTCCCCTTCCACGACCTCCGTAGTTGCTGCCGTCATGACGTCCTCGACCGCCGCTGAAACGGCCTCCGCTGCAGCCCGAGTAGCCACGACCACCACCACCGTAACCAGGGTGGAAGCACTGGTTGGTGGCGTGAAAGCCGCCGCCACCGCGGCCAACCATGCCGCCCTGACCTGCTCCACGGCCAATGCCGCGGTGAGCGCCACCTCCCCGCTGCTGGTTCCCATGTGAACCCCCCCTACGCACCACCGTTCTCCATGGTTCGACGAGCGACCTCGACGTAGGTCGAGGCGGCGACGATGCGTGAACGGGCGTGAGGTGCTCCAGGGTTTTTTCCACCGGTGCCAGTTCTTGCGAACAAGGATGCCAGGCCAGCAATCGGATGGCAGGGGACGTCTGGGCCCAAGATAAAAATCTGACGACCCATTCTTTTTGTGCATGCGTTTAAACAATAATTCACATTAGATGGGCCATCATTCCCTCAAAAAAATCAGATGGGCCATCACTGGTCCCCAGAATCGGATCATTATTAAGTTTTGTATTTTTCAGTAAATGCCCAGATCCGAAAATTAGGGATCGTGAATCCGTCACCTGCGCCTTCTCCGGCGATCACCGAGAACGGCCGGAAGACTGTGTTGGAGTGGAACCAGAAAGACATGAACGAGAAGAAACACGTACCGTTGCTGCCTTGATGGCATCCCCCAATGTTTGCTTCGGAGATTCCCGTGGTGGCGGCAGAGGTCCCCGCCATGGCCGCCGTGCAGGTTTTGACGAAGCATGCTTGACCATTGTGTTGAGGACTTTCGCTGCAAATGACCCCCCCCCCCCCCCCCCCCCCCACGATAGGTGCCTGACTTGTCGGCGATGGCATTTCGTTTTCAGCCTGAAGAAGTTCTGGCATCGTGAAGCCCAAGTTCATCGCACGCCGGATGAACTCCGGCAACGAGAAGGACTCACGGTCGTCCTCCTGCTCGCTCTCCTCGTCAGTTTCCTCCTCCAACTCAGGATCACTCCCTTGTGCTTAGAAACACGTGCCAATTCTATCTTCAACTCCATGGATGTGCGGTTTGGTTACCGGCGATGTGAGTTGTGTGATCTCGATAGCCCGAGAAAGTTGCTCCTCGGCCACAAACCTGTCCTCCTCGTCAACCTTCTCCATGCCCACCGCAAGGAGCTCCGGCCTAGCCGCCAGTGCTAAAGTTAGGCGGCGAACACGAAGACGTCCCCTCATCCCTTCACCTCCAGACTAACCATGGATGGCACTGGCTGGAGAATGCTTGTGCAGGACAAGAGGGTTCGGCGGCTTAGCACTCAGGTGGTTGCTCCGACGACGAGCGACGCCCTCCGGCCGCCGGCAGGCTCCTCCGACCAGTGGCTTCTAGCTTTGTTGCACCGTATCGAGAGAAATATAGATTGGTTTACCTTGTTTTCAGCTTCAGGATTGGGAGCGTTTCTTCCATGAATCCCCGCCGCCGCCACCACGCCATGGGCAACCACAGATCAACGAGGTTGATTGGGTTCCACCCACGCCTGATCCGAGCTCCACATCACCGGATCCGGCCCCAGCCACCTCTCCCCCGCACTTCTCCTATGTGGACGCCGTCCGTTTGGGCAGGTCAACGACCCACCAACGGCCGGCCACCCCTGCATTTACTCCGCCGCATCGCCTGGGTCACCGCTTCACCGGATCTACACGCCAGGGGCCTGCGCCGGTCAGAGGAACACATCGCCACCCTGCTTCGGCCTTTACTCCGCCGCTTCGCCCCCTACGATGGAGGCACATTCAAAGTGACGAGGAGCATGGCTGGACAAGGGTGAGGGACCGCGGGAGACGTTCTCTGCACCGTGTGCCGCCCAGGATTCCGCGACGGGACAGCTGACATGACCCGGCTTCAAGGCCATCTTCAAGGCAGGCACCAACCCCAGCGCTCCAAGCTTTCATCCGTGTCACTGCAGGCCACTGCTTCAATTGCCTCGCCCGGGACCATCGCGCCGCTGCCTGCAAAGACCCGGTCAGGTGCTTTCGCTGCCGCCGCTCGGGGCACCGGGAGCACGCCTGTCCGTCCAACTTGCCTCGCCATCAACAGCCACCAAAGCACCCCCAACAGGAGCCCAGGCCTCCACCACCACCTCCAATGCCGCCGCTGCCTCCACCCCCGCCGCTGCCTCCTCCTCCACCACCGCCACCGCCGCCGCCGCCGCCGCCGCCATGGGAGGTGATGCCAATGGCCCTGGGTGACCCCAACACGCGCCCAGAGGAGGAGACCATCTTCATCCCCAACTCCTTCGATCTGGAATGCGACAGCCGCGATTGGGAGAATTGCACCTTGGTCCATGGGCGATGCACCTCCCACGGAGAAAATTATAAAAATGGGACTCGAAACAACGCGCTTCGCAAATTTGCCATTCCAAACATCATCACCGTAAAAATAGGACTCCAAACATCAACCATTTGATTATACTGCCATTTGGTGTATTTTCTCTCTTTTTTTTCTCTTTTTCATGTATTTGAGGTGTGTATTATCCCTTTTGCTCCACAGTTTTTTTTGCTGCAACACACATCAGTTCGTTTCTTTTCCCGATCGCATCTCTATCTCCTATGTGTCGTCTTCGATCGCCTGCGAGCTAGGGCCGGCGCCAAGGAGGAGCCCCAGCCCGAGAAGCCTGCACCGCCCCCCTGCCTCTTGCGCCGCAGTCGTGGCCGGCCTTAGCCCCGGGCTGAGCGAGCTCCTGGGCGGCGGCCTGCCTGCCCAGGCAGCTGCAGCGCTAGCTAGCCTGCCTGCCGAGGCCGGTGCGGCGGCCTGCCTGCACGCCCAAGCGGCGGTGGCACCAGCCAGCCAGCCTGCCTGCCTGCCAGGGCGGCGGCGGCAGCCAGCCAAGCCTGCCCGTCAAGGCAACAAGGCAGCAGGAGAAAAGTTTTAATCCATGAATGAGTGAAGGGTAAAAGTGACATTATACACTCCAAATACATAAAAAAGAAAAAGAAAAGGGAGAAAATACACCAAATGGCAGTACAATCAAGTGGTTGATGTTTGGAGTCTTATTTTTATGATGATGATATTTAGAATGGCAAATTTGCGAAGCGCAATGTTTCGAGTCCATTTTTTACAATTTTCTCCCTCCCACAGGGCGCGGGCGCCCAAGACATCGAAGACCTCCTCGATGAGCTGCGCCTGCGCCGTGGTGAGGTCACGGTACTCGTCAACCAACCGGAGCCGTTCCTCATCCGGTTTGAGAACGCCTCGCACTGCATCGAGGCGCGACATCGCGATTGCTTCACGGGCAACGGCATCGACATCTGTGTGCGGCGCTGCCGCAGCCTCACACATGCGTTGGGGATGCGCATCTTCTTCAGGGTCCGGCTCTACCTCGACGGCATCCCCGACCATGCCTGGACGCCGGACATCGTCGAGCGCGTCATCGGTAGCAGGTGTGCCCTCCAGTGCATCAACACTGACCTTGTGCAGGGCAATGATATGCGACACATCGATCTGTGGGCGTGGACCGCCAACCCAAGCGACATCCCCAAACGGGTGTGTCTGGTGTTCACGCACAGGCCATCCGACAAGTCCTCGGCCCCGCCGTCGGTGTTCGTCGTCACGCGGGAACGCAACCTGCAGGAACGCTGGCAGCAGGGAATCCGCTACGAGGTGTTCCTCCACATTGGCCTCGTGGAGGACTACTCTGCCGCAGCCACGGACCTTCATGGTGCTGTGGCCAACTCGGCGGCCTTCACCCCGATCTGGCGATCGTACGTGTGGCGCTACGGCCTCGTCGACAGGGCGCCGGCGGAGGCTAGGTCCCGCTTCCCGGTGCGCCTACCTCAGCCTCCCCGTGAACGCGGGCGAGACGGTCGGCTGAGGGAGATTGGCGGCAAGGAACAAGGAGGAAATAGCAAGAGTGCTAAGCCTTGGCGCCACACGGCTGGTCAGAGCTGCAAGGAGGGCAGCTTCGTCTGGCCCAGGAACCGCAACGACAATGGCGACGACAGCAGCGACGATTACTATGCCCACCCTGGTCAGGGCGGTTGCGGCCATGTGCGCCAAGATAGAGAGGTGGTGCGGCGTGAGCGGACGCACTCGCCGCGGCTCCGCGACATCGAGTTCCGTGGAGGGCGTCGCCGCGCGGACCAAGTCGGGTCACAGCGCAGAACACCACCTCTGTGCACGCCCACTCGTGCAAACCTGGGTGGCTTCTCCCCCTCCCTGCCTAACATGCAAGAACTGCGAACCAAGTTGCAAGCTGAGCTCCAGGCGCTTTTCAAAGCGACTGCCGACGGCCTCAAGCATGGTATGACGGCGCTCCTCGGCGACAAGCACGACGCCCTTATCCACGGGACCATGGACTACATCAACAAAGCAAGCCTCCTGGCTGAATGCCTAGGAATTGACGGCTCCACTTCTCCTGCACCCCTGCACGTCGTGGCTGGGAATGTAGCCTGGTCCGTGGCAAGTGAGTCACTAATCCCAGCTCAACGAGTTTTTGACAGGATCAACGCTGCTACCGTGCCAACGGTAACCGAAGTCGAGCAAGCCCTCCGCCTCATGGAGATTCAGGTTGCCACTGCTACTGCCGCTACGACGGCGCCAGAGCTCCAGCTGCCGCTAGCAGTAGAAGGCCCTGCGGCCGGACCCTCCACTCCTACGGGCGGCGAGAGCCTCTCCACAATGTTGGGACGTGAAGGGATTTGCCTGGCCTGCAACGAGTCCACGACACCACCCCACCACTGCGACACCACCGCTGCGACCGGCCTCTCCACTCCTACGGCCGGCCTCTCCACCGTTGCGACACCACCCCAGGTTGTTCCTGTGACCCACGGGCTGCAGGGGACGCAGGCTAATGACGTCCACGGCAATGACGCTGTTGATTCGCTCTTCTCGACCCCGGCGCCGGCGATCCTGCAGGTGCTACCTGGGAAACCGGCCAGGCAACGCCGGACCTTTGACATGACGAACGTGAGAAGAAGTGCCAAGCTCGCCAAAAAGCCGGCCATGCCGGCGGTGGAGCGCGCCTAGAGGAACCTCTGGCATAAGCTGGGGATCTCTGATGATGAGTTCAGGCCCATTGAGGAGATTCTGCAAGAGTTCATCGCAATGTTCTCCGGCCCACTACCGGGGAACATTGTGGATGCCATGACGGCCCTCTTCGGACTCGACGACAACGGCGATGAAATCTTCAATGATGCCCTCATCGAACTCGTGGGGGACGCTGTAGACGACCTGCAGCAGGACAGCGAGACGGCTAACACCTAGAATGGCGCATGATGAATGTGCTCAGCGAGAACTAGTTTCTCATGTATCTGCTACTGTGCTTCCTCCTGTTACTTTTGGACCTTCGGCCCTGCTGGCTGCGACCTTTGTGCAAAGACGCCGAGCGACCCTGCTGGCTGTGACCTTCGGGAGCTCAACTACGGCGACTGCTTTATGCTGACTTTCTGCTCGCTTCGACCTTCGAGCACTTTTTTAGAACGCAACGTTGTGACTGCCAGCCAATCCGTTTGCGCGCACGACCGCTACTACATGGCGGCGAGTGACATCGACACCGTATGTTGGAACGTGCGAGGGCTGAACTCGGCGAAGCGATGCCTTGCAGTCCATGAGATGATTGCTTCCACTAGCTGCCACATCACTTGTCTCCAAGAAACAAAGCTACAAAGCTTGGATAGTACTCTTGCGAGGTTCCTCGGTGCTTACAGGCTTAACCAGTTCACTTATAAACCGGCGCATGGCACAAAGGGCGGCATCCTCGCTCTCTGGAATGACAATGCTCTAGACCTGCAAAATATCCAGATCGGACGCTACTCCATTACGGCCACGCTCACAATGTGTTACAGTGCTGCCTCCTTCGTGCTCACAACCATTTACGGTCCTTCGCGTCGGGTGGAAAAAGAAAACTTCTTGCAACATCTCAGACAAATCAAACCTGCGCCTGGCACCAAATGGATAGTGATGGGTGATTTTAACATCATTTACAAAGCAAGAGACAAAAATAACAGAAACCTCAATTTGCGGCTAACGAGGCGTTTCCGCGTAGCACTCGATTACTGCGAGCTCAATGAAATACACCTGCAAAATTGAAAGTATACTTGGAGTAATGAGCGCCGGCATCCAACTCTCGTCCGCCTTGATAGATTCTTCTGCAATGAAGAGTGGGATACAACCTTTGATAACCACGTACTCCATGCACTTTCCTCAGGACACTCAGACCACTGCCCGCTACTCCTAGCCCATGCAGCCGGGCTGCGACGGCCGACACCTTTCAAGTTTGAAAATTTCTGGGTCAAACTGCCAAGGTTCCATGAGGTGGTGCAAAAGGCTAGGTCGCAGCAAACATCGCGCACCGAGCCTTTCCACAGGTTAGGACACAAGCTTTTTACAATGGCAAGAGCCTTAAGAGGATGGAGCAGGAATCTAATTTCGGATTCCAGACTCAAGCTGCACATGGCCCAAGAAGTCATACTTAGATTGGACATCGCACAAGAGAGCAGAAGCCTTTCAGACGCAGAATATCGCCTAAGGGTCAGCCTCAAGAAACGAATCCCGGGTTGGGCGGCTTTGGTAAAGGCAAGGAGAAGGCAGAGCTCCAGAATAACTTACCTTAGAGAGGGGGATGCAAACACGAAATTCTTTCATCTAAAGGCAAACGCGAGAAGGCGCAAAAACTTTATTCAGCGCCTCAAAATGGATCAGGCTGGGCTATCTCTCACCATGACAAACAGATGATCATTTCCAACCATTTCACAAACTTAATGGCGTGCCCGCAAGAAAGGACCAAAGACTTCAATTGGGATGTGCTCCAGCTACAGAACCCAGACTTAACATCTCTTGATGACCCTTTCACCGAGCAAGAGATCCTGCACGCCATTAAGCAATTGCCATCTGACAAGGCGCCGGGGCCGGATGGCTTCACCGGGCTCTTTTTCAAGACCTATTGGAACATTATAAAGCAGGATGTGGTCGCCGCAATTAATTACTTCCACAGCCTGCGATGTGAGGACCTGAATCTGTTGAACAAGGCTAACACCATATTGATCCCGAAAAAAAAAAGGGCACAGAAAGTATACAGGACTTCCGGCCAATCAGCCTAATCCATGCCGTTGCAAAAATATCAGCAAATTACTTGCGCTAAGGTTGGCCCTGTTTTTGAACGAGCTAGTTGCCCCATGCCAAAGTGCCTTCATTAAGGGTCGTACTATTCATGACAACTTCCTTTACATGCGAAACATCGAGAGAAGGTTTCACCGCCACAAAACGCCTGCTCTGCTGTTGAAGCTAGACGTGTCCAAAGCCTTCGACTCTGTTCGATGGGACTACCTGTTGGATCTCCTACAGCGGAGAGGTTTCCCCCCGCGCTGGAGGAATTGGATTGCAGAAAAACTAACGTCTTCAACGTCCAAAATTCTCTTAAACGGGATACCCACCGAGTCCATTCAACATGGTCGCGGGCTGCGTCAAGGGGACCCGCTTTCACCTTTACTCTTCATCTTGGCAATTGACCCGCTACAACGCCTACTCTCGGTAGCAACTGACCGAGCTCTGCTGAGCAAACTGGGGGGCCGTTTGATGCGATTCAGAGTATCCATGTATGCGTATGATGCGGCGATTTTCATCAAACCAAAAAGAAAGGATGTTCAAAACCTCAGCAAAATATTGCAATTCTTCGAAGAAACGACAGGACTGACAACAAACTTCCAAAAAACAAGTGTCACCCCAATTAGCTGCAACAATATCAACCTTGATGATGTGCTGGCTGACCTGCCTATGGCAAGAGCGACATTCCTAATAAAATATCTTGGTCTACCTCTTTCAATCAGACGGCTAAAGAAAATCGACTTCCTCCCACTACTTGAGAAGTCGGCGAGTAGGATTTCAGGCTGGCACGGCAGACATCTTACCCAGGCGGGTCGCGTATGTCTCACCAAGGCAGTCCTCTCTTCTCAGCCGGTGTACCTCCTAACAGCCATTAGAACAGCCAAGGTTACACTGGAGGATCTTGACAAATTGAGGAAGCGCTTTCATTGGGCAGGGGATGCGGCCCTTACGGGGGGCAAATGCAAGGTCAACTGGATCCATACTTGCCTGCCAAAAGAGAATGGTGGCCTATGCGTACTTCATCTAGAACGCTTTGCAAGGGCTCTACAACTTCGATGGCTTTGGCACGAATGGGTCTCGCCACAAAAAGCTTGGGTTGGGACAGAAACCCCATGTGACACTACGGACAGGCTACTTTTTGCGGCCTGCACACAAATCACAATTGACAACGGAAGGAAGGCAAGCTTCTGGAACTCTGGATGGATGAATGGCTGTAGACCAAGAGATGTAGCGACAAACCTCTTCAGCATGTCAAATTGCAAAAAGAAAACAGTAGCTAAGGCTCTTGCAGGAGACGTGTGGATTAGGGACATACGTCACAACAGTGATCTTACCACTACTCACCTCTTGGAGTTTTGTAAGATTTGGGAGCATGTGCGGTGATCAGGAAGACCAAATCCGCTGGAAATTCACGCCCTCAGGAACATACACAGCTGCGTCAGCCTACAAAGCGCAGTTCATTGGGTGCACTAAGGCCGTGCTGCCAAACGCGCTCTGGAGGACTTGGGCACCGCCTAAATGCAAGTTTTTCATCGGGCTAATCACCCAAAATTGGGTTTGGACTTCGGACAAACTGGCAAGGAGGGGATGGCCGCACTCGCCTTCATGCCCCCTCTACAGAGGAGTCATAGATTCGGCACACCATCTACTCTCCTAATGTAGATGCACTAGAAGGATCTAGCACCTCGCTGCAGAGTGGATCGCCTATCCAGAGCTCAACCCGAACAGGTGGAGACCGAGTGAGAGTGCGCTCACTTGGTGGTTAAACATCACTACTACGGTCGGAGTGCCAAAGAAGGCCGCACGAAGCCTCACCATGTTAATCAGCTGGGAGATTTGGAAGGAGAGAAACAATAGAATTTTGAATCGACAAGAAACGTCAACAACTAGGTTAATGGAGAAAATTATGGCGGAAGCAGCCATTTGGGCAACAGCAGGAGCAAGTGACTTAGCATCTGTAATACCACAGATGTAAATTTTGTTACCGGTTTCCCGGTTTGTACTCTTCTTCTCTATCAATGAAATAGGCACAATCTCGTGCCCGTTCGTTCAAAAAAAAGATCGACTGCTCCCTTCCAGGCGATTTATATTGATTTTGAATCTAATATACTACATGTCCTCTCTTTCACGTTGTTTGTTTTTCATATTCATAGACATGTAATATTCCTATTTATTAGGCAGGAACATCAGGAGAGAAACCAAACCATCCCTACGGACTTGAGTCGGGCTACATACAGAATTGAGTCGGACTCGGAGCTTAGTACCCGACCCATACACAACTTTCAATAAAAAATGCACACTCACAATAGCTTCGAACTAGGGGTGCAAATGAGTAACCTTTAGGTGCACCTCAAACCCTCTTTAGTTTAAAATATTGTACTAGTTTTCTAAAATGGAATCCTATTTTAAAAAAATTAGTACAATATTTTGAATTAAATAGGGTTGGAGGTGCACCTAAAGGTTACCCATTTGCACCCTTACTTCGAACCAACCCCACAACTTCAAAAGTACACTGTGCTAACAATTGAAATCAACAGGTTGTAACATACATTTGTTTGTCCTTCACTGTGCCAACAAAGTATTAATACAACCAAAATGTGTCCACAAAGATTTTATCACACTATACAAATGGTACCAGCTTTCAATAGCTCATGCTCAACCAACCTAATCGTCCTCATCCTATCCCGTCCATGGGCGGAGCTACAAAAGGAATCTAGTTTTGTTTTAAGTCAAACTACAGTAATTTAGGACAGAATAGGATTGCTCATATACAAGGACAGAGTAGTATCTCTTTAGTTAGCAGACGCTTGTGCAGACACTTTCTTATTCCATTCCATTTTAAAAGGAACAGAGTATTGTGCTGCGCTCCTGTATGTCTGGGACTGTTCAGTTATCACAAGTACTGTACTATTGTATTTACAGATTATTATAAGCTGACGAGCACACATTGGTATTGCTTTTTTTTTCTCTGGATCAATGGATTGCGAGTATCTTACAATAATCAATAATGGAGACAAAACTTGATTCAAACAAAGTCCATGACATCACTAAATCATAATAATACAATAATAGCAAACTGTCGGATGATATTATAACTTAGTAACCTCTTTGTACATGTTTGGACTTCACTTCTTGATGAGATAACACAAGCACCACCCTCTAACAAAATAGCAAAGCGTGACATCATAACTTCAGTAATAATAACTCAGGCCATGTTTAGTTCGTGGAAAATTTTGAATTTGGGTACTGTAGCACTTTCGTTGTTATTTGGTAATTAATGTCCAATCATGGACTAATTAGGCTTAGAAGATTCGTCTCGTCATTTACAGTTGAACTGTGTAATTAGTTATTTTTTTAACTGTATTTAATACTTCATGCATGTGTTTGAAGATTCGATGTGACGCGTATTGTAGGAAAATTTTTGAGAACTAAACAGAGCCTAAGAAACATGTCACAGTATCATAACCCATGTGACATTTTTGTTTTAGACCAAAGGATCTGGACCTCCTTTTATGGAAAGCTTAACCAAGGTGACATTGTCTAGTCTTCTTTAAAAAAGGTAAGCCTGCCTCTCAGGTCAATTCTTGCATTGCTCCAAGGATCATTTAATAAGCGCGTCCACCACTCTCCTTACCTTGTCCTGGATGTACAAAGATAAATTAGAATTAGCACTAGTTGAACTGATAAAGTGCAACACAACATAAATGTTTGTGCATGTGTGCCTCTATATATATATATATATATATATATATATATATATATATATATATATAGAGAGAGAGAGAGAGAGAGAAAGGGAGGGAGAGGGAGAGGGAGCGAGAGAGGGAGAGAGATGAACACACACACCAAGGGTAATAGAACAGTTAGGGAAAAAATTTGCAAGATTAGTGGTTGGTTTTTGGTTTATACAGACATCTTTGTCAGTTTAGCACTTCACAATTGGCTACCTACATGGTTCCCATGGGCTCTACATCAATGTTGGCGACTATGAAATGTCATTTTGGTTTACTTATTGCATAGTTAACCAATACACAATGACAGATTGAATGTAAATACTATCTCCCAATTTTCAACATGAAATGCACAGTTTGACTCAACGTGGTCTCCAAATTAAACTTCTAGCCTTCGTAATTACTCTTGTAGTGTACTTTTAACAAGATCATAGTAGTAGGAAAATAGTCTCAAATACAAATGCAACGTGTCATATCTTTCCTTGTAGCAAGGAAGGGTGTGTCATATCTTTTCTTGTAGCACGGGCGTGTTTGGTTGTAGGCCTTAGTGTACCAAAGAAAAAATTTGGTCGCCCCTCGTCCCAAGAAATTTTGGCTGGCCAAAACATTTCAAAAGCACAAGTGGAAAGCCCAAATGCTCGCTCCAATTTTGCCCGGCCCAAAATGTTGGCTTATTAGTCTTGAATTCAACTCAGCACAACTTAAAATAAAGGAACAGATGGTGTATAAGACGAATACCTAAAGATTGCGTGATTTGAGCTTGAGAAGGATCGAATGAATCATCTCGGGCTTTAATGTGTGTCCTTTGGCACTCCTCCACAGCTTTGATAAGGATTGACCTCTCTCTACGAAGAGCAGCCATTTCGTCGCTCAATGCTTCCAATCTCGGTTTCATCCAACCGAAAAAAAAAAAGCTGACGTGACAAGCACGGACAAGCAAAGAAATTTGGTTGCAGTTGGCATGGGTGCAGACTTTGCACTGAAAATCACAAATGCAACCAACAAATTGTCAATTATGATGAATACATTTGGAGCTCCAAAACTAGAAAGAAATCATGATAAATTATGGCTTCATAGGAGGAACTAGTTGGTGGTTTTGTATTAAGGACATGTGGGCAGCGGCGCCGAGTTAGTGGGACACAAGTTCGTGCTTCCTCATACAATTGCATATCCTCGAAGGAAAGAGCAGGGGTCCATACCTGTGCAATTGATCCGGAACATTCTTATTCTGAGAGGGGTCCTGAATGAAGCAGCAGCAGCAGAAGAAGAAAATATAATAAGACATGAAACAACCTATAATTATTGAATACATACGGAGATGTAAAATATATCTATGATTTCTGTTTTCTTTCATTTCCCGTTAGAATAAATATACAGTACTGATACAGCAAAAAAATTTATAATATCGTAAAACAAAAGTATGTTTTTTGTTAGAAAGATTGTTCCTTTATGCGTCGTGTATATATTCAAAAAAGGCAACTAATTTATATAAAAAATGAAAATTAGCAACACCCAAAGCATACCATGTTGTCGACGGCGCTAGGGCGAGAGGAAGAAGTAAAAGAGTGGCGGGAGCCAATTGGGCCAGACCGGCGGCCACCGATCACCCCACTCATCTTGGTGGCCACAGATCGAAGGAGCGCAGTTCCTGCCGCAGCGGCCATGAATCGTCGAGACGAATAATCGAGTCGGGTGGAGCAAAAGGCAGGCTGCATTCCCTTCCAATCCCCTCCCTTTCTCTAGCAACCCTAGTTCCTTCCTTGTCTATCTGTATCTACTTGCACTCCTATATTATATAGGCAAAATTTGCCATGGAACACCGTTAAAAGTTGATCTTTGCTAGGAACCACTAAAAAATATCATCTTTGCTCAGGGACACTAAAAAATCGTCCGTCTTTGCTCAGGGACACTATACCTATTATCTTATCATGTTTAATTGGAAAGCACCATAAAATGACGAATTTACCCCTCCTGCGAACGCCTCTTTCTTCTGCCTCTCGCGATACCCTCTTCAGAACGGAAGGCCCGCCGTCGGCGATTTGGCTGACGTTCCCTGCCTGGCGCGCGAGGGAGGGGCGGACGGGCCGGCCGCCGCCGGCATGGCCGGCGCTCCCTGCCCGGCGCGAGAGGGAGGGGCGGACGGGTCGGCTGCCGCTGGTGTGGCCGGCGCTTGGCGAGGGAGGGGCGGACGAGGTGGCCGCCGCGGCGTGGCCGCCGCGGTAGGGAGGGGCGGACAGGCCGGCTGCCTGCGGCCTGTCTAGCACGCGGAGGGGCGGACTGGTCGGCCACCTGCGGCGTGGCTGGCGCTCCCTGCCCGAGGCGCGGACGGGCTAGCCTGCGGATTGGACGGCGGACCCTGCGCGGCACAGAGGGGTGCACTGGCCAGGTCGCCATGGCCGGCGCTCTCGCTCACGCAGCTCGAGATGGCTCGGCCTGGCGTGGTCGGAGAAGACAGCGGACGGCGGTGGACTCAGTGACTCACCCGCTTGGAGGGTGCCGTGACTGTAAAAGACTGGCAAGGATAAGAAGGTCAATTTGTGTAGTTTTCTATTAAAACTAAATATTATAATAGATTCAATGTTTTATGGCAAATTACTACTCTTGAACAATGTCTTTTAGCAAAGACAGCATTTTGTAGTGGCTTGTGGCAAAAGCCAGCTTTGAACGGTGTCTGTCGGCAAATTTTAGCGCAGGGGCACAGATTTCCCCAGAAACAGGGACGGGGACGGCAACGGGGAGGAATCGGACTCCGATGTCCAGACAACCGCCGCCGGTGGCTTTTTTTCTTCGAGACGATCCTCGTCCTCTCGATAGAGAAGGAATAGGAAATAGTTCGTCGGGTGTGGGGCGTGCTGGCAATGGCCAGCAGCGCAGGCGCGCGGCGCGACTGCGGCCTCTGTGGGCCTACGGCGCACGGAGCGGAAAGGAGGCGGCGGCGGTAGCAGGAGAATCGGACGCACGGGATTGCTTGCACGAATCTTGAAGACTGAAGGTGGCCTTCTACAGCCTTCTTTGGTTTGCTTGTTCTAGAATTGTTCTAGGAGGGAATCTTATAAACGATAAATGAAGTCTATTTACAAAACATCTTCATGGATAAGTATATCTTGTCGTGATGAATCTAATGATGGTAATTAATCGATGATTGAGTAGAGTGATGCTATAGTAACCATTCTCTAATCATACAGTCAAAGGTCTCATTAGATTCGTCAGGGTTACTAAACCCTAATTAGTGGTCAAAATGTCTTCTAGAATCTTCCAGAAAGAAACCAAACAAGACCTATCTAAATCTTCCAAAACATGTCAATCTCTAAGGCAATACAAACAACCACACAGGACGTAGCGTATCCCACACCTCTCGGCCCGAATCTGTCTAAATCTTTGTGTTCCTTGCATCATCGGTCCAGAACTAGTCTATCATTTGCCTACAATCCTACTGTTTGGGATATTCCTGAACAGACTTGGCGGCTAAACACCGACAATATTTGTTGCTTAGCCTTAGAACAGTTTGGATCCATGGTTTAATCCATTAGTCCTCAAAACTCACACCTAATTTGGATTAAACAAACATGCTAGCTGCGAAAAGACCAAAATATCCCTCACTATACGCATGTAGGCACAACCATAGTAATAATCCAAGGATAAAAAGAATATTTCTATATGTTTCCCATGTAAAGTTTAGTCTATGGATCCAAACCTAATGTTTAGTTACCTTAAATTAGTCCGAACTAAAATTTAGTTCTTAGAGCAACTCCAACAATAGCCTCTAAATTGGACCCACTAAATGCTAAATTAGGGGCTCCCTCTATTTTTTCAAGACATCTAAATTTGCTTCAAATCCAGCAATAGCTCTCCATTCTAGCTTATAATAAAGGTCCTCTAAAAATGAAGGGCGGAGAAGGAGATTTGGAGGTCTCACCAAAATTAAGGACTTAGTAGAATGTCTGGTGGAGTGCGTCTTTTTTATTTGGGTTAATTAGATTCATATTATTATAATTATTCAAGTTCACTGATCTGCCATTACAATTCATCATATTAGAATCGTGCCATTGCAATTCTACAATTCTTCAAAACATGCCACTACTTAACCTTTCGACGTGTTTCATAAAATTTATGGACCAAAATACCCCCGTCTTCTTCCTCTCATCCTCTCCTTCCTCTCTCTCCCTGGGCAGATCCCCGCCGCCGTCGCTAGCTAGCTGCCGAGGTGCCCCCCACATCTGCTTGTATGTGGCCAAGCCCAGTAGCCGGTCCCTGATGGCCGCCTCGACGGAGCGGGCACCGTCGCCGAGCAAGAGCGTGGCCGTGACAAGCAGGGTCATGAGGAAGGGGAGCAGCCACCCGCGGTCACCGAACGGCCGCGCGGAGCCGGAGCTGAGCCTCCAATTCTTCCTCATTTCCGGCAAGTGCATGCTCCTTGTTCTCTAGCTTAATCGATGCTCACTGGATGTCTGGATCCCATTCTTTAGAGCAAGCAATGTCTCGATTGCAGGGGAATTGCTCACCGCGATGACGAAAACTCCCGTCGCGCGGGGATGGCCGGCCGCGGAGGAGGTCTTCCCATGGAGAGAGAGAGGGGAAGAAGAGAGAGGGGATTAAGGAAGAAGAAGGCCGTGGGAGGTAGGAATGCAGTGAAATGGGGGACGGTGGGTGGTCCTCCCAGCGGCAGAGGCGAGGAGCAACCGAGGCCCATGTCCGACGCGGCGCTCTGCAGACGGAGGTTCTCTAGCTGCTGCACCACCACGCGGCCGCCGGCGCACTTCCTCACCCGGTCCCACCGGTCCGCGTCGCCATCGCAGGGTCGTGCAGCGCCGCGCGGAACGCGTGCAGCGCGTCGGCCTCCAGCCGAGCCTGCGCCGCCGTGGCGGCCCGGACAAGCACCACCCGGTCAGGAGCACCCGCTCGCCACACCATCCTTGCCTCTAGCCGCCACCGCAATCAGGCCATGAGCCACGCGCCCGAATTGGACCGCCAGACCGAAGCGGCCGCGAACGCGCAGGGCCGGGCTGGGAGGAGGGCGGGTGGTGGATGCACGCACTAGGCAAAGGAGATGGGCGGCGGACATGGCGGCCATGAATGGAGAGACAGAGAGGGAGAGATGAGATAGAGGATGGGAGAAAGAAGATGAGGGCATTTTGGTCTAAATTTTTTTTAGAAATATACCGAAGGGGTAAGCAGTGGCAAGTTTTGAGGAGTTATGAAATTGTAATGGCATGGTTCCGATATAATCAATTGTAATGGTAGATTAGTAAACTCGGACAATTATAATGGCATAGATCTAATTAATCCTTTTTATTTAAACCTTTAAACTTGAGATAGATGGCTGTTTAGAGGAACTCGAGTGGTGACGTTGCACCGACTGATTCAAACAGGACCTTAGTTATTTGCTGCAATAGAATCTTAGTGCACGCACGTCATCAACCATTCTCTTTATCCTATCTTACCAACCGATAAGCCGGGGTCGTCGTTTCCTCCCCAAGGAGATTGATGTTTGATGTATCTGTTCCCCTTGTCTGAAGACCGGCTGGATTAAAGATGGCAGAAAATGATACCCGTACCCGCTATCCGCGGATACTCGCATACCCGCGGGTACGCCCGCATACCCGCAAGTTTTAGAAAATCAAACACACAAGTATATTTTAATAACATGTAAATATTAATATGCACCTCTATATCTTAATATTAATAAATTATAACCTAATAATCAACACGTCAACACTATTTATTTGAGGAAACAAATAAATTTTAGCAAATAATGAACTAGTCTCATACATAATACATCACAAAAGTCATTATTTACGGATTTGCGGGTTTGCGGGTTTGCGGGTTCGGGTATCAATTTTTCAAACCCGTTTGAAGATATCCGTTGGGTTTAGAGTTGTACCCGCGCCCGTACCCGCGGGCACAAACTCAAACCCGTATCCGCACCCGTCGGATTTGGTATCCGCGAGTACGCGAATATTTCGTACCCGTTGCCATCCGTAGGCTGGATGGTTGTCATCCATGGAGCCTCGTGGGTGAATGTTTTCCGGCGGTGCCGGCCTGGGCAGGTACCTTTCCTGCCGTGATGGTTTCTTGAGATCTGTGTTTCTGCCAGGCGCGGTGCCTCCACGTTCATTTTATGCCTAGCGTGTGAGGCACAAATTCCCCTACCTGCTCGGGCCCCAACTGTCAGGTCTTTCCCCTTCCTCGATTCGCCCCGCCTGGCTCGGCTTCCTCAATTCCCTTTGTTTGCTGCCCCGAGCGCTGCCTCCTCGCAGCCAGGTCCGCGTGCCGCCGGCCTGCAGACGCGCCTGCGCCTGCACAAGTAAGCCGCCGCCGGGAGGTCGGGTCCCCACATCGGCGCCTTCCCCTCGCAGCGGCGTAGCAGCGAGCTCGTAGTGGCAGGACGCGGCGGGCTGGGCGAGGAGGCCACACCCACACTGCCGCCGGCGAGCTGCGGCGAGAGCAGGAGGCCACGCCTGGAGTGGGAGTGGGAGCTGTGCCAACGCCTGGAGTGTGGGAGTGGGAGCGGGAGCGGGAGACCACGCCTGGAGTGGGAGTGGGAGTGGGAGGGCAGAGGGACAAGGTTGGAGCGGGAGCGGGAGCGGAGCAGGGTCTCGAATAGCTGCCCATAAGCTGAGAACCAAAATGTAGTAACAATACAATCATTAAAGCACATCAGATATTGGATTGGGAGTTGGTATGCTCAACATGACAGAGCTAGAGCATGGAAACCATAAATCACCACCAGTACATGGAACAAAATTGTCGTGATGCTCTTAGGTTCGGTAACCAAATCATTTAACCAAGCTGGTCTGAAACAGCTAGGAACAATGCAATGGTTCAAGCACAGTTGGTGACACTTAGACAGTGTTCAATATAACAGACCAATTGAAACCTAACTTGAATGGTGAACAAAATAACAGACCTAAACAATGTCACTTGCTTCCCACCAAAAACAAAGCAAAACAAATAGACACTATGAATGGTCTGCTGTGACACAGGCATTATCTCAAATGTCCAGGAGGTCAATCAGCAAGTTTGGTATGTCTCCATAATTGCCTGCCATGCTGAGAAGTTGATACAGTAGCTCTGCATGATTTTCTCCATTTCAGCCTGTGTAAGCAAGATTAAATGGTGAGAATACATCCGAATCTGAAAGGAATGCAACAATTATTGTTGTTTAATTTGATGGTTACCATCTTAAATTGCTATAGAAGTTGATTGCCATCAAATGCACGAGCATAGTGTGTGGCAAATAAACTTGAGTTGTTCCTGAATTAAGTTTCACAAGGTAATAGGATTCAGTGGGTTAATAATTAACTAGAAAAAGCTCCATGTTGTTATGGACCATTTTAACAGAAAAAGCTCCATGTTGTTATGGACCACTTTAACATGTTGTTATGGACCACTTTAACAGAACAAGCTCCATGTTGTTATGGACCACTTTAACAGTAGAGTTAATGGTAGAAACCTAAATCGTCTGGATGTAGATTGAAATTGGGGTGGCTATGGACCACTTTAACAGAGGATTCTTCAAATATTTCGAGATCAGGCTCCATGTTGTTATGACTTAAATCACTATCATTGTGTTGTTCATGACTGAAACCATCTGTGTCCTTAGATCCAATAATGTTGGTATCAAAAGTAATTTTAAAAAAACTCCACATAGGCAATTACCTCCTGCAGGTGGAGGACAATTCCACTCTGCATTCTCAGCATAGTTGGTCATGACAGCAAACCAAATAATGATATTAATTAACCTAACAAAATTGTAGCAGCATTACATTACTTCTGTGCCCGAAATACATTTGAATGTCCTAACAGTACATTCAAGCAATCTTGACAGCATATTTGCAACTTTGTTTACATGCTCTAGCTCTGTCATGTTGGTTGTACCAACTCACTTAGATACATACGAGCTGCTCATGGCAGCAAACCAGATAAAACCAACCTCCCAAGAATATATGTTACAAAACTCTTGTGCTTCACCCACGCAATCAAATGTCAATCTAGGTGAGGGCTCAAATATATATCTTCCCTTTCTATTCGATGCATCGCGTAGCGTCCTCTCAATTGCACCCAGTAAGCTTTGGGTGCTCCCTTCGGGTGCATCTTTAGGCAGCCTCTTACTGAAAATGACAGAAATTAGATATAGGTACAACTCAATATATTCCAGACTGGAATGTGTTGCGAAATTAGAGAACCTCTTAATGAAAAAGAAAGAGAACCAGATATAGATACTGGCTATATGTAATGGCCAGATGCATATTTTATTCATGTGCATTCTTTGCTATCTTGTTATGTCAGGTGGATTACTCATCATTCAACAGTGGTTTCCTCTTGGTTTATTCTGCGACCAAGCAACAAGTACCTAATCTGTTTTCTATCTATTTCCCTTTCACTGCGCTATTAATAAACATGACATCACAAATTCATGAAAAAAAAGATTAAGATATCTTCATTTCCGTTGAGTAGTTAAGTAAAAAAGGGTCAATACATGCATACCCCTTAGGCCATGGCTGACAATCAATTCCTGAACTGATTATTGTCTAGGTGCCAGAATCATTCCCTTCATGTTCAATTTGTAAGTCACACGGCTCAGATTCACCATGGTTACCATCTCCCGCGCTTATGAACGAATAAGTCCACGTTTTCATCTCTAAGTGTTCGGTGTACTTGAACTACACTGCAAACTGACAGAGGTTACATAAATGGTAGATAGCTATAAAGTTGGTTCTTTTGATGGTAAATATGTATATGTGAATCTTTTAATGGTATAGCTCCTAGAGATCTGAAGATGATGGTCTTTGTGCCTTGATATCTAGCCAGCAGACCATAGTCGATGTGTACTTGGTTGTTTTGTTTATGTTGAAAACATCTGTCATTGTTTAGGTCTGTTATTTTCAGAAGAATTCCACCTAGGTTTGGGTTATTGTGCCCCACCGAACACTGTATAAGTGTCATTAACTAGGCAACGTATGCTATGCAAACCACCTTCGTATGCAAACTATGGAAACTCCGATCTGGGCCATTGGATCAACATCCAAGGGGAGGGGCGCAGGGGCGTGGGAGGGGGATTTGCAAAAGTGTGATTACCCAATCCAAGGGCGGGTCCAGATTGTAAAATTATCTCATCCCCCATGCCTCTTGGATGTTGATCCGATGGCCCAGATTGGAGTTTCCATAGTTCGCATACGAAGGTAGTTTGCATAGCATACGTTGTCCATTAACTATGGGTGTAGCATTGAACTTTTACTAGCTTTCCTTTATGAACAACTGTCCAACCATTTGAGACCAACTTACTTAAAACCCTCAGTTAGCATTGTTAATAATGTTGTCACATGGCAGAGTCATGAACAAAACTCAGTCATGTTGGTGTTACCAACTTCAAAATACATGTATCAGCAGCTCATGGTACCATATCCAGAAAGAATAATCAGAAAAAGTTCATCGAGTAGTAAGGTGTAAGAGGCAAAACTCTAAGTTTGCTAGCAGATCCAATTATATTTCAATAAATTGTGACATACCAACAGTAAATTGTTCAATCAGTTTGTAACTGAATTAACAACCAAGTTGTTCACTTTTCAACTCTATTCCCCACCTTTATTTGGATCTTGATAGTACTCCCTCCGTGCTGGTAAAAGAAGTCGTTTAGGACAACGACACGGTCTCCAAAACATAACTTTGAGCTCTTGTTATTATAAAAATATTTATAGAAAAGTGAGATATGTATACTTTTATGAAATTATTTTTGCAAGATAAATCTATTAATATAATTTTCACATTTGCAAACTCAATAATTTAAAAGTTATTGATGATTTATATTCCCAATATTTGACCCAAAACATGTCCAAAACAACTTCTTTTACTAATACGGAGGGAGTATGTCTATATGCAGCCAAGAAATGTTCAATCAGTTTGAAACTGAATTAACAACCGAGTTTATGTGGTGCGCACCAATTTTAGTCACATGCACCCATCTTTCCTGTTCTCTGTCATCTTTTTTGTAACCTGACCTGAATTCCAAGTCCAACATCAACCGGAATCACCAGAATACACCTTGCAACGTTCTATCTCAGAAAAATTCAACATTCGAAACTTTTTTTGGTAACTGAATTTCATATTTCTTAACTCCCTAAGCTAACGTATTCTGCATATATTGTTTCCCTATTATTTTTTAGCACGTGTCTGATTTCCTTCCAGCATGCCTTGGTATTTGTCCTGATAGAAACTCAAACAACATGGTACCTGAACCCTCTCTGGGTTGTGGAACCAGTAACCAAAGATGATGCAGCAGGTACCTTTTTTTAACGTTGACTCCTTATGATGTGTTTATTCTATTTCTTTTAATGGACACCTAAGCTTTTAAGAACATTATAGCCTTGCTCCTTCAGCAAGTGTATTCATTTGTTTTGTTTACCAAAAAGAGGTGCTAGATGGTCAGGAAACACCGTTGCTGGTAGAGAATGCAGAGTGGAGCATGCAGTGCTGAAAATGGTTATCTTTTTCATTCAGGAGGTGCTTACCAAAATGAGGAAGAAGCAGCTTCCACAAGTGAGTTATGCTCCACAGGGCAACTTGTAACACCCTAGTGTTTAACTGGGCCGGATCTTCCGAGTGAGAGCCGGATCATCCGGACCTCCCCAGCCTTATCTACTCCCTGGGCTCTTCTCTCTCTCACTCTCTCATTTTCTTTCTCCTCTAGACCGAGCCGAGCGGAGCTCGCTCACGCCGGCGCCCCGGCCATCTCCGGCCGCCGTTCGTCGATTCCTTCCGCAAGGACCTCCACAACCTCGTCCCGCGCCTCCTCCACACCTCCCCATGCCTTGCTCGAGCTCTTGCCCGCCGGAATCGGCCCTCCATCGCCGGCCGCCATGGGAGTATCGCCCGAGCTCCGCCCCTTTGCGTCGATCCGCTCCTTAGGCCCTCCTCCATTCAAATCGATCGCACAAAGAGATTTGTGGTGAGCTCCTCCATCTTTCCCAACCCCCAGCCAAGCTTCTCCCCGGCCAAATCGACACTCTTCCGGCCGGCCACCATTAGAGCCGCTCGAAGCTCGGAGTTGCCGTCGATCTGCTTCTTCCGGCTCTTTTCCTCGCCGCCGACTGCACAAATCGATTCCCCGGTGAGCCCTCAACCTTCCCCGCCCTTTTCCCCATAGTCCCCTCACCGGAGCGCCGTCACACGCCGCCCCCCCCCCAGGTTCGGATTATCCGGTCTAGTACCGGATCATCCGACCCAACCCTCTTTTTGTGCACGAAATTCACTCCAGAAATTCCCAGGTTCGGATCATCCGGCTTAGGGTCAGATCATCCGGCACCTTCCAGAGGCAAAAAGTACTGTTTGGCAGGATCATCCGACCTATGGGCGGATCATCCAACCATGGGGACTTAACGGCAATCCGAAGCCAAAATTTTCTGGTGGTGGTCGGATCATCCGGCGTTGGGTCAGATCATCCGATCAGCACAGACCTTCAGTGGTTGTAAAATACGTAAAAAATTGTAGAAAAATGGGAAAAATACAAAACCAGTTTTGTTAGCTTCGTATTTTTATTATCTACATGGTAGAAACATGAAATGTGTTATTTGACAACTTTTTATGTGCAGTTTTATTTATACTAGATAAATACTTTTCTAGATTGTTAAATGCATAAATAGAGTTAGGAATGTGCTAAAATATAAAGTCAGTTGGGTTAACTTTGTTAGACTCGTATAAGGTTTAATTATCCTTCGCTTATATAGTTGTTTAGGTTTAGGTAATGGTGACATTGTGCTTGTATTGTTGCACTTTTTGTTGCATCGTCCATGCATTTATACATATGCATTGTTGCACCTCATTTAGGTAGCTATATATACAATGCGCGGACGTGAAGCACGCGGTGATGGAGCCGAACTACAAGATGGTGTTCGGTGGATATCTCAAGAAAATGGAAGGACCCACTGAGGCAACCGAAGACCCGACCCAAGGGCGGAAGGGTCCAAGGCCTTAATAGTATTAACACTAACTTAGTGTTACCCCCAGGCAAGCTCCGGTGCATGTCCTACTATTTTAAATTATGACTCACTGTATATATGTTTATGTATTACTTGTGCATTACGTTTTAGAAATTATTTGGAACCCTAGTTGCATGATCCCTAAGTTTCCTTGAGTTTATACTAGTATGTATAGGATGATAGCGATGTCATGCTTAATATGTCTCGGTAGAAGACGGGTGATTTCGTGTCACTCGCGAGACATAGGATATTATAGAAGTCGAGTAATTGTCGGTTACTCGCGAGATGTATAATTATCTTTATACTTCAGTATTTGAGATATGGAATGAAATGTGGAAATGATGGAAACTTGAGACCGGACTGGGAATAATGATGATTTGTAGGTATGGCAGCAGGACATGGTTCCTGGTTGTCTTAGCCCCGTCTGTGTCGATTAAGGACCGGTCGTTGTCGGCAGTGCTGATCGGGGATTGAACTGTACTAACCGCATGCCGGGAGTAGGAGGTAGTCGAAACCGGTAAGCCTAGTACTGCTTTGCTTTGAAAGTATAGGAACCCGCACCCAACTCCTAGGTAGTCGAGTGGCCGCAGGGAAATGGGTTGTACGTATTTACTTTTGGTGGTCTCTCGTAGGGCTCGGCTGACTATATGTCGTTGGGCTGGTTTCTGTAGTTCGAGGCGGGGAGGGGAATGGTTGGTGTGTGTGGTCCGATGGGGCTTATGCGTGCCGTGTTGGTTAGGTCCACCTTGTAAGGTTAAATCGGATCGATTCGCCGTGTCTCGCGGATACGAGGGCCTTGATCTCTTTGTCGCCTCGTAGAAAATGAGTTAGAATAATTGTGATCTATGATGGATACTACTTTGAATTAATATTGAATGCTTCACCATGATTGCTTTAGATGTGCAAACATTAGTTGATAGTCTATCTATATAAAATATGCGGCTAAAATATTAAAAGTAAGGACCCACATATAGAGGCATTTCTGCAAAACAAACCACTAGCCAAAAAACCGTGCATGTCTAGATAATGGGCTAAGTATACCCTTAGTCGGGTAAGTCTTGCTTAGTATTAGTATACTCAGGGTTTGTTGTTTACCCTGTTTCAGATATAGAAGCTAACCAGGATTCGCATCAGTGGGTTCGATGTGACGTCCTCATGTTTTCATAGTTATCGTTTTGTTTTATTGGTTTTCAAACAAACTCCCTTCTTTCAGATTATATTCGCTTCCACTGCTATCATTTATTGTAAGTAAATTCTAAATTCCACCAACTTGAAAATTTTGCATGTCTAGATATGTAGGCTAAGTATACCTAATAGTCGGGTAAGTCTTGCTGAGTATTAGTTGCTCAGGGTTTGTTGTTTACCCTGTTTCAGGTATAGAAGCTAACTGGGATTCACATCGGTGGGCTTGATGTGATGTCCTCCCGTCTCCGTAGTTCTCAATCTATTTTGTTGTTTTATGAGTCTCATATTAAAAGTGTTCCCCAGATTAGATTATTTTCCGCTGTTATCCCTTCTTACGTAATTTGTAAATTGGAAACTGTTTTTGTAAATTTTTATATTGAAAGTGATTTTGTAATTGTCTTAATGTTAGTTACTATTTTTGTAAAATTCTATCATGTTGGTACCGTCTGCGCTCGCCGTCATGCGAGACTACTGGTGTGTTTCGATCGCTCTGTGGGTTGGACACAGACTGTCAGATTACACTTAATTAAGCTAATGCGCTTGATGTGTTCAAATGATGACGGTTACGCTTAATTAAGCCGTTTAACTTGGCGGTTCTGTCACACAACTTGCTACATCCAGATGAACTCCTGAATCATTGGAGCTTTGATCTTCTCCAACACGGCTAGTAAGATTTTTTCCTTTCAAGTCATCACCCGCATAGTGAAGCACCCCTTTGCTGGCTGTCATTACCATATCCTGGAATGTCATTGCAGCACCTAACATCCAAAATGCATACATGAAAACACTGCTCAGAATAGCACAGTGGGGAAACTGAGTTGCTAATAAAGGAGTTCAAGAAATCAACTTGGAATAGAGCACATACCATTTTGATTAGCATGAATGAGTAGCAGTTAAGAACGGCCGCCTGTTGAATCCAAAGTAATACCATTGCTGTTTCTGGAAGTTCAAGCAAAGATTGAGTTTGGGTCACCGGGAAGACAACCAAAACAAAACTGGCTGGCGGACTAGAAAACAGATCGAGGCTACTACCTGTACCGTCGACTGAAATTAGATCATCGGGGGGCTCTACACCATTGCTCTCCTCCTCTCTTGAAGCTTACTGCTCCTCTCTTGCAGACATAGGTGTTGGTCACAGGTTCCGGGAAAACCGGATCTAGGAAGAGGAAGCCGACTCCATGGTTGAGCTCGTGGGGAAGAAAGCGTTCTGACCCAACAGATGCGGTACTACCTCGAACCCAGACACAGAAGTGGGTCCCACCAACTTTGCCTCGCTCTGTGCCTAGCGTCTCTCCTCGACACTTTGCCTGCCGAGGCATTGCGAGGCAGGAACAGGTTGGAAGCCTGTTGCTGGTGGGACCAGCTTCGGTCGAAAAATCAAGGTGCACCAATTTTGAAGCAGGATCAACGGTGGACGGCGCACCAATTTTGAAGCAGGATCAACGGTGGAGAGCTTGCCTGCACGAGCCGGCACGGTCGGAAAAACCACACTCTGAGTCTGGTGAGAGCTACCCCTACGCACAAGGCACGCAAAGACAGCTAAGGATGGCAACGGGTCGGGTTCGGATCGGGTGGAGTCTCCGTGCACCCAAAACCGAAACCCGAAATCGAAACCCGAACCCGAACCCGAAACCGATTCGGGTGGAAATCTATCACCAAAACCAAACCCGCGGATACCCGAAACCCGAATGGATACCCGAAACCCGAATGGATACCCAAAACCCGCAGATAAATATACACATATTCACATGAATAAACAAGATGCAACAAATAATAAATATTTTCATGACTCAACTTTCAATAAATTTAATAGTCTAAGTAAACAAATTATCATTAACATATTATAAAACATGAGTTTTAATTCCAAATAATTTATTTCGGATATCCATTGGATATCCACGGGTGGAAACCAAAACCCGAAACCGAACCCGAAACCGAACCCGAACCCGAACCTGAAAACCGTGGGCGAAAAACCAACACCAAACCCGAAACCCGAAAACCCGAAACCCGCGGATACCCGCACCGAACCCGATCCGCTGCCATCTCTAAAGACAGCCCATGCCGCAGAAGATCTGGTACGGTGGTTACCAGGGCCACACACTTTTGTGAACGAAAGCTGCATTATTATTAGTTGGCAGGCTCATTCATTTGATTCCTACGAACCGAAGGAATCCAATTTAGGTCCTTTTAGTTCGCGAAATTTTTTGAATTTAGATACTATTATTTGGTAATTAATATCCAATCATAAATTAATTAGGATTAAAAGATTCATCTCGTCATTTATAGTTGAACTGTGTAATTAGTTGTTTTTTCAACTGTATTTAATGCTCCATGTATGTATCCGAAGATTCGATGTGATGGGTATTGTAGAAAAAATTTTAGAAACTAAACAGAGCCTTAATTTAGTTTAATTTATGTCGAGCAAAATCTGCACACTAATTAAGCAGGCACCTGCATACTCTAAGCTAAAAAGCAGGCACCTAACGTGCAATCATGACGTCCCGAATGTCTGCGAGACTGCGAGTATTTGTAATCAGTTGCAACCACTCTCACAGGCTCTACTACATCCTCTCCACTGCTGCACAACATCCAGATAATAAATAGCCTGATAGATCGAGCTTGCACTGGGCGCTTGGCAATGGCCGCCAATGGAGGAGGTGGTGACCTGAAGCTGCTGGGCGTGTGGGACAGCCCCTACGTGAACCGGGTGCAGATCGTGCTCAACCTCAAGGGCCTCAGCTACGAGTACGTCGAGGAGGACCTCCTCCACAAGAGCGCGCTCCTCCTCGAGTCCAACCCCGTGCACGGGAAAGTCCCGTGCTTATCCACGGCGGCAGGCCGATCGCCGAGTCGCAGGTCATCGTCCAGTACCTCGACGAGGCCTTCGCCGGCGCCGGCGGCCCGTCCGTCCTCCCCGCCGACCCGTACCAGCGCGCCACCGCCCGCTTCTGGGCCGCCTTCGTCGACGATAAGGTACGCGCCACGCAAATCAACCCCGCAAGGCCGCAAGCACGCCGTGTGCGTGCAGGTGGAGCTCATCACCAGAGCTTGTGCGCGCAGGTGGGTTCGCCGTGGCACCCACCTGCCGGCAGCATGATTAATAAACGGAGCCCAGGTATAATGTCTGCTGGGCCTAAACCTGGATTTCGAAGACTCTTTGTTCATTGGATTTTGAGTTCTCAAGTCATCTTGTTGAAAATGTGTATCATTACTTGTTTCTATTGCAACGACAACACCAATGCGCACGTCTTACTTGATTCTATTACAAAGATTGCGCCAGTGCGCACATGCTTAACCCGTTCGGGTCGTTTTCATTAAGTTGGAGCTGTCAATATATAGTTTTTATCGAACACTTGCAGAGTATAATTCTAACATCTTTTTGAGGATTTCACCAAAACAATCACTGCTTAGAGCTCAAACATTTTCATTCTGAGTTTTTTTTAAAAAATCACTTCCCTGCCCCCCCCCCCACCCTAGATAGGAAAAGAGTATAGCCCAGCTCAATCAAAGGTTTATTATTACATAGTTCAAATGTTCCAAGGTCCAATAAGTACATAAATACATAATCAGTTACACATCAAGATACAGATCATCAAAAGAGGCTTTTAGTTCCTTATCCTCCACAGAATGTTGTGCTCTTGCATCACCAGCTTCCCAATTCTTGATGCAGGAGAGCATCTCCACCATTTTTGGAGCCAATCGGTAGCGGCGCTCTTTGATGATCCTGCCAGTAAGACTAAATGCACATTCTGAAGATATAGTCGACATATGCACTGACAAAACATCTTTTGCTAAGATTGAAAGAACTGGATAGGTGTGTTTATGCTCATGCCACCAATCCAAGATGTTGAAATCATCATCAAACTGGTTGACAGTGTCACTGTCCAAGTAGGAAGATAGTTCAGAAGCAATACCAAGAGAAGCACCACTTGCTGCTGCTTGCAACAATGCATTGGTAGAAGTTCTTCTAGATAGAGAGGATGGAGTGGGGGAAGAGTTACCAAAACTGGATGAACTAGCTCCAGCAGAACCAACACCATCACCAAAAATCTTACCCCGGGCAGTTTTTTCTTACCAGAACTCAATGGTTGTGAAAGTCTTTGCAATCTCACTGCACCAAACTTGTCATCATATTTGTTAAACATGGTAGAAAGTTCAGCTCCTACCTCAGTTAAATAAGGAGAGCAATCAGTACCAGTGAGGTTAGATAGTAGAACTAGAACTTTATTAAAACCCCTTACCTTAGCTCTAGGATCCATAATGAATGCAATTGAGTAAAGCATAGGTATGTCCCTCCAATACTTAAAAATTTATCTTTCATAGGAACAATCACTGATCTAAGCATTGCATCATTTTCATTTTTGTTTAGGTGTGCAGTAATTTCAATTATGTGATGCAATATTAATGAAGATGTAGGATCATATACAGCAGACAATGCACAAGTTGAATCATAGAAAAGCTCAAGAAATGTCAAGATGTGTTCAACAATATACCAGTGTGACTCTGACAATAGCATAGGCTCACTTGGTGCCCTATGGTAGTGTGTCTGGATAAACACACTAAAGCTTTGCTTACGAGGGATAAGATGGCTAAGCATGAGGTAGGTAGAGTTCCACCGCACATCCATGTCTAAACCAAATTTTCTTGGACGCTCAATGCAATATGTTTTGTAAGCTGTAATGCGCTGGTTAGAAGAATTCAACAAAGAGATTGCTGTTCTAAATGATTCTAGGTAAGCAAATATCCTCTTCAAGCCAGACTTCACAATAAGATTAATTATATGGCAAGCACATCTCTGATGCAAGAACAGAGTACCAATATAACGAGAAATTTTAGGAGATAAAATGTTCATAGCAGTAGTATTAGTAGATGCATTATCCAAAGTAACAGATACTACTTTTTCAGTTAAACCAAATTCATCCAACACAGCAAGCACACGCTCAGTAATGTTTTCACCACTCTGGGAAACATCAATGAGCCTCAGCCCTAAGATCTGCTTCTCTAATTGCCCGTCACTACTAACAAAATGAGCAACCACACTAAGATAATCTTCCTTAGCATTACCTAACCAAATGTCAGATGTGAAAGCAACAGATGAAGCTGTAGCTAAAATCTCCATAATTTTACTATGCTGATCAGCATAATACTTGACAAGATCTCTAGTGGTGGTTTGCCGTGAGACAGTAGCAAACCGAGGGTTAGTGGTAACTTTAATGTACTCTTCAAATGCTTCACAATCACCAAAACCCAGAGGAAGATCAAGTCTAGCAATCAAACGGCAAAGCTGAGTATGTGCAACCTCGAGACTGTACTCCCAGTGACCTACACTACCATCTGAGTTGAACTGAAGCAAGGACTGCGATGAACGAGACTTTTGCTTCCTAACAGAGCATGGTTTAATATGATGCTTCAGAGTTCTAGTGCCAAAAGTAGACAGAGCAACGTAGACCTTACCACAATGAAGACACTTAGCTTGGAATCGGATTCTCTTACCATCCACCACCTTGTAGATCTTCTCATACTCATCCCAGACATCAGAGGTGCATGGCCGGTTCCTCTTGTTTCCAGTGGCAGTGCTCTCGGTTTCATGCTCAGCACTAGCATTGGCACTGGCAGCAGCACCATCACCGTCACCATCACCATCACCAGCAAGGTCGATAGGCGCAGTGGCACTATGGCCAAAGAGCTCCTCCTGCCCCGTGAGGAGGTCTTATTCATCATCTCCAACCCCCCCCCCCCATCAACCGAATCTCATTGTTGATGGTCATGGAGTGGCTGTCATCCGCCATCACCAACGTCTTGTTCCTCAACGGCATTGAGGAAAGAAATCAACAAAGAAAATGCGAGCAATCAGAAAGAAATCAACAAGAAAAGAAATAAAGAAGAAGAAAGAGGAGGAGGGTGAACAAACCTGCATGTCCGGAGCACCAGAGTCGCTAATGAGGTCGAAGAAGTGCAAGTCCGGAGCACTAGATTTGCCGGTGAGCTCTGGTTCCTCAACGTACTAGGGTTAGGGTTAGAGTTTCGGGATGGAGGGACTAGCAGAAGATGGACAGGACATAGGAGCACAAGACTAGAAGAGGAAGAGTCGTGCCGTGCCGGGGAGGACAGCGGCGGCGAAGGACGGCTGGCCGGACAGGGAGAAGATGAGGTGCTCTAGATCTGGAAGAAGAGAGTGGACGAGGAGGAGAAAAGGTGTGCGAGAGGGGACGAAACAAGATGGCCGTGGCTGTAGGCCATCAGTGGCGATGGCCGGTGGCAGCGGAGGAGGCGGTGGCGGAGAGGAGGAGGCGAGGCGAGGCAAAAGAGGTGGAAGGCGAGGAGGAGGAGGAGGCGGATGACTCGAGAGGAGGTCGGAGGCGCAGGGTCAGGAGCGGGGGCTAGGGTTTGCCCCAGATAAGCGGCGTGGACGGGTAATATACCCCCGGGGCTCGGGGAGCCCAACGGCTAGTGGGCCGCGGGCCGCCGCTGCAACAATTAGTGTGCCCAAATTAGTAGGGTTGGATAGGGTCAAACCCATTAGTCGTGTTGAGTTAGGGTCAGCACTATGGGTTGAAGTTCAGGCCCAGGCACGACCCTATGCATCATGTCGGGTCGACGCTGATCTTATTGGTCGTGGGCTAGGCTGGGTTAGGGTAGCATTTTTTCGTATTGTGCCTAGTACTGCCCATTTAACCCAGCCCATCTGCCCATATCTAACGAAGAGCGTCTTGCGTGTGTTCGTCCGTGCCTGACTGGCTGCAGCTACTTTGCATAGGGTCAAACTCATTAGTCGTGTCGAGTCAGGGTCAGCACTATGGGTCAGAGTTCAGGCTCAGGTACGATCCTATGCATCGTGTCGAGTCGACACTGATCTTATTGGTCGTGGGCTGGACTGGGTTAGGATAGCATTAATTTTTTTGTATTGTGCCTAGTACTGCCCATTTAACCCAGCGCATCTGGCCATATGTAACGAAGAGCGTCTTGCGTGTGTTCGTCTGTGCCTGACTGGCTGCAGCTACTTTTCTCAGGACGAAAAGGTGCGGCTGCTATCTAATAGACCGACGACCATGCTGACAGCACCGATCAACACACCTCTATCACCTGAACAAAAAGGCATGCACCGGGAACGTTCCCGTCAAGATGGCCAGTCGGGACACGGATATACTCCGTAGCTAGTATTCCAATCATTCACAAATTAGTGGCTCATTGGGAACTTGGGATCCGCATCCATCACAAATTATTGAAGGCCCCATCTCACATTCACAGCTACATAAACAGAACCCACAACCCGAACCCCCAAACAGCTACACTACACACCGCTACGCTTTTCTGCAAACATCTTGCGTCTTGTCTGCTGCAGCTGCACGGCCCCAAAGTCCCAAGTCCAGACGCAAGAGCTGCAAAATTCATGGCGGGAGACGGCGAGCTCAAGCTGCTGGGGCTGTGGACGAGCCCGTTCGTCATCAGGGCGCGCCTCGCGCTCAACCTCAAGGGCCTGCGCTACGAGTACGTCGAGGAGGACGTCAGGAACAATAGCCAGCTCCTCCTCGCCTCCAACCCCGTGCACAAGAAGGTGTCCGTGCTCATCCACGGCGGCAAGCCGGTCGCCGAGTCGCAGGTCATCGTGCACTATGTCGACGAGGCCTTCCCCAGCAGCCCTTAGCTCCTCCCCGCCGACCCCTACGACCGTGCCACCGCCCGCTTCTGGGCCATGTACGTCGACGACAAGGTACTACCTTGCCTCGCCCAATGCGAATGCATCGCGCGATGCTGTTCGCCGGCGAGATGGACGAGAAGATGCACGCGCGACGCAGGCCATCGCGGCGCTCGAGACGCTGGAGGACGCGTTCCGAGACTGCTCCAGGGGGAAGCGCTACTTCGGCGGCGACAGCGCCGGTTACATTTTTTAGATAATGGAATTTTTCGGCCTCTACGGTTTAATGTACACAGCCTTTAATTATTATAATTTTTCCAGCTTCAAAAGCTGGAATAGCAGGAGAACCAAAAAAATTAAGCCTAACAGAGTCTATTATTATGCTTCCATTCATGACTCGCAAACATTTCTAAGGCTATTATCTCCAAAGAAGTGCTGATCTTCATGAACAGATCTTTTGTCGTCTCCTTATGCTGCAACAATGACCAAAATCGTAGCCAGTAGATCCCCCTGAAAATAACATACATAAAGAATGAATGTTTAACGTTATCAAAGATAATATTATTTCGACAATGCCATATTGCCCAACATAGAGCCGTTGTCCCTGTTAGAATAGTAAAGGCCTCTTGTGCATTAAAATTTTGAAGCCAATTCCCAAGCATGTGGGTTACCGATCTAGGTGGCGTTAAACCAGTAGCAACTTGGACAGTCCTCCAGATTACCTTGGCATGTTGGCAATCGAAAAAGAGGTGTTTGATTGTGTTGTTACAATTGCAATAGCTACACTTTTGACTGCCTTCCAGTTTTTTCTTCGAAGATTATCCTTGGCTAAAAGAACCCCTTTTGCAGATACCAAAGGAAGATCTTAATTTTTAGTGGAACTTTAAGTTTCCAAATAAATTTATGTCAGAAAGAAAAGTTATGGTTAGCTAGATGAAGGTACATCGAGCGAACCGTAAATTGTCCGCTCTTGTTTAAGTGCCAGCTAAAAGTATCCCTTCCTTGAGTCAAATTAAAGTTGGAGACTTGTGCTACTAGTCTTATCCATTCATCCAATTTTTCATCTACCAATGCTTTTCTAAAAGAAATGTTCAACGATGCTGAATTCATGACTTTTGACACTGTATCATGCGGATGGTGAGCGATGTTGTATATAGTGGGATAGATATCTTTGAATGGCTAGTTTGATGCCCATGTATCCTCCCAAAACCGCGTTTGTGTTCCATCCTTTATTTGAAAAGAACCATTAGCTAGGACCTCGTTTTTTATTTTCATGAGCCCTCTCCAAAAATGAGAGTCGCCCTGTTTGGGCTCAACCCGCGATAGAGATTTGGAGCTTAGGTATTTATTCCTAACCAATGTTTGCCACATCCCTTCACCATTAAGCAAATTTATTATCCATTTGCTTAATAAGGCTTTGTTCTGAAGATCAATATCTATAATGCCAAGACCTCCTTGATCCTTAAGGCGGCAAATGATGCCCCATTTTGCTAGGCGGTATTTCTTTTTATCTTTATAACCTTGCCAAAAGAATCTTGATCGATATTAATTAAGTTTCTTCAGTACCTCCTTTGGTATCTCAAAAAAGGACATCATAAACATGGGTAAACTGCTAAGCACCGAGTTTATAAGGATTAATCTACCTCCATACGACTAGTGCTTAGCCTTCCAACATGAGAGCTTCTTCTCGAAACACTCTTCGATCCTCCTCCAATCAATATTTTGGAGTTTTCTATGATGCATTGGGATCCCTAAATATCTAAAAGAGTATTTCCCCTGTGTTGCAACCAAAGAGCTCGATATATTCATCCTCGAATTCTTTCGCTTTACCATAGCAAAAGATTTCACTTTTGTGAAAATTTATTTTCAGACCAGATAATTGCTCAAAAATAGTACAATAATAATTTCATGTTTTTGGCTTGGTCCAAATCATGATACATGAAGAGGATGGTGTCATCTGCATATTGCAATATGGACAATCCATCCTCTAGCAGATGTGGGATGACCCCTCTTATCTGACCATCATCATTTGTCCTTTTAATTAGAATGGCAAGCAAATCCGCGATGATGTTGAATAAGATTGGTGACATTGGGTCACCTTGACGTAAACCCTTTTTGGTTTGGAAGTAGTGACCAATGTCGTCATTGACTTTGATCCCAACACTACCTCCAGAAACAAAACTTTCAATCCACCTGCACTATTTTGGTGAGAAACATTTCATTCTTAAGGTTTGTTGTAGAAAAGACCACTTGACTTTATCATAAGCCTTTTCAAAATCTATTTTGAAGACGACCCCGTCAAGTTTTTTCGTGTGTAATTCATGTATGGTCTCATGTAAAATGACCACACCCTCCATGATATTCCGACCTGGCATAAAGGCGGACTGACATGGATTTACAACTTGTTGAGCTACTCTATTTAATCTATTCGTGCCAGCCTTGGTAAAAATTTTAAAGCTAACATTGAGTAGACAGATCAGTCTATATTGTTGGATTTGCTTCGCATCACTAGTCTTTGGGAGCAAGGTAATTACTCCAAAATTAAGACTAAATAGCGACAAGCATTCCTCATGGAAATCTTTGAAAAGAGACATAAGATCTCCCTTACTTATTTCCCAAAAAACTTGATAGAATTCTGCAGGGAAACCATCTGGCACAGGGGCTTTGTTGTGTTCCATCTGAAACACAGCTTGCCTTACTTCTTCTTCAGTGAAGGGAGAAGTGAGCATAATATTCTCCTCAACACTAACTTGTGGTATGTCCTCTATCCGGCTTTCCACAAGTGAGAAGTTATTTGCCTCTGGTTGGCCGAAGAGGTTTTTGTAGTAGTTTGTAATATAATTTTTCAAATTGGTATCACCTACAATTATGCCATCCTCTTGTTCTAATCTGAAGATGTGTTGTTTGCGATGTTTGCCATTGGTAACCAAATGGAAAAAATGTGTGTTGTTATCTCCCTGTAACAGGGTTTTGACCTTAGCCCTTTCGTACCATTTTATCTCTTCCTCTCTTAATAAGTGAACTAGTCTTTCTTTAAGATAATGTTTCATGTGAATCTCATTATCAGATAGACTATTGCTTTCAGCCTTTTTATCTATGGCATCAAACAAAGAGATAAGTCATTGTTTTTCTTTTTTGTATGCGCCAGCTGTATGTTTGGCCCAACCCCTAAGATACTGTCTCAGGTGTCTAATTTTATTTTGCCACTTTTCTAAAGCGGTATTACCTCTGGTTTCATATTGCCATAATTTGGCAACCATATCGAAAAAACCATCACGGATCAACCATCCCCTCTCAAATTTGAAGGTTGGTTGTTTATTTTGATGTGTAGAAGAGCCAGTATTTAGGATGAGAGGTGTATGGTCCGATATGTTCCGATCTCTTGTCTGTACTGTTGCTAATGGAAATTTATCTTCCCATTTAGTACTAACTAGCACTCGGTCTAGTTTTTCATAAGTCGGATCATCTCCCGGACCGGCGCACGTGTACAAGTGATCGGACATGTCTATCTCCTTGAGGTCAAAAGCTTGAATGACCGCGTAAACAAATTCGGCCATTTAGTATCGAAAGTACATTTGCTCTTTTCATGCGGGTATCTCATTATATTGAAATCGCCACCAATGATATAAGTGCCTCACGTGAACATATGTGTGCCATCTCAGTTAGGAAGGCCTCCTTATTTTGTTGTTGAGCTGGCCCATAAACCGTGTATAGGTTGAATTTGAAGCCATCAGATTTATTTCGAAGAAGGAACTTCACATAAAAGTATCTTTCATCAATGGCTCCAATATTAAAAATACCCAAGTCCACACCCAATAAGATGTCACCGGAGCGCCCATGTGGAGCCATATTATGCCAAATAAAATCTCGGCCTCCACACAGATTTTTAAGTGTTGTGTCTCTAAAGTTATCTTGACCCGTTTCAGAAAGCGCAATGAAATTTATTTGCTCCTCTCTGACCATCTCTGCCAAATACCTATGTTTAGCCAAGTCTGCAAGACCTGTGCTATTCCAGAAAACTCCTTTCATGGAGTCGTATTTTTATGGGGTTTTTTGTTTTTTAGGAAGCCTTTTAATCTTTTTTGCAGAGTTGGACTTTTTCTTCCTTCAAACAGCACTAAGATCACTTAATATGTGATCATAGCCCTGCTCATGCAATTCCTCATTTATATCTCCACCAACATGGCAGAGGATGGCATCAAGTCTCTCCTCCTCCTCCTCATCACTATAATGTGTGATAAGTTTGGAGTTTTTTGTTTTATTATTATTATTATTCTTACTCTCTAACTTCTTCTTAGCTGTTACAACAAGTCTATCAACTTCTATTTTTTTATAGCTATGGTAGAAGATTTAACTAAGTTATCATCTCTACCTAGAGAAATACCTAGGTTGTTCATATTGCGAGAGATACGAGAATCTGGAAAAGATTGGAAGGATGAGTTACCTGGTGTTTCCAGATTTCGTGTTGCCGCCTGACGTTCAGTTTTCTTCATTGTGTGTTCATCGCACTTCGCAGAGGACCGGAGGCTTCGTCGCAGCGTCGAAGTCCCAGATGCCCCTGCATCTTTGTTCACTTCACCTTCATCTTTCCCTCCACTGGTGGCAGAGGAATGGGTACCGCAGAAGCAATGGCGGTGACTTTGATAGCCTGGAGTTCGGCTTCCACAGCACCCAGCTCTTCTCCGCCTGAAGCAAGTTCCAGACCGGCCGTCGGTGCCTTATCCGACAGGCCTGCCATACCGCCGGTTAGTGCACCTGCAGCCGCAACCGCCTCCGAAACCTGTGTATTTAAAACAGCCTCACCACTAGGCGGAACGCTCCTTGCGCTGCTTACTGGTGATGCATCAATCAGCAGTGATGATTCCGCAATGCCCAGATCACCCTCAACATCCTCCGCTATCACTCCTTCTGCATCCAGCATGCATAAGATTTTCGCCGGTGTAAATGCCACTGGTGTGGTTTCAGCTTCTCCTAGCATTGTGCTTGCTGCACTATTCACTGCGTCTGCAACTTGGGAATCACAAAGCACTGTCGTCGTACCCACAACATCAACGCCCACCATCAGTTCAGGATCATGCAGAACCGGTGTGCCTACAACATCCTCCGCTATCACAGTGCTCGCACACGCCTCCACATGACAAACCATTGTCTCCTGTGCTTCTACCTTCACCTTGCCGTCTGTCTGTCCCCCCGGCTTCTCAGTTTCATCAAGAGCAGCACATGTACCAAAGTCACCACCGAAAATTCGGCTTGAGGAACAACAACATCGCCGCTTGTCTCCACAATGTTGGCCTGCACAGGATCAGTCACAACCGGTGACAACGAGTTGGTCTTCTGACTGTGATCCTTGGCACTTGAACTGCTATGTTGCTCTCCATGCTGATCACCCGTTGCCTGCTCCTTTCCCTTATTTTCATCATTGTTTATATCTCGCATTTCTTGATCTTCCTGTTGTGCTTCATCATCACCAAGAAGATCATCGTCATCTAGATTGTCAGGATCAGAGTCTTTGATAATTTCCTCCAACTTAAAGTATATAGGATACATGCAGCTACCATCCGGCTTGTTGATCACAATGTCAGTCTCATCTGGAATGTTGTCGGCATCAAGCACAGCAACCAACAATCTGACAACCCCTGTGTTCCTCAAGTGATTCATGTCCACTTTGAGAGTAGCACCCAGGATAGAGCCAAGCCCAGAGGGGGAGAAAGGACCTGATCTCGTGAGGCACTCCATAGATATGCACCCACACCTTTGGTAGCTTCTTCTTTGGTTTAATCTCCTCGGACCATTCCTCAAAATACAGAAGACCTTCGTTGTTGTCTGTTGGAACCCTCTTAATTGCTGTCAACATGTCCAGTTCCACTTTAGATGGAAACGGGACAATGAATTCCTTTTTGCCATGCTCTGTAACAACCCACTCCCACTTCACTGGCAAGATACGAGCAAGTTCCTTTTTGAGAACATCAGCAGATACCTCCCCTTCTACAATGCGAACCAATGCCGTGGCCGTCATACGTTGAGGTGGAGCAGTGACCTTTGCACCATCAGTTGGTATATGAAAAAAACCCAATCCGTCCCCAGCGAGACCGCAGAATGTGGCTACCGGTTTTAGGACCGTGAAGTAACGGGCTATGGTGGGTGTAATGCTCCTCCAAACAAATGGTACAGCTTAGCACTTTCTTCTTCTTCTTCAGAGCAGGTTCATCCGCTTTTTGATTCGCCTCACTCGCTTCTGTGCCTCTTGCTGATTTTTTCCTCTGCGATCCACAGCACTTGGAGCGTCATGTCCCATGCTGTTGGAGTCACCTGCACCATACTCGTGGCCGCCGTCACCACGGCCTCCACCAGAACCACCCCGACCTCTGCCACGGCCAGCACCTCCACGGCCTCCAGGAGCCCAGCGCCACCGCGACCATCACGGCCACCGCCTCCTTGCCCACCGGCCGTATCTTGAACATCGCCACCGCGGCCGCGGCCGCGACCTCGCCCACGGTAGCCGCCGGCACCGCGAGCCCGGTTGTTCAGTTGGTGAAGCCCTTGATTACGTCCACCAGAACTCCTCCCCGCGCCACCGCCCGCCATGACTACCTCCGAGTATGTTCGACGATCTCCACCGGTTGTGCCAAGCCAGTTCCTAGGTTTCGATACCTGACTCCGCAGCCAGGCCAAACCGCACATTACCTGTCTCTGGGCTGGGCTTTGCTGTGACCCAGATGGCCCATTTGATTTCAAAAGTCGCATAGATTTCGGATCAGGAGATATTGATCCCGTTCCGGCAGGCTATGTTGCCGGGGTTGCTTCCCGGCGGCGTGACGCCGTAACACCGGTAGGATGTGATCTCCCAAAGTTTGTGCCGGCGTTACTCTCTTCTTGGGAAGGGGCCCCTTCCAGGGTTTCATCTGTGACCATGGCCACTGGATGCCAATCACCGGAGCAGGCTTCTTGTCTTCCGGCAGCCCTGCAGGTATAACTAGACGTACCTGTGTTCCAGCGGCCTGGTTCTCTGTGTCCAGCGAAGCAATTGTATCTGCACAAACAAGATTAGATACCTCTGCGATGCGTGGATCTTCATCATCACTATCGTAGTCCGCTGCCCAAAATTTGCCAGACAACGTGCCCAGCGATGAGTTTGCCTCTAAAATCTTCTCCCCCATGCGAATGTCACGTAGGGAATCCAAATCCGTATACGAATACGCTTGCTGCGCCGGATCCGCCGCCGTGACCTTCCTCAACGCTGCCATTGTTGCGGGCGCGAGGTGAACTCGCCGTCTCATCGGCGCCGTTAGCCTGCCGCGAGGCGATTCTTGATCATGGCTTTCGACTGGAGTTTGGTTTGAAACAGCGCCAGTTACATGGACGTCGTGCTCGGCGGCTACCTGGGGTGGTTCGGCGTGTTCCAGAGGATGATCGGCGTCAAGGTCCTGGATGCGGCCAGGACGCCGCTCCTGGCCGCGTGGGCGGAGCGGTTCGCCGCGGGTGACGCGGCCGAGCCGCCGAGGGTATCCTGCTGCAGGATGTCGACAAGGTCCTCGCGTTCCTCGAGGCGTTCTTCGCTTAATTACTAGGCGCCGGCACTCACCGTCCGTGTGCTTCATCTTGGTTGGTGTTGAACACCCACCAATCCACCATTTGGTTATTTGTTGCCTTTGCTGGGCTCTCAATCGAGATAAATGATTACCTCAAATTGATCGGGTTTCAAATATGGCCTACGAGCTTTCTTCTCTTCAAAGGTTGTAAACTAGACGTATGGCTCACGCATTTGCGCGGCAAGTATTGAAAGTTTAAAAATTTACATATCATTGTATTCTTACTATTTCTAAAAGATTATACTATTTGTTACCATACATTAGCCTGTTTATTATCGTAAATTATGGTTTATTATTAGTTAAAACAAATATAATCTACCTATAATAACAATTTATTTGTTGAGCTTTAATAATATTATGCATATAATTATTCTTGTTTTCTTTCTATTTTGATTGATTGTTGTTAGCTTTAGTTTTTATTAATATTATATGTTTGTAACTCATTCATAGCTAAATGATATTTTATATTTAACTTTTTGTAATGGCATTGGTGGGTGATTTTAATTAGGCACAAGAGTATTTTATGCTAAGTTTTATCATAATGACAGTGGTGAGTAATTTTTATTTTTCTATTTTTCTTCGATTAACGTGAGAATTTCTAGACTTTGAGAGCGAATGTGGAGGCTCCGTTTGTTGGCCAAATAATAAGATAATATATTAATGTAAAGGCGTCGACCTCTTTCTGATAATTTGTACACATTTGATTCAAATAAAAAAAGTTGCCTAATTTGCAGATGTGGATCACACATGTAAATGATATGATGATACACAACCTTGTAAAATATTTTATCCAAACTCGATTTCATTTGTGAGATATAAAAATAATAAATTTCTAACAAATCATCTGGACAGCTTTCTGGCTTGAAATTTGTTATTTTTATATCTCACAAATAAAATCGAGTTTGGACAAGATATTTTATAAAGTTGTGTATCATCGTATCATCTACATGTGTGATTTTTTTATGAATTTAGACAATTTTGTTGCCGTGGTTTGCACGGATTTTTTATGAAGTCGTGGTTTCCACCGGATATGTTCCAGTTTTAAAATTATCTTCTTTTCCATCTTATTTGGTGCAGAGTACATTGAGGAACCAAAGGGAGTCATGGTTCGTAAATCAAAAAATTCATAGAACATATGAAAGCCTGCGGCTCGGTTAGTAATGGAAATGGGCAGATGAGGTGACTCTCAAACCTTTTGTTTGAAGGTCATAGGTTACCTACTCAAAATAATGGCATGTTTGGAACGTAGGATTTAACCAGGAGCTTTTAACAATTAGTTCAAGATTGTACTAAGTCATATGGATATGGATCTTAAAAGCACCTATCCATTCAGAATTCCTCTTCTTTTTACTTTTTGAAAGCAGAGGTCCCTCTTCATGAACGAAGGATGTTTTTGAGACAATAAGATAAACGGAAAGGATGAACCATTTGCGCACTAGTGCATCGCTAATATTTTATTCAATGCTAACGAGCAGCAAAATGCTACTACATCCAGATTGGTAAAGGAATCGTTTCGGACATCGATATAGATTCTATAAACAATTTTGACCACTATATGTTTGTTATACAATATTTATAAAATATAGTAAATATATTTTTAAGAAACCATTTCAAGATAAACTTTTATATTTAAAACTCAACTCATAAAAATTTATTTATAATTAAAGTTTAATATATTTAATTTAAGAAAAACTCAAAATGATTTCTTTTACCAACACGAAGGGCAAGGCATAAAGGTCTCGTTTGGTTCACGCTGCACTATTTCATTCTACAAGAGAATCTTCTATGTATGAAATAGTAAATGAAGTCAATTTGTAAAAAAAATTTCAGGGATGAGTGTAATTTTTCGCGACAAATCTAATAACGGAAATTAATCGATAATTTGCTACAGTGATGCTACAGTAATCATCCTCTAATCGCGCGGTCAAATGTCTCATTAGATTCTTCAGAGTCACTAACACGGGGGTTCTGAAGTTGGTTTTGTAAAATGGCTTTGTTTGACACCGTAATTAACGGTCAAAATGACATTATTCACTAGCACGTTACAAACCAAACAGGACCAAGTGTTGTGGCCTGTAGCAAAGGAAAGGCAGGTGTGGTGTGGAGAGCATCTTGTCTTGGTCAACGAAAGGGCATCGAAGGCTCAAAGCGGTGGTGGCTGCTACTTTTCTTAGGACGAACAAGGTGTCGCTGTTGCTACTGACGACCATGCTGACGTCATTCTCGATCAACCGATCAACACCTACTCCATACCTGTATGCTGTATCAACTGACCGAAGACACTCTGCTCCGAGCAGAGCAGAACATGCCTGTCAAGGCGGCCAGGTACATGTCTCCGTGGAGACACACACCCGAGTCCAGAACGAAGCTTCCCTTGTGGCGCAAATGGCAGCAGCCAGTAGCTCACGTCTATAAAAGCCCAATGGCCTGACACCCTTTCAGACAGAACAGAGTAGCACACCACGACCTCAAACGCTCGACGCCCCATCGACCATCGTCCATCTCCTTAGACAGACTCGCAAGCTAATAAGCTAGCTAGAGCGGGGCGGCAATGGCGGGCGGCAGCGACCTGAAGGTGCTGGGCGTGTGGACGAGCCCGTTCGTGATCCGAGTCCGCATCGCGCTGAACCTGAAGGGCCTGGCGTACGAGTACGCCGAGGAGGACCTCGGCAACAAGAGCGCGCTCCTCCTCGGGTCCAACCCGGTGAACAAGAGCGTCCCCGTCCTCCTCCACGGCGGCCGCCCCGTGAACGAGTCCCAGGTCATCATCCAGTACATCGACGAGGTCTGGGCCGGGGCCGGGCCGGCCGTGCTGCCGCGCGACCCCTACGAGCGCGCGGTGGCGCGGTTCTGGGCGGCCTACGTGGACGACAAGGTGGGGTCCGCATGGACGGGGATGCTGTTCCGGTGCAGGAGCGAGGAGGAGAGGGCGGAGGCGGTGGCGCGCGCCGACGAGGCGCTCCGGACGCTGGAGGGCGCGCTCGGGGAGTGCTCCGGGGGGGAGCCCTTCTTCGGCGGCGACGGCATCGGGCTCGTGGACGTCGTGCTCGGCGGCTACCTCGGGTGGTTCGCGGCCATCGACAGGATCATCGGGCGCAGGCTGATCGACCCGGCCAGGACACCGCTGCTGGCCGCGTGGGAGCAGCGGTTCCGCGCCGCCGACGCGGCCAGGGGCGTCGTGCCGGACGACGTCGACAAGGTGCTCGCGTTCCTGCAGACCCTGCTCGCCATTGGATCGATGAAGTGAGCTCGGTCCGTCGTCTGTCAGCCCGGGGACAGTCGGTTCAGCATACCCTTTTTTCGGCTCAATAAACTGTGTGTGCTCGACGAATGCACAACACTACTTCTGTTGTAACGAGGGCTGTCTGTCTAAGCTGCTCGTAATTTGCATGTTTTTTTGCTCAATAAACAGCATCTTTCTTGCTCAATAAACTGTGTTCTAAACAAATGTACAACAGTGCTAGTGCTGTAACAAGCGATGTTTATGTTGCTTGTATTTTTTTTCCTCCCCTCCAGTGAGTGCTGAAGTGCTCAGTTCACAAATCTAGTGCGCAACAACCGCAAAAAATCCATGTGTATGTGGGCTTGGAGCCTTTAGTGACGGAAGTGCTGGCGCAATCGGGTTGTCTGGAAGGAACACCGAAGTGCACAGCGCCGTGGCGCCGAATTTCCAAGCCTTGATAAGAAAAGCCCTGGCCCTGCTGTCCACAAGACCACAACGCGGAAGACGCCGCGACCCGTGATTCGAGCAGATCAGGTTCTCCAGATTGCGAAGTTCCTATACTTGCTAGTCACGCACGCATAGTCCCCGTCACACTCAAACCACGAATCGCTCATCAGTCATCACGAACAGTTGGCACGTTCTCCTACTGAACCGAACAAACCGACCCAAACTCCAAGTGTCTAGTCACGCATGGCAGCAGCCGAGGAAGACGCCGAGGTGGCGGTGCTGGGCGCGTAGCTTTTTTTTTTGTGATTCTGGGCGCGTAGCTTCAGTCCGTTCGCCATCGACGTCTTGAAAGATAAATAGAAAATAGAAGCCTAGTAAAAGTATAATTAATTGCCACCACTAAAGCTGGAATAGCTCAGTTGGTTAGAGCGTGTGGCTGTTAACCACAAGGTCGGAGGTTCAAGCCCTCCTTCTAGCGTACTAGATTTTTTTTGAATTTTATTCCTTCAAAGCTCCAGAAAGCTCAAATCAACAAAATTCGTACTTTTTTTGAATTTTGTTCCTTCAAAATTCAAGAAAGCTCAAATCAACAAAATTAGTACTTTTGTGAAGTTTAGTTGGAACTGAGCTCACACAAATCATGAAACAGTCTTTTGAATTTTATTCCTTCAAAGCTCCAGAAAGCTCAAATCAACAAAATTAGTACTTTTTTTAATTTTATCCCTTCAAAATTCCAGAAAGCTCAAATCAACAAATTTTGTACTTTTGAAGTTTAGTTGGAACTGAGCTCACACAAATCATGAAACAGTCTTTTGAATTTTATTCCTTCAAAGCTCCAGAAAGCTCATATCAACAAAATTAGTACTTTTTTGAATTTTATTCCTTCAAAATTCCAGAAAGCTCAAATCAACAAAATTAGTACTTTTGTGAAGTTTAGTTGGAACTGAGCTCACACAAATCATGAAACAGTCGTTTCAGCCGTTGGGCCGTTCCTCGTGAGCAACCAGATTGAGCTTTCTGCACCAAACAGAGCCATAAATAATTTACCGACAAAGTTGGGCTACAGGCCAGCTATCCAAGCCCATGGCCCGCTTACCACTGAATCAACAACAACGCCCACCAGTCTACAATTTTTCAGTCAACGAGGAGAGGAGGCCACGAAGCACGGAAGCAGCAGTACCTTATTCGCGAGTTTTAAGAAAATGGTAGGATTTCTACACTGCAACAGGTGAGTAACTCTCGAACGAATTCAGAAGTGAAGCTGCTACAAAAGAATTTCAATTCATTACATTTAACTCCAAAACAATCATGGTTCTGCAAGAAGGAAAGCATTCAGAAACGTACGGGGTCCTTACCCTGACAGACACAGTATAAACTATTACACTAGTGGTATAACGGGATCACTTTTCCAAACAAATGGGTTAGGAAGCGTAAATTTCGTATCACCTAAGGTACTAAACATTTTTCCCGTAGAGCTCAGCGCATGTAGACGCATGTCCCTCTGAACCGTCTTCATTTCGGGTCATGGTTCCTCGGCGCGCCGTTCTGCTCGCGGTGCTCCAGCTGGTAGAACGGGATCTGCTCGCCCTGCTGCTTGTGCAGCTCCACCATCTGGTTCTGGCAACGGAGCTGCTGCATCTGCTGGGGCATGCCGCCGGACGAGCTGGTGGCGCCGAGCTTCAGGCGCTGGACTTCAGTCGACAGCGCCTCGTTCAGCGCTGTTCATTCAGTTAGAAACAGGAATGGTCGTCAGAACAAACTGGCTAGATTTCTTATTCAGAAAAAAAAAGGTTGTGTTTCCTTGTAGTGCATGACGCACATGTGGATGTGGTACTACTATGCTACACTGTTGACATACATGAGCTAGTTGATTGATGCTCCAGCAACTGTGGACTTCTTTATTAACAACAAAGCGAGATTAAGAAAGCATAAACAAGCATTGCTGTTGACAGTCTTTATAGACGATAATCGCAGCACTTGTGTGTTATCTAAAGACGGCCGGCCTCTTGGGACAGGGAGGGGTAGTGCCCACCGGCACCGCGACACGAACTAGGCAACGCGGTGTCAGTTTGCATCAACAAACACTTGGTGTTTTGATTGACTGATACGAGAATCCAAAACGGGGCGACGTCGCCAATGCCTGACGAAGTCGCCTCGCCACTTGATCATTTGTTTTTCAGGTACATTCTGATTTTTTTCATACGACATGCTGGCGACTACTAGCATCAGGAGAACAGCGGTGGTTGGATTAAAAGAAGAAGAAGAAGAAGAAGAAAAAAACTAGCCAAATTTTGTGAGGAGAACACTAACTGGTGGCGTATCGGCGCAACATGACAAGGACTAACTGCCATTGCGTGTGGCGCCAGATGCCAACGCGGCAATCACGTCCAGCACCACGACGACCGTGTGAACGTATTGGGAATTCAGAACAAGAAGCAAATGGACACTGAACTAGCAGAGGTCTGAACATGTAGTTTACTCTGAATTCCGTTCGACAGTTACTATCAAAGAGGGCGGGATCGTTTCTCACCGTCGCGCAGCTGCGCCTGCTGCTCCATGGCCTGCAGCCGGAACTTGAGCTCGTTGTTCTGGGTGGCGAGCCCCGCCGAGTCGCGCTGCCCGCGAAAAGAGAACGGAGTTGAGGCGACAAGCTCATGGATTCTTTTTTGTAACCGAGCAAGAACACTGTCTGAAAACGCTGTGGGTGGGTGCTCGTACCTGCAGTAGAGTGAGCTGCGCGGACAGAGTCGTGGCCTCCGTCTGCAGGATCTGCACCTTCTGCTCCAGTTCGGCGATGTACCGCATCCGCCGCTCCTTGGACCGCGCCGCCGACTGCCTGTTGGCGAGCACCCTGCAGCGCGCGCGAACAAGAACGATGATTTTGATGAGTCGTTACATTGCGATGATCAACTTATTTGGCATTTGTGGTAAGAGTATATGGAAGGATCCAGCGGTAATGTGAGGATCCGGGCTTTTATGGTAGGGGATTGGAATTTGTTCGGAACGGAGGAGCCCACCTCTTGACGCGCTTGGGGTCGGCGAGCGCCATCTCGGCGAGCTTCTCGTCGGCCATAATCCGCTTCATCTCGGCGGGGGTGAACTCGCCGCCGCCGAACTCGAGGCTGAACCTGCCGGGCTCCCCATTGGCGGAGAAGCTGAGCTTGCCCATGAGGCTGTCCATGGACAGGCTCCTCGCGTGCCTCGCCGGCGGCGGCGGCGCGGGCTCGCCGGCGGCATTCCTCTTCTTCTTGCCGGCGTCGCCCCAGAGTAGGAACTGGCCGCCGCCGCCGCCGCCGCCGTAGTCCTCGGACTCGTTCTCGCTGCTGTCGGCGCCGTTGGTGCGCATGCCGCTGCTCCCGCGGCTGTCCCCGTCGGAGTTGTTGTTGAGCCCGTCCATGCCCTCCATGCTCATGTACGCATTGAACAGGTCGTCGCCCGCGGCACCGGCGGGGAGGCCCCAGCCGCCGGACTCCACCTTGGGCGTCGGCGACGGCGGCGGCAGCGGCTGGAAGTAGCCGAACGCGACGTCGCTGCGGGACCGGCGGTGCGCCCTGCGCGGCGGCAGGCCGCCCTGCGCCTGGGCCTGCGCCGCGGAGCTGTCGTCCGCGCACGCGCCGGCGTGGTGCAGGGAGTGGGAGCCGGGCGCGGAGGGCGGGGGCGTCGGCGGCAGCCCGGGGCGCTGCTTCTGGTGCGCCGGCGGAGGAGGCATGGGGGGCGCCTGGACGTGGTGGTGATGCGCCAGCCCGTTCCCGTTCGCGGTGTTCATGCTGTGGAGCTGTGGCGGCCGCCGCCGACCCGACCGTGTGGCGAGATGGCTCGTGAGGATGCGGTGGCGCCCGATCGGGGTTTGTGTCGCGCGGTGCTTGTACGCGGTTTGAAGGGTGGTGGTGTTTAATTGCTGGCCGCCGAACGCTGGAGGGGAAGATAGAGGGGAGCCTTTTGGCAGCGTGGCGTGGGGTTGAGACTTGAGAGCAGAGAGGCCCATGTCTTTCCGGGAATCCGCCGGGCGCCGGCAGCCGCCGCATCATCTTCGGTCTGCTCGCCCGGGGAGGAAACGTGCCGCTTGACAGGATCGCACGGCCATCTCAGGGGCCAAAAGGGAAAACCCTGATCTTGTTGACGGTAATGCAATGCAAGACTGTAGCGATCACGCACAGGGAAGCCCACCGTGACATGTCAGAAAGACCAGCCATGTTTGCCATCATTGCAGTGCTACTGTGCCACGTACTGCCGGAGTCGTTGACTGGGATAGCATAGCACACTGTTGAGCGGTGGGCATCTCTGACGAGCCTTGCCTCTGAATCTCTGAAGCGCGGGCGGGATCTGATCAACCACTTGCGTCTTGGCCCCTAACATGCTAAGACAAGCTAGCTAGCTTTCAACCACCAGCACTCCCGGCCCGTTGGGTTGGGGACAGGGACGACTAGGCATTACTAGTCTCGCGCGTAAGCTGTCCCTGTTCGTGCTCCTTTCCCCTGTGTGTTACCAAGTGCTCCTCGGGAAGACTGTACAAGCATTGTTTACCTTGGTCCAATTCACTGCACAAAACGGATTGCATCCTGTTTCCGCTTTTCATAGTTGACCACCAGTCCAGATTCAGTATTGTCCGAGTCTCTTGAGCGACAGACAGGTCACGTGCCGTCGGTGCTCCATGCTTCAAATGCTCCAGTATCAGCTTTTTTTTTTTGGGTAAGGAGTAGTATTGTTAGGTTATTAGCACGCCGCCGGAAACTCAAGCATCCAGCATCCGACGGCTTTGACAGAAAGGAGCCCGGCTTCAAAAGCTAGGCCAAACAGCAAGGCAGCTAGCAACTGGAATCTGTACCCAGAATGCCTCCTTGCTCCGGCAGTTCTGCCACCATTCCGTGCCTGCCTGATCCAGGCATTCACACCGTGCTTGTTCGGAGGAACGAGAATGAGAACATACCCGTACCGTTGTCGTGCAAGCCACATGCAGCGGATCAGGAGCCGGGAACGAAGCGACGCAGGATTCTGGGCAGGGCAGGTACGGGGCACAGTACAGTACTTCCATCGTTGGAAAAGGCAAGGGCGCCACCGGGAGAAAGGGCCTTTGGAAACCGTGTGGAGCCCATGCACGCACGCAGGGACCGGGGGCGGACACGATGCCTCTCGATGAACAATGATGCCGTGTGACCAGTTTACAAGACCCTAACCGGAGTTTAAGGGTGTGTTTAGATCACTTTGCATTTTACATTTTTGTGTTTTTGAAAAAGAATCTTCAATATTTAAAGTATTAAATGTAGACTAATCACAAAACTAACTACAGATCTCGTCAGTAAACTACGAGACGAATCTAATGAGCCTAATTAATTCATTGTTAGAGTATGTTTACTGTAGCATTAGCCATTTAGTGTCTAGTCACATCATAATTAGGCTCATTAGATTCGCCTCGCAATTTACATTTGTGTAATACGGTTTATTTTTTAACTACATTTAGTATACCATGCAAGCGATTTATAAAAATTTTGCGTTTTGTATTTTGGGATCTAAACAACCAGTTGCGTTTTGTGTAATACTGCACATAGCGAGCTGGTGACCTCGTCACGCTGGGAGAGGGAGAGAGGCTGGGACAGACAGGAGCCCGAGCGAGCGGAGCAACTGGGCACGATCCGAAAAGTCTCCTGACGTGACGGCGATGGATACCGGCGGAGGACGCGCCGGCCGGGGCCGGCGCGGACCGGGACAAACCGAGGCCCCTGCACATGCTGCCATGCCCGGGGCGTGCTGCTTCCCCCCAGCCGCATCGCCACGGACAACGGGTCGGCGTGGCGCGCCCTTGCCCCCGCCCCCCCCCCGCCCCGCGAATGGGGGAGCGACCGATGCTGCCCAGGTCCCGAGCGAGCGAGGAAGCCCGCCCCAAAGGCAGGGGCGCGACAGCGACGCGCGCGCTCGCGGTCGCTCGGACTCGCCGCCACTAATCAAGGCGGGCTCGCGCCAGACGACCAGACCAGACCGAGCCGGTGCGCGTCGCCCCCGCTGCGAACTGAGCTGCGCCATATGTTCGGCCGAGGCCGCGGGGGGCGCGCACGGAGTCACGTGGCGTTCGGCGCGCGGGCGCTTCGAGTGAGTCCCCGCAGGCCCGATCGGCCGGCCGTCGTCCTCCCGCCCTCACATGGAGGACGGCGACCCGGCGTACGTGGAGGGGTGCACGGACGTGACCCGTGACGGGGACCTGGTTGCTGGTATCGGCCTCGGCGCCGGTCTTCTGGCGCTTGCTTCCTCGCCGCGGACGGGAACGGAGCGCGGCGGTCGGCGTCCGTGGGCGCGCGGCGGGTCGACAGGTTCGCTGTTGGTCGTTTAGGAGAACCACATGGCGTGGCGCGGTGCCGGGCTTTGCTAGTTAGAGCGCGCGCCAGCAGCCGAACCAACAAACGATTTCAGACAGAGCTTAACTTTCCATTTTTGATTTCCGTGCTATTCTCTTTCCTTTTTTGGCTTCCGCAGCCGACAAGCACCTAAATGCTGCCGCGGTCCATGAGCCCACCGAGCACCTAGTTTCGTAGTAATCAGTAAATTATTGCTCCCTACTTCTACACGCAAAATCAAATCATTCTCTTTCCGCACACATAATAGTTTATTTTCTTTACCGAACTTATTTGGTGTGGGTGTGAAATTAAAACCAAAATTGCGGCGCCAACAGGCTTTTTCCTTCCTTTTTTCATTTCGTTTTTCATTCAATATTTTTTTTGTGTTATATCATTTTTGTATGTGTGTACATTGTGGACAAGTTATACATAAATTCTCCAAACAACATTCATAAAAGATAAAAATTATAACCTATAAGTTGTTCATACCATGAAAGTGGTGGCACAAAATTATCGAATAAAGAAATTATCAGAAAGAGAAGTATAAGTTGTGTATATAAGTTACAACTTTTTCAAAAATGAAAAAGTTTTGGAAAGTTTTCTCATCCCGCATTTTTCTACTTTTGGAAATTTATAATTTGTAAATATAAGTTTTTAGTATAACTTTTGCGCGTCTTCAGTGGAGAATAAACTATCATCATAACTTTTTATGATAGACATAACTTTTACATATAACTTTTTTTCTAGCAACTTGAGGAATAATTTCTTAGTATAACTTTCACGATACATATAAATTTTTAGCATAACTTTTACGATCTATACAATTTTAATCCATAGATTTTTTTCAAATACTTATGGAGCATAATTTTTAGCATAACTTGTAGAATGTTGTCTTTATCAGGGAGATTCCTCTTACAAAAATTCTTTTACACAAGTTCTTCAATTTTTTACGTACGAAATTCATCATACAACTTTTGAGTACAACTCTTAGTATACTTTTTTAGATAACTTTTCACACAATTTTGATGCATAAGTTCGTCATACAGCTTGTGAAAATATAATTTGTCGAGATAACTTTTCAACACAACTTCTATAAAAGATGTAATTAGGAAAACTTATCGGATAACTTTTTATGTACAAGTCGAGATAACTTTTCAACACAACTTCTATAAAGATGTAATTAGGAAAACTTATCGGATAACTTTTTTATGTACAAGTTCATCATATAAATTCTAAGCACAAATGCTTGACATAATTTTTAGAAGATTTTTTCTAAAGTCTTTGTCAAGAGAATTTCTCTAGAGAAATACATAGTAGAAAGTAAAAACTTTTGTACGCACAAATTTATCATGCAACTTTTAAGCACAAGTCTTGGTATAATTTTTTAGTGCGATTTTCATATAAAAGTTGTCAAGAAAACTTCAGACATATACAAGTTAAAAAGGAAAAACTGGAAAAGAAAAAAAAAACACTTATGGAACGTAAAAGGAAAAACAAAAAAATGAAAAGAAAAAAATAAATACCTGTAACGTCAATCATATGGAGGTGGGTGAAAAAAAAATCACGACTCACTCACGTGGGTGCGTGGAGTCTCACGTCACGTAGAGACCGGACTGCGGAGAGCGCGGACAGCTCGTCGCGCGCCACGAAGCGTCCTGACGCGCGATCGCCATAATGGAATCGCGCGCGGTGCCGTGGCAGCGTCGCGGTGACTCTGCTGCGTGATGCGCCCGTGTCGGCGAAATGATCGGTGGCCGGTGGGTGTCACTCATCGTTGCAAAGCACGTGGGGGTTTTGGGTTTTTAATTGGGCCGAACGAAAAGCTGGGCGCGCGGAACGGACGAACGGTGAGCCTCGTGGGCCTTTTGGTGTTTACAGAGAGAGACAAATAAATGGAATTCAGCCCACAGGCTCAAGGATGCCGAAGCAGAGGGAGGAGCAATGATGATCGCTCGCCGGCCGGCGGGCCGGAGAGGATCGGCGCGGCGCGGCCACAGTGCACGCACGGATCGAGCGGGCAGGGGAAAAGGAAGAAGGAACCCTGCTGCGTGCTCCGAGTCTGAGGCTAGGCTCACATGGTAGCAGTACAAGTGTGCGCGACAAGCCGCGTATACAATCGTGGTACGCTATCCGGCCGCCTGCTATACTTGCTGTGCCACCTGTACACGCACGCGTTCCCGTGCCTTTTTCTTCGAGGGCCAACGTGGTATGCCGACCGGCCGTCTCCTCCTACCAACCTAGCTATCTATGGCCGAAATTGTCGCTAGTGACAAAACAATAGATGCGATGTACTCTCTCCATTTCAAATTGTAATCGTAAGTCATTTTAATTATTTTTGGAGCTAAAATATTTCAAATTTCATCAAATTTATATAATAAATACTAACATTTATGATATCAAATAAGTATTATTAGATTTTTCGTTAAATATACTTTCATAGTATATCTATTTTGTGCTATAAATTTTTATAGTACTTATTATAATTTTAGTTAGATATAAAAATAGTTTGACTATCCAAGAAAGTTAGAATTATCTACAAATTGAAACGAATGGAGTAGCTAGAAAGCTAGCTAGATCTCTTGCACTTGACCACCCCTAGCCGGCCTGACAGCAGCCTTCTCGCTCGATTGATCGCCTCTGATGTGCCTACGGCAAGCGAGGAGTAGCAACAATACACCACGAGCTCTAACGAGGAGTATCACCAACGTAACTGATGTGCCCTGTCATGCTTGTAGTATCAACCAAGCACGGAATCTTGCGCTAGCTGCCGACGATCGATCGACCGGCATGCTAGAGCTTGCAACTTTTTGGTCCGGGAAAAGGTGAAAGCGCACCGTTACTAATCCTGCCATGGGCGCTCCATATGGCGCGCGCGCATACAGCGCAGGGCTGCAGGCTCCCGGGCGTGGCTCGTAGCCTTTTTGCCGCTTACGCCAAGGATCTTCTTCCTTGCATTGTGCCGGCCGCGGCAAGCTCGCCACGCGCCCGTGCCTTTCTGCGCCGGACAACAAACACAAAGGGGACGGGAGCTGAAAAGGGCATCCATTTTCCAGGGAATCATGGTCGACGGAAAGGGATCGATCGCGAGCTATTGCTTGCCGTGGTTAACTCGGTTGCGCATACGCCGATGCTGTATCCCGCGGGCACAAGCTAAGTAACCGCGGTGCTGGGGCGGCGCGCCGGGCGCATTAGCCAAGCAAGGGGGCGGCCGCTCAGCGCGCCGCCGGTCGACCGGCCGGGGACGGTGGACGGCGTGGTGGGCGTGGGCGCGCGGGGCCTACGTGCGCCGGCCGGGCGCCCGGAGCGATGCCGCGCGCGCCTGGCTCTAGAACCCGCGCGAGCTGCCGGCCGGATCGGGAATGCTCACGGGCCCGGCGAGAGCGGCGTGCGTCGACGTCCGTGCCCCCGCCGGCCGGATCGGATCGGCCGCCGCCCCACTTGCATTGGGATCGGCACGCTGATTGCAGCTAGCCAGCCAGCATCACCGTACCCATCGATCGATGCATGTACTCAGGCACCATCGCTGCGACCACGAGCCCACGATCGATAGGCGACGTAAAGCGTCGATGATGTTTTCCCTCTGCCGAACTGATCGCGATAGAGCTAGCCATGCATGGGCATGGCAATGGCATGCAGTGTGGCATGAAACACGCTGAAATGGAGAGAGCACTAAGAAGGCCACCCCATTACACGTAGAGATTCAGCTCATCCCTTTCGTGTGTCTCTCTGTGTGTGTAGTCACCTCAGCTCATCACCGGCGGCCATCGCATCATCGAATTATACTGACACGACGCCACGTAGTTAGTGGGCTTCATCAGGACCTGGATCAATTATTCAGTGTGTGCCCTATTGGCTATGATCGAAGCTGGACCCCAATCACTCATTCTAATTGAGTACAGAGCATTTGACTTGCGGTGCTCCATCGATCAATACTGTACTACCACGAGTCCATGCCAGTACATGATGTTCCAAGATCCGAGATGGATCCGAGCTCGAGAGTAGTGGACCTGCAGGAAACACGAGTAGGGAGTACAGTTAGCGTAGCTATTGTGGCCGCATGGGCCTTGGTGTCTTGGCCGCATGGGTCTTAGGGTTTTGGATATATGGTTCAGATATGGCAAAGATCTCCTGATTGGTGGTGTTTCTATAAACCCTGGAGACCCTTGCCTATATATGTATGTGTGCATCAGCACCCCATAATCAATCTATAAATTCTTTCCCGTGCCTTATTACTTTCATGGTATCAAGAGTCCGGGACTCCCCCCCCTACTTCCCATTCCGCTGCCCTAAAGCTTGCGCCAGCCCTCCCTTTGGCTGCGCCATGGCCGGGTCACCTCCCCTATCCCCCAAGGCCGCCGCCGCCGCCGCGGAGGCCGCCGAGGCCGCGCACAAGGAGCGCCAGGCCACCCGCGATGCTGCTCTTGCCCAGGCCGCCAAGGCCGAGCAGGAGGCGGCCGATGCCGCCAAGGAGATCGACGCCCTCGCTGCTCGCCAGCGCGAGGCCCTCCAGCGCGCCTCTGCAGCACGCAAGGCTGCCGCCGCCGCCCTCGACAACGCCCAGGGCGGCGACGATCACTCCAGCGACGGCAGCGATCTTCACAGCGCCGTGCTTCAACATGAAGCCGCCGCCGTGATCAATCTGCATGCCCAGGCCATGGGTGTCCAGAACATCCGCAGCCTCGTCCACTCCGTCCTCGACATCGCCACCGGCAACTACAACCGCTGGCGGGATGAGTTCCTCCTCCTCGTCGGGAAGTACTCCCTCGAGGACCACGTCCTCAACGACACTCCGGCGCCAAGCTTCCCCGACTGGGTACGCATGGACTGCGTCGTCAAGTCGTGGATTGCAGGCACCATCTCCACCGATCTTGCTGAGACGGTGATGGAGCGCACCTCTACAGCCCACGACGTCTGGCTGGCCCTGGAAACCCAATTCTTGGGGAATCGAGAGACTCGCACGCTCCACCTCGACCTGCAGTTCCGAAACTTTGTCCAGGGCGATCTCTCCATCGCCGACTACTGCCGCCGTTTCAAGACCATGGCGGACAGCCTCGCTGCCCTTGGCGAGCCCGTCACCGATCGCACGTTGGTTCTCAACATCATCCGTGGGCTCAACGACCGGTACAGCGACATCGGTCGCCATCTCCGCCGCGGCCGCCAGTTCCCGCAGTTCAAGGACATCATCTCCGAGCTCACCTTGGAGGAGCTGACCATGGCGCACAAGCTGGGGGCATCCCCTACTGCCCTTGTTGCGGCCACGTCGAAGCCCTCCAGCGCCGCCCCTCCTGCGGGCGGCGGGCGGCCCTCCGACCAGCGCTCGGGTGACTCCAGCTCCGGGGGCGCATCGTCCAAGTCCAAGCCGCGGCGGAACAAGCAGCGCAGCAAGTCCGGCGGCGCTCCGGGCGGCACTCCTTCCTCCTCCGGCGGCTTTGGGACCTCCAAGGGGGGCGGCTCGGGCGCCTCCACCGCGCTGTGGCCGTCTCTCCACAACCCGTGGGCTGGGTCCATTCAGATGTGGCCCCGGCCCGCGGCCTCCGCTGGCCCCCCTGCCCATTCCTGCCGGTCTGCTGCAGCAGCAGGCACTGCTGGCCCAGGCACACGCTCAGGCCCAAGCCTACGCCATGCAGTAACACGCCCAGTAGCAGGCCCAGGCGCAGGCCCAACTGTAGGCGCAGCAAGCGCAGGCGCAGGCACAGCTCCAGCAGCAGGCCCAGGTGCAGCAGCAACAACTTCAAGCCCAGCTGCTGTGGGCGCCGCCAGGGTTCCAGAACCCCTCCGTCGCCCCCTCCTCCTCGGATCAACAGTCATTGGCTTCCTCCTTCAGCACCGTGAATCTCCAGCAACCTGCCACCAACGACTGGTACTTCGATTCAGGTGCTACATCCCATATGACCTCTGATCCTAACACTCTTTCACATACTTCTTTTTCGCGGTATCCTTCTCCTTCGTCCATTATTGTCGGTAACGGTTCTCTTTTACCCGCCACTGCTACTGGTTCCACACAGCTCCCTGGTTCGTTCTTTCTTAATAATGTTCTTGTTTCTCCGAACCTTATTAAGAATCTCATATCTGTGTGCCAGTTTACTTCCAACAATAACTGTTCTATTGAGTTTGATCCCGCTGGTTGTTCTGTGAAGGACCTTCAAACCAGGAGACTTCTCGCCAGGTGCAATAGCTCGGGGCCCCTATATCCACTGTGTCGTCCTGCAGCCAGAACACTTCTCGGAGGCCTCTCCTCCTTGCTTTGGCACCGACATCTCGGACATCCTGGTCATGAGGCCATGTCCAAGCTTGCGCCCATTCTACCCTTTTGTAATAAAGATAGTAGCAATTCATTATGTCATGCTTGTCAGTTAGGTCGACATACTCGTCTACCATTTCATGCGTCATCCTCTTGTGCTTCTAGAAATTTTGATCTAATACATTATGACCTTTGGACTTCACCTATTGTTAGTATCTCTGGTTACAAATATTATCTGGTCATTTTGGATGATTGTTCGCATCACTTGTGGACTTTTCCTCTACGCATGAAATCTGACACTTTTCCTACGATTGCTAACTTCTTTGCCTATGTAGCGACCTAGTTCGGCGCCTCCATTAAGGCCGTCCAGTGTGACAACGGCCGTGAGTTTGACAACTCCAGCGCCCGAACTTTCTTCCTCACCCATGGCGCGCACCTTCGCATGTCATGCCCCTACACCTCGACCCAGAACGGTAAAGCTGAGCGCATAATTCATTCCACCAACAACATTATACGCTCTCTTTTGTTCCAGGCTAGCATGCCCTCCTCTTACTGGGCCGAGGCTCTCGCCACCGCTACATACCTACTCAACATCCTGCCCACGAAGTAGCTCGCGTTCGTGATGCCACACTTCGCCCTCCATGGCGCGTTGCCGTCCTACGATCACCTTCGCGTCTTTGGGTGCGCCTGCTACCCCAACCTGTCTGCCACAGCTAGCCATAAGCTCGCACCCCGCTCCACCCTATGCGTCTTTCTCGGCTACTCTCCTCACCATAAAGGATACCGCTGCCTTGACACCGTCTCCAACCGGGTCATCATCTCTCATCATGTCACTTTCGATGAGACCGTGTTTCCTTTCTCCAAGGAGACTCCTGCTCCCACTCCGGCAGATTTTAAGTTTTTGGATGATCTCACTAATGCTGCACCAGTTCCCATTGGACCGTCTCAGCCACTATTGCCTGCAGGTACCGGAGCCGTCCCTCCCGTACGACCACGTGTGGTCGCCGCATAGCACGTGCGGCCCCTGATGGCTCCAGCGCCTGCCCAGCACCACCTCTGGTGCCCGCGGTGCTCCCTCCGACGGCACCAGGCGGCCCGACGACTCCGGCTGGACGCGGCGCGGCTACCCTGCTGTAAGCATCTAGGCCCTCAAGGTATGTTTCGGTGATTAATGACAACCATTATTGTGACTAATGAGTTTGTGCAGCTTAATAGATCATTATCGCTCATTTGGTCATATGTCAAAAGAGGCCCCTCAATCTCGGTTATTCAAAAAGGCGATCTCGGTATTCAACTCAAGATTATGTCAAGACTAAGGATCTTTCTAGTCCTAAGTGTCATAAGGTTGAGAAGGACACTTAGGTTAGTATAGGTTTTTTAGTTTTATAGTGATCGCACTATTAAGAGGGGTTAAGGCTAAGTAACTTGAGCATGGACATGGTCATTTGAAAATGGATGCACACTATGGTCACTCAGGTTTCTAGAAGTTCAAATAAGTGGTTCTCAACTTATATCTCAAGAATATTTGGATTTCATTCAAGACTCAAATCAGAAAAGGCAAAATCAGAAAAAGTCTTTAACACCGGTTTAACCGACGACCTCAATTTTCTATACGTCGGTTAAACGAAGTCAGCAGAGTCTGGACAAGTCAATACACCGGATAAACCGACGAGTTTGAATTTAACGTCGGTGCATTAGTCCAGAGTTGGTTTTTCCAGGGTATTTCAAGTTCTATACACCGGTTAAACCGACGATGTTTGAAATGGGACGTCGGTGCAATTGACCAGTGAGATGGTTTTTCCAAAGGACTTCAGAAGTTGTACTCACCGGTTAAACCGACGATAGGTTTGAGTTAACGTCGGTGCAGTTGTCCAGAGACTTGGTTTTTCAGTTGATCAGTGGACAACTACACTCATCGGTTAAACCGATGATACGTCGGTTAATCTGTCCAAGTTGTAACTGCTAGTTTTCAGAAGGGGCAGTTTACATTCATCGGTTAAACCAACGATGACTATTGGAGGTACGTCGGATTAACCGGCGCTACGTAGTTTTCTGGCAGCTTTTCTCCAACGGCTCTATTCGTGTGAGCTGCCTATATATACCCCTCCAATGGGTCATTTTGCTACTCTTGACACCAGGCAACATCCATACACTCATACTATAGTCAAGAGCCACATTGAGCTTCATCCTTCACATATTTGTTCATTCAATCAATCAAGAAGCAAGATTAAGGACTTGAGTAGAGAGAAGCTTGTGTGCATCCATTCTTGGTGATCGGTTCTTGCTCAAGTGAAGGCCTTAGCTTGTTACTCTTGGTGATTGGCATCACCTAGGCGATCTTGGTGATCGAGGTGTTTCTCGCGGAGCTTGCCAAGGATTGTGGGAGCCCAGAGAAGAAGATTGTACGTGGCTTGAGCTCCACCACGCTGGGATGGTGAACGGAGACTCTTAGTGAGCGCCCAAGTCTCGGTGACATGGGAAGTGACAAGACTCTTAGTGAGTGTCACAACGTGGATTAGGGGTGTGTGCCAACACATCGACACCACGGGAAAAAATCCGGTTGTCTCTTGGACTCTCTCTCTTTTGAAGCACTTACTTTCATGCAATCTTTCATGTGCTTGACCTTAGAGATCATAGCTTAGCTCTACCTTGCTTAGTTTCATATCTTTGTTAGCTTGTGTAGCTTGCTTTGTTTAACCGGTTGGTGAATTGAGCCTTACTAGCATTGCATAGGTTAAGGTTGTTTTATCTATCTTAGATTTTAAAAAAAAGGCCCAATTCACCCCCCCCTCTTGGTCCATCGATCCTTACACCTGCAGCTGCCTACGCCCAGCCCTCTTGCCGCCTCTTCGTCACCTGTACGACTACAGCAGCCGACCGCGGCTGCATCTTCACCGCCTCCTCGCCAGCAGCCGTTGCGGGTCGCTCCGCACCGGCCCCTCGAGGACTTCCGACACGTCTACACTCGTCGGGCGCCTGTCCCTGCCGAACCCGGGTGTGCCTCACCTCCTGGTCCTGCACCTCTCCCAAAGGGCACCGTCCCTGTTCCCCCCGTGGTGAATAGGCACGCCATGACCACTCAGGCCAAGCACGGGTTCCGGCAGCCGACAATGTACCACATCGCCCCGCTCTCGCCCGTTCTGAAGACCTTCCGTAGTGCCCTTGCCGATCCGAATTGGCAGGCCTCTATGGAGGAAGAACACTCCACTCTGCTGCAGAACCATACTTGGGATCTTGTGCCTCGACACTCTCATTCCAACATTGTCTCTGGAAAGTGGATATTCAAGCACAAGTTCCTCTCTAATGGTTCCCTCAAGCGATACAAGGCTTAGTGGGTTCTACGTGGCTTCACCCAATGCCCTGGCATCGATTTCGATGAGACCTTCAGCCCCGTCGTCAAGCCTGCCACCGTGCGCACAGTGTTGTCCTTAGCGCTGTCTCGCGGATGGGTCGTTCATCAGCTTGATGTGAAGAACGCCTTTCTTCATGGCACCCTCTCCGAGACCGTCTACTGCGCCCAGCCAGCCGGATTTGAGGATCCTGTTCATCCCGACTACGTCTGCCGGCTGAACAAGTCACTGTACAGCCTCAAGCAAGCTCCCTGTGCATGGTACAACAGGTTTGTAGCACATCTTCTCGCACTTGGGTTCATCGAGGCCAAGTCTGATACTTCATTGTTCGTCTACAACCATGGAGCCGACCTCATCTACCTCCTGCTTTACGTCGACGACATTGTGCTCACTGCTTCATCCCCAGATCTTCTTTGGCGCACCATCCGTGCTCTGCAGCAGGAGTTCTCGATGAAAGATCTTGGTGAGTTACACCACTTCCTTGGGATGCATGTTCAGCGCTGTGGTACTGGTCTCTTGCTCTCTCAGCGGTAGTATATGTTGGATATTCTGGACCGTGCTGGCATGGCCGAATGCAAGCCCTGCTCGACACCTGTGGACACCAATCCCAAGCTTCCTGCGGATGGTGCCCCTGTCCAGGACGCCTAAGACTACCGGAGCCTTGCTGGTGCTTTGCAGTGGCTGACCTTCACCAGACCCGACATCGCCTATGCTGTGCAGCAGGTTTGTCTCCATATGTAGGGTTGTGGAGCGATAGCCACAGCACAGTGGAGGCGCCCGAGCCAGCCCCCTTGGAGGTCCCAGAGCCGCCGGAGGAGGAAGGAGTGCTGCCCGGAGCGCCGCCGGACTTGCTGCGCTGCTTGTTCCACCGCGGCTTGGACTTGGACGATGCGCCCCCGGAGCTGGAGCCACCCGAGCACTGGTCGGAGGGCCGGCCGCCGCCCTTAGGAGGGGCAGTGCTGGAGGGCTTCGACGTGGCCACAACAAGGGCAGTAGGGGACGCCCCCAGCTTGTGCGCCATGGTCAGCTCCTCCAAGGTGAGCTCGGAGACGACGTCCTTGAACTGCGGGAACGGGCGGCCGTGGCGGAGATGGCGGCCGATGTCGTTGTACCGGTCGTTGAGCCCACGGATGACGTTGAGAACCAATGTGCGATCGGTGATGGGCTCACCAAGGGCAGCGAGGCTGTCCGCCATGGTCTTGAAACAGCCGTAGTAGTCAACGATGGAGAGATCGCTCTGGACGAAGTTCCGGAACTGCAGGTCGAGGTGGAGCGTGTGAGTCTCCCGGTTCCCCAAGAATTGGGTTTCCAGGGCCAGCCAGACGTCGTGGGCTGTAGAGGTGCGCTCCATCACCGTCTCAGCAAGATCGGTGGAGATGGTGCCTGCAATCCACGACTTGACGACGCAGTCCATGCGTACCCAGTCGGGGAAGTTCGATGCCGGAGTGTCGTTGAGGACGTGGTCCTCGAGGGAGTACTTCCCGACGACGACGAGGAACTCATCCCGCCAGCGGTTGTAGTTACCGGTGGCGATGTCGAGGACGGAGTGGACGAGGCTGCGGATGTTCTGGACACCCACGGCCTGGGCGTGCAGATTGATCATGGCGGCGGCTTCATGTTGAAGCATGGCGCTGTGAAGATCGCTGCCATCGCTGGAGTGATCGTCGCCGCCCTGGGCGTCGTCGAGGGCAGCGACGGCGGCCTTGCGTGCTGCAACGTCGCGCTGGAGGGCCTCGCGCTTGCGAGCAGCGAGGGCGTCGATCTCCTTGTCGGCGGCGGCCGCCTCCTGCTCGGCCTTGGCAGCCTGGGCAGGAGCAGCATCGCGGGCGGCTTGGCGCTCCTTGCGCGCGGCCTCAGCGGCCTCCATAGCAGCGGCGGCGGCCTTGGGGGAGAGGGGAGGTGACCCGGCCATGGCGCAGCCAAAGGGAGGGCTGGCGCAAGCTTTAGGGCAGCGGAAGGGGAAGAATCAGGGGGGAGTCCCGGACTCTTGATACCCTGTAGGAAAGTAGGATGCATATAATGTGTGGGATGTAATTCTTGAGCCCCATGTGCGGTATATATAGAGTACATGGCTTGGAGGGCAAGTAGCCTCTCCTAGAAATAAGGAAGGTTATTCCGGGATTACAATCAATCCTAAACTAACTATATCCGGAGTTGCCTAATATAATGTAACATCTCCCCGCATACGTAGTGGTAGCAACATGAACGGTCAGACTGGAAAACAATGGAGACGTATCCCCCATGCAGTCGGAACGTCGGTGCGAAAGCTTTGACTGGAGACTCATGCAGATGATAGCCCTTTAGTGCCGTAGTAGTCGAAGTCGAGGTGGACGTGGTCGATGCCGTGGAGGGGGCGCGGGTCGAAGCGTCGTCGAGGTGCTCGAGTACACAAACTCAGCAGCTTCTGGCCGAAGACAGCAGCAGGACGGTGCGGCGGATGACGATGGTAGACGGCGCGGTTTACGACTTAGGTCACGCTCAGGACAAGGGTGGCGACGGTCCAGGTTGCAGCAAGTGTCGCGCTCAGATCAGGGGTGGCGACGACGTCTTTCTTCAGGAACATCAGCGGCGATGTTTGCGCGAGAACGACTCGAGGCGCATAGGCGGATCGAGCGCCTGCTTGATGAAGACCGGCGGCGAGTGGCACTATCGCCTGAAAAGGTGACGACACCGGTAGAGTGGCTTGATCACGAACGTCGTCGCTGCAGTCTGGAGGGCGCAGCAACAACCTCGTCCTTCGGGAGTGTCGACGATGAACGGCGACAAACGGCAGGGCGACGCAAACACGATCTCTAATAGGGAAAAAAGAAACGCAGCAGCAAGAGACCTGCGGGTACAATCTCAAGTGCACCTAGTGATGCCCCCAACCTTATCTCATCCGCCCGTACAGAGATAAAGGAAAATCAGAGGGGCGAGACCCGCTCGGAGAGGAATCTTCGACGGGGACGGTGCACCCCGAGCGGCTTCTCTGCTCCATCCACACGGAGGCCGGCGGCCGGAGGAGAGAAAGCCGGCGGGGAAGGGCGGAGCTCCCACAGAGCTGCAGTCCGCCGGCGATGGCGGTGGAGCGGCATGGTGGAGCGGAGCCAGGCGGGTCGCCGCATCCCGGCAACGACGACATCAGACGACATAGCCAGGGCGCTGCTCCCGCGGACTGAGATAGAAGCTGGTTTTGTTCTCAAGACATGCGTCCAAGCTCAGTTCGTAGCCTAACTGAATAGAAAAGCTCGCTCAGCTCGGCCACCATATACATCTTGCAGTTGATGTGTAGTGTAGAGTCTCTTTTTTTTTCATTATCTAAAGGGATAGACGACAGACTGCCTCGATCGTTGCTCGTCCGGCTTCTTCCGTGCCGCGTGAATAAAACTATTGCAGTCTGCCGAGTGCAAATGACACATGTTCAGTGCTCTCGCGTAGCCCTGCAAATGGGCTTAAAATCAAACTATATCCACACCAATCTATTATCAATAGGGAAACTAATATTATCTACACCACTCTAAACCACCACCACCACAAACCAATCCAACCTAAATATTTCAGCTCATGATGTAATAAACTATTAGCCAAACTATGGTTACAACCCAATAAGAACTCGTTTCTCCAAAAAAATGTATAGTGTAAATTTTGCCACACCATTTTGCACAGAGTAGATGCTAGTTATACCGAGTCATCTCCAATAAATTTCAGTCAATTTCGATAAAATTTTATAGTGTGAACGCGAGGTTTTATTTCTAGAGTCCGATTCTTTGACGTGGGACCCACGTGTAATTCTAGTCACGCTGCTTTGCACAGAGTAGCTCCTAGTCATACTGAGTCATCTCCAACAAATTTCACTCAATTTCGATAAAATTTTATAGTGTGAACGCGATGTTTTATTTCTATGGTCCGGCTCTTGATGCGGGACACACGTGTGATTCTAGCCATGCCGCTTTGCACAGAGTAGCTCCTAGTCATACTGAGTTATCTCCAACAAATTTCGGTCAATTTCGATAAAATTTTATAGTGTGAACGTGAGGTTTTATTTCTAAGGTCCGGCTCTTGATGCGGGACACACGTGTAATTCTAGCCATGCCGTTTTGCACAGAGTAGCTCCTAGTCATACTTAGTCATATCCAACAAATTTCAGTCAATTTCGATAAACTTTTTATAGTGTGAACGCGAGGTTTTATTTCTAGAGTCCGGCTCTTGATGTGGGACTAGACCTGGGCATGGGCTGCCCGACCCGACGGACCCGACCCAACCCGCCCGAAAATAGCCCGACCCGACCCGACTCGAAGAGTTTGATGGGCGGGCTCGGGTCAAAATTTTTGACCCGGTATGACTGACGGGCCGGGCACGGGCTAAAAATTTTGACCCGAAACCCGAAAAACCCGAAGAAACCCGACATTTTACATAGGCCCGGCCCGACCCGACCCGAACCCGACCCGACCCGACTGGCTGTTGGGTCGGGTGCGGGCTCAATTTTACGGCCCGGCCACCGGGTCGGGTCGGGCACGGGCCGCTAGAAAAAACACCGGGCTTTTTTTGGCCCGACCGAACCCGACCCGGCCCGGAGGATGCCCAGGTCTATGTGGGACCCACGTGTAATTCTAGCAACACTGTTTTGTATAAAGTAGCTGCTAGTCATACCGAGTCATCTCCAACAAATTTCAGTCAATTTCGATAAAGTTTTATAGTGTGAACGCGATGTTTTATTTTTAGGGTCCGGCTCTTAACGTGGGACCCACGTGTAATTCTAGCCACGCTGCTTTGCACAGAATAGCTTCTAGCCATACTGAGTCATGTACAACAAATTTCAGTCAATTTCGATAAAATTTTATAGTGTGAACGCGAGGTTTTATTTCTAGGATCCGGCTCTTGACATGTGACCCACATGTAATTCTAGCCACACTGCTTTGCACAAAGTAGCTGCTAGTCATACTGAGCCATCTCTAATAAATTTTAGTCAATTTTGATAAAATTTTATAACGTGAACGCGATGTTTTATTTTTAGGGTCCGGCTCTTACGGGACCGACATTTATATATAGTCGTACTGTTTTGCATAAAGAATACATTTCAGCCCACCCCAATCCACTCCAAACCATATTTTCATAAAACCCATTCTACCCCACCCCACTAGCTAATACAACACATTTGAATCCACCCAACTCATAGCAGACTACTCTCGCGCACACACTGACTGAAGTACAGACCTGACACTGCATCTTCATCATTAAGCTAGCGAGCCGTGTCGCCTGGATAAGAAAAGCGATCAGAGGGTAATTAGTGTCGCCGCTCCAGTTGTCCGGGTCCGCGCGCGTAAAGCAGTAGGCCTCGGGATCAGTGCGCGTGAAAATTGTCTGGAGGATGCACGATCATTAGCAGCAGCAGCAGCTGGAGACTGGCCTATGGAGAGCAAGAGCTTTCCCCTTTAATTTTGACCTCCCCGGGCGGCCGATCGAGAGCTAGCAGTTCGCTGTGAGCAGAAAAAAAGGCCACAAGAGCGAGAGGCACGCCGGGCGAATAGTCGCGCACTGCTGAGTCGTCGCCCGTCTGGTGCGTTGAGTGCTGGTGACATATACACCTTTCAGTTTGCATAATAAAATTTCCATTTCCAACCCATATTAGTTGATTCTACAAGGAATAATTAATAGATATGATAATTCTAGATGTCTCTCGAGATCCAGAAAAGAAGTCTACATACATGTCTCGGCTGGCAATCAACATATGAACAGTTGAACACAAGTACAGTTGCAAATCAATTGAATTCAGAGTTTCATTCGGATCCTTTTTTTTTTGGGGAACGGTGGTGTTGTGTTGCACAAGAATTTGATCAGTAATGTGTATTGTTTCTAGCAATCATCCTTAATCATGTCATACTATTCCATGTGCATTATTTCCTCCCGTAGCTTTTTGTTCCTTTACATGTTCATTATACCGGTGGTTATAGTTGGATTCTGGTGTACAAAGCTACCTATTAATGGAGTGGTCGTGCAGTAAGTTTCAAAAAGCAACTACAGTGAGATGACCTGAGTGCTTAAGACTGCAACAGTTGTTCTAAACCGGCCGTCAGTGCTTTTGATCCCATCATGATTGTCTGAAAAGTTTACTTGTATATTTTAGCAGAAATATACAGCAATGGCAGCACATGGAACTATGCAGGATTATTAATCCCCTAGCTAGCTAGCTTAAGATAGGTAATGGGAAAATTGCACATAGAAACGAGCGAGAAACTAATTAAGACACACAATGGTAACTTGATTCCTCAATTTCAGTCGCTCTTCGTTATCTGCGTCACTGTAAGAACTCAAGACCTACTTGATATGGGCTCCCAAAATTCATTCACTTCGCTGATGGCTAGCTGCCTAGCACTCCAAAGCTAGCAGAGTAGCAGCTAGATAGCTGTCGACCTAAAGAGCAGAGTAGAAGAAACCATCCCCGATCCATGAATTATAGGGCCCGTTTAGTTCTCGAAAATTTCCGTGCGCTACAGTAACTTCGAACATTTGACCACTAATTAGTAGTATTAAATATGGATAACTGACAAAACCTATCCCACAACCCCCGGACAAAATCGCGAGACGAATCTAATGAACCTAATTATGTAATGATTAAACAATGTTGTGCTACAGTAATCAATCTTTAATGATGGATTAATTAGGCTTAATAGATTCGTCTCGCGATTTCCCGTCCATCCGTGCAATTAGATTTACAATTAGATCAGGTTTAGTCCTCCTAATCTTTGGTTGAAAATAGCTACAGTATTTTTCCCAAATTTTTTTGGGACTAAACGCCCCCATAGTACTCCTTGAAACCATCGCCCTAAAGATATGCAGTGTTGGTTTCTTGATCGATCGATAGTTCTTGAAACACATTCTATATCGACACAGTAGGCAATAGCTGCTAGCACGCGGTCCCACATGCAGTTTCTTGACAACCACTTGTAGAATTGCAATAGCAGTGTTGTGTGACTTATCAATGAAGACTCTCGGGAGTGGAAATATCAATGGAAAGAAGAGGCCTGCCGGGAAGACAATGTGACATCAGCTTGTGGCAAAAAAGGGTCCCCTAGTGCCCATGGGGCTTCATTCCCCCCCAACCCACGCGCGAAGGAAAGAGAGCCTCCCCACTCTTTTTTAACACCAGCCACCTTTCTCGTCTCCTTTGCTTCTCCTCCTCCACCTTTCTAAAACAGGCTCACAGCCTCACACACTCCCTCTCCTCTCTCACAGAGTGCTCTCCCGGCCTCCCCCAACCTCTCATGAAGAAAAAATTTAGTCCCTGTGTGTAGAGTGATTGACCCTCTGAGGTGACTAGGTGAGTTGAAGATTACTGCTTGTGGCTGATGATGATGAATTTGGAGAAGTAGCAGGATCCATGTTTTATTTTGATCTGCTCTTGCATTTTCCCCACTTTTGGAAGCATCGTTCGATTGCAGTTGTTTTTAGGGCTGTGTGCATCTGTTTGCCATACATATCAGAGATTCAGAGTTCTCGGCTTTTTCCCCAAAAAAAAATCTTTCACCGGCTATGAGAATGGAAGATTTTCAATATACTAGTTCATTATTTCTCGCAATCTTTCTGCAGTTGAGATGATTGATAAGAATGCTGTACTTAAATTCATCTTGTACCCCTTTCTCTCAATTGCATACTGGTTGGATGCATATGCACAAAAAGAAGTTTTTTTAGTACCAATTAATCTGATTCCCTTGATGTTTGTGTTAGTATATGTACATCAAGATATCTTGAAGTCTAGTAGTATAGTTATGTATGAAAAATATAACTCCTAAAATACAATGCTTCAAGACATCATTAAGTTCCAAACACTAATATGTTGCTAAAACAAATTGTTAGGTTCTCTTGCTTGCTTAGATGACTGGATCCTATAATTCTTTCTGATCCAAAATTCCAAAGTAACTAAATTGGTGCCTGATTAAATGATGCAGTAATAAACTCATATGTGATTGAATCAATCACATAATGATTCGACCAAAAAAGACTAGATCTTTTGCATCTATATATATGTCCAGTGAGCATTAAGAACTTCTTAGAATGAGGTTTTTTTTGTAAATAATGGTCCTTTTTTCATTGTTGAGTGACTTGCACATTGGATACAAATGATGATTTTACCTTAATAATTAGATATAGGAGTACACAGTTTTCTAAGCATGCAGTGATGAAGTATAATTGCTTTCCTTTCCTTTGGATCCCTTTTTTTTTCTTGAAACCTTATTTTACCATTTACAATGGTGGAGCAATCAAACTTTGAGTGCATCTAGCTTCAAGCCACATTGAGGAACGACAAAGTGATGAAACATGGAAAAAATGTGCAAATGCAAACGTGTAGCCATGTAGGCTTATCTTAAGACGGAAAGATGGAAAGTCAGCAAGATGGTAGTTGCCATATACTGCCAATGCCTGGTGCAGGACAACATTTGTCTCTAGAGTTCTTAGTGAAACTTCTTCCCAAATATTGGGGTACTTCCTAAACCTTTATATCGACCCCTTAGTCTTTAAACATCTGCCACTGCCAGTGTGCTACTCCGATCCAGATCTATCATGTGGCAGATGGAGGTTATTTGCAGGAAGTGCCAATGAGAGCTTGTGAGAGAAGTAGGTCAAGAAGGATGGGGCGACATTAGGAGGTGATGAGCACGCATGGAAGCGGCGGCAATGGTATATGTCCTGAGGAGGAGAGAGGCAGGGGACAAGGAAGGTAGAGAGAAAAGTGCTTGTTGAAATTGCTGCGGATGCTATTGCCTATTGCTCATAAATATTGAAGCTTTTGGTGCCTTTTCTTTTTAAAAAACAAACTTTTGATGCCAACTAAATCCCCTTGAGCGTTTTCACCTTGGCATGCACATATGAAGTCTTTATATATCTGTCTTATCTGCCACATGCATACAAGACTTGAAGCAGTATGGGGCTATGGAATAGACCTGCAACAAGTTAGTTGTGCATCCCGCGAGGGGCCACAAGTTAAAGGACCAGAGCTTTGCCATGGAATTCCTAGACAAAGGGACAGATCGGTCAGAGGCCGTGCAAGGAGCCAATCGTTGTGCCCTGGCCTTCTAGCTGTGTAGAGCTGCTATAGCCCCTCCAGTCTCCGGTGCAGGCAGCAGGCAGCAGGCAGCAAAGCCTGATCATCCAAAAGACATCTTTCTCACTCCCATGCATGCATCCCCACAACAAGCACGCATGCTCTCTGTATGGCGCATTGCTAACGTCACTGGTTTGCACCAACCTAATCCGACTTCCTTTTTTGTTGTATATATACAACTATATGCAAATAATTGCAAAATCTGCAATAGTGTACTTCATTTGCTGCTATATATATACTACATTCCTAGCATGTCCCTTCTTTTTAAGGTGAACTGCATGCACTTGTTTGCAGAAAGCTCTGAAGCACCTTGTTTAAACAAGGTAGCAGCTCCGCTAACAGATTTAACTGAGAGAGAACATTGGTTTCTGCTTAAATTTTACTGTACCCTGATGGCTGGCTGGTCCATGTAACTGTGGCAGCTATCATTCCCTGCTGACTGCGCCCAATATGCTCCTGATCGTGACCTCGACACCATCATTCACTGCCTGCAACATTGCTGTGTTTTGGCCCGGCCTGCTGCCCAGACTTTACCGTACCCCTGTACTGCCACTGACTAACCTACCCCAGCATGGTGCCTGCGTTAAACTTTCCAAAAGCACTGAAACCCATACAAGCCCATCTAGTATCATTCTATCTGCACAGATCTTGCATCTATTAATTTGAATACCAGTTCGTTCGTTCACAGCCAACCAGTAGTCAAGCTAGCAGTACCGTGTCTCGTTCTGTCTGGTTTCTCAAAACTGCAGCTTAATTAGCTGATCATATAAAAAATGCAGGCCTGCACTGCATGCATGATGCGTAGCTCATAGTGCAGCTTCGAAAGATTGAGGCGCTGCTGAATTTGATGCAGGCTGATTGGCTGAATTGACGTGCTAGCTGCTGGTGATCGAGTAAGCTAGCTTGTGGTGATCATGGAGTCATGCGTGCCTCCAGGGTTTAGGTTCCACCCAGGGCCGTACCGGCAAATTCGAAGGCCCTGTGCGAAACTATAAACTGGACCCTAGTACCATCGTTGCGCCTGCGAGTGCCTAGTGAAATCCGGAAGGTGGAAGTGCAGACGTGACTTGTGCCGTGCCTGGCGAGCGGTTATAGTGGAAGCGAAAAAGATTGCACTGCGATCTGCAGATTTGATTGAAAGACAATGGTCAAGCGGCATATTTCCTCTTCTATGACATATTTGGGCTACAGTTTGCTTCGTATTGGATCAAAATATAACTAAAACAAAATCTACTATATAACTATACCTAGTATACTCGTTATATTTTGGGGCCCCTAAAATTTGGGGGCCCTGTGCGGTCGCACGGCCCGCACGGGCCTAGATACGGCCCTGGTTCCACCCCACCGACGAGGAGCTCGTCGGCTACTACCTCCGGAAGAAGGTGGCCTCGCAGAAGATCGACCTCGACGTCATCCGCGACGTCGACCTGTACCGCATCGAGCCATGGGATCTCCAAGGTGCTCATCAGCTTATTTGCATCTGAATATCTGATCCACTACTATGCATCTGAATATCTGAATATATGCTCATCGATCGATCTCCCCTGTGTGCGATGCGAATTCGAAGAGCACTGCAAGATCGGGTACGAGGAGCAGAGCGACTGGTACTTCTTCAGCTACAAGGACCGCAAGTACCCGACGGGGACGCGGACGAACCGGGCGACGCTGACGGGGTTCTGGAAGGCGACGGGGCGGGACAAGGCGGTGCGCGACAGCAAGCACGGCGGCGGGCTCATCGGCATGCGGAAGACGCTCGTGTTCTACACCGGGAGGGCGCCCAACGGCCGGAAGACCGACTGGATCATGCACGAGTACCGGCTCGAGACCGACGAGAACGCCGCGCCTCAGGCAAGACCCTAGCCCCTCCGATCTGCTAGTAGCTCCTTCAATTCAGCTAGCTCCCGTTCCAATCACCGTCTCTCTTTTCATGAGTTCGTTCGCTCATGTTCATGCTATCATGCCTTGCATCCTAGTTAGTCTTCTGCGTGCTCCTGCTCTGGGCCTGTGGCTTCCCAGCGCTGGCCGCGGCCACTGTTCGCCGGCGACGGCGACGAGAGCAGCAGGAGGGCGCGGGGGTGCCGCCTCGGCCGGGGAAAGCTAACTTGGTCAGTTGCCTGTTGGGCTTTCCAGGCTATGTTGGGCTGCAGATTCTGGCCAGCCCATTTAGCAGCATGTTGATTTCCCAGACCTGCTAAAAGATTTGGCCCAATCATGAACAAGCATGTTGACGAGGCTAGCATAATAATAATTTAACAATTCAGAGAAAAACTACTCATGTTCGTGTTCAGATAATGCAGTGGCGATACAAAATATGCACTCGATCGGTAGAGTATTTTTCCGAAATTGGATTATGTCTTTGGCTTTTGGCTCGTCAGGATTACTATCGACAAGTATTTCTGAAGCAAGCTTGTGTTCATGCAGGAAGAAGGGTGGGTGGTGTGCCGAGCGTTCAAGAAGCGCACCATGCACCCGCCGCGGAGCGTCGCCGGAGCGTGGGACCCGAGCTACCCCTACTACCACGACCCCGTCCTCGCCGGCGCGGCGCGCTTCAAGCAAGAGTCCCCCGAGCTGGACGGCGGCGCCGCCTCCGCAGCCAGCGCCCTCCTGCAGTACTCCAGCCGCCTCGCGGAGCTCCCGCAGCTCGAGAGCCCGCCGCTGCCGAACCAGGGGAGCCACCGGGCCTCGGCCGACGGCGAGGGGGATCCCGCGGCGGCCACGGACTGGAGGGCGCTCGACAGGTTCGTCGCGTCCCAGCTCATCCCTCCTGACGAGGACCACGCCGCCGCCGGGCAGGGCGGCTTGCAACAGCAGGAGTATTATTGCGGCAAGCCGCCGCTGGGGGCGGCGCACGCCGAGGACAGTACTGATCAGGACGCGACGGACATGGTGGCGCTGCTGCTCCTGGACGGCGCCGCCCGGCACGAGGAAGCCGGGCTGCTGGGCTCCGTGGCCGACCCTGCGTGCCTGCACAAGAACGCGGCGAGATTTCGCAAACCATAGGTGGCAGCAGTGCACTATACATATGTATATTCGTGTAGCTGAACTTGGCATGCGTTGTCGCGTCCGATCGTTTTCGTTTCGTGCTTGCATTGCCTGGTGATGGCCGTAGCTTCGTCCATCGTCGCCGTTCCCGTGCCTATAGGGTGATGCGTATATATATACAATATATAGTTTCACAAATTGCAATCACGAATATCGCCGGAGCATTTGCTGTTTGCAGTTTTGCATTATATACTGCAGTCCACCTTTACTAGGCCATGATGGAAAAAATTTATGAGGGCAATAATATCCATCCCCTTGTGTTGTCCCTTTTCAGAATAAGATGCAACTAAAATTGGCCATTTTCTTTAGGAGGCCGTTTGGATCCTCTCAATTCGGGGGAATAATTGAAATATACTTAATAAACTAGGTTATTTGGCTTAGAATTTAACATCCCACCACTTTCCAAAGTTTAGATATACAAACATATCCTAAATTCGTAGGGTGGGAGATAAAAATTGATTCTATACACCACCAAGTTATGTTTTTATTCCGTAATTTGCTGCACACACTTTGGCTCACTCGTCTATAGTAGAAATATAGCACATAATTATCTCCCTCATATGGTCACAGTAGTATACAAATATATTCCATATATAATCATATTAGCTTAATAGATTTGTATCTAAATTATGATTATTAGAATGAAATTCAATTCGAAGGTCCCAAACGGGGCCTAAAGGGCAAATACCGCACCTGACCAGCTGATCATCTACCTGTTGAGCCTTTTCAAGTCCTATTGGGAGGTGATTCGGGGGGAGATCATGGACATGTTTAAAGAATTTTATAAGCAAAAACTCAATACAAGTAGAATGAGCATCATCACTTTAATCCCAAAGTTGAAGGATGGTAGCAAAATCCAACAATATAGACTACCGAAAATCCAGCACAAACTTTACACAAGTAGAATAGGCATCATCACTTTAATCCCAATATTGTGTATAAAATTTTCTTCAAGGACTGAACTTGAGAGGCTGAATATTCAATAAATGCCTTAATATTTTCTTTTTTTTTTGCGAAACCAGGGGCACAATTAAAGTTTACAAACAAAAAATATATATGCAAAAAATATTTAGATTTCGATGCAATTTTAAATTAAGAAAATACTTTAAATTATTCTACATAATAAGAAAAATTCAAAAAGTCCAAAAGTTTGGTAGTTTTAAAATGCTATAAAAGTGGGATGATATCGTAGTAGTCTAGTATTCAGTGTAAACTGATTTTCTGGGTTGTTTGATTTTGATTTCTTAGAGGATAGATTTTTTGTGTGGTTGGACATGCTTCAGTTTGCTCGACATCATGGCATCTTTTAAATATGGCATGTATTGAAGGAATGTCCAAGGCTATCTGTGTGCTCCTTTCCCTAGGCCTAAATGTACTAGGTGGCAAGAGGTTGGAACTTTGGAGGCAGTAGCAACCTCATTATCCTGTATATTCTATATAGCTGGCCATGTTGCTGGCCTGTCAAATAACTTCGCAGAACTATAAACTGTCAAGCACAGTGAAGCTTGTAGTTGGGCTTCTTTTTGATGGAGAAAATTTCCTATTTAACACTGGTAAAGTTACTCCTTCCTTTATTTGGCCCTTGAAAGTTTAAACTTCCTTATTTAACATTGGATCTAAGTTTGATTCCCAAATTGGTACTTACATCCAATGTATTAGCCAATTCCAAACCAGATCATATTGATGGAATTGACTACCAATTGGATGGAAGTATCAAATTGGGAACAAAACTCAAGCCTATTGTAAAATACGGAAGTTTAAGTTTTCGAAGGCTAAGGAAAAAAGGATTAACTTTGCAAGTATCAATCCCACATCGCTAGTTGTTCTTATATGAAAAGGTGGAAGTTTATCCCAATTCTACATCACTAGATTTTTCTTCTTTCTGTTATTCAACTAGTTAATTTCTTACCTTTCTCGAGACTGAGAGCATGAGCACGACGAAGGCGTTGAGGTTGAGGACGACGCAACCCCGACAACACCCTACTTTCTCGACGATGGATGTCGGCCCCTAGCTCCGTTCTGCTCAATTAAAGCCCAATTACGAGACTCCGAGGTGTAGATGGGCCAGTCCAGCTAGACCAGAAAGCCTTTGTTTGTTGTATCCTCAAGGTCCATTGAAAAATAATGAGCCCTCCTATCTGTTAAAGATGCTAACCAAGGAAGTTCTAGGATTATATGTTGAGATGGTCAAGGAAATTTTGTAGTCGTAAGTGCTCTAGTAATTCCGAATATAGCTGAACCTAAAACTTTGGAAGCAATAGCGTGTGAAGAGGCACTAGCTCTTGCTGAAGACTGTGGGGGTAAAGAAAGTGACAGTGCTTCGGGTTGTCTAAATGTCATTAAGAATATTAAAGAAATAACTAGATGCTAATATATGATGGTTAAATCAAAGCATACATATGAGGTTAAGAAATATGGTATTTCAGTAGGAGGTTCATTGTCTTGCTAAAGATGCTTGTACTTTTGGATCCGGCCTTCATGTTTGATTTGGTTCTCCATATAGATTTTTGAATGTAAATATATTCTATCTCAAATAAAAAAATCCCTACTTTCCACTAAAAAATCTGAGTCCAAAATGGAAACAAGTTGTTCTCCTTTCATGTAATTTTCGCTCTCTCAAATGCAAATTAAAGTAATTTCACTCAACCACAATAGCTTTCTTTTAGAAAAAACAAATTTCTATACATAATTTTTATTGAGTTTGGGTCATCTCCGAGCAAGAAATGGAGAGCTTTGATATTTTTCTTGGACTTAAAGTTTCTCACGCTACCAACACTCTTTTATTAAAAAAAGGCTCAAGATAGAGCTATAGATATGGCAGAATGAGGGAACAAAAAAAAGAGAGAGATAAACTTTAAGCAGTGTTTTGCATTAAATGTAATGGCTACAGCTATAGGATATAGCATATTTGTATGTAGTTAATTTGCATTTCTTCTGGATATATATTACATAGAGACAAAGTATTAGGGCTATGAATTGTATTTCAAAACAACTGAAGGACCCACCCCCACATTAATGGTAATATATCTCGTCACCAGGATTTGATTTGGCTATTTTTGCTAATCAAGTAGCTCAACATTAATGAGTAGACCATGGTATAGGAACATTTTTTGGTACTGCCTAATATTGTGCCTCTCACATAGTTTCTGAGTAATTACTTATTGCTATAAATCTTTTGGCACTGGAATATATTGCGCCTTTCATAGAGTTACAAGATAATCCAGCCCTTAGTTTCAGGTCTTCACTCATAGATGACATTGTAAACAAAAATTGTATTCACATCAACATTCTCGGTTCAGTGGAATAATCTTCCACATAATTGACACCTTAAAAAATATAAACACTGTGTTTTCTAGTAGCTAGATTAATCATTAATTTTTCCCGTCCATCTACTCCAACATAACAATGTAATAGATTTTTAAAAATCATGGAAGACACAAACAACCCAACATAATACCCGCAAAGACAAAATGTATATCCAAAATATAGAAAAAATTACTACTAAACAATATCCAATATGTTTTGTACACTGATTCACTACATAATATTTCCTCTCTTACATAGGTGGCAAGATTGATGATGATGATGGAGAACAACACAAGGTAGATGCAGTTGTGATGGTTGTGGTCCACAAGAAATTTTTTGAGATTTGATTGTAATTTTCTTTTTAATAGAATATTATATGTACAAAATAGGCATAAGATGTCCTAGGTATCTTTGTAAAATGAAAAGCAATGTATTCTCTTCTATTGATCGCTATCCCTAACAAATAAATATATACATATGTATGGGATCCTTGGCCGTTTTTGGATATAACCAACAAAATATATTACAACAGAGGAAAAAAATTATGATTATTTGACCTAATGTCATGTGTTCATCGGCAACCTTCGTAATGGTATGCCATGCAATACTTTAACACTAAGATATAGCCTTAAAGTTAGTTAGATTAGCACATCTTTCTCTTGCAGTATTATCCAATTCTTGGTAAGTGTCGATATACCATTTTTTTGGCTTTTTACAACGCACCATTTATGGCTATTTTTTAGGATATTTGTATTTTGTAATTTAGTTTACGTTTACTGATAAATTTAACGAACTTTAGTTACTAATTTTTCTGCTTGCCACCTACATTGATGTCATCACTAGATTGTTCATTTACTTCTTTTTTGTCGTTTATGCATGCCTCTTTTATAAGCATTAAATTTTTCTGCCATATTATAAAACCCCAACTAACCTAGTTTATAGCTTAGTGCATGTCGGTTATTGGATTAACGTATTTAACCACTAGCGGATATAGTTACCACCTGGCCTTTCCCGCGCTTTACTACATACCCATGCAAAACTAGTTAAACATGCTCAAACAACATCTTCTATCACAAATATTATTCTAAACAATCTTAGATTCCACTCTTCACATGGAAAAAGATATCATTATAACATTTAAAACACGATGCTACTATTCTTTTAAATTTCAAAAGTTGAATTGCTATAAACATAGGAAGAGAATCTCTAGTACAAATAGACATGTCAGTAATAATTTCTTTTCAAGCAATGTCTAGAACTTCTATATAATTCCAATATACACAAAACCAGACACATGTTTCTTTTGAACATTGGTAGAATTAAAGAAAACAGCTATGTTTGCACACAGAAATGGTGGAAAACCAAAACAGCCAGCCCATCACAAAACCGTATTAATCCCCCTTCTCCTCCCGACCCACACTCTGCCTCCGTCCCCGTACCCTCTCTGAGCAAAAAACATCAGTTCTTCCCCGTAGCGCTCCGCTTGCGCCGCCGCCGCAGTTTCCTTGCCGGTGTTTGGACGAATCTTGCTACTGGTGGGGGTGGAATAGGACCTTACCGACCCGCCGAAACCCGTGTATGTGCCTCCCAGCCCTAGACGTCGCACAATGCTTTAGCTTCCTACGGCGCGTTGCCGAGCACAACGCCGTGGGCGCTTACTCTAACGTTTTCTCTTTCTCTCTGCGCAGGCTTTTCCGCCCACCTCTTCCTCCGCTACCGCTGCTGCAGGGCTGCTTCTCTCTCGTAGTGTGTTGGAGATCCATCAGGGCGAGGGACTGATTTCCTTATGGTTTTGGTTTCCTTCTACTATAGATATATAGATGAGTTCGATAGTTTTTAACTTATTATTACTTCTCAAATAATAACATAACACAACTTAGGCCCTGCTTGCATAAAAAATTTCACACTGACAATCGTGCCTCTCTTACCGGACACACTTCTCAGCGTGAAATTTTTTCACATTTTTCACATAACTTACACGAACTAAAAAGGCCCTTAATCATAGAGAAGATAAACATCAACACACTCAAGTAGTTTTTTTTAGTACATAATGGGTTAACAAACAATCAAACATCGCTAAGTTGATTCGTAGCACTGTCGGATTTAATACTGCCATCTATATCAAGAAGGGGATTGGAAAAATCAAACAAAAAGTTAAGAACATAAGAGAGACTGACAGTAGATCGAGAAATGTAAGTATCACTGCTCATTGATTTAAGCCGTATTGTTAAACCTCTCAATATATATTTGGATACGTACCAAATATGTATTCTTATCAGATACGAAAAACTTTTAAAGGTTTCTCTGCAGTAACCCACCGGCCCCAGGCCCGCAACATAGGTTTTTCTTCCTCCCCTTTGCTACCCCAGCCGCCGCTCTCGACGCTGTCGGCCCGTGCGGCGCCCTCCAGTCCTCCACGCTCCCCCTCGAGTCCAGCTGGTGCGGCAGCACCCTCCCTTCCCACGACTTCTCTGTTCTTTCTCTCGGCCTCGGTCTTCCTTTCCTAGCGGCGATAACAGGGCGAGTTGCGCTGCCCGTTGTTCATTGAGCGATGGGGGCTTCGCCGGCGACGAACATCTGACAAGGGTATGCCTGTCTATTCCCTTCCCTTCCCATCCCGCTGCACGAAATCAAACACCCAAATCCCTAACGTAAGGTATTTGTTTTCGGATCTGATCATGATTTTACCTACTAAATTCGATTTTTTTGCAACAGTGGTGTTTGTTTTCGGATCTGACCATGATTTTACATGCTAAATTCGATCTTTTTGCAACAGTTATTGGGTGTACATGTGTACACCCATGTCCTAATACTGGGTCCGCCCCTGGCTCGTGGTGGCTGAGGGGAGGGTGTGTGGCCAGGGGAGATGGATGATACCTTGGCTATCATAAGGAAGAAGTTGAAGAAGCAGAGGAAGGGCAAGGATGGTAATGATTTCGGTGCAGTGGCTGAATGTGGAGCTGAGGTGCAGATATTGGTTCAACAGGAAGATGTGCAGGGTGGTGTTCATACAGGTAATGACGTTGCTGGTGAGGAGAGCAACCTGAGTGTCGTAAAATTGGGGGATGTTGAAATTGCTGGGGATGGCACTCAGCATGTGGATGATTTGGGGTTGGAAGACTCCTTGTCCGTGCTGTTTACGAGATCTGGTCGGAAGTCTCGGCAGGTCTCAGAGAAGGAGGCAGAAGGTGTTGAAGTTGCTTGTCAACATGACGAGGAAGGTCTTGACAAGGGATCTGCTTTGGTTCCAGATACAGCTTCCAAGGGCACTAAAAGGAGAAGGCGACGCACAAAGGAAGAGATGAAGAATGCTGCTGTGCAGGATCGGAAAGCCTCATTGCCCCGAAAGGCAAAGGCAAAGGCAAATGGTAGCAAGTCTACTGGACACTATACAGTTGGTCCTCACCAAACGATGGGAGGATTATCTTCTGTTTCTCCTGACCTGGAAAATAAGTCTCTTATGAAAGAGAAGGCTGCAGATGATGGATTATGCCACCGATCATTAGGAGAAGTGCTTCTGCAAGATGCGGAAGCCAGCAAAGTACTGAAGGATGGATCTAGGAACCCTTCCAATGGGGCTACTCATCATGTTGAAATCTCAGCTTGGGCAAGCAATCAACCTTGTTCAGGAAAGCTTGCTGAAAAAACATCTTGCACTGCAGCAAACACAATCAATGTTGGTGTTTCTGATGCACACACATGTTCTCAAACACTAGGGAAGGACAGCAGTGATGATGTAGATTGTTCTCAAGGCAAGTCACCAACATCAATCTTAAGAAGGAAAACTGGTCGAAAACCAAAACCGGTGCCCCGGAAACCTGTTCGACGAAAAGAGGCATTATCATCTGTTGATGCTGATAGTAAACCAGCTGAAACAACAGAAAGAATTGAACCAAATGCAGCTGTGCTTACAGAGCGAAATTTCGGTGAGCTGGCTGTTTTGGGGGCCAACGATTCTTGTTCTTCGCATGACATGCCAGCACCTGCAAATGATGTGGATATGGCTGATGTGGAAGTGCCATTGGCTTATGAAGACACAGATAACACATCAAAGGTGAAACGTGTTACACGAAGTTCCAAAAAACGCAAACATGGTGACATGGCATATGAGGGTGATGTTGATTGGGAAACTCTAATGCAAGAGCAGGGGCTGTTCTCGAACCCCTCAGCCGGCTTTGCGGACCAATCAGTAAAATCAAAAGATAAAATTAAATCGTCAGAAGTTTATGAGGGTGGAGGTGATAATGGTGTTGCTGCAGTACGTGCTGGCCTGAAGGCCAAGGCTGTTACACCAATTGAGAAGATAAAGTTCAAGGAAGTCTTGAAGCACAAGGGCGGCATTCAAGAGTACCTAGAGTGCAGGTAGGTTATACTTTTGTGTTATTTGTACCCTGATTTTATTTTTGCCATCTTAATATCAAATTTTGGTGGAATTAACCCTGCATCATTGTTTTTCTGTCTGTTTCTTTTTTGCATTTCAGGAATATGATACTAAGTCGCTGGAGCAAGGATGTTAAACATTTATTGAATCTTGCAGAATGTGGTGTTTCAGTCATTCCTTTGAAAGATGAGTTGCCACGCCAAGCACTTATTCGTGATGTGTATTTGTTCTTAGACCAAAATGTAAGTCGAGTCACCCTTACTCTGGGTCAGGCTTCATAACACAGGTTTCATTACTTTCCAAAATTGCATTACCAGATTGAGCTTTCAACTTCCACCTATGTTAGCTGCACCTATCAGACCTCTTTGATGACTTGCTCAGTGACCTTCTGAACCATCGAACACTCCTTTTCCTTTTACTTTTTTCGAGAACGTACCTGAGCATGTGTTTCATTATGAAGGAAGCAAATAAGTTACAATAACACCACACTGAACGCTGCCGGGTAGCTCCAAACCAAAAACAACTATCACACTTGAGCATTCATTTTCTTTTACATGCAATCAATGTTCCACAAGGCGCTATTCCGCGCTCGCCTAGGCGCGCTTATGCGCTAGGCGGCGGGATACCGCCTCGCCTAGGGGGTAGGCGGAACCCTAGGCGGGCGGAGCACCTCCGCCGGACTCCCTCCGCACCGGGCTGCGGGTCTCCCCCGCGCGGGGCTGCTGCTCACACCGGGGCCGCTCCCCTCCGCTCCTTGCAGTCGCAGATCTGCGCTCCCCTGCTCCTCTCTCCTCTACTCACTACCTCCTCCCTCACTGGATTCTTTGGGTCGCCCTCCCTCCGCGCGGGGCTGCTGCTCCCGCCGGCCGCTCCCCTCCACGCGGTGCTGACGAGGGAGGAGAAAGCAGGGGACGGGCGGCGGCGGCGGCGGCGGAGGAGACAGGGGCAGACGCGGAGGAAGAGGATGAAGGGTGGAAGCAGAGGCGAGGGGGAGGCAGGGGCGGCGTTGGGAACGAGAGGAGAGGCAGGGGGGCGTCGGGAGGGGGAACGTGAGGAGAGGAGGGGAGGAGATAAGGTGGCTATTGGGCTGCTTTGATGGGCCTATTTTTCAACTTAGGGTTTAGTGGTTCTCTGTTTTTCTTTTCTTTTAGAGGTATATGATGTAAAAGACAAAGGTATACATATGTATATGGCACCGCCTAGCAAACCACCTTGAAACCGCCTAGCGCCTAGCCTAACCAATCAGCTTGTTCTTTTAGTCAGTATGTTTTTCTTAATTGCAAAAGAGTACCTGAATGATAACACACCTACTTCTTGAATTTCAGGGCTACATAAATGCTGGAATTGCATCGGATAAGGTGGCAAAGGAGCACAACATTTCTTCTGAAGTTGTAGAATTACCCAAGCTAAATGAATTACATAAAATTGAATCAGTAAGCATTCAAGATGACATTGTCTCTATACCACTCCAGAACGGGGATTTTGAGTATGGCACAGGCATTGAACGCTGCAGAACTGAATGTGTTAAAAATACTGAGGGTGATTTAGTAGAAGCATCAAATGACAAGGATTACCCCGCTGTTGACTGTGATGCTCTGGAGTTGCTACCTCACTTGAAGTCTGAAGAACAACCTACTGAAGAAAAGAATCTTGGTATATCAACTGAAGGTAGAGATGCATCATTGCCGTCCAGCAATTTGGATATACAAGGCAAGTCATATCTGGACACTTCTGTTGGAAAAGTTGAAGTCTCTCACCAACCTGAAGCACCAGAAATTGAAACTTGTGGAAACAACTATCAAAGTGATAGGGTTGAATCAGGTGCATATCGCAAAAGGATAATCATTGTGGGAGCTGGCCCTGCTGGTTTAACTGCGGCTCGCCATTTGCAACGCCAAGGTTTTTCAATCACTGTTCTTGAGGCACGAGATAGGATTGGTGGTCGTGTTTATACAGATCGCACGTCACTTTCAGTTCCTGTAGATTTGGGTGCTAGCATTATTACAGGAGTGGAGGCTGACATAGCTACTGAAAGACGAGCTGATCCATCCTCTTTGATCTGTTCTCAGCTTGGACTTGAACTTATTATGTTGAATAGTGCTTGCCCTCTGTATGATGTAGTAACTGGTAACAAGGTTCCTGATGCACTGGATAATGATTTAGAAGCCGAATATAATGGCCTTCTTGATGAGATGGCACTGCTGTTTGCGCAAAATGGTGACAGTGCAATTGGTTTATCCCTTGAGGACGGTCTGGAGTATGCTCTTAGGAAGCATCGTGCAGCTCAATATATGGATTCTGTTGGGCAGCATGATCACTTGAAAAGTTTGACAAATGCTGGAGCTATAGACATTTCCAAAAGTGCTTCAACAGAAAAGGAGGTAGCTCATTGTGGGAAGGATGATAAGATCGATGTTCTCAGTCCTCTTGAGAGAAGGGTTATGAACTGGCACTTTGCACATTTAGAGTATGCTTGTGCTGCAACGCTAAAATCTGTATCCCTTCCATACTGGAACCAGGATGATGTATATGGAGGATTCGGTGGTCCCCATTGCATGATTAAAGGTGGCTATGACAATGTTCTGTGCAGCCTTGCAAAAGGACTTGATATTAGGTTAAACCATGTTGTAACTGAAGTACTGTATGGATCTGATGAGTTGGGGGCTAGCTGTAAGGATGGGAAACACGTCAAGGTTTCCACCTCAAATGGCAACGAATTTATTGGAGATGCTGTGTTAATCACTGTTCCTCTTGGTTGCTTGAAAGCACAGACAATTAAATTTACACCCTCATTGCCAGATTGGAAACTATCTTCTATAAACAAGCTTGGGTTTGGTGTTCTAAACAAAATAGTATTGGAGTTCCCTGAGGTATTTTGGGATGATAATGTGGATTACTTTGGTGCAACTGCAGAAGAAACAGATTTAAGAGGACAGTGCTTTATGTTTTGGAACCTCAGAAAGACAGTTGGGGCACCAGTTCTGATATCTCTACTAGTTGGGCAGGCTGCTATAGATGGGCAAGGCATCAGTTCTGATGTTCATGTTAACAACGCAATGGTGGTTCTCCGAAAGCTCTTTAGGGATGCTTCTGTACCTGATCCAGTTGCATCTGTTGTGACAAATTGGGGCCTTGATCCCTTTAGTAGAGGTGCTTACTCTTATGTTGCAGTTGGAGCATCAGGGCGGGATTATGACATTCTCGGAAGGCCAGTTGCAAATTGTTTATTTTTTGCTGGTGAAGCAACATGCAAAGAGTATCCAGATACTGTTGGTGGTGCAATTTTGAGCGGTTTGCGTGAAGCTGTTCGCATCATTGACCTAGTAAACACCGGAAATGACTATATCGCTGAGGTAGAAGCTCTACAAACTTACCAAATGCAGTCAGACAGTGAAAGAAATGAAGTTAGAGACATGTCAAATAGACTTGAAGCATGTGAAATTTCTACTGCTCTAAGTAAAAACTCATCTGATGTGATGTATCCAATTGTTAGCAAGGAATGTTTACTGCAAGAAATGTTCTTCAGTGCAAAGACAACATCAGGGCGCCTACATTTGGCTAAGGAATTATTGAAGCTTCCTACAGATGTTCTTAAATCATTTGCTGGGTCTAAAGAAGGACTAAGCAAACTGAACTCTTGGATACTTGTAAGTTTGTGTACGAGTTATTTCTTTAGGCATTCATAGTACCAGTACTTTTCCTATATTGAAAAATCTTCATCTTTGCAATCTAAATTTCGCAGGATTCACTTGGGAAAAATGCTACTCAACTTCTGCGGCACTGTGTTCGCTTGCTTGTGCTTGTTTCCACTGATCTGGTAGCTGTGCGCTTGTCAGGTATATACAAAGTTCCAGATCCTTTTAAATGACATTTGGTAGGGAATGCCACTCGTTATGGCAGGTGTTTCATGTTCCTTCCAACCTTAAACTTTGGAAGGGTACAAAATGTTATTGGGTTATTACATCCTTATTCTTAGGAGTTTAATTTGCCTTTTCAGTTTAGCAAACCCCTTCCTGTTTTACTTTTATATAATGGTTGTTATTCGTTAGGTTGATGCAAAAGAAAACAAATAACCAAATACATATTACTATATATGTGCACTACTGAATTGAACTCTGTCTGCTGTAGTTGAGTTAATTACATTCCTATTTTTAGGAATCTAATTTACCTTGCCAGTGTAGCAAATCCTTTCCTGTTTTACTTTTATATAATGGTTGTTCATTCATTAGGTTGATGAAAAGGAAAACAAATAAGCAAATACCTATTGCTATATATATGCACTACTGAATTGATCTCTGTCTGTTGTAGTTAGTTCGCCCATAGATGCTTGTATAAATTATTTGCTATTGCAGCCTGGTGACAAGCCTGATTCTTCACTTTGAATTTCATGCAGGAATTGGGAGGACTGTTAAGGAAAAGGTTTGTGTGCACACAAGCCGAGATATTCGTGCTATAGCTCGTCAATTGGTCAGTGTTTGGATTGAAGTTTTGCGTAAAGAAAAGGCCAGCAATGGTGGACTCAAATTGCTGCGTCGAACACCGTCAATTGAATTGAGTAAGGATTTGCTATCAGGAAAGCCTGCCTTACGTGTACCAAATGAATCTTCGGACAATATTAAAGCAGCTTCCCAGCGCCAGCGTGCAAGATTCACAAGTAGCCACTCACCACCACCACCAAAAGCAAGCAAGAAGTTTGAGAACAAGGAAGCAAAATTGCAAACTGGGACTGTTAGAAGGTCCGATGACAACTCGTTTTCCCAAAAGCAGCAACATGGTATTGAATCTAAGGTGGAGCATGGCATTCCTATGTCTGAGGAAGAAGCTGCTGCATTTGCTGCTGCTGAGGCTGCTCGAGCTGCTGCCATAGCAGCTGCAAAGGTCTGTGACTAAAGTTTTCTTTTGGTCAAGTTTTTTTCCCAACTAGCTATGTTTTAATCTTCACCATTGAGCATCCTTAGCTGCTCTCATATGAACGTTATTCATAAAATGCTGAGAAAAGATTGTTATGTGCCTCTCTATATTGTCATAATTTCATTACCTGACGCTGCAGAGTTGGAATTTTTTGTTACTTTAAGCTCTTTTCATCTATTGCAAAATCTGCGCATAAATTTTCTACTTTAAGCTTTATTTCTTTTATTGCAAAATCTAGGGCATATATTTTTCTGCAAACTATAGTTGTGAATGCAAAAATATCGAGGCATTTTCAATTTTTTCCTTGTCTATATAACCTGTTGCTCTTCTTTCTTTTTATTTATCACCGAGTGAAGTTTTTTTTTTTTGCGGTACTTCCAAGAAAAGCTACTATGGTCCTTTCCATGTTTTTCTTGAAAAATTGATGACCTCCTTATTTTGTGCACGTGTTTGGGACATACCTTGTATTGTGCGATGATTAGAGCAAATGGTGATCACGTGTGATCGAACATCCAATGGAAACTTTAAAAATCCAAACGTGGAATCTCAGGCTTAGAATTTTGAAACTTATAAACAGTTTTGACACTGACATTAGATTAAACAAAAAATAGAATATTGGTAAAATTTAAAGCAGCCAGTTGCCAATTATGTTAATTAAGGCTCTAATTAGAATCAGAGTGGTATATGAAAATATTCTAGTTGGTGATGTTAGTCCAAGATAATTTTTTTTTGCAATGTTCTAAAAAAAAAGGAAAATTGTCCTACTCCTTACTCATGTATGTTTTTTGTGTGCTTCATAGGCATATGCATCTGTAGAGGCAGAGATAAATGTGCCTCGTGAGCTTCCAAAGATACCGTCATTCCATACTTTTGCGATGCGTGATCACCATTTGGATGAATCTGATGCAAGAAAAAAAGCATTGAAGGATAATTTTGGGAGACTTGAGTGCATATCAGAAAATGGTTCCAAGAATGGCAAAGCTAAGAACTCACCTGACGATGCTAACTGCGCTGATGTGGACAGCTTGAAAATGTTTGGTGATAATGGCACACAGAGGAGCCACTCAAACGAGAAATCTTGCCTAGCAAATAGTAGGCATCATTCTACAGACATTGGTATTTTAGATGGTCGGGCATGGGTGGATACTGATACAATCTGCATTGATGGTGTGAAGGATCCTCTAGCCATTGAGAGGTGGCAAGCACAGGCAATGGAAGCTGATAAAGAGTTCTACAGTCGGATACGCATACCTGATGAAGTAGATTCAACTAGTCAGAAGCAGGCATGCCGTAGCTCTGCCTCACAGGGTGCCGACAGCAAACCTGCATCTGAACGGCAATCAAGAGGCGTGGATCATATAAAACAGGGTCTCGTGAATTTCATAGCCTCGCTGCTGATGCCATTATACAGAGGAAAAAAGATTGACCGCGAGGGATACAAAACAATCATGCGGAAAGCTGTTAACAAGGTATTATATCCTGTATCTTTTTATTGGATTATCAGCTTGAAAACATAACTTGATAGACTCTGTTTTGCTGTTGTTTTATGGTAGTTAGTTCATACTTTAAATGTTTATTTTCCATGTAGAGCTGCATGTGTTGCTTGATTTTCTTATCATGTTATTTCCATCATCCTGTGATCTTGAACCCTGGCTAGGCACCCTCCCGGTAGTGACAGGGGCAGTACTGTTGTCTGGTGAATTAGGTCATTAATATGATAGTAGCGATACTCACAGTGTCTCTGTTTCTCTCTGCCCAACAGATAATTGAGACATGCTCGGAAGGAGAGAAATTGATGACCACTCACGAGTTTCTTGATGTTAAAAGGAAAAATAAGGTGCAGCAATGTTCACTTCTTACCCAAGTTTTATACTTTTTTCCACACCCTACCTTATAATACTGCATAGCTTTCCCACCAGTGATGTTATTATTCTTTTGATTTCCATCTGATGGCTTGGGATTCTGACGGCAGGAGCCATTCTACGCCTTAATAGTCTCTTTGGATACTTAATCGGAGTAATGTTATGTGTTTTAACTCATGGGTGTTTACCATCAATGCAGATTGAATCCTTTGTGGACAAGATGGTTGACAGGCATTTGCATGTGGTTAACAAACCTGCCAAACCATAAGGTTCACATTCGCAGTGGTGTTGTGTGCAAAGGAAGCTCTTTTAAAACACCAAGCTCTCACTCGGTGATCGTGCTCCAATCCAAATGAAATAAGACCTCAGCTCAGAAATTGGCATGGTTCATCAGTGATGCCAACAAGATCAGCAGGATACCTATTACTCAGACTATCGGGGTGGCCCAGAAAAGCATTGACCAGATCAGCACATTTACTTTTGTATTTAGTTAGGCATCTTCCCATTATCGTAGCTATAGGTTAGTGAAAAGGCCTAGACCTCTGTGCACTCGACAAGCATGTTGTGCATGCAGTAGCTTGGATGCCAAGTTGAGTTTCTGTGGCTTGATGAAGTGGCATATGGAGATCAAGGATTCAGCGTGGTCTCATATGCAATGAGGGCTTTTGTGCCTTACATGGCGGTAGTTCCACCCTAGCAGATTAATCCTGTTCGTTGTTCAGAGTTAACTTACACCAAAGTAGATCCTCTTCTCTATTTGTTGTATAGTTCTTTTGCAGTTTCTAACAGGGTTTAACTTATAGTCTCGGATTAGAAAGGCTGCATTGTCAGAGAAGGTTGAGCTTTGCAGCCTTTTGTATATCCTTCGTTGCTTATAATGTGCCTCATTGATGATTGTCGAATGCTAAATGATTGCAAAAGAAAAAAAATGATGTTTCACCCTCCCTAAGTTCTCTGGTTGATTTTTGCAGCCCTTTGTACGTTTCAGTATGCTTGTATGACTCAAGGGGGATACACTGCCAGGGTGTTCCAACATATTTCGTGGATTCCTTCATATAGTGAGGCATATGTTTCTAAGCTTCTGTATTCTTTGCCTGGAGCTCACGATAGAGCTTTACTTTCTCCTCTCTTGAATATTATACGTACAAGTAAGGCTCGGTACTTCAGATCTGCAAGTTCAGGATGTTTACAATACCATGCAACAGGTTTCAGTAACTACACGAGCTTTTTGTTTTAACTTTTAACTACATGTTTGTTTGTTTGTTTATCAATATAAGCTATGCCAGTGTGTTTCCATACCATTCTTTAAAGTTTTGTTTTTTTCCTTAAAGCTTTCTGTTCCCCTCGTGTATCTGATGTACTAATTCCTTGTCTCCACTTCCAGATCCGGTATCTGGGTTTTGTCCAGTGATTTTTCACTTGTAATTACTCTGCAGGTAGATGTTACATTTCACTTTTTGTATTATTCTTTGTTACTGTGGTAACTTTTGCCTTCTCCCGTGCATCCTGTGTGCTCCTCACTGATTAAATACCTGCTGGACCAGAGATATCCAGGAGATGCCTTCAACAGGGCTTCATTTCAGTCCACTCCTTGCATAGATCCATAAGGAATCCAGGTATACCTTCCAAGCACCAAGGTGCAATCCAAATGATTTTTCCTTCTGTAACTGATATCATTGCCGTCTGAACTATTGTGCAGGATGCAAAATCAACTCGTAACTGGTTTGGCATGTACTCCCTCCATACTCGAAAAGAATTTCGTTTTGGACAAGATTTGGGTCAAATATTGGGAATATAAATCATGAATAATTTATAAGTTGTTGAGTTTTAAAATACAAAAATCATATGAATAGATTTGTCTTGAAAAATACTTTCATAAAAATATAAATATATCACTTTGCGATAAATATTTTTATAAAAATAAGAAGTCAAAGTTAAGTTTTGGAGACCGTGTCGCTGTCCAAAACGACATTCTTTCCAAGTATGGAGGAAGTATACTGCTGCAAGTGGCATGGAAGGATCTCAATTTTGACCACCCCCAAGTCCCAACAAGCCGAGCGGAGCTGAGGCATGGCTACAGCATTGCTCAATTTCATGCTTGTTTCTTGTGGTGGCCTGCTTTGTCCAGGCAGTTCTTGAACAGCAGGAAGGAACCCTAGATCGCACACGCGGCCATCGTCCAGTGCCGTGGTCCGCTGCTTGCTTGGGGGGTGGTAGGCACGGGAGGATTGATGGAGCGCCTCAAATGGGGGGAGCACTTGTATTGAATGAGCAGGGCTTCATCTCACTGTAGCACATCATGAGATCTTGCATGGCTGCCAGATTTGACTACACTGATTACACTAAATTAAATTGGTGGAGACAGTGCCATTACTAAGTGTGATAGATCGGAGATTTCGCTACATTGTTTCAAACAAAATCTTGGGCTGGAGTGAATGGTTGCTGTTGGAATGAGCCGTTCTGTTGAGCAGGCAGGCAGAGGCAGCTGTAAACTGTAATAACTCTGCGCAAGTACAACAGGCTGAGGCCCTAGTTGGGAGACTCTGTACCTTTTATCTGTGGCAGCTCCTTACGATCTCCATCAGGGCTGTGTTTAGTTCCTCCAAAATTTTCAAAATTTTCCGTCACATCGAAATCACATCAAAATATTAAATATAGCAAATGACGTATGCATAGAACACTAAATGTGGGTAAATAAAATAATTTATTGTACAGTTTGGATGTACGTTGCGAGATGAATTTTTTGAGCCTAGTTAGCCCATGGTTGGACAATATTTATCATATACAAACGAAAAGTATTATAGTGTTTTTCAACCTCACTTTTCGCATCTAAACATAGGCCACGTAAAGATTGGGAAAGTCGGATGAACAGTTGATGGGGAGGAGTTTGACAAATGGACAGTGCGCATGTGTATTTTTTGGGGGGAGCATCTTGGGTCCATTCATAGTTTTATATATGTAGTTATGCACCATTTATGGGAACCATTGAGGCGACATTGCATTTCTAAAATCTCTGACGGTAATGTGTCCACAGGGTACAGCAAGGTATGGCGTTCTGACCTTTGCTCTGAATCTCTGCAGGTTGACGCGGAAAAACTCTGAGAATCCAGATTTGAGTTGGACCGACCTCTGGCAGCCACGACATGAAAATAAAGGGGTAATTTTGCTCCTGGACATCTTACAATGATGATTTTTGCTACAAAACACTACTCAATCTTCTATTTGGAGCTGGACACTCTTTAAGTTTGCATATTTACTCCTGGAAACTTTAGATAATATAATATTCATTTTTAGAAAAAAAGGGAGAAAAATTCCAAAATGCCCAAAGTATCCCTGCCTCCTAACCCTATCTGTTCAACACAGTATCGATTCCCTTTTAAAAAAAACATCCCAGCACTTCCCACCCGTCCGCCTCGCCAAACTCATCCCCCGATGGCGCGACCCCCAGGAGGCGCCGCCGCTGCCTCCCTGGGCACCCCAGTCGCCACCCCCACCACCCTCCTCGACACCCCAAGTGCCGGCTGCCGAAGCCCCTAAATCGGACTCCCGCCGGCCTCCGCGCGGATGGAGACGCCGAGCTACGAGACATGGCGGCAGCGGCCCTCCTCCCCGGCCTCCCTCGCCGACCGCGGCCCTCCTCCCCGGCCTTCCTCGCCGGCCGCGGCAGAGATGGCTCGTGCGTGGCGGCTACGGCAGGTGGCGCCCCTCCTCCTCCCTCCTCGTCCCATGCAACACGGCGGCCTTGAGCTCTGGCCATGGCGGCGGCCTTGAGCTCTGGCCATAGCCGCGCGGGGCCATGGCGGAGCAGAGGCCGCGGCGCCCATCATCCTCCCTTGCCGGCCTCCGCCCTGGCCGGCGCGCCCTTCCTGCGCCGGATTCGCGAGCGGTGGCGTCTTGATTCCCCTCCCTCCTCCAGGCTCGAGCACACTCGCGCAGGTGGCCGGGGCAGCGCCGAGACGGCGAGGTAAAGTGAGAACGCGGCCGCCATGCTGCTCAGCCTCGTCGTGGCCGGGGGCGAGCCGGCGGTGTTCAAGGTGCTCGTGGTCGGCGGCGCCGAGGAGGACGTGCAGCACTAGCGACAACGACGACGGCGGCGGGGAGCTCGACCTCAATCTCAGCCTCTAGCTATGGAGTTTTCAACCGGGGATGCTGGGGTCGCGGTAGGCAGTGATGATGGCGTCGGCGCAGGTGATGGCGCCCTCCACGCCGACGGGCGACGGCCTCCGTGCTGGCTTGCTCGCCTGCCCGTGCCGTCGCGGCTCGCCGCCGTCTGCCCGCCCGCCTGCGCCGCCGTGCCTCGCCGCTGCTCGCCCGTGCCGCGCACGGCTCGCCGCCGTCTGCTCGCCCTCGCCCCGGCCTTCGTGTCGCCGGAACGTCCGAGCCGCGTGCAGGCCTGCTCGCCCGCCCGTTTCGCCGCGGCTCGCCGTCGCCCGCGCCAGAGCTTCGCCGGGGGGCAGTTGCTGTCGTTGGGGCCTGGCCGCCGCCACCGCAACGCCGGATCCGGCCACAGTCTGTGGTCTCGACATAGGCGGCTCCACCACCCCCGCGGGTCCTTCCCGTCCCCGAGGACCCAGACCTCATTCCTCGCCGGCGCAGACGGTGAGGCCCAGCCTCCCGTGGAAGTCGAGGACGAGGAGTCGCAGCGGCGGCGGTCGGAGGCGACGCCGTGGCGGCGAGGAGGTCGAACGCGGCGCGGAGGCCCGTGCGGAACCGTCAGTCCGGGAACCCGGGGCCCGAAGGCACGCCGAGGGCGAGGATGGCGCGAAGGTCGGGCGGGAACGCAAACCCGAACTCGGCCTCTGCGCGCGCGAGCTCCGCGTCGTCGGAGAGGCCCGGGAGGACGGCCACCCTCTTGATGGGCATTTTTGTCCATTTCTCTCTCCCTCTTCTAAAAATTGATATTTTATTATTTCCAGTGTCCATTAGCAAATAGTCACAGTTGAAAAATGTCCATCAGCAAATATGAATTTGAGCGATGTCTTCTAGCTAAAATCAAAATTGAAAGATGTCCAGGAGCAAAATTACCCAAAATAAAGTGAGTGTTCAATCTCATCACCCTATGGTTCCTTGGATCCATGCAAGAAATCAGAAATTCGTCTTCATTCTATTTCAGCGATTCGTAGACGCCATGCTTGCATCTCCTATATGAATTGTATTTCCGTTGTGGATTACAATTCTAATGCTGTATCTCATGAAGCACAGGAACGCACGGCGAAGAAAACCGGGGGAGAGAAGGTGCAAGCTCAACAGAACAAATTGATCATGTCACATTCTGTTCATGGATTACAGCCGAAGCGAGTCGTCATTTATCATAATTATACACAGCACCAGGCAAGAATTTTCTCAGCCTTCAATATGAAAACTTGAGAACAAGAAGAAAATACAATAATGGGGGAGGAAAAGAAAGAGAGAGAAAAGGTAAATGTAATTAGGTAACCTTCACAATTCCTCGAGCTCTTCTGTGCCCTTACACTTCCTGTCGCCTCCGTCCGGAAACCTTGTTGCTAGTTTGCAGCCATGCCATGCTCTTCCCAGACCCCAGCCACCCTTTTTGTTAACCTGATTCTGAGGTGCGTTCTTAACACTCCCTGTGATTGGTTCCTTCCTATAAGCTTTGATTCACCGAGCAATAACCCTCACCGCCTCCTGTCCCAGATCTCCTCGAGCTCCCTGGCCAGGTCCTTCTGCCGGCCGACGACGATGGTTACGTGGTCCTTGCCGTCGATGACCCTGACCTGGGCGCGCGGGACCTTGGCCTTCACCGCGTGGCTGCACTGCACGGGGAGGAGCTCGTCGTCCCCGCCGTGGTAGACGGTGACGTCGCAGGTGAGCTGGTCCCGGACGACCTCCAGGCACTTGTCGATCTTGCCGGCGCTGCCGCAGATGATGTTGTGGAGCGTGTGCCACGACGCGATGTGGGTGTGGCAGAAGAAGCCGTCCATGAGGTAGGTCCGGACCCTGCCCGTCGCAGCATGAAGACCAACGGTTGGTTAGCCAAAAAAAAAAAATTAACCGTCCCTCCCAAAACAGACCCTGCCTAGCTTGGAGAAGTTAATGGCCATTTCCTTTTCTTCTGATGCTGCTAAATGGGTAAGCTTATCCTGCTAACAAGAAGAAATGGCTACACACATTAACTTTAGGCATTAATGCCATGGCGCACCCTTCTCATGAAAGGCATCTATTGTTCGTTTGCATTGAAACGAACAGCTTGCTCTGTTTTCTTTTTATCCTTTCAAATTTTTTGGGGAAATTCATGATCAGTGGGATCGGCCGAGTAGCTGGAAGTTGGTCAGTTGGGCAGGTGCAGGTGCAGGTGCAGCACTGCAGCTGAGTGCCTGGCCTGAGTGGACCGGCGAATGGGCGCCGGCCGCTGCACCGAGCACCCCAGCGGCGGACCGAGGGCAACTCAGCTTGCAAAAACTTTTGGAATTTTGGTACTGCAGTACTTTCGTTTGTATTTAATAATTATTATATGATTATAAGTTAATTAGATTTAAAAAATTTGTCTCGCAAATAACAGACGAACTGTGTAATTAGTTATTTTATTTAGTTATATTTAATACTTCATACATATTTTTAAATATTCGATGTGACGGAAAATCTTATAAAGTTTTGAAATTTTAGATGCAATAAAACATGGGCTCATTCCTATGCCCCCTATTAACTCCCCACATTGATCACATCGTCGCAGGGCGATGCAGGCCGGGCCCCCACCCGGCGCTCCTAAATGCTGGAGTACCACGAGAGTGGAGTGAAGTACTCTACGAGTACCCTGTGTCGCGATCCAATCCTATCGATGCGATTCCCCGTTGGTTTTTTATGCAAATCCAACCAACCAATGGAAGAGAAGAAGAAGGAAATGTTGTTGTTGTTGTTGAGCCGGTCGCTGACCTAATTTCACCAATTTCCGTGACCTTGGTTTCTCGTTTCAACCAAGAGAAGAGAAGAAGAAGATGGAAGTACAGTGGATTGGCAATTGGTAACCTACCTGTAGAGGGTGAAGACGCGGAAGGCGAGCTCCCAGAGGCGGTGGTGCTTGCAGAGCACGATGCTGACGGTGCGGCTGAGGTGCTCGTACCAGCACGCCACCGAGGCGCCGAACGCGATCGGCGGCCACACCCGCCGCGGCGCCACCGTCCGGAGCACGTACTGCGTCCCGACCTCGCCGCGCGGCACCGGGAAGTAGGGCTGCATGCGCGCGCGCGTCCCGATCATATCAGTGCCCGCCGGTATGTGCGCACACACACACACACGGCGAGGGAGCGGACGTACCGGCGCGACGAGGGTGAGCGACCTGACCGCGGCGGGGTACTTGACGGCGAGCGCGAGCGCGAGGATGGAGCCGAGCGAGTGCGCGACGATGTGGAAGGAGCGCACCCCGTGGCGCTCGATGACGGAGCGCTCGATCATCTCCACGTGCTCCCGCAGCGTGTAGAGCGAGTCCGCCGGCTTGGGGCTGCGCCCGAACCCGAGCAGGTCCACGGCGAACAGCCGCCGCCGGGACCGCGCCGAGGGGCTCACGTGCGGGAGCACCGTCTCCGTCCAGAACCCCGACGACGAGACGAACCCGTGGATGAACAGCACGTCCTCCTCCGTCGCCGCGCCGCCGCCGCCGCCGCCTGCATTTATTATTATTTGATCTGTTGAGAAACGGAACGACGGTAACAAGATCGGCGACGCCGTACGTACCCTCGACGTGGACGAAGAGGCGGCCCGTGTCCGCGGGGTTGCAGTTGGCGCAGTGGCAGTCGGACCACCGCGGCGACGGGTACGGCCGGTGCTTGCCGCCGCCGACGCCGATCTTGCCCCGCAGCATCTGCACGATGGTGGAGTGCACGGCGACCCCCGCCGGGCGCCGCGGGGAGGCGCCGGATGACCCGGACGCGGACGCCGCCGCGCAGGCGAGCACGGAGGGGCGCGCGTAGAGCGTGTCGGAGATGTCCTCGAGGTGCAGCTTGGTGGACGACAGCATGCTGACCACCTTGGAGCCGCCCCGCTCCGACACGACGATCTTGCCCGTGGCCCCCGCGGCCGCCGACGAGCGCGAGCAGTAGCAGGGCCGCCACGCGCCCTCCGCCACGTAGTCCGCCACCTTGTACACGACGCAGAGCAGCACCTCCAGCGCGTCCAGCAGCACGAACACCACGAGGCTGACGGCCTCGTTCGCCGCACGGCCGGCCGACGCCAATGCCGACCGCGCCGCGGCGCCCATCTCCCCCGCGACGCCGGGACGAGAGGAAGCCTCTGGCAGCGCTTGCAGGGGGGAGGCAGCGGCTCAGGAGTCTGGACGCGGGAAGGTGGTGGTGGTAAAGAAGGCGAGGCGAGTGAATTGATGGTGCTCTCTCTCGCATTAAAGCGCAGGGATCGGTGGTGGTTGAACTGACACGGCCAACTGGGGGCGCGCGGCTGCCGGGCTGGGACGCCGGGACAAGTAAGCTCAGCGCCTGCACCTGTCCGAGGCCATTCATAGGTAGACGACCAGACCGTCAACGGCGAGGCGAACCGTAAAGTTTTTTTTGAAATAAAATTTTTATATATTTAAAATATTAAATATAGATTAATTATAAAACTAATTACATAACTCGTTGTAAACTACGATATAAATTTATTAAATTTAATTAATTCATCATTAGGACATGTATACTGTAGTAAATACTGTAGTAAATACTGTAGTAAATACTGTAGCTTGCCATGGAGGTCACTCACTCGTTTGTTTCACCCATTGGAGGTCACTCACTCACTTGCCATTGCTAAAAGAAATAAAAATCTCTTTAGTACCACTAGCTTCCCCTTCCCCCCTGGAATTGGAGGGCAGGTCCTAGGAAACAAGGGGACAGCGAAAGCACAAGCTGCCACAGTTTTCTGAGCCATCGGTGGCGTCGCCATTGACGCCTTGTGCCCCCGTGAACGGCGGTCTCAAGGCGCAGGAACAACGGCATTTGTGCAGGTTCCCCGCGGGGCAGGACTCTTTCAAGGTAGTAGTAATCAGGCTATCTCCAACCATTTCCCCCATCCAACTCCCCCAAACATACTATTTACTATATTTTACTACCTCCCTCTAAAAGATTCCTCCCCCTATAGCTCCTTCTCTCCAACCATTCCCCCCATATCTATTCCCTCTATATACTCATTAACTAACTATTTATTTATTGTTTTTGAATTTTAAAAAAATCATACAATATTTGTACTGTCATAATACACATTATCATCATGTTACGGGATTCAAACGAGATTAATATCATAAAGAAACGATGTAATTAGAATATAGAGGGAGTTTCAACTCCCTCTATATTTGAGGGGAGGAGCCAGCTCCCCGGACACGGGGGGGCACGGATAGGGGGCGCCGTTGGAGAGAGTAGCGGGAGTACTGTGCACCGAATATAGGGTGAGGGGGACCTTTAGCGTGTATCCTTGGAGCAAGCCTCATAGGTCTTGTTTAGTTCCCAAAATATTTTAAGATTTCCTGTCACATCAAATTTTTGGACACATGCATGAAACATTAAACGTAGTTTTAAAAAATAACTAATTGCACGGTTTAGTTGGAAATGACGAGATGAATCTTTTGAACTTAATTAGTACATGATTGGACACTAATTACTAAATAAAAACGAAAGTGCTACAGTAGCCAAACCTAAAAATTTTCACTAACTAAACACGCCCATAAACAGATGTCACATGAAAAGAAAAATAAAACATGACGCTCCGCTTAGCTTTTCCAGTGGCCACCACCACAACACATGTTCTGAATTTCCGACAGTTCTATGCTGGAGTGCTGCAGTAAAGACAGGAGCTCCATGGATCCGCCGCTCGGTGGTGCCCCCAAGGCCAAGCGCCCCAACTGCACGCAGCTGCGGGTGTGTTTAGTTCCTTCGTTTTAGAATTTTAAAATTGAAAGAGAAATTTTTTACATTTGAAGTATTAATGTAAATTAATTATAAAATTAGTTACAGAATTCGTCTGTAAACTATGAGGCGAATCTCATTCATGAGTCTAATTAATCTGTCATTAGCATATGTGTAACTTTACCGTAGAAACATAATTCCTACAACACCGACGAGCTATAGCTCTCGGCAACAGAAACTATGCAGCACGCACAGAATTCCCTTTTTTTTTCCTCCTCGGATATACGGGCTCGAAACACGGTTCCCAAGTACTAATACGAGATTGGGTCCGAAGATCTCGGGCAAACAGTCCATAGCACGTTTTGGTACCGTGCATTCCGTGACCTGAGCACGATTTCGCCGGCGCGTACAACGCCGTGCATTTGCGGCGTCCAACGTACGCACATGGCTGCGTGCACGCGCACAGCCACACACGCCCCTTTCGGGCAGTGAATACTTGTTGCACTGTGCGTGTACCCGCCCGTCGCCTAGGCGTCCAGCACGTTCCTGCCTGCACTCGTCAAAATTCGATTCGTCCATGATATCCGGAAGACCCGTGCAGCCACTGTGCTGAGAGAGAGAGAGAGAGAGAGAGAGAGAGAGAGAGAGAGAGAGAGTAAAAGGACCTCCCGCGCAGGTGCAGACACGTGTACGTGAAAGCGTTTGCATTTCAGTAATCGAATGAATGAATGAACTCTCTCCACGATCTGAACATTCTTGATTTCTTGTGTACTGAAGATGGCAACCTGAACGAGCCCAGCTGACCAAGAAGGTAGTAACCTGAAGCTGCATATTTGAAGCTTCTCCTGCAGCAGCTCCACACGGCGATCTGATGATCCTGAGTTGAGCGTTGTCAGCGTTTTAATCCAGTCATTTAGTACAGACGGGGGTGTTTGGGAGAGCTCTACTCTAGAAACTCCACCAACGAGACATGCCAAACACGTTTAGCTCCAGCACCTCCAACTCCGGAAAAAACCTAGAGTTGGGGGTGAACTCCTGGTTTTTCTTGGAGCTCCTCAAGGAGTGCTCCAAAAACACCTGTTATAGACTTCTGCATGGAGTTGGAGTAAAATTATCCACTAATGCCACTCTTTACACAACGTACCTATTCATGGGAAAAGAAGTGACACCTCCTCTGCGCCTCCCCCCTCTCCCGACCTTTCCTGTAGCACCGCCCACAAAACCCTAGGCGCGCCCTCCAAGGTTAATCGCCGGCGGCCTCATCTATCATGGGGAATGGATCCCCAAGATGATGAGCTCTCTTCTAGTACTGGTAATGTAGCCTAATTCCTTTAATCCCCCTTCAATTTTGCTCCTTTCTCACTGCATCTCTATGACTCCATGGACAGTGACTGGTGCTCTTGGTTTGGGGGGCAGAGGGCGCCCTTCATATCGCCTGCGCCGGCCGGCCCTGGGTCCGCTGAGGGCACCCAGGTCACAGGGCGCGGCCAGGGGCAGCAGGCCCAGCGCGTGCCTGGCACTGGTGCCGGCCGCACCCGTGGCCCTGGCGCCGGCCGCGGGTCTCCATAGAAGGGTTCGAGATGGCATTGCGAGCGGCCTGTGGGAGGCCAAAGAAGCTGAAGATGCTCATCGTGCTGAAAGACCGTGCTGTCACCTGAGCTCCTCCAGATGCTCCACGAAGAGCAGCGTCTGATGGATCAACATCTGAACCCAACGCTCAAACAATGGATTCATTTCGTGATGAGCTGGCGACCGCAATTTCTTTTGTTTGGAAGCAGCCGACAAAGTTTATTATTCTCATTTTACATGTGAACTTGGAATGTGAATTTGCCGAGTGAACTTGAAACTTGCATGTCATCTTATTCGATCGTTATTACATTACGGAAGAGCAGCGTGGCACTGTAGCAAACTAGTGTGGCAAACACTGTAGCGAGGTACTGTAGCTCGTGGGAAAAAAAGGGCAAACAGAATCATTCCTCATAATTCCTCCTTTTTCCTGGAGCTGGAGTCATCGAATCAGCCACGCTAATAACTCTTTAATTTTCTGAAGTTGGTGGAATGAAGTTACAAAAACGTGAAGTTGTTACTCCGAAACTATATTTTTGGAGCAGGAGTGCTGCCAATCACGCCCTAAACGCAACCAGTGGACTACAATATAACCTGACGAAACAAGGAGGATCTAGCAAGGATCGCGACCACTTCCGCTGATGGAGCGAGATTGATGAGAGTACCAGCCTGTTGCCTGGTATGGACACGCCGTGAGCTTACGTGACTCTGCACTTGTTTAAGTAGGTGAGCGGAGGCGGGAGGAAAGCTGAGACGAGCGGCCCGTGTAGGTGAGCAGGAGCCGGAATTCAGAAGGCCCCCCATTGTTTATTCGGAATTCAGCAGCGCGGATTAACTGCGGCGCTCCAACCAGGGCGGAATCGTTTTTTAAGTGTAAATCGCGACACGAATTTAATGAGTCTAAGTAATCTATCATTAGAGTTGTTTAATGTAGCATCACTATAGCAATTTAGCGTCTAATTACAATCTAATTATGTTTATTAAATTCGTCTCGCGATTTACAGGCAAATTGTGCAATGTTTTTTTTATTTCGTTTAAATTTAAGTCTCCATGTAGGTGTCGGATTTTTTTTTGGAATTTTGAACTTTGCAACAAGGAGTAGATTTAGGTAGAATCCTCGAGAGTTTGGCACCAGAGTCACCGGCTGAAAGAGATGGCCGTGCCGTGCCGGGGCGCTGGTGAGCTGACTGCCGATGCGCGGCGGTTGCATGCTGCTAGGATGCTGCGTCTGGGAGTTTTGTAGGTAGAGTGATGGTTGTGGGGGTTAGAAACAAAAAAAAAATCTAGTGAGAGGGACGGTCTGATGCAGATGGAGAAAAGCACGTGACTAGTAGTGTACTCCTTACTCCTATGTGTTGCGTGGAAGGAAAGCAGAGGTGTGTAATTTGGCGGTTGATAAGTTGCAGTGCGTGAGCGACGTCGAGCCAACACTCGGGCCCCAACCTATCCATCAGGAATAACAACTAACTGTTCCCTTCTTTTAGCGAGTTTTGTTAGTGGGCTCATCAGGAATTTGGTCCTGTTACAAAAGGTGGCAGGAGCGGCGCGATTCCCCTTTTGGCCCAAAGGCCCACCTGAAATCCTTTTTTTTTTGGAAACAGGATGTAACTTGCATTAGATAAGTGAGAACACAGTACATCCTATTTTTACAAAAAGGACTCTGAGTAAAAAGAAAATTACAACAAGACCCCTACTGTGCTTCTTCCTCCTCCCATCGAGCTGCCAACTCTTCCATCCGCGTCTGCAAAGATCATCAGCTGTCGGCCCCTTCGATCTGGCAACACCAACCCAAACTTCCACTACTCTGCAGGGAGTGAACCTCCAAAGACCAGATACCACAAGACCCGCCTCCAAGGCCCACCTGAAATCAGAGATTACTATTCGTACATGGTCATTGAAACATTGCATTGTCAAACAAATCTGACTACTATCTGAAAGTAAAAATGGGGATTCTCCTGTCTCCTCAGTTCACTGTCCATAGTTAGACGAGGATTCGCCCCATCCTTGATTGTTTTTACTCTTTGACTTAAATGAGTTTTTTTAGTGCTAACTACCCTTCATTTTCTTTTCAGATATCTTCCAATGACCATCCATAAGAGATTAACTGCATGTCAAGGTTTAGCTTATGGATGGTCTCTTATTGAAACCTTGCTAACCATACAAGCCTCAAACGTCGTGGTCGGACTCACCGAAATGTTTCGGACGAGGACAAGTGGTTTTGGTTTAAACCATCCAAATTCCCGGGCGTCACTGGCCATGCCTGCACTCCATTTCGTGTGGATGCAATTAGCCACACCCGTTTGGGCATGCGCCCCCTATCGCTTTCACCTCTTTTGGTGTTTCCATGTTGAGTATCTCACACACACACACACACACACACACACACACACACACACACACACACACACACACACACACACACACACACACACACACACACACACACACACACACACACACACACTTCATTCCGTTCTTCAGATGCGCTGGACCTGACGTCTCAGGACCTGATGACCTCATCAATTCTTGTCGATTCCTCTGTGAAGATTGTAGCAGCAGGTGTGCCATTTGCAGTATCCTTATGGCGTATTGCTGGTTGCTGCAAAACCCCCTGATTTTTGTCGACTAAAGTATGGTTGCAGTCCAATGCATGATACGCAAGGTTTTCCGAGTAAAAGATGGACACATTTAAGAAAGGATATCGGTGTGCGACAGCTGTTTGAGACTTCTGACTGGAGCTTCCATGCTGAAAACTTCGGGCGAACCTTACCTGTGGAATGTGGACTTGGTTCTGAATGAGAATGCTAAAAAAGCGATTAAATATTGCTCACACTGATTGGTAGTATCATATACTGATGTGATGCCATCAAGGATGTGTGATCACCATGTGATGTAATGGCAGTTTTTTTAGCAGAAGATTAGTTCAGGTGTGGCTAGGTTTGCTTATCCTGCTATCCGTGAGAGTGAGAGGCGTGAGCTGTCGGCTTTGCTATCTCTTCCCAAGTGCGCATTTTTCTTCTCTCTTTCTTTCTTGATCACAAACTATCAACTCTTGTGCAACATGTCGTAGACAAAGAGGCTAGTGAGAAACATCTCTCTGTTGGCATCATGCGGCATTTCAAGATTCTGTTTCTCCAATAAGCCAATCTTGTTGGATGCCTGTGAATATCAAGACCTGACAGGAGTAGGCTATCCTAACACATTTCGAAGGGGAACTGATAAATTCACAAGCAGAGGAACTCAACAGCCAGTTTTTTGAACGAACAACTCAACAGCCAGTTTGAAGATGGGGGCAAGGGCAAAGTGTTCACATTGAAAATTTGTACCACTTCTGTTGGAAGAGTAACATGGACAGTTCATTTAGCAGCTTACTTGTCAGTCTCGATATGGGTATAATGTTTCCAAATTCTGTTACATCTTTAGGAAGGCTGAGCGCCCTCGATCAGAGCGCGTGAGGGAGTCCGAGCTAGGCTCTACCATTGGGCTAAGCCCAGCCCGAGATCAAATCCAACAAATTCATGCCTTCAGCCTCGATAGTTTAAGTGAACTACTTGCTAACACAAACATGTATCAATAATAACACTTTTATAAAAATTAAGTCCAAAACTGTAGCTATACATATCATTACAGTACAGCTCTTACACATCCCGTTACCATCATACTACGTGCTTTTCTATGTACAGAGAGACACCCTGCGTATCCACCATGAGACCATGACCACACGAGTAGGCGCTATTCTCTCTCTCTCTCTCTCTCTCTCTCTCTCTCTCTCTCTCTCTCTCTCTCTCTCTCTCTCTCTCTCTTGCCTTTTACACGACGCAAGCATGCATGGAGCATGCATGGTTCACAAGAACCTTGACCTACTCTGGTAATCCGGATATATACACATGAGCTAGACACGGTAAGTAATCGTAGCTGATTACCTCATGCGGCACGAGGTCTTTCTAGCAGATGGCGCAGGAGTTGGGGTTCTCCTCCAAGCTCTGGGCGTAGTAGTGGGTGTGCATGGGCGGGTAGTAGGCGCGGTACTGGTTCATCAGCTCGGCGAGGATCTGCTGCTCCGTCGGCGGCGCCGCCTTCTTGCCGTCGCCGCCGTCCTTCTTCTCCCCCTCGCCGTCCTTCTTCTCGCCCTCGCCGTCCTTCTTGGCCTCCCCGTCCTTCTTCTCGCCCTCGCCGTCCTTCTTGGCCTCCCCGTCCTTCTTCTCCTCCTTCTTCTCGGGCTCCTTGGCCGGGCCGACCGAGTCGATGGTCGCCGCCCACGAGGCCTTGCGCAGCCTGCTCACCACGTTCACGGGGTCCACCATGCCGATCACCGTCATCTTGTGCGACGCCATGTCCACGGAGATCTCGTCGATCCCTGCACGGCACGACGACGACAGGTCAATCTCTTCGTCTTCCCTCGACGCAACCGCATGGTGAGGAACAGCAAGGGGGCAAGAAATGAAACGAGCGGCTGCCGTGGTACCGGTGAGCGCCGAGACGGCCTTGATGGCCTTCTGCTTGTCCTTGTTGTCGTGCAGGTCCAGCTTCACCACGATTTTCTGCATCAGGAATGGGAGCAAAGCAAGTGAGAAAATCGAAACGGTTGGACTCCGTGGTCTGTGCTGAGCAGAGGCGGAACAGGGGGAGCAAGCACAGATGAGCAAAGAGTGAAAATGCAGAGCGTAAAAGAGAAGGGGAAACGGATCATGCTTGCTTGGATTCCAACGAGAAGATCCCCATGCCCCTGGAAAGGTGACCAGCTTTGTACGGCGGAAAGAAACCAGGCCACGATCAATGCGAGCACCGCGAGCACGTCGTCTTACCTTCGACATGTCGCCGGTGGAGTGCGAGCACGGCGGGGCGGCGCAGCAGAAGTGGCCGGTTGCCGGCAGGAAGGAAGGGCGAGGGGGGCGATGGGAATGGCCGAACGGAATAATGGTGCCGAGGAGGTTGGGGGTGTCAGGACTGGAGAAAAGCAATGGTGGAGAGCGGGGGCCGGGGAGGAGGAGAAGCTGTAAATAAAGCAGCAGCAGCAGCAGCCGGGCCGGGTGTGTGACGTATCAAAAAGGCACGCAGGGAAGGGAAAGGGAATGGCTACCGAAAGTTGGCCGAGAGCAAATCTCTGTTCTCTTCCTCCCAATTCGCTACTGGTGCATTATATTGTTGTCCCTCTTTTCTCGAAAGTTTTAGGGCCCATTTGCTCACTCCCTATTTGCTCCCCAGACAGAGCAGGGCTGTGGTCTTTTTATTCTTGCCCACTTCATTTTCTTACCAATTACCATAATCCAACCTCACTTCCGTAGTATCTCAGTTAGGCCTATCATGCTACTTCGATCTATTTCGTTTAGGGAAAAGCCTGGTTAACACCCTTGAACAATCGCAAAAGTCTGATTTTCAACCTTAAACTACAAAACCGGATAAGATAGGTCATTCAACTATCAAAATCGTGCAAATTTGGCCCTTATGGTGGTTTTGAAGGTGGTTTTGTATTTTTAAGAAAAAATAAAAAATTCTGATAAGATCTTTAAATTCAAAACTAATTCATTTTAAAATAGAAAAATATGAAGCTAGTATCAAATTTTTTTCTAAAAATGTAATCTATCTATTATTACTCTATTTGAATCTTACTTATTAAAAAATAACAGGCATAACTACAAGTAACAAAATACTATGAACATAAAAAAATGGATTCAAATAAATGACAAGTACAATGCCAATAGGTAGGTTACATTTTTAGAAAAAAAAAATTGATACCCATTTCGTATTTTTTTAATTAAAATAAGTTACTTATGAATTTCTTAGTTTAAATTTTAATATTTTTAATTTTTATAAATTAGAAAACCACCTTCAAAACCACCTGAAGGGCCAAATTTGTCCGATTTTGATAGTTGGATGGTGTATCTTATCCGGTTTTGTAATTTAAGGTTGAAAATCGAACTTTTGTGATAGTTCAAGGGTGTAAACTAGACTTTTCCCTTTGGTTTATGAGAATTGAACTATTTTTCTTTGAGCTTGGTGGGTTCCAGCACGAGCTAAACCTATAGGCATAAGAACTTCTCCATGAGCATGATGCGGGTGCTATTCGCTGCTCCTTTTCTAATCAAAACCTATTCCCCTGTCCCTCTTGCTACCCTTTCTTTTTTTAAGTTAACTTGCTACCCTTTCTTTTTTTAAGTTAACTTGCTTCCCTTTCTTACGTGGCATGATAGCGCTGAGGTGGATGGATTGGCTGCATCGGTATGTGCTGTTTGCATCCATTGACCTTCTACCATCAGCCGGGTGTTTCTTTGTTTTTGGAAAGATATCGGCCGGGTGTTTGCGTGTGGACTTGTTTCTACCGTGAGCCGTTTTATACTTGCCAATTGTGTAAGTTGTGCACTTGTACTGTAGCGGGAGTTTCAGATACTTGGCATTCATTCAGCCACTGGAATTGACATACGTAGCATGGCACAGACGCCTGAACCCGCCTACGTGTATGGATTCTTGTGGGATTGTACCCACTTGTGACTTCGTCGAGCTATCGAGAACTGAAATTTAAGAAGTCCGGGTGCAAGGAATTATGTAAAAGCTATTTGAAGTTTCTACCATGTTCCAAATCCGTTTTTACGCTTACAGCTTACTTTCAGCATTCTACGAGATCTTTTACAAATAGCTAGTGGTTATTCATTTTTTTTACATTTTTTAAAAAAAAATAGCCAAGGGTTTTTTTAAGGCACCTCCAAGAGCTCTTTATGAAGTGGCTAACGAGTTTTTTTTTAAAATAAAATGGTTGAGGATTCTCAATTGCTCATTTATTTCTCTTTTTTCCCTATCTAGAAATATCTAAACTATAGTACAAACCCCTCCGCCAATTGATAAGAAATTATCAAGAAAAATAGAGAACCCTTGGCCATTTGAAAATGAGACTCAGGAAATCTTTGATTTGAGATGAGATCTTAGCAGGGTTTTTCACTTTGGCTATCACATTTAGTAGTCGATCTGTTTCTTTTACGAAACACTCAAACATTTCCCACTTGGAACTTCGTATTTTTTAAAACAACAAATCAGTCAAACAAAACACCTTATATTTTGATTTCAGTAATATAATATTTTAGTGAAATTATAATAGAAAGGAGTTGTTCAGAAATGATTTGCATTCTAACATTATTGTGGTCCGTGATGAGAGTCTGCAGCATCGGGGAAACCTTTTGTGCCAAAAACAAAAATTATGGCCATTTTTTTTAGATAAGGGGAAACCGGCCTCAACAACCACAAGATGGTAGCTTACAGCCAAGAATTTGGAACAAAGCAGTACTGAGATTGCATCACGTCACACGCATTACAAAAGAGCAGGAAACAAAGAAATATAACACTATCTCTCAATTCTGTTCCTGTTCTTCCACCCAAAATTATTAAAAAAATCTAAAAATCTTCAAGACAGCGGTTTCCAAATGTTGGCATCCCTCCTTTAAGATGAGCTTCTCTTCCTCTTTAGATAGAATTGCTCAGATTCTGATCCAGTACGTCACTCTAAAGATGACCTGCAAAGGAGAGTTAGTGGTGCAATTCTTAAAAGGCAATGTATCTGGTGGAAACAACCACTTTCGCCAAAACTCGTGTAAACTATAGTAAAAAAATCATCTAAATTCATTCAAAAAATCACAGATGTAGATGATATGATGATGCATAATCTTGTAAAATATCTTGTCCAAACTCGACTTCGTTTGTGAGATATAAAATTAATAAATTTATAACAAATCATCTGGACAGCTTTCTGGCTTGAAAATTGTTATTTTTATATCTCACAAACAAAGTAGAGTTTGGACAAAATATTTTACAAGGTTGTGTATTATCATGTCATCTACATGTGTAATTTTTTTGGTGAATTTAGACGGCTTTTTTGCCGTAGTTTGCACGAGTTTTCACGAAAATTTGGTTTCCACCGGATACGTTGCCTTCTTAAAAATCACATCATTACGACTAATCCATAATGTCTATAAACCCTATTTTCAGCTTTGCTGGTATTTTGTCAATATGGATTTTACTTGACATGTTTCTGATATATGTATATCGGATGAATCATGTTTGCCACTGTTGCCTCTTCGCTTGAAACAAACGGCTGGCATCGGTCGGCTATGATTAGGTGTCCTAATAATTGAGTCCGAACGGAGGCATGATAAGACCGTATGTACGAGATAGTGGGATAGGCCCTCGCGTCGCCCTCCTCCCAGGGGCGACATGGGCGTTACCCAAGCCAACACCGCCCCCGCCCCTCCCCAACCTCGTCCACACCTCGCCGCTGCCTGAGCAGGGGTCCGGAAGTCCGCATCCCTCCTAGGACGGCGGCGGCGGGGTCCTTTCCTCGCGTATGGGCGTGGCTCGCGAGGATCTGGGAGGTCTCGCGAATGGCCCCCGATGGCTGCCGGCTTCAGGTGGGTCTGCCGGATCCGGTGGCCACGGAGTCGGAGGTCCCTTGTTCGGCACCCGCGGCGGGCAAGGCGGCGCCACCGCATCGATGGGCCGCCCGCGCGCGACCAAGGATGTCGGCAGCGGCGACCACGGGCTACAGCGGTCGGGCCCCTCGGGGTCTTCCCGCATGGGAGTCCCGCGGCCGGCGGCGAGCGTGCGACTCCAGCGGGTCTGCGGCGCGGCTGATTCGGATCTGACATCGCCGGCTCTACGGTCCCGTCTTCGTGGGATTCCGTCGGACCGGGTCTTCGTTACAGCCACGGCCGGCTGCCGTCGGTGCGGTGGCCCGGGCAACGCCGGGTTTGCATCCGGATCCAGCAGCCCCAGGGCAGGGGACGGTGCCCTCGGTGGGGGGCTTGCACGGAAGGCATTGAGGCGTGGTGGCGCTGGCTTCACGGAGTTGGAGGTGACCTCTTGGGTGATCTCAGCGGCGTTTTCGACGCAGCATGGAGGTCTCATTCATCCCAGCGCCCGGCTGCTTTGGCAATTCCGTGTGGTTCACAATGGGTGGCTTCGGGGCCCCCGGATGCAGATCTGACGTCGGCTTGGCCTCCAGTGATGACTCCTCTTCGGCAGTTGCGCCTTCGGCTTTGGTGTTGGAAGGGCTAGCTCCGGACTTTGCAACTACTTCTGGTGATGACATCTTCAATTTCGCATTTGTTTTTCATATAGACCAAGAGACATGAGTCACCTTGGCTTCATTCGTGGATTCTCTTACTCGAAGACGGATTTCATCTGTACTTTGTTCCGGTGGATTATGCACGGGTACCCAGTGGCTACTTTGCAGCATGGTATTTCAGGTTACGAGTTCAGATGGTCTGCCGGACTTGGAGTTCGTGGCCATTCGAAGTGGGTCAAGTCTGGTCTATAGGGAAGCATTGGCCTGGTAAAAAGGGGGAAGCAACACGGTGTGACTTTGTTGTGGTGATACTTGTTACTAATTCACTGGTTTCCGGAAAGAAATTCCTAGGTCTGACCTTAATTGGTTGGATCTGGCAGTGACCTTGTTGAAGTCATTGTTTGGATTAAAATGAATTACTCCCTCAGGTGAAAACTTTTGATCTGACCTTAATTGGTTGGGTCACAGCAATGTAGGCACATGCGCGTGCCGTTTTCTTGTTGGAGGCGTTGTCTCGGGAGCCTACTTCATAGTCCAAGAGCTGTTTTGGTTTGCGAAGCGGATGGAAGTGAAGTCGCTTGTGGTAATTTACTGCGGCATGATCTTTAGGTCATGGCCTTCTCTTTTTTTTGTTTCTTTTTCATAGGCTGTGTGCATCTTAGTTATGCAGAGGCCGGGATGGATCTTATATAATTGTATCGCTTTGATATAATTGTCTAAGATCAATAAAACTTTTCTTTTTTAAAAAAAAGCCGTAAAAGAGGGGAAAGAGAGAATTGTATCGCTAACCTCCAAAGTCCAAAGTCCAGACACGACAGGACTCTGGCCTTCCACGACATACTCGGTACTTCTACTCCGATGGCTAGTCGGGAGGCCGGCCGGCGGCGCCGACCGGCAGCCATACAGCGACCTCCTCCTCGCTCTCGCGGTCTCGCGCGTGGCGCCCGTCGTCGTCGTCGTCGCGTTTCCCCCCCCCCCCCCCCCCCCCCCCCCCCCCCCCCTCTGAAAATCCCATGTCCGATCCGCCTGAACCGCGAGAGGCGTACGCGCGTGGTGCGTGGATCACTGGATCCACCGATCCCGCTCCTGCACCGGCTTTGGATGGGTGGTGGTGGCTGCCGATTCGCCGCCTGGCGGCCCCGGGGCACTGCTTGCTTGGCTGCTTCCTGCTTGGATCCCGGTCCCGGCTTCTGTTTCGCGTCTGTTTGCAGGCGTATCCGTGCCAAGAAAATTTCGACATCGCAGAGACTCGATCGAAACCAGAAGCTTCTAGACCCGCGATAGTCCTGAAGATATCAGAGTGTCAAGCTTACATCTGTTGTGGTAGTGGCACTAAGAACCAAATTAGGAAGAAAATGACTTCTCCAAAACGAGACAATTTCGGCCGAACTTTTCTAGAACTGTCCTGAGATTCGCGCTTATCCAGCCCTCGTATCTGCGCCGTCTAGCTAGCCTTTCACTGACCGATCTTAGCAGTTCATAGACTAGGTTGACGTTTTCGCGTTCCTATTCACCCTTTCAGGTGAAAAAAAGCAAAGCTTCCATTTCCGGTGCTCATCATTGGCAACGGAAATCTGTACTCCCTACGTAGTTGTCTCTGCTCAACGTCACTGCTCAAAGATCGGCGAACGTCGGGGATCTGCACGGATGCAAGTGATCGCCGGATGCTGGAGGACGAACTGGCCAGTGGCTCGGCGCTAACGCGGGCGGTGACAGCGCAGGTTCTTCCACCTTCCACCTTTCAGTGCGTGTGTTAGGAGCAAAGTACCTCGAGGAAAAGGCGTAAAGTAAAGAAAGCTGAGGTAACCTGCAGAAAGGTGAAAACGGCGTCGAATAACTCGGCTCCATTTTTTACTAGAACCTTCATCGAGGGGAAAAGAAAAGGATTCAGTTGCGGGTCCATTATTCTCCAATAAGCTTCTAGTTTAGTTCGAAGCACGAGAAAAAAAAGTATATTGCCCCGTCTTTGTCTCCCATCTCTAATTAAGCTCGATCTTGATCTCGAATCGAGAGCAGTAGTAGATTGGTGAGGAGTAGCTAGATTGAGCATAGCTGGGCTGCTTCGACTACTTGTGATACTATGATTCGAATATTGGAGTCAGGATGTGTGTTTATGTTTTGCGGCTAATAATTATTCTTTTAGTAATAGGCTATGTACTCATGACGGGGAGGCGTATACGGTGGCTTCGCCAATACAAAGATTTCGATCCCTCTGATGTACTAATGTGAACGTTTGAGGGACCTGCCTGTATATAAGTTCCATTCCGCATTTGCGTTTTGCACTAGTTTTTTTTAGCATGACTACCGCATATTAACTAGTTTTTTGTTTTTTTTTTGAAGGGGGTTAACTAGTTTTTTGTACGAAACAATACCATACCATTGTCACGAAAGAGGCCCAAATATGATCGACGGGTGGCCCAAACACTACTGAGTGCATCCGACGAATTAGTTTGAACGGGATGGCAACCAGGCCAGTTTTGGGCGGCCCTTCGCAAAATTAAGCACATCGATTACGCACGCACGTAGAGTACCCTGCACGCAGCACAGTACTCCTGGCAGGTTGCTTGTTCCTCCAGTACATACGCCTGCCTACGTACTCTCTGTGCCGCACTGACAGTACGCCTGCTCCCACCCCGTAAAAAAAAAACAAAAACGCAAAATTTTACGAAGGAATTTTACTAATATAAAGTACTAAATGAAGTCTATTTACAAAACTTTTTGCATGGATGGGCTGTAAATCACGAGACGAATCTAATGAACCTACTTAATCCATGATTTGCAACAGTGATGCTACAGTAACCATCCGCTAATTATTATTTAATCATGGATTAATTAGCATCATTAGATTCGTCTCGCGATTTACAACCCATCTGTGCAAAAAGTTTTGTAAATAGACTTCATTTAGTACTTCAAATTGGCAAGATTTCTTCGAATTTTTTTTGTGTTTATATGTAAAGGAACTAAACATGGCCTAATCACAGCTGCGAGCGTTTTAGGGGACACTCCATTGAGGCGCCAGGGTCGTGTTTGGTTAAAATTCACGAAATTACTGTAGCATTTTTGACCACTAATTTAGAGTAGTAAACGAAGTCTAATTACAAAACCACCTCCACAACTCCTCGTGTAAATCGCGAGACGAATCTAATGAGGCATTTGACCGCGTGATTTGAGGATGGTTACTGTAGCATCACTGTAGCAAATCATCGATTAATTACCGTCATTGGATTCGTCTCGGAAAGTTACACTCATCTCTGAAAAAAGTTTTGCAAATAGACTTTATTTAGTACTCTATGCATGCGAGATTCTCTTCTCGAAAATCGTGCCGGTAAAAAACCAAACACGGCCCAGATTAACAAAGGTTCGCTGCTTTCTCGTGCCGGTAAAAAACCAAACACGGCCCAGATTTAGGCCCCGTTTGGTAGGGCTTCGGCTCTTCCAAAAACAGCTCCGGCTCTGGCTCCTCAGATGGAGTGCCTTTTCTGGTGGAGTTGGAGCCGTTTTAGAAAATATTTGGCAAAACAGCTTCACTTGTTAGATTGATGTGTAAGCCGCGTGAAGCCACGATTTCATGACTTCACCTTGCCTGTGTAAGCCGCCGACGGCTTCAGAACCGGCTTCACACGTGAAGCCGGTCCTGAAACAAACGTTTAGGAGGGCTTCACCTGAAGCCACTCGTGAAGCCGCCGGTGAAGGCCTCCCAAACGGGGCCTAACAAAGGTTCGCTGCTTTCCCGTTTGTTTATTGGGTCCCGGACGGGTTCACGCGCAATTGATTGGACACGGCCGGCCTGGTCGGTCTGGTTCTGGCTGGTCGACGTGCACGATTCCCGAGTCCCGACGACCCTGCTGCCTCTCCAAACTGCAACGGCACCAGCATACTCCTCTTTCCTGTCCGGACAGTCTTGAAATGTAAAATATTTTAGTTTGTTCTAAGTTAAATTATTTAAAATTTGACCAAATTTATAGAAAAAAAGTAATGATATTTTGAATGTCAAGTGAGAATAATTAAATCCATTATGAAATATACTTTCTTAATTTACTTATTTGATGTGTTAGATGTTAGTATTCTTTTCTATAAATTTGGTCAAATTTAGACTACTTTAACTTAGGGCAAAACAAAATGACTTACATTTTAGGACGGAGGGAGTACAATTTGTATGTGCACTTGCCCGCATGAAGAAAGCTTCCATAATTAGATGTTATAGTAGTCTTTTTCTAAAACAAAACTACATATGAATGGATTGTATAGTCCTCTATATCAAATTGTAGATCGTTTTGAGAAATCTAGATACATAATTTTTGCTTTGCATCTAGACATAATGTTTATCTACATGCATAGCAAAAATTATATATTTAAATTTACCAAAATGATCTATAACTTAGAACGGAGAAAGTATATATTTGTGATGGCTGGGGCAGCGAGCCTCCAGAGAGTCCAGACCCTTTGGTTGAATAAACAGAAAAGGTTAGATGATCCGTACGAAAGCTGATTATATTAGCACCAGTACTATGTATAGATAGATAGTATGCATGCGTAACAAATTGGGTGGTGTGCAAAAAATATTACACTGGCAGTTTGGCACTGAGTACTCCGGCCGTTTGCGTCCACCACCCCCAGCCAGTGCACCCGTACGTACTGGCACAGCCGCCAAAATATATAGCTCCATCATCTTGCATCGACCTCTCATAGTCTCATGCATTCGCCATGCCATTCACAGTACCTCGCTCTCCAAACCTATGCAACAACAGTTGCAAACCATGATGGTGACAATTACCAGGATATTGCTAGATGCATTAGCGGCCGCACTGTCCATGCAAATTAAATTAAACGTCGTTAACGCAAATGCGAACTGTATTTAAATGAATGATGAAGGGGGGAGTTTTTAATTTGGATAACACGCTCCTACCCTTTTTCAAAGCTGCCTGATGATCGACACCCTACCTAGTGTGATGGAAATGTGTCAACAGATGCAGATGGGACAAAATAAAGCCGCTCTAGCTAGCCAAATAAGCCCGGGTGCTGTTCCTTTTCCGATCCAAAAGGCATCCCGCATCAATGTTATTAGTCTCGTAGGTCCATCATGGATGCGATTAAACAAGATGCTCGTACCGCTTGGTAGGGTCTTCTGATTCCAAAAGGCTAGCTTAACCATACACTTTATTTTTCTTCATTCCAATGCAATTAGCATAAATGCGGGCTCGTTTAAGAAACGTCAACGCTAGCTGCGTGTGGGTACGTATATGTGTGCATGCATGGTCCGTCGCGGTAATAGTGTTTTGCTGAATATAGTGATGCAAAAAAGTTAAGTGGCAATGAAATTTATAAAGGGTTAAAAGGAAAAATATGTACTCCCTCCGTCCTGAAAAGTATAAGGCATTCTAGGTTAAAAGTGGACACGACCATCTTAATTGTGCATCGTTTTTGGGTCTTTCTCAATAGAAAGACGTACATATAACCATGTAGGGGAGATGCATGTGGGGGAGGTGCACGGGGAAATGGCATACTATCTTAATTAGCATATATTTAATGACCCAAATAAAGTTCCAATGCATAATAATTAGGGGTAGAAGAGTCTTTTCTACACAACCATAATCTGTCCTAAAAATTTCAGAATGCCCTACCTTTCAGGACGGAGGAAGTAAATGGGAGAAAAACGATTAAATGTATAAATGCGCATCTAAGTGCATTCCTCATTATTAAATTAATCTTCCACGGTTTTATCAATGCTAGGTAAACCAAACCAAGTCATCGCGCTTTGTTGCATAAAAAACTCGATGCCTTACCTATTTATTACTAGTCCGGTTTCTAATTCCTCCTTGCATATTTTTCTCGTATATATTGGGTTAGGTCGATGTTGCATCCTACCTAAACATGAGGAGTAGAAAGAGACCCATGCATGGAGAGCCTAGGTACTCCAGAATGATTACGCTCTTATTTGGAGTAATGAAAGCTGATGTGGTTTAAATCTATTCTGATCTTGACAAATCCACGTACGATGTGTGAAAAATTAAGGACTGAACGATTTTTGTTCTGGCCACTTCAGATGAGTTTGTGCTTGCTTAATTTTCATCTAACCGTTGCTCGATCACACCTGCTGATCGCGTCCACGCAGGAAACGAAAAACTAATATAGCCGTTTGACTTTGCATGGCTGCCGATCCGATCCTCCTCTCCAGATGGCGCTCCCTCTTTTTAAGGCCCCTCTCCATTTCTCGCCGCCTCCATCTCCTCCTCAGCCCTTCCCTTCCACCGCACACCCACACACACAGTACACGCGAGCACAGCCTCCTCCTTCCCCGTCAGATCAGAAATTCAGTAGGCGGCCCTCTCCATGAAGGTCCTGATGTCGCGTCGGCGCGGCGCGGCCGCCGGGCTGCGCACCAAGAAGAAGGCGCGCGGATTCATGTGCGGCTGCGGCGGCACCAAGGCCGTGTCCGTCTCCGACGGCTCGGACAAGTCGCCCATGGCCACGCCGCAGACCGCCGCGTCGACCACTCCTACTACGGCGACGATGTCCACCACCACCGCCGCGACGACGACGAAGGCGATGATGAGGAGAAGAGCCGGCGGGGGCAGGCCGCCCGCGACGACGTCGTCCCTGTACGCCGACACCACCGACGACGGCCCCAGCAGCATGGACAGCAGCACGCCCAGCCTGTCCGCGCTCCTGCGCCAGCTCGGCGAGCTGGAGCGCAGCGTGCGCTGCCTGCACGCCGGCGGCTGCGGCAACGGGGCGGAAGGCGGCGGCGGCGGCGGCGGCGGCAAGCAGGGGCGGCGGCACCGGCGGGCGGCGAGCGAGGGCGGCGGCGGCAGGTCCGGGCGCGTGGAGGAGAGCGTGGCGGTGGTGAAGGAGTCGGCGGACCCGCTGGCGGACTTCCGGCGGTCGATGCTGCAGATGATCGTGGAGAAGGAGATCGTGGGCGGCGCGGAGCTCCGGGAGCTGCTGCACCGGTTCCTGTCCCTGAACTCGCCGCACCACCACCACCTGATCCTCAGCGCCTTCGCCGAGATCTGGGAGGAGGTGTTCGCCGGGTACGAGCGCGCGCCGGACTTCCTCGCCGCGCACCGCAGGAAGAAGAAGAAGCAGCAGCACCTGGCGGCGGAGGCGAAGACGCGCGGCGCTTAATTCTCACCTGCTGTTGCTGGATCGACCCGTCCACCCCGGCCGTGGATCGCTCCTTTTCCATCTGTTTGGATGATTGGTTTCGTTTCAACAAGCGTGTGTGTGTGCAAACGATTGCAAACGGGCGAGAGCCGGTAGGGATGAACACCGGAGGCTCCAAATGAGTGCCTTGCAGACTTCCTAATTATGCTGCTGCTGCTGCTTCCAGACTTCCAGTGTGCAGGAGTATTTGTCTTTCCATCTGAAAAATCCAGAGTTCCAGAGCAGGAATCCAGCGCTTTCTCCTCCATCTAGAGTAGGACGTCGCTTTTGGCCGTTGGTGAGGAATTGACGCGCCGGCGCCGCGCCGCCGGTGGAGAATGGAGATGGCCAATCGGAGGAAACTAAAAGGCGCCGCCCGTGATCCCCGGTGGCGCGTGACTGCTTGTTGCTGCTGCTTGTTTCGTTGGGTCCTACGGGCTACGGCCACGGGGGCGGCGAAATGATGGCGCTGGCTCTTCTTTTGCGTGCGCGCGGCAACCGCTCGCACGGCCCGGCCGCACGGACGCGCGGCCCCTGGCGTGCCCGTGCGCGTGCGCGTCAAGGGTGCTCGTGCTTTGGTGCATGCTGCGCGTGGTGGAGGAGGGAAGACATGCACATGCGCCGCGTACTCGAGTTGCACTTGCACCGGTGTCCTGTGGCGCTCGGCGGGGGCGCTCTTTTGGAGCCAAGGTCACGCCCGAGAGCCGCACACGTTTGGATTAAGTAGATTTATTAAATTCGTCTCGTGATTTACAACCCACCGTCCAAAAAATTTATAAATAAACTTCATTTAGTACTCCAATGCATGTGTTCAAACATTCGATGTGATGTTTTTGGAGGAAAACTTTTGAGATCTAAACAGACCCCACCCCGGTTCTGTTTGGATCTAGATATTGAACTGCTGAAATTACATCGGATAACAATACAAATTAGTGAATGGTCCTTTTAAAATAGTTTTGCCTTTAATAACGAAGCAGGGATTTTTGTTGAGCCGAACCTGTTTTAAAAGACTTTTGGTAAAATAGTGTGATTTCGCCTCAAAACAACAACATAATCTAGTCTCTCTCTATCTTTTATACTATAAAAGTTGAAACAATTAAAACTATTTCTCACCAAAATTAGACCCATCGAGTTTCTCATGTAAATCCCACTTGTCATGCCAAAATATTTGACGAAAAAGGGTGGAGATTCATTTTTTGATAGAAGGAAAATATTTTACCAAAAAGATAATATTTTTTATATATACCCACTTTTTGTACCCGCATATTATTTTTCTTTGGCACATAATTTACTTTCCTTTGCACATGTCCATAATTCGCGTGATAATTTGTTTTGAAATGATAATAATTGATACGATTGTTTTATGGATGGAAAAAACGTATATTATTTTTGGAAGAAAAAATAAATGACATTGTTGTGTGATGTAAGAAAAATTAAATATGTGACTGTGATACGTACATCTGCACTAATAAATTAACAACACACTTCAATACTTGGGGAGAGAGCAGGAGCCGATGAAACTAATGTTGGCTTCTGCAATCCAGTTTAAGCCATTTTAAAGATTCATATTGACTTTTTAGAGAAAGCCACTTTTATTTTTACCCGTTTGGTAAGTATCACCGAAAGTGGTTGGCGTAGATTAACGCGGAAGGCGGGCCTAGCACCCGGGCCAACTGGGCTCAGATTAATTGACCGCCGGCATCAGTTAAGAACAATTTTAGCAATGTGACTAAATAAACTTCCATCTCCATATTTGCTCGGTGAGTACAAAAATTTCATCTCCAGCAGAGAGAGCAAATTAGTTACTATTTTAATAGGCTTTTCAAATTTCTCCACCAACCCGTAATTGGTTGCCAACTGCAGCCCCACCGTTATTTTTTTTTTTCATTTTGACCGGGCGGTGCTCGATTCTAGCGGCGAGCGGCCCCTGCCACGCCGCCCCCGCCCCGCCCCCGCCGATGCCACGCCGCCGGCCGCCCTAGCCGGCCTCTGCGTCGTTCCTCCCCACGGCGACCCTTCGCCTGGCGGCGCCGCCCAGCGCGACGGCGGCGGAGGCGAGCGAGGCGAGGCAGCCGGCGGCGCGGTGCGCCTTGAGCAGCAGCACCCACCTGATCTGCTTGGCGTTCTTGGAGCGGCCCCCCTGGCGGCGGCCAAGATGTCCTCGTCGTCATCCTCTGGCGAGGAGATCTCGGAGATGGACCAGTTGGGGTTCTCCATCTTGACCACCACCGGCGTGCCCCGGTAGGCGTCGCCGCCGGCCTTGCCGCCCCACAAGCCGCTCCACGGCGCCATCAATGGCCGGTCCTGCGCGCCGCCGTCGAGCGCCACCACGAAGAGGTGGTTCGCAAAGTGCGAGATCCGCACGCCCGTGCGGAAGCTCTCCAGGAACAGGTCCAACAGCGAGTCCTCCGCCGCCCACGCACCTCGTTCACCGACGTCATGATTACCGTCCGGTCTTCGTCCGCCACCGCGCGCAGCAGCTGCTCCAGCTCGTCCTGCTCCGGCGCCGGCGCTCCCTGGATGAGCCACCAAAAGAAGGAAAAATCAGCTGCCAAGAAGACAAATAGAATCAACAAAAGCTGCTGCTTTCGTGACCAGATAAAAGAAGTTCAGAACCGGGCTTATGTGATGAATTAACCTTTGCTTCGGCGTGAGCAGGAGCAGCAGGTTCTCCTGCCGGGCTTGCCTCCTGGGCGGGAGCGGCATCAAGCGCCGTGGTTCCATTGGCCCAGCTCGACATCCCCGTGAAACGAGCGCCGCTACTCGCCGACGTCAGGAAGAAGAGCAGGACGGCGGCGGCGGAAGCCCCGAGGATGAAGGACAACATCTGGTGAAGCGCGTTCTGCTGGCTCCCCATCGCAAGTTCGCAACCCGCGAACTGCCAACGCCGCCGAGAGAAGGCAAGAACAGAGAAGGGGTGCAGAGGAGTGCCGTAGAGGGGAACTGCCTGCTCAACTCTTTGGTTCGTTTTCCTTCCCCCCTTTAGAAAAGGCCATGCGGAGTCGAGGCGGCGGGTGGACGCCGAGCGGGCGGCGGTGGCGCGCGCGTCGGCGGCGCGGGGGCAGGGCACGCGCGCTGGGCTTGGACGGGCAGGGGAGGGAAAAAGAGAATGACAGATGGGTCCAGTTGTCAGGTTAAAAATGGAAGCCTATTTAGTATGTCCTGCTGCTGGTCATGTTTGGATGAGTAAAATAAATTTAGAAGCCCCAGTGAATTGCTTTAGGGCCCGTTTAGTTCCAAAAATTTTCACCCAAAAATTTTCACCTCCTCTTTAAACACATGTATGAAGCACTAAATGTAATTAAATAACAAAACTAATTACACAGTTTGGATGTACACGACGAGACGAATCTTTTGAGCCTAATTAGGGCATCATTAGACATAAGTGCTACAGTAACCCACATGTGCTAATGATGCGGTCAAAGGTCTCAAAAGATTCGTCTTGCGGTTTCCAAGTGAGTTCTGAAATTAGTTTTTTAATTAGTGTTCGAAAAGCCCTCTCGACATCTGGTCAAACGTTGATGTGACATCCAAAATTTTTTTTGTTTTGGGAACTAAACGCCCCTTAAGGTCGTGCGCAAGCAGGAGGAGGGGAACTCGGACCTTTTCACGCGAGCCCAGCTAAACCCTATCCAGCTCGGCCTCGGGCCGGAAGCCGAGCGCACCGAGTCCAAAGCACGGTCACGCAAAAGCGGTCGCTTTCATTACTGTATCGTGCCCGCACAAAAGAGAAACAGTAACCAGACGCGACGCGCAGTCAACTCTCTCGCTCGGCCTCTGAGTCTGCTGCTGCTCCTGCTGCAGCGCAGCCGAAGGGCCCAGAAAAATGCTGCACGGCCCGGCCCACCCCGCATCGCCGCCGGCCGCCGCCGCCGCCGGCGGGCAGCCGCTGGTGGTGACGCTCAACTGCCTCGAGGACCCGTCCCTGGAGCAGGACGCCCTGTCGGGCGCCGCGGCCGTGGAGCACGCGCCGCTCTCGGCGCTCTCCGCGGGCCGCGTCCAGGCCGCCGCCGCCGTCCTGCTCCCCTCGCTCGCCTTCCTCCCACGCGCCGCGCAGCTCAGGCTCCGGCCCTGGCAGCTCCTGCTCTGCCTCGGCTCCCCGGACCGCGCCGCGGACGCCGCCGCGGCCGCCGAGCTCGGCCTCCGCCTCGTCCACGTCGACGCCAACCGCGCCGAGGAGGTCGCCGACACCGTCATGGCGCTCTTCCTGGGGCTCCTCCGCCGCACGCACCTCCTCTCCCGCCACGCCTCCTCCTCGTCCCCGGCCGCCGGGTGGCTCGGCTCCGTCCAGCCGCTCTGCCGGGGCATGCGCCGATGCCGGGGGCTCGTGCTGGGCATCATCGGCGTCAACGCCGCCGCGCGCTGCCTCGCCACGCGCAGCCTCGCCTTCCGCATGAGCGTCCTCTACTTCGATCCGCTATATGAGGTACCGGATCCGCCGTTAATACACTTTCAGACAGTGATCTGCTCTGTAGTTTCCAGTTTTATTGTTCTACGATTGAAATGCTGTTGTGTGCCAGTGCATTGTTAGTTAAGGTGTCTTCAAAACTTCTGATGTGTGTTCTGCATGATTAGCAGATAATGCTCACCACTTTCCTGCGTTCCTTTCATGTAAAATAAAGGGGATCTGATTTTGGCTTCTAGCAATCTAGTGTATTATCGCCTGCCTACTTGTAGATTTAGTGGTCCTATTTTTGTGTGTTGCCTCGTGGGTTGCATTAGTTGAACTCCTGTTATGTTGTAGCTTTAGTACCTTATCATAAGATAAAGATCTGATTGTTCTGTTTGTTGCCTCATGGGTGGCGTTAGTTGAACTCTTATATCTAGCAACAATATGTTCGTACCTGAATAAATTTCTGCAACCCGTCTGTTGGAGCTTTAGTACCTTATCAAACACTTTTGATGGAGATCTGGTTGTGCTATATGCCTTGGGTTTGCCTGAGCTTGTCAAACACTTTTGAGAGCTTTGACTAATTTATCTACCTTTCCACAAGATTTTAAGTAGAGAAATTTACTGTGCAATGTGGATTTGCCTGAACTCTGTCAAACACTTTTGAGAGCTTTGACTCATTTTTCTACCTTTCCACAAAATTTTATCTAGAGAAATTTACATTCAAATGATTGGATAAAAGATAATTTTGCTAGGTTGAAGCCATAAGTAGCAGTATTCAGTTTGATTTGGTTTCAAAAATAAAATCATTTAGTTTTATATCTTCAGTTCCGGTACTTTTTACTGCAAATTTCATAGTATTGCTGCAGCTGTATCAACTTTCATGGTGTATCTAGTATTGGGCACATGTAATCTTTGTAATAAAGTTAGAGCATGGTAGAGATGGATATGTCTGACCAGTTGATTGTTATGGCGTTACATGAAGGCTACAGGGAAAATAAAACGTCCTTCTATTGTATTTCCTTCTGCGGCAAGAAGAATGGATACTCTCAATGATTTATTGGCAGCAAGTGATCTTGTTTCGCTTCATTGTGCGTTGACAAATGATACAACACATATTCTTAATGCTGAGCGCCTGCAGCACATAAAGCCTGGTTAGATCCAAGATGGTTCATTCCCTGCTTCCCTTTTTTTTTTTTCTGTTTTAGTCCGTCTATTGGGCAGGCCCATGCTCTGTGAACTATGAACTTTTTTATCTGGTTTCTTTCTTCATGCAATAACACACTGTGGACGGCTACCTTGTGAGCAATGCAGGAGCTTTCATTGTCAATACTGGTAGCTGTCAGCTCATAGATGATTGCGCCCTCAAACAACTCTTAATTGATGGCACTATAGCTGGATGTGCATTAGATGGTGCTGAAGGTCCACAGTGGATGGAAGCATGGGTATGGAACTTACTTTTGTCACAATTGCTTTTATTTGGATATTCATATATACAAATTATATCCATACAAAATTATCTGATGGACTGATTTGTTATCCCAATAGGTTTCCACTGAAATATATTTTCATCTTGTTTTTTGAAGCAGTGTATGCTACAACATGTAATTCATTCCATTTGTGACATGTGCTGCTTTTTAGCATACACTAGTAGTTCAGTGGGGATAGGGGTAGGAAAGAAATTGAAGTGGTACATCAATATGAATCTTGTTCCATACACACTGAGTTTTTCGAGTCATAGACTAAACAATCAGCTTCTAGCTCTTAGTTCCAAAAGAATGGAAGTACAAATGGTATCCTATCAGAGATAATGACAAACAACTGATATGCTTTGTAGTTTCCTTGCTTCGTGCACTTGCTATGGTCACCTTACTCGTTATATCCCAACAGGCAAGTCACCTTTCTAATAAATGATTTACAATATTAATTATGCCTTTATTGATCATCCACAGGTGCATGAGATGCCAAATGTGTTAATTCTTCCTCGAAGTGCAGACTACAGTGAGGAAGTGTGGATGGAGATCAGAGAGAAAGCGATCGCAATATTGCAGTCCTTTCTCTATGAAGGTGTTGTTCCAAACAATGTTATTTCAGATGAAGATGAAGAGATAAGTGAAGTGGGATGTGAAGATGATCAATTTGGCAAACAAGAAAAAGATCATGCTTTACAGGTTTGTGATGGTGAGCAGCAGGCAGCAGAAAGCCAATTAAGTACAGAATATGACAAGAGAAGAGCCATCTCGCAACCTGAAGAGCCTCAAGCTTCTGCACAATCTCATAATATTGGCTCCAGATCTGAAGGGAGGCGCAGCCGATCTGGAAAGAAAGGGAAAAAGAGACCTGCTCGCCGCAGATCACAACAGAAAATGGATGAATTGTCAACTCTAGAAGGAGGAAGCAACTATTCCTCACGCAGAGATGATGACAACCAAGTGTTAAGTTCTAGTTCACGATTTGCATCACCTGAGGACTCAAAAAATAAGCAGAAATCTTCTGCTGAATCTCCAATGGAGATAATTTCTGAAAATAAGTTGCCTGCAGGGCTTGGTAGAAAGCCTGATAAGCTAAAAGAAGGTTTTGTTATTGCTCTAAAGGCAAGAGATAATTCAGGATTTTATGTTTCAAGAGAGAGGGTCGCTGGTGATGGTTGGTATCTTGATGTGATACCAAATGCTACAAAGAGGGATCCTGCTGCTCAGTTCCTAGTCACTTTCAGAAACAAGGTGATGTTTTTAAGCCTTTCTTTGTCTCCAGTTCTATTTTTAGCTTTGCTGTTTCTTAAACTGCCAGGTAATTTGAATACCTGACATATACAGATACTGATAATATCTTTTATATTCATCAGGACACTATGGGATTGCGATCTTTTGTTGCTGGAGGAAAACTATTGCAGGTATCACCATTTTATTAGTACTCTTTACCTTAAAGTGAGATCTGAATATTCGTATTCCTACAAATGTTCGTGAAGGAGGATACAGGCAAGCACTATGCGCTGTGTGCGTTTGGTAATTGGTACTCCTAAATTTTATTGGGCATATGTGCTCACATCCATCTCGTATCTCGATTCTAGTCACATGTATCGATACAATTCCATGCTTGCCCCTTATTGAAAACGGGTACCCTTATTGAATGATTTACATGTGCTTTTCCCATGCCCAATCTGTAGCAGCAAGTTTGAACGGTCCATAAATGAAACTACCATGTTTGGTTTGTAACCCATGATCCCTATATCCCCCTCTACCCTTTTTATTCGATATGTTGGACCCCAAATTGAAAAGATCTGTAGATAGATACTCCATCTCAGAGTTCCGGTATCTCGTCTGCATTTACTGTATACCCTACATTTTACCAGTGTTACATGGACACGGGTGCGGGTGTCGGTGTCCGACTCGGGTGCGGGTGTCCGATTCGTTAGAATTTTTGGGGACACGGCAAATAACACTTGGAATCCGACACGGGTGCGGGGTATCCGACTCGGCAAAAAAATTAAGACACGGGTGTCCGGGTAACACAGCATTTTACAAGACACGATCTCTCTGTTCAATTGGTGGCCAAGGTTAAAATGGAGTACTTCAGGAAATGAACAGATGTAATGTTGCAGCATATGCAAATTAAGTAGGGCTATGTAAGCATCTTATGCTGTTACTTATTACCCCAAGTCTAAATTGTGTCAAATAAAAGAACAGAATTGTGTCGGTGGTTTTTTTTTTGGGGCGGGGGGGGGGGGGATGCTCATCATGAGAAGTGAAATGCTTGATCAATGTTGGTGTTTCTTTATGTTTGACTGGCTTTCATGACATTGTCAGGCTAATAATAAGATGGAGTTCGTCTTCGCAAGTCATTCTTTTGATGTTTGCGAGAGCTGGATGCTGGAAGGGTCCCTGTCAGAATGCTGCAAACTGATCAATCGCAAAAATTCTTCTGTATGTCCATTTCTTATCACCATTCTAAACACATACAACAAGATGAATTTAACAGACACAAGTGCCCCTATTAGTATATTGAACAAGAATGCATGCATTGATACTACTATGTGTTTGTTTATACCTTTGCTGATGGCTAAAATTTTCTGCAGGCTGTACTGGAGGTCTATTTTGAGATTCTCGGAGCCCCGAGTGAAGAAGATGGTGTGATTAGGTGGCTTGATTTATATATCTGATTTAGGGCTATGATGTTTTTTAGAAAAAAAATAGGGCTATGCTGCCAAAGCAATTGATCCGATGTTGCCCCCGGCTTAGGTCTGCTCCGTATTTTTCCATTGCCAGATATTCAGTTTTGGCTGTTGTTCTAGTAGACTTCTAGTGCCTGCACCCATCATATGCCACTGAAAGTTTTTAGTAGTCTGCTTGTTGTAAGGTCGCATCTGTATTTTATATTCGTCAGTATGACAAGCAAAGTTATTACGGAGTATCCCCGTGCAAAACGAAATAAGATTGCTTGCAGAGTGTGGATTACTCAACCACTACAATATATTGCCTTTGGTTTATACCACACTGAGTATTACATGATCGGGAACGTACATGGTGCAAACCACAATCTTTGTGCAAATCCGTGCAAATCACGTTAAAAAAGTCGTCTAAATTCATCAAAAAATCACACATATAGATGATATAATGATACACAATCTTGTAAAATATTTTGTTCAAACTCGACTTCGTCTGTGAGATATAAAAATATCAGTAGCAAGGGGCACGGTGTTTTCAGTGTTTCCAGGCGACCAGGCCAGTCATTTCTTCCTCTGCTTGGCCTTGGCCTTCTCCTTGTCGATCTCTTCCTCCCACAGCACGGGCCAGTTGGCCCTGGCCTCGTCGATGCCGAGCAGCGAGCCTTCCTTGTCGGGGTCCCAGCTCGCCGACAGCGTGCCGTAGGCGATGCCCAGCGCCGACGTGCCGAAGGCGACGAGGATGGTCAGCAGCGGCACCCACGCCGGCACGTCCACCCCCTGCCCGCGTTTGAGCGCGTCGTACGCGTTGAGCAGCGCCACGCCCGACGCCATGGGCACGCCCACCGCGAACATGATCCGGCGCAGGATGCGGTCGAACACCGGCTGCGGCAGCTCGTCGTCGTCCTCGTTGTCGCCGCTGCCGCCGTACTTGTCGGTACTGCGGCCGCTGCCGTCGGGCTTCGCGAGCGACGCTTCCTCCATCATCAGCAGCTGCTCCTGCCGGTGCTGCAGGTCCTGCTGCCGCCGCCGCTCCTGCTGCTTCTCCTTCCGGGTGGCCTTCCTCTCGGCCGGCGCCGCGCCGGCGCCGATGCTGCTGTCCGTGGCCGCTGAGCGGATGGTTGCGGCGGCGCGTCGTCGCCTGGAGAGCGGCGACAGGCTGAGGCTGGGCGTGGGGTTAAGCGCCCGTCGGTGGGGTGGTTTCGCGGCGGGCAGAACCGCTTGGTGGAGTAAGGCGGCCATGTCTACCGCCACCGTTGTAGACGACGACGAGCTCTCTCGTGGTGTTCGTGTTTCAGAGCGCGGTCTCGCCGAAGATGAATGGCCTTATGCCCTTATCGCCTTGAGCGAGCGGTGGCGCGTAGCTGGTGTTTGTGCTGGAGATAAGCTCTTTTGGTCTTTTGGATGACGCATCGGCTGGCCCCACAGAAAATATCCACGCAAAATATCCCATGTCAACAAGCGCAGGCCCCACCTGGTAGTGAAAAGGCCGCTGTCAAGTCAGCCTGGAGTTCGCAACTGCCGGCACCGTCACGAATTCTGCTCCCCTCCGCTGCGTAGGGAACAACAATTCAAAGCTTCTGCAACGACTACGCCGGCGGCTACGGCCGCGCACGCGCGGGCTTCTGCCGGAGCTCGATGTGTGTTCGTGTAAGCCAGAGCAGAGATTTGCATCAACCGGCCAAAGAAACCTCTAACCACCTCTCACCTAAAAAATAACCATTCCGTGGTGTTCATGCGTGCGCTCGGTCCCTTCGTCGTGAAGGATTGTCCAGAAACTACTGGGCCCAAAATGATGGCCATCGACGACCAGCTGGTGGTGCACGGTCGTTGGCTTTCAAGAACACCGTATACTGTCAAAAAAAAAAGAAAAAAAGAACAGCGTATACTTTGTGTTATTAACCGCCGCTGTCACGGAACAAATGCAGCCAGATCTCACTCAGCTTGTACCAAACACATTTCGCTATCACTCACTCAGCACCCAGGTGTCCCAGATTGTTGTTGCTCTGCGTCGCGTGGCCTGCTCCCATCACCCGCCGTGCTCGCGCTCGTAGCTATCCGACTCCCGAGGGGACAGGTCCCGGGCGAGCTTGAACTCCTGCGGCCGAACGCATTCTCAAAGCGGTCAGCAGTGTCAGATCGAGAACCAAAATACACTTGCGAGAAAGCTAAAACTGGTATCGCGATCGGCGGCGCGTACGTCTCGTTGCATCTGGTCGTCTTCGAGCATGTGGACCACGTGCGCCATCGCGGGCCTCTGGCCGCCCTCCGGGTCGACGCACCGGAGCGCGGCGAGGACCGCCCGCTTCAGGGCCTTGGGCGGCGGCGCCGGCGCCGGCAGCCGGGGGTCCAGCACCTCCTCCACCCTCCGCTCCGCGACCATGCGCTTCAGCGACTCCACCAGGTTCACCTGAGGGGACAGCGAGAGAGCCACAATTTCGCATCCCCGGCCCACAGGATCGACCCTACGGTTCAGGTGTTGTTACCCACGATTAAGAACGGCAGCAGGTAGGTAGCTCACCTCATCGGCTGGCCTTGTGTAGTCCACCGGAGTCCTGCCGGTTATGGCCTCCATGACCAGCACTCCGAAGCTGTAAACGTCGCTCCTCTCGTTCAGCATCCCGGTTTTCGCGTACTCCGGCGCCACGTACCTGCAGGAGAGCGAAAATTGTAGCCAGCGATGAACCAGAACAGCAGCACGCAGCGCCCTCCCCTCCCCTCCCTGCAAGAGAACGGAGGAAACCAACCAGCACTGACCCGAACGTCCCCAGGACACGAGTGGTGACGAAGGATCTCTCCGAGCGGAGAAGCTTGGCGAGCCCGAAGTCCGACACCTTGGCGTTCCACTGCCGGTCGAGAAGGATGTCGCTGGACTTGATGTCGCGGTGGACGATCTTGGGCTCCAGCCCTTCGTGAAGGTACGCCAACCTGAGATCGCCAGAGAGTGTCGGCGTAATTCAGTTATCGACGGACAGATGTGACAACATGGTGCAGGCAATGTTTGCTTTCAGATACGAGCTGCAACTTTCCTAATCATGGCCATCAAGAGCAGCACTGGCGTACCGTGCCAACGAAATTTCAATGCTTTCCGGTCATCTTAATGTCAGTCCGGACACTAGGTTCTTGTTTAGTTGCTTTCAAAATTCCAAAATTTTACAAGATTTTCCATCACATCAAATTTTTAACACATACATGAAGTATTAAATATAGCTAAACAAAATAACTAATTATATAGTCTGTCTGTAATTTGCGAGACGAATCTTTTGAGTCTAGTTAATCCATAATTGAATAATAATTACCAAATACAAACGAAAGTGATACAGTACTTTACATTCTAAAATTTAGGCAGCTAAACAAGACCTAGACAGGCAAACAAGTAGTACGGATAACGCAAGGTAGCGAAAAGAAGTACGGATAATAAAGGAAGTAAAAGCGTTACCCTTTAGCTGTTCCAAGGAGTATGCGCATCCTGATGTCCCAGGTCAGTGGACTGACCTCACTGTCATCGTGGTGCAGCCACTTGTCCAGATTACTGTTCTCCATGTACCGGTAAACAAGCATCCTGACAATGAGGTTCAGGCAGGCAAACTGAACGGTATTTACAGTTTTTTACACTGTACCTGCATGCTCCCTCGCTGCAGTAGCCGAGCAAACTGACCAGGTTTTTGTGCCGGACGCGCCCGATCGTCTGAACCTCCTTCCTGAAATCTTTCTCTGCCTGGCCCCTGATGAAAAATAGTGATCCTTTTTATTCTTTCATTTTTATCTCCAGTCTGACGAATTGGTAAATGGTAAAGCGGCATGACAGCATATGTCACCGAAGAGCAGAGTAGGACATGATTCGAAATTTTTTGGGGTCCCGGGAGGAGGAGGAGCAATTTACTACTGCTGATCCAGAATTCAAATATAACAACTACCTATTTTCATGCGCCCAACTAACTCAAATACTCATATGGTTAATGTTTTTTTTCAAAATTGGAGATAAGCGATTTTTTTTTCTGTATGAGATTGTGGGGGCGTTTAGTTCCATTTGGTGAAATTTTTTGGGTGTCACGTCAATGTTTGACTAAATGTCGGGAGGGCTTTTTGAACACTAATTAAAAAACTAATTTCAGAACTCACTTGGAAACCGCGAGACGAATCTTTTGAGGCCTTTGACCGCATCATTAGCACATGTGGGGTTACTGTAGCACTTATGTCTAATCATGCACTAATTAGGCTCAAAAGATTCGTCTCGTCGTGTACATCCAAACTGTGTAATTAGTTTTGTTATTTAATTACATTTAGTGCTTCATACATGCGTTCAAAGGGGAGGTGAAAATTTTTGGGTGAAAATTTTTGGGAACTAAACGGGGCATGTGTAAATAGAAAATCGGTGACAGAACATAGGGTGCGTTTAGTTCCCAAAAATTTTCACCCAAAAATTTTCACATTCCCTTTGAACACATATATGAAGTACTAAATGTAATTAAATAATAAAACTAATTACACAGTTAGGATGTACACGACGAGACGAATCTTTCGAGCATAATTAGTACATGATTAGCTATAAGTGCTACAGTAACCCACATGTGCTAATGATGCGGTCAAAGGCTTTAAAAGATTCGTCTCGCGGTTTCCAAGTGAGTTCTGAAATTAGTTTTTTAATTAGTGTCCGAAAAACCCTCCCGACATCTGGTCAAAGTGTCGATTTGACATCCAAATTTTTTTGTTTTTGAACTAAACGGTGCCATAGTACGATCAAAAGCCCAGCAACTGAACTAGAAAAGTTTTTGCGTGTGAATCCAAACGGACAAAATCCGGAAGTGGAGGAACGAAATTTACCGGTTGTTGTGGAGGTTTTTGATGGCGACGGCGGTGCCGTCCCGGAGCACGCCCTTGTATACGACGCCGTAGCCACCTTGGCCCATCACGTTCGCGGCGGCGAGCCCGGCCGTGGCCTCCTCCATTTCCCGGCGCGTGTACCGCCGGCCCCAGCCGCGCCGCGCCGCCTCTGGAACCTCCGCGTCGCTGCCGCCGTCGCTCCCGCCGCTGTCGGTGCTTCCACCGTCGCCGCCGCTGCTCGTCGCCGTCTCAACGCTCGTCCTCGCGAAATGCCCCGACAGGATCAGCGGCGCCTTCTGCTCCGCCTTGATGGCCTCGATCGGCGGCTCGAACGGCGGCGGGCGCCACGGGGCGGCGGCCTCCTCCACGTCCTTTGCCGGCGGCATCACCACCGTCTGGTGGTGCTGCGCGTGCACGCGGTGCCTGAGGGACTTGCTGGCGCCGGGGCGGTGCGCGGGCGGCGCGAGGCGAGGGGCGCGGTGTCGGCGGCAGCGGCGGCAGAGGCAGACGATGATGCAGAGCAGCGCGAGGGCGACCGCCGCGGCGCCGGCAGCGACGAGGACCCAGGCGCGGAGGCCGAGGACGGGGGTGCGCCGCGAGAGCCAGGCGTTCGGGACGCCGACACCCAGCACGGACGTCGTGGCGCCGCCCTGCTGCTTGTGCTGCGGGTGGAGGTGGTGGCGCGGCGACGGAGGGGGGGCGGGGGTGGCGGCGCGGGGCGCTGCTTGCCACGGGCCGCGCGGCGGGAGGGGGCAGCGTCCTCGGCGGAGTGGTCATGGCCGCGCGCCGATGCTCTGAGCCGTGGAGCTCATAAGTTCGGGTGGGTTGCCTATTTAATTAGGGCTTTTTTTTTTCTAGTTGCAGGGTCTAGATTTTCCGCGGTGTTGCTGTGCGGTAGACGATGTGCGTTTTCAGTTCGCGATGCTGGTTCTGCCGTCTACCGTGAGCAGCCTCCTCACGGTCCACCACCGCACGTGGGTGACCCCAATAATTCGCCAATTTTCCTCTTTTATTTCTCCCGTGCTCTTTTGCCTCCTTTCTCCTCTTATGTTTCTTCTTTTCGGTCCCTTTCCATTTCCTCTCTTCTGAGCGTAGCCGCTTCCCCGCCGCCACAGCCGCGCGTCGTCGCCTCCCCGCCGCCGCCTCTCTTCTAATTTTTTTCTCTCTCCAATTTTTCTTTGAAAATTTTGCTGCTGCTCCAAATTTTTTCTTTAATTTTTTTCTAAATTTTTTTCGTCAGAAAATGACAAAAAACTTACTATAAATGGCAAAAAATAATGTCTAAAAATCGACCGTACGGAGAGGCTCCGTACGATCGATCGTAAATTAGCGACCCCTTTTCGGTTATTAAACAAATTTAGCCGTTTAGATCCACCTAAAAAATCTTTCAAAATCATTTCGAAATTGATGAATGATGACACGAGGGCACCGGTCAGTTACTCTATGAAGGTCTTTTGCTACAGTGATACTTTTTTTTTTCCCTGAAGGAACGAGAGGGGATTGCTCCCCTACAGATTATATTAGTAAAAATAAAGCCAGACAAGAACGTTTCAGAGATTACAACCTAAAAGAAAAAAGAAGAAGAAAAGGAAGAAAAGAGGAGGGACAAAAAACAAACTAGGAAACAGGAAAAGAAAAGAAAAGGGCTACTCATTGGTGTAAAGCTAACCAAACTTTCATGGGCCCTCTAACTCATGAATTTCTATGAGCAAATTTCTATGACATTTTGTTGCTAAAACTCATGGCGTGGCCTTCCTCACATGACGACTTAGGCCAATCTCATTGGAGAGTTTCGCTGTGCTGCCCCATGAAACTGTCAGTCTCAGTGGACAGTTTCATTGCACTATTTCACATACACTCTATGTCATTAAACTCTTGGATGATGGTGTGATCTAATGTACTATGAACTATATAGCCTTAACGCAATTCAAATTATGCATAGTAAAAACATTCGCACAATATTAAATAATAAGTTCAATATTTATATAAGCCCCAACTTGTATATATACAAACATTCGCATAATATTATATAATAAGTTTAATATTAGTACGAGCCCGAACTTGATTACATATATATTATATATAGTAAGTCTAGACGCATTGCGACGACGTCCAAACTTGTTCCAAATATGCTCCACCAAGTCCTTCTTAAGTTGTATATGAGCTGCACGAGATTGAATGTCATCACCTTTCTCTAGCACTCTTTGAAATGGAACTTGGTCTTCAAAGGAGAATTCATGTTCTTGGACCACCACTGTACTAGGAGTTTCATTCATATCTAGATTCTGTTCAATATCTTCTTCTTTTTCATCCTCAACAATCATATTGTGAAGTATGATGCAAGCTAACACAACTTTCTCAATTTGGCCACGATCATAGAGGTGAGCTGGTCGTTTCAAAATTGTCCATCGATGACACAATACTCCAAAGGCGCGTTCAATATCTTGTCTCTTTCCTTCTTGCTCTTGTGCAAATAGCTTGTCCTTTTCAGTGATGCGCATAGAAATTGACTTGACAAATACAGCCCATTCCGGGTCTATCCCATCTGCAAGATAATAACTCATGTTGTATTGGTTCCCATTTACCATATATTGGACTCTAGGAGCTTTTCCCTTTAGTTGTTCGATAAATAGAGTAGATTGGTTTAGAATATTAATATCATTGTTAGAACCTGCAACTCCAAAGAACGCATGCCATATCCAAAGATCATGTGATGCCACAGCCTCAAGAATTAGCGTAGGGGCTTTCTAATCACCCCGAGTAAATTGTCCCTTCCATGCGGTTGGGCATCTTTCCCATTGCCAGTGCATACAGTCAATACTCCCAAACATACCAGGGAAACCTCGCCTCTCGCCGATCTTGAGAAGACGCTCATCATCTTCTACAGTGGGGCGCCTTAGATATTTTTCACCAAATACAGCTATAACACCTTCCACAAAAGTTTTCATGGCCTCCATTGAAGTGGTTTCAACAATCTTTAGAGACTCATCTAGTTGATCGGCCGCACTACCATTAGCCAACTGTCGAATAGCCGCAGTACACTTTTGTAGTGGTGAAAGTCCACATCGATTAAGAGCATCCACTTTTGTAGTGAAGTAATCTGACCATTGGCCTAAGGCATCGACTATGCATAAAAACAATGGCCTACACATACGAAATCACCGACAAAAAATGTTTGCTGGATACAGAGGATTTTCAGTGAAATAATCATCAACTAGACATTGATGGTACTCTTCGCGTGGCCTGTTGATGTAGTTCCTAGGATGCAGACGATGATCCGAGGCCTGCTCTACGAGATCTTCAACAGTAGCCTTCATGATCACTGCTGCTTGACTGATTACGTCATCTATCATGTCTTCTTCAGCAAAGAATTCATCCAACATGTTATGAATCCCTGGTATTTTAGCGCCCAGAACCCCTGTACTTTGATCCCCATCAGTCAGTTAGAAAGATGGCTTGGCTACTATCTATGATTCAGAAAGTTTAGATAATGCAGCTCCTTCATGTTACTAGTATTTTTCATCTATTCTTTGGTTACTATGCTGGTGGTGACCATGGATTCAGCATTCATCGACAAGGGAATAAAAAAAAATCAGAGATTCGTAGGAGCAATATACCATGGATTCGTAGATGTGGCCTGACCTCCATGAATCCCCGCATGGGAATTCTGAAACCATGCTGCATATGGTGGTGGCCGTGGTGGGGGCGCCATGGTAGTTGGGGGCGATGCAGCAGCAGGTGGTGGCGCAACAACAGGTGGTGGTGGTGGTGCCATGGTTGGATCTCTTGGAGAAGAAGCAGTCTTCTTCCGTCCGACGGCCTTCTTCTCCCTGCTCGCCATCAGAGCCAAACGCAGCATCACCCAAGATTACCAGGGGGAGGAGGCGAGATTGGAAAGGAATTTGAGGCAGGATTTGAAAGGGCAGGACGGAGATCGGAAAAGAACTCCATATTTCCGCGCTGGAGAAATTGGGGGCGAGGATGGCGCGCGGGAAAGATTTGCCGCGCGGGAGATCATCGCGCGCAGTGCGGGAGGAGCACCAGGAAGCCGGAGGCACAACAGGATCTTGGGGATGAAATGATCCGCTCTTAGTGGAGTGTCGTGGAGTTACCGAGATGTTAGTAACTGGAGCAACATAGTTTCGTCACCACGACACGCTGATCTTCTCTCCCTTCATTAAACTAGAGCCATGCAGCAAAAACGCCTATGTGGCAGCATATTAAATGCTGATGAAACCAACACTGAGACTATCCTTACCGTTTGGTTCAGATTATGGATGTTGATAAGCTAGAGTTTGCATGGATTATGAGAATCGATATTTAGGACAAAAACTAAAGGGTGCCGTTTGGAGACGTGGATTCCAATAGCTGATTTGGGTATGGGGATGGATCGAAATAGGATGGCAGACATTGGCAGTAGACCTATTTACCGTGCGCACGAGTAGGCTTGCAAGCATCGCATAAGGATGCAACTGCTCTTTCTCATTGAGCCGGTAGCAGCCAAAGTTTGGACCCTTTGGGGTGGAGGTTGCTGGGATCCGATGACCATCGACGACCTTAGAAGAGGTGGTAGGGTGGTAGGGAAGACCACCGGCGGCGGTTTGACAACAAGTGGTGAGCGCTCGAGTGGCCGTCGCGGGGAGGAGCGGTTGGAGGGTAGGCTTTTGGATAGGGAGGAGGCAAAAGCGGCGCGGCTGTGCTAGGACATGGAGTGACATTTTGGCGTAATTTCCTCTGAATGATTTTGGAGAAAAGGGTCATCTGAACCGCCAGTACCTGCCAAAAGCTAGCCTGCTCTAGTTTCTAGGATTTGGAGAATCCAAAAATTGGGCTTTCAAAGGCCACAGCAAAATCCGGCCCGTTTGGAAGCTGCCCAATTTCTAGCTTTTCGATTCTTAGAATCCGGACTGATCCAAACAGGCCCTTCGTAACCCATTAATACTACCGCATTCCCAGGTTACACAACCGAGAAGTAGATAGCTTCGAGAGTTTTCCCCTGGGCGACGCCTAGGGTTCTTCCTACTCCCACTTAATCAAGTGTGAGTTCTTCCTTTCCCCTTCCTTTTTGGATTTGTATTTTCTCTGGTCTCCAAATTGCGATTCGGGCTGGCTAAAGGGTAAACATTGTGTTTGTTTCTCGGCCTTGGTCGCAATTTCTGGGGTACTGTGAGCGGTCTGATTAGGTTGGGGAGATAAGCGATTCAAATCTGTTGCATTCTGGTAGGAGGAATGAGCCTGAGTTGGATGAGCTGATTAAACATTTGAAGATATGTGAGGATGAGGATCAGGGTATTGTCTTGGAAGAAAACCTAGAGGATCTGAAAGCTGAGGCACGTTGGACAGTATTGGCCAAGGTTTTGCTCCAAAAACCATTCAGTCATGCTGCATTCTTAGCAAATATGAAATATGCGTGGAGTTTGGCAAAAGATGTTAACTTTAAGGCAATAGATGAAAATCTGTTTGCTTTCCAATTCTCATGTCTAAGAGATTGACGCAAGGTTTTGGATGGTGGCCCATGGTTCTTTAGGGGGAATGCAGTGCTATTAGAAGAGTATGATGGTATCACAAAACCATCCATGGTGAAATTTAGAAACCTGAATCTTTGGGTACAAGTTTATGATGTTCCAACTGGATTCAGAACAAAGAATATTGGGCGCCAAATTGGAGAAAAAATTGGTCAATTTCTAATGGTGGATTTGGATGATGAAACTTGTGGGTGGCGAGATTATCTACGTATTAGAATAAAGCTAGATGTCGAGAAGCCACTCACAAGGATTGTTTATGTGATGATGGGAGAAAAAGGAAACCATTTACCTTTTTGTGTAAAATATGAAAAATTGCCAAAGTTCTGTGTTGTATGTGGGCTGATAGGTCATGTTGTTTCTGAGTGTGGCGATGGAGTGCATGATAAGGCAGCCTATCAGTATGGAGATTAAGGGAAGTAGACCATCAAACTCGGCAGACACGAGCGGGCTGGATTCCAAGGAATTAGGCATGATCTTGGTCACAAAAGGAAGCAATGAGACTAAAAGTGGAGATGGTAATCAAAATGGCTCTGCTTGTGATAATTCTGATTTAAAAGAGGATGCAAGAAGCTCTCTAGGAAAAGGATATGATCAGTTTACAAAGTCTGATGGAAATGGGGCTCGTAAGCGTATCTCGCTAGGGGATGAAAAGGATGATAACAATCTAGCTTTGGCTACTCGCCTGGGTGCTGAACAGGTGGAATGCATCTTGAATAATTCTGGAAATAATGATGGTTCTGTGCCAACAGGTTTCCATCAGATTGAATTGGAGAAGGATGGACAGTTGAAAGGGCGAGGCCCAAAAAGACAGAGGAAGGAAAATGAAGATAATGAGACTGATGACATAGAAATGATAGAGGCAGGCTCCCTTGAGGAGTACCGTCGGGAACAATGAAAACCTTAAGTTGGAACTATCATGGGATTGGCAACCCTGCGATAGTTAGGGAACTTCGCGATCTCGCGAAGGATTATGTCCCCTCGGTGTTATTCATCATGGAAACACAAATTGATAAATACCGAGTGGAGAATTTAAGATATACATTGGGTTTTGATTCTTGTTTTGAAGTTTAAAGCTCTGGGAGAAGTGGAGGTCTTGGATTGTTTTGGAAGAATGATGTGCATGTCTCTGTTCAGAAATACTCAAACTATCACATTGATACAATAGTAAGTGAGCATGGAAAGGAACCTTGGCATATGTCTTTTATCTATGGGGAACCAAAAAGATCCCTAAGACATCGTACATGGGATATCATGAAGCAAATGAGAAGCGACACAGATTACCTTGGATATGTATTGGTGATTTCAATGAAATTCTTAGAAGGGAAGAACAGTTTGGGCCTAACAATAGGGAAGAGTACCTCATGGAGGGCTTTTGAGAGGCCGTCGATGTTTGTCAGCTTTGTGACATAGACTACACTGGTCTGGATTGGACTTTTGAAAAGAAGGTGGCTGGTGGGTATTTTGTTCGAGTTCGTTTGGACAAGGCTTTGGCATCAACCAATTGGTGTGCTCGTTTTCCTTTTGTTGCGGTTCGACACCTCATGGCAGTGGAATCTGATCATTGTCCTATTCTCTTATCATTTGAGCCAGAGGAAAGAGGCAAGGTTATTCAAGGGACAGGGAAACCATTTAGATATGAGCTTATGTGGGAGACAAATAAAGGCATGTCTTCCTTAATCCAGCAGATTTGGAAAGATGGACGACATTGTAATTCAGTGAAAGACATAAAAGACAAGCTATGCCACCTTGGAGAAGAACTCAAGTCTTGGGGACAGACTACATTTGGTGCTGTGAGAAGAGAACTACGGGCACAAAAGAAAAAATTAGAACATCTGCGATCTAACCCAGCAAGAAATAACATTTCAGAGGAGGAAAAGAAAGTCGTGGAACGTATTATTTTATTGAATTATCAAGAAGAGATCATGTGGAAGCAACGTTCACCAATTACATGGCTCCAAGAAGGGGATAGAAACACTAGTTTTTTTTTTCACCAAAAAGCAAGCAGAAGACGGAACAGGAACAAAATTGTACATTAAATAGGGCTGATGGTTCTGAGTGCACTGAAGTGGATGAAATGCATGGAATGGTAGTTGACTACTATAACAACTTGTTTAAGTCAGAGGGAACATCAAATATGGGCATGGTACTTGACCATGTTCCTCACAAGGTCACAGATGAAATGAATAGATTTTTATGTGCTCCTTTTAATGAAAGTGAAGTAAAGAATGCTCTATTTGAAATGTTCCCAACCAAAGCACCAGGCCCTGATGGTTTTCCTGCACATTTTTTTCAATGTAACTGGGATATTTGCGGTGATGATTTAACAAGGATAGTGCTGAGAGTGCTCAACGGTGATGAGATGCCTACTGAAATTAATAGTGCTGAGAGTTCATTGTTCTAATACCAAAAGTCCAGAATCCAGTATTGTTTGAGCCAGTTTACGCCTATTAGCCTTTGTAATGTGGTATATAAAATAATTTCTAAGGCTCTGGCAAATACGTTGAAAAGGGTCCTCCCAGACATCATCTCTGAAGAGCAATCAGCGTTTGTCCCTGGTAGAATCATTACCGACAATGTTTTGATCGCTTATGAATGTTTGCACTTCATGTGAACTAATCGGTCAAAGAGCAATGCGTATTGTGCCATGAAATTAGACATGGAGAAGGCATATGATAGAGTGAAATGGAGCTACTTAGAAGCAATAATGATAAAACTGGGTTTAAGTCAATCTTGGGTGAAAAAAATTATGAAGTGTGTAACATCAGGTTCCTTCTCAGTCTTATTTAATGGAGAGAGGTTGCAAGAATTCAAGCCAACTCGAGGCATTAGACAAGGTGATCCAATATCCCCTTATTTATTCTTACTGTGTGCTGAAGGTTTGTCATGTATGTTAAAACAAGAACGATTAGATAATCATGTCCATGGTATTCAAATCTCAAGCACGGCACCGAAAATGAATCATTTATTGTTCGCTGATGATTGTCTTTTATTCTTTAAAGTAGATGCAAGAAATGCACAAGCAATACAAGAATTCCTCACCAAATATTGTGAAGCTTCAGGTCAAAAGGTAAATCTAGGAAAATCATCTCTCTTTTTCAGTAAACTGTGCAAGCAAAGAATTTGTGATAATATTAAGTCTATTACTCAAGTGGAGAATGAATCCCTGAATGAAAAATATCTGGGTTTACCTACAGAAGTTGTAAGGAAAACAGATGGAACTTTCAAGTACCTCAAAGATAAAGTGTGGAATAAAATTCAGGGATGGATAGAGCAAACACTATGATCAGGAGGAAAGGAAGTTTTAGTAAAATCAGTGGCAGAGGCAATCCCTATTTATACCATGGGCTGTTTTAGATTACCAAGAGGGCTATGTCAGCATCTAAATTCTTTAATACAGAAATTCTGGTGGGGGAGTCAAAGAGGCAAAAGGAAATCTTGTTGGGTGGCTTGGGAGAAAATAACCCAGACAAAATACATGGGGGATGGCAGGGGGGGTTGGGGTTTTAGAGATTTAGAAATATTTAATCTTCCATTGCTTGCAAAACAGGCATGGCGTATGTTGATCAGACCTGAATCTTTATGCTTTCAAGTATTAAAATCAGTTTAGTTCCAGTGTAGTGATATTCTCAATGCCTCTGTTGGGAGTAATCCATCGAAGACCTGGAGAGCTATATGTGATGGAATAGAGGTGATGAACCAGGGGCTGATCAAAAGGATTGGTGATGGTAAAACGACACAAATTTGGGGATGTAACTGGATCCCAAGAACTGGAATGTTCAGGACTCTTTTTTCAAAGAAACCAAATCCGCCAACACTTGTTTCTGATTTAATTGACCATACTTCTATGACATGGAAAACAGAAATAGTGAGAAACTTTTTCAATCATATGGACTGTGAAGCGATCCTCCAGATTCCACTAAGTTTGAGTATACAAAATGATTGTTGGGCTTGGCATTATGAAAGAAGTGGCTTGTTTACTGTGTGATCTGCTTCCCGGATGATGATTGAAGTGAAGAAAAGTAGAGAAGATTATTTTGAAGGCCAAACAAGTTGTTCTGATGTAGAAAAAAAGACAGAGAGAATGGAAACAATTATGGAAAATGGAATTGCCACCCAAAATCAATTTTTTTTTGTTGGCGACTCGCTTTAAATTCCATCCCTACTGGTAGTGTGCTAAAAAGCAGAAATATGGTTGATACAGCTAAGTGCAAATCATGTGGTGCAGATGAGGACACCAGGTACCATGCATTACTTTATGTACTATCTCAAGATGTGTTTGGGCCCAATTAGATGAGGAGGTAACATAAGTGATTGCTACTCTCACTGTGTTCGCTTGGTTGTGGCTGATGGCTGGTGCTGATTTGTGATGAGAGAACAATACTGATGACTGGCTGGTAGCTGGTGCCTAGTGCTGATTTAGTATGAGAGAACAGTACTACTGACTGGTTGGCTGACAAGCCAAGCGAACACGGCTATGTATTTCTGATCCAATGCATTGGGTTTCATTTATGTGTAGCAATATTTCACAAGCTGATGGTATACGTATTCTTGTTACATGTTGGGCAATTTGACAGGCAAGGAGAAAAGCAATCTTTGATGGAATATTTCAAAGCCCCTTATCTATAATGGCAACAATTAATAGGGTGATACTCCCTCCGTTCTTAAATATATGACACCATTGACTTTTTTTCTTTGTTTGACTATTCATCTTTTCTACAAATATTTATGCAAATAGACAAATCTTCAAGTTAGATTCAAGAGACTCTTGATAATAGACGTAAAGGTACTCATTTCACTTCATTTAACTAACTGATTAATTAAATAATATTGGTCAAAGTTGAAGAAAAAAATCAACGGTGTCATATAAAAAAGAACGGAGGGAGTAGATGAATTGAAGATTGTTGAGGGTTTTCAGAGGATAGAGAAGGGCCTGTCACAACCAAGAGCAAAATCTACATACTGGATACCACCTGGAAGTGGTCGATGTAAGATAAATGCAGATGCTGCAATTGCCAAGGCTGATTATAAAGGATGTGTTGGAGTTATGACAAAGGAGGTTTCATTGCTGCAAGTGCTTTGGTGATACCAAATATAATTGAACCTGAAACTTTGGAAGCAATGGCGTGTGAATAGGCATTAGCACTTGCTAAAGATTGTGGCATAAGAAAAATGACGGTGGCTTCAGATTATCAAAATGTCATTGGGAATATTAAAGAAATGACTACATGTTCTTACATGATTATTATTCAGAGCATAGATGTGATGTTGAAATCTTTTGATTATGTGTGTTTTACACATGAAGGCAGGGAATCAAATAGGGAGGCCCATTATCTTGCAAAATATGCTTGTACTTTTGGACCTGGACGTCATATTTGGCTTGGTTATCCTTCTGATTTCCTCGATGTAAATGTTTCTAGTTGCAATTAATAAATTCCTACCTTCCTCTAAAAAAAACGAGAAGTAGATGATCCACGCCCTCCAGCTCTTGCGAACAAAGCATGCAGATTAGGAAGACCATGTGGTCCATGTCACCGCAGTTGATCTGTGGTAGAACACGTTTTGTAAATGGCGAGCCAAAAGGGTATTGCATCAGGCTACAATTCCTCTCGACCCACCAAGACATTTTCCTTGGTAAACATGAGGTTTTGGGGTTTGTCACTGCAGAACATTTGTGGTGTTTGGTGGTTTTCTGTTTTTTTTGTTTGGTTGCCGTGTTGTTTCTTATGCTTTCCTTATCTATTAATACATAGCCCGACAGTTAACTTGTCAGATTCTGTTAAAAAGCGAGGCTTTTTCGGTGCAGGGTTAAGTGGTTTTTTTTGAAGGGTCAACAGAGGGGGAGAGGATCCCCCACCTGATTCGTTTCATTATTTCAGTGGCCCTTGAATGGCCGGATAGTCAGGTGTGTACAATTTTTTGTATCGGTTTTCATTGCCAAAGAAAGTAAAGAACACCAAAGGTCGCCGAGGTGCCGTTTAGCACGCGGGAGACGGCAGCTCCACAGCTTCGCATCGCTCTTGCAGGCCTGTAATGTTTGTCGGAGCGACATTGTTTCCTGTCTGAAAGTGATCCCGTTCCTCCTCTTCCACAAATGCCAGCAGCAAAGAAGGGTGAAGGTATCAAAGTGTGCAGCTGGGACTGTATCTGGGTGAGGTATCTTGTGCACCTCCCGGATGTCAAGGTCTGGCGGCAGCACAATCCCAAGGGACCTCCAGAAGGAGGCAGCAAACGGGCAGTGAAAGATCAAATGCAGCGCTGTTTCAGGCTCTTGGCTGCACAGATCGCATGTGTTGTCCTGCACAATCTTCCGTCGAAGGAGGGTGTCTTTGCACTGGATTCGGCCATTAACCAGCAACCAAGCAAAGAATTGGACACGGGGTGGCGCACAGCTATTCCAGAAGTAACTGACCACGCCTCCATCAGCGACGCCCATCGACTTGACCAGGGCATAGAGGTCTGCAGTGTGCAATTTTCCATCCGCATCCGCAAACGGCGAGCACCGTTTGTCTGCCCTCTCCACCAGCACCACCTGAGAGAGGAGGCCGGTTAGCGAGCTGAACTCAGATTGCGCTCCCGTAGTCATTCTAGTGGTGAGATGGCGGTGTAGGCCATTACTGACAACCTCTGAAACAGATTGGTTGGTTTGTTTGCAGTGGCTCCGGAGCAGCGGGAACCTGTCCGAGAGGCATTCGTCACCAATCCAGACATCGTTCCAGAACGATGTAGAGCACCCATTTCCAACATCCACCGTGGTGATTGCCTGATAAAGCGGCAGCAGGCTGCGCAGCATGTCACAGTGCGGGCCAGCAATTTCTCCTTCCAGCGTGGCCAAGCATACATTCTGCCGAACCCATCTTGCCCAAGACGACTGGACATCACCGTGCAGTTTATGCAGCAACTTGAGTAGCAAACAGGTGTTCTGTATAGCCAAGTCTCTGATGCCCAATCCACCTTTGTCGCACGGCTGGCGGACCTTGTCCCAAGCCATCAAGCAGTTAGCGCCACTTGATTCAGCATCTCCAGTCCAGAGGAAGCTCCTCTGGCGTTTGTCGACCCTGGTGATCACCCCTGCGGCAACGGCACTGCCATCATGATGTAGGACAACTGGCCATCCAATACAGCGTTTATCAGTACCGTTCTTCCCATCGGATTGAGGAAGGACGCCTGCCAACCAGCAAGGTAGCGATCGGTCTTGCAAATGTAGGGGTCAAAAGCAAACACGCGCAACTTCTCACAGGATAGCGGTAGACCCAGATAGCTTTGTGGGAACCCCTCGCGACGGCAGCCAAGCACATCAATGCAACGTGGAATGAGATCCTCGTTCATGTGCATGGGTACAGCAGTGCTCTTGTGGTAGTTGATGAGTAAGCCGGTAGCAGCTGAGAACTGATCCAAAATGACTTTCAGGTTCTGCACATCGTTCAGCTCACCTCGAAGCAAGATGAGTGTCATCGGCATATTGCAACACGGGGCATGCTTCCAAAGGATCCAGCGGGTTGCGCACCAAGTTCGACTGCTTGATCAGAGCTTGCAAAATGTCAGCCACAAGAAGGAACAAATACGGAGACATGGGGTCCCCTGCCGAAGCCCTCGCCTGCAGTTGATCCACGGTCCAGGGCAGCCATTAACCAGCACTGCCGTGAGAGAGGTCTGCAGTAACACTTTAACCCAGGAACACCACTTTGGCTGAAATCCTCTGGAATGCATGACTTGCATGAGGCAGTCCCAGTTCACGGTGTCGAACGCTTTGGCGAAGTCCAATTTGAGCACCAGAGTAGGCACCCTCCTCTTGTGACATACTTGTAGCAGCTCGGCAGCATAGACAATAAAGTTTTCAGCAATAGTTCGGCCCTTCAAGAATCCAGTTTGGTCGAGATCAATTAAACTGCTGACTTCACGCTGCAGCCTCGTGGTCAGTAGCTTCGCTGCAATCTTGACATTGCAGTTCTGCAAGCAAATGGGCCTGAAGGCGTCAACCGCCACAGCTCCCGGCTTCTTCGGGATCAAGACCATGAATGAGCGATTGACCCGCTCCAACTGAACGCTGCCATCATAGAACGCATGAAGGAAGGCCATGACCTCGTTCTTGACCGCGGAGCAGGCAGCAGCATAAAAACTAGGCCTAAATCCGTCCGGACCCGGAGCACTGCAACGGTTCATGGAGCGGACCGATTGCAGCGCCTCCTCTGCAGTGAACGGCTCAGTAAGCCGCGAGCTCGCCGTCGGGTGCCCAGCATAGAGCGCGTCGAGATCGAAGGAAAAGGAGCTTGACCCCGGCTCCCCCATGATCTTCTGGTAGTGTGCTGTAAGGGCAGCGATCTTCCCCTCGTGGGCAGTAACCTGCAAACCGTTCACTTCCACCACTTTGATTGTGTTCCGTCGCAAGCGCTGGGTTGCATGAGCGTGGAAGAACTGGGTGTTGGAGTCACCCTCCTTCAAAGCTTTCTGTTTGCCACGTTGCTTCCAATATGCTGCGCGAGGCAAGTATGGCAACGATCGCGCACTTCAATTTCCTGCGTAGACAGATCACGAGATTCTTCCAAATAATCACGAGATTCTTCATAATTCCAATCGCGTTTCAGCTCATGATTGCATTTCGATTGCCTGCGTTCGTACGGGGCACGGCCAAGCCATGCATTGAATCCTGGTGACCTCTACGAGCTGCACGCATCTGAGGTATGTATAGTGCGCCTCTGCTGTGCTACTGCTAGTGCTAGCTTGCTAGCCGAAGGTGGGACGTGGCAATGCTGACCTTTGATCGAACCGTCGGTGCTGCGAGGTCGCTCTGAGGAAGTGTAGGGTTGGATATCGGCCCAGCTGGCTCGTTACAACTTGCCTCGTTATAGCTCGGCTAGTTAACATATACTGGTTTGATTCGACTCGTTATACAAACGAGCCAGCAGATCAGCTCAGCTCGGCTCACTAAAAAGCTCGAGTTAGTTCGTTTGTCTCGCGAGCCAAATCATAAAACCACAATATAGAAATATTATAAAAGCAAGTGAGCAACAGACACAATGTACTTAGAATTTTAACAATGAAGAATATAATCCATCTATTGATTGATCCATAATTCTATGAAATTTTTGTCCAGCCAACCCACCACAACGATGACGATGAGTCCACGATAGTCACACTGATACAGTTTACACATCACCCATTCACAAAGCAAAATAAGTGGTGTCGACTGCCTGATCATGTGGTGTATAAGGTTAGGTTTCACGATTGGGCTGGATTGAGTTGCCGAGGGATGTATGGTTATATAGACCAAGCCAATTTCAATTGCTGACTTAATATATAATTAATTTAGCTAATTATGGCTCGTGCTCACGCGCGAGCTGGCTTGATATAAAACAAGCTAGTTTATTATAAAACGATCTAGCTCATTATAAATGAGTCGAGCTCAAACCCAACCATTAATAAGCAAGTCGAGCGGCGAGGTACGAGTTTTTCGTTGAGCCTTACGTCAGTGCTCAAGTGCCGAGGGTTGCTGTTGGTGATCTCCAGCACGACACTTGAACAGTCCTGATGTGCTTAGTTCAGCCTTACGTCAGTGTGCTTCAGGCGGCACGACACTGGAACAGTCCTGATGAAAAGCACAGGGCCACGGCCGTCGCTCGGTTTGGGTTTTTGTGCTCCCTGATATGTTGTTGCTGACCCCTCGTTGTCTCTCTAAAAGAAGAGAGAGAGTGAGAGATCAGATATTATCACTAGGCATTTCCTAAACAGTCAGGCTGTCAGAGTACAACGCATTCCCTACCGACAAAACGACTCAATTCGACTTGCAATTCAAAACCGCTTAAGTCTGTATGGATGGGTTGTAAATCACGAGACGAATCTAATGAGTCTACTTAATCCATGATTTACAATAGTGATGCTACAGTAACCATCTACTAATTATTGATTAATCATAGATTAATTAGCATCATAAGATTTGTCTCGCGATTTACAACTCATCTGTGCAAAAAATTTTATAAATAGATTTCATTTAGTACTTCAAATTAGTAAGATTCCATCACAAAATTTTTTGCTTTCGAACTAAACGGCCTAACTCGGCGAGAATGTGCGAGCTAAAAACATCTTCAACAGATTATTTATGAAAAAATTCTTTATTTGGCCTATTTAAAATTCGCTATTCCTTATTTGACCTTTTTTTTCAAGTCTTCCCCTCTTTTTTTCTAGTGTCTCCCTATTCTAGCCTTCCGTCAGTTCTGTTAGTGGCTTCCGTTAGAATTAGTAGGACCCGCTGTCAGATTGTATAGCTAGTGACCAAAATACCCTTGACATACCCTTCCGATCAAAAAAAAAAAAGAGCGATACCCTAGATCGGGGGCATGGCTCCCAGCGGGGGCTTGGCGGCGGCTGTGGCTTTGGCCCAGGCTTGGTGGCGCCCGGAGTTGGCGAGCGCGCGGCCACGGGCGCCCTCGATGGGGGAGCGGCGGCTGGCAGCTTCAGCGGTGGCGCGGCAAGGGACGCGGCGGCCGGCCTCGGCTGGCAAGCGCCTAGGGCTGCGGCGGCGTGCCCAGGGGCGTGGCGACGGCCGCCCCCGGCGTGCACGCGTCAAAGGGCACGGCGCCAGGCGGCCTCGGCAGGGGTGCTGATGCGACTGGCCGTGGCGGGGCGGGCACCAGTGGGGCAGGAACTAGCGGCACAGGACCGAGCGGCCCACCCCGTGCAGCTGCTTCCTCCCGTGCTGCAGAGCCCGAATGGCTAAGACCAGAGTAAGTTGTTCTTCATTTGTTCTGTAGCATGATTTTTTTGCTTACCACACGATTAGGAATGCATTACATTGTTGGTTTTATTTTCAGAATGGATCCAAATGCAAGTTACTTACTAGAAATAAAACTGATTGGAAATCGGAAAAAGGCAAGAAAGGATGTGCAATGTTTCAGTTTTGAGCAAATTATTGATTCAGACTTGACAAACTATAAGGATTTAGTTGAATCAATTGTGGATAAGTATCCGCCGGGTTATTTAGAAATTCCTCATGTTCAATACTATGATGCTAATCTAGACACCTATCCACAAGTGAATTCTGACTAGGAGTTGATGGATATGTTCGAGAAACACTGTATGTCCAAGGTTGTGCTGATGTTTGTTGTGTATTGTGATCCCTCTGAACCATATGAACCAATTAGTGAATGGCATGGAGTGCAAAAGCAAGGTAACAGCAATGTAGAAAAAGATAAAGATGACTACCTTTGCCACCTTGTTGCAGAGAATGAGCATGTTGGTGTGGATGAGGAGGTCCTGTACCTAGGTGATGCACCTATCAATGTGGTTGCTTGTTGCAATGCAGAGAATGATAAAGAGTACTGTTCTGATGATGACAGTGAGGACATACGTGAGATGGAGTCTGAATCTGAAGTAGAGGTTGATGAGGACATATTAGGCCATGAGGCAGATCATATCCCAAATGTAGAGTACGACAAGGAAGACCCACCAATGTCAGTAGGTACCTCATATCCTAGCATGAAAGAGTTGAAGTTGGCACTTTCTCAGCATGCTGTAAAACATGAATTTGAGTACAATACGGCGAAGAGTGCACCACACAGATTTAGGGCATATTGTTCAAGGAGGGATAAAGATAAGTGCCGTAGAGAGAAAATCTGCTCATGTTTCAACTCTAAACACCTTTCTTTCCTGATACTAGCCAAAACTTGGATACTGAAACAAACAAAAAGAAAAAACATGGCAACTCTACTTCTAGATCATCAAAAAGGTAATCTGGACTACTTCTGAATTTTAGATTACAACAAATGGTATTTTTCTTTTCTTCACTAAGTTGTCTTTTGTAACATAGCCAAAGCATGGAGGTTACCAGTAAGAACAAGAGAAAGCATGCCAACTCTAATTCTGCAGGAACAAATAGGTAACAAATGCTGGTTTTTAACTAGTTGCTTCTGCCTACAAATTGTTTTTTCTCTAAAATTGTTGTTGCCTCTAACAGGTCAGGAGCTGGTTCAAGTCAACCTGAGCCTCTTTCAATTGAGTTTGCTGACACTGAAGATCAATCAACTGTCAATGCAAAGGCCAAACCAAAGGCCAAACCAAAGGCACCACAAAATGCCAAAAAGAAAACAACTATTCCTATGCAGCCACTTGATAGTCCTACAATGGGCACCCGAAGCAAGAAAATGGCTCCAGCAAGCCCTGCAATGAGTACAAGAAGCAAAAGAAGACTTAGCTTGTGATGAATTTCTTGCATATGTTCTCTTTCTATAATGTATGTGTGAACAACCTTATTAGTACTCTGTTTATGCATCAATTTGGATGTTTGTGTGAACTGAAATGCATGTGTGAACCTTATCTATTTGGGATCCTAATTTATTGGTCATGATGTATCTATCAACTCCATGTGTTATATACTGCTGTTGGCCTTTGCCATGCGCATGAATTTAAAAATATTATTAGTTCAAAATGTTATCAACATGTACATGTACTTTATCTTTCAAATGTTCAGAAAAAGGCTAAGGAAGGAATAGCTAATTTTAAATGGGCTAAATAAGGAATATTCTTAACATGGGTAAAATGGCCTTTTTTTACCTTGCTGGTAACGGTGTTACCACTCAAACTAACGGAAAGGCCAGAAAAGGGAGACACTGAATTTAAGGGGCCAAATAGGAAAGACTTGAAAAAAAGAGGCCAAATAAGGAATAGCGAACTTTAAATGGGCCAAATAGGGAATTTTCTCTTTATTTATTTCTCATATTTTCTCTTTATTACATCACGAATACCAATCTTCATTTTCAAATATTTAACAACTTTGACCAAGATACAAATACCAAGAGAGTTCCCCTTTTAAGCATGAACGGACCAAAATACTCTTGTGAGCATACTTTTTAGTATTTCTAGAACATTCCTATAATATTTTTTCTTTTGATTCTCTGAGGGCAAAATACAAAATCATGTTTCAGGGAACGTGAAGTACCAAATATTTTGAAACAAATAAACGCTAAGTTTGTTTGGCTTGTCAGCCAACCAGCCAGCAGTATTGTTCTCTCATACTAAATCAGCACCAGCCACTAGCTACCAGCCAGTCAGCAGCACTGTTTTCTTATAACAAATCAGCACCAACCGCCAGCCACAGCCAAGCGAACACAACGCCAGTGGTCAAAAGGGACAAGTATTTGAAACGGAGGTTGGTAATACCTTTTATGTTTTTTGTAGCTAATGTTGTAGCAGGCTATTCAAAGGATAATGTTGAGGGAGAAATCCTCTACATTTGAGCAGGAGTGAGATGTATTTTGATGATCAGAAAAAATAATTTAGTATTGGTGATGTAATAATTAGTAATTTGCTGGAGCATATTCATTACTTAAAGGATAAATTTTTAGTATTAGGAAGAGGGTGAGTAATGTGCTAAGGATGCTGCCCGTTGCCAGCTCGCCGCTGCTGCCGTTACAACTTGTTCGGACGAATCTGCCAGCGTTTACCAGTACCAGCTCTACTAGAGCCACCTATTTGTTTCTTTAGGCAAGCAAGACTGCATGTATGTAGTCTTAAGTGCCAAACTCCAGTCCATGGGGTGCCGAGTTCGAGCCCCGGGTGAAACGGCTCGCTGTAAGTGAGCACGCCACCGGCCAGACGTATTGCAGAGACAACCTAGCCCCCTATTTTGGGTTTCTAAGAACCTGGAGGATAATCCAGCCTCTGTCCTCTAAAAAAAAACTGCATGTATGTATGCTCCAAGCTACTGAATACTTGACTGACAGGATCGCCATCTGAACGAAACGGACTTCCTGGCTATTGTTAGGTCTGATCTAAAAAAGACCTCCAGACCTCTAGTTAGCTTCAAACAGGCACGGTGAGGCAGCAATATAATGTCCTCGGTGGTTAGTGTAAATTAATAGTTGATTTGGCAATCGTACCAATGGGATGCAGTCCTGCAAATGTTGCGCACCAATCGATGATGAACAGTCACGCTGCGAAGAGAACAACTGTTGAGGTGGAGCTTTTTGCTGGTAGACTCGTTAAGGACCAAGGACTGGGCGCTTTGGTTTGCTCTGATGGCAGTGCATAAGAAGAGCTGAAAATCTGACGGAGGAGGCTGGGAAATTAGCCAGACACTCTTGGTCAAAGTTGGGAATGGAGGTCGCAATTTAATGGCCTTGTTTGGATACTTCTTAGAAGATCCTAGAATGAATTTTGACGGTCTATTAGAGGTGCCAAACAAAGACAATTTACAAAACTAACTTCAGAATCCCTGCGTTATGAATCATGAAGAATCTTTGACCGCGTGATTAGAGGATGGATACTGTAACATCGCTGTAGCCAATCATCGATTAATTATCATCATTATATTCGTCGCGAAAAGTTATATCCATCTCTAAAAAATTTTTGCAAATAAACTTCATTTAGTATTTCATTCGAGAAATTTTTTTTTCTCGAAAAATGTATTCTAGGATTTCTTGAATGAATCAAACACGGCCATTCTTCGTGCACTTGAGAACCTCGAAGGGGGGGAGTCTGAATTCCAGAGTCCAGGTCTCCAGCTTCGTCGCAATTTTTTTGTCATGACTAACTGGCAAGGTGGACTGGGAAGTTCATCAGCTCCGAGCCAAGCTACGGCAAGCGTAGTCTGTAGGAACTTGGGCTGCCAATTCAATTCTTGCCCTGCAGTTGACGAGAGCAAAATGTTTGCACACAATCATTTCACAGAATTACAGCAAATGATACACTTCACAAGAATTTTCCACACAATGAAAAACAATGTAATTCAGGGAAGATCGCATCAAATTTCCGTGCTCTGAACAGCCGTGTGTGGACTGGTATTCTGACTAGTAGCTACAGTACTACGGAGTAGTAGGTTGCAATCAGAATACAGTATAAAACCTAAGACCCCAAGTCAATCGGTCAACGTTATTCCCCCACAGGCCTCAGCCCCGGCCCCCTTTCCTCCCCCAGGTCATCGTCTTGCCATCCCCTTCTTCCCCCTCTCGCCCCCAAAACCCGCATCGCGAGCCGACGATTCCCCATCACCACACGAGAAGCGCGGAGCAAGCATGGCGGCGCCTCCGCCGCACCCGTTCGTGTACATCGACGCGGCCGCGCTGCACTCGCTGCTCCCGTTCCCGTCCCTGATCCCGCACCTCCGCGCGGGGCTCGCCCACCCGGAGCTCTCCGCCGGCATCCAGTGCCCGCAGCGCGTCTCGTTCCCGCTCCCCACCGCGCCGTCCGCCGCGCTCCTCCTCATGCCCTCCTGGTGCGCGCACCCCTCGCTCCCGTACCTCGCGCTCAAGGCCGTCACCTCCTTCCCCTCCAACGCCCCGCGCCTCCCCTCCGTGCACGCCGCCGTCTCCCTCTTCAGCTCCGCCACGGGCGCCCCGCTCGCATCCGTCGACGGCTCCGCGCTCACGCTCCTCCGCACCGCCGCCGTCTCCGCGCTCGCCGCCTCCCTCCTCGCCTCGCCGTCCCGCCCGCCCGCGGTCCTCGCGATCGCCGGCGCCGGCGCGCTCGCGCCCTACCTCGCGGAGGCCCACCTCGCGGCGCTCCCGTCCATCTCCCGCGTCCTCGTCTGGAACCGCACCAGGTCCAAGTCCGCGGCGCTCGTCGCCAGGCTCCGGGGCGCGCACCCGGGGCTCGCCGTCGAGGAGGTGGAGGCCATGGACGAGGCGGTGGCCGCGGCGGACATCGTGAGCTGCGCGACGGGGTCGCTGGAGCCGATCGTGCGCGGGGAGCTGCTGCGCCCCGGCGCGCACCTGGACCTGGTGGGCTCGTTCACGCCGGCGATGCGGGAGTGCGACGACGAGGCGCTGCGCCGCGGGAGGGTGTTCATCGACTTCGAGGCCGCCATGGAGGAGGCCGGGGAGCTGGTGGGCGCGGTCCAGCGTGGCGTGTTGCGGAGGGGCGACGTGGCCGGGACTCTCGCGGAGCTGGCCGCCGGGACCGTGGAGGGGAGGCGTAGCGACGACGAGATCACCGTGTTCAAGTCCGTCGGCACCGCCGTGGTCGATCTCTTGGCCGCGCAGCTGGCCTACGAGACTCACATTGCCGCAACCAAGAACGCCTGAGCTCCAGCTGCTTGCAGATGATGTTCTACTTGCATAGAGTGGGCTGATTGCCTGTTTGTATCGGAAGAGCCGTGGAGATAAGAGTGTACAAATAAAGTTATGTGATGAATGCTTGTGCATTTTGCTCAACTGATCATCGTGGCCCTTGGCGCATTCACTTAGTAATGAGTTTCAATAAAAACGCATTCTACTTCAGTGCCTGTTTTTATACTCAGTTGGAATTTGATTCTTGTTTAATTACAAAGAGAATCTTAACTGAAGCGTCCGTAGTTTACTGGAATTCAATCCATGAAAGATTTTGTTCTTTACACGCCAGTACTCTTCTTGATGTTTGAAGATTTGCTGCACATTTGAGAACTCCGGATTGCAGGCTGCGAGCGGTGGAGTGCAGATTAGATCAATTGTTGGCAAACCTTTATGTAGTTTAATGTCGGGCTGCAAGGGGACCGGGTCAAACCTTTTCCAACTCGCCCCGCTCCTCAAATCAGCCGATGGATCAAAGTGGACTAACCCTAAGAAAAAGAGGAGCGGCAGGGTCATTATCCTATTGACCCCCGGAGACTCTAGGGTCGAACCTCCACTCTTAAATGCTTCTTGCCGCAGCCTGGTTCCGTGAGCGATTCCTGCTCCTTGCAATTTCTCTGTTGTTTAATCATTGAGCAAGTATATGCATGCATCAAAGAGGTCGCTAGTGCTGAGAGTTAATCAGCCATTAGCCCTCCCGCGCTGTTAAGTTTTGTTTTTGCATGTGCACTATGACTTGCTAGACTAGCCAGCTAGCTAGGGAGGTTCAATCCGTGGTGCTCCACGGATCATCTCTGGCCAAATGGAAGGAGAGGCGGGTTGACACTTGACCCTGTCTTTGATGAAATGGGGCAGCGGATCAGCATCAGGAGCACCCCGCTCCGCCCCCTTTGCAGGCCGAGTTTAATGTACGTTGATGCCCAACGTCAACAATGTGGCTGTAGTTTAGTAGTGAGAATTCCACATTCACTGTGTTCGGCAGGCTGGAGCTGGAATGGTGTGAGAGAAAAATACTGTTGGTCTGGCTGGAGCTGGAGCTGGTGGCTGGAGTGGTGTGAGAGGATGTTATTGTAGCGCTGGAGGCTACCAGACTAGCCGAACGCAGTGAATGTGGAGACCTGGGCTCGAATCCCAGCAGCCACACATTTTTTTTTGAAAGAACATGCTAATTCCTTTTTTTTTTCTTCCGCCATCCTTTTCCATCCAACAGCTAAAGCTAGCACGCGTCCCTCACTCCGTTGTCGTCCCCGTTTCAGCATTCAGCAATCGCACGCTCTTCTGGATGATGCGTGTTCCTTCTCCAATTAGTACAATTGAATTGATCAGTCGAATGCCTGTGTATTACTAACTACATGATCAACTGACACTGCTTTTTTTTGGATAAAGGATAAAAATCCGGCTTCATCTACCGAAGTAGAATCAGACCAATTATTACATCGTTCAACTCAAACCACCACGAACAAGTTGTAAAGCACTACGGCTTACAAGTAGATTGACAAACGGCTTACAAGTAGATTGACAAACAAGAAAAATGTAAAACACGATCAAACTGGGCCAATCCATCTACTAGATAACCAGCCCCTAGAACCGAAGAACTCCAAAGCAGATACTTCAAGGTGTCGGCACGCCTGAAGCAACATGTACTTGTGCTCAACCTTACGCTGCAAGCTGGCCTACTGGCGTAGCCAATGTGTTCCCCTGAATAGTACCTGCAAAAAAGTTTTGGGTCTAACTTTTTCAAAAATAACCTTATTTCGTGTCAACCAAATAGCCCAAATTAGTGCCGCTGCTGCTACTAGCAATAAAGTGTTTGTTTTAGGTCCGTTTGGCCTTAACAACGGACTAAACAACTCATCTTTGTTAGCAGGAATATTTATGCCAAAAGATACTTGAACAGCTCGCCACAGGAATCTAGCATAGGAGCATTGAAAAAACAAGTGGTGTATAGTTTTAGGTGAGTGACAAAAGCAGCAATTCTTATCACCATGCCAATTGCGTTTAGCTAAATTGTCTTTAGTTAAAACTACACCTCTCTTTAAATACCATAGGAAAACCTTAATTCTAGCTGGAAGTTTAGACTTCCAAATTTCCTGTGACACCTGAACACCATTATTTACTAGAACAGCATATAGTGACCTAACCAAATACTGCCCAGATGAATGTAAGGACCAAACAAATTGATCTCGCCCGTCCTGTAAGTTGAACTCTAGTAAAGAAGCAATAATTTTATTCCAATTTCTCAAGTTGTTTCCCATCAAATTTCTTCTAAAAGAAATATTGAGGTAAGATGAATTGCAAACTTGAGCTACAGTATCATGTTTTCTTCTAACTATATTGAACAAAGCCGGAAATTTCTCTTTTAGTGTGATAGGTCCCAGCCACTTATTTTCCCAAAACCGTGTTTGGGTACCATCACCAACTTTAAATGTCCCATAGGACAACACAACGTCCTTAACATTTAAAAGGCCTTTCCAAAAGTGAGAATCAGTTGGTTTTTTCTTGCAACCGCTTAAGGTTCTATTTGTGAGATATTTATTGCGCAACAATTCTGGCCACATTCCATCTTTATTACACAACTTAACAACCCACTTACTTAGCAAGCATTTATTTTGTATCTCCAAATCCTGAACCCCTAAACCTCCTTGTGTTTTTGGTTGACAAATCAATTTCCATTTCACTAGCCTATACTTCTTCTTATGCTGGTCGTTTTGCCAAAAGAAACGCGATCTAAAGGACTCAATTTTCTCAAGCACCCTTTTTGGTATTTCAAAGAAAGACAACATGAACATAGGTAAGCTCCACAAAACTGAGTTGATCAACACCAGACGACCGCCAACCGTTAACATTTTGGCTTTCCAACCACTTAGTTTTTTCTCAATCCTTTGTTCTATGGTTTTCCAATCACTGTTACTCAATTTTCTGTAATGCATGGGTAGGCCTAGGTAGCGAAAGGGAAATTTACCAACATCACACCCAAACAATTGAGAAAATTATGCCTCGTGCTCTTTGGCCTTACCGAAGCAAAAAATTTCACTCTTATGGAAGTTAATCTTTAAACCTGATAATTGTTCAAACAAGCATAGCAACAATTTCAAATTTGTAGCCTTTGCCAGGTCATGAATCAAAAACAGGATTGTATCGTCCACGTATTGGAGAATAGACAGTCTGTTTTCTATCAGGTGTGGTATAACCCCTTCTACTTGGCCATCGTCTTTAGCCCTAGCAATTAGGATAGCCAGCATATCCACCACTATATTGAATAGAATGGGAGATAAGGGATCCCCTTGCTGAAGTCCTTTTCTAGTTTGGAAGTATCTACCTAGCTGATCGTTAACCTTTAAATTAACATTTCCCCCTTGTATAAAATGATCCACCCATCTGCACCATTTTTCAGAAAAACCTTTCATACGAAGCGTCTGCTGAACAAAACTCCACTTGACTTTGTCATAAGCTTTTTCAAAGTCTATTTTTAAAATTATCCCATCTAGTTTCTTAGTATGTAGCTCGTGAATCGTTTCATGCAAAATCACTGCACCTTCCATTATATTGCGCCCTGGTATAAACACAGTTTGTGTTTGCCTAATTATTTTCTGTGCTATTGACGATATTCTATTTGTGGCCACCTTTGTAGAAATCTTGAAAGATACATTTAATAAGCATATAGGCCTATATTGTTGTATTCTCATTGCATCATTTTGTTTGGGTAGCAGTATGATTGTCCCAAAATTGAGACAGTGCAAAGGTAGAGAACCGTTATGGAATTCCCTAAAAAGTGCCATGAGATCGTCCTTTATGGTTTCCCAAAAGACTTGGTAAAACTCAGGCGGAAATCCATCTGGACCCAGGGCCTTGTTGTGATTCATTTGGAACACTGTAGTTCTCACCTCTGTTTCAGAAAACTGGTCAACTAGAAACTCATTTTCCAATTGTGAAACTTGAGGGATATCGTTTGTAATGGACTCATCGAGAGTAACTTCATTACTCTCAGGTGGACCAAACAAACCTTTATAATAAGAGGAAATGTGCTTCTTAAGTGCTTCGTCGCCACTTATTATGACCTCCCCATCATGTAATTGGAAAATACAAGTTTTCCTATGTTTCCCATTTGCCACTAAATGGTAGAATTTCGTGTTTGCATCCCCTTCTAACAAGTTTTTTAGTTTAGCTCTTTGATACCATTTGAGTTCTTCCTCACGCAGCAAATCTGCAAGCCTCTCACTAAGCACATGCTTCAAATTTATTTCATGGTCCTCTAAGATGGTGCTCTCGGCCTTTTTATCTAATGCATCTATCTTATTGAGGATTTTTTTCTTTTCTTTTTTATAGACCCTGCTTGTGTGTTTAACCCAACCTCTAAGATATTGACGAAGCTTCCTAATTTTAGTTTGCCATCGTTCCATTGGTGAACCTTCAGCGTGGGTACTGGTCCATATATCGTGTACCATCTCACAAAACCCATCTCTTAACAGCCCAGTTCAAACTTAAACTGTGGTTGGTAAGTTAGAGATGAGTTATTTGTGTTAATGAACAACGGTGTATGATCCGAGATGTCTCTAGATAAAGTCTGAACAGTAGTACGTGGGAACTTTGACTCAAAATCAGTACAAGTCAAAATCCTATCAAGTTTCTCAAAAGTCTGGTTTTGTAGGTGATTGGCCCACATATACTTCCTGCCAGACATCTGAATCTCTCGTAAATTAAGCGTGTCGATAATGGCATTAAATAAAAAAGGCCATTTATCATTATAGTTGGAGTTATTTTTTTCATCGGGTCCACGAATGATATTAAAGTCAGCACTGTCGTGGTGTGGCAAACCACAGCCGGGTGGTGGAATGCACCCGCCTCAGCCTAGAGGGTGAGTACTCGGGGGTTAGCTAGGATTAGTTCGATCTCGCTCAAGAACACTATAAACACAGCAGGTTTCGAGTGGTTCGGGCCGCCGGAGCGTAATACCCTACGTCCACTGTGTGTTGTATTGCCTTGCCTCGAGAGAGTCTGTGAGAGCTTGTGCTGAGTCCAGCGTGCGTCTGTGTGTGCTCGAGAGAGTTGCCGTGTACAGCGAGCGCCCCCCTTTTATATCTCAAGGGAGGCGCGTACATGGCCGTTGGGTCCCCAACAGGTGGGCCCAAACGATGTAGTATAAAATAACGTACTGTTCATACATTATGGCGTTACAGGCGGAGAAGATCTCATTCCTAGATTTCTCTTGCCTGCTCCTGGAATCCCCCGTTCAGCATGCCCAGGCGCTGTCAGTCGAAACGGCACCAGGCGTAGCTTGCGGCGTCGCCTACAGTGTAGCTGAACGGCCGTGTAGCTTGCGGCGTAGACGGCATGATGGAAAAGTGCCGTGCCGTCGTATCCAATTAATGCGGTAGACGGGCTCTGCGCGGCCGCTGTGCAGGCGGCTGCACTGTGTACCTCGGTAACACGCGGTCTACAGTGAGGCCTGACAAAGGCTGTCCCGCGTGCCGCAGCGGCAGAGCACGCCTCAACCACCCGCATTGAATGTGGTTGGTGGGCGAGTCTTCCAGCGGAAGACTCGCGTTCGCGCCCGCGCCCGTGGAACACGTGGCGGCTCCGGACCCCCCCCCCCGGTGGTGCGTTGGATCTACCCGCGTGGGAGGTTCGGATGGGCGCGGGAGATCCCGGACCCCTACGGGGGGAGGGAGGGGTGGGTCCGAGCCTTCGGCTGTTGGTTCGAAGCTTCCCTTTCTCAGGGTCACGTGGCGTCACCGGACCCGTCCCAGAGCGGGGAGCGGTCCGGGGCCGTTGGCCCGGTGAGGTAAGTGCCTGTCCCGTGGGGCCCGGCTGCTCCGCCCCTTATGGTGTAGTTACGGATGATTACGCGCGTCCCCTCTTGCTGCAGTAAGAGTGGGTATCCCTACTACTGGGTACCGACAGTGGCCCCCGGGCTCACCCCGGGAGAGGTGACGAACCCGCAGGTGGGGCCACTACTGGGATTTGGCTTTGCATAACTTGAAGCTTCTTACTGCAGGGGTCTTGTCCGGCCTTGACTACCCATCGGGTTTTTTTTCGTTGCCTCATCACATCGCAACGGCTTACTAACACGTGGCCCCCACGCATAGTGGTTCACCTAGTCACGCGTGCGACGCTCGGCATTGTTGTGGCCGGAGTAAATGGGATATTTACCACCGGCGCAGTTCCCGAAAAGCTAGGTCATGCCAGCGCTTAATGCGCGCATGTCAGCTCAGCTTCCGTCTCGCTTCGCGCGTGGGCGACGGTTCAGATCCCGCCTTTTCACACCTTTGCTTGTTACCCGCCCTCCCTAACAGGCGGGCCTGGGCCCCTTTGTCATGGACTGGGCGGTTAACACCAGGCGTGAGCGTCGCTTGGGTTCCAGCGACGGTTCCGGGGTGCGCCGGTTGGGTTAAGCTTTATAAAGGGACGAACCGCATACCGTGGTTACTTTCCCGTATTCGTCTTCTTCCTTCCAACCTTTGCGCCCCTTTGCCTTCGAGCCTCCTCGCACCTTGCTTTCCTGCGTAGATTGCTCCCCACCTCCATAGCGAAATGACGTCCCTTGGTCGTCCCCGCCGTTTTCAGACTGAGGAGGAGCTGAGCACAGTGCGTCGCCTGCTTGGGTGGAGTGCACAGGAGACTGCTTGGGGGATTCGAGCAGGCTCGCTTCCCCTCGACAACCTGCGCGCCGGGGAGTTTGTGCTGTTCATCTCGCACATCTCCACCGGCCTGGAGCTGCCGATCTCCTCATTCTTCCTGCTGCTGCTGGAAAATTTCGGCCTCCAGCTTCAACACCTCACGCCGCACTCCATCCTCCTGACGGCCATCTTCGTGCACCTGTGCGAGATGTTCGTGGGAGTGCGGCCCTGCGTCCTCCTCTTCCGCCACTTCTTCATCTTGGTGAAGTCCGGGAAGGGCAAAGACGAAGTGGGGACGTACTACTTCCAGACGAGGAGTGACCTACGGATGCCGTACATCCCCGGACTTGTTGGCGGGAAGTGGGAGGAGTGGCGCAGGGAGTGGGTGATTGCCACCACTGATGCCAACGAGCGCCTGGCCATGCCGACCGGGGGCCCCGCCTCCGACCGTCTGTCTTGGAGGGCCAAGCCATCCCTACCGCCGGATTTTGACTCCGTGCTGGGCAAGATCAGGGCGCTGGCAGAGGGCGGCCTCACCTCGCTGCACGTGCTTGGGGACTTCTTGAAGCACCGGATCGCCCCCCTGAAGCAGTGGCCGCGCCCTGCTTGGAGCTTCACCGGCCTCAACGACTGCAGCTGGACCCACCGCGGAGAGGGGAGCGACATGACCCAGGAAGCCCTGGAGGTCCTGGTACGGGCGGTGACGGGGGAAGTCTTCATCCAGGAGCACCTGATCCTTCCCTAGGGTGTCGTCCCCCTCTGCGAGGACTCGCCCCTGAGGACCGCGGTGCTGGCCACCCTGCCGACTCTCGACGATGGTGGGCTGGCCGCACGCCAGACCGGAGGCGACCCGGACCGTGGGATCCGGATCCCTGGTGCGTTCGGGGAACAAGCCATGCCGAGCGTCGCGGGGTCCGGCCCCACTGCCAAGGGCAAGCAGGCCGTGGCTGGTAGCGCCGCCACGAGCGGTCCCGGCCAGGCCCGGAGCAGCTCCGGCGCGTCGTCGGGGGAAACAGGCCGGCGCAGGTTGCACCGGGGCGACGGGACCCCGGTTGTGGAGCCCGCCGTGAAACGTCAGAGGACCGCTGATGACGCGAGCCAGGGTAGTTCCCGGGCCCTCGGCTCCCGCGGGACCTCCGGAGTAGCCACACCACCACCACCACAGCCGAGAGATAATTCCCCCCGGTAGCAGCAACAGCAGCGGTAGCCACGGGAGCAGCAGCAGCAGGAGCAGCCTCGGGTTACGCCTCCGCCGCCGCCACGGGAGCAGCAGCAGCAAATGCAGTCGTCGAGCCTCCGTGGACGCTGGAGACCCGACGCTTCAGGGTTAATGTTATTCTGTCCACTTCCCTTATTCTCGGTGCTCCGCTTTTTTTGCTGAAGGCTTCTTCTTTTTGTTTGCCAGGGCTTCTCGTCCAAGCAGTTCTTCCACCGCCGCTGGCTCGTCAGCGGGGGTCCAGGCGACAGTGGCCTCGGCGACGACGGCGGGTGCGACGGTGGGCGCGGGGAGTCTGGATGCAGCGGTTTCTGCTAACCCGGTGGCACCCAACACGGCTGCGGTGGGTGCGCCATTACCAGGCGCTGCAACCCCCGACGCAACGGCGGGAGCTACGGCGGGTGCAGGGAACCAGGGTGCGGCGGCTTCCGCTAGCCCGGCGGCGTCCGACACGGTAGCGGCGGGTGCGCCAACGCCAGGCGCTGCTATGCCCGACACAACGGCGGCGGATGCGCCAGTGCCAGGCGCAGCCACACCTGATGTGGTGGCGGCAGATGCGCCAGTACCAGGCGCAGCCACACCCGACGTGGCGACGGCGGATGCGCCAGTGCCAGGCGCAGCCACACCAGACGCGGTGGCCCCCGAGGCCTCGGCTACGGCGACCGTCGCGCCGACACCAGACTTGGCGTCGGCGAGCGCAGCAGCGACGGGCGCGGCAACGGCGAGAACAGCGGCAGCAGGTGCGGCAACTGTGAGCTCCTCGGCTCCTGAGGTCCCGACGCTTGTACCAGACGTCCCCTCCCCCAGTGCTCAACCTGCGGCAGAGGAAGAGCTGGAGGAGGTCTCTGGCAGGCGGCTCCTGCAGGGTCCCCCGGAGGAGGAAGCGGCTCCCCTCCCCCGGGTGCTGGTCCGGGTCCGGCGGTCGATAGAGGAGGCAACCTCTTCCGCCGAGGCGGCCTTCCGGCGGGAGTGGGCTGCCCTGGAGAGCGAGCGCCAGCGCCTCTTCGACTAGCACACCCACCTGGAGGCGCACACAAAGGCCGAAGCCTCCCATGCTGCGGAAACTCGGTGCAAACTCAAGGCCGATCAAGAGGCCTACCGAGCCAACCTTCGGAAGGTGTTCGACCGAGAGTTCGCATTATCGAGCCAGGAAAAAGCTCTAGCGCAACGGGAGGAGACTTTTGCCAAGGAGGTGGCCAGCCTCACGGATCAGCGGTCTGAGCTTGGGGCCCGCAGCCAGGGTCTCGAGACCCGCAAGCAGGAGCTGGACAAGCTCTCTGGGACCCTGCAAGGATGGCGCAAGCGGCTGGAGGAGGCCGCCAGCAAGCAGGTTGCTGCCGAGTTGGAGCTTGAGGAGGATAGGAAGTCCCTCGCGAGGCGGGAATCCCTTACTGCCAACATGGAGCTCCAGCTCGAGCGCCAGCGCGAGGCCCTCAGGAAACTGAAGGAGTCGGCGGAGAAGAAGGCCGAGGTCGAGGAGAGGACCCGCGAGGTGGAGGCAGCCAAGGCAGCACTGGACACCCGGGTGTAGGAGGCGGTCCGGAACCTGCAGGAGGACCAGCGCAGGGGGGCCCAGCAGATCGTCGACTGGGCGAGCGAAGCGAGCTAGGCGCTGGTGCCACTTGGAATGAGCCCAATCCAAGTGGCGGAGCCACCAGCTTCGATTGCTGACGCCCTCCCAGTGCTGAACTCCGCTTCGGATAGGCTCCGGCGTCTGAAGCCGGTCCTTGCTGGTCAGCATGAAGCCGAGGGCCGCGAGCTGATCCGGATGGTGGCGGAGCACATCTTGACCTGCCTCCAGAGCCACGACCCAGCCATCTCGCTAGCCCCCGTGGTCGACGGTCCTGTGGTGGAGATGGAGGCCTCTGCTAAAGAAGGCGTGCGGGACGTCGTCGACTTCGTCGCCGCCTACTTCAAGCAGGAACCTGCAGACTCCTGAGCTGGACATCGTACTTTTGTTTTTGCGTTGTGTAACAAACATTGTATAGCCCATGTTGAAATTTTAAATAGAGGAAAAATTCAACTTAGCTGTTTGTCAATTGTTGGTTTGCGGTATGCAGCACCCCGGCGCCCTGGCCCCCTGGCAGATAGGTTCAGTTGTTTGGATCTGTCTGCCATCCGAGCCATAGAAGACACTCCGGACCCCCGTATGCGGTTGAACAAGCGTCCTTGGGGATAGGTGTAGCATAGATTGCAAGTCGAACGAGCGTCTTATTCCCTGTGTAGCAGTAAGAACTACAGAGAGGAGATTCAACTCGCTTATATGATAGTAATGATACTGCAACTTAGCTGTTTGACGCATGCAGAATCGATCCATGATGTTTGGCTCAAAGCGAATGCTCCAGGCCCCCTGGGAGACCGGCTCAGTTGTTTTGAGTCTGTCTACCACCGAGACGGGACCTCGATCTGCATGAAACCTTTAAAGCAGATGCCGGGACCCCCTGGTAGGTAGGCTCAGTGGTTTGAGGCTAGCTACCACCAGTCAAGGCTTAACCTGCATATCATTTCAAAGTCACAACTTAGTAACAGGCCCGCGGGACTTATTCTAGATCGGCCCCCAGGCTAGTACGAGGTCCGGAGCTCCGGATGTGCAGGTCAGGCAGTGCGATGCTTGTTACAGAGTGGTGGAGTGTGTAGGCTTAGGGTGCGGAACCAGGCTAAGGCACTACACAGGGCCCCAGACCACTCCAGGAAACAAACACGACCTTACCGGACCTGGCTCCGAGGTCCCAGACCCTTCCTAGCAGTGGGTGAGGTCATTCTGTCGTACTTGATCCTTTGAGATATGGAGCTGGACCTGCCGTGTAGGACATAGGAAGCCAACCCGTGAGCTTAGAACGAGATCCGGGCCCGTAATTACCCAGCTCCGGGTACTAGAGCACTCGTTACAGGGTGGTGGAGTGTGTAGGCTTTGGGTACGGAACCGGCTAAGCGGCTACACAGGGCTCGGGACCACCCCAGGAAACAAGCACCCCCTCTCCAGAGTAGGTCCCTAGGGGTCCGGACCTCTCTCCCAGTAGCAAAGGGGGTCCGGACCTGTACGGTAGTCTAGCAACTCAATTCAGATCTTAGTTATAACGACCAGAGTGGAAGTCCACGCGGGGGTTAGAAAAGTAAAACCTCGAGAATCGAAATGCAAAATAAAATTTGACACAAAGACAGAACTGGGGCAAATCTTTCCTTTGCAACTTGATATAGATGGCTTGCGCGATGGATGCCAGAGGCCGGGTTTACGAGGGCGGACCCCAACCGCTCTGGCCGCACGCTAATTCTATCTTATTACAAAGGAAAAAATTATTTCCCTGCTCTGCCTAAGTGTAAAACTTACGCAGATGCTCTAAGTTCCATGGGTTGGGCAGCGGCACTCCATCTTCTGTGGCAAGGCGAACGCATCCGGGCCGGCATACTTCTGTAACCTTGAAGGGCCCCTCCCAGTTGGGGGAGAGTTTGTGGAGCCCTGCTCGGTTCAGGATCCGCCTCAGGACGAGGTCGCCAGCCCGGAGCTCCCTACTGTGCACGAACAGTTGATGATAGTGCCTGAACACTTGGTTGTAGCGTGCATTTCGGATTGCTGCTCGCCACCTTCGTTCGTCAACGAAGTCCACATCGTCACGCCACAGCTGTTCCTGCATGGATTAATCAAAAGCCTGGACCCGTGGTGAGCCCAGGTGAATTTCCCGGGGAAGGCATGCTTCAGCCCCGTAGACTAGGAAGAATGGAGTCTCCCCGGTGGCTCGGCTAGGTATGGTCCGGTTGCCCCATAACACGCATGGAAGCTCGTCAACCCATTTGGCACCATGCTTCTTCAAATAGTTGTAGGTGCGGGTCTTGACTCCCCTAAGGATCTCTGCATTCGCTCTCTCGACCTGTCCATTGCTGTGGGGGTGTGCCACGGACGCAAAACATAGCTGGACGCCGATGTCCTTGCAGTACTCTTGGAAGAGTCTGCTTTTGAATTGGGTCTCGTTGTCCGCGATAATGCGTTTTGGGACGCCAAATCTGCACACAATGGACTTGAGGAATGCGACTGCTGATTTCTTAGTGATATTCACCACAAGGGTAACCTCCGGCCACTTCGTGAACTTGTCGATGGCGACGTAGAGGAACCGGTACCCTCCGACGGCCCGGGGGAACGGCCCCAGGATATCCACTCCCAATACGGCGAATGGCCATGAGGGCGGGATCATTTGCAGAGCTTGAGCCGGTGTGTGTATTTGCTTTGCATGGAACTGGCATGCTTTGCAGGACTTTACCAGCTCAGCTGCATCCTGGAGTGCTGTCGGCCAGTAGAAGCCATGCCGAAAGGCCTTACCAATAAGCGTGCGAGATGAGGAATGACTTCCACACTCGCCTCCATGGATCTCCGTGAGCAACTCGCGGCCCTCTCCCTGGGAGATGCACTGCATGAGGATACCATTGGCGCCACGGCGGTAGAGATCCCCTTCTATCACCGCGTAGTGTTTAGCCAATCGTACTATGCGCTCAGCGGACACATCGTCATCAGGGAGGATGTTGTCTTTCAGGTAGCCCCGGATCTCGGAGATCCATGCATCGGGACTTCCCTGAGCAGGTGGGAGTGGCTCTATGAGGTCTCCAGGATCCTCGACAGAGCTCACAACCCAGGGCGGGCACCACAGGTGGAATGCCGCCGGGACCGCTAGCTTCGAGGTGCTAGCTTGATCCCCTTCACCCAGTTTGGCAGGCTGGGTGGTAGGTCTCAGCAACCGTCTTTCGAAGACGCCCTCGGGCACGGATGCCCAAGTAGATGCTCTCGCGGAGAGATCATATGCTGCTGAGTTGAGTTTGCGGGGAACATGTTGCAGTTCCAAGGCGTCAAAGTCCTTCTCGAGCTTCCTCACATGGATGAGGTATGCCACGAGCTGGGGATTGTTGCAGCTGCAATCCCCTCAGACCTGCTTGATGATTAGCTGAGAGTCCCCCTTCACCAGAAGCTATCGGACCCCTAGAGACAGGGCTTGTGTCAGGCCAAAGATCAGAGCTTCATACTCCGCCATGTTGTTGGTGGCCTTGAATTCAAGGTGCACCATGTACTTCAGCTGATCTCCATTTTGATCGATGAGGACCACACCATCCCCAGCCCACTTCTTGCGGACGGACCCGTTGAAGAAGAGTGTCCAGTGGGGCTCGGTGAAGACTGGTGTCCTGATTTCCGGCTCCGGGGGTCCGGCGTTGAGGTCCGGACCCCCAGAATTACTTGGGGGAAGGAGTTCATTCCACTATGAAATCAGCTAGGATTTGGCTCTTGACTACATGGCGAGGCTGGAAGTCCAGCTGGAACTCAGCCAACTCTGCTGCCCACTTGGCGATGTTGCCCATGGCGTTGGAGTTGTGCAGGATCGCTCTTAGCGGGTAAGAGGTCACTACGACAACTCGATGTGCCTGAAAGTACTGGTGCAGTTTCCTGGACGCAATAAGTATGGCATAGATAAGCTTATGCGTCTCAAGATACCTGGCCTTTGCCTTATGGAGAACTTCACTGACGTAGTAGACTGGCTTTTGGATGGTCCGGACCCTGGTGACCGGGTCCGGCTCGCCCTTATCCACCACGTCAGGTCCTTGGGCCCCCAGCGGTTCTGGGTTCCCACTGGGACGAGGCTCCTCCGGACCCCCTTGTCCGGGGTCCGGACCTTCAGACAGAGGTGAGGCTGATGGGCCCCCATGTCGGGGGTCCGGCTCACCTTCCTTGGCCGGAGAGACCCCGGTGTCCCCCTGGCGAGCTTGCTCCGTCCTCTCGGCGACCAGCACCATGCTGACCGCCTCTGCAGACGCAGCAAGATACAGAAACAAGGTATCACCGGGCTCTGTAGCCACCAATACTGGTAGTGAGGTGAGATGCTGCTTCAGCTCCTAGAAGGCTTACTCAGCCTCTTCGGTCCAAGAGAATGGACCGGACCTCCTCAATAGCTTGAAGAAGGGGAGGGCCCCTCTCAGCCAGCCTCAATATGAAGCGGCTAAGAGCGGCGAGAGATCCAGTAAGCTTCTGGACGTCCTTGATGCGGCCAGGAGGCCTCATCACCTCGATCGCCTTGATCTTGGCTGGGTTTGCCTCGATGCCTCGATGTGAGACTAGGAAACCCAGCAGCTTCCCTGCCGAGACGCCGAAGATGCACTTCTCGGGATTCAGCTTCGTGCGCGTGGTGCGCAGTCGGTCGAAGATGAGGGACATGTCCTTGATGCGGCCAGGACCACAATGTCATCAACATACACCTCAACAATATCTCTAATTAGATTACAGAAGGTTTTGTTCATAGCTCGTACAAAAGTGGGTAAGGCATTCCTCAGACCATATGGCATGACAATATAGCAATAAAGCCCATCCACTATTACAAAAGAAGTATGCTTCCTATCCTCTCTAGACATCTGAATCTGATGGAAACCAGAGTATGCATCTAGGAAAGACAAAAGGTCGCACCCGGAGGTAGAGTCCACGATCTGATCGATACGTGGAAGAGGATAGGGGTCTCTAGGACATGCCTTGTTGAGGCTGGTGTAGTCGATGCACATCCGAAGCTTCCCGTTGGCCTTTGGGACGACGACCGGATTGGCCAACCACTCGGGGTGGTGGACCTCCTCGATGAAGCCAGTGTGTAGGAGCTTGCGGACTTCTTCACGGATGAAGTTCTGCCGCTCCACGGACTGCTTCCGAGGCTTCTGGCGTACCGGCGTGGCGTCGGGGTAGATCCTCAGATTGTGCTCGATCACTTCCCTGGGGATCCCTGGCATTTGTGACAGTTCCCAGGGGAACACGTCCACATTTGCCCAGAGGAAAGTGATGAGCGCGTCTTCCTATTTCTCCGCCAGGTTTCCCGCGATGCGGGTGGTCCTAGAGGAGTCCACTCCGATCTGCACCGTCTTCACGGGAACATTGTCCGGATCAGACGGCTGAACCTTAGGTGCCTTTGCAGGCGCCCTGGGTTGCGAGGTGGATGGGTCCTCCTCGGAACGCGCAGCCTCTGCGGCCAGAGCATGCAGTCTCTCAACTGCAGTGACGGCAGCGGTGCGGTCACCCCGCACGGTGAGGACACCGGCTAGGGAAGGCATCTTCAAGACCAAATACCCGTAATGGGCAATGGCCATGAAGCGGTAGAGAGCCGGCCGGCCAATGATGGCGTTGAACGAGAGGTTCACCTCCGCAACATCGAATTGAACGCTCTCTGTGCAGAAGTTCTCCTCGGTCCCGAACCTGACCGGCAATGTGATGCTCCCCAGAGGGAACACCGGGTGTGGTCCCACTCCGGAGAATGGGCGAGAGGGAGTCAGTTTGGACTCCAGGATCTGTAGCTGCATGAACTCTGCATAGCTGATGACGTTGAGGCCAGCCCCACCATCAATCAGCATGTGATAGAGTCTCACATTGGATATGATAGGGGCGGTGACTAGAGGTAGTACACCAGCCCCAGCCATGTTCTCCGGGCAGTCAGATGGCCCGAAGGAGATGGTGGTGTTCATCCACCTTTGGTGCGGCGCCGCTTTCGGGACCCCCGGCTTCACCGAAAGGACCTCTCGGCGAAGGGTCTTCACGTCCCGCCGGGAGACAAGCTCCCAGCTTCCGCCGTACATTACGTACAGCTTCTTGCAGCGGTCGTCGTTGTCGGAGTCGGAGTTGTCATCGTGGTACACGCCCTTCAGCTCCCGAGCGAGGGATTGGTACCCCAGCTCCTTCTCCCCGGCTGCGGTCCCGTTGTCGGAGGTCTTCTCTTTACCAGGCCGCTGGCAAGGAGGGGGTGAGCCGTCCTTGGAGGACTGCTCACGCCGCCCACTGACCGGCTTCGCGAGCTTCTGGATCTCGCGGCAGTCAGCGGCACTGTGGCGAGCGGTGGGATGCACTGGGCATGAACTGCCGCTTCCACCTTGTGGGCGCGGACGTTTGCCATGTGCATTCTGGCCCCCAGCCGCTGCTGCAGCAGCTGGTGCCGCTGCTGCAATGGCTGGACCGCCAGGTTGCGGCTCCCCGCGACTCCGGTTCTTGTTCTTCTTCTTCTTGCCACCGCCCTGGGAGGTAGCACCGGAGCCACCAGCTTTGGTGTCTCCATCTTGGGGGATTGAGTGCCATGCGCGGCCCTCAGGCCCTGGCACACTTGTCTGCTAGGCAGAAAAGAGTGGTAATGCTTTTCACCTCGTGCGTCGCCAGCTTCTCGAGCATCTTCTCATCACGCACCCCCTGACGGAAAGCAGTGATAATAGATGTATCAGAGATACGAGGAATGGTGCCCCGTACCTTGGTGAAGCGCAAGATGAATGCCCGGAGCATCTCTCCGGGTTTCTGCCTTATGGCGTGGAGGTGAGCCTCCACACCATGCTGCTGGTATGCACTGGCGAAGTTCGCTGTGAACCTCGCACATACCTCCTCCCAGGACTGAATTGTCCCCGGAGTGAGGTTCATGAGCCAAGTCCGGGCTGGCCCAGACAAGGCTACATGAAAGTAGCTTGCCATGACGTACACCTGCAGGAATTCCGACGGGTTAGTGGCACCGTCGTACTTCTCTGGCAGGTGCGGGCGGAACTTGGATGGCCATGCCACCACGCGGAGGTGCTCTGCCAGCGCAGCGCAGCCCACCCCAGCCACCGGGGTGCCCGCCTGTATCCGGGCATTCACTAGAGGCTTGGGTGCTGCCACGTCCACGTCGGCGTTGAGGTTACGGCCCTCGATGTTGAGGCGGCGCTCTCGCGCCCTCTCCACTGCGATGCGGGCATCCTCACCCGCACGCCTGCGGTTGAGCTCTGCCCGCAGGTCATCTGTTCGTTATGTGTGCATATGTATTTGAACCGGATGTATGGATATGTATTCCGACCTGTATGTGATAATTATATTTCGTTATGTATGGATATGTATTTGCACCAGATTGTAGCATGTAATATTACGAAGGTATTTGTGTAGTAAGATTTCTTGGTTGCAGTTCTAAATGTGTAGGTTGGTTCAATTAGATTGCTCACTGAATGTAGTGTACTGAAAATAGAAGGGTAGTTACGAATCATAAATTTTCGGTTTGTAATACAGTTTTGTAAACAATGCTACGATTACAATGCAGAGGCCTAAGGCGTTCGTACTACTAGGTACTTGAACAATGAAAAGCATGGCATGTGCAACACGATAACCTCGTGTTGTGAGTAAACCTAACATGTCTTAGGAAATGTAAAATACCGGGATTACATGGTGGTGCTTTACTGAGTGCACCGGAGATATTTTCCCTTCCTAATACCTTCAGACGCTGCTTCCTTATCACGGCGGGCCCTCTCTCGCTTCCTCTACCTTCTGATGTTCCACTTCTGCAATCCTCTTCTGAATCTCTTCCTGGTTTTTCTTGCGCTTCTCCTCCATCTGTTCTTCATGCAGCATTCGTTGCCACCTTTGTGCAGCCCACCTTGCTTGACGCTCCACGTGGTCCTTATCCTGCTGAGATTGCTCGGCGTCTAACCACTGCACGAAATCACATAGAGGTGGTGGAGTCTTTCCCCAAATCATGTTAGAAGTCATTACTAGATATGAAAGTGACAAACTCTGATAGTGTTTTGTAGTACCTTTGCTCGGTCCTTGCCGTAATGCTTGGGCGGGTCGTACTCGTAATTCTCGCACATGAAGAACCTCTTGCCAAAGTCGTCCCCCAAAACCCTTGATTTCATTAGTTTGCACAAGGATCCGCAAAAACACATAATCACCTGGACTCCTTGGGGGACTGTTTCCGTCACCTTACTCCATGGAATGTAGGTGGATCCTAAGGATACCATAGTGTTGAGCCCTGGCAATCACAAGTGAGCAATCAGATTGCTAATATACTATATCAACGCTAATCATTATCAGTAACTACACCTAAATGTACCACTAATCACTCCTAATAATAATTAAACTGATTGCTAAAATACTGTTTCAACAAAATACTTTCTACAATTTTCTAACATTTTCTAAAAAAATTTAATATTATCTTCCAATTTTTAAGACTTTCTAATACTTCTCTAACAATTTTCTAGTACTTTCTAATACTTAATCTAACACTAAATGTATTGTATCAACGGTAATCATTACAGGTAATTGCACCTAAATGCACCACTAATCACTCCTAACAATAATTAAATTGATTGCTAATCTACTATTTCAACAAAAATAATTACAAAATAATCTATTTGTAAAGCATAGAAGAATTTTGGTTACCTGCAGTCGCCGGCTCGAAAATCCGGCAGGGCTTCGCCTCTCTCCCTCCCTCCCTCTTTTTTCTTGGTTTCTGGAATTTTAGTGATGCAAATGAGGGGTGGGGGGACCAGCCAACCCTTATATAAGGGTGGGAGAGCCGGTCGCCCTGCAGCCGGGCGGTCAGGGCCGGCCGCCCCGCTGCCGGGCAGCCTGGGGGGCCGGCCGCCCCGCGGCCGGGCGACCAGCCCCCAGGGATCTGCGCACAATTTTCTTCGCGAATTTTTTATTCAAAAATGCCCCTGCCGCCCGGCAGCAGGGCGGCCGGGGTATATTCCTGTAAATTTCCAAATCGAAAATATATTTTTGTAAAAAATGAAAATAAAAAATAAAAAACCGCCACGCAGAGAGCACATGCGCTCGGACCACTAAGGCCTCGTTCGGTTGCTCCAATCCGGCCCGGAACGGCCTCCAATCTGGCGTTTTTTTATTTTTCAAAATCGTTTTTTACATAAATATATTTTCGATTTCACAATTTACATGAATGTACCCCTGCCGGGCGGTAGGGACTTATATGTAATTAAAATTTCTATTTTATCGCATGGAGGCCCCTACCGCCCGCAGGGGGGCGGCAGGCTCCCACCCCCAATATAAAAGCAGAGGTCCCCCCAGGTCCCCCCCCCACACCTGCATTTGCAACAAACAACATCCATAGAGGGAAAAAGGAGAGACGTGGGGTAAGGGAGGGAGTTGCAACAGCGAAGCCCTGCCAGATTTTGGATCCGAACCGCAGGTAACCAATATTTCTCAACTTTGTCATTCTAATTTTTTTGTATTTTTAATTCTATAATTAGTGTTTTTTTATAATTGTAACTGCTTAGAGTTCGGATTAGTAGTTATAATTGAAGCCGTACCATGGTTTTAGAAACTAGTTTAATTAAAATTAAGTCTTTAGATGGCCAGATATGTCGAGCAAGGTGGTGTTTCAAGTTCATTACGGTGATTTCTATAGAATTACTCGTGATTCCTATGGAGTAAATCTATCATCATTGGAACGAAGACAGTGCAGTCTAGATAAACCCCTAGAGAGGAGTTTTGGTTCCATACGCAAGTGGCTTCACGGGAAGTTCAATGTGAATCCAAAGACTCATTTGCTTACGGTTCATACCGTGACTTCCTGGGAAACAAATGGGGATTTCTAGGAGTTGACGCTTATAAATAGTACGGAAGAATGGAAATATTACATGCAGGCAGCTCTTCAAAGAGGGTGGCCTCTCGCAATGGTAATTCAGATTCACCAGAAGGTCGGTGATTTAGGTGAAGGATCAACACACACAACATATGAGGTGAATGAAGAGTTGGAAGAGGATAAAGAAGAAGAGAACGTACAAGCTACAGAACCAGAACCAGAACCACAAGGTTTAGCAGATGAAGGCGAGCGGATACCTAGAATTGTGGAGGACATGGAGAAAGAAGACCAGGATGCACAAATAATAGAGCAATGTGGGGACTCATCGGACGATGAGCGCTTCCCAGTGCTAGGTGAATGGCGTGAAGAGGGTTTTGGGAATCCAGTGGTACAAGATATTAGATGTCCGGAGTTTGAATACAGAGTGAATGAGGTCATATAAGGGGCAAAGTATCGTACCATTGAAGATGTGAAGGATGCTGTGAAGGTCTGGGCTATATCTCTGAGGAAGGAATTCAGAGTGTTGAAGTCTAGCAACAAAGAATACGAGGTGAGGTGTGCATATAGAGACTGTACATGGCGAGTGCATGTCTATAAGAGGAAGTTCAAAACACACTGCGAATGTTCAATTGTTACACCACATACTTGTAGATTGACAGGTGTTGTGGGACATCACCGTAATATCACATCTACTTTCGTGGCCAAAAAGATGTATGGGGTGATTCTTGACAAAATGGATTACGAGCCTGCATTGATAATTAGGGACATTGAACAGAATTTACAATATGTGATCAGCTATGTAAAGGCTTGGCGGGCTAAACAAAAAGTGTTTGAGATGCGGTTTGGCACTTATGAGGCTTCATATGACAACCTACCTCATATGCTTGAAGCAATTGTGCACAGAAATCCTGGAAGTGCTTATGATACATACAGTGTACCGAGCTTGTCAGGGGGCCAAGCATTTTGCTGCGAGCTTTCTTCTACAGATTTATTAGTTCGAGGTGCCAAACCATTTACACAGTGTATTGATGGTGCACCTAAAGAGAAGTGGTCACTTCTGTATGACACAGATGGGAGGCGTTACGGGATCGAGACGACCAACCATGCTGAGTGTTACAATATGGTAATGCATCGTGTTCGTGGATTTCCTCTTGTTGGCATTGTTGAGTTCATCATGTATGGATGTGTAAGGTATTTTAGGGAGCGGTACGCATCAGCCGCTTCCTTACTTCATGATCCAGGAGTGCGTTTTTGTGGAAGGGTCAATGAGTACATGGAAAAAAAAGATGAAAAAGGCTCGATTTCACTCAGTTATATCGATGGGCACAAAAGAGCAAAAGTTTGAGGTATCATGCAGGGACAGGACCGGACAGGGTGTCCGCAGACAAAGGGTAGTTCAAGAAGTTTTGATAACCATTGACGGGAGGGTGTTCTGCAGATGTCAGAAGCCAAAGGTGCATCACTTACCATGCTCCCATGTCATCGCGGCTTGTTCTGTATCTGGGTTAGATGCTGCGTCGTATGTTTCTCACTATTTCACAAAGCCGCTGCATAGACTTGGTGTCATGAGATATACGGCATCGGTATTCTAGGACCATTCACTGAAAAAATTCTCATCCAATGCTCATCCCAGATCCAGCAATGAAGAGGGGCATAGGCCGACGGCAGACGCGTCGTATCCAGAACGGAATGGACGGGTCCGAGGTTGGAAAGAAGAAAAAACGTTGCAACTTATGTGGAGCAGACGGTCACACTTACAAGAAGTGCCCACAGCTTTCAGTACCCACTGCTGCTGCCGAGGCTAGACCTTCCGAGAATCCGACGGATGGATCGGCTTCACCTACAAGAATTCGCCGCATCTAGTTGTGCACGTAACATCTTGCAATATATTTGTGTGTACGAAACTAAGTATATTATGTATATAATATGTGTTGATGTATTGTTTAATTAGTTGGCAGTGCGTATTTCTCTCGAATTTGGTTGTAACGAATGAAACCTTTAATGTAATATGTTATGCGGTATTTTGTTTAACGTTCTATTTATATTTCGTTCATTGTATTTTATGTGGTATTGTATCATAGAGCCACACGAGGTTCAAGATTCATAAATAAATATAATCATTGCAATCAAACATAGTAAACATATAAATATTGCAATTAAACATAGCAAATTTGTGTTTTATCGCATGGAAGCCCCTGCCGCCCCCCTGCCAGGCGGTAGGAGCCTCCGTGCGATAAAACAAAAAATTTAATTACATATAAACCCCTGCCGGGCGGGTGGCAGGGGGCCTGCCGCCCTGCCGGACGGTAGGAGTACAAACTTGTAAATTATAAAACCGAAAATATATTTATGTAAAAAATGATTTTAAAAATATAAAAATATAAAAAACGCTCCAATCCGGCCGGAACGAAGCGGCCCGGATTGCAACCAAGTCTGGGCCGGAATGGTCGTTCGTTTTGGGTGGTCCAAATCGAAAACGGGCCTGTTCGGCCTTCTTCCCCTCCATTCCGGCCCGGTTTCAATCCCCACCTCCCACCCTCCGGATCCATTCCGGATCGACGCGGACAGGGGAGGGCGACGGGACGCGGCTGGCGGCGCGCTCTCGGGCGACGGCGCGCGGTGAGAGGAGGACGCGGCTGGCGGCGCACGAAGGTTCGCGAGCGACTGAACAACGGCATGGCGGCGCACTGGCGGCGAGCTTCTCACCAGTCCGCCTCTCTTCTCCTTCCCTTCTCCGCGTTTCTTGGCTCCCAAATCCTCCCGTAATGACGAAGGGCGGCATCAGGAGGCGATGACGCGGTATCAGGCGAAGGTGTCGCGGCCGACCAGCGGAGGCCGCCTAGCGGATTCGGCTCCCCAGCGGCGGTTGTCCACTCTGATGTCCTAGGTTTCTTCGCTCATAGCTCTGGGTTCTTGATTTGGTAGGGTTCGATTCATGATCCTTTTGCTAGGGTTCGTGGATCCGGTTTTTTCTTTGGGTCATCTGCGGTAGCCGGCGTCTACAGCATGGATCCGGCCAGGAGTAAGGGAATAGCCGAATAGGGTTCTGGATTTGTCCGTAGAGAGTAAACTTGTTGTGTAACTTCCTCTTTACATTCCCATTCTGTCTGCAAACTATCTGTTCTTGGCTTCCTGTAGTTGCTCTTACGATCACAATTTAAAATATCACATCACATTGGACATTTTTTAATATGTTTTAGCTATCTATCTACAGGTTATTGATGCAAAAATTTTCAGGGTTCAGATTGGCCTTCTTTGTATAAAGTTTTGCTAGAACTTCGAAGTATATCTCGACTTGGAACTAAATTAGTTGTGTGATCATTATCCAGTCATCTTGCCTGTGTCAATTCAGTTTTTTATATATCAGCTGGGAATTGCCGGGTCCAATGGCCGTGATTAGTATTGCATTGTGTGATGTAAAAATAACATGTTCTGATTCCTAATGTTCATAGTCAGCGTCATGCATGCACTAGCAGGAACTGTCCGGAATGGATTAGGACCATCCGAACATCATTTTTTATTTGCTGGAATGGATTCTGGCCAGGAACCGTTTAGAGCAGGAATGAGTGAACCACCCTGTTTCACTGGATCCTGGCCTGGAACCGTTCAGGGGCAGGAATGGAAGCTGAACAAACGAACGAGCCCTAAGGCCTTGTTCGTTTTGGGCCGGAATGACCCGGAATGGTCTTCAATCCGGCCGGAATAAAGTGACCCGGTTTAAAATCGGATCCGGCCCGGAATCGTCGTTTCCGGAATGAAAACGGGTCATTCCAGCCCGTTCCACGCCAGAATCGATCCGGACCTCAAGGGTCCATGAACGAATCCAGCTGAGCGGCGTCCTGGCGTGCGAGGTGACAGCGGGGGAAGGCAAGGGGCGAGGGCTCGGCGGCGCACCGGCGGCGAGCTTCTCCTCGTCTGCCTTTTCACTGGTAAGCCGCCGCCTCTCTCCTCCTTCCCCTCTCCGCGTTTCTTGGAGTTGAACTCCGGTGGATCCGGCACATGAAGTGTGACACCTCTGGTGTCAGTTTAACCAAAGCCAGGCAATTAACATAACTTCACACACAAATGAGCTAAGAAAACTTAAATAAGAACCCTATGTTTAGTTTTTGCAAACTTGTGTGTAAATGTATGTGTGCATGTGTTTGAGTACAATGTGCTTGAAAAACAATTTTTGGTACACTTTTAAACTTGACTTGACATAAGTGGTAATAAGGCACTAACATACACCTTTCATAATGAGCTATAAACTTTCTATGCAAATCAAATTTAAACTGAAAAAACCATCAAAAGAAATGATTAATGGAACCATTCTTTGATTTGTGAAGAGCTACTAATTTAAACATTCAAATAAACATGAGTTCAATTTCTAGTAATAAGGAAGTTAAAAATAACTTTCAAACCAATGCACTTATGCATAGGAAAATGAATATACATATTCACCATGTCATGTTAAACAAAAGCCTTGTTGAAGCCTAGGAGTAAAAGTGCCAAAATTCACATGGAATGATAAATACTTCAAATGACAGTTTTTGAAATAATTAAATAACTCTCAAACCATTGCTCGAATGAAAAAGTGCATAACACAAAAGTTGTAGATCTCGAAAAACTGAGCAAAAGTGGTATTCAACACTTTTTCATTTGAGGCCAAGAAGAGGGAGAAATTTTGAAATTACAAAACTGATTTTGGAACTTCGATTTATTTACGAGACTGCCCCTGACGGCTTCTCCTACCTCTGCTCCTTCCTGCACCACGCCCACGGCGGCGCCGTACGCCGGCGCAGACGCCACCTGGCCGCCCCACGCGTCGCACCCCCGGCCAATCCAGCCGCACGCCCACTGGGTCACCAAAACCACTCCTCCCTGCTTGTGTGCGCACGTGACACGCGCCCCCGGCATCTCTCCGTGCGCCACGCCGCCAACGGCGTCGCGCAGCCCCGCCACCTCGCCGTCGCCCTCCCTGGCCAGGCCTCCCCCAGGCCACTGCGTCCCAGCTCGCCCTCCCCCTCCCTTTCCTATTTAAGGCATTGCAGCCCTCCACGCGCACGCCTAGAGCGCCCCGGCCACCATTGCCATGGCTGCCGAGCTCGGCTCGCCGCGGAGCCCCCTTCTCCGGCCACTCTCTTCCCAAACCAACCCCCTGAACGGATCACCCAAGACCCAGTGAACCTTCCTAGCCCGGCCGCCCCTTCCTTCCGTCGCCGGAGCACCACCGCGCCGGAACAGACCCACCGCCGTCCGCCCCTCTCCGTGGAGCCGCCGCTGCAGACCACGTCCGCTCGACCCAAGACCACCGGAAGGTAGCACGCGAGCCCCTCTACATTTTCCCCACTTTCCCCTCGCAGCCGGCCAACCCCATCGCCGGGAACCACCGCACAAACCCTGCTCTGTTCTGAGTTTTCCGCCAGGGACCCCAAGTTAAAAGAACCAAAACTTCCAGGGGTCAAACTGCAAAATGTGCTTAAACTCAAAACAGCAAACTTCAAAAATGTCTAGAAAATCGTATAAAAATCAGAAAAAAAAAATGCAAACTAAAATGTTCTGGAATCCTTGAAATAAGATCTACAAGTTTTGTTACATGAACATGTTCAGAATCTGTCTACATTTTAATCTACGAAAAAGATTAGATTAAATGGACTATGTTTGTTCTAGGAGTTGTGCTCAGTAACTATAGCTGGTTTTTGGCTAGGTGATGTCTTGCAATGTTTCTAGTACCTGGTAAAAATTTGAATGCCTTGTGACCACTAACTAGGTCAAAGTTCCAAGATTCCTAAATCTACTAGTATTGCTCATGAATTTATGCTGGTAGAAATAATGAGGCTCTGTGTATGAAACTTTTTCCTTGAATGAATGTTACTAAAAACTTACTGTTTCGAAAGTTTGAGAAATTTTCGATCAGTCTAACTATATATTTGAGTTAATGCTTGATAAGTAGGCTTTATTTGGTATATATAGTTCCTGTGCTTAGAAAAATATAGGTTTATTTCTGAAACTTTGTTTTAGTCATATAAACATGGCTGCAAAGTTTGAGCACCATTTACTGAATATTCTTACAGTTATAATCCATGCATGATATATCATGTTTAGTTTTGCTATTTTTGTTCTGGAAGCAATCTGTCATATCTGGTATTCATCTTTGGATATGTTACTAGTTAGATTGAGACGTCGGGCTCTATAGTCGGGGAGGGTGTGCCGGATCCACAGACTGGAAAGAAAGAGGAAAAGTTGTGTGGGTGACTTGGTTCCCATACGTGTGGTCTAGGTTCCCCTGGCCAGGTTGAAATTCGATTCAGAATCGTCCGCCTCTCACGGCATGAGATTGCTTAATATTTTCGGTCACACAGAGTAACAAGTGGAACATGATGATGATAATACTGCTGGTTGAGTAAATGAATGCTCTACCATGTTTGTGTAGAGTTAGATGCAAACTTAGAATGGTTAATCCAACTGGAAGATGGCTAAATAAAATCTGAAAATAAGGATCAACATTAGTGGCGTTTTTGACAAAACAAACCCCACCAACCAAAAAGCCTTGCATGTCTAGTTATCGGACTATATTATATCCGGTGACGGGTCAGTCTTGCTGAGTATTAGTATACTCAGTCTTACTTGTGGCACTGTTTTTCAGGTACTAACTTCGAAGATCTGGTTGCGAGTCTTTCTTGGCCGTGTACCTTGCCTCCGGGCTGGTCTGTTGAGTGGGATGGCCCTTCAGCTGGTGCTGACCACCCTCCCACTGAGTGACGCTTTTCGTATGGGCTTTATCGATACGTCACTTCCTTTCGTTAGATGTTTTATTGCTTCCGCTGAGACTATGACACTTGAATAATTTGTGTAGTTCGGACTTCTGTATTACTTTGCTACTCTGAACTTGGTTTGTAATAAATTTCCTTTCCGCTGCAATCACTCTGAGATGTATGAAGTGTTCTGTGTTGTAATCTCTGGGCTCACCTTCGTGTGAGTGTTGTCTGCTGATCCTGGAATAGCGTGGCTTTTATCGAGGCTTCACTCGAGGAACTACCGGTGAGTGCCAATTTGGGTCAGAGTTGCTTAGCAACAAAGATCAGTGCACCCGGGCCCAGTTAGTTTGGGTGGTTCCGCCACATGAAGGTCGAGCGGATCTGGCGGATGGCGACCCTGCTGGCGTGCTCGGGCGAGGTGGAGAACTTGTCGCCGCTGTCGTTGTGGCGCTCCTCGCCGTCGTGGCCGTTTGCGCCGACGGCGCCTCCACGTTCTACTCCTCGGTCCCCAACCTCGGATCCGCCCGCGTCGTCTTCGAGGTAACCGTAACCTTCCACCCCTCCTGGGTCTGCTGATAGAGCTCGTTTATCGCTTCGAGATTCACCGGCGATATCTGGCCCGGAATTCGAGCAAAAGTGACGATTTTTACTGGTTTAGGAATCGGGCTGGAGAGTCTTGTATTGTCCGTGCTCGTTGAGGGGCCGGGAAATCGAGGGTCGGGGAGGATCTGGGCGAGAATAGCCGTATACGTATCATTCCGATACCGATACGCGTATACGTATCTGTGCTGCATAGGTGAATTTTCAACCTCAGACAGCAGACTTTGAATAAGAAGCTGGTAGATTTCATTTTATTAGACTCAAACCTAAGAAAGTATAAGTTTGAGTTGCCTGTTCTATAAGTGATATTATTTCTTTCTTAGGTGCTATCACATCTGAAAATATTATTTTCTTAGGTACTTCACTCATTGCTTTACTTGATTTCCCTGCATATTAATATATACTGCATGGTTTTGGTTTGTTCGTGCAGGTTGAGACATAAGTTTGAGATGGTGGACGGCATGCAAGCTTCAAGACCTAAGTTTGAGATGTTTGAGAGTTTGTTCATGCGCTATATACATTTCTCTTGCTCCTCTTCCTCCTTTAGATCTCTCTGTCTAGCTTCTTGATTGAGTGATTGTTGGTTTGGAGCTGTTATCTACCACCGTTGTGCAAGTTTTAGATAAGCTCTGTTACTTATGAATTCTTTGAGTACAAGTAATTACTGGATTTTTCTTGTTTACTATTGTATTTACTGATGGATGAAAGCCTGTATGATAGATGGATGGATGGAAGCCTGTATGTGTTATATACTCAATGCCATAGCCACCTGTATTAGTTCCTGCCCAACCGAATGATTAAAAACAAGCAAGGAATGGTTCCTGTCCAGGGAAGGATTGAGTGAACTGGCCGGATGCACGCATTCCTGTCCAGGAACCGTTCCTTCCAGGAACGGTTGCTCATGCAACCGAACGAGCCCTAAAGGAGTACGTGCTGGTTTGTAGCCCTACCACAAACACTTGAGCATTCAGATGTCAATATTACCATCCTCCATTTGTAAGTAAACAATGATAACATGTATAAGAAACCGACAAGATGTGGAGTTATTCACAATTATCAGTAAAATCAAGGCAATGCCGTGGGAATCAGACCAATAGCTTGAGCGATAGCTATCTTCTTTCTGATGTAATGCTCATACAGTTTTGGTCTAGCAATCTGGAAAAAAAAGAAGATAAACTTCACTTCGGTTCGCATATTTAACACAAGCATGCAGATGAAATTATATAAGGGCATAGGGCAAAGTACCACTTTTTTAACTGCTTCTGCAATCAGCTCACGAGCTTTATCCTCTGTAACCTAAGGTAGGCAGACGTGTGAGTAAATAAAAGGACATATTTCAATGGATTGAACTTGCACGTTAGATACATAAGACAACTTACTTCACTGGTAACACTTGCCGTGCAAGTAAGAAACTGAAAATGAAAACAAAAGACGACAAGAGATTATCATATAAACACAAATAATGAAATAAAAATCTGAATATACACGCTATGAATTTACAAAATTATCTGCAATGAACAATTTACCTCCATTTCCATTTCGGAAGTCATAATCAAGCGCATATTTCATTCTGTATTGTCTTGATGGAAACATTTCCAATTTGTAAATTTCCTCCAATGCATCTCTGAAACTCTTCTGAGCATAGTTGGGAAAATAACTAATATGGACTGTCCTTCATTAAAAAAAAAAAGGCTGTGTGATAGTGCTGAGTACTAACCATTTGCATAGTCACCCGCAGCCAGATTTCAAAATAAACACCATCTAGGTCATTGAGCCAAGAAGCATCAAAACGCAAGTTATCCACACATTCCTAAGTCAAATGGTAATGTCAGATACAAGCAACCTAAATTAAATTAGGATCTGTGAGAAGTATCATACATAATAGCCAGTGTAAGCCAACTCCCCAGTGATCTTGGAAAAACCGGTTGCGATCTTAATTGCCTGATAGACTCCTCGTGTGCTTATCTTTCCCCACTAAACAACCGAGTAAATATAGTGGTAAAAGGTAAAAACTACATATACTATTCTCGTATAGTCATGCTTACCTTAAGAGATCTCGCCTTAATCAGGACATAACCTTCCATTCACTGTCCTCAGATAAAAAGGATGTTAGCCTAGAAAAAAGAGTCAAAAGCATTGTACAAAATTAGCTTTGCTTGAATTAAGCATACTTTCAGTTTGTTTGATAACTCTTCAAAGTAATTGATATATTCTTGTTCAGTCTCATAACTGTAAAAAAACTTGCGGTACTCATCCCAACCAGTGTACTCAGAGTCAGAACCAACCTACATCAAAAGGAAGAGAAGACCTAGAATTATTAAGCTTCGGAGAATGAAAAAATAGAAAACTTAAACAACAGAACTGAGCAAAGACTCTGAATATAATAAAAACATTTTTTTTTAAAAAACACGGTGACATTTTGTTTTGTTTTAGACATGGTTTTTTAAGGGAGCAGCAAAAGTGCACTGGAACTCATAAAAAATGTATGCGTATTTATTATACAAAATTACAAAAAGCAATCTGTTTGGAGGTAACCAAATAGTACCATTCTATTCTGGAATGCCTAATACTGTTTCATAAACGAACAAGAAGGTAGCAAGCAACTAGAGGAGCGAGAAATAGAAAGAGCGTGTCTGGGTTGCCAATATTTTGTTATTAGTCAAACCAACCAGTTTCACACGGAGAGTCAATTTTCTAGCATATAGTATAACGCTTCTTCTATGAGAAAGCTAACTAAATTTCAGTACACATGTCATGAACTCATCCTTACACATTTGTAAACTGGTCTAAAATCTGGATTCTTAAATAAATAAACATACTTCTACTTTTTGTAAAATTAGACCACATGGATATCCCAGAAATAAATTTTCATCATTTATGACAAGAAAAAAAAACTAAAACGGTCACAGAACCAGATTAGGAGACAACATCTGATTGTACTAACAGTCATCGCATAATTGAACACAGAAACAATGTATACACGTACACGATTTCGAAGTACTAGACGCTGATAGTCATCCAAGGCTTCAATCCTGCAGAGATCAGGGTGGAAGAACCAATCTAAGGTGCGATCTTCCTCAGAGTGCTTAAAATATCTCATCTTAGCAAGAAGCTCTCTAGATAAGTCCTCCTCAGGAAGGTCCATAGCATTGTGTTGCTTCAATTCAGCATTCAACTTATCCATGGAGTCTGTTTGTGATAACTGTACAAAAATAGATCACATATAACATTATATACTACACTGGCAACACAAATGTAAATAATGCATGATGTTTGGTGATTGATAAATAGATAAATACAGAAGCAGGAAGAAACCTTCAAATATCTGATGCGATAACGTGCATGGCGCTCGTAGACTGCCCTGAACTGCTCATTGTCCAGTTTAGTGTAAATATCAACAGCAGGTTTAGTGGGAAGCTGCTCTAAGTATTTAATGAACTCGTCAGAGCTGATATCCTCTCCCAAGCCCAAATCATTCAGCCTTTGAATCTCATCATCTGCCTCTTGTAAGTCTTGGCCCTTCATAACATGTACAATGGTATTCTTGTCTGTAGTAGATTCTTTATTGAGAGTAGGCGCTTTACCCTCTGTGTTCTTCTCTCCATCAGGTTGTGTCTGATTGATGCTGCGGCTTAGTGGCCGAGAAGGGGTCCTCCTGTCTACTACCCCTCGACCGCGCGAAATCGTGCCGGCCTTCTTGCCCCCATGGCGGAGCTTCTGCGGCGTCATCACATCATCAACCAACGCCTTCTTACCCGCTGCTGTCTCCTTCGCCCGCTGCTGCTTCTGCGACACCCCGCTGCTGATGGAACCGGTAAGCCCTTTCGCGCGGTGGTGATGCTTCGATGATGGTATCCCACCACTCGAGCTCGCATCAGCCCCGCCGCTGTCTCCTCCACCGCTGTGCTTCTTCTGCAGCGGCATCCTTCCAAACCCTAACCAAATCGAGATGAGATCGTTTACCCCGAACTCCACGGATCAAATCCCCTCATGAATCATGATTGAGGACCCGGAACGATTTTGCTGCCACCGCTGCGGGAATGTGTGAAGTGGCGGAAACGGAGGACGAAACCCTGAGGAATGTGGGACTCAAATATTAGGCATTTTTACCATTACTAACATTGATTTTGTAAAAATAGAACTCAAAATATGTACAACTTAATGTTCATACCATTAGGTATATTCCCTCTCTTTTCTTTTCTTTTTTCATGTATCTAATTTTATAGGTGAATTCACCGTAGTGCCCCTCTGTTTTTTCCAATGCACAGCTTTAGGCAACGTGGCATGATGACATCACCTAAAACATTCCAAAGATCTATCCAACAAGCTTCTTTCGTATAAGAAAAAACGCAGTTGGTGTTAGTATCTTTCTCTTTGTAAATATAACCTACCACCAGTATCTCCTAATTTAACTCTAACGTCGATATCACAATCTCCGTAACACGTTACATGAAAATTCAGTCCTGTTCCATAGTCCGTACGACGAACATCCATTGGAAGCTTCACTCATGTTGACCTGGGCTACTGACGCAAGGCGCAAGCCTCGTGCTTTCAGATTTGCTTTAGATTTCCGCCACTTGAGCTTTCACACAAACCCTCTGCATACACATCATCATCCAGAAGTCTTTGATGGTGTTGATGGTGACCGTGGAAGAAACGTGTGGCTCTTAGTAAGGTCAAGGGTGGCTGAAAGGCATTAGGGAGATACCCCGAGAGAGAAGAAATCCTTCCTGCCAAGTATTTGGAAGTTGGAATTAAAGTTTCATTTTCATCCAAGTGCTAATAATTGACAGTGTAAAGTCTAGCACTAGCTCGTTCAAACAGAAGTTTTTTTTATATAAAGGAAATGAGCTCAGGCCTATTGGCTAACGGGGGAATGAACAAAGAGAAAATGATCTAACCAATCCTAAAGTTATTCTTTCACCGTGATTGGCTATCTCCAAGGTGACGGTCTCCAATGCAAGACTCGCCCTTTTGAACATCACTTTTATCATATTTTTTTGTTGCAGTTGCACCAATAAGCGCAACCAATAGATCTCCCTAAAAATAGCCTGCATAAATGATGAATACTTGATTTTGTTAAAAATAATATCATTACGACATCTCCAAATAGCCCAACACAATACGGCTAAAGTAAAAGAAAATCTTTATCTTGAGAGAAATTTTTAGTTTCCAAATCAATTTGTGGTAAAAGGGAGCATTTTGGTTTATCTTGTGGAGATACATAGATTTAACAGTAAAGCTCCCTATTTATATAAATATCATCTAAAGTGATTACTCCCTTCAACTAAATTGATGTTGGTTATCTTAGCTACCAGATCAAGCCATTTTTGGAGTTTTTCATCTACCAATGCCATTCTAAACGAAATGTTTAGGGGTTCTGAACTTAACATACTCGCTACTGATGCATGTGGTTGGCGAGTTATGTTGTAAATTGATGGATATTATTTTTTAAATGGCCTTTGGCCCACCTAAGTGCCCTCCCAAAATCTCTACTGTTTCCCATCTTTAATTTCAAATGATCCACAGACTAAAATTTCAAATTTAATCTTCATTAACCCTCTTAAAAAAATAGGAGTCCTTTAGTTTAGCTTGAACTTGTGGCAGAGATTTTGAGCTTAAATATTTATTTTTGAGTAAAGATTTTTGTTCGCGAACGTGCCTGAGCACGTGTTTCATTAAGAGGGAAGCAAAACAACCATTACAAACCTTAATAGGCAGAGGCTATTAAGGCGAAAACGAAGCACCACCACTCAAGTGGCACTCGACCCATACACAAATAAGAACAGCAAAATACAGGGGGAATATGGGCAAACCCACAAACCTAGGAACGACCACCACCGAACCTGCAAAAGGATACTACAAGCCATAGGACGCAAAGGTCGACAACACGACAAGAGATGGCAAAGCATTCACCTGACCCACCAGGCGGCAAAGTATCCGCCCGAACAGTAGCACAAAGACGGCGGCAAAGCATCCGCCACGGCACGAATAGAAGGGCGGCAAAGCATCCGCCAGACGACGACCTTTGCAACCCGAACAATGCAGATGAAACGAGCGAAGGCAGGTAGACAACCACCACCACCACCATCGGCAGAGCTTCCAAAACGATGCCTCCAGCGAGGGAACGACGCCACGCGCCGTCATCGTCTGACCAAAAAGTCAAGGTTTTCACCCGGAAAACACATCGGAGCGGAGGGAAGAGGGGTGAAAAATGACGCCTTCAACAAGGTCAACGGCGCCCGAAGGCGTCGCTGTCATTGGTCTACAAGCAGACCTAGGCTTTCGCCTCCACCCGATCCCTCCCCGAAGCCAAAGGCCGAGGAGCGGCATAGCGCCGAAGAGCCTGCCGGAGGGCCGGCCGCAAACCCCAAGACGCGGACGTCCAAGACGGCAGCCCGCCCCGGGACGAGCGGCAGAGGCGCAGAGCCGCCACAGGCGCAACAAACCACAGCCCTAGGGCAAGCGACGGCGACGACACAGCCACCGGAGGCGCAACCCACGCCCTGGGCCGAGCGGCGGCGGTGGCCACCAGGCCATAGGCCGCCCCAGACCACCGAGCCCCGGGTCTGGAGGCGACGCCAGAGGGCGGCGGCGGCGGCGGCGGCGCCCCGCGCCCCACCGGAGTCGAGGCCCCAGCGGCGAGGGTGGCCCGGACCAGCAGCCGGCCACGCGAGGGCCGGCCGGAGGTGGGTGGCCGCCCCACAGGCACACGACGGCGGTGCTGTTTAGCAAGCTTACTATCCAAACAAAACCTAAAGCTGTAACAAAAATCGTAGAGCTCACGGATTGCCCATTCAATCAGGCGGTGATATTGATCCCATATCATGCTGATGCTGACGAGAATGCAAGGCCCAATCGAGGACAGAGCTAGCACATGACAGTGAAGCCTCCGGGTAGTATTGGCCAATCTGTACATTCAGGAATTAATGCATTACGTACATTGAAGGATTTCTTCTATTTCTTTTGTTAGATCGAGTATTGGCATCAGCAATAAAATCAGAGAATATCTATTCTCTCTCAATATAAAATCAGTATATATTTTTTTGTTTCACTCGCTCAACATGACGCTACGCAATATGGTCTATGTCACTGAGCCACATGCCTCTATTCTGTTGATTCATATTAGATAATTATATACATGCGTTGCTATAGATAAAATTATGTAAGTATTAGTTACATAGTATATGTTCATTAAGTTGCAGGGATGATCCACGTAATTGAGTCATGAGTGGGGAGCTGACAGGAACGTAGCTAGAATTTGGATTAAAGATGGCCAAATAGTTATTGATTGGTTTGAGGGGGACAATATAGAGTACCATTTCATTAGAGGGTACTAGTGGTGCTAAGAGAGGATAGGGTGGGGTGGGCCCCTCTTTGGCTCGGTTCTTGGGAGCTGATTCGAATTGTATATGAAATGGACTAAGACCTATCTATCAATGATACAAAACAGACCAAATAAAAATTTAGGTGCTTTAGAAATAGATATAGATATAAAAGATATAAATAAGTACAGATGTTTAGTTCATTGCCACGTAGGAAGTACAAATATGTTGAATAAAATCTGACAAAAGAAAAGGGAGATTGTGGGTCGACTTGCCCGCTGAAAAAAAAAATGTGTAAACACCGTCCCCACCCCATGCGCGTCGCAGGGTGTCTATCTCCTTCCTCGTCCCGCTCCCCATCCATCGCCATTCCCCCAGTCGCCGCCCAAGTCAAAAAGAGGGAAGCTTCTTCCACCAGTCTCCCCAGCCCATCAAACGCTGGTCAAGCAGCACCAACCCTAGCCCCCTCCCCCTCCTCCTCTCCCTTCGCGAGCGGCGGCGAGGAAGGCGACGAGGAAGCCATGGATTCCTCCGGCGGCGGCGGCGGCGGCGGTGGCGCGCAGATCAGGGGGATGGCGACGCACGGCGGGCGGTACGTGCTGTACAACGTGTACGGAAACCTCTTCGAGGTCTCCTCCAAGTACGCGCCGCCCATCCGCCCCATCGGCCGCGGCGCCTACGGCATTGTCTGGTGCGTTCCCTCCACCCCGGCCCCTTCCCTCTCGCTCCCGAGCCGCCGCGCGGGTGGTTGGGCGCGTCTTGTAGATTCGATTCGCCTTGGAAGCTTTAGGCAAGAATTTATGCTGAAATGAAGCGCGGGGGCGAAATATTTTGCCGTAGATGTGCTTATGTGTCTGACCCCCCTCCCTGACGCTTTTGGCATGGATTTATGTTGATATGAAGTGGGGGCGGCAAAATATTTTGCCGTGGATGTGCTTATGTATTTTCCCCGTTCCCCCTCCCCCGTGTTTGTAGTGCGGCTATGAACTCGGAGACAAGCGAGGAGGTTGCGATCAAGAAGGTTGGCAATGCCTTCGACAACCACATCGACGCCAAGCGGACACTGAGGGAAATCAAGCTGCTCCGCCACATGGACCACGAGAACGTACGTATGCGTGATGCGTTTTACCAGTATCCGCCTTTGGAGCTTGGACATTTCTGGTGTTGAGATACTGGGCTTAAGAGCTTACACTTGTTTGTTTTTTATTCCAAAATCTTATAGGCATTATGTTGTGCGTGTGCTGTAGGCTGCTATAGCAAGCTTACAGTTGTGCTAGTCTTTTCAATTATAAAGATATGTGTTGCCAATTTGCTAAAAGTGGCTGCAACATGCCATGCTTTTTGTTACTACTTATAAAAAGAGCACAGTTTATTGCTCTTATTAGGGTTATTCACTGTATTAAATCCCGTCTGATGTAAACTGCTCCATGAGACTAACTTCACTGCTTATGTAGACTTTCTATAAATAGGAAGGAGGACAATACTGCATTTTCAGCTTTTCATTGTTGACATGTAATGGGAAGTGGGAATGTGTGGTTGAATTAGGAAGGGTATGTTCTTTTGTTTCAAATTTAATTTATTTTGGAGGGAAAACTTTAGCCTTTTGTACTTTGCTAAATAAGGAGTGTCCAAAGACCCTGGGGTCAACTAACCCCACCCCACATCGTTGGTTGCGCATCAACCGATGATCAATTTTGCAGATTTCTACCATTGATTGTATCTGCTTTTGTTTACATGGCTTTACATAGCAGTGAAAGTTTGATTTGTTCACAAATTTTATATGCATATGTCGTAACCATGTCTTACACTTCTAATCAGCAATTAATTTCCAATTATCTATTTTTTCTGATTATGATTTAACATTTGGTCACAGATCCTTGCCTTAAAGGATGTAATACGCCCACCAAGTAGAGAGAACTTTAATGATGTCTACATTGTTACTGAGTTAATGGATACCGATCTCCATCAGATTATACGCTCAAATCAGCCATTGACTGATGATCATTGCCAGGTCTGTTCCTCAAGCTTGTGCCAAAGTTATCCAAATAAACATTGCTTGTGTCCAGTTCAGAAATGTTGGTTGTCTTAGTTTTGTCCTAAGACAAACATCTCTCACCTTGGCAAATGACAAAACTATGAGGACCTACATTTTGAAACGGATGGAGTATCTTGCTATCTTGTTGCGATGATTTGCCACATGTTTGTTTCCTACATTTCAGCTTAGCAGCAATTATCATTATATGTCTTCTGTTTTCCCTTGCAGTACTTCTTGTATCAGTTGCTACGAGGGCTAAAATATGTGCACTCAGCAAATATATTGCACCGTGATCTAAAGCCAAGCAATTTGTTCCTAAATGCAAATTGTGACCTCAAGATCGCAGACTTTGGGCTTGCAAGGACCACTTCGGAAACAGATCTCATGACAGAGTATGTGGTCACTCGTTGGTACCGGGCACCAGAGTTGCTGTTGAACTGTTCACAGTATACTGCTGCGATTGATGTCTGGTCAGTTGGATGCATACTAGGTGAAATTGTTACTCGCCAACCCCTGTTTCCTGGACGGGACTACATCCAGCAATTAAAACTGATCACTGAGGTAAATTTATGCGATGGAATTGTTTCTGTTAGCATTTCCATAATATAATCCAGTGATTGAGTTGACTGATTGGCTCATTCGGAAAACTAGGATATTAATTTATCTCGTTTTCTTCTATATGGTGCCAATTTTGTATATGTTTGAGTAAGAGTCACATTTTATTGTAACTTGAAATCTAAATTTGTTTTGAGTAATTACAATTTACAATGTTTACCAGATTTGACCTACTAATCGTTTTCTCTTAACTTCTTATTTCTGTGAACTTTCCTCTCTTCCAATGATCTCTGAAGTTATTCTAATCTCGTACACACAAAAATTCGCTTTCACAGGCATCCTGATTGATTATTGTAGGGCTGCTAGCTTTTTATTATTCTATACACCATGGAGTACCTTTTTCCTTTGTTAAAACGTGTGTTAAAATGTGCCCCTGTAATTTTAATACCAATATTATTGAGTTCTTTTTCCTTCCAAAAGCTCATAGGCTCACCAGATGATGCAAGCTTGGGATTTCTTCGAAGTGATAACGCAAAAAGATACATGAAACAACTACCACAGTTTCCAAGGCAGGACTTCCGCTTGCGTTTCCGCAACATGTCTGCTGGTGCAGTTGATTTGTTGGAGAGAATGCTCGTGTTTGATCCAAGCAGACGGATCACAGGTACCTGGGTTTACAGAAACCACTTTGTTAGTGGCAGCTTTAATATATAGTCAAATACCTTTTTCTCATGCAGTTGATGAGGCTCTGCATCACCCATACTTGGCTTCTCTTCATGATATCAATGAAGAACCTACCTGCCCTGCACCTTTCAGCTTTGATTTTGAGCAACCATCGTTTACAGAAGCACATATAAAAGAACTCATCTGGAGGGAATCTTTGGCTTTCAACCCGGATCCTCCCTACTAAGAACAAAGGTATGTATTGTTTTTTGTTGAGGCATGAGAATGGCTTGTCCAAAAGAATGAATCACCTGAATGAATATAGTTTTTCTTAACAATCTAGTTCCAAGGTGAATGTAGTTTGTGACACCAGTATAGATCCAGCATAGGTTTTTACAGACTTCTTATGGAGGATTTTTTTTTTTTGGGAATCTTATGGAGGATTTTCTGTGATGTGCCAAGTTTGACTAATTTAGATTCTGGAAATTGATTGTTTTAGACCCAAAATGTCAGGGCCACTAGGACCACATAGCATTGTGAAAAACCTCAAAGAATTGCTCCTATCCCAAGTTTATGGGATAGGACCACGTAGCAAGCCTATGTGAACTAGTAGAAGCTGTTGAATACCTTGCTTTAGGCAAGTTTCTATTAGCTAATTCTCTAGTTCCACTTCACCATTTGGAGTGTTCATTTTTGTTTGATCAAGGCTGTTATATCGTACAGTTGATTTGCCAAATAAGTTCATTTCTATTCCTGATGTTGAATCCTCTAACCTGCCCTTTTCGTTGGCTTTGTGCCAAGTGCAGGATAAGTTATCTGCTCAAGGCATCTGAAGATCTCTAGCTCCAGCGGATGCTAAAACTTATGTCTGTGTGCATAGATTATTTTCACGCTGCTTGCTGGAAGAACGGGCATGGGTTGCTGCTGCAATAGCAATTCCCTTAAAGGCTTGTGAGAACAAACACTGTTTGTTTGTTCCCTTTCAGATGCCTGAACCCAGGCTTGTATTATACCGGTTGATTTCACAAACTATTCTTATGTATCTAAGATTGTAATTTTGTAGACGATTACTTGAACGACCCCTGTATATCTAATATCTGAGTTGACATCGCTTCCCAATTGTATTGTATTATCTCAAACACCGATGTTATGTTTCCAATTTGTAAGTTGTTCCAACTTCTTTGGAGAGTTAAAATATTTAAAGTTTGATTAAGTTTATAAAATAAAGTACTACATTTATGATACTAAATAAGTATTATTAGATTCTTTATTAAATATATTTTCATAGTATATCTATTTGGTGCTATAAATCTTTATAATCTTTTCTATAATTTTGGCCAAATATAAAAATAATTTGACTCTCCAAGAAAGTTGGATGGGTTAAGGAGGAAGTAGATTGACTTTGCTAATATGGTTTCTCCGAATTATCTGAAGCCGGGGTTTCCCCCCAAAAGATTACACGGTACTAGGAGACACCCTCGTTGTCTTATGAACAAAAAAGGCCCGAGCATCCTAACAATAGGAATCCACCCGTGACAAGCTTTGGGTGGTCAAGTTGATTGGCAGGTTTGTTCATCTGTCACTGGAGCGAGCTTGCTGATACTGTCGCGCACGACGACCATGTCAGGGATGCCAGCGACCCCAAGTCGACGTGATTCGATCGTCGTCTGCAAAGACGATCATGGCCGCCGCCTGCACGTCCACCTCGCCCTCGCCGTCCAGGCACTGGCAGACCTGCCTCATGCTTGGCCGCGCCTCCGGCCGCGTCCGCGTGTGGCTGCACATGAGACCCAGCCACAGCACCAGCTTTGATTCGTCAACATCGCAGTCGTAGCACCCCCTTGGCCCCTTCAAGCCTTTCATCCACGGCGTGCGCGAGGTCGCCCTTGACGCCGAGTTCGCACGGATCCAGCGCACCAGGTTGACGCCGGTGACGGGGGTCGATGGGTCGGCACTCGGCACCCGCACGCCACGTCTCGAGGAGCAGCACGCCGAAGCCGAACACGCCTCTACACACCTTGCCGAAGCCACCGGCGCCGAGAAGCTCGCTGTTCTTGAACCCTTTTGTGTTTTGTCGCCCTATAGAGCGAGCAGGGAGAGCACTAGCACGGCGAGGCGGATACGGAGCGCCATGGACGACGACATGTGTCAGGTCAATAGCTCGCCAGTCCATTGTAGATGAAAACATTTTCCCCCTTCATTTGATCGGAAGGGGAAATGAAGGGGAAAGTGACAGGAGTGTCGTCAGGGGTCGCCTACTCTGACGTGTCATTCAGAGTCGGAGGCACCAGCGTACTCCCGAGTCCCATCTATACTGTACTGACCAAGGCTAAATTGTACTGCTAGTACGTACCACAAAGCTTGGAGACAAAATAGAGGCTAGCTTCTCCCGGAGGACGTCACAAAATTGACCTGACCTCCTGTATGGCTATGGATGTGTTTGACAGGGTTTCTAGAGCTAATTCTCTGCTGAACACATCAGAAGCTCTGCCAAACAATTTTTTAGAAAGAAGCAATGCTAATTTTGTGAAGTGATTTTGTGAAATGAACTAAGAGGTTGAAAGCTGAAAAAAGTAGTTTCTCCTAATTTTGTGAAGTGTGATTCTCCATTCTAATTTTAAAAGATTATGCTAGACAACTAAAGAGAATCGCTTCCTGCAACGTAATCACTTCTCTCACAGAATTAGCTTCCATAGAGAATCAAAATTAGATGAAACTCTGCCAAACATACTCTATGATAGATAGAGAGCACACACAGCTCCGGTGAATTGATGATCGACACGACACGATCGATCGTGATTCGTGAACAATATTCCAAAATTTACGGTTGAAGCATCGCCTGTGAATTTTGCATCGTGCTCCTGTGAAATTTGCTGGCGGACACCGGACAGGCTATCTGCTCTCTAGCTTGGACCGAACCCCATCCGACTACCCGAGTAATTGTCACGCCCGCGCCGCCAGATGAGCGCCGGTGAGGAAAGGAAACCTGTTGTCCCGGGCCCAGCCGTCAGTGACCCATCCCTGAACGACCCGATAAGAGCAAACCAACCCGAGCAGCGTTCCCACCACCGGGTCCTCACCTCTCCCTGCCCTGCAAGGCTGCAACTTGGCCTAGCTGCAACTGCAAGCGACCACCCACCCAGTCGCTTCGATCCCCTCCCTCGCTTTCCCGTCTCCCCAAACCCCATCGCGCCGCGGCGGCACCAGCCAGCCGCCCCCACCTTCCGCCCGCCGCCGGAGTGCCGGGCCGTGGGGGGGCGCGGCTGAGATGAAGGAGGTGGTGCTCCACGTCTACGACGTGACCAACAGCGACTCCGAGAAGACCAACAACACCATCCTCCAGATCAACCGCATCTTCAAGGACCGCATCGGCCTCGGCGGCATCTTCCACAGCGCCGTCCAGGTGCCGGCTCCCCTTCTTCTCCCCGCCTTCCCTCGCCGCCCGCCCCGGACACCCCCGCCGCTCCCGCTCCCCCCGCCCCAGATCCCCAAATCTCACGCGATTTTTCTGCGAACACCCCCCGCGACGCAGGTCTATGGCGAGGAGGAGTGGTCGTTCGGGTTCTGCGAGACCGGCAGCGGCGTCTTCAACTGCCCCGTCGGGAAGAACCCCATGTACACCTACCGGGAGCGCATCGTGCTCGGGGAGACGGAGTGCGGCATCGCCGCCGTGAACCGGATCCTGCGGGAGCTCAGCCGCGAGTGGCCGGGCCACTCCTACGACCTCCTCTCCAGGAACTGCAACCACTTCTGCGACGTGCTCTGCGAGAGGCTCGGCGTCCCCAAGCTCCCAGGTGAGGGCTGATGAAGATTGCCCATTACAAGTTAGGTGGCGATTTACATGCTTGTGGATAGGAAAAGAATGAATAACATGAAGGGACGTGAGAAATCATGTGAGCTGAATATTGCAAATAATGCTGGCTGTCAGGTGACATGGATTCATGAATTCTGAACCGAGGATCTTGCTACCGCCTAGTATTGAGCAGTTAAACTGGTGCTCAGCTATCTAAAACGCTTTGGGATAACATGTCCATTTTGCTGATCATACAACCACAATTCATTATTGCATACTCGTTATAAAAGAAAAGGAAATGTGAAATGTGATGCCTGTATTACCTACATATCCTTTGATTTGACTAGACAGCTACCAACACTTGGCAAAAACCTCCAACCGAAATATCCAAAACTGCTAGGATGATATGGTTGGTGTATGAAACTTCAGAACTTAATGCGGTAACATATGTGAAAATTTAAGCAAGGCTGAATATCCCCTTAGGTCCAGTAGGTGTAATCATTTAGATACTAGTGTTGGATCAGTGGAAATTTTGCTAATGTTGCTGGCAGCCTAGCATGGTAGTGTTCCTTAGGTTGTCAGGTTTGAGATGGCATAGTTAACTAACTCATTTATTCTGTCTAACATTGCAGGTTGGGTTAATCGCTTTGCAAATGCCGGTGATACTGCCGTTGTTGTTGCTGAGAACACAGCAGTTAAGGTACACATAGTATCTTGTTTTTGGTTGTACAATTTCTTTATTTCCAATAGCAAGGGCGCCCTATCGCATGGCTGTTTTTTTATAGGCTAACAGCTGCTGTGTTACATGTATACTTCGAGATGTTGATGCAGTGCATCATCAAATATTTCTTGCGAGCACCATATTGTTATCTGAACTCAGTAAGACAGTTATGGTGTATTGAGTTGCACGGGAAAGTACAAGATGCATTTTTCCCATTAATTTGGAGAATAAGTAAATAACATTGAAAACATGTGTTGCTGTGAATCTGTGATACAATATGTCGGCTACAATTTACTTCATCCTAGCTAGGGATGAAAACAGTCCGAAACAGTCGGAATCGGTATTACAATATGGGAAATTCTGTTGTAGCTTTTTGCATAATCATGATTGCTACTTGCTTTTATTACTTCTCTAGTCTGCTACTTACGTTTTTTATCTCCATTTTTTTCACTCCAATGCAAATATCATTTATATTCGTGTTTTGTAGTATTGATTATGTAAAATGCTGATACAGTCTCATGCACAGTGCATTCCAATTAGATGAAGTAGGTTCTTCACGAGACTGTTTTTTTTCTATACCTCCCTGTGTAGGCTTCTTTTCTTCTCATATTTGAAGATATGTGACATTCCTTAATATGATATTTTTTCTGGTTGTGAATTTGTGTTTTGCAGTTCAGGCAGGCTAAAACAGAAATTGTGAACGCCAGTAGAGTAGCCTACAGATTTATGGCAGGCCTGGCTTCAAAAAATCAAGCCTCGCCAGAGTCTCCGGGTAACAACCAAAACAGAGGCAGCCCTACTTTCCAGGGAGCTTGGTTCAAGAACATCATCTCAGCAGGCGCTAAGCCATCTTCGAGTGGATCAACTCCCTCACAGGACACTAACGATTCAATCTGATAATGGTTTGGATCAAAACCGGTGTCTGTGGTTCAGTTTCTTTACTTGGGCCTATCTGCTTTGGCGGTAACTGGGCTGAAAAGGTTGCTGGGCTGGTTCGGTTTGGATTGAGGATTAAAATGGGTTGGTCTAGTCTGGCTTGGTTCGCTTCTGGTTTGATCCCATCGTCTCCCTCGTCGCTCTTATCGGCTCAGCGGCGGCGGCAAGGTCGGCGCCATCGTCTCTTTCTCGTCGCCCTTATCGGCTTGGCGACGGCAGCAAGGTCGGCGCCGTCGTCTCCTCTCACTCACTTATCATCTGGGGAGACTTCACTTGCTCTTCTTAAGTGGATGAGCTTAGATTGCTAGCGGCCACCGGTGAGGTTGAGCGTTGCCGCATCGCCATGGCCGGGGACAGCAGGTCCGACGATCAGATCCTCAATCGGCTCGATGAGTTCAGCCACACGCTCTACCAACTGCACACACCAAGCGCCGCACCGCCTCCCTCGCGCTCCCCTGCGTGGCCGGCGACGGCAATGCCGGCGGTGCCCTGTGTTACATCTCCGACCTGGGCAAGGGCTCGGCCCCGTTGCGCTGACCCGGGACGGCAGCTACCTGGCCGCCATGAACCTGTTCGACATCCCGGTGGAGCGGAATGAGCTCTGCAAGCTCGCCATCCTGGTGGAGCGGAATGAGCTCCCGGTCAAGCACCTGAGCCCAGCAATAAAGCACGTAATCAAACAGGCCGGTAGGATTCTAAAGCGAGATATGAATTAACCTATTTGAAACTTTGGTTTGGTGTGGTTTGACCTTATTTCTGATTATGGATTAATTTGGTTTAGAGTGGGAAAACGATGGGTGGTCTGGTTTGGGCTTAGGAAGCTACAGTAATTTGGGTTGGTGCGGGTTCGGTCTGGGTTTAAAACTATTAGCAGGTTGACTAACGATGGATCCCCTCCGCGGCGGCAAAATTCAACACAACAATCAACACGGGTGTAGTCACTTTCATAGCAGACCAACCAACTGTTGAATTAAATCTGTAGTGTAACATTAGCTAATATTTGTTCAAAACTGTTGTTAAATTGAATTCTTAGTGTAACAGTTGATATTTGTTCAAAAACTGTTATTTTCCCGTGAATCTATATTCTTCCCGGCATTGTTGAACGCCTTGATGGCTGTCAGGATGTGTAGCTGCTGATCTTAGTTTTATTGTGTTACTGGGCGTTTCTACAGGTTGGGACTGTTGTGTTTTGACCTCTCTCTCTCTCTCTCTCTCTCTCTCTCTCTCTCTCTCTCTCTCTCTCTCAACAGGGTAGCTGTTAATTCGATTGCGCATTTCATAGTTTTATATGGACGTGGCTCATGGAACCTCGGTTACGAGCTCTACATTGAGTTGGCCCAACTGTTTACTCGCCATTCAATCGACATCTCCAGGGAAGCTCACATCCAGAACTAGCGTAGTTTGTACCAGAGTTCAGACCCAAAATGGTACAACAGTCCTCTCTAAGACATAACGGTTCTATCCACTGGACCAAAAAGGGACAAAAAGGGTAAGGCTCATTTACAAGAACGTAATGCAATTCAATTTACACGAGGGCCTGCACAGAGGGGAAAAATACGACATGGGTAAGAAGCTCCTGGCTCACTAGATGAGGCGGTCCTCAGATGGAGATGGACGTGGTGAGGAATACAAGTGGCAGCAAAACACCTATCCCAGTTCTTGAAGTACCAACTGTCATGAAGGAATGTATTCTCAGTTTTGCTGACAAAGGACGGAAAAAGTTCGCAAATGTATTAAGTACCTGAACTTCCAGATTTTGGTGAGACAGGCAATGCAGGCAATGACATTTCTGAAAACATAAGTGAAATGCCAATGTGACTAAGAGAAACATTAATGTTCAGAGAAAGGGGTGAAAAATCATAAGGTGCAGTACAATACTTCTGTGACCCAAATATGAGTTTTGCCGCTGCTTACCTGGAGCACAAAGTGACAAGGATTGGACAGAAGATGAGGATGGCCATGGTGCTGCAATATTGTCACTCAAATCACATGTAAAGCTAATTCCAGTAGTGTTGTCAAACTCGATATCCGTAGGTAAGCTCCGAAGTAGACAGCCTACAATAACGATCACTGGAGTTAGCATAAAGTACAGAGGTCCGTGGATCAAACCAGACAAAGTTGATTGATTTAACACTGACCTTGCTGTCCAAAAGCTGCTCCAATCAAGTGGTGCCAAGGAAAATAAACAGAGTTACAATGAAATCCAAAATGAATCTAACATTTAAGATAAGTTCTTATGAATTCAGTGCATACCTTGCAGGCTGAAATCTTTCAAGTCAATATCACAAAGCCCATAAATATCATCCGCTACACCAGCTTTCTGTAGCATTGATCCAAACATTGTCGCACAGTTAATTGCTTGCAGATTTGTGACAAATATTTGCTTCTGCCTAGTTCCAATGTAAGAGTGCAATGCTGCACAGCATGAGGGCGTTGAAGAAGATGCCTTGCGACATGCCTTAACGACTGAAGAAGGTTCATCAAACTCCAGTGGACAAACTACAGCATTTAAATCCAAGAGTCAGCAAATTCACTTAGGTATGCATGATAATGATGGAACTGACAGCATTGAACACCTAGTAGTCATGACACACAGGAAAAAATTGACAAAATTAGCAGACACTTATAATTTGATTAATGGCAAACAAGGTGACATTCTGGTCCAAGCAACCCAAGGTCCCAGAAACCCATGAGGTGTTCAATCGAAGTTAAACAGAATAGTGTAATATGGCATACCTTTGTTCACCTTGCAACCAGATAATACTCTAAAAGCACTGTTCGCCTCTTCTGATGAAAGCTTCATAGACAACCATGAGTGAACTACCCCTTTACAGTCACTAACAATATCAATCCCAGCAACACTCCCAGGTAAACTAGAACCTCCAAACACGTTTGCCCCACCTGAGGATATATGAATAGCTGCTTCCGCTATAGCAGGTTGGCAGACAGGCCTACAACACTCTTTCAGTGGGTCAACACTGCTACAAGCGTCTATGAGTTTACTGATGTTCACTATTTTCTCAAATGAGCTAATATCCTTCACAGGACAAGAAGCATCAGTCAGATTTGATGGCCTCAGAGTACATAACTCAGGGATATTGGTATTTGCCCCCTTGCTTGCAAGTATGCTCATGATATCGGAGAAACAAGCATTTGCTGAAGACTGATTAATAACTAGAGTACCATTTCCACTACCGTATGCAGCTTGGAAAATGTTCATCAAGCTATTGACTTGGGGGCAACATATAACATCGGCAACTAATGGTGCTAAAGGAATGGAGCAATCAGATGCTGTCTTGTCGATAATATAGGACAATGCTGAGAAATTTACATGACATTTCCCAGTCAAGACTGGATCATAAGATGTGTAATTGGGATACATAGGTGACAGTGGCTCAACTGGGTTAGAGTTGTGTGGAAGAACAGATGGTGAAATCTCTATTGGATCAAAGAGACCGATAGGTGGATCGGACAGAAGGAATTTGTCTTTTGGTTCAAGGGTAGTCTTCTGAGACAGAACATGCTGGCTGCCACAAAGCCAAACCGCCAACAGCACAACCCAATGATACAATGTACCTGCAGTGCAATGTTCTTTTCAGAATAATATATCAAAGACAGTAATCATAGCAATCACCAAGAAATTCAATTGCACGATGGATTTGCTAGAAAGAGCACGTAATACCTAGCACACCTAGTATTTCCATTAATCCAGAAAAAACTGTATCTCATTTCCTCCCATGAACAGAGTTATTTACCATGGTTTATTCATTCAGTTACTAGGAATATCACCATCTATAGCATCAAGTTACTATACCAGCTTCAGTTCCTCCTACCTTGCAGCATGTTGAACTGTTTGTCACAGAAGCACAAAACCACAAACTTCATCTAAATGTATCATTGTGAAAATCAACTCAAATTATGAACAGAATATAAGTGCATTTCAAATTAATGTCGCTATGGAACAAGAAACAGCTAAGCACAAGGCTACAATGAAACCACATGTTTAGTATCGAGATAGCATCAATAGATTCAAGCAGAAATTCAAATTGTACTGTTAACACAATTAAACTTATCTCTGCGAACCTCACAAATTTAATGTCTACATTCATATTTGTGCAACCAGCACCTCCAAACAATATGGGGGGAAATACTCACCCTGGACACAAGAACCAGAGCTGGAACTCTCCATTATTTTAGCCCGAAGAAGTGCATGCGTGCATCAGGTAATCTGTATTGTCCACAGTTCAATCAAAAGTTTAAGAACCCAACTGGAGGGATCACCAGAGAGAGTGACACTGCAAAAGAAAAGGCAACAGAATCAACCTAGAGATATAAGTAAAATGAATGCTAATCCACAAGTGGGAAGATGAATCTCAAGCAAGTATGGGTGAGAAATACCATTTTAGAGAATCTAATCAGGTGTCCAATCATATATTTTGAGATAAGCGAAACAACATAGCAATGGGTTTTCTACAGACAACTTTTATGCGAACTACAAGCTATTGTACTATCCATATCATTCAAATATTATATACAGATACTTTATGTATCTACAATGCCCTTATAATATCATCCTTAAACATCACCGGTCTTTAAAAAATGTTGGCTTTTGTTATCAACTGAATGCTAGCTAGATAGTTAGACTTTGAACACATGCCAAATGTATAATATGTTCAAGATTTACAATTAGGATTACAATGGAGGACCCACAGGTAGCGGGGCAGGGTTAGGGAAGGCCAGAGGCAGGGGTGACATGTAGTGGAAAGTGGAAAGTGGTGGTGACAGTGCCGGACACGGGAAGCCGGGAAGGTAATAAGACGGTGGTGGGTTCAGTGTGTGGAACGACATCAGCAGTGATGACTGATGAGTAAGGAAGTGCTGCTAGCGACAGTGGCTGGAAAAGGCCGCGGGAAGCAAGGCAGGCAGCTGTGACTCTGAGGCTAATGGCATTAGAGTAGGCACCAATGGCCACATGTGCAGGAGGGTCTTCACTCTTCAGCAAAGGAAAGGGACAGCTATGTGTGTAGGAGGAAGTGGCATTCACTAATTTTGGTTTTGAGGAACAATGCTGTCTCTTGTTAACGCACTAGAAGACCACCAATCTGTAGGTTGTACTAGGAATCTCTCACAAAACATTGAATCATCTGCAAAATGGTCATCTCCAGGGGCGGACCACGCATTGGACATGGGTGTACACATGTACACCCCATAGTTCTTGCAAACGAAATCGAAGTTAGTAGGTGATATATTGTAACTGGATTCAGATCCGAATACAAGTAGTTTAGTTAGGGTTTGGGGTGCTCCGTCTCGCACAGCAGAAGGAAAGAGAAGGGGCCGGCGTACCTGGAGGATGCGCTCGTCGCCGGCAAAGGACCGGGGGAAGACAGGACAAATGACGCCGCCGCTCGCTCAGTCGTCGCCGCCACTCCGCCAGGAAGAGCAAGGGAGGGGAGCGAGCCCGAGAGAAGGGAAAGGAAGAGCAAGGGAGGAGATGAACGTGGGCCCTGAGCGGCTGAGCCCTGAGCGGGACGGCTGTTAATGAGCCAATCTCGAGCGAGGCTGCCACTAAAGCTGGAGCATCCCGGGCCGAGGTCGATCTGAACCCGAGAAATTTAACTTTTAAATATTTCACGCAGCAGTATTAATGATAGATAAGAGGATACACGTGTAAGATCAGTCTCAATGAAAATTTTATAAGAAAGTTCATAGTAAATATTATACCAAATCTGCAAATTTATTACGAGAAGAAAGAGGTAGGAGTTTTATGTAATGTGAGAGGAGTTTATGTCCAAGACCCTAATCTAATTTAGTTATCAAGTTCACGACCCTGAAAATCGTGCAAAGAAACGATTCACTGAGATTGGCCTAAAAGACGAATTTAATTCACTTAATAAATGAAAAGAGAAGTATACATGGATATGTAGCTTTATTCCCTCTATTTTCTTTTGATTGTCCTATTTCCAAAATTACATATTCTCTTTTGATAGTCTCATCTTAGTTGACATGTTGGAAATAATATGGATGTCCGTTCAATTCCTGTGCAGAGTTTTTTTTTTGAAAAATATTAGTGCACATATATAATAAAACGAAAATGAGAAGTTGTGATTAATGAGATGATAAACAAATTTCTTCTCACAATCATTGTACTAAGATGAAATAGAACTATCAAAAGAAAGAGAATAGAGTAAGGATTATTCTGCACCTATTTTAGTTTGTGCAATACAGTAGTTCGCTTGCAAATGAAAGGCTCCAGCCTCCAGCTATATTATTTTAACTTTCGATGGTTGGAAATTTAATTAATAGAGGTAACAGGGTGCATGCATATGCCATGCAAAACCAAAATACTCGAGCTTCATCGAATACCTCAATGTTGGACCATTGGAGCTTGCGAGCTCTAGGTTAGGTCCAAGCTCGACTTGATTCCAAGTATAGCTTAACTTGAATTGAGTTTTTAGCAAGTCATCATGAGTCTTCAAATGACTAAGTAGGTCTTAGTGACTTCAAATGAAAAAACTCAAAACTACAAAGTTGTAGATCTCATTGAGGAATACAATTATCGTATAAAACTCATCATCATCCAAGTTCTAGAAAAAATATATGAATTTTCTAAGGTTAGATCATCTCACCCTAACATCCAGTATGAGTGGCGTGACAAGCTTGACACATGGAATATGCAATGACAGACCCCTTCCAAGTGTTCCAGAGCGTGCCAACGTGGTACACCTTGTCACGCCAACGCATGTGGTGCGACAGCATATTTTTGTCAGGCTACGCGGACTAGCGTGACCAAAAGGGTTATATTTGCAAATATTTGTTTGGGTGGGTTATTTTTAAAATAAAATTCAAAAATAGGTTAAAAATAAAAAAATCGCAGGTCAGGTGGTATAAATCAGCTAGTCGTTGTGACACCTTTTAATTTACCTTTCTTTTTCTTTTATTTTATACACCTATCTTTTCTTTTTAATATAATAGAAGAAATAATACTGAGTCATATTTAAATAATATTCTATTTAGCTACATAAAACATGTTATACCAATTTAATTGTGCTCTATCTAATTATTATCATATTGGACCAATCTTTTCAGTATTGGCTATTGATCCAAATTTTACGTAGGTACACACGAAATAAAAGTTTAGCTAATAAAGTGAGAAGATAGCATTTCATATAAATACTAATCAGTAAAATGCTAAAGGGAAAATGCCCACATATCACAAAATATATATCTAACAAACAAGTTAGGGTATCTTTTCCAACTCAACTTTAAATGATGGCATAAGAAATTAGACTAAGAAAAATAATAATACAAACCATCTGATTTAGTGATTATAATATATGGAGACTGTATCAAAATATTGGAAAGATTCTTGTCTCTGATCCACCATCTAGAACATCTTGTTGGAAGCATAGCACTTTGCAATAAAATGAATGTGTTTTTAAAATAAAGTATATAAGGTTATAATATAAGTTTATCATACAATTTTATTAAGTGCTAGCTCCTAACATTTCAAAAATATCTCTACTTATTTCTAAATAGCGGACTATTTTCACGGTTTGTTATTGATTTTAGTCATTAAAATTCTTATCAGATATATAATTCAAAGTGGACAGAGTTCACGTCTAGATTGTAGTCTCCTCCGACTTGGAACCAGACTGTCTTATCTTATTTATAGACAGATGATTAGTAAGAAAGAAATGGAAAACGGTATGATCATGATGAAGTAGAGAGTGCAACCAACATGGAGGCGGCCTTCGTAAGGTAGACACACAAGAAATCTAGTGACAACATTCGTGAGCAAAATAAAGGTTGGCGAGCTCATTAGACCACAGTGTCGGGAGGGGCACGCATGCTAATATGGCGGGCATCTTCATCATTATTAAAGTCAAGATTGTGATAGCCATCATCATGAAGGATGATAGGGGGATTTTTCGAAGAAGCGGGTGGGTATCATGTTTGGAAGTGTTAAGAAGTGCTAGAGATCAAAACTTTAATTGAGAGGATTCTGAACAAAATGTTGTCATGTGAAATTTAATTATGTCATGATGATATTTAAAATAAGGTTAACAAATGTTTTACGTTATCACCCGTGTCAATCCATGGGCATATTTGCTAGTGTTATAACAAATTGTTCAGCTAAAAAAAATCTTATTCTACCTCAGTGCTAGAAAACATGCCCTACAACACTTCAAATCATATAGTGGAGTAAAATATCACATTGATAGATATTTTATGTGCTAGCTACGTAACAATTAACATAAGCTATAAATAAAGTAGTTGATGACCATACACAAGACCATGTGAAGTCTTTATTATCTAATATTGAGAAGCTAGTAGAAATTAGTTGTGTTGCAACATATATTATTTTACAAGCTAAAAGTCGTTACTTAAAATACATTTTATCCCTCTTTAGCCATAATTGTGTTGAAATATATATTATTTTAAAGCTAAAAGTCATAAATTAAACATACATTTCATCTCTCTTTAGGCAATAGGTTCTCAAGATTAGATAATAAGGACTTCATATGTCATGTTTATGGTCATCTAGTACTTTATTTATAGCATATGTTAGTTGTTACATAGCTAGCACACAAAATATTTATCAATATGATATTTTACCCCACTATATGGTTTGAAGTGTTGTAGGGCATGTTTTTTTAACACAGAAGCAGAATAAGATTTTTTTAGCTGGAATAATTTATATAATACTAACAAATATGTCTGTCGTTGCTACGAGTGATACTGTAAAGTATTTATTAACCTTATCTTATCATCGTAGCATAATTAAATTTCACATGACAACATCTCGTTTGAAATTCTTCCAAATAAAATTTTTAACCTCTAGCACTTCTAACACTTTCATATATAACACTAAACCTCCTTCCTCAAAGTTCCGTTGGGCAGCAAATCATTCATAGTGATTGTGTCTTTATGTTAGAGAGGATGAAGAGAGCTTTGTGTAGTGAACTCAAACTAGAAGGTGGGTAAATTTTATTGACAACACATTATATTGACCTTGATTTTGTTTCAAAAGAAATAATTACTTTTACGAATGGGAAGTATCCACATATCGGTGTAGCAATTGAGGAAGCACTTACGAAATATATAACGGATTATGATATAAAAAAAATATTCACCATAACACTCGACAATACATCTAATAACAAAGAAGCATGTGATCTCTTGTAAGAAAGTGGAAAGTCTGATATGCTATTGGTGTTGAGCATTTACATATTAGATGTTGTGCTCATATACTAAATATTCTCTTCAAGATGAAATGAACGTTGTCATTCATGCCTTAGAATTGATAAGAGATGTGGTTAGACATGTTAACTCATCAGCATCGCGAGTCCAAGCTTTTAATGAAATTGCTGAAAGTGAATGATTTCCTACAAAGGTTGGTTTAGTGCTTGATGATCCGAATCATTCAAACTCTACACATGTTATGATTCTTGTAACACCCGGTTTATAAAAGGACATAAACCGAGCAATCATATACGTGCCAGGATCAAGTCACACGTATATACAACAGAATGAACAGTATATCACAGCACATATCACGTAAAAAGATATAATAAAGCGAGTACGAATGTTATTTATTACAATAATGACAAAATGTCTGGAACAGAGTATGCGGAAGCGTAAAAACATCAACGAAGCCTCTCGGAAGCTGGGCACCACAGGGACGTCGACGGGGAGACGAACGCCTAGAAGTCCTCGTACTCCTGGTAGCTCCGGGTGAACTCCCTCGTGTCGCAGGAACTGAGCAGCAGTAGAGTGTCCCCAAGAGGAAAAAGAGTAGAGTAGGCAAGAGTGAGTACACAACTTGTACTCAACAAGTATAACACAAACTATGAGGCTCTAAGGTTGGCTGACTGACTGCATTAGCTTTTAAGTCTTGGCAAAATTTTATTAAAGCTATTTACTACAAGTTGATGAATTATCATAAACCCAGTTACATAATAATTAATCAAAATTAATCATGTTACTACTGAGAACCATACCAAACCAAGCCACCCGGGGAAACCTGCCTCGTCAAAGGAAGATAACCCCACTAATCAAAAGGAGGATCTGGGCCGCTCATGACCGTGAGCACGGCTAGTATACCAGTTTTACACTATGCAGAGGTTGCACATCTTTACCCACAAGTCGTGAGCTACGCTAGTTGTTCATCACACTTCCTTAGGTGAGATGACTAGCAAACTCACTACGAGGCCTTTACAAAAAATCTCGTTGGTAAGGAGTAACTGCGAGGGTGGATCGGCGACTATGGAGCAGGTCTAGTGGGCGTCAAGACACGAAGCACAGACGAGGCCACTCAGCACGAGGGCCATAGAAGCTTACCGCCCCTGCCCCGCAGGTAAGTTACTCCAAACCAAAAAGACCTAATTATTACGCCAAGACCGTCACATTCCAGTCTTGTGGTAGCGCTGTTGTCCCAGGTTGTCACTCTATGAACCAGTCCTTATGGAGAGTGGCCAACCAAGCACTAAGCACCATGCTGGCCCCCTAAACCATGTTTCTAACAAAACATATTTTAACGAGACGTGAGCCACCCAAGCACGGAGCACAGAGGGCCACTCCCAGAATTAAGTTGCATAAACCATTAATCAAATTAATTAAAAAGGACCAAGTGTGTTATAGCGCGGCACCTAGCACAACTAACCAAAATGCAACCCAAGGGATATATATAAAGGATATAAAGTGGCTAGAAAAGTCCTTATAGGCATACAGTATTAGAATGCAGTATGAAAATGTATTTAAAAGTGATAGGTGTTGTTCATGTTATACTTGCCTTCCTCGTACTGCTCCTGCTGCTGCTCAAACTGGTCGGAAGACGGCTGCTCCGGGTACTGGTACTGGGGCTCCTCAGATGGATCATCGTCTACTCACGAACACATGGCCAAAAGCAAGGCACACAATAAGCATACAAGCAAACACTAACAAAAGCTAAGAAACAGTATATCAATACATAAAAACAGCACATTAAACTAGTCTAAAACTATTCTCCGCGTTACAACGATCACGTGGACATAAAGAACGCCTAAAACGGAGATAGAACGTGAAATCTAGAGCTAAAACAAGGTCCAGGGGCTAAACTGTGGGAAAACTGAAAGTTCTAGGGGTTCTGTGCAAAAACCGAGGACCTAAACGTAATTAAACAACAACTCTGGGTTCTAACTTGCAAAAACAGCAGCCAAGGACGGCGGGTTCAAATTCTAAAGAGTTCAGGGGGCTGGGCGCTAATTTCTGGACTAAACTGCAATTTCTTTTGAATAGAGGTGGACTGCGGGTTGATATCGGGAAAGTCAGGGGTCTCTTTAGAAAAACTTCCAGTCGAAGGGGTATCTTTGAATCTGGGCGCTTGGATCTAGATCGGATGGCTCGGATTTGATGGGCTTTGGATCTAATCGTCAGCGTTGAACTCGGATCGGGCGGCTCAGGTTGTTTGGGCGCGCGGGACGGCGACGCTGGTCGCCGGAGTCGAGCTCCGCGGCGGCGAGCTCGCCGGTGAAGGACAAAACGGCGCTACTGGGCTCAAAAACGAATGGATCTTGGTCAGGGAGGATCTAAGCGCCACGCGTAATTCACCTGTGCACCTAGAACAGGGCTCCCAGGCTTGGACAGGGCTTGCCATGGCGAGGGGCGGACTGCGCGGTGGCGCATCGCCGGCGTGCGGCGTGCAGGGACCACGAGGTGGCCTACAACTCCAAGATGTAGCGCTAAAGGTAGAGCGGAACTGAGGCGTGGCTCACCGAGGTGCAGCGTGGGCTGGACGGCCGGGCGATGTCGATGGCGACGTTGACCGGCGACGGAGCGGGGCAGTGCTCACGGAAGGAGATGATGCAGCGGTGCTCCAAGCTTCTGGTCCCCTCGGGTCGGCTCTTGATGTTGCTGCGAGGGTGCATGCGGGGTTAGGGCGGCCGGAGCGTTGACGGCAGCGTGGAATTGCCATGGCGGTCCGAGCTCACCTGAGCTGCCCGCCTTGCGATTCCCAGCAATTCGGAGGGTCGGTGTCGAGGTTGGAACCTCGGTGGTGCTCCTGGGGTAGTGGCGAGGCTGCTGCGCGGCCTGGCCGGGACGCCGATGCGGCGGAGCAGCGTGGTCGCGGCGGCGCAGGGGCTCTGCGCGGCGGGGCTGTACTGGTGTGGCGGCTAGGGTTTGTGGCGGCCTTTGGCATGGGGGTTAGGGTGCAGGGGGGTCCGCTGGGGCCAATTATAGGACGGGCGGTGATCTTGGGAGGGCGCGCTCGAGCGTGATTTCGGCGAAGATCGCGGGGGGACGGCGTGGCCGGTGCACGCGAGGAAAGTGGATCTCATCGTGATTCTGCGGGATTCCGAATCGGGGTGGAGCTTCTAGAAGGAGGAGGGGCTCTGGGAGGCCGGCCAGTGGACCTTGTAGGGTTAGGGTGGTCCACAGGCAGTGGGTCGCGGCGCTGCGGGGAGGAGCAGAGCCGCGGGCGTCACGGCGGGGAAGATGGAGCTGCCAGGTGGGGCCGCGACGTCAGTGACGGGAAGGCGGGGGCGCGGGGCGAGCGCGTCGCGCGGAGGAGTGGGCTGAAGCGGTGAGCTGGGCCGGGCGCGCGTGCGGGAGTGAGCGACGCGTGAGCTGGGCCGCGGGAAGCGCGCGGTGAAACGGGCTGAGCGGGACTCGGGAGGATGGCGCGGGCCGGCGCGTGGGAAGGAGAGGAGTTGGGTTGGGTTCCTTCTCTAACTTTGTTTATTTCTAAACCCAAACAACTCGAACCTATATGAATTCAAATCAAACTTTGAATCCACACTAGCACTCAAACAAAAGAACCATGCACCAGCATGAATGCAACAACAAAAATTAAACCTATGATAAATTTTTAATTACTTATGAAGCTAAACTAGATTAAATGCAAGTCTAAGCACAGTAAACCTTAGAACTTTAAATAAAGCCAATTAAATATATTATTAAAAGCTAAAATTTAAATTAGGGTGTTACAATTATAGAAGCAGCTGAGTATAAGATTATGATGAAGAGATACGCCACATCATGGCAGCAACCCTTTCCAATTAGTGTTGAGTGGAGCAAAGCCGAGTCTATTGGTAAGTTTATTGAAGTTTTTGAACAAACTACAAGAGCATTTTCGGCTAATAGATTTCTAACCTCACATTTGTTTCTTAACAATGTGGTTTACATCCACCATGCTTTAAAAAGTCATGCATGACAAGATGATTGGGTCATAAAAGAACTATCAAGAGCAATGGATAAGAGGTTTGATAAGTATTGGGATGGCAATTACAACATGGTTCTTGTTATTGCTACCATACTTGATCCAAGAAATAAATTTGATTTTCTAGACTTCTTCTATGAAAAAAGTATGTGAGAATTTCGTTGACATTGAACTGAGCATAAATTTGGCTAATGATTAGCTGAGCAAATACTTCAGAAAGTATGAAGATGTTATAAGTAAAAATGTTACAAATGCAGTACCTCAAGTTGATGTGTCTAACAGCATGGTGAACCTTTCACCAGTGCTAATGCAAGGCAAGAGAAAAATCCATAGGGAATTTGCTCAGTTTAGGTCCTAGAGAAGAGGGAGCTGGATAGAAAAATTGAAATTGATGTCTATTTGAAAAAAAAACAGTACAAGATGAAAAGTTTGAAACCTTGACCTGGTGGAAGACATAGTCCAACAAATACCCCGTGATGTTCTAGCTATTCCCCTCAGCACCATTTTTTCTGAATCTTCTTTCAGTTTGTGTGGTTGAGTTCTTAGTGACAATCGAAGCTCGATGACACCACAAACTCTTGAAGCCCTGGTTTGCTGCAAGATTTGTTGTAAAAATATCCAACCAATGAGAGTAATTTTGATTCACCCACATGCACAAACTCATGAAGTGTTATTTCTGATGTATCTTTGTGTGTCTGCAGTCCACTAAGTCACAAGAAGTTCAGATGGCTCCTAAGATATCATTCCTAGGATAGAGAATGGTAACTTTTCATGTTGCTTATGTCTTGTATGTTGCCAATTCTCATATTCCTCCGAATCAATCGATTCTTTACACAATTGGTTTCTTTAAATCTTGTCATATTATTAGTGGTTTTCTTCTATCATCTTTGCACTCAACTAGATGTTGAAATATAGCTTTTGCTTACTGTTGTATTCTATCAGATTCGTTGGATGCTCTTAGAGGGATTTCTTAGTAATCTCAGTTAAACATAGCTTAGCTAATAAACACCTCTACTCATATAACTTGAAGAAATTATATGACTACATATGTCTTTTCTTTAGATGTTATCATGATGGGAACTTGATACCTGAGTCACCATCATTTATGGCCGGGGAACTAACCTTTTCTTGTTCATGGAAATCGTGTGTGCAGGTGTAATTGGTGTTGAATTTCAGAAAGCATTAAAGGGCGACATGGAGAACCCAACCTCAATGCTACTGTGAAGTTTAGGATGATGAGTGCCATAGTGTATACTAGTTGTGTGTGTTTTAATTGGTGTGTTGCAATTTGAACCTATTGCTTGCATTTGGGTGCCATCCCTCAATGGCGAGACTGAGAACATGTCGGGCTGCAGTGCTTGCTGAGCTGAGTTCTGCCTATGCTCTTCTCTCTCTGTCTCTCTTGTAATTTTTTCTACTACTATTTTTTCATTTCCTTTTCTACTGTGGGGTGTAGCCATCTGGATCTGTAGCTAGCAAAAGAGAAGTGCTTTGTTTTGGTAATAGTAACGCCTCGAAAGGATAAATGGAGATATATTAATCAATGATGTTATAACCTGTTATGGATTGGAGGGAGCTTTGTTATAACATGATGGCTGGTGCACCAAATGGGCGCGGGATAAGTTATTTAATTATAATTTTGGGTCGGGATAATTCACAAAATAGCACTTGTTTCAAGTGGTGTTCGAAAAATAGCACCGGTTACTCTGTATTCATGAGACAGCACAACAAGCACCTATATTATTCACAAAACAACACCGATCCTTATTTTTCCCTTGTTTTAATTTTTTCCCATGACTTTAGCAAGTACAAAGGACCAACATATCCCTTGTGTTTACCAACTGATTCTCCAGTATAGTAACTCCTTTACCTCCCAAGCTAGAGCCTAACTAACTAAAATTTGTGTGTATGTTGAATTAGCCAAAATTTATTTATTCAGTTTTTACATGTTGTTAACCGGTTTAGTCGATTTAACCAAAATATGTGTGCTGGTGTGGTATGAGACATTAAAATTATACATGATGTATATGTATGAGGCTCTAATTATCAGAGGAGTTAACGATTGCTTTCATTTATTTATTTTATGGTTTTTGCATTTCTAGAGATATAATATGTATTCAGTTTAGCCGATTAACCAAACTAATTTAACATAAGATTTTGGTCTGTTTTTAATTTTCTAGCAATTTGACGGCTATTTTTCTAAAACCGAAATCTTCATAAGTAATTTATCCAAATGTAGCTCTACAAAGATAAGAAAGGGATGTCGTTGTGCCAGCAGAGGTAGTTTGGTATATTTACATATGAAGGAATGATAAAAGAGAAGTAAAAGTATGGAAGAAGTATGTGAAGTGTCATTTTATGAATTTGTTTTGTAAAACCAGTGTTGTTTGGTGAATTCATGGAATTGGAGTGCTATTTGTTGGACACCACCGGAAACTAGTCCTGTTTATGAATGTACTAGGTTAATGCACAACTGGTTGCGCTACATGAGTAGCGCGAGACTCTATGCTCAACGCTCATATATGGCTCTTGGTCTTTTTTACTGCTAGCAACAATCAACCGAAGGAGTATGCATGCAGTGAGAGTATATTTCTTTCAGACTGATATAAGCAATGGAAAAGGATATATTTTTTAAATGGCCATTACTCTCTCATCGAGTGTCCATTTAAATCCGTTTGCACCATTATGTTTCTTGGAATAAAATATATGAAACAAGATTCATATTTATATGTTTTGAAGTTGTTTTATGCGCCAGTCAAGTTATATTGATTGCAAGTGGTAACTTATGTACAACTATGCAGCAACTTATGCATAAAACTTATGTGCAAATTGATAAATGATTTTTTATACAACTTAACAATAAATATAGATGCAACATAATTATACTATATAGCAACTTATGTTGTATATCTATTTTTTCTATTTACAACTTTAGACAAATGTATCAACTTGTAAAAATTGGATAATAAATTATTTATAGACAATATCACATAGTATATATGTTAGCAACTTATATAGGACAATATGGTAACTTATGTAGATACTTCATAGAGGTAACAACTTATATAGAGATAATACGGTAACTTATGTAGATACTTCATAGAAGTAAACAACATGAAGGTAAAATAATTTTTTTATAGCAATTTATCTACATAATTTATTGTTTGGTTCATACATAAGTTGCTACACACTTAATACATAAATAACTACTGCACATTCAATATAAGTTACCACTTTATAAAAAATATTTCAAAATGTATGCATCATAGGTCTACTTAGTAGATCTGATCGATAAGAATACAATGGGACAATCGGATTTGAAATCGGACTAAGAAGGAGAAAACTATCACATGTTTTTGAGCTTAAACAATGTATAAAATTAGATGGTCCCGACAGCCCAATTTCTTCCCATGAGGGGACCGCAGCGGACCATGAGGTCCCGCGCTCCACATGAGCTGGCTGCTCCCCGGCTCGGTTGGGCCGCGAAGTCGGAGCGGGGCGAAGCAATCCGACCTGTTCTTCCTCCCCCGCGCGGCCCGGACTGCTCTCCCGTGAAAGCGACACCGAACGCGTCGCCATCCATGCGCGCGCGCGGTGCCACGGTCCCGGACCCGGGGCCAAAGCCATCGACGCCGCCGTCGCTCTCCGCTGCTTTGGCCGCTGGCGACGACACGGCCAGGACGCTGCTGCGCCCACGCCCGGAAAACAGCCAAAGAGCGCGAGCCCCGCGGGCCGCGGCCGACCTCGAACCTTCATCAGATGATAAGGTACGCGTGCCGGTTCCCGCGGCGCTGTCCGGGTCCCCGACGACGCGCAGCGAAGCAGAACGCTGGCTGGCCAGGCCGCGCGCGGTCCTGCTCTCTCCACCTCGATCGAGAACGGCTGCCGCCGGTCGGGAGCCGCGGGCGACACGACAATCCGGCACCCATCCGCCAGGCGACCCGTCACGTCGACGCATCTCTCCCTCCCTCCCGGCTGGTCCCCGCGCCGCCGGACGCCTACATTGGCTGTGTTTAGATGAGATGAAAAGAGGGAGAAAAAGTCGCATCAGTCACTGTAGCACACTGTAGCATTTTTCGTTTGTTTGTGGTAAATATTGTCCTATCATGACCTAACTAGGCTCAAAAGATTCGTCTCGCAACGTACATCAAAACTATGCAATTAGTTTTTTTATTTAACTACATTTAGTACTCTATGCATGGGTTATTTGCTATATTTAATGTTTCGATGTTATAGGAGATGTGATGGATGTGATGGAAAATTTGGAAATTTGGTGGGAACTAAACACACCCATTAACGCGGTTTCACTGCACACGCACATTGCATCATCGCCTGGCAGCAGGACGGACTAGCAGAGAGCTACCGCGTCCAGCGTGGCTCGATGCTTCTCGTCGCGGCGGCGGCGCGGAGCGACACGCGAGCGGCGGGTGGGTGCGTCGCGTGCCCGTGCTCCTACTGGCACAATGATTTGAACCTCGTCCGCGGCACTGGCGCGCTGCGTTTGCGTAGCCGCGCGAGCGTACGGGTGACAGGTGACCGGCCGTCAGCTGCCTGCCGAGCCAGGCCAGCCGGCGCTGTCGCCGGAGGCACTCACTCACCAATCAGTGCCGGGCGCAGCGTACGGATCAGCATCGGCGCACTGTTCACTCGCTTGGGATCACGGCGGCTCCACCAATCCACCGATGTTATCGTCAGGGCACCGTCGCAACGTCCCGTCCTACGTTACCCTACCAGTACAATCTAACTCTTATCCTGATGGAGCAGGTTGGTCGTCGATTGCCGGGCGGGCGGGGATGGGTTTTCTCGAGCTGATCCGCGTTGGGTAAGAAGATCTGGAGCTCTAGCTCTAGCACCTAGGGGTTCGGTGGCATCATCGTGAGGGTTGCCGAGAGTGAAGCGGTGCTGCCGATTGGGTCTCTGAACCCTCAAGTGTTTGATTGACTGGATGCATTCGTCTTTGTCAGCAAGCTTTCCGGACAGAGAAACCGGAGGTGCAGATCGTGCTAGACACGCAAGCAAAAACATTAATGTGGCCTGCAAAAACATTCGTGCCTGCAAAAACGACTGCGCATCAATGTGGCCTCCCGTGTAAAATAATAATAAAAGAATCTTTGCACATTTAAAATATTAAACATAGACTAATCATAAAATTAATTACAGAATTCGTATATAAACTAGCAAACGAATCTAATGACACTAATTAATCCATCATTAGAGAATGTAGACCAAAAGAACAAGGTGGACTAGGAATTATAGATTTAAATGTCCAAAACAAATGCCTTTTAAGTAAATAGTTGTTCAAACTTATTAATGAAGATGGCATTTGGCAACAGATACTCAGGAATAAATACCTTAAATCCAAAACCCTGACTCAGGTTGAGAAAAAACCTGGTGATTCACAGTTTTGGTCAGGACTTATGTCAGTAAAACAAGATTTTCTTAAATGGATGACATTTAAGGTACATAATGGGAAACAAACCAGATTTTGGGAAGACAAGTGGCTGGGAAACTCGGCCCTTAAAGATCAATATCCCAATTTGTTCAATCTAGTTCATTGCAAACATGTTACTGTTCATACAGTGCTTAATGGAGACCCTTTGAATGTCTCGTTTAGGAGACACCTTACGGGAGTTAATCTGAGAGACTGGATGGATTTGGGACATCGCGTTGCTAACATCTAGCTGGGAGATAATAAGGATATCGGAATCTGGCAGCTTCACAAAAGTGGCAAATTTTCAGTTTGTTCTATGTACTCAGCTCTATTAGATGTTCGAGTTTTACCCATAAACAAGCCCGTATGGAAACTGAAAATTCCTTTGAAAGTAAAAGTTTTTGTTTGACTACTCCACCGTGGGGTTATCCTGACAAAGGATAATTTAGCCAAGCGTAATTGGAAGGGGAGCAAAAAATATTGTTTTTGCATGAATAACGAAACTATTGTATATCTCTTCTTCTGGTGTCATATGGCTAGGTTACTTTGGAGGATAATTTTTATCACCTTCGGTCTTACAAAACCTAATAATATTGTGCATTTATTCGGGTCGTGGCTGCAGGGTTTTATGTGGGAAAAGAAAAAAAAGTTATGTTTACGGGCTTATATGCGCTTCTCTGGTCAATCTGGTTATCCAGAAATGATGTAGTTTTTCATAATACTAAAAAACAAACTGTTCTTCAGACCCTTTTCAGGGCCACTTATCTTATCAGGACATGGGCGATTTTACAAAAGGAGGAGGACAGAGTCTTGATTGCAGATGCATGTCGCGCTTTGGAAGTGACGGCGATGGACATCTTTGCACGGAACGGGTGGCAGATTAGTAATAGGCTTTGTGGCTTGTAATTTGCTTCCTGTTTATCACTCTAAGTTTGTAATAAGGGCCGGATATAACTCTTTGATATAGAGGCCGGGATATTGTTCAATATTCCTTTATCTTAAAAAAAGAGAATGTGTACTGTAGCAATTTATTACCTAATTGGTTTATTAGATTCGTCTCGCAATTTACAAGCAAACTATACAATTTATTTTTATTTCATCTAGATTTAATACTTATGCACGTAGGATTATTTTTTATGTGATAGATTTGAATTTTTGAATTTCGCATCTAAACAAGACCGCCAGCTTTACTCAAGCAACCGAGGTGACAGCCTCCAGCTTTTGACAAGAGTTCAGCTTCGCGCCTGATCCTCTCCGCCAGTGGCCAGTGGATCTGCTTGGACCGTGGAACATACTCGATCGCATTTCTTTCCTTCCACAAGGTCCGGACGGTCAGTGCGTGCCAAAGCCTTTGGTCTTCGTACTAGGCACCACCGATCTGATCTGAATTCTGAACTGAACTGAACAGTGTTGTGCTCGGCACAGATGAGATGTTTAACGCATCATATTTACCACAAGCTGGTGCTGTTAATCACCTACTAATAATATGCTTTCGTCCTGCTACTTTTACCCTGGCCTGATGCATGCACAGTTGCATAGAGCCACGGCAACAGCAGAGCACGGAGAACACCTTACCATTACATCAAACTGTAGCTAAATCGCCTCAAAAGGTCAGGCTGCCTTGGGCACAGTTCATCAACGTATACAACTGTACTGCATGTACATGCGTCGAAATCAAAATTGAGTGGTAGAAAAACTAGGAGATTGAAATCCTTTTTCCCTCTTGAATTGCTTCGCCAAAAGTGTTGTTGCAAGAGGAGAGCCCATTCCTCTGCATGCCCTGTCCCGGAGAGGTGAACGAAGAGCCAGCCGAACGTTTGAGCAGCTCAGCATTCCGTGCGAGGAGCGGTCAGCAAGGATTTCTTGCAGTGCAGGATGGCGTCGCGCACGGCGGTGTCGGCGTTGCCGTGGCACCAGTGCTCCGCCGCGCTGGAGGCGCTGGACGTGGACCGCCGCGCCGGGGTCGCGGCGGCCAGCGGCCTGGGCCGCGGCGCCGAGAACACCCGCGCCGGCAGCCGCAGCGCCCTCGCCTTGCGGTACAGAGGCACGAGGAAGCGCAGGTACCGGAGGAGCAGCCTCCGCGCCGCCGGCAGCGGCCTGGCGGCGCAGCCGCCCGGGCGCCGCGCGGAGCCGGTCGCGCAGGCCGGCGTGCTCCGCGCCGTGTGGAACGCCGGGGACGAGCCCGCCGACGCCACGTCGGCGTTGTTCGCGCCGCCGACGTCACGGGCGGCAATGCCGCTCGGCTCGCGGGGGAGGAGGCCCTCGTCGGCGAAGACGAGCCCGGCGCTGGCCAGCAGCGGGGAGCAGGGCGGGCCGAGGTCGAGGTCGAGGCCGCCGTCGTCCGGCGTCCACCGCATCGAGAACAGCTCCTCCGGGTCCATGTCGATGAAGGACGCCGTGGAGCTGTTGAACGACTCGCCGAGGCCGGAGTGGACGTCGAGGCGCCGCTCCAAGGACGACGGCGCCCTGCACCTGGGCGGCCATCCGCCGCGGGAGAGGCTGTCGCTGCGAGACGGCGAGGCCTCCATGGAGAAGAGCGAGCAAGTGAAGCTTCTGTTCGTGTAGGTGTAGGTGTGTGGGGCGACCGGGCGAGTCGAGCGGCGAGTGAGTTGGCGCGACGAGGATGATATAGGGGAGGGGGGTAGGCGGGTCGCCGATGTGGGGGCGCGTGAGAAGGAACAAACGAGTTGACGTCTGTGGACAAGGCGTTCGGTGCCGTGTCCATGTTGTTCCCCGCGCCCGCTTGCTCGTCCAAACAGTGCTTTTCACGGTCCCAAACCCCTAGATTCTGCTCTCTGCTGCATTTCCTCTTCAGGAACTGCCTGTATCAGCTCATTTTCACACAAAAATCGGCATGCCATGTCTACACGTGAAATGAACTGAATCTTGCCTTGGTATAAAAAGAAAATACGAATTACCTACCATAGTGTAGAAGTTTGGCTGTGAAGTACTCCATCAGCCTGATGAACACCCGAAACTAAGCATGCATGGTTGGTATGCTGTTAGTGTGCAAATCGGTGATATTTAGGTGTACCTCTAATCCTCTTTAGTTTACAATTTTGTACTAGTTTTTTAAATTGAGATATGATTTTGGAGAATTAGTACAAAATTTTGAATTAGAGAGGATTGAAAGGGCATCTAATGGTTACCAATTGACACCTCTAGTATGCTGTGTCCTACTGGACCAGGCAGGGCACCAGACAGATGACAAAATAGTGTGCTGACAAGCAGCGCTCTCCCGGACCCGTCCGAGACAGGGCCATCAATGTTGGCAGCAATAATACGGGATTAGTCGGGTGGGTGAGATAATCCTGACAAAAACCCGGGGCAGCATTTCGGCAAGCAGCATCTACTACCCCCATGCCATGTCCATGTCCTTCCTACATGTGATGCCGAGCTGCCCCAGCCAGCCTCCCAGACGGAACAGCAACGCTCAGCGCCCTTCAGCCCTCCTGCATCACAGATCTAACAATTCAGGGAAGATAGATAACGTATGGTTCCGGCCGGGCAGGATCCCGTGCAAGAAAAAAAAAACAGGGGTCCTCGCATGTGAAGCCGGTCTCTTCAAGCCGCTGCAAGGCATCTTCTGCGCGGTCATCGCCGCCGTGGCGCCTGGTTTCTAGCCACACCCCTGCAATATTCAATCCAGGGAGCAGGAGGAGTGTAAGCTGACCGGGGAGACGGGTTCAGATTCTGGAGGGGGATGAGACGGAGTTCCTTGAACCTGGACCTGGGGAGACAAGGTTCAAGACCCTTGAACAGGGGACAGTGGTCTCTGTAAGCGGCCAGGGGAACTGCAATAACGACATGGGGCTACGGCAGCCAGTAGGTCTCCGGTCTATAGACCTCAAAGGTGTGTTGATGTGCTCATCCATTTGTTAATTGGGTTTAGTTAGTGTTGTAGACCTGTAATGTTGCGCACAAAGCAAGCACACTGGGTTTGACTCCTCAAGTAGGCACATGGTCTCGTTTTAATGCAGATGAGAGTTCACTAGGCGAAAGAAAGATCGCACGCGTAGAACTGCTAAGCTTAAGCTACATGACTACACCAAGTAGTCCCTAAATCAAACCAATTGTATCCCTGCGAATGAAGCATAAAAAAAAAGTAGATGAAAACGTGTAGGGATGTACTCCCTCCGTCTCAAAATACTGTCATTCTGGGATTCAAAATTTGTCCCAAAAAACAAGTCACCCTACTCTATTTAGAAAGTGCATGTGCATGTAAAAATCGATTAGTGCTAAATATGGATAATATATAGGGGCAAACATGGTCATTTTACCTTCTTGTTAATTTGTCTTTAAATTCCTAGGATGACTAGTATTTTGGGACGGAGGGAGTACATGATAAAAATACAGATTCATTTCAGTCCAGGGTAATTTTTAATTGAAGGAAGAAAATACTAATTTGTTAATCCTTCACGTAGGAAGTAGTATGAACATTCAGCGATGCAAAAGCCGTCAGATGCTTCGTGCAAAATTTACATGGTAAAAAACAAATATTGCAAGTACTTCCTATTTCTTTTCTTAAACTACCACATTCTTTTCTCTCAGACTGAAGTAATGCTAGAAACTCTTATTATTTACTATCAGCATCCCAGTTGCCTACTCTGGTAGGTAATGTCTAGACACTTTATGTTAACTCTAAGCATCCAAGTTTTTCTGGAGATTCTAAGCATCCCAGTTGGTAAAGACAACTCCGAGGAATTTAAGGAGCAAGGACCGGTTGAAATGGGAAGGAACCTTAGCAGAACAACAGTAGTCTGGAAATGGAAAGAGAATTATCTACATTATCTAACTTGGCATGGAATGTAAGTTACCTCAGAATACTGATTATGAATAGAAAATGGGGGCTATCTTCTCAACACTTCTGAACAGATTATCTTCACAAACTTTTGAAGCCACACTTTCTAATTGAAGAAAAAGGACAATAAAGTTAACAATTCAGTTGTAATGCAATTGTTTAGGCTCCAGCACAATAATGATGTGCATGATATCACAAAATCAACAATGAATAAACGATACTGCACTATCTAAATGGTTTCATGATAAGTGGTACAGAAATGACAGTTTTGCCAGGTAGAGACATGAATGACTTTGCTGCTGTTCTATCATTGATCGGTGGTCCTTGTTCCAAAACTTAGGAACAGACTAGACAGAGCAACTATGTATCAATTACTGTCGACCACAATATGACAGATTCTGAACTTCGGATTATATTTTGTCGAGCACTACAGCACATTTTGTCCCCACATATCTTAGCTTTCCAGCAACATAGATTTGGAGAACCTTTTACTCTAAGAATGAATCATCATTCAGAATATGACCCTGGACTACATGGATGTCAATGACGGCATCATTATACCACAGCAAACATAAACCAGAGCAACAAAACTAAGGATGGCTTCAACTGCTCCAAGCAATTGCAAACATATAAGGCCAATCAACATTTTTTGTTTGGACTACCAATATTGAAAAACATCTCAGTTGACAATATGAAACTGGTGTTACACTGACTAAGATTCTTCATGAAAAGTAATTCAATGATATTAACTATTTTGATTCAAAGTGTTACCTTATATATCATGCAAATGTCCAAACAACTTATATAGCTGTCACTGCAATTGGAGAGTACTCCCTCCGTTCCAAATTGTAGGTTGTTTTGACAAATCTAGATACATAGATTTTGCTATGCACCTAGATAAACATTATGTATCTAGGTTTGCCAAAATTACCTACAATTTGGAATGGAGGGAGTAATAGTACAATTATACCTGGATGTTTTCAAGAAAATGAGCACTATAGGTTTCAGGATACGTTATATATGGTATAAAAACATAATACATAAGAGATTTTCACCTAATGCTACTCCGCACTTACATTTGATATTGATATGTATTCAGCTTCAATAGCATCTGCCTGGTTTCAAAAAGAGTAACTGTTAAGATTCTCTATTTGAACCAAGCAGATGATATAAATCAATATCGAATACCATGCATTAATGTGTACCTTTGAGCAAAACCAATTCAGTAGAAGTTGAAATGCAGTACATGTAAAGATTATAGGATAGGTCGTTGTGAAAGCATATGGTAACACAAAGTTTGTTGGACACCGATCTGCTTTCAGGTAGCAGTGTGAAGACTGCTGTGGGTTCTGTTCTACTTTCATGTAGGTCGTGTGTAAATATAAGCAGTTCATTGATACAGAAACACGGACATGCAAACTTTTTCGGAGAGCATTGGCATGTATAGCAGCAAGCCAGCAACAATTAACTTATATTCAGACTGCCACATTATCAGTGCCAACACAATATAGTTTCCACACTGATTCCCATATAAAAATGACAATTGATTCAGAAACAGGTAATTGGTACAAACTGTTGTACAAATATAGACAGAGAAATGTTACGCCTGTGATCTGACTCACTTCCTAAAGCTAATGGGAGCAGCTATAGAAGTGTCACAAGCGTGAGAGGGCAGAAGCTCCCATCATTCTTAAGAGCTCAAAAAGTCAACTCAAAACTTCTTATGAGAGTGTTTGCTGGTGCCTGTCAAGCCATTTGGTGTGAGTCTTGGTCTTTTTGTGCTGCATCCTTCTTCCTCCAGGGATTTTAACTTGTTTTTTATGGCAGCTATCTTTGCAGCTCGATCAGTTTGTGCTGATCTGATTGCTGAACCACCTGTCACTTTCTTGTCTTTGAGTGCTCTATGCGAATGACTAGAGTCCAGAGAGCTTTTTTCACTAGCCAGGTGAACCACCATTGGACGTCCACAGACTAACTTGCCATTCATCTTTTCCTTTGCTAACTGAGCTTCCTGCATGCTTACTTCAGGTGGCAAAGGTGAGAACTGAGAACAAGATAGCCAATTGTCATTTGACACAGGAAATGGATACTACTCTTACCTCCTTAGTAGTGTATTGTACAAAAGCATAGCCCCGGGGTTCTCCACGCTTTGGGCCACGTGTGTGCCACAAGAAATCCTCAGCTGTAATCTTTCCAAACGGGGAAAACATCTTGATAATGTCGGACCTGAAAAATAACATCACAATGTTGGTTTGCAGAACACAAGGGTGAGGGCGAACCATGAAGCAAAGTGCAACTAGATACACAAGAAATAAGTAACCCACTCTGATATCCTGAAGTCCAGATTCCCAATATAGAGCCTACCCTCCGCCTTATCTCCCTGAAGACCTTTAACATCCTGCAACTCAATCTGGTTAGAAACTTAGAATCCACCAAAGCTTTATAACCAGCTATCTTCTGATTCGGTCAGGCCAACATACCATTGGGTGTTGCAGCCACGATTTCCAATTCAGAGAAGGTTGATTATTTAACAGAGCACACCAAATCACAAGGCTACAATGAAATCACATGTTTAGTATCAAACAATAAACTAGATATAGCATCAATAGATTCAAGCAGAAATCCAAATTGTACTATTAACATAATTAAACTTATCTCTGCAAACCTCAAAAATTTAACGTCTACATTCATGTGTGCAAACAGAACCTCCAAACAATATGGGGGGCAAAAAATACTCACCCTAGACACAAGAACCAGAGCTGGAACTCTCCACTTCTCTTAGCCTGAAGAAGTTCACGCATGCATCATGTAATCCGTACAATTCACAGTTCAATCAAAAGTTTAAGAACCCTACTCGAGGGATCGCCAGAGAGAGTGACACTGCAAAGAAAAGGCAACAAAATCAAACTAGAGATATAAGTAAAATGAGTGCTAATCCACAAGTGGGAAGATGAATCTCAAGCAAGTATGGGTGAGAAATACCATTAGAGAATCTAACCAGGTGTCCAATCATATATTTTGAGATAAGCAATGCAACATAGCAATAGGTTTTTTTACAGACAACTTTATGTGAACTACAAGCTATCATACTATCCAAATCATCCAAAATATTAAATACAAACAAAAACATACATTATGTATCTGCAACACTGTTATAATGTTATCCTTACACATCACCGGTCTTCAAAAAAATGTAGGCTTTTACTATCAACCAGTGTTCTTATGGCGTCGCCTAGGCATCGCCTAGGCGACAAGGCGCTCCTCTGTTTTGGCCCGCCTAGGCGTTTTAGCCCGCCTAGGCGTCGCCTTAGCCCGCCTAGGCGGCTAGGCGGTGGTGACTCGCCACAACTCGCCTTAACGCCGTAAGAACATTGCTATCAACTGAATGCTAGCTAGATAGTTGGACAGTGAACATGTGCCAAATGTATATTATGTTCAAGATTTACGATTAGGATTACAATGGATGACCCACAGGGAGTGGGGCAGGGTTAGGGAAGGCCAGAGGCAGGGGTGACATTTAGTGGAAACTGGTTGTGACAGTGCCGCTACCAGGCACAGGAAGATAATAAGACGTTGGTGGTTTCAGTGGGCAGCACGACATCAGCTGTGATGACTGATGAGTCAGGAAGTGCCGCTAGCGACAGTGGCTAAAAAAAGGCCAAGGCAAGCAAAGCAGGCAGTTGTGACAGAGGCTAATGGCATTAGAGCGGGCACCAATGGCCACATGTGCAGGAGGGTCTTCACTATTCAGCAAAGCAAAGGGATAGCTATGTGTAGGAGGAGGAAGTGTCATTCACTAATTTTGGTTTTGAGGAACATGCTGTCTCTTGTTAACAGAAAACCATCAATCTTCAGCAATGTTTTTAAGTCGTCCGACTAATCGCGATTAGTCGTGACTAATCGCTCTTATCGGTCAGCCGCTACCGATAAGGGCCACTGACTTGATTACCTCGACTAGAACTCTAGTCGTCCGACTAATTGTCGACTAACCACGATTAGTCGTTCGATTAGCGTGAGGACGACTAGTTTTAGTGTGCAGCAACTTTTTGCTAGGACAATTTTTGGGCAGGTAATTTGTTATTTCTGCAGCAACAACTTGCCAATCTGATTTTTTGTGTTTGGATACTTTGGAGTTTTGATTTTGCAGCAATATTTTTCCTGAAGGTCAGTGTATCTCGTCTATCTTGTTGTTGTCTTAGCTCTAGTCTAGTGCTCTTTTGATCTAATTCACAAATTAAAACTCATTACAAAGTTAGTGACCATCTGAGTATCTGACCATCAACATTATATTAATATATACTTTAAATAACATACTATATGGAATATGGATCCGATATGTGTAGCAAAGATCATAGAATATACAGGACGACTAGACTACGACTAGGATCAACTAGACTCGGCTAATCGAGCTGATCGACGACTAATCATCTTATCGGTGGTCTTACGACTAGGTTCGATAATATGATTTGAAAACATTGATCTTCAGGTTGCACTAGGAATCTCTAACAAAACATTGAATCATCTGCAAAACGGTCATCTGGGGTCTGGGCGAACCCAGCATAGGACTATGCACACCCGATAATTCTTGCAAACGAAATCGAAGTCAGTAGGTAATCTATTGTAGCTGGATTCAGATCTGAATACAAATAGTTTTGTTAGGGTTTGGGGTGCTCCGTCTCGCACAGCGGAAGGAAAGAGAAGGGGCCGGCATACCTGGAGGATGCGCTCGTCGCCGGCAAAGGGCTGGGCGAAGACAGGACAAATGGCGCCGCCGCTCGCCCAGTCGTCGTCTCCAGGGAAGGAAGAGCAAGGGAGGAGAGAGTCCGAGAGAAGGGAAAGGAAGAGTAAGGGAGGAGATGAACCGAGTCGGGGCCGTGCGGATCTCAGCTCCACTGGGCCGAGAGAGGGAGCGGCTGCCGCGGACTTGAGGAGCGGCCGGTGGGGGATCCGCGGGGGCCGGGGCGATGAGAGGGTACGAGCTCGCGAGCAGGTGGCGGCGGCGAGAGGGGACGAGCTCGCGATGGGGAAAGGACTTCTGTGCTGCGAACGTTTTGCTCGCCCAGATTCGGATTCAGATCGCGTGCAGTCGCGGTCTTCGACTGCAGCCGGCAGTCACGCCGATCCCACCGTCGGCCAGCAATCCTACGGTGCCTCCCACGATGGCTCTCTTGCCCGCTCGCTCAGCTCGGCTCGCTCGCGATTTTCAGAGATAAAACTCGCCCACGGCTCTGCAGACGGCTTGCTTTCCCTTCACCACCCTCTTCTCCTCCTCCACCACCGGAATCCCCACCAGGCACCGCCACCTCTCCATCCCCTTGGCCTGCCCCGAGGTGCCCAGCGCTCATGGCCGCCGGCGCCGCGCCAGACAAGCCCAGGGGCACCACGATTGCAAGGGAGACCACCAACTTTGCTTGCTCGATGCAGCGGGCAAGAGCGCGGGCGAGGCGGAGCTCAGCCTCAAAGAATCCAGCGCGAGCGAGCTCAGCTCAGGCGAGCTCGTCGAGGGCGGCCTACGGCACGGATGGATGGCTAGCTTGGCCGGTGCCGCGGGGACTCCGGCAGTAGTCCGGCGTGACACTCTAGCCGCTCTCCACGGCCGGAGCTTGGTGCAGGCCGGCACTCCGGCAGTAGGCCGGCGTGACGCTCTAGCCGCTCTCCACGGCCGGAGCTTGGTGCAGGCGCAGTGCGAGGCGGCGCATGGCGCGGACACCGGGCCGCTGACTCGGAGCAAGGCGGAGCAGAACCAGGCAGGCAGGCAGCCGGCATGGGGCAAAGTTCTTCGTGGCTGTCTAGTTTGTTTCAATTCCACCAGCATTCGTAGCTTTCTGAAGCTTTAGCATTACATGAATCAATTCTGCTGCTAGCAAAGATCTTCAGTGGTGTTCTTTAATCTACAAACAACAAAAAATCAAAACCAACAGAAAGAAGAGCTTCAATTTCACAGCTATTTCTGGTAGCATCAAGAAGCAGGGAGCTGCTCTGTTGTGCTCCGTTCTTGCAAGAAAAGAAGAGTTCTCATAGGGAAGAAAGCAGCAACAATGCCTTCCTCAAGCGGCAGCTCGAGCTCGCTCTCCAAGACGCCGACGCTATGCCACGCCGTCGATGCAGCGGCGCTGATGGGTCCAGCGGCGCTGATGGCTCTCCGTGGATGGGTCCAGCGGCGCTGATGCCGGCGGCAACCAGCCCATCCCCGGCGGCCTCCTGCTCCGTGAGGAAGAGGTCATCTGTGGAGCGCAGCGCGGCGTGCGCGCCGACGAGGGCGCCCCCGATTATGACCGGCTGGCCCGTGGACGAGGCGGGCGCAACGCGGTGTCTCTAGGTCTGGCGCGGCGCCGGCGGCCATGAGCGCTGGGCACCTCGGGGCAGGCCAAGGGGATGGAGAGGTGGCGGTGCCTGGTGGGGATTCCGGTGGTGGAGGAGGAGAAGAGGGTGGTGAAGGGGAAGCAAGCCGTCTGCAGAGCCGTGGGCGAGTTTTATCTCTGAAAATCGCGAGCGAGCCGAGCTGAGCGAGCGGGCAGGAGAGCCATCGTGGGAGGCACCGTAGGATTGCTGGCCGACGGTGGGATCGGCGTGACTGCCGGCTGCAGTCGAAGACCGCGACTGCAGGCGATCTGAATCCCCAGATTCAGGGGCAGGGCCCATAGAAAACAAATCCTTCGGCAGTCGGCGTACCCAAATTTCGGCAAAATGCGTAAAATTTATTTTGAACTTTCCCGCGAGTTCGAGAGAGACACTCTTTCGGCGTACTCTTCTTCCGTTATGAAATATAGGAGATTCAGAAGTTTTTAGGACAAATTATAACTGTGTAGAAAAGACTCTCCTACATATAATTATTAAGTATTATGACTCTATTTGGTCACTAAATACTTCATTTACAATATTGATTGCTCGTCTACCTGCACCGCACAAAAATTTGATCTGGAAGTTAAAACTGCCTTTAAAAATTAAGATTTTTATCTGGTATTTACAAAAAAAGCAGTTCTAACCAAAGATAATCTAGCTCGTCGACAATGGAGGGGAAGTATAAAGTGTTGTTTTTGTAGTCTGGATAAACCATTCAACATCTTTTCTTTGACCGTCAAATGACTAGAATTATCTGGAGGATTGTACAAGTATCTTTTAATATTTCGCCACCAGTGAGCATCTTTCATATGTTTAATGGGTAGTTGCATGGGATTAACAAGGAACTTATGTACAAAATTTTGGTTGGAGCATCTGCCTTATGTTGGACAATTTGGTTAAGTAGAAATGACATGGTTTTTAACCACTTTCGAGTTGTTACTCCTCTCAAGGTTATCTTCCAAGAAACTCACTGGATCCATTTTTGGGCGTTGCTGCAGAAGGAGGATGACAGACCTCACGTTCTTGTCGGTTTTTGTGTGCTTGAGACCACGTCTATGGAGATCTTTGCCTCAAATGGATGGTCTTTTAGTAATAGAATTGCTTTTCGGTGATTTTGGACTTGTGTTTGAGACTGGAACTCTTTTCTTTGAGCTTGGGACGTACTTGTGTATAATAACATACAGCTATGTGCATAATTTCATGCAGAGGCTGGAATATTGAAATATATTCTCTTTTCTAAAAATACTTCATTTCCCATGCACCTCCTCTACATGGTTGTATGCACGTCTTTCTGTTGGAAAAAACCTAAAAATGATGCATAATTAAGTTAAGTCCACTCTCAACCTAGAATATTTTATATTTGTGAATAAATTTTGAATTCTAGAATGCCCTACAATTCAGAACGGAGGGAGTAACATTTAGGGAAACCGTGATTATTATGAGGGGATCACGTCCCCGAGAGTGACCAATAAAAAGGGTTAGAGGAAGTATGTGGCACTTCTTCAATTCCAAATTATGAATCTTGAAAAATAAAAACAACCTACAATTTGTAATGGAGTAAGCCTGTTTAATGGTAGCAGCGATATTAGCTGGCGAGGACGGTTGAATATTGATCATAGTGGCAACACTCACCGAAAGAGCAAGAAGCACATGAAGAAAAAATATCTTGGCTACCATTTTTTTTTTGCTAAGAATTTGTTAGTGAATTATCCTAATATTTAAGCAGACAATTTTTTTCCAATGGTATGGGTGATGGATCACCTGCATGTATCACCCAATTTATATGCACAAGACGTATAGCTCTAACATTTTTATTTTGACTTTTTCCTAGTACATTACTGTTCAGATAAAGCTAGAAATGACATGGTACATAGTCAATTCAGATATTTATTGATCACTTTAGTTGTTTTTCTTGTTGGTATTTTGTTGACATATGACTGATATGAATGACAATAGCATGATCAGTTCACCTTTAAAACATACGGAAGCGGGAAGCCTTAGCCTCATCATATATGTTCCACCTTATGGAAGTTAGTTGAAGTTGTTATTTGCTGATGTGGATTTAAATCATTTTGAGGTATAGCTCATGAATGGAAGTGTTAAATCACTAGTGAGAGGAGAAGTTATTAAGTAATAATGGCTAGTGAACAAGAGCCACTATTCATTTTCTTTCTAAATTTTATGAATATGGAAGATTTGGGTTTGATATTGAGCGTTTGTTGACCATTTGTTCATCCAACTCGTGTCCTCATTTCTCATCCACCAATAGTAACCCCCCTCAATTTCTTGTCTGCAATTTTCACCTCAGCTTCTTGTTTTAATTTTTGCCATGCTCGTCAAATAATTACCTTCCTTCAAGTATGGTCACTATCAATTAGCTTGGGTGTGTTTCAACACCTCTTTTCCTTCTATGTGTCCCCATCCTTTTCGCCCAAGTGGACACTATGGAGGATGAATAAGACAGCGTGGAGGAGGTGGAGAAGAGGAGGGGGCGAGATTACTGAAGGACAATTGCCTCATGCTCTTGTGTTTGCTCACAAGGATCTTGTGAGGTGAGGTTCCCGAGGCATGTTGCCTACTGATCCAAGGTTTTAGATTAATTGTGTGTCCAGAGAACTGAAAGAAGATGCAATTTTATCAAATTGATCGATACAAGGTTTTAGATTAAGGTATCATTTTTCTATATGTTATAGGCTGAATTTGTTTTAGTCAATGCAAAGTTTTTTGTGTAGAACTTCATCATGTTTCTACTAATGAAATTTCATAAGTTGTGATCAAGTAAATTAAGAGTTAACATTGCGCTCATTTGCTTGTTTTTGCTCTGTTGAGTTTGGGACAATTACAAATCAATTCAATTTTCTAGAATCTTAGAGGCTTAAATTTATTATAAGTGAATACAAAAGTCTTTTATCACTTTACAAAGATTTCTAGATTATTAAAGAATATAATTTTTGGATGGATATAACTCTGAATAATGGTTTTTTGTTGTCCTAATAACTCATTGAATGAGCCATGTATATGATGATGTGCTCTCTCCATTATAAATTTTCTTTCTTTTTTTTTGCGTAGGGATTACCATATATGGATTTTAAAGTTGACAACCTAAATTGGGGCAAAAATAGAGCAAGTTAATGTTTACCACCATAGAGGCTGAAATTATTCCATCAAACACAACATTGCTGTAATTTTTCTAATTTTTTAGATTGGTAAAGAATATGATATGAGTTGGATTGAACTATTTGGATTGGTTGTTTTGTGGTTAAAAGAAGTCAGGTTATTGCATCAACCTTTGGAGGAAACAAAGTGTTCTATCGGCTGTCCAAATGTCGTGATTCATAGGCATATGGGTTGGTAGATTTGAACTTTTGAAGTTGCCAGGTTGAATTGTCAATCAGATTTTGCTCAAATTCAGAGCTATTATTCTATCAATGGATTTTGGATGCTGAAGTTGTAGTGTTTTTCCAAAGCTTCCCACTTCCCAGGTTGGTAAATAGCATGATTTTAGTATGTAACTTCATATACAAATTATTTGGGTTGGATGTCTTTTTTTTTAGAAAGGGATCATATTTCATTAAAATAGAACCTCTTTTACAACTGAGACTTGAACATAAAATAAAATTGCATTGAAGCATGCCACTAGGTCCATGTACTTCATCTTCCTTGCATCCGGTGAAGTCCACTGCTTCAGAAAACTTCATCGCCATGAAACTTCACCAGATCCGGCCACAAAAATCGCAATTTCCACCAACAGAAAACTCCACAATCGTGGAGACCGCAGAAGAGGTGCATAATGCTCAACCACTGTAGGGAGTAAAGGGCGCCAAAAACACATCAGCCATATTTTCTGAAGGTTGAACCGACCATAAGATCCGACATCGCCATTAGCCATCATCAAGGGCTGCCAGAAGGACAAATCTACCACCGCCAGTGGTAATACCAGCGGCCAAAAAGATGATTCCACCGAAGGAGAAAATAGATCCAATCCCCCTCAAAGAGGACTAGGCCAACATACCTCGATCCCTCTATGAGGAACACACTGCCATCGGAGAAAACGACGTATAGCATGGAGGAAATTCAGGACAAAATAGAAAGCCAGATCGAAAACATCGAAACGACAAGTCAAGCCCTAGCCTAATTATTCTAGAGGACGAAAGGGAAAAAGAAACCTAAAAAAAACAGATCTAAAGATCTGATGAAGCAGGTAGACCCCCGCTCCTCGTTAACACCGGCTAGATGGCCGGAGGAGGAGGGGGGGGGGGTCTCTGGCGGCGTCAGGCGAAGGTCCGCCGGAGTCGCCCTTCTGGGGGCGACGCAAGTAGTATTTGGGTTGGATGTCTTGTGTTGTCATGGTACCTCTTAGTTGTCTGTGGGAGAAGGGTGGTGATGTCGTCTCGAAGTCACTTGGTTATTCGGTGGTGGGTGATTCATTGCGTATGTCAAGTTGGTTCTATGAACATGCCATATGTCTTTCATATTGTCTTTTAATTTGGTTCTTTTAAATAAATGCCAATAGATAATTTTGAATCAAATTATAATCACATCAACATCTAGCACACGCTGCATGGTAAACTAACTAGCGAAATACCAGACCACAGCAAAACTTCAAAAAGCCACACTATACATAATGTGGTAGGTCTACCTTGCCCACACGGTGCAAAGCTGGCGCCCTGATGCCAGCCCCAATAGATATTACATCACGACATCCGCTATTCAAAAGGAGCTCTCCAGATTTTTTTTCGCGACCGTGCCTGAGCACGTTTTTCATTAAGAGAAGAGTTTGAAATACAAGTACATGGGTTTGTTTCAGAGACATGAAACAAACCCTTTTTGCTCTAAAGCGTTACATTTTTAATAGGGCGCCACTTGTCGACCTACCTAAGGCGAGCACAATAGGTGCTAGGCGTCTGAAGCCTGCCTGAAACCAGCACAAAGCCTCATCTGCTAAGACGTCTACAACCTGAACCGAAGTTCTGCCATTACGATCAAAAGTCTTGATGTTCCTTTCCTTCCAAAGTATCCAGCAGGTCAAACACCAACAAGCAATCGAAACCTTGTGACCTTGTCTATCATCCTTTCAAATTCTTTTTCTGGCATCACTCCACCAGTCGACCAATCTGTTCACCTCGGGCCCAGGAGCCGGCGAATGCCAACCAAGCTTTCGTAGGAGAAGAAACCAAATCTCCTTAGAGAACGAGTAGCATACCAGCAGGTGGTCGATTGTCTCCAAAGACTAAGAACAGAGAGCACAAGTGTCATTATCCTGGTATACAGATGTGTATCCCAGGAGCTCTGACAGATGTGTATATATGGTCTAATTAAGCTCTGTATAGATTCTGTTTTTGTTCCTTTTGACACGGTCGATCGATCATCCTTCGTTTGCGGCTAACCACCAACTGAACCGTCCCCGGCAGATGATGACATCAAACGTACCAAACACACGTACTGTACTCAACAAGTAGTTAAGCATCATCCAGAGTGTCGTTACACTATAGCGATTACTACTAGCTAACTCAAAATGGAGCGAGCACTTGTCACACCCGTCGGCACGCACGCACACGGTTTGATCATGCGATGCGGACCTGACGACGAGCCCGGTCCGCCGAGACTGGCCGGTGTACCCGCAGGAGGATACACTGGAGCTCCGACTGGGCCCCCTCGTGCCGCTGCTAATTCCTCTCCTAATCCACACCACCACTGCAAAAATCAAGCAAGCCAGATGCACAAGAAATTAGGCGTTAGGCTGGCCAAGACACTGCTCCCATCTATCCCAGCAATATAATGTGTTAATTAATATATAGTATAATAGAAGGATTCCGTGTGTGATATATTTATGCACACTATATATACACATACATAATGACCCTGCTGACCTAACCAATTAGACCTTGGCGAACTCGCCGTCCCTGCACACGCCGACGTCGATGGTCATCGACCGGTCCTTGCCTTTCTTCGGCGACGAAAGCACCCTGCAGCAGTTCCTCCTCGGCGACTGCACACACACAGCACATGTAGGTTATATGGTGTCTGAGTTGTATCGTGTAATTTTTTTTTAAAGAAACAATATCAACGATCGATTTATCATAATGAAATTCAGACAGGTAATTAATAATAAATAAATACGCAAGGAACGCACGTACCCTCTTCCAGAGGTCGGGGTCGGGCTTCTTGTGCACGACGATGTGGTCGAGCAGCGCGCCGGGGTCGGCGATGCGCCACCGGCAGGCGGGGTGCTTCACCCGGTGGCGCTCGTACTCCGTCACCGTCACGTTCCGGCGGCGCTCCATCCGGCTCCCCCGCATGTAGTAGACGTGCGGCTTCTGGCACGGCTGCCGCGCCACCGGCCGCGTGTTGAAGGAGTAGGCCGTGTAGTCGGCGCGCTTGTACCAGTTGAGGAAGCTGCGCATCGGCGTCTCCATCTCCCGCGGCGACAGCACCCCGCGCACCACCATCACCGCGAACCCCCACGACACGGACACCGTCCACTGGTGCGCCCGGTCGTAGCACACCGACTGCTGCGCCACCGCCGCCGAGTCCAGCCGCACCGGCCCGTCGAACAGCCGCCGCAGCGCCCCGGCCCGCGACGGCGTCGACGGGAACACCGGCTCCAAGAAGTCGAGGTGGTGCAGCGTCACCAGCGGCGCCACCGGGTGCGCGCCCAGCAGCCCCAGCACGTCGCCCCACAGGTCGCACTGGTGGAACCCCGGGTGCCGGGTCAGCGGCACGCCCAGCTCCGACATGCACGCGTGGATGCGGTCGTCGCTGCCGTACAGCGCGGGGTACCGGTGCAGGCACCCGTCCTGCATCTTGGCCAGCTCCTCCGCCAGCGCGCGGCTGATGGCGAACCCGCCGCCGCCGAACGCCATGCCGTACGAGAAGATGAGGTTCTGGATGTGGCTCTCCGACGGCGACCCGATGTAGTACGGCTGCCGGTGGTCGAACTGCGACAGCACGTGCACCAGGTTCTCCGGCAGGAACACCGTGTCGTCGTCGCCCATCACGAACCACCGCACGCCGGGGAGCCCCAGCCGGAACGTCTCGGAGACGATGCGCGAGATCCGGAGCGCCGACCGGCTGCCCGCGCCGTGGGTGTAGGGGAACTTGGACGTGTCCGAGCTCACCATGATCGCCGGGAGCCCCGTGCGGGAGCTCTTGGAGTAGAACTCCTGCACGGGCCGGTCCATCCACACGAACCCGCGCATCCTCCCCGGCCGCCACCACAGCTTGATGTACTCCTTCCGGCTCTGCCACAGCGACGCCGACGCGCCGATGCCGAACACGATGTGGCGCAGCCCGGTGGGCGCTTCCTCCGCCGTTACCACCCTCGCCGCCTTGGCCGCCGCCGGTGGAGGACGAGGAGCTGAGGACGAAGAAGCGTTCAACGACGAAACGTTGGGCTTATTGGCCACCATGAAATGGCCCGCCGCCATGACCACGTTGCCCTCCGGCGAGCACCGCGGGTTGTAGAACTGCGACGCGGCGATGACGACGAAGTACAGGACCAGCACCGGCAGGACGACGTAGAGGAAGAGGCCATACAGGAAAGAGGACTTGGCCGCCCCCTTCCCCGCGCCGCCGTACACGGCTGCGGCGCCGTGCGCGACATTGGCCTCCTTGTGGTGGAGCTTCTCTCCAGCTCCTCCCCTCATGCCAATGCCCCGGTGGATCAAGCAAGCCTAGCGGATCGCAATGGCAGATGGATTAGTTTCTAAAAAAGGTTAGAATGCTAACCGTGCTCATCTTTAATATAACGAGATGATTAATTGTGTGGCTGGTCGTTTTGTTCGTTGTGGATCGGAGGCCAAGCATGTCTGCATGCATAGCTAGATTTCTCTGGTCAATGGACGCACCACCTTTCTTGGATCTTCCATCCTTCACCGGAGCCCCGCATCACCTTTCTTGGACGATCTTCCTTCTCCGGAGCTAGTTACTGTTGACCAGCCCATACTCCAGACTGTTGGAGAGAGAGAGAGAGAGAGAGAGAGAGAGAGAGAGAACTTTTTCTAAATAATACTCTAGAATACAAAATCCCCACATTTACATGAACGATTTTTTAGATACTTGAAGAAAATCTAGTCCATTCTTCCCAGGGACATTATAGAAAACTGAGTCCCTGATGGCTCACGATATTCCTAATGGTTTAATGAAAAATGACATGATCTTTAATTCGTGTGCACCCAAATCACTACACCATCTTATCATTCATGCAAAGTGAAGAAGTGTAATGTGGTGTGGCACACCAGGATCAATTGCTCTTGATCATTCAAACTTCGCTGCAAGTCAGAATCAGATTGGAAAAAAAGAGTTTTAGTTGAAATTTGTTAAAAGGTAATGACTATTATCGGCTGGCCATACACTAGGCCCAATGCACGGCGGTGGCGCCGCTCACCCCCTCCCTCACGTGGACGTGGGGACGCGGCAGCCCTTCCTCTCCCAGCCGCAGCCGCAGCCTCCTCGCCTCCTCCCATCCTCCACACCACCGCATCGTCCCCTCCTCTCCCCACCGCCCCTCCCTTGCCCCGTGGCGCACGGGGCCACTCTAGCGCCTGGGGATGCAAATGTGGCAGCGTGGGGGATGGAGCCGCGGATGGTGCCACGTGTGGTACATACATACCTTTTGCATCGACTTGTTTTTTTTCCTCCCCTACCGCACGCGGCACACGAGGCCACGGTGGTGCCAGGATGTGGATGCGGGCGGAACGGTGGGGGGCATAGCAACATGGCACCAGCAGCGCAGTGCGGCACGTGCGGAGCAGCTCAGGCGGGGTAGGGCAGAGCGAGCGCAGGCGGAGCGCGGGTGAGCACACGACGGCACGTGCGGGAGCGGAGTGTAGAAGCATTTTCAGAACTTTTGCATTAGGTGGTAATTTTATCAATTACTAGAAGCATTTTTAGTACTTTTCTAGTAGCCAACTCGGTGCATTTATCCAGGCAATAATGTGTTTAAGAAAATGGCAAACACAATTTATTTATCTAGGTAATTCTTCTGATATTTCAAATATGCAACTCTGTATTCAGGCAACAATGTGTTAACAACTAGCTAGAATAATACAAGTCTTTAGGCAACTTATCTCTCATGCCACGGTATTTTTTCAATTACTACAAGTTCTCTAATCAAATTAATATTATGAGGTATCCAGCAGGAAATTAAAAAGGAAGGAACCGGGGGAGAGAACAAGACATGCAGTTTTGAAGCAGATCACATAGATAAAGCAGTCATGTTATGCAGTGGATTATTGTGTGTACATACATACCTTTTGCATCGATTTGTTTTGTTCTTGTAGTACAATTTCGCATGAGCAATTTGGTTTGTGTTTGCCCCCAGCTCGCATGAGCAATTTGGTTTGTGTTTTCCCCCAGCGTTGAATCTGTGCGGCTCAGGAGGGAGGGGCAGATTTGCTTTTGGATTTTTGCTTCGTTGATGTTGTCGGTACTCTGTAGCAGTGATACCCACTCTTACTGCAGCAAGGCAGAACTCGCGTAGTCATCCGTAACTACGCCATGAGGGGCGGAGCAGCCATGCCCCACGGGCCAGGCCTTTTCCTCACCGGGCCAACGGCCCCAGACCCGCTCCCCGCTCTGGGACGGGTCCGGTGATGCCACGTGTCCCTGAGGAGGGGAGGCTCCAAGCCAACAGCCGAGGGCTCGGACCCCTCCCATAGGGGTCCGGGACCTCCCGCGTCCATCCGGACCCCCCACGCGTGTAGAACCAACATACCACCGGGGGGGGTCCGGAGATGCCACGTGTCCGCAGGCACGGGCGCGGGTCTTCCGCTGGAAGACTCGTCCACCCACCACATTCAATGCGGGTGGTTGAGGCGTGCTCTGCCGCCGTGGCACGCGGGGTAGCGTTTGCCAGGTCTTACTGTAGACCGCGTATTACCGAGGTACACAGTGCAGCCGCCTGCGCCGCAGCCGCGCAGAGCCCGTCTGCCGCATTAAATGGATACGACGGCACGACACTTTTCCATCATGCCGCCTACGCCGCAATCTACGCCTGGCACCGTTTCGGCAAGACAGCGCATGGGTATGCTGGACGAAGGATTCCCGCGGGCAGGCAAGGAAATCTAGGAATGAGATCTCCTTCGCCTGCAGCGCCATAATGTATGAACAGTACATTATTTTATACTACATCATTTGGGCCCACCTGTCGGGGACCCAACGGCCATATACGCGCCTCCCTTGAGATATAAAAGGGAGGCACTCGCTGTACACACAAAGGACACAGACTCACGCTGGACTCAGCACCAGAGTCGCCAAGACTCTCTCGAGACTAAGGCAATACAACACACAATGAACGTAGGGTATTACGCTCTGGCGGCCCGAACCACTCTAAACCGGCTGTGTTCATCGTGTTCTTCCAGCGAGATCGAACTAGTCCTAGCTAACCCCCCGAGTACTCACCCTCTGGGCTTAGGCGGGTGCATTCCGCCACCCGGCAGTGGTTTGCCACACCACGACATTTGGCGCGCCAGGTAGGGGAATTTAGCTGGTTTTAGTTCATCTTTTCCTCGTCTCCATGGTTCGGGTGGACGACGTGGTGATGACGGAGGGTGTGGCGTCATCCGCGCCACACGCCTCTCGCCTTCCTGCTCCAGGGGCAACCGTGCCCGTGGAGCAGCCACCGTCGGCGGCGGCGCGCGTTGCACGTCGGCAAGAGTCAGGGCGCCCGTCAAGGGCCCCCTCACAAGCTGCTAGCGGCGGAGCGCTGGCGGCGGCTAGGGAGTTGCTTCACAACCCTCCGGCTGCTGCAGCCTCGCCAGACGCCCTGAGGCAGTGGAGGGACGATGTTGACCGTCTCCTCCATCTGGCTCAGGCCTCCCTTAGTTCTGCAAGGACTGGGCAACGACCTCCTCCTGGCAATGAGCTGGTACCCTATCACCGGCGCTAGGGTGGTGCGTCGGCATCCGTGCGCTCCCCCACTGTGAGGGGTGCACGAACAGAAGACCTGCGGGCGGAGCTCAACCGCAGGCATGCGGGTGAGGACGCCCGCATCTCCGTGGAGAGGGCGCGAGAGTGCCGCCTCAACATTGAGGGCCGCAACCTCAATGCCAACTTGGATGTAGCGGCACCCAAGCCACCGGTAAACACCCGGATACAGGCGGGCACCCCGGTGGCTGGGGTGGGTTGCACAGGTGTCTTCGAACTTTTTAGTGGTATACAGGTAAACACGAACTTTTATGATGGTACACACGTAAAAGACTCGGAAAAAAAGGTTTTGGTGGAAATTTGTTAAAAACAACATCATTCCTTTGAGCCAAACTGCTCAACCAAAATCTGACGGACACCTGGTCAACAAGTAAATTTGGTTTTCTCTGCCGCCCTGTTTGTGCAAAGAAAACATGTTTTTTTCGAAAGAAAACATCTATTTGTTTGTGCAATTTTTATTCTTGTGCCCAGTAGAGGGATAAGAATACCCTTAATTCCTTCTAAAAGGATTGGTTCCTTTTACTTTTTTTTTTGAAATAACTGGCTCCTTTTACTGGACTATGCATTGGATCCTTTTCTTTTTATAAATAAGGAATTTTATAAATCCAGATTTTTTTTCAAACTTGTTGGTAAAAAGTTCCATTTAGTACAATTTAACCTTTTCAAAAAAAATAGAACCAAAAGATCTTATGTCGTCACTTGAATTCATTGGTTGAAAAATCGGGTTGCTCGGCAACCAAATGGCCCAATAGACTTTTTTTTTGTTGACTATGCATGCTTTGTACTTCTGTTACTGTACAGTGTATTCCTCTATTGCTATATGTGGTTAAAAATACTTAATATGACAAATGTCGATGCTCATGAATAAATTTGTTTTACCTGTAGCAACACATAGGTATATACCAGTCTCAGAAACAAGAAAACCAATGGACGCCCGCAAGCATATCGCGCCATCGTGCAACGGAGCACGCAAGACGGCGGCGGCGGCGAGCAATGGCTATGGCCGAGCTAGCACTAGAGGGAAACACAGATACACACATATGGACAGACAGAGACACCCTGCCAAGAATTGAAGGGAGAGGAATCTAAACCCCTACAAAAATCCAAAGCGCCCTTACACACAAGAGGCGCACAAGACAAGGGTGCGCAGATGCAGTTGCCTGCGGTGGTGATGACCTAGGTTTCTAGGGCTTGGCGACTTCGGCGGCGATTTGTGCTGACGAAGGTTTTCCACCAACACCAGTCCTTCTCCTCGCGTCCGATTGAGTCGTCCTCCGCTCGGGCTGACCAAGGGACTGATCTGACTCAGTTTCCCGGCCTTGGCGGAGTATCGGCTTGATTTGCGGGAGTAGGAACAAGGGTGGGATCATGGCGGCAGATAAGAAGAGGCAGAAGGAGATCAAAGAGGGCACTTGTCCTACTTCATCGGCGGGCTCCGTGTCGGAGTGCCGCTGTGACCAATGAGTTGCTTGAGGTGGAACTGCCGCGGCTTGGGCAATGCCGCGACAGTTGGTGAGCTTCTCAATCTTGCGAAGAAGTATGCCCCGACCGTGCTATGTGTTTTAGAAACTCAGATTCACAAGTCATGGGTGGAGTTGTTAAAAGGTACTCTAGGGTATGATAATTCCTTTGCTGTCAGTAGTTCAGGTCGCAGTGGTGGCCTTGGTATCTTTTGTAATAATAAAACTAGAGTGGAAATTTTACCGTACTCGCAATATCATATCGATGCAATTGTGACAGTGTATGGGAAGGAGCCTTGGAGATTGACATGTGTTTATGGTGATGCTCAAACCGCCGAGCGCCATAAGACGTGGGATATGCTAAAATTTATCAAAGCCTCATCGCATCTTCCCTGGATGTGCATGGGTGATTTTAATGAAGTGTTACTGAGGGAGGAGCACCAGGGGGTGCAAGAGCGTAGCCACGCACAGATCGCGGGCTTCCGCGAGGTGGTGGACGTGTGTAGTTTTCATGACCTCGGTTATGAGGGAAGGAGCTGGACTTTTGAAAAGAGAGTTGCAGGGGGCTCGTACTGCCGAGTTCGACTTGATCGAGCTCTAGCCACGGCGGATTGGTGCTCGCGCTTCTCTAAGGCAAGGGTTTCACATCTTACTGGAGCAGCGTCGGACCACGGCCCAATACTGCTCCGATGGGAGCAGGATGAGAGTGATCGGCGAAGGAAAAAGAAGAAGATTTTCAGGTACGAGGTGATGTGGGAATCTCATGAAGATTTTATTGCTATGTTGGCTCAAATGTGGCAGAGAGGAGGGAAGGCACATACTCTGCAGGAGCTAAATGAAAAAGTGGCACGCTTGGCGGGTAGTCTGAGCGAATGGGGAGCTCATTCTTTTGGCCACGTTCACCGCGAGCTTAAGGCTTTGAATGAGGAACTGGAAAGGATGAGATCAGACACCACGTGGGCTGGGGGACCTTCTCATGCAGAAATTAAAGTGGTGGAGCGATTATGGAGTTGAATCACAAAGAAGAAATGATGTGGAAGCAACGCTCCAGAATCACATGGCTGACGGAAGGTGATAGGAATACTCGCTTCTTTCATCTCAGGGCGAGTCAGCGACGCAGAAGAAATTACATCTCCAAGCTGAAAAATCAGGATGGTCAGTTCACTGATAATCAAATGGAGATGGGAGTTATGGCAATGGATTTCTACAGGACGCTGTACACGTCAGAGGGGACGGTAAATATGAACCTGGTCCTTGATACGGTTCCAGCCAAGGTGACAGCGGCTATGAATAAGAGTTTGGTGGCCCCTTTTGATAAAGATGAAATAAAGAGGGCGTTGTTTCAGATGTTTCTTGCTAAAGCACCGGGGCCTGACGGTTTGCCGACACATTTCTTTCAGCGTCATTGGGAGCTCTGTGGTGACGAGGTTACTGAAGTGGTACTTCACGTCTTGCGAGGTGAGGATGATCCATCTTTGATTAATTGCACGTGCATTGTGTTAATACCAAAGGTGGAGAGCCCAGAGGAACTGGGTCAGTTTCACCCTATTAGCCTATGCAATGTAATATACAAGATAGCTTCAAAGGTGATGGCGAATAGGATGAAGTCTGTTCTACCGGAGATTATTTCTGAGGAACGGTCGGCTTTTGTTCCAAGCCGACTTATCACAGATAATATAATTATAGCTTATGAGTGCATGCATTTTATGAAGAAGAAGAGAGCAAGAGATAACAGATTTTGTGCGCTGAAGCTGGACATGAGGAAAGCATATGACCGTGTGGAATGGAGCTATTTAAAGGCTATAATGATTAAGTTGGGTTTCCACCGGATATGGGTTGAGATGATTATGAGACCGGTCACTACGGTGTCTTTTTCTGTCTTATTCAATGGAGATCGTCTGGATAGTTTTGTTCCGACAAGGGGAATCCGTCTGGGAGACCCAATCTCGCCTTACTTGTTCTTGTTAGCAGCGGAGGGCCTTTCGTGCCTGTTAAAGTCCAAAATTCAGTCATCGAGCCTCAGTGGGATTAAAGTGGCTGCCTCGGCCCCGATGGTTAGCCACTTATTATTCGCGGATGACAGCCTGCTGTTCTTCAAGGCAAACAGAGAGAGTGCGGAGATGGTGACGGATGTGTTGAACACATACTGCCAGGCCTCGGGTCAGAGGATCAACATGGATAAATCTTCTATACACTTCGCCAAGGGGGTGAGTGGCAGCATCAGAGAGGAAATCATGGAGACCCTGGATGTGCACAGTGAAGCTCTAAGTGAGAAGTACTTGGGAATGCCCACTGATGTTGGTACTGCTACAAATGGAGCTTTCAAGTATCTCAAAAATAGAGTTTGGAAGAAGGTCCAGGGGTGAATGGAGCAAACACTATCAGCTGGTGGAAAGGAAGTGCTCATCAAGGCTGTGGCACAAGCGGTGCCAACCTTCTCCATGTCTTGCTTCAGATTGCCGAGAGGGTTGTGTCAGCATATCGATAGTTTGATGCGAGGCTTCTGGTGGGGGAGTAAGAAGGGGAAGAGGAAGACATGCTAGGGTAGCATGGGAGGAGATGACAAAACCAAAATATATAGGAGGATTGGGATTCAGAGATATTGAGCTTTTCAACCTTGCACTATTTGTGAGATAGGCCTGGCGCATTTTGCAGGAGCCGGTCATGCTCAGCGCGAGGGTGTTGAAGGCAGTTTACTTCCCTAATGCAGACTTTCTTGACGCAGAACTTGGTCCATCTCCATCCAGAGTTTGGAGAGCTATCATTGACGGCAAGGGAGTTCTACAGCAGGGCCTGATCAAAAGAATTGGAACGGGTGAGGACATAGATGTGTGGAGAACAAATTGGTTACCAAGAGATGGCCTCATGAGGCCAATCTGCTGCTTGAGCAGTACACCGCCGGCAGTGGTCAGTGAGTTGATCGATCTAGTGAGTTTGTCTTGGGATCTGGAAAAGCTGAAATTCCACTTCATACCGATGGACTGGGAGGTAATCAGGAGTATACCTCTATCCACTCGAAGACAGGAGGATTTTTGGGCCTGGCACTATGGGAAATCAGGAGTTTTCTCTGTTCGTTCTGCGTACCGAATGTTGGTGTCTAACTGAGAGCAAAGGACTGATTGGATTGATCACAACCCAGGTCAGTCAGATATGAGAGCAAAACATAAGGATTGGACAGATTCATGGAGTGTCAAAGTTCCTTTCAAAGTTCGAGTCTTTTTGTGGAGACTTGCAAAACAATCGATCCTGACCGGTGATGTCCGTTATCATAGAAATATGGCACAGCACAGCAACTGCTCCATATGTGGAAGGCCGGATTCCTGACGCCACTCCTTGCTGGAGTGCAACATGGCCAAGTGTGTCTGGGTTTTGCAAGGTGAACCTGTGCTGGAATTTCTAAGTCAGGCACAGCATGAGGATGCTAGGGGATGGCTACACGAGGCAGTGGCAAACTTAAGACATGAAGACCTTGTGCATTTGACAGTCATGATGTGGGCGATTTGGTACGCTTGAAGGAAAGTCATTCATGAGGAGATGTTCTAAATCCCATTATCTACTCATAATTTTATTGAGCGGTTCTTATCAGACCTGGAAACAACTACTCCTACGGAGGTAAAACAGAGACAAGGGGAGAGGATCAGGCCTCTGGTGCCGCGCTGGATCCCACCTCCCCGGGGAGTGTTGAAGGTGAATGTTGATGCAGCCCTATCCAAGAATTCAGATATTGCAGCCATGGTCCGCGGTGGCAAGAGATGAAACATGGATGTTTCTTGGCGCATCAGCTCTGGTTGTTGAGGGAATTACCTCGCCGGAGGTTGCGGAAGCAATGGCTTGCTGGGAGGGACTTGCTCTCACAAGCGATCTGGACCTGCAGAAGATCAGAATTGCCACGGACTGTGTCAATGTGGTGAAGAACATATATGGGCAGGGTATGGGACTTTATGGCCATATCGTTATGGAGATCAAGGTAGGGGCGGCACGGTTTGTGGACGCTCAATTTGTTCACGAAAGTCGGAGTTCTAATGTTGATGCTCATAGACTAGCTAGAAGTTCGATCTATGAAGCTGTAGGACGGTATGTCGGCTTCTTGCTCCTTCTGATAGAGTTTGTACCAACTATATTTCTTAATTGAAGGTGGTACTATCTCAAAAAAAAACAAGAGGCGCACAAGCTGCGCTCGCGCCATGCGCCCCATGCCCAATGCCATCCGCTAGCTGCTGTTCGCTGCCGTTGGCGCATCCCCGTCAACCACCGCGTGAACCTCCAAAAGCAAATTAAAGCACGCAGCCCGCTCGTGCTAATCAAATCATCATGCCATCAGCCGGCCAGGTCGTGGAGGAGCTGGAACCCCGTGGCGGCGCTGATGCCCCGGTGGTGGTAGTGCGAGGCGGCCACGGCGTCGTCGCCGTCCATTCCGGCGCCGAACTGGCCCTGGTGACCGTGGACGACGCCGCCGCCCGCGACCATCTGCTGCTGCTGATGCTGCTCGCCGCCCGCCATGAACAGGAACTCATGCGCCGCCGCGGACGACTGCGCCGCCGCGAACGCGACGTTCACGCCGCCGTGCGGGTCGCCGGCGTGCTGCTGCAGCCCCAGCGTCAGGGACACGCCGCCGCCGAAGCCGTGCCCGGCCCCCGCGGCGTGGGCGGCGTCGCCGTACGCGCCGAGGTCGAGGTGGCCGTCCATCATGCCGAAGTCGATGTTCTGCGGGCCCCTGCCGCCGCTGCCGATGCTCACGACGGAGGCCAGGGACCCCGCGTCGTCGTGGACCTGCAGCTGCGCCCGCGTCGGCTTCCGCTCGCCGCCGCCGTCCTCGGCGCCGCCGTAGCCGCCGCTAGGGTTCGCGCTGCTGCTGTCGTTCGCGGCGGCGTTAGCGTTGCTGCAGGCGCCCTCCTGCGGGCCCTTCATCTCCTCCGCGTACATCTCCTCCACCATGGGCTTCCACAGCCTCACCCTCGCGTTGATGAACCAGTTGGAGACCTGCGGGCAGCGCGCGGCACGCGGTGGGCGCGCGAGCGCGAGACGTTAGCGGCTGATCGATAAAGATTCCTCCGTGCTCGCGACGTACGCGAGCACGAGAGGACACACCGACAACGCTCGACTCCGACGTGGTACCCGACGACCGATCGAGATGGGCACGGCCGGCGCCGATCGATGCGTGTGGAATCGGTTTTAGCTTTGTGGGGGCGCTCGATCACCCAGCATTACGCAAATAAGTATGCTAGCTAGCTATAGCTTAACGATGCAAATAAGGCAAAACGATTGGAGATGGCGACCGCGATCGGCAGCTGATTGCCAGACAGGAATTGCTTAACATTTCTGTACGGATTTTGTTGGAGCGGAGCTGATGATGGATCAGTGGTGTGGTTGAGTTAGCTAGGCTAGAGGTAAGGGCAGTGTACGTACTTGGCTGCGTGATAGGCCCGTCTGCCGCGCCAGGATGTGCTTATCCACGTCGCTTGGATACCTGGATGAGAGGATAGCAAAGCAACTAGGGTGTTAGTTAATTTGTCTATCTTTCATTAAAAAAAGTTAATTTGTCTTCCATGCACATCTCATATAGGTATGGAGTGCTGCAGATATAGCTACTGGAAAACATGCATGCAAGAAGAAATGTCCATGGGCATGTAACATATGTAGACATGTTTTAGGATGGTTAAAGGTATTGATGTTATAAGTTGTTCATTCATGGGTGCTACATGGAATGTTCGTACAAGACAATTGTAGTATATATTTGATTTCGACGTTGTAACAGTACCGGAGAAGAGAACAATACTCATTGGCAACTGGCGAGTGCTACTTGACAAGCAAGTTCTTGATCAATGATAAGGGAACCTAAACGCATTAGATTCACCCAATATAATTGATAGATGGAGATTATAGACTGCGCGCTCCCAAAGCACCAAAACCATGCAATGTGGCATCTTATTTTTCACTAGGAATTGCACTTAATAAGCAAGTGGCATATATACATATACATATAGAGTGCTAACTAGCTAGGCCCTCCGATTCACAATACTTGTTGTTTTAGCCTCTTCTACTGTCTTCAAAACATAACACATATTTTCCTTTTTGGACACAGCATGTGACATTATCAACAGTGTTATAGTAGCAAGAAGTACAAAGAGGGTAATTTGTTTGTGTTAATTCAGTAAAAAAAAAGGTTCTTTAGCATTTGGCCAAATCCAATGGAAGAGAGTAATAAATATGGTTCGGAAAGAACGAGAAAGATGCCGGATGATACAGAACACAAGGCAAAATATCGTTACAGTCTTTTTGCAAGTAGATTGTTGAGCATCGTCATTTATTCGGCAAACATTCTTTTTGCAAGTAGATTGTGCACATGTATGATTCTTATCCTTAGATTGTTAGGATATGAATCTTAAACTTTTGAGTTCGTTTTTCTTTTCAAGTAGAAAAATTAATCATTAGTCTTTCAGCATTTAGGCATTGCTTGGGAGTATATGTTGTGCATCAATCCAACATAAAAGCATGCAAAAACTAACAGTGCGAAGTAAATGGAATAATTAACAAGAGTTGGAGAGTAGATGATATTACGGATGCAGGAAGTGTTCGAACAGCCAGGCCCGGAGGATGGAGACGGCGCGCTCCGGCAGCCCTCGCTGCGGTCTCCACGGCTGGCTCTCGAGAACGCCGGCCTGGTACGCCCTGTGCTGCCTCAGGCACTGGTCGAGCACCCGCAGCCTGGGCGTCGTCTCCCCCTTGTTGGCCATCCCGGCCGCCCCCGGGGCGCCGCCGTCCGGGTCCTTCTCGCCGAGCGCCCGGCGCACCGCCTGCAGCTGCGCCGCCACCCCGTCCCTCAGGCTCCGGAAGTGCTTGGATATCGTCCGCGACGCCAGCCTCGTGTACGCCGCCGCCGCCCGCTCCCCGGCCACCGCCTCGAAGGACCCCGCCACCGCCCTCATCTGCTCGCGGTACCTCCGGTACCTCCTCTCCACCTGCACCCGCGCCGGTAAATAATTTAGCACCAGCCGAATCAGACGCCATGCAGGTAACCCAAGCTCGATCGCAGATGGCCAATTGGCAATGTAACAGTAGCCAGAAGCCTCCTGCAACAGCTTCCCGGATTGATGGCACTGTAGCTCCCTGCTGGTAGCCTGATGGTGCTGATGTACTTGGCTTTGACTGGTGCAGTGATGCACACCCTATGGAACTGCACTGCACTTGCACTGCACCTACCAATGAATCACACTGTGCATATACAGGTGTGCAGCATACACAGGAACAGCAAGCAAGGAGTAAAGACGAAGATGCAGCAGCAGGAGAGATGGGCAAGAGACCGAGGGTAAGAGGAGAGAGAGCAGACTAGCAGTGGTAGCTCTGCAGAGGTCTGGGCTGCCGCTGCGCGGTGATGGGGCTCATGGCATGGCCCTGCTGATCTGCGGGAGCTACAGGTTGCCTTGTACAGGTGCGTAGCTACGTCTGCGGCGAGGTGAAGGATGGAGGGCTGGAGGTTTCCAAAGGCAGGAGGTGAGGCTGAGGCCCTCCTAGAATGGCAACAACTGTCCGTGCCTGCCCCAGCCGCCCAGGGCCCTTCAGACAAGCCATAATTGAACTCGCACTTGACTTGGCTGCAGTTTTTTAGATTTCCAAGGACATGACATGCAAGGGCTCCTGATCCTGAGACGCGAGCTGATCCTGAGACGCGAGCTGATCCTGATCCCGATCCCGCTGCTGGTGGACCTGTGCTGTGTGTGACGGTTAATCGAGGCGTGGTGAGCGATTAGAGAGGGTGACCTCTTGGAGCATGGCGTAGAGCTTGGCCTTGAGCCTCTGCAGCTCGGCGGCGTCCATGGCCTGGATCTGCGCCGACGGGGCCGAGGACGACGACCCCTCCCCGGCGCGGTCCTCGCTCCCCGGCTTCGCCGGCGGCTTGGAAGCCACCGCGCTGGTGGCCTCCACGGGGAGGCCGCAGAATTCGTGCAGCAGCTGCTGCGTCGGGCGCAGGAACCTGGAGCCGCGCAGGTGCCACGCGCCGCCCTGCTGCGGCTGCTGCGGCCACGCCGCCGGCTGGTGCTGCCTGAGCGCGCCGCCGCCGCCGCCAAGCTGGTGGTGGTGCAGAGCCAGCGACGCGGCCTCGGCGGACCCGTGCAGCGACAGGGACGTCAGCGGCGCCTGCTGGCTGTGGCCCAGCAGGCGGTACTGGTGCTCGGCGCCGAGGCCGAAATCCCCGAGCGCGGCTGCGGCCTTGCCGTGCGCCGCGGCCGCCACCGTGGCGCCCGGCACGAGGCCTCTGGCCCCGAACATTTCGAGCCCGTGGTGGTGCGCGTGCACGCCGCCGTACAGGTGGCCCTCGTCCTCCCCCGCCGCGTCCACCTCCGGGACGAGCGTGGCCACGCCGCCCGCCGCCGCGAAGTAGTCCGCGTACGCCAGGCTCGGATCGTGCGCCATCCTCCACAGCTAGCTAGCTAGCTCCCGCGGCTCGAACTGGCTGGCACCTGGCAGTATAGTAGGCAGCAGCTTGACGTACGGCGGCCACGTTACGCTGGGGATCGAAAGAAGCTTGTTAGCTCAGAGAGAAAGCAGTAGATGCAGTAGCAGCAGAGACTAGAGACAAGCAGGGCGCCGGCAGGGACGAGGACGAGGAAATTAAAGAGGAAGGGGAGCGAAGGAGACGCGGGCATCAGCGTCGGCCGCTGGCGAGGACGACGACGCACCTCAGCGCCGGGGAGAGCGCAGGGCCATAGCTTTCCGGGCGAGGCGAGAAGTGATGAGGAGCCGCGCGAGCTAGGGAGGCCGGTGGGACAGTGGCGGGCGGACCCGGTGCTCATATACTCGGCGCGTTCCGAGATGCGGTGGCTCCTCCCACTTGGAGACCCGGACAACTACGCTAGTGCGCCGCGCGCGCGGACTAGCCGGACCAGCCGCTAGCCTTCTAGTGTTAGCACTAGCTAGTCACACTACACACAGCGAGAGAGATGGACATGCCGAGGGCTGTGGCCGCCGTGGGAGCGGCCGGCCGGCCGGCGTCCGTGCGCTCGCCGGCCGGCCGGCCGGCCGATTCAGGCGGCGCGGGCAGCGTTTCGATGGCGTGCGCGGCGAGCTGGGCGGGCTCGTTCTCGACCGGTCGCTGGGGTGGCTAGCTGGTGGTGGTTGCGGCGTCGCGCTTCCGATGGTTGGGTCCGCTCGGCTCCGGTAGATTCCCATTCCCCCCGGGCGGCTGATGCTACTGCTCGCTCGCACGCACGACGGCACGAGCGCTTCTGCCGCGACGCGCCGGGGCGTGCTCGCTGCTACAGCACCGTCACCACGGGCCGGTGGCAACGAACGAATGGTCAGCGGCGAGTCCGGGGCAGGGTTTTAAAAATCGGTCATTATCAGTGATTTTTACTGTTACCGACACAGACTGAAATCGGTTTTCAGTTGAGTTTTCAAAATAAATCAGTCCAAAATTCAAAATTTTAAAAAAATTAAAAAAAATGAACGAAAAAATTTTATAAAAAACTAGAGCTTCTCCATGACCTAGAATGGTATCACTCCATCAAAATAGCCTCCATTTAATTAGTCAAAAAAATATTTTTATCTAAACTCATTAGGCAAAGCATGTATTGAGAGTGCAAAGAGGATCTGCAGTTGGTTATACAACTCCAACTCTTTGCACCATATGATGAAAAAAGCTATTGGGGTGAATTGGTGAAGTGGAATGCAACAAGGTTTGGTACAAATTACATGTTCCTAGAAAGCATCATGAGGAAAAAAGATCAATTTATGCAATGGATGGTGACCTCCGAATTTCGTGAATCTCGGCATTTCAAATCAGAAATGGGCCAGTACGCATTTCAAATCCTCACTAGTCTTGACTGGTGGAACAACATGAAGTATGTGTTGGACGATGTGGAGCCTTTGTATTCTTTCTTAAGGTTTGCTGTTCAAGACAAGGTTCCAACTCTGGGTGAAGTGCATGTTCAGTACCAAAATACAAAGCTAACATATAGTATCATGAATTTGTATGGATATGTAGGAAACTTTGTATGGAGTATCATGTATCCTCTTAATTAATGTAATCATATTTGTATGGACTCTCATTTTATTAATTTGTATGGATATGTAGGAAACTTTGCATGGAGTATCATGTATCCGCTTAATTAATGTACTCATATTTGTATGGACCCCAAGTGCAAAATATTAATATCTAGTTTTCTTATTTTCCTCTGAAAACATGTTTATCAGCACACATCACTGATTTATCGTCAGTTTTTGTCGATAATCACTGATAAATGATCGATAATTGTTTTTTGAATTCGGACGTCCTTATCAGCTGGTATTGACAATTTATCAGCGATTATTAATCAATTATAGTTACCTGTGGTGACTGATAAAGTGTTTATCAATGAAAATGTAAAGCCTAGTCCGGGGGAGGGAGCTCGCGTTCCGGTTGCCGACGGTGGGGCCGGGAGACGATCGAGCACGTACGACGCCCGTGGTCCACGGCTGCCAACTAACAGCCATTAAAAAACGGGCCAGTTGGAGGCAACGGCGGGCCCCGTCCGGGCCCCACGTCAATGTGTGGGAGCGTCCACGTCACTATCAGGCTTCTCCCCCCTCTGTTGCTTCGTTCTTCAATCCGGTTGAGTGCGTGCGCCAATGTCCTAAGGTATTTTTATTTTACAGGAAAGAATCATTTTACAACCCGCGTAAGTCTACCCAATGCTGAGATTACAGTCGATCGTAACCTTTTCCTTCACCGGTCGATTTTTATCCACATGCACGAAACCCACTATCTCTCCTCCTCCCCACTCCTCTCCTTTCCCCTTCACGTTTTTCTTTCTCTGGATCCGACCGCGGGCGTGGCTTCCTTCCCCTCCCTCTTCCTCTCTCCCCTCCGCTTAATCTCTCCATGGCGGCCAGCGGCGGGAGGCCCGGCGCCGTCGCCAGCGGGAGGCGTGGCGGGGCCGGCGCTTGCCCCCGGCGCCGGCGGTGGGTCGGCGGGAGGCGCAGCGCTCGCCCCCAGCACCCGCCGCGCCAGATCCAGTTTTTTTTGCAAAAAAAATTTAACAATTTTTTTTGAATTCCTTTGATTTTCGGATGAATATTTTTTAATGATGCAAAAAAATTCATCAAAGCTTTTTTTGTTTTGAATGTAAAAGTTTTCTCGTCAGTTTTTTTGTTTGTCTCTTGAAATATTTTCTTTTAAATTTTTCTCGTCAATTTTTTTTGCCTCCTCAATTTTTTCTCTTGAATAGTTTTCCAAAAAATTTTTATCACAAAACGACAAAAAAAGTTACTAAAAAGAAAAGAAAAAAACGGTCGAAACATCGACCGTACGGACGGGAACTTACGGTCGCCCGTAAACTAGCTAGGCCGGTAAGTCTAGCACATAGGATATTAGGTTTTGTTTGGATCCAATGGTTAATGGGTGAAACTGGTAAACTTTAGCACAAGCTTATCCAAATGGAAGTACTACTAAGGGGTAGGGTAAATTTTAGTCAAGATTTAAAAACTTCGGTTTCAAAATTTTAGTATATATATGAGTGCTAATATGTGCTAAAGTTTAGTTTCTAACTTTAGCTCCTCCAAATAGAATCTTAGACATCGACTACAAACTGTTCATTTCTTCTTAACCCTCAGTTACTACAAAACCTTGCCTATGTATGAGTTGATAATTTTTTTTATCCTGGTTCTAGATGGTTTCATGTGACAAGCCATTGACGTTTTGGAGATATGACTGATGACTATATCCTATTTCAATTCTATAGATTTTTTTGGTAAATGATTTTAAGTTTTAAAAACCACTGAAATCGTCAAAAATTGCCACCTAAATAGCATTTTTATAATGTAAATGAATCAAGCATTGTGTGGGATTATAAATTAGCATGTGCGCAAAACTAGAGTAATCCATTTTCCTCATGTTCATCAAACTACACCCCCATTGATTTAGGATCTGAATAAATATTGTGTGTACCTGAAATATTCTCAAAAGAAGATAATTTTATTTACTAATTACCTTGGAAACCAAGTGCCAATTTAGGAAATTAGTATATTGCTATTAGATATAATAACTCTATTCGTATAGGATTATTAGAAAGAAAAATTGCTATCTCCAGATGGGATTAAATTGAATTCTTTCTTCAGATATTCTACCAATTTATTATGAAATAAAGAAAATATTTTTTATGAAAAGTAGTGCATGTGTGTAGTCGCTTTTCTGGTTCGTATATATATGCCCGTCCTTTTTAACTTTTGCGATTCATGTTGGAGACATGCATGAATCTAAACGTCCGGTAGTATATGTAGGCGCTGCTGAAAGCAAATGAAAAAGCGGGGAAAGAAACCTCTGATCGATCTCCTTAGCAAGGCTGCTTCCAGCTTTACCAACATCGACATACAATAGCCGCTTCGGAAACCGACTCAGCACACAGCACAATTTTTTAATACGGCAGATTATGACATCTTCTGCATATTTATCTATATATAACATATATGTATGGACACGCCAGCATCAAACACAGGTTTATCATATCAGTCGTCGTGCGAAAGGTCGGACGGCCGGTTGGCTAGCCTAGGCCAGGTAGTGTCGCGCTCTCAGCAGGTCCTGAGTTCGAATCTCATCATAAGCAAATTTCAGGCTGTTTAGAGAAAAAATCCCCTCGCTGTGCTCGCCGCAAGGCTTAGCCCTCACGGGCATAGGCCAGAGTTCGGGGGGTTTCTCTACCCGGTTAAGCCGGTTAGGCTTCCTCTTAATGAAAAAACGGTGGGGCCGTTTCACATCCTCGGGTAGAGTTTTTTTTTCATATCAGTCGTCGTCAACAAAAATATCAACAACCTCCCTCTCAGTTCCTCCACGTCAAAACTCAGTAAAAACACCTCCAAACAGAGAGACCGCTCTGTACTATATAGAAACGTCGTCATGCTGGGACAAATAAATTGATTAACCTACTCGATGTAGGTAAAACAAACCCTAATAGCGTGTCACTTTCACCAAAGTTTTTGTTCACATTTCCCTAGCCATCACCAGATCGATCTTCTTCTTGTCCATTCCACGAACACCTTCTCTGCCCAATCATACGCGAGATTTGGCATCGTACCGGACCCTGATTCTTCCATCGGCTTCACACGTCAACCTCGACGTTTTGCACTCTGCACTGCACCTGCACCTGCTTGCAACCTTGGGGCGAGAGGGAAGAAGATTGCATTAAGAAACCTTGGAGCTTATTAATCTATGAGAAGATCTAGTCACCCGGACGTATACGGCCAAAACTAGTTGGTTGCTATTTTGGTTCTTGCAAAGGTCGTCGTCGTCGATTATACCTTGATATCGTTTACACTGATTGGTTTTGGCAGGTGGGTTAATGTGAGTGTACGCCCTCGCATCCATATGCGGTTACGCGAGCTGGCAACAGCAATGCGCTCATGCTTCGTCATTCATACCTGCATATCAGAGTGAAAATGGATCATGACCCTAAAATATTCTATTCACAACTCAACTCAATTCTTAATCATTCTTAGATAAAAAAAATATAAAAGAACCTGCATGAGCATCAGCATACGCATTGGTTTGGGCTACGGTGTACTCAGCATGGGGCCTCTCCAAATCTCACAATATTTCAAATATGTTTGGAAGCTGACTCAATGGAATACCAAAATTATACAAATCTTTAGTCCTTGTAGAAGCGGCAGGCTTGTGTTAGTCTGTTTGGCTCTGCGGAAATACTACTATTTTTTAGAACACTCTTCTTTTTTACAGGTAATATACTCGACACACTGACTCCGTACATGGGCTATCTTTCAACAGGCTACTTCCTAGGAGGTGCTTGTGGCGGCATCTTGGTTCTTGGAGCCGGTGGCCAAGGAGTTTTTTACCCGAGCACATGGATATCAGTCTAGTTTTAGGATTGACAGTCATTAGTATGTCCATTTGTGTTTTAGACTTTTTTAGGCTGTGTGCCATTTGGCATAGGTCGGGAAAGATTCAAGTCATTGTATCACCTTGATATCCCTTCTTGAAATCAATAATTTTTCCTTTTTCCAAAAAAAATGTAGAAGATGATCAGCACCTCCACTCTCTCGCCATGCAATGCATGAGCTATGACTTTGATCTCTTCGTCCAAATATATTGCCTTCCAGCTTGTGCTTAGGAACTTGCAGAGGAGGATCTCTCCCGTTAAAATTGTGGCGGTAGCAGCACCTCAATGGACAGAAAATCCTTTGAAGCAGTCTGGAAAACCATAGTGCCACAAAAAAACTTTTTATTTGGAAAACTAGCCCAAAATGGTCTGAGCGTCTAAACCAACAGACTACGCCACTATTTAATCTCTAATGCGGCATGCTCGATTTGTGGCATGGAATCTAAACATGGTCATCACGCCAACAAAAGCCACTGCATTAAGACACGCTCTTCAACAATCATGGAAACTCCCTGACAATCTTCTTTCAGCTACAGGTCCTGATTGGATTATTGTGCTACTCAACAAAGTTGACAAAGACACAAGAGTAAAATGATGCTTCTCTTCTGGAGAATCTGGCACCATAGGAATGATGTTGTGTTCGGGAAAGGTGATTGCCCCATCTATGCTTCGGTAATCTTTCTAGAAAACTACCTTGCTTCCTTGAACCTAGGTGTGATTTCTCCATCAACTTCAATAAAAGGTAAAAGTCCTTATCACTTTTAGCCAGCCTTACTCCAGCTGGATGGCTAAAGTATGTCTAAGAAAAAAACCTTCTTGGACGCCCCTCCCTCGGGATGATAAAACTCAACATTGATGCTGGTTTCGATCCTAACACACGACATGCTCGTCTGGGCTTTATTGCTAGAAATCACTTGGGTGAAGTCATCTTTTCAGGTTGGTCCAGTGACCGCTTCTACTACACAGCTGAAGAAGCTAAATGTCTAGCAGCCTTGGTGGGCATCCGCAAAACTCTCTTAGTTTTTACAAGGGTTCTATTTGGCTGGAATCAGGCTCTTTGGCTACGGTACGAGCTTTAAATGATATTACTCCAAACCGATCCACCAGTTTTTTTGAGGCCTCAACTCTTCAAGTACAAGTTGTAGTATCTGAACTCACATACAAACTCACACCTCATGCAAGCAAGCTAGACCGATCCACCAGTTGTTTCATCATAGAAGAAGAAAAAATATGTTGTGAATTGTCGGTACCCTGTAACAGGGATACTCACTCATACTGCAGTACGGGCAGGACTCGCGTAGTCATCCATAACTACGCCCTAAGGGGCGGAGCAGCCGGGCCCCAGGGGACCGGCTCTTACCTCACCGGGCCAACGGCCCCGGACCCGTTCCCCGTTCTGGGAACGGGTCCGGTGACGCCACGTGTCCCTAAGGAGGGGAAGCTCCGCGCCAACAGCCGAGGGCTCGGACCCCCCATATGGGTCCGGGACCTCCCCGCGTCCGCCCGGACCTCCCACACGCGTAGAACCAATATACCGCCGGGGCGGGGTCCGGGGGCGCCACGTGTCCCGCAGGCGCAGGCGCGGGCGCGAGTCTTCCGCTGGAAGACTCGCCCACCCACCGCATTCAATGCGGGTGGTTGAGGCATGCTCTGCCGCGGTGGCACGCGGGGCAGCTTTTGTCAGGCCTCACTGTAGACCACATATTACCGAGGTACACAGTGCAACCGCATGCGCTGCATCTGCGCAGAGCCCGTCTGCCGCATTAAATTGATACGACAGCACGGCACCCTTTCATCATACCGCCTACGCCGCAAGCTACACGGCCCGTTCAGCTACGCGGTAGGCTACGGCAAGCTACGCCGCAAGCTACGTCCTGGCGCCATTTCGACAAGACAGGGCATGGCTAGGCCGGACAGAAGATTCCCACGGGCAAAGCAAGGAAATCCAGGAATGAGATCTCCGACGCCTGTAACGCCATAATGTCTGTACAGTATGTTATTTTATACTACATCGCTGGGCCCATCTGTCGGGGACCTAACAGCTATGTACACTCCTCCCTTGAGATATAAAAGGGAGGAGTACGTAAAGCCAAGCCAAGGCCAGGAAAGGCAGACACAACACAAGCTCAGATTCACTCCGAGCAATTCCGTTCTCAACCTCTTGAGAGCACAAGTAATATAACACACAGTGGATGTAGGGTATTATGCTCCGGCGACCCGAATCACTCTAAACCTGCTGTGTTCATCGTGTTCTTGCATCTAGATTGGACTAATCCTAGCTACCCCCGAGTACTCACCCTCTGGGTTTAGGCGGGTGCACTACGATACCCGACTGTGGGTTTGCACACCACGACATGAATATTTCAGCGTTTCAAAGTCTCAGAGTGAAAACCAGAGTGCTTTTCTGTTTTTATTTCTAAAGGAGTGGTTCATGAATTTGGGATATTTGTAGGAGAGAGTTCTTTTCTGTTTTTATTTCTAAAGGAGTTCCGGCCTGCGTGTTGGCAGCTTTAGACCATGATTGTAAACTTGCTTTGTTAGTTTAATATAAGCTCTCTCCGTTTAAAAAAAAATCCCTTCATGCTGCTGACGGAATAACTGACATCATCTTGCAATGAAAAATCTAAAGTTTCTAGACTGAGAAGTACTGGATAAGGGCCGGCATAAACACTGCACGTTACTGTCCGTTCAACATCGATTAATGAAGTTGGCTTGATGCTGGGAAATTTAATCAAAGAGCGTGCTGCTTACCTCTCCAAGTCTCTGGGGATTTTGTTTTTCTGGGAGACCTTTTTGTCCGGGGAATTTCGATCCTCCGAAAGGGAATCCGGGACATCACAAATGGTGATGCTGCTTGATGTCTGATGCCTGATGAGGAGCCTTTGTAGCTAGTCAGTCCATACTGGTCGTCTTTCGAGAAAAATCAGGGCGTCATCATGTTTAGAAAAAGTAGCATAATCAATCAAGGCGCAGTTGGATCGCAAGAGGATGAAAAGTCTTCCGAAAAATAATGGCGAGACCATGACGCCGCCAATTGGAAGCTGTCGCCCATCGTATTTCAACTTGCTAGTCAGTCGATATCGCACCTCGATTATTAGGCTAATAAGGGTGCTGATGATCGTTTCCTCGGCAGAACTTTCAACACATGTTAGCTAGCCGGTCTACATACGATGAAACCCTAGCTAGCTCTGCTGGCTAGTTGTTACGCCGGCCGACGTGTCTTAGTTCCGGTCCACGGGCAGGCAACACGCAACAGTTGGTAATGCTAGCTCCGCGATGGAGCAAGGGCGTCTGGCGTCTCCCGCCAACTGCGCTGCAGCAGCGCGCGCGTCCACGTCGACAGGGAATTGAAGGGAAGCCATTACTGCTCTCCTGTAAGCTCGGGAGATCCGTAACTGTAGCCGAGACGGACCGCAGGCCGCGCGGCCAATGAAAGAGAAGGTTGACGAGGCACAGCGCATCACAGTACAGCACGTTCGTGTGCCTCTTGCCGAGCCACGCCTGCTGCAGTGACCGCCTGACCGACATGATCGTCGATAGCCACGGCCCACGGCCGGCGTCCTCTGATGCTCGCCGGCGATCGGCGGCGGCGACGTTGCCGCGACGCTGTCGTGTCCGTCACCGATCAGACATCAGAGCCGCGCGCGCACGTACGGCGGGGAGGTCAGGTCCCCTCCCGCCGGGAGCAGGTGCGGGGGCGCGCGCGGGCGTTGGGACGCGGCTGTCGAAGCGGATGGCCGGTGGCCGGTCGGCGCTCGATCACTTGCCTCGCAAGTAGCCAAGCTACTATTAGCTAGTAGCTACCCTGTCCGTCTGGGCGCGCAGCGCGCGTGCCTTGCAGAGAGAGCCCCTGGCCGGCTGGCCTGGCCAGCAGCAGCTGCGCGCCGGGATTGTGAGCACATGCTTCTCGTGCTGAAAACCGACGGGAGCTGCATAAAGCCTGACGGCGACGGCCAGCGATGGTACCGCCCCCTGTACGCTTCAATGTAAGGCACGCGCTCAAGGGGTGTTTAGTTGGTGAAAAAATTTAGATTTAGCTACTATATCATATTTCGGTGTTATTTGACAATTAATGTTCAATCATTAATGTCCAATCATGAATTAATTAGCATTATTATATTCATCTCGTAGGAATCAGTTAGATTATATAATTAGTTATTTTTTTAATTATATTTAATGCTCCATGTATGTGCTCGAAAATTAAATATGACAGTTACTGCGTAATTTTTTTTTTGAAAACTAAACGCCCCCAAGTGTGGCGGTATGGGCCGGCCGGGCTAGGAAGGCACGGGCGCATGGGTCGTCGTACGGCTACCGGGGAGGGGAGCCCCGACAGGACAGCGCTGGGGGATGGCGAGAGTGCGCGATCACCATGGACCCTGCGCTACCGGCGCGCGACTAGTAAGTAGTAGGTGTATCTGTAGCCGGAGGGCGCGTGCGCCCCCAGCAGGTATACGATGAAACCTGCTGTTCATCACGAGTAAAACCGGCGCCGGCCGGATCGATCGAGCGCAGCGACGTCGTGAACCCGGCCAGCCGCGTGTCGGCCCCGGCCCTCAGCGACGCGCGCGCGCGTGTCGCTGGCCGGCCGAAGTGGACTCGGCCCGGAGCGAGGCTGGTTAATGGCCGCGCGTGTGACGGCGGGGTCGGAATCGGAGACGCGGCTTTCAGGAACCCTGCGTGCTTGCGGAGGAGCGGGGCGATCTCATTGTCAGGGAACAGTTGTGACCTTTTCCAGGGCAAGGGAACAGTTGTGATCGATTGACCGGGCGCCGTGCAGCCACTTGGACGTTTGGGCGCGCACCGGTGATTTGCATTGTGAACAGTCCGGACTGCCGACAAATGCAGTTGTAACCTTTTAGTGGGGTTTTACCTCAAATGCAGTTGTTCTACTCCACATCTAAGGGTCTGATTGGATCCATCAGGTAATTAGCAGGTACCTAATTTTAGCTAGAGTGGATCCAAACGGGACCACAGCTAATAAGCAGCCAAAAACATCTTCTATCAAACTAAATAACATGTATCCAATTAGCTAGTTCAATCCAGCTAATCAGCTAATGAATTAGTTGGTGGATCCAAACAGCGTCAAAGATCAACAATTAACTTCAAAACGCACACGAATCCAGCCCACCACAATTCATGTATCCAAAACAACCCCTAGCTTTTACAATCCGATTTTTATCTCAAACTTTCGTGATAAAATCTAAGGTGTTGACTATAGATGTAAACAGGTCCTAAATGATCCGCCTTTTGTGAAAATGTGAAAGTGTTCATTCCCCATTCCCCATCAAGTAGTGGGATGCTCCCTCTCATTTTAAAGGCAAATCCTAGAGGATGCATGGAAGCATGGGACTGTGCTCATCCATGATCCATCCATCACCATCCATGTTTCATGTAGTGGGCCAAATATTTCTGATAGCGAATGTTGGGCTTGGGCCGACCTTCTTTATGGGTCCATTAACAAACAGTTCAATAACTTCCTGTTCTGTCCACCAGGCCAGTCTCATAAAATAAAAGGGGGAGAAAAGCAAGCTAGCTGCCAGTGGGTGGGAGCTGCGTGACCCGTTTCATGCCACCACTGAATCCCTTGAGGCCTGGCTGGATCATGTCCATTGTGATTCTGAACTTTTTAATGGCGCAAGCAAGTAAAGCTAACTAGCAGAACCGCAGCACAAGCAGTTGCGACGTGCTTGCCAAACGAGCGCTACTTCCTCTTCGCCCCGCTGTCTTCGCAGCCCTGTAGCTGTAGGGAGCACGTCCTAAAAATCCCCGGTCATTGCGGGGTGTGCAGGTACTGGTGGTCTCCGTCTCTCCAGTGATGAAGACTCTTCACGTCAACGGAGGGCGGAGGCCTGTTTCTTCGGCCTGCAGCAATTCACACAGACTTTACGGTTCGCTGCCGCCGTCTGAACGGTGTCTTCCACGGTGTGAACCGGCGCGTCCAAACTGACCCCCCTGAATCCCTCCGTTTGAAAACCAGAAACTTGTAAAGTTCAACAGACCACTAGCCTTCCGAAAGATTACGACTTCTCTCTGGCGTCCGGAATCCGGACATTCCAGGTTTCAAAACAAATTGAAGACAGTCTCTTTCACTGTTTGTCCTGACCTAGCTTGGTCTGAAATGTTAGGAGAAGGCGGTGGAACGCCATTGACCCGGGCCGTGTCTCTCCTGAAAATTCTGCAGCGAAAACCAAGTTTCTCTGAATTGGTTGGTACACCATGGAACTTTCCTTCCCGTCAGGTGTTTTTTTATTTTTTTATTTTTTTTAAATTGCGTTTACTAAATGGAAACCAATTTTCTCTGAACTTGTTGGTACACCATGGAACAGTCCAGCACTCCAGCATGTGTTTTTTCTTTTCTTTTCCTTGATTTTTTTTGCGTTCTCTGACCATTAGATCTTCTGAATGGGTTAACTTCTACTTTCAATGATACTGCAGTTGCAACAATCATATGTGACACTGTAGTAAGCAGAAAAAGAAACCGGGGGTTGAACACAACACAACAGCTCTTCCTGCGTCTGCGTCGCAGGAGGCCGGGGGTACTTAAGCACGGCTGTTTCAGTATTTACAGTATGTTCACTTACCAAAGTGACAGCAATTACACGAGCGACAGACGTATCTTAGTGTACACACATGACAAAGAGGAACTCGACCAAAATTTTGCTTGGGCCTAAACCGAACTAATCTTCCGGGCGCCTACGTACGTGTCTGTCGATGTCGCGGATGCTAATGGTGAGGATGAGAGCAGAGTGACAGCCGCTACACGCAGCTTCAGGCCTTCAGCCCTTTGGGTGTCTGGTGGCCCCCTTTTAGTCTCACCTGCATATAGGTAAATCAACTGGAAGTTCAGTAAAAAAAAATGTCTTAACTTTCGCCTTATGTAAAAATGGCTTGCTAAAAACATCATTAAAATGTCTGGTCCGTTTATCTGGATGACCCGGTTAGAATAAGGCAGCAACCATAGTTTAAGATGCTTGCAAATGCAGCAGATATCCGTGTCTAGTCTGGCAGGATGCAACTAGCAATGTGTCTTAACCTTTTTCGCCTAAACTACGCGACGCGTTAATGACGATGCACGAGAATCTGATATCCTCGTAATCTTTCTTTGTCACCGAAAGCAGGGGCGATTTGGTGTCGATGAACCCAACAAAATGCCTGGATTATTCGTGGGAATCATGGCGTCCACTATGGCACTATGCCAGTCATGGGCTCAAGTCGGCGAGAGCCTGCCCTGCAACTACGCGCGATTTTCTCTCTCTTTTTTTTGAAGGTTTTTTTCCTCTTTTTTGTGTGTAAAAAAGATTTTTTTTTTTTTTTGGATTCTGTTGCGTTGCGCAGACGTTTCAGGCTTTCAGCAAGAAGGCAGATGTGGGGAATGAGTTGGGCTGGGTACTCACGGCGCCCTCGACGTCGATCCTGTACACGAGCATGCGCCGGCGCTCGCGGCAGCTGGTCCGGTACGCCGCGGCGACGTGCGCGGCGGCGAGCGCCAGCGAGAGCAGGAGCATGGCCTCCGGTCCCGCCGCGGTCACGGCGGCGCGCGCGGCCCCCGCCTGCAGCGCGGCGCGGCGGGGGAGCACGGCGGCGGCCTTGGCCAGCACGTACGACACGGACCCGGCCGCGCACGCCACGACCACCCACAGGTACGCGCCGCCTCCGCCGCACACCGCGTACGCGCCTGTCACGAGAAGAGAGCGTCGAGCGCCTCGGTCAGTTGGGCTCAAGCTACGGGGAACGGATCGAGACGGATTCGCCGGACAGATTGATACTCACAGAGGATGAGCAGGGCGCGAGCGGCGGAGACGGCGGGCAGGTCGACGAGCGAGGACCGGAAGTCGAAGGCCCGCGCCTGGGCCACGGCCGCCGAGGCGAAGGAGGCGTAGCCGCCGTCGGCGCGGAGGGCGGCCGAGAGCAGCGCCGGCGGGAGCGCGAGGTCGAGGAGCACGACGAGCAGCGGCGGCGCGCAGACGAGCAGGAGCGAGGCGAGCATGGCGGCGAGGAAGAAGGCCGTCTTGGCCCACCGCCACGGGCGCGCCCACACCCGCTCGCCGCCGCCCGCGTGCTTGTGCGCCGCCGCCACCGGCAGCAGCAGCAGCTTCTTCTCCGCCATCGCCGCCGCGGGGCCAACTCGCCGGCCAGCGCTGGTGGTCGCCAACTAACAGCCACGTGGGGGATCGGTTGGGCGGCTCCGCGAGTTGTGATCAGGCAGGCAGTGGCGTCGGGCGCCGGCGGAGGCTTTTAAGGGAAGAAGAAGAAGAAGAAGACGACGACGAGGAGGCGGGTCGGATGCGGACGGGGGCGGCTAGCTAGCTCGTCCCGTTTGCTTCGCCGCGTAGAGGCCGACGGGCGGTTGAGGCCGGGGGACGTCAGGACGTGTCGTGTCGTGGCGCGACGGGGTTGGGCGTCGTGAGGTTGGTTTGGTTTGACCTGTCCCGCGCGCGCGCAGCAACCGCCGTGCTGGCTTATCAGGGCGCGCCACGTGCGCGTTCGGCCCGGCTCGTTTACGGGAGGGTAAACGGGTAACCAGGTGGGGGTGGGTAACTGCAAGTCCGGTAGAAAACACGCGCAGGCAGAGTCCTGGCCATCCTGAAAGAATTCCTGATGACGAGGATTCCTCCTGCTGTTCACGTCTCGTCACGCGAAACAGGCCTCCCGTCGTCGCCAGGTCCCCGGATCCGCTCCATCCAGCACACCTTTTGCACCTTCGGCAGGTGAGAAAAAACGCCCGCACGTATCCAGAGCGCCGAGTGCGGTCTCCTGATTCCCAACGGTTTTACAGGAACGATGGTTGAGCAATCTGCAACCTTTTTTTTCCCGTCGCCCTTCACCATCATCAAAAAATAAAGAGAGAAACTTCTCACCCCTGTCTGTCTGTCCCCTTCGTATCATTGTTCTTGGCGTCATGATACATCCTGACGCCGGCAACCGAACGAGCTGGCCGTGGCCGGTGCAATGGCGGGCGGACACACGGCGGCCATGTGGTACGTGGCCCGGCACTGCGACAAGGCCGGAGCCAATCATCCCGGACGCCGGGGCTCGGGGCTCCGGCCGAGACCACATGGCGCGCGCGCGCGGGCGAGCGAGCGAGAGACACCGCGCGGCGCGGGGGTGCCCACCGGTCGCGTAGCCGCCGTCGTCGTGCTGCAAGAGAGAGAGAGACGTCCAATCCGAAGAAGAGCAATGGAAAACAGGAGGCAAGTGTCTGTTATATTTTTATATACTCATATATACCCTCTTTCCTGTTTTATATGACATTGGTTAGTCCAAATTTAAGCTTAAGTACAATGTCAAATAAAAGACAACGGAGGGAGTATATATATTATACTATACATATACATCGGCTGACAGCTATTCGAGCAAGGCTGCTTGGGACGTTTTCAAGTTTCAGCTGTGCGGTTCTAGATAGGCGGCCGTCCCCGTCCGTACGTACACCTCACTCCGGGTCTTCGGATACACCGTACAGCTCGGCAGATGCTTCCTAGGCCAGCAGTTGAGATTTGGCCTTGCTGGCTTAACAAGGAAGAACGAACATTTCTAATTTAGAATCAATGCGTTCGGCAGGCTGGAGCTGGAATGATGTGAGAGAAAAATATTGTTGGACTGGCTGGAGCTGGAACTGGTGGCTGAAGTGGTGTGAGAGCAAATTACTGTAGCGCTGGAGGCTACAAGACCAGCCGAACGCAGTGAATGGAGCTGGCGCATTAACGGATAAGCTAGCGAATCTCATCCCACCTTGTGTTTTAGTGCAATAGTGCATGCACTCCAGGTACAGATATAATAATGCCTACTCCTGTAGTCCAATGCGTGTGTACTTTAAACCCACAAGGACGGCGCCAGATAATGAACAAGCTTCGATCTCGATTATTTTTTTTTCTTGAAAGATTTGACGTGTGCCTTGGGTGAATCTGCAGACGATTTGTGCGACGAACAGACGGCACAGCACAACAGAGGCTCTGTGTTTCTGACGCGTCTTTGGTTTCTTCAGCCCATCAGCTACACCGCTGGAGCAAATCCAAGTAACGAAGAAACGCGAGCGTGTGTGGCAGGCAGCCCATGCGGCCCATAATGTGACCATACGCCAACCATTTGGATCAGCTTCAGATTCAGCCCATCCAAATCTCCCTACTACTAGGGGAAAAAGATGACAACTCTATATATTCCAGCACAAAATGTCGATTTCAGTAAAGAGGAAAAGGGCAAATCTGCACCTAGTTTTGTCCAAATGATCACAAAAACTACACCTTTTGGGTTATGTATCACATAAAGAGTAGTACAATCACATGATGCGCTTTCTTTGCCACAAATCGTCACAAAGCTACGCGCTGGGATCGCTTGGGCCCCACGTGGTTTTTGGCTGTTGAACCAAACAAAACATGTGTTTTTTTGTGAAAAAAAAAATCTGCTGCAAGGGAGTCTAGTTTTCTAGCATAGTAGAAACGAAGGGATGTAAACCCTGGCAGGTTCAGTTCCAAACACAAGACATGACAACTCTGTTATCTGCGAGCCCATCTCCAGGGAACAAAAACATTCTCCATCCCGGACTTCCGACTTCTTGCTCCAGCCTCCAGGCCTCCGGCTGGAGTAAGCGAAACGCCGGCGGGCCACGGCTGCAGCCTGCAGCGAAGAGTGGTCGACGTACTAGCATGCGTGAGCGACACGCTGGGCGAGTGGCTGGCCCATTACACAATTGACCGCCACTTGGAACCAGGAGGATGATGTTGTTACGAAAGCTCTTTATTCGATCTCATCAAAGCAGCTATTAAGACCATGGTAACAGCCATGGTTAAGGATATAAATTGAGTTTATTGCTATGCTATGAATCAGTTTTATAGCTACCATTAGAAAGAGAAACTGATGTTCTAAATGCCTAGTCTTAGCTAGGTTGTAATCTCCCTATATAAAGGGACATTGAGATCAATGAGAAAATTTGCTCCATTCACTACATTCTTGTCCCTATAATTTTCATTCTCTAACACATTATCAGCACTGGCCCTAGCCAACTGAGTAGAAGAAGACGACAAGAACTCCGACGAACAAGAGTAAGATGCCGAAGCACTCACCAAATTCGTTCGAACTTCGACGTCAACTTCATCAGCTGCTCCTGGATGGCCTCCGTCATCCACTGCACCACCGTCGTCGTCGTGGACGTCGCGGTGGAGGCGTTGCCGCAGCTCGCAGTGCTGCCAAGGGAACCCCTTACAATGCCACCGCCGACAACCTCGCCGTTCGCTCCCATTCTACAATGGCGGGGTGAACTCAAGCATAGCGGCCCAGGTGGTCTTCGACGAGCCGACACTCGCGCCACCGCCTCAACCTCCGGCACCGGCGGTCGTCGATGAGCTCGGCATCGCCGAGCCGGCCATGGCCCCTCCACTCCAACCTCTGCGCGGCCCTGAGCCTCGCTCCACTCGCTCCGGCGAGGGGGAGAGCTAGGCGCGCCCGGAGTTGGTGAGAAGGGGGCGGAGGGGGGAGATCCGGCCATACCATGGCCGGATCCGGACGGCGCGACGCGCCTCGGCGGCGGCGCCTCCGCGCTCGCGTGGTGGCACACCGGCGCGGCCGTGGCGCCAGCGCCTCAGCGCAGCGGACGGCGGCACCAGACCCGCAGGGCGGAGGCACGGCGGCGCATCAGCGCCAGCGACGGCGCCTCTGCGCGGCTGTGGCAGCGGACGGGCACGACGGCGCCTCGACGTGCGCGGGCGGCACGGCGGCAGCGGCGCATAGCTGCTGGCGGCGGGGTTAGGGTTCGGACCCCTAACCTTTGCCTGGCCGGGCCATCAGGCCTTGGCGCGGCAGCTATGGGCCGGCCCAACAGGCCGCGCTGGCCCAATTGCCCCGCCTGGCTCCCTCAGGACCCAAATCGGCTGTGGGCTGAAATCGAAATTGTTTCGGCCCACCGCCCAATAATTTTTATTATTTTCTGTGAATTACACGATGGTCCAAAAAGATTATTAATGTATTTCAGAATTATGTTTTAACCCTCAGGTTTTAACATAACTACAAAGTAATATATTTACCACATGTAAATATAATAATGATGTACCATATTTACCTCATGTAAATAAATATTTTTGTGACTACATGTCAACAGAAATTCCATCATATGAGTTTACCACAGTAAATTCGTGCATATGAGTTCCTATCTTTCAAGGAATTTGTTACATTGTTCAAAGTGTTTGCCCATGGTAATTCCCAATAACATGTAACCAAGGTGTTGAGTATATTGTTCAAAGTGTTGTCATATGACATTCCCAATAACAACATATTCCACTTTATTTTTCATGCAATTTATTTTCCATGCAATTTAGTTTTGCATTTCTTTAATAAAGTGCTTAATTTATTATATGCAATTTACATTTGCATTTTTAATTAAGCACATTTACTTATATTTTAAATTCCTAGTGCTTAAATTATTTCATGCAAATGTTTTACGTGATTACCTCTTCATTGTGCATAATGTTCTGAAACTTTGTATATTGGCCAACCACAAGGTAGTACCATAGTACTACTGCGAGATCTACACTATGTCACACATAGTGATTATCTTCAACGTGCGTATCCAATATCAAATTTTAGAACAAAGGACCTTCACCTTCACGGTGACAACTTTTGTTCATTACAAAATTGGTCATACACGCATGGTGTATCACAGTACCACCATAGGATTTCATCCTCAATATATGCGTCCCAATTTTAAATATGAACTACAAAAGAGGTCTACACCTACAGGTGCTTGCCATAATTCATCTTTGAGATTGGTCATACACAAGTTAGTATCACAATACTACTGCAACATCTACACTATGTCCATCACATAGTGACTATCTGCATGTGATTATCCAATCTAAATATGAATTGCATAAGGTTTACATCATTTGGATGTTGACTTTCAAAACAATAGTCTCACGATTTGAGGTCTACACCGTGTTTTCTACAAAAATAGTGACTACCTCCGAGTTTAATCACCCAATAAGGTCGATGTCATATGACCACCTTCAAAGTGTGATCAACTCGTATTATTGGCATAAACACAAAGGTAATGGGATGACATCTACTGCACATACACATATTTGCAGATTATGCTCCCTACTACAAGGTCACAATTTGGTTTGCGATTTTGTGTGTTAAATTGCTAATATCAAATTGAGACTATATCTTGGCAATAATCATTGTACATAGTGATGATAGTAGTGATTTTCTATCACCTATCCAATATGAGGTAAACACTATATGTGATTCAAGACTCATCTTGACTTCACAAAATTATGCATATGCCAATTCAAGACACATCTTGAATATGAAGTTATTTAAGTAACCATTTACTTAAATAAATAGCATATATAGCGCATAATTTGGGGGGCTATTCTGTCGCATACAGAGCCTATGTTTTGGCAAATATTTCACATCATCTATTCCCATAGGAATAGATCCCAAAACAACATGAATCCCCAAAAGTTTTGCCCTTCTGCTATACAATTTACTCTTTGAGTAAATTTATACATGATAAACTCATGTAGGACATGGCTAATATATCTAGCTTAGGATATATCCAACCTCGCATTGGATGGAATTAATTTTCCTAACATGAGCATTAAGATATCAACGATATCATTAGGGGCATATGGCATAACAACAGTTATTCCTCAACCCCCAACCAAATGCTCAATCCATTCTAGATATTGTCATACTTGTATTTATTTGCATTTTTATGCAACTCCAATACTTGGATTTTTTACAAATCTGTGTATTCAAAGGAGTGAGATCCATCTACCCTTTGCATGTCCCTCATTGGTATTTCAACAAAGGATGTAATTTTTCCCAAATCATAAATGATTGTTTACTCATTCATTTATCAAGGATCTTCGATCTATGGCAACTTACAACTTATGAATCCTCATGAATGCAAACATTTTTTTCACTTAGCAAAGTGAATGTGTGGGACAAATCTCACATTTTTCAAACAAAAATGTGATTGTACAATCCATGTACACATAAATGCCAAATCCAACATTTGGCTAAACTATACCTCTAACTCATTGGAGGCAAGCGAGTTCTTTGGATCAATTTAAAGTTGACTTTCACAAGCGAATGCTTACAAAAGTCCTCATATTTCCATTGAAAATATTATTAGCCTAATGTCATACTACTGCATGTAGTATGATGTCCATAATATGTACCTCATACATGTTGCGTACAAAATAATTTTCTCTCTTGATCCATTCAAGATTTGGCACATTTGCCATGATCATTGTACAAATGACGAGAAAATTATTATCAATTCTATTGGTCATAACATCAATGTGAGCCACCAATTTTTTTGAAGAAATTTAAGAACATACATGCGACTCCATTTGCCATCTTATGGACCATAAAGATACTATGTAATGCACATTTATGCATCTACAATATTGTCCTAAAAGTGCGCCTTACTCATAAGGTACCACAAATCTACCAAACTCATTGCTCAAATTCATCAATTTGAAGCAAACGATCCTAGATGCGGGGTCTAATCCATTTACATGGAACTGTTTGTTTTAGGGACTACATCATTCACTGCGTTCGGCAGGCTGGAGCTGGAGGCTGGAGTGGTGTGAGAGAAAAACACTGTTACCTGGCTGGTGGCTGGAGGCTGGAGCTGGAGTGATGTGAGAGGGAAAAACTGTAGCGCTGGAGAGCTGGAGACCAGCCGAACGCAGTGATTAAGTATCTCATGTTCATACACATAATGGCCAAACTGAATCTCTCATCAAGAGAATCAAGTTTGTTGTTTGATGACCCAAAGTAGAATTGCAATTTGCCAGCATCAAGTTGATGACATGCGGATTTACACAACGCATCATAAATCCAAATCCATCAAACTGCATCATACGGCTCCCCCCCCCCGTTGCAGTTAGTATGTGGATATTTGGCCAACAACCAAATATTGCCCATCTGCGAATTGGTAACGTTTTGCACGTACTAATATCACCACCGCAACATGCATCAAAGGGCATTTTGAGATCGACATGAGGTATCATTATCCGTCATTCAATAATATCTCAGATCTCAAATAGGAGATTCATTCATTGCCCGTATGTTGAACACACCTTTGAGGAAGATTCCAGGCATTAGGAGAACATACTTACCACACATAGAATGCCATGAATCAAAAAGAGAATGACACTATTGATATTCGATCCTCAAATCCACGTACCATAGAATCTGAACCAACAGTTCAGAATATCTTATATTTGCAACACATTGCAAATACTCTGCCAAATGCATTTACTTGTCATCAAATTGTCACCATATCCGATTCCCATCTAACGTGCTAGAAAGAGTGGAGATACCTAACAAAACCACTCAACTCCAGAATCTAAATGAGAGGGGGAGAAGTATGGCCACATAGGGATGCGGCTTCTTGCAAGCATTCTCGAATTAGGGGGAGACAATTATCCAAGACAATACATGCATATCAACCTCATGTTGATAGACAAAATATGGATATTTACTATCCAAAGCCTATGGATGTTTAACATCCAAAAGCCCAGCACAACTTGTGCACAAATATAGGCGCTGGGTCATTGGAACGCCCTAACTCTGTTATTATGGGAAATAACATGAAGTTCAAAAAGGTCAATATTTCCACATGCTAAAATTAGTTCCATTGAATCAATCATCCAAAAGACTACAAAATGTCGACATGCTCCTCAATATTGCCACGCACCTTATCTGGATCCAGACCACAAGTCCTAGGCAGAGTGTTCCAACACTCATCATATTGGGTCAATCAAAGGTGGCAATTAAGGAGAATTGCTTTCACTCAAAGTGAGAAATTTTTACTTTGTTAATGGTTTCTCCTCACAATGCTTTCTCAACGGAAGCACTATGGATTCACAAATCCATAAGGTGGTGAAATAGTGAGAGCTTGTAGCACATGGTTTCACGCAGAGACCTAGCATAACATACCCATTGGTATGTGTGGAAATTATGTTCCTATATCAATAATTGGTAGATCAAACTTGATTTGGATAGATTTGGATTGTAAGTCCCAATGGACTTTGTATTCTAAATCGAAACATAAATCGCAACATCATTGTGTATAAATCAAGTCACTCGTGACTTGAGATAGTCAAGTTGCTTGTGGTACAACTGACTAGGTGAGTTCCTTCCACAGAAGGATGTCTCCCATATTGATGATTTCACCTAAGTGACCAAAGTAAAATCCCATTGGATTTTATACATCTCCTATGGCACATATCAAAATAGGTAGTCATCATATAAGACGGATTTGAGATGAAATATTTGGGTAAAACCAAATTATGCTTGAGTCCATAACTTAAGCACACATCAGTCTTCCAATATTCCATTGATATTGTATACCAATATCTAAATAATATTGGACAATCATACTACCAACAATATGGTCATTCAATCCCTAAATATGGATCACTATCCATGATGACCCTTGGGATTGCAACCTTAGTGCCATCAAAGTGCTCATGTATCTTGCATATCGCAACAAGCCTTATATTGCATTTGCAGATACTTACTATAGCTCAAAATAGTGCTACTTCTACACCACAGAAAGGTGGGAGTCAAAGTAGATATCCATAGATATCTATAGGCACAAAGGATCTTGATTTATTATTATCTAAATTAAGATATGATCATGTGGGGTATCAAGATATTGGCTATTTAATCCCCTATATTGACATATCACATACTGATATTATGGTGGTAAAGTTCTCATAGGAGTCATCAAACTTGGCTCTAATGGCTACTTCCACTCCTCATTCTAAAGAATTATATGAACATATATAACTTCATCGAATGGCCACATTTGATTCCATAGAATCACTAGCCATTATCTTTAAGATAATGCAACTTGTGTTGCTTGGATGTCAACAGGTTACATAAGAGCAATATCACTATATTGCCTTCTAGAAATATTTATTCCCACAAAAGTGAGGAGATAAACATCTTGCGAAGTAAATCAAGTGATAACTCCACGAGATTTATTCACAAAGACCCTACCAATTTCCACATATCACAATATGTTGTTGAGATTGGTATGCGATGACTTTGAGATTTGCAAGGTTCAGGGGGAGACTCCTCTTGAAACTATAACCTGTTCAAAACATCATATTGCACTCTTTTCCTCTATGAGTTTTTCCTCACATAGGTTTCTCATAGAAGGTTTTTAATAAGGCAATATCAATACATGTTCATGTCATATATCTTGTTTTCCCCACATGGGTTTTTGTTTGGGATATCAAAGACATAACCTATGTCATATCTCCCGTTTCCCCCCACAGGGGTTTTTGAGGAGGTATCAAAGACATATAATTACAATTATGATCCTCAGATCATATTTATTGTTCTCTAAACTTTGTCATGGGTTTTCCTTCCAAGGTTTTTCCCATATGAATTTACAATGAGACAATAATCAACATATGCCATACCAATTTTATCCTTATTTTTCCCACTGGGTTTAAAGAGGTTTTAGTGGCATATTCATACACATGTTCCTCAATTTTTCCCCATAGGGTTTTTATTGGAGGAACGTGGATAAGACAATGACTCACACACAAAAAATGCCATATCTCGTTTTTTCATCAACGGGTTTTTTTAGATAATCAAGGCATAAATTACTCATTAAACCCTCAGGTTTATAGTAGAGTAATCACCAGATATATTATTCCTATTTTTTTCCCACAGGGTTTTTCAAAGGAATTAAAGAACATTTGATCTCAAGGAGGACTCGATCAAAAGAGGGAGTGTTACGAAAGCTCTTTATTCGATCTCATCAAAGCAGCTATTAAGACCATGGTAACAGCTATGGTTAAGGATATAAATTGAGTTTATTGCTATGCTATGAATCAGTTTTATGGCTGCCATTAGAAAGAGAAACTGATGTTCTAAATGCCTAGTCTTAGCTAGGTTGTAATCTCCCTATATAAAGGGATCTTAAGATCAATGAAAAAATTTGTTCCATTCACTACATTCTTGTCCCTACAATTTTCATTCTCTAACAGATGTATTCACTATTCCCCCACTAGCCAGTCGCAACGACCAAATCCCTTCCTTTGCGTTGGATGCCGGCTCCGGGACGCGCAATCGCGCGGAATTTTCCTGCTAACTTCTTCTGCAATACTACAAGGCAAGTCACGGATCCCGTTCATCGTCTTCCTTCCTTGGGTCGTCGCGTTGGACCGATCGAAGCTTCCAATGACCGCCAGGCGGGCCCGGGACGTTACGGCGAGAGGAAAGCGGCCGCGCACCCATTAAAAGCACCTTAGGCAGGGCAGCCGTTCCTGAATCCTGAGCGGCGGCGGTCGTGGTCGTGACTCGCTAGCTTCCGAGCTCGGAGTTGAGCGTTCACGCCGGCGGGATGGCGGGGCACTCGCAGGCCATGGTCGAGAAGATGCAGCTGCGGCAGGGCTACCGCAACGTCTGGCACACCGACCTCACCAACGCCGTCGCCGCGGACCTCCCATGTGCGTACCGGCGTCCTGCGGATCATACCTGTTTCTTTTCCCCTTGGTTTCCTTTTTGCGTGATCTTGTTCTGCTTGCTCTGTTTCATGTGACTGATGAACTGATGAGGAGTTCTCTTCCTTTCCTCCTGCAGGGTGCTGCCTGTCGCTGTGGTGGTGAGTGTGCCCTTCTTCCGATTTTCTGAATTCCTGCTTCTTGGTTTGTTGCTCGGCACTCTGAAACTTGCAGCATCTCTGACTCGGTTTTTCCCCCCTCGTGTCCAGCGGCCCCTGCGTTTCCTACATGCTGCGCAGGCGCGCGCTCTACAATGACATGTCAAGGTACCAAAACCTGCTATTCTATCCCCCCCCCCCCCCCCCCCCTTTTTTTTTCTTGTTCCGTCATGGAGCAGACGTGGAGCCAATTCGCGGAACAGGGTTCAGCTGCTAACCCTCCCCATGTCCTCCCTGCGCCCGTTTCAGATACGTGTGCTGCGCCGGGTACATGCCGTGCAGCGGCAAGTGCGGCGAGAGCCAGTGCCCCGAAGTCTGCCTCGCCACCGAGGTGTTCTGCTGCTTCGGCAACTCGGTGGCGTCCACCCGGTTCCTGCTGCAGGACGAGTTCAACATCCAGACGACGCAGTGCGACAACTGCATCATCGTGCGTGATCCCAGCCTCCATCCGCCGCCGCGCTGCTAATTAGTTTGATGATCACCTCACCTGGATTGGTAATCGCATCTGTTAATTCCTCGTCGCTGCAGGCCTTCATGTTCTTCCTGCAGCAGCTCGCCTGCATCTGCTCCCTCGTCGCCTGCATCGTCGGCAACAGCGAGCTCTCCGACGTCGCGCACGTCATCTCCTGCATGTCTAACCTGGTCTACTGGACGTAAGCCTCTCACTCTGCCACTTTTCCTAACTTCTAGTCCGTCTTTGCGTCTCCAGATTGACACCGTCGTGCTGACCTTGTGCGGTTCTGTTCTTTGTTATATGCAGGGTCTGCTCGTGTATGCAGGTAATTGCACATTCACTTTCATGTCAGTTCAGGCAATCCCGTTCCCTCGCACTTAAAGGGAGTCTTTTATAATGGCATTGCGATTCATCTTCAGACGCAGCACAAGGTGGAGATGGACAAGAGGGACGGCACGTTCAACACCATGTCTGCACCTCCGATGCAGGAGATGTCACGCTGGTAAAGGTGCGAGTGACATGTCGCGCTTCCATCAGCAGGTGCAGCAGCCTCAAGACAGATACGGATATAAGTAGCTACGAACCATCTTGTCAGGAGGAGGATGAAATTTTCAGGAGAAGGAATAGAGAGACAAAATAGATATGGATTCAGTCTCCTGTTTGTTTGGGTGATTTTCGTGTTCCAAGCGAGTTTTTGAGTTGTGATTTCTGAACATTGATCCTCGTCTTTTCTGTTCCTGACACATACGGTACTTCATAGCAATAAGATGAGGCAATGAGACTGCATTTGCAGTTCTCCACGATAAAAATTGCTTTGATTGCTCGCCTTTCCTAGTTCCTTTCAGTGCTGCTGCGAATGCGAAGCAGGTGCACACCATTGACCTTCATTCTTCATGTTCGGTTGGTACTAAAGCATTGGGATGGAATCCGTCTTATTCAGTTTAGTTCAATATAATAATGTCTTGCAACTAAATTACTACGCCACATTCTCGCCAATACTTCTTGGATAAAATGGATTTTATTCGTCCCTGGCATCTTAAAAGAACAGATTCCGAATTGAACCAAATGTCAACCAAATACAAGGGAAAACATTCTCCCCAATCTAAAAGGACGAAACAAGTTTAAATATTTGATGAGAAGACACACTTCCAATATCCAATCTGCCGTACCGGCAAAAAAGGGATAGAATAGCAGAGTACAGCTCGGTTTCTTGCCCGCACGTATGTCTTGCAAGCCGTACCAATGTGCAGGGCTCGCCGGCGTGCGCGCACGCCGTCGTGCCAAGTCGTGAACGATGTGTTCGTCCCAATCATCACCAACAACCTCTCCGTCCGATTGATCCGACGCAAGCTATAAATACACTTCACTCGACCTTGGCCCTTGCATTGTCTGCAGAGGTCAGCTGATCAAGTAAGAAGAAAGAACAGCACGAGCATAACACAAACCGGAACCATGGCTTTTCCATCCACGGCCATCTTGGCCCTCGCCGTCGCGTTGGCCTGCGCGGCGAACGCGAGGTTCACGGCGATGCAGTGGACTCCGGCGCACGCCACGTTCTACGGCGACGAGACCGCCGCCGAGACCATGGGTACGTTGCTGCTTGTTACGATGCGTTCCGCGGCGTCGTTTCCTCTTTGGCATTCTCCTTACGGGTGCCGGGATTGTTTTGGCCGCAGGTGGGGCGTGCGGGTACGGCAACCTGTACGCGACGGGGTACGTCACGGACACGGCGGCGCTGAGCACGACGCTGTTCAAGGACGGGTTCGGGTGCGGGACGTGCTACCAGATCCGGTGCGTGGGCTCCTCCTGGTGCTACCGGGGCTCGCCGGCGATCACGGTGACGGCGACCAACCTGTGCCCGCCCAACTGGGCGCAGGACTCCAACAACGGCGGCTGGTGCAACCCGCCGCGCGCCCACTTCGACCTCTCCAAGCCGGCCTTCATGCGGGTGGCGCAGTGGCGCGCCGGCATCGTGCCCGTCATGTACCGGCGGGTGCCCTGCGTGAGGCGCGGTGGCCTCCGGTTCGCGCTCCAGGGGAACCCCTACTGGCTGCTGGCGTACGTGATGAACGTGGCCGGCGCCGGCGACGTCGCGGAGGTGTCCGTGAGGAGCGGGCGCGGCGGCGCGTGGGTGCGCATGAGCCACAACTGGGGCGCGTCGTTCCAGGCGTTCGCGCAGCTCGGCGGCCGGGCGCTCAGCTTCAAGGTCACCTCCTACACCACCCGGCAGACCGTCGTCGCCGCCAACGTCGCGCCGGCCAACTGGTGCCTCGGGCTCACGTACCAGGCTGTGACAGAACCGCCAAGTTAAACGGCTTAATTAAGCGTAATGGCCATCATCTAAACACATCAGGCGCATTAGCTTAATTAAGTGTAACCTGACAGCCAGGCACATTAGCTTAATTAAGTGTAACCTGACAGCCTGTTTCCAACCCACAGGCCGACCGAAACACACCAGAAGTCTCGCGCGACGGCGAGCACAGACGGTACCAGCATAATATATTTTCACAAAATAGATAATAACATAAATATTTACAAAACAACTTTAAATTTAGAATTTACATAAAATAAATGACAGCAGCGGAAGAGAATATGATCTGAGAGAAGGAAATTTGATTGAGAACCAATAAAACAAAACGATAACTATGAACACGTGAGGACGTCACATCGAGCCCACTGATGTGAATCCTGGTTAGCTTTTATACCTGAAACAGGGTAAACAACAAACCCTGAGTAACTAATACTCAGCAAGACTTACCCGACCAGTGGATATAACTTAGCCCACATATCTAGACATGCAAGGCATTTGGCTGGTGGTTTATTTTGCAGAAAAAAGCAACTAAAGTAATTCCTTACTTTCATTATTTTAGCTCCAGGTTCTATATAAATTAACTCTCATCTAATATTTGCATAGACCTACTTTAGCAATCATGGTGATGCAAGCAAAATAATTCAATGAGATCAATATTTTATATAAACATACCTAACTCACATTCTACATTTTTGCTACGGTGTGACAAAGAGACCAAGGCCCTCATAACCGCGAGACACGGCGAATCGATCCGATTTAACCTTGCAAGGTGGACCTAACCAACACGGCACGTATTTGCCCCGTCGGACAATACAAACCAACCATTCCCCTCCCCGCCTCGAACTACAGGAACCAGCCCAACGACATATGGTCAGCCGAGCTCAACGTGAGACCACCAAAAGTAAACATCTGCATCCCAATTCTCCGCGACTACTCGACTCGCCCCAGGAGTTGGGTGCGGGTTCCTGTACTTTCGAAGCAAGACAGTACTCGGCTTACCGGTTTCGACTACCTCCTACTCCCGGCATGAGGTTAGTACAGTTCAATCCCCGATCAGCACTGCCACAACGACCGGTCCTTGATCGACACAGGCGGGGCTAAGACAACCAGGAACCCTGTCCTGCTGCCATACCTAAACATCATCATTCCCCCGTCCGGTCTCAAATTTCCATTCATTCCATATTGCATTCCATATCTCATATACTGGAATATAAAGATAACTATAAATCTCGCGAGTAACCGGAAATTACTCGACTTTTGCCCTATAGCTCGCGAGTGACAGGAAGTCACTCGACTTCTATCGAGAAGTATTAAGCATAGCATTTCTATCGTCCTATACATGCTAGTATAATTCAGGGAAACCTAGGAATCATGCAACTAGGGTTCCAATCAACTCCTGAAACGTAATGCACCAGTAATAAATACATATATAGGTGTCATAATTTCAAATAATAGGATGTGCACCGGGGTTTGCCTGAGGGTAACACTAAGTTAGTGTTAATACTAGCAAGGCCTTGGGCCCTTCCGACCATTGGGCCGGGTCTTCCCGAATTCCTTCCCGGGCTTGCTTTACTAGCTCTCGCAGGGCTTCATGGTTACGCCTGTTCCACGGTCACGAGCTCGCATGTACCAAAATCTACATGTATGCAAATGCACAATGCATTAATGATATGAATGCAACACTCATTATTAAGTGCACAAAGAATTGTAAGATTAAATTCACAGACTCCGAACAATCATGTATTCCCCTTTTTTTTCCATGATAAAGGACAACAGAATAAGATTATAAGAGTTGGATTTATATCAAAAGTAATTACCATTAATGAGATGTACTTTAAGCAAGATAAATTACTACAAAACACATTAATTCACCAGAGGCATGTAAATCATCCAGAGGCACATGGATATCATGTTTCAAAAATCCTATACAGAAAACCTAAACCAACAGAAGTGGTTCCAATATCTTATCATTTTTTTTTGCTATATATTATAAAAATTACAAGAATAAGACAACAAACAAGCAATAGATCAAAAATAGTATGAAAACTTTATATTCCACCTATACAAGTTTCAGATCTAAAGTATAAATGATAACTGTAAGCTAACACAATTGGTTTCATAATATTTGGACTAAGTAGCATAATTTTTATCCACAAGAATTATTTTAATAGAATAAACACTAAAGCATCAACATTAAATCATGAACTCATGCATACATGCACCAATAATTCTAAACTTTTACCACAGCTATGAATATCATACCACAAAATTTTCTAAGCACACGAACTATTTTATTTAATTAAACAAACTGTGTTTTAATTATTAATTTAAATAAGTTTTAATTTAGTGGTGTGTTTTATGGGTTCACTGTATATATATATTTACATGGAGTCCCACAAAATTTGATTTGCATTTTTACGATTTTCATTTGATTTAATACAAATTCTATAAGTTATCAGCCTTAAACAGAAAAAAAATAAAGGGCGCACGGGCTTGATCTGGCCCAGTTAGGCCCAACAACGCGCAGCCAGGCCCATGAAACGAGGCAGGCCGGTCCAACAGGCCAGAGCCCAGCGTGGGATGGTGCTTTTGCATCTAAGCCCCCGTTGTCCTTTCTATTCTAGATAACACTGTTTTTACTATTCATATGGGTCACAAGGTTTGCAAATAAGCCCTCGAACTTCCTTGTCTTCCCATCTACTCGGTCCACGAATACACACGCAGAGCAGGGCACCCCTCAGGAGCACCAGCCGGCGAGGTGGTGGCCGGGGCGGCGCGCAGGAACAGGGGGCGGCGCACAGGAGGGGGAGCGGCTCACCTTTGCTCGAATCGGGCGGGGGATGGCCGGCGGCCCGGCGACAGGAGCTCGAGCTCGGCTCGGTGGCGTCAATGGTGGAGGGACGACTCTGTGTGACGAGGCCGAGGGCCAGGTGGTCGGAGAGGTCGACGTAGTGCCCCACGACGGAGGAATCGAACCACAAGGGTTCGGTCCCGTCGAATCGGACCGACGGGCGGAGCTCTGCTCCCATGGCGGCGCGTCGCAGGCACGGCAAGCACGCGGCTGTGCTGGCATGCGCGCTGGAGCGTGGCGAGCGGCTACGCGGCGGTGCGAGCAGGCGTGCCCGGCGGCGCTGCGCGGGGGCGGTGCGGGGCGCATGCGCGGCAGCGCAGGCAAGCAGGCAGCTAGGCGCCTGTGCGCCTGTTGGACGGAGAGAGAAAGAAAGATCGAGAGAGGTTCAGGGAGATATTTTTGCATTTTGATGAGAGAGTAGATCAAAATATCTCGCACAGTGAACCCACTCCAAAATTTATTAAATAGACTTTAACTTTCATGTGGGTTAAAATGCTAGAAAAATTTTAATCAGTAATTTTATGTATGCCTAATCAATGCTAATGATGAAGTTAATTGTGTGCTTAGCCCTACTACAAGGTGATTTAACACCCAGGGTGTTACACAGGCCCGCGTCAACTTCTCCTGAGGCTGAGGGGCCGGAGGAGCGCGTCGTTCTCATTCCGTAGCAGAAGTTTGCAGGAGCTGTGATGCCGAGAACGCTCAGCCATGCTATGATGTTCCAGTGTTTTCCTCTATTTCCGTAGTTCAGAGTTCAGTCAGAGTTGGGACGTGTCGAGCGTTGCCCCCGTCCATGAGGAGCAGTGGGTTTGACGCGACCATTATCGATGTAAACCTTGCTTAATTCTTTTTTTGATGGCTGCGGTAATTTCAAGACCTGAGTCATTGCTCACGATGGCCGAAATTTCTAGAGGCAAAAATTGCAACAAAATCGAATGATCATAGACAGTCTCGAACTCAGCAACGAATAATCCGATTTAATCTATTTATGTGTCGACAGCATGCTCGTGAGAAATCCCAGACTCCAACAAACAATGTGTCGTCCTGTAAGTCCCACAGCTTAGTCCAGTCGACAATCTTCAACAAGAACGGTGAAGTTCGATGGAACCGGGGACGTATGGCAGCATCAGTTAAGGGAACTGCTTGAACTAATGTTGGAAATGGGAACATCAAACAGAGCACAAACGCCGAAAGGTATATACCATTTCTCAAGCACAGAGATTTCTTTAATAAGCACGCAAAGATTCAAATTATCTTGAAGTGGGATTACAGATAATGGTGATCGTCACCAAAATGTCATTCACTCCAGCAATTGCAGCAGTTAAGGAAACAATTCTGTTTCAAGCCAATGCCCGATCTACAGATCATAAAAGTTTCAAGATTGCACTGGCAATACTCCAGAGAACTTATATCTTGTCAAAGCCATATTCAGATGCATAACTGAAGATGTCGCAGCTACTATGCGGATGTGCAGGATGGGTCATGGATCTTAAGCATCCAACATCCTCACACCAGAGCAGGATACTGCTTGGCCTGCAGACGAACACGTCTCTTATATTCTGTTGGATCCTGAAGTATTTGTGGGAAAAAACTGGTTAATCTTGTGAGAAAAGAACAATAATGAATAGAACAATCTTGTTCGTTGTTTCTTTCTTACCTGGATGAAAAGGTGGTATCCATCAGTTTGAGCAGGATCAGCTGGATTAGGCTGATCGAGCAAGTCCTGTATTCCAACTAGAATCTGCTTAACAGTGATAGCAGGTCTCCAACCCTGAAATTATACAGTGAGAACAGGAAATTTGGAACAAACTTAGATGCAGTTTAATCCTGGAGCAGCTAAACTTACGCTATCCTCGTTGAGAATTGAGAGGCAGACTGTCCCTGAAGGATAGACATTTGGGTGGAAAAAACCCTGTGGAAACTTGCACTTTGGAGGTTTGCTAGGGTAGTCCTCACTGAAATGAAGGGTAAGAGGGTAGTAACCACCTTCCCAATCAGTCTGCATGGAAGTGAAATGCTAGTTAAAACCCAAACAGTACTGGAGACAAAATCTCATCACAGAAAGGAAAGCAATGGAAAAAGAATAGAAATGAAATGGGAGGTTAGAGTGCACAAGGATACATAAGTTTACATTGGACCTGGTCAAATTCCAGAATGCCAGGAAGTGATCAGCGAAAGAAAAGGACTTAACAAAGTATAATAACTGTAGATCAATGTTTTGAAGCTTGTTTTCAAACAGTTTAGGGACATACAGGCAAGAAAATAGAAACAAACAAACATTTTGCCAGGAACACGATATGGAAAGATTCTCAGAGCTTTTAAACACTACAACAAGTTTTTCAAAAAAAAAAACACATACACATTAAGAAACAGTATGCTAATGTGATGAAATACCGGCGGTGGTGGCACATTATCTTAATACCTAAAACATACTGGTGCAAACACAGTCAGTAAACACCAGAAGAAAAGGAAAACATAGTCAACATTGTCTTCTAATTTTTCAGCATTGGTGAAGCATCGAGCCGCGATTCACGTGCCAAAACCATGAATAATGGTCTTTGTTGGGTTTCAACTCTAGCCTACCCCAACTTGCTTGGGATTAAAAGGCTTTGTTGATGTTGATGTTGGTGAAGCATCGAGCAGCTCTGCCTCTGCCAGATGTCTAGCCATGCAGAATCAGTTCTAATGTTACAATCTGGTACTACCGGATAATATTTGAACGCCTAAGCCAAATAGCTTGAGAAAAGCTGCCTATCCTTATGTGCGAAGCACACCTCTGAAAGTCCTAGTAAGTGTCTTAGATAAATTGCAATAAAACAAAGAATCTGGTACAATCCAAGGCAAGTGAATTAACAAATCAATAAGCAGTACAATCAAGAAATGATAAAATACCACAGACCATGTGTTCACAACATAAAATAAAATAATATTCATCATAAACAAAACTGCAAAAAGGGGGCACACATCTCAGCTCAGCACCACTCCATCCAACAGCGATTTCGCACAGGACAGAGCCGTTTCCCTAAATTGCCGTCCTCGCATGAATACCTACACAACCTAATTTATTCCTCCTGCGAATCGCGCCGGATCAAATCTAATCGAATCGAACTAGGACGGAATCATACTGTAGCAAGCACTGTAGACAGAGTGGGAGGTGGGGTAGGGAATAGGGATGGGGGAGAGGATGCTCGATCCGCTGTGGTCAGTCTTACCCCCTGCTTGCCGGGGATGGTGCAGTTCCAGGTCATGAGGTTCGCCGACCCGTCGGCCAGCGTCTCCGGCCTCGCCACGAACCCCTGCGAGACAGGAAGAGGATCAGATCGAGGCTCGAATCGGGGCGGCGGCGCGAGCCGCGGTAGGAAGGGGAGAGGGGGCCCCAGAGAGGCAGGCACGGACGTGGGGGTGGTTCTTGCGCCAGGCCTTGCGCTCCTCGGCGAGGCGGCCGCGCGCGATCCCTGCCGACATGGCGGCTGCGGCAGTGGCGGCGGCGGCGAGCAGCTCTCCTCGCTCCCTCGCAAGGGTTTGTTCTGGTTTGGGTGTGGGTGGGGGCGACTTGGGAGTCTTGGACGACGAACCGCCTCTTCACTTCCCCTTTTATTATGCAAAAAAAAAATTCATCCAATTATTTTCTTTATCCTTTTTATTATTTAAATGTTCTTGGTGTTGACGATTGACTTGTAGCAACTGATTATTGCAGGCGGGTCACTGGCCCCACATGTCAGAGGGTCCCTGACGCAGTGCGAGCGCAGGCAGGAGCTGAAAAAGTGTTTGCGGACGGAGCATCAGATTCGCGTGCGTTGTTTCTCAAAAAAAAAAAAAAAATTCGCGTGCATTTTTCTCGTCAAATTCGCGTGCATTTCCTTGTGTGTTGTTCCTCATTCGGTGGCCTTTTGCGGAGGACACAGACGTATTTGTCCCTCTTCGATCCAAGCAGGCAGCAAGCAGAATTGGCCCGGAATTTCCTGCTCTTGGAGTGATTCTAGACGCTTGGGCATGTTTAGTTCGCCAAATATTTTGGACAAAATTTTTTAGAAGTGTTTACAACACTAATTAAGAGTATTAAATATAGATTAATTATAAAACTAATTACACGGATGGACGGAAAATCGTGAGGCGGATCTATTAAACCTAATTAATCTATCATTGGAGATTGTTTACTGTAGAACGACATTATCTAATCATTGGATAATTAGATTCATTAGATTCGTCTCGTGATTTTGTCTGGGATTATGGAATGGGTTTTGTCAGTTATCCACATTTACTACTCCTAATTAGTGGTCAAACATTCAAAGTTTTTGTAACGCGGGAAAAATGTTGGGAACTAAATAGGCCCAATTGTGAGCCAACTTTAATTTGATGATCTAGGTTGTGTTTAGTTTGTGAAAATTTTTGGGTTTGGGTACTGTAGCACTTTCGTTATTATTTGACAATTAATATCCAATTATGGACTAATTAGGCTTAAAAGATTTATCAAGTCATTTACAGTTGAATTGTGTAATTAATTATTTTTTTCAACTGTATTTAATGCTCCATGCATGTGTCCGAAGATTCGATGTGAGGAGTACTTTAGGAAAATTTTTAGAAATTAAACAGGGCCCTAATTAATCACAAGAGAAATGTGTAGAGGAAAATTCTAGACAGACATAAGATTCCCTTATGGCCTTCGTTATCCATGAACATGGTCTTCGTTAGGTCAACATATTTAAATTCGTAAAAGTAAGATAAAATGATTATTGAAAATTTATGGACAAGTCCTTTATGGCTGCTGCTCTAGTGCGACAGGGACACCCCTCCCTCTCATCCGGGCACCTTGCAGGACGGATCCCTCAACGCTAGCGTGGTGATTTGATACGATGGCGTCTGGATTTGTGGTCATCCCTCTTGCGGTGGTGACGGCAACATGCAGCGGCTAGCAAGCGGAGGGGCCGAGATAACGACAGTGTGCAGCGGGAATGCTTGAGGTGGTGATTTGTAGGGTGTGATGTCTGGGTTGTAGCCAAAACCCAGACATCACCTTCTTTCCCCATGCTTTGCCGCGTTTGGTTACCTCTGAAAAAATTTCGCGAAAATAAAATCTCGCATGCATCGAGTATTAAATGAAGTTTATTTGTAAAATATTTTCACATATAGGTGCAGTTTTGCGCGACGAATCTAATGAACCTGATTAATTTATGATTTGCTACAGTAATACTACGGTACCATCATCTAATCATGTGGTTAAAGGTCTTGTTATATTCGTCTCATGAATTTACCCAAAAATTCTGGAGGTGGTTTTGTAATTAGACTTTATTTAGTACTACTAATTAGTGATGAAAGGTGCAAAAAGATTCACCAAATTTTTCCACCATCCCCGTTTAGTTTCCAAAAAAGTTTTCACAGTATCCGTCACATCGAACCTTCGGACACATACATAAAGCATTAAATGCAGTTGAAAAAAAACAACTTTTTACACAGTTTAAGTGTTTAACTGATTAGCATGAGATGAATCTTTTAAGTCTAATCAGTCCATGATTGGACATTATTTGTCAAGTAACAACGAAATGTGCTACAGTACCAAAATCCAAACTTTTTCACAAACAAAACATACCCTAACCAAACACGGCATGTCTGGGTTGTAGCCAAACCAATAATATAATCCAAGGGAGGAAGTGCCAAAATCTAGTCAGGGAAATTGTGTTAGTACAGCCACTATGTCGATCAATCCTTGTCAAAATTGTGAGCACGTGAGTTTGGAAAATTCGTAGAAATAATTAATTTGATCAAACCGAGTTCATATACAAACAAATACTATGCAGGTGGCATGAATGAAAGCAAACAAATTCATCTCTCTCGATGTATCGAAGCGCGAGCGGTAGATTGAGCTACATGGCATATGGCTGCAAGGGTAACGCCGAGACCTTTACTTCCTTGCTTGATGCTACGCCAATCAAGAGCCGGGCTTGTATAGGTTGTCTTTCGTTGCGACATCAGCATGTACAAAATCACGATGACAATTGACAGGGGCTTGCTGTGACGTTCTGTTTGCTTAATTACTGTAGCACAACTCTCTTGTACCGTAGGCGACCGAAATCATTGTTTCATTGCGTCACCGAGGTTAGTGTGGGCCGAAGTCACTATGACAACAACAATTAGGGGCCAACGGCCCAAAAACACACTCCACGGCCCAATAAGCCCGCTTCTCCCCCAGAAATTCTATCCATCTTCCACTATCCATCTTCCACTAGATTTTTAATCCATATATCTTCTACTGTTTGAGATTGGTGCAGTGGCTCTGATTATATCCGAATAGCCTAGCACGTGGGCGCGTGGGCCGTGCACACAGCGGCGTGTTGATTGGAACAGACTAGCAGTGGTGGGATGCCATGCCAGCAAGTGTAGGGAGAGGATGGAAAGTTACACATATTCGAAACTTCAATGGATCTTTTCTCTCCAACCATACACCCGATTAAAAATCTGTTTGGACCGTAATATTCGTTGAAATTAATGCAAGAAAATAAGATCCAATATGCTATTTTTAATCTTTTATCTAACAGTTCAATATTTTAATATACTAGTTCAACAATTTAATTTATGATTTTTAACATTTGTAACATACTGTTTCAACATTTTTTAGAAAAATGTTGAATTAATTTTTTCAAACTGTTGAATTAGTTTTCTTAGAATGTTGAATCCATTTGTCAATAATGTTGACTCCATTAGTCAATAATGTTGACTCCATTAAAAGAGTTAAGTAAAACTAGAAAATACTAGACTAGTCTATTAGATATTAGCTTCTGAGTCGAATGCTGCAGTGCTACTTTTGTTCAGCAGTTCAGGCCATCGCAATGCCACCTCCTCTCTCCCGCTGTTTCTTTATTCGTTATGGGCTGTGTGTTACTTAGCAGATGGGCCGGGTTGGGCTGTGCGACAAGGTGCTTAACGATCTTCCGGACATAGGAACGCCCTTCTCCCCCTCGCGCCACCCGGCCGCGCCACCCGTTGCCTTGCCGGGGCGCCGGGCAGAAGCCTGCAAGAGACCGCCTCCGTACTCCGTAGACTAGAGGAGGCAGGGCCGCAGGGGCATCACGATTCACAAATCCACCGATGGCCTCTCTAGCGGAGCCAACCTGTGCGGGCACGAGCACAGGTGAGACGACGGGTATGTTTGGTTCTAGAGGCTAAACTTTAGATTATGTTTTATTTAAGAGAATCTTGATATTTATTAATATTAAATAAAATCTAATTATAAAACTAATTGTAGAACTCTGGGGCTAAATTGCGAGACACGAGGTATATTAGTCCGTATTTAGCAGATGGTTATTGTAGCTCACTGTAGCAAATTATGGATTAATTAGACTCATTAGATTCGTCTCACAAATTAGCACCCATCTGTCAAAAAAGTTTTATAAATAAATTTTATTTAATATTTCTAAATGGTAAAATTCCTTTTGATATGAAGGGGCTAAAAAAACTGATGAAAACAAACAGGGCTGACGAGCGAGGTTGCAGGCTGGAGCAGAGCTGAGCTGAGCAGACGTGGCGGCGAGTAAACGTCGAGTCAGCGACAGATAGGAATCTCTAGCACGGGCAGTGTTTACAAAACTATTTACAAAACTATTTGCACGGATAAGTTGTAAATCGTGAGATGAATCTAATTAGCCTACTTAATTTATGATTTGTAACAGTGATACTAAAGTAACAATCCGCTAATTATGGATTAATCATGAATTAATTAGACTCATTAGATTCGTCTTGCGATTTATAATCCATTAGTGCAAAAAGTTTTGCAAATAGATTTTATTTAGTTATCTGAAATAGCAAGATTCCATTTCAAAATTTTTACCCATAAAAATCTAAACACTATTTGCCTAGACAGAAACAAAACTTACAGCAAGAGCAAAATTGTCCACAAGAGCAAAATTGTGCGTGGACAAAACCCTTGCCTCCTATTTTGATAGTGCGTACGTGAATCCCTATCTCTCAAGTGACGCTCCATTGTTTTCATTTCTCCAAGTCGCCATCATAGGGGCGGTGAAGCTATAACTGTAATTTCTGCTCACCGTTCCTTCCACTAAGAACAAAAAGAAAAAAGGTTTCTGGGACGCATTTCTTTCTGTAGTCGTTTCTTTCACGGTGGCACCATGCACCTGTGATTCTTCCGCACATAAGTATCAACTAGAAATGGTCGCGGCATTGCCGCGTATGACCAGTATGTGGACTATATTTTGCACGTATGTTTGTAGTTGATGCGAACTTTAATTCGTGCATATAATATTTATTGTTTCAGATTTTCAGACTGCTCTCATCATTTGTAATCTTTTATGTTTACTGATTGCATGATTTCTGATAGGGCAACTTCAGGTGTTACAACCATACTTGGTATATTTAGGAGTATTCACAAAGCATGATTCTTCATGGTGTCATCATTCAGAGTAGACCACAAAATCCTACTTCAAGCAGAGTGTTTCAGAAATGTTAACCATATGTATGATGGAATAGATCAAATGGTTGAAATACAGAAATATTATATTTGTGATAGGATTCATTGCAAGGAAAAAATGTTGATACCATATACGAAAATGAGACAAATCAAGTTTTGTAAACTAATTTCAATTGTAGAAATATCTCCTGAATGCTTGTATCTTGACAAATATGTCCACGATATATCTTGGTGACATACGTCCAATATAATTAATAAGATAAATAGCATGATCTACATATGATTGATCATTGCCATTTTTATGGCATATTCTACTTGTATCCATCACCCATCAAATTCAAATGTGAAATCGACCTTACAAAGTGGAACTTTCATGATCGAACTATTGTTTCTCAGTATAACCATATCTCATAAAATGGCGTGAAAGACCAACTCTAAAGTTCAAACCAATAGAAACTCCATGCATACAAGCAATGAATCATAGACCTGTTTCAAGTTTCCTCTAGATGGCTGTGCATTTACTGCAAATTTGCAAATGAATATATACCAGCCTCTTCGTCATCTCCAATCTTGCGATGTCTCTTTTCATGAAAGAATGGACACAGTCAAAGCATCCTCGGAAGAAACAATTAATTCATGATGTAACCACGCATGACATACTAAATTGCATACGCAGGAATTAATAATTTTTTGTATGAATGCAAATTAACAAGAGACTAAAATCTTTGTTGTACCATTTTTGCAAGAGAAGCAAAATCATATCTGCTGCAATCTTTGTAATCAAGGTTAGACTTACCGTTATCATCGAACAACAATGTCACTATTGCCAAGGAAACACAAATAATTATATCTTCTCCTGAAGGGGACCAAAACAACAAATTAGAGCTCAATTAATTGAACAAACAAATGCAAGAAAGCATATGCCATTCTGATCCGTAGTGCAAGAAAGTCAGATGAGACAACCCTTTTTTTTTGGGGGAGGGGGGCGGGGGTGGACTCTGTTAACTTACCATTTTGACAGCATACAAGTATAATTTTATTTCCAGCGAGCAAATTCCTCTTAGCAAAGTCAATTGCCTTTGAAAGATTTTTCATTGACTGAAAATCGGTCATCCTTTGAGCCCTATCATCATTACCAGCATGAAGTAAACAAATATTAGAAAATCTTATATAAAGGAAAAGCACATATAGAATGGTTTGATTACTACAATAGATAGCTCAAGGCAAGAATTTTCTGATGAATTAGAAGGTAACTTTGAGGTGATGTCACAGTTCAGTATGCAGTCCACACCAACTAAGGCATCTTCATCTAAACAAAAGTGCATAACGCAATAACTATCATAAATAGTGTGAGGAATGAAATATGAAGGATTCTAAGTGCAACTAAACAAAAGTACCTAACTTAGTTCTTTCCTTGGAAAATGTACTTAGTTTAGTTTGCCACATAAATAGCTGAAATACAGAATGATTCTAAGTAACCGAATGCGACACAATTACAAAGAATTGCAAACAATAATGTGATCCTTTATAATAGCAGCACGGTACACGACAAATATTTGACAACAAAAATGCCATAGAAAACTTGCAGGAGTCCAATTAATCATTATACCTTGGAGAGTACATGATACTGCAAGGTTTGATGTTCCAATCTAGCAGAGAAGAGGACCATTATTGGGACATTATGCGTCTGTTGTACTGGTACTGGGATCCGAGTTCATAGGCCACATCTTCAACTTTGCCAAAGAATTTCTCCTTTGCCAACAGAGCTCCAAACATCATGTCGTCACTGGAGCATTTTGTCGAGCACCTTGCAGGCAGCAATTATGGCTTGATGTGAGCTGCAGTTAGAATCAGAAAATGGACAAATCTTAGTCAAGACTGTGAAGTTGGGGATCAAGGGGGCATGGAGTAGCCCCGTCACTCCCATGGGCCAGGTATGGCCGCTGCTCGCTGCTGCTTCGGCCAGGCATGGCACAACCATGATGGAGGGAAGGAGATGGCCGAGTGTTGGAAAAAGGTCTTAATAAAATGCAAGGCAGCAGTGCGCAGGCCCATGCACGCAGTTGGGGGCGACGGAGCGCCGGCCGTCGTGCACAGGCAGCAATGACGGCGGCATCGCACAGCTCCGCAGGCAGCCGCGGTTTCCCATCTCCTCTCTGATCGCGCGAGGCGGTCCCTGCTTAGTTCGTAGCTGGTACTCTTTGGCAGGCAGCGCCGAACTCCAGCGGCGGCGCGGCGGAGCGGGCAGCACAGGCATCCAGCGTGCTAGCTGCCTTCAGGCTACGAGGCCGTCGGCATGCCAGGCTGTAGTGGCGACGCGGAGGCCTCGGCGGCGCCCAACTAAAATAACGGCTCACCGTGCGGCCGTCACCGCAGCCAGCGGCGCTCGGGTTGAATCGTATCATAAAAATACGAAAGTCAGACAACAACCGCTGTAGTTTGAGACTCCAACAGCTTTCACAAGACCTTGCTCAACAGCATCTCCAAGGCCATCCAGGTAACCTAAACCATGTAAGAACAGTGAGATTGACGTCCTAAAGAGGGTTACATATTTATGTGGTAAGCCTCGTTGTGGATACCTTCATTGCCCCATATCCCTGGCCTGAAAAGGAAATGCGAAGAGTGGCTAAGTTAGTCAATGGAGTCAACAGGGGAGGAAAACAAAGTCGATTGAAAGGATGATGAGCCAACCAATGAAGTTGGTAGAGCTCAACTGAAGACACGCCAAGGCGATCCAATGAGGCCTTCAGTGCACAGATGACACTTCCACGGCCAAACCTCCATGGAAGAGCTGCAAACTTTGTTGCGATGGCCACTTCGACTTGTTCCTTTTGTTGCCTTTCCTTAATGAATCTGATGGAAAGAGATGGTTTCAGAACAGATATAGTTTAAAGTTTAAATTTAGGGTATGTACTGGTTGGATGACAAAACGTGAACCATTTTGGTTCTTACCCCAGCTCCGTATACTTCAGCAGTATCAAAGAAAGTTATTCCACAATCGATGCTCGCATCAAATGCTCCTTTTGCTGCCTTCAGTTTCCTATCTGCCATTTTTCAGAGACTTTATCATCGTGTTGAAGTTTGCCGTTAAAAAAAAAGTCCAAGGATAACAATTCCCATGTTTTACAACGAGAGGCGTGCAACAGTTCTGACAGTGGAAGGTTAGTCAATTTCATTAACCATTTCAGACTCAGTCAGATATTTTATATAGGTTGGTTACAGTTGGAGGCAAAATATATGAGAGTTAGTTACAGAGAGCAAAAGCGCCGGGCAAAATATATGATAGTGGAGATAAAGTCTCCCAGAGCATATACTGGATAGGACTCATTGCAGAGCTAAAATCCGATAAACGCCTTATACGGTTTCTAATGGTCAAAGTAACAGGCACCTCATGTGAATGTAAAAAGGATGACCATAATTTCAGGGCAACCAACGGCGACCATATGCTAGAAATCAGGAATTCAAGTACAGGATCCTGGATCACACTTCTTGACCTCCAAGTGAGTGAACTATGAGCGAGGTTATTGGTCAGTATCCTAACATCAATAACACACACTTCTTTTATTTTTCTTTTTTTTTAGGGGTCTTTTATTTTTCTGTCATAATCTTTATCGAATTTCACGGCAGTAGTAGCAACCATGACAAAAACGAATGGGGTTTCTTTTCCCCATTATGATGCAAGACTCGTTGGCCCAGAGGCAAGGACTCATGAAGTTCATGCATGGTGGTGCTAATGTCAGAATTACGATGTCAAGCTCTGAATAGCGATGATGCCATATGAACCTGGCGACGGCATAAACCAATTGAAAACATCGATCTACTAATGCTCGGTCCAACTTTTATCCTGAATGAGTATATCACCTGACGCCTTGGGATCTTATAACAGAGTGGAACAGAGCAGAAATGGCTAGCAATCTGAATAGAAATGGGACTGCAGATTAATCCTGAATGAGAATCAAGAAGTGGCGAGGAGGAGAGAGCACGTACCCTCCCACTGGAACTCGTTCCAGTAGGTGGTGTCGCCCCAGGACCAGGCCCCGATGCCGAGCTTGGTGACCGCGACGCCGGACCCGCCCAGCGCGACCTTGCCGTCCTCCTCCCTCGCCGCCGCCGGCGCGGCGTCCGACGCCACCGCGCGGGGCGAGCGGAACGCGCGGCGCCGCCGCCGCGCGAGGAGGGGCGGCAGGGCGCAGCCGGCGACCTGCAGGGCCATCATCGTATCGTCGGAGCAGCAGCTCGCTCGCTCGCTCGCTGCGCGCGCGGGCCCGCCGTGGATAGTTTCTCTGGCGCGGGGGCCGTGCTGTGCTGCTGCGGTGCGGTGGTGGCGAGTGGTGCCGGGGAGGCGCGGGATTTGTTTGGCCAGGAGAGATGGGGGTCGGTGGCGGGCGTGGAGCCGCAGGTGGCCCCGCCGCCGCCGCCGCCGCGCGCGGCGGCCGGCCTGCACGGGCGAGGGCTGCCCGCGGCGCCGTGTTGCCGTGCGCCCTCTCCTGGCTCAGTCCCTCCCCACTCTCTCCCTCTCCTTCTCTCTCTCCCCTGGGCGCGGCCGGAGCTCTGGCTGGCAGGGGGCGAGGCCTCTGCCGAGCAGGGGCGCGGCGGCGGCCTCGAGCGGGGGCGCAGTGCGGCGGCGGTCCCGAGCGGGACCACGAAGGCGTGGCGGCGGCCATGAGCACGGATGCGTGCGGCGGGCGCGGCGGATCCGCCGGCGGCCGAGGTGGCGCACGCCGGCAGCTCGACTCGGCTTGTGGGGCGCGCGGCGCCGTTCGCCGCGGCCGAGGGCTACGCGCGATGCCGTGCTGGCCTACGCTCCTCTGCTCCCGCTGTCCCTCCTCTCTCTCTCCAGTGAGCTCGGGCTGGGGGCGGGCGAGGCCTCGAGGCGTTTGGCCGGCGGCGGGCGGCGGCCGGGTCGTGGGGTGCGCAGCGGTGGCCGGCAGAAGGTGTGGCGTGGACTGCGGGTTGATTTCAGAAAACTTTAGGGGCTTATTCGAAAACAAATTTGAGAGAGGGGAGTGGACGGCGGGTTGTATTTCGAGAAAGTTCGAGGAGTTTTATGAAAAATGGCTGGAAAACGCGAGATCCGGACCGCTCGCGCGCCCGATCGGACGGCCGGGAAAAGTTGGCGACGTGGCCTGCTTCTCAGGCCTGGGAATTGGCCGCGAATCGTAGGGTAAGATCTGTGAACTTACAGACGGGCCTTTTCCCTTTTCTAGTATTTCCGAAGTACTGCTTGAAAGCTATCCGGATACGGTAGCTCAATGGCACTTGTGCTTCGTTCGCAGATGCACTGGTCGGAGTTTCGCATGCAGTAAGAAACTACTAGTAGTATTCATAAACCAAGCAAATGTTCGCAGCTGGGTCTGCTGCCTGCACTTCGGTTGGGGCAGGAGGACGACCTACTCAGTCATGCACAAAGAACAAAGTTCAGTGATTCCGAGTCCCGTGTTCAGGCAAACCTACAAGCTAGCAGCAGGACTGTTATTTTGCTGCGACTTCCGAGCACGGTGACCGCATCATCCCTCCGGTCCTGTTTGTTTGATGCTCTGATGTTTGCAGCCAGTCATTCAGATGAGTTGATTTACTGAAAGCACTGTGCTCGCTGGTAGCTGCGGAAAGGAAAGCTACTTTGGCCGTGTTTGGCTACACGGTAAATTTTTCGCGCACGTTTTTCGAGAAGAGAATGTCGCATCCACGAAGTACTAAATAAAGTCTATTTGTAAAATCTTTTCAGGGATGTGCGTAACTTTTTGAGACGAATCTAATGACGGTAATTAATTGATGATTTGCTACAGTGATGCTATAGTAATTATCCTCAAATCACGCGTCAAATGTCTCATTAGATTCGTCTCGCGATTTAAGGGGGTTCTGGAGGTGATTTTGTAATTAGACTTCATTTAATACTTTAAATTAGTGGTCAAAGATGAAAAAAAAATTCATGAAAACTAACCAAACACGGCCAAAGGCCATCGTGCACCATTCCTTTTTGCTGGAAATCTGAAGAACAGCATAAATGTGTCCTATTTTACAGTACTTTGTAAAAACAAACGTTATCGGCCGGTGAAAGGGAAAGGATGCAATAATGGACGGCGATATTAAAATTAATATGGCCCAGAAACAAAGCTATCAGCTTGACAGATACGCAGTCTGTCCTAGGTTGAATTGTCTGCTGGTACAGAGAAGAACTCCAGCTAGAATACAGGATAATCACTGCCGTCACTTGTCAGGTCAATTCAGCATGGTACTATCATGCTTGTGAACCATATGCACCGCATTAATCCGTTCTGGTAAAAAGTAAATTTTAACTCATTACATGGACGATTACATGTGTAGCAACAATGATCGTTTAAAGTTAATTGTATTTCCCGCTTTAAGCGCCTAGATAATGATAGCTTTTGCCGCCGGAGATTCCTCCTGCCGTGGTGAGGAGGTGTTTCTCTGGCGAGGTGGGCCGGCGGAACGACGAACCCGAGCAGGAGTTCCACAAGGAACCTTTCCATTCCTTCCAGAAAGCTTCCATGGCTAAATCGAGGCGCTCCACATTTGACTAACAGTCACATGCCCGCTCTCGGCCGCTCCGACGGCCATCGTGCACCATTCCTTTTTGCTGAGGCTGCAAACAATAGTCATCCGTGCGTGTCACAAGAAAAAGGAAGAAGGGACGGAGAGGGACATGAAATGGGGGCCAAGGGCAAAAATTTGTAGGCCCTGTTTCGGAAGGCAGGTTCAGCAAGGACACATCATGTTTCCATAAACATGGGTTGGCATGACAGCAATGGCCACTTTTACACCCCTTAAAAGGCCTGTGTTATTCCTGAGCTGGAGTATGTATTTTTTGCATATGGTTCGTGGGTATCAATATTAGTGTACTATGAGTAGATGTAAGCTGATATACTAGTTGCTTGATAGCTCTATTTAGTGACAATATTTATTTTTAGGTACTGATGCATGCTCCTTTCCTAGGAGCAAATGTAATCTGAATTTGTTGGCAGCTAAATGGTACAGACTCGTAAGGAAACGACTCCTAATTAACGAGCATATGGTACGCTACGCACTGGTTAAATGTGGTGCATTTTCTATTTGGTTCATTTGCATAGCATCCATGTCAAAGCTTGTCTAAGGTGTACCTGACAATTATCATCTTCTCACCGAAATAATTTGATGACATAATTAACGAGTACAACAATGAAACAATCAACTGCCAATGCAAGCTAGAAAATAAGTTTACCAAAACGTGGTAGCCAACTAGACGTCTAATTCCTGTGTGGCAAGGCTCTAGCTCCAGCTCCCTCGGTGGCTTCTGCTAGAGCTCTACCAAACACTCTAAAAGTGAAATGGCTTCATACTATAACATGTGAGAAGATGAAGCAGTGGCTTTATCTAAGAAAAGATGGAGCAGGTGAAGTCATAAAACCCGGCTCCATCTGCTCCGACTCCACACTATTTTGCAGGGAGCGGAGCCCAACAGGCCTCATACTCTTATTACTATACACCGTGGAGAGGGAGAGCTGAGAGTAATCGGGCGCTCCCCGAGTGACACGTGTCCTTGGAGAGAGAGGAAGCCTGACGCGGGGCATGGATTTGGCGTCCGCTCCTTTCCCCACAACGCCGCACCTGCCGCGCCCTGCTCCTCCGAGCCGCCCGCTCGCCCGGAGCTCGGAGCACGTGGTGCCCGGATGAGGGGGGGTGGAGGGCCGGCCGACGCAGATCCACGCACGGAGCCGCGAGGAGCTAGCGTGGAAGGAGAGGAAAGGCAAAGAGGAAGGGGAGGAGATGAGAAGGACGGAGGATCAGGCTGCCGCCACGGAGCTTGGCACGCCCGGAGCCGGCCGCCGCCGAACCTCACCACCTCGATTCGGGCGATCGTGGAGTTTACCTCTGAATCGCTCTCGGATCCGGGAGAAGAGCCGGAGTGCGTCGGTGTAGCATGTCCACCTGAAGACGCACGAGCACCATCGGCTTCGCCCGCCATGGTGCAGAAGCTTTTGCGCCGACCGGCCGCCAAGCAAAGGCCGATGAAGCCGGTGGCTTCCTTGTCCCGCTTCTTCTTCTTCTTCTTGTCATCGTCGTCGGAGGTCGGTGAAGAAGAGCGGTCGGTGTCGGAGCTCTTGTCGAGGTCGCTGAGCTGCGCCAGGAAGGCCTTCTCCCGCTTCTTGGCCTTGTACTGGAAGCGCTTCTTGAGTGACTCCTTGTCGAAGCGTCCTCCCCGGTCACGACTGCGGTGCTTGTGGCGCCGACGCTCCTTGTTGGAGCCTCCCTCGTCGCGGTGGCGGTAGTAGTCGAAGGAGTTGTTCTGGCCACCGCCGGACTTCTTGGGGCAATCGGCGACGAAGTGGTTCAGATCGCCGCAGTTATAGCACCCGGGGTTCTTCTTCCTCTGCTTTGTTGTGGTAGACGCACTGGAACTTGCTAATCAGGAGGCACAAGTCGTCGTCGCCCAGCGTCTCCAGCTGCTCATCTGAAACAGAAGGCAAAGAGGCAAGAGAAAAGCCAAGAGCAGAGTTAGCGTTAGAGCTCGATCCACCACCTGGGCCAGTCACAAGAGCGATGCTCTTGGAAGGAGGGGCACCATTGAGATTGGCTCGTGTCAGGTTATCCACCTCTGTGGCCTTGAGCTTGCTGAAAAGCTCGTTCACGATCAGAGTCTCATAGCCTGCAGACTCAATGATCGTGTTCACCTTGAGATCCCACACAGAGCGGTCAAGTGCGTAAAGTAACTTGAAAGCCTTCTCGTGCTCCGTGTACTCAAGGGCACCAGCAGATCTGTTCGCATTGATTTTGTTCAAAATCGACTGAAAACGAATGAACATCAAGTCAATGCTCTCACCCGGCTCCTGTGTGAAGTTCTCGTATTCACGCCGGTGAGTCTCGAACAGTCTGGCCTTCACCTGAGGTGTACCCTCGTGGTAGTTCTCAAGACACGTCCAAATTTTGTGGGCATAGTCCTCGCCGGAAAACACCGGGATCTTACCAAGACTCGACATGGTCGCCAAGTGGTTTTCGAACCGGTTAAGATATTGAAAACCTCAACCAAGCTCTGATACCAATTGAGGGACCGAAACTGGCGACCAAGGGGGGGTGAATGGGAGCCGATCAAAATTTCTTCCGAAATCTGAAAGGTCGGCCTATGTCCCAAAATCACCGCAAGCCCTCGAACTTAGGTCAACGAGAATAGCTATGGACAAGCTATCTCGAAGCAGAAGACCCAGGTTGCAGCGCGGAAGCAAAGCGAGTCGAAACGCAGAACTGGACTGCAGAGACCGGTCAGACCGGTTACACAGACCGGTCAGACCGGTCGGGCTGAGAAATCAAATTCCAGACCGGTCAGACCGGTTACTCAGACCGGTCGCTCCCAGACAGCCCGCCAACAAAGCTCCAAATGTCAAATCTCGAGCAAACAAAGTCCAAATCCAACGAAACTTGGAGGATAGCTTCGCATCTACCCCATGAACATATCCCCAAAAGATCTTTCACAAAATATTAACAGATCGTGAGAAATTACGGGAAGATCAAAGAGAATTGAGGTTTTCTCAAGAACCCAAAAATCTCAATCCGTGAGAACTCGCGATTCCTGCGGGTTTGGCACTAGGCTAGATAGATTAGAATCATCACAACGAGTCCATCAAATCACGAATCGAAGAACTTGACTCCTCCAAACACAAAACACCTCAAAGGAGGAAGAATCAAGTCCAAAACACAAAGGGAAGGGGAGGATGAAAAGCTCAGCACACACGGGTGAATCTCAACACAAATTCATTCATAATTCACTGAGGAATTCACCTATACAAAGGCTAGAGCCAACCACACCATCATCCACCCTCAAAATCGAAGAGATTAGCTATAATCTAACCTCCCTTTGCGTTGGAGACCTTGGCCCTAACCTAGAGCAGGGGCAGGGAGAAGGAAAAACGAAGAGAAAATAAAAGGCTCAAGAGACTCAACTAGCCACGGGCTGGTGGGGGTTATTTATACCCGGCTGCTGCGGCCAGACCGGTCCAGGGGACCGGTTAGACCGGTCAGGTCAGCAGCACCCCGCTGTACAGCCTCGATCGACGGCGAAACTTCTTTCTTCGACTCGAAGTCTTTGCTGCGATGCCGCCACGTCGACGAAGATCCGGTCCACGGTTTTGGAGGGTCCGCGAAACCTGGGTAGGTGGCCGGTTTTGAGAAAACCGCCAAAAACTCACGCGCGGGAAGATTCCCGCCTCCACGCCGTGACCCTAGACGCCATTCCCACCTCGGCCTCCTGACGGCCCTAGACGCCGCCCGACGCCCGTCACCTCCTCGCCCGCAGCGAGGCCCTAGACGCCATCAACGCCCGTCGCCTCCGTCAGTCCCGAGACCGACGCCCGTGCCTCCACGACTTGGCGTCTTCAACCGCCGTCCGCCTCCTTGATTTTGTGGCGCAAACTAAGAAACCCGCCTTCCGTCGCCGCTTGCGCCCTCGATACAGGAGTGGACGCCACAGCTACCGCCCGGTCCGAGCTCCGGTCCCGGCTGCCCTTCACCGCCGTCCACCGCACGGTCCATCGGCCACAGCACCTCCACCGCAGCTCCCCGTCGACACTCGACGCCCGTGTACCTGCAATCCAAAGATCAAGCGCACGATCACACCGCACGGTTGACAATTTACTCATCACAGGCAGGGTAGAGTACTCACATTCCTCACACTTCAATTCGTTGCTTTCCCTGACGACGAGTGGCGGCGGCTGCACTGGCGCACATGGTGTGGTCGAACAGGTCAAATACCAGTGACCCACGAGGGAAAATTGCCTCGGAACTAGAAAGGACGCGGTGGTGGTGGGCTGGCAAACACTTTTACAAAAAAATAATTTACCACGATTTTTTCTAAACACCTCTAAGTGGTTGCCAAAAACGTGTTAGTTAACTGTTTTTGTTTGCCTCGGTTAATAGTTATTGTAGTAGTGTAATAGGAGCTATTCTAGCGGTACGACACGTTCGCCACCAGCGTGAAGGAGAACCCCCTGGAGGGGCGGTCAAGTTCACGTCAGTGACCAAGGCTGCTGCCAGTCTGCCACCGCGGGCCATGGCGACAATAGCAAGGCGAGAGGAGGGGCGGCGACGTAGAAAGACAAAAGGTAGTCATGTTGGGCTCATTCATATCAAGTCCGGCAGTTCAATCGAAAGGGCAAAGGTAGTTTAGACGGTTTAAACGTAAAGATAAGTGAAAAAAATAAATAAATTGATAAATGTTGAAAAGACATTATAGTGGGCTGGCGAAACTCAATTTACGGAATAGTATCCCCGCTAAGTCCAATTTTAATAATGGAAATCGTAAATTTCTCACAGCCTAGAAAGCCCAAGTGCCATCCCTGCTCTTCATAACTACTGCAGCAGCTAGTACTCCTGCTGAATCCATCCGAGAAAGATAGGCTGGCTAACCTTTTACCGCTGCACAATGCCAGCAGGACGGTCACTCAGACAGTCGCCTCAAAATGCAGCAGTTTCCTAGCGTTCAAACCATCAAAGTGGGTCACCAGGCGGCAGTTACCACATGTTACAGCAGCGAAAAGACCAATCACTGCTCACGTACCCCGGCAGGGGCTTCAAAAGGTACGAGCTGTCCAGTTCAGGGGGAGTTTAGTTCCCAGAAATGTTTGGGTGAAAAGTTCTAGACAATATTTCATCACTAATTAGAAGTATTAAATATAGACTAATTATAAAACTAATTACATGGATGGACGGTAAATCATGAGACGAGTCTATTAAGACGAATTAATCTATCATTAGAGGTTGGTTACTGTAGCACGACATTGTCCAATCATGGTCCAATTAGGCTTAAAAGATTCGTCTCGCAATTTCACCCGGGGTTGTGGAATGGGTTTTGTTAGTTATCCACATTTAATACTCCTAATTAGTGGTTAAACGTTGTTAGTTACTGTAGCACTCAATTTTTTGGAAACTAAACGGGCTCTCAGTCGGGTACCCAAGAAAAAACTAACACTTTAATTAATGGATAAACAACGAGACTTACCATAATTGCATGGACCACAAAACCACTCACACTCACCAGGTACAAATCTCAAAACAAGATATACCCAGAGGTTTTTACATGCTCCCACGCACAAGCTCAGCAACCTAGCCAACGGATCGGAAAACCCAACAACGTTTAGGGGCTGTGAGGTTGATGGTAGTATTGTGGCCACTTTCATGTCCCGTGTTGTCCCGCGGACAAATAGCTATGGTCATATGGATAACTATGAGCTCACGTGTCAATGGCGGTTATCTTATAATTATCTGGCGCCTAAGATCTACTACTTATAAATGTGCCAGAATCAATGCGCGATCTGGTGAACAATCGCTTTTAAATTTTGTACTAGGAGTAACGACTCATGGTGTTCATTATTTGATAACTATGAATCGATCTGTTACTCTACTATAATACACATACGACTGGATATTACTAATTTATTGTTGTATATTAATATAACCTTAGATAAATTTACAATTGATGTATCTGTATATTTTTATGCACGGGGATCTCAAGATCATATTAAATATGCAACAAGTACACTTCTAGATTGACAAAGGTCGAAACGATCCCCAACCTAGTAATTTTCTTTTGAAGCTAGGCATAGCCGCCTCAAATGCGTAGTTTCAGCTTGCGTTCAAACCATCAAACTGGGAGGCCACCACAAGTTACAGCGAAAATACCAATCACTTGCTCACCTCCGATCTAGCAAACCTCGACAGATACTTCAAAAGGTAGGGTGCTACCCACTCACAGGTACAAGGAAAAACACTTTAATTACTGATAAATAATGAGAGCTACCATAATTGCGTGGACCACAAAACCACTCATACCTATTCTAAGATGCCAGGTACATATATCAAAAGACGATATCCTCAGACGTTTTTACATGCTCCCACGCACAAGCTCAGGACCTAGCAACGGGAAAACCCAACATGCAATGTTTAGGATCGGAGCAGTGAGGTTGATGGTACGTTGTTGGGTGCGTGGCCACTTTCATGTCTCGTTTTGTACCACTCATAAGTAGGTTTTGATGATTATAAGTTTATATGTTAGTGATATTTATCTTATAACCATTTGGCAGTAGGATGTATCTACTAGTCTTAAAGATGTAAAGATCTATGAGTGATCTGGTGAACAGCAGCACTTTAATTATTATGTACTAAGAGCGATGACATGTTGCGCCATTGTTTGTCAACTACGAATCGACCTGTTACTATAGCATAACACACATATGACCAGATATTTTTAATTTAGTATTATATATTAATTGAATCCTATATAAACTTACAAGTGACGCATCTGTACATTTTTATGCACGGGGATCTCAAGATCATACGCCAAGTACACTAATAGGTTCACAGCGGTCGAAAACTATCCCAACCTAGTAAAATTTTATTTTGAAGCTAGCCATGGTGGAGAGTAATTAAGTTGGCACATCAATGACATATATGGCTTATCACGTTTTAAGCTGTTGCGAACAATACCATGCAAACTAGCTTGTTCATCCACACATACAGAGGAAAAAAAAAGAACAGTTGGCATGTGACAAAGGGTAAAAAACCCCCTGGCAGAGACAGTGTAGCAAAGTGGCTTACCATCACGCAAAGACACTAAGAAGAGGCAAAAGTCCCAGAATATTTACTCGCCGGGGCCGGTTTGCTTTGTCTGCCTTTATTTTAAGGATTAGCCGCATTTGCTTTTGTGGCTAGTGTGTCATCTATTATGTTTGGGGTACTAGCTCCTGTCTCCTTTGCTTACCGATTATTATCACCCTAGAATCCAAAAGTAGCCCATTCCACAATTAGGCAGCTTGCCCAAACCAACAAAGTAAGTAGGGACGCTACGTTAAAGAGAATTTATAAACATTACTTTATGAAATGTAATGACGACAAGCCATGGCTTAGGTGCCCTTTTTCTGATGCTTGTAGCTGAGCTTGGCATTTTGGTTCCCACTTGTTTGTAATTAAATCGTAAAGCAAATGAGCTCAGATACGGGTACACATGATTTTGACAATGAAAGTAGTGCAATGCTAGCACGACCGTGCGGCTTTTTCCTGAATTGCTATGCCTTGCACCTCTATAGACCTCAAGTTGCATTGCAGAAGCTTATTGCCACGACATGAGGCACCTTATTATGATGTACTGGCCAAGCAACTTACATTTAGAATTTGTTAGTCATATATAACTATTCTAATATAAGTGTGATACTATGTCCAGTATAGAAAATAACAGAATTATCCCGTTAGAAACTATTCCCCCATCTCAAATTATTTATCATTTTGACTTTCCTAGATACATAGATTTTACTATTCACTTAGACATAATATATGTCTAGATGCACAACAAAAACTATGCACATAAAAAAGCTAAAACAACTAATAGTTTGCGATAAAGGGAGTAATAATCAAGATCAATTAAAACCTCCAGGCTGCAACCTATATACCTTTACTGTTTTGTTATTGCTTCTGTGTGAAAGGGAATCATTGTAGCTTCGATTTGCAGTGCCAAACAAAGGGAACCAAATGGGGAAAAAAATAAGTGCATAATTTCCATGGGCAAGCAAAAATCTAATGCCTAGAACACAAAGCTAAGAGAGGGACCAAACACGTCCCGATTCTCTTGATGAGGGGCATATCAGCGTATGATCGATATATATTATGTCACATACTTGGAATTGTACTGTATGTAAATATCCAATTTTGAAATACAACACATATATGTATATAGATTCGTAATTTTTGAATACATTTAAAATAAAAAAAATAACTTTTAGTAATATTAACGTATAATCTTGCAAAATAAAGTATACGATTTTTTCAAATATACAAAAATATCTATTATAAAAATAAAACCCAAGAACCGATTGTCCAATAAAAAACACACGTATCCAACACGCAACCTATGTGGACCACGATTATCCCACCAACCTACTTTTCATACTACACTAAACCAAATCTGCACCACCGGCCCACCACCTCACAACCATATATCCCCTCTCTCTAAAAAAACCCACCATCACCGAGCGTTAAAACGCTGCAGCCGATAAGAACAAGCGTACAACTACCAATTATAGAAAATTTTCTATTGGCTAGGTGTCACTCCCTCGTACCGTGCCGGCACGTGAAAAGGCTCGGGGTCCCCCCTCGTCCCCCGCGGCCCCGCCCCGCACCCAGCGCGCGGCACGAAGGGCGAGGCGCGCCGTTCCCGCCGACGTGTCGCCCTCGGAGAGGCCTCGTCCGTACGACGGGCGGGCCCGGGACACCGACCGGCTCCGCCGGCAGACGCAGGGCACCCCCACCCTCGTACGCGCCCGCGGGCCCCGCGTTTCCTGGGATTTGCAGCAAGGTCCGCTGGCGTAGAAGTCTGGCTGCACGTGTCCCAGGTTAGATAATGCATCTCCACTTTCCCGGACAGATTTTAGATTAGGGAGGAGAGGATGACAGTGGGTCCCAGATTATTGTGGACTCACGTGTCAGCGTGTTCTTTTTGTGCCGCTACGGTGCGTCCGCGGTCGCCGGGAGTTCAGTGAGGCGGATAGGTTGACCGTTGACGGCGACGGAGACGGGCACACGGCATTTCGGCGGTTTACCATTTTCCTTCCTGTCTCGCAAAGAGCATTTAAATTAGGTTATGTTTAGATGAAAAATTCAAAATTCCAAAACTATCATATCAAATATGTGCGGCACATGCATGAAGTATTAAATCTAGACGAAATAATATACTAATTGCATAGTTTGCTTGCAAATGACGAGACAAATATAACGAGCCTAATTAGGACATTGATTAGACACAAAATTGCTACAGTAAATATGTGCAAATAATAGATTAATTAGTCTTAATAAATTCATCTTGTAGTTTACAGACGAGTTCTGTAATTAGTCTATGTTTAATACTTCAAATATGAAAATATTTCCTTTCAAAAACTTTACACGGTGCATCTAAACAAGGCTTTAGTATGGGTGGCTTGTATTCAAATTCTCATAAAAATATTTACTTGATTTTGAAGATGTATAACATACCTCCATTTCCTTTATCAAACAAATCATTAGAGATTAAAGTATGAGTACTTAACACGTGTTAGCCACTCCTTAACAAATCTTTTTGCTATATAAAAATTTATAAAATATAGTCAATATATAATTTTATGAAACTACTCCCTCCGTATTGGTAAAGCAAGTCATTTAAGACAGCGACACGGTCTCCAAAACACAACTTTGACCGATATTTTTTTTAAAAAATATTTATAGAAAAGTGATATACGTAAATTTTTATGAAAATATTTTACAAGACCAATTTATTCATATAATTTTCACATTTGTAAACTCAACAACTTAAAAGTTATTGGTGATTTATATTTCCAATGTTTGACTTAAATTTTGTCCAAAACGACTTCCTTTACCAATATAGAGGAAGTATATTTGAAGATGAATCTACTTACATCGTTTTCATATTTTCAAACTTAATCTAAAAATTTTTATTTATAGTTAAAGTTTAAAATATTTAAAATGAGACAAATTCAAAAGGACTTTCTGTAACTACACGGAGTACACGGGTTAGTGTCTGAGTAACTGATGAACTGATGGTAAAGTGATTGCCATTGATTTGTTAATAGTGGCAACGGACAAATTATTTACCGCGTAGGCAGCCAGTCGCCTAGGCATCGCTCTCTCTCTCTCTTCCCGGGCGGATGCTGGGGCGCGGCCGCGAGAAGTAAGGATGAAAACAGACTGGAAAAAATTCCGTCCCGTCCCGCTCATATTTCTATATTTATTCCGTCTGTTTTTGTATTTACGAAAAAATACAAAAATGAGATGGAAAGCGCAAGAGGGTGTATTCCGTCCTTATTTGCGGGATTCTATTTTTAGCCGAGATAATCTTGTATTTTTCTCGTATCTATAAAATCCGGGAAAAAAATAAATAGACACACCATATATCCTCTCATGTTTATCGACATCAGTACATATTGCTCAACATCAATACATACATATATTTTTCACGTAGAAAACAAGAAATATTGATCATATTTTTGAAAAATAGCTTAGGTATAGGAGTGTCTAGTGTTATATTCATGTAAAATGAGTGGTGATTAAATAATAATGCATTCCGGTTAATTTTTCGGTTCCCGCCCGTTTCCATAATCATTATATCCCGTTTCCGCTCTCATCCCCGACTATTCCATTCCCATTCCCATTTTCCGTAATTAAAAATAGAAACAGAAATAATTGAAGGTTTTCCGATCCGTTCCCGTCCATTTTCATCCTACCTACAAGCAGACAGCGAAAGCCGAGTCGAGAGGTAGCCCCCGGGCCAGCGCGTCAATTTCCACGCACCGACGGCGACGGTCAATGGCGATTGGCGACCCCCGTGGCCGGGCCCCGATCGGTTTTGCGCAGGAGGGTAATCCCCCCGCGCCATCGCCTTCTGTATTTGGCCTCTCTCTCTCTCTCTCTCTCTCTCTCTCTCTCCCGCGTCCTCGTTTTTTTACCACCCGCCTGGCGGTCGCCTTGCCCCCGTCCACCACGAAACGGCCGCCGCCTCCTCCACCACGTCCTCCTCCGGGCCACGCAGCATCCCCACCCTGCCCCGATAAATCCACCCAACCCTACCGGCTACCGCGGCTACAGTTTCACGCACGCGTGCGCGGGCGGGCGGGCAAGCGCTAGAGAGGAAAGCCGGGGCGGCGTGGCGAGCGAGCGGCCCACCACCGCCGACCGATCGACTGCCTCCTTCGCTTTGCCATTTTTGGTGAGCACCGTCCTTCCCCTCTGAGATCTGCCAAAGTCTCGCGGTCTCGCCCCTCTCGTGGTCTCTGATCAGCTCCGTTTTCAAATTCCTCCGCTTACTGCTGCTGCTGGCGACCCGGTTCGCGTTCGGCTGCAGCTTAATTGGTCGGGGAGCGGCGGAGGGATCGGCCGGCCAGGATGGTGCGGGGGAAGACGGAGATGAAGCGGATAGAGAACGCGACGAGCCGGCAGGTGACCTTCTCCAAGCGCCGCAACGGGCTGCTCAAGAAGGCGTTCGAGCTCTCCGTGCTCTGCGACGCCGAGGTCGGCCTCATCGTCTTCTCCCCGCGCGGCAAGCTCTACGAGTTCGCCAGCGCCTCCAGGTGCGCGCCGCGTCCCCCACCCCGCCCCCCTGCCATCCCTCCTGCATACTCCTGCACCGACGAATCCGTAGAAACCCCGTTCCATCCGTCGACTGCTAGCTCGTCGCGGTGCTGCTTCGACTCGAGATGGAATTTCGAGGGGGGGTTTTCGGCTTGTGATTTTGGAATTCGATGTTTAATTTCTTACGGGGGCACTTCTGTAAACGATGCGGTTGCTATTATTGGAAGCCGCGACCGTGAACTCCTGTAGCGGCATGCTGCTCCACCTTCTCCAAAAATATCTGTACGGCCTCGACGCGCATCACGCATTCTTTACCCTTTTGCTTCTATGGCTGCGGTTAGTTTCAAAAAAAATTGTACAGTATCTATCACATCGAATTTTCGGACACATGTATGAGCATTAAATACAGTTGAAAAAAATAATTAATTACATAATCTAACTGATTGATACGAGATAAATTTAATAATAATAATTAATTCATAATTAAATATTAATTGTCAAATAATAATAAAATGTGTTAGAATAGCTAAGCTCAAATTTTTTCACCAACTAAAACACCCCGTATATTTTTCTCTCTCTCTTTTCCCTTCTCCCCGCTCTCCTCGTCTCCCACCACTTGCAGACTCCCTCCTATCTCCATCTTTCCTCCCATTCGATATCGGACTGGACACAGGCAGGAGGAAGCGATTAAAGTCTGAAGAAACCAGGACAACATCGTACACGGGGGCAATCTGATGCAATGCGGCTGCTCCAGAATTAATGCCCGGCCAATAGGAGCGAGAGTAAGTGGGAAAAAGAGGCAGGCGTGCTCAGTAATCGCGTGGAAGGAATGCCCCATGGCTACAAACGGAGAAACATGATTAAAATGCACCGTGGCCATCTGAACTTGCTGCGCTGTGTCAAATAGATACATGAATTTAAAAACTAGACATCTAGCCACTCGAACTTGCGAATCCGTTCATCCCAGGTCCAGCCCGGTTTTGCATGGCTTGTATGGCACTGTGCGGCCGGGATTTTGCGGCCGGGATTGCTACAGTAATCCCGGATTTGCTACAGTTGCCACGTTTTGTTTTCCTTTTTCTAATTTATTTCGGCTGAATCTTTGAAAAATCATAACTCTTCGATACGACATCGGATGAACATGATTTTTATATGAAATTATAGCCCTCGATGAGATCTACAACTTTCTAGTTTTGAATTTTTTTCATTTGACGATGTTAAGGTGCTCAAAAATATTATATAAAATTACAGCACCATAATTATTAGAAAATTAATATATTTTTTGTTTGTTGTCAAATGAAGACACTTTGTATACCAAAATTTTAATACTTTTAACGATCTAGATTTTTGTAGTTTTGAGTTTTTACATTTAAAGTTGTTAAGATGTGGATAAAATAGTATAAAGCCTCAACGTCTTTCGCGTACGTAATATGCTGTATTATACTGTTTTATCGACATCTTAACAACTTCAAATATAAAAATTTAAAACTATAAGAATCTAGATCTTTTAGAGTACTAAAATGTTAGTATACAAGTGTCTTTATTTGACAACAAACATAAAAATATATTAATTTTCTAGTGCGACAAGCAGAAGTACGTAATTATTATGGTGCTGTATTTTTGTATAATTTTTTTGGGCAACTTAACTTCATCAAATGAAAAAACTCAAAACTAGAAAGTTGTAGATCTTGTCGAGGGCTATAATTTTCATATAAAAATCATCTTTATACGATGTCGTATCGAAGAGTTATGATTTTTCAAAGATTCAACTGAAATAAATTAGAAAAGGAAAAAACAAAACAGGGTACTGTAGCAATCCCGGGGTTACTGTAGCAATCCTGGCCGCACAGTGCCATGCAAAACCGGGCTGGACCTAGGGTGAACGGTTTCGCAAGCTCGAGGGGCTAGATGTCCGGTTTCTAAGTTCATGGATCTATTTGACACAGCGCTGCAAGTTCAGGTGACCACGGTGCATTTTACTCGAGAAACATTATCACGTGACTCACATTATTGCTTGGTTTGTATTTTGGAAACAATCTCTTTTTGGAATAGTGGTACACCGATTGACTTTTCTTTCGTGTTTTCTCTAATCACGTCAGCTGCATTCGAGGTATGGGCTTGTGCCTTCCGGTCATTCGGCCGTGACGTTGGCTACAGTTCGTAGTACTCCGTTTCTTGGTCTGGGTTTCTCGTTTCATCGGTGCCGTGCGCTTCTTCGTCTGGGTTTATTGGATCCATCCGATGGTAAAAGAAATACATGCGATATTGTAGTTTCAGCAAGATTTCTACTTTTGATTGCATGACAAATAGGTCAGGTGGCCTGAATGTCTTCCCTTCTGGCGAGTTTTCAATTTGATTCTCCTTTTTAACCTGGAGAGTATTCCATCTTAATCCTCATTTGTTTAGGCTTAATAAGGTCTTGTGCTTAACATGATAACCTGACAGACCTCATAGAAGCTTTATTTTATCTGAAACGACGGCATATCACCTGTTTAATTAGATCCTTACGAATGGATTGCATCTCTCTTTGAGCACGGCCTGTATTTGGTTGGTTACACTATAAATTATTTATGCAAGGTGTGGTTGATAGGTGTTTCATTTAATAGTAAATCTTCATGCTATGCTGAAATTGGTACGCATGGCCCAGCCAAGTTCCAACCTACTTTAAATACACAAAACATTTCTCCACATCACAAATCAGTCCGGCAATCTGTTCTTATAAAAGTTAAAAATAGTACCATTCACGGGAAAACATAAAACCTGGTGCATGCGTACGTACTCCCTTTCTATCATTTCAAGATTTTTATTTTTACCATGATCGGGGGCATTTATTTCCTTTGCTTTTCTCCAATAAACAGTACTGTACATATTCTGAGCATATGTCACTTCTGGAGTTACCATATATTGCTTCAGATCAGATCACCACAGTCATGCTTTCCTTTTATTTGTCACTGATGGATTTGGAGGTTACAAAGATAATCGAACTATGTATATGAATTTTTCAAGTCAATTATTGTTAAGTCCAGTTCTGTTTCAGTTTCCTCGTTTCCTTGATGATTAATAAGAATCTGAAAAATTGCTAGGAGCTCATAAATATCTATATTCAGGGACAAACTTTGAAAAGACAAAACTAGCTATATTTTGAGCAGAGGTAGAACAAATCTTGCTCATTAGAATATTAAAATCTGGAATTATATACCTCTTTTGACCTTGCACCTACATGTGACATGCCATGTCTATCCTCTACCTTCTGCATTTCGGCATCAAGGGACACTAACCACACAGCAAACCAACATTATATTCGAGAGCATTAAGCATCTCTGGTGGCACCTCCATTTTGCGGCTTCGTGATCTTCTGGTCTGGGGGTAGTTGAGATTGGTTTGTTCTAGCAAATGACTACATTTCTAGAGTGTGTTTAGCACCAAACACTAAAAATTCGTGTCTCTGTGGTAAACTTCACACTCTAAAGTGTCTAAGAGCACAGTTTGCCTAAAGTCATAGATCATTAGAGTCATGTAGTCTGCAAGGTTACTCTTTAGGTCGAGCTATCTTGTATACTAGTTGAGATTTTCGTTTAGACAATGTCCACGTCAAAAACAATCCAATCATGTTTGATCTATCAAAATATAACATATTGAAAATAGAGAATTGCAAAATTTTGCTTGAATCAAGCATGTGATAATAACACTATTTTCCTTACAAGAATACTTATTGTTCCATTCATAGTTTTTAAATACTATGAGTTTTGCAGTATGAGGTGAAGTACTATTGATAATTCCAAAATTTTTACCTGACGTGCATGATAATTTGGTGATAGATATTTTAAGCAAAACGTTTGCATTCATAATGCATACATGCTTCAAGATTCAAGGGAGATGCTCATATCCGCGCATTTACATTTTCTTATATGAGTTTCAAAATAAAGATTCATAATAAAAGAAAATTCACAACACAATTAGAAAAAAACAATCATAATAAAAGAAAAATCACAACACAATTATTCACAACACAATTAGAAAAAACAATCATAATAAATGAAAATTCACAACACAATTAGAAAAACAATGTTGTATCATTTTCCAACTATACGACATCTTTTTTTTTTGGGAACTCCAACTATACGACATCATGGATATCTCGATGATCATAGATGGAATATATCTTCTATGTTAGTGTCCAGATCAAAATATATTATATAAGGGTAACTTAAGCTTATTTGAAACAACATTATATCACCACTACAACTAGCATAGCCTTCATAGAGTGTAAAAGTATTTAGGATGTCTGAATGCCAAGGGTCAGTAAAACCTTACTTGATAATTAATATAGAGGTGAAAGCATATAGCATTAGGGACTGTGATGTTCTAAGATGCGCTAATAGAGGCATGAAAAATTAGAGATTCCCAAAACTAATTTGCTCAATACAATTAACAGTTTAAATAAATTGCCACCAGCACGTGCTAGTTTTTTCTACCATTTCTACTGTATCACAACAAAGTTATGACCAGGTTTGAGTAATACAAACCTTATAATATGGAAGGGAAATTGTGTAACAAGTGACAATATAAAGGGTAGAGAGAACACAAATTCGCTGCAAAATCTTTCTCTAGATATTGGATAGCTCTCTGCTAGTTCTTAAGCTATCTCTACTACCAAGGTCAAGTCTACGAGTGTAATATTTTGCTACTCTAGCGCATGACACTCTTGTCACTGTAGAATAATAGGATTGTGTATAATGTGTGGATTGATTGTATTGCATTGAGTTCTAGGCTGGTATATATTGGGTTACATGACTTGAGGGCAAGCCTCTCCTACGGTATGGTAGAGTCCGGATACAATCCTAACTTACATATTATAGAGATACCTCAAATATACTCTAATAGTCACTCCCAAAGCATTTGTCCATTGCATAGAGAGTCCTGCAAGACCTATCTTCGTCTAGCTATTTAGATAAACAAGGACGAATTTTATCATCTCACATAGTTGGCAATGAACCTAAGTTTTGTGTAGCTACAACCCCTTAGAGCACCACATCTTAGAAAGGCCTGACGGATGGGGTATATGTCAGCCCAATCCAAGATTATTTGTCGTGCTTGGATTATAGAGAAACTCCGCTCGTTGAAATGTATGGTGTCATACTAGTCTGAGTTCCAAGTGTCATAAAACTAGCCATTGGGAATTTGGGACTATCATTGCACCCACCTAATGGTTTGCTGAACCCACTAATGGTTCATTGGACCTACTAGATTGTCTGGTCAAGGGATGGATATGGATGTCTACAAATCCGAATTTTCCATACACGTAGTCGCTAAAGACGCCAATATGGATATTCATATTTGTATCTATTTTTAATATGGATACTATAATTTATGTATCCAAATATGATTTTTAATTTTTTTATCCTATTTCATATCCATATTCGAAATAAATGTGGAATATGGATCATGTCCATATCCGCAAAAAAAACCTAGTGAAACCATCTTAAATTTATCTCCATCACTAATTACTTAATGATGTGCACCAATTAAACTATTTAAATGCTATCCATATGATAAATGACTAAAAATGTTAACTCTAATATTACAAATGATATAAAAAATTAAGTATGATTATATTAATTCATTATTAATGAAGAAATTATTTCATATGTGTTAGGAAATAGGTTTATTCCTGTTTTAGCTTATGTGAACCCGATCATCTCCTAACTGTGGGGCTAGTTTCCGGATCCAACACGCCTCCTTGGCAGGCCATTGTGCCGTGATCTCAGGACCTCATGCCTAGCTTCCCGTGATTCCATCCTCGTTCTGTTGCTATAAGCTAGGAAGGTTGTCACGTGGCTTAGCCGATATATGTAATTGCCTATCCCTTTTGCAATGCTATCCACATATTCTGCGTGATTATTTTCTCTATCATGGTATCATAGACCGTCACAATATGTGACCTAGCTTCCTCTTACCCCACCTGCCGCCGCCGCCATGGCGCCTCCACCGCCCAAGCCCACCGACCCACTAGATCCTGCTGCCGCCGTTCATGCCAAGGACGCGGAGACTGCCAAGGATCGTGAGGCTCATGAAGCTGCGGAGAAGAAGGCCGCTGAGGAGCGCCAGGCCCTTTCTACCGCCACCGAAGCTGCGGAGAAGGCCGCTGCAGACGCACCGGCTCGCGTCCGGGAGGCCATCGCTGCTCTCGAGCGTGAGCACACTGCTGCCCTCGAGGCCGAGCGCTCGGCCGCCGTCGCCAGGCTCCTTGTCAACCCTCCCAAGGCCGACCGTGATGCCGGCGGCGCCGATCCAGATGCTCTTTTCGAGGCCGCCACTATTGCCAACCTCCACGCCCAGGCGGCCTCGGTTCAAAACATCCATGCCCTCATGCTAGTTGTTTTGGATCCCTTGTCCTCCCACTAAAATCTCTAGCATGACCTCATGCTCCTTGCATCAGAGCGCTACTCTCTTGACGATCACGTCCTCCTCGACAACATCTTCACTGCCCCGGCATGGCGCCGCATGGACGCCGTTGTGTGCTCCTGGCTGTTTGGCACCTTGTCGGCCGAACTGATGGAGACCGTCCGCATTCGCGATGACACGGCGTGGCTCACCTGGCTGCGCATCGAGCAGTAGTTCCAGGGGAACCACGAGACCCGGGCTCTTCGCCTCGATGCTGAGTTCCGCCTCTTCGAGCAAGGCGATCTTTCCATCACCGGTTACTGCCGAAAGATGAAGGGCATGGCCGACGATCTGGGTGACCTTGGTGAGGTCATCCAAGACTGGACCCTTGTCCTGAACATCCTACGTGGCCTCAACGAGCAGTACAGCCACATGGCAGCCCTCCTGAAGCGCTCTCGGCCGTTCCCCACGTTCGACGAGGTTCGGAATGATCTCCTCCTTGAAGAGCTCACCATCACCAAGACACGGCCATCCTCCACACCCTCCACGGCACTAGCCTCCGCGACGCCTAAACCTGCGCCTCCCTCTCAGCCGGCTGCTCCCGCCGGTGCTCAGGGCGCCCCTTCCGGCAACAGTGGCAAGTCCAGGAATCGGCGCAAGGGCGGCAACAAGGGCGGCACTCCGTGGCCGTCCTTCTACAATCCATTGACCGGCATCATCACCATGTGGCCTGGTCCCAATGGACAGCAGCAGAAAGGTGGAGCCGGCTCCCAGCAGCAGCGATCTCAGCCGCAGCAGGTGCCTCCCTCTGGGTACAACGCCCAACAGCAGGCACTCCTTGCTGCTGCTGCTCCCTACGGTGCTCCCCTGATGTACTCCGGCTACCCCAGCTTCCCCGTCAACCCTCCAACGCAACTACAGCAGCAGCTACACTCGCAACAGATGTAGCTACCTGCTCCACAGCAGCTGCAGCTACCTGCTCCGCCTCCAGTGCAGCAGCAGCATCCGGCCCCGGCCACGCTCTCCTGGAGTCCTGGGGGCGGCTCCTTGACTCTCAATCAGCCAGGCACGACTGATTGGGTCATGGACTCAGGTGCTTCAAATCACATGACGCTAGACACCGGTAACATTTCCTTGTTCCGCCCATCACGTTCATCTTATCCTTCATCTATCGTTGTTGGCAATGGGTCTGTTCTCCCAGTCTCATCAGTTGGTCATTCTGTTCTGCTCGGTCCTTTATACCTTAATAATATTCTTGTTGCCCCTATTATTATTAAGAGCCTTATTTCCTTCAGATAGTTCACCACTGATAATCACTTCATTCCAGGAATGTGATCGCCAGGTGCAATAGCTCGGGTCCCCTCTACTATATGCACCTTCCGGAGCCTAACCAGCCACCATCTTCTGCCTTTGTCGCCACTGCACCTGCTGCTCCTACCGACTTGTGGCATCGTCGGCTCGGCCACCCCGGTCATGGGGCGCTTTCCAAGCTTGCCAGCTCGTCTAGCATCTTATGTAACAGGGGCGTTTTCGAGTCTGTCTGTCATGCATGTCAGCTGGGTCGCCACACTCATTTGCCCTTTGCTAGTTCTACGTCTCGTGCCCTTAAAAATTTAGATTTAATTCATTGTGATATGTGGACATCTCCTGTTGCTAGTGTGTCTGGTTACAAGTATTATCTCGTTATTTTAGATGATTGCTCACATTATTTGTGGATTTTCCCACTTTCCCTCAAATCCGAGACTTTTACTACTTTGGCTAACTTTTTCTCCTACATGTCCACCCAGTTCGGCTGCACCGTTAAGAGCGTCTAGTGCGACAATGGAAAAGAGTTTGACAACTCATCCACCCGGACCTTCTTCCTCACCCATCGCGTCCTCTTACGAATGTCATGCCCCTACACTCCCTCTCAAAATGGCAAGGCGGAACATATAATTCGCTCATCGAATAACATCATCCGCTGCTTGCTTCTTCAGGCGTCCCTCCCACTTTGGTACTGGGTTGAAGCTCTTCATGCCGCTACCCATCTCCTTGATCGACTCCCCACCAAGACACTAGCGTTCGGCACCCCCACCTTGCTCTCCTTGGCAGCCTCCTAGATTACACGCACCTGTGAGTTTTCGGCTGCGCATGCTACCCGAACCTTTCAGCCACATCACCCCACAAGTTGTCTCCTCCTGCTCGTTGCGTCTTCCTGGGGTACTCCGCCAACCACAAAGGTTACTGGTGTCTCGACCTTGATTCTAACAAAATTCACATCTCACGTCTTGATGAGTCTTCCTTCCCCTTTGCAAGGCACTCCCCTCCAACTCACGCTAATGAATTTCAGTTTCGTGCTGTGTTTGTGACAAAGGTCTGCCCTATCAGGCTTCCTATCCCTCGCTTTGTAGGTTCAGTAGCGCCTAGGTCCTCGTGTGGCCCCGGCGCACCCTCGGATTACTTGCCGCATCCTACCGCGGATCAGCTTCCGGCTGACCCCTGGGTGCCCACGACGACATCCTTGCCCGCGCAGCCGTGGCATCTGCCGCGGCCGGCTCGGGTTCGTCATCACCATTGCTCGCGCCATGCGGGGCCATGGCTCCGATTTCAGTGCCATGCATGCCAACGCCAACCTCCCCGTGCCATGCGCGGCCTCGGGATCACCTCCGCTCATGCCACGTGCGGCCACGACGACGTTATCTTCGCCTGCGCCACGCGCGGCCTGACGCCCTCCGTACCACGCGTGGTTGCAACCAAGCTTCCATCGTAGGTTTATCGGCGGCGCGCCATTCACGGTCCGATCACCCGCGTCCTCCTACAGTCCATACCGCCACCCCCCTAGCTCGGTCAATCCACCTCCTCCACCTACAGTCCTTCCTACCCGCGTGAAGCCCATACCGCCAGTGGTCAATAAACATTCCATGACCACCCGCAGCAAGCTCTGTTTTCGGCAGCCGTTCATTGGTCTTCGCAGTGCGCAGCTCTCTCCAATTCCGAAGACTTTTCACAATGCCCTACCTGATCCACACTGGCGCGCCACCATGGAGGAAGAGTACTCTGCTCTTTTCTCCAACGACACCTGGGACTTGGTGCTCGTCCCCTTGGAGCAAATGTGGTCACGGGCAAATAGATTTTTCGGTATAAGTTCCTTGCAGATGGTAGTCTGGATAGATACACGGCCCGTTGGGTTCTTCACGGATTCACCCAACGACTAGGTGTTGATTATGATGAGACCTTCAGTCCTGTCGTCAAGTCCGCCACAGTCCGGATAGTACTCCCTTTGGCTCTCTCAGAATTGGCCTGTTCATCGGCTCGACGTCAAGAATGCTTTTCTTCATGGGACCCTGTCTGAGATAGTGTACTACTCCCAGCCATCAAGTTTTGTGGATTCAACTCATCCTGACTTCGTCTGTCGCCTCAACAAGTCTCTTTATGGCTTGAAATAGGCGCCCAGGGCTAGTACAGTCGCTTTGCATCGCATCTGTTGACTTTGGGATTCACTAAGTCCAAGTCTGACACGTCCCTGTTCATCTACAAGCAAGGTCAAAATATTGTCTACTTGTTACTTTACGTTGATGATATTGTGCTTACAGCCTCCACCAGTGCACTTCTCCGTCGAACCATTGATGCTTTACAACTGGAATTCTCTATGAAGGATCTGGGCCCTCTTCATCACTTCTTAGGAATTTCAGTGCATCAGCACCAGGATGGCTTGTTCCTATCTCAGCGTCAGTATATTCTGGACATTGTTGAGCGAGCTGAGATGAGCGAGTGCAAACCATGTAGCACTCCTGTTGACACTCATGCCAAAGTTCCGGCTGATATCGGTCCTCCTGTCAGTGATCCCACTCATTACAAGAGTCTTGCGGGTGCTCTCCATTACCTCACATTCACCCGGCCTGATATTTCCTATGCTGTCCAGCAGATCTGTCTACATATGCATGATTCGCGAGAGCCCCACTTGTCTGCTGTCAAGCGAGTCATACAGTATCTTTGTGGCACTCTCAATTATGGTCTTCTTCATCGTGGCACCACTTCAGAGTTGACTGTATATACTAATGCTGATTAGGCCTCTCCTCCCTCTCACAAGCACCAACGGCCACTCCACAAACTCGATTGGATGGTCTCGCAAGACATACAAGCCTCGGACATCGTCTCCTCCGCTCTCGCCCCTGCCCCCGCCCCGACATCGTCTCCTCCGCTCTCGCCCCTGCTTCCGCCGCCGCCGCCCGACATCGCCTCCCCATCAGCCGCAGCTCTCCTCCCTCGCCAACGCCCGTCGTTCCCGCATCCCCCACGCGTCCTTTCCTGGGCGGATCTGCACGGCGGCGCACCAGGGACAGCTTGCCGGCCCTCCTTTCCCCCCTCCTTTCCTCGCCGATGAGCCGCCGCCGCCTGGGGTACCGCCTACCCCCTAGGCGAGGCGGTACCCCGCCGCCTAGCGCATAAGCGCGCCTAGGCGAGCGCGGATCAACGCCTTGTCGAACATTGGCAGAGATGGGTAATTCAGATACATATTTAGGGGGTTACTTTAGTCTATTTTCATAATGGCAGATGTGGGTAATTTATTAGAAAAAGATAACAGATCCGGTGGTTATTATAATTAGAGTTGTTGGATTGATGATTGGATGTTTCTGATTTTTGTCAGAATTTATAGGATTTCTCTATTTTTTTTAGAGTGTCCACCTAGGATCCTAGGTGGCTTCATGTGGAAGCTTCAGAGGAGCCTTCAATTAGTAATAGTAAGATAACTTTGAACTTCTTCCTTTCAAACCTATAATTATTTTAGCAACAAAAGAATTCATTGTCTGAACTTTGAATTCTAATTGGGGCATTCTGAACGTTTGAATTGTGCCACAGGAAATTGAATAGAAGAAACAGTTTGTCTGCCCCTGAAAACATCAAGGCGATTTTGTCAAGTGATACTTATTCTTGAATATAAGGATTCATTCATCAACATTACAAGTCATTGCACCCTTCAATTTCATGTGTTTAACCTGTGCCATTACCAATTTGTATCCACGAGCAATATTCTTCAGTTAATCCTTCAGAAAGCAGACTCCTGATTGCTCTCACTAATAAATCACTCAAAATGGAAAACAACCTGTAGCTTATTAGCACTACTCTACTGAATATCAGCACAGTAGGGTATATGTGTAACAAAAAATGGACATTTTCTCAGAACAGGATTATGATTGCCTTGTCGTCCAAACTGACCTTAGAATTATTCTTATTTAACTTTACCAGTCTCCAAAAACAATATATTTCTACTAGATCTTGTCGAATGTCCTCAGTCAATGCTCATACAATTTTTTTCCTTAAACCCCAACCAAGCAGTACTATCACACTATTTTCTCCTTCTCAGGTTAACTTCGGTGCCGATCCAATAATGATTTGATAATTTATAATTTTTTTGCAGCTAAATAGATAGTTATACTGTATCAAGGTTCATATTCTCACATATTTAAATTCATAGGTTTTTCCTCCTGATTATCACTACAAATGTAACAACATATCACTGTTGACATGGTTCATTTGTTTGCTAAATTGTATCCACTGTCAAAACGGAATCCATAATGGTCTTGTTTATTCTGGGTATTAGCATATCATGGGAGTTTGGCTTTTGAGTTCGCCAACGAATACTAAGATGCATCAACTGTTCAAGGCAGATCTTAAAAATTTTTAATATCTTTTGTTGGTGTCATATGTCCAAAAAGCTACGCCAATTGATGATTAAGCTACTCAGCTCATTTCATGATATCTACTCTGCTGATTGAATGATTTCTCGATGTGCATGTTCTGTCACTCGACATAAGGCACTGAATAATTAATATCAGTTATCAATTAATTAAGTATTATGTTTAGGTTTTTTTAAGTAGTTTGTTTTCTGACTTACAGTTGCTTATTATATATGCAGCCTCCAGAAAACAATCGACCGCTATAAGTCATATACAAGAGAAAATCTCAGTAACAAGGCTATACAACAACAGGATATACAGGTGAAGTTCTACAGTATAATATGTATGACCTTCCAGGTTTGATCAAGAAAAGGCACGAGTTACACCTACTGCTATCCCATTTCAATAGATGGTTATTTTTTTAACTTTTCTATTTGAGTTGTTTTTTATTTAGAATGTACTCAATTTGCTCGTTTCAGATTCTATTAGTTTGCATGTGGCTGATTTATTTACTGAACCCATCTTTGACTACTGCATCTTCAATTAATACGGATAAGCAGAAATTAAATCTATATGAGCTTTTTGTATCCAATAAAGATGTTGACACACTTAACTGAAAAAATGCCAATATTCTTCCCCGATAAATTACCTCCAAGACATGGAAGTACATTAACAGCATCACTTAGAAACATATGTAGATAAATATATTTTAGAGGCTAGTCCAGTGTTTTTCATATATATAAAACATGACTTGCAGTAAATATTTGGGGACTTACTCTCCTCATAGCATGTATCTGATGGTACACTTCATTGATCTAAACTGCAGCAAGTAAAAGCAGATGCCTTAAGCTTGGCAAATAGACTTGAAGCCCTTGAAAAGTCCAAGAGGTAAGAAGTCATACATTCTACTGAAGATCCACAATATTCTTCATACAGCAAAATGTTTAGCGTCACTTTCATTACATGAGTCGCAGGAAGTTTTTGGGTGAAAATTTAGAAGATTGCTCTATTGAAGAACTGCATAGTTTGGAGGTCAAACTGGAGAAGAGTCTCCACGTCATTAGAGGAAAGAAGGTTAGCTAGCTAGTACTACATACAATTCCTTCATTACCTTTTTTATTTAAAAATGCAGAGAAGCCTACTTTGATAATGAATTTACGATTCTAAATTAAAGTTGATATGCATCCTACCTTTTTCCTGGTGACAGACCCAACTGCTGGAGCAGCAGATAGCCAAGCTGAAGGAGAAGGTAATGCATTGGCCCAGAGTATCCTGAAACTACTACTCCACACAGTAACCACTTCCTGACTCCCCCTGTCATTTCTTTCCTCTACCGTTACCAGGAGAGGACCCTGCTCAAAGACAACAAAGAATTACGCGAAAAGGTGACTGCAACCAAGCACTTACCGGTATCAGTAAAACATTTGCGAAGTGTAAATTAATTTCTGATATCTTATGTCCTATGCGCAAGCAAACCAATCTCAGCCATCACGTACCTAGGTAACTATAAGCTTATCGAGTTTATCACCGTGTGTGCTCTTGTCGCCGCAGCAACGCGACGTTCAGCCGCCGCCGGTGGCTCCCGCCGTGACCCGCTGCCTTCCCCCGTGGCCGCGGAATCTGCCGGCGCCTTGCAACGACGACGTGGACGTCGAGACGGAGCTCTACATTGGGTTACCCGGCAGGGAGCGCTCCGCCAACCGGGATTCGGGTTCGGGGTGAAGTACATACACATCCGATGCCCGGATGCCGCAGCTGCCGGCCACGCCTGGTGGTTCTTCCTGAGCCCATCCATGCCTATAGGAATAAGCAAAGGTCACTGCAAGCACCCCCAGTCACATCGATCAACTCCGAGGTTTTTTCCCCTACAAGTTGTCTAAAAAAATCAAGCTGTATGTGTATTGCAAAGATGGATGGATGGAACAACCCTCCTGAGACCTGAAAATCCATGCAGCGTTTACCCAGATTGTGGTCTCTTCATCTGAAATTCCACACGCATGGTGCTTACGTGTGGCTGGCTGGACCATGGTCGTCGACATCAAGCTGCACTGCTAGCTTCCTTTATTATATTTAAAATTGTCGAAGTCTCTAGGGTTCACGAGACGCGCGACACGTCCTAGTGCTGATGTGCTGCAATTGCGCACACATGTACCCCTTTTTTCTTTTTCACTGGGATATTTATTAGCGGTTGCGTGGAGTCCTCTCTCGAGGGCGACAACGAGGCTGTGGGCTGTGGCTGGGGTTTGGTGTGGCCCAAAATGACAGGGGAAAGAAGAAGTTATGGGCTAAAATAGGCTCGGAGAGAAGAAGAAGAAGAATATGGTTCCATCTGGCCTTGAGAGCAAGGCCTCAGTTGGGTTTAGCCCAGGCTGAGGCTGTACTCAGGAGCCCAACGCAACATCTGAAGACGTCTGATCCTCTCAAAAAAAAAAAACAATCTGAAGACGTCTGATGAGCCTCACGGCATCGCATCAGGCTCTCGCAGTCACAGGACCCAAGTGATGCAAGCAGAGGTGTTACTGCTGACGCCCCCGGCAAATAAAAATTGCAATCATGCAAGGAGCATGTATATGCATACAAAAGGTTCAATCATGTCGCACTAATTTTGTTTGACTCGCCCTCCGTCAAGGTCAAGTCCTCGAAGCAAGCGGCACGAGACGAACCAGCGCCGCTCGCTGGAGCTGCCCAGAGCCGCCTACACTAAAAATACTGCCCACTGCATTAGACCAGTCTTAATGGAAAATATTATAGTACAATTACTAAGACTGTAAACTAGATAATCGAGCCGAAATAGTATCATCACCACGACACTTCTCCCACATCTCATGACATTTCTCTTTTATCTCTTATGTCATATCAGCATATTTAATACTAATGACACTTCCATGACACATTACTGTACAAACCGATCCTGATACCTCGGTGTCAAAATCTCTGACACAGGAAAGAGGGATTGTTTGGATCATATCGGATGTTTGGATGTCAATTGGGGAGAACATGAAACTAATTGTAGTATCCACAAAAAAATATAAACTAATTATAGAAGTCTAGAGCTAATTCGCGAGACACATCTATTGAACATAATTAATCTATAATTAATTAAACTTAGTAGATTGTCTCATGAATTAGCCCAAATTATATAATTAATTTTATTATTAATTAGCATCGAAACAACCGACGTGGCTACCGCATCCAAACAGCCCCTGGTACCCACTCCACGCCGCCATTGTTTTTTTCCAGCACAGCCTGGCCGGTGGTTTGGATTTTTCCTCTCCTCCATGGTTGATCTTGACAGAGTTGTTGATCCTGCTTGTCATGTGGCCGGGTTTACTCGTTAGCAGCGCGTGACTCGCGCGGCGAATTGTCACATCCAGCACGCATAGCGCGACGACGACGACACCAGTGGTGTCCCAGCGATCGAGGTCGTTCCACGCTCACGAGTCACGACACGCCAAAATCTCGTGTAACAGAAGCATGTGCAGGAACCAGACTCCCTGATACCCACTGGTCCAGTTTAAGTCAACTCGGCGCTAGAATTCAAGGCTCCAGTTGCAGTTTTTACTGTACTTCCATCGCCATGGAGCCTTCCTGTGAGATTGGCGACGGCTACAGGCAGCGACCATGTACACGTTCGTGTCAGGGACCCTCGCACTCCCGGACATTGCCTGCTGCCAAAGAGATCATCAGCGCCGACGTCGCCGGTCGTCGTCGTGGTGCCGGCACGCGGTCCACCGCCGCTGCTCGCGTCCCCGGCCGCCCACTTGCCCCGAATCCTCTCGCGACCCGTTCAACCGGAGCCGCCCATCCACTGGCGGATTCTCTCGGACGACAGCGCGCGTCGCCGCCGTACGCCGCCCGGCGGCGACTGACAGCGCCCGTGCGCGGAACGGGTAAACGGCAGCTACGGCTCCGCGTCCGGCGGTCGGGGGCGGCGACGCCGACGGGGCCGGAGGGAAGAGTCGCGGAACGTCCCTGGAACGGCGGCGTGGGTCGGTGCGCCGGCGCGGGGCTTCTGATTGCTGACAGGTTCATGTACACTTGGAAGTCTTGGCCGTGTTTAGTTGCGCTCTTTTTTTGAAAATGCATTTTTTTATGTTTGAAGTACTAAATATAAATTAATCACAAAATAAATTACAGAACTCGTCTGTAAATCGCGAGACGAATGTAATGAACCTAATCAATTCGCCATTAGAGGTTGCTTACTGTAGCATTAATGTAGCAATTTAGCGTCTGATTACGGCCTAATTATATTCATTAGATTCGTTTCGCGATTTACAGGCTGCAGTCGCAATGCGTTTTTTATTTCATCTAGATTTAAGTCTCTATGCAGGTGCCGGAAATTTTTTTGAAATTTTGATTTTTGGAACTAGACGGGCCCTTGAGCGAGAGAACCACCAGACTGTACAGTTGGGACGAACGGACTAACTTTGGACCAGGGCCGCCGGTTCATCATTTCGAGCTGCCCATGCCGTGGACTATGCACAGACTTTACGCTTGGAATCAGCAAGAGATCGAGGAAGCTGGGGCGCCTGATGACAAAGGTTTGTGTCCTGTGCTGCAAAAGGAAATGGGGTTTCAGGCCGCATGCGCTGAACTCTCTTCTTGTCGCGTGCTGTGTACAACTGACAACTCATCATGTTTAAACTAGGTTGTGTTTGGTTTTTACATTAATTTTTACGCGCACATTTCTCATGAAGAAAATCTCACATGTATAGAGTATTAAATGAAATCTATTTGCAAAATTTTTTTAGGGATGAATATAATTTTTCGAAACGAATCTAATGATGGTAATTAATTGATCATTTGCTACAGTGATGCTACATTAACTATTATCTAATCACGCGGTTAAATACCTCATTAGATTTGTCTCACGTTTTATACGAGGGTTGTGAATGTGGTTTTGTAATTAGACTTTATTTAATACTCTAAATCTAAATTAATGATAAAAAAATTTCGCGAAAACTTTTACACGGCGAACCAAACACGGCCGGCCGGCGCGAATCTTGCGCTGCCGTTGCAGCAGCACGTCATCGTTAGACGCACATGCAGCGTCGCGAATGGCGTCAGACATACCGCTCAACAGATTCTCTGTACGTAGCTCTCCGTGGGCGAGCGCGCCCGTGATACTTATTTTTTCTATGTTTTGTTAACTCCATGTTTAGTTCCCTTCAAAATTTTAAAATTTTACAAAATTTTACATCACATCGAATCTTTGAACATATGCATGAAGTATTAATGTAGCTAAATAAAATGACTAATTATATAATTTGTCTATAATTTGCGAGACGAATTTTTTGAACCTAATTAACCCATAACGGAACAATAATTATTAAATACAAACGAAAGTGCTACAATACTTTACATCTTCACTTTTACGCATCTAAACAAGACCTAAGTACTCCCTTGTATTTATCTAGGCATAATACTCAATCGTGTCCTCCAACTTTTACATGCGGGTTAACTTGATCCTCCAACTTTCGAGAAATCCAAATTAGTCCCTCAACTTTTATGAACGGAATCAACTTAGTCTCAAAGCCGAGCTGGACAGCTGCGTCGGAGTTCCACGTCATCCACCTTCCTCGTCTTCTTCTTCCTTCTGCCAGATCAGACCGAAACAAGCAAAGCCGATCCGTCGGCCATGCTCTGGCCATCCCTCTTCGTGAACATCACCTCAGTTGAGTTCGCCTCGTCACGCAGATGGTGTAGGTCTTTCTCCCCCTCGCCTGAATCCTCACAGCCGGCGGGAACGCAGGGGTCAACAGATGGATCTGGTGGAGTCCCAGATGCTGAGAACGGTAACGATGGCGGGAGGGACGGTCCTGGTGCCCAGCGTGAGCTTGTGGGCGAGGAGCGTCGACATGTCGGCGGGGAGGAACTCCAAGGCCTGCAGCGGGAGCAAGCGCGCGTAGGCCGTGGCCGCCAGCGGTGGCATGATCTGGAGTACACAGTCCCGCTCGGGATGGCCAGGCGTGCATGAGGTAGCTCAGGAACTCCGGCCACCGAAACGGCGTACCCGAACCGGCCCGTGAATAGCATCATGCTTTGTTGGACGTCGTCGTCACCATCGTCGCGTTCGCCGCGCCACGCACGTGGCACCACTCCTCAATGCACTCCACTAGCACCGTCGCGGTCCCCAGCCGCCTGCAAAGAAGCGCAATTGGCGTTCTAGCCCTTTCAGGTGCCTCGAGCAGGGTTAACCGAACCGACCGATCCGGTCAAACCGCCGCCCTCCGGTAGCGATTTACCGGACCGGTTTGACCGGTAACCGGTGGAAACCGGTTGAATTCAAATCTAAATTCAAATAAATTCAAAAAATCCCGTGCAACCGGTTCCGACCGGTTTACCGGCCGGTTTAACCGGTTTACCGGCTGGTTTTACCGGTTTACCGGTCGGTTTGACCGGTTTGAATTCAAATTCAAATTCAAAAGCTCCCGTGCAACCGGTTTACCGGCCGGTTTTACCGGTTTACCGGCCGGTTTGACCGGTGGGCTATAATGGGCCAGCCCATTTTTTTTCTTTTTTGATTTAACTTTAAATCCCCGCAAACTATACTAAATGAACGAATTTTTGAGAAAATTGACATTATTAGATTCATTGCACCTTGAAGTATTTTTAGGAATTTTTTTGGGAATTTTTCATTTTTTGAATTTAAATATAAATTTTGAATTTTGACCGGTTGGATACCGGACCAAACCGGACCGGTTCCCACCGGTTTGGTGAACCTTGGCCTCGAGAGCTAAGAGCCAGTGTATTGCTCTCTAGCGCAGGACGCATGTGGGCCCACCTCGCGGCACGTGACCCAGTGGAAGGACGAATAAGATGAGCACGACGGACGACGTGGAACACTGATGTGGCTGTCCAGCTCGGTTTGGGGACCAAGTTGATCCAGTTCATAGAAATTAAGGGACTAATTTGGACTTCACGAGAGTTGGGGGACCAAGTTGGCTTTTGCGCAGAAGTTGAAGGGCGAGATTGGCTATTTTGTCATTTAAATATATTGCATGTGTTGCGAGCACTACTAGAAGAAGAGCTATTAAACATCGTATATTAAAAAAAAATAGTAGGTCACTTGATGTTACTGGACTTGCTAAAGCTATGCGGGTTTTCCTGTGCAGATGGAATAACTGAATAAGAGAACATCAGATTATTTATCTCTCCTATCTTATATATTTTTTCTTTCCATCACCAATAATATCTTTTACGTTTTTGGTAGTCAGCATTGCAGCAGATTACTCAAAGGATAGGGTGGAGGGAGGAATCCCCTATATTTGAGCAAGAGGGAGGTGTGTGTTGGTGATCACACAAAAAATTTTGGTATCGGGGATAAAATTGGTAATCTATTGGAATCACTAAAATTTAGTATTAGAAAGAGGTATGAGTAATTTGCTGAAGATGATCTGAGTATAGCCTACATTTTCTCTCCTACCTTCCTGCCTTCAGTGGAGCTAAATTTCCGAGATGAGTGTCCGGATTTGTTGACATGGACACCCAATCGTCGCTTAATATGAAACCAAAGGCAAATGCTAACTTATAATAGAGTTTGCTCGGTCACACCTTAGGAACCATCTGATTTGACCTAAACAGCCAATAGTTCGTCTTGTCCACTCCTGTGATACTCATTTTCTCATCCATGCTCGTTGGCGTACACGGTCTACCTATCGCCATTCTACATTTCTACTCTTAGCGTTGAAAGCGAGCTTGTCATCATCAGGTCTGATGTTGCTGCTGTCCGCATCATCCTAACCAGCACTCTTGTGTCTTTCTTATTCCTATCCTCCCATATTCCACCCAGACATCATCTTGTGTCTGAATGTCTGATCTATAATACAGATCACGACTCCCGGCCTGCATCCATCTGTTTCGATGCGTCAGAAAGGCAAGAAAGAAATCAAACAGAGAGCATATTGTGTGGTTGTAGTTCGCCACATGGATCGAGTTGCTACTCCCTGGTGCAAAGGGAAATGATGAACATGTTCCTTTGGTCCTCCAAAAGCATAGCAGAACTCTACCTACGGTCTGGTTGAACTTTCAGAGCATGGAATTGGAATCAACGGATACTTCTCGACTCTCTCCACATACATATCGAATTAGCGAGGAAACATGATTATGACACAGACATTGTTCTTCGATCTCGGTCTTTTGAGACCTAAAAATCAAATTCGAGTTGTCTGATTACGGTTTATTTCAGTTTATTCTCTCTCATAATACTATTGAATCAGCCAAAAATCAACCAGTCGAAATCTGCGAAATTCGGAATTAGACATGCCATTCCCCGGCAATGCAGATCTGCTTCGGGCAGCCCCTGCCCCGTGTAACAGTACGACTTCGACGGCAGAGCATCACGTGGATGTGGATCTGACTCGAGCTCCTGCACTACGCTTTGTCCAAAACCGGCCACCACCGCATCGATCGTCGACGACCAGACATCCTCCCGAGGCATCTGCTCTGGCACTCTGTCATCTGGCTCTTGGATCCTGCGATCCGGGCATCCGGCAAGGGAGCACCACAACCAGTTAGCCACCGTCCACGCTCCACATGGTGCTGGTGGCCGGTGCTGGGTCACTGATCTCGGCAGGTACAAAGATACTAGTAGCGTGCAGGGGCTCCGCCCAGCTGCCGCCTGCCGGCGAGCGGCGAGGGCCACTTGCCCGCCACGGCAACGGCCCACGGCGCGGTGATGTCACTGGCCGCCACGGCGATGACGCGAGACGCCTCCGACCAACGACCGCTGGGGTCAGCGTCCCCTCGCTCGTCACCGCGGCTGACGGCCGGGCCCCGCCCCCCACCGCAGGGCATTCGTCCGCTATAAGAGGCGCGTGGCGACCCGCCTCCAGGAGAGCCATGTCGAAGGCGAGCAGCCCGCCGGCTCCACCCCGCTTCGCGCGCGCACGCAAGAGCTCCGTGGGCTCGCGGTGAGCACGCCGCCCGGCGCGGCGCGGCGCATGGCGGAGCACCTCCTCTCGACGGCCGCGCACCGCACCATGCCGGGGAACTACGTCCGGCCGGAGGCGCAGCGCCCGCGCCTCGCCGAGGTCGTCTCCGGCGCGCCCATCCCCGTCGTCGACCTGGCGTGCCCCGATCGCGCCGCCGCCGTCGCCGCCATCGGCGCCGCCTGCCGCTCGCACGGCTTCTTCCAGGTACCGTGATTATATAACAAATCAAAATAAAAAATCGCCTCGCCACCGGCGAAGCGTCGAGCGTGCGTTTCATGAGGTTTGGCTTGCAGGTCCTGAACCACGGGATAGACGACGGGCTGATCGCGGAGGTGATGGCCGTGGCGCGCGAGTTCTTCCGGCTGCCCGCGGAGGAGAAGGCCAAGCTCTACTCCGACGACCCCACCAGGAAGATTCGGCTGTCCACCAGCTTCAACGTGCGCAAGGAGACGGTGCACAACTGGCGTGACTACCTCCGGCTGCACTGCCACCCCCTCGACCAGTTCGTGCCCGATTGGCCGTCCAACCCGCCCGACTTCAAGTACGTTAACTGTTTTGCCTCTCATTGATTAATCACACTCTATTCAATCACTTCCTAGTAGTCCTTGCTTTTCCTTTTTTGTAAAAGGTCCTAGCAGTCCTTGTTGAAACGAGCAGAGGTAAAGCTAACGCAAAAGGGGCTCATCACGGAGCATTTGAAATGCGTAGTAGCTGAAATAGGAAACACTTGATTACAGGAAAAGGAAACGATGAAGCGAAGCTGACGAGTGTGGGCCCAGTGGCCAGTTGTAGTAGCTCACGGAATTAAGAAAGAATACCTTTTGAAATAATAATTAAGACTTACATACCCATAAATGCAGTTGGCCAACTAGAATTAACTAGCTGCAGGATAAATTATTAGTTGTTATGACTTTTCTAAATGTATAATTTTATAGGTAATGTTTATACAGTGCATAGTAAAATTAATTATCTAAAAAATGCTTATATATGTGCATTACCCATAAATGAGTATCTAAATATATATCATGCTCTTATATATGTGCATAATAAAATTAATGTATCTAGAAAAATCAAAACGACAAACAATTTAGAACGGTGGAGTTCCTACCAAGTCTTGGGTAGATACAAACATGAAACAACACATCCTCCGGACCGTTTTCTAAGGCATCAAGAGGTGGAGAAGTCCACATTAACAATGAGCTACTCCCTCCGTTTCAAATTATAAGTCATTCCAAGAATCTTGGAGAGTCAAAGTATTTTAATTTTAACAAAAAATTATATGAAGAAATAGAAAGGTTGAGGACATCATTATATAAATTTGATCAAATCTGAGAAACTTTAATTCTCCAAAATTCTTGGAATGACTTATAATTTAGGATGGAGGGAATATCTTTTTTCTCCTCCGTGCTGCAGGCAATGCTGCAAGTTGTCAATGCTAGTGTCAGGTTCAAGTCATGCTGGCCACATCACAGTGAGTGCCGCTGTCCGAAACCATTCAATCCTAGCCAGCCCCCATTCACTAGCCTTCACTGACGGCACCCCGCTCATCCCCGATGTCATACAGTATGAGCATCCCCTACCACCCTGACTAAACATCGGGTGATTAGAACTTCGAGTGAGGGTGCTCGATCCGGACACAAGATCATCCCAACTGGCCCCGAGATTGTTGGATCCGCCTACGGCAGATCCGTACTGCACCGTCCACACCACACCGTAGTCCGGCAGAACTGCCCCTCACCATCATCTTCCTTGGGGTTGTTGGGCAGTCGGGCTCCACCTCCGGCTCTGTTGACCGCAAGGAACCCAGGAGGTGGTTGGTGGCCTTGTCGTGGTGTCGCGGGAGAGGTCCCGTATCCCGTGTCGCCGGTGGTGAACATCAGTACTGATATTTTAAAAACGGAATGAGTAATGCATAGACATGAATCAATGCAACTTGCTTTTGTGGTGGCGAAACCAGAGGTTTAGGAAAGCTCTTGTTCGGTTATACGATTCATTCCCAGCTAGAAATAATACACGAAACTCATAATATATGCAACAAGTAATCGAGATTCATAATGTATTTCGGATCGGGAACTAATTGAAGTAAAATATAGGTTCAGCAAGAGATCGGAATTGATTCCACACCTCTTGTTTGTTCGGAAAAAAAATTTCACACCTAACCTGAGTCTATTTTGTTACAATTAGTTTCCGTTCCGGTATAAAAATCCTGGTATCTTGTTGTACCCATTATGAGTTTCTTATTATACCTATTATTCCTAACCTTGAATAAATCCTTTGTAATGGAACAAGGTCTTAGACTGTTCATGAAACTCCTGGGGAATGGCTGCAAGCTATCACGATGTGATAGTTGAGGCCGGTTTTTCCTTATCTAAAAAAATAAAACTCCTGGGGTTTAAGTGTTAGACTATTCATGAAACTCCCGGCATTGCGCACGCCTTCTTTTCTGGATGGATATATAATTATACACACACATCGCAGATCAGGCCGTCATCCAGGTTGTGGCGCACAGCATAGGAACAAACAACTTTTGATCGCCTGAATCAGGGCGCCGCTTTCAAGTGCAAGTAGACAACCAGCCAGCTAAATAAAACCTGTCAGGATAGATACGGATCATCCCTTTCCCTTTCACACACATGGTTGCAACGATGGGGTCTAACACATCAGCAGGTGAGCAGGATATCTATCTATCTAGCGAGACCGACCGAGCAACGTGATCCATGGCCCCGGCGATGCACATCAGGCTGACCAGTGTTTTCGCCTTTTGCATTTGATCACTCCACACCATGTGCCTATTAGGTAGCTCACACGCCGATGTGGACAGCACGGTGAAAGAGGCCCAGACACAAAGAAAGTATAGTAGCCACGTGTAGAAACATCGTGAGAGCTACTACATGTCATGTTCACATGAGGAATCTAGACATGTAGCTGTGTCTGCCGATCTGCTCCTCTCGACAGGCACATTATTCGTTTTGTTCAGCTGGTTTGGCAGCTAGCTAGTCAGCAGTGTTTTTCTCAACAAATCAGCATCAGGCCACAGTCATGACATTGATGCAATCATCAGTGACGTGCTATTCTTGGTAGTAGATTACTATGATAATGTGACAATTATATATCTTTGCTAAATATTAATAACGTTCTTTGATTAAATTATAAAGAAGTTATATATGAAGTAGGAGTTGTATTTCTGATCGACATTGATGTGCGTTGTCGTTCGTGCAGGGAGACCATTAGCAGCTACTGCAGGGAGGTCCGGGCGCTGGGGTTCAGGCTGTACGCGGCGATCTCGGAGAGCCTGGGCCTGGAGGCGAGCTACATGGAGCAGACGCTGGGGGAGCAGGAGCAGCACATGGCCGTCAACTTCTACCCGCCGTGCCCGGAGCCGGAGCTCACCTACGGGCTCCCCGCCCACACCGACCCCAACGCGCTCACCATCCTGCTCATGGACCAGGACGTCGCCGGCCTGCAGGTGCTCCACGCCGGCAGGTGGGTCGCCGTCAACCCGCGGCCCGGCGCGCTGGTCGTCAACATCGGCGACCAGCTCCAGGCGCTGAGCAACGGGCAGTACCGGAGCGTGTGGCACCGCGCGGTCGTGAACTCCGACCGGGAGCGCCTGTCGGTGGCGTCGTTCCTCTGCCCGTGCAGCGGCGTCGTGCTGGGCCCCGCGCGGAAGCTCGTCACCGACGAGACCCCCGCCGTGTACAGGAGCTACACGTACGACGAGTACTACAAGAAGTTCTGGAGCAGGAACTTGGACCAGGAGCACTGCCTGGAGCTCTTCAGGACCTAGCCGGCGGCGGCTCGAAGCCCCTCTTCTTCGGAAAAGTTTGGTTGTTCGTCTTCAGCGTTCTGCAAATAAGGTCGACTTTTCTGCTGTTTGTCGTTGCAAACGGTTTACAAAAAAAAAGGAGTTTTGGTAGTTACAATCGCTCGATTTCGGACAAGGTTCATACTAAAATGTCCAAAGGACTGAAGGAGTGTAGGAAAATTCACAGAATATACTTGTACTAGTTCTGTATGTGCGGTTACCAAATACATGTACGTTCCAGGACCATTTTGAAGAACAGAATCCATGAAATTTAAACTTTACTTTCAGATGCTTGCCCAGGCAAGTTCTCAGCTCAAAAAAAGAACATTTCACTTTCAGCTATTTTCTCTCGACAAACATGCATGAACCAGCCCAACTGCCTATTCAAATCGTGTTTTTTTTTCTCGGACCTATTTTGGCTGGGCTCAAAGAATACAGGGGGCTCCCAACAACGGCCCAATAGAAGCCCACCCAGTCTCCCGCTCCCCCGCACAGATCAGCGGCCCACGCGTTCTTTTCCAGTTATTCCGTTGCCGCCGTCGGCACCACCGCACCACAAAAACGGCCGCACGACTCGAGCATCTGCTGCCACCGGCGACAACTGTGCGGCCGCGGACAAAGACGACAGGTCGACAGCGACGACAGCCACTAGGGCCTAGGCGCTAGAGGAGAAGCGACTTCACACGCGGCGGCCGCGCGATTGGTCAGGCACCGGCCGCCGGCACGGCGGCGAAGCCCGGCGGAGACTGCCACACGTGCCGGGCAGGCGGCCGGTCCCAAGAAGAAGTGTCGTGTTCCCCACAGAGCACTAATCCATGGCCGATCGAATCAGCAGCTTCGCTAATCCGGACGCCGGTGATCCCTGCACCGCATACGGGAGGCACCGTTCGATTCCCTCCCCGGCGGACGGCCACGAAACACCCAACCCCACCTTATCGTTCTCCCCGGGGAACGTGTGGCGCTGGCGCCCCGTCTGGCGCCTGCCCCACTTTTTATCAGCGCGACCCCCAGCAGCCGCCGCGCCCCCACGTTATTAGCCATTTAGCCTTAACCGCCGCGACGTCGGGCCCCGAGTGGCACCGGTCAGCTAGCTCGAGCGCAGCTCTCGCCGCGCTCTCCTTGCGACGACGCCATGGCCCCGACCGCCCGAGCCGCCACGGGCGCGGCGAGCCCCGCGGCGCCGGCCATCGGCAAGGGCGAGGGCGGCAATGGCAAGGCCGTCGCCGCGCGCTCCGTCGGGCTCGACCTGCCCGCGCTGCCGAGCCTCGGTCTCGCGGCGCAGGGACAGACCCGCGCCGCATCCTGTGAGTGTGGCAACGATCGATGTGGCGCCCGTGCGCGCGAGTAGCATTTGGTGGCACGCACTGTTTCTGACTAGTTAGTCCGGGCCGGGCGCGTGCGTCGTCTCTGATTTCCAGGCAAGCGGCTGGAGAGGAACGTGGTGGCCGTGGCCGCGGGGACCGCCGGGGAGCCGGCGGCGGCGCCGACGGTCGCCAACGAGGAGCTCACCGAGTTCCTCAACGCCTTGAAACAGGAGGTGCGTATGCACGTGAGCGGCATGACGCGTCTTTGTTTCAATCTGTCGTCCTAGTTGTTCGTACTTCGTCGGCTGCTTGAAGCAACCTGATGATGCCATGTCTTTGCCGGCTCGATGCTCGTGCAGTGGGACGGGATCGAGAACAAGTTCGCCATGACCACACTCGCCGTCACTGTCACGCTCGTCATGTGGAGCGCCGGTGGAGTAGTATCGGTACTGAACCGTCACTTTTGTTAAGGAAGTTTCTGAAGCTTTTCTGTACGGTTAGATTAACCCCAAACTAACTCACGGTAACTTTGATGCCACCATACAGGCGATTGACAGGCTCCCCATAGTTCCACGCCTGATGGAGGTTGTTGGAATTGGATACAGTGGGGTAAGGACCGCATCCGAGTCAAAACTTCAGATGATATTTTGCATGAGGCCTAAAGTGTTCAGAGTTTCTCATTTGCGTACCTTTTCATTACTACTATCGTTTATCTGATGAATTTTTCACCTTTTTTGAACTGCCTTTTCTCATGCAGTGGTTTGCGTACCGCTACCTGCTATTCAAGCCTGACAGGTAATGAAACAGTCCAGCAGCTATTTTATCCAGCCTACTGAATTCCGCACATGCACGAGATAGAGCATGCATGTCAGCTAAGTAATGTGTCGCCAGTAAGCAATATGTATAGCCAAATCCTGAACATTCCCAGCTCCCAGAGTAATCATGACAACCATGGGATAAAATGGCTAAACAAGCATAACATATCCTTCGGTTGTAATTTAGTGTTGTATAGTCTTATTCTTGCTTGTTGAGATGTGTGCACGCTCCCTTATGGCCCGTGTTGTAAGAAATTCTATTCTATTTTCTTCTCAATACAATAATACACAGCTCTCCTGCGAATTCTCGAAAAAAAGCATAACCTGTCTGTAGCAAAGCTCAGCTTTAACTTACAAGTCGTTTCGCTAAACTGAAAACCTTCCTAGTATGCTCAAACAAATGAAATGGATTGCAGGGATGCTTTCTTTGCAAAGGTCATGGAGTTCTACGAGGATATAATCAGCGGCTAACAGAATATAATGCAAGCTCATCCAAATTAAGGAAGCTCATCTTGAGAGGGGCATGTATACTAGTCTGCTGCTGTTCAGTTGTTCTCTGTAATATATTTCTGGATAGCATCTAATTTGATCCTTACTCAATGTACGGATAAATAATTTGGATGTTAATCGTAAATAACATGTAATCCTTTTAAGTCATTCCTTTCTCCTATAATGGTCGATTTTACTTCCTTTTGTTTCTCCTAATTGGTAAGTTTACTTCTTTTTCTTTCTCTTGTTGGCCAAGTTTACTTCTTTGAATTTGCCGGTGCTGAATAATCTCAGCTGTAAATCTCTAATATATACTGCCTCCTTTTAAGGTCGTAAGTCATTCCAACTTTCTTCTTGGAGAGTCAAAACATTTCAAGTTTGATCAAGTTTATATAATAAAGTACTACTCCCTACGTACCAAACTATTTGTCGCTTAGCTTTTCTAGGTGCGTAATATTTGATATGCATCTAGATATGTATTGTGTACGAGGCAAAATCTATGTATCTAGAAAAGGCAAAACGACTAATAATGGGACAAAGGGAGTAACATTTACGATACCAAATAAATACAATTAGCTTCTTCATCAAATATACTTTCATTGTATATCTATTTGGTGCTATAATATTGTATAACATTTTCTATAATTTTGGTCAAATACAAAGATAGTTTGACTCTCCAAATAAAAGTTGGAATGACTTACAATTTTGAACGGAGAGAGTACGCAAAAGAAGTTATCTTTGATTTCTGTCAGATCACCTAGGTGATGTTGTAAAGGGGTCATAGACTCACATTACACAAAGATCAGTTGATTCAATAATGTGAGCTTCAGTCAACATGGAGCATGTCATGGAGAAGACTATCTAAAATATCAGTTCACTTCTTATTCTTTACTTTATCTGCTGGCTGAATCAAGGGGGGTGCAGAGCATTGGGAAGATGGGGGTGCATATGGGGCTGATATTAGAAAAGTATAATTAAAAATTTATTTGGAGGGGGGCATATGCACCCACTGCGGTGCATATAGCTTCGCCCCTGCTGCGGTGGGGATTGGATAAAAGCGAGAGCAATGATGCCACTACCGAGTCAAGGAAGAAGTCCATTTTCATGCATGTAGAACAGTCGAATCTAAAATCTGTACAAGTGCAGCTAGAATCTCATAGGTTGCTTCGTGTTCTTTGGCTGATGGCGATCGCACAGCGTACGATCACGACATATAATTTTTCAAGTTTTAGAGGTTTAGCCATTTCGAAGTAGGCTATGGACATGATGATGGTGTAGGAACCCTATACGAATTTTAGGAGCTCTATATGAATCATTCGTAATATCGGACTAAATCATTTATAGTCCCTCCATTCACAAATGATAATCTTGTTTAGGATGGGCAAAATGACCAAGGTAAACGTATTGCTTATCAATCCTACTTATCCTATCATATTTTTATTATTTTATCTCATTTGAAACAAGCAACCTTTAATACTTAAACTAGTACTGATGAGGTAACTTTCGTGGTCCACGTACAAAATAGTTATTTCCCAGGTATAAGTGCTTAATGGCCGTCTCAAATTTAACCAATGATTTTGGTTGCAAGAGGCAAGTCATGGATGGGTTCAAATAAGACTATCAAATGTGAAAATCTCAGATTTTAAAGTAAGACTATCATCTATGAATGGAGGGAGTATTTTATAATTCATTTTGGGCATGTTTCCTTAAATCTTTTCTTCTCTCCTTACTATTTTGCGAATGTTTCTTAATTCTTTTCTTCTATCCTTACTATTTTGGGTATGTTCCAGTCATTGCTATTTTTGGGCATGTATTTTCATTTCACAATTCGGGTGTATACCCTCTGCAACCTATCTGGGCCAAAAGATGTCCATGGCCCAAACCACGTTGTGCCCGAATAAAACTGGCCCACGTAGGTGGAGCGGTTTTTTTATTTTTTTATTTTTATTTTCGTTTTTTACAAAAATATATTTTCGTTTTCGAAATTTACAGGAATATACTCCGGCCGTCCTGCTGCCGGGCGACCGGGACCTAGTCGCCCCGCTGCGGGGCGGCAGGGGCTTTTGTGCAAAAACTTTTGCGCAAATATTTGTGCGCAGGTCCTTGGGGACCGGTCGCCCGGCAGCGGGGCGGCCGGCCCTGGCCGACCGGCTGCAGGGCGACCGGCTCTCCCACCCTTATATAAGGGTTAGTTGGTCCCCCACCCCTCATTTGCATCACTAAAATTTCAGAAACCAAGAAAAAAGAGGGAGGGAGGGAGAGAGGCGAAGCCCTGCCGGATTTTCGAGCCGGCGACTGCAGGTAACCAAAATTCTTCTACGCTTTACTAATAGATTATGTTGTAATTATTTTTGTTGAAACAGTAGATTAGTAATCAATTTAATATCATGATTGTGTGTCCAGATATGTCGACAAGCTTCGTTTTCAAGTTCATTATGGTGACTACTATATTTCTCATGATGCGTATGGAGTAGATCTATCAGCTTTTGAACGAAGAGAGTGCGGAATATATAAAACCTTAGAGAGGAGTTTTGGTTCCATACGCAAATGGCTTCACGAGATATTCAATGTGAATCCAAAGACTCATTTCCTAACCGTTCAGACTGTGACAAATTGGGGAACTAAAGGGGATTTCTGGGAGTTGATTAGGGGTGGGCAAATTTAACAGAAACCGAAGAACCGAACCGAAAAAACACGAACCGAAACCAAAATAACCGGAATCGAAAAATTCGGTTCCTTGTTCGGTTCCAGATATTGAAGAACCGAAATAACCGAAAAAAATTCGGTTCCTACCCTCGGGTAACCGAATTAACCGAAAGAACCGAATTACATAAACTTTGCATTTTGTAAGAGTATATTTAGTTTACATGTGATGTATCATACTTCAATTGCCATGTATTTCTCTTACTATATTGTTATTGTTCTCTTCTCAATTATTATTCTCTAAAGTAGAGGAAGTATTGTCTAAATTTGCTATAGAACATGTATATTTTTCTTGTTATCTTAGCTTTCGGTAAAAAAATTCGGTTAGTTCGGTTAGAACCGAAACCCAACCGAAAGAACCGAGAACCGAAATACTCGGTTCCTGAAATTTCTTGGAACCGATCGGTTCCTATTTTCTAGGAACCGAATTTCTTCGAAAACCGAGGAACCGAACCGAACCGAACCGAAGAACCGAATGCCCACCCCTAGAATTGATGCTTATAGCAAACACCGAAGAATGGCGGACTTACATGCAAGCAGCTCTTGACCGCGGGTGGCCTCTTGCAATGCTAATTCAGATTCACCAGAAGACAGCCCATTTCGGTGACGGGTCAACAAGTACATCATCTCATATGAACCAAGTAGTGGAACAAGAAAATGAAGATCAGAACATGCATGTCACAGAACCTGAGCCGCAAGGTATAACTAATCAGGTAGGAGAAAAAGAAGATCAGAACGTGCATGTCATTCAACCTGAGCCGCAAGGTTTAGCTGATGAGGGGGAGCGGATACCTAGAATAGTGGAAGCTGTACAGAATGAAGACCAAGAGCCTCGAATGATGGAAGAATGTGGGGACTCATCAGACGATGAGGACTACCCGTTGCTAGGTGAATGGCGAGACAAGAGTTTTGGAAATCCAGTGATACAGGATATTAGGAGTAATGAGTACGGATACAGAGAGAATGAGGTTGTGCAGGGGGCAAAGTATCCTAGCATTGAAGCTGTGAAAGATGCTGTGAAGCTTTGAGCTATATCGTTGAGGAAGGAATTCAGAGTTGTGAAGTCTAGCAGCAAAGAATATGAGGTGAAGTGTGTCAATGGCGATTGTACATGGCGAGTACATGCCTACAAGGGCAAGTACAAGACACACTGGGAGTGTTCAATTGTTACACCACATACATGTAGATTAACTGCTGTTGTGTAAACTCACCGTAACATCACATCCACTTTCGTGGCCAAGAAGATGAATGGGGTGATTCTGGACAAAATTGATTATGAGCCAAAATTGATAATTAGGGACATCGACAACCGTTTTCAATACAAAATCAGTTATGCAAAGGCTTGGCGGGTAAAACAAAAGGTGTTTGAGATGAGATTCGGCACATATGAGGCATCATATGATAATCTGCCTCACATGCTGTCAGCAATTGTGCAGAGAAATCTTGGAAGCGCGACTGATACCTACATTGTACCGAGTTTATATGAGGGACCTGTGTTTCTGCTTCGTGCTTTCTTCTGCCTTAGTGCATGTGTGAGGGCATTTATGTATTGTCTTCCTGTTCTATGTATTGACGGCACATTCTTGACAGGAAGATATAAGGGGACAATACTGACAGCGATTGGAGTTGATTGCAACAAGCAGGTGGTTCCCATCGCCTTTTCTTTTGTTGAGAATGAGAACACAGAGAGCTGGTACTGGTTCCTTGAACGTGTGAAGATTCACGTTGTTGCTGGAAGGCCTGATGTTTGCCTCATCAGTGACAGACATGCAGGTCTTCTAGCAGCAATATGGCAACTACATGAAGAAAGTCGAGAACAACCTCCTCTATGGCCAGATGTTGTGAGTAGGTGGTGCATAAGGCATATGGGTGCAAACTTTTATGAGCGCTTCAAGAATAATGAACTTATGAATTTGTTCAAGAGGTTGTGCACTCAGAATCAGCAGCGGAAGTTTGGTGCATTGTGGCAGGTGCTAGATAACATGTGCGCCGAGCTACTAAAGGAACAGGCCTCAACCTCTAGCCGGAGACGTTCCAGCGGCGGACCTTTCACACAGTGGATTAAGGATGCACCTAAGGAGAAGTGGTCAATTCTACACGACACTGGTGGTCGTCGATATGTGATCGAGATAACCAACCATGCAGAGTGTTATAATATGGTAATGCGTCATGTTCGTGGATTTTCTCTCGTAAAGGCATTTACGTATGGAACCAAAACTCATCTCTAAGGGTTTATCTATTCCGCACTCTCTTCGTTCAAAAGCTGATAGATCTATTCCATACGCATCATGAGAAATATAGTAGTCACCATAATGAATTTGAAAAAGAAGCTTGCTCGACATATCTGGACACACAATCATGATATTAAATTGATTGCTAATCTACTGTTTCAACAAAAATAATTACAACATAATCTATTAGTAAAGCGTAGAAGAATTTTGGTTACCTGCAGTCGCCGGCTCGAAAATCCGGCAGGGCTTCGCCTCTCTCCCTCCCTCCTTTTTTCTTGGTTTCTGGAATTTTAGTGATGCAAATGAGGTGTGGGGGACCAGCCAACCCTTATATAAAGGTGGGAGAGCCGGTCGCCCTGCAACCGGGCGGCCAGGGCCGGCCGCCCCGCTGCCGGGCGATCGGCCCTCATGGACCTACGCACAAATATTTTCGCAAAATTTTTTGCATAAAAGCCCCTGCCGCCCCGCTGCGGGGCGACCAGGTCCCGGCCGCCCGGCAGCGGGGCGGCCGGGGTATATTTCTGTAAATTTCGAAAACGAAAATATATTTTTGTAAAAAACGAAAATAAAAAATAAAAAACCGCCAAGAACGGACGTACCCAAGCCCACATTAGGCCCGTTCGCTTCACACGGATGTCTCCCTGTCTTCTCACTATTTGCATACAGTTTGGCGGCGGCGGAGGGTAACCGTGTCCGTGTGAACAAGAATAGGCGCTCAGCCCTAGTGGATTCCCAAAGCCAGCGACACCCGGTGATGCTCCTGGGAAGCCAGGCAGCCGCTTTGGCCGACGGACCAGATCACCCGTACGCGCGTTTGGCGCTTTTGCCATGTGCGAGGTTCGCCGCGCGCGCGAGCAGGCTGTCCGTCCATCCGGTAATCCAGGGCCCGGCCTCGAGGCTTTCGATGCCTCCGCGTGCAAAGCCGATGCCAGGTTGCGAGGTGTTCTGGAAGGAGAGTTTTTTTAGAAGGTTATTGGTAATCAGTTCGAAAGAAGAAAAGAGGGATGATGGCGATGGATCTAAGGTCACAGGACCCCATGGACACAGCAAGGCTGCAAGCTTAGCTAGGCAGCCAATAATTCGAGCAGGCGCGGTTCACACTGCACACTGCTTTTGGACCAGCCAGGCAGGGATCTCTGGGTCTTGCACTCTTTGCTGCAGCTGCTTGTATGTGTGGCTGAATCTGACAGTGGATTCGCCGCGCCGCAAGTGGTGCCATTTCTTGATTTCTTCTATTGCAAAGGGTAGGTAACTGGACTGGAGTACATATTATAAATACTCAGTACGACTTGTTCATTGCAAATTTGCAATGGATCAGATCCCTCTGATCAATGTTCTCGCAACGATTGATTCCCCTTACCCCTGCCTTCACCTAGGGGTCAAACCCCAGACGACGACAGGAGTCCGCAGCACCAGCGGATCTTGTCAGTTGTCACGGCTTGAGCTCCACCAAACACGATCTCCATGTGCAGCTGCAGCTGCATCTCAGTTCAGTTCTTCAGTGAGCCTGTTCAGAGTTCAGACGCCACTAGCCCTGGCACCCAGTGCCAGTAGCTAGTTTAGCCGTTAATCCTGGATCAGCACCTGTTCTGAAGCAAAAGTTTACTCCCACTTGACTCGATAACTGCACTATCTTTCTGCATCAGCAGACAAAACCTGACGATTTTCGTGTACGAAAATCACTCCGGAGCTAGTCTGAAGTCTGAACTCACGGACGTCCCAAGCGGTTAAAACAAGCTCCAGCTCGGCAGCAATGTGGCGAGGAATCTTCCTTGACTTATCGCCGCCTTGCCAGCCAAACCCTTCTTTTCTTTGAAATAAGACACCATTTAGTTTCCAAAAAAATTCACACAGTATCTGTCACATCGAATCTTTGGACACATGCATGAAGTATTAAATGCAGTTAAATAAAATAATTAATTACACAGTTTAACTGATTACCACGAGACGAATCTTTAAAGCCTAATTAGTCCATGATTGGACATTATTTGTAAAGTAACAACGAAATATGCCACAGTGTTAAATTCCAAATTTTTTCACCAACTAAACACACCTTAAACTGCCAGCCAAACCTTGCCTTTCCAGCCCCGTTGCCCATTCCGAGCAATGGGAGCGGCAGCATCTTGCTTTGGATGTGGGCGTCATGAGAGTGAGAGAGATCATTTCGGATTAGTAGCAAGCAAGCCAGCGTTCATGAACCAGGACAAGAGGGTCAATCATGCATGTCCTGGAGGTCCTATCCTCCCCGGATACCTTCAAGCTGTGAGGCATTCGCAGCTACAGTGCAAGGAGAACAGTTGCCAGGAATCAGAGGCTTTGCTATTCCTGGAGTATCTGATGCTTCGCTCCATTCAGAAAACAAACACATCGCAAAACCGTAAACAGAGGAAAGGTGCTAACTGGACCATTCCACGTCTTATATAAGATCAACTGGACCAGCTCGTTGGATTCAGACTAATGATGATGATAAATTGATAATCCTCACTTGATTAGAACAATAAGACTACTAGTTCAGATTCAGATTAGAGGTCGCACCAACAGTAACTGAACGAGACACAAGTCACACTTCAGTCTTCAGTGTGTCAGCACATCCTGACGTAAAAATAGGCCAAACATCACAGTCCATCAATGTCAACATCGGCCTGTATCACCACGTACTCAACTAGGAGATCCACGACAACAGCGCCCGGAGAAAAACTCAAGACTGCGACCACGAGTTCATCACAAATGGCGGCCCTGCCAAACACCTCGCGGGTTCAGAGCTCCGCGCTCTACCGTGTCCATCTGTCCGCTGCTCCATGTACCCCAGGTAAAACAGATTGGAGCCGTGCAGATCTCGTTGTCTCTCACCTTTCCATCGCCTCCAATCATGGAAGAAAAGCCCGCCCCCCGGCCCCAATTGGCGGGCAGTCGGCGGCGCCACAGCTCTGCACTCTACCAACCTATCCCCTCTGCACATGCCCGGCATATGGCACACTCTACTGTTGCTCCGGCCCTGTCGCCCCGCTCGAGGCGAGGCCCCCAAAACCCTCTTCTAGGCTCCCACATTGTTAATGCCTTTGCCTTCCTTAACCAAGAAGCATATAGCTACTGATTGGTGCGCCCTCCCTGCTGCTCCCAGCTGCGGTGCGAGTATAAAAGCGCAGGTAGCGGCTAGTGCCATAAAGAGCAGGCGATAACGAGTGGCTGCTGATAGAGATAGCGGCGGCCATGACGGTGCAGAGGGTGGCGCTGTACTTGCAGGTGGCGGCGGTGGCGGTGCTGCTGGCGGCGGCGGGGCTCCGCGCGCAGCTGCGGGTGGGCTTCTACGACAGCTCGTGCCCGGCGGCGGAGATCATCGTGCAGCAGGAGGTGAGCAGGGCGGTGGGCGCCAAGCCGGGCCTCGCCGCCGGCCTGCTCCGCCTCCACTTCCACGACTGCTTCGTCAGGGTCAGTGCCCACATCCCCAATATTTCTTCCGATTGCAGAGATGCAGTGGGAGGGACAGCACCGCATCTGCTGCGGATGCTCCGCTGATGAACTGAGCTAACCGTCGCGGATTTCGCGCGTGCTCTCAGGGGTGCGACGCGTCGGTGCTGATCGACACGACCAGCGGCAACACGGCGGAGAAGGACGCCGGGCCCAACACCAGCCTGCGGGGCTTCGACGTCATCGACGCCATTAAGGGGCGCGTCGAGAAGGCCTGCCCCGGCGTCGTCTCCTGCGCGGACATCCTCGCCTTCGCCGCCAGGGACAGCGTCGCGCTGGTGAGCTCAGTGAACCCACTAATTTAATCTCGCTCTTACACTCCAAAGCTGCATCTTTATTTTTTTTTCAATTGTGTCTCCTTTGGTCGTCGACGGTCAGTGGACGGTGGACTGTTGGTCGCCCAGCTTTTTTAAACCAGACATGATCATATGAAATCCGAATCCAAGGCTGGGCTAGCACGCAGGATTAGTCATCAGTAGAAAAAAAAGGTTATCTGACCCTTGTCCCCGGCTTTTCTGAGGCACATTGCCCCCACCAAATGATGCCGCATGGGCAGGGCGCAGGCTGCAGCTTGCACGCCAGAAAGAACTCGATGCTCGCATCGCATGGGCATGGGCATGGGTCCAACCGCGTCACGCTCACGCACGCCATTGCCGCGTCCTTCCTCACGAATTCATCCCACTCACGTACGCCATTGTTGCCCGTGCAGGCCGGCGGGAACGCGTACCAGGTGCCGGCGGGGCGGCGGGACGGCGCCGTGTCGCGCGCGTCGGACACGAACGGCAACCTGCCGCCGCCGACGGCGAACGTGGCGCAGCTGACGCAGATGTTCGGCGCCAAGGGCCTGACGCAGCGGGACATGGTCGTCCTCTCCGGCGCGCACACCATCGGGTCCTCGCACTGCAGCTCCTTCAGCAGCCGGCTGTCGCAGTCGGGCACCACGGCGGGGCAGGACCCGACCATGGACCCGGCGTACGTGGCGCAGCTGGCGCGGCAGTGCCCGCAGGGCGGGGACCCGCTGGTGGCCATGGACTACGTCTCCCCCAACGCCTTCGACGAGGGCTTCTACAAGGGCGTCATGGCCAACCGCGGCCTGCTCGCCTCGGACCAGGCGCTGCTCAGCGACAGGAACACCGCCGTGCAGGTCGTCACCTACGCCAACGACCCGGCCACGTTCCAGAGCGACTTCGCCGCCGCCATGGTGAAGATGGGCTCCGTCGGCGTGCTCACCGGCAGCAGCGGCAAGATCAGGGCCATCTGCAGGGTCGCCTGATCGCTCGCTCGTTTCCGGCCGTGTGGAATTGTAGATTCATTGATTGGTTTGGACGACCGGACATGGTTGTGTTGACGCAAATCTCGGTCAACACACGAACGCACTAGATCGTGCGGTGCGAGAAAGAACTTGATGCAGCTCTCCCTGTGTGGAGCGGTCAGACCGGTCTAAGGAACCGGTCAGACCGGTCGCCGGTGAGAATCGGCGACGGCTGACAAACGCGAACCTGGGAGGGACCCTGTCAGGGTAGACGCACGTAAGGTTGTTATAGGATCGGCAGGACACCTAGAACACCTTCAAACGTCGCGGAGACAAAAGAAGAACAACAGAGGGGGTTGGAAAAATTAGGGTTTGGAGAAGAAGATAAAAAATAGAGTTTGTATTGATTTTGTTCGATTGGATTAGCTAATCGGCCGTGACCCTTTATATTTATAGGGTGGGGTGGACTTATCTCGTAAAAAATCCTGTTTACAGATCTAAATCTATGAAAAACCCTAGTTGTACTTGGACTCTACCTGGACCGGCCACATCGGTCGGACCTACCGGTCAGACTGGTCAGTCCCTGCCGGACAGGCCACAGTGCCTTGGCCGGTCAGACCGCTCGGTCAGACCGGTTGGTGCCAATTTTGGCTGTCAACATATGTCCCCATGTTTTTTAGTAAAGCTTGCTTGCCAAAAAAACATTCTTCTGAGCCAAAATTGTCTAAGGGCGATGATTAACACTACATCGGCCATTTTTTTACTAAAGCCGATAAATAATTATCGGCCATGTTTTGCTCAAGTCGATGTTGAAACAACTTGTTTGGGCCGCCACACCTTCTTCATTGTCGCTGACGTCTTTAGCACGGCCTCCACTTATTGTTCCATTGCCTCCTTCTTGGGCATACATTGCAGCCTTCGCTTCTGAGTATGAGACAAGCCTGAGGAACACCTCCTCAGCTATAAATACTTTGAATCTTGCTCCTTGCTCTTCTCATTCTCTTTGCTGCAATCAACATCTTGCTTGACCGAATTATTGCTAGCAACAATCGATCTTTGTAGTAATGCATGATTTGGATACGTAGGAGGATATTGAATATAATATGATTGCATATGCATCCTACTATAATCTATAGGTGTATAAAAGTAAAGATATCAGTAATACCATGGAGCAATCGGTCCACTAGATGAAGTATAATTACCTTGACTCGATTGCTCTTGATGTCTTGACGATGATCCCGTATCCTTGACTTCGCTTGGTGGCCCCTTCTATCTCTGAGCACTCCCTTTCTTCTCATATTTGGCCAAGAGTTCCTTAAAACTCGGCCTTGTCTTGATTTTGGAGGAACTCCCAGATTTACTGGGCGCACCGGTTCGACCGGTCCCACGACCGGTCAGACCGGTCGAACCGGTCAGACCGCCGTTGTGGCCGGTCAGACCAGTCGACTTGTTGTCGGCCTTTTTCTTCTTGTCTTGCCCCCCGAGTGTTTTTTGCCTTGAGGGATCTTCTGTGTCAGCTTTTTTTCAGGTCTTTCATTACCAATAACTACATTCTTCCCCTTGGTTGATTCGGCTTGACTCGGCCGAACTAGTACTTTAGGATTATTCAATTCCAACACATGCACTGGGAAATGATTCTGATCAACTTGCATATTAGGAATAACCAATCGTCCTGCATTAATGGCCGATTGAATTTGTCTACGTAACACATTGCAATCATTAGTAGCATGTGAAAAAGTATTATGAAATTTGCAATATGCTCGCCGCTTCAACTCTTCAAGCGGCGGTAGAGTATGTGACATCTTGACATATCCAATCCTATATAACTCATCAAATATCATCTCGCACTTAGATACATCAAAAGTAAATCGTTCATCTTGCCGATTTTTCTGAATCGGCTTAAGAGCAGAACAGCTAAATGGTTTAGCTTGAGATGGCCACACAAACTCAGCAGCATACACATCATTAGACTCATCGTCCGGACAATTTGAATTGCATTCTAAAGCATGCACACTAGAATGATGATGCCTATGAGATTCTTGAGACTCTTTATTTCGGCTTTCTACAGCCAAAGCTTTTTGATGCACCTGAGTAACAGTAAAGAAATCATAGCCCTCTAATCTTTCTTTAATATGAGAGCGCAAGCCATTTAAAACCAAATCAGCTAAATCCTTTTCTGCAATATTCACACTAAAGCATCAGTTTTTTTATCGCGGAATCGTCTTATATAATCATTGATAGATTCATCACGCGATTGTCTAATCGATGTCAAGTGAGACAATTTAAGCTCATCATGCCCACAGAAAAAGTACTCATGGAACTTCTGCTCTAATTGTTCCCATGAGCCAATAGAATTAGGTGCCAAAGGTGAAAACCATGAGAAAGCGGTTCTAGTTAGAGATAAAGAAAATAAACACACTTTCAACTCGTTTATTGAACCAGCTTCTCCTAATTGGGCAAGATACTGACTAATATGCTCAAAAGCACTCCTAGTATCTTCCCCACTGAATTGTTATTTAATAAACTCAGGCAACTTAAAACTAGTAGGGTATGCAACCGAATCAAACGAAGTAGGATACGACTTTTGGTATGTGCGGGTTTTACTTCTAACATCCATTCCAAAACTTTCTCTAAGCAGATTAGCCAAATCATTCTTATAATCAGTAAGCATTTTATCGAAATTACTCGAAGAATTTAGCTGTGTGGATGTAGATACCTCACGCTGGTTTAGAACAAACTAACTGGATGGATCGGTCGGACCGGTTGGGGGGGGAACCGGTCTGACCGGACTGATATACCGGTTTGACCGGTCTCTGCCGGTTTTTGCCAACGCTGCACATATCGGTCGAACATCTCGTCGGAGATAGGACCGGTGTGTGGCACTGAATTCCTGGAGATTTCTGGTGGTGTGTACTGAACAATCTCGTTTGTTCGGCTAATGTTGGCCGAACCAGGAATACTCATAATAGGATCAGTGTATGTGGGTGTAACAGTTTGACCACTGAAATAATTCATCGGCATCCCATATTGAGGTTGACTCATAGGAGATGCTGCCGATGGTTGATGAACATCAAATTCAGAAGTAGAAACAGATGGAGGTTCATCGGCTGATTCTGGTTTCTTACCAGCCGATTCCCTTTCCTTAGAGCTAAGCCAATTAACCCAATAAACATCACGCTCAACTAGCAATTTCTGAATTTGTTCCATAGTAACACCAAAAGGTGGAGCAGTTGCAGCAGGTGTTACCTCAGTAGATGTATCCGTGGAGATGGAAGCGAAGTCGATCTCTTTGATCTTGGTGACCTTGCCGCGTCGATCGACCTTGATGCTCGCAAGCGCCGCTTGTAGATCTTCTTCATTGCGCTCCTCCAGTAGCAGACGGACGTCTTCCGGAAGATGCTAGTATGTCGAAGGGATGATATTCTCCTTGTCGATTTCTGCGTTGGAGCCTATTTTCTTTAGGCTAGATTAGATCGGGTTTGCTAACCAAGATCTTTCTTCCCCAGCGGAGTCGCCAAAAAGTATGTTGACGCAAATCTCGGTCAACACACGAACGCACTAGATCGTGCCGCGCGAGAAAGAGCTCGATGCAGCTCTCCCTGCGTGGAGCGGTCAGACCGGTCTAAGGAACCGGTCAGACCGGTCACCGGTGAGAATCGGCGACGGCCGACGAACGCGAACCCGAGAGGGACCCCGTCAGGGTAGGCGCACGTAGGGTTGTTCTAGGATCGGCAGACCACCTAGAACGCCTTCAAACGTCGCGGAGACGAAGGAAGAACAGCAGAGAGGGTTGGAAAAGCTAGGGTTTGGAGAAGAGGATAAAAAGTAGAGTTTGCATTGGTTTTTTCGATTGGATTCCCTAATCGGACGTGACTCTTTATATTTATAGGGTGGGGTGGACTTATCCCGCAAGAAATCCTGTTTACAGATCTAAATCTATGAAAAATCCTAGTTGTACTCAGACTCTACCTAGACTGGTCAGACCGGTCGGACCTAACTGGCGGACATGCCACAGTACCTCGACCGGTCAGACCAGTTGGTGCCAATTTTAACTGTCACCAGGTAGCTAGCATAGCTTGGTTGCAACCTGTATGTGCGTGAATGGCTGTGCAAGACCTCTGTATTCTTTGGAGGATTCACCTGTATTATTTTTTGCTTCCCCCCTTCCCCAATCGAGGTGTGTCTCTTCTGAGAAGACGTAACTGGCAGAAAACTGCTCGTGGACCAAACGGTGCTTAATAAAAAGGGCTAAATGTTCAGTAACAAAAGAAGAATTACCTCGAATCACCAGCAGATGTGCTTCGAGTTTGAAACAGAATTTTTTGAATGAATTTTATTGAAAGTAACAGTTCTAAAAAACAGATCAGATGAACCAGGGAAGCAGCATTGCAAATATGCACACGCTCGTAGCTCGAAAATGGCCTAATCTTCTCAGTCAAGCTTACACCATTTGGGTGGGCTCCTTGAACAAACTGAATATTACTGGGCCTTCCAGACGTAGGCGTATTTTTCGCACTCTTCTTTCAAAAGGCATATGGGCTTCCAGGTTGATGGGCCACCAAGTTGGACAGGTTGCAACCAGAACGTAACATTATTGGTCTGGCGGCCTTTTCGTTCTCCAGCGTCCAGGCGCTTTTTTCTTTTTTATATTAAAAAAAAAATCAAAATTTCAAAAATATATAACTGTTTTGAAATATTTCAAAACTACCCCCGGTCGTCCCCCCATAGGGCGACAGGCACTAAGTGTAATTTTTTTCTTCAAATTTGCAACGAGGTCCCTGACAAAAAAAAAATGCAAGGGGGCCTGTCGCCCCCCAACGGGCGACAGGGGGGGCTGTCGCCCCACCCTCGGGCGACCACTGAGCCCCGCCCACAGGCGCGGCAGGGGGGCCTGTCGCCCCCCCCGCGGGCGAGGGGGGGGGGGCTGTCGCCCCCCTCGGACGACCGGGGTACCCTCCCCTATATAAGCATTCGACCCCCCATTCCCTCCTCATTTGAGCTTGAAAATTCCACCAAAAATCTAGAAAAAAAAAGAGGGGTGAGGAGAAGTGAAGCGGCGAAGCCCTGCTAGATTCAGCACTTGTGATCTGCAGGTTAGTACATTTAGTTTATGTATTTTTCCATTCGTATTGTAGAGTAATTTAATTTAATTAGTGCTAAAGTAGAACCATTTAAGTAGGAGTTTAATGATACTTTAGTTTTTAGTTACGTAGTAGTAAATTAGTTTAGAAAATTTGTACTACATATTTATTATTACAATTGCAGTACTATTAGAGACGTGTTTATAAATTAATTATGATTTAGAATAGAATTTGGCATATGCAGTATAGAATTTGAGTGTCATCACGTAGTTATGAATACTTATACATTGTAGTTGAATTTCATACTTAGTTTTTACGGATTATTGAATAAGGTAGTGAAGTAAAGAGTATAACTCGATAAGTATTCTGTGATATACAGATATGTCGAGCAAGATGCAGTTTCAAGTATTTTATGGTGACTACAATGTTTTGTATGGGCCAAATGGAGTAGATCTTTCTGCCTTTAAGTGCACATCTAGCGCCATAGATAAACCTCTGGAAAGGAGTTTTGGTTCCATATGTAAGTGGCTGCAGCATGGGTTCCGTGTTGATCCGTTGACACATGTGATCACCGTCCAGTCTTTTGTTAATTGGGAGGTAGAAAGTGATTTATGGAAATTGATGATGATACACAGCATTGATGACTGGCAGAAGTACATGCAAGCAGCTCTAGAGCGTGGGTGGCCTCTGGCCATTCTTGTTCAAATCCGGGAGAAGACACAAAATGAATTCCAACATGGTGCAGATCAAGCAACTCCGAGTATTCGAAGAGAGACCAATTATGTTGAGCAAAATGAGTCAGAAGAGACAGAGAACCAAAACATGGGACCACAGAGCCTTGCTGATGAGGGAGAGAGGATACATAGCATTGTGGACGAGATGGAGGCAGAAGACCAAACCACAATAGAGATGGAAGAATATGAGGGCTCATCTGATGACGAGCAGTACTCATTGCCAAAAGAGTGGAAGGAGCATGATTTTGGCAGTCATGTCGCAGAAGACGTACGAAATCAGGAGTGGGAGTACAGAGGGAATGAGGTAGTGCAAGGTGCAACATATCCAAATATTGAAGCCATAAAAGATGCTGTGAGACTATGGGCAATATCATTGAAACGAGAATTTAGAGTCGTAAAGTCTGGCTGTAAAGAATATGGGGTGAAATGTGTGAATGATGGATGCCCATGGCGAGTACATGCATTCAAGGGAAAATGGAAGTCGAATTGGAAATGTTCCATTGTGACAAAGCACACTTGTTTGCTGTCAGAAATTCTTCCCTCGCATCGCAATATATCATGCGACATTGTTGCAAAGCAAATATATGGGTTGATTATGGACAACCTAAATTATGAGCCAAAAGTGATTGTTCGATACATTGAGCAGACTTACCAGTACACCATTAGTTATTTGAAGGCATGACGGGCTAAACAAAGGGTGTTCGAGATGCGGTTCGGCACATACGAGGCATCATATGATAACCTACCTCGTATGTTATCCCAGGTTGCTGCTAGAAATCCTGGAAGCTTTTATGACACATACCTCGTACCAGCCGTGACTAAGGGGCAAAGAATTATGCAACGAGCCTTCTTTTGCATAGGTGCTTGTGTTAGAGCATTTCAGTATTGTCTTCCGGTGATCTGCATTGATGGCACATTTCTGACTGGAAGGTATAAATGTCAGATACTCACCGCAATCGGGGTAGATTGCAACAACCAAATAGTTCAGCTCGCATTTGCATTTGTTGAGATTGAGAACTTAGATAGTTGGTATTGGTTCCTTGAACGAGTGAAGGTTCATGTTGTTGCTACATGTCCAGATGTGAGCCTTATTAGTGATAGGCATGCAGGCCTGCTGCAATCAATACTGAAATTGCAACGTGGAACTGCGACAACGGCTCCATAGTGGCCCGATGTCCAAAACAGGTGGTGCATTAGCCATATGGGTGCAAACTTGTATGACCACTTCAAAAACAAGGATCTTAAGAACATGTTTAAGAGGTTGTGCACCCAAAATCAACAGAGAAAATTCAATGCATTATGGCAGATGCTTGATCAGTTGACTGCAGAGCTAGTGAAGGTAAGGGCATCAGGAACAGGCACGAGTCAGGTTGCAGAGGCTAGGGATTCAATGGAGAAGCCATTTTCACACTGGATTCGAGGTGCACCTAAGGAGAAATGGTCATTCCTTTATGATACCAACGGAATACGGTTTGGTATTCAGACAACGAACCATGCGGAGTGTTTCAATATGGTTATGCGTTCTTGTCGTGCCTTTGCTCTTGTGGGAATTGTTGAGTTCATCATGTATGGGTGCATGAAGTATTTCAGAGAGCGTTACATGGCTGCAAGCATAAACATCAGCAACTCCCAAATTCAGTTTTTTACAAGAGTGACACAATATATGCAAGAGAAGATTGAAAAGGCCAAACTGCACCGCGTCATATCGACAGGTACAATGGAGCATAGATTTGAGGTTCTATGCAAGGATAGAACTGGTCGTGGTATCCGTAGAGATAGGGTGGTACAGGAGAGTTTGATTACAGTAGATGGCAAAGCCTTCTGCACCTGCATGAAGCCTAAGTTATTGCATTTGCCATGCTCGCATCTCATTGCGGCATGTGCAGAGTCTGGGTTGCAGCCAGGAGTATTTGTTTCACCTTACTTCAGCAAGGAAGCAGCTGTATCCACCTGGGGACATGAGGTATACGGGATTGGAATAGTGGGGCCTTTCATTCAGGATAATGAGAATAAGATGTTTATTCCTGATCCAGCCACTAAGAAAGGCAAAGGCCGCCGTTAGACGCGTCGTATTCGGAATGGTATGGACGAGTCCGAAGCAAGCAAGGCAGAAAATCGTTGCAGCCAATGTGGAGCATTGGGTCACAACTACAAGAAGTGTCCTCAGAATGTACTTCACGATGCTGCTGACGTCGGTCCTTCCGGAAATTCCAGAGATGGAGCACCTCCTACGTTCAGACGACCATCGGCGAGAATTGCTCGTGGAAGGCATTCGGTGTCATGATCCACAATTGTATCGAACATATCTGTAATATGTAGTAATCGTGCGTCTAGTTTGATTGGAACATATCTGTAATGTATAAATATCGTGCGTGGAGTTTGTATCAAACATATCTGTAATATGCCATAATCGTGCGTGAAGTTTGTATCGAACCTATCTGTAATGTATAAATATTACGCGTCCAGTTTGTATGAAACATATATGTACCTATGTGTTCTCATATATTTTTGAATGCAGGTATGAAGACGGACTCCTTGCTAGACCCAGTTACCGACTCGAGCCACAGGTCTTACTTTGCAGCAGTTGAGCACCGAGCCCTAGAGGTGCTACGTCCTCGTCCACCCGGGGAGGCGATCTCTATACACCACGATTGGTGTGACAGGTATGTAATGAAATATTATTGTTTATCATTTATGTATTCGTCGGTATTCCTTTGTTTCGACAATTTTGTTTATTGCAGGTTACGTGAGGCCGGTCTACTGACTCTGGGCCGTCTTGTCGAGGGTGGGCCTATTCAGCTCGACCGACCCCTCCTGACGGCGAGGCCGGAGACACACACGTTCCACCTCCCGTGTGGGGAGATGACTCCTACGCTGCAGGATGTGGCCTACCTCCTCGGTCTCCCTATCGTCGGGGAGGCTGTAGGGCCGCGTGTGGTGGCGGCCTCGTGGAAGGATGACCTGGAGGCCCGTTTTGCCCTGGTTGACCGCGTGGAAGAAGCAGGTCCGATCAACCCGCACCCGCGAGCAGCAGGTCCTTCGAAGACCTGGTTCCTACAATTTACAGTACGTATTCATTGTATATTTAAATTTAATTGTTACAATTCACATGTTGCATTGTCAGTTGAAATCATTAATATTAATTGTTTATGTAGCCTGCCCTGTTGGCTGCGGATGCCGACGAGTACAGTGTGACTAGATCGCTGGAGGCGTACCTACTTTGGTTGTTTGGTTACATCATTTTCAAAAGTTCATCGAGTACCTCCAGATAAAGATCTTTGATCTGGAATGCAAAGTGAACCATTATGAGAAAGTGAGCGAGGGAAACAAAGTCGACGAAGATGATGATACCAGCAATGCTGCCGGTTCACAGGATGAACCATGCACTATTCCTTACTGCAACTGCCTTAGTCACAAGAAGAAGGGCCCTGCGCCTCCGGCACCACCGCCTGCACCACCTGCAATAGGTGGATACAGCGGAGAAGGCTCAACGCAGTTTGCTACGTGGGGGTACAGTTACTAGGACTTCCCTAGTGCTAGTGACATGCTGCATCGTTGTGTTTGTTGTGTTTTTTTAAATTACCTAAGGCATGTTAGGTTAGTCCACAATCTGTTTACCGTAGTTTGCAACGGGTTCTGCCATGCCACTGCATGTGTGATGTGTGTTTCATTATCGTTGTATTATGATGTAAACTTGATGGTTCACATTATATAATGCATTTGTTAGTTCTTATTTCTTATCATTATATTAATTAAATGTGTGGTTTTTAGTATTCTAGTGACATGAAAAGCTCCGAAAATATTAAGGAAAAGTTCAAAGATTTCATAGATTCCCGGCTACAACTGCAAATTAATGGTAAAAGTTACAACACACAGAGTCAAGCTCTCAACTGAAAACATAAACAACTAATTGCAGTGGCATGTGCACGCGACAAGGTAATTTCTTGTTGCATCTAAACCTACCATGCCTTATGGAATGTAAAATGCCGGGATTATATGGTACTACTCTACTGAGTGCACCGAGGATATTTGCCCTTCCTAATTGCTTCGGGGCCGGCTTCCTTCGCACGGCGTGCCCTCTCTCGCTTTCTCTCCCTGTCAGCTTCACGTTCGGCCGCCGCCTTACGATCCACCTCCTCCATCCTCTTGCAGATCTCTTCTTGCTCTTTCTTGCGCTTCTCCTCTTGCTGTTCCTCGTGCTTCATTCGGCGCCAACGTTCTACAGCCCATCTTGCTTGTTGTTCCACAAAATCTTTTGCCTGCTGCGACTGCACGGTGTCGAACCACTGCATAAAATCACAAAGAGACAGAGCAGACTTTGTGCAACAAAAGTTAGAATCATAACTCAATGTTTGGTCACAAAGAAAAATAGCGTATGTTGTCCTACTACCTTGGCCCGGTCTTTGCCGTATTGCTTAGGTGGATCATATTCGTAGTTCTCACACATAAAGAACCTCATGCGTAGTCATCTCCTAAAACCTCAGATTGCATGAACTTGCATAACGAACCGCAGAAGCACATTGGCACATCAATTCCTTCAGGTACGGTGGCTTCACACTTGCTCCACGAAATGTAGGTTGATCCTGACGAAGACATTAGCGCTATAGTGTGGTGCGCCAAATGACGAACAATAATTTAAATAATGCACATATCGTATACCAAATCGATGCGTGAAAATATAGGTACTGTTATAATTCTATTGTCTTATGCTGCAATATCAATAAGGTACTGTCATAATTCTATTCTAATGCATAATTAATCTAAAAACAAGTCTGTAATAGTACTCAAATTGTAATACTAAACGAGTGTTCTAAAGCATCAAATCTAATTCAGCTAATCCGCTAATTAAATAAAGGGTTTTTTTGGATCATACCATTACAATTTTCAAAGTTTGGAGAAACGCCATTACGATTCGTCTATTTCGAAACATACTATTACAATTTTTCGCTTCTCGCAAAAATGACACGGAATACGTTTGGAGACAACCTGGGCCTAGCTGTAGGTGTATATGAATACATATATTGCAATGAAGGGCCTCTCTCCTATCACTGACTCGTGGGCCCCACATGTCATCATCTTCTTCCTCCTCTTGCTATCTTCCCATTGCTGAGCCGCATCCGCCACCGTCGATGGTGAGCAGCAGCAGCACGTGACCAGGCGGGCGAGCAGCAGCACGTCGAGCTCCGCTCCCCTCTCTTCCGCCGCACCATCTGCACCACGGGCTCGACGGCGGCGACCTCGAACTGCGGCCACAGCACGGAGCATGTCTGGCTCTGGCTCTGAACGTGTTGACGAGCACCCTAGGCATGTGCTTGTTGATGGACAGGAAGTGATCAAGAACCAGATCGAGCAGCAGGCAGTGCCTGTACTCCGGCGAGGTGATGGACACGCCCGGCTGGATCAAGAAAAGCACCGCGGGGACACCGCCGCGAGCTCGCCTGCAGGCCGCGCCGCCGCCGCCGCGAGGCGTGCAAGCCGCCGGCGAGCGCGCGCCCCGCCGCCGCGAGCCTGCCTGTAGGCCGCGCCGCCGCCACCTCCGCGAACCCCGCGAGCGCGCGGGTGCGCGGGTCGCCGCCACCGGCACCGCTGGCAATGGCCGCCGGGAGCTGTGCAGGCCACCGGCGAGCTCACGCCCCGCCGCCGGCACCGCTGGCCAAGGCCGCCACGAGCCCGCCTGTAGGCCGCGCCGCCGCCACCTCCGCGAACCCCACGAGCGCGCGGGCGCGCGGGCCGCCGCACGGCCACCGCCGCGAGCCCCGCAGGGCACGTGGCCTGCAGCGACAGCGCCGCCGCGAGCCTAGCAAGCTGCGGGTGTTCGGGTGCGCGGGTCGCCGTCGCCGGCACCGCTGGCAACGGGCGCTCAGCAATGGAAAGATGGCGAGAGGAGGAAGAAGAAGATGACATGTGGGGCCCGCGAGTCAGTGATAGGAGAGAGGGCCTTCATTGCAATATACGTATTCATATACACATGCAGCTGGGCCCAGGTTGTCTCCATACGTATTTTGTGTCATTTTTGCGAGAAGCGAAAAATTGTAATGGTATGTTTCGAAATAGACAAATAGTAATGTCGTTTCTCCAAACTTTGAAAATTGTAATGGTACGGATCCAAAAAACCCTTAAATAAAATTGTTATACAATATCAACAGATTCATACGGAAGTTACCGGTAGATCACAAGTGCGAAATTCGGCAGAACTTCGCCGCTTTTCTTCTCCTCACCCCTCTTTTTTTTCTGAATTTTTAGACTCAAATGACAAGAGAATGTCGGCCATGGCTTATATAGAGGGGGAGGACCCTGTCGCCCCTGTGGTGGGCGACAGGCCCTGTCGCCCGTTGGGGGGGCGACAGGCCCCCTTGCATTTTTTTTTGGCCAGGGATCTCGTTGCAAATTTGAAGAAAAAAAATACACTTAGGGTCTGTCGCCCTATGGGGGGCGACCGGGGGTAGTTTTGAAATATTTCAAAACGGACATATATTTTTGAAATTTTGATTTTTTTAAATATAAAAAAGAAAAAAGCGCAGCGTCCAGCCTGTGAGTCCGTGACTAGATAGCCGCCGGGGCACCAGCTGATGGCAGGCTGAATTCGACAACAACATCACAGACCAGCACGGAAACGGCCCAGTAAGAAATCCAGGAAGAAAGAAACATAGCAACAAAAGCCACCGATCGCCGATAGATCCACTGCCTGTAAAAAATCGACTGAGAGAAATAAAAATCGAGTTCCGCCAAAAAAAAAAATAAAAATCGAGTGGTGGTTAGGAATTCCGAAGTCTCAGAAAGTATGATCATCATGGTGTGCTCTAGATCACCTTCTGGATAGTATGTACCTCATCCATGCTAGCACGAATGAGACTTCGGAATCGATGGTGCTCCTCTTTCTTTACATAGGGACTTATTTTAGTCATCTCTTTTAACACCGATTAGGTGGGTTAAATAAAGGCTAATTGCAAAACTAATTGCAGAAGTCACAGCTAATTATCGAGACAAACTCATTAAGTCTAATTAGTTTATGATTAGCACATCTTTACTGTAGCACAACATTATCAAATCATAGTCTATAAATTAAGGTTAATTGCAAAACTAATTGCAGAAGTCACGGCTAATTGTCGAGACAAACTCATTAAGTCTAATTAGTCTATGATTAACACATGTTTACTGTAGCACAACATTATCAAATTATAGTCTAATTAGGTTTAATGGATTCATCTTAATAATTAGCCCCCATTATGCAATTGATCTTGTAATTACTCTACATTTATTCTTAATTGGTGTCCAAATATATGATGTGACGGGACTAAAATTTTTAGCCGCTACTGGTATACCCCGTAGATCCGCCACTGGTCCCTGGCGCTTTGGGTGCACCGCGAAGCTCATCGACTTGACGCTAAATCCCTTCTAGGTTGGCGCGATAGACTCACCCACATGTACATGAGCCTAGTAGCTCTGGGCACCACGTGCTTTTGCGAAAAAACATTTGTCTTTGCAAACCTCTGTTTCTTTCTCTATTTTCTTCAAACACAGCATACAGACATAGACATTCACATGTTCACCCATATCAACGTACGAATGTACATCATATCCAATAGACACAGCAAGCAAATAATAAAAATCGGTGCTTAATTACATCGTTACCACTAAAAGACTAAATAGCGGAAAACATGAGCACCAGTGTTGAGTCAGGCATACATGTTACACCTGTTCGCAAACCTCAATTTCGTTTTTGTGAAATAGAAATCTAATTCAGGTGGTCTGCTTTTGCCCAATAGTTCAAGGATTAAAAAACTGCGTTCCTTTGGTCTTGAATGATTGCAGCGAACTCACCTTGCTAACAGAGGGACCTATGGAATAGTGAAACGACGCGTATCACGATCCATGTGAGGGACCACGCATGTAATCTATATACTATAAAGGATCAAAGAATCACAACCCTTTTTCACCGAGATTAGGCCCACTTTACTCCTCACAGAGGCCCCACTTATCAGCGTGAGAGGTTTGACAGATGATGTAGAGATTCATGATTTTGACGTTTCTAAAATATTTCTGCCAAAATGTTAATACTTTTTACACCAAGCACTTTTGTTTACCCATATTTGTACCCACTTATTACTTTCATTGTGTAACCTCAGCATGCATATTATTTTTTCCTAAAATTTCTCTATTTACTTTCCGTATTCACTTAGAATTGATTAATTACTTTACTTGTGTAACCTTAGCATGTATATAATTTTTTTCTAAAATTTCTCTATTTACTTTCCTTATTTACTTAGAATTGATTAATTACTTTCATTGTGTAATTTTTGCATGCATATTACTTTCCTTGCAGATCGATGCCCAGGGTCTGAAGTTGAGTACGTCCAACACATCAATATGGCCGATGATGCTGCTGCTTGGATCCACAGGTAAGTCGCACCATTGGACAGTGGGGCTTGTAGTCGACTTAGGAGAAGACATGGTGAGTCGGAAAAGCTAATGACTTTCTGGAGAGGAAAGAATGGCAGCAGTGTGGAATTTTTCTTGCATCTCTCTAAATATATACACATAACTTTGCACGGTAGGGATATAATCACATGATGCTTTCCTATAGAAGAAGATCATATAAATCACTATATATGGAATCAAATTAAGTAGCTTTCCATTCAAGATATTTACATTATGGATACTATTATAGATGAAAATCAATTGTGTATTCTCTGATCAAAGGAAATAAATATTGTATGATTATATATGTGGCATGGATGTGAAATAAAAAATACATATCTCAAGGGACAAACTATCAGCCTTGCCTTTTGTTGCACCCAAATCTAATTTGTTCCTAAATTGCTGGTCCTCTTATTTAGTAATTAGTATAAAAAACTTCCTATTAACCATGCACCAGATCCACCAAGACCGCCTCATCCCATTTGCTTCCGAACGAGAGTTAGTATAGAAGGAGAAAAGAGGAGCAGGAGCTGGGGAAGAGGAAACTAAGGACAACAACACCGCCGTATCCGGAGAACGCTGGCGTCGCCGGAACATCTTCACCGCGCCGGCGCCGCGATCGTCTACACCAGTGACCCCGCACTGCACGAGACGTCCCCGCCTATCCATTGCGCCACCGCTGTCGTCCATCAAGCTCACCGGTAGGTCACGCCCGGACTCCCATCCATCTCCTTTCTGCCGCCCATCTCGTTTGCAGGAGTCCAAGGCCGATGCTCCGCCGTAACCAACATCCCGCCTAGCCCTACCGCAGCCAGGAGCCGTCGCGGTTCTGTTTGCCGGAGCATGGCGCGCGCATCAAGGCCCTGACGCGGCCTCGACCGAAGTCGAGTGCCCTCGCATACACGAACCATGCCCCAGTCAATCAATCCAACGAGGACAGTGAACGCGGCTAGCGGCGGCGCTCGATTTCGGTCCAGGTTTGTCAGCTCCCAATCTTTTCTCCATTTGATCTATCGCTCGATTTGGGTCTTTATAAATATAAAATTCTGGTTAGGGTTTATTTTTTTAAAACACATGCCTATGGTACGTGCATCTCCACTATATATTATAATCCCGAGTACCTATTTATTTGGGACTGTTCATTTGAGCTGCAGCTTTTGAATTTTTCGAAAAAGCTATTGCGGACTTTTAAGTTCTAAAAATCCAACACTTGCTTCTAAAAGATGTGTGTAGCTTTCTGAGCTCCAAACGTTATGAAAAGCTCATAAAACTAAGCTTTCCATAGAAACTCAGTTTTTCCACACTTCGAGTGTAACACCCCGCCCTCAACGCTGCACAGTCCTGCCCTTCCGAGGGGCGAGCCCGCATACACATAGCACATCACTTACGCTTTCATCCCCGCTTCGCGTAAAAGGGTTAACTCCAATATGCTATGGTTGGAAGCCAAAGACTTATAAATTGGCTCCACTCTTGCTCAACTAGTAATGTGGTACTAAATATGTACACACAGCACTCATAGACCACTACTGGGCCATATACAAATTGGGCCAGATGTCACAACCGCCCTCAAAGAACAAGAACCTGACGTCCTCGTTGGTCCAACTCACCCACACTGGGCAAATATCCAGGAACGTTCCCCCTTGGCGCACACCTATACGTTCAGTGCCAATGCCATATGCCATGTCTTGTATCCCTAACCGGGCACACACGTGCCCTGCGCCATATGCCCACAGACTGGCCCATATGCGCAACCGTGAAGGACGGCTCTAATACCATTTGCAACACCCCGCCCTCAATGTCGCACAGCCCAGCTCTTCCGAGGGGCGAGCCTGCTTACACATAACACCTCACTTACGCTTTCATCCTCGTTTCACATAAAAGGATTAACCCGAAGGTGCTATGCTTGGAAGCCAAAGGCTTATAAGTTGGCTCCACTCTTGCTCAACTAGCAATCTGATACTAAATATATGCACACAACACTCATGGGCCACTACTGGACCATATACAAATTGGGTCGGATGTCACATCCTGCTTTCTAGAAGCTACACTACTATAGAACCTATCATCGCAAACACCTCATCACCGCTGATTTGAACCAAACTGGTAGTGATAGTCTATCACCATCGGTTCACTTTGGAACAGACACGGTGATAGTGGACATCACTGCAGGCTTGTAATACGGACCGGCAGCGATGGATTCAAAAGGTACTATCACCTGTTCGTAATGATGAAATTATCCTCTATTTCTATTTTCTCCTATCCGTCACCCTCTTATTTTTCTTACTATCCCGATCCTCTCTCACTCCCTGCCACATCCCCTTCCCTCCACCCACACTGCCGCCCTTCCCTCCCCTCCTCTACTGCCATCACCGTCCCCTCCTCCCCTCCTCTACTGCCACCGCCCTCCCCTACTCCCCTCTTGCCCGGTCTTCTATCCGTCCCCTCCCCATCCACCCACGTCGTCGCCCTCCTCTCCTCTCCCGCCGCCGGACTCCCCGCCTCTACCGTTGCCGACTCCCCTCCTGAAAGCATCTAGGCCCCTAATTCGAGTTTTGGTAATTAATGACAACAGTTATGGACTAACAATTGCATTTGAGATTATATGCATAGGATAGTCCATGAATGAATGAGGTTCAAAGGATGATCATGGAACGTTTGGGGTTGATGTACAAAGCTCGGGCTCAAGGCAAAGGTATATTGTAGGGCTTTTGCAATTTTACCTGTAATAAGGTGTTTAGCGAATGAAAAATGACTGGAATTGTTGGATAGATAGTCGTACTATCAAGAGGGGTCTTTGCGCTCGTGCTTGACGGGTCTCTAGTGCCATTTTGCTCAAAATGTCTAGATGCATGCATGAGGGCTAACTTCATTTTAAAAATGGAAACTTAGTTTCAAAAGTTTGTGAGCTGACTGCTGGGCGCGGACGGTCCGGCCTAACCTGGCGGACGGTCCGCCATACTCTGATGAAATCGTCTAGAGACAAGTATTTGCTCTAGTGGGAAAAACTGCTTAACTGCGGACGGTCCAGCCCTTTGGGGCGAACGGTCCACAGGTGACTTGAAAATTTTGTCCAGAGAGGTTGTTTCTCTAGTTGGGCCTTTGGTTTGAACGGCGGACGGTCCGCCCCTGGGGCGCGAACGGTCCGCCGGCCATTTGACAAAAGTGACCAGAGATGTTTTGTGTCTCTAGTGGAATTTAAGGGATAACGGTGGACGGTCCACCCCTGAGGCGCGGACGGTCCGCTGGTAAGTTGAGAAATCATCCAGAGACGATTTCTGTCTCTGGTGGGTTGGAATTCATAACCGCAGACGGTCCGCCTCTAGGGTGCGGACGGTCCGCCAGGGCTGTAACGACTAGTTCTGACACATAATCATTGCACTCTGACTCACTGGTTTTTAAGGGCGGACAGTTTGGTTTTTGAACCACGGACGGTCCGCGATTACGCAAAAAAGAGTGTAACGGCTAGTTTTTGAGCGGATCTCTATATATACCCTTTGGCCGGCCTTGTGGAGGCTCTCTTGGCCATTTGGACTGCATACTTGATACATTAGAGCTGAGCTTCCCCTCTCTCACACATTCTTGCTTAGAGATTGCATTCTTGAGAGTGTGAGAGGATCCTAGTGCATTACATCAAGAGTTTGAGCTTTGTGGCACTAGGAAAACTTCAAGCAAGCGTCATTGACTTGTTACTCTTGGGAGTTGCCGCTCCCTAGACGGCTTGGAGGAGTGGATTTCGTGGAGAACCTCCAAGGAGATTGTTGAGGAGCCCCGAAATTGGTTGTGAGAGGTTTGTGCTCATCTCACCGGAGTGGTGAAGAGCAATTCTAGTGGAATCGAGGTGTGGAGCAGTTTCTTGATTCAAGCCGGCTCAAGATCAAGAGGGTTCTTGATAGAGGAGCGGTTGATTCTTGGAATCCACCTCAACATGGATTAGGGGTGACCGGCAAGTCATCGACACCACGGGAAAAATTCTTGTGTCAAGCTCGGTTATCTCTCTTGGTTATCTTGTTTATTGCATTTACTTTGAGCAATTTACTTTACTAGTGCTTGAATTGTATCTTGTCATCCTAGGTTGCAAACCCAAACTAGAGGTAGTAGCAGTACGACATAGGGCTCTCTTGTTTTACTAATTAAATTTCTCTAGTGTTTGTGGTTTTAGTTTTAAACCGCCTATTCACCCCCCTCTAGTCGGTGTTCTTGATCCTACAAATGGCATCAAAGCAAAGTACTTCTTAGTTGAGGATTTAACCATCTTGGAATAGAACAATGACTAGTGAAACAATTATGATTATTGAAAAACTAGGATGTCAGTTCATCTCAAGGCCATGAGTAGAAAATTGTGGAGGATTGTGAATGATGGTTATGTCATCCTAGATGAAAAGAATTTGACCGCTCAAGATGAGGAAAATGAAGTGCTAAATGATCAAGTGGTGAATGTACTCTTTAGTGCTCTTGATGTAAGTGAATTCAATAGAGTCAAAAATCTCACCAATGCAAATGAGATATGGAAGAAACTCATGGAAATTCATGAGGGCACATCAAGTGTGAAGGAGGCCGAGTTGTATGTGCTCAAGGGCAAGTTTAGTGAATTTGCCATGAAGGAGGATGAGAGTGTAGCCGAGATGTTCAACCAGCTAAATAATATTGTGAATGAGCTCAAGGGTCTTGGATTTGAGGTGTCGGATGTGGATTTCTCTCACAAGTTCCTTAGAAGTTTTCCGGAGAGATATGACACTATTGTGACCTTGCTTGTGAGGTCAAATAATGTGAAGACCGCTACTCCCACACAAATATTGGGAGAAGTGCTTACTCATGACATATTCAGGAAATCTCAAGATGAAGTTCATGGTGGAATAATTGATGAGAAAAAGAAGATTGTGGATTTCGAGGCTCAAGATAGCAAAATTGAAGAAGAAAGTGGTTGCCAAGAAGAAGAATCGGATGAAAAGATGGCTCTCTTTGTCAAGAGTTACAATAGAATGATGAGCAAGAAGAGCTATGGCAAGAGAGGACAATCATCAAGGAAAAATTCTTTTGTTGACAAGACATGTTTTCAATATGGTGAATTGGGCCATATCATCATAAATTGCCCAAATAAGAAGAATGACAAGAACAATAAAGACAAGAAAAATGATGAGAGGAAGAAGAACAAGTTCATCAAGAAGAAGAGAAATGGTCAAGCCTACTTTGTTGAGTGGGATTCCGATGCAAGCTCTGATGAAGATGATGATGATGATGATGACAAGCCATCCAAGGGAGTTGTTGGGATCGCCATCAAGGATGCTCCATCACTCTTCTCTACACTACATTGTCTTATGGAAAAAGGTGGTGCAAAGGTATTACAAGATGACAAACTTGAAGAATTTTCATATGATGATCTTGTAGATATGCTCAACAATGCAGTTGAACTTGTGATCAAGGAAAAGGCAAAGTTGAAGGACTTGGAGTTGAAATATGGTTCACTCCAAGCTTTCTTTGAGGGGCTAAAGACCTCTCATGAGAATCTTAAGGAAACTCATGAGAAGCTTGAGGAAGCTCACAACACTTTGCTTGATCACAAGAACAAGGCTAAGTTGAGCATGAGGGCTAGTAGTGAAACTTGCAAATCATGTTGTGTATTTAACTCCACTAACCCCTCATGTAGCGCAAGTGATATGCCTCCTTGTGATGAGTCACTTGTCTTGGAGAATGAAAAGTTGAAGAAGTGATTTGTTTGACCAATGATTTAAGCAAGTGCTACGATAGTAGAGGAAAATTCAATCATTTTTGGTTAAGCCAAAAGTTCACCTTGAATAGGCAAGGTCTTGGATATATTCCAAAGAAATGAAAGAAGGCCTTCTATGCTAATAAGACCACATTTGTGAAGAGAGATGGATGGTCATATTGTGAGAAATGTAAGAATATGGGCCATGTTGAGAAGAATTGCTCAAACAAAAAATCTATATCCTTTGATTCTAGTTATATTCTTATGAAGAATTCTAAAGGTAGTGTTTGTGCTAAATATGTTGGGTTACCTATATATGGTGCTAAAAAAAATACCATTTGGGTGCCTAAAACCTTGGTCACTAACATCCAAGGACCCAAGAAAATTTGGGTACCTAAAAGAGTTACTTCTCTTTTGTAGGTGAATTACAAGGCCAGAGGAAGACATTGGGTGGTTGATTCAAAGATGTTTTCCTCCCTTGATGATAATGTTGTTGGTTATAGTGATATTATCTTTGGTGACAATAGTCGAGGCAAGGTCAAAGGAGTTGGTACAATTGCTATCTCAAGTGATCATTTTCTTTCAGAAGTATTGCTAGTTGATTCACTCAAGTTCAATCTTTTGTCGGTCACTCAACTTTGTGATTTTGGTTATAAGTGTAGCTTCACTAAGGATGATGTTGTAGTGACTAGTTTGGATGGAAATGATCATATCTTCACGGGATTTAGACATGAGAATGTTTATCTTACGGATTTCGCTACTAGAGAGGCAAATTTGTCTACTTGGTTGTTCTCTAAATCATCTTTGGGTTGGTTATGACATAGACGACTTGGTCATATTGGCATGAAACAACTCAACTGACTCTTAAAGCATGATTTAGTTGTTGGCTTGAAGGATGTGAAATTTGAAAAAGATAAGTTGTGTAGTGCATGTCAAGCCGGAAAGAAAGTTGCAAATTCTCATCCATTCAAGAGTGTTATGTCAACCGAGAGACTTTTGGAATTATTGCATATGGATTTATTTGGTCCTACAACATATAGAAGTATTGGAGAAAATTGCTATTGTCTTGTGCTAGTGCATGATTATTCAAGATATACATGGATTTTCTTTCTTTATGGCAAGGCCAAGACATATGATATATTCAAGAAATTCATAACAAGTGCTGAAAATGAATTTGAACTCAAGGTGAAAAAGTGAGGAGTGACAATGGAAGTGAGTTTAAGAACACAAGAGTTGAGAAATTGTGTGATGAAAAAGGCATCAAACATGAGTTCTCAACCAAGTACACTCCGGAACAAAATGGTCTTGTTGAAAGGAAGAATAAGACTTTGATTGATATGGCAAGATCAATGCTCTCCGAGTACAATGTTTCGGATAGTTTTTGGGCCGAGACAATCAACACGGCTTGTCATGTTTCTAATAGATTATATTGTCATAGATTTCATAACAAGACCCCATATGAATTGGTTATGGGAAGGAAGCCAAATATCTCATATTTTTGAGTGTTTGGTTGCAAGTGCTATATTCTCAAGAAGGAAACTTAGTTATCAAAGTTCCAAAGCAAATATGATGAATGTTTTCTTCTTGGGTATTCATCTTGTAGCAAAGCTTATTGGGTCTACAACAAAACTCATGGTATTGTTGAAGAAGCATATGATGTAGAGTTTGATGAAACTAATGGGTCTCATGATAAACAAGACAATCTTGATGATGTGAGAAGTGATAGCTTGAGAAATGCAATCAAGAATATGTCAACTGGTGATGTTAGACCAAGAAAATAAGATGAGGATGAAAATGGTCCTTCTATTTCTATTAGAGTAAATCCTTCAACATCTATCTCAAATGACCAAGCTCAACCAATTGTACAAGATTCAAGTAATGATGATTCTCAAGTGCAAGATCAAGTAGACTCAACTACTTCACCTTCTACATCAACTCAAGAGCCCATTGTTCCTCAAAGAATTCATTATGTTCTTGCAAAGGATCACCCTGTGGATCAAATTATGGGTGATATTAGTAAGGGTGTTCAAACTCGATCTCGCATTGCTTCATTTTGTGAACATTATTCTTTTGTATCTTTCCTTGAACCTAACTATTGACGGTGCTTAAGTGCCATTTTCAGCCGTCAACTATACTCAATAATAAAGGATAACTATGTGCCTTACTCGCATATTTGTATCACTAACCTCGCTCCACAGTTGTTTTCGAGTTTGGTATATTTCAGATGAGCAAGAGCGGAATAAGACGAAAACATGCAGCAGACGCAATACAACTACGCAGAATATCGCATCCGGCGTCACCCACTTACAAAGAGGGCCCATCTGGCAGAGCAAACGGTTGTGCCACGCATAATAGATACAAGGAAAGATATCAGGGCCCACATGTCAGCCTGCCAGAGGAGGATAAGGACGAGAGGCGGCCAGGTGGGGCCGGCCGACCCCTTGGGTTGGCCGAACCTGGTCGGCCTCCCGTCCAGGTGCATTTCGAGGAGGAGTCACCCCCAAGTCTCCTAATCACCTTCCATACGTGCATTTGGTGGGAACCGACCTCCACTAGTATAAATAGGGCCCCCTCTCACCCCTCTCAACACACACACACACACACACACACACACACACACACACACACACACACACACACACACACACACACACACACACACACACACACACTTCATTCCATTCTCTCCAAGAAGGCTCTCCTCTCTCTTACTCTTTTAGCTAGGTAGTGGAGCTAGGCTAGTTCTCTTTAGCGAGCAAGTCATCCTCGGGGTCGTTGAGCAATCCTTGGCTCCTGGTATGGCTTTGTATCCGACTTGTCAGACTTCTATTCATAATATAGAGTTTTGCCATGGTTGCTTTGCTATCTTAATAGTTTATCAATCCATGCTTAGTTCGTTCATAAGTTATGCTACGGTCTTGGTTAGGCCAGATGATCCGGGTATGGATAGAGGTTCGTTGTGCCTTCGGGTTTGGTCTAGTATTTTACTCGTCCATTCGAAGGGTGGGAGACCTGGGGGCACTAAAGTAGTGACTTCATACACGAGCGTGGTGCTCGGGTATGTGGGATCCTTCGGATATGACCGTGCTCCACAGTGTGACTGGGGTAGACGGCAGGTGGTGAAAACCCTGTCCGTCCAGCGTAACAGCGGTGTTGCATTTAGCGTACTCCCCGACGTTCGGGTTCGGTGTAGGAGTTCATGCAAAGAGGTAACGAGATTGGATGTACTCCGGTGCGGGACCTTCTCCCCGCTATCCCATTTTCCTGGCACCTGCAGTCCTAACCATGATCTAACATGACCCCAACTTTGGATAGAAGCACTAGGACACCTAACCTAGCCTAAGCTCCAGCTGACTTGACGTAGGATAGAGTAGTTCTTGTTTTATAGTTTCTCTCCTTTATTCCTTCCTCTTGGAGTGTGGATGTGTGATGTGTCACATTACCCTTGCTTATTCTTTATCTGTACTTACCCCTGTTAGAGTATTGCCTATTGCTTGAGGCACAATGTCATGGTTAATGTTGAGTACAATACCTTTGCCGTTGTCGTCCTTTGGGACACAAATAAATGACGATACCCTTACTCTCCGGGTGAAATGATACAATGGTATATCCGTGCATTTGCGGATCCATCTGTAATCGTATTAATTATACCACGAGAGTGGCACCCCTTGGGTGCAGTTGCTAGGATGGGTTCGGCGCCCTCATTTCTAGTGATTGCACTACGGACTGCCAACAGGCATTTCTGGCTCTTTTGCTAAGGATTAACCATTCCTAGTGATTGCGCTAAGAAATGTCAACAAGCATTTTTGGCGCCGTTGCCGGGGACGGCATGTGAACAAAGATATTGTGCTTATATTAACTTAGACCTTGTACTCAGGATATAGTCTTTACTCTTTCAGGGTAATGTCACTTTATGTCTTCTTTTATTTTTGATTTGAAAGAAGATGGGGGTAGTGTATGACCGGTTTCTCCCTACCGGAAAACTACACAGACAATCCAGAGAGGCTCGTGAGAAGGGCACGACCTCGCGTCGTTCCTCCTCTCGCTATCCTCCCGTCACAGAAACCCATTTCGGAAGCACCACTCGTTCTTGAGGCTATGACTGAATAGACTCTCCGCGAGTTCTCCGTCCCCTCCACTGACAATGTGGCCACTGACCCCAACATCAATGTCGGGGACGTGAACTTCGAGCTCAAATCAAGCCTCATTAACATGGTGCAAGCTAGCCCATTCTGTGGCAAGCCGAACGAGGATGCAAATGCACATTTGCAGAATTTTCTGGAGCTCTGCGACACTGTTGTCATACGGGGTGTCGCCGCCGACGTTGTCAAGCTTCGTCTGTTTCCCTTTTACCTCATGGAGAAGGCGAAACAGTGGTTTTATAAAGAAAAGGACATCAACACCTGGGCCTAATGCTCCAAGGCATTCCTCGCAAAATTCTTCCCGCTGGGCAAAACAAATGCCCTGCGCGGGAGAATTTCAAGTTTCCAGCAGACAGGGATGGAATCCATCCCAGAAGCTTGGGAGAGGCTGCAGGAATACATCCTGGCCTGTCCTCATCATGGCATGGACGAGTGGCTCGTCCTGCAAAGCTTCTACAACGGGCTCACAATGACATCTCGAGCCAACATTGATGCTGCTGCTGGAGGAGCCTTCCTCGACCTAACCATAGCCAAATCCAAAGCATTGGTCAAGAAGATGGTCTCCAATCAGGGGTGGAGCGATGAACGACTCCAACCCTGCACCAAAGGTATGCATACCGTCAAAGAGACGGATATGATTGCCGCGAAGCTGGACCTCCTAATCAAGAAGATGGAGGAAGGGAGCAAACAACCAATCCATGCTCCCGTTTACGCCATGGGTTCGCACTTCACATGCGAAGTCTGTGGTAATGATGGATATTTGGGGAACCCGTGAAGACTGCGCCTACCTCAACAACAACAACAACGGGTACCGTCCACAACAAGGAGGCCAAGGGTGGAACCGGCCACTTCCACCTTTTCAGGGAGGTAATAACTACAATCCTTCTTATAATTCGAATTTCAATTCAAACCAACCTCCCTTGAGAGAACTTGTTCTTGGGCAAGTTAAAATCAATGAAAATATAAATAAAAAGCTTTTGGCCAATGACAAATCTCTGGAAAGTTTAAATATCAAGCTTGAAACTTTGTGTTCAACTCTTAAAAACTAGTTAAGTTTCAACAAAATGATCGAAACCAAGCTTGCACAAATTGCTGCTTCGTTACCTGCTGTTGAGAGCGGGGAGATCCCGGGGCAACCCGAGTCTCCCGTTGAAAATGTCAGCATGGTGTCTACCGGACGGGGTAACTCGTCTCGGAGGCCACCACGCAATAACCATGCAGGTAGGTACTATCCCCCAAGGAACGACGTTTGGGATGGCATGGTGGCAGCTGTGCAAGAGGATCCAAGGGTCCCCATGATCAGCTGCTCGATCACATCAAACAATTCGAGCGATGCCAATGCGATCTGGGGGCAAGCGTGAATATAATGCCGAAGGTGGTATATGAAGCACTTGAATATCCTGCTCTTTCTCCAACTAGTACAGCTTGCAGATTCAACCATTCGGTATCCCAAAGGGATAGCCGAACACGTTTTTGTACGCGTACGTGACTCCTTCGTCCTTGCCGACTTTGTGGTAATGAATATGGAGGGCGACCTCGGAGTCGACCTCGCACTTGGGCGACCTTTTCTAAGGTCTGCCAAGGCAAGGATCGATGTCGGAAAGGGAGAAATCCATTTCCGTGTCGGAAAGGAGGATATGTTTTACAGGTTCAAGAAGAAGGAAGAGCAGCGCTTCATGATCCAACAAGTTAGTGAAGGGCAAGCACTCTGGGGGGCACCAGAACCCCAGCCAGAACAACGACCCTCCGCACATAAAAGAAAGAAGAAGGAAAAGAAGGTGTGGCAGAAGGTCGAGAGTTCGGCCTCGTCCAGTTCTCCAGGACGAGCCGATGAATGGTAAGAACGATGGAGAAAAGTCGTGCACGTCAGACTTTAAACGACGCGCCCTTGCCAAAGGTAAATTGGTATTTATCTCATATTTGTTCTCCGCTTTTCAATATTTTCTTTGCACCTTATTTGTTTTTCTCCACTGCATGTTTGAAATTTTCAAAATTGTTTTCTGCATGCTGGAATTTTTCTAGCATTTTTTCCTTTTTACAAAAGACCAAAAATATCTTCTGACTTTTAAAATCCTTTGGGAAAAATAATTTGGACATCTTTTTGAGCAAACTTTTGGCCATGCACCATATTTTCAAAGAACTTAACCGTTGAGGAAGCACCAGGCCGAAGGGGGACACCAGGGGGCCCACCCTGGGGCCGGCCGACCCCACAGGTCGGCCGACCCAGGGCCAACGGCTCCTGGGCCCCACCTTGTCCAACGACTCCATAGCCGTTGTGGCTTGCCTCTCCTCTGGTGCACGCGCCATCTTCTCTTTAAATAGGGGCCGAGAGGGGTGTTGAGCTCTCTCATACTCACACACTCACTCACACTCCCTCTCACACATTTTTGCTCGGGTTTCCATTGGATTTTGGCTCAAGTTTGGTTTCAAGAAATCTCTCTCTCTCATTTCTTTGCTGCAAGATTGATCACATATTTGGAGGAACAACTCTCGGGTAAGAATTTCATTTTGATTTCGCTAACATAACCCGAACCGAGTTGTTCTCGTTCGTTCTTGTTCGCTCGTGTTGCAAGCATGAAGGGTGTAGGTTGGAAACTTTCTGGAGCTATCAAGAAGATGACAGTGTGACACCCCGGCCCAGGGCTTAATAGGATTAATAGGATACTCATACCAATAAGTTGCAACTTCTTTTCCGGAAGCCGGTCTCCAAAGAACTCCGAGGCTAAGCGTGCTTGGCCCGGAGAAATTTGGGGATGGGTGACCGACCGGGAAGTTCTTCCCGGGTGCGCACGAGTGAGGACAAAGTGTGCAGAAAAGACTGGTGTTGGTCTGTGAGGATAGTCTAATTCCTAGAAAGCAGCCAGATGTAAGCGGGCCCGGCCTTGGGGAGGCGGGACGTTACAGACAGGGTCAAGCTCATCTCGTTCACGGGGTGGGTCAAGCTCCTGTCATTCCCCCGAACCTACATCAACGCCAACCACGATGGATTATGAGCAAGACGAACAAGAGGAACAAATAGAGGAGCAAGCTGAAGAACCACAAGCCGAGGACATGGAAATAGATAAAGATGATGCACCGTACCTCGACTTGCAAGATGACCGCGAACGTCAAGCCTACACCATGATAAAGAATTGAAGCTTTGGTCATACCAGAGCCTTCGATCCGGACCTTCTTGAAAAAAATAGGTATGGACGTTGACTTCGCTTGTGTTTGGCATGCGATTGGATGGGATGGTTTTGTGCCCGTTGAGGAGAATGGTTCTCGTCTCCTCACCATCCAATTTCTTTGCACTCTTCGGGAGGTGGACGATGGTGTTTCTTTCTGACTTTTTGGAGTTGAACGCTATTTTAATTGGAGAAATTTCAGTCACCTCCTTGGTTTTAGCGTGCGCTTGCTGATTTCCCTTGCAAGAGCTTGCCGCGGTTTTGATCGACATGAGTTTTGGGGTTTGATTTCAGGTCAAGTTGTTCATGGCAAGTTTGCACCTCGGTGCAATGACATTCAAAACCCGACTCTTCGTTTGATGCATAAGTGGGTGGCTATCACTCTCTTTCAAAGAGATGAACCACGACCAGTGCGCAATGATGAGTTGATGATATTATACGCCATGGTCAACAAAATCCGAATCTCCCCTGCACAAGCAATGGTTAAGCAATGGCTCACAAATTTTTGGATGACGGGTCCTATTGAATGCACTACTTTGGTTACCCGCATCGCATCAAACATGGGAATCTTAGATGGGAGCCCCGTTCCCTTCATTGATGAGCCCCGTGTTATGATCGATGAGGCGTACTTGGTTCAAGGCCACACGCTCAAGAAAGGCCCGGATGACTCCTTGATTTTCTTTTCGCTTGGTTATGCAAATGAAATCCCGTTGCCAAATGCAGGGTATCATTTGTATAACTGCTGTTTGCTAACCATCCCTCTTGTTCCACAAGAGGAGAGCCGCCGCCATAGTGTTTCTGGTCTTCCTGGCAGGGTTATAAGAAGCAGGGCCAGAAGGGAGGAATTCATGCAGCAGCAACCTCAGCCTCAACCACAGCAATATGAGGCTGGAGGTTCGTCATGGCAGAGTGCCAGCTCCACTGAGTGGGCACGGCAGGCCTCAGGGCACCGGTCCACCAGTTCCAACTCCAGTGGTCCCCCACGATGTACAGCTTCGTCCAGAGGCTTCGCCACTCTGACTCGGCAGATGGGCGAGCTGAACGTGCGCACCACCAACATCGACGAGTCGCTGGGCCAGCACATCGAGTCAACACAGAACTGGCAGCGATACACAGGCGAGAGGATCCGCAACCTGGAGCAGTAACAGCATCAATCCCAGAAGGAGTGGAGGGCCTACTACCGTTGGGCTGGGTTTAATCCCAACCAGCAGCTGTGAGCCTGAAGCTAGCTTGGGGGAGGACCCCCATGAGTGGTACCTTGTATCAAACTCTATCTTTACTGCTCTCAAAACCTTGCATGAAACCAAACAAAAATTTGCAAAATTCTGAAAATCCAAAAAAAATTGCGTAACTAAAATCAAATAAAAATTGACAAAATCTTTAAAAACCCAAAAATATTTACTTGCTTTCCAGTATGTGTAGTAAGCATGTGTAGTTTTTCCTTGTTGAGATGATGAATAGTTACTCTGTTAGTTCCTTTCATATGCCTAGTTACAACCTTGTGCTCTCCCTAAGTTCTGAGTTTGGTGGCTAGATGTTCAAACCTTAAGCTTGAAACATGTAGGTAGCAAAAAGCAGAATTCGAATCTAAGTTGTTGTGGGTTATGATATGGCTGCAAAGAGTTGTTATGATCTTCTCCTACGTGATGCTTGATATCCGGAGTATTTCTTTTCAAAAATACAAAAATAAAATAAAGTTCCTCGGTGATATGCAATTCCTATCCCATATGAGTTACAAGTTTGAAAAGTCTTTTATGCAACTTGTCTTCTCATTGAGCTTTGTCAAATTGTTGTGACCCTTTGAGAGAATCACTTCATATGCCCATGATCAAGATCATGCACACGTCCACTCACATGCTATACTTCTACACTCGGAAGATAGCAAGTACATCCATCCACCCACAAATAAAACTCCATGTTGTACCATGTCTATCTCTCTCCAAAGTTATCGTTATAATGTATGGGCTATACAAAAAGAAGAAATAAAAGATGCATACCCAAAGAAGGTATGCCACATGCCCACAAGGCATGTCAAAAAAAAGAAGAAAGAGAGAGAAAAGATGCATACCCAAAGAAGGTATGCCACATGACGTGTCAAAAAAAAGAAGAAAATATAGCCCATATATATATATATATATATATATATATATATATATATATATATATATATATATATCACACACACACACAAGGGAGAGAGAATTCATATAAAGGAGTTTCATCCCCCATCCACCAAAAATATCCACACACTTGCACATCTTGATCAAGGCTTATGACTTGTTTCTCCTTTGGATCCGGTCTTTGACTTAGCAAAATGTGAGAAGCGGGTTGCCTTTACATCCTCCATACCTACAGATCCACCAAAAAGAGCCATTAGAAGTAGGATGGAAAAACAAAGGCACATAAAAAGGCCTTGGTGAGGAATGAAACACATTTGAGCGATCCGAGAGATCACCCGAGGAACTTACAAAATTTCTTTTCAAAAATTATATAAAACCTCCGGATTGACGGTTGAACAAAGGAGTGGTAAGTGGTACTCTACAAAGCCGTTCTGACCCTCAACCGCCAAAGATGAGGATGATGCTATAAGCCCCACAGGAGTAAGGTAAAAGGTGCGAACAAGGCCAACTTATTCAGAATGAAGGTAAGAACACTCAGTTGTGCCTTGGGCATAAGTCAGGAATGCGACATTGTAGCAACTCCTGATCAACAACCTAAGTCTAAAACTTTGCTCGGGACGAGCAAAGGGATAGCTTGGGGAAGTTGTTGACGGTGCTTAAGTGCCATTTTCAGCCGTCAACTATACTCAATAATAAAGGAAAACTACATGCCTTACTCGCATATTTGTATCACTAACCTTGCTCCACAGTTGTTTTCGAGTTTTGTACATTTCAGAAGAGCAAGAGCGGAATAAGACGAAAACACGTAGCAGACGCCATACAACTACGCAGAATATCGCATCCGGCGTCACCCACTTACAAAGAGGGCCCATCTGGCAGAGCAAATGGGCGCGCCACGCATAATGCATACAAGGAAAGATATCAGGGCCCACATGTCAGCCTGCCAGAGAAGGATAAGGACGAGAGGCGGCCAGGTGGAGCCGGCCTCCCGTCTAGGTGCATTTCGAGGAGGAGTCGCCCCCAAGTCTCTTGATCACCTTCCATACGTGCATTTGGCAGAAACTGACCTCCACTAGTATAAATAGGGCCCCCTCTCACCCCTCTCAACACACACACACACACACACACACACACACACACACACACACACACACTTCATTCCATTCTCTCCAAGAAGGCTCTCCTCTCTCTTGCTCTCTTAGCTAGGTAGTGGAGCTAGGCTAGTTCACTTTAGCGAGCAAGTCGTCCTCGGGGTCGTTGAGCAATCCTCGGCTCCTGGTATGGCTTTGTATCCGACTTGTCAGACTTCTATTCATAATATAGAGTTTTGCCATGGCTGCTTTGCTATCTTGATAGTTTATCAATCCATGCTTAGTTCGTTCATAAGTTATGCTATGGTCTTGGTTAGGCCAGATGATCCGGGTACGGATAGAGTTTCGTTGTGCCTTCGGGCTTGCTCTAGTGTTTTACTCGTCCATCCGAAGGGTGGGAGACCTAGGGGCACTAGAGTAGTGACTTCATACACGAGCGTGGTGCTCGGGTATGCGGGATCCTTCGGATATGACCGTGCTCCATGGTGTGACTCGGGTAGACGGCAGGTGGTGACAGCCCTGTCCGTCCGGCGTAACAGTGGTGTTGCGTTTAGCGTACTCCCCGACGTTCGGGTTCGGTGTAGGAGTTCATGCAAAGAGGTAACGGGACTGGATGTACTCCGGTGCGGGACCTTCTCTCCGCTATCCCATTTTCCTGGCACTTGCAGTCCTAACCATGATCTAACATGACCCCAGCTTTGGATAGAAGCACTAGGACACCTAACCTAGCCTAAGCTCCAGCTGACTTGACGTAGGATAGAGTAGTTCTTGTTTTATAGTTTCTCTCCTTTATTCCTTCCTCTTGGAGTGTGGATGTGTGCTGTGTCACATTACCCTTGCTTTTTCTTTATCTGTACTTACCCCTGTTAGAGTATTGCCTATTGCTTGAGGCACAATGTCAAGGTTAATGTTGAGTACAATACCTTTGCCGCTGCCGTCCTTTGGGACACAAATAAATGATGATACCCTTACTCTCCAGGTGAAATACTACAATGGTATATCCGTGCACTTGCGGATCCATCTGTAATCATATTGATTATACCACGAGAGTGGCACCCCTTGGGTGCAGTTGCTAGGTTGGGTTCGGCACCCTCATTTCTAGTGATTGCACTAAGAACTGCCAACATACATTTCTGGTGTTGTTGCTAAGGATTAACCATTCCTAGTGATTGCGCTAAGAAATATCAACACTAACCGTGTAGGTGAAGCTTTAAGAGATCCAGATTGGGTGAATGCTATGCATGAAGAATTGAATAATTTCACCCAGCGTCAAGTTTGGGTTCTAGTTGAGAGGCCCAAGAATTATAATGTCATTGGTACTAAATGGGTCTTTCTAAACAAACAAAATGAAGATGGAATTGTTGTGAGAAACAAGACAAAATTAGTAGCACAAGGCTTTACTCAAGTCGAAGGTTAGAATTTTGTTGAAGCTTTTGCTCCCGTTGCTAGATTAGTAGCTATTAGAATTTAATTAGTTTATGCATGCTCTCACAACATAAAGCTTTATCAACTGAGTGTGAAAAGTGCTTTCTTTAATGGCAAGATTAGTGAACTTGTGTATATTGAGCAACCTCCTGGTTTTGAAGATCCTAAGAAGCCAAATCATGTAAACAAGCTCTCTAAAGATTTTTATGGTCTTAAGCAAGCTCCTCGGGCTTGGTATGAAAGCTTGAGGGATTTTCTTATTTCTAAGGGCTTCAAAATTGGTATGGTTGATACTACTTTGTTCACTAAATCAATTGGCAAGGACTAGTTTGTTTGCCAAATTTATATTGATGATATTATCTTTGGTTCAACTAACCCAAGATTTTGTGAGGAATTTGGTGAAATAATGTCTAGGGAATTTGAGATGTCCGTGAATTGAGTTTCTTTCTTGGACTTCAAATCAAGCAACTCAAGAAAGGCACCTTTGTGTGTCAATCTAACTATGTGAAGGATATCTTGAAGAAATTCGGTATGGAAGATGCAAAACCAATCAAGACTCCTATGGCTACCAATGAGCATCTCGACCTAGATGAGGGAGATAACCCGGTTGATCAAAAGCTTTATCGTTCTATGATTGGTAGTTTGCTTTATTTGACCGCATCTAGGCCCGACATCATATTTAGTGTTTGCATGTGTGCACGATTTCAAGTCACACCTAGAGAATGTCATTTGACCACCGTCAAACGTATCTTGAGATATTTGAAATTCACTCCAAATATTGGTTTATGGTATCCCAAGGGTGCTCATTTTGATTTGGTCGGATTTTCGGATTCGGATTATGCCGGGTGCAAAGTTGATAGGAAAAGCATTTCCGGTGGTTGTCAATTTCATGGGAGATAAGCAAAATTCCGTGGCTCTTTGAACCGCCGAAGCGGAATATATTTCGGCCGAAAGTTGTTGTGCACAATTATTATGGATGAAGCAAACTATTCATAACTTTGGTGTGAAATTTGATGAAATTCTCTTATTGTGTGATAATGAAAGTGCCGTGAAAATTGCAACTAATCCGGTACAACATTCAAGAACCAAGCATATTGATATATGTTATTATTTTCTTAGAGATCATGTGAACAAGGGTGATATCAAAATTGATGGAATCGGCACGGATGATCAATTAGCCGATATATTTACCAAGCCATTGGATGAATCTCGGTTTTGCAAGTTGAGAAATGAGCTTAACATCATTGACTTCTCAAATGTGAATTGAAAACGAGTACATGTAGCATGTGGTTCTTATGTGCATCATTGATTTCTTTTTCTGAATTTTTGAGGCATTTTTGGGCCATTTATGAGTTTTCTTGATTCTATTCGATTTATTTTTTATTTCTCATTCTTACACACTCAGATGGGTCTTTGGATGATGTTCTTGCCATTTTTGAGATTTTTGGAATTTTAAATGAGCAATGATCCCAAATTGAAGCTGGATTTGAGAAAGTTCACAGAATTCTGCAGTGTCTGAAACTTGGTAGTGCGGACAGTTCGTGGGTATGAGGCGAACGGTCCACCATTCATGAAGTTTTTCACCAGAGCCTCTGTAGGAAAATGTTCAGCCGCAACAATGTACTGCGGACTGTCCGCCATTTGGTCCGCGGACGGTCCGCCTGTGTCCTAGCATGGCACTAGCGGACGGTCCACCCATGGACCGCGGATAGTCCGCGATGGGTCGGTTACACCGGTGCATGAGGAGTTCTGTGTGCACTGGCGGACGGTCCGCCCGTGGACCGCGAACGGTCCGACCATGTGCAGAAAAGTGGGGTCGGCCAGGACTTGACTTATATGGATGTGTCCTTTTCTTTTCCCCACCAAACCGACCACACAAGTCACCATTGACATCTCTTTCTCTCTCAAGCACGTGGGAGAAGCTCTCAAAGGGGAGGACATTTGTCTTGATTCTCGGACGGTCCGAGCGCATCCCCGGACACTCCCCGACATTCTTTACCATGTCCTCTCGGTATTTTGTCACATCCCTAACTCTTGTTCTTGGATATCATCATTGGAAAGAGTTAGGGTTAGGGCCTCTAATCTGTTTTTGGGCCATGGATTCATGAAACCTCTTGGGGGATCTTGTTTGTAGTGATCAGGAGATGCTAAGGTTAAATTTTGGTTGATCAATTTGAACTAGAACTCAGTTTATGGAGGAATCAAATTTGGGGCGATTTCTGTGTTCCTGCGCTTGACAGATGGGTCGCGGACGGTCCGCCCCGGCTTAGCGGACAGTCCGCCGTTTAGCAGATTCTGATATTTGGATGCGGATGGTCCGCGGTATTATTGCGGACAGTCCGCCAGTGCTCAGGGATGCTGAATCTTGCTTACTTATGATGATTCATTATGGATTAATTGCTTATTCTTGGATAATTGTTCTTATACTCAGATATTCATCATTTTGCTTTGTCAGGCCTCCCAGAAAGATCCTTAAGGCCACAACTTAAAAGATAAAGAAAGCTGTTGCTTCCAAAAGGCAGAGGGACGGAGATGACTCCGATGATGAGGATTATGCTCCTGCTCCTCGTGACATGGCTGCAGCCTCATCGGTTGGTGGTGTTGGAGAAGATTCTTCAGATGAAGATCTTGAGGGTGAGGAGGATGATGTCACTGACCTTATGGGGCTGAATCTTCCAAGTAGGTAGTGGACAGCAGAGTCCTATTCAAATGCAAGGTCAATGAATCAGTATCACCAGCAGAATGACACCAACATCCTCTACTTCACTACTCAGGTACAGCAGGATGCCTACATTGGTCATATGGTTAAGAAAACAATCTTTAAGCTTCAAACCAAAGACCTAGGGTATATGAGGACACATCCAGTTATGACAGAACTTATTGATAGATTTGAAACCATGGGTTTAGCTAATTTTCTTCAACATAGATGTGACTGGAATGAAACAGTGATTCATCAATTCTATGCAACTCTAGAAATCAGTATTGAAGAAGAAAATATATGGTGGAAAACTAGAAAGAGGGTTTATTATGCTACCTTTGCTCAATTTGCTGCTGCGAACCAATTAGACTATGGTTTTCTGAAGGATGAGTAAAGTGTGAACATTGTGTTAGAAAATCCTCTAGATGAAAATGATTATCCTGCTTATTATGAGCCCACTCATGTGGGGATTCCTAGAGTATTTGGAGGCACCCAAGGTCTTAGGCATCATCCTGCAGTTATTACTAAAATTACAAGAGTCACTTTTATGCCTAAGAGTGGAAACAAGGACAAGTTTAGGGGTCTCTACTGGAATGTGATCTCTCATGTTATGAATGGAAATAGAATCAAATGTTATTGCTATTATCATGGATCTGCTGGCAGATCTAAGACTCAACCTTGAGATGAACCTCTATTTTGCACCATACATCATGTCCATCATCATGGCCAAAACTAGCTTCAGAGGGATTTGTGAGTGCAAGCACACTCTATTCAGGCCATTCAAGAATAACACTGCATTTCTACAGAGGCCATTGACTCCTTTCCCTGGTGATGATATGGATGAGGAGGAGCATGATGATGATGATGAGAGTGATGAAGGTGGACACATGGGAGGAGATGCAGCTCAGCATGCTATGCCACCTCCACTGCCTCTAGTGCAGCCATAGTGGGCACCTCCATCTGGCTACTTCGATTCATACTTTGCATCGATGCAGCAGGGTATGACTTCTCATATGGATGGTCTTGTCACTCAGATGCAGACTCAAATGAACTTGGGCTTCCAGAACATGCAGCAGCAGATGACTCAGTACTTTAATGAGAACATGTTCTAACCCATGATGACTCAGATGCGAGGTGTTCAGGAGAGCCTCCACTCTGACATTGCAGCTCTGGACATGAGATTTGATGACAGGCCTTCATCTGAGCAGTTCTAGCAGCTTGAGCAGCGACACCAGCTGTTAGAGCAGAGGTTTGACACCTTCAGTACTGCTTTCATGGGATTCTCATACCACTTCTACTCGGTCTTCCCAGCGCCAGTGCCTCCTCCAGAGTTCTATCCGCACCAGCCATTCTACCCACCGCCACCGCCTCTGCCACCGATGGATTGAGCTTCTTGGCAATTGATGCCAAAAGGGGAGAAGGATGCTTGGAGTGATGCATGCATGGATCTAGGGGGAGCTCATGGACTTCTGCATGGAGATTTTATTCGCTTTTAGCTTTCGCTTGCTGTTCTTGTTTTAGTCGTGGTGAACTCCATGTGTGTTTCATTGCACGTTTATCTTATCGTATTACATGAACTTTGAGATTTGTTGATTTGGATTGTAATTTGTGCTTGAACTATGTTTATCCATTTGTGGATGTTCTAGCTCTTATGGTTGTTGAGGTTGAGCTAATGGTGTTAAGTTTTAACTATATACATATCTTGTACTCTTGTATGCCTCGATTTCCACTTGTAGGGGAAACTCCGTTAAAATTTTCAAATTTCATGAATATGTGCCCTTGGTATTCATTCAAATTTATATGCACATATCAAGGGGGAGTTCTCTCTACTCATCGAATTTAGGTGAATTTATTCAAATCATATTTTGAAAATTTTCAAGATAAATGAGTAAGTTCTTCCAAAGTTCAATTCTAAGTCTACCTTATGCCTTGTGTATAAAGTCGACTTGAAACTTTCTATCACTCCAAAATTTGTGTTGTCATCAATTATAAAAAAAAGGGGAGATTGAAAGCATCTAGGCCCCTAATTCGAGTTTTAGTAGTTAATGACAATAGTTATGGACTAACAATTGCATTTGAGATGATATGCATAGGATAGTCCACGAATGAATGAGGTTCAAAGGATGATCATGGAATGTTTGGGGTTGATGTACAAAGCTCGGGCTCAAGGCAAAGGTATATTGTAGGGCTTTTGCAATTTTACCGGTCATAAGGTGTTTAGCTGATGAAAAATGACCGGATTTGTTGGATAGATAGCCATACTACCAAGAGGGGTCCTTGCACTCATGCTTGACGGGTCTCTAGTAATATTTTGCTCAAAATGTCTAGATGCTTGCATGAGGGCTAACTTCGTTTTGAAAATGGAAACTTAGTTTCAAAAGTTTGTGAGCTGACGGCTAGGCGTGGACGGTCCGGCCTAACCTGGCGGACGGTCCGCCATACTCTGATGAAATCGTCCAGAGACAAGTATTGGCTCTGGTGGGAAAAACTTCTTAACTGCGGACAGTCCGGCCCTTTGGGGCGGACGGTCCACAGGTGATGTGGCAGAACCGCCCGACAAAACCAGCTTAAGTGCGCTAACCGTCATCGCAAAGGCAAATGGGGTTTAACTCGCACCTCAGCCGGCTCATATCGGCAGTCCCTCAGGTAAAATCCTGATAAAAACCACTTAGCTACCAGGATCGGCAAAGCAAGCATAGCCCACACGAAGGTGGGACCAGAGATTACAACATGGCATCAATTGTTACATAACAGCGTCTCAACATAAATAATATTACAGACCAAGTTCAAATTTGAAAGACATAGCTCAACACATATTCGAAAACATAAAGTTCAACAGTTCAACTTGAGACATAGTTCAGAGTTTCTTGCAGCGGAAATAAAACAAGTTCAACTAAACGACGATACAGGATGTCACGATGAAGCCCGTACATGACATCACTCATTGTTATCACCATTGGCCGGAGTTGTGTCCCACTCCACCGACCAACCAGGAGGCAGAGTACACGGCCAAGTCAAACTAGCAATCATGTCCTCAAAAGTATCACCTGAAACAAATTGAGCCACAACCAAGGCTGAGTATACTAATACTCAGCAAGGCTTATCCGACTAGAATATACTTAGTCCTCTAACTAGACATGCAAGGCTTTTGGTTGGAGGGGTTGTTCTTGCCGAAAAGCAACAAAGAATGTCCTTATTTTCATATTTTAGCTTTCAAGTTCTAGTTCAATTAACCATTCTACATTAGCATCTATCCAATAACATACATGCTAGAAAACAATTATCTTTCATCATCCAACAAGATTCATCATTATAATCTCCACTTGTTACTCTATGTGGCAGAAGTATTAAGCACTCTCAATATCTGTGAGAGACGGATGATTCGAATCGAATTTGTTAACCTTGCAAGGCAGACCTAAACACACATCACGTGGTTACTCCCAGAGTCACACGTGCAACATTTCCCCTTTCTTTTCGGGTCGTGGATCAGGGTCACCAACCTCGACTACAGAGTATGACGACTCTGCACCCGCATGTGCGTGCATGAGAAATGACGTTCAAAGAGGGTGAAAGTAAAGTCCACTTGCCGGGCCAATTAGGTACTTATGCTTACCGATTACCATATTTCTCGGCATGTGGTTAGTACATTCAAATGCTTTACCACCACTACCACACACTGCGGCCTTATCAAATTTCACTATAAGACGGGGCATCAGAAGTACCACAGCCCCGCCCGCAGACCTTATAGTTGCAGCATGTAGTAAACATCCAACTCCTATAATTCTCGCGAGTGATAGAAAATCACTCGACTTCTACCGAACCATTAGTATAGCCAACTAGTGACCTACTGTTATTGCCATAAATTAACATGGTTAATTAATGGGCCGCGAGCAAGTTGGGCTTAAAGCAGGAATTAAAGAAGGCTTGTGAATCGGCTCTTGCGTGAGTGTTTGGGCCATGTGGGCCATGTATCTTTAGATTTAGTTCAGTTTGGGTTAGAGATAGAGTCCGATTTGGACATGTTGGTTTAGATTGTTTTCCAAGTCTTCGGACTATAAATATGTACCCTATGATATTCGTAAAGAGAACGACATCACATCTCGCAACAACAATTCTCGGCGCACCGCCACCCCTAATCCTAGGGTTTCATCCAAGTAAGCGCCATGCTGCCCTGATCACTTCTTATGATCAGGGCAGCATTGTTCTTACTTTTACCTTGGTATTACTCGTCTGAAGTATTTTTTATGGCGAGTAGTGCTAGTTATCCTGGTATTCGTAGCATGACCTTTAGTAGATCTATCATGCTCTAGTTGTTGATCATCTACGAATATCATGTTATCTCTGCGTGATCATGTATTAATCTTATACTAATTCTCGTTGCATAGAGTTAGTCGCGTAGAGATAACACCCTGCTTCTTTTCTATCTAGTAGATCTAATCTGTTATGGTTTGTTCTTATACATAAGAATCGGCTTAATATCTGCTAGTTTAGGCCTTGCAAACGGGTTGGACGATCCGGCGACGTATTAGATGCTTTGCTTTGATCTTAATAGGGATTGATCCGGGAATCGGCTTTCGCTTATTCTTAGGCCTCTTTTCTAGCTAAAGTTTGGTTATCTATTACGCTCGTTCGGCCTAATTATGTGTAGGATGTTCCGATCTAGCAGTGAAGCTTTTACTGTTGTGGATTGGATTAACTAGATCTAATTGAAGCAGTTTTTGCAGTTATTTGCTTTATCTATTAACATCCAGATATGCAGATCTGATCTGACACCGAGACTCGATCGGCTCTTTAAAGCCGATGCAAGAGTCGTCCCGGGGAGCCGACCACGGCTCGGACTAATGTTTACATATGTTTGTGCATGCAGCCAAACCATCAAAAGCATGTTTGCACCTTACTGATCGGGTATAGGTCAGGTGGCACGCCCCGCATCTCCGGAAGCGTCGGCGTGTACCTGGATCTGGGCCGTTGACTGAGGGACCGGTGACAGCCAGCGCCCCGGCAGCCTCCCAGCTCTTCGTGTTGCCTGTCGCTACTCGCCGGTGGGTTTTGACCGACAACACCTACACATACTAGTGTTCAAGCATAGGTACCTAGGATCATGCAACTAAGATTCCAATCAACTCCCGTAAACTTAAATGCACAAATAGATAGGAATAATAATAATTTGCATAAATTTAAAATAGATAGGACATGCTCCGGGGCTTGCCTTCCTGAGCGGAGCTAGCCTTGGGCTCTTCTGAACTTTGGTTCAGGTCTTCAGCAATTTCAGTTAGATTAACTTTAGCTTCACGCTGCTCACTCTCGGACTCCGGCACCAGCTCGTACGTACCATCAGCGAGAGTAGTCGAATCTACATGAATGCACATGCATGAGTGGATGATGATAACAAGTTACGATTAAAACACTATAGAGTTGTAATCCAACAACTCAAGTTAAGTGGTACAACATCATATTTATCTCTTTACTGGACAATCATTTATGTTAGTTCATAAAAGGAAACTAGGTGTGGGTTTCAAACCTCATCCATTCAAGCAACTCAAGTAAATCAACATATACTGGTTAAACATGTATATATTCAAAAGTAAAATTACACTTAGCGTCTGGTCGTGAAAATTTTACACAGTAAGAATAACCTAACCAAAAACCTACTGTAAAAATTTCACTACGTTTCATGGAACATAATAATTATGAAAAATGTTTTACTCAGCTACTGCTAGAAACAAGAATAAATTGTACAGGACAAAAATGCAAGTAATGGAAATGAAATTTTAACTAAGTGTTGGTGATATAATGGTGAGCCTACTTTAAAATTTTCAAACCATTTCATACATCTGGTAAATCAGGAAAAATCAATTAAACAGTTACTACTAGCACAAAGAAATAAATCCCCAGACTAGAGAATGTAAGTTCTGGTAATGACCTTTTAACTGAAGATTCGATTCCTTAAAATGAGCGTGTAGTAATGTTTTCAGAATTAAAGGAGCTATCCAGAAAGAATGAAAAATAAGATTCCTTTCTAGAGCATGGATAAAGATAAATTTCTACAGCTAGTTTTATTATGTTTCAGAGGCTCATAATATACCAGCATCAATATGTACCCAAATAAAAGCTCCAGTAAACATATTAGATTTTTCCAGTTATTGAAACTATTTTTCATGATTTAATGTATTTCTCCATACCAAAAATCATTTGGTCCAGTTGGGCTCAATTAAAAATTCTCAAACATTTTCTACAATATTTAGGAACCAAAATAAAGGTACTATAAAAGTTTCAACTCATGAAACATAGTAGAACAACTTGGAGAATAAAACCATTTAACCTAGGCATTAATCAAGATCTATTTCAAAACCTAAGTTAGGAGTGAGCACTGGCCATCAGCCTACACTACTAGCATACAGATCACTGGCCAAAAAATGGTAGACATGCAATGCACAGAGCATGAGATCTAATTAAGTGTCTATTATCCTTGCATTTAACCTAGAGAAAAATACAGTGAGCAAATGAAAAAGTGCATGCAATGAAAGTTGTATATCTAGATACAAGGAACCCAGACAAATTGAGTTTGCATTTTTCTGATTTTTCTACAATTTGATATCAATTTTACAAGTTCGCTGTTTCTGAAAACAAAAGGAAAAACAGACTTGCAGCTAGGCCCCTGGAAATCTAATTCTAATTGCGAAGGGGTCCTTCACCGGAGTACAAAATAGGGGAGGCATTTGGCTGCCAGATTCCGGCGGCGAGGGGGAGTAGGGGAACCGAAAGAGGAGACCAAGAGCTCCCTTTTGGTGGGCTGAATGGGGTCGGGGAGGCCGGATTGGGGGGGGGGGGGGGGCGGGTCGCCGGCGTGCAGGAAAAGGGGGCGGCGGTGGTGAGTGGCGGCAGCGGCACTCCGGCGGCCATGGCGGCGGGGAAAGGGGTTGGAGAGCTTCCTTGGGAGGCGGAGAAGCAATTCTACGGGTCTATTAGGGGATGAATCGACCGGAGGCAGGGTCTCCACGGCGAGCTCCTATGGGGAGGCGACCATGGCAGCAGCGGGTGGTGTTCCGGTGATGTGGGAAGGTGGTGGCAGGGTGCAGGAGGTTCAGGGCGGCGAGGGGGAGCTAGCTAGGGGTCGTTCGAGGCAGAGTGAGGCCGGAGGGGGTGAGCTCCACGGCGGCTATGGAGGGGCGGCGCAAATGGTGGGCGACGGGCGGCTCTAGACGCCGTGGAAAGCTCGGCCTGGCGCTTGGAGCAGGGAGGGGAGTAGAGGGGGAGGTAGGAGGTTTGCTTGCGAAGCAAATGGGAGGGAGGGAGACGCTGTAGGGGCTGGGGCGCGGGGTGAAGGCGCCGGCCGGGCGGCCGAGGAGTCCGACCGTGGCTGCGCGCGGCGCGCCGAGGGCGTGCACGCATGGCGCCTGCGTGGCCGCGGCGATGGGACAGGGCAGATGTGGTCGGCGCCTGGTCGGGGCTTCGCCCTGGCGCGGCTCCTCGCCGGTAGGCATCTCCGGCCGTGTGGCGAGCTACGTCTGCGCGCCGAGCAGAGCAGGTGAGGGAGAGCCGAGAGAGAGAGAAGAGAGAGAAAGAGATTTGACCCGGAATCAATTCAAACTTTTCTCAAAAATTTTCATGGCAACTCAAAAATCTCCAAAACCTAAAGTTGTTCAAAATTCTATTTCCTACAACTTTTATTTTAGCCAAATCTTTATTTGAGCTTTAGTTTTCAAATTAATTTCAAACTCACATTAAAATGACAGAGGTTTTCAAACAAAATTCAAATCTATCTCAAACTCTTGTGTGGCAACTTGAAAAACTATAAACATGAAATTTGTTCAGTATTCAAAACTCTACAACTTTTGTTTTAGGCAAAAGTTTATTTGAGCTATAGTTTGAAAAGTACAGTTAAACTCATTTCGCTAGTGTTTGAATTCCTAACTTAATTTGTTTGAAATTTGAATTACTCAAAAGATAATTGGGGTAGTATTAAGAGTATATCTGATCCTATATGCCTCATGTTAAGTTGAGCACAAAAGTTATAACAATGACATGCAAAGGTTGTATGTCTACACATACACATGCCCACACACACATACATGCTCTTATAAACAAACAACCATTGCATTTAATGACACATGCTAGGATTAATGATGCATGATTTAGGTTTGCTTGTTAATTAGTCCTTCTTAAACACCTAGGGTGTCACAGGTGACTTGAAGATTTTATCCAGAGAGGTTGTTTCTCTGGTTGGGCCGTTGGTTTGAACGGCGGACGGTCCGCCCCTGGGGCGCGGACGGTCCGCCGGTCATTTGATAAAAGTGACCAGAGACGTTTTGTGTCTCTGATGGAATTTAAGGGATAACAGCGGACGGTCCTCCCCAGGGGCGCGGACGGTCCGTGGGTCAGTTGAGAAAATGTCCAGAGACTATTTCTGTCTCTGGTGGGTTGGAATCCATAACCGTGGATGGTCCGGGCGTGGACGGTCCGCCAGGACTGTAACGGCTAGTTCTGATATACAATCATTGCACTCTGATTTATTGGTTTTTAATCATGGACAGTCCGGTTTTTGAACCGCGGACGGTCCGCGATTACACATAAAAGAGTGTAACGGCTAGTTTTTGAGGGGACCTCTATATATACCCTTTGGCCGGTCTTGTGGAGGCTCTCTTGGCCATTTGGACTGCATACTTGATACATTAGAGCTAAGCTTCCCCTCTCTCACATATTCTTGCTTAGAGATTGCATTCTTGAGAGTGTGAGAGCATCCTAGTGCATTGCATCAAGAGTTTGAGCTTTGTGGAATCGAGGTGTGGAGCGGTTTCTTGATTCAAGCCGGCTCAAGATCAAGAGGGTTCTTGATAGAGGAGCGGTTGATTCTTGGAATCCACCTCAATATGGATTAGGGGTGACCGGCAAGTCATCGACACCACGGAAAAAATTCTTGTGTCAAGCTCGGTTATCTCTCTTGCTTATATTGTTTATTGCATTTGCTTTGAGCAATTTACTTTACTAGAGCTTGAATTGTATCTTGTCATCCTAGGTTACAAACCCAAACTAGAGGTAGTAGTAGTACGACATAGGGCTCTCTTGTTTTACTAATTAGATTTCTCTAGTGTTTGTGGTATTAGTTTTAAACCGCCTACTCACCCCCCTCTAGTCGGTGTTCTTGATCCTACACCTCCTCTACTCCCCTCCACCCCCCTCCTCTACCGCCGGCAACTCCTCCCCTCACCTCCCCTCCATTGCCTTCTACGGTGCTGCCTCCCCTCCTCTCCAATACGGCCTCATGGGCCCAGCCTCCCCTCCTCTCCTGCATGGCTGCATGGGCGCGACACAGGCCTCGGGGCCGAGCGGCGGGTGCAGGCCTCCCCTCATCTCCGGCACGGCTGAAACGAACCGGGATTCCCATAAGGCGATCCCGACTCCCTGTAACGTCATGATAGTCCCTGGATCAGACGCTACCACATACAGATTCATCATTTCAAGCAATACCGAAGTCATACCACATAAATAGTACAAACATTGGTTTAATTATTACATAATCTAGGGGATTCAGTACGGTTCTCCCATTACAAGCCCGTTGGGCTAAATTCTCAGAGCAAATAGAAAGCGACAGCGGGACTAGTCTTCAGGGCCTTCATCTTTGGGACTGCTCCTCCACAAGTAGATTTGAGCGTAGCCCGAGCCTCAGTCATACCAACCGTCGTCGTTGGTGTCGAACTCCTCCTTGGATCCTGCATCTTTCCAAGCTATCCCCAAGGATGGGATAGGTTCACATCACCATCCGTATGCAAGCTTTGTGGATGCATCGGTATAAAATTATAGCCAAGAAAAGGTAAAGGGTCTCCTATTTACAAACATATCTCAAATAGATACACAACTCATCCATCATCTCATCACGAGCTGTTCCGACATTCCAGACTCTCGGATCACTCACCCAGTCGGTACGAGAATTCCCTCTCCTCGCACGTCAGCTGCACACCAGCAGGAAAACAATACTAGGGGGTAGAAGTTAAGTAACACTACTCTAGTCAGTGAAGCTGGATCGAGAGTCGTACATGACCGAGTATGTGGCTATACGTATAGTTTTACACCCTGCACGGGTTGTACACCTAGACCCACTCGAATTGTAGCCAGTCAAGAATGACCCTTTCGGATAACGAGACACCGGTCTACTATCATGAAACTAACGGCTACGGCCACCATCCTGCTTTCCCGGCTCTGGGTACGATCTCCCGCGAGAGACCGTCCCGGGACTGTGAAGCCTCTCCCTGCTGTATCGGGTTTCGTGCGGATCAATACCACTTCACGCCAGTACTGGCCCCACCCCCTACACTGATCTCTATCCTCCTGCAGGCTTGGTGCCGTGCGTAGCTAGCTCGAACTAGATCCATCCTCATAAAGGATAAGTGGTGTGCACGCAGGCAAAGTTTCGTCACCAGGTCCTGCTAACTCGGTCCTTACTTGTCGAAACGAGAATCTTCGTCACAAGTGTGTCTCCGCCGCAACGGTCTGCGAACGGCACCCATTAAAAGTATTGCCTCACATACACCTTCCCTATACTATATCAGATCCCGAAGGATCAGTTCCCCCGATGGGAACGCACGTACCTACCATAGGTACTCGCAGAGCATGCCCAACACATGCCCCCAGCCCTCGATCGACAATCGAGTTAAGTTGCTCACTCCTGCGGTATAACCCTATCCACCTTCTCCTTTCATAAAGCACTCCACTCATGCCAAGAATATATCCATATCCCAGTATCCCACTCATAAATTGTACAGTCATATCCTCCTAACCATATAATGGTGGAGTAGATGGTCAAGGAGTTGGTATATAAATGGGTCATGGAGGTTCACTCAACAATATATAAAGCGATAGCAGTTCTAGCATGTGATGTCTATATGAGATAAGAGCAGAGATGGGCGTGAACCTGGTGGTTTTTTGAAAAACTCCCGTGCCTACTGGTACTCCTGGTCCTCCGTCAGCTCCTCAGTGGCGGGCCCTATTTGTAATTACATATAAGTATAGGGGCCAAAGTGCAAATATGCACAAAACTCTCAAATAGGACCCAAATAGCACTCAAAACTTATTCTAACATGTAGATCACGATTTTAGAAAAATTATGAAACTGGTTTCATAATGTTTGGAGCTCCGTTTGATTTATTACGAATTTTTGAAGTTAAAAAGGATTTCTAGAATTAATAAATGATTTTTGGAAAATTAAAATTTAAAATCATCCAGGGACATGTGGCAGCCTCTGGGCGTGCCACGTGGCATGCTGATGTGAGCATGATGTCATCTCGGGGCTCGGCTCTGCTGACATCAGCATGGGCCCATGCTGATGTCAGCGTTGACCGGTCAACGTCGACCGGTCAATGGGTCAATAGCTTGTGGGTCCGGCGGGCCCACATGTCAACCTTGGTGTGTTGCTGACCAACGAGCCCCACGTGTCAGTGCTTGAAAAAGAAAAAGAAAAAGGAACGTGCGACTAGGCCTGATCATAGGTCGGGCCGGGCCGGGTTCGGGTCAGGTCAACAGAAACCCGAAGTTCTTTTTTGTCGGCCTGCGCCCGACCCGACCCGAGCATCGGGCCAAAAATTTTGGCCCATGCCCGCCTGATGCACGACCCGATGGCCCGCGGGCTGACTCAACGGCCCGACCAAGGAGGGCGCTGGCCACCTGCACCTGGCGTCCTGGCTGCACCCTGCTCCCCGCCGTTGCGCTTGGCCATGCTTGGCCGCGCTTGGCCACCTACCGCCGCTCCCGGCCCCATTGTGGTGGCCGCCGGCCGCCGCTCCTGGCCCCATCCTGATCACGCACGGCTGCCCGCCACCGACCTTGGCAGCGTGCGCACCGATATGGACATGCAAGGCGCGACCGGCCACTCGCCGCAGCGCCTGGCCACCTGCCGCCATGCCGCGCCACGCCGCGCCAGGCCGCATGGCCGCCCGCCGCCGACCTTGGCCGCCGATGCTCCTAGGTCCCAGCTGAGATGCGGATCGGAGGTGAGATTCAGATGGTGCACGAGAATGGGGTGGGGGGGAGGGGTGGAGTGGAGTGGGAATTAGGGTTAGAATTTGCTATTTGTGTATCCCTTTGTTGGGATGGGCCATCAAATTCTTTGGGCTGCATAGGAAAGAAGGAGATTTTAATATAATTCTGGGTCGTCGAGCCGACCCACGGGTTTAAATTGCGGCCCAAGCCCGACCCGAATTTCTGGCCAGATCAAAAAAATAGCCCCGCGCCCGACCTGTGCATTTTTCGGGTCGGTTCAGGTCGGGTTTTTCTGGCGGGTCGGTTTAGGTTCATTGGGTCGGGTAGCCCGACCCGTTTCTTCTCCTCGCGCGAAGTCGGCCTGTTGCTCAGCTCGGTCCAGTGGTGCTTCTGAGCCGCGGCCCAACTCTTCTCCTTCTTCTTCTTTTCTTTTTCTTCTCTCTTCTCTCACTGATGACTTGGTCCCGCGTGTCAACACGTTCCTCCTCTCTCTGACAACCAGGCCCCGCCCGTCAGCATCTCCAGGATCTAGTGTGGCGCCTCCCCAATCCTGTGTGTGTGTGTGTGTGTTTGTGCGCGCGCGCGCCATGTGTGTGTATGTGTTTTGCACACAAGGTGCTCAACAGAACGCCCCAAGCCCGTGCGTGCCCAGCCCGTGACATCGTGGCGTGTTCGAGCGCCTAGGCCAAGAAAGGCTCGGCCTTTGGCTGCGCAGCGTGCTCTGCGCAGGCATGCGAGCTTGGCGAGGCGGGCCCGTGGCCTCGATAGCGACACATGCGTGGCAACGGTGGTGTGCGACGGTGGCGATGGCTCGGGTCGGTTCGGCCGGGGCCTAGACAGGGCAAAGGCCCAGCATTGGGTTCCTGAACGCACATGTGCACGCGGCCGGTGCATGGCAAGGCCATGGCGTGGCCGCGGCGGTGGCGGAGTTGACTGGCGGCGATGCGGATCTCGTCTGAGTGTGCCAAAGGGCGGTGTACGATCGGGGCGGGGATGCGCAAGGCAGCGCCTTGGCGTGGGTGGTCCTCGCACACGCGTGGGCCCTGGCATCCTAGGGTCGTGGCGTGGCCACTGCGAGCAAGCTCAGCGCGGCGGCGCTGGGTAAGGGTTACAACGGCGGTTCACTTTGATGGGTCCCTACAGGCGGCACACAAAGGGGCTAGAGGTCCTAGGGACATCTAGGGTTCGGCCATGGCGGCCAAGGCTCACCGGTGTAGAGGAATCGGCGGGGGCAAAGTGCTGCGGAGGAGCTCACCGTCGGGCCTGTGGACAACGGGTCTCAGTGCAACGTTGAGGTGATGCAGGAGGACGTTGAAGCAGTGTCATGACACACAACTGCGTCGACGTCGACGTACGGGCGCTGGCTCGGGGGAGATTCCCGGTGGCGGCGGCTCCTTCTTCCTCCTTCTTGTCTCCTCTATTTCTCCATTCCTTCTCCAATTCCTACGGCGGGGGTGAGGGAAACCTAAATTGGGATCTAGGGTTTGGGGTCCGCGGTGGTGTGGCTCTTATAGGCTGCTGCCAGGGCTCCGGCGAGCCCGGACGCTGAGGAGCGGCGAGGATGGAACGAGGGCGGCGCTGGGGTACGTGGCATGCATCCAGGGCATCTCCGAGTCAGGCTCTGGTTCGCGCGGGGGTCATCAGCGCGGTAGGCGAAAAAGGCGAGCGGAGGCGGGAGGCGTGCACGTCGCGGCGGGAGAAAGAAGAAAGGGGAACAGGGTTCCTGGGTGTGTGGCTGACAGGCAGGCCCGGCCTATTAGCGGGTCGATCGACACGGCGAGAGCGGGCGGTGCTGGGCTGGTTTAGCGATGCGGGTTGGGCCGGCTCGAGCTGTGCGAGTGTGTTCTACGCGCGCGGGTGGAGCTGGGCTGGCAGGATTAGCGGGCTAGGCCGGTGGGTTAGGTGGGTTGGGTAGTTAGGTGGGTTTCGGCCCATTAGTAGTTAGGGGTTAGTTTGGGTTTTGTGTTTAATTTGAATAGCCAATTCAAATTAACCACCACTCAAATTCAAACAAAAATCTTCCAACTAAAATTAAACATGGTAGAGGCATAAGTTCCAAGAGATCCAAATATTTATCACACTAGCATTTAATCCTTAGGTTTAATTTGATTTTTATTTGTGCTAAGAGAAGGATGAGTAGAATTATCTTTGGATTATCCTAACTATTTTACACTCCACACAAATCTTTTTTGAAAATCCACATTTTTGCACTTATAAATATTATACAAATTTACGAGATGTTACAACGGCCTCGTTGGCGCATGCGGCGGCCCGAGCGCGGAGCATGGGCGGTGGCTCACGCGAAGCAGGGGCGTCAACAATCTAGTTCAATGGCCCGTGTGTGGAGCAGGGGCAATGGCGATCTAGTTCGGCGGCCCGAGTGCGGAGCGAGGCAGTGGAGCGTGCGGAGTAGGGGCGGCGACGAGCTAGTTCGGCGACCTAACCAAGGTTCTCGACTCGGTCCGCCGATGGGAAGTTCCTGCCTACTCACACGGGTTCCGCCCTCGATGCGTCTCCCTATCTTTCTTTTGAGCAGGGGCGGTGGCGCACGACGAGCTATTTATTTTTTAAAAATTCTTAAAAAGGGTATCACCACCGCGTGTACAACTGGTGGTCTTTGGTCAACCCAAGACTATTGACCCTAATCCAACAGATCTCGGAACCAGTGGTGATGAGAGTTTTGACCAAAGGTGATAGTAGTCCTGTGTAGAGTGGTGCTACACCAGAAGTTCGTTGTTTGTTTGAGCTTATGATTTTTCACGCTGAGAAGCTAACAGGAAGTTCAAACAAACATCCCCTTAGCGGTCGGATAAGTTTTGTACCCGTAAACAACCTAAAACCAGGGCTCCGTTACGGAAACATTGGATGGCACCAGATCGGTCGATATGCCTACAAGCATGCTGCTTTTTTAGGTTGGGCCGCGGGACCATCGCTCAATGTACAGATCGGAGAGGTAATAAAGAAAAATTGTCCGAATGGACCAAACTATCTTTAGAGCTGCGAAAATCGAAACGATAATTAGTTGAAAACCCCGAGTTATTCACGAGGTTTTTTACCTGCAATTTGATTGGAACAGGAGGATCTCGTATGATCTCATTACTGTATAGGTTCACCCCAGACAGTAAAGTTTGGAGTTCGGCAGGCTAGCTTCCGGCCGGTCCGGCAATATCGCTTTCAGCTAATGCCTGGTTGATGGCAGGAGGGGGTGTAGTCGTGTAGACATGCATATGTACCGGGTCGGCGGGTCATATATTGCATGCATGCGTCATAACGAACGAACGGTAAAGATCCTGCAGCCTTTGCATGATGCATATGCCTGCCATGCATGCTTCCTTGTTGTTGTTGGCGTGCGCAGCAAATTTAATTTTTCCATGGTCCAGTCTATGCACGTATGGTGTGGTCTCCCTTCCATCAAATTAAGAAACGACATGTATCGGTATAAGTAAAGATAACTAATCTTGTTTAAAATAATCTTGTTTAAAATATATGTTTATGTCACAAAAGGTGGTGTATGTCTGCCACCACATACAGATGAACAATGCTTACTCAACACCATCTTGCTATAAATAATGCTACGATATTTCTAACTTTTCCTAATGGTTGGTTTGCAAGTGGACAACGGCACTTAGTATGCTTGGATAACTTCCTACGAATATTCTGGACAATGAGTCTATTGGCAATTAGTTCGTTGGTGATTTGATAAAACTATTAGAAAATATTACTCCCTCTGTTTTTATTTATATGTTATATTAGGTTTGTCCTAAGTCAAACTTCTAGTTTTGACCAAATCTGTAGAAGAATAGAGCAACAACTATTTTAACCAACATCACACTATCAACATATATTTCATGCTGGATTCAATGAAATAAATTTGGTATTTTAGATTGTATTATTTTTTCTATAAATTTGATCAAAGTTTGCTAAGTTTGACTTAAGACAAACCTATGTGATGTAAATAAATACAAAGGGGCCGGGATACAAATTATACTAGAAAACCTTCAAGTCCCTCCGGAAGAAATACTCACTAAACTTTATGATAGTTGGTTTCATGAGGAATTTGCTAAATTTATTTCACATTGTCAATATTTATGATTTTTGTGCTATTCATAATGGAAGCTAAAAATTTTTGACTTCGAACAAAGTGAAATATAATTATATTTTGGGATGGACATGTCTATCCTAAGTTAAAATATTTAATATTTGAATAATGATATGTCTAAGAATAATTATTTCAAATAGAATAAGGTTGTAAGTTATGATAATTGGTTTCATGATAAATCTACTAACACTATAATTGGTCAAATGATAAATTATTTTATGTTGTGAATCTTTACATTTTTTCTTCATAATTAAAGATACAAATTCTTAGTTTTGGATAAACTAAAATATAATTATATTATAGGACCGACAAAGTGATAAACCAAAAAAACCTCGACAAATCCTAATGTGACCAACGACATATCTCTACACCGGTTCTGACAGAATTAGAATTGTGAGCAGCGAATGCCCTAACCTGCACGTAACGTTGCCACCGCTCAGATAGTAGGTAGCGCGTGAACTACTTTAGTAGGGCTCACGAGATCTGTGCATAAAACCACTACGGCTTTTGTCGGCGAGATCCGGGTGCAACATGATACTAAACAAGCACAATTGACTTCCTGTAAGTTGTCATGATACATAGCTTATCCCACTGCCTATCTAGTGCATCCCCATGCCAGCCTCTAGGCTGACACATGATGAAGAGATGAAGCCATTAGGTGACCAAGGTTATATGTCTCTGCATCTCTCATTCTCAGCCGCTGGCCAAGGGGAACAACCGTTAGAGCAAAGCCATCATGCGCGCATATGCCGCGTATGGCCGGTCCGGCTTCCCTATCCTCTCTGCTGTGGGGAGGGAGCACGCAAGCATGCCATGCAGGCTTGCAGAGAGGACCGCAACGTCGTCATAGAATCCCCCCCAATCTCGGGGTTCGAGCCGACGCAGGGCGGTGGGTCACTGACATGTGGTCCTGGCGGGAATTCGAACCCACAGCAATCACGTGGTGTCATGTGCGGCCGCGTAAGGCAATTTCCAGCAGCGCACAGTTGCGAATGCAGAAAACGGATTGTATCCGCACCGTGGCCTAGCGCCCGCATCGCGATGAGAGAAGCCCCTTTCCAGCAGAATACGGACGCGGTCTCGCAAACAGCCGAGACAGTTGCCTCCTGCCAGTGGAGCGCCGGAGCAGGTTGCCTCCCACCAAAAAGGGATGCCTCCCGCCCAGATCGGCTCGTGAAGGTGGCTGTCTGTGGCCGGCAAACGGCGCTAGGCTATTCTCCAACATCGGCGTCGTCGCAGCTCCGGAAGGCATCGGCGACTAGGACGAGTAGCGGCAAGAATCATTGAGGCGACAGACATAATTGGAATTGAAGCGCCAGAGCATCGGATCGAGGTAAGAAAATGGCTTAATATGCATGTATTTGTTGTAAATCGGTGGTTGGATTAGTTGTTCCAGCGGATCCATCGCCCGTCCACCCAGGGCAGGTGCCCAGGCTTGCCATCGGCAGGTTGCAGAGCATTGGTTTTGTTTAATCAGATTTTGCCTGTTCTTTGGACTCTTCTTGCTCTCTCATACACGAACACGACAAATTGCAAAATAATTATGGAGGAGACATGCTTTGGACTGGTTGTTCCTTTGTAGAAATTGATGGATTTATAAAGGGAAATTACTGTTTTGGCAAGAACCCTAACTGTTTACCTGAAATTCTTTTCCCCATTGTCTGAATGTAGAATGGCTTGGAGAAGGAAAAGAGTGCGTGAACTCTTGTCACGGCAATTATTCGACGCCCAGCAGGAGATTGTAACTGGAGCAACAATACTCCAGATAATTGAGGAGGAAGAAGATTGTCCTCGTTGTGGCTCTGAAATTGGGAGGGAGATAGTGCCCAGGGATAGGTACAACGGCTATTGGAGGCTGATGATGGATTATTTTGTCGATCGCCCTGTCTACGGCGAGAAGTTCTTTCTTCGCCGGTTAGTGTTGTTCCTTTGATAGTTCTCTGCAGTTTCCTAGTGTGAATGCTCTGTTTAATGACTCATAGCATTGTTTAATGAATCATACCTTTGTCTACAGCTTCCGAATGTCCACAGCTATGTTCCTTGACATTTGTCATGCTGTTTCGGCCAAGAACAAGTACTTCGAAAGGAAAGTCAACGCCGCAGGCCTACCGGGTTTTGCCACAGTTCAGAAGGTAACTGCTGCATTGCGTATGCTTGCATATGGAGGGCCTGCGGACCGGCTTGATGATTATATTCGTATGGGAGAGAGCACGATCCTTGAGTGTGTCAATGAATTCACTAGGACAGTGGTTGAGCTCTATGGGAAATCATATCTTCGGCCACCCAATGTTGAAGATATTGCTAGACTTCTTCAGAAAGCTGAAGAGAGAGGGGTTCCTGGTATGATCGGTAGTATTGATTGTATGCATTGGGAGTGGGAGAAGTGCCCTACAGCTTGGCACGGCCAGTACAGGGGTCATTTCAAGAAATCCACAATTATTCTTGAGGCTGTAGCAAACTATGACCTTAGAATTTGGCATGCATTCTTTGGCATGCCTGGATCTTGTAATGATATTAATGTCTTACATCGATTGCCAGTGTTTGATGACCTTGCCAGAGGCATTGGACCTGCAGTGAAATTCAAGGTTAACGGGAGGGATTATGATATGGGATATTATCTTGCCGATGGTATCTATCCTCCTTGGGCTACTTTGATCAATGGCGTCTCTAGCCCTCAAAGCAATAAGCACAAGTACTTCACACTTAAACAAGCAGCATACCGAAAGGATGTGGAGCGTACATTTGGTGTGCTGCAAGCAAAGTATGCAATCATAAAAGGACCAGCTCGGAGGTTTAAGCCAGTAGCCCTGAAGTATATAGTTGATTGCACAATCATTCTGCATAATATGGGTATTGATTATGAGAAAGGGATGGAGGAGCTGAGAATTGAAGATTATGATGGCGCAACAATGCCAAGGTTAGATCCTAATCGAAACGTTCCAGAAGTTCGTCAATTGATTGCATGACACCGGCAAATCCAAAGCCGGCCAGCAAATGAACAGCTCAAGGCTGATCTGATAGAGCACATTTGGAACAAGTTCGGGGGTCAGTAGGTTAGTTTTAAATTTTGAATAACATGTACCTCAAGTTTTAAATTTTCAATAACACGTACTTCTTCTCTTAAATTTATTTGACATTGATAGCTAATGCAAGTATGTATGATCACATTCTTTTGTGCAAGAGCATCTCTGAGAATTTTGGAAAGGAAGGTGTGCCATGGAGCAAGTTGCTACATGTATTTTGGTTGCTCACAAACTCAAGGCTCTGAAGTGTCAATGTTAATGGAATGAACTTCAGTCTATAGTATTAACTTAAGTGTCCTTTTATAAGTTTCAGTTTGCTACATACAGTCTGTAGATGGCTTTTCGCTCTGATTTGTACATGGGAAAGGTGCCATCATCTGTCTACAGGTGTTGGTTAGTGTCACACACAGGGACTCTTCAGATAGTTCCTGCACTTATGTCTTGAGTTATGTCCTTGTTTATCTTTTTTTTGTGCCATGATTTGTCCTAAAATCAATGCCAAAATATTGTATACCATATATTCCATTACAATAGCAAGATGTGTGGGTGTTAAACAAACCTGTTACCCATTGATTCGCAGAACAAACGATGAGCTTGTCATGCAATTTGGTCTAAAGATGATAAATTTCTCAACGTCTGAAAATGATATAGGTAGCATACAACACACTATCATCTGAATTCATAACAAAGCAACTAGTTCAACACATATTATTACAGGTAGTGCACACTATTACACCTATTGCCCCCTAGGGCGACTGGAACCATCACCTCTCAGACTCATTGCAGAGATTTGTTTCTGTTTGTTGATGTAGTAGTCCTGAACCCATGGTGACAGCTTCTCGAGATCCATGCTCATGACCCGTTCCTCCCGATCTGCCTTCTGCAGTTCGAGTAGCTCTCTCTGTATCTGCACCTGGTCTTTCTGGACTTGCAACTACTCTTCCTGTAGAGCGAGTTTGCGATCTGAGCGAGAAGCGATGTCCTTGGCTTCTTCCTTGGTTGCAGCCTCAACCCGTACTTCATAAGCATTGCGGTCCATGGACATTTTTTGCAGCACTTCAAGGCAAGCTGAAGAGGTAGTGCTGCTGGTACGCAGCTTCTTTGCCCTGTCCCTGCCATTTGGCCTATCAATTCTAGGCGGGAGTGTGGCATCTGTGCTTTCCTTGGCAGGTTCAGTAGATTGCTCCCCAATGCTTGCAGAATGGAAGCGAGACACTCGTTCCATTTCATCTCATTGCGTAACATGTACCAACAATGAATGAACTTGAAAGTGGATTCGACAATACCCTCATACATCTGGAGGGCGTCTTTGACCTGCACATATATTCACCAGTTTAAACTTGGAGCTCTCTTTTTATTTTAATGTCGCAAAAATGAGAAAGAATGTACTAGGATTTATGCAATGCTAATAGTAGCACTAGAGCGTATAGTTCCTTGCCTTGTCATCTTCACTCTTGCCACTTTGGTTTTTCCTTTCAACCTCAGCGTAGAACCCACAGAATCTGGAAGTATCCTTCTGGATATCGCCCCACCTGTGCTGTAGCGAAGATTTTGACCTTGGGCAGTTGTGTTCTTCGCAGTAAGCTGTTATCCTTGCCCAGTATGATCCCGATGACTGGTTCACTACCACAATAGGATCCTTGCTCATGTTCAAGTATGTTGAGCATAAGATTTCATCCTCCTTTGTGCTGAAGTTCTTCAAACGTTTGGGTCCAAGTCCACCTTTCCTAGGCTTTGCTGGTTTTGCTGGCATAGGTTTCACGTTTTTGGATCCCTGAAAATAGATACCGACAATATAGTCAGTGCAATAACACATTCAACAATGATTTGAGAACACAATTCAATTCTACTAGAATTTCAATGTCGTACCTCAGGAGTGAAGTTGTTAAGTTGCTGATCAGTTGGCATGTAGGTTTCATCTATGTCGATGCCAGGGGGTGTAATTCACCTCACCCAACTATTGAGAAGCAACACCGATTCATTGCCACAAGTTGTCCATTAATTCTCTATCACATATGAAAATTCAGTATGGTGAAGAATAGAGGGTAGCTCGTGGAAATAAACAAATTTGCAGCCACTTGAACACAAACAGAGGGGCATTACATAAACACAACAAATTATTATAACAGAGAAAAATAGATTTCATGTGAGGGAGAGAGAAAAAACCAGGACAGAGAATGTAAAAATAGATTTCAAGTAGACAATTTCTTCATACAGTCTTCATCAATTGGTCAGGAAAAGCATTCAAAGCAGTGGATCTATGGGGAGTATGATATCGCATCCCTGAATCAACTAGTTCCCACATGGGTAAAGAATACCCCACCCTCTGCACTTCATCCACCTCTGCATCAAGCCCTATACCACCAATCCAGACTATGCAGAGCAAAGATCTCACCTTGCAACGACCGTAGCCGGAGCCGACGAAGAACCAGCGCTTCCGGGTGAGGAGGGGTGTTGGGATTGGGTGCGCCGCCGCCGCTTCCGTCGTCCTCTCCTTGCTCCTGTGCTTTCCCGCTGCCGTGCCCTCTTCGATCTTGCCTTGGACTCCAGTTCGAGGTCACCGTGGCCGGGAAAGGGGCGTCGACGCGAGGTTCGCCGAGGGCGGAGAGGAGCGCGAGACAGACGCGTCGGCAGTTGGGTCCGTGTGGATGGGCGGGGAGAGAGAGGATGCGGTGAGGAGAGAGAACGTGTGGATATGCGGTGCGTGGGGGCTAGCTCCTTTTTTACGCGACCGCATCCGCACCCCGCTGCAGAGCGCTATAGTCGCCGCGCGATGCGCATCTGCTCTTTTTTTCCGCATGCGCGACGAGACGGGGGATCTACTGGAAACATGGAAACAGCCTAACGGCAAGGTCGTCTCAGTTCGCAGGGATCCGCAGCGGCAGCGCATCCCCTCCCGCGCTCTGCGCACTGCGTAACGGCGCCTAGATTTGTCTCCACCGAAATCCTCGCTTACTCGGCTCATCGGACGCATGTGCAATGACATGCGGGACCAGCTGGTTTCTGGACCCACATCGCAGGGAGAGGGAGTAGATTCTCGTTACAGAGTGGCGGAATTAATGGCGTCATCACACAGGTGACAGGCGGGTGTAAAAGGGAATGAGAGCCTGCGCCGACGCTGCCACGGCTGCCCCCCTCCGCTGCATGCCTGCAACTGAGCGTGCTGCCGATGCCAGATGGGACCACGGCCTGCTGCTGGGCTGGACCTTAGAGCACTGGTCTGGGCCCCCGCCATATATTACCGTATGGTCCTAATGTTGTCATTGGGGACTACTACTGCATCTGCATGGTTAGAATTGTGCTCACTCTATATTCAACACAACCGAGAGAGCCCAGGTTGGAGCCCCCTATCCCACCTTTTTTTTTGTCTTGAACGAAACAAGCAATATGTTTCAAACAAGACTTCAAATCGACAAGATGGATTGGCATGAGGTCATAAGTCAAATGTTTAGTTCCACATCTGTTTAGGTAATATGTGTTTGTACTTGTATTTTATCCTGGTGGCGAGCAAGGAATTACCAGACAAAACGCATCAAGGAATCTCTTTCAACATAGATGGTCAAAGTTGATCTTTTGTCAACAAGCAAAATACGCCGCTTTATGCTTTTCGTCTTTGCAAGAAATTTCATCGGTGTAAAGTCATAAAGTGTGTGGTCCATGAGAGATACAACCCTGCAATTTGCACAGCCGCTCGCTCTATGAGAGAGCGTGTTGATCCCAGCATATTACGGCACTGGTTGAGCACGCGGGGCTGCTACTCCAAGTAGCCTTGCTTGGCCAAAATTTAGGGTTCATGTGGTTCCGGGATCGAGTAGCTAGCTAGAAGGGAGCAGCAAGTTGTTCGCTTCCAATTTGTGCTGTATTTATTTGGTTCGTTCTAGAATAATGCATCATTTTAAAGTTTATAGTTCTCATGTTGCACTCTATCATAAAGCGGCATTTAAAAGAGAAATTTTACAATGATTGAAAAATTAGGAGCTGTCCATCTGATAAAATTCTATGGTGGTGAAGGTAAGTTCATGGTAAAAGTACCTGAAAGTACCTATTGGTACTTCACAATCATTGTAAATAAAAGAGCTCTTAAAATATATACTTGGTCTTATGTGATTAGCATTTTTCCAACTAACATAATGTTGTGTGAAAAAATATGGATTATAATTAACCCTGCCAAGTTCAAAGTTTAAATTTCTTGATTTAACCACACATATATGAAGCAAACAATGAGCAGCTAATTTTATACGAACTCTGTTATTTAAACTAGCTAGCAGGTGCGCCGAACAATTGCACAACTCGCATATCAACAATCAAGTATGCACCTATTGATGTGTCATCTTTCCTTCATCATCAATTTACACTTTACATTATTACAATCTCTCTTTCTTTCTCAAATCAGTATCCTCTAGGCCTACCATAATATAATAATCTTTTTATTTGTTTGTGCACCACAATTACTTTAACCTCATTCACGTAGTTTTTCCTCTGCTGTACTTATGACTTATTCTTGTTTTCTTTTCAATTCGAATCAAATAACTTGTATTTAGGTTGGAAGGCCAATCATGCCCCCAACAACAATGCAATGCCTTCCATTGTCACTCTCTTAACGCATGTGACCTTGAGCTCCACTTTACCTTTGATCAAACTACGGTTGCGCAAGAAAATAAAAACCAAATTGTAAGTGGGGAATGAGATCAAATATTTTGTACACAAACATGGATGCTAGTTTTCTTTCACTAGCTAGTACTAGGTGGGGGTTCCCTAGCTATCAAAGGATAATGGCCGTAGAAAAGGCTAGCCCCATCGCGAACCAGAAAGTGTTATATACTGTAAGAATATAATATAACATCTCAACGTTTGTGGTACGTGCATCACCAGGAGTATGCCATCGCTATCTGGAACTTATACTTTTTCTCATATTCTTTATCACTTTGCGGCCTGCTCGTGCATTGAAATTAGAAAATGACTCGCAGGGCCATCATCTCTGCCTGTACGATCTAGATGTTGCCCTCACAAGGATCCTTGAAATGTCTCTTCTCGCCCTTCCATTTAATTATTTGGCCAAAAGGGAATAATAATAATGCTAGCCTTGGACCAATTCTAGACCACACTGAAGCTCAATTAAGTGTAGGGTAAGGAGCTGTGGACCTGCTCTCGTGGCTCCAATATGCAACTGTAGGTACCTTGCCGCAGGCTATATATGTGAGATAGACGGCACACACGGTAGATCCCATTTGGATAGACGTGACGACTATTAGATTAGGGCTTGTTTAAATAAAATGAACAACTATAAATATTAATTACTATGCTGATTCTAAAAAATATTATTTTTGTATCACTTAATTAAATAGTTAAAGTAAGCAAGAACTTTGAAGCTAATGTAAGTACCAATATATTCTAAATAGTACATGCTGCTTGTACAACTTTTCTAAGGCCAATTGATCCAGATCTTTTGTACGCAAGAAATATATAGTTTGTATGTGCACAGAGTATTGTCATTTCAAATCAAACTAGGCGTATAGCCTGCGCATTTGCGCGTCTAGTATTGAAAATTCAAAAATTTGCATGTCATTATACCCTTACTTAAAGATTATACTATTTTTTACTATATATAACCCTATTCATTATCGTAAATTATGTCTTATTGTTGTTTAAAACAATTCAAATATGATCTACATATAATAACAATTTGATTTGTTGAGTTTTTAATATTATGCATAAAATTATTCTTATGTTCATTTTATTTTGATTGATGGTTGTTAGCTTTAGTTTTCATTAATAGGATATGTTTGTAACTGAACATAGCTAAATGGTATTTTACATTTAATTTTTCATAATGGCATTGGTGGGTAATTTTTAATTAAGTATAGGAGTATTTTATGCTAATTTTATTATAATGTCAGTGGTGGATAATTTTTTTTTATTTTTCTCTGATTAATGTGAGAATTTCTAGGCCTTGAGAGCGAACGTGGAGGCTCCATTTGTTGGCCAAATAATAAGATAATAGATGAGGTCCAAACCCTTATTTTGTTGTCCAATAATTGTTATCTCCAACTTAATTTTTATTACTGGAGGAAACAACAATGAAATTAACTGAAGTTTAATTAGTCTTACAAAAATATGTGTCCTTTGTGGTTGCTGGGGGAATAGGGTAGAAAGATCTGAAAAAAAGAAAAAAAGATACACCTTGGCTCTGAATAGGGTAGAAATATAGTTTTAAATGGAAATAAACTGAAAAAAAATGGTGGCCTCATGGAGGGGTTTTTATTCTTCCAGTTAATTTGAAATGATGCCTAGCATTTTCAGTTTAGCTTTTAAAATTACGCATCCGTATGTAAAAATTCATGAAGCATAATAAAAAGAAGTAAACAGGGTTTCAATGTACCCTGTGATTCTTCAAATGCTTTTTCTCTTTAAGACTCGGTTTCATATACATATTATATAATCTGTTTTTTATAGATCTATGTATAGGGTGGTCCATACTACGCCAACTATATTGATAATTAAGATAATGACACTCTAGCGAGCAAATATGTCACACGATGTCCTTATGGTGGTTAGGAGCAATTAAATTTCAACATAATCCTTGTCCCTGTTGGAAGTTACAATTATCACCATATGAACATAACACAAGCTAGGTTACTATGCAGGCAGCCCTATAAGACATTCTGAATAAGAGCCGTACCTATATTGGGAGACCAGCTACCTTTGTGCGATGCACTGGTGCATATTAAAGTATAAAAGATGATAATAGTAGAGCATGCACACATCTACACAACAAATATGAGCAGAATTCAATGAAATCTGAATTGACCACAGGAAGTTCCCAGGCCTGAAGGAAGACCACTGGAATATAAGTAGTGTCCTTCTTTTGATTAGTTCTTACTTCTTAGAGTGGGCATGGTTTAGAGCTTGGAGACCTGGACTTCATAACGTTTACTCAAAGAATATTTACCTTTTTTCAGCATCTGGAAGACCAAGGGACGAATTTCTCATGCAGTTTTTTAGTGAGTTCAACAATGGATTAATGTGGCCATAAATATAAATAAATAATTTAACTCAAGTATTTTCCTTATAATACCATTTTTTTGCAGAACATGCCTATTTATATTATTTAGGATTGACACAACAAAAAAAGTTTCACGATCAACATGTGTGTGTGTGTGTGTGTGTGTGTGTGTGTGTGTGTGTGTGTGTGTGTGTGTGTGTGTGTGTGTGTGTGTGTGTGTGTGTGTGTGTGTGATTCCTACTGTTTCAGTGTATATCCTGGTATGGAAGTCTCAAGTAAAGATAATTTGTACTCCGTACTGTAAATAGACAGAATACACAGGCACTTCTTTGTATCCAATATAATATAGTAGTATTCCTGAACTTTCTATACAATGTTTCTATTAATTCTGAAGTATTCGTATGCAACTACATTTGCTGTGTTCTCTCCTCGATCGGTTTTGAAATAGTGATTCCCTAATTTAATCCGCCTAAGCACATTACTTTCTGAAACATGCATGTATGCATGCATTAGAAGGAAATTATTTAATGTTTAAGAACTGAGCCAGCACGATCTCTCTTCAACCTTGTACGGATTACAGAGCTGCAAAATGCAGCAATAGAAGCAGAAGCGGACCAGAATATCAGATGCAGCAGCCTGCACCCTGGCAGCAGGGAAAGAATTGCACAAGAACCAAGCCAAGAAGGATAATACAGCTGCAGAGATGAGGATACAGGAGTAGATATCCATGAAAAGCATCTGATGTTTAGGAGAAAGACTAGGGTCTGACGGACCTGACCTGATCCAGTCATCCAATAACTGCCTCTGCTACCTTGCTTTGGGAGGAGAGCCTTGTGAACTTGCCCGGCCGGAGGGTGCTTCAAGAAACTAAACTAAAAATTTACATGACCCAAACAGTAAGGTACACTCACAATGGGGATTTATTGTTATCATATGCATAGTGCAGTTCTTAGTTTACTGAACTTGGTCAGAGATTGAGAATATGTACAATTACAATGAGCAAGATATACCATATTCTCCAAATAAGGCTCAAAGGAAAGAGAGAAAGCCACACATTAGTTCAGGAAAGCAATAGTGGATTAATATGAGCAAGATATCATCAAGAAATAGTAATCCATCATCAATTATACATGCAGATGCAGTACTGGAGCTATATACCACCAGCTGCTCCACCCAATGCCCTGATCTTGATCAGTTCGCGTGTCAGTGCGTCGTTGCTGGTCTCAATTTCTCCCCTTCTGTGCTAGCTGTTGGTTCTCTTCACAGTCCAAGATCCAAACAGCACGCATCCTTCCCTGCCGTCGAGGAGGATGTTGACGACGATGGCGAGGGCAGCTGCACCAGCGCCGACGCCGTCCGGGTGACTCTGGCACCGTCTTCACCGTCCTGCGGGCAGTCGAGGTTCACCCCGAACAGGCGGACGCGCTTCGACCTTGTCGCCTCCACCGTGGATGCCGCGACGCTCACAGGCACCGACGTGAGCACCACGGCGGCCGGCACCTGCGGGCGCAGGAAGAGCACGTGCCGGCTGCTGGGCGCCGGAGCGGAGGCGCCGTACGCGCTGTAGTCCTGCCACGGGCAGATGGGCACGGACGAGAGCGGCAAGAAGCGCTGCGCCGACGCCAGCGGCGGCTGCAGGAACGCGAGGTCCTGGCGGCGCCGGCGGAAGTCGATGAAGAGGCGGGCGCGCGCGGGGCCCTGGCCGGCGCCGCGCAAGAACAGGACGGTGTCCCCGGCTCCGAGGCGCTTCTCCTTGACGAAGCGGCTCCATCCCTTGGTCATCACGTAGCTCTGGCTGCTGTTCCAGTACGAGTACCGGAACCGCCACGCCTTCCCCGCCCGGTCCTCGAAGCTGAGCACCAGCCCCTTGCCGGCGCCCGCCGCGGCCGCCGCCGACGCGTCCAGCGCGGGGAAGTAGCGCTCCGCGTGCTGCTTGGGGATGACCAGGCGGTTGAGCTTCCCCACATCGCTGGGGGTCACCACCTTCTCGAACATGTGCTCCTTCTCCACCCACGCCGGGCCGCCGCCGCCGCCGCGAGCCCTCTCGGAATCCTCGACCCCGCCGTGCGCGGGCGTGAACTCCATGGGGCCGGGGCTCTCCCCGCTCCCGCGCTCCGGCTGCTGTAGCTGTTGACTTTGACTAGTATGCTACTTCGGGCTGGGATCTGGAGGTATGTAACGGTACTATATGAAGCCAGAAGGGGTTTGGGTAAGATTAGCTCAATATTATATGGGGATACGACTGATCAGTTGAACTAGCTAGGACAGCAGATGATTGGATTGGCTGCTAGATTTGGAGTGCTATTTCGAGAGGATTGGCGATCAAAGATAGTGAAGGTTGGGATCTATCTAGCTCGGGAGCACTTGGAGGTTGCTGCTGCCTTGTTCTGGTGTATGCGGTTTGCAAGATTTTCAGCAAAGGCACTGTATCTGTATGTGCCGATGAGTAGGCATCATGTGTACATGAGATAGGGAGGGGAAAGGTTGGGAAGAGCAACACAGGCCGCCCCAGGCACAGCAAGGTTTCTTAAGGAGGAAGATGAGGAGGCATCTAGCATTCAACTAGTAGCTCGCTCGAGGCCGGCCGGTGGGGAGAAGCAAGAGAGAAGGCGCGCGATCGAGAGCGAGGGGGATCGATCGCTCGATGTGGAGAGGGCCGGGGTGGGGTGGGGCCCACGGGGCGACGAATGATAGGGCTTGAGCTCTGAGCATGCATGTCGCTCTCAGGCAGCCCACTGGGATCCTCTACTAGCTGTAGCGGTCTAGCGGAGGCGGAAGCTAGCTACTAGCTAGCTCAGCTCCTCCGATCCACGGATGGACGGACGGGAATGTGATCTCGGCCGCAGTCGTCGTCGTTCGATCAGCAATTGCGTGTTGACACTTGACGGGCATGATCAATGATGGGATGCAGGCGTGGGGGAAATATCTCTGCTCGTGGCGGATCGTCCATCGGCCGTCGTGGCAGGATAATGGACAGAACCTTTTTTTTCTTCTTCTTTTTTCAGTTTTTTTTTCTCGGAGGCGACGCTTTAATCGTACCCGTCGATCGTGAGGTTGCGCAGCTGAGGAGTTCTGCCATGCCCTGCTCCCCTCCGTGCTGCTAGCAAGGAGAAGCAATAAACTGCAGCAGGCTGCTGCTCCTGCACGCCGTGTCTAGATATATAGCTTCGTTCCTTCTCTAGCAGCTGATGATGGTGTGGGCTCCCGGCCGATTTGTAGCAGCTGGCTTGACACAAATGTGCAAACTGTTGCATCAGTTGTGTTCGCCGGCCGCCGGCAATAGGACGACGACCGGTACGGTGTCGCACGCACATGTGCATACTACGATCGATTTTCTGATTGCCGCCGTGCAATTAAGGGATAAAAAGTAACTTTTAGTAATGTTACTGTTATGACACATCGTTCAGATTAATGATCGGTTATCTACTACTGCTCACCATTCATGATCAGATGAGTGTGCGTGGCTGCGTATTTATTTGACACGGCTATGCGTCATCAGCCAGCAGATACATGGGGCTGTTGATTGATGATTCTTAGGTGCACCTCCAACCCTATTTAGTTCAAACTTTTGTACTAATTTTTCAAATTGAGATATCATTTTAAAGAAGTAGTACAAAATTTTGAACTAAAAAGTGTTGGAGGTGCATCTAAGTGTCACCAATTAATTAACACCCCTACAGATATATACCGCTGCTGCTGCTGATTTTCAATTCTGATGCTGTGGTGTGAATGATAGGTCCCGATCGATCGACTAGGTCTTTCTGGCCTTGCGCACTCGTCTATGTACATGTGCTGAGTACAAAAACATGCAGCCGTTGATATATTCTTCTCATGGATTGAGATTTAAGAATCGTTGTATTTTATGGGTACATGCCTACGTATATTCTTCACATGAAGCCGCCTAGGATCCTAAGTGGACACTCTAAAAAAAAGAGAGAAATCTTATAAATTCTCACAAAAATCAGAAATATCCAGCCATCAATCTAACAAATCTAATTATAATAACCATCGGATTTGTATCTCTTCTAATAAATTACCCACCTCTGCCATTATGAAAATACACTAAAGTAACCCCCTAAACATGTATCTAAATTACCCACCTTTGCCATTATAAAAAAATCTAAAAATCTAAAGTAACCCCCTAATCTTTATGTAAATTACCCACCTATGTCATTATAAAAATAATACAAATATCCCCCTAATTTTGCACATAAATTATCCAATTATGTCATTATTATTAGAAGTTAAATTACTCCTAAATATGAATATAAATTATAAATTATAAATTATATAATTATAGGTGCACCGATATAAAATTCTAAAATTACTATTTCTATCATTATTAATTTATTATTTATATTATCGTTCATATAAAAGTACTACCCACGATATATGTCACCATATATACATGTATGATGGAAGAGATAAGAATACCAATTCACAAACAAATAGTTTGACTAAATATATATGGAATACATATGGAGGTGTGATGCAAAATAAAATCTATTGTAATTAGATAATGATAAATATATATTTTAGAGTATGTGTTAGAATATTTAATAGATGAAAAAGGATGTGAGATAGATAACTATAATTATTGATCTCAATCTTATATTAATTCTAATTAGCCTGTGCGGGAGCACGGGTTGATAGACTAGTACTTGAATAATACAGAGAAAAGGCCATTTGTATTCACCAAGATCGCTAATGTAGATAGTACTCACTGTTTGTTTTAACAAGACGTATTTTATTTGCGTTGTCAATACTAGGATTTAACCAACAATTGATGTGATAATATATTCATACGCCCTCAGTCAGTATCACCGTACCTGACGTATGTTTAGGACAAAAGAAAAGACTGGATTTTAAAGACTAGAAACTAGTTTTAATTTTTCCTAATTTAAAGTCAACTAATAGTGACCGGAGGAGTATTAAAGTATTTTTAATACGAGTCTAATAACATCACGTTTGTGTTAAGAATCCTATATTAATAGAGAAATTATTAGTCAAAGTGTGTTGTCCTAACAAAATGAAACAAGCCAATGGACCGAACACCATACAACTTTAATTTGATTTCTCAGTTATAGTTGAAGTGAGCTGGGAAGACGCTTATACCGCGTTTTGCAAAAAAAACAAAAGAAGAAGAAGAAGTTAAAGAAAAGTGAGCCTGTGAGAGATGGAACTTTATGTGAATGTTTCTTGGCCATTTCTTTCTAGAAAAAAGGAGATGAAAGCAAAAGGCTAGATTCTTGACCGCCTAAGCCCCAGTTGCGTGATAGAATCACCTATACTACTGATGAGGAGGGGATGTATGTATTGGGTCAAATACTGCTGAATTGCATGCCCTTCTGGGCACTTGCAAATCAAATGGATATCTAAGCTAGCTAGATGCATGCACTGAGCCACTGATAGAGAGATCCTCCATACAGCTCGCGCTTCGATCTTCCACTCGGATTGGTCAAGCACTCGAGATACTTTGACCGGTGCAGAGAGCGAGCTGTAGCAGATGGAGCATGCATGGCGCGTGATTTGCACAAGTGGGTCATAGTGGAGGTCCCAGGATCAAAGATGATCGTCGACACACACACACACACACACACACACACACACACACACACACACACACACACACACACACACACACACACACACACACACACACACACAAAACATTAATCATCTGGCCCGTGGAGATAAGATCATGCGGCTTGCATTTTCATAACCCTAATAACCGGCCTGCCTGCTGGCCTCGCACAGTCCAAGAGCGCGGCAGATTCCGTGGGGGGGGGGGGGGGGGGGGGGGGACCGGCCCGGCCGGAGTGCGCGTACGAGCATATGATATTATTGGCACACACACACACCAGTTGAAAAGCTCTGGTGATGAAGTTAATTTGATGCGGACAAATGTGCAGGTGAAGCGAACAGTGCTTAACTGTATCTCCATGCTATTTTCTGCAGTTCCAAGCTATCTTCAAATAATAAAATCTGAGGCTTCAAGTAAACGCGTCCTTACTTCTTCTCATAGATCCTGTGTACTGGTATAGCTAGTCATATCGAACATGAATGAACATGTGTTTTGGCAGCAAGTACAGGCGTCTTAAGATCTCAAGGCGACCTTTTTTGACCTTCTTGATCGAGGTCCACACATGCATGTGTCTTGTTTTGAGGATAATAAGATATAGATGAATGAATATACTAGGTTATCAGTTCTAGACACCCAATACCTGCAATCATAATGCTCAAAGACGCAAACCATGCAGCGATCATAGCACATACACACAATCTATGGGTAAAGAGAAGCCAGCAGGGTGAAATAAAGCAGGAGGGGACAGGGAAGGCAGGCAGCTAAACAAAGATTGGTGCGTGTGGGGGCCGGGTTAAAACATAGTTTGCACATGTAAAGCAAGGGGAGAAGGAAAAGGTACAGGACAAGCATATATGTTCGTTTATTGTAATGGAATGTTGCAGCATTTTTTTTGTTTAATCTCGCCACACACCACGCAAGCACCTTTTGGACTTCTGTTGTCAGATATTCCGAACAGAAATTCCTTAAATTATTTACAATTTTGTAGGAACGTTCTATTTTTCCCAGGGCGATCGACCTGCCTCTGCAAAGAGAGAGGAGCGACCACTACTTTTAGAAGCGGGTGACGACATCATGGTCCCCGAGAAATGCATTTTTAGGTGCAGCGTCATCATCCGTCCCTAGAAATGGCCACTACTTCCAAGGGCGGGTGATGACATCAACAACTTCCAAAAATGCGCGGTGCCATCACCCGTCATTCCTGGAAATGGCCACTATTTTCAGGGGTGGGTGATGGCATCAACTGCTCCTAGAAATATATTTTTAGAGGCGATTAATGCTATCACCCACTCTAAAAATGATTTTCAGGGGTGGTTGACATTTTTAGAGGCGGTTGAAGCCATCACCCATCCTCAGAATAATTTTTAGGGATGGGTGATGGCATGACCCACCCCTACAAATGATCTCACGCAAAAAAAAAATCATAAATTTTTCATATGATCTTGAATGAAGCCAAACTTTATAACAAAATTGTAGAGGTTGACAAGATCTCTAGTATCAAAATCTACAAGTTCTGATTTTTTTTTCAAACAACCTTGTATGTAGAGTAGTTCCATATCAAATTTGTAATAGTAAGATATAAAATTTTCTAGTTTATACATTATTTATTTAGAACTGTTAGGGATCACAAGATCATTTGCTGTTGTGCCCTGCATATAACTATGACTATATATAATATCTCATACAACTCAAGTCATAAGTTTCCACAATCGTCTTTCTAAAAAATAAGTTTCCACAATCTTAAAATTTGTATACACTAAAAAATCTTTGGCATATTTTTCTATATCTATAATTTACAGTAACTGTAGTGTAGAAGTTTGGTTTGGTTCTGCTATATTTAAAGATTTAAATAAATTTTTGGAATAAAATAGAAAAATATGTTTAGGGTCAGGTGATGGTGTCACCCGCCATGGATTTCTAGGGGCAGTCACCTGCACCCGCTCCTGAGTTTACCCCACCTCTAAAAATCTTTGTTGTAGTAGTGCGCATCTCCCACATCAACCATCTAAGTGTGAATGCCATACTCTACATTTGTAGCACTCCTGTAGAATATGCAAACAAAAAAAAACATCCTAGCTATACTTAAGAAAAGAAACATAAAACAAATGCTTGCATCATATGAGAAGGTTCGTTATTATTTAATTGATTCTGAATCGGGTTTATTCGTCTTGAGCTTCACATGCACACATTTATCATGGAACCATGCACGTGATCTTGTCCCTGACTGTGCTACAATCCTTTTTCCTGATATATGCGTATCCTAAATATATGCTAGCTTCCGTATCAATTGTGTACCACATATGCCGTACTGATTATGTGCTGCTCATTCATAGTGTCCCAGGTCTGTCCAGAATAAACAGCCGTACATGCATGCATGCGTAGCCTCCACATAATTGTAATAACGATCTGGAAGACCGAATTGAAGATGGTAATACTAAAGCAATACTAATCGAGTGAATGAGCATTCAAGCATCATGCCATAGCTTTACAAATGCGATGCAAGCTTTTTGTACCAATCTAGCAGCTAGCTAGAGAGCTACGCTATCTTCTTAGCTTCTGTGTGTCTCTGTTAGCATAAGTACATTGATACTGTCATCTCTCCATCTCCAGCATGGGAATCGAAGGGGGAGAGAGAAAGAGGAAGGAGGATCGCGTCAAGAGGTCCCCATGATGCGTGCCGCCGGAGGTAGGGCTCGCCATGGATGGAGAGCGCGCGGCGTTCGTGGTGGGGGAAGATCTAGCTGCTTAGGTAGCCATGCCAGCCACGCAGCTAGGTTAGCTAGGGCACGCATTGAGTAATGGTCGTTGATCAAAGGTGAGTAGGGGACCCCTTGGTGAAGGCGACAGATCAGTACAGCACTACAGCATGAGAGAGTGAGGAAAGCGATCGAGATGGAGAAGGTAGCTAGTACTACCAGTGCAATTGCACATGTATTATGGTGCTGTATGTGCATGCATCCTCCGCAGAGCATCTCGATAGTACTCCCTTCGACTATCAATGCAAGCATGTATGTATGTGCATGTATCAGTCTATCAGAAAGAAATAACATGTAGATTTCGACTATTAATATTTCTTAAAGCATACTGTCATCAATTTGCACTAAATCATCTGTGTAGGCGCACTGTATTATCTACAAGGTTGTCGTATGCAACTTTTACACAATTAACACTACATGTGTGTGTATTTATAAACATTACGGACATGTCCTTATTGCGGCATCCTTTTGCTCTAGCCATTTTTTTTCCATATATTTGTGCTCTAACTCTAAGCAACGTGGCTCAATGAGTTCGGAACGACTCCACTATCCAAAGCATATGACTTTCATTGTCACAAAAATTCCCGGATTGACGAATCGAGGAACGTGGTATGTTGTTTAAAAGTGATTTTAGCACTCACTACCCAGAATCCCCTGTTTGCCCAGTAACTAAAGTTTTGCTGAGTGTACAATTTCGGGCACTCGGCAATTATACACTCGGCAAATACTCTCTTTGCCTAGTGCGGGAGCGAGGGGGCTTGGCAAACCCGCTCTTTGTCGAGTGTCACCTAAGCAGCACTCGGCAAAGTCGGGCATGTGCCGCGTCCGTGTGGGCGCAGCACAGCCGGCGAGTGCCCGTTAGTGGCACTCGGCAAAGTAGTGGTTTGCTGAGTGTTTTTACAATCGCACATGAAAGGCTCTTTCATGTGCACTCAGGATCATGTGTTTGCCGAGTGTCAAGGTTGAGGCACTTGGCAAAGGTTGCTTTTTTGCCTAGTATTTTTATCTTGACACTCGGCAAAGGAGGAGGGTTTGTCAAGTGCCATACCTAGAGCACTCGGGAAAGGGGGAGGCTTTACTTTGCCGAGTGCCTTGCCGTGGCACTCGGCAAAGTCCCCGTCACTGTCACTTGGCCGTATCCCTACCTTTTCTCGCCGAGAGCCGTTTTAGCACTTGGCAAAAGTTTTGCCAAGTGCCTGACAAAAAGAACTCGGCAAAGATCTCTTTGCAATTATTTTGGTCGTCGTGTGACCTATGCTGGGGGCGGTACAAGGCAAACCATTTGCCGAGTGTAATATAGTCTTTTGCCCAGTGCCTCCGGCACTTGGCAAATAGCCTGTAACCGTAGTGATTATTGGGATGAAAATGCACCCGCCGCGGTCCCGGTATGGAAATGGTGTTCCCGGAACGAGGAACGCACGCGTGGCACTGTACCACGTTGCCGGCGACTGTGTTATCAAAACATGACTTCCGGAGTATCCAATCTTTTAACTGATGAAGCTTACTCGATCATTACTACCCTGGCTGTTTTATTTTAATTATGGGCATGAAAGATTTTGCCCTCTATTGATTTTTCCTAAAATGATCAGACAAGTGACAAGAATTGCTTATATATACACTATATTTTGAGACAGCCCCTTTCCCGTCCCCGATCCCAAAGTTCAATTCAACAATTCTCGATACAATACACCTCGGTAGCAGTTAGCCTTTTCGAAGCACCGAATCCGCCGTCAGTCGATGCGACCTTGATCTCTCCTGGTTAAGCTGTAACGCCTGGCACCAGTCGCAGCTTTGTTACCCCCTGGAGGCTGGAGGGATCATGCCATCATGGTCAGCTGCAGACACGCTCACGCAGCTGGCTCAACGGAAAGAATCTTGGAGAGTCAAAACATTTCAAAATTTAACTAAAATTATAAAGAAAAGCATAAAAATTTATGACATTAAATAAGAATACTATAGAAATATAGCTAACAAAAAATCTAATGATACTTAAGTGGTATCATAAATATTATTATCTTGTTATATAAATTTAGTCAAATTTGAAAAAATTTGATTCTTCAAATTTTTTGAAATAACTTATAATTTGAAACGGACGAGGGAGTATAGCAAGGGCCTCCTCCCGCGCAGGCGGTTCGCAGTTCGCACAATACACCACCTCCAACGGGCACCGAGACCACCAGCTAGCTCGAGCCGCCGTGTACGCCCCCGCGCGGTGCGGTGCCATCCCCCATGCGCGGCCGCCAGGCCAGGACACGTACCGCGTGGCGCCCGGCCGGCCGGCCCACACCTCACCCGGTCACCCCCAAGGTTTTTTTATCCGACCGATTCCACCGAACCGCCGGCCACTGGTTCCGGTTAACCGGTCCGGTTTGACCGGTTACCGGTAAAAACCGGTCAAACTCAAATTTGAATTCAAAACCCGCAATTATACCGGTTTCGAACGGCTAACCGTCCGGTTAGACCGGTTTACCGGTCCGGTTTGACCGATTACCGGTCGGTTTGACCGGTAACCGGTCGGTTTAGATTAAATTCAATTTTTTTCTTTTTTAGTTTAAATTCAAATGCCCGCAAAGTATACTAAATGAATGTTTGTATAATATATTTTAGCCTAAATGAACCCTCCAACCCTGTTTTGTACTACTTTTACATTGTATTTGTATACTTTTGTATGCACGTTTTTTTGTTTAACTTCAAATGCTCGCAAAGTATACTAAATGAACGAATATTTGAAAAAATTTGACACCATTATATTCGTCGCAATTTAAAGTATTTTTAAGAATTTTTTGGAATTTTTTCATTTTTTGAAATTCAAATTTAAAATTTGAATTTGGCCCGGTTTGAAACCGGCCGGAACCGGAACCGGTCCGGGCCGGTTAGACCGGTAACCGCGGTAACCGGACCGGTTCCGACCGGTTTTTTTAACCCTGGTCACCCCTCGCGTGGGCCTCGGCCTCTGTCCCTGCCTCTTCTGCCTGCGGTGGCCGGCCGGCCGGCCAGCCCAGCTGCACACGCCAGCGGCGCAGCGCGCCATCATCGTCAATTCGTCATCGACAGCGCGGGGGGGGGGGGGGGGGGGCACAATGCCGCCGGCTCTCTCGCTCGCGTCCTGCCGCGCGCGGCTGCGTGCGCCTCCTGCCGGCCCGCAGACCGCAGCCAGCTCCCTCTCCGGCCTGCTGCGGTGGGGATGCCGACCGCGGCTGTGGGCCGCGCCCAGCCGGCCGGCTAGGAGCCTAGGACGACGATACATCATCCGCATGATCCTGTCCTGTGCATCTGTACCTGCACGGCTGTACGGCTGAGGAGCGGAGCCTTCCGGACCTTTCTGTTGTACGCCTCCTGTAGCCGTAGGTGCTGCGCTGTACTGTACGTACGGGGGACGGGTACGTTCGTCCAGCGGCCTGCGGCCGGTGCCATGGCATACGCGACGGGCGTGCTCTGCCGCTGCCTGCCAGCTGGAGCGAGAGGCGTCGGTGTTTCTGAGCGTGCCGATCGGCTATTAGGTCCCCGTCCTCTGCTAGGGTCAACGTAGCCCCTGCCCGTGCTCCTCCGGTCTTTGCCGTGTCCGGGCTGCCTGAACAGATGGACGAACCTGCAGTGATGTCGATCCTTGCATCGCACTACGTCTCCGTATCATACGTGAGCCACAAAGCTGCGAGCAGTGAGCGTCGCTAGTGCAGCTGCCTGCAGCGAGTGATCTACGCCGTCGGCTGTGCTCGTGCCGTCGTCATCCATCAGTCCATCGCCAAGTTGTCGACCCCGCCACCCAGGTTCCGTCCTGGACGTGCTGGAAAGAAGCAATCTGATTGATGGGCATGTGAACGAGATCGATCTTCTGATGTGTGTGCAACGGTGACGACGCGACATTGTTCTGCACCGTCGTCGTTGTGCACAGGCTCTTGAATGCAACGGTAGATCTCGATCCCAGGCCTCTGTGGCGGACAGCAACAGGATCTTCCCCCACAGACCGTGCCCAACTTAAATGGAAACCGGCCGCCTGGCTGCTTACACAAGTTGCGAGCCGCATTAGTACAGTACCAGCGTACCGGCTCTGCTCCGCTCCGGAGCGAGAATGCTCCGGAGCTATTCAATTGCCAGAGGTAGACGGCACAGTAAAAACTACAAACAACAGAATCTGAATCACTGTAGAAGTGAGGATCAACAAAAGCAGGGTGAAAGGCCTGCACAGCCAACTGAGGAAAGAGCGATAAGAGAAGCAATATTGATACAAGAAACCAATGGCAACGGGAAGTAAATATATACAATAGTTCATGTCAACTCCAGTACATATAAGTATCACTTTTAGTTAACTTCTGGATACATCCACAAAGATAGGGCAGACGCGGTTGTTCTACATGATCACCAGTTATGCAGATTATTGGACAAACAGAAAAGGTGGGAAAGGGAGGATATATAATAGCATATTTACAAGCAGCATCAGCACTTCAAGGCAGCATGAGCTCAAACAATAGCGTTTCAGTTTATGGCTTGTTTCTGCTGCCTATTTGCCAGGATGGAAGAAATTCTCCTTCAGCACATGCTCCCATTCTGAGGGTGTACTGCCATACTGGTGACCTGGAGAGGAGATTAGGTGCGTATCATGAGACCCTTCTGTGCAAACATGAGAGTTGCCAGCAGTTTCAAGCAACACATGGTCTTCAACATGTACTGCGCCTTCAATGTTCGCTTCATCAGATGTAGCTTTGCACCCCTTGGGGGTAGATGCTTCTGCCGAACCACCTATCTCGTTGTTCTCCCTGGCACAGGTTCCATCACCAGATGTGTCTATGCCACCAATTGAATCTTTTCCTCCCAAGCAATGTGCCAAATCATCAGACAGAATAAGCTTCCAGCACTGCTCGGCGGGTACTTTAGTGTTGGTAATGCCTCCATTGGCCATGACACTAAGGTCAACCTCATTCAATCGGTCAATACATGCTTCTTCCTGCTCCTTGCTGTTATCACCCATTGAGGTTATATTATCAGGTCGGGACTTCAAAATTCTCAGCCTAGCCATAACAGCATCATCAACCCCACCTTCTACAGTTGTGCTTTCATTGAGTGGTTGCTTACTGCTCTCCTGATCCAAAAAGGTTACATTATTAGGACGGGACTCCAAAATTCTCAGCCTAGCCATAACAGCATCATCAACATTGTCTGCTCTGTTTGTACTTGCATCTAGCTGGTGCCTGATGCTTTCCTGACTTGAAAAGGTTTTACTGTCGGGGTGGGGCTTCAAAACTTTCAGCGTAGCCAAAACAGCATCTTCAACTGCATTTGATTTCTTGCTCGCTTCTTGCTGCTCCTCACAGTCAATCTCACCAAAGGAGCTAACATTATCTAAACGAGACTGCAAAACTTTAAACCGGGCAAACACATCAGCTTCAAGACCATTGAAAATGCTCCTATTTACACCAGGAGATTGCCTGTCACCAGAATCTTCTCCCTGGCCCTGCAAGGCCGCAGTGCATGTAAAGCTTTCTTTCCCATGGTTTTGTGGTTTACCACTGGATATGGATGAGTTGGAGTCTTTACTGCCTCCCAATGAGTCAGGAACTGCATTAGCAAAAGATTTAAATATATTAAGAAAAATTCAGCATACACAGAATATCCTAGACCCATTTGAATATTATTCAGTATTTCAGTGTGCTGTTGTGACCTTTCTCTGTCGCGAGCTTCATACGAGCTTGTTGAAGCTCATATTTGAGTTTACATGCTGAAGCTTCTGCTTCAATCCACAAGTTTCTGTAAATTGAAGCCTGAGAAACCTCAGTGTCATCAGGCAACTTATTGTCCAGGTGATTAGTAAGAACCTGAAAGGAAAAGTTTAATGTAATGTATATACTAGAGAAGAAATGGTGGTACTAATTCAAATTAAGCAGCAGCATGATGTTTCAAATAGTGGCTGAAGTTACCTGTGAAACAGTGGTCTTAAATTCTGAATCAGAATTCTCCTGTGCCGAGTGTGCATGCATTTCCATCCAAAAGTTGTTCCTTGGACAATTAATATTTTTGAATTTCGTTTTACTCGAGTTGCACAAGCCATCATCATTTTTTTGTTCAACCTTGGAGAAGACAGAAACAGAAATGAGTCAAGGCTCGAAACAAACAGGGAGATTTATCTATATTTAATGTCTGGGGACTGGAAAACACCATAATACGTCCATTTCTTGATTCATATTTTAAGTTTGTGCCACATTACATCTTGGAATACTATTACACGGTATACAAGAGACACCATATAAAAGCCTTTCAAGATCATACCTTGCTTCTTTTGGAACTGGCAGCTGCAAGATTTTGAACCACTGACTGCAGAAGCTCCTCTACATCATCCAGCAACAAAGAACCACCCTTGCAGGTCGATAGAAGCACCAATGACAGATTGTGTATTAGTTTCAGAAATATTGCCCGAGTGCTAGAGCTTGAGTCGCAGGACATATTCAGCATATTCCCCTCGACACTTGGATAACATTGAGAAGGGTCTTCACCTCTTTTCTGTGTGCTTTCTTCTCTCTCCACTGCTACGGAAGAACTATGTTCATGTGGGCTTCCAGTTGTTAAATGATCAGCATCAACACTAGGATTAATAGCAATAGGATTTAACACACTTTTACCCGTAACTTCGTTAATCCTTGCTGGAAGGCTGCCATCATGTTCAGCCAGAAGTTTGGGTTTGCTAGCAGGACAAGAACTTTCCGGTCGACTCAAAGATATCACATTCTTAGAATCTTCTCTAGAATCATAGCATTTCTGTGTTCTAGAATGTTCTTTGTAAGGCAGATAGCTAGCATGAGTAGCCATGTCATTATGAACCTTGACATCGACTGGTGGTACTTCTTTATGATCTTCGGAGGTTTTACATCTTGTAGGCAACTTGAACGCCTTAAAAGGGTCATTCTCAAAACCTGATGCTTCCTGGCATTCGGGGAATCGCCCTGGATATTCAGAACTCAACTCAGGAACCTTCTGGCTTTGATGTGAACTGATGTAGCCTACTGTTCCTATCACAGTATGAGGAGCATCATTCTTTTCCGTGATACCAAATGAAGGCTGGTATGAAGCTGGTGTGCCCTTCCAACAAGGTGAATCAACACTGGTGTTATTAACCTCAAGCAACTCAGATGAAAAGTCGCGAGGCTGAACAAATCCAACATCAGGTGAAAAAAGCTTGGAATTGAAACCTCCCAAATCATGTTTTGTTTCAGCAGATTCTTGTGTAGGCCTCCCATTCCCTAAATGCTCAGAACCAGCATGGTTCTCTCCAAGAGAACTGAGTGGATAGTTACCCACAGTTGCCACATTGTCAGAGTTGCTCCATTTTCCATGCTGTTTATCAGCAGTTTGATATCCAAGATCCTTTTGTTCATTCCACACGCAATCAAAATAATCAAGATTGATTCTACAAGGATTCATATATGAAGAAAGGGAGAACCCAATAGTGTCATTCGTCAATGGAACTGCTGTTTTGGCCATTTCAGATGAATCGACATATTGTGTAGAAAAGATGTGAGGTTGTGCATCTGCTGAACATGACGAAAGCTGTGTCATGTATTTGTCATACGTAGAACCAAAATGATATTGCATTAAATCCTGACGTGGGGGATATCCTGTGTCCTCGGCACCTGAATGATCAAGCAATTTACTCACAAAGGCATTCTGTTGCTGATGAAACACTGACGATCCAAAATCATTACTGAGGGCCTCTGAACTTTCTGGGCAGATTCCTGGCTGCTTCTCACTTATCGAGTTTGAGCTCTTTGATCTCAGGGAATGTGCGCCCACAAAGTTGCTGAAGTGGTTCCTTGAGTATATGCCATAGGGACTACTATGCGAAGCCTCACCTATAATATGTTCAGCATTGCCAGAAATCATGAAACAATCAGAAAGGGTGTACGGCCATGGTTTAGATCAAGTCACATAATTATGCATACCAATTAAGTAGTGAGTATTTGGAAATTGTCATATACAGATGCTAAATATCCAGTTAAAATTTATTGACAAAGCCCAGCATCATCCTCCCCCTAGCACCCAACCACAGTCAACAGAAAACCAAAAGGCTAATCTAGCTACCAAGCTTAAGTTATACATCCAAAACTGTAAAATTGAAAAGGCACTAATCTAGATGGGAAGCTTCAGTTGTTCAGACATCCATCCCAAGCTGTAAAATTGGAAAGGAACTAATCGAACTGGGATGCTTCAGCTATCCGTCCCAAAATGTAGAATTGAAAAGGCGCCAATATAGCTTGGAAGCTTCAGTTATCCATCCCATCCCAAAATGTAAAATTGAAAAGGTGCTTATATAGTCAGGACGGTTCTGTTATACATTCCAAATTGAAAATGCACTAATATAGCTGGGAAGCTTCAGTTATCCAATGGAAACTGAATTGAAGAGAGCTTCAGTTATTGAAAAGCATGTTCTCTCTGAACCCCCCAAATACTTGAACACGCTGGATTATCTAAGTACAGGACACTAATTGTTGGATATCGATCACGCACCGCACAGATATACCGGTATAACGTTTGGGTCAAGCCACCACAACGTCTCACCCTACAATCACATGGATTACACGCAACACATGAAACAAAAGGCAATACCCAGATGCGACTCCCAAGCCATCGCATCGCGTCTAGCACCTACCGAACACACGCGAACAAGTGTGGGCCCTTGACACCGACACGGCGGGCAGGGGTCGTTCTGTTACCTTGATAGCCCGGCGGCGTGGCGGCGGGGGCCATGTAGCTCGCGGGAGGCTCCATCCACGACGCGCCGGCCCAGTCCCCGCCCGCGGCGTAGACGGACGGGGCGGTGGGCAGATCGCGGCCGGGGCCCACCGGATCGGCGGGCGGGAAGGGCGCGGCGGAGGGGGAGAGGGAGGAGGAGAAGGCCGCGCGCTGAGGCGGAGGCGGCGGGGAGCGCCGGTGGTCGCCGGAGTAGGGCAGCATCGCGCCTGGGCGCGGGCGGTGGCGGTGGCGGTGCGGATGGGGAAAGTGGCACGGGGTTTGGGCAGGGAGGACGATGGAGTGTGGCGTACGATGGTGGCGAGGTGCGTGCGTCTCCTGGTGGAGGTGGAGACGTGGCGTGGTCCGGCGAGCAGGAGAGGAGCGAGTAGATGGGCCCGAAATGGGTCGTAGTAGGTGGAGTGGAGCCCAGCACAACAAAGAATCGCGCATCCTTTGGGCCAGGCCGTATATGTAGCATTTAATCGAGGAGATTGTGAACTTGAGCCCTGCCGTATATGTATTTTTAAAAAAAAATAAGGCCGTATATTCGCCCATTCACTTGATGATGAGCTACCTCTTACCTCCTCTTGTAGTTGCACTGAACATCTTATTTCCGATTCTAACGGACTAGATCCCTAGAACAAGGTGGTTCACTAGACAAAGGCCCTGTTTAGTTCCCTAGCGCTAGGTAGCGCTAGAAACTGTAGTTAACTTTGACCATTAATTACGAGTGTCAAACTAAGTCAGTTTACAACCTGCGCTATGAACCTTAAAGAATCTAATAAGGCTTTTAACTGCGTAATTAGAGAATAGTTACTGTAGCATCACTATAGCCAATCATCGATTAAACAAACAATGCCAAGCCAAAGCAGCTTGGATCTGAAGGTGGCGCTTATGCAAGGGTACAGAAGAGAAGGACAGTGACTCCAACAACACGAGCCAAAATACGAGATGCATTTATTGTTTTGCATCACGCACAGTCGTTGCTTCACCCACGCAAAATTCGTTGTCTCCAACAACGCGAGGCACATCCACGCCGCGGACGGTCTGCCTTTTCAAGATGATGGTGGCCGAGCGCCGTCGCAGGAGGAGGAGAGGGAGGCCCGCCGCGCACATCCTCGCCCGCCGGTGCAGCCCCGCGCCGCCGCCGGAGCTCCGCCCACCCCCGGATCGATGTGCCGTCGCCGCAGCCCCGCCACTGCTCCTCCGTCGGCCTGGAGCGGGAGAGGCAGCCCGGACTGCTCCTTCCTCCGCCGCCGTGGAGGGGTCGGCGGCCGGCGGAGTAGCACAGCCTCCTCCGTGCCTCCCGCCCCGGCGACGAGGTGGAGGCCGGGTACGCCGCGCCGGTCCGGCCGCTCCCCGCCCTCGCTCGGCGTTCGGCTCCGATGGCGGCGGCCACCGCAGAGGCGCAAGAGGAAAGCGCAATCAATGAGGTCGGCGTCGCTGCCGAGGGCCGCGACGGTGAAGGGGAGCGCAGAGGCGCCGGAGCCGGAGAGTGGGCGGTGGGAGGACGGGAGGGCACGGGCGAAGGCGGAGATGCCGGAGCGGGAGGTGAAGGCGATCGCGGCGAAGGGATCCAGGGCGCCGAGCAGGAGGAAGGCGGAGGCGGTCGGGGTCGTGCGGCTGGACGGCGACGGTGGGCACGGGGATCGGGCGCACGCCGCGCCGCCGCAGGAGCGCGCCCAGGCGGCCGCCGTAGGCGCCTCCGCCGCCCGTCTGTGGCGTCGTATGCCTTCGAGGAGAGAGGGATTGCAATTTTGCATCGCCTCTCTCCTCGAACGCAAACTGCCTCGCGTGATGCCTTGCGCTGTTGGATCCGATGCCTCGCGTGAACAGTACACTTTGGAGAGGCAAAAATGAATTTGCCGTCTCTATTGGGGTCAGTCTTATTCCATTTTCTTAGTCTGGTGAAGATCTGTTGATAAATTAAGATACTGTGTGGTGATAGAAAAGATCAAATAGGCTGCGTGGCCAGATGCAGAAAAAAAAAGAAAAAGTTTGGGATATCAGAAGGAAAGACAGACAGGGTACAAGGGATGCATGAGCGAAATTGCTTCGTCAGTAAGTCTGAATTCATTGCTAGCTTTATGATGTTCTCTGCTGCTTTTCAATTACTATACTGTTACTGTTCGTCCTCTAAATGTAGAAACAGAAAATTAATGTCAAGCACTGTGCTCGTATTATTTCTCCCGAAAGTATTCTCTTTTCCCCTGTCGCAAATCCACTTTTTATTGTCGGTTCAGTTCAGATCAGATTCGTGACGGGGGACCAGGGATAGCGCCTCGAAGTTCACCGTGGCTCTTTTGAAACAGAGTGGGCACCTTCCTTAACTGTGCTGCTGACTTTGAAGTTTTTTCGTTCAAGCAAATGTTACGAAAAACGGAAAAATGTAAAGATACGAAATCTGCTGGTAGTTAGTTCAAAGTTCAAACACGCGAGCAGTAATAATGAAGTCGGAAGAAGTATTTAACACCACAGTTTGCAAAAAGCACAAACCTTTCTTTAACAAAATACCAATCTCGTGAACCTTCTTAACCTTGTTTTTTTTCTTGGGATTCTTCTTAACCATGTTGAGCCTAAAGAGATGGCCAAAACATTCACAAAATTCTCTTCGGCAACTATATAACATTTTCTCCATATTCTTGCACGTGACGCCGACACTGGAAGCCAAGCACTGACATGGATACGCAGAAAAGGAAGAGCTGCGCAGATCATTAGTTATTTTGGCTTTTCTAAATTAATTCATAGTTTTTGCTATATCTAGATATGTGTAGCAAAGACTATCCGACTATGAATTTAGCAAATCAAAATGAGTAATAATTTGAAACATAGGAAGTAATAATATATATTCTTTGCTTCGACCAAGCAGCGTGTATATAAAACCAGACCACACGTTGGTTCCACTATTTCGTACCAAGCGCGAGAGCCACGCATGGCGGACGTGGTCTCCGACCTGGTGCTGTCCTTCTTCTGCTGCTGCTTCTACGCTCCCGGCGACCTCCGCGGCGCCGGCGGCGCGCACCCCTACGGCGGCGGCCACGCCCACCCGGCCGGCCGCAACGCAGCGTGCTGCCACCGCGCCGCCAGCGGCCGGGGCAGGCGCGTGTCCCTGCAGGTGCGCGCTAGCTCACTCCAGATCATCTCCACCACCATTATTTCTTCTGCAGCTCATGTGAAGCTCGATCCTGAAATCCAGACGGTGGAGCTCAAGGTCCGGATGTGCTGCGACGGCTGCGAGCGTCTGGTAAGACAAGCTCTCCGAAACCTCCGAGGTATGGCTCTGGTCTCACTTCGTGTGGCCGGGAGCGACTCCGAGCCGCTCGCTAGATCTGTGGATCACCTGATGCTGATGGTCCTGTGATGTGGCTGCCGGCCAGGAGTGGACAGCGTGGAGGTGAGCGTGCCGATCGAGAAGGTGACGGTGACGGGCTACGTGGACCGGGCGGAGGTGCTGCGCGAGGTGCGGCGGAGCGGGAGGAAGGCGGAGTTCTGGCCGCTGTGGTTCACGTCCCCGAGGAGTTACTTTGTAACACCCTGCCTCACGGATAGTTCGCTTTGGGCAGCGGAAGGTCCACGACGGCCCTGTTTCACCTGCTCCGTGACCGAGGATCATCGGTCGCCGCTACGTGCCGGCTATCGAGCCCCGTACGCCGAATTGAATGCGAGCACATCCCTTCCACCCACCCCGCGCCCATTTTCTTTCTCGGTTCGCTCTCCCCCTCTCTTCCGACGCCATGGACGGAGCTTGAGCTCCTTCCGTTCGCCGGCCGAATCCGCGAGTTCCCCTCCATAGATTTCAAATCCCTCGCACCCAAAGCTTAACCACCATCCTAGCTTCCTCCTCAACCTCTCAAACCATAGCCACGACCCCTACCTCGCCGGGAATCCTGGATTCCCCGGCCGCCGGTTCGAGTTTCGCCCAAATTTGACCTCACCGTAGAACTCCATCGCCCGGCCACCATTTCTTCCGTCCAAGGGTTCGAATCGACTGTGTAAGGATCGATGGACCAAGAGGGGGGTGAATTGGGTCTTTTTCAAATTTCTAAGACAAAATAAAGCAACATTAACCTATGCAATACTAGTAAGGCTCAATTCACCAACCGACTAACTAAGCAAACTACACAAGCTATAAAGGATATAACAAGATATGAAAACTAAGCAAGGTAGAGATAAGTTATGATCTTTAAGGTCAAGCACATGAATAATTGCATGAAAGTAAGTGCTTGAAAGTAAAGAGTGAGCAAGAGACAACCGGATTTTTTTTCCCGTGGTGTCGATGTGTTGGCACACACCCCTAATCCACGTTGTGTCACTCACTAAGAGTCTTGTCACCTCCCATGTCACCGAGACGAGGGCGCTCACTAAGAGTCTCCATTCACCATTCCGGCATGGTGGAGCTCAAGCCACGTACAAACTTCTTCGGGCTCCCACAATCCTTCGCAAGCTCCTGAAGAAACACCTTCAATCACTAAGATTGCCTAGATACTGTCAATCACCAAGAGTAACAAGCTAGGGCCTTCACTTGAGCAAGAACCGATCACCAAGAACGGATGCACACAAGCTTCTCTCTACTCAAGTTCTTAGTCTTGTTTCTTGAATGATTGAATGAACAAATGTGTGGAAGATAAAGCTCAAGGTGGCTCTCAACTACAGTATGAGTGTATGAATATTGTCTGGTGTCAAGAGACCTCAAAATGACCCATTGGAGGGATATATATATAGGCAGCTCACGTGGATAGAGCCGTTGGAGAAAAGCTGCCAGAAAAGTGCTTAACGCCGGTTAATCCGACGAACCTCCAATAGCCAGCGTCGGTTTAACCGATGAATGTAAACTGTCCATTTGGAAAACTAACGACGTATCATCGGTTTAACCAGTGAGTGTAGTTGTCCACTGATCAACTGAAAAACCAACTCTCTAGACAACTGCACCGACGTTAACTCAAATCCATCGTCGGTTTAACCGGTGAGTATAACTTCTAAAATTTCTGGAAAAACCAACTCTCTGGAATATTGCACCGACGTTAATTTTCAAATAGCATCGGTTTAATCGGTGTATATAACCTTGAAACACCCTGAAAAACCAACGTTCTGGACAAATGCACCGATGTTGATTTCAAATATCGTCGGTTTAACCGGTGTATGTACTTGTCCAGACTCTGCTAACTGCATTTAACCGACGTATATAAAAATGGGGTCGTCGGTTAAACCGGTGTATAGACTTTTTCTGATTTTGCCTTTTCTGATTTGAGTCTTGAATGAAATCCAAATATTCTTGAGATATAAGTTGAAAACCACTTATTTGAACTTCTTTAGAACCTGAGTGACCATAGTGTGCATCCATTTTTGATTGACCATGTCCATGCTCAAGTTACTTAGCCTTAACCCCTCTTAATAGTGCGACCTCTACAAAACTATAAAACATATACTAACCTAAGTGTCCTTCTCAACCTTACGACACTTAGGACTAGAAAGATCCTTAGTCTTGATATATATTTGAGTTGAATACCGAGATCGCCTTTTTGAATAATGAAATTTGAGGGGCTTCTTTAACATATGACCAAATGAGCGATAATGATTCATTAAGCTGCACAAACTCATTAGTCACAATAATGGTTGTCATTAATCACCGAAACATACCTAGAGGGTCTAGATGCTTACAATCTCTCCCTTTTTGGTGATTGATGACAACACAAACAATAACTTAAACGAGAGAGCGAGAAAGGTAAACAGGATAAACTCAAGCAAACTCGAAAAAGAACCAAAGAGCTCAACGGCTCAAACGGAATCCATAGATATGTCTCAACACACAGCATACGCAAGAGTCAAATGTACATATCCATGAACTAACATCAAATGAGATATAAAACATCAAGTCCTGTAACTACGAGCTCTCTCTAGCTCTACCCTCCCCCTGACTCCAACTCCCCCTAACTCTCTCCCCCTTTGGCATCAAAGCACCAAAAAGGCGAGCTACGGGTCCGGCTGTCGCGGCACGGCGACGAAGCGGTCCGGGTCGTCGTCGTCGGACGGAGAGCCCTCGGTGACGGACGGGAGCTGCTAGTCTGAGCTGACTGGGGGTGTGGCTGTCGTGGAGGCTCTCGTACTGGCACTACTGGAAGAGGGTCCGTAGAAGTGGTAACCGGGTCAGCAGAAGAAGTGTCAATATCTGAAGTCGTGAGTGCTGAAGCTGCCGGATGTGTCGACTGCGGAACTATAGACTCCTCTCCTCCTCCTCCCCCTGAAAGTGATGCCTGTGGTACGACGGGGAGGGCGACTGACTGAACCGCTGACGGTGAGTCTTGAAAGAGCGTAGTCGCTGGCAGTGGCGAGAAGAGCGGACGACCGGCAGACCCAAGGAGTGCGGACATCGAGAACGTGGTCTCCGGTGTCGTCGAAATAGCTGGGGCTGCAGTAGGGGCTGGAGCTGGAGTGACTGCAAGCTGAGGTGCTCCAACACCCTGAAGTCCTAGCTGCTGCGGGGCGAGTCCGGTGTGAGTGTAAAGCTGTGTGATCATCCCGAACATCGCCATCATGCACTGCTGCATCTGCTGGAACTGAGCGTCTGTCCTTTTGTGAAACACGGTCAATGAGCCCGACAAAACGCTCCTCAGCTGCAGCACGCTCTCGGGCAGCCTCCCTCTGAATGGCTGCAAGCTGAGCCTCATGGGCTCTCCTGGCCTCCTCCTATGCTATCCGATTCTCTCTCTGCTGAGTGACAAGCTGCTGAAGGAGAGAGGTGAGCTCGGACGGCTGAGTCACCTGGGACTCTGAGACAGTAGCAGCTGCTAGTGACGAAGGAGCTGGCTCTCTGGACCCTCCTGCCTCGTGGTCGTGACTGGCTGGTGCTGCAGGAAAGTACTCGTCATCCTCGGAGGAGTCTGACTCCAGCTCAGACCAGTGAATCTCATCATCTCCTCCGGGAAGCTGTGCCTCGGCTGCTAGCAGTGCCTCGTCCTCCTGTGCCACTCGGGCATGCACCTCAGGTGACAGCCGTGCCATAGCGGCTCTGTCTGCCTGTATGCCCCTCCTCCTGTCCTGTGGTGCTGTGGGACGGTAGACTGGAAACCTGGGGGCCTCATCCTGACGGTAAACTGCACTGATGGGTGACTCATCTGGCACGATCATAGAGCAGATATAACTGATCCAGTGAACATAAGGAAACTGGCGTACAACACCCATCCCATCAGAGATCACATCCTCGATCTCAGCCAAAATGAAGTCGACAATGTCAAAAGGCTCGTGAGTGAGTATGTGTAGAAGTAGCAGCTGCTGCAGGCCTGTGAACCCCTCTGGGTAGCCACTCCTCAGTAGCAAAGTCCTCCGGAGTGCCATGTGAACTGCGTACGCCTATGGGGTCAGCAAACTAGGGACTCTGGCGTACGAGGCTGGAAACGGCTGGCGGAAACACTAAGAGATCGCCTCGTGAGAAGGTGCACTCCCGCCAATCATCGCCCTGCAAGGTGGATCTGCATCTCCGTATACCCTCTCGTGCAGGGAGACATCGACCAAGTCGACTCCGAGGATCCCTGCAATGGTCGCTCTCGACAAACCAAAGACCTGGCCTCCAAACACGAAGTGTACGGCTCTGCGCTCGGGAGCTATCCAGGCTGTGGCATAGAACACTCTGACCCAGTCCTCAATATATCTGTTCTGGTCCATCTCAAGTAGCATGGGCAGACCTCTAAAGTGTGCAAAGTGCTCTCTAACATCTGCTCCCCCTGCGGCTGTCCTCAGTGAGACCCAGCCGAGCACTCTGTGTGGAAAGATCCGATGTCCCCGCCTCTGATAGGTCTCGTAGAAACTGGCCTGAAAAAGCGTCCAGAACCTACGGTCCACCCTGCTGTCACGTGTCTTAGGGAACCAGTCCTCCTCTGCTACGCTCCACCTGAGCCTCTTGACCTTCGCCGCATTGGCCTTGGTCAAGTTCTGGAGCAGCACACCTGGCTCCAGACGCACAACAGTGTATATACGGAACACTGCGCGCTCGGCCTCTAGGGCCTCGGCTCTGCGAGCTGCTGTAGCTGCAGCTGTGGACCTGCGAGGCTCCTGTGGCTGGTGACCTCCTCGCGTCCTCGGTCCAGTGCGACGCTCGGTCGCTGATGAAGTCTCTGCTGCTGGGGACGTCTGCCGAGTGCGGCCAGACCGTCGTGGAGTTGGTGACCCCTGACTACTCTGCCCCTGAGACTGCTCTGACTGCGCTGCATCTGAAACTGCATCTGAATCTGAGCGATCTGACTCTGCTGCTGCCTCAGTCGTGGCCTTGGTGGCCCTGGCACCTCGGACTCAACCCATACCTCGGCCTCTGCCTCTGCCCCTGACTGGCTGCTCCCTGATACTGAACGGACGAGCACGGCCTGATGCCTGCTCCTCGGCGGCCTTGGCCACCATCTCGTCCCTCTCGGCCTCTCTCTCTGCGCGGGTCCGCTTGCGGACGGGCTTCTCGACAACAACCTCCTTCCCCTTCCTCTTCTCGCGACCCATCTCGACTGGCGGTGGCTAGATCGTGGCGCGGGAGTGCGGGAACGCGAACGCGGCGCGAAAGCAGTGCAAAAAGCGGCTCGGGCAATTCGTCGAGCAAATGGCGTGCGCGGTGTGAATGCGCGAGTGGAGCACAAGCAATGCGAGCGGCGGCGATGCGTGGGCGTCGGCGTGGTGTGGGAGGTGTGGCTCAGAGCGCGTGGTGGCGGTGCGGAGTGGCTAGCGGCGGCGGCGAGCAGCAAGCGCGGGCGGTGGCACACGAGCGGCGTGGGCGCGCGAGGGCGGAGCGCGAGTGGCGGTGGTGCAGGCTGCGCGTGGCGGCGGCTTGGGCCTGCGGCGTTCAGGCGGGCGGCGCATGGAGCGTGCGGCGGCGGCTGCGTGGATCAGCGATGGTGGCATGCAGGCAAGCGCAGGTGCGGAGCGGCGGCGGTTGCGTGGGCGAGAACGAGCGGCGGCGCGGAAAAAGTGAGAAGAGTACGCGGGCAAGAGATATATGACAAGTGGAACCTGCGATTTTTCTTAACGCCGGTTAAATTGATGCTTAGGTTTAGAATGCCGGTTGATTGCATCGGTTCAGTTCACCCGAGACTCCAGCAGAAATTCATCTGAACGCCGGTTGATCCGACGATATGCATTTTGAACTCGCCGGTTGAACGCTGCTATCACCAGTTGATTATTAGGTCAGATCAGTGTTATGTTCACCGGTTGATCCGATGCTCTGACTTTTGCATACGCCGGTTGAACGCTTGGATTTGTCTGAGCTGAGACGGAACTTAGTAACGCCGGTTAAACCGATGGGTATAGATCCATTAGGCGTCGGTTTAACCGGTGAACCCGAAAACCCTTCACTCAGCTCACTCTTCTATGCTAAGTCCAATAAACTTATAAAATTCAACTAAACTCAAGTTAATGGACTTGCATAGGCGACTTTACCCCTCAAAATACTTAGGATAGCACACTAGCTTAGTAATTTTTCTTTTCAAATACAAGGAAAAAGCCGCAAAGCGAGACAAAGCGCCAAATAAAATGTATGAGCCATGTCATAGGAATATTGAAGATAGAGAGCTTCAAACTCATTATGACATGACTCACTAGGCAATAACGCACCTAACACTTTGCTCTTTTCACTTTTCATGAATTAAGATCTTGCATATGAAACAAGTCTCATTTTCATCAAGTGATCTCCTTTGTGACCCTTACGCATGCAATGATGGTGCAAGCTATAACCACATGCGAAAGAAGAGTAAACATGAAGTGCACATCTATATGACAAGAAATGCATAACAAGAATTTAAGTTCTACTTGTCAAGTTTGAACCCACGGGAAGCTTCTTCATGATGAGCCTTACTACAAGCCTAGAGGAAAACAAGTGGACCACCACCTCTAGCTAAACCCATGCTCATCACTATCTTACCATGGTTAGACAAGTGTCCTATATGTATGCATTTTTCTATATGACATAGCAACTTACATGACGTTTACCGCATCTAATACATTAAGCTCATTCCTTAGCCTTACAAATGTACTCTCGTCTAATGGTTTTGTGAATATATCCGCCAATTGCTCCTCGGATCTCACACCTTGAAGAGATATGTCTCATTTAGCTTCGTGATCACGCAAGAAGTGATGGCGAATATCAATGTGATTTGTGTGAGAGTGTTGAACCGGATTTTTGGCAATTTTTACGGCACTTTCATTGTCACAAAGGAGTGGAATCCTATCTAGTTTCACACCAAAATCCAAAAGGGTTTGCTTCATATATAGGATTTGGGCACAACATGCAACGGCCGCTATATATTCCGCTTCCGCGGTGGACAAAGCCACGAAATTTTGCTTCTTACTCGACCAAGAAACTAGAGAACGCCCAAGCAAGTAGCAACCCCCGGAGGTACTCTTGCGATCCACACGGCTTCCGGCAAAATCCGAATCCGAGTATCCCAAGAGATCTAAGCTAGCGCCTTTGGGGTACCACAAGCCTATGCTTGGGGTGTGCTTGAGATACCGAAGGATCCTATTCATAGCCGAGAGGTGTGATTCCTTTGGGTTTGCTTGAAAGCGGGCACACAAGCACACACTAAATATTATATCGGGCCTAGATGCGGTAAGGTAAAGCAAAGACCCTATCATAGAATGATAGAGGGATTGATCAACCGGTTTACCTTCCATATCCAAGTCGAGATGCCCATTGGTTGCCATGGGTGTCTTGATCGGCTTGCATTCATCCATCTTGAATTTCTTCAAGATATCTTTAGTATACTTTTCTTGATGGATGAATTTCCCTTCCTTCAATTGTTTGACTTGAAAACCAAGGAAGAAGGTCAATTCGCCGATCATGGACATCTCGAATTCCATAGACATCATGGTAGCAAACTCATGGCTTAGTAAATCATTAGTTGAGCCAAAGATAATATCGTCAACATAGATTTGACAAATGAAAAGGTCCCCGTTGATGTCTTTTGTGAACAATGTGGTGTCCACCCTCCCGATCTTGAAGCCTTGCATGATTAGGAAGTCACGAAGACTCTCATACCAAGCCCTTGGAGCTTGTTTGAGCCCATAGAGTGCCTTGTGCAACCTATAAACATGGTTAGGATTCCTCGGATCTTCAAACCCGGGAGGCTGCTCAACATAAACAAGTTCGTTAATAACTTTATTTAAGAATGCACTTTTCACATCCATTTGATATAATTTGATATTATGTTGTGAAGAGTAAGCAAGAAGGATGCGGATAGTTTCAAGTCTTGCGACCGGAGCAAAAGTTTCACCAAAATCCAAACCTTCGACTTGAGAAAACTCTTTTGCCACAAGTCTTGCTTTGTTGCGTATCACCACCCCATGTTCATCTTGCTTGTTTTGGAAGACCCACTTAGTGCCAATGATATTCTTGTTTTTCGAAGGAGTTTCGAGGACCCAAACTTCATTGCGGGTGAAGTTGTTTAATTCTTCTTGCATGGCCATCACCCAATCCAAGTCCTCAAGCGCTTCCTCTATGCTAGTGGGTTCAATACAAGAAACAAACGAGTAATATTCACAAAATGAAGCATGCTTAGAGCGAGTTCTTACTCCCTTGGAAGGACTTCCAATGATTTGACCAATTGGATGATCCTTGGAGATACGACCATGTTTCACTAGCGGTACATGCGTGGATGTTTGTTGGGGTGGATCATGGGTGACTTGTGCTTGTGGTGGAACATTTTGCTCTTCTTGTTCTTGGACTTGGGGTGTTGGCGTTGGAACACTTTCTTGAGGTTGTGGATCATCTTTTTCTTGATCTTCATCCACTTGGGGTGCCGTGGACGTGCTTGGTGTAGATGAAGAAGGTCCTCCCCCTTGATCATTGCCTTCATGCACCTCTTCCGGCTTGATATCCCCAATGGACATCTTCTTCAAAGCTTCATCAATCTCCTCATCACCTACATTGTCATAGCCAACAACCTCCTCTTGGGAGCCATTAGATTCATCAAACTCCACATCACATGTTTCTTCAACTAACCCAGAGGTTTGATTGAATACTCTATATGCTTTGGAGTTTGATGCATAACCAAGAAAGATTCCTTCATCACATCTACTCTCAAACTTACCGAGTCTTTTCTTCTTATAAATGAAGCATTTGCAACCAAAGACTCGAAAGTAGGATATGTTTGGTTTCTTCCCGGTGATGAGTTCATATGGCGTTTTCTTGAGGAGTCGGTGGGGATACACTCGGTTGGATGCATGGTAAGCCATATTGATTGCTTCCGCCCAAAACTTCTCGGACGTGCCATAATCATCCAACATTGCTCTTGCTAGAGTGATTAGTGGTTTGTTCTTTCTCTCCACCACTCCATTTTGTTGAGGCGTGTAGGTGGCGGAGAACTCATGCTTGATGCCCTCTTCATCGCATCATTCTTCAATCTTCATATTCTTGAACTCATGGAGCTTGTTTGCTTTGAAGAGAAATCCACCAAGTAAATGTTGCCATGCCTAAACCCCATGAATACCAATGACTTGTCTTCTTCAAGAGTTACTACAACACCATTCTTGTCAAAGGTACACATTAGTCCAAGATCACATAATTGAGCAAATGAAATAAGATTAAAACTAAGTGCTTCTACAAACAAGACATTAGAAATAGATAAATCTTTTGAAATTGCTATTCTACCCAAACCTAAAACTTTTCCCCTTGAGTTATCACCATAGGTGACATGTTCGTGATCGCCGGGTTCTTCAAGAGATGTGAACATGCTATCTTTGCCGGTCATGTGTTGAGAGCAACCGCTATCAAGTACCCAATGTTTTCCACTGGCTTTGTAGTTCACCTACACACATGAGAATTCACTTTTGAGTTTTTGGAACCCAAACAAGCTTTGGGCCTTGCACATGTGTGACAAGAGTTTTTGGGACCCAAAGTTGCTTGGGGAGCTTCTTCTTTGACTCCTTAGTGATTTTGCCAATGAATTTGGCATTCACCTTGCCCTTCACTTTACTCAAAAGAAAATGGTTATTTTGAAACATTGATGAGTAATTCTTTGGTAAAGTGGGAAGAGGGCGTGATGGTAAGGTGCACTCCCTAGTGTGGTGTCCGGTGACTTGGCAATGTTGGCAATATGAACCAACTTCCTTGATGAAGCTAGTCTTGATCTCCGGAGAAGGAGTAGTGCCTTGATTTGGCTCCGGAAATGAACCAAGACCTCTCTAGCCATAGTCACGAGCATTGTTGAAGAGAATTTCCTTGTGGATGTATTCTCCTCTTGAGAGTTTCTCCACACTACTCTTGAGGCTTGCCACTTGATCCATCAATTCCTTTTCCCTAGAAGGAGCAAGCTCGGGCACAATATTAGTAGCACTTGCATCAATGAGTAGGTCATCACATGAAGTAGAAGCATTGACCTTTTCAATAGTTTCATTGACAAAGTTCTCAAGACTCGGGTCAATTGCTTCATAGGCAAATTCAAGTTCTTGATATTTGTGAGTCAACTCCCTATGCTCTTGTTTAAGCTTTTTGTGGCTCTCTTCAACTTGCTTAGCAAGTACAAGTGACTCATTATGCTTTTTGAGCAAGTCATTGTACTTGCCAAGCAAATCGGAGTGGGCAAGCTCTAACTTGGCATGAGTGCTCTCAAGAATCTTGACTTTGCCCTTTTGCCTCTTGATAACGGATGTATACTCATTAATGAGGTTAGTAAACTCATAAGGGTCAAGCTCATCATCACTATCATCTTCACTCTCACATATCTTAGAGTTACCTTTGGCCTTGAGGCACATGGGAGCTGGAGGTAGCGATGGTTCTTCATTGGTGAGAGCGATGGTGACAATGTCTTCTTCATCACTTGAATCTTCACTAGATGAGACATCGGTCACCCATTCTTGTTTTTCCACCAAGAAGCTTCTCTTGATGTGGCCTTTCTTCTTTGGGAAGAGCTTGGTTTTCTTGTCATGGCTCTTCTTCTTCCCAAGCTTCTTGTTCTTCTTCATCATCATCGCTTGAATCATGGCGATGCTTGCTTTTGTTGTCCTTCTTTCTCTTGTCCGGCTTGGGGCAATCGGGAGAGATGTAACCTTTTTCTCCACAATTGTAGCATGTTTTGTTCTTGACATCTTCCCTTGGCCGGAACATTCTTCTTTTGGGGTCAAAGTTGTAACCCTTCTTGTTTATCTTGTCGCTCAAGCGTGTGAACTTTTTCATCATGAGAGCAAGTTCTCCATCTTCTTCATCATCGGATGAGCTTTCATGATGATCTTCTTCTTCATTGCTTAAGCTTGATTCTTTCTTGATCATCTTGAGCTTGCGGTTCTTGTTGGCCTTGGTTTTGAGAGCGATAGTTTTGCTTGTAGTTGGCTCTTCGGACATACCAAGGATACCCATTTCATGAGCGCGAATTTCGCCCACAAGCTCTCCCACTTCCATCGTATCAAGATTCTCCTTTTGAAGCATAGCATTGATGATGTTGTACTTGGGCTTCGGAAGGAGCATGAGAATCTTGCGGTTGATGGAGCCACTGTCAATTTTAGATACTTCAAGAGCATTAATGTCCTTGACAATGACATTCAAGCGAGAATACATATCATTGCAATTTTCAAGAGCTAGCATCTTAAAGGAATCATACTTAGCTCTAAACAAGTGATATTTTTGCTCACGAACTTTTGTGGAGCCTTCATGAATTTCAATGAGCTCTTTCCAAATATCACTTGCTAAGTTCATGCCATTAACTCTAGCAAAGACTTCCTCACTAATAGCTTCGAAAATTGCATTTCTAGCCTTACCATTCCACTTTAATTGTTCCGAGGTGGGAGTTCTGGTGAACCCGGTCTTTGTTGCTAACCACACTTCGGGGTCAATCGCATCAAGGTATGCGACCATGCGAACTTTCCAATAAGCAAAGTTCTTGCCCTCGAAGTGAGGCGGCGAACCACCCATCTTGGCCATAGCTCTAGGCGGTGAAGCCTAATGATCCAAATGAGCAACGAGGCTCTGATACCAATTGTAAGGATCGATGGACCAAGAGGGGGGGTGAATTGGGCCTTTTTCAAATTTCTAAGAAAAAGTAAAGCAACCTTAACCTATGCAATACTAGTAAGGCTCAATTCACTAACCGGCTAACTAAGCAAACTACACAAGCTATAAAGGATATAACAAGATATGAAAACTAAGCAAGGTAGAGCTAAGTTATGATCTCTAAGGCCAAGCACATGACTAATTGCATGAAAGTAAGTGCTTGAAAGTAAAGAGTGGGCATGAAAGTATGATCTCTGGACAATTGCACCGACGTTAATTTTCAAATAGCGTCGGTTTAACCGGTGTATATAACCTTGAAACACCCTAAAAAACCAACGTTCTGGACAACTGCACCGACGTTGATTTCAAATATCATCGGTTTAACTGGTGTATGTACTTGTCCAGACTCTGATAACTGCGTTTAACCGACGTATAGAAAAATGAAGTCGTCGGTTAAACCAGTGTATAGACTTTTTCTGATTTTGCCTTTTCTGATTTTAGTCTTGAAAGAAATCTAAATATTCTTGAGATATAAGTTGAAAACCACTTATTTGAACTTCTTTAGAACCTGAGTGACCATAGTGTGCATCCATTTTTGATTGACCATGTCCATGCTCAAGTTACTTAGCCTTAACCCCTCTTAATAGTGCGACCTCTACAAAACTATAAAACCTATACTAACCTAAGTGTCCTTCTCAACCTTACGACACTTAGGACTAGAAAGATCCTTAGTCTTGATATATATTTGAGTTGAATACCGAGATCGCCTTTTTGAATAATGAAATTTGAGGGGCCTCTTTAACATATGACCAAATGAGCGATAATGATTCATTAAGCTGCACAAACTCATTAGTCACAATAATGGTTGTCATTAATCACTGAAACATACCTAGAGGGCCTAGATGCTTACAGACTGTAAGTAATCCGTTAATGCTCGTGCTCCCCTCGTTCCTCCACGTTCATGTTGTTTCCACGCATGTTCTCGACAAAGTCATTTTTACCGCCACGGGCCGCACGTCGCCGACTAGGTTTGGCCTGATATCTTCGCGTGCGTCACCCATGCCCTGTGTGCGCCTTTTCGAGTAGATGGTGTAGTGCTAGCCTCGCCGTTGGTCGGGCTACCGTCGGTGGGAGCGGAGCGCTGCGGCGCCGCGCCGGCCTCACTGGTGGTGGCGCACGGTGTCAAAAGACAGGAATCGCGGACGGTCCGCCTAGGAGGGCCGGACAGTCCGCAGGTCAGGTTAGAAGTTGTCCAGAGACGATGTTGTCTCTGGTGGGTTTCGCAGAGTTGAACTACGGACGATCCGCTAGTGAGAGCGGATAGTCCACCGTAGAGTCTAGAATTTTGTCCAGAGACGTCGTCGTCTCTGGTGGATGGGGCAGAGTGAACTGCGGACGGTCCGCCAAGGAGGGCCGGACGGTCCGCCGTAGAGTTTAAAATTTGTTCAGAGGCGTCGTTGCCTTTGGTGGTTTTGCAGAGTTGAAATGCGGACGACCCGCTATTTTGGAGCGGACAGTCCGCCCTATAGTTTTGAAGTTGCCCAGAGATGTAGTCGGTTCTGGTGGGTCTGCAGAGTAGTACTGCGGACGGTCCGCCACTTGGGCGCGGACAGTCCGCAGGACATTTAAAAATTCGAAGTATAGTAATGGTATAATATGAGCTGCACTTAATGGTACCATATGCATTCATGTAGCATCCGCAGTTGAGGGTGCCGTATATGAGGTGATTGCGGCACCGCAGGAGAAGCCGGATCAAACCCAAGAAGAAAGGCGTGAGAACCCGGCCCAAGGCCCGTCTGACCCTAGCTCTGAGCAACAGCCCGAAGGCAAGCCCCGGTGCGCGACCTACTATTTTAAATTATGAAACATTATATAGCTATTACTTGTGCATTACATTTCAGGAATTGTTTGGAACCTTAGTTGCATGATCCCTAAGTTTCCTGGGCCTTATATTAATATGTGTAGGTCGATAGCACTGCTATGCTTAATAGTACTCGGTAGAAGTCGAGTAATTTCCTATTACTCGTGAGCTATAGGATGTCTTTATATTCCAGCAATACGAACTACTGAACCCAAGAATGAAAGGAAATGGAAGTGGAGACCTGGCGGAAAAAAAGGTTTAGTCCGTCTATGTCGGTCAAGGACCGATCCGTTGTCGGCAGTGCTAATCGGGGATGGAATTGTACTAACCGCATGCCGGGAGTAGGAGGTAGTCGAAACCGGTAAGCCTAGTACTGCCTCGCTTCGAAAGTACGGAACTTCTACCCACCCCTTAGGGTAGTCGAGTGGCTGCGGAGAAGTGGGATGCAAATGTTTACTTTTGGTGGTCTCTCGTAGGGCTCCGTGACTATATGCAGGTGGGGTGGTTCTGTAGTTCGCGGCGGGGAGGGGAATGGTTGGCTCGTATCGTCCGACGGGGCAAATGCGTGCCATGTTGGTTAGGTCCACCTTGCAAGGTTAAATCGAATCGATTCGCCGTGTCTCGCGGATATGAGGGTCTCAATCTCTTTGTCGCCTCGTAGAAATGAATTCGAAATATTAGTGATAAATGATGGAACTATTTTGAATCATTATTGTAGTGCTCCAACATGATTGCTGTAGATATGCCAATATTAGATTATAGTCTTTCTATATAGAACATGTGGCTAAAATATTGAAAGTAAGGATCCAACTATAGAAGTTTTTCTGCAAAACAACTCACTAGCCAGAAAGTTGTGCATGTCTAGATAGAGGCTATGTATACCCATAGTCGGGTAAGACTTGCTGAGTATTAGTATACTCAGGGTTTGTTGCCACAATTATTTCAGGACACCCGGACGTTGACTTCTGTCCCTACTGCGTTAAGTTTATCCGCCGGGACGCCGAGGGATGGGAGGTTGTGGAGCCAGACGCTTAGTTAGGGGACTCCTCGGTGTACACTTGTGGTAGTTGGAGGCCTTTTCTCTCTGTTCAAACCTGAATTTCAGTAATGTAAAATTTGTAAATTATGTATGTATTCAAACTTGGTTTGTAAAACTTATGGCAGAGTCTTGTGGATATTGCTGTATTTTCAATTATATGTCGTGCTTGTACCATCTGCGCTCATCTTCGCGTGGGACAATCGGTGTTGTTTTGATCGGGACGTGGGCTGAGAAAGGACTGTCAAATTAAACCATTAAGCTAATGCGCCTGATGTGTTTAAATGACGGCCATTACTCTTAATTTAGAATTTTAATTTGGCGGTTCCATCACAGTTGGTATCAGAGCTGAAATGCACCGAGGGTGGTATGGGCATGACTAATTTCAATGTTTCCAAAAGTATAAATTTTTTATTGGAAAGAGCGTAGGGCGAGCATGCATCTCATTTTGTAGTGTTTTGGGGATTTGCCCCTAGGAGTTGATAGAGGTGTGAGTTTAAGGCCTTAAAGACCTTTGTAGAGAAAGTTCGGGTCGTAAGATTTTATAGGTGTGGCGAAGTATTGCGGAAGCGCTGTCGGCCATATTGGCGACACAATCGGGCAGTTCAAACGTGTTATGCGGACAGTCCGATCATGAGACGCGGACGGTCCACCGGCCGTTAAGAAAAATACACAGAACCATTTGAAACCGAGTTGGGTAGGCACAATGTGAAGCGGACAGTCCGCTAAAGGGTAGCGGACGGTCCGGTGAGCTGAAATTCCTTCATTGCGGACGGTCCGCCCTAGTAAACCAGACAGTCCGCCATACATTTTTCGGCTGGACCAGGGCAGCCCGGTCAGACCGATTGAACTGAGCCAGTCAGACCGCCTGGCCCCGCCTGCAAGTATTACGCAGAATTGTTTTTAAAGCTCTACATTCTGCAATGTGTCATGAATAGAAAAATTAGTCGCTATCGGGATTGTTTTATTTAATCTAGATGGTGGAACTAATCCGGTCTTGGATAAATGCAGAATGGCAGACGGCGCTGCGGGAGCGCCACCACCACCCCTTGATTTGGTGCAGGCCATTGCGGCCATACTCACTGGGCGTGACGAGCAGATGGCGCTCCTCCGTCGGCTTGTGGAGCAGGGGGCAGCACCACGGCCAGGACACCACCCGCCACCTGTTCCTGGGGACCCAGCCGCTGCTATTTCACAAGGCAGACGAGCCGTTGGAGGCCGACAGCTGGCTTAAGACCATAGAGTCCAAGTTCACTCTGTACCCATACAATGAGGGGGACAAGGCAGGATTCGCAGCTCAGCGGCTCAGGAGTCCCGCACGTGCGTGGTGGGACAACCACGTGGCCATGTTTCCTGCTGGCACTTGATTCACTTGGGCGGAGTTCAAAGAAGCTTTCAGGGCACACCATGTCCCAGCAGGGGTGCTCAGAAGAAAGCTCATGGAGTTTCTGGCCCTAAAGCAGGGCAACCATAGTGTGATACAATATGCTCAGACATTCAACACCCTATCCCAATATACTGGGTATCACGTGAATACAGATGAGAAAAAGCAGGCTTGCTTCAGGCAGGGACTTAGTAGCAAGCTCCAAGATGACCTGGCAATGTTCAAATTCAACACTTTTAGTGAGCTAGTCAATGGGGCTATCATCAGGAGGATGCCCATCTAGCTCATAAAGCAGAAAAGAAAAGAAAGACACCGGCAGCGGGGTCCTCTAGCAACAACCCACAGAGATTCCGCCTTGTGCAGTCTGGGCCATAGCGAGCCCCCTTCCAACACCAGCCTGTGTACAGGCCGTCACAGCAGTAGTGGGGATATCAGCCACCTCAGCAGCCACAGCCACAGGGGGTAGCTAGACCTCCTGTTCCTCAGCAGAGTGAGCAGAAGATTTGGGTGCAATAGCAGGGGGTGCGCCCAAATTTATTCCCATGCTACAACTGTGGACAGCTTGGACACTTTGCACGTAGTTGCCCTATGCCACTGAAGCAAGGTCAGCAATCCAGTTAGCCGAATCAGAAGAACAAAATGGTTCATTTCAAGCCGGGGCAAGTGCACTACACAACCCTCGAGGAGATTCCGGAGGGAGCGCCAGTGATGACGGGTATGTTTTCAGTTAATAATCACACCGTTGTAGTACTATTTGATTCTGGTGCATCTCACTCATTTATTAGCAAGGAATGTGTGAGTAGACTTAGGTTGGAAGTGGAAAGTGTATCAAGGTCATACAATATTCATTCACCCGGGGGACACTTAATTACCAATCAACTTGTTAGGCAAGTACCTTTGCAGTTACAAGATAAGATTTTTGAAACACAGCTTATAGTGTTGCCAAACCAGAAAATGGATATTATTCTTGGCATGAATTGGATGGGGGTTCATGGAGTCGTTCTGGACACTCTTTCTCAGTCTGTGCATATCAACTTCCCTAATCATGGTTTTATGGCCTTGAATCTGAGGGACCATATGCCTTTCGCACACATGGTGAACCAGGTTGAGCCCAAGACTCTGGCTGAGATGCCAGTGGTGTGTGAATACCCGGATGTTTTTTCGGATGACTTACCGGGAATGCCACCAGATCGCAAGCCTGAATTTGCTATTGAGTTGCAACCGGGAACGGCACCAATTTCCCGAAGACCTTATCGGATGCCACCCAATGAGCTGGCGGAGTTAAAGAACCAATTACAAGAACTGCTTGATAAGGGCTATATCCGTCCTAGCACGTCACCTTGGGGCTGTCCTGCACTCTTTGTGAAAAAGAAAGATCAAAACCTCTGGTTGTGAGTGGATTATAGACTTTTGAATGCCGTCACAATCAAGAATAAATATCCACTTCCCCGGATTGACATTCTGTTTGATCAGCTATTCGGTGCCAAGATATTTTCAAAAATCGACCTCCGCTCTGGTTATCATCAGATAAAAATTAGAGCTGAGGATATTCTCAAGACAGCCTTCTCCACCAGATACGGGCTTTATGAGTACCTGGTCATGTCATTTGGACTAACAAATGTCCCTGCTCATTTTATGTATCTCATGAACTCGGTATTCATGCCTGAGCTAGATAAGTTTGTCGTGGTTTTCATTGACGACATTCTTATATATTCCAAGAATGAAGAGGAGCATGCAGAGCATCTTCGCATTGTGCTTCAGCGCCTGCGGGAACACAAGTTGTATGCCAAATTCAGTAAATGTGATTTCTGGCTCATGGAGGTCCAATTCTTGGGCCATATCATTTCAAAAGATGGAATCTCTGTTGATCCTAGCAAGATTCAGGATGTCCTGAATTGGAAGGCTCCTACTTCCGTTCCAGAGATCCGGAGTTTTCTTGGGCTAGCAGGTTATTATCGCTGGTTTGTACCGGACTTCTCCAAAATCGCTAGGCCCATGACGGAATTTCTTAAGAAAGGGGTAAAGTTTGTTTGGGACGATAAATGTGAACATGCTTTCTAGACTTGAGAAAGTTATTGACGTCGGCCCCTGTCTTGGCTCAGCCGGACATTACTCAGCCTTTTGATGTTTATTGTGATGCATCAGGTACGAGTCTTGGCCACGTTCTCATTCCTGCCTTTGGCTTAGCCAGATATTGCTCTGTCCTTGACATTTTTGTGTAATGCATTAGGTACGGGCCTCGGCTGCGTCCTTATGCAAGATCAACGGGTGATTGCTTATGCTTCCAGAGCTCTCAGGCGGCATGAGGAGAATTATGCTACTCATGACTTGGAGCTAGCAGCTGTGGTCCATGCATTGAAAATCTGGCGATATTATCTTCTAGGTAATCCGATTCATATATATTCAAACCACAAGAGTTTCAAATATATTTTCATTCAGAGCGAGCTGAATTTGAGCCAGAGACGGTGGTTAGAGTTAATTAAGGATTATGACCTAGAGATCCATTATCACCCGGGCAAGGCTAATGTTGTAGCCGATGTGCTGAGTCACAAAGCCAGTTGCAGTTGCATCTCAGCCACAGGGGTGCATGCAACCCTAAGCCAAGAAATGGAGAAGTTGAATTTGACCATTGTAGCTGAGGGTACACTTACCAACCTTACTCTCACTCCAACACTCTGGGATCGGATTATTACTGCTCAGAAAAATGATGTGGGCATGGACAAGATTAGACAAAGGTTCGGTGAAGGTGATCCAAGGGTCCAATGTTTTCATCAGGATAATGAGGGGGTGCTATGGTTTGGAAATCGATTAGTGGTACCTAAGGATTTTGAGCTCCGAAAACAAATTTTGGATGAGGCCCATCTCTCAAGATATTCCATTCACCCGGGCAGCAATAAAATGTACCAAGATTTAAAACAACAATTTTGGTGGACAAGGATGAAGCGGAAAATTGCCAAATATGTGTCTGAGTGTGACACATGCAGATGGGTTAAAACAAGTCACTTGAGGTCAGCCGATCCTCTGCAACCATTGAATATCCCTTCATGGAAGTGGGAGGATATTAGTATGGATTTCATTATCGGCCTACCCAAAACTTCAAAGGGGTATGATTCGATATGGGTTATTGTGGATCGTCTCACTAAATCGGCTAATTTTCTACCGGTAAAAACAACACACATGGCAAAACAATATGCTCAATTGTATATGGATCGCATCGTAAGACTTCATGGAATTCCAAGGACCGTTATTTTAGACTGTGGTGCCCAATTTATTGCCCAGTTCTGGGAGCACTTTCATGCCGCCCTGGGTACTCAACTGATCCGTAGTTCAGCCTATCATCCTCAGACAGATGGTCAAACAGAGAGAATTAATCAGATTCTGGAGGATATGCTCAGAGCATGTGCACTCACCTACAGTCAGAAGTGGGATGAATCTCTACCCTTAGCTGAGTTCGCTTATAATAATAGCTATCAAGAGAACATCAGGATGTCTATTTTGAGGCGCTATATGGGCGAAGGTGTAGAACCCCATTGAACTGGTCAGAAGTTGGTGAAAGAAATTTCTTCGGGCCTGATTTGGTTAGTGAGGCGGAAGAACAAGTCTGGTTTATACAGGAGAATTTGAAAATAGCCCAAACTCGACAGAAAAGTTATGCGGACAAGAAACGTCAATCAGTTTCATTCCAAGTGGGAGATCATGCCTATTTGCGGGTATCTCCAATGAAAGGGGTCCAACAGTTCGGAGTGAAGGGAAAGCTCGCATCTCGCTATGTTGGGTCTTTTCCTATCATTGAGTGGTGTGGGACGGTAGCATATCGCCTAGAACTTCTTGCCCAATTATCCGCGGTTCATAATATTTTTCATGTCTCTCAACTCAGGAAATGCCTCCGTGTTCCAGAAAAGGTGATTGACATAGAGAAGTTGCAACTAGAGCCCGATCTTGTCTATCCTGAGTATCCAATCAAAATTGTGGATCACAAGACCAGGGTCACTCGGAATCAAACCAGGGTCACTCCAAGCGCGAAGCCACTTGGGATACGGAAGAATTCGTGCAATCCAAGTGTCCTGAGTTGCTGCAAGCTTATCGAGGTACCTAACTTTTCGCTCCTGTTTCAATTAGCAACTTCACTCTAAATCTCAGGACGAGATTTCTTTAAGGGGAAGGATTGTAACACCCTGCCTCACGGACAGTCCGCTTTGAGTGGCAGACGGTCCGCGACGGCCCTGTTTCACCTGCTCCGTGACCGAGGATCATCGGTCGCCGCCACGTGCCGGCCATCCCGTACGCCGAATTGAAGGCGAGCACATCCCTTCCACACACACCCCGCGCCCATTCTCTCTCTCTCTCTCGCTCGCTCTCTCTCTCTCTCTCTCTTGGTTCACTCTCCCCCTATCTCCCGACACCATGGACGGAGCTTGAGCTCCTTCCGTTCGCCGGCCGAATTCGCGAGTTCCCCTCCATGGATTTCAAATTCCCCACACCCAAAGCTTAACCACCATCCTAGCTTCCTCCTCAACCTCTCAAACCATAGCCACGACCCCCACCTCACCGGGAATCCTAGATTCCCCGGCCGCCAGTTGGAGTTTCGCCCAAATTTGACCTCACCGTAGAACTCCATCGCCCGCCCAGTTCGAATCGACTGTAAGTAATTCGTTAATGCTCGTGCTCCCCTCGTTCCTCCATGTTCACATTATTTCCATGCACGTTCTCGACAAAGTCATTTTTACCGCCACGGGCCGCACGTCGCCGACTAGGTTTGGCTTGATATATTCGCGTGCATCACCCATGCCCGTGTGCGCCTTTTCGAGTAGATGGTGTCGTGCTAGCCTCGCCGTTAGTCGGGCTACCATCTGCGGGAGTGGAGCGCCGCGGCACCGCACCGGCCTCACTGGTGGCGGCGCGCGGTGTCAAAAGACAGGAATCGCGGACGGTCCGCCTAGGATGGTGAAGCGTCCCCTCATAAGAGAAGACTTAAAAGTGATACAATATCAGTCCCAGGAGTCTGATAACAGTTTTATTACATCAGATGGTACATCATCGTACAACTCTACGCGGAAGAGGGCAGAGTCTGATAACAGTTTTATTACATCAGATGGTACATCATCGTACAACTCTACGCGGAAGTGGGAAGTGAAGCGCCACTATCGCGAGGATAACCACTAACACCCACACAATGACATTAACTACGATGAGGGGGTCATCAGAGTCTTGCGCCATACGGAACATCCTGCGGGTGACCCTATCCACAGGCAAGGTTGGGTGCAGGACGGAACCTCTATTCAAGGTCTTCGGGAACGAATCTGGACTGGGGTGAGTACAAACGTACTTAGTAAGTCCAACCACACCCACGGAGGGGTATAAACAGAATATAATGCACAGGGTAAATCAAGTATAAGGCTAGGGTTTAATTTACGGAAAGCTAATTTTTATGCAGGGGTTCATTTGAAAGAAAGGATTTTCAACGCAGGTTTTCTTGTACCGAGTAAGGCGTAGTGTTGATCCACACAGGATCCAAGTTTTAAGTTGCTACCGGACTCCTCATCCGCCATAGCACACGGCACAACTGCCGGACACTTTTCCAAAACCACTAACGCCAACCCGTCTATTCCTAGAAGAAACACTAGTTATGTAACCACACTGTAACTCGTCAAGTATCATGGGCACGGCTATTCGAATAGATTTTAATTCTGCAGAGGTGTGCAACTTTACCCACAAGCGGGGTACCACAGCACGATCACCTTAGTGTCGGTGCAGATTCCAACAAAGCCATTACCCACCTTAGCTAGACCTGACTAGCCACCACGGGATCCACCAAGGTGCCATTGACCTAACTCCGAGGTTTAACCGGGGCATAAGTCACACAGAGCTTATCCCTTCTCCTTAGGCACCCGTTGCTCTCAGGTCTCCTGATGACTATCAGACTAACTAGTGGGGTTTATGCTAAGCCGTTGCCCATACCACGGTCGAGTGGTTTGCACGATAGTGGAGTTAGGCAAGATGACACACCAACTCGGTCCTTAGTTGTGACAGGATGGATATCTCCCTTTCTTGCTCAACCACACAGGTACGAGCACACCATTTGGCAAATTACACAGAAATGCCCTCCATCCCATCTAAACTCATCTTTCGAAAATTCCACATTTTTTCCTTCCCACACACTCACATGTTTTCCCTTTATAAAATAAGTTGTATCGTGTTTAAGGTCCTAAATGTTCTAGCAGCGATTAACGTCCAAACAAATCACATTCAGACATTAATCTAGGTGGTCAAGGAATGGTTATAACAAATCAAGGGGTGGCTATCCAACCATGTTTTCAGCGGGCAAAACATATGCAGTTTTATAAAACGGGCCAATAGGTTGTGTTTATAAAAACTAGGACAAAGCATGCATCAAAGGATGAGATTGAACTTGTCGTTCTCAAAGTCTTCCGGGAAGTCCTGATCGAGGTACTGTCCTTCAGGTTCGGGGTCGCAGAACTGGTCCTCGTTCACTTGCTCGCAGTACTACTCGTCGACAGGTTCTCCCTCGTTCACACCATGATCTACGACGCACACAAACAAGCACACAATCAAGAAAAATAAATAAAGGTTTTATCGCTGAGCTCAATTCGGAAACAATTAAGATATGAGGATAAGAGTAATATGTTTTTGGTGGTTTTGTAATGGCATGGCCAAAAATATGTTAGGAATGGCGTGGTAAAGTTTCAGGTCGATCGGAGGATGTTTGGCGCATAAAATGATAAGTTAACGGGGTGTTTAGGGCTAAACGGTGGTTCAGGGACTTGTTTGTAATTAGTGACAGGGCTTGATTATAATTTTTGGAAAGATCAGGGAGGCCCTAGAAAATAGGTAGGGGTCTATTCATAGATATGTTATATAGTGGAAGGGTTTGTTTTGGAATATAATAAAGGAGGGGTTTCTTTTGCAAAATGGTTAGAAAGGTGGAAGGGCTCTTAATCGAATAGAGGGAAGGGGAGGGGCCTTTGGGAAAATTTGCCCCTCCTTCTTCTTCCTCCCGACGGGGCAAAATAGGGGAAGGGGATCAGGGCGCCGGCGGCGCCTGAGCCGGCAGCCCTGGGGCACGACGGCGGGCGGGAGCTGGGGTGAAAGGGGAAGGGGGCCGCGGGGAATCGTTTCCCCCTCTTGATTTGGGCAGAGGCGGTCTGCAGGGGCGGCACCATGGCAGCGGGCGGTGGCCGGCGGCCGGCGTGTGCAGCGGCGGCACTGCGAGGCCCGGCAACGGCTACGGTCAGGGGGAAACGTCGAGGGAGGCAAGGGTATTCTATTGCCCCCTCACCTTGGACTGGAATGGAGCGAGGAGGCGGTGCGACGATGGCCTGCGGCGGCGGGCGGAGGATCTCGTAGCGGCAGCGCTGCACAGCTTGGGAGGAGGTTAGAGGTGGCTGTCGGCGTTGTGGTAGTGGGGAAGCGGCGTAGGGGCCTATTTATAGGCCTGGAAGGCGGTGGAGAAGAGGGAACGCGTCGGTGGCCGGCCGGCGGGCTCGGCGGAGCATCATTAATGGCGCGGGACGGGCCGCTGTGCTTGTCGGCGTTGCAGAGCGGTGGCGCGGGCGGCGAGGCGGCCACAGTGCGATGGGACAGGTCAGGCAGCGATGAGGCGGTGCTGTGCAGGGGCGAGCGGCGTAGCGAGTTCTCCGGGCACGCGGAGCCCGTGGGGGCGGCCGGCGGCAAAGGCAGGGCACGCACATGGCTCTGCTCGCTGGCGGACGCGGGAGCTCGGGCGTCGAGGCAGGCGAGCGGCACGGCGGCTAGCCGAGGCGGGGTGGCAGGGGGCGGGAGGTGTCGAACTGCGAGCGGCGAGCGGCGTGGCGGGTGGCTCGGCCGCGTGGTGCACGCGTGAGCAGGGGCGCGCGCGTGCCGCGCGTGGGGGTCGGCCGGGAGTAGGGGTGCGCGCGTGCGCGTGGATAGGAGCGGGGAGCGACCGGGGTGAGGGCGGTGGCCGGCGATCGGCGCGCGTCACGCGTGTGGGAGCACGGCAAAGGAGAGGAAGGAGAGAGAGGGAGGGAAAAGAAAATAAAAAGGGAAAAGGTAAAAGAAAAATGGAGAAAAATAAAAGAGAGAAAGAGAGAGACGGCGGAAATAGCGGCGGTGACCGCGACCGGACGCGCACGCGCGCCGGTCGGGTGTGACGCGTGAGACGAGGGCGAACAGGGAGATGGGACAGTGATGGACTCGGATGTCGGGACTGGTTTATCTGGAGATCGGGCGGGAAAGGTCTGAGCTCAACGATGAAAAAGTTTTGAGAAATATTAGCGCGTGATTTACTTTGGTAAATTTTTCGGGATTTCACAAACCTACCCCACTTAAAATGAATCTCGTCCTCGAGATTCGGCTGGTTCCTAAATAGATGGGGAAATTCTTTCTTCAAAGCATCTTCAAGCGCCCATGTAGCTTCTTCTACTCTGTGCCTGCTCCACTGAACTCTGCAAATCCGTACTTCGGAGTTTCTTGTCCTCCTAGTGACAGTGTCCAAAATCTTGACAGGTATTTCCTGGTACCGAAGGTCTATTTGTAGATTTATTTCTTCTTCTGGCACATGCTCCTTCTCAGGTACTCTCAAACATCTCCTTAGCTGGGACACACGGAACACCGGGTGTATATCCGACATTCCTTTTGGTAGCTCCAGTCGGTATGCTACGGCTCCGACTTTCTTCAGAACTTGGTACGGTCCAATGTACCGAGGGGCCAGCTTTCCTTGTACTTGAAATCTTCGAGTTCCCCTAATAGGTGAAACTTTAAGGTAGACGAACTCTCCCGGGTTGAAGCTTATTTCTCGTCTCTTCTTGTCTACGTAGCTCTTCTGTCGAGACTGGGCGGCCTTCAGTTTTTCTCTAATCTCGGCCACTCTTTCTTCGGCTTCCTTTATGAGTGCGGGTCCAACTAGGGCACATTCTCCAACTTCTGACCACATCAGAGGAGTCCTGCATTTTCTCCCATAAAGAGCTTCAAATGGTGACATGCCTAAACTCGCTTGATAACCGTTGTTGTATGAAAATTCCGCATAGGGTAAACTCTGCTCCCAATCTTTGCAATAGGTAAGGACACATGCTCTCAACATATCCTCCATAATCTGATTCACCCTTTCTGCCTGGCCATCCATTTGTGGGTGATAAGCGGAGCTGAAATCCAATTTGGTGCCCATGGCATTATGCAAGCTTTTCCAAAACCTAGAGGTGAATTGGGTCCCTCTATCTGAAACGATTCTGCTAGGCACATCATGCAACTTTACTATATTTTCCACATAAAGCTTAGCTAGCTTTTCTCCATCGTAATTGGTCCGTACGGGTATGAAATGAGCCGCTTTAGTGAGTCGGTCCACTATTACCCATATGGAGTCATGTCCTTTCTGTGTTCTGGGCAAACCCACTACAAAGTCCATTCCTATCTCATCCCATTTCCAAACCGGGATGGGTAGGGGTTACAACAATCCTGCTGGGTTCTGATGTTCGGCCTTGATCCTTTGACAAGTATCACAATGGGCGACAAATCGTGCAATATCCGCCTTCATACCTTTTCACCAATACTTTTGTTTTAAATCCATATACATCTTGGTGGATCCTTGGTGGATGGAGTAGGCCGAGTTATGGGCTTCATCCATAATTATCTACCGGAAGTCTCCTTCCTGGGGCACACAAATTCTATTTTTATACCATAAAGTTCCCTCATTATCCACTCTAAAGTCTAGTGCCTTATTCTCCTGTCTGCATTCGGATTTCCATCAAGTCCTTGTCCGAACTTTGGGCTTTTCTTATTATGTCCTCCAGAGTGGGTTGAATGCTCATCTTGCGAATGGAACCTCGAGGGACAATGTGCACATTCAATCGTGCCATCTCTTCATGCAGATGGGCATCCTTGGGTCGATAAGATTTCCGGCTTAAGGCATCAGCTACCACATTAGCTTTGCCTGGATGGTAATGAATTTTCACATTATAATCCTTAACCAGTTCTAACCACCTTCTTTGCCTTAAGTTTAAATCTGGCTGGGTGAAAATATACTTCAAACTCTTATGGTCGGTATGGATCTCGCACTTATTTCCAATTAGATAATGTCTCCAAATCTTGAGGGCATGCACTACGGCTACAAACTCCAGATCATGGGTTGGGTAATTCTGCTCATGAGGCCTGAGCTGTCGAGAAGCATAAGCTACTACCTTCCCGTCTTGCATGAGTACGCAACCCAATCCTTGTCGGGATGCATCACAATAAATGATAAAATCCCGATGAATATTCGGTAGGGTCAGCACTGGGGCGGTTGTCAACTTACTCTTCAATTCTTGAAAACTTCTTTCACATGACTCTGTCTAGGTGAGTTTCTTAACCTTCTTGACCAGCTCTGTCATGGGCCGGGCTATCTTGGAAAATTCTTCGATGAACCTCCAATAATACCCAGCTAATCAAAGAAAGCTTCTTATTTCACTAACATTGGTCAGTTGCTGCCAGTTGGAGACTGCTTCGACCTTCTCAGGGTCCACTGCTACTCCTTCTGCGATCAGAATATGACCAAGGAAAGCTACTTTCTCAAGCCAGAATTCACACTTGCTGAATTTAGCATATAGTTTATGTACTCTCAGCTTTTCCAACACTACCCGCAGATGTTGCTCGTGTTCCTGGACACTCTTGGAGTAAATAAGTATGTCGTCGATAAAGACTACGACAAACTTATCTAACTCGTCCATAAACACCTTGTTCATGAGATTCATGAAATAAGCAGGTGCATTGGTGAGTCTAAAAGACATCACCGTAAACTCAAACTGCCTGTAACGGGTGACAAAAGCTGTCTTTGGGATGTTGCTTTCTCTAATCTTGAGCTGAAAGTATCATGACCTTAGATCAATCTTGGAGAAGTACTTGGCTCCTTTTAGTTGATCGAAAAGGTCATCAATCCTGAGGAGGGGGTACTTATTCTTGATGGTAACTTCGTTCAGTGCCCGGTAATCTACACACAATCTCATACTCCCATCCTTCTTCTTGATAAATAGGACTGGGGCTCCCCAAGGTGACGAGCTTGGTCTGATGAAGCCAATCCGTTGTAGTTCTTACAGTTGCTTCTTTAATTCTGCCAATTCAGAGGCTGCCATCCTATAGGGTCTCTTGGCTATAGGAGAGGTTCCGGGTACAAGGTCGATGACAAACTCTATATCCCTATCTGGTGGCATTCCGGGAAGTTCTTCAAGGAAAATATCTGGGTATTCATTTACTACCGGGACTTCTTCCAAAGACTTAGCTTCCATGCTAAACACCATTGGTTCAGATCCACTTCCCCGGGTATGGCACACCATTGGGTCAGATCCACTTCCCCGGGTATGGCAGGTCACTCGTACTCCTTCTGAGTTCATTAGGTGTACCACCTTGTCAGTACAACCTATGAGACCATTGTATCGGCTTAACCAGTCCATTCTAAGGATCACGTCTATTCCCTTAGACTTAAGTACTACTAGGCCTGTTAGAAATTCTACCCCACTTAAATTGATCCTTAACCGTAGACAACCTAGTTGACACTTGATGTCACCTCCAGGCGTCCGGGTTAATAGGGGTGTTTTTAGTAGTACCGTTGGTATATTGTGCTTTTCCACAAAACTTGAGGATATGAACGAGTGTGACGCTCCAGAATCAAATAGTACTGTTGCAAGAGCTGAGCTGACTAGATACTCACCGAGCACTACGCCCTGAGCTCCTTGAGCCTCCTGCGCGTTGATGTGGTTGACGTGGGCTCATCTAAATGACTGCTGGGGCTGCCTCATCTGCTGACTGTTGTTGTTGGTGTTGTTGTTGCGGATGGGCACTCGGTTGGCACCTGATAGAACCGGCCTTGGTCCATTCACCGAGTTGGAGAAGGCTGAGGCTGCCGGCTTGTTGTTGGCATATGGGCAGTTAGCAATGAAATGCCCTGTCTCACTGCAGTTGAAACAGGCCCTAGCATTGCTGTTGTTGGTGGTGACTTGGCTGGCATTGCTCTGCGGGGCCTTCATGGTGTTCTGGCTTCTGAACTGTGTGTTAGGGGTTTGGAATCCTGTCACTTGCGACTGGGTCCTATACTGCATTGGGGCCTGATATCTTGGTGCCGTATAGCTGGAGTTCCTTGGCTTATGGAAGTGGTCCTGCTGGCGGGCTTTGCTTTCCAGGAACATGATCTTGTTATCCTTCCTTTCTTCAGTTTTGACCCTTTCTGTGAGAATGGCCTTGTTCATCAGAGTGTTGAAATCCAGGTAGATCTGAGGGGTACGCAAGGTCCGAAGTTCTGGGTTCAATCCCTTCTTGAACATGTCCTGCTTCTTTTCATCATCGTCCACTTCCTCTGGTGCATAACGGGATAACTCCATGAACTGGTGGGTGTACTCTTTTACTGACATGCTTCCTTACTGCAGTGCGCGGAACTCATTTGCCTTGCGCTTCATGGTGGCTGAGGGGATATGATAGCGGCGGAATTCCTTCACAAATTCTTTCCAAGTGATGGTGGAGGCATCTTCGGTAGCGGCACAGTAATTCTCCCACCAGGCTAAGGTAGTTCTAGTGAGTTGGTGAGCTGCCAGGAGAACTTTGTCTCGATCTTGACATTCGAACGGCTCGAGCTTCCTTTGGATCACACGCAGCCAGTCGTCTGCATCCAAGGGGTTGCTGGATCCGGCAAAGGTGGGCGGCTTGGTCCTCAGAAAAGCTGTCAGCTTGTCATTCATGGTCTGCTCTCGTGGTCGCTTGTTGACGAGGGCATTGGCCAGTGTTTCCAGTATGAGGGTCTGGTTGTGTATTATCTGTGCCAGGTCCCCGAGGGGTGGTGGTGGTGGCAGTGGCACTTCTCCTTGATTTTCTCCTCTATTCTGGCCCACTTCCTGTTCTTCCTGGGGAGGGTTCTGTCCATTAGGCTGTCCTCTCGCGCCAGCGGCTGCAGGGGTCCGGTTGCGGGAGGCCCTCGTACCGCTTCGGGAAGCCATCTGTAGATTGGGTAGAGTTTTTGTGAGATTGGGATTAGAATTAAGTGATGTTTAAGTTGTTTAATTCGTATTTTTGAAGAAAAAAAGAATCAACCTTCCGCCGGAAAGCACACCACTAACAAGCACACAACAAGCACAAACAACTTTATTACTGCAAGGGAGGGTGCAACACGGGGACAAGACTAAAACGCGTACTACACGTCCGGGTACAGGATCACACTTAAGGGTACAACTTAAGCCGAAGGGGTTGGGGTGGCTTCGGGGCATGCTACTCACGGGGCGATCCTTCTTCAGAGTGTGCGAGCAGTCCTTGCTCGCCGTTCTCTGGGTTCCCGTTTTCCAAGGGTTGTCCAGCAGCTTCCCCTTCAACGGCGGCAGTAGGCCCTTCAGGGTTCTCGGGCGGGGCTTGTGGGGTTCTCAAGAGTGGTCCCCATCCTATGACGGGCGTCCCGAGTAGAACATGGTCTTCCACAATTGCCAGGATTGGCGTTCCACTTCTGGTCCATTCTTGCATACGCCGGTCTTGTGCTTGCTTGAGGCTCTCCTGGGCAACCGCTTCGCTGCTGACCGCGGCTGCGGCTCTTGCCTCGGCTTGGGCTGCCCGGATTTGTTGCAGTCTTACTGCGAGCTCTGCTTGCTCGGCTCGATGGGTCTGCTCCCTCAGGATGCTGGCTTGCTCATCAAAGAGCTGATCCAAGGAGGCCAGGTAGGTAGTCACTTGGTACAAGGGGTCTTCTTCATGGCGGCGTCGTTCCAGGTTTCTCATACGAGCTTCCCAAACTGGGGTTCTGATGGCCGGAGGGAAGAACCTCATTGGTGTGGGGGCTAGGTATCCTTCAAAAATCTGGCACAAATAACGGAGTGCCTTCCTGACGGCCAAGGGATAGGTGTCTTGGTGCCTGAAACCTGTGGCGGTCACTCGCCATGGCTGAATATCGGAGTAGCGGTCACTTCTGGCGATGACCAGGATTACCCTGCAGCGGAGGGTACCATGGTGCTCGTACTCTCTGTTGTAGTACCTTGGGCATTCCGTAACGCCAAGGCTCTCCAGGGCATTGATCAAAAGGCTGGGGAAGCCAGGTGTAGCTTGGCAATTGCTCTGGGTCCATCCTTCCTCAACCATCTGAAAGCAAAGATAGGGTGAACAAGCTTGCACAATTATTTGGATACAAAGGGGATATATGGTACTTATTATTACAACATGGTGGGGTACAGTTTCCATGGATACACGATTATTAGGATAGAGTTCTAGCTTGGAGTGCTACTCCTATCATGGGGACTCTTCCTCGATCTGGATAGGGCGCTTCTTTGGTGGAAGACACTGCTCCATCACATCATCTTCGGTCTAAGTACCCCTACCCCAATGGGTCTCTTCGGGTTCTTCTTCTATCCACCCACCTACTCCTCTGCGAGCCTCGTGTTCTTGCCATTGGGCTTGGAGAGCAGCTAGGGAATACTCGACTCGTACGGCTCTTGTCCGTTGTTCCTCCATTTTTTGGATTGCCTTTTCTGCCCTATGGATTTGTTGCTTCAGTTGTGCCGCCTGTTTGCAGTAGAGCTCATTCAGGCCGGTGAGGTACATGGATAGGTGGGAGACCGTATCTTCTAGGTTTTCTTCTTCTCTTCCAAGTCCTCTCATCCGGGCAATCCATGAGCGTCCTCTTCCTCCAGTAGGCGAGAAAAATCCCATAGGAGTACGCTGAAGGTGATGCTTGTAGACCATGCGCAGACGTCGCAGGGCTTTTCGGGCGGCTTTTCGGTAGGTGTCAGGGAAGCGAAAGCCAGTGGTGGAGATGAACCAGGGGTCCACGTCAGGGTAGCGGGTGCTTTTTCCCACGAAGATCATCATGTCGCATGGAAGAGTGCCCCTAGAGTCGTACTCCCGGTAGACATACTCTGGTGGGTCCACAACTCCGACGCGTTCCAGGCTGAGTAGCAATAACTTAGGAAGGCCGGGCTCTGCGTGGCAGATTCTGCCACTCCATCCATTGTCAGCCATCTGGAATAGGGCAAGGGCCAATGGTGAGTGTGTGATTGGAAAAAGGATTAACAAGAAAGTCATAATGTGGAAAGACTTGAAAAAGGGGTCTCGATCATAGGGTCACGTCCTACGGCCAACCTACGGCTCTGATACCACTTGAAGCATCCCCTCATAAGAGAAGACTTAAAAGTGATATAATATTAGTCCCAGGAGGCTGATAACACTTTTATTACATCAGATGGTACATCACCGTACAACTCTACGCGGAAGTGGACAGTGAAGCGCCACTATCGCGAGGATAACCACTAACACCCACACAATGACATTAACTACGAAGAGGGGGTCATCAGAGTCTTGCGCCATACGGAACTTCCTGCGGGTGACCCTATCCACAGGCAAGGTTGGGTGCAGGACGGAACCTCTACTCAACGACTTCGGGAACGAAGTCTGGATCTTCCTCTGTAAAAATTAGGAATGGGGTGAGTACAAACGTACTCAGCAAGTCCAACCACACCCACGGAGGGGTATAAATAGAATATAATGCACAGGATAAATCAAGGATAAGGCTAGGGTTTAATTTACGGAAAGCTAATTTTTATGCTGGGGTTCATTTGAAAGAAAGGATTTACAACGCAGGTTTTCTTGTACCAAGTAAGGCGTAGTGTTGATCCACACAGGATCCAAGTTTTAAGTTGCTACCGGACTCCTCATCCGCCGTAGCACACGGCACAACTGTCGGACACTTTTCCAAAACCACTCACGCCAACCCGTCCATTCCCTGAAGAAACACTAGTTATGTGACCACACCGTAACTCGCCCAGTACCGTGGGCATGGCTATTCGAATATATTTTAACTCTGCAGAGGTGTGCAACTTTACCCATAAGCGGGGTACCACAGCACGATCACCTTAGTGTCGGTGCAGATCTCAACAAAGCCATTACCCACCTTAGCTAGACCTGACTAGCCACCACGGGATCCACCAAGGGGCCATTGAGCTAACTCCGAGGTTTAACCGGGGCATAAGTCACACAGAGCTTATCCCTTCTCCTTAGTCACCCGTTGCTCTCAGCTCTCCTGATGGCTATCATACTAACTAGTGGGTTTTTGCTAAGCCATTGCCCATACAACGGTCGAGTGGTTTGCACGATAGTGGAGCTAGGCAAGATGACACACCAACTCGGTCCTTAGTCGTGACAGGATGGATATCTCCCTTCTTTACTCAACCACACAGGTACGAGCACACCATTCGGCAAATTACACAGAAATGCCCTCCATCCCATCTAAACTCATCTTTCAAATATTCCACATTTTTCTCTTCACACACACTCACACGTTTTCCCTTTATAAAATAAGTTGTATCGTGTTTAAGGTCCTAAGCGTTCTAGCAGTGATTAACGTCCAAACAAATCACATTCAGATATTAATCTATGTGGTCAACGAATGGTTATAACAAATCATGGAGTGCCTATCCAACCATATTTTCAGCAGGCAAAACATATGCAGTTTTATAAAACAGGCCAATAGGTTTTGTTTATAAAAACTAGGACAAAGCATGCATCAAAGGATGAGATTGAACTTGCCGTTCGCAAAGTCTTCTGGGAAGTCCTGATCGAGGTACTGTCCTTCGGGTTCGGGGTCACAGAACTGGTCTTCGTTCACTTGCTCGCAGTACTGCTCGTTGACAGGTTCTCCCTCATTCATACCGTGATCTACGACGCACACAAACAAGCACACAATCAAGAAAAATAAATAAAGGTTTTATCGCTGAGCTCGATTCGGAAACAATTAAGATATGAGGATAAGAGTAATATTTTTTTGGGTGGTTTTCTAATGGCATGGCCAAAACTATGTTAAGAATGGCGTGGTAAAGTTTCAGGTCGATCGGAGGATTTTTGGCGCATGAAATGATAAGTTAACGGGGTGTTTAGGGCTAAACAATGGTTCAAGGACTTGTTTGTAATTAGTGACAGGGCTTGATTATAACTTTTGGAAAGATCAGGGAGGCCCTAGAAAATAGGTAGGGGTCTATTTATAAATATGTTATATAGTGGAAGGGTTTGTTTTGGAATATAATAAAGGAGGGGTTTCTTTTGCAAAATGGTTAGAAAGGTGGAAGGGCTCTTAATCGAATAGAGGGAAGGGGAGGGGCCTTTGGGCAAATTTGCCCCTCCTTCTTCTTTCTCTCGACGGGACAAAATAGGGGAAGGGGATCAGGGCACCGGTGGCGCCTGAGCCGGCGGCCCTAGGGCACGACGGCGGGCGGGAGCCGGGGGGATAGGGGAAGGGGCCCGCGGGGAATCGTTTCCCCCTCTTGATTTGGGCAGAGGCGGTCTGCAGGGGCGGCACCATGGCAGCGGCCGGTGGCCGGCGTGTGCGGCGGTGGCACTGCGAGACCCGGCAGCAGCTAGGGTTAGGGGGAAACGTCGAGGGAGGCGAGGGCATTCTATTGCCCCCTCACCTTGGACTGGAATGGAGCGAGGAGGCGGCGCGACGATGGCCTGCGGCGGCGGGCGGAGGAGCTCAGAGCGGCGGCGCTGCGCAGCTTGGGAGGAGGCTAGAGGCGGCGTAAGGGCCTATTTATAGGCGTGGAAGGCGGTGGACAGGTGGAAACGCGCCGGTGGCTGGCCGGCGGGCTCGGCGGAGCACCATTAATGGCGTGGGGGAGGGCTACTGTGCTTGTCGGCGTCGCGGAGCGATGGCGCGGGCGGCGAGGCGGCCACAGTGCGACGGGACAGGTTAGGCAGCGAGGAGGCGGTGCTGTGTAGGGGCGAGCGACGCGGCGAGTTCTCCGGGCACGCGGAGCGTGTGGGGGCGGGCGGCGGCGAAGGCGGGGCACGCACGTGGCTCTACTCGCTGGCGGATGCGGGAGCTCGGGCGTCGAGGCAGGCGAGCGGCACGGCGGCTTAGCGAGGCGGGGTGGCAGGGGGCGGGCGGCGTCAAGCTGCGAGCGCATGGTGCACGCGTAGGCAGGGTCGCGCGCGTGCGGGTGCCGCGCGTGGGGTTGGCCGGGAGCAGGGGTGCGCACGTGCGCGTGGACAGGAGCGGGGAGCGGCCAGGGTGACGGCGGTGGCCGGCGAGCAACGCGCGTCGCGCGTGCGGGAGCGTGGCAGAGGAGAGGAAGGAAAGAGAGAGGGAGGGAAAAGAAAAGAAAAAGGTAAAAGGTAAAAGAAAATTAGAGAAAAAGAAAAGAGAGAAAGAGAGAGAGACGGCGGAAATCGCGGCGGCGACCGCGACCGGACGCGCACGCGCGCCGGTCGGGCGTGACGCGCAGGACGAGGGCGAACAGGGAGACGGGACAGCGATGGTCTCGGATGTCGGGACCGGTTTATCGGGAGATCGGGCGGGAAAGGTATGAGCTCAACGATGAAAAAGTTTTGAGAAATATTAGCGCGTGATTTACTTTGGTAAAATTTTTGGGATGTCACAAAGGGCCGGACAGTCCGCAGGTCAGGTTAGAAGTTGTCCAGAGATGATGTTGTCTCTGGTGGGTTTCGCAGGGTTGAACTGCGGACGATCCGCTAGTGGAGAGCGGACGATCCGCTAGTGGAGAGAGGACAGTCCGCCGTAGAGTCTAGAATTTTGTCCAGAGACGTCGTCGTCTCTGGTGGATGAGCAGAGTGAACTGCGGATGGTCCGCCAAGGAGGGCCGGACGGTCCACCGTAGAGTTTAAAATTTGTCCAGAGGCGGTGTTGCCTCTGGTGGTTTTGCGGAGTTGAAACGCGAACGGCCAGCTATTTTGGAGCGAACAGTCCGCCCAATTGTTTTGAAGTTGCCCAGAGACGTAGTCGGTTCTGGTGGATCTGCAGAGTAGTACTACAGACTGTCACACCCTGAAATTTTTGAATTTCAGGATGTGATTAAAATTAAAAATAAAACAACAATTTTCTCATAGTTTTAAAATTTTCTCAATATTTAATTTTCTTCACAGGGAATTTAGTAAGAATAAAAATTAGTTGTTTTTCTAAGTCTAAATGAGGTTGTTTGTTTGCACTCATGCCGCTTTGCATTGTTTTATTTCTTGTGGTTTGATTTGAATTTGAATTCGTGGAGTTTAAATTCAAATCAAATTTGTTGAATCTTTTTGCAAAAAGAAAAAAAAGAAAAAACATTTTCGGCCCAAACCAACAGCCCGGCCCGTTTTTCTTTTCTCTGCAGTCCGATGCACCACCAGACTCTTCTCTTGGCACAAGCCAAAAATCTCCTCTCCATTCCTATATAAACACCCGAGCCCCCCTGATTCCTTGCGCTGAGCACCTGCAGGCTGCCGCCGGCCCTAGCCCTCTCTCTTTTCCCTCCTGCATGTGCGTCCTCCCAGGCCGCCGCTGCCCATCGCGCCCTGCGCCCTGTGCCGCCCTGCCAATCTGCTCCCTGCCGCTGTTGCCTGCCGTGCATGCCTGCTCTCCTCCTCCTGCATGCACGTCCCCTGTGCAGCCCTTCCCTGCGTGCGCGCCCCTGTGCTGCATGATGCCTGCTCTGCCCCTGTGCTGCCGCCGTGAGTTTTATTTGTTCCCCTCAAATTGAGGATCTTTGCTACGAGCACAAGACAACGCACCAGAGGAGTTCCAGGCTGATCACCGATCTGCTGTTCCTTCCGGTTTCGATTCCCATCACCACGATTCATCTCTGCCATAGGTAAGCGGTAAAACAGTTTCCCCTCGATCTCACCGTTTTAGATCCGTTTTCGTTCATTCTTGTTGCGTTAGTTTTGTTTTAGTGTAAGCTATCGTTTAGTAGTGCTTTTAGATCGTAGATCTTGTTTTAAAGTAAATATAGATTTAATTTGTTTAATAACTATTTGAAACTAGCCTTTCTAATTAAAAGTAAATTAGAGCTCTATACCGGTTTTCACTAATTAATGTTAATTCGATTAAATATCAACTTAAATGCATCTTTTATATAACCTGTTTAGTTCAAAACCACGTATCATAAAGTTTTACACTTAGATGTTCTCACTTGTCTTTTATTTGCTAGTAAAATAATTAATTGGTATAAGTTATATATAAACTTTATAAATAAAACTTGATTAAGTTCAACTTCATCTTTGTGATATAAATTCATATGAAATATTTATAATTTGAATATTTCTTTCAAATATCCTTTACATGTATTTTTTTTCTTAATTAAAATAAATCCAACTTATAGTTTCTTTCTGTTATAATATAAATCTTTCGGTTGTTGTATCTTTTCAACCCTAGTTCCGTTTTTAGCGTTTTTTGCGCTTTCGTAACCGTAACAGCGAGCCTTGTCTTTTAGTATGTTCTTTTTGAGCTTTTTTCTTTATATTGGTGTATTGTTCTTAGTTGTACTTGTTGTTTTGCTTTGTATGGTTGCTCGTTGATTGCTCCGAGTAGAAGTATCGATGTTCGAAGTTTGAAGGTCAAGTTTTCCATGCAAGCAAGAGCTGAAGAGCAGTAAGAGTAGCTTTTCGTTGGAGAAAGGCAAGTGACCCTAACCATCTTTCTATCTATGCTTTTATTCACAAGATGATATGATTTAATTGGAACATGGAGAACCACCCAAGAAAACCGTACAACCACAATACTAATGGGTTCTGGTCTTGGCTAAGTAATTAGATGAACTATATGTTGTGTTGGGGTTGTTCCGCTTGGTGGTTATGAGTTTGTGTTGTGGAGCGGGTGAAGGAAGCTGCGTTTTCTGAGGGACCGCACGGCAGGGACCAACACATACATATAGGAATTCTTTGTAAAGGCCTCGTAGCGTCCCTATGCAATCACACCTCGGAAGTGTGGTATTGTGCCTGATCAGCACATATGCGTGGTTGGGTTCAAAGTTCTTCGGAACTTTTACGCGAATTGTGGTGAAAGTGTACAACCTCTGCAGAGTTAAAACTAACCGGTTAGCCGTGCTCACGGTCAAGAGCGGCTTGGACCCTCACATGATTAATAAACTTAAAGATGGAATTAAATCATTTTCTGGTTATTTCTTGTGGCCTTGCTGAGTACCAACCATAAGTGTACTCACCCTTACTTATTGCTGCTCAGAAGGAGAAGGTTTATGAAGTCTTTTTGAAGATGATGCTGAGTGCTAGGCGTACGCAACCCCCAGTCGATTGCCTGTGAAGTATGAAGCCTTCGTTTCCAGAATAAGCTGTATAACTCTGATAGTCTTTTATTTATTTTTATTCTCTTTTTCGTGATACTGTTACTGATTATTCACTTATGATGTCTCTATATGTATGAAACTTGATCATGGCATACATATAGCTATGCATTCGGTTTTGTTCTTAAAACCGGGTGTGACACAGACGGTCCGCCACTTGGGCGCGGACAGTTCGCAGGACATTTAAAAATTCGAAGTATAGTAATGGTATAATATGAGCTGCACTTAATGGTACCATATGCATTCATGTAGCATCCGCAGTTGAGGGCGCCGTATATGAGGTGATTGTGGCACCACAGGAGCAGCCGGATCAAGCCCAAGAAGAAAGGCGTGAGAACCCGGCCCAAGGCCCGTCTGACCCTAGCTCTGAGCAACAGCCCGAAGGCAAGCCTCGGTGCACGACCTACTATTTTAAATTATGAAACATTATATAGCTATTACTTGTGCATTACGTTTCATGAATTGTTTGGAATCTTAGTTGCATGATCCCTTGGTTTTCTGGGCCTTATATTAGTATGTGTAGGTCGGTAGCACTGCTATGCTTAATAGTACTCAGTAGAAGTCGAGTAATTTCCTATTACTCGCGAGCTATAGGATGTCTTTATATTCCAGCAATACGAACTACTGAACCCAAGAATGAAAGAAAATGGAAGTGGAGACCAGGCGGAAAAAAAAGGTTTAGTCCGTCTATGTCGATTAAGGACCGATCCGTTGTCGGCAGTGCTGATCGGGGATGGAATTGTACTAACCACATGCCGGGAGTAGGAGGTAGTCGAAACCGGTAAGCCTAGTACTGCCTCGCTTTGAAAGTACAGAACTTCTACCCACCCCTTAGGGTAGTCGAGTGGCCGCGGAGAATTGGGATGCAAATGTTTACTTTTGGTGATCTCTCGTAGGGCTCGGCTGACTATATGCAGGTGGGGCGGTTCTGTAGTTCGCGGCGGGGAGGGGAATGGTTGGCTTGTATCGTCCGACGGGGCAAATGCGTGCCGTGTTGGTTAGGTCCACCTTGCATGGTTAAATCGAATCGATTCGCCGTGTCTCGCGGATATGAGGGCCTCGATCTCTTTGTCGCCTCGTAGAAATGAATTAGAAATATTAGTGATAAATGATGGAACTATTTTGAATCATTATTGTAGTGCTCCAACATGATTGTTGTAGATATGCCAACATTAGATAAGAGTCTTTCTATATAGAATATGTGGCTAAAATATTGAAAGTAAGGATCCAACTATAGAAGTTTTTCTGCAAAACAACCCACTAGCCAGAAAGCCGTGCATGTCTAGATAGAGGCTATGTATACCCATAGTCGGGTAAGTCTTGCCGAGTATTAGTATACTCAGTGTTTATTGCCACAATTATTTCAGGACTCCCGGACATTGACTTCTATCCCTGCTGCGTTAAGTTTATCTGTTGGGACGCCAAGGGATAGGAGGTTGTAGAGCCAGATGCTTAGTTTGGGGACTCCTCGGTGTACACTTGTGGTAGTTGGAGGCCTTTTCCCTCTGTTCGAATCTGAATTTCAGTAATGTAAAGTTTGTAAATTATGTATGTATTCAAACTTGGTTTGTAAAACTTATGGCAGAGTCTTGTGGATATTGCTGTATTTTTCAATTATATGTCGTGCTTGTAATATCTACGCTTATTTTTGCGTGGGACTATCAGTGGTGTTTCGATCGGGACGTAGGCTGAGAAAGGACTGTCAAATTAAACCATTAAACTAATGCGTCCGATATGTTAAAATGACGACCGTTACGTTTAATTGAGAGTTTTAATTTAACTCTGTCGCATATTTCCGCGACAGCGGCGGCTCGTACCACCGCGACAGCTACAACTACCGCCGCCACGGGTACAGCGACGACGGCGACCGGCACGGGCGCATGCGCGAGCCCGCCCGCGGCGCCGGGCCCGCCGGCAACATGTTCAACGACGACGACGTCAACGCCGCCTGCCGGATCATGTGATGTATGAGCCGTGAGCGACGACGAGGATCTTGCCCGTTGCTCTTCTTGTTCTGGGCATGGATTTTTTTTTTTGGAAAATGTTTAGTTTTTTTGGTCATGGTCTCAACCCAATGGATTTAGAACTCGTGGGCCTTTTTGGGTTGTAATGGCCCATTACCAGGAGCTCAGGGCTGAAATTTTTGCACACATTCCTTAATTTGAGCTAAGAAGTCAGAAGTGATCGATATTTCCATCCAATCTGATGCTACATGGATGGATCCACTTGTTCTTTATGGCCCCGTTACTCCCTCTCTTTATTAGATATATGTTTATGAAAAACTAATTAATTTATTTCTAACAAATTAGCTTGTATTAAACGTTATATGTTTAAAATAAATGTTTTTTAAAAAAACATTAACTTGATTAGATAAGTGAGATTATTATTCATATCCTGAAATTTTGCAGCAGATAAAATCCCAATAAAATGATAAATAGATAGGTGAGGAACGTGAACATCCAAGCGCAGAGGGATCCCACCCCCTCCACCTTCCTTCCATTGATCCAAGCGCACTAGCAAATTTTCGTCACCTCCCTAAATAAATAAATAAATAAATAATCGTCTACCTGACCACGACGCGTCCGAACGTCGTCAAGCCCAAGGCGACGAGCGCGGCCCGTCGGCCACCGCTCGGCACACCTGTCGCCGGCCCGCGCCAGCGCAGCGGAAAGTTTAAACTAATCTCGCCGAGCTGGACGCGAGCGCCCCGCTCCCTGCGCCCAGTCCGTGCGCCGCCCACTCGCCTTGTCACCTGTAGTGCCGTGGACCTGACCCACGGAGGGCGGCCGGGCCCTGCACACGTGTCCTGGCCCGCCTCCCCGCGATCTGGTCACCGCCCCGGTGGGCGTCACCCCCCGACCACGCGCGCACGCAACTCGAGGCCCAGGAGGCCAGGGCTCGAACCTTCTCTCCTCCTCGCCTTCGCCTCGGGGCTTCGCCTTCCTTCCTTCCTTCCTCCACGCGAACGAAACCGAAGCCCGAATCCAAATCAATCCTCCCCCACACCCTCCCTCTCGAGGCGCCCCCTTGTCGCCGAGGCCTGATCCGCCTCCCTCTCCGGAGACGCCGCCTCTCCTGGTGGCGTCGGCCCCTTGCCCCTGCCTGTGGGTTGGTCGGTCGGTCGGTTGCCGATGAGGGTGGTGCTGGCGGTGGAGGCCGCGGGCGCGGCGGCCTCGTCGGCCTCGGTGCTCAACGGCGCCGTGGACTGGTGGCGCGACGTCAACGAGTCGCCTCTGTGGCAGGACCGCATCTTCCACGCGCTCGCCGTGCTCTACGGCATCGTCTCCGCCGTCGCGCTGGTAAGCACACCCCCCACCCCACGCCCCCCTTTCGCTACCACGAACCCCCGTGCAGCCCGATCTATCAAAATTGCGCTATGAGATGGTGTTCCGCTCGATTGCCCGCGCTGGTTTGATCTGTGGGCGCGCAATCTTAAGGGAGCTGGGGGGATTGTGGGGGAAATTGAGAGAGGGGCGGCACTGAGAGGTCCGGAATTCTGAATTCGCGGTGCTTGATTTCTCTGGCAGGTCCAATTGATCAGAATCGAGTGCAGGGTGCCTGAGTATGGCTGGACGACGCAGAAGGTGTTCCATTTTCTGAATTTCCTCGTCAATGGCGGTGAGCGAAGCATTTCTGTTGTTTTGCTTTCATTGGCTTTTGTTGTTTGATTTGGTGGACTAATCGGTGTCAATGATTGCTCTCTCTGTTTGCAGTGCGGTCGGTCGTGTTTGTGCTGCGACGCAATGTCCAACTCTTACAGCCTGAGGTTTGTTTCTCATTTCATGATGATTCTATTCTATACTGGTGTGATGTATTTGTTGGAGGAATGGAGTGATGGTTTGAAGCAATTCGGTGCCACAGATAATACAGCATGTGCTTCTCGATATGCCTGGGCTTGCGTTCTTCACAACGTATGCACTTCTGGTGCTGTTCTGGGCAGAGATTTATTATCAGGTAGCTTGTCTCTCAATTTTCTGTATGGTTTCACAATGTCATCGCGCCTCTTAATATGTGATGTTGTTTTCTAGGCACGCGCGATGTCGACTGATGGGCTTAGGCCAACTTTCTATTGGATCAATGGTGTGGTCTATGCAATTCAGGTTACATACTAGACAGACTTGTCATTGAACTCATGTTTTAGGTTGAACTTTCAGAAAGGTTTTATTATGATGTGATGATTTTGTACGATGTGGTGATGGGCAATTTATGGTGATGTACCTCTGACCATTGACCACATCAGAATATGTGAGAGCCTTATAGATGCAAGCTACGAAAGAAAGTGGCAGTCACCAGGCTGGTCGTAGGACCCTGGTCATTTGTTCCAGGCCTGTATACCATAGTTATTAGCCTCTAACAAATCCATTTAGGTGCCACCAATGCTTAAAAATGTTCAGTATCTTAATTGTCTTTAGGGCACACATACTTGATATCAGGATCTTTATCTAAAAAAAGAATCCTTAGGGTCTTAATTTCATGCTGTAATTCTCAACTCTCTGATATCTTGGTATGTACTGGAATAGTCACACTGGCTTATTGTATATACTTTTTGATCCAAGACAAGCAAATCATTCTGTACTAATTTGGCGTCAATGAATTTCAGATAATTTTATGGTTGGTTTTGTGGTGGAAACCAGTTCGAGTTATGGTTATCATGTCAAAGATGTTCTTTGCAGGTAAGTATTGCTTCCTTTCCCTTCTGTGTCAAGCCATCCATATGGACCATTCATTCCTATATAATACTCCCTCCATTTTTATTTTACATGTCGTATTAGGTTTGCCCTAAGTCAAACTTGATTAAATTTGACCAAGTCTATAGAAAAATATAGCACCAACTATACTATCCAACATATGCAATATCAACATATATTTCATGGTGGATCCAATGAAATAAATTTGGTATTGTAGTTATTATTATTATTTTTTCTATAAATTCGGTCAGTTCGCCAAGTTTGACTTAATACAAACCTAATATGACATGTAAATAAAAACAGAGGGAGTATAAAAACGACAAGTCATTAAATCTTGGCATTCATGGAGTGCGGTAGATTTTCATCTCATGTAGTCGAATTATATTTAGAACTTATGGAAATCAATCAAGTCATTATTGGTAGAATTCTTTTTAGCAAATTTCAGAACCCATCTTCATAAAACAATGGTTTGCTGCATCTCTTATTTCCTTACTGCCTTACTGGTGTGGGCTGACTTGAAGACCCCATGTAAAGCTGCATTTAACTTTGTCAATTTGTTGATCTTTTCAGCTGATGACGTGTTATATGCTTTTCAGGTGTATCATTATTTGCAGCTCTTGGGTTTCTTCTCTATGGGGGAAGGTAAATTCTTTTCTGGATGCACTTTGCACTAATGAATGATATATTCACCACTGAAAACATGGAACTGTTCCTTACTCTTTTTAACGGGTGTTGTGTGCCTATATTGGTAAACTCTACTTCTGGACCACCTCTCACAGAAAATTACAGAATCATGCTTTGTAACAACAATTTTACAAGCAATACCAGGATATGTAGCAGTTGTTTTGTGCGCTTGCAATATATTGCTCATTGCATACTGGCATGCAGATATTCCCTGTAACAATACCCTTGTTCTTGATATTTGTAGACGTGTTCTACTATTCTAAGGATGCATGTAGTAGAGCTTAAACCTTCCCGACTGAGATGGCATCTGATGTTGTCATTTTTCCGCAGGTTATTCCTGATGTTGCAGCGTTTCCCTGTAGAATCAAAAGGAAGGCGTAAGAAATTGCAGGAGGTACACTTCGTTTGTGTTGGTCTGAAAACTTTTCAGGGATTTCTATACAAATTATGTGCTAATACTGTATGCTTGTATACCGTAATGCAGGTTGGCTATGTGACTACAATCTGCTTTTCTTGCTTCTTGATCAGATGCGTCATGGTAAGCGCTTGCATTTTCTTTGCACTAGTCTATGCTATTACCAATTTATTTTGGTACTTGGTAGGTAGGTGAGAGGAACCCACTAACTTCGCATGTATATTGCAGATGTGCCTTAATGCATTTGATAAAGCTGCAGATCTTGATGTTCTGAACCATCCGATCCTGAACTTCTTCTATTACTTGGTATGAATGTTTACAGTTAAGCTATTTGCCTTGTCAAGTTCTGCTTGCGTCAATCAGTCATTCAGTTTGCCAATTTTGCTATGACCAAGTGGCATTTGGATATTAAGATATGGACATAACTTATCAACATCCATGCATGCAATTGTTATAGTTTATTATGTAGTATTCTTCAAATCTTAAGCTATGTTGTTGTTGTTGTTGTATTCTTCAAATCTATATGTAGTATTCTTCAAATCAGTGATAGATATCATACAAAACCTAGACTTGTGCTAATATTAATGGTCTGCTTACTTTGCTTAGTTTCACCTTTGAATGGTTTTTGCTGAGTGAAGAAATGTTGTGTGCCTTACATGTTTAATCTTGAAAGAACAATACTCCCTCGTCCCAAATTATTAGTCATTTTAATTTTTCTAGGTGCATAGTTTTTTTTGCTATGTATCTAGATATATATCATGTCTGCATAGCAAAATCGATGTATTTATAAAAGCCAAAATGACTAATAATTTGGGACAGAGGGAGTAACTCAAAAGCATCGAAACCCTGATTTACCATATATCTTTAACATTTTTCACCTTCCAGTCCAGTAACCTGAGTTCTTTTTAATTTACTGACTGAATTCACCTACTCCATTGCAGCTGGTTGAGATCGTGCCTTCAGCTCTGGTGCTCTTCATTCTACGGAAACTGCCTCCAAACCGAGGGATCACGCAGTACCACCCAATCCATTAGAGAGCAGGCCCTGGGCAGACAGGCTGAATGTTATAGTCCATACAGCGTGGTAAATACAGGAAGGCAGTGTGAAAAAGCTACCACCCTTGCTCCTGCTCCCGAGCTTGCCCAGTTTTTTATACGAGGAAAGGTTTTTTAGAATCCCAGGTTGCTATTGTGTGTAAAAGTGCAAATCCCATCTTCAGATCTAGAAAATGTAACTTATATAACTTTGTTCATCTCAGTGCATATCATCTGTACACCACAGCAATTGTTTGCATGTTTATTTCGCAGTAACGGGTCTGTGCACAGCTCACCGAAGCAATGAAACTGTAGAGGAGCGTGATGCCTTTGAAGTTTTGCAAGAATATCGCTGTGCATGCCGATGAACGTACTCGTCTAACCAAGCACAACCCCGGCTGCATGCTCTAACAAAGGACGGCGCGCTGCCGACCGGGCGACGGGCGTGGCGTCAGCCTCGTGCACCCCAGCAGTCCGCGGCTTCCAGCGCTGCCCGTCCCCTGCGCAACCATGCAAGCTACAGCAACAGTTTTGTTCCTGCCTTCCTGGTGCTGGAGAAGGATGAACAGCCCCCGCCCCCCTTTTGTAGGAAAATCAGTAGCTGATTTTGCTGCAAGAGCAATGCAGGAAAGATGTCAGTCACTGAGATTGAGATTGAACAGGCATGCATTCTATGGTGTTGATGATTACAGAAATCTGCAGCAGATCAGCAAGACAATGGTATACAAACTCAATGGTCTCCATTGGCAGCAAAAATTCTGGGTTGTTTATTGAACAGCAAAAGGGACAGTAGCACTTGGAACAGAATTTTGGCATCAAGCATTTATAATATCGAACAGTAAAATTGACATCCATGTTTAGCAATCAGGATTTCATAGAATCTGATGTTTGAATCATATGCTGGCTTCAGTGCAATCAGGCAGGCTAGCCTGCCCATCATCACACAGTAGGAAAGCAAGGGAAAAGTATTACTGATTCAGTTCTAGTGACCAATCGACATCTCTGATCAAAACAAAACTAGCCTAATGATCCTGGAAACATATAGTGGCCTTAGAAATTGATCCTGGAACTAGTGAGATAATAGCTCTAGCTTTTCAAGCAAGACCAAGCAGCCACATCCAAGCTACTTGCTTGCAATATAATCCGAATTAACCACAACTGGTTCTAGTGAGATAATGAAATCCTCATGCTTGCCAGTGGGAACTGACCTCTTTTTGTTGGGAATGCTAATGGGAAAGTAGTACTTCTCATGCTTCATTTCCCTCTTCGTCTTCTGAGAAAGCTGCAGAACAGCCAGCAAACTGTCACTTGCAAAATGTCACCCATATATAATTTAGTGAACTAGTAGAAAAGAGCAGCAATCACTCAGAAATATGCATGGCAAGCCACTTCAGGTTCGAAGGGCAATGCAATGAACATACACTGATACAGTAATACTAATATGCAGTCCCAAAAGTTCAGGCTTCTAAAATCTCGTACACCATTGCGCAGTCATCCCATTTTTCCTGACAAAGCAAATACTAATGTGCGCCCAATAAAACATGCCCCAAACTGAACAGACAAGAATTGTGCAAATGCCTGAACAGCCCTGCAAACGGTAGTAAAATCATAGACTGTCAGCAATCTTCAGATTAGCTTCAGATTATCTGCGCAAGCATGATAATCAAACAGCCATACAGCCATGGAATTGCATACCTAACCTAGTCACATATCAATAACTAGATAGCCAAAACTTATTTATTCATCATGGGTGAATACTCAGTACCTTGTAGTAAGACTAGTAGTAAGATCAGTGAATACTCAAGAAATTATTCATCATGGGTGAATACTCAGTACCTTGTAGTAAGATTGGCAGCAACAGGGGAGGAGCCTGCAACCATTCGTGGAGTCGAATGCAACTGCAAAAAACAATGATGGAACATGTAGTAAGGCTAATCGATCCATGGTATACAGAAAAAAGAAAGGATCCTATCATATCACTCTATCAGATGGAACATATAGTACTCTTCTACAAGATAATAATCCGAAAACACTTCAACCTATAGCAGTATACAGCACTCTTCTACAAGATAATCCGAAAGTAGGCTATTGTTTTAGAACTCCAGCTCTAGCTTTTCAAGCATGACCAAGCTTTTTGTTTTAGAAATTACCAGGGAGGGACATTAATACCTTTCGCTTCTTCCCTGTTCTATGGATTCCTCCCTGTTCTTGACGATGGGGTTGAGGGACCTGGGAAGGGATGGGTGCTGCAACGGAAGTAGGAGTAGTAGGGCTAGGGGAAGCAGCAAGGAGGCCTGGAACCATTCTCTGCGACGGCATACAAGCGGACAGAGACGCCATGGCTTCTTGATGAAACTTGAGGGAGGGCGACGCGTTCTTGCGGTGGTGGTGGGTCGCTGCTGGAGTGACGCTCCGGTGGGTCGCCGTCGGAGTGGACGCTCCGGTGAGTTCTTGTGGCGGCGGTGGCTTGCGGAGGCGGAGGCGGCACAGGACGCGGCGAAGGGAGCAGCACAGGGCGCGGAGGGCGGCGCGACGGAGTGGCGATGGGCGCCGAGGGGCGGAGCAGAGCGGCGCGGCCGCGGAGGGCGCGCCGGCGGCGAGGAAGGAGTGGGGGGGCGCATCGGCGCGGAAGGAGGAAGAGGAGGGGGCCGCGCCGATGAGGGATGCGGGAGAGCAGAGCGGATCTCGCGGAGGGAGGAGGGAGGAGGCCGCGCCGGCCAGGAAGGAGGAGGCGGCGGCGCAAGTGGATCTCGCAGAGCCGCGGAGGCAGTACAGTACAGGCGAGCGCTAGGCGCCGGCTGGCTTTGCGGGCTTTACGGCGCCGCTGGGGACGTCTATTCATCGCTCTACAGGCCGAGCGCCCCCGCCCGCCCCCGCCGACGACCGCCTCCCTCGGCTTCGGCGGCCTCCGCCGCCGCCCTCCACCGCCGCCACACTAACTGAGCTCGCTGCTCAGCCGCCGCCTTCTCTTTGCCCCCGCCGCCGGCACCGCCCACCGGGGGTCCTGCCCCGCCCGGCCGGCTGCGCTCCCGCGCCGCCTCGCCCTCCGCCGGCCGATCCACAGCCGCCGCCGCCCCCGGCTCTCCTCTAGGTCCGGCGGCCATGGAGCCCGCCCCACCCCTAGCAACCCGGAATCCTAAAGCTCCGCCGCCACCCCGGCCGCCGGCGACCTCGCAGGCCGCCGCCCGCACCACCAACCACCCCTGGACCCCAGCAACCCCCCTCCCCTAACCCCGGCGCCAACCACCATCGCGAGCTGGAGGTTGAAGAAGCACAGTGCGCACGGGCCCACCTGCAGAGCGCCGCCTCCCTTCTGCGATAGGTCGCGTTCCAATAGCGCATGCGATGAATAGCCGCTATGCGGGGAAACAGCGCGGATCTGCCCAACAGGCTTGCGGCAGACCCCGCCCCGCTTGCATCCCTACGGGCAGGGCTGGTGCTGGCTGCAAACCGCAGAAAGGAGGTGCCCGGCAAACAGACAACAAAACAGGTGATCACAAGTCTCAAAATTTCTCCGTCAAAGCAGCTCGAGGGATAAGATGTTTATCCTGTCAAAAAACATTCACATTCTCTTTTGGTGCAATTCTACACGCTACTGCTCATGCAGGTTTCGGCCAAAAGATCTACACACTACATGCTTTTATACACAGGTTTTCTGAATGCTAGGGTTACAAGACTATATAGCCTATACAGAGCAGAAAAAAAGGTAATAAACATATTAAGATTCAGAAATGTCTACCTATCTGATTCTATAGTTTCAGGTTTATTTCTCTGTTGTCCTGCTGTTCTGGCGAAGTTTCTGCTCCACGCAAGTCTGTTTCAGTTCCTTGCTGCTCAGGAACAGGCAGTTAGTTTCAGTTCCTCGCTGCTCACGAACAGGTAGTTGTAAAGCAGATCCAGAACTGCCATCCTGAGCCTGATGGTGCATCTATGTTCCTGTTTCACACAAGGCAGTTTCCATCCTTGCTTCTCAGGAACAGGCAGCTCGAGGGATCCTTCAGAACAGCCACCACGAGACTGAGTTGGTGTAGCTGATGCTTCTGCTGCACACAAGTTTATTTCTGCCCCTCCCTACTTGGGAGCAATCAGTCCGTGCGAAACTGCTTCAGAACTGCCATCCTGGAACTGATTTGCTGCATCAATGCCCCTACCTCACACAAGTCTGTTTCCATCCCTCTTCGCTCAGGAATAGGAGGTTAATGAGATGCTTCAGAACTTTCGTTCAAAGCCTGAGATGGTATATCTGATGTTTCTGCTTCACACAAGTCTATTTCCACCCCTTTCCGCTCAGAAACAGGAAGTCCATGAGAAAAGGCACCAGAACTGCTGTCCCACGTAGTACAATGAGATTGATCTGCCCTTTCAGGTGTTGATTTTGAGTCACCCTGGACAGGCAAACTTGATGCTTCAGCTTTGCACCCATCTGTCTTCACCCCTCCCTGCTCAGGAGCATGCAGTTTGTAGGTGAGCTCTCCAGAGCCTCCATGATACTCCTGCCCAGGAAGTTGATCTGCACATTCAGGTCTCATTTTTCTGTTGTCCTGTTGTAGTGAATCTGATGATTCTGCTTCACACCAGTCCCTCTTTGTCCCTCGCTGCTCAGGAGCTAGCCGTTTGCACAGTGCAGTTTCAGAAGCACCATTTTGCACCCAACTGCGACTACGAGGCTCTTCCGTCCGATGGTAAACATACCGTTCACGCCATCCTCCCCTACCTCCCCTCTCAAGACAGGAAGGTCTTCCTCTGCCTCGACTGCCAATTTGACCATGTGGTTCTTGTCGTTGAATACTGCTGAATTGCCTGTCAACTCCATATGACTGGAACCTTTGTTGGAAAGAACTGCTCTGGTACGGATAAGTTACCACGTTCTGGGACTCTGGATAAACAGTCCTATTCTGATACTCCCTGTTGCAGTAGCTTCTTGGATACTGCCATGCATCAAGAACACTATTTTGGCCATGTGATTCTTCCATATGGGCTGATCTAGGAGTATTCCTTCCATTACCTGTTTGAGAACTACTGTGCAGTGGCTCATAATACAACCTGCCGTGGGGTTGGGGCCCAAGATTCTGTTTGGACCATCCTCGATACCCTTCCAAAGAACTATGCTGGTCACTTGAAGCTCTGACTGGAAGTGGAAGCTCATTCCATCTTCTTGGTGGGTCGTTCCTGACAGCCACCATATCGGGCGTTGATGACCAAGACAGCACTCCATTTCCAAGATTTGCGTGGTTATTCCTCTGACAAAGTGCACAAAGAATAATTGTAAAGCATTTGAGTCAACACTCGACAGAGCTTTGCAAGCAATATGGTTTTACGCTGCAAATCTTATGAGGTAAAATTTCCTCCTTTTCTTTATGTAACTTGTAGGGTGTACTACGATTTGAAAAAGCCTTCAAAAGTAAAATATGACCATTATTTTCCTTCAGACCACATTATCAATTGTTAAAAAATCTGTCATATTTATAGATACATGAAATATGAATCTAGAGGTACAAACTTTTAGATACTAAATATGTATATAATATATAATTTGGAAAATTGTTGCTCAAAAACTGTAGACTTTGACCCTTTTCAAATCCTAATACACCCAACATAAATAAAAGGAGCAATATATCACACTCATCTCTATACTCCAATTTCCCACTCCAGGATGTTTCAGGAAGCTGTGTCAGGGCAGAGCGGCACTCTAACAAGATTAGCAGAAAGGATCTGACTGTGCAAGTTGGTGACCCTCATAATGCCTTTACACTTGAACAACTACTCCTATCTGTATCCTCAAGTGAGTAGACTCAAAGAGGAGCAGGAAATTATCACAAACTGTTAGTATAGGGATGTACTAAGTAGTTGTAGAGTTCACTCTATACGATTTTGTTAAAGAGGACAGGAAATTATCAACAATTATCAAGGTTGTAAACACATGCCTAACAAACAGGGTATATGGAGCTCTTTGTCTCACAAAAAAAAATGAGAGGATTTAGATTGCGGAATACCTGTTCTATTTGTTTCCGTGGCTCAGGCTTAGTTACAAGCATGACTGCCTCTGCTATGTCCTTATCAACAAAAGCATCAAAGAAGCATCCACGTCTTTTTGAATCACGGACTAAATCAGCCCATATTGAATTGCTTGCCAGTAAAGTGGTTCCGTTTCCGAGGATCCAAAGGCAGTACCTGTGACAGAAACATAGCAACTACTGACTTGAAATGGTAGTGGGAATGGTGTGTTAACATCACCAAACTAGTACAACGTACTTTGCTCTTGTCAAAGCCACATTAATTCTCCCAGCATCAGATAGAAAGCCTACTTTGCCATCTTTATTGGACCGAACTGTTGAAATCAATATAATATCCTCCTCACCACCTTGAAATCCATCTATAGATTTTACTGTAACAGATAGAAAGTCATGTTTCTCAAACTTTCTTCCAAGTCTATCTTGCAATGCGATTACTTGGGCCGTATAAGGAGATATTACACCAACACTCGTCCTCTGCTTTTTATCAGAGCATTCTACAGTTGTTTTAGACAAAAAAAATACAAAACACTAGTTAGCTTTATTCAAAATCTGGAGAATAGATAAACCTAGTTCATAAAATATTCCTTTCAGAATATTGTTTTAACCGAAACAGAAACATGCTCACCTGATAAAAATAAAAAGAATGAAAAACATGATGATCTTGGTAGTAAGCAATGAAGAATGGTAAACATACGCCTAGGCTAGGATGCATGTGCAGCTGTGTGCTAATTGAACAAATGCAGAGACTAAAAATTATAAATGCATGTTACATTCGTTAACGGCTGCATGGAAATCCAATATTTTTTACTCTAGTAAATGAAGAGGTAATCTCCTATTTTTATCATGTATACTAACACAATAAATATGTAAATTTCCCTAAAAAATTAAATATGCAGACATATGGCCAAAGTACAAGGTCAACCACTTCTTTCCATTAGCAACAGGACAAAGGCCCACCTGTACGAAATATTGATATTAGTGGAACGATAAAATTTTCAGTATTACAGGTCAGACATGACACTATCAATGACCTATTCCATGTTAAAAGGTTATCGAATAGCCTACTGTCATCTTTCAAACATACAGAACACTTTGTCAAACATTAGTAAGTACTAAGTAGTGTTCTCATGGCATCAACCTAAATGTTAGTACTTAGTTCTTTCAGCATGTTATGTGAAGGCTGATGCCTTGAAACGTACCTTTTGCAAGTCTTTCAACTATATTGGCTGCTGCAGCAACCTCAGCCATATTCTTGGAACTCTGACCAAGGCTATCAAGCATCTCCATGTCATTTTCAATATGAATGAACGAATAAGAACCAAAAATAGGACCAGGGAGATAACTCTTGACATAGGTTTCCTGCTTTACAATGGGACCATCTGAAATCCGATGATCATAAAAGTTGGCATTTGGAAATTTGCTGATGCAAGGGTGCATTCTATATTGCACTTCCAGCAAGTGCTTGCTGTAACCCATTGCACACAGTCTCTGATAGAGGCTTCGTCCAAAGTCAGCATCTTTAGCAATCTAGCAAGTCATAGCGAGGCTGTATGAGGAACTATAGAAATCTAAAAATGATTACTGGTAACAGAACATGCGGATGATAAAAAAAGAACATGATGTTCAAAATAATCTCATAACAAATTTATACCTTGCTCTTTACCAATGATGATAGCTGGTTTTCATCCCCAATTAGTAAAACATGTTCTATCCCATGGAGCAATAGAGGAACCAGTGATTCACATTCTTTTAGCTGAGCTGCCTCATCAATGACTAAGATGCTTATAGGCTTCACACTTTGCAGTCTGAACAACTCAAATGAACCAGAAGCAGTGCAAAATATAAGCTTAGCATGTTTCAAACATAAGTCCCGGATTGAAAGCTCATTGTCTTCACAAGGAAGCTGCATCTTCGAAAGAGCCATAAGAGTTTTTATGCAAAGATTTTTAATGTCCAAAGGGCTATCTGAAGAAATATCACATTCATGAAGATCATCAGCGGCGTCATCTATCAGGTCATCATGACTACTAGAAGAACCAGGAAGTTCATCAGCAGGCTTGAAGATTGTAAAAAGAATCTCATCAGAGACATCATCTGCGCTCAGCAACTGCTGCAATTTTTCAACCAAGCTTTTGGCGAGCATCATCCTATCAAAGTTCTTGCCTAGGGAACCCCTTGGTAGATGGTAACAGAATGTATTGATGCATCCTGCCAATTCCTTGGCTAAAGCACTGAATCTACTTGTAAAATACTTCTTAAAGGTAAGGTTGCATGCATTGCTGCGTCCTTGCTGTATATCTACAGACATTCTGTACCGGGAAATGCAATTTATTAGGAATGTTATGACAGAATCCACGCAATACTTCCACCCATTTTTTCGGTTGAAGCAGCTCAACAACTTCTGGACACGATCATCCAAATATATTTTTGTCAAGAACTTGCCCATTTGCAAACGGTCCTTGTTACCAAATAAAATGATGTCGCCTAATGAATATTGTTGTCTTGAAGAGAAGTCCCCAATCAGCTCAAGAAGACGAGAAGCTACTTGCAGGACAGCCATGTTAGTTGGAGCGCATGCAAGAGTTCTTTGTTCCTTCGTCAGAAGCATTTGTAGCATCACTGCAACTGTTGTAGTTTTACCTGTGCCTGGTGGGCCCCAAACTAGCCCAACAGAAGATCTGTGACTGCATTCACTTGCCAAAATGCAACTTGCTACTGCATCAAGCTGTGAGTCATTCAGCTTAAAGTTGCATAGATCGCCCTTGATTTCATAAAGTGAATTATTGCTGCAGTATTTACAATGTCCAGGAGCCTGGAGCACCATTTTGAAAACTTCAGAGTTCAATGAACAAAAGACAACAACATAGGAGTTCCATAAACAAATGACAACTAACGACACACAACTGTGGGATTGTCTGAACAAGGCATGCGGCACATTCATTCAGTGACATATGAAGTTGAAACTACTTAATAAAAAAAGTTGGCAATGTCAATGAAGGCCCTGATGTTCAAAATGATGTTGTGTAATATAACAATAGGGGATGCATATTGTGGTAGTGTAATTATAGGGAGGATCAATTCCAATCCACAATTGCAATATACAGTTAATTAGACTAATTGCTCGGAAGTAAAAAAAAAGATAGGGTTTGATTTCATTAATCATTTCAAATAATTTGAGGTAGTGTGTGACATTCTTGGAATCATTTATGAAGCTCCTAAAGGCACATATCAGTAACATCGGGATGTTAATTAAATGAAAGAATAAATGCAAGTTTGTGAGCAGCAGTGAAACCAAGATTCCAACGTATAGTTCAAAACTATGCAAGTATCTAAAGTATAGATAGATATTTGCTCCATTACGTAAACAATGCAAACTAGAAATTCTTATAAACTTTATTCACATCTCATAACAGATATATAAAAGAAAAGGCAATATATGTGATGATCGAAAGCATACTATCCTTTTGCCAGTCAGATACAACTATGCAACCTAACATGTATACTGCAAACTAGTCAAGGGACTTAACATTGTAACTGAAAAACTCACATAATTGTTTCTGCCCAACATGCTATGGATGATATTTGAATCCATTGTCAAACCCCTTCGAAGCACAACCCAAACACGGTCATATGTTACCATATTAGTTAGGAACATGGCACAGAACGACCATCGCCTTGATGACTCGTGTGTCTTTGTCTCATTTTGTCCATGCTGTCCACTGCACTTTTCAGCTTCGGCTCGTTCTTTTCGGACAATGTTGTGGGCAGATGAGTATCTAGATTTTGAAGCGACTGCTTCTTGATCTAGCATATCCCAAGACTCATCCAAACCTTCAGAATACGACTTATCATACTTATTAACACCCATTTGTCGACGTTCATCTCCTTGTGCCCCAGTCTCCATCAACCGTGATGCCTTAACTGTCATCTTATTGCCCTTAACCTTACTGACCCACACAATGACACATGATTTGGACTGTCTGAGAATATCATATTGATTTGTTGGTCTTGTTTCTGAAATCAATAGCACATCTGCAGCTTTTGGCTTATAGTTATCAATCCCACAACCATGAGATGTTCCCCTCCATCTGCCAAGACTGATCTCGAATGATCCCTTCCCTTTCCTCATTGAATTGACAGAGAGCAGATCTGCATATGGTGCATTAGAGATGTCCTCCATGCTTGAACACATATCATCCCTGACCTCTTCTAAAAGTGGCCCAAAGAACGATGTCATGTACTGCTCCATGGTGTTAAATGTCTCAGGTATCTTCAACACCTGTAAAAACATTCCACTTCCATGAATGCACAGATTTTTTTTTCCCTAGGGGTTTGCAAGAAACCAGTCCATAAAACTTATAAGGCAGTGTGAGCGCATTCAGGAAATTAAGTCCATAAATCTGCTAAAGAATATAAGAAACATTCTATTCATAATGTAACAGAAACATTTTGACTCCAATCGATAAATACCATAGGCAGATAAGGTGAATGAAATGTAAACATTCAGATAGCAGGGTAGTTATAGCCTATGTCAGTGGCACTGTCTAAACCAAACCAGGAGGCCTAGATGTTCTCTCTCAAACCTAGGTGCAATTCGAACAACAGATAATGCATCATCCATAAATCATTCACTGCTGGCGCTAAAAAGAAAAATGAATTCTAAACCAAATTCTCCACCTACGCAAAATGGGGGCACCCAAAACGGCACCACCTATACCTAAAACGGCCCAGGGGACGGGGAGGAATCCCCCATTGACGCCCGAAACCCCAAACGCAGTTCATCAGATCCGCACGGATCATCCGCTACGCACGCACGCCAGGCGCCCAGCACCGATCGGCCGACCAAGAGACGCGGAGCGCGTATAAGCAAGCAAGGGGCTCCTCACCTTTTCGCGGAGCAGGTCCTTGTCGAGGATTTGGTCCACGGACCACGAGAGCACCACCTCGGAGAGGCTCTTTCTCCGCCACCGCCACAGCGCGTCCCCGGGGCCGTCCTTCCCCGGCGGCGGCGCAGCCTGGCGCCGTTCCTCCTCCTCCTCGCCGGGATCCTCGTCGCCGTCGCTTGTGCCGCGCGGGCGCCGCATTTCGCCTTCGGCCCGGCGACGAGCACGCGATGGTACGACCGTACGAGACAACGGCCCGGCGCTCCACGAATCACGAATTGACGATTGGTGGGGGAAATCTGGGTTGGGGAGCTGGGGACGGTTTGGTTTCGGTACGAGGCGGAGAGCCTGTAAGTGAGATTACTGACAGTAATTTAAGTGTAATTCAGTAATTTAAATGTGCCCGTAAACGTCTCTAGCCTATTCGCAGTGGAGATTTCATTGTATGATTTCATAGAGCGACATGTCATCTAAGTACATGTGAGTTTATGAATGAAACAAGATCTTTCAATATAAAATTTCATTTTACGATTTCATAAACTAGCGTGATTATGCATAACTGCATGAAATAAAACTCTATAGCCTCTCGTACAAATTTCAACTTTTTGGAAATAGTTTATACACAGTTTTATCACGCTGAAACTTCTTCCTTATTTCTTTATGAAGTCAGTCTCAATGCAAGTGTTATCAGAGTGTCATGAGTACTAAATATTTAAAAGCAGAAATACTAAGTTGGCAAGAAAATTAAGAGAAGAGACTCGAGTCACCATGATCCCCTAATGGTTTGATTGCCAAGCCAACGACTAGGAATGAAAATAGACGGAAATGGATGGGAAAACCGCTTAATCATTTTTTTTCGTTTTTTATTACAGGAAATGGGAGCGGGAGCGAAATAGCCGGGTACAGAAGCGGAAACAGGATATAATTATTATGAAAACGGGCAGGAATCGAAAAATCTGCTACAATGCATTATTATTTATCACCATTCATTTTGCATGAATATAACACTAGACACTCCTTTACATAATCTAACTTTTTTAAGAAATAATCAATGTTTCTTGTTTCCTACTATTAAACCGTGAAATACATGTATTGATGTTGAGAAACATATATTGATGTTGAGGAACATAAGAGGATATATGGTGTACCTATTTTTTTGGATTTATAAATACAGGACTAATACAGGATTATCTCGGCCAAAAAGGGAATCCCGCAAATATAGACGAGATACGCCTCTTCCCGCTTCCCGTTCCATTTTCGTATTTTTCTGTAAATACGAAACGAACGTGATAAATATAGAAATACGAGCGGAACGTTTCAAAGGTGTGGCCGGTAGGATGACAATTCAAGAGTTTGACATGATTCATCACTTTTGTTTCTCTCTGCATATGTTATTGAGAAATGGTGGAATGGCCTATCATGATTAAGTATAATATGAGCAACAAAGTTTCAGCCGTAACGTCTATCATATCATGATTTATGAGTTAAAATTGTCCTTTCGTCCATCCTATGAGATATATTGTGCTAAATTATAGTATAGGTCTTGCTTGGGTGCAAAGTACTTTTTTTACTTTTAGAAAATTACTATAATTTTGTAAAAAATTCAGTTTGGAGAAGCGGTTGAGTGTTTGGATGCTACAAACTTTGTAGTGCAGTCTCTTGGAGCTTTTAATACTCCGCCAATGGTTTTTCAAAAAAAAACTCCACCCATACGACCATACCTCTTTTTTTTCTAAACTGTACTTCAAAAATTACAGTTCTTGATAGTACGGTTTCTTAAATATCCATTTCTTGATACTACGATTTCTTAAAACAATATCCAATTGGCACTAAGTTTCTACCAACAACTAGTCAAATTAATGTATGGTTAGTTCTCAAATAGTTGTATTATAAATTTAAATTCCAAAGTATCCTTGTGCTAATCTACACAAGTATTTGCCTGGAAATTGATTCACAATGGCTTAGCCACCCAGGCAAACAAAAAATCAAGGCGAATGGAGCACCTAAGCAATTGTCTTCTCTGTGGTGATGATCGAGAAGACTGCTACCATGTGGTCATGCAATGCCCTCATGCAGTGAACCTACACGCAGCTATGAGATTGAGATGGTGCCTCCCAGCTGAGCGAGAACTGAAGTTTACTGGACAAGAATGGCTACTTGGGATTGTTGACACACAACCCGTGGAGCAGGTTGCATGCCTCCTCTTAATCTTCTGGCGAGCCTGGTTCATACGCAACGAGCTCACACACTCGAATAAGAAATTATCACTTGAAGGGTCAGTTTCCTTCCTGGAAAACTACTGGGAGACATTGTGTGGCATTCGACAGTAGGACCCTCCTGACGATAAAGGCAAGAAGCCAGTTGGCTCTATGCCGAGAACTATTGAGGAGTTGGGGAGCATGGTGCCTACGAGATGGTCAGCCCCTAGTAAGGGGTGGATTAAAATTAATGTGGATGTTGCTTTCAAGAAAAATGGGGATGCTAGCTTGGGAGTGGTTATCCGGGATGATGCTGGAAAAGTTGTGCTATCAGCTTGGCGTGTGGTGGCCAATGCTTCAAATGCAGAAGAGGTAGAGATCTTGGCGTGCAAGGAAGGTTTGACTCTTGCTGTGGAGTGGACTCCCTGTCAGACAACTCTAGAGTCAGATTGCTCGTCGGCGATTAAATACTTATCCGATTTGGGTGAACAAAGAACACCTTCAGCCTTCGTTATCAGAGAAGCAAAGAAACTGGCGAGTACACTTCCTGGGATAGTATTTAAGCATGTAAGGAGAGAGCAGAATTACGTAGCGCATGAATTAGCACAACTTGCTAGTAGGTTGTTCCATAGTGCAGTGTGGCGCAATCGCTATCCAGTTTGTGTTGAGCCTTTAGTTGTTCAAGATTGTAACTCTGCCTTGAGTAATTTATAAAGCTCTCTCTTTACCCGCAAAAAAAAAATCTACACAAGTAGCTATACTGTGGAATTACTAAACAAAATTTCAATTATAACTACTGTGCGACTGCTCTGGTTATGGACTCATAATCTACTCTTGTCTTGATGACTTTTCGTTTCATAATGCACCTGAGATAAACGGACGTCAGGCACATCCTCGATCCAACCGTGCTACTGATGAAGTCTATTACCAAATTGTAGTAATCAAACCGACCAAAAATAGAGCGCGACATAACGTCATTTGCACCTGCAATGAAGAGTTCTTTTTAGGACACAAGCTATGAAGAGGTTGACTAGAACTATACAGAGAACAGCCGCATTCAGAGACAGGCCCAGAATCCAGGAGGTGGGTATTCAAAATTTCAAAAGGTGTAGCCCAAATTTGGTAAATTATAATGATAATTTTTTAAGAAATATCAAATTTATCACTAGTCAGCTCACCTTGTGCTCAGACTTGATTTGGCTCAAGCCAGCTTCTGCTTGCTCGTCCATGCCCCATAGGGCACGAACTACTGGAGCGGCGGAGCTGTGGAGGCCCTGTCACCGTGGCGAAGCAATAGTGCCGCACCCTGGCCACACAGCCCACACCGTGCATGCTCGAGCCTTGCGGCCTTGCCTAGCTATGGCGCCAGCCTGGACGCTGCCCCTACTGCCATCCGTCTCCACGGCCGATGAGCCCCTATCTCCATTTGTCCGTTTGGCCTCGTTGCTCGCTCGTTGCCGAGATCGCTGATTTGAGGAGCTAGGGTTGCGGTCTTGCAGCCGGGGATTGGAAACCGAGGGACCGAAGGGGCGCACGGGCGCTTGGCCTAGCGGTCAAGCTGGCTCACTGGCTACTTGACCGCTACTAACTGCTAATGGGCCTGTGGGCCATCGGGTGGGAGAGGGGTGGGACGTGGGCTGAGCATGAAGCAGAAACTAGTTTGAAAACTTGTTATGTTGTGTAATATTCATATTTTGCTTCATATACATATGATACACTAGATGGTATTCAGTTGAATACCCTTGGTATAATATAGGCCTGCCCCTGCCGCATTTGACCTCACACGCTAAATATCGGGACTCTCGAGTCTTCTTTCCCATTGCTACAGTACCCAGCAGCGACTCAAGGGCGATTTCTCATCTCCGCCGATTTGACCGCTAGTCACCTCTTGCGCCCTCGCCGGTGTTGAAGGAGGAGGGGAATCGAACGAATCAGCGATGGATCAGCCTTCCCGGTGGCGGCGGTGAGATGTGCACGGCGTCGGCGGTGGTGTCAGACCCGGGGCAGCGGGACTACTTATAGGCATAGAATGTTCTAGAGTAAGGGATAACTCATGGATGTACCTTACCTCTCTTGTAACTACCCGAATAGGCGTAAAACTAGCTGCAGTATAAAGGAAACTACCCGATTGTGTTGTAGTAGGACTCCAACTATACTCGGCTAGGATTTTCCATGTAAACTTGTCCCCCCCCCCCGATATATAAGAGCGGATATGGACCCCCTCAAAACATCATCAACACCTAAGGCAATACAAACAACCACACAGGACGTAGGATATTACGCAACTCGCGGCCCAAACCAGTCAAAATCTTTGTGTTCCTTGTACCATCGAGTTCCAGAGCAGTCGATTCCTACCTACAAACTTTACTGCTAAGGGTATCCCTAAGCAAGCTTGGCGGTAAACACCGACAACTAGCGCGTCAGGTAGGGGATTCGGCGAGTTCATCGGCGAATTCGATGGCCGGATCTTGCGACGCCAACAATGTGCCCAAGGGCACAACTCTCGTTTTCAGTTTCTGGGCCTGTACAGCTGACGGATCGGGCCGCTTCTCCAGCCACCTTGTCACGCCCAACTCGCCTAAATCGAAAACCATCTTCCAATCCACCGACGTCTGCGAGACCGCAGATCTCGACGGAAAACGAGATCTACTCGAGCTCAGTTCAGATACTACAGGAAACGTGTCAACTCCAACTCGAATTCATGAGTCAGTCGAGTCCGAGACAAACTCTGATTCTGAAAAATTTCACCTTTCCGAAACCCTCAGAAAATACATGGCTTATCTCAAGTCAATTAAACACCCCAAAATCGTCAACCATAAACTACTCGATGGAGTAGATAGGGTCTCACGATCAATAGAGGGATGCATCAAGCTTGCACAATCTACTCTTAGCTCATCTAAAACACAGCAGAACCCAGAAGCATTAAACCCACCACAGGAACGGTCGGGCGATATACTCTCAGGGATCGATCGAGTAGATTCTACGCTCGTCGACTGCATTAAGATGGCTGAAAGCACTTTGCAAAACAAGAAGCAGAATTCGGGAGGAGGAATCTGCAGGAGATCTAGAAAGACAAACCCCCGGCTTGCTCGGATGGGACCGTCTTCCTCCAGGAAACCTCAGAACCCTTCACTGAAAACTGCTCACAGCTGGATTCCTAAATCAACTGACACCCCCGATTCCTTATTCGATCGGGATTTCGATCAGTTCATGAACAGTCTCAACAACGTTGAACCATTCGATGACCTTGAAGACTGGTCAAACAATGTCGACTTGTTCATGGATGCCATGGACCATCCACCCCAGAATGCTGATGCCCTCTGGGAACTGGCCAAACTTAAAATGGAAAAATCCAAAGCTCCTGAACAACTTGGCAAGTCGATATTCGACAAACCCTGGATTAAAGAGCCAGAAGGATTGACCCCCACACAATCATGGCTATATTGGATGAACGAGAACGCCCTCCGTGTGATGGGCATCCCGCTTCTCGCTCACCCAAAGCACACATATTCCAAAATCGGTGGCCTAACCGATTCTGACTCCGATTACTCTTACGACTCAGAGGACGAATTGGATAACCTAATCCAGTACAGCAAGAAAGTCGAATCTAACTCGACTAAGAATTCCAAGTCCGATCAGGACTCCCTTCCAAACTTGGTCATATATGCAACATCGCAAGGATGGACAGTACGCTCGAAGGAGACACAAGATCCTAAGGCTTTGAGCTCCCAGCCGACAGATCTTCCCTTTCAGCAGAGCATCCCGCTAGACCCGTCTTCAAGCAAACAAGATCAAGAAATTCAAAATCTTTGTCGTGAAATCCTCATGGTTCACATCTCTGAAGTCCATCAACCAGAGGATGACTCCGCGGAGCGTCTCAATCTCGACGACTACAATTCTGATGACTTTGACGAGTATCTTTCCGATAACATGGAAACTACTCCCCCCACGGTCACAGAAGTCCAAGCTACTATCAAGCAAGACCGCATGTACATCCTCCAGCAGTAACAGTTATTGTTCAATTGGAAGAGCAGCATGCAGCAGAAGATCTCTACGAGCGTCGTCGCCTGCTTAACCAGAAAAGGGCATTCAGGCGCCAGCGCCTCGCTAACCGCCAGCAAGAACAGCAAGGCGACAACTACGACTACTCCAACAGCGACCTCCGCAATGTGATCAACATTGGTCGTGACACACGCAACGTCACCATCTCAAGGAGAAAGGAGCGTGAGGAAATAGAGGCATACAACCCTTCTTCCAACTACCGCATCCCGGCACATGCTTCTGCATCCTTCAAGAAATGCAAGCCAGCAAGTACCCTTCCCCAGGGTAAACCTCGCACTAAACACCATGGAGAAACATCTCTCGGCGGAGACAGGATCAACAAAACGCTCCTACACAAGTGCTTCATGCACCCAAAGAGCTCTCACATGATCTTCGAGTGCAACTCACTCCGCAAGGCCCTTGGGGTGCACCAGTAAAAGAAACTTTACCTAAAATCTAGTCGACTCCCATGCCGATTAGTTTACCCCCGAATACTTTTTCAATTATGTAAACCATTACTCGCGTCTATGGGCAAGGGGTAGATCTCAAGAGTCAGAGTCTGTCATTTTACAATTGCTGTAATCTCGACAAGTTTTCAATAAAAGTTGATTCCCTCATAAATCGACTACTTTGCTCTCACTCATCTGATCTACACCCCATCACTAATAATACTTTGAAAGCTCTGCTCGATACTAGAGCGGCAATCGAGTAGTTTCCTATGGTTTACCTTGAGTATTCTTACGACAGTTTCATCTTGGGTAACCCGACGGGGTTCATCCTAACAAATCTGTCCTAAGAGTTACTCTAGTCCTTGGTTAGGACACCCTACTCGCTGGCTCGAGTAGGTTTTGGATATTCTTATGACGGTTTCGTCTTGGGTAACCCGACGGGGTTCATCCTAACAGATCTGTCCTAAGAGGTGCTCCAGTCCTTGGTTAGGACACCCTACTCGCTGGCTTGAGTAGGTTTTGGATATTCTTACGACGGTTTCATCTTAGGTAACCCGACGGGGTTCACCCTAACAGATCTGTCCTAAGAGTTACTCCAGTCCTTGGTTAGGACACCCTACTCGCTGGCTCGAGTAGGTTTTGGATATTCTTACGATGGTTTCATCTTGGGTAATCTGACGGGGTTCATCCTAACAAATCTGTCCTAAGAGTTACTCCAGTCCTTGGTTAGGACACCCTACTCGCTGGCTCGAGTAGGTTTTGGATATTCTTATGACGGTTTCGTCTTGGGTAACCTGACGGGGTTCATCCTAACAGATCTGTCCTAAGAGTTACTCCAGTCCTTGGTTAGGACACCCTACTCGCTGGCTCGAGTGGGTTTTGGATATTCTTACGACGGTTTCATCTTGGGTAACCCGACGGGGTTCATCCAAACAGATCTGTTCTAAGAATTACTCCAGTCCTTGGTTAGGACACCCTACTCGCTGGCTCGAGTAGGTTTTTGGATATTCTTATGACGGTTTCATCTTGGGTAACTCGACGGGGTTCATCCTAACGGATCTATCTTAGAAATTACTCCAGTCCTTGGGTAGGACACCTTACTCGCCTCGCTCGAGTAAGCCCGGGATATTTCTAAAATATTTTTGTCTTGGGTAACTTGACGGAGTTCATCCTAACAGGCTTATTTTGGGACATTCTACTCACTGGTTCGAGTAGTTTGTGGATATTTTCATAAAAAGTTTTTCCCACTTGGGTGACCAGATGAGGTCTATCCTAACCGGTCCACTTTGAAAACTATCCCAGAATCCAAGGAGCCTAATTTAAGCTCCAGATTCTCTAAAGTACTCGATATCAATCTCCCGCTTGCTCGAACTACTGAAGATGTTACAACAAGGACCCGCTGCCCTGTGTGCCTATTCAGGTTTCTTCCCCATGATAGGGTCGCCAAAGTTCATAAGGTGTTCCATTTTCTCCTCGTACTTAGAGTAGTTGTCGAGAGATCCCTCGACTGCTTGGACAACCAAACTCACAGGAGCATTGCTCTAAAACAAAAACATCTCTTCTCAAAAGAAATGTCCGATTGGCTACGGCCCATATATTGATTTAGCAAAGTGCTTTTCCCACTTGGTTAATCCCGCGGGATTCAATCCTAACCGGTCAGCACAAGAGTTCTGATTAGAACCACATCACTCGACTCTACTCGAGAATACTCTGCCTCTTGAGGCCATTATGGATACAACTCTTTGTACCCACTATCAAGAGTGAGTAGGCGCGATGCCGACAGAACTCATGCCTTTCGAGTATCATTACTCGACATATAAAAGGATTGCACAATCCTTCCATAAAACAAGTACTCAACATTACACAAATTTAAACATTTGTACATAGTACTTTTGGATCACACACCAAACAATTTTACGAACAGTTCAAGGAGATCCGGACTTGTTCAAGGTCTCCACTATCTTGTCCGCTACGGCGGAGGTCTCTTGCAAATACTGATTGAATTGATCATCAGTGCAATCAGCTTTCGCGCCTTGCCCAAGCAGATCAAGTGGAGTACGTGGCCAGTAGGACTTTACCAACCCGAGTACATGTCCCACGTACTGTCTGGTGGTTGCGGAGACATTACCTTTCAAAGCTTTCGGGTACTTTACGAAGCCTCCCCGCCAACTTGAGCGTTCGTCTTCATTCCCCTCTGGGATCTCCACAAGTCCTGCCACGTCTTGAGCAGCATCCTTCACATCTCTAAGCTCTTCGAGCTCCTGCGACATCAAGTCCCGGGATTCTGACAAGGTTTTTGAGCTGTTGAAGAATTGTTGCCATCTCTTGATCAGAATCCGCCTTGATCTTTTCGAGCTTCTCGATTTCATCTACGTTTCGATACATAAGAATCTTTAGATCCAGTACTAAGCTTTCCTCAATCTTTAATGATTTTGAGCAAGCTGTGTACTCGATTAAAAGAAAAGCTTATAAACACCAGGCAGAACAATCCAGTCGACTGCATCATATATGCTAAAGACTAACCTTTTTTTGGCCTGGGAGAGTTTTTTGATCTTCTCGTGAAGGGCAGCCTTCTCGGACGAGAGCTTTTTCACCTACTCTCTCAGAGCATTTAGCTCTGAATTGTCCCGGGGCTGACTACTCCTCTGCTCTAACACCTCCTGCAAAAAAGTAAAAACAAGAGGATCAGTATACACTACTCGATCTAGTAAAACAAGTACTCGATATATTCGACTACTTACCCCCAACAGCTTGTAAGCAAGCATCACCTTTTCTTGAGGCAGGGCACTTCCCGATGAGACCTGAGAAGTAGTCGCCCGCACCTCGGAGACTGCTTTTTGTGGCACATCTTCGACTCTTCCCACAGTATTCCCTAGATTTTGGGAATCTAGAGGAAAAACCAATCAAAATCAAACGAAGAGAAAACAAAGGGAAAGCTCTCTATCAGTACAAGGCATTATAAGTTTACCTGTAGGGGCATCCTCAGGAAGCTTCTTGCCTCCTCCCTCTTTTGGAAGCTTCTCGCTTCCATCACCCTCTGGGAGTCTTTCATCGCTCCTCTCAGCATCAGGGAGTGGAGAATTCAGAAGCATGGAATTCGCCAACTCCTCCGCCTCATGAGCATCCATCTCTGGAGTGCTCGGAAACTTCTCCACTGATGACTTGGGGGCTGAATCATCTTCAGTTTCCCCACTAGCCTCCAGGAGTGCATTACTAAAAAGACAAGTCAGTTACAATGTACTCGATACAAAGACAACCCTGCAATTACAAGTTTTGAGGAACTTACGTAGGTGCCCTTGTCAAGGCAAGCTTCTTTGCGCCGAATTTAGGGGGCGGCCTAACGATCATGGCCTTGCCACCCGAACTTCCGGCGTTACCTATATTGGAACTGCTCGCCTGTCGAGTAGTAACAGTTCCCTTTGACGGGTCCATTGTGGTAGAAGGGACGGTTTGTCCCACCACAGCATCATCCCCAGATGTTGTAGTCTGTGGCATCTTAGCCACCGGACTTAAAAAGCAAAGGTTCTGAATAAGAACGAGCAAATTGACAAACTTGGCAAAAGCACTCGATTGTGACCAACTAACTACTCACCTGTCATTGGTAGTTTGCGAGGAGCTACGACCCTTCCTCGCAACCGATTGAGTACCCTTGGGATGTCCTAATTGGGTATCTTCACTCGGGCTGGCACTGTGCTCTCTGCCATCATCCCCAGCTGTTTCTCCAGCCTCTGCATCAGCAGTTTCGTCGTCAGAACTAAAGCCTCCAATTTCTGAAGAATCTTTAGAACCAGGCAAAAGCTCGGCATGAGCACTGGGAACAAGGTGGGATGGGTGAAATATGCCTGGCAGAGGAGGACTGCTCCTATATACATTTACATCATCCTGCAAAAGGATCAAAAGTTGTTAGATATATTGTATCTACAAACTACAAGTACTCGAATTGACTACTTATCACTTACCTCCTTTGGAGGATTCAATACCGAAAACGTGTCGAGAAGATGAGGCACGTGTTCCATCTTCTCGAACAGTCGCTGCACTCGATGTAGAGCTTCTCCGTTGGAGATCTCTTTTTCCGAGCATCACGACAGATCATTTTTCCCTTGATACTCGAAGCCAAAAGTTACTTGAGCTTGGAGAGGCTGGATTCTATGCTTCATCCAATGAAAGGCCACAGCCTCTCCGCTTATTCCTCTTTGCTTTAAACTTGCAATCTTTTCCAACAATTCTAGAATTTGGCTTGTATCAAAAGGCTTCTTCAGCCATTCAGCTCTGTTGACGGGGGACCAGCTAGCATGGGTGGAAGACTATTTCCATGATTTTCGACATAAAACCATTTTGGTTTCCAGTCGACTACTTTCTGTGACAACTTGTAAGGGATATAAACCCTATCCATCCTCTGCCTCAGCTGAATCCCTGCTCCACCAACTACATCTAGTCTAGTCGAACTAGTCTGGGGCTTAAGATGAAAAAAAAGGCGGAAGAGTTTAAAATGAGGCTCGATGCCCAGAAAAGCTTCGCACAAATGTACGAAGACAGAAATATGAACAAAAGAGTTTGGGGTAAGATGATGAAGCTGGATCCCGTAATAGTACAGGAGCCCAAAAAAGAAATTGGAGTAAGGAAGACCCAACCCTCGCTCAAAATAGGGAAGAAATCCAACAATCTCACCCGTATTTTCATATGGACAGGCGTCACCTAGTGCGGGACGCTATTGGATTACGGATTTCAAAGGCAAAAAACCCTATTTAACAAGGGATTCTAGGTCAGATTCTGAACTCTTACTAGATTCCCATCCTTCCTCACGGGATGGCTCCGCAACTACGCCCTTCCCCTTGCTCGACTTCTTCGGGGCCATTCGAAAATCCACAGATCGCTTCACGCTCATACACTGGCTAAAATCCTAATGGATTTAGGAGCAAGGGAAAGCAAGGAAATTTTAGATCTGGAAAGCTTGAGGCTAAGAGCAAGAACAGATCTAAACAGTAAAACAAGAATGGCGGTCGGTGGGGTAAAAACCTAGTTACCATTCTATTTTATAGTGGCGGTGGCAACACGGTAAATACCCAGATGGCTAACAGTCAGTTACCAATTCTGGAAATTTTCTGAGACATTTCTTTTTTCTAAGATTACATTCTGGAAAAAGAAAACACTCATATCCCTTAAAAACTAATCGACACATCTTCCTTCTTCTGGGATTACATTCCAAAATAAAGGAAAAGTACTCGACACAGTACAACTACTCGATATTACAACTCAAGTACTTCTTTCCTAAATAACTTTATAGCGACTCGGACTGGCATGCACACCTCCTGGATCTCTTGGAGCTTCTAGTCGAGGCCTATTGCAGCTAGATTGGCCCGAGGCCGTGACAAAGTACAAACTTGTTATTCCATCAAGGGAATAATGATACTCGTATTCTGGGAGAAAAGTTTCAAGAGTTTGGGGGTAGATTACAGTAATCGGCTCGCAAGATCTCTTGTAGCATCTTACAAAGGAATTTCTCCTTCTCCCCGAATACATTGTGACAAGATTAAGTCGCCTTACCAGAGATGTCAGTTCTTGGGCACCTAAAAACAGGCAACCCCAAGGATGAGACACAACAAGACGCAACCCATCGACAGAAAACCTCCCTCATTGGAATATGCAAGGACATCATGTTCAGAATGGATCCGATGAGAGCATTGGGGTTGCAGGATGAGGTAGCAGGGACTTTTCTTGTCACTCGCAAGTTCTCTTCTAGCATCTTTTGCTGGAAAGGACTACACAAATCTCAGGAGGGCGAGAGTAAGAACACCAAATGCAAGCCATAGCTTCAGAATACTTGTGCTTCTGGCAAAGGCCTCTCACCTACCTTTTATAGCCGCAAGGGGTCTTACTGGAGGACAACCCGTGATGCTATAGTGGCAGCATTCACGGTTGCAATAATACAGATTCTCCATACAGTACAGTCCCATGTGAGCGTACAGTAAAGAGATATACATCCCGGGTTTTTTTCTGAGGATATTTCGGGTGCAATCAGTGTGGCATATCCAATTGAATCATTTTTTTTGGGATTTTATCCGAAAAAAGGGTCTTTTTGGATATCGGATCTGATTAAACCTGCAGATATTCTGAAGAATAAAATCGGATGCCACGTCTTATATTCTTAATTCCAAATTTTTGCTCGGGGGCTTCCCGCAGAATAAGGGATTTTGATTTAAGGCTCGGGGGCTGCGAGATATGTGCATCAGAGATTTATTTTTTAAATTTTTTTTGGAAAATAATGAAGGAAAAAGACTGAAGTGACCCTCAGCCTGATTCTGCGATTCAACCTAAGGCTCGAGGGCTACTCAATATGGAGCGCGAGTACTTCGCGCACTATATATGATCAAGATTTCGGGGTTTGAGCACCTCACAGCCTCGAAGCAACCGGAAGTACTTGGAGGACTACTCGACGTATCTGAAGGAAGGCCCAGAAGCAACCAGAAGGACGTTCTGACTACTTGAAGTACTCGAAGATGCCCGGCCAAGTACTCGACACCTGCAGGACTCGGCTACGAAGAGCTCAGGGGCTTGTCAGACCCGGGGTAGCGGGACTGCTTATAGGCATAGAATATTCTAGAGTAAGGGATATCTCATGGATGTACCTTACATCTCTTATAACTACCCGAATAGGCATAGAACTAGCTGCAGTAAAAATGAAACTATCCAATTGTGTTATAGTAGGACTCCAACTGTCCTCGGCTAGGACTTTCCATGTAACCCTGTCCCCCCAATATATAAGGGCGGACAGGGACCCTTTCAAAATATCATCAACACCTAAGGCAATACAAACAACCACACAGAACGTAGGATATTACGCAACTCGTGACCCGAATCTGTCTAAATCTTTGTGATCCTTATACCATCGAGTTTCAGAGCAGTCGATCCCTACCTACAAACCTTACTGCTAAGGGTATCCCTGAGCAGGCTTGGCGATAAACACCGACAGGTGGTGCTGGCAAAGGTGTTGGCATCCCCGATGGTGTCATTGCCGGTGACTCATGGAGGTTAGTAATAATAATTGCTTCCATGGTGGTTTCACTCCATGGGAAGCTCAATAGGTCCTGCTGGTGACTTTTATATCACCGGGTAGGGTTAGATGTTCCTCTTAACTTCTCCAGCGATGGTAGCGGCGACGGGGTCGTCTCCAATGTGGATCGAAAAAGGATAGGTCTCCTCCAAGTGGATTTGGGTGTTGGCATCTTCGGAGGCGCGAGCTTCGGTCCTTCTGTGAGGTCTGCTCCTCCCGGTGGCGTAGGGTTAGGGCTGCCGGTGGAGAGGTTTGCCTACCAACTCACTGAGAAGCCAGGTTGGATTGAGTCCCACCTTCCATGGTGGTTTTGTTTCCCCTCAGGTTCGTCGTCGTCCGGTGGTCTGGGGGCTCCGGTTCTTGTGATGTCAGATTCCTCAGTATTCAACCATGCATTCCAGTCGAGTCGCTCATCACTTACAAAGCAAGTCGGGCTCGACATGGCAACAAAAAAGTTGTGTTGCTTCGTCGGAGAGAAGGTCGGCTTCAAGCACTGTGCTCCACCGCTAGTGGCAAGGAAGACCAAGAGTTTACAAGAACCGAGTTGTAATTGTCTTTGGCCTTGTTTGGGGGAGCTGGAGCTTTTCCAAAAGCTCATATTTGCAGAAGCTCCACATGCTGGTCCGAGTAGCTGCTTTTCAGAGAAGCTTGTCGTTCTGTTTGGCATAGATTGTTGTGTTCAGCTTCTCAGGGAAGGGGCCAACGCGGAGGGGCGGCAGCGCCGTCGGGCTGCGCGGAGGGGAGGAGTTGTACGTCGTCGGCGTGGAGGGGAGGAGCTACGGCGGCCGGCATGGAGGGGAGGGGCGGCGGCGTTGTCAGGCCCCGCGGAGGGGAGGAGTGCCGTCAGGACGCGCGGCGTGGAGGGGAAGGACGGTGGCGGCGGCCGGCGTGGAGGGGAGGAGCTGCAGCGGCCAGCGTGGAGGGGAGGGGCGGCGGCATTGTCGGGCCGCGCGGAGGGGAGGAACGCTGTCAGGACGCGCGACGTGGAGGGAAGGGGCGGCGGCGGCGGCCGGCGCGGATGGGAAGAGTTGCGGCGGCCGGCGTGGAGGGGAGGGGCGGCGGCGTTGTCGGGCCGTGCGGAGGGGAGAAGCGCCGTCAGGCCGCGCGGCGTGGAGGGGAGTGGCGGCGGCGGCGGCCGGCGCGGAGATGTGGGCAGGGGATAGGAGGCGTCGGTCCGAGCAAAAGATTGGGAAGCTGGTCCTCTCCATCTTCTTCGCTTGTAGTGTAAAAGAGGCTTTTAGAGCTTTTCGCTGGTTGGAGAATCTACCCCGTTTGGGGTAGATTGTAACTTTTGGAGTTTTCTGTAGAAACAAAAGCTCCCAAAAACTTAAACAAACAAGGCCTTTATGTTCAAGGGTGTTCTTGTAACTTTTGGGAACCGAGTTGTAATTGTCTTTATGTTCATGGGTGTTCTTATAACTTTTGGGCTGTAACCACCAACATCTTTATGTGAAATATAAGCCCGGTTTCTAAAAAAGAGAGAGAACAGGCGCATTTGCTTCTGGTTCTTTTCTCTTGCAAAATGCCTTGAAAAAGAAAATCACTTGCCAAATAGCTTACAGACATTGAACCTTTGAGTGCTCGTGGACACCACGTTTCTTCACGTGGAGAAACATTTGATTACAAAAACATATCAGTGGACTCGTTTCAGTCCCCAAAATAGCCAGCAATACGACAGGACTAGATAATAACACTGATACTCTAACCGTGTTTGGTTGAATGGTAGGGTCCAACCCGGATGGGTTGCACCCCTTTTTCTGATGTTTGGATGGAGGTTGGAAGGGGTTGGGTCCGACCCGGAGGGAATATTCGGCTCAGATCCGGTTCGGACTTGTCCGCCAAAATCGAGCGGACGAGTCCAACCCCGTTCCCTCCGTCTGGGTTCCGTGACGGGCCGACGACTGGGCGACGGCCACGGCGACGGCGAAGGCGACGGGCGGAGGAGGCCGGGGCGGGCCGCGGCGGCAAGCAGAGGAGGCGGGGCCGGCCGCGGCGGCAGGCGGAGGAGGCCGGGCCGGCCACCCGGCGCCCTCCCGGAGCGAGCAAAGGCCAAGGCGGAGCTCTCCCGCGGAGGCTCGCGCCCGCGGCGGAGCTCGACCGGAGGCTCGCGCCCGCGGCCAGGGAGGGGAGGGAGAAGGGGGGGAGCAGGGGCCGTGGAGGAAGGAGGCCGCGGCGGCGGAGCTCGCCCGCGGAGGCTCGCGCCCGCGGCGGAGCTCGACCGGAGGCTCGCGCCCCCGGCCAGGGAGGGGAGGGAGAAGGGGGGAGGAAGGAGGGCCGCGGCCGTGGAGGAAGGAGGGCCGCGAGCGCCGCGTCCGCCCGACCGGAGGTCGCGCGCGGCGGCCATGGCGACCTCGAGCGCGGCAGCGGCGACCTCAAGTGCGGTGGCAGGGAGGTCCGGCGGGGCGGGGAAGTGGCGGCGGCGGTGCGCGGGCCGCCCTCGGCCTCGGCGGGAGGAGGTTCGGCGGCCGGGGCGCGCGTCGCCCTCGGCGGTGGCGGGGGCGAGGAGGTCGGGCAGCCGGGGGCGCGGGGCGGTGGTGTCGGGAGCGGAGCGGGTAGGAAGAAGAAAGGAGATGGAGAGAGAGGAGACCGACATGTGGGGCCCACTAACGGCCCACTAACAGAATGAATGTTGCCATCCAACTCGTACTCCCAATTCACTCAACCAAAGAATGGATGGGTTGGCTCCATCCCCAAAATCAGACCTACAACCAAACAATGGATGGGTTGGCTCCGTCCCCAAAATGACGGTTGGATCCAACCCAACCCACTCATTCCGCAACCAAACACACGGTAACGGATTCGTTTCAGAGAAATCCAATATCATACACAGTATGATAAAAAGTTCGCCGAGCCTTCACTGTTACAGCTTGGAGTTCGTCGAAGCAAGCGGAACTGCGGAAGCACCGGCGCACCGCACAGACGCGCCCGCACCGCTGCCAACCCAACCGACGCAGAGACATTTTTCCCCCATCCTGACGGCCTCGGAACACGATACACTTGCGCCGGCTCCGGTTGCAGTTGCACCTGCAGCCGCAGGAGAGAGAGAGAGAGAGAGAGAGAGAGAGAGAGAGAGAGAGAGAGAGAGAGAGAGAGAGAGAGAGAGAGAGCACTGGGTGCCCGTAGTCTTCCATCCTGAAACAACACGAGCTAATGCGTGCCCAGCATGCACATGGTCACACGAATTTCTTACATCAAAATCCTGCAAGTGGATTTAGACCAATCAGCGTAAACCACAATTAGAGATCAAACACCAGAAAGTGTGAAGCAGCCATGAAAAGTACACTACTGTTCATCTTCCATCATGGTGAGTCTTGGAAACATTAGAACTACCTCTAAGTGTCTTTCTTCAACTTATTGCTTTCCCTTTTCTCGATTTAGTATAGAACTAACAGTATATGTAGTGTCATAACCCCATCTGTAGCAAAGTCGGAAGGGGCTTGATCTACTCAAGAACAAACTGTACCACATTATCACAGACACAACTTAGGGCTCCATATGATGTATGGGGAAAACGAACCATGGATCAACAATCCAAACAGAAAGTAAACAATGCTCGCTAAAGAAGCATGGCATATTTCAGCACTTGCTTGAAGCAGCATAACTATGACGTTATCTGATTACCATATGGTTTTATATGCCTAATATAGGACAAATAATGCCTTCAGAAACATATTGATTACCTATACCAACTGAAAGGCTGAGCAAAGTGAGTCAAACAAGTCAATGAAATTACTGAGTCAGATTGCTAACAGAATTATATAATGCAGAAATAGCTCGTAAAAAAAATGCAAAATACCAATTAAGTACCTTCTCGATGAACCATTGCAACAAGGACTAGGGCACATTGGGTTTTTTCTGCAGTACTTTCTCAAGCAATGAAGGATGGATGAATTGTGGAGAATCTGCTTCAATTATTTACAGATTCCAGTAACACTAGTTTGCAGCTTACAAAATGAGAACACTAAATATTGGAATAAAGCAAAAAAGAGAAAGCAAGGTTCACAATACAATGCAATGAGCTCCAAATGTCTACAGCTCATTGTAAGACATTTTTTGATTCATTGAAAACCTAGTTTTGTCTAGGAGGCATTTAAGGATCTCATCTGAAGCTAATTACAGATAAGTAAAGGTATGCAATGGAGACCAGAGGCTAACTGAAGAAAAATAACTACATCTTCGTTCATCTGAACAGCAGTGACACATTATAATAGCACTAACTAATTCTTAGTTCTTGTAGAACAGGAGGATTATAGTGACACGTCGCTGTAGTATTAAGCATTTCTAGAACCATCAGTTGCACTCTTGGCATAACCTTTACATACAGTATGGTTGCCGCAACACTCTGTTTGACAACCATTCAGCATGCAGCATAGTCATAGGCTTAGAGACAGGAACAACACAAATCTTAGAACTAGTGATGAAAGGTATTTGGCTATATTAAGATGGAATGGTACAGCTAGAGTCCAATTGATCTCAAATTTGACATGTACGGATAGATCATTTATCAAAATTGGTTCAACTCAATGGTTCCAAGCTGGGAGCATCATTGCGAGATTCAGAGAGGTTTTTGAATTTACCACAACGAAGACAGAAAACACATCCTATTGCCAAACTGGAAAGGTAAATATTTCTTAGCGTCCCACAATCTACATGTCAGAATCACCATCTCAGTTATTTCCCAACAAAAAGTATGCAGTACAACCAGCTCAGTTTGCCATTCAGCAAATAACAGTGTGGTTCTAAGATGTTCCTATTTTACAATCTAAGGTTGAGTGATCCAAGGGTGACTTCTGGCAAGCAACGAAAACATTGAAGGAATCAAAGAACCTTCCTAGTTCACAACAATTTAGTTACCCTGTACTGTTACGGATCAAAAAAACAGGGGGTGGGGACAAACCTGGTCAAGAACCCCCACCCACTCAAATCCTTTGTTGTGACTCAATCACCAATGCATTGAGCACGATATGCAACACAGCGTCATACACCTCGCCATCATAATGCATTCCATCAGCCGTGCATTGCTGCCCGCACCCCTGTGTGAGCTTCCCCACATCAAGCAATAGGAATGGGCCGCCATCACCACGAACAAGACCCCTCTGATCGACCTCGAGGTCATAGGCGCGTAGCATGGTGCCATTCATGTGTGCCCTCTTGGCGTCTGTGTTGAGCATGTGGTTCACTAGGTGCGGCAGGCCGAGCCAGAACATATGCGGCGGCGGCACTGGTAGCGGCGAGCGCAGCGACTTGGCGGCACCCGCGACGGACGCCAGCGCGTCGCCGTAGCTCGTGGCGTCCGTGACGTGAAGCATGTGCCAGAGCCCGGATCCGAGGACGAGCACGTCAGGGACGCGCGGCGCGAGGCGCAAATCCTCGCGGAGCAGCCGCGTGAGGTTGCTCTCGAAGGGCGCCCAGACGAAGTCCACGGAGATGCCCTGAGCCGGCACCGCGGCGCGGTAGTCGCTGTGGCGGCGGAATAGCTCCGATTCAGCGGCCGCCGCCGCGGCCGGGTCGAGCAGTAGGCGCAGCAGCGCAAGCACGAGCAACCGCGCCTGCGAGTCCCCGGCCACCATCACCCAGGACCCGTTGAGCAGCAGCGACGCGTCGTCACGCGACAGCCGCGCGAACCCGCAGGCGGACGCCAGCGAGGGCGGCCACGACCACGTCCGCGCCGTCCCACCTCCCAAGCCTTTAGCGGCGGCGGCGGCGGAGGAGGCGTCAGACCACGACACGCGGTGCAGGAACGGTACGCAGGAGGATCCGGAGGAGACGGCGGCGGCGGACGCGGCGCCAGAGCCGGGGAGGAAGAAGGAGGTGGCGAGGATGTGGGGCACGGAGGGGAGGTAGGGGGAGAGGTGGACCCCGACGGCGAACGAGACGAAGAGCGCGCCGGAGAAGAAGAGCACCTTGTTTCGGCTGAGGTGCCACCCCGCCAGCCCCATGGGCACGAACAGTACGACGCACGCCGCGACCACGCCCGCCTGCGCCGCGGCCGAAACCATCGACCGGCCCGACCGGGCGACCGCCTGCGCCTCAACCCCGTGAGCGCGCGCGCGAGCGGCGAGGCGCCACCAGATCTGGGCCGCGGCGGGGCGGGATCGCGGGCCGCACGGGATTGCGCAGGCAGCCGGCGGGCGGGTGGGCGGCGTGGAGTGGAAGTGAGGGAGGTTAGAGGAGCGCCGCGGCCGCGTCGCTCGGTGGGTTGGTGGGGTTGAGGACGGAGATCGGGGCGGGTCGGCGAGAAGGGAACAGTGGAACGGCAGAGCAGGTGGGGAGGGGACGGGAGGGCGCACCGGCGCCTCGCCGCTTTGGGGCCGTCGGCGTCGGTGCGGGGGACGGGGCCCGGGGGCGTGGCGCGCCGGCGTGGATGCGGGGTCGGGTTAGTTGGTCCCGGCTTGTGTTGGTGCCTGAAAGGTTATCATTCCATTTATGGACTTTGAGATTATCATTTCCATGTATGCAGTTTGTTCCTGCTGTCTCCATCCTAAAAAATATTATTTTAAATTACAGTTAAATCTATCTTATTAAAAATATACAAAGAAGGTAAGGTTATGGATAGCGATGAAAACGGACGGAAAAATCTCATTTCTACTTTCGTTTCTATAATTTTTTTTGCGGAAACGGGATCGAGTTCGGAAAATACGGGTATAGAAACAGGATCAGGTTACGCAGAAGTACGGAATCGAACCAATACGAATGTTGAGCCGAAAAGAATAACGCGATCAAATATTCTCAAGTATACATTAACAAAGTCACAAAATAATATACAGAAGTTATTAGTCCAATATTCACTAGTATGCCATGTGTTAACATGTTAACATGCATACTTAATGATTGGTATATTTTTAAACATATCAATTTTTAGACATATCTTATGTAGATTAAAAATGGGATGAAAAACAAAATAAATACGGATCAATTCCATGTAAAAACGGGATTCCTCATAAACAAACGGAGAAACTTCATTTCTACTTCCATAAATACGAAAACAGAATCCCACGAATATGGAAACGGACGGACAAAAATAGAAAACGGAACGGGTCGGAACAGAAATATTTCAGTCCGTTTTCAACGCTAGTTATGGAGCCAAGTAAATTTCTTATGTAGACATTACTTTTCTGATTTTAATATATCTGCATTTTGCAGAGCAATTAAATTTCTTAGGTAGATGTTATTTTTCTTATTCTAATATATTTGCATCTTTTGACAATGGTGAGAACCAAAATAAATGATGATTTAAATCACAAGTGTTATAGTTCATTAGAAATAATATGTTCATTTTTCCTCCTACTAATGAGTCTCAAATTTTGTAAATGAATAAATTATTTTGGAATGAAGGGAGCAATTCTCAACCGGATCTCGAAGCTGGTGTTTTTCCTCAAAACTTAATTAGTGATCAGAGTACCAAAAAGTTTTTCCTCAAAACTTTTTCACGGTTGAACCAAACACGGCCATTAAACCACTCAGCGCGATCGCCCCCCACCAACGCAGCCCACATATTGAACCAAACAACTCACCGCTCGGTGCTTGATGGTGCCGTAGTGCTCCCGCGTCTACCACTAGCTCTACCAAATGCTCCGTCCAATTGCGCTGACCACTAGCACTGCAGCGATTTTGATCACCTTTCGACTGCTATCCAAGCTAGATAAATAAAACACCAAATCGTGTCAATAGCAGTTAAAACTCATCAACGGAGGTTTCAAATTTCCAAGAAACATAACCGGACAAGCAATCAGGACAGGAGCAGAGCCATGGCCAATTCGGGACGAGGGACGAAGAACACGAATCATACCTCAGAACATCCATTCATTCAATTGATAGGCTACCATACTTCACCATTACAACCATAAACACCAACTATTAAGTTAACACCACAACGCAGCTAGGCACAGGACAGAACCCAGCACATCAACTTCTCTAACCCATCAGGAACCCCAGCTTGCGCCTGCACGCGACACACAGGACGCGGGCGGGAGCCAGGGGCTCAGCCGCCGAAGCCGTAGAGGGTGCGGCCCTGGCGCTTGAGTGCGTAGACGACGTCCATGGCGGTGACGGTCTTGCGGCGGGCGTGCTCCGTGTAGGTCACGGCGTCGCGGATGACGTTCTCGAGGAAGATCTTGAGCACGCCGCGGGTCTCCTCGTAGATCAGCCCGGAGATGCGCTTCACGCCGCCCCTCCTCGCCAGCCTCCGGATCGCCGGCTTCGTGATGCCCTGGATGTTGTCGCGGAGCACCTTCCGATGGCGCTTCGCGCCGCCCTTGCCCAGGCCCTTGCCTCCCTTGCCGCGGCCCGACATGGCTGCTGCTGCGACGACGACCTAGAGCTTGCCCGAGGCGCGGAGGATTCGAGGGATTTGGGAGGAGGAAGATTTGGGGATTTTTTTGCGAGATGGGATTTGGGAGTGATGGGAGCGGGATTTTATAGGAGGCGGGGAAAGGGGACCGATCCGTGGAAAGGTGGTGGGCTGGACGCCGATTGGGTGAGTAGCCGGAGCGCGGATCGTTGGCGTGGCTGCGCGGACGGCGAGATGCTGGTCGATCCGTGGGAGGTGGTACCGCACCGTTGGATGGAAAGAACAGGCGCTGATTGGTTTGGAAGGAGAACCACGGATCGATGACGTGGCGAGTTGTTATGGCGCCCTTGCTTTGTCGAGTGGGCTTTCACAGCAAGTGTGCCTGGATGGGTCGTTCGCGAGCATAGTGTAAAAAGGCCCACGTCGCAAAGACACAAGCCGTACCGCGTTACTAGATGGTTTTATCTTTTAGCTCAAAAAAACAACTACTAGATGGTTTAATCTCACTTGTCTCCCAAAGATTACAAACTTGCACTATCTGTATTCTTGTATAAGTTGTGCTCTAATTTACCTAATCTGACACGATATTCGAGTCAAGATAATAATACATTGTAATAATAACACCATTTTATATTGACATATTGTAATAATAACACTATTTTTCGTTTGGTACGAAAAAATATAATAAAGATATAAATGCTAATAGTTACTAAATGTTAACACTCAACTTAAACTTCTTCAAACATATAATTAATTCAGCTCTACCATCTCGCGAGTTCGCACAGAGCAGGTCCCATCGCACCAGGCAAGTTGCGTTAAAAGAAGCGGTTAGCCTAGCAAGAATCCAAGATGCTGCTTATTAGAATCCTCGTTTTTGCATCCCAGAATCGACCAGTCTTTGCGATCAACGGCCATATACCCATACATATCGACTAAATTTGAGCCGGCTTGAAATAGTTTTTAATTAGCCCACGGTTTTATGCTGTGCTTTGCTTTTCAACCGAAGTGCATGTCATCACAGGTTAAGTAGGACGTCGATGCGACGCTCACACAACGCCAAGGGCCAGGGGCAGACTAGGCAAAGCTTCTACTCTAGCCTCCAGGGGCCAGACGGTGTCGCGGTGACCTCTCGTGCGAATTTAGCAACCTTGATGGAGCGATCTGCGAACGGCGGAGCCGCGGAGGCAACCTCACTGGACTTAACTGCTCAAAAAAAGTTCAAAGTTCACTCGACTTCAGCCGAGAAGAAAGGGTGACCAACTCTTGACGCCTCACCTACTCCCCGGGGTTTGGCCGTCATCACCGTTTCAGAGTTCAGACAAACAAACAAAACACTGGATGATAGGGGCCGGTCTGCGAACGGCGGAGCCAACCTCCCTGGACTTAACAAAGCACGCGCGGCCGGAGGCAGCCGGGCTGGCTGCCGGGCGTCGTCGTGCATGCAGCACAAGTGTGCGTGCGACTAGTCTTGCTGGCTTGCTGCCTGCGTGTGTGCTGTAGCTAGCAGCACTTGAGAACATATCATGCCGCCGGCACAGGATTACAGAGGACCACTGGAGAGATGGAGCCGCCATTGTCGCCCACCGCTGTAACACGTGCTGCAAAACGAGTTTCTTCTTTTCTTTTTTTTTTAATTAAGCAAACTTCAATTCCGTTTTTTCTTGCGGTACTTGGACCCAATTCAAAAAAAAAGTTGCGGTCCTAGAATCAACTTTACTACATGCACGGCGCACCATATGACCGCAGCGATGTGTTCTGTAGTTGTGAACTAACCTTATTTTGTGATAAGACAACTGAAAAACTCTCCTATCTTGCTTACAAGCATGTGTCACCAATAGAAATGTGGAAGGGATACGCTCACCAACAACTACTCGTGTAAAAATCCAGCATTGTTCATAATTTAGAATATTTCAATGCTTTGAGGAGAGGCAATAATGTACAACACATCCTCTCAGTAACTAGTATTCATGCACTTTGTGGCAGGACCATCATATCATATAACCCATGTATTTAGTTGGAATAACATTTCGTGCATGACTACTTGAATTCTTGTAATTATTATGGAAAAGCATGATTAAATATTTTTATAATTCAATGAACAACCCATGAAGCACGGCTACACAATATACAGTCATGCCCCAAATGTGTGTGTTATTGTTGTTTATCATCGCTTAGATAACCTAATTTTTTAATTGATGAGGCATCGATTCCTAATTTCCTTTTTTTTGTCTTGGACAAACATTGATTGCTCAATTTCTCAAGGGAAACAGAAAAATTACACCAACAAACACATGGTTATAATATTAGGTTTATCATGTGGTCATCATATGTTTATAAATGCTAAATACATGTATCATGTTTGAAGTAAATATAAACTCGCTTGGACTTATGACATTAAAAGCCGCCCACAACTTGGACCGTGCCCATATCTTATCATGAACACAGTTCAAAACGAATGAGCATTCGCACACTAAAGCTAGAAATGCATGTCTGTTCTCACATATCTACAAACACTTCGTCAAAAATGATGTATGACTTTTTCAAGAACTTGCCTAAATTCTCGCATGAAAAAATGATGTTCGATTTTTTTTTTGCAAGAACTTGCCTAAATTCTCACACTTCATGTGGGAACCATGCACATTACAATAATACAACATACAATTACTCAAATAGCCATTTACGATTGTTGCATATAACCATTAATCACCCAATTTCTTTCTTCTTTTATCAAACAATATCCCAAAATAAAAAGGTCAGCCTCTTAAGCACCAGGTCCTACCAACAAACACATGGTAAAAATACTACTTACCACATGCTTATAAATAGTTCATTGCCGGTAATAGCTCGCGACTTGGAAAGTTTTAGTACCGATGCTAAATACCTGTACGTCTTTTTAGGAAAGAGAAATTTGCTTGCACTAATTATTTCATAAATCTCTAACAACATGGACCATAGTCATATTTTATCATGAAACAATTTGAAGCTAATAGTTATTACACATCTGATAAAAAAATATGGGCGTGACAACAATATAACATACAACTATGAACTTAAGTATACACATTTATTATCATTGTCTATATCATCCCGGAGTAAGGCCCTGTTTAGTTGTTTATATGTAAACGCAAAAACGCCGTAAACGCATTATTTTACAACGGAATCTTGCTAATTTGAAGTACTAAATGAAGTCTATTTACAAAACTTTTTGCATGGATGAGCTGTAAATCGTGAGACGAATCTAATGAGACTACTTAATCCATGATTTGCAATAGCGATGCTACAGTAACCATCCGCTAATTATTGATTAAACATGGATTAATTAGCATCATTAGATTCGTCTCGCGATTTACAACCCATCTATGCAAAAAGTTTTGCAAATAGACTTCATTTAGTACTTCAAATGACCAATATTCCTTTGCAAATTTTTTTTGCAAAATGAACTAAACAGACCCTAAGTAAAATCCCTCATGATCAATGCTTATACCTGTAGGAATATGAGGTAGCAAAAACAAAATTTTCTACCGCATAAATCAGGATTACTGCAGTTATAGATCACGGGATTACGACTAGACGCGCGGTTGCGGAACTTCTGTAGCGCGTCGGTGTAGTGCAGATGGAAGCCGGCAGTGCAGTTGCGTGAACCTCCTCACGAACAGCTCGTCCTTGTGCAGCAAGCGCAGCACCTTCACGAAGTACACACGTACGGGAAGAAGCTTCACTCTCCGAATTGCTAGATCCGCAATAACGAACTAGAGCTTGATGCTCGGGAGGAAGAGCAGGAAGGAGAAGGGGGCGCAGGCTGCAGAAGGGGGCAGCTAGGGCTGCTGGTTGGGCGCCCCCTCTCCCCTCCTTTTATAGTCCTGGTGGGCTCCCCTAGATGGGCCCTAGTGGGCCCCACCTTGGACGCCCCCTTCAGGTGGGCTGCTCTAAGCCCCCACCTCAAATCCAACCCTATGAGCCTCTCTAGGCCCATTAGTGCATCAAAACCCGGTCTAATTTAGATCTCATCCTCATTAGACTTCTGACCCTTAATTGTGTGACCCTATGGGCTCACGCGTGAGTAGATATGGCCCAGTACTCCTACTGGCCAATAGTTGATAGCGGTCTCTAGCAAGACGTGTCAACTCCTAAGCACGCGCAATTCATATCTGTCGAGCCGTCACAATCTTATACATGTTGTTCCCTTTGCCTCACGATATTTGATCTAGCTCGAAGCCGACCACTCTTTCTCGATCATGTGATTTGGAATCCTTGGTTAACTCTTAACCCTAGCATGACCATGCATTTCTTGATCCGAATCACTCGAGGGGCCTAGAGATATCTCTCTCTTATAAAGAGGGGCAAATAACATCTTGACCGACTATGTCTCACAGCATGCTTCTTGACAGACCCGAAAGCCACCTTTATAACTACCCTGTTACGGTGCAGCATTTGATGGCTCCTAAGTAAGTTGGTTCACATCTTGAGTACATACGACGATCTCAGGTCTTAGGACACAACGTACATATTGTGTAATGAGAAGTCATCATCTCGTGTTGGGTCAATTCAGTCTCATGTCTCACATGAGCCCACATTATTAATTTGACATCCCCATGTCCATGACTTGTGAAACGTAGTCAATCAACTAATACATGTGCTAGTCTAATATTCATGTGTGTCCTCACATGAACTCCGACTAGGAACACTTTAGAATATTCATACAAGTAAAGAGTTTCACAAATACTTCACATAAGCATTAATCAATACAAGTTGACATCTATGAATATTCAAGAAACACTTTATTAATCATGAATACAAGGAAATATGATTGTCTCTAGGGCATATTTCCAACAGTCTACCACTTGCACTAGAGTCAATCTAGAATGTATTTAATACCCATTGCTCTTGTGTGCCTTTCATGCTTGGGCTGTGGAAGGGGTTTTGTCAACGGATCTGAAATGTTCAGGTCCGTGTATATTTTGCATATCTTGATCTCACCACAATCGATGAACTCTCGAATGAGATGAAATCGCCGCATAACGTGTTTGCTCTTCTGGTGATTCTTTGGCTCTTTGGCTTGCGCAATAGCTCCACTGTTATCACAGTAGAGATCCAGCGAGCTAGAGGCATTAGGGAACACACCAAGCTCAATAAGGAACTTCCTTATCCAAACACCTTCCTTCGCAGCTTCCGAAGATGCGATGTACTCGGCTTCTGTTGTAGAATCGGCCACCATTTCCTGCTTGGAACTCTTCCAGCTAACCGCACCACCATTTACTTTGAACACGAAACTGGACTGAGACTTTGAATCGTCTTTGTCGGTTTGGAAGCTAGCATCAGTGTAACCAGTTACAACAAGCTCCTCCTCACCTCCGTAGACTATAAACACATCCTTAGTTCTTCTCAAGTACTTGAGGATGTTTTTCACAGCTGTACTTATCATTGCATACATGATAAATCCAATTGCTGAGTCATATGGAACTTTGCTCATGCGCTCTCACTCATCAGTCATCATAGGACACTGAGTCTTGCTAAGATGTATGCCATGTGACATAGGCAAGAACCCTTTCTTTGCCTCTTTTATGTTGAACCGCTTCAACACTTTGTCAATGTAAGTGTCTTGGATTAATCCTATAAGCCTCTTTGATCTATCTCTATAGATCTTGATGCCCAGTATGTATGCTGCTTCTCCTAAATTCTTCATCAAAAAATTATTTTCAGTGAAGTCTTTACGGACTCAAGCATAGAAATATTATTTCCAATCTGCAGTATGTCATCTACATACATGATTAGAAATGCAACAGAGCTCCCACTTTCCTTCTTGTAAACACAAGCTTCTTCTTCGTTTTTAATGAAGCCAAACCCTTTGACTACTTCATCAAAATGAATATTCCAACTCTGAGATGCTTGCTTTAATCCATAAATGGATTTTTGAAGCTTGCATATCTTTCCAGCATTGGTCGGATCGACAAAACCCTCGGGCTGCAATATATGCATGTCCTCGGTCAGATTTCCATTAAGGAATGCTGTTTTGACATCCATCTGCCATATTTCATAATCGAAATATGTAGCAACAACTAGAATAATCGAACATATTTATGCATCGCTACGGTGAAGCGTCCCCTCAAAGGAGAGGACTTAAATGTGATACAAACATCAGTCACAGGAGGCTGATGCCACATTTATTACATCAGATAGTTCATAACCATACAAACCTTGGAGGACAATCAATACAGATAATGATAATAAGTAGCCAAGCTATGACATAACACTAGACTGCAACCCACATGGGGTCTAACTCGGGCTCAGAGTACTGCGTCAGCGAAAGCATCTCGAACAGGGCCGGTTCCACAGGCAAGGTTGGGTGTAGAATGATAACCCTACTCGGCGTCGTCTGGTACGAAGTCTGGGTCTTCCTCTGTAAAAAGTAAGAATGGGGTGAGTACAAACGTACTCAGCAAGTCCAACCACACCCACGGAGGGGGTTATATCAGAATAATATGCACAGGTAAATTAAGGGTAAGGTTACGGTTTAGTTTGCAGAAAGCTAAATTTTATGCAGGGGTTTATTTAGCAGAAAACATTTTAGAAACCAGTTTTTGTATTGAGTAACACGAGTTCAAGTTTTAAACTGCTACCGGACTCCCCGTCCGTCGTAGCACACGGCACAACTGCCGGACACAATTCCAAAACAACACACTCCAGCCCATCCCAATAAAACACTAGTTATGTGACCACACCGTAACTCGCCCAGTACCGTGGGCACGGCTATTCGAATAGCTTTTAACTCTGCAGAGGTGTGCAACTTTACCCACAAGCGGGTACCAGAACACGAGCACCGAAGTGTCGGTGTAGATCCCGACATAGCCATTACCCACCTTAGCTAAACCTGACTAGACATCACGGGATGCACCAAGGGGTCATCGACCATTCATTTAGGTATAACCAGGCATAAGTCACTCGGGGCTTATCCCTTCTCCTTAGTCACCCGTTGCTCTCAGCTCTCCTAATGGCTATCAAATTAACCAGTGGGATTTATGCTAAGCCGTTGCCCATTCAACGGTCGAGTGGTTTGCACGATAGTGGAGTTAGGTGAGATGACACACCAACTCGGTCCTTAGACACGACAAGATGGATATCTCCCTTCCTTGCCCTGCCACACTGGCACGAGCACACCAAATGGCAAATCCGTAGAAATGTCATCCATCCCGTCTGAACTTTCTTTACAAAAACACCACATTTATCCCATCCCACACGCACACATTTTCTTTATAAAATAAATTGTATTATGAGTAAAGTCCTAAGCGTTCTAATATTGATTAACGTCCAAGCAAAATCAGACATTAATCTAGGTGGTCAAGGAATGGTTATCACAAATCAAGGGGTGGCTATCCAACCGTGTTTTCATGCAAGCAAAACTTATGCAATTTTATAAAACATGCCATTGGGTTGTGTTTATAAAAACTAGGACAGAAACATGCATCAAAGGATGGGATTGAACTTGCCGTATTAGTAGCCTTCGGGGAGGTCCTGTCCTTCAGGCTCGGGGTCGCGGAACTAGTCCTCGTTCCCTTGCTCGCAGTACTGCTCGCTAGCGGGCTCTCCTTCGTTCACACCGTGATCTCGGCCTGGGGCGCAGCGAGGGAGTGGGGCGACGCGGGCCGGAGGCGGCGGCGCCAATGGAGCGTGGCGGCGGTGCTGTGGCTAGGAGGGGCGAGCTGGAGGCGGCGGAGGCGGTTGTGAGGCGGCTGCGGAGCTCGGGGTCCTTTTATAGCCGGGTTAAGGCGGTGTAGTGGCGGTGGCCGGTGAGAGGGGCCGGCGGGCGGTGCGGGGTGCCTTAATGGCGCCCGGCGTCGCGACGCGGCGGCGTGGACAGCGAGGCCGGGGCGACAAGATAGCTCGGGCAGCGGCACGGAGTGCTAGGAGGGGAGCGTGCACGTGGAGGGCCCCAAGGGCGCTGTCGCTTGTCGCGGGGCGGCGGTGTGGTATGGCCGGCGGCGAGGGCGGGCGCTGTGCGTGGCCGCGTGCGCGTGGACGCCGCCGAGCGGAGCGGGGCAGCGGCGGGGCAAGCGCGCAGGCACGTGGGCGCAGGCGAGCGGGTCCGGCGGCCTGGAGTAGCTCGGGTGCCGCGGCGTCGTGGCTCGGCGTGACAGAGGTAGGCCGCGACATCGTGCGCGTGTGCGCGGGCGGGAAGCGGGCCGAGCGAGCTCGGGTGCGCGCGTGCGCGCACTCGCGTGGGAGCAGGCGGGGTGCACGGCCCGAGGGCGCGCACGGGCAGGCCGGGGAGCAGACGTACGCCCGCGTGAGGGGGGACGGTGGGGCGTCGGGCCGGTGCGGCATGCGCGGCGCACCGAACGTGGGCGCGTGCGCGCGAATGCGTGAGCGCTCGCGGTTGAAGGCGCGTACCGCGCACGGGGCGGAGGAGCGGTGGCGAGCTGAGGCGGCCACGCAGGAAGGCGAGGTCGGGGCCGAGGTGCGCGCGTGGAGGAGGGAGGCGGTCGGAGTGGTGTGCGGGACGGAGCCGGAGGAAGAAGGAGAAGGAAGGCGGAGGAAAAAAAAGAAAGGAAAAGAAGAAAAGAAGAAAATTGGATAAGAAAAAGAAAAGAAGGGGAGAGAGAAGGGAAAGAAGGGAGAGGGAGAGAGATTCGCGCCGAAACCGGCGCTCGGTCAGCCACGCGCTTGAGCGCGACGCGCGGGTCGAGGGAGAAACAGGGTGCTGGATACGGGTGTCGGGTTGTTCAGGAGAAATTCTGGGACTAGGGTTCAGGGTTTAAGGGGGAGTCGAGCTCAACGACGAAAAACAACTTTAGCGCACGGTTTATTTTAGTAAATTTTTTTGGGATGTTACAAACCTACTCCACTTAAAATGAATCTTGTCCTCGAGATTCGACTGGTTCCTAAACAGGTGGGGAAATTCCTTCTTCAGAGCGTCTTCGCGTTCCCACATAGCTTCTTCCACTCCGTGTCTGCTCCACTGAACTCTACATATCCGTACTTCGGAGTTTCTGGTTCTCCTAGTGACAGTGTCTAGAATCTTGACCGGTACTTCTTGATATCGTAGGCCTGGCTGTAGATCTATCTTTCTACTGGCACATGTTCCGCTTCGGGTACCCTCAAACATCTCCTTAGCTGCGAGACGTGGAATACTGGATGTATATCTGACATTTCTTCTGGTAGCTCCAAACGGTATGCTACTGTTCCAACTCTCTTCAGAACTCGATATGGTCCAATGTACCGAGGGGCCAATTTTCCTTGTACCTGAAATCTTTGGGTTCCTCGAATAGGTGATACCTTGAGATACACGAAATCTCCTGGGCTGAAACTTATTTCCCGTCTTTTCTTGTCGGCGTAGCTCTTCTGTCGGGACTGGGCTGCTTTTAGCTTTTCTCTAATCTCGGCAACTCTTTCTTCTGCTTCCTTTATGAGGGCGGGCCCGACTAGGGCACGTTCTCCAACTTCTGACCACATCAGAGGGGTCCTGCATTTTCTTCCGTAAAGAGCTTCGAACGGCGACATGCCCAAGCTTGTTTGATACCCGTTGTTGTATGAGAACTCGGCATAGGGTAAACTTTGCTCCCAATCTTTGCCATAAGTGAGGACACATGCTCTCAACATATCTTCCATAATCTGGTTCACCCTTTCGGTCTGGCCATCTGTCTGTGGGTGATAAGCGGAGCTAAAGTCTAGCTTGGTGCCCATGGCTTTATGCAAACTCTTCCAAAATCTAGAGGTGAACTGGGTCCCTCTGTCAGAAACAATACGACTGGGCACACCGTGCAACTTCACTATATTTTCCACATAGAGCTTGGCTAGCTTCTCTCCGCCGTAGTTGGTCCGTACGGGTATGAAGTGAGCCGCTTTAGTGAGTCGGTCCACTATTACCCATATGGAATCATGTCCTTTCTGGGTTCTGGGCAGTCCTACCACAAAATCCATCCCTATTTCATCCCATTTCCAAACCGGAATGGGTAGGGGTTGCAACAATCCTGCCGGCTTCTGGTGTTCAGCTTTGATTCTCTGGCAAGTATCACAACGGGCGACAAATCGTGCAATATCTGCCTTCATCCCACTCCACCAATATTTTTGTCTTAAGTCCATATACATTTTGGTGGATCCTGGGTGAATGGAGTAGGCTGAGTTGTGGGCTTCATCCATGATTATTTGCCTGAAATCTCCCTTCTGGGGCACACAAATTCTATCTTTATACCATAATGTTCCCCTATTATCCACTCTAAAGTCTGGGGTCTTATTTTCTCCGGTCTGCCTCCGGATTTCCATCAGTCCCTTGTCCGATCTTTGGGCTTTCCTAATTCTTTCTTCTAGAGTGGATTGGACGTTTAGTACTTGGCTGGAGCCTCGAGGGACAATGTGCACATTTAATCATGCCATTTCCTCTCGCAAATGGTCATTTTTGGGCCCGTAGGATTTCCGACTAAGGGCGTCGGCCACTACGTTTGCCTTTCCTGGGTGGTAGTGGATTTCCAAGTTATAATCCTTAACCAATTCCAGCCATCTTCTCTGCCTTAGGTTCAGATCTGGCTGGGTGAAGATGTACTTCAGGCTCTTATGGTCGGTATAGATTTCGCACTTATTTCCAATCAAATAATGCCTCCAAATTTTAAGAGCATGCACTATGGCTGCAAGTTCCAAATCATGGGTCGGATAGTTCTGCTCATGAGGCCTGAGCTGGCGGGAAGCATATGCAACAACTTTCCCGTCTTGCATCAGCACGCAACCCAATCCTTGTCGGGACGCATCACAATAGATGACAAAATCCCGATGAATATCCGGCAGGGTTAGTATTGGGGCTATCGTCAATCTTCGCTTCAACTCCTGGAAGCTCCTTTCACACGACTCCGTCCAGGTGAACTTCTTCTCCTTCTTGAGCAGCTCTGTCATGGGCCGGGCTATCTTAGAAAACCCCTCAATGAATCTCCGATAGTACCCAGCTAATCCGAGGAAACTCCTGATCTCACTGACATTGGTTGGTTGCTGCCAATTGGATACTGCTTCGACCTTTTCGGGGTCCACGGCTACTCCTTCTGCGGTGAAAATATGACCAAGGAAGGCTACTTTCTCCAGCCAGAACTCACACTTGCTGAACTTGGCGTATAGCCTATGCACTCTCAGCTTCTCCAGAACTACCCTCAGGTGTTGTTCGTGCTCCTGGATACTCTTCGAGTAAATAAGTATGTCGTCGATGAAGACTACAACAAACTTATCTAACTCGTCCATAAACACTTTGTTCATGAGGTTCATGAAATAGGCAGGTGCATTTGTCAGCCCGAAAGACATCACCGTGAACTCAAACTGCCCATATCGGGTGACAAAGGCTGTCTTCGGGATGTCGCTCTCCCTAATCTTGAGCTGAAAATATCCGGACCTCATATCGATCTTGGAGAAGTATTTGGCTCCTTTTAACTGATCAAAAAGATCATCGATCCTGGGAAGGGGGTACTTGTTCTTAATGGTGACTTCATTTAGTGCCCGGTAATCTACACACAACCTCATACTTCCGTCCTTCTTCTTGACAAATAGAACCGGGGCTCCCCAAGGAGACGAACTTGGCCTGATGAAGCCAATTCGTTGTAGTTCTTCCAGCTGTTTCTTTAATTCTGCTAACTCAGAGGCTGCCATCCTATAGGGTCTCTTGGCTATAGGGGCGGTTCCAGGGACAAGGTCAATAACAAACTCCACATCCCTATCTGGTGGCATACCGGGGAGTTCTTCGGGAAAGACATCTGGGTATTCATTCACTACTGGAACTTGTTCCAAGGGCTTGGCTTCCATGCTAAACACCATCGGGTTTGCTCCACTCTCTCGGGTATGACAGGTCACTCGGACTCCTTCCGGGTTCGTGAGGTGTACCACCTTGTCAGTACATCCTATGAGGCCATTGTGTTTGCTTAGCCAGTCCATTCCGAGGATCACATCTATCCTTTCTGACTTAAGTACCACTAGGTCTGCTAGAAACTCTACCCCACTTAAATTGATCTTTACCCGTAGACAACCCAGTTGACACCTGGTGTCCCCTCCGGGCGTCCGGGTTAATAGGGGTGTTTTTAGTAGTACTGTAGGTATTTTATGTTTCTCCACAAAACTTGAGGATATGAATGAGTGTGATGCTCCAGAATCAAACAGTACTGTTGCAAGAGTTGAGCTGACTAGGTACTCACCGAGTACTACGCCCTGAGCTCCTTGAGCTTCCTTCGCGTCGATGTGGTTGACGCGGGCTCGTCCAAAAGATTGTTGGGGTTGCCTCTGCTGGCTGTTGTTGTTGGTGTTGTTGTTGCCGCGGAGAGGCACTCGGTTGGCACCGGTCAGAACTGGCTTGGGTCCGTTCACTGTGTTGGAGAAAGCTGAAGTAGCCGGCTTGTTCTTGGCATAGGGGCAGTCGGCGATGAAGTGACCCGTCTCACGACAGTTGAAGCAGGCCCTCACATTGCCGTTGTTGTTAGTGACCTGGCTTGCATTACTCTGAGGGGCCCTCATGGTGTTCTGGCTTCTGGGCTGTGTGTTAGGGGCCCGTGGTCCTGTCGCTTGAGACTGAGTTCTGTACTGCATTGGGGCTTGGGGCCTTGGTGCATTGTAGCTGAAGCTTTTGGGCTTCTGGAAACGATCCTGCTGGCGTGACTTGCTCTCCAGGAATTTGCGCTTGTTATCTTTCCTTTCATCAATTTTGGCCTTCTCTGTGAGGATTGCCTTGTTCATCAAGGTGTTGAAATCAGGATAGATCTGAGGGGTGAGCAGGGTCCTGAGTTCTGGGTTTAGTCCCTTTTTGAACATATCCTGCTTTTTCTCGTCGTCGTTCACTTCTTCTGGTGCATAGCGAACCAGCTCCATAAACTGGTGAGTATACTCTTCTACCGTCATACTCCCCTGCTGAAGTGCGCGGAATTCATCTACCTTGCGCTTCATGGTGGCCGAGGGGATGTGATAACGGCGGAACTCCTTCATGAATTCATTCCAAGTGATGGTGGAGGCATCTCTGGCAGCAGCGCAGTAATTCTCCCACCAGGCTAAGGCAGTCCCGGTGAGTTGATGTGCTGCCAGAAGGACTTTATCTCGATCCTGGCACCCAAACGGCTCGAGCTTCCTCTGGATCACACGGAGCCAATCATCTGCATCCAAGGGGTTGCTGGATCCGTCAAAAGTGGGTGGTTTGGCCCTCAGAAAAGCTGCCAGCTTGTCATTAAAGGTCTGCTCTCGTGGCTGCCTGTTCACTAGAGCATTGGCCAGTGTCTCCAGTATGAGAGTCTGGTTATGGATTATTTGTGCCAGGTCCGTGAAGGGTGGTGGTGGTGGTGGTGGCTGCTGTGCATCATGATTTTCTCCTCTGCCCTGACTCACTTCTTGTTCTTCCTGAGGATGGTTTTGCCCGTTAGGATGTACTCCTGCATCAGCGGCTGCAGGGTCCCGGACGCGGGAAGCCCTCGTAACGCTTCGGGAAACCATCTGTAGAACAAGTGGGTTGGGACTAAGATTAGGTGATGTTTAAGTTGTTTAATACGTGAAACAAGGCAGAATCAACCTTCCGCCGAAAGGCACACACACAACAAGCACACAACAAGGCAAACAAGCAACTTTTACTAAAGCGAGGCAGGGTACAACACGGGGACATGACTAGAACGCGTACTACACGTCCGGGTACAAGTTCATACTAGTGACACAACTCAAACCGAAAGACTAGCAGGGTACAATACTAGGGTAGTGTCGGACATCCTACTCGCGAGGCGAGACTTCTTCTGGGGCGGAACGTGCTTCTGGGGGAACAGACGGCTCGCCGTCCCCTGGGTTCCCGTTTTCCAGGGGCTGGGTACTAGTTTCTCTTGTGGTGGCGGCGGTAGACCTTCCAGGGTTCTCGGGTGGGGCTCGAGGGCTTCCAAAGAGCGTTCCCCATCCTATGACGGGTGTCCCGAGTAGAACATGGTCTTCTCCGATGGCCGGAACTGGGGTTCCACTCCTGGTCCATTCTTGCATGCGCCGGTCTCGGGCTTGTCTGAGGCTCTCCTGTGCAACTGCTTCACTGCTGATCGTGGCTGCGGCTCTTGCCTCGGCTTGGGTTGCTCGGACCTGTTGGAGCCTCACCGCGAGATCAGCTTGCTCAGCATGATGGGTCTGCTCCCTCAGCAGGTGGGCTTGTTCATCGAAGAGCTGATCCAAAGCGGCTAGGTAAGTAGTCACTTGGTACAAAGGGTCCACTTCATGGCGGCGCCGTTCCAGACTTCTCATGTGTGCTTCCCAAACTGGGGTTCTGATGGCCGGCGGAAAGAACCTCATTGGCATGGGAGCTCGGTGTTCTTCGAAAATCCGACACAGGTAGCGGAGTGTCTTCCTGATGGCCAAGGGATAGGTGTCTTGGTGCCTAAACCCCATAGCGGTTACACGCCATGACTGGATGTCGGGGTAGCGATCACTTCTTGCGATGACTATGATCACCCTGCAGCGGAGGGTACCATGGTGCTCGTACTCTCTGCTGTAGTACCTTGGGCGTTCCGTGACGCCAAGGTTTTCCAGGGCGTTGATCAACAGGCTGGGAAGGCCAGGTGCAGCTTGGCAGTCGCCCTGGGTCCATCCTTCCTCAGCCATCTGAAAACAAAGATAGGGTGAAAAACTTGCACAATTATTTGGGGTACACAAGGGAGTGGGTGATATTTATTATTACAACATGGTGGAGTACAAACTTCATGGATACATGATTATTAGGGCAAGGTTCCAGCTTGGGGTGCTACTCCTATCATGGGGACTCTTCCTCGATCCTAAGAGGGCGCTTCTTCAGTGGAAGATACTGATCCATCATGTCTTCTTCAGTCTGAGTACCTTTATCCCAGTGGGTTTCTTCGGGTTCTTCTTCCTCGGTCTGAGTACCTACATCCCAATGGGTTTCCATGGGTTCTTCTTCTTCTTCTTCCTCTATCCATCCACCTATTCCTCTGCGAGCCTCATACTCTCGCATTCGGGCTTGGAGGGCGGCTAGGGAATTCTCGGCGCGTGTGGCTCTTGCCTGTTGCTCTTCCAGTTTTGCCTCTTTTTCTTCCATTTGGACTTGGAGGGCGGCTAGGGAATACTCGGCGTGTACGGTGAAGCGTCCCCTCAAAGGAGAGGACTTAAATGTGATACAAATATCAGTCCCAGGAGGTTGATGCCACATTTATAACATCAGATGGTTCATAACCGTACAAACCTTGGAGGACACTCAATACAGATAATGATAATAAGTAGCCAAGCTACGACATAACACCAGACTGCAACCCACATGGGGTCTAACTCGGGCTCAGAGTACTGCGTCAGCGAAAGCATCTCGAACAGGGCCGGTTCCACAGGCAAGGTTGGGTGTAGAATGATAACCCTACTCGGCGTCGTCTGGTACGAAGTCTGGGTCTTCCTCTGTAAAAAGTAAGAATGGGGTGAGTACAAACGTACTCAGCAAGTCCAACCACACCCACGGAGGGGGTTATATCAGAATAATATGCACAGGTAAATCAAGGGTAAGGTTACGGTTTAGTTTGTAGAAAGCTAAATTTTATGCAGGGGTTTATTTAGCAGAAAACATTTCAGAAACCAGTTTTTGTATTGAGTAACACGAGTTCAAGTTTTAAACTGCTACCGGACTCCCCGTCCGTCGTAGCACACGGCACAACTGTCGGACACAATTCCAAAACAACACACTCCAGCCCATCCCAATAAAACAATAGTTATGTGACCACACCGTAACTTGCCCAGTACCGTGGGCACGGCTATTCGAATAGCTTTTAACTCTGCAGAGGTGTGCAACTTTACCCACAAGCGGGTACCAGAACACGAGCACCAAAGTGTCGGTGTAGATCCCGACATAGCCATTACCCACCTTAGCTAAACCTGACTAGACATCACGGGATGCACCAAGGGGTCATCGACCGTTCATTTAGGTATAACCAGGCATAAGTCACTCGGGGCTTATCCCTTCTCCTTAGTCACCCGTTGCTCTCAGCTCTCCTGATGGCTATCAAATTAACCAGTGGGATTTATGCTAAGCCGTTGCCCATTCAACGGTCGAGTGGTTTGCACGATAGTGGAGTTAGGTGAGATGACACACCAACTCGGTCCTTAGACACGACAAGATGGATATCTCCCTTCCTTGCCCTGCCACACTGGCACGAGCACACCAAATGGCAAATCCGTAGAAATGTCATCCATCCCGTCTGAACTTTCTTTACAAAAACACCACATTTATCCCATCCCACACGCACACATTTTCTTTATAAAATAAATTGTATTATGAGTAAAGTCCTAAGCGTTCTAATATTGATTAACGTCCAAGCAAAATCAGACATTAATCTAGGTGGTCAAGGAATGGTTATCACAAATCAAGGGGTGGCTATCCAACCGTGTTTTCATGCAAGTAAAACTTATGCAATTTTATAAAACAGGCCATTGGGTTGTGTTTATAAAAACTAGGACAGAAACATGCATCAAAGGATGGGATTGAACTTGCCGTCTTCATAGCCTTCGGGGAGGTCCTGTCCTTCGGGCTCGGGGTCGTGGAACTGGTCCTCGCTCCCTTGCTCGCAGTACTGCTCGCTAGCGAGCTCTCCTTCGTTCACACCGTGATCTCGGCCTGGGGCGCGGCGAGGGAGCGGGGCAACGCGGGCCGGCGGCGGCAGCGCCAATGGAGCGTGGCGGCAGTGCTGTGGCTAGGAGGGGCGAGCTGGAGGCGGCGGAGGCGGTTGTGAGGCGGCTGCGGAGCTCGGGGTCCTTTTATAGCCCGGTTAAGGCGGTGTAGTGGCGGTGGGCGGTGAGAGGGGCCGGCGGGCGGTGCAGGGTGCCTTAATGGTGCCCGGCGTCGCGACGCGGCGGCGCGGACGGCGAGGCCGGGGCGACAATATAGCTCGGGCAGCGGCACGGAGTGCTAGGAGGGGGGCGTGCACGTGGAGGGCCCCAAGGGCGCTGTCGCTTGTCGCGGGGCGGCGGCGTGGTATGGCCGGCGGCGAGGGCGGGCACTGTGCGTGGCCGCGTGCGCATGGACGCCGCCGAGCGGAGAGGGGCAGCGGCGGGGCAAGCGCGCGGGCACGTGGGCGCAGGCGAGCGGGTCCGGCGGCATGGAGTAGCTCGGGTGCCGCGGCGTCGCGGCTCGGCGTGACAGAGGTAGGCCGCGACGTCGTGCGCGTGTGCGCGGGCGGGAAGCGGGCCGAGCAAGCTCGGGTGCGCGCGTGCGCGCACTCGCATGGGAGCAGGCGGGGTGCTGTAGGGACGAGATGGCGGACTAGAGGGGGGGGTGAATAGTCCTTTCTAAAACTAATTGCGCCGGCTAACCGAAACTTATGCGGAATTGAAACTATTCGCTTAGCCAAGACTACACCCCTCTAACTATAACTCTAAGGCACCTCCAAAAAGATCCTACACAAAGCAAATGGAGTGCCAAGCTAGTAAGAGCTCTCCTAACAATTCTAATGCCAAGTCACACAAGCCTAAGCACTAGTATTTCACAAACCGGGGGAGCTCCTACACAATTCTAATGAGCAAAAGCACAAAGCCAACCTAAGCTCACTAGATGCTCAAGGACAAGGATACACAATCCAAATCCAAGAGCTCAACTTGCTTAGATACACAATCTAAGCAAGAGCAACTAATTAAGCTACACAAGCTAACTAGTTACACTAGGATCTCTACTTCTAGCTACACAAGCAAGAAGATGATTAGCAAGCTACACAAGCTAACTAATCACTAGAGAGCAACTACACAAGCACAAGATATAGATGAATGTAAATACAAGGCTTGTGATTTGGAGAATGCAAACCAACGAGAAGAGTAGACAAAAATGACACGGTGATTTTTATCCCGAGGTTCACTTGGTTGCCACCAAGCTAATCCCCATTGAGACAAACTCCAAGGTTGCCGCCGATCCTCTTGCTAGTGGTGACTCTCAAGTCACACTCTCCCACGTGGAGTGCTCACACCGAGCTCTAGCACATGATCCGGCCGGACCACTTGTTGCTCTTCACGTCTCGCTCAACTAGAGTTGCTCTTTGCGGCTCCCGCGGGGTGAGCACAATACCCCTCACAATCTCTTCTCCGGAGCACCGCACAATCTTCTTGCGAGCTTCAACGGAGCCTCTTGCCACCAAGCCATCTAGGAGGTGGCAACCTCCAAGAGTAACAAGCACACCGGCTTGCAACACGATCACCTAGTGCCACTCGATGCAAACTCTCAAAGCAATCGCACTAGAATCGCTCTCTCACTCGATCGGATGATTACTATCAAGTTAGAGTGAGTAGAGGGCTCTCAAGCACTCTCACACATGGACACCAAGTCCCCAAGGTGCTCAGCAATCTCAAATGGCCGGCCACACCCTCTATTTATAGAGGGAGGCCCCAAACTAGCCGTTACACTCAAAACCCGTGAAAACAGAGTTTTCGCGGACTGTCCGCCTCACAAAAACCGGACCGTCCGCCATTTAAAACCAACGGCTAGAACTGCATTGATTATGTGTCAGAGTCGACCGTTAGAGCCCCGGGCGGACTGTCCGCGCCCCTGGGGCGGACTGTCCGCGGTTCAAAACTTCGAACCAACCGATTTGCAAACGTCTCTGACTAAATCTGGAAGTTACCGGCGGACTGTCCGCTCCCCAGGGGCGGACTGTCCGCAGTTCAAAACGAGAGCACACACAGAAACCGTAGTGTTACTGTCCCAGAATTTTCAGTAGGAGGCGGACTATCCGCCCCCAAGGACCGGACGGTCCACAGTTCATTTTGGACACCCAAGACAGAACAACCAAGTTTCTGCGCCTGTTTCAGCTTTTAAAGGCGGACCGTCCGCCCCCATGGACCGGACGGTCCGCAGGTCATTTTGGTCCACCCGCAGAGCCAAAAACGGTTCTGTTCGAGCTTATCCGAGATAACGGCGGACCGTCCGCCCCCAAGGGCGGACCGTCCGCAGGTCTATTTCCAACAGAAATGTACCTCGGTAAAACGGCCATAACTCTTAGCTTCGATGTCCAAATTTGGTGATTTTGGACTCTATGGAAAGCTAATTCAGAGGGCTACACAACCCAACTAAATACTTGATCCAAAACACAATGGATCAAAGCAGTATTCCACTCCAAGAGACCACCTAATTTCCGGAGAAAACCGAAAAACCTTTCTTGCTTCCCAAAGTTGATCAACATCAACTCCAACTCTTTTTCCTTTGCAAATGTGCCAACACCACCACGTGAACATCACCATGTGCATGTGTGTTATCATTTCACAATCATTTTCAAAGGATTTTCACTTGATCTCACCACGCCACTCGATCCTAGCAACAACGCAATGTTAGATCGCTCAAGTGGCACTAGATGACCGATATGCAAACAAGTTTGCCCCTCTTGATAGTACGGCCATCCATCCTAAATCCGGTCATGCACTTCTCTACACAACCTTTGATCGGTGAAATGAAATGCCCTACAAGTCATACCTTTGCCTTGCGCATTCCGTTTCATCTTCCCAAATATTGATGCCACACAAGCACCAAACTCCATCAAGCCTTTTGATCATCTTCATGAGTCAACACTTGGCTTGATCTTCCTTGAATGATATGATCCACTTCATATCATCACATGACCTCTTTGGTCCATCGATCTTGACCTTGCTCGCTCTTCACCGTTGCCTCGGTCCATCGGCGCCAAATCTTGCCCAAGCTTCACCGCCTCGCGGTCCCTCGCTTCAAAGCCTTGACTTGCCCTTCTCCATTGCAACCAGTCCATCAAGCCAAGCCTTGTCTTGATCTTCTCCACTTTGGTCACATAACTCCATGTCATGTCTCATATGCAATGAGTTCCTCCATCACACTATATGAGCATAGCATCAACCCTTAGTCATTTCTCCTCCATGGCATATGTCGCTCATACTAGTGTCTTTGTGTGGACTAATCTCCTGTGTATCTCAACATAAACACTTATTAGTCCACCTAAGTTGTCACTCAATTACCAAAACCAAACAAGGGCCTTTCAGGTGCACGGCCCGAGGGCGCGCGCGGGCAGGCCGGGGAGCAGACGTGCGCCCGCGTGAGGGCGGACGGTGTGGCGTCGGGCCGGTGCGGCGTGCGCGGCGCACCAAACGTGGGCGCGTGCGCGCGCACGCGTGAGCGCTCGCGGTTGAAGGCGCGTACCGCGCGCGGGGCGGACGAGCAGTGGCGAGCTGAGGCGGCCACGTGGGAAGGCGAGGTCGGGGCCGAGGCGTGCGCGTGGAGGAGGGAGGTGGTCGGAGTGGTGTGCGGGACGGAGCAGGAGGAAGAAGGAGAAGGAAGGAGGGAGCAAAAAAAAAGAAAGGAAAAGAAGAAAAGAAGAAAATGGGAAAAGAAAAAGAAAAGAAGGGGAGAGAGAAGGGAAAGAAGGGAGAGGGAGAGAGATTCGCGACGAAACCGGCGCTCGGTCGGCCACGCGCGGCGCCTGGGCGCGCGTGAGCGCGACGCGCGGGTCGAGGGAGAAACAGGGTGCTGGATACGGGTGTCGGGTTGTTCAGGAGAAATTCTGGGACTAGGGTTCAGGGTTTAAGGGGGAGTCGAGCTCAACGACGAAAAACAACTTTAGCGCACGATTTATTTTAGTAAATTTTTTTGGGATGTTACATACGGGCGAGAAAGTCTCATCATAGTCAACTCCTTGAACTTGTCGAAAACCTTTTGCGACAAGTCGAGCTTTATAGATGTGAACATTTCCATCAATATCTTTCTTTTTCTTATAGATCCATTTGCACTCTATGGTTCTCACACCATCAGGCGGGTCTATCAAATTCCAAACTTGATTTTCCTTCATGGATTTTATTTCGGATTTCATGGCATCTTGCCATGACTTGGAGTCAGGGTCTGCCATCGCCTCTGCATATGTCGCAGGCTCTTCATTGTCTAACAATAATAATTCCCGTGCTGCGCGGAGCTTTGTTGACCTTCGTGGTTGCAGAGGTGCTTCTGTTGCCATAGGCATCTCAACTTGTTCAGCTACATTAGCGTCACTTGTAGAGTCTTGTCCTATTGGCTCATCTCGAACTTCTTCGAGTTGCACCGTTCTTCCATATTTCTCTCCTTTGAGAAACTCTTTCTCTAGGAAAACTCCATTCCGAGCGACAAACACTTTGCCCTCATATCAATTGTAGAAGTAATACCCTAAGGTTTCCTTTGGGTATCCCACGAATATGCACTTATCCGATTTGGGTGCAAGCTTGTTAGACTGGAGTCGTTTGACAAATGCTTCACAACCCCAAATTTTTAGAAAAGACAAACTGGGAGTCTTGCCAGTCCATATCTCATATGGTGTCTTGACTACGGATTTTGATGGCACCCTGTTCAGTGTGAAAGCTGCTGTTTCTAGAGCGTAACCCCAAAATGACAATGGTAATTCCGATTGGCTCATCATTGATCGAACCATGTCCAACAGAGTTCGATTACGTCGCTCGGAAACCCCATTCCTTTGAGGCGTTCCAGGCGGTATAAGTTGTGGAACAATTCCGCAACTCTTCAAATGATCGCTAAATTCGTGACTCAGATATTCGCCCCCACGATCAGATCGCAAGGTTTTAATCTTCTTGCCACACTGATTTTCAACTTCATTCTGAAATTTCTTGAACTTTTCAAACGTTTCAGATTTATGCCTCATCAAGTAGACATAGCCATATCTACTTAAGTCATCAGTAAAAGTAATGAAGTATTGGAATCCTCCTCTAGCAGTCGAGCTCATTGGTCCACACACATCCGTATGTATGAGTTCTTGCAAATCCGATGCTCTCTCTGGAAAACCTGTGAACAGCGTCTTGGTCATCTTGCCCAGCAAACAAGTTTCGCATGTCTCGTATGATTCAAAATCAAACGAACTTAGAAGTCCATCCTCATGGAGCTTCTTCATGCGTTTCTTACTTATATGACCGAGACGACAATGCCACATGTAGGTAGGATTCAAATCATTTAGCCGAGGTCTTTTACCAATTATATTACAGATAGGAGAATCATCAAGATTTAAAATAAATAGTCCATTCTCAATGGACGCCAAAGCCACAAACATATTATTCTTAAAGATCACACAACCATTGTTTTCACTCGTAAAAGAATAATCATCCTTCATCAAACATGAAGGAGATACAATGTTTCGACTCAAACTAGGAACAAAATAACAATTATTAAGCTCCATGAAAAATCCTGATGGTAGGTGTAGTTGCATCGTCCCGACGGCCAAAGTAGCAACTCTTGCATTATTGCCGACGCGGAAGTCAACTTCTCCTCTTTCAACGCTTCTACTCTTTGTCATTCCCTGAATCGAATTGCATATATGAGCAACCGATCCGGTATCAAATACCCAAGAATTAACATAAGAGTCAGTGAGAAATATTTCTATAATATGAACAACAAGCGTACCTGAAGTGAAAGAACGATTCTTCAACAAGGCTAGGTATAGCTTGCAGTTCCTCTTCCAGTGTCCTGGCTGGTGACAATGAAAGCACTCTTTGTCTGTAGCTGGTCCAGGTTTAGCCTTGGGTGTAGGGTTTGGCTTGGGGTTCACAATATTAGTCTTGCCCTTCTTCTTCCAAGAAGAACCTTTCTTCTTGAAAGTAGGCTTATTCTGGACAGCCTTCACATGGCCGCCACCTGTGCTTTTCTTAATGTCACTCTCTGCCGTTTTGAGCATGCCACACAGCTCATTCAAGCCCTTCTCAGCCCCGTGCATGTGGTAGTTCGAGACGAAGTTTCCATAGCTCAGAGGCAAAGAGGCAAGAATGAAGTCAGTGGCCAACTCTTGGCCAAGTGGGAAGCCCAGCTTCTCCAATCTCTGTGTGTAACCAACCATCTTGATTACATGCAGCCCTACTGGTGCTCCTTTTGCTAGCTTAGTTTCAGGAAATGTCTTGGACACATTGAACCTTTCAGTCCTGGCCTGAGTCTGAAATATGTCCCGTAGCGCCACGATCATATCGTGCGCCGCATGGTTATTCTCAAACTGCATCTGCAGCTCAGGTTCCATGAAAGCTAGCATGAGATAGCTAACTTCACGGTCTTTATCAACCGCTCTCCTGTAAGCATTCCTCTTAGCAGCAGGGGCATCTGCAGCAAGCTCCTCTGGTAGTGGGTTATCTAGAACATCTTCCTTGTTAGTTGCCCTAAGAACAAGGTTGCGGATCCAATCCGCGTAGTTTGTCTCATTCAATTTGTTGCTCTCAAGTACGGAACGTAAAACAAAAGATTGGTTTTGAGCCATTGATCTATAACAAATAAATGCAAAATACTAAGACAAAATATTCATGATGGAGTAAGCGACATTAAACAATTTAATAGAATTTACTCCCACTAAAATCAATATTCCTCTTTTGATTCTTAGAGATTCAAGACCCACAACTAACACGTCCTCTAGTGAGCTTTTGCATCACCGCTAGAAGACGAGGTAGATCGGTAAGCAACTCTTGCTAATCATATCTCATATGACTCTTGTTGTTGGGTGACATCTCCATGTCTCGCTCCCAACCTTTATGTCCCAAGGTCCTTAACCGTTAAGATGACCTTGTCAAACTCACCAACCCTTTATGCGTGCATGTATCCGATATAGCCTATCTAGTCAAGGAAAACCAGTGGCACCCTAATTTCATAGACCCACCACCAATCGTACAAGACATGGGACAGTGCAAGGTTTAGTTGGTAGGGCATGATAGCTCGAAATTTGTGAGGAATTGTTCTACTTCTACTATGACGCACGTAGTAGTAAAACGTCAAGAACGGCAAGCACATAATTGTGAATCAGTATGACTCTTGTTCTCATGGTGATCTCCATCTCCATAGAACTTGTTCGCCATGTAGATCTCCATCTTCATGGAACTTGTTCACCATGTTGATCTCCATCTCCATGTACATGTGCACCATCCTTCATGTGATGAAAACTTTAAGAACTAGAACTTGCTATTACACCTAATAGCTATTAAATAAAATTACATTCACGACTTGGATCATCACAGGTTGGCACGCAGGCCATTACATCAAATGTAACAATTCATATGGCTCCGGCTGAATTGTCATAATCATGACACGCAGGTCATGAAACAATTACACACATACATCACATACTCATAGGGGCCATACCGATCACAAAACCTACAAAACAGAGTTATGCGATTCCGACGTCCGAACTTAAAATGCTAAAAACTCTATCTTCCGGGCCGAATTTCGCGAATCTAAATTTCGTTAAAACAGCAACACTGTTCTTAACCAAGTCTAACAATTTCTGTAGATACAAATCGATATAAAATTCGCCTCAATCCGAGTTCGTATGCAAAAGTTATGACTATTTTACTGTAAAACACACTTTTGCAACAAATCGGAATTCACAGTAGATCCAATTTACTGCCCTATACATCTCATGCATCTGGCTTATGCCCTAAGTTTTGATTCGACCAATCACATTGATCTCCAACCGCAGCGACCGGGTTTATGTGCATCACTTAACTCCGATTGCGGAAAACCGACCGGTAGGAGTATGTCGTTGCACAACCTTCGCAGCAAGTTTACGAAACTAGGTCATAGATCGATCTGAAACTATGCATATCTCCATATGCACAAATCCGAATCTATAACGAGACAACACTGACTCTGATACCGTTGTAGAAATATGGGATAGCAAAAACAAAATTTTCTACCGCATAAACCAGGATTACTGCAGTTATAGATCACGGGATTACCACTAGACGCGCGGTTGCGGAACTTCTGTAGCGCGTCGGTGTAGTGCAGATGGAAGCCGGCAGTGCAGTTGCGTGAACCTCCTCACGAACAGCTCGTCCTTGTGCAGCAAGCGCAGCACATTCACGAAGTCCACACGTACGGGAAGAAGCTTCACTCTCCGAATTGCTAGATCCGCAATAACGAACTAGAGCTTGATGCGCGGGAGGAAGAGCAGGAAGGAGAAGGGGGGGGCGCAGGCTGCAGAAGGGGGCAGCTAGGGCTGCTGGTTGGGCGCCCCCTCTCCCCTCCTCTCCTCCCCTCCTTTTATAGTCCTGGTGGGCTCCCCTAGATGGGCCCTAGTGGGCCCCACCTTGGGCGCCTCCTTCAGGTGGGCTGCTCTAAGCCCCCACCACAAATCCAACCCTATGGGCCTCTCTAGGCCCATTAGTGCATCAAAACCCAGTCTAATTTGGATCTCATCCTCATTAGGCTTCTGACCCTTAATTGTGTGACCCTATGGGCTCACTCGTGAGTAGACATGGCCCAGTACTCCTACTGGCCAATAGTTGATAGCGGTCTCTAGCAAGACGTGTCAACTCCTAAGCACGCGCAATTCATAGCTGTCGAGCCGTCACAATCTTATACATGCTATTCCCTTTGCCACACGATATTTGGTCTAGCTCGAAGCCGACCACTCTTTCTCGATCCTGTGATTCGGAATCCTTGGTTAACTCTTAACCCTAGCATGATCTCTCTCTTGTAGAGAGGGGCAAATCCCATCTTGACCGACTATGTCTCACAGCATGCTTTTTGACAGACCCGAAAGCCACCTTTATAACTACCCTGTTACAGTGCAGCGTTTGATGGCTCCTAAGTAAGTCGGTTCACATCTTGAGTACATACGACGACCTCAGGTCTTAGGACACAGCGTACATATTGTGTAATGAGAAGTCATCATCTCGTGTTGGGTCAGTTCAGTCTCATGTCTCACATGAGCCCACATTATTAATTTGACATGCACATGTCCATGACTTGTGAAACGTAGTCAATCAACTAATACATGTGCTAGTCTAATATTCATGTGTGTCCTCATACGAACTAAGACTATGAACACTTTAGAATATTCATATAAGTAAAGAGTTTCACAAATACTTCACATAAGCATTAATCAATACAAGTTGTCATCTATGAATATTCAAGGAATACTTTATTAATCATAAATACAAAAAATATGATTGTTTTTAGGACATATTTCCAACAATACCAACAAAACACGTGGCAAAAATGCTACTTTACCAACAAATTGGACCATAGTCATATCTTGTCATGAAACAATTTGAATCTAATGGATATTCACATACCACAGCTAATAATTCACTCTCGTCTTTTTATGCACTCGGCTCCTCGGCTCCTTTACATACTATACAATTTGTGCATTTGGCATCTCACACTACACGTGAGATAAAACATATACAACTATGGACATAAGTATATACAATTGTTGTTTACAACTATTTAAATGGCACCTCCTGGAAGAAAAATTTCTCATCAATATTGTTTTAAACAAAAACATGCAAGAAGGGGCTAGATACTTGTACTCTTTTTAGAGTAAAGAAAACCTTGCTTACAATCATCATGTTGAAAGTTGCTTACAGCTTAGACTATAGTCATATCTTGTCGTGAAACAAATCAAATCTAGTGAATATTCGCATCTCATAACTAAAAATGCTTGTCCTCTCTTTTTCTAGAATTTTTTTTCCTTTAAACGAGGTATAATTTGTCTTAAGCACGCACATCTTATACTTTACACGAAGATCAGACGTGCTGCAACAATACAATATATAAGTGTGAATCCAACTGTATACAATTGTTATTTATCGCTGTTTCCGACCAACACTCAATATAGCATTTGCTTGGTACCAACAAAAAGATGGCAAGAATGCTAAGTTTACCATCAAAGCCGTTGATCTTGAACAATCTGCCATTGCCGGAAAATCACGGCCATCCACGAAGACCTCCAGCTCGGCAAAACCTGTCCTCCACGCCGCACGGTGCCGTGGCACTCAACCGGCCCACCCCACCCCGCCGCGGCGCCGCCGAGTATAAAAACGTCGTCTCCTCCTCGGCTCTTCAGCGCTCCTCTCCATTTTTCTCCTCCTCCCGTTTTTGCGTTTAGGCCCCTGGGGAAGCAGGGATTTCGGCCCCGGTCCCTCTCCCCAGGCTCTCCCGCCTCGCAGCTCCGATCGAGGCTGCAGCGTCGGGTAAGATCCTTCTGAGCCGCTTTCTGTTCACATGGACTTGCATTTCACCTCGTTCGAGCGCTGTCGGTTTTAGATTTCATCTGTTTCGGAGAGGACTTGAGCTAGAAGATAGAAGCGGTGGTTTGGGGAGTTGCCGTGGCCTCTAGGAGGCGTCCCAGGGCTGGATTTGGTGGAAATCTAGGTTTTCCGGGTGAATTTTGGTGCCAAGAAGTCTTGGGTTGGGGATTGTGGGCCGCAGTAAGGTGAAAGGGAACTATCGTTGGGAGAAGGTCCTAAATTTGGGCGTGGGTTCAAGCTGTATGGTACAGCGAAACTGATACACCAAGTCGGTGTTGCTCGAAAAATTTAATGGGGCTCGAAAAAATCGTAGTAATACTAGCTGTTGTTATTTTGTTAATAATATGCCGTAACGTTGAAGTTTTGCTGTTGGCTGCTTATGCTAGATTTGGCTCTAAATTTATTGTGCAGTAATAGTTAGGAATTCTGACAAGGTACATATGTTGGGGAGGAAAAAAAAATAGGGTAGGCAATAGAATTTTCATGTCGCAGAACTTCTCTGGTACTGTCCACAGTGCATTAGCTATTTTGTTTAACTTGCATTTTATTCCCTGTAGTTGCAGGCATGGGAAATCAGTGCCAAAATGGGACCTATGGGAACAAGTACAACAATTACAACGGATATCAGAATGAGTGTTTGGCTTCAAGGTACGGTGATGGGGACGATACTGAGGGTTGCTTCTCGGGGTCATCTAGGTCCAGTGTCGCAGATCTTATGCAGCAAGGACTGAGACGAACGTTAACATCCATCTCCGTCCTTGGTCAAAAGACTCCTAATGTAACAGAGCATTATACCCTTGGCCGGAAACTTGGAGATGGTAAATATGGGACAACCCACCTCTGCACTGAGATCAGCACTGGGTGTCAGTATGCATGCAAGTCCATCCTGAAGAAGAAGTTTATCAACATGCAAGATATCGAGGATGTGCGCCGTGAGATCCAGATAATGCACTATCTTTCAGGCCAAAAGAATATAGTCACCATCAAGGATGCATATGAGGATGCAGAGGCTGTGCACATCGTCATGGAGCTCTGTGAAGGTGGTGAGCTATATCACCGGATTATGAAGGGGAATTACAGTGAGCAGAAGGCTGCAGAGCTTATGAGAATTATTGTTGGAATCATAGAGAACTGCCATTCACTTGGGGTGATGCACCGGGATCTCAAGCCTGAAAACTTCCTCTTACAGGATAAAGATGATGACTTGTCGATAAAAGTAATCGACTTTGGTCTCTCTGTGTTCTTCAAACCAGGTATTACATTTCTTAAATTCAAGACATCAGTCTGTTTATATGCCAAGTAATGAACTCGTTAAGTGCTACTTTAGTGATCTTATCAGCTAGGTTATAAATACTTCTAATTCAAGAAATCTGTCAGGTAAAACTAAAAGAATTGCATAGTTATACAACAGTATGTTTCCATGTGCTCAGCAAATCAAGATTGTGTTTTCTGTTGCTACTTATTTTATGGCTTGATCAGAACGGAACAGTATAGATATAGTTTCCTCCTTGTATAGTTCTTTTCATGACTGATTCAACTCTATCAAACTTTAATTTGTGCTGGGATATAGAAGTATGCACCTATTCCAGAGCCTTTTTCTGAATACAGAGTTACAAAATCTCAGGAGAGGTTTTCACTGAAGTAGTGGGAAGCCCATATTACATAGCTCCAGAGGTACTGCAGAACCATTATGGACCGGAGGCTGACATATGGACAGCTGGAGTGATACTCTATGTATTGCTAAGTGGAGTGCCACCATTTTGGGCAGGTCAATTATCTGGGCATATGATTTAAGTTTTATTTCACTGCCTTTTTCTGAATGTGCTAAATGACTCATTTCATCCTGTACCAGATACACTGAGAGGAGTATATGAAAAAATTCAGGATGGCAATTTTGATTTAGAATCAGAACAGTGGCAGAAGATATCGGACAGCGCAAAGGATCTTATAAGAAAAATGCTCTGCCCTTGTCCGTCAGAGCGATTAAAAGCCCATGAAGTTCTAAGTTAGTGTTGTTTAACCCTTGCCCACATTACTTTTCCTGATTTCAATACCTCATATTCATGTGTCCTGCTTTTCTGTGGAGTGACTTTAAAATTGAAACCAAATTTTATCCTGCAATTATGCAATAACTATTCTAAGATCGAAGAGTTCATAATGTTACTTTTTCACAATTTAATTTTCTTTTCTTCTAAATGCTCAGAGCATCCCTGGATATGTGATAATGGAGTGGCTACTGATCAAACTCGAGATCCAACTGTTTCTCATCTCAACAAGTTATCTGCAACAAATAAGTTAAAGAAATTAGCTCGACTGGTATGTGCATGATGAATTTCTTTTTATTCATTTCATCACCATGGTGAAGCTTTAGGTAGACTATTGAAAACATTTGGGGTTGCTTTTTTTATTACTTATTTACTTTTGTCCACCATGGATCCTTATTATGACATGATAAAAGTTTCACTAGTATTCGTACCTGCTATGAAAGGTTAAAATCAGCCTAATTGGTGGTGTAATGTAAATCATGGGCAGATCAATTTTCTTGAATTCAGAATTCTCTACCTGGTGTCCTAAAACTTTTGTTGTTCTACTATTTATTCATATATCTTGTTAAGGGTATTATAGTCATTGTACTAGTGTCTAGGGTTTGGGGGTGTACTCTCTATTTATTGCCCTTTGGGCCTATGTCAATACAGATAAGCATTCTTAGTTTCTCTTCTCCTCCTCCATTCCTAACATGGAATCAGAGCAGGTCTCGATCTAAGGCCAGCCACCCTCTCGTCAGATCTGCTGCGCCGTCCCCGGGAGGATCGATCTTCCCTCCTAGGGGCGGCATCTTCCTCCAGCCCCAAACCCATTTCCGTTTTTTTAGTAGAGTCGTCGCAGCAGCAGCAGCAGCAGCCACCACTCCATTCGCCGCCCACCGTCGTCGAATCGTCATCGATCTGCTCACGGGAGGGGAGCAGCAAGCCCTGCCCGTCGCGGATCCGGCCGCCTCCGCCTCCTGCGCCGGCCACCTTCGTCGCCGCCCGTCGCGGCCTCCTTCTGCGCCGCCCGTCGCGGCTCGTCCCGTCCGCCGTCAGCCCGTGGGGGAGGAGCAGCGCCCGTCGCGGATTTGCCAGCCGCCTGTTGCGGCCTGCCTGTGCTTGCTGCTGCTTCAGCGCCGCCGCCGGCCCAATCACCTTCCCTGGGCTGCAAATCGGGCGCCGCCTGGCCGCCATCCGCCGCCTCCTGCGCTGGGCCACGGCCTCCTCATCCCTCGTCCGCTCGTTCTCCCTGCTCCTGCGGCTGGGATTGGAGAAGCAGAGGTCTGTCTGCTTGTCTTCCCTGTCATCCCGCGACCGCCCGTCGGGAGAAGCGGCCGCCGGCTTGTGCAGCCGCCATCTTCAGTCCGCGGCGTCCGTCCAGCGCCGCCCGTCCACCCGCCGTCGCGGCTCCTCCGCCCCGCCTCCATCTCTGCTCGTCCGGCCGCTGGAAGGGGGGTGCTGCAGCTGCTGCCCGTCGTCGATCTGCTCGCGGACTCCCCATCGTTCGTCCGCCTGTCCCCGTCGGCGTCGTCCGCGGCCACTTCCTCCGTCCCGGCCGGCCGCCGTCGCAGCTCTCCTCTTCACCACCCGTCCGCAGCGCCCGTCCCCGCCGGCTCGTCCTCGCGTCTGCGCGCCTCCACCCGCTCCGCCCGCGCGTCCGTCGGGCAGAGCCTGTCCGCCGCGCCCATAGCGCAGCCACAGGCGCCCGCCTCCTCCTGCGCCGTCGCGGCAGCGCCTCGTCTCCGCCCCGTCTGCAGCTGCTGCCCGGCTCTACGGCCGGGATTGGAGCAGCAGAGGCCTGCTCATCTTTGGCTCCTTCAAATCACGGCCGGCCATATCTTCTCCGTCATCCTGCCGCCCATCATCGCAGATGAGGTCGCCATTGCTTGTTCACCTGCATCTTCCGCTCGTGAGTAGCAGGTTCCTCTGTTTCCGCCTGTCTTTAGTCTGTCCGTACCTTGGTACTCTGTGCTGCAGTAGTCCTCTGTTCTGCGGTGCTCTGTTCTGCTACTTGCAGCTGCTACTGCTGGTGGCCCGTTCTGAAATTGATCTCGCACATGCAACTGCTGGTAGTATTGCTTTGCTTCGTTGCACTTGCATCTGCATCCACGCCAATCCAAGTCCAATTTCATTGCTCCGTAATTGTGCTGCTACTAGGCCACTTCTATCCATCTTTTGCATATGCGTGCTGCTGCTATCTGTCTGTGTGTGCGGCTGTGCTGCTCTGCTTATCTGCTTATATGGTCGGCTGTCCATCCATATCATCTTTTGTTTTGCTGCTGCTCTGTTCATGTATCCATGTCTTGCTTGCAGCATGCCAGCATTGCATTTGCATCCTTGTGCTAGTATCTACTGCTATATCAAGTGTTCTTGTCTCGTGTCCAGTTAGCATCTCAGTCATGCCAGTTCTATTACTATCAATCCAAGTCCAATTGCATACCTTCAGTTCGCCAATGCCGTGCGTGCCTACATCCTAGTTGCCAAATCAGCCATCATTTTCTCTTTCGGGTTTGCCATGATGTGTGGCTGCCCCATCATCGTTGTTGATGCGACCTTTGCCCTCTTGGTCCCTTTCGGAGCCGTTTTGCTCCACATCATGATCAATGGCCGTCTATTTGTCGTCATCACCTTCCTGTCTCGCCACTTGCCGTCTTGCAGTGGTGCTTTCTATCTTTGGCTGGCTTGACACATCCCACTACTTAGTCGAGTTCAAAGTCTCCAAAGCAAGACTCATCTTTGAGGAGTTGATGTACTGGTTTGTGAAGACTCGAGGTATTTGCTCAAGTACTGGTTTGTGAAGGCAATACCCTCTTGTGGAGGAGCTCATCTACATGACATGTTCAAGAGTTGCACGCTTCGACGATATCAAGATTTTAGACTTGGATGTATCTTTTTCTTGTTTCTTTTGAGTCCAATGTTTAGTGTCAAATCTCCAAATGCAACGACATTGCATTTACGTTACATTTGAGAGGGGGTGTTAAGGGTATTATAGTCATTGTACTAGTGTCTAGGGTTTGGGGTGTACTCTGAACTCTCTATATATTGCCCTTTGGGCCTATGTCAATACAGATAAGCATTCTCAGTTTCTCTTCTCCTCCATTCCTAACATATCTAACATCATTATTGTCTGTCCGTGCACATATTGTAAGTAATGTATGTGTTTCATTGATGCTTCAAAGCTCAGAAAGTAATTGATCAGATCACTTCACCATTCTGAGATGCCATTTTTGGTTGATTCAGATATACTGTAGTTTCATAGTTTGTTTCTAAATTGTTTCTAATCTTTCCAGTTGCTTTGCATTCAGGTTATTGCCGAGCATCTTTCAGAGCAGGAGACTGCTTGGTTAAGAGAAATGTTCGAGGCAATGGACACCGAAAATAGAGGTGTGATTACTTTAGGTGAGCTTAAAGAAGGGTTGAGAAGATGCTGCTCAGTGTTTAAGCGTACTGAAATCAGTGATTTAATGGATGCGGTAAGTAGCTATTGAATGAAGTGCTAGCAAATTAGCAATATATGGGAACACAGGTCGCACCATTTTTGAAACTTGCAATAGTGTTTCCAAGCTAGTGGAAGAATTATATAAGTTAGACATCATATATGCAATACTAGTACTATCATGCTGTTGAACATACTACTGAATTGGTTCTTTTGAACACAAATGGGATAGAAAATTCCTGTATTCGTAACTTCACTCTACTAAGCCCATGGGCTGAGGACTCTGGTGACCCATGGACTCATTGGAAGAAGCAATGAAGCATTGAAGCACGTCTTTTAGTTTACTAATTAGCTTTTCGAAACGTCAAATATTTAAAACGGAGGGAGTACATCATTGCAATACAGTGTAGTTTGGATTTATATCAAAATACCATCAGCCTTGTAGAGATGCTTTTATCTGTTTAACTTATAATAATTCTACTTCAGCCTGATAGCAACAACACCATCAGTATCAATTGGGAGGAGTTTATTGCTGCCACAGTACCCCTTGGTAAAATAGAACACAAGGAGCACTCGATGCCTCCCTTTACATACTTTGACAAAGATGGAAGTGGTTATATCACCGTCGACAAGCTTCAAAAGCCTCAAGTGGAACAAAACATGGAAGATGCTTTCCTTGAAGAGATAATTTTGGAGGTTAATCAAAACAATGTAAGTCTACCTTCTGATTCCTTACTAAGCTGTATGAGATTGGTGGTTTTTAAGAAGTTTATGAAATAGAATGATCTAGGTTTTTTCGGAAAACTATTCTGTTTTTTCATGTTTGAGAAAAGTGCATTGGTGTCCTAAATTATTTCACTTTCAGAACTGCCTTAGGTGATAGGAGAAGAAAAACCACAAGGTCATGCATGATACTTTTACAGTTTGCAGTCCTAACACCAACACCAAGATGTCCTCTTTTCCATTTTCTAATGAAATGTCTGCTAACATGCGCCTTCGTATAGTGTTGTAAGGAAAAAGAGCTATCCTGCTCTTTTGATATATATGGTTAATTTATATCTAATTAAGGCGCTTGTCTTGTCAAAGATCAGAACAATACGCGTAGAAAAAAATAGCATGGAGGGAAGAAAAAAAATCCCTGGTGAAAATCTGGTTTGTGAACTTTTTTCTGTAAATTTTCAGGATGGCCAGACCAACTATTCTGAGTTTGTCACAATGATGCAAAGCAACAACTCTGGACTTGGGTGGCAAACAATGGAAAGCGGCTTGAATGTACCCCTGAGGGAGGCACCTGAAGTTTACTGATGTTCCTGTCTCGCAAAGATATCGTTCTCTTCAGCTCTTCATGGGGTTCCTCACTACCCTTAAGGAGAAGAGAACACAGTCTGAATAGTCAAGCAGTGGTCGAAGACTGGCTAATACTCTATAACATAATCTGGTAGTAGTATAGGCGTGTGTTCTATGAGAACAAATCTGTGGTCGTCATATATGTATCAGCGATTGGTTTGTTTGGTTGCTACCCTGCTATATAAAAATAGATTTAATAGTGTATAAGAAATGTGCCCTTCAGCTTCATTGCTGCGGTCAATTGAGTGATGGTTCAATCGATAATATGAGGCTAGGAGGAAGTAATCAGCCAGCTTTACATCTCTCCAGGTGGTGAAGCGAGCTAGTATCTGCAGGTGTCTGGGCGAATCGCCGTGGTGAAGCGAGTTAGATGTTGTGGCCAAATATTTTTGACATGGAATCTTGCTAATTTGAAGTACTAAATGAAATCTATTTACTAAACTTTTTGCACAGATGAGTTGTAAATCGCGAGACGAATCTAATGATGGTAATTAATCCATGATTAATTCATAATTAGCGGATGGTTACTGTAGCATTACTATTGCAAATCATGGATTAAGTAGGCTCTTTAGATGTCTTGCGATTTACAGTCCATCTGTGCAAAAAGTTTTGTAAATAGACTTTATTTAATATTCTATGTATGTGTTCAAACATTCGATGTGATGTTTTTGGGTGTAAAAATTTGAGATCTAAGGCCCTGTTTAGATCACAACTCGTAAACCCTGTAAACACAAAAAAAAAAACATCACATCGAATGTTTGGACACATGCATGGAGTACTAAATGAAGTCTATTTACAAAATTTTTTGCATGGATGGACTGTAAATCGCGAGATGAATCTAATGAGCATACTTAATCCATGATTTGGAACAGTGATGCTACAGTAACCATCTACTAATTATGAATTAATCATGGATTATTTAGCATCATTAGATTCGTATCGCGATTTACAACTCATCTATGCAAAAATTTTTGTAAATAGACTTCATTTAGTACTTCAAATTAGTAAGATTCCATCGCAATTTTTTTTTGCGTTTCATCTAAACACGGCCTAAACACACCAATGAACTGGTTTGACCGGATCGTTTTTGAATTCTGTATGAATGATTACATGCCACGTTCCAACAGAGGACACGGTGGGTGTCCGTCATCCTATGGCAGGGTCACGGTGAGAGCCGTTGGGGGTGGAACTCGGCGCGGCAAAGCGAGGGCGCGGGCGGCGTCGGACCGTCACTAACCTGGATGGCCGTGGCGTCGCCGCTGCGGCAGGCCGGCGGCTGGGGAGTCGCCGGAGTTCGAAAGTGGGCGAGGCAGGCTGTCGCCGAGCCGAGCACGCGCCCTGCTCGATCACCGCCGCTCTGCTGAGTCTGCTCTCTGCCAGCCAACGGCCCCAGAGATGAAATAGTGGGCGCGGTCGCGGCCTCATGGGGGGTTCGCTTTTCCGGGAGGTTCTTGTGGCTGGGGATCGGACGCCGGTGTGTGTGGTGTGGGCGGGAGCAGGGCGCCGGAAAAGGGAGCGCGTGCCGTGCGTGACCGCGACGCCAAGGGGCTACGCCGGCCGGCTAGCTGGGCTTGTAGGCTTCCTGTTTGGCAGCGCGGCGGCCCGGGAATCATCATCTCCTGGGCTCGGAGGCAAATCCTTCTTGTGCCGTGTTTGGTAAAACTAAAACTTCTCGCAAAAAGACGAATGCACGCATGAATTATTAAACGAAGTTTATTTATGAAACTTTTTCATGGATGTGTAATTTTTCGAGACGAATCTAATGAGCCAAGTTCCACCATGATTGGCTACAGTTATGCTACAGTAACCATCCCCAAATCATCATCTAATCATGCGATCAAAGACCTTATTAGCTACAGTACCATAATTGTGAAGATTGTTTCATAATTAGATTTCATCTAATACCTCTAATTAGTGGTCAAAGGGCCGAAAAGTTTTCATGAAAATTTTCTCGGGGCCTAACCAAACACGGCCTTGAGAGAAATCGGTTGGCTCGCGGCGCAGATTCATATTTTAGAGGTCTAAATTAAGATTAAACCGATAAGGTTCGGTTTCTAGGAACCAAAACTCTGGCGAAAAGCTAGCCCCCACGCTCGTGTCGTCCAGGGACGACCCGGGCGGACCGCCGCCGCCGGCCAACAGCCCCTTCCCCTCCCCTCCGTCCACCTCGCCGCCGCCGGAGGCCCTCGGCGCGGAAGTCCGCCCAGGCTCAGGAAGGCGGCGGCGGGGCCTCCTCCCACAAATTTAGTTGTCCTCTCCCCCGTCTCTTTGGCGAGCATGGTGGCCGGTGGACTTCAGCGCCGGTGGCCGGCGCTACTCGCCGGTGGGGGCCAGATCCACCATGTGCCTCACCGGTTCTACACGTCCCTTGGCTGGATCTGCACGCTGCACTTCTGCGGGGCGCGGCTCGCGGCAGCGGCGTCCCAGCTGGCCGTGCCTCGGTTGTGCTTGCCGCTGTGCGCTGCTGGCCGGCGGTGCCTCGGCTGTGCTCGGTCCGGCCGTGCCTCTGCAGGGGGGGGGGGGTTGGCTTGGCTGTCCGCTGCCAGGTCGCTACTCCACCAGCGAGCACTTGGTAGTCGATGGCCTTGCTGCTGCTTCATCGTCCTCTGGTGAAGGTGCTTGCTTCTCTGGTGCCATGTGGTTGAGGGTCTCGGGGAGCCCCAGGCGAAAGCCATGCTCGACATGCTGTCGGTGCTTTCGACAGCGGTGTCCGCGGACGTCGTTACCTCCCTTGAGGCGTCGTGTTGGCTCTCTTTACCCTTCAGCCGCGACATCATGGAGGAACCTTCTCGGCTTGTGCTCCCCTGCGCGGCGAAGTCTGCTGTCATCGGCTCTCGGTTGGGATCGGGGTGAAGGCGAAAGCTTTGGTTCGCTTGCGGGCCGGTGACGGCGTTGTCTGAGGGCGTCGCTTACCTTGTTGAAGGCGTCACTCTTTTCCCCTATGCCCTTTTCTTCAGTGAGTTTTTCAGGTGAAAACCTAGACCATGTTGGTCGGACGACGACGGCGTCTTTTGCATTGCTTCCTCCCTGGAGGTGTTGTCTTAGAAGCTCTTGTCGATAGTGGTTGACTGCTCTTCTCCGAGAGGATCCACTTCTGCGCCTGCCTTCGCTTAGTTTCCTCTACATCGTCCGGGTCGCATTGGTCGTCGGTTGGAGAATGCTTTGCCGCCCCTCTCTTCGTTGGCGGATACTTTGCCGCTGTGCTGCTCTGGCGGATGCTTTGCCGCCGCCGTCGTTGGTTCAAGTTCTCTCCGGGCGGATGCTTTGCCGCCGCTGTTGGTTGGTCGGGTGGATGCTTTGCCACCTTGCTTGTGTTGCAGATCTTCGCACCTTGGACGGTGTAGTTTCCTTTAGCAGGTTCAGTTGTGTGGTTTTGACTAAGGTCGTGGGTCCGGATGTTGCTTGCTGCTGTTCTGTGTTGTCTTTGTATTTTCTTGTTTGTGTGTGCGTTTCTTCAGTGTTTCTCTATTTTAGTCTTTTGTGCTCTTGTGTTGGTCAAGTTTTGTTTGGCCGCATCAAGATTGTGTTTGTAACTGCTTTCTTCTTAATGACAAACATGCTCAGGCACGGTCGCGAAAAAAAAGGTTCGGTTTCTAGATTGGATATGATTCAAGACGACGGTACAATCCAAGCAAACCAAACACGCTGCAAGTGTGTCGCCTTCTTTTTCCCCCCTGAAAAATGCAAGCGCTAGCTAGCCTTTTGGCACGCCAAATTTCACATGTTTATCTCTTGAAGGTGTCGACTCTCATGCCCGTTTTCCCCGTCAAGGCATCATAGTTCATATAGTTAGGGCCTTTTTGGAACATATGATTGTCAAAAACGTAGAAATAGTAAAAAAAATGCATGGCTAAAGTTGCAGGGAACTTAAAATCTTACATGGATTCAAAATGTAGGAGAGTTTCTAAAGTAGCCTTTGAATATAATACAGGAAAAACATATATACAAATCCAAACAGAGATAGACATAAATGAATGTTTTCATGAGGTCCACATCATATTAGTTTTTCTCCAAATTTTCTATGAATCAATACGTAGTAATCTAGTTTCCTGGAGGGTTAGAATCCCTAAAAACTACTTTGGTTTTCCAATTAGTGTTCCAACAGCGCCTTAGCCATGTCTTTTCAGCCGTACGGGGTGCAGTTCTCAATGTCTCTTCCGCGATCGCAGCGTCACCTCCTCGACCACCTGATTTCAAGGACAATACAGCATCTCGTTGAAATGACTCGTGAACCAACATAGAAACGGAGGTCAGCGAAACGTTGCACAGTCTAGTATCAGCTGACCTATTTCGCTCGCATACTGAAACGTCGGTCTAGCCAAGAAAGCTGTGGTTTGCTGGTGCGTGCCTCTCACCAAAGAGAATAGGTGGTGGATCATTCGAGCCAGATCTTACCGTCCCATGAATTGATTGCTCGAGTACGAACGAACGAGCCAGATGCCCAGATCCCGCTGGTAGATGTAAACGGGAGCCCCGGTTTCGTTGGCAACCATGGCACGGCAAGTTCCGGTCGTCGGCGAGACGACGGCGACCGGCCGGTTCCCATCCCCCTCTGGCGCCGGGAGCTCGCGGACAAGACGACACGCTCACCGTTCCCATCCCAATGGTTCTCCTCGCGGCAAGAACCGCCTACACGCAGCCAAGCAACCGCGCCCGGGCGGCGGCGGCTTCCTTCTCCCCCTCTTCCCCGGCGTCATTTTCCCCCGCATTTAACGCCGGATCACATCAACTTTGCTTCGCCCTCGGGGTCGGGCCCGGTCGGTCACAAGAAGCCCGGCCGGCCAGCAAGAGAGTTCGTGGCCATCAGACCAGGCACCAAATCCTCGTGGCTTCAATTCCATCACCCGCTCGCCGTGCTCGCGCGTGACGTGCGGTGTGGCTGTGGCCACACCCACACCCTCTCGCCCCGTCGTCTTCGAGCTCCGCCGCCGTGGATAAAGCCGCAGCCATCGGACGGGCGCGGAGGGGTATGGCGCCATCGCGAGCCGTCGATCGGACCAACGACGCGGGGGCGGGCGCAGCCGGAGCCGTCGGATTTCGAGAGAGAGAGAGAGAGAGAGAGAGAGAGAGAGGGTGTCCCGGCCGGCGGGGCCGTGGACTAGTGTAGTGCTAATTGGTTGGTAGGCTCTCCGTTTTCAACCCGCGTTCGCGCCAACTCGGCAACGCTAAAAGCCACCGCCTGGGAGGCCAGGAAGTACGGGCTACTAGCTAGCTAGCTAGCGCGCGCCACGAGTTCCCGGGCAGACAGCGTACGTACAAGCAAGTGTGACCGTGCGAGGTGTTCCCACATGGCCGGATCGGGCGGCGAGGGGGCTCCGCGTCCGGCGAGCTACGGCACCACCCTCAGCGAGTACCTCGACGGGCAGAACGACCACCACCGCCGCGCCGCGTCGCTGGCCATCGTGCGCTCCGGCGCCGGGGCGCGGGACGGCCCGCGCATCGTCGACGGGCCGGGGCGGGACGACCGGAGGACGCAGTCGTCCCGCCGCGCCTCCCTGTCGCTGTGGCGCTCTAGGGCCCCGGCGGCCTCGGACTCGTGGAGCTCCGCGTCAGGCGCGGGGGGTGGCAAGGGTGGAGCGGCCTGGCGGAACTGGGGGCCGGTGCGCGCGCTGGCGCACCTCGGGAAGCGCCGCGCGGCGTGCCTGTTCTCGGTCGAGGCCGACGCCGTCCGCGGCCTGCCGGACTCCATGGAGGGGCTCCGTCTCGCCGTCACCGTGCGCAAGGCGGAGACCAGGGACGGCGCGGTGCAGACCGTGCCGTGCCGGGTGCGCGGCGGCGCCGCGGATCTCGACGAGACGCTCTTCGTCAGGTGCAACCTCTTCTTCACCGGCGGCGCGGGCACCGGGAAGCCGCTCAAGCTCGAGCCGCGGAGGTTCGTCGTGTCGGTCGTCGCCGTCGAGGCGCGGGGCGCGGCCAGCCTCGGCGCGCACACCGTCGACGTCAGCTCGCTCGTGCTCGACTCCGTCGCCAAGGCCAGCTCCGAGGGACGCCGGGCCAGGTGGTTCGACAGGACGTTCGCGCTCTCCGGCAAAGCGGCCGGCGGAGAGCTGCTGCTCAAGCTGGGGTTTCAGCTTATGGATGACGCCGGGCTCAGCCTCTACACGCAAGCGGCGGCGGAGACCACGACGGACGACGTGTTTCCGGCACCATCTCGCGCGAGGGCTCACAACAAGAACTCCTTCAGTATTTCAAGCAGGCCTAAGCCCAAGCTTTCACCGCCCGACGCTTCCATCTCACCATCCATGGGGGCTTACAAGCAGCTTCTCGAAAAGCTCCGCATCGACGAGAATGGAGATCCTGTAACGTCTCTGCAGATACCTCGGAAGCCCGCCGGCGACGACGAGGTTTCCGCTTCCACCACCGACGCCGGGGACATGTGCAGTCTCCCGGAGTACGAGGTCGTGGACAAGGGCGTTGAAACGGTCAAAGAAGTCGTCCACTACCAGGCTCACCGCGACGTGCTGCGGGAGCTCGACTCCATTGCCGAGCAGATCGAGGCCATCGAGGCGTTGATGACCAACTGCGAGAAGAAGTCACCCAAGGCGGTGGACCAGCAGCAGCAGCAGCAACTGGAAGCAGATGAAGAGATGGTGACTGTGGAGTTCCTTAGGAAGCTTGAGGTGGAGATTGACAAAAGCAGGCTCAGGCAGCCCGTGACGCCGAGAAGTCAGTCACCGTCGCCAAGGACGGCGCCGCCTCCGCCCGTGGTGCCGGATTTGGGGCGGGCCATCGGGCCTGCAGTGCAAACGCGTGACGGTGGCTTCCTGGTGTCCATGAACCCGTACGACTTGCCACTGGCGAGCAGAGATGGGCCCCCGAAACTCGCCATGCAGGTGTCCAGGCCGTTCGTGCTGTCGAGTTCCCTGGCGGCGACCGGGTTCGACGTCCTCCAAAAGATGGCGGCTGCGGGCGGCGCCGACGAGGTGCGCGGCAGGTTGGCATCGCTGGGTGGCATGGATGATATCATGGGGAAGACGCCGGAGCAGGTGGGTTTCGAGGGCATCGCGGAGGCGGTCATCGGCGGGCGGCGCACCGAGGGCGCGACCTCGAGCGCGGCGCGATCCGTGCAGGTCGTCCGGAAGCTCGCGGCGGCCTTGTCCGAGGGCCGGAGCGAGCGCGTCGCCACGGGCATCTGGAGCGCGGGCCACGATCCGGAGACGCTGGAGGAGGTGCTGGCCTTCTCCCTGCAGAAGCTGGAGGCCATGGCCGTGGACGCGCTCGCGGTCCAGGCCGAGGTGGCCGACGAGGACGCGCCGTTCGAGGTGGCGGCGGCCGCGGGGGACGAGAGCGTGTTCGACGCGCTGGTGCCCTCGGACGACTGGTCCGGCGGGTCGGACGGGCGCGTCACGCTGGTGGCGGCCATCCAGGTGCGCGACCCGTCGCGGCGGTACGAGGCGGTGGGCGCGCCGATGGTCGCCGTCATACAGTCGGCGAGGCTGCTGGGCGCGGCGGGGCACAGCGCCGGGAGGTTCAAGGTGCGGAGCCTGCACGTCGGCGGCGTGCAGGTGAGGCGCCCACCGTCGGACGCCGGCGGGAGCGCGAGCTGGGGCGCGGAGAGGCAGAAGCTGACGGCGATGCAGTGGATGCTCGCGCAGGGGCCGGCCCGCGTCGGAAGGAGGGCGCCGACGCCGACGGCGCAGGCGCGGGCGAGGGCGAGGGTGCAGCGGCCCGACGTCGTGTGGAGCCTCTCGTCGCGGGTGCTCGCCGGGATGTGGCTCAAGACGGTGCGGAACCCGGACGTGAGGATTGGTTCCAGCAGCACGGAGTTGCAGTCTGAATCGTGAGTACGTCGCACGTGCAGATGAGCGCATCGAGCTAGATTCCATGATGCATGTCGTAGATTCCAGTGGCATAAATATGTGGATGTACATGTGAGATCACTGTTGTAGAATTGTCTTTTTTTTCGAAAAAATATAAATAATTGTTAGTTTGTGCGGTACGATACAATTTTAGTTCGTCATGTCAATTTAAGACATTCATATTTACATTGCTGTGCCTTGGATCGATCAGAAGATGTGCTCTCCGTTCTTTAAATATACTTGGGATTGAGGACAAATAAATTAGTTTATTTCTGAACTAATTTTCCTAAACGTCAAGCATTGTTTGGGTAGGAGATTTAGTATAAATCCAGAAAAAAGAAGACGTCACTACTACACAATTCTTTTCTGAGGCGGTCAAAATCGATTAACTGAGGGAGGCGGTTGCAAAAACCGCCTCAGAGTAAAGGTCACAGTAAATGGACCCTTTTTCTGAGGCGGTTGTCTTGCGCCCGCCTCAGTTAACAAAAACAAAAAAAAATGGAAAACCAGCCGCCCGCCGCCGCCGGCGGATCCACCCGCCGCCGTGACCTTCACCGCCACCACGCCCGCGAGCTCCGCCAGGCCGCGCGCCGCAAGCTGCACCAGCCGCTCCGCCGCCGCCGGATCCGACTGGATTTGCGAAAAGGGTGGGTAGGGGGCGGAGCGCCACCGCCGGATCCAGCCTCCCCGCCACCGAATTGAGCCGCCGCCACCCGGCCGTCGCACGGGCTCCGCCCCGCCGGCGCTGAGGGCTCGGCCGCCTGGGAGAGAGAAGTGAAGGGACAGAGGAGAGAGGAGAGAGAGAGAGGTGCGGGAGTGGAGGGAGGGTGTGGCTGCAGGGACTTAGAGATATTTAGGGTTTCTCCACTATTTACTGAGGCGGTTTCTATAATGTGTCCGCCTCTGAAAATACGCTGATTAACACAGGCGGTCACGTTATAGGTGACCACCTTTGTTTATCGATTTTCTGATGCGGTTTTTGTAATCGTCTTTGTTAACAAAAAATGATGGTCTCTGAAAATATGCCAATTAACAGAGGCGGTTATTTTTTTGTGCCCGCCTCAGAGATCTTTTTAAAGTGTCTCGCTTAATCCAGAATTGTAGTAGTGTGTTATCCGTCGATGGACATTGCTCTTTCGCCGACCTCCGTTGAATCCTCTCTCCCAGTATACAAGGAGTACAATGGCGATGGTGCCACGCTCTTCGCATACTAGCAGCATCTTCATTGATGCATTGTAGTCAATGGTGAATCTAGCCCGAACATGTAGAGTGGGCTCGTGTCCACTGTTTTGTTCCACCAAAATTGATTTTTTACAAAATTAGCACTAAAATCAAGGTGATTAACATGAGTTTTTATGCAAAGGACTCTAGAATGATTTTATATTTGGGTAAAAAATTTAAACCCTTTAATACCTTACATTTCAGGACGGAGGAAGTACCCCTTTGTACCCTGAAAGGATTGTTGTCCTTTAAGTAATATATGCAATGTAATACACAATTAGCGCTAAATATGGCAAATGAATAGAGGCAAGCAAAATTATTCTATATACTGATGCTAATCTTTATCGGAATTTGTTAAAAGCTTGCTAGCTTCTCAAGGAAATGGTTGGAAGTCCAAGTTAGGATCGTTTTGTAGCGGCTACTGCCGTGTTTTTCCTTTTCAGCGGGAGTAGGACATATGTCACTATTGTACACTTCGTTTTCTTTTTGTCGAGAGCCGAGCCGTCACTGTTGTGTAACTCTATCTGCACGAATTCTCTGATATGGATTCAGTGAAATTGAATTCTCTGCTAATCGGTAAGACCCTGTGCAGTAGCCATGGTACAAGCGGGGTCAGAGGATAACTATTTAGGTGGAATTGGGGCTTACTCCCACCATCAAAAGTCAAGCAAAATTTGTGGCTGCCATACTGGCATCAATTTTTTTTTTTTCTCGCCACCAGCTTTGGATGTTGGCGGCGCCATGGCGACATGCGGCTGACTACCAAGCAGGCCAGAGTCAACATGGCATGCTGCCAACATGTTAAAGCTATGGAGACTATTGGCGGACCCATGTAGAGTCCAGGGAGCTGCCGTCACTCAAAATTTTGAATCAAAGGTGATTGATAATGTTCGCACCCAAATTTAGCAGATGTGGGAAAACCGATCAGGTCTCCCAAACCGGTCAGACCTGTTTGGTCAAAGTGCCCAAAATGCAAATTGGATTTCATCATTGGATGCTCTCGTCGAGACGATCAAAATGCATATGTAGAACGTCCGATTTGAACTTCGGATGAGAGAGATGACTTCGTGAGAGATATGACTCAAGTCGAACATACTGTCTTACGTACTTATATTAAGAGCATACCTTAAATACCAATTGTACGACTTATCCTCTATACGCCTAGCAGAAAATTCAGTTTTTCATGCAAGGACCAAACACATAGAAGTTCACTATCACTACATAAGAAAAAAGGTCCTTGAAGGTAAGATCGAGATGGTGCCTACAAAGATAGATGAGCAATTAGCTGACATCTTCACAAAAGGTCTAAACAAGGCAAAATTTGAAAAGTTTCGAGAAACACTCGCTATGGTCTGCAAAAAGTCTGGATAGAAGTTTGTCTTGAGGGGGGGAGTGTTGGAAGAATGCAAGGTAACCTTCTAGAATATTCTCTTCAAGGCAATATGAAGATATTTCATGAAGTACTCTAGAATTAGTAATAAATAGATTAGAAAATTTTGTAATATCTAGGAATTCTCTATAAGAGGGGACACATGTCACCACCCTATGATCCGCCTTGGCCTATAAATATAGGGCTCACTCCTTTCCATGGCATCTATCCATAAAGTATGGTAGATGAAAAGGGTGAGTGCTAGGATAACCACAAAGACTAGGTGTGTTGTGTACTCTTGTGTAATACTATTGTGTTGTAATAAAGCAAGTGTTTTGTACGCGTTAGTCTCTCAGTTTCTAAGTACTTAGGGTATAAGTTGTGATATCGTAGGCTGCCTGTGCCACTCGGGATCACAAAGGGTCCAGACTTCATCGTAGGAAGGCTCTGCCTCCCGAAAGTCAGATTCATCTGTTGGTAGGCTCTGCTACACGGAAGCGAGATAGTGGCTCTACCGTCGAAAGAACACTAAATAGCTAGAAATTGAAAAAACTAACCGACTCTAGAGTGTGTTGGTGTGTCTTAGGTGTAGATCCTCAGCATAGTGGGTAGAGTGAGTTGGTGTGTCTTAGGTGTAGATCCTCAGCATAGTGGGTACTTAGATGTAGATCCTTAGCATAATAGGTACTAAGGTCACCTTAGTTCCCAACACCGTGGGTCTAATATATTTTCAGTGATAGAATCAATCTCCACGTTGAAGCTCCAAGACGATTGCCATATGCAATTACCTTACTCTGCAAAAAATAAACATAAGCATAGGATAAAAGAAATTATAATGATCAGGCACCGTCTAGAAATACTGAATAACAAGGGACGTGGTCTGACTAGTAGGACTTTTTATACCTCAAGCTTTTTGTCACTAAAAAGGGACGTGGATGCAACGAATTATAAAGGATGAGAGATGAAAAGCAAACCATGTTTGTAGAATGGTAGGATTGCCAAACGAATCATGCGGCCAATAACAGAAATCCATGAGGAAGAAGGATGGGAGCCTTTTGATCCCGGAGCACTTATGATCAGACACTGTGTAAGTTGATTCCTCCTCCATAGCATGCTCAGCAGCCCCACCCTGGTAGAAGAGATCCATTAAATCGTCCCCTGAAGTCTCCTACATGGCAGGGTACTCCTGATGTGTCGGCCACGAATTCATCGTCCTCATCCTCTCCTATTCCCGCTACGGCCTCCTCATCCTCATCCTCTGACCTGTCAGGTGTCTTAGGTAACAGATCCATGGACGCTTTCACCCTACTATTCTGCTCCACGGACGCTATCACCCTGCTATTCTTGGCCAGGGTGATAGTCATCCGAGAATGATCCTTGCAACTGGACACGCTCGGAGACAACACTCTCAGGATCGGGATAGCGGCTTCGCTGAAGGGCTTGAGCAGTGGTGCTTTCTTCCGTGGGGAGAGCTTGAACGTAATTGACTTTGCCCCATCGCCCCGTCGCCCCCTCGGAGCACCACGCTCTCGGATGAACTGCTAGCGTGGGGAGGATGAAGCGAGGTGCTAGCGTGGGAGCGAGACCGAAAAGGCATGGCTACTTTTTAGATGATGATGATTTTTTTTGAACTGTCCCACAATTTATTTTTCCTTTCTTTTATAATATAATTCCCACCAAATTATTTGGCGTCGGTTCAGCATTGATAATTTATTTGGCCTTCAAAGGAATCAACAATTCCATTAAATCAAAGCACAAATAAACTAGCCCAGCCCACTAGCCCAGGCACACACGCGATCCCTCCCACTGCGATCTCCCATTGTTGTCAAAACAATATAATGAACATGAAGTAGCACAGAACCAACTATTAGTATCCTTTAGTATTCAGATTGCTATAGATCGTATTATCAGTAATTTAAATAAGATTTCTTGTGGCACATAGCTATTGATCATACTATCTTCATTCAATAAAGAAAGTTACATATCATATACTAGTGATTTGAATATGACGGTTGAGTGTTTTCAAACTTAGAGGCTAGAAGAAATTAGTATTACCAATGAAATGCCGAATCAGGAATGCCGAATAGTTCAATCTGACACCCCATTGAAGCAGATAGCAATATAGAAGTTGCAGATGGAAACAAACCTTTACTTCAGAAAAAAATAAGAAGTTTCGCTAGTCTGATTGCATATGGTCTAAATCACTAGCTCAAAATTTCTAAATATTCAATTTATATAGCTTTTGTGAGCATTCTTTTTATCTCAATTTGATGATGTCATTTCTGTTTGACTTGCCATTTCAGAACATGGATAAGAGAAACGCCACTCGTGGTCATGTGAGTGGATTGAAGTATCGAAATGAAATCGAAAGGAAACTAAACACACAGATTGAGGTTAGATTAAAAAACCTTTGAAACTTCTCTACTTCATAGTTTTGCAGTGATGAGCCCATGAAAATAAAAACTTTGGCTGCTATATTTTCCTTCGACATGTAGTTGCAGAACAAGCTGCAAATGAGAATGAGAATTGAGGTGCATGGCTGATATCTACAAACAATATTAGAGAAAACTCATAATAACCTTTCATAAAATGCAACTGAGGCTGTAAACCTAGAAGCAACCAGGTCGCAGCTTGTAGACTTCAAACTTGCTCTTTGAGTTTTCAAGAATGTGTCACAAGTGCCTGAGCAGAACAATGGCGAGCTGGCGGAAGTCATACAAGGACAAACCCAGAGCTCAATCTAGGCTCTCCTGCCACTAGACTATTAAAATCAATTTTTGCCCTTGACTGTTTAGTGCACCCTTCAGTGCGATAGTTGAAGATTAATCACTATGTTTATTGCTTAACAGACTGCTTGATTGCCACAATCTATACAAGAATTCTATCATGTATCACAGTCTTCAGTGTGACAGGCCTTCAATGGTGGGACATATTTTTCTAGGTACTGTTCATTTTGTCTCTCTGCATTTTGGTGTGGCATTAAGCGCACACTGAGCCATGGACTACATTTTTCTCCACCTAAAGTTGCCCCTGTGAAAAATATATTGCTACCTGATGTTGAACTTGAGTATGTATCCTCTGCCTGTCATACTAACATATTCCATTTCCTCTCTACCCATTGTAGTAATAGGTTCATTATATAGTTTTTTGAACTTGATTTTTGAGTGCATGCTTCCATTCAACTTGGTTCATGTCTTTGTTAAGATAAATAAACATTTGTATATGTACTGTCTTTCTCCAGGTTATTTTCTGTTTGTATGTTACACAACTGGCTTTCCCCTAGTGCTTCTTTCTGAAATTTTTACAAATGTGAAAGTGAAGGGATTCTATTTTGCTTCCCGTGTACTTGAGCTGTGAGACCTCTTTATTGTCATTTCAGGAAAATGTGAAAGAGATAAATCACGCATTCATGTTCATTGCATGACTGGAAACAACAGGTAGTTGCTTGTGGAGAATTTTTCATTATCACTGACACTGTCAGCAGTGTGTTGATTGATAAACGCATTTGTTAGGTCAGCAGCTGTTGTTGCAGCCTTCTTGATGAAGTCTAGAGGATGGAGACTTGCTCAGTCTTTCCGGTGGGTGAAAGACCAGAGGCCCCAGGTTTATCTGACAGATTGTAACCTTTAAAGTATGTTGAGTAATCAAAGATATTGTCTTTCATGCATTTGTAATTATGTCCTTGGGTCCTCGCTAACCAATGATTCATAATTTTATACCTGAGGCAACTCCAAAGTGAATAAGCACTGGTAAACAGTATGAAAGCGATTAATTTCATGCTTAGTTTACTGAAATGCTATTTGTCTTATAAAAAATTTAGGAGCTAGGTTATTGGTTATTGTATCATGAGTATTGCAACTTTCACTAGGCAATGGGATGACCTCTTATCCTGATTGTGACATGATATACACACACAACATTAACTAGTGATCAGTTTCCTTCAGCAGTTCATGTTGTATGTGTATATCATGTCACAATCACAATCAGGATAAGAGGTCATCCCATTGCCTAGTGAAAGTTGCAATACTCATGATACAATAACCTAGCTCCTAAATTTTTGATAAGACAAATAGCATCTCAGTAAACTAAGCATGAAATTAATCGCTTTTATACTGTTTACCAGTGCTTATTCACTTTGGAGTTGCCTCGGGTATAAAATTATGAATCATTGGTTAGCAAGGACCTAAGGATATAATTAGGTCATATTTTTGCTTAGGTGGCAGTCTAATTAATACTATGGACACAGCTGAGATGGATGGTTGAGGCTGCTATGATGTGCACCAAAATTAATGAGGAGAGAGAGGAAAAGAGGAGAAAACGGTTTCGCATCCACGAAACGATTTCGACACGGTATCCAAAGCACGGAGACTAGACCGAGCACGCGTTGGGTGGCTCTCTCGGGTCCAACTTCACTGACGTGAAGAAGCTAACGCACGAAGATGAACAGTGTTCCCTGACTTGCCTTCAGAGGGAATCCCGATTGGGCTCTCTCCCGTTTCTTCCCCACGCAGCCTGGGACCACCACCACATCCAATGATCCAACTCTATCGCCGCCGCAGCTCTCCCGGATCGCACCTCCGTGCCTGCCGTCGGCCGTGCTGGACCCTTTACCGCCGGACCTCCTCGCAGTCGTCGTTCTCTCTTGCGCGCCGCCGCGCCCTTGAGCTCGCGAACAGGACGGGCTTGTCCTCTGCATCTGTGGGACAGCAGTTTCATCAAGTCGAGAGTCAAATCACATCTCTCTTTCTCTCCCCTTGAATCCATGCATCAAACGATTATTGAGTAAATCGTGCTGTGTGCTTGGTGTGGTAACGGAACAATTCACCGCGACCTGGAGAGGCTCGTCGCGGCAGCAGTTGTCTGAGGCCGGCGCCGCCGTCGTGCGCCCTCAATCCGACCCCACCGCTCGCCACGGCCTCACGCCCCTCCATCTGAACCCGTGGCCCGCCGTGCCCGACGCAAGAGCAGGGGCGGCTTGCAAGTCCACGCCTCGAGCATCATGACCATACCCCTCGCTCAGCTCGCCGCCGCACGCTTGCGCGGAGTTGGGGTTCCGCTGAGAGAAGATTGGGGGAGGGGAGGATTGACCGAGAAAGGTGTGGGACCCATGTATAGACATCAACTTCAAGGGTTGGAGTCTTGGAGAGGCAGTTTCTATAGAAAATGTCTTGCTCCGATGGCAACATAGACACTATTTATTTATGGATACTGTGGGTGGGGATTGGCCTCAGTTATTTGCTTAGATGGCAATCTAATTAATATTATGGACATCAGCTGAGGTGAAAGATTGTGACTGCTCTAAACAAGTTATTAGCACAATATGTTAGGACCACCCTCTGAGCAATGCGAATATGCGATTACCATTAATGGCAGGGGTGCAGCCAGTAGCATTTTTTTTTCTTTATTAGGAGGTCGACGGTGCAAACTTTTTTAAAAATTAGGTATAATTTAAAATTCTCCGCCACTGACTAATGGCGTAGTACACTTAACATGGAGATTTTTTAGATTTATTTATAGTTTTTCCATTGGACTGATTTTGACGATAATCAAGTTTTAGTTAAAACTAAAGTGCTTAAGATTTTGCTAATTATTTTGATATGTTGTATGCATCATCTACATGACATTGTAATTTAAGTTGGCATCATTGCACTCAAAGATAGAGACATGAGCACCGAGTTTGAGCCTGAGTAGGAGACACGGGATTTTTTTTTTGGGCGAATTCCTATTGACCCAACCACGTTTCCTTGAGCACGCAATCTCATCAACCAGAGCGCATCGGACGGCCTCACCAAGAGGACCACCTACAAGATCTCAGCCGTCAAGAACCTCATCAACGGCTGATATCTCCCCCCTGCTTGAGTCCGTGTGGGTGTGTTTAGTTAGTGAAAAGCACATTTCATTGTTACTTAACAAATAATATTTAATTATAACTAATTAGGCTTAAAAGATTTAGCTCGTGCTAATCAGTTAGACTGTGTATTTAGTTATTTTTTCAACTGCATTTAATGCTCCATGTGTCCGAAAATTTGATGTGACAGATACTGTGTAAAATTTTGTTTGAAAGAGCCCAACTCCAAACCCAAACCCACGAAAAATCTGGACTAACCTCGAATCGTCTTCCCTGCGGCGGCCCAATCGCCGGCGGGATCCCTCCGGCTGGAGAAATTTTGGAATTTAGGACTCACTTCGGAGGCCTCACGCCTTTTAGGACTCAGTTCGCAGACCTTTCGGAACATGACATCGGACACGCGAAGTGTTTGAAAACAGGTGTTTTTCACTGTTTTCTTCCCTTCCATCTATTTTGTGAAATCTTTTCCTTCTCCAGTCCATCTGAAATAGCCTTCTTGCCCCTGTGCCTTATCCACATAATGCATCACACATCCGGGGGGCCATCCTCGCTCTGTTCTTCCTGAGATGTCGTTCTTCCTCCTCAGTTCATCCTCGCTCTCGCTCCCTGGCCACCATCCCCGGAGAGGGAGGCGGCGCCGCCCCGTCCCGCCCCGGCCCAGGGTCGCGCGCCGCCGCGTGCAGCTGGAGGCCCGCGCGCCGCCGCGTGCAGCTCGAGTCCCCCGCGCCGCCCCGCGCTGCCGAGGCCCGCGCGCCGGCGCGGCCCGCCCCAGGCTCGAGCGCCGCCCCTCCACGACACAGTTGCCGCAATGTCGCAGTATAGCAGTGGCAGCGGGCGGAGCAATGGCAGCGCCACGGAGCAGGGGGTCCGCAGCAGATGAGGAAGGAATTGGATGCGATGAAGAAAAACTCGTGTCTTGTACTGGGAGTGTTGCTAGTGTTGCTCGTGTTAAGCATTGTTTGGATGTAATGAAGTAGTCTCACTTGTCCTGTCATGAATTGTATGTAAGAATATAGAGTAGCAAAAACAAAAATTTTCTGCCACATAAACCAGGATCACTGCAGTTATAGATCACGGGATTACCACTAGACGCGCGGTTGCGGAACTTCTGTAGCGCGTCGGTGTAGTGCAGATGGAAGCTGGCAGTGCAGTTGCGTGAACCTCCTCACGTGCGGCTCGTCCTTGTGCAGCAGATGCGGCACCTCCAAGGTATCCACACGTACGGAAAGAAGTGTCACGATCCAGACTGCTAGGTCCGCGAAGGCGACCTCGGGCTTGGCGCACAGGAGTGGCGGCACTATTCACCTGTGGTACTGTAGCGCAGAAGTACTGTTCACGGTGCTGTAGCAGCGGCTAGGGTTAGGGTTTTTAGGCGCCCCCTCCTCTGTTTATATAGCCCCTTAGGTGGGCTGCCTTGGGGCCTAAATGACCTATTAGTGCACCTAAGCCCAGTCTAATTTGGATCTCATCCTTGTCAGGCTTCTTTCCCTTAAGTGTGTGACCCTATGAGCTCACATGCGAATAGACATGACCCGATTACTCTTACTCAGCCCAATAGTAGACAGTGGCCTCTAGCAAGACATGTAAACTCCTATACGCACACAAAGATCATATCAGACGAGCTGCCACAATATCATATACATGATGTTTCCTTTGCCTCACGATATTTGGTCTAGCTTAAAGCCGACCACTCTTTCTCGATCCTGTGATTCGGAATCCTTGGTTAGCTCTTAACCCCACCATGGCCATGCATTTCCTGATCTGAATCACTCGAGGGGCTCAGAGATATCTCTCTCTTGTAGAGAGAGGCAAATCTCATCTTGACCGACTATGTCTCACAGCATGCTTCTTAACAGACCCGAAAGCCACATTTATGACTACCCTATTACGGTGCAGCGTTTGATGGCTCCTAAGTAAGTCGGTTCACATCTTGAGTACATACGACGATCTCAGGTCTTAGGACACAGCATACATATTGTGTAATGAGAAGTCATCATCTCGTGTTGGGTCAGTTCAGTCTCATGTCTCACATGAGCCCACATTATTAGTTTGACATCCCCATGTCCATGACTTGTGAAACGTAGTCAATCAACTAATACATGTGCTAGTCTAATATTCATGTGTGTCCTCACATGAACTCCGACTAGGAACATTTTAGAATATTCATACAAGTATAGAGTTTCACAAATACTTCACATAAGCATTAATCAATACAAGTTATCATCCATGAATATTCAAGGTACACTTTATTAACCATGAATACAAAGAAATATGATTGCCTCTAGGACATATTTCCAACAGTCTCCCATTTGCACTAGAGTCAATCCAGAATGTATCTAATACCCATTGCTCTTGTGTGCCTCTCATGCTTGGGCTGTGGAAGGGGTTTTGTCAACGGATCTGAAATGTTCAGGTCCGTGTGTATTTTGCATATCTTAATCTCACCCCGATCGATGAACTCTCGAATGAGATGAAATCGCCGCATAACGTGTTTACTCTTCTGGTGATTCCTTGGCTCTTTGGCTTGCGCAATGGCTCCACTGTTGTCACAGTAGAGATCTAGCGGGTTAGAGGCATTAGGGAACACACCAAGCTCAATAAGGAACTTTCTTATCCAAACACCTTCCTTCGCAGCTTCCGAAGCTGCGATGTACTCGGCTTCTGTTGTAGAATCGGTCATCGTCTCCTGCTTGGAACTCTTCCAGCTAATAGCACCACCATTTATTGTGAACACATAACCTGATTGGGACTTTGAATCATCTTTGTCAATTTGGAAGCTAGCGTCTGTGTAACCCGTTACAACGAGCTCTTCCTCACCTCCATAGACCAAAAACACATTCTTAGTTCTTCTTAAGTACTTAAGAATGTTCTTCACAGCTGTCCAGTGACTCTCACCCGGATCTGACTGGTATTTGCTTGTAACGCTTAGAGCATAAGAAACATCTGGACGGGTACTTATCATTGCATACATAATAGATCCAATCGCCGAAGCATATGGAACTTTGCTCATCCGATCCCACTCATCAGTTGTCGTAGGACACTGACTTTTGCTAAGATGTATGCCATGTGACATAGGCAAGAACCCTTTCTTCGCCTATTCCATGTTGAATCGTTTCAACACTTTATCAATATAAGTATCCTGGCTTAATCCTATAAGCCTCCTTGATCTATTTCTATAGATCTTGATGCCCAGTATGTGTGCTGCTTCTCCTAAATCCTTCATATAAAAACTATTTTTCAATGAAGTCTTTACGGACTCAAGCATAGGAATATTATTTCCAATCAGCAGTATGTCATCTACATACAGGATTAGAAATGCAACAGAGCTCCCACTTTCCTTCTTGTAAACACAAGCTTCTTCTTCGTTTTTAATGAAGCCAAACCCTTTGACTACTTCATCAAAACGAATATTCCAACTCCGAGATGCTTGCTTTAATCCATAAATGGATTTTTGAAGCTTGCATATCTTTCCAGCATGTCAGATTTCCATTAAGGAAAGCTATTTTGACATCCATCTGCCATATTTCATAATCGAAATATGCAGCAATAGCTAGAATAATCCGAACAGATTTAAGCATCGCTACAGGCGAGAAAGTCTTGTCATAGTCAACTCATTGAACTTGTCGAAAACCTTTTGCGACAAGTCGAGCTTTATAGATATGAACATTTCCACCCATATCTATCTTCTTCTTATAGATCTATTTGCACTCGATGGTTCTCACACCATCAGGCGGGTCTATCAAGTTCCAAACTTGATTTTCCTTCATGGATTCTATTTCGGATTTCATGGCATCTTGCCATTTCTCAGAGTCAGGGTCTGCCATCACCTCTACATATGTTGCAGGCTCATCATTGTCTAACAATAATAATTCCCGTGCTGCGCGGAGACTTGCTGATCTTCGTGGTTGCGGAGGTGCTTCTGTTGCCATAGTCATCTTAACTTGTTCAGCTACATTAGCGTCACTTGTAGAGTCTTGTCTTATTGGCTCATCTCGAACTTCTTCGAGTTGCACCGTTCTTCCACTTTTCTCTCCTTTGAGAAACTCTTTCTCTAGGAAAACTTCGTTCTAAGCGACAAACACTTTGCCCTCAGATCGATTGTAGAAGTAATACCCTAAGGTCTCATTTGGGTATCCCACGAATATGCACTTATCCGATTTGAGTGCAAGTTTGTCAGACTAGAGTCGTTTGACATATGCTTCACAACCCCAAATCTTTAGAAAAGACAAACTGGGAGTCTTGCCAGTCCATATCTCATATGGTGTCTTATCTACGGATTTTGATGGCACCCTATTTAATGTGAAAGCTGCTGTTTCTAGAGCGTAACCCCAAAACGATAACGGTATGTTCGACTGGCTCATCATTGATCGAACCATGTCCAACAGAGTTCGATTACGTCGCTTAGACACACCGTTTCTCTGAGGTGTTCCAGGCGGCGTAAGTTGTGGAACAATTCCGCAACTCTTTAGATGATTGCTAAACTTGTGACTCAGATATTCACCTCCACGATCAGATTGTAAAGCTTTAATTTTCTTGCCACGCTGATTTTCAACCTCACTCTGAAATTCTTTGAACTTTTCAAAAGTTTCAGACTTATGCTTCATCAAGTAGACATAGCCATATCTACTCAAGTCATCAGTGAAAGTTATGAAGTATTGGAATTCACCTCTAGCAAACGAGCTCATTGGTCCACATACATCAGTATGTATGAGTTCCAGTAAGTCCGATGCTCTCTCTGGAAAACCTGTGAATGGCGTCTTGGTCATCTTGCCTAGCAAACAAGCTTCGCATGTCCCGCATGATTCAAAATCAAACGAAGTTAGAAGTCCATCCGAATGGAGCATCTTCATGCGTTTCTCGCTTATATGACCGAGACGACAATGCCACATGTAGGTAGGATTCAAATCAGCAAGCCGAGGCCTTTTAGCATTAATATTACAGATAGGTGAATCATCAAGATTTAAAACAAATAGCCCATTCACAATGGACGCAAAAGCCACAAACATATTATTCTTAGAGATAGCACAACCATTGTTTTCACTCGCAAAAGAATAACCATCCTTCATCAAACATGAAGGAGACAGAATGTTTCGACTCAAACTAGGAACAAAATAACAATTACTAAGCTCCAAGACAAATCCAACTCTTGCATTATTGCCGACGCGGAAGTCAACTTCTCCTCTTTCAATGCTTCTACTCTTTGTCATTCCCTGCATCGAATTGCATATATGAGCAACCGATCCGGTATCAAATACCCAAGAATTAACATAAGAGTCAGCGAGAAATATTTCTGTAATATGAACAACAAGCATACCCGAGGTGGAAGAACAGTTCTTCAACGAGGCGAGGTACAGCTTGCAATTCCTCTTCCAGTGTCCCTTCTCGTGACAATGAAAGTAGTTATTATCTGCAGTTGGTCCAGGTTTAGCCTTGGGTGCAGGGTTTGGCTTAGGGTTCGCAACCTTAGCCTTGCCCTTCTTCTTCCAAGAAGAACCTTTCTTTTTGAAAGCAGGCTTGTTCTGGACAGCCATCACATGGCCGCTACTTGTGCTCTTCTTGATGTCATTCTCTGCTGTCTTGAGCATGCCACACAATTCAGTCAGGCCCTTTTCAGCCCCATGCATATGGTAGTTCGAGGTGAAGTTCCCATAGCTTGGCGGTAAAGAGGCGAGAATGAAATCAGTGGCCAACTCTTGGCCAAGTGGGAAGCCCAGCTTCTCCAACCTCTATGTGTAACCAACCATCTTGATTAGATGTGGACCCACTGCAGCGCCTTCTGCCAGCTTGCTCTTGACAAAGGCCTTGGACACATTGAACCTTTCAGTCCTGGCCTGAGTTTGAAATATGTCCTGAAGCGCCACGATCATATCGTGTGCCTCATGGTTTGTCTCGAACTGCATCTGTATGTCAGGTTCCATGCAAGCGAGCATAAAGCAGCTTATTTCAAGGTTGTTGTCACAAGTCTTTCTGTAAGCAGTCTTTTTCTCAGCAGGTACATCATCAGCAGGCTCTTCTGGTAATGGGGTATCTAGAACATCTTCCTTTTTCTCTGCCTTGAGAACAATTCTCAGGTTGCGGATCCAATCCGCATAGTTAGTCCCATTCAGTTTGTCCTTCTCAAGGACCGAACGCAATGAAAAGGATTGGGTGTTATTGCGGACCATGATCTACAACAAAATAATAATGCAAAATACTAAGACAAACGTATTCATGATGGAGTAAACGATATTAAGCAATTAACAAATTTTACTCCCACTAAAATCAATATCCCTCTATTGATTCTTAGCAATTCAAGACCCACAACTATCAAGTCGACTAGTGAGCTTTAGCATCACCGCTAGAAGACTAGATAGATCGGTAAGCAACTCTTTGCTAATCATATCACATATGACTCTTGTTGTTGGGTGACATCTCAATGTCTCGTTCCCAACCTTTATGCCCCTAAGTCCTTAACCGTTAAGATGACCTTGTCAAGCTAACCAACCCTTTATGCGTGCATGTATCCGATACAGCCTGTCTAGACAAGGAAAACCAGTGGCGCTCTAATTTCATAGACCCACCACCAATCGTACAAGACATGTGACAGTGCAATGTTTAGTTGGTAGAGCATGATAGCTCGAAATTTGTGAGGGATCGTTCTACTTCTACTCTGACGCACGTAGTAGTAAAACGTCAAGAACGGCAATCACATAATTGTGAATCAGTATGACCTTTGTTCTTCTGGTGATCTCCATCTCCATAGAACTTGTTCGCCATGTAGATCTCCATCTTCAGGGAACTTGTTCACCATATTGATCTCCATCCTCATGTACACGTGCACCATCCTTCATGTGATGAAAACTCCAAGAACTAGAACTTGCTATTACACCTAATAGCTAGTAAATAAAATTACATTCACGACTTGAATCATCACAGGTTGGCACGCAGGCCATTACATCAAATGCAACAATTCATATGGCTCCGGCCGAATTTTCATAATCACGACACGCAGGTCATGGAACAATTACACACATGCATCACATACACATATGGGCCATACCGATCACAAAACCTGCAAAACAGACTTATGCGTTTCCGACGTCCAAACTTAAAACGCCGAAAACTCAATCTTCTGGGCCGAATTTCGCAAATATAAATTTCGCGGAAACAGCAATGCTGTTCTGAACCAAGTCTAACTTTTCTGTAGATACAAATCGATATAAAGTTTGCCTAAATCCGAGTTTGTATGCAAAAGTTATGACTGTTTTACTATAAAACACGCTTTTGCAACAAAATAGAATTCGCAGTAGATCCAATCTACTACCCTATGCATCTCATGCATCTGGCTTATGCTCAAAGTTTCGATTCGACCAATCACATTGATCTCCAACCGCAGTGACCGGGTTTATGTGCATCACTTAACTCCGATGGCGGAAAACCGACCGGTAGGAGTATGTCGTTGCACAACCTTCGCAGCTTGTTTACGAAACTAGGTCATATATCGATCTGAAACTACGCATATCTCCATATGCGCATATCCGAATCTATAACGAGACAACACTGGCTCTTGATACCGCTGTAAGAATATGGGGTAGCAAAAACAAAAATTTTCTACCACATAAAATAGGATCACTGCAGTTATAGATCACGGGATTACCACTAGATGCGCGGTTGCGGAACTTCTGTAGCGCGTCGGTGTAGTGTAGATGGAAGCCGGCAGTGCAGTTGCGTGAACCTCCTCACGTGCGGCTCGTCCTGGTGTAGCAGATGCGGCACCTCCAAGGTATCCACACATACGGGAAGAAGCGTCACGATCCGGACTGTTCACGGTGCTGTAGCAGCGGCCAGGGTTAGGGTTTTTAGGCGCCTCTCCTTTGTTTATATAGCCCCTTAGGTGGGCTGCCTTGGGCCCCACCTTGGGTGTCCCCTTTTGGGCCTAAATGGCCCATTAGTGCACCTAATCCCAGTCTAATTCGGATATCATCCTTATCAGGCTTTTTTCCCTAAAGTGTGTGACCCTATGGGCTCACATACGAATAGACATGGCCCGAGTACTCTTACTCGGCCCAATAGTAGACAGTGGCCTCTAGCAAGACATGTCAACTCCTATACGCACACAAAGATCATATCAGACGAGTCGCCACAATATCATATACATGCTGTTCCTTTTGCCTGACGATATTTGGTCTAGCTTAAAGCCGACCACTCTTTCTCGATCCATTGATTCGGAATCCTTGGTTAGATCTTAACCCCAGCATGGCCATGCATTTCCTGATCCGAATCACTCGAGGGGCCCAGAGATATCTCTCTCTTGTAGAGAGGGGCAAATCTCATCTTGACCGACTATATCTCACAGCATGCTTCTTGACAGACCCGAAAGCCACCTTTATGACTACCCTGTTACGGTGCAGCGTTTGATGGCTCCTAAGTAAGTCGGTTCACATCTTGAGTACATACGACGATCTCAGGTCTTAGGACACAGCGTACATATTGTGTAATGAGAAGTCATCATCTCGTGTTGGGTCAGTTCAGTCTCATGTCTCACATGAGCCCACATTATTAGTTTGACATCCCCATGTCCATGACTTGTGAAACGTAGTCAATCAACTAATACATGTGCTAGTCTAATATTCATGTGTGTCCTTACATGAACTCCGACTAGGAACATTTTAGAATATTCATACAAGTATAAAGTTTCACAAATACTTCACATAAGCATTAATCAATACAAGTTGTCATCCATGAATATTCAAGGTACACTTTATTAACCATGAATACAAGGAAATATGATTGCCTCTAAGGCATATTTCCAACATTGTACTCATGTATGCCTGATGTATGTTCTACTTGAAATGAAATGAAGATATCATGAAGTGAAATATTTGTGTCTCTTTTACAAGTTGACTGATGTTGTTGGCCCCAAAAAAATTGGCAGCATATGCCCATAATTGTTTGATTGAGGGTTGACAGAATGCATGATATATATTTTTATATGAAATTATGAGATGGATTGCAGCATATAGAAGTTCATACAGTTATGGTCACTAATCCACCAAATATTACAAAAGCATTGACCCAACAGAACAATAGGGTTCATAGTTTCCCGACAATACATTGCGTTGAGGTTCATAGTTTCCCAACAAAAGCAGCCATCCAACTTAACCGAACAAAAGCAGCAGCATCAATTTTTTTGGCTTCCTTGGAGTGATCTTCTTCCTCACAGCTAGCTGTTTCCTTTGTTTGCGAGGAGGGGTAATTGCAGTAGCGGCTTCAGATTCCATGCTTAATGCTAGTTGACTGAAACGAGTTTAGAAATTGTAAAGAAGAAAACACAGCTTTCTGTACAGGATGAATTATAAAGATATTAATTCCTAGAATATCTGACCTTCTAGTCAGTGGACCAGGACTAGTGGTGAAACTAGTGCTATGTATGTTGGCAGGAGGACTTGTTTGCACTTCCAAGCTTAATGCCTTTTGGCTACAATAAACAGGAAATGCCAAGCTGGAAAAATTCAGAAATAGTGTTTAGGCAAGTAGAAATGAAGAAATGTATCACCTCCTTATTAGAGGACGAGGACTGTTGTTTATAGGTACAGTCTGTGCAGGATCTTCATGTGCAGCAGCTTCATTCCCTTTCTACCTCTTGCTACCACCAGGGGGCCTCCTCTTGCTACCACCAGGGGGCCTTCCAGCTTTCCCTTTCTTTGCATGACTCTTCCTACAAGAGTAAAAAATAGGGATTATGAGATGGAATTTTATCAATGTACAGGAAATGCAAGAGATTACCTCTTCTTTGTTCCATTTAGGGGGCATTTTGGTGAGGTAGATCTGTGGCCAAATGCTAGGCAACCCTTGCACTGCTGCTGGTACAAGCCTTTGGTCCTAGGCTTCTTGTTGCCCTTACCCTCCAAAAATCCAGGAATCCTGTTCCTCCTCTGTCTTCCAACTTCTCTCTTGGACAAAGGTGGTAAAACCTTGAAGCCAAGTTCCACAGGTTGCCACTAGGACTTGTCAGGAAATAGTGAGATCACTGCAGAATATGCTTGTCTAAACATTCTAATAGCAAAGTACTCATGAAGATACTCATGCCAAGGAGGATTTCTTATTGTGGTTATCAACATCAAAGCATGTTTGCACGGTTTCCCTGAAACTTGCCACTCTCTACAAGTGCATACATGGTCCTTAATGTTCACTACGTGCCGTATCACTTTGTGGTTTTCAGTGATTTTTGTGACCTCTGCTTCATCCCTTCCACCTTCTTTGACCTTCAAGTTCTTGAGGTCTCTGCTCAATGCATTCAGTTGACGAACCACAACTAGGAGCATGACATGGCCTTCAAATTTTTCACCTATTCTTCTCCTCTTTGCATACAACGCCATGAACTTGGCCCTGAGAGCGTCTGCAATATCAGCAATAGGAAGGTGCTTAATCTCCTTCACCCAATTGTTCCACACCTCTGCCACATTGTTGGTAATAGCATCACATTTTATAGCTTCTAAAAACTTGCTCCTGGACCATTTCAGGCTATGGTGTTGTCTCAACCAAGGCTCCACCTGATCACTTGCTTCAAAAATCTTATTCATTAGGTAATCATGATATTCTGGCTGACAAGTCCTAGCTGCAAGATACATTCTTCCATATGCAGGATTTTGAAATTGCTTCACAAAATTTTTCATCAAGTGGAGAAAACATTCCCTATGCTCTGCCGAAGGAAACACTGTTTGTACAGCTTTTGCTAATCCCTTGCCAGCATCTGAACTTATAGCTAGAACTGGTGGAATGCCTATGGCTTTTTCCAACTGCCTCATAAACTAGGTCCAGTTCTCAGTTGTCTCAATATCAAAAAACCCAAATGCAACTGGAAACATCCAGCTGTGCCCATCAAGTGCAGTAGCTGAAGCTAGGTGGCCATTCCACCTACCATTGAGAGTTGTGGAATCTATGTTTAAGTATAGCCGACAACCATTTAGGAATCCATCAATGCTAGGCTTGAAGCAACAAAAGAATCTATGGAAATATACACCTTCTGGCTTCTTACAACATCTATCTCCACAACACTTCCTGGCATTTTAGTCTCTACCTCAGCTTTAAATCTGTACAAGTATTCAAAACTTTGTTCCCAAGTGCCATAAATCTGCTTACATACCTTCTGCATATCATACCAGACAGTAGAGTAACCTATTGTTACCTGATAGTTGTCCTGTAACTCCTCTTGAAACTTTGTTGCCATCATACTTGGATTCTTCATCAAATATGGGACTGCTTTCTCTGCAACCCAATGGTAAGACGTCATCTTTGTCCTCACTCTCCCCGTGGATGAACAAAAATGCTTCTCTTTGTTCAATGTAACCTGAAATAGAAACACACATTAGGAAAGGTTTAAATAACTCATGAAAATAGTTGAAAGCAATAGGTTACTTTATGTATATAATAATATCATTAAAAGAATAGGCACTTTTATTTGTTTCTCATCACTCATCAACCTTGCTACTATATGCCATTTACACGAAGTGGCTTTGCAATAACCCCTGAAATTTGTTTTTACAAGATTTCTCTGTCCCAAACTCAAATTATCCTTTTATGGCATGCTGCTTCACTGCCGCTCTGAATTCATCCATAGTAGTATATATGGTACCTACATTCATTGGAGAGTCCTCCCTATCATATACCACAGCTTCCTCCCCGGGAATCACATCATCAACAGGTAATTGGAGTAATTTCCAGGGTATCCCAGTGGCCGCGGGGGATCAAGCAGCGCCGCGGCGGCGGTGTGAGGAAGAGGAAGGAAGGGGACAAGATGAGGAAGCGGGAGCGGGAGAACCCGTGCGGGATCTGCGGGCACTACCACAAGTACGAGGAGGGGGAGGTCTGCGGGGTGTGCGGCCACCGCTGGAAGCCGTCGGACGGGGAGGGCACCCCGGCGAAGCACGAGTCCGCCTTCCCCACCGAGGTGCTCAAGGACTTCCTCTTCCTCGGGAGCTACAACAACGCCTCCCGCTCCGAGGTCCTCAAGACGCTCAGCGTCTCACACATCCTCAACGTTCGTAATGCATTCCCCGCCCTTTTGATAATTATTCCCTGTCCAAAATAAAATTAAGAAGCTGGGGAGGGATGGCGTCGGCCGCGATCTAGGGTTTTGTACTTTGCTATCAATTTAAGGTTATTTAGGTAGGTGTATATGAAACAAACGGCTAATGTTTTTGTTTTGTTTAGTTGTGGTAGGGTACCTATTTTCTCGTAACGGACCTGTGGTGAACTGCAGTTGACAATTAAGTGATTAACATGAGGATTCATTCGAACTGGAAGTGAAACTCAAACAGAGCATATGGTAAATTGGTAACTGAATGTCTGCAGCTTGAGTGAAACTGAGAGAAGAAAATCGATTCACTTGTGATAATTGGAGTAATGACCTAATGGGTAGTTAGCGAATACTGATGGAATGAGTATACCATGGTGATTATTACTCATAATTGGCTTCTTAACTGGCTAAGTGTTCCTATGGGATCTGGAAATTATAAAATCTGATAGTTTAGCTGAGATGATTGTGCTCATTGGAGAATACCAAAGGCATGGTTATGGAATGTTCTTAAATAGTTTTCGTTACACAGAGATAGGTACCAATCCTTCGTACCATAAAAGTTGTTTAAGCAAGTTGTGATAGCTATGTCAATTCAACAACTAATAATCTTCATAGTAGATGTATGTGTATTCTGCCTGTTTGGGTTCAGTATTATAGATCATGTGCGCATCTATGGCTTTTTCAGGCTAGTTTCTCAATATCGTTTTTCTTGTGAATCTATAGACTGACATATACTTGACAGCCAACTTTTAGTATACTCCTGCTATTGACTGTTAAACTAATTTTTTCCCTTGACTGTTTAGTGCATCCTTCAGTGTGATAGTTGAAGATTAATTGCTATGTTTATTGCTTAACAGACTGTGCCTGATTGCCAAAATCTATACAAGAATTCATTCACATATCACAGGCTTCAGCGTGACAGGCCTTTGGATTTTGATGACGCAAACCAGTTTCTAGGTACTATTCATTTTGCTCTCCCAGCATTTTGGTTTGGAATTAAGTGCACACTGAACCATGGACTGCTTTTTTCTCCTCTTAGAATTGCCCCTGTGAAAAATATGTTGCTACCTGATCTTGAACTTGGGTAGGTATCCTCTGCATGTCATACTAACATATTCCATTTCCTCTCTACCCATTGTAGTAATAGGTTCATTATATAATTGTTTGAACTTGATTTTTGAATGGATGCTTCCATTCAACTTGGTTCATTTCTCTGTTAAGATGGAATAAACATTTGTATCATCGTATGTGTGCTGCCATTCTCTAGGTTATTTTCTGTTTGTGTGTTGCACAACTGCCTTTCCCCTAGAGCTTCTTTCTATAGTTTACTTTCCTGTGAAAGAATGGAGTGTATTTTACTTCTCATGTACTGAGCTAGGAGACCTCTTTATTGTCACTAATAGGAAATTTTGATTTCCCTCTCTGCAATTTCAGAACAATGTGAAAGAGATAAATTACGCCTTCTTGTTCATTGCATGACTGGAAAAAACAGGTACTTGCTTGTGGAGAAATTTTCATTAGCATTGACACTGTCAGCCTTGTTGTCATTGATTGATAAATACTTCTTTGGAACGCATTTGTTAGGTCAGCAGCTGTTGTTGCCGCCTTCTTGATGAAGTCTAGAGGATGGAGACTTGCTCAGTCTTTCCAGTGGGTGAAAGACCGGCGGCAGCAGGTTCAACTGACAGATGGTTAGCTCTATAACCTTTATAGTTTGTTGGGTAATCAAGATATCGTCCCTCATGCATTTTTTATTATATCCTTGGGTCCTTGCTAGCGAACGATTCATAATATTATTGCCTGAAGTAATTATAGTACCTGTGCTGTATATGGAAACTTTAGATGGTATAAATAGGAACTGGTAAACAGTATGGAAGCAATCGATTTCATATTTAGTTTATTGAAATGGTATGTCTTTTATCAAAATTTTAGGAGCTGAGTTAATGTATCATGAACATTGCAAGTTTAACTTGAGGCAATGGGATGGCATTCTTACCCTGACTTCTTGACGTTTACGACACGTACAACATAAACTGGGTTCGCTCCCTTCGCTTGTTAAGATAGTGTACAGTATTCTGAGGGTATACGTTCTTAGAATTTTGGGAACCAGTTGATTGTTTTAGTGGAAAAAAAGGCCATGTGATTAGTCTGTCGTACTTTGTTTAGCTCATGCTTAACCTCTTAATTCTCAGACACATTTCCATTTCCATGTAAAGTAGATTCGTGATCGATTCAAACATATTATCCTAAACTATCTGTGACATGTTTCTTTTGTGCAGCTTCTCAGAACGTGCTTCTGGAGTACGAGCAGAAGCTTTTTGGGCCCAGTTCTCAACCTGTGATTCCCACTGAATCATTTGTTTCTCTTGGATTTGGTTACCCAAAACCAGCAGGTGACACCCAAGCACCTGCGTTCAACCAAATGACCGCGCCATCCATTTTTCAGCGAGTCGGCCCAAATGTTTTCCCCCTGAATTTTGCTTTTGGAGCCGAGGGGACAGTGGGAGTCAACCCAGATAACAATGACAATGGTGGGGCCAAGGCCAACCCAGCTTCGACTGATAACCCGATGGACAGCTCTTAAGATGATTTCAGGCTATGGAATCTCCATGTTGCTGAAGTAACCTACTATTAGGTGTATCGAATACGCATCGGGGAGGGTGTTTAGCTTTCAGATGGGTATTTTGCCTTTTGTGCACTCGAGAAATGGTTGTGGCAACTGACCCGTGCTGTAGAGTGACTATAACATTAGACGCTGGAGGAGGTGCTGGCCTTCTCCCTGCAGAAGCTGGAGGCCATGGCCGTGCCCTCGGTCCAGGCCGAGGTGGCCAACGAGGACGCTCCGTTCGAGGTGGCGGCGGCCGCGGTGACGCGAGCGTGTTCAACACGCTGGTGCCCTCGGATGAGTGGTCCGGCGGGTCGGACGGGAGCGTCACGCTGGTGCCTGTGGCGGCCATCAGGTACGCGACCCGTCGAGGCGGTGGGCGCGCCGATGGTCACCGACTCACCGTCATACAGTCGGCAAGGCAGGGTGCGGCGGGGCACAGCACCGGGAGGTTCAAGGTGCAGCATAAATATGTGGATGTACATGTGAGATCAGTATTGTAGAATTGTCTTTTTTTTCGAAGAAAAGGAATAATTGTCAGTTTGTGCGGTACGATACAATTTTAGTTCGTCATGTCAATCTAAGACGTTCATATTTGCCGTGCCTTGGATCAATCAGAACCTAAAAATGCTGTGCTCTTCGTTCTTAAATATACGTGGGGTTTAGGATAAACAAATTAGTGTACGCCTGAAATTGTGTATAAATTGTTTTCAAGACTATGAAACTTGCATTGGGGACTATATATTTTCATTTCATGCAACTGTGTCCTCACAATTAAATGCTATGTCTAGTCTATGAAATCGTGAAATGAAACTTTGCATTGGGGGAGCATGTTTCATTGAGTCGCGAACTCAAATATACTTAGATGACATGTCACTCTATAAAAATCGCGCAGTGAAATCATATACTGGGAATAGTCTTAGCGTTAAACATGGCAAATGAATAGAGGCAAGCAAAATCATTCTACATTTATGCTAATCTTTTGGTGTGACTTTATCGGAATTTGTAAAGCTTGCTGGCTTCTCAAACAAATGGTTGCAAGTCCAAGTTATTTACGATTGTTTTGCCTCATCATCATCCATCCTTTTGTTTGCACTGGACCTGAAGCCCAATACACAATGGGCCGGGCCATCTCCGGAGCCCACCCAGTTCGCCGTTGCCTAAAAAAGAAGCCCACCCAGTTCGTGCGTGTGGATTGGCACGTCAAAATGCAGTCTGGTATTCCTCTAAAAAAATGCAGTCTGGTACTTCCCGCTGAAAAGCAAAAACACGGCAGTAGCCGCTGGAAAACCATGACGCCAGAGCTATGTCACTATTGTACACTTGGTTTTCTTTTTTTCGAGAGCCGAGCCGTCACTGTTGTGCAGTTACAGTGGTTACTTGTAGGCCATTCAGAAGCAGAGCGACTGTTCAGCGTCCTTCAGTTCACGTTGCTATCAGCTAGCTATCCGGGCCGGCTCTTGGAAAGCGACCTCGCGCACTCATCTTGCCCCGGAATCATTTGTCCAAGATATCCCCCTCGATGGCAAAGTTTTCCTGCAGATGTCTTTATCCCAGTCAGAACCTTTGGATTGTTCGTCCTTACCCTCTTTCGCCAAGAAATCTGCCTGCACACCTCAAGTTCAGACTTGAGAGCCTGAAGGTTTCCTCCGGATCAGCGCGCAGGAAACGCGAACCTGCGATCAGCGGGCGGCGGGCCGAAGCGTGCGGCGCCAAAACACCCAACAAACCTCCAGCTCGATCGATCGGATGTCTTCCAGAGCCGAAAAAAAAAACTGCAGCGACGCCGCGGCGTTGCGGCACAAGCCCAGCGCGGCGCAACCACTCCACCGGCCAGTTGCTGCATGGGCACTGGGCACACCTATCACTCGCCGCACGCACACGCGGGCAGCCACCGCCGGTGACTCATCGGCGAGAGTCCCAAACCGAGAGGCCCCTGCTGACACCTGTCCTTGGCCATGCTTCTTCCTCAGGACACGCGAGGTCTAGACCAACCAATAACAGCTAAGACCTTCGTGCTGTTTAGGGAAATAATAAGAGCTAGTACTACCTAAATTTGAGTTGAAGAGAAGCCGGACTCTGCAAGCAGCGAAGCGGCCTGGGTCTAATTCAGCCTGGGACTACCTATGAGTTAAGCTGGGTCTGCTCCAGCTAGTGTCAATTTGCGAGGTTCATGATTTCCCCGATCGGAACCTAACTTTGTTTTTTTCCATTCCTGTTATTTTTCTTCTTTGAACCGAAAACGAGGAACTTTTTTTTGAGATGAAGTTCAGATACGTCATGATGGATATAAAAGGCAATTCGGCCTCTTAAGTTACAGTGACGTGCCTAGTCAGCCATGGGGCCAAACTATGGCCAGGAAAGCTCCAAAATGCTGATGTTATCTTGCCCCTGAAAGGAGCATGAAGTGATGCGTACAAGTTCTTCTGCGCTGCTGGCACTAAGAAGATCTAGAACGCCGCCACTAGACGGCTGAAGCTGAAATAATCTAGAGCTACCAGTGGGCACATGCTGGCCGGTCCCTCAGTTACCCATAGACTACATCAACATTCTCGCTCTTGGGCCACAGCATAAACCAGCTTTTGGGTTTGTAAATTATTTTGGACCCCATCAGGTCGCCCACTTTGTTAGATCCTTCGTTGTTATCACAAGACGCGCAAGGATGGGCCACTTCTTTGGAGCAACATGGTCCGTAGCCGTCCGTTTCAGAAACTGTTGTGCCCATCATCGGCCTCTCCGTTCTAGTCTTGGCATGAAAAGCTGAGTGCCAACAAAAGAAAATCAAAATAGGTTGATGTGCGTTTCTTTTAAAAACAAAAGGTTGAAACAAGGAGCTTATATCTTAATTGTTTTAGAACTCATGCCATGCGTACAGGTACAACACATGGGTTGCTATTATCAACTCTATATTTCTATTACCAAATCTAAAAAGCATGCTACCAACTAAAATGCTCTTCCAGAGAAAAGAGCATAACGTGAGTAAGAGCCCATTTGCAAGGGATTATACTGACTTCGGCTTCAGTTATTTTACGTAGACCAATGCACTGTAGTGTAAAGCTGTTCATAAAGTGAGAAAAAATAATATACAAAATGAAAGCAGTTCCTTTAGCTTCACCGGTAAAACAAATTTATATATAGTAAGAGCAACTTCAAGAGATTTTCTACATCTTTCCTCGTTGTTATGAATAGAGGTTTTAATGAAAAAAAATATCCTTTAACAGCTTCTCTAAGTAGTTATCCAAATATAGTCATCCTCTATTCCGCATTTCTCGCCAGTCAAAAATAAATAATAAAAAATAGATTTTACACAAGATAAAAGGTGTTGGAGAGTGAAAACATATATTACCTCCATCCTAAAAAGAATGCAACTCTCGCTTTCCAATGAGTCAAACAATTTCAAATTTGACCGAATTTATATAAAATAATATTTATATTTATATTATAAAATAAATATAATTAGACTAATCATATAATAAATGATGCACAATTAAAATTGTTGGATCCACTCATAGGATGTCTTAGATTTGTGGATAAATTTTGAATCCCAGATATCTTATATTTGGGAACGAAGGGAGTAATCTCTAAAACAAAAACAAAATAAAGCTAATCAGCCGGCTCATCACCTAGCCGAAATCGCAAAATTTATTTAACTCGAAGGGACGATTAGGGATGCCTTTGGTGTCCAGGTCCGCTGTCCCACATAATAATTCTCCCCTGCGTCTGCCCACCTGTCAATAAAAAAACATTCTACGCACCAAATCACCCCGGACGGCCAAACACCATATGATACCTGTCCCCACATACTCTTGGTCCCACCATTCAGTGTAACTAAGAGTCACTACCTGGGTGCGCTGGAGCGAGAATAACCCAACACTGCGCCTCTCTCTCGTCTCTACACGCACACAAGCTGGCGACCAGGACTCCCACCCCACACTCCACTCTCACCCCCTCCGCCGGACACCCGGCCTTGCCTGCCTCTGCAGGCGGCTGCTCCGCTCTGCCTCTTGCCCCCCTCACGCTCTCCAATCCCAGCGCACAGCGTGGCAAGACTCGCCACCGTACTCCCCCACCGGCCACCTCACCGCCTTTCCAGATTCCACGCTACCGCCCCTCCGCCGCCTCTTAAGGAGGAGGCCCCGTGCCCCGATCGGGGGGATCCCAAATCTCGGCCGCCGGAGCGGGGTAAGCGAGAGCCCTCTTCTGCTTGGATTTATCTGCGTAGGCTGCTTGATCTTGGGCTCCGTTCTGCCCTTGTTTCGCTCTTGCAAGATTTGGTATGCTGGTGAGTGATAAGCTTGTTACAAGCGGCTGTGCAGGCGTAGATTTCGGCGGCCATGGGGGGCGCCGTGCTGGTGGCCATCGCGGCCTCCATCGGCAACTTGCTGCAGGGCTGGGATAATGCGACCATTGCAGGTAACTCACGGTAGATAAAGTTTATTTGATCTTACTCCATATTTACTGTTGCACCTAGATGTCTTTTTATGCTGCCGGCTAGGGTCCAGGTTAGGTAGCAATTATTGGGATTCCTGTCGAGTTCAGATCATGATGTGTTTGGTGGAAGCGAACATTTTCTGAATGAGAGTTTTCCTTGTTACTGTCCGATCGCAAGTTTACCAAGCGGTGATTTCCTCAACGATTTTGAATCTATTCCTAACGCGATTAAATAATTATATGGATCCACCACGCATGATCTCTCTATCTGATGCTTGTTGCCGTCCCAGTCAAGATGTTCCGAAAATTTCAATTGATACTGTAGCTTGACTTTGTTCTGACCCTGTTTGACCTGATGTCTGATCTCTGCAGGGGCGGTCTTGTACATAAAGAAGGAATTCAATTTACAGAGCGAGCCCCTGATTGAGGGTCTGATCGTGGCCATGTCCCTCATTGGGGCAACAGTCGTCACGACATTCTCCGGAGCTGTGGCTGATTCCATCGGTAGGCGGCCCATGCTGATCGCCTCTGCTGTCCTCTACTTTGTTAGTGGATTGGTGATGCTCTGGGCACCAAGCGTGTATGTTTTGCTCCTGGCAAGGCTCATCGATGGACTCGGTATTGGTTTGGCTGTCACACTTGTTCCTTTGTACATCTCCGAGACCGCGCCAACAGACATTCGAGGGTTGTTGAACACGCTGCCGCAGTTCAGTGGGTCAGGAGGGATGTTCCTTTCTTATTGCATGGTGTTTGGGATGTCTCTCTTACCAAAACCTGATTGGAGGATCATGCTTGGTGTTCTATCAATACCATCGCTTATATACCTTGCATTGACTGTCTTCTACTTGCCCGAATCACCGAGGTGGCTCGTGAGCAAAGGAAGGATGGCCGAGGCTAAGAGAGTCTTGCAAAGGCTGCGGGGAAGGGAAGATGTCTCAGGTTTGTTTGGATTTGCAAGATATATGGAATTCAGTGTGATTGTAGTAGCTATACAATTTTTGTCATGATTGCTGATTTTGGATCAACTTTACAGGAGAAATGGCTCTTCTAGTCGAAGGCTTGGGTGTTGGGAAAGATACACGTATTGAAGAATACATAATTGGCCCTGATGACGAACTTGCTGATGAAGGCCTGGCTCCAGATCCAGAGAAGATCAAATTATATGGACCTGAAGGCCTATCTTGGGTTGCCCGACCTGTTCGTGGCCAAAGTGCACTTGGAAGTGCGTATGGTCTCATCTCTCAGCATGGGAGTATGGTTAGTCAAGGCAAGCCCCTTGTGGATCCTGTTGTCACTCTTTTTGGTAGTGTTCACGAGAAGATGCCCGAGATAATGGGGAGCATGCGTAGCACATTGTTTCCCAACTTTGGCAGCATGTTTAGTGTTGCGGAACAGCAGCAGGCTAAAGCTGACTGGGATGCCGAGAGTCATAGGGAAGGCGATGAGTATGCTTCGGATCATGGTGGAGATGACATCGAGGATACCCTCCAAAGTCCACTTATTTCTCGTCAAGCAACAAGTGTGGAAGGAAAGGAGATTGCTGCACCTCATGGTAGCATAATGGGTGCTGTGGGAAGAAGTAGCAGTCTTATGCAGGGAGGGGAGGCAGTAAGCAGCATGGGCATTGGTGGAGGATGGCAATTGGCATGGAAATGGACTGAGAGAGAAGCTGCAGATGGGCAAAAGGAAGGTGGCTTCCAACGTATTTACTTGCATGAGGAGGGCGTACAAGGCAACAGGGGTTCTATATTGTCATTACCAGGGGGGGATGTCCCTCCTGGTGGTGAGTTTGTCCAGGCCGCCGCTCTTGTGAGTCAACCAGCTCTTTACTCCAAGGAACTGATGGAGCAGTGTGCTGCTGGTCCTGCAATGGTGCATCCATCTGAGGCAGTAGCTAAAGGTCCAAAATGGGCCGACCTATTAGAGCCTGGAGTGAAGCATGCACTGTTTGTTGGCATTGGGATACAGATCCTGCAACAGGTAAGAAGTTATATATCCTATGCCCCTAAATGCACCTGGTACCTAGTTTAGCACTTTAGAGAGGCGAAAATAATTTCTTCTAGTGCTTTAATGAATTAAAGCTATTTCTCTTAAAACTAAACAGTTAAGTTAAAAGCATCTTGTTGCTATGTGCTGCACTTCTGCTAATAAATTGTTATAATTCCTACTCTGATCATACTAGCAAATGTTAGGAACCTAGCGATTATAATAAGCAACTCAGTGGTAATTTCTTGCTGTTTCTGAAGAAGGAAACACACCTGATGATACAAGGGATGCTAATCTGGGTAGCATAGTTGTACTGATCACACTTCAGGTGCTACGATAAATCTTTAGGTCCTAACACGATTGAAATCAGCTTTTGTATCTTGTAGTAGTCAATCTGAAAAGAAACACGGTGGTGTTATGTGTAAAAACACATAAAAACTCTATTAAATAGGATTCTGGAGTATATCTGATCATGGGTTGCCCGACTCGACGAACCTGGTCCAACCCAACCTGACCTGGGCTGGGCTTGGGCCGAAATTTTCGACCTGCAACAAAACTTGGGCGGTGCACAGGCTGATTTTTTAACCTGAAAAAACCCAACCTGACCTCATGTTGGGTTGGGCTCGGGCCAAAAAATCCAGCTCGGTGGTCAGGATGGGCCGGGTTCGGGCTGAAGAAAAAAACATTGGTTTTTTGTACCTGATCCAAACCCAACCCGACCCATGATCAGGTCTATTATGGAGAAGTGTTGTCAATGGGCGGTCCCAGTTCTAAGATACTGGAGAACTGTAGTAAGTGGGCTGTGGGAGCGCTCAATGTTGTTTAGGTCAGAACTTGATTAACAGATAATTATCAGAAACTGGAAATAGTATGTTGATCTCATCTCCACATTCGCTTGCATGGATATTCATGAATACATTTGCCACATATGGTTCTAGGTTACGTCCTCTGTTACGCGGATACTCCTAGGAGGTGGCGTATCCGTATCCGATACGTATTGGATAAGGATACGCCCCGGATACGCCTCGGATACATTTCTAGCCGTATCCTGAAAAAACGGATACGTATTTGCTTGGATACGCGTATCCGATACTTTTGGGCCAGATGGGATACAGCCCAAAGCAGTAATCAGCCCACCCAAATGCTGTTTGGTAGTAAGAGATGATACAAAATGATGAACTTGCTGCAATAGAACTAGATGAGCAGCAATTGAAGAACCCCTTGTGGAATTAGTTGTGCTTTTAGAGAAGGCTAGTTATAGAGGTAATGTTATATGGACATGCAAGTATTGCACATCTTGAGTATAGGGGAAGTTACTCAAGAGTAAAATCTCACTTGCTGAATATCTATGTGATATTTATATATAATTATTAATTATCCTAGCCGTATCCCCGTATCAGTGTTTTTTGGGAAAGTGCGTATCCGCGTATCCGATACCCGTACCAGTATCCGTGTAACATAGGTTACGTCTCAGCATGCTTTTCAGATTTGTGACATAATTTGGTTGTCTTTTAACTGCTTTCCCTGTATTGTTGTACTCAATGTGTTAGTATGTTGATTATTAACTTTATCTTTTTTATGCAGTTTGCTGGCATCAATGGTGTTCTCTACTATACTCCTCAAATTCTTGAACAAGCAGGTGTTGGTGTTCTTCTTTCAAACATTGGACTTAGCTCATCTTCGGCATCTATTCTTATCAGCGCCTTGACAACCTTACTGATGCTTCCAAGCATTGGTATTGCAATGAGGCTCATGGATATGTCTGGAAGGAGGTTAGACTTTGTGTTTGATATGCTATTGTGGATTATGTATGAATAAAGTTTTGGTTTAAGTAATTAAAGATGGTAATAATTCTTTGGCCCTGTTCTCTTTCAGGTTTCTTCTCCTTGCTACAATCCCTATCCTGATAGTTACACTACTTGTCTTGGTCGTGGTCAACATTGTGGATATGGGAACAATGGTTCATGCCGCACTCTCCACAATCAGTGTCATACTCTATTTCTGCTTCTTTGTCATGGGGTTTGGTCCTATTCCCAATATTCTTTGTGCAGAAATCTTTCCCACCACTGTTCGTGGCATCTGCATAGCCATCTGCGCTTTAACATTTTGGATCGGTGACATCATCGTGACATACACACTCCCTGTGATGCTGAACGCCATTGGGCTTGCCGGTGTTTTCGGGATATACGCTGTAGTTTGCATCCTGGCTCTTGTATTTGTGTACATGAAGGTGCCGGAGACAAAAGGCATGCCCCTCGAGGTCATTACCGAGTTCTTCTCTGTTGGAGCAAAGCAAGCCAGGGGGGATTAATCGCCAACCCGGCGATCAGTGTCGCTGGCAGTAATTTTGTGGTTTCCAAACTTCACTGTGGTTAGTTAATCCTCTGATGCCGTGTGAAAGATACTTGACCGACCAAGAAGGGGAACAGGGGACTGTGTGCCTAAAGATCGTTTGGGTGTACATCGTGAGGCTTGATGCTGTCATTGGCCAGCTTTTGGAACTAGGGTGTGTAGATAGATCATCATCTTTTTTTTTTCATGAATCATGAAACTGTTTGTGTTCGTTGTAATCTTTTTGGCCTATGTAACTAGTGTGTATGACAGTTATTCTACTGGTTTCGTTGTCTTGTCAGCTTCTCTTCATCGCTTGAGTCCTGGACACGCAGCAATCATGTTTATCGCCAGTGCAGCTGTTTTCTCAGCTCATTGGCAGCTGCTAAATCGAAAGGACCTTGTGGTCCGGTTGTCCAGGAAAAGATTTAGCAGGAAAGATAAACATCTCTTGAGCAGCTGACAATCTCTTGAGCAGGAAAGATAGGACCTTGTGTTCCGATTATCCAGGAAAAGATTAGTGACTTGTCACTGGTCACCATTTCTTGAGCAGGAAAGATACTGCATGATTTAAAGAGAATGGTGATTTGTTCCTGTGGCTGTCTCGGATGGTGGCTGATAAAGTAGGACTCCTGATGTAGTTGAGACCTGAGAGCATCACCAGTGGATACGGAAAGAAGAATTCCAGCAACCTGATTATCTCCAATGGAGACCTTGGTAAGTGTAACTCCTACTTGCCGTCAGAGTAGAGCCAATAATCTGCAGCTCTTGAGCTTTTTCAGGGTTTCTCAACCCATAATGCAGCGAGAAAAAAAAGGTTATGTGTCACTTAGTTGTAGTGGTACCCCTGGAGATTGCGGTGGGGAAGCTAGCGAGGCCCCAAGTTGCTGGCAGGCCTTTTGGGTTGAGGAATATCTGGGGGGAGATCCCGGAGGAGCCATGGTCCTCCCATTTGGCCCTTTTCAAATACCTCCCATTTGGCCCTTTTCAAATAGACAAGCACATCAGGTGCACGGCGCTGGAATGGTGTTGGATCCTGCTGATTGGATCATGCTTTAGCGCTTTGCTTTGTTGAGATTGCCCTTCCATTACTGTTCGGGTAGTGGCAAGAACAGCGGAGGTTATCCTGCTGAAAAATCAGACGTAGACACCAGACGCTGAGTATCGGTAGTGACCAGTGAGTTTTTTTTTTGAATAGAGGGCAGGAGCACTGCCAAATCATGTTAGAAGGGAAAGAAAGTCTAGTCTTACAGTTGGTTTAATACATGAATAAAAAGCATAAACTCTGAACTCCATTAGTACTAACATTAGGAAATAAAGTTCACTGGCGTTCCACACGCCTGGGCGCGCAGACCCATCTCCTCCCTCATGAACTGGAAGGCAGTCACCGGATCCGCCTCTTTTCCTTCAAAAATTCTTCGATTTCTTTCCTTCCACAGATTCCAAACTGTATACATATTGATTGCCGCCTATGTTCGCCGCTCTTCTTTTGTTGGTAATTGCACCTCCCGAGTCCACCATTCTTCCATGCGCATAGTGTCAGATAGCTTCTTGACATGGCTGCTTGTCCACGCTTGAACGTGTAATGCACAGGTCCGAATTTCTGAGTCGTCTTCTCGTTGTTTGACCAATTTCGAAGACCATTTCTCTTTCTTCTTCGTGTTCTTGGTTGAGTTTTGAATGACTCCCAGTTGGCACTCCCTCCTGCAAGTGCAAGGCATCGTACCAAACAAGCCCATGAATGAAAAAAAAAGCGCGTGCTTCCAGAAAAGCCGTGACGCACTACCGTCACTACTTGACATCTGCTGACCGGAGTCCGGAGCGAGACAGTAGATTCACAAACGGGAAAAGGGCGCCTCGCCTCTTGGAATTAATTATTTCTATATATGAAAGTTGGTTCCCACGGCGCACGGAGAGACTATCCACGTCGGTTAAAAAGATTTACATCATTGGATGGTGAATCGATGACTTACATTCATTCCACCGGCAAGCTACTGTTTTTGTAAATATCTTCTCTTCCGGAGCTTTCTCCTTTCTGCCGACACCTCTCCAGTAGCCTCCGGTTTTCCCTCAGGTCCTACTTCCCGCATCCGCTGCAGCTATTGCTCCACCTCTCCTCTACAGTGAGGTGGTGCTAGATAGTATGGGGCACCCGGCCTCCTCACAGAAAATGGCGAGGATGCAGCGTCGGCGTCCGAATACTGGAGCTCATCCTCGCTGCTTTGAACTCCACCACTGCCGACGATCTCTGACCATGGCGGCGCAAGAACTGTCACTGCCACCGCCACCTTCACTTCCTCTTCTTCCACCGCTCTCTACCTCCACTACCCCTTGCCCCTACCCATGCCTCTCAGCCTGGTCCAACCCCGGCCAGCGCGGCCGCCTCCGCGCGCGAGCTCCGCCCGAAGGCCTCAAATCGAGCCCAACGACGGGCGCCCAGACTCGGTCACCCTCACCTCGCCTCCACCGCACCTCCCTCTCCGCATCTCGATCTCGCCTCCCGTGCCGCCTCTCGCCACCTGGCCAGATCTCGCCCTCCCAGCACGGCAACCATGGATCCGTTCATCCGCAGGAGGTGCTGGTCGTGAAGCAACATCAAGAGGCGAAGGGGGACGCCAAGCTGAGGTCCTGGAATTTCGTCCATTTGGCGGCGGCCGGCCCACTCGGCTCCGGTGTCGTCGCCATCGAATCCGCGGCAAAGGGTGTTGCCGGCCCTGTCTACGATTGCTTCCACCGTTTGTCCGTCCACACCCTTGCCTTAGTCGACCGCAAGGTAATCAAATCCCCTGCTTCTATTAGTTAGATATGGGAAACGCAGGATAGCGATCTGACGTGCGATAGATTAAGGGCGATGCCCTGCATTTTCCTCTGGTTTAGGCTCAAAGTAATGCTAATCTCGTGGGGTGGCGGTGTGCATCTGTTCTGACATGCCCGTTCGTACAGTAGCAATTTGAGGCTGCTTTTAGGATTTTATGTGTCGAATCTTTGAGTCTTGTTATAACTATAAAGTTATACATCTTTTCAATAGCTTTCCAACGAGTATTTATTTGGAATTTTTCATTGAGTATAACAGAAGTTATCGCATTCTGAATGTTGTTCTTATTTCAGTTCAGTCTGAAAGTTCCTTTCAAGCTTTCATTTAGTTCTAGATTCCAGTTTTGTGCGTCATTTTTTGAAGGCGTTCGAGTTTGAATCTTACCTTTGCACAATGGAAGATTTTATAAACCTGTTTATGATCATTCCACGGAGTATTCCACGGAGTTATGGACTCTTTAATTTGGGTTCCTTGCAATCTGTTTACTGCAATTTACATGCAGACCTAGCATGGACATCTCTATTGATTCAAATTTTCTCATTAATGTGTTGGTAATTAGATTTACTTATTAGTAAAATATATACCCACCCAATAACCATTACACTGATGATGCCACTGTTGCTCTAGCACCAGTTCTTATAGGGATCCTAATTTCCTGGTAAGTTTCTATATATTCATATCCGTTAAATAACCAAATTCAGATTCAATTACTCTAGCATGGTCTCTACCTTAACAATAGTACTATTACTCTTACATTATAAAATTACATGACACCTCCACTCCTTTTGTGAACTAAGACAAGCCCCTTGCAGACGTTTTTTGTCTCCCTAGAATAACTATATGTACCTTTTAGATTTTTATCTTAGACTATGAAGCTGATAGCTGCTATCTCAACAAATATAAAACTCCTTGCAAAGAACTCTTATATTTCGTAGTGATATGACCAGCAAGTTCTTATTTATCCTCCTTGGTAATGTGAATCTACTAAATTTACAATTTTCATAATTCAGATCGATAATTAACTGACAACAGCAAGCACAGCCCATAGAACATAACCTCAATTATTTCTGTGGAAAAAAAAACTCTACAGGTTTTGAAGCGTTACTGATGCGTTAAAGCCGTGCCCTTTTGGACTCTATTTTTTTTCTTCCATTCGCACTCTGTTTATTCAAAATCTGAGCAAGATCTCATGGTTGGATCTGCGAAAAAAAACACAGATTCTCCTCTACTAAAGGGTGTGCCTGGACAAGGTAACAAGAATAACCAAGCAGCTTAAGGTATTCTAAGAGGTAAGGGTCATCTTGGCCTGTCCCTTTCCTTTATGAGGTCCCTGTACAACTGCACTAAACAAAGATTGGATATGGTTGCCCTTTTCAATTTAGAAATCAATGTACGGTTCATTCTTCACTGGATTCAATACAACTGCCTCTTACGTTTGGATTTACTGGATATGTGTAGCTGCTCTTAATTTAATTGCACTGCTTATGTGTCCCTTTCATTACAAATATTCTTCTCACATGGATGGCTTCCTACAATATTGCTTACAATGTTTGCTACTTAAACACAGTTGTGGCTTGCAAGCCGTCCACGTCGGTCAAAAAAATTGCATTGGTCCATGCTTGATATCTAACTTCATTTGATTGCTGCACATTTTCTTAGTTAGTACTCCACCTCTATTATGCTTGCTCATATACTCTTGTGTCTCTATTGATCTAATGTAAGTCTGCAGATTCATGTATTGGTCGATTCGCCTTTCATGGGTAACTTTTGGTATATATTGCCATATCTGAACTTTATTGGTCTTTTTTTTATTATGCATGTTCTTCCATGTAAAATCAAATTTGATTTGTTTACAGCTTTACTGCGATTGGACTATTAGGCTTCTTATGGTTGGCTGGCTTTTGTTCTGCATATTGATAGCATCATATCTACATGGCTAGCTGTTGAGAATAACTCTTGCAGGCCATTGAAATCAGACTTCCTTATCAGTTTGATGGGGTGTCATCGAATCCAGATGATTTAGTAATTGTCATAGGCAAGTAGCATCTTTACCTTTCCCTAATAATTATCCAATAATGATCTGCTTTTACCTTCTGTTTGTCCTATAGTGTATCATTTATGATACTTCACAGTCAAAATCTGCCATTCAGATTTTATTTGTTTCTTTCTTTGATATCAATTATTTATTTCTAATTTAATGTATTCTTTGGCCAGTTTATTACCATTCTGTGCTCATCAATTGATTCCTTTGTCCAATTTATCCTGAACGGTTAGATTTTGGAACTAAAGTTCATGCTTTTGTGTGTTATGTTGTTCCAGCGATTTGCTCCTGCTGCATCCACATTTAATAGCGTGCTCTTCGTAATTGGTGGTTATAATGCCAACATGTACTTACAGTAAACTCTCTAACCAATATTTCAATGTTGCAATTGTGGTTTATATGTCATTTTTTTACTCGCCTATTGAACAAAATTGTTGCTATACACAAATCAGCAGAAAGGTATGATCCAAGGGAAGGTTTCTGGGCGCTACTTCCAAGTATGAGCGTGAGAAGAGGATCCCACAGACCCACTCGGTAGCTGTCTTGGGGGATGCCCCGTAAGACTCGGTCTCTTGCCTGGGTGCAATATAATTCCTTCTAAGTTTTATCATTGTGAGGTGACCTCACTGCTGCAACATAAAACTTGCATGTTTGCTTCATTACAGCCTTACAGGTATGCTGTGGGAGGGTATGATGGAAGCAACATGATATCTAACGTAGAGATTTTTTACCTGCGCACTAATTCATGGAGAATATGCAGCCCATTCAGCATCGCGAAAGGATATGGATGTGCGGTTACAATGTACATAATTTGTTCTACATTGGCAGGCACAGATACGTCCTGCCTGCAACTGCATTTCAACCGTCCCTCATCCAAGTATGAACACACAGGGAAAACTGTTCTCGTGCCGGCATTTGAATTGTGACATGGCAGCTATGTAACATGGCAGTTCCACCTAAATACAATGTTAAGTTAGTGAACCCTCCTATTCTCTTACAGCTCCTTAGCTGTCCCAATTGAAGATTTGAATTGTGATATAACAACTGCTCTTGTCAAATACTTCTATATGCATCATCTCCAGTGGTTTATCCATAAACTATTTATCACTCTGTTGCTCTTTAGTACGAAGATGCATATCCTTTATCAGGCACATATTATTAAACAACATGAACCAAAGACCTCTCACCTCTGAAAAATCACTATATCAAGAAAATTATACGCATTACACGAACTCGCGCGTGAAGGCGCGCGTCATTCACTAGTACAAGAACAAAGCGAGCAGGAAAAGGGAGTAGTCTCCGCGGCGCGCGGCAGCTGGTCAGTCTCCTACTGCCTCCACCGCTGGAGTGCTGGAGCAGTGGAGAGCTGATCTTCTTGACCTCGGGTCACGCCGGCACCAACCACACATGGAATGATCCCCGGCGCGCCAGCACAGCTGAATTTCGTGTGGGCAACATGTCTGTCAAAAAAAGAGAGGTGGTAATCTACTAAGGTCTTGTTCGCTTAGACATGGATTCATTTCGGACCGAAAATGATAGAAACAATAAAATATATAACAAGAGACCAGAATTCATTCCAGGTCAAAAATTAATTGTAATAAAATAAACTCATAACAGGTAAAACAAGATACCAGGATTAATTCCACATCTCTAAACTCATGAGTTGATTCCTAGTCTTTTAATGCTATCATAAGTCTATCTATCTATTATCTTATTATTTGACCAACAAATTGAGCCTCTACGTTCGCTCTCAAGGCCTAAAAATTTCCACGTTAATCGGAGAAAAAAATAAAAATTACCCACCACTGCCATTATGATAAAATTAGACTAAAATACCCCTGTGCCTAATTAAAAATCACCCACCAATGCCATTATGAAAAATTAAATATAAAATACCATTTAGCTATGTTTACAAACATATACTATTAATAAAAACTAAAGCTAACAACAATCAATCAAAATAAAACGAAAATAAGAATAATTATAAGCATTATATTATTAAAGCTCAACAAAAAAAATTGTTAGTATAGGTATATCATATTTGAATTGTTTTAACCAACAATAAGACATAATTTACGATAATGAATAGGGTGATGTATGGTAAAAAAAATAGTATGATCTTTAAGTAAGAATACAAGGACATGCAAATTTTTGAATTTTCAATACTAGCCGCGCAAATGCGCGGGCTATACGCCTAATTTCTTATTATTTGGCCAACAAATGGAGCCTCCACGTTCGCTCTCAAGGTTTAGAAATTCCCACATTAATCAGAGTAAAATAGAAAAATAAAAATTACCCACCACTGCAATTATAATAAAATTAGCCTAAAATACTCTTATACTTAATTAAAAATTACCCACCAATGCCATTATGAAAAATTAAATGTAAAATACCATTTAACTATGTTCAATTACAAACATATCCTATTAATGAAAACTAAAGCTAACAACCATCAATCAAAATAAAATGAACATAAGAATAATTTTATGCATAATATTATTAAAACGCAACAAATCAAATTGTTATTATATGTAGATCATATTTGAATTGTTTTAACCAACAATAAGACATAATTTACGATAATAAACATGGTTATATATAGTAAAAAATAGTATAATCTTTAAGTAAGGGTATAACGACATGCAATTTTTTGAATTTTCAATACTAGCCGCGCAAATGCGTGGGCTATACGACTTGTTTTATTACAATTAGTTTTTGACCCAGCATGAATTCCGATCCGTTGTTAATTGTTATATTTCTTATTGTTTCAATTTCCGGCCCGGAATGAATCCATATCTAACTGAACAAACCCTAATCCAGCTCACGATGTTGCATCTTCAGTTAACAGTTAACACAAGTTTCTTCAATCTTCAGGATTTGCTAAATCAATTTGAGAACCGGGAGCTGTTGAGCCGGCAGGTTTCTTCGGTGGCAGCAGGAACGAATAAAAGAAACGGGAGCAGGTTTAGGTAGGATCTACGGTTTCTTTCTCTTTTTTTAGCGCAGTAACCGATGGCGCTTCCAGTTTTCTTGATGGTGATGGAAGACAAAAGGTGATCGCCTCCCGCACGGTCGGTCACATGCCTTGGGTGATCGCCCCGTCCCAGAGAGGTAGGGGGCAGGGGCAGCGACCTAACGCCGAAGCAGACTGCTCGTTCACTCCACTTCGCACACACAGCTCCCCTAGCCCATCCCGAGATATCCCATCACGCGTCCAGCGAAGGCAATGATCCAACGGCCTGTCAACTTCTCAAGAACACAGCGATGGGAATGGGAAGTGCTCTGGTCCATCTGCTTTCTATTTGCACGGAGCACTAATCTACAACAGCCTTTCTGTTCTAGCCTTCTAGGAGTACAAACTATATACAATACAAACATAATTTTTTTTACAGTTGAAGCAATTGCAAGTTGCCAACAGATTTCAGTTGGAGAACTCCAGGACCAGAAGGTTGTACAAAAAAGAATCACATTTATAGTTATTCTTCTTCTTTTTTTCTTTTTTGCATTGCTTTAGAGGGGAGGGGGGGGGGGCTCTTCGCTGCGCTACTGCCATGTGGGCCGCGGGCAGATGGGGGCAGCTCAACTACCGGGACCGACCCTGGGCCCGCCCGTCAGGCAATCAACCGGCCAACTACTGCCAGACTGATGCTACGGCAAGAAGCCCCCACCCCCGCCGCCGCCGCGGACCCGGCCGGCAGCGGCGGCGGCGGCGGTGGAGGACGAGGAAGAGGAGGAGGCGAGGACGGCCTCCAGGACGACGGCCTCGCACTTGCGGCACCGCTTGGGCGGGGCCGGGTCGTCGAGCACGATGGGGCGGCGGCAGGACGGGCAGGAGGAGTTGGACCGCAGCCAGGTGTCGACGCACGCGACGTGGAACCCGTGCCCGCACTGCGGCATCACGCGCACCTCCTCCCGCTCGCCGAACTCCGCCAGGCAGATGGCGCACTCCGCCAGCAGCTCCTCCGCCTTCGCCTCCTCCTCCCCCTCCGCCGCCGGCGCCGCGCCCCGCGCCGCCGCGGCCGCCGCCACCGCGTCCGCGTACGCCAGCTTCGGCAGCGCCTTGAGCGCCTTCTTCTTCAGCCCCTTGGTGGTGGTCGTGGTCGTTGTGGTCGCGCTCGCTCTCGCGCCGCCGCCGCCGCCGAAGTGCCCCGCCGCGTCGCCCGGGTTGCTTGAGGGGGACGACGGGCCGCCGCCGCCGTCGGCCCCGGCGCCCCTGTTGCGGCGGGAGCGGGCGCAGCGGGCGACGGCGGCGAGGCCGACGACGCAGATGAGCGCGCAGAGCAGGGCGGCGAGGATGACGACGACATCGGAGTTGACGCCCGCGGGTGGGTCGGCGGGCGGGATGCCCGGGATGCGGTTGGGGTTGGCGGCGCCGCTGTCGCTGCCGCCCTGGAGGAGGCGCCGCGAATACGACGGCCGGGGCATCGCCGGCGCCGGTGGGTGGGGGCGTTTCCGTAAAAATGGAGCGGCGAGAGGACAGAAAGGGAGGTCCCGGTCTCGGAGGTTGGGATGGTTAATGACGGAGGGGCAAGCGTCCGGGTGAAGCTTTCGGGTGGGGGGAGTGGGAGGACGACAGCCTGAGCTGTGGGCGGAGGGCACGCTTGACCATTATGCCCTTGGTATTTCTCTCTCCCTCTCTTTTTGTCCAAGGTTGATCATTAAGCTTTTCGAGGAAAATGGGGAAAAAATACATTGGTAACACTTCCCAATTGGTCTTCCATGCTAGTAGCATCTAGTAGGTTTTATTTAGCTCTTCGATCTATGTACACACGCAAGTAACTAAATTTATTTATGTGCGCTCTAATTTGAATTTGGGTACGGTGAAGTTTTGTGATATGTTTATATTTTCAATTTTGATTGCAGAATCCTAAATTGGGTTAGGTGAAGAGCAGTCCCCGCATGTAGACTTGATAGACCAAGACTTTTGTAGCTATACAAGTTGATACTGTACAAGGCAGTGGAGCGGTTGCAACCTTTAATGACACCGTCTCGCTATCAAGGAGGAAGACCAACATGGTGCATTTCCCTCCAAATGTTTGGAATTCTCGAGGGCTTCCATCCACCAGCAATTGCTGCGATTGCCGCAGGAATCAGCCACTTGTATAGCAGTAACTGCCAGATAGCATCATAGTGATCCATTGCTAATCGGCCATTTAAATGCCAGTTAAGGCTGATTGAAGTGGAGAGAGGAGAGATGTTCCATTTTCCCTCTCAATTAAAGAAAACACCCATTTCCTTCTCAATTAAAAAAACAGCCAATTTCTTTCTAACAATCGCTGTGTTCGCTTGGCTGTGCCTGATGGCTGGTGCTGATTTATTATGAGAGAACAGTACTGCTGACTAGCTGGTAGCTGGTGGCTGGTGGCTAGTGTTGATTTAGTATGAGAGAACAGTACTGCTGGCTGGTTGGCTGAAAAGCCAAGCGAACACAGCGAATATCACATAAGATGGGAGATCAGCATAGTACATCAGTTAGCGTCGGCCGTCAGAATGAAAATGGTAAGGAAACAGAAAAATGGATACCCGAGATATCCTAATCTGTTTCCATACGTATCCAATCCGTTGTTTCCATACGTATCCAATCTGTTTCCATCTTAGGAGTGAAAACTGAAAGAAAACAGAAAAACAAATATTCAAAATATCTGAAATTCGTTTCCATATATATCCGATTCGTTTCTTTCTTACATGCAGCTAGTGCCACTAGAATTCCCGAAGCCCCAGATGAGATGAGATCCCATGTCACGGCGCGAAGCAAACAGCCGCCTTTCCAGGTCAACAATGGGTGAGCCTGACTGAACGAGCCTGCAGACTGATTGCAATAGAAAAAGCCCCCCAATCATCGTCGGCAGAGGCCAACTTTGCCAATCGATGAGTTGAGGGCTTGTTTAGTTGTTTACGTGTAAAAATTTTGTAAAAGAATTTTACTAATTTGAAGTACTAAATGAAGTTTATTTATAAAACATTTTTGTACAGATGGGTTGTAAATCGCGAGACGAATCTAATGATGCTAATTAATCCATGATTAATCTATAATTAGCGGATGATTACTGTAGCATTATTGTTGCAAATCATGGATTAAGTAGGCTCATTAAATTCGTCTCGCGATTTACAGCACATTCATGCAAAAAGTTTTATAAATAAACTTCATTTAGTACTCTATACATGTGTCAAAATATTCGATGTGGCATTTCTTTATATGTACGGAGTTTACGTTTAAAGATTTAAACCGGGCCTGAGGCGGCAGCCGAAGCGGCACCTGCACACGATCCCACATGGGGCAGGGGCGTGGCAGGTGCAGGTCCGGAGGTGGATCGGTCTCCGGCCGCAGCAAGCCAGCCAGCCAGCGTCCCGCAACCACACACCGCGACGCTGGCACACAAAGCTCCCTCCCACCCGATGAGCAAGCAAACGTTATCTAGGACCACGCCCCCGCGTCCCCGAGATCGCCGCGCCTTCCTTCGCTCGCCTGCCACCTTTCCGCCGGGTCGTTTTCCCGGCGACAGAAACACGCCCACGGCCGCGCAAGCTCCACCGCCGGGACGCACCCCATTCTCGGCCGCCGTCGCTGTCTCGGCCAGCCCCGCCCACACGGCCACCGGCCGCCGTCGCGCGCGCGCAGGCCGGCCCGGCGGCAGCCTCCGAGGCCGGCGCGGCGCGAGAGCCGGGGGTCGACGGGAGTGGCGGCGCGTGGAGGGGGGAGGTGTCGTGTCGTGCGCGCCCGGCTCGGCGGCGCCCGTGCGCGCGCTGGAATTCGTGGACGGCGGGTGACGGACGGGATGGTGGTGCTGGTGCACCGAATGTCCGTGCGGGACTGCAGGTGACCGGTGTCGCCATCGGTGGTGGCAGGCACCGGCCACAGGTGGATACCGGACAGGCAGGGTTTGTGGTGGAGTTGGTGCCGGAAATGGCGGTGCGACTCTCAGCGACCACGACACGGCGAGTCCTGCGCGCGTGCCGGTCTACAGCTCTACTGGTAGTACATTGCGCGCGCGTCTGTTTGACTGATAGTTTATTTCAGAAATATTAAATTAGTACTAGATGGAAATAAAAGTTGAAGACGCAGGTAGGAATAGTAGATGTATATACGTAAGCACAATAATAGTGCAGATACAGTATAGTACTCCCTCCATATCTTTTTACATGTCGTTAGGACATAAAATTTTAGTTTATTTTAGTACAATTATTTGGTCTGAAACGTCATATAAAAAGATATGGAGGTAGTATATCCGTAGAGAGCTACTCCACTACATAGATATATGTACATTGATGTTACAGAATTCTTGTGGCTCAAAAGTTGAACTGCTTTACTATCGTACCATTTTCTAGTTTTGGTTCCCAGCAATAATGTTCGAGATTATCCAGTGGGAGAATTTTCTAAGAGCAAGTATTATGACTGACTGAGAAGTGGCTGAGAGTCCATGTGGCACATGTGAGAGAAGCAACCGGGCGTCTCGTCAAGCGCCGGTGCAAGCGGGCTGAGAGGCTCTGCAACCCATTCTATTGGTGCAGCTAATGGGACCCGCCACAATCATGACCTCCCTCCCAGCCCGCAGCCGGCGCGATTATAAACCATGCTCTAACAGGAGCTGCTAACTGTTGTTTTTTCAAGAAAGGGGAGAGCATATATTAAATTAACAGATTGTGTTTATGATCAAGGTCCGAAGCTATCGACGTGCAGGCAGGAACACCACAGCGTTATTTTTGCTTCTACCCCGATGATGGAGTGAACTGTTATTTTTTGCATCAAAGGATTGTTGAGGTCAAATTTACTTGAACACAACCGGTATGCATTCTGCTAGTTCTCTGCAGCCAACTGGACCAAATATCAACACTAGGTGACTGAACTGCCGAAGCTACAGACAAGAATCAGACACAATCACCAGTAATCTCCACAAGAACAGGCCCCATCTTTGAAATGGTGGAAACGCTTCGCATCTCGGACAACAATCTCCCGGTCGACAATTTTCGAGATATACTTGATCGCATCATGGCAGTTGCCACAGACCCTGAGGTTCTTGATGATCACGAGCCTCGTTCCAGGGCTGGTGTTCAACAAACCAAAGGCAATGGCCAGCCGCTCGCTATGGTAGCTGAGAAGCTGCTCCTTCACTCCTTCCTCGAGGTCATGGTACACAAACTCAGTTCTCGGAACATGACCCATCTTCCTCATCTCGGAATCGAGCTTTGCGACCATTTTTAGGATCTCCTGATGCTGAGGATGGCTCTGGTCTTCCATCACGAACGTGTGGCGCATTCCACGGACATCTATCAAGCTGTAGCCAGGCACTTTCTTGCTGCCACTATCCTTCATTAGCTTTCTGGCTTCCCTGACTTTGTCCCAATTCTTTGCAGCGGCATAGAGGTTCGATACAAGTGCAAGAAAACCTACATCTTCAGGTTGGGACTCGAGGATCTTTTCTGCTATGTTTTCTCCAAGCTCTAGCTTCTTGTTATTCAAGCAACCTGAAAGCAGAGCGACCCAAACTGCAATAGTCGGTTCAGTTTGCATTGACACCAGCAGGTCATTTGCTTCTTCCACAAGACCAGAACGTGCTAAGAGATCAACTATGCATACATAATGCTTTTCTGCAGGTTTAATGCCAAACTCCTTACTCATGCGATCAAACCAGAGTTTCCCTTCCTCCACAAGACCAGAGTGGCTTAGAGCTGACAGAAGAGAAGCAAATGTGGCATGATCAGGATTCATTCCAGTTTTGTTCAGTTCTTGGAACAGAGCAAGGGCATCGTGACCACGTCCATGAGTGCCACAGCATGCAATCATCGCATTCCATAAAACCAAGTCTCTCGAGGAAACCCTATCGAAAAGCTTCTGTGCACTTTCCAGGGAGCCGCATTTGGAGTACATGTCAAGGATAGATGTACCCAAAATACAGTCAAGCTCAAGCCTCCTCAAGATGAAACCATGTATAGACTTCCCTAGCTTCAGGAGTCCCATATCAGCGCAAGCTAGCAGTGCACTAACATGTGCCCCTGAATCAGGCTCAAGTCCTGAAGTTGACAACTCTCTGAACAAATCAAGTGCCTCATCTGCATGACCATTCTGCACAAACCCAGAAATCAGTGCGCTCCATGAAACAGCATTCCTGTACGGCATCATTCTAAACACTCGGCGTGCCACATCAAACTTCCCATTCTTGGCGTACATGTCCACAAGGCTTGTCGTTGCAACAACATCCACCCTCATACCATGCCGCAGTATGTACCCATGAACTGAGGCCCCCATTTGAGCATCCCCTGTTGTCGCACATGCTTGTATAACCCCAACCATGACCACCTCGTCCCCCTCCACGCCATCCTCCCGCATCCTCCTGTACATACCAAGCGCCTCCAGCGGCCTCCCAGCGCACACGAACCCAGCAACCATCGTGCTCCACGCAACACGGTCCCTCTTCGGCATTCCGTCGAACACCTTGACAGCATCCCCCATTGCACCGCATCTCGAGTATAGGTGGAGCAGGGCCGAGCAGACGAACACGTCCTTGCTGTAACCGGCCTCGAACGCGCGGTCCTTGATGTTTTCCGCGCCTGTGAGATCCCCGAGGCGCGCGCACGCGGAGAGCGCGAGCGTGAAGGTGGTGCTGTCGGGGCGCGCGGCGGGCGGGAGGGCGCGGAAGACGCGGAGCGCGGTGCTGTGGGAGCCGCCCCGGGAGTGCGCGGAGAGGAGCGCGTTCCAGGCGGTTATTGAGGAGGGGGAAGCGGGGGAGGTCGCGAGGGTGGACTCCGCGGCGTCGAGCGCGCCGGCGCGGGCGTAGGCGGCGGCGAGCGATGCGAGGAGATGGTTGGAGGAGGAGACGATGAGGAGGGCGTGGAGGCGAGTGAGCGTCGCGAGCGTGGCGCTGGAGGAGGAGAGGACGCGGCGGAGGCGGCGCTGGTCGGCGAGGAAGGCGGGAAGGCGCATAGCATTTGGAACGGCAAGAGGGAAGGGATCTCCGGCCAGGCGGCCATAGGAGGAGCCGAGGAGGCAGGTACTACTTCTACTTCTACTTCTACTTACTACTAGTACTACTTCTACTTACTACTAAGCACTAGCAGGCTGCTCGTTCAGCTCACTTGTCCTGCACATGGCGAGGAGGCAGCCTCGGGAACGAGAAGCTGTCCTGGTGGCCGCCGCGCGCCGCCGCCGCCGCCGTCTCCACAACGTCCACGCGCACCTCCTTACGCCCGGTGTCAAGGCTCCGCTGCTTCGCCGGCGGTATCAGGTGCCTGGTCTGCGACGACGACACCGGCTCGGCGTCGTCCGTGTCGCTGTAGTCCGAGTCCGACAGCGGGCTCCTCGCGCCGCCGACGTGCGCGATGGTCTTGTAGCGGTGGAGGTGACGGACCGGCACCTCGTGCGGCCGGTGCCGCCACTCGCTCGCCTCCGTTCCTCCTGCTGGTGTGTCCGCGCTCTGGGTCTCGGAAGGGTCATCTGACGACTCCTTGTTGTGCTTCTTCTTCACCACTGCCTTGTGCCACTTCTTCAGGGCCTTGGCTGTCTGCTCGTCGAAAATCGTTGTCTTCATTTGTGACCCCATCTGGAAAACAAGTCCTCTCCGGCCAGTTAGTTCCAAGGGATAAATGCATGTGACAAATAAAGCTAACACTAGCTCAGGCTCAAGAGAGTTTGGCAGCTCTTCTGAGTTCTGAATGCTACTACGGTCTGTGCAGTGAAGTAATTCAGTTATCGCTCTGATAAAAATGCTGGCTGGTGATTGATTTAATTATTGTTAAGGTTTGCTGGTGATTGAATGTCAGTATGCAATGTGAATGTGTGTTCACCTGAGATACAAGGGCGTAGAGTGGAAGGGTGATGTAGCTGCACGTAAATTGGACGACAGCCCTGTAAAAAGGGGAATAGAAAGGTAAAAATGGTTAATAAGAAGTAGAAATTTCTGAACGATGAAACAGCAAAAGCAACTGAAATTTACCCAAGGCAGACTCTTGCAATAATAAGCTCAAAGTTGTCGTGGAAGCAGGACCTCAGCCCAAACTCGTACTGCACAGAGGTTTATTATCAGCAAAGTCTTGGCACATACTACAATTGTGCCACAAAATAATGCTTCCAAGTTCCAAATCTCAAAAATAATCTTACCCAAATCCAAAAGAAATATGTAATCTCAAATGCATTCTGCAACAAGAAAGAACAGCTGTTAGATAAAAGCATCAGAACTATTTGCAAGATTTCATTTTAAAAAATAATATCTACCACCACTGTTGAATTCAATTTGATTAATTATTTAAAGTGCATATTTAAGACTGGAGATAAAAGTCATTATGGTGGAATCAGATGTTCTCTGCTTTTCGCTATCTCAGCTTTTTTTCCATTTGATTAATGCACACAACTAAGGTTGAGAACGCCATGCATATGTTTATCTAGATGCTTTTTTGTTATAACAGTTTTTTTTCATTTGATTAATGTGCACAACCAAGGTTGAGAATGCCATGCATTTGTTTGTCCAGAAGCTTTATGTTCAAGTTAGGATAGTTGTTGATGAGGTACTTTTCTGGCTTTCTGGCCTTTACTGACCTGAAATGATGCGAAATGAATGAGATGGAGAACTAGACGAGGCTTCCCGAACCAGAAATGATCATCACTCAGTTTTACCACTGGCATGCCCTGAATAACTGTATGCCTCTCTGTAATTGCAATAGCCATCATAGCAATTATTGCCTGCAGCTTTGTTCCAACTGCTAGAATCAGCTACATATAGGAAAGTGCTGTTAGCACCAGCCATACAAAACCTTTTACCATAAGAGACAATAAACAAACACTGTAAGCACTTACTACAAGGGGAATTGTTGAGAACCAGAACAAGTTGTGCCATCCTGGTAAGAGAATAATCAAACAAAAAAGAAATTAATAACGGACCTATAGAATTTCATGGTGTCCTGGAAACCATCAAGCCAAATAGCACATGAAGTACAACCAGAGAGTTGGTCTGTTGGAGTGTTGGATCTTATTTAGGTGTAATATAAGTTACTTTCAAAGCAAAGAATGCTCCACCAGTATAGGCATGCTACGAGAATTACAACATATAATTTGGCAGTGTGTAATTTTCTGAGAATAAGGGAGTTTAGGAAATTAGATAATGACATACCATGAACATTGACGAGCATGACAGCCAAAGCAGAGGCCCATAAAGGTGGACTGAACAAATAATTGATGTTGCAAATGAGTCATGATGTTACTAGACAGATGAAAGAAACCAAGAAGCTATAAAAAAAGAAACATGCAGAAAAATTTGGATGTTATGCTTACAAACTACAAACTTCTATAAATGTGAATGTTATAATAATTATTTGATTAAAAACATGAACAAAGAAAACAATACCTATCATTAACACATTTTGGGAATAATACTGTCATCTACCAATGAAATGAAAGAGCCACTTAGAAATGCCTGAATTTTGGGAATAACATATTTTCTATCCAGATGGTATACTTTATGTGAATTATATGTAGGTACAATAACTACACAAGCGAGATTATCAAGCTTCCTTACCTAATGCCAACAACTGTTTTGAAATCATCCTCCAATGACCTCTTGATGTACTTCCGAAAATTGAACTTGGTCCCTGGAGATAAATGAGCCTATACAAACATTTGTCAGAAGCTGGATCCGATGGCAGGAATTAACTCAAAATCAGAGGCTACTTACAGCAATGAATCCATGCCGCAAAGTAAGGTAGTCTGTCCTTCGAACAGATCTAAAGAACTGTCTAAAGAAGCTCACCTACAATTTACATCAAGTACAAGCATAGCAAGCAATGAGCTCGGAAGGAATTAAATTCATCTCTGGGCACATAATACACATATATGTAAGAAGCGGAACTTTAGTCAGATCAATTTATTCCCGTGTTGCATGCACATTTTGACTTTATTATAAAATCTTTTGGTTCCACTGGAAATAACTCATCTGTTGAACTAAATACCATTGACATTCAATGTTCGGTACTATTAAATCATTTGTGCATATTAACCAGATAAAACATTCAATACGAAGTAAAGTGAACAAATGCAGCCATACAAAGGAGCCATGAAACAACTTACAACATAGAGCAGGATTGTGCTTTTGCTCCAACAGCTTGCATGTTGCCTTACAAAGGATGTTTGATGAGTAAGCCTGAACTTTGAGGGATCTGCAAAAGTTTAATATGACACAAAAATTCAAATAAAATGGATGGACCTTACCAGCATTAGATTAAGAATCTAATCAATTATGTGAATGAAATAATTTTGGCATAGGAATATAGCAGTTTACAACTGTATGTTATTCATTTCACATAAACCAAATGAAACAGCAGCCAATCAAAAGATCAAATAGTACAGTACCATATTGGAATTCATAGGTTGGTAAGCACGTTTCCTTTTCCCACACCTTCCATATACGCGTCTGTGTAGAAACAAAATTCAGAGTGACTGCAAGCTCGCAACTTTTGTCCATGCCTGATTTGGGGGGAAACAATAGAACCGACCATACCTTTGCTCTACCTAGGGACATTGTAAAGAAACTGAATGTGACATGGAAGACGGCCAAGAAGAACACGAAAATGTGCAGCTGATGCATCCCGTCGGCTGAAACAAGCGACACCATGCCCTGCCATGTCATTTGGATTAGCACAGGCGAGCAGACAGATCGCAATGGACTGGCACCTCTCCGCAGATAAACCCAAACATAAGGACAAGAGCAAGTATTTCTTTACCCTGAAAACCGGGCACTCAAGACTCTAACGAGACAAATCCTGCCACTGCGTAAAGTAAACTACTACTGCACCTTAGTCGCCACTCACTTTGGGGCAGGAAAAAAAGTAGCTCGGATCTTCAGACAGGTGCCGCCGGCCATGGCCCTCGGGCTCCTTAGCCTCCGAGTGGACGGACAGGCGGCAGGGCAGCATGGTGTTGGCGGTTCCCTCCGGGATGCAGATGCGCGAGATGTACCTCCCCGTCACGGTGAGCAGCAGCGATATGAACCCCAGGGTCATCAGCTCTGCGCATGCCGAACTCGAAACCGCGTCAGATTCGTCCTCGCCTGTGGACAACGGGAGTGCTACGGATGGCTCGAACTAGCAGAAAGGGACGCAACTGCTTACCGGATTTAACCTTCTCCAGGGCGTCGAACAACGCCTTCTTCCGCTTCTTGCTGAGCAACTTGAGCACCCAAGAAAACAAAATCAGTGGCTCCATCCAACACGCAGCAGAGGAGGAGGAGCGGATGAATTAAAACTTTAAAAAGGCTCGGGGCAAATCAAATTATATTCCTCCTCAAAAGAAAAAGAATCAAATTATATTCAGCGACGGGAACAAGCGGCCGGAGCGGCGAAGGATGAAAATCCCGCTAGAGAGGGGGTCGATGGGGAATTAACGGAAGCTCCGGCGTACCTGGCCGAGGTGGTGGAGGAGGCCCTCCAGCATGATGGATGCGGCGACGATGACGGCGCAGACGGCGGCCACGGCCCACGTCGGCGTCTGGTCCAGCGACCTCGTGCCGCCGCCGGCCGCGGCTTCTCCGCTGGCGCCGCCCATCTCCTCCCTGCGCTCGCGGCAGCGTTAATGGCCGGCCGGCCGTGCGCTCGAACCTTTCCCGGCGCGGCGGAGTGGAGTGTGCGTTAATGGAGATGGCTGCCCGTGTCGCCGCGTGCCTGCCCAGAGAGGCAGAGACAGGCTTGCGCGTGTATTAGGCCAGGGAGAGCTCCGGGGTGCTCCGGATCCAGCACTGTAGCGCACTGTGCTTGTACTGTAGCGCCACGGAGCCGGAGCCGGTGGAGATGGAGGAGTCTATTCCTCGCGCGCGCTACTGGAGCTCGACGCAGAAGGGAGGCGAGCTGACTGTGCTTCTTCAATCTCGAGCCAGCGATGGTGGTTGGCGCCGGGGTTAGGGGAGGGGTGGCCGGGGTCCGAGGGGTGGTTGGTGGGGGGAGCGGCCGCCGGCGAGGTCGCCGGCGGCCGGGGTGGTGGAGGGCGGCGGCGGCGGCCTTAGGATCTAGGGTTGCTGGGGGGTGGCGGCGGCGGCGGTGAAGAGCTCCATGGCCACCGGACCTAGAAGAGAAGGTGGTGGGGGGAGGAATCGACCGGCGGTGGGCGGTGGTGTGTGGGCGGGCGGCGAGGCGGCGCTCCGTGCCGCCGGCCGGGGTGGTGGGCGCCGGCGGCCGGGCCAGGTCCCGGGCGGGGGCGTGGCGCCGGAGAGGTTAGGGGAGGACGGGGATGCGCCGGCGGTGGTTGGTGGGCGGACGGCGCGGCGGCGAGAGCCGCCGGCCGGGGCGGAGGACGAAGGGGCGGGGGCGGAGGACGCGGGGCGGGGGCGGAGGACGAAGCGCCTTCTGCGAGTGGATCGATTCCACTCGCGCGCGCGGTGAATAGACACCCCCGGTGGAGATACGTTTTTGCAACTCCACCGGCTCCACCGCTTTTGTAGTTCATTTTGAGAGTCTTTGGCAGGGTTCCGGCTCCTCTAAAGATAGCTCCGGCTTTTTTGGTGGAGCACATTCTCTGTTAGAGCTGGAGCTGTTTTGAAAAATATTTGGCAAAATAGTTTCACCTGTTTGATTGAGATTGCAAAATGTCTAAATTACCTTTTTTCTTTTTTTTTCCTTTTTTTCTTCTCTTATTTTATTTTTCTATTCCTTTTAATTTTTTCTCCTTTCTTCTTATTCATTCGCCCCATCCCTTTCTCTTCCAGACCCGCCGCCACCTCCTCCTTTCCATCGCCAGGCGCCCCCCGCCTCCTCCTCCAAGCAGCCAAGGCCGCCGCCTCCTCCTCCTCCAAGCGGCCATGGCCGCCACCGTCGCCTCCTTTCTGTGTGCCCCGCGCCTCCTCTCCTCCTCCAAGCGGCCCGCGCCTCCTCCTCCTCCCTGCGCGGCAGTTCGCGCCACCGACTCCTCTCCGAGCGCCGGCGGCCCGCACCTCCTCTCCCTACGGCCGCCGCCGGCCACCTCCTCACCGCGGCCGATGCCATCCACAGCAATACTTACTGTAGCATAGAGCTGAAGCTCCTGGGACAGAGCCCTCCAAAGAGGGCCTTAGTAGAGCAGCGCCCCGCCGAGTTCAAACGACAGGGAGCAGTAAAAGGAAGTGCGGTGGCTGATTTTGGGATTTAGTCCCTGCCTTTTCCCGTATTGCTTCAGAATGGCCCCTGAGTTATTTTTGTTTCCCTCACCGTGCCTTTTTTACTGTATTGTCTGAAATGAGAAAATCCCCTCGGGCCATGTTTAGTTCTCAAAAAAATTTCACAGTACCCATCACATCAAATCACATCGAATTTTCAGACACATGCATGAAGCATTAAATACAGTTAAAAATAACTAATTACATAATTTAACTGTAAACGACGACGAGATGAATCTTTTAAACCTAATTAGTTCATAATTAGACATTAATTGTCAAATAACAACAAAAATAATATAGTTACAATATCCAAAAAAATCACGAACTAAACAAGGCCTCGGTATCGTGAATAGAAAAAGTGTGTGAAATGTCAAATAATGAAAAGTGTTTTAATTAAAACAAAGCTAAATGTCGCTGGAGTGATTTGAATTTACCCATCTTCTAGGGTGTTGGAGTCTTTAGGGAGCGGCGACAGGTTTAAAGGGAAGTGAGCAAGGCAGAAGATGCACCAAAGCTATGTTGATCTAGTATCTGGAAAATTAGGGATGCAAATTAGTGATTTTTAGATGCACCTCCAACCTTCTTTAGTTCAAAATTTTGTACTATTTTGATTTTGAAGCAATAGTATAAAATTTTAAACTAAAGAAGATTGGAGGTACACCCGGGGAAAATCATAACTTTGATTTGATAGAGCCTTATGGAAATTGATACCCTTATGGAAAATCATGATACGGGATCAACAAATCACTCGAGCGGTCAGTACACAGACCCCAATATCGTTTTGATAGAGCCGTTTCAAACTTTCAATCCATGGATACTGTTTGCACAAAATTCTTTCAAGTATATCCCAGAATTATCCCAAACTAAAGAGTAAGAAGAGGAAAACATGAAAGCAAAGAAAAGCACTGGCGGTTTAGCTGGCTTTAGTGGTGCTTTCTTATTCCATTACAAATCCTCGTTTAAAAACACAGCAAAAAATATATTGCCTTTTAAATACGTACAAGTTAGTGTTTCAGGGGTGCTGCCTAGTCCAGTGACGCTTTTTTAAAAGCCTTCTCAACAGAGATTATAACTTGGATTTTGGTATCTTCCTATTCAAAAAGGTACCTCACGTACAAAAAATTTAGTGCAGTACCAGTACAGCACCTCTCCTTGTTATTATTAATTTATTATTAGTGGCACCTCTTGATGATACCTTTAATCTTGATAAACCATAAAGAGGTTCCTTCTCTATCCATCCCAGCTTATTTAGCTGCATTAGTGGTAGGAGACAGCAACCAAAACTCGCCGTGTGGGGGCAGTGAGTTATGGTACTCGGTGTCGTACAGGCACAGTCGCGGATCTAGCGAGATACTGAGAGTCTGAGATGCGCGCCAGTGTCACTGTGTCAGTGTGCGTGCCCATAGAGAGATGTCCCAAATTGAAATCGATTTTGTTCCAAAAAAAACCCTAAAGAAATCGATTCACCTGCAACTGAATGTAAGCTTCATGTGGGTACAATTCGTCACGAACGTACACGCTACGCGTGGTCACTTTCTAGAGGGGAGAACTCCACGAAGAGACGAACATTTGACTCCACATTGTCACGTCGCTCAGGAGCTAGCTACTGCTCACGGGCACTGCCGAGGGTTTTGATGGCAGCCGGAGAACATGGCATGTTTACAAAATCCGACAAGGACGGTAGATGGTCTGAATCAGAAGAAGAAAAAAAAACACCGACGTGGTCGTCTTATCACCAGCAGTCTCTAGACGGGCCATGCTTTTGTTTTAATCCTAAGCTAGAGCAGCATGATTAGCAAGCAGCAACAGCGGCGGCAAAGTTTGAAGCGAGGAAACAAGCAAGCAAAGTTGAGAGGAAACCGGAGTCAAGACACCGTGCATGCGTGATGATGGATTCAGCCTGAAGAACAGCCACACTGTGCTGTAACGCAAGAGCGAGAAACTAAGAGTTCACTTAATTACCAGAACAGTGTATCACTCGCCAAGCGCGATTCCGTCAGCTCTCTTCAATTATTGGGACTTCGGGAGCAGGCACATGACTCTCCAGCGGTCTCGCCGGCGGGCAAAACAAGCACACAACCTGACGCGACACGGGAAGTCATGTTCTCTAGTTCGTGTAGTACAGGGGAATGGGGATTGGGAGGTCGTATCATATGATGTCCTAGCTGTTGTCACGAAGCAAAATTCCACTCCAGTGTTCTCCATCAGGTGTTTCTTGGATTGGAGTGTCGTGGGCTCGTGGTAATCATCATGGATGACTTTTTAGATATCTTGGAGGCTAGTAGTCCAAAAATCCGCAGAGGCTGCTCTCAAACAAACAGAGCTCGGCCATCTTCTGATCCATCCACAGCTTCTGCTGCTGAGCGAGCTGATCATTACAGGGGACTGAGTCTAGAGATGACCCTGGTCTGTTCAAATTTTTTTTTAAAAAAAACTTGACCTGCAGGAAGGACCGTAGTGAGAATCGACCCCGGATAAGTGAGTCAGTGTAGGGACAGAGGCTGATGATTCTAAAGGTGATTTCAAACTACAAGATGACTTTATTTGAAAACAGAATCCAAATATCAACAAAAAGATGAATGGAAAGTCTTGTCGATATGAATTGATCTTCAACCCAATGACAATGCTTCGATTTCGATCTTGTCGATATGAATTGATCTTCAACCCAATGACAATGCTTCAATTTCGATCTTTACTTCTTTCTTGGATGCCTGAAGTTTGTGTTCGCATTTCACCAAAGGAAAAGTGGGCTGTACCTACATGAAGAAAAGAGTTGCTCGTGTAAAAGCAAGCTCGGCCATCTTCTGATCCATCCACAGCTTCTCCTGATGAGCGAGCTGATCATTACAGGAGACAGAGTCTAGAGATGACCTTTGTCTGTTCAAAATTTAAAAAAAACTTGACCTGCAGGGGAAAAACCGCCTCCACGGCATTGTATTAAGAAAAAGACCTTCTCTCACAGGTCAATAAAACCCACGAACCCCCACCCCCCACCCATATATAGTGACACGTCGCCTTGTGAGTTAGGCCGGACCCAAGACTATACTTTGGATATAGGAACAGACGAGGGAATTTTTTTACCTCTGCACTACTCACCGAAAAGTCCGCCCCCAAGGGGATCGAACCCCGGCCGGCAGGCAGGGGGTGATACTGAGCCGGCTAGCCAGTCGAGCTTAGCCCTTGTTTAGATGCCTTCTTAATTCCAAAACTTTACAAGATTATCCATCACATCGAATCTTTAAACGCATGCATTAAGTATTAAATATAGCTAAACAAAATAATTAATTATATAGTTTGTCAATAATTTGCGAGACGAATTTTTTAAGGCTAGTTAACCCATGACTAGACAATAATTATCAAATACAAACAAAAATGCTAAATTGTTTTACACCCAAAATTTTATACATCTAAACAAGGGCTTAGTAAAATTAGAAAAGGAATCCTACATTCCTAAAGAAAAAGGCAAAGAAAAAGAAATAGGAGTACTACTGGCTACTGCAGCGTGGAATGTATAATGCATAGAGCATTAAATGTAGTTATGTCGGGTACCATAATCAGGGGACTAAAATCGCCTTAAAAATGAACGCATGCTGGGCAACCGGGCCCATGAAGGCCCGCAGCCCCCTTCTAATCTACAAGAAAGGGAAGGACTCAAAGAAGCCCAGCACGCGGCCCACGTACGCGGTGCGGCCCGTCCGCACCCCTCTCGGACCCGCGGGGTGATCTCCGCCTCGCTCGAGGGCTCCCCGTCGAAGCCCTCGACCGCGCCTCCGCCTCGCTCGAGGGTAGCAAACCTGCCCTCGAGAAAGCGGATCGTCTACGCCCTAAGGAGCTGAGCAGCCGGACCCCTGGGGACCGACTCCATCTCACCGGACCAACGGTCCCGGACGCGCTTCCCGTTCGGGGACGGGTCCAGTGTCACCACGTGTCCCAGAGATGGAAATGCCCAGCACCTGTGGCCGAGGACCCGGACCCCCGCAGATGGGTCCGGGACCCTCACGTACCTATCCGGACCCCCATGAGCTCTCGGCTCTAGCTGCTCGGGAGGGGTCCGGAGCCGCAACGTGTCACGCGGACGCGGGCGCGGGCACAAGCCTTCTGCTGGAAGCTCCCTCACCCACCCGTATTAAGTGCGAGTGGTTGAGGCGTGCTCTTCTGACGCCGAGTAAAGCCACCCCTCGGCAGAAAGGACAAACGACCCTTTCGCTCACCCGCCCGCCATACGAAGGCATTAAATGCCAACCACTCCTCCACAGCGCCCGAGTCAGACGACGTCAGGCCGCCACTCCCCACAGTGGTAGTGATCGGAGTCCCGTCCGCCAACTCCGGTCACTGCTCCCCGGCGCTGTGGCGGCACTGTGGGAACCTGCGACGCAGTGCAAGACGTGCTCGGCACTGCTCCAGCTACTATGCTGCCAACTCCCCGTGCGTCTTTCGTACTTTCCCTTTCGCGGAACCCCCGAACGGCATGGGCACGACTCTCGGAAGCGACTCCGGCCTTGACCAGGACAAGACCCTGGCCTGCAGGACCCTCGGAATGCCGCCACGCCGCCCGCTGGAGCTGCCAGGACGCCGGCGTGATCTCCGCAAAACCAAGGACGATGCCCAGGATGACAGTCACGCCCGGCACCATACCCCACAGTGTACTTCCCACAGTGCTCGACCATTGCACCCCCGCGATTCGAGGAAAAGACGACGACTTTCATGACCCCCATGCATGTACACCGTCCCTCCTCATGTCTATAAAAGGAGGAGGCGGGCGTTCCCTTGGGGGGGTCGGCCCATTCGGTAGGACACAACGCTTGGCACTACTAGCAGAGCACACATGCTCCTCTGAACCCCGATATCGGCACTCGCCTCAATCAACTCCTCCTCTAGCAGAGACATGGGAGCTTTCATACCTCTTTCGCCTCGCTTGTACCCCCTACTACGGGCACCCCCAGTGCAGGACAGTACATTGCTCTCGCACACTATTTTGTTGGACGTACGGCCCCACGGTCGGAACCAGGATAAATCCGTGCGTTACTGTGTTTTCTCTTGCATCAACATCTGGGACGAGGAACACGCAGCATCATCACTGGTTGGGTTCGGACCGCCGGGTCAGGGCACCAACAAGTTAAAAAATAACTAATTACATAATCTAACTGATTAGCACGAGCTGAATCTTTTAAGTCTAATTAGTCCATAATTGAATATTATTTGTCATGTAACAACGAAATATACTATAGTATCAATACCCAAACTTTTTCACCAACTAAACACACCAAGGCTGTGTTTAGTTCCCATGGGAAAACACTGTAGCGTTGAAAAAACACTGTATGCATGAGTCACTTGCTATATTTAATGTTTCGATATGAGAGAAATTTTAGAAAGTTTGTGAGATCTAAACACACCCTAAGTGTACGGTGGGAGACTGTAGTTGTTCCCGCTCTGCTGTTCAGCAGATTGAGGCCGTGTTCAGTTCCATTTTTCCAAATTCCAAAATTTTTTTCCGGCACTTGCATGGAGACTTAAATCTAGACGAAATAAAAAACGCATTGCGACTGCTGTCTGTAAATGGCGAGACGAATCTAATGAACCTAATTAGGCTGTAATTAGATGCTAAATTGCTACAGTAATGCTACAGTAAATAACCTCTAATGATGGATTAATTAGGCTCATTAGATTCGTCTCGCGATTTACAGACGAGTACTGTAATTATTTTTGTGATTAGTCTATGTTTAGTACTTCAAATATAGAAAGATGTCTTTTCAAAAAATTTACAGGCTGCAACCAAACACGGCTTGATTCGGGCCCCGAAGAAAAGTGTCAGATATCCACGGCCGGCCACCGCTAGTTTAGTGTGCCTCGCGCAGAATGCCAGAATCTTTATTTGCCGCCGCGCGAGTGGTTGGGTGATTGGATCAGGTGTGCAGCAACTGCTCCTGCGCTGACCGCCGCTGCCGCACCGCACCGCCACGTTGCTGAGCCCTCGGGGTTTGTGGGAACGTGAAAATGGTTATCCGAATTTTTTTTCATTCGTATCTGTATCTGTATTTAATATGGATATCTGTATTTGTATCCGATTGTAATATGGTACTAAAGTGAATATATTCGAATTCGTTTTTCCTCATTTTTCTCTATCCGATTCCACATCCGTATTCGACAATATCCGCAACATCCGTATTCGAATAAGAATGAGCACATAGAAAACTATTAAAAATTATATATATAATTAATGATTAGTGATATATTAGTTTTAGTATTAATAATAATGTATTTAGTGGAACTATTTAAGAGTGATCATGAATAAATGACATGTGCTACTAGGTTTAATATTACTAATGATATATAAAGATTAAGTTTAATTAATTTTAATTTAATTAACTGTGTTTTTATATGGATAATCATATTGATTTTAATTTACTTTGGTTTATCCACTTATTGATAAAATTATAAATATACTTTATTCCATTTATTCTTTATAACTATCTATATTTCCATTAAATATTTATTTACATTTATATCTTTATATTATTAACTATTTAAATATTTATGGATAAATATGTTTTGATGAGATGTCTTTTTCTTAACTACAACAATTACACACTTTATTCTTTATTCTATAATAATTTAGCAATACCTTCGAAATATATTTATAATGAATAAAACAAACGAATATAACTATGTTCCAAATCAAGTAAATATTCGAATTCGAGACATTCGTTTTGCATCGTATCCGGCAACATTCAAACTCATATCCGTATCCAAGTTAAAATGTGATAAAAAATACTATCCAAATCCGATTCCATACATATCCAATCCGATTCCATCCTTACTCCCGGCAGGCCGGCACCGGCAGCTCCAAGTTTTCATGGGGGCTCGCGTAGTTTACGCTGATGATTGGCATCTGCGCCGCGATTTCGCCCTGTCTGTCCGGGTTCCCACTCCCCGCGGATATGGCGGTCACGCGCGCGGGACAACCGGCGCGCGGGTGGCGACCGGGCCGGGGAGCCCTCGTGGAAGGTGTTCGTCTCGCTTGGGCCGCGTGCATGCAATTGGGCTGACGAACACGTGGTAAAGCGCGGTTTTTTTATTTTTTTATTTCCGTCTTTTATAAAAATATATTTTCAATCCGGAAATTTACAGATATATACCCGACCGCCCCGCTGCCGGGCGGCCGGGGCTTATCCGCAAAAAAAGACAAAAAAATTACAGAACGGTCCCTGGGGACCGGTCGCCCGACAGCTGGGCGGCCGGCCCCCCGGGCCGCCCCGCAGTGGGGCGGCCGGCCTTATTTTTTGCAATTTAGCCCTTTTCGCGAAATATTTTCACATATGTGCCTTTTTTTATAACTTTTTGCAGAAATAGACCCTGGGGGTCGGCGCTGTAATATGTGGCGCCGAGATAACACGTCTTCGCCGAGGTGCCACGCACGCACAAGCAATTCAGTGAATCTTCGAACTTGCTTTTAATATTTTCGGACATTTTCAGGAGACTAGAATAGAACCACACATCAAATATAACGGTAATAATTAAGAACTAAAAACTGCATTGCACAATGTAAACCATAGGAATTACATCATAATACAACGTTAATGAAACACACATGAGACATGCAGTGGCATGGCAGAACCCGTTGCAACTACGATAAAACAGATTCTGAACTAAGCTAACATGCCTTAGGTAATTTAGAAAAACACCACAAATACAACGATGCAGCATGTGACTAGCACTAGATAGTCCTAGTAGCCGTACCCCCACGTAGGAAACTGCGTTGAGCCTTCTCCGACAGGGCATGAAAATGTAGAAAATTTTAGTTACCTAAAGTCGCCGGCTTGAAAATCCGACAGAGCTTCGCCGCTTTGCCTCTCCCTCACCCCTCCTCTCCCTCCCTCCCTCTCTTTTCTTTTTTTCTGGATTTTTAGTAAGGCAAATGAGGGGGTGAGGGGCAGCCAACACCTTATATAGGGGTGGGGGGCCGGCCGCCCAGCTGCCGGGCGATCGGTCCCCAGGGACTTGTCTGTAATTTTTTTCATTTTTTTTGCGGATAAGCCCCTGCCGCCCGGCTGCCGGGCGGCCAGGTTCCGGCCGCCCGGCAGCGGGGCGGCCGGGGTATATTTCTGTAAATTTACAAGTCGAAAATATATTTTTGTAAAAAATGAAAATTAAAAATATAAAAATACAAAAACCGCTGGTAAAGCGAGCTGTTTGCAATTCTTGCGTGCGGGGCCTGTTGGGCCCGTGGGGGCAGCTTGATCGGCGCCCGTGGAAGCTTGCCTGGGCCGGTATCGTCTTTGGTGGGCTACTACCGACGAGTCAGCAATCCAGCCCATCTGTCAACGTTTGGGCTTGGTTTTGCCCCAAACAAAAAAAACACCCTAAAAAAACCCCAATGCTTGGTCTTTCTCGGGCATTGACTTTGGTCAGCACCTTCAGAGTCGGCGCGCGCTCGAGCCATGGCGTTTGCTCTGTTACCTCTCACGGTCTCACCTATAATTTTTAGTGTCATAAATGAGATAAGATGTGAGTGACATGCCCATTTGCATGCGTAATACTAGGGACAGATGGGAATATGCGTAATACTACCCGCAAAACAAAAAGGAACCTGCGTAATATATACTACAGCATGGGACGTAGGATTAAGTTTTTTTAAGACCACTGTGAGCAGTGGCGGAGCTCGAACAAAAATCTAGGTGGGGCGCATTGCAGATAAAACTTTTTAATGACATCGAAAGGACACACATCAACAGCTAATCTGTGGCAAATTCAGATAATGATTGATGATGGCACCTCTCATTTGAAGATAGTAGTCCATTAATTCAATGAAGACCAACTAAACAAGAACAAGTGTCCAAATTAAAGACCAAAATTCAACAATCCAAGAGCTAACATAGCTGTAAATTTGAAGAACAGATCAGTTAGTGACTTTGTGTGTAATATTTGAAGATGACTTTGTGTGTAATATTTGAAGATGAAAATTCAACAATACAGTGCCAACATCACCCACCTCCTCCATCAGAGATTCAGAGCAGCAGCCTGCACTGCAGCCGCCAGCAGCAACCTGCTCAGCCTGAGCGCCGGCTGGACCCTGGCACGGGCCGGCGCCCGGGCACCCGGCTGCCTGCCTTGGCGCCTCCCTTGCCCCTTTCGGGCTCCGGCCAGCGTGCGGCAGCTTCGGCGCGTCTGCCCAGCCTTCGTCTTGCGCGACTGCCACGAGCACAGAATGCTAGCGGCGAGCACCGCGCGGGCAGCGGCGGCGCGCAGCGCGGGGCAGCTGAGGCGAGGCGAGCGGCGAGCCGGCAGCCAGCAGACTGCAGGCGGCAGCAGCACGAGGCGGGCGGGCGGATACGGCGAGCAAGCGACCAGCCACGCGGCGTGGAGCTCCTAGTGCGGTGGCGGCTGGCAACCCCGAGCGCTCGCTAGAGCTGGACAGGTTGTCGAGGTCGAGCGCCGCTGGGTATAGGGTTGGCCTCTGCCGGTTGGGGGCACTTCAACTTGGGGCGATTTGGCCTTATTGGGCCCTTCTTCCTTTCCTAAATGGCTGTAGGCCGAACTGCTGAAGCGTATTTCCTTCGTTGGACGCGGACTGCTGTGCTCTCGTCTTCACGGCGCATCGAACGCTGGACGCCGCCGCTCCTTCGTTGGCCGGAGGGGAGGAAGACAGAGGGGTACTAGGGGATCTACTCCGGCGGTAGGTGGGGCAGCTGCCCCACCGTGCCGCATGGGGAGCTCCGCCTCTGACCGTGAGGGCGCACATGTTTATATACTACATGGCTTTAGTCAGCACTCTAGCATCTCTTTGACTCTGTTCGGAACCTTTCTGTCAGTGTTTCCAAATTTTATCTCTGGTTAGAAGAACAATCGTTAAAACAAGTTTCTTATTTCTTTTCAAGTGAATTTAAAACACTACTCCCTCGGTTCCAAATTATAAGTCCTCCTAAAAATTTTGGAGAGTCAAATGTTTTCAAGTTTAACTAAATTTATACAACAAGATAATAACATTTACGATACCAATTAAGTATCATTAGATTTTTTATTAGTTATATTATCATAGTATACCTATTTGATGTCATAAATTTTTGTGTTTCTCTCTATAATTTTGGTCAAATTTTGAAATAGTTTGACTCTTAAAAATTCTTGGAATGACTTATAATTTGAAACAGATGGAGTACCGTGGTTACCCCCGGCTTGGTTCGGTCACTGATTTGACACCTACAAAACGCTACCTAGTCCTCGTAGCAATCTTGACGCGCCCCACTATCAAACCATGTCGGCGTACCCTTTCCACGCCGCCAAACAGCACCCGGTGTTGAAAGCCCGAAACCAGTGGGACGCAAGCCGGTTTTCTCCCCTTCCTTCCTTGGAGCTAGATTCACCGCACTCGCTGCTCTCAGCTGCCGCTAGCTCGCTCCTTTCATCCCAATCGGCCAATCTCATGCCGTCAAACTGTCAAAGGCGAAGCGAAAAGGATCAGTGGAACCGAAGCAGCGGAATGCGATGCCGACAAGGGGGGAAAGCGACCCGTCGACCTGATACTGATAGGCATGGCCAGGCGCCGTAGGCTGGATCCTGTCCGTTCCTTTGCCTGCCCGGGCAGGCAGCATGCGTCGACCGTGACTACGTGACCCGCTTCTCATCCCGCAGGCAGCCAGGCACTAGTACGTCGCACGAGTCCCGTTCGCGCCGCCGTCTGGCCCCCGTGCACCGCCGGACGCGAGACCGTCGCCGCTTTTTCCACGCCCTGCGTGCCGTGTCAGGGACCAATCCGGGCTCCAGGAAAGCCAAAGACCAGCGGCGCCTTTTCTTTGTCCTGTCCCGTTTGTCCCGTCTCCCCGTGGATGGGTGCGAAGGCTGCGAGTGCCCTTTGTTCTTTCTCTCGCAGTTCACTGGACGCAAAGCGGCTCTCTCTCTCTCGCCGGAGTTTGGCCTTGCACCAATAAGTGGAGGACAATTAGCATCGGGTGGTGGTTCCAATCAGTTTCAATGCATCAGCATAGTCACCGGTTTGAACCACCACCCGGTACCAAATGAAGGCGGCGCTATAGGCACCGGTTGATAGTAATAACCGGTTCTTATGGTGATGAAACGTGGCAGCTGCCAGGAACTCGGGCCTAAGGCACCGGTTGGTGCCTTGACCCGGTGCTATTGAACAAAATTTAGCACCGGGTCATTGAAACCAACCGGTGCCTTTGGCCCGAGCCTATAAATACCCCAGCCCCTCGTCCCCTCAAGCTACCGTGAACTCACTGTTCATGGCAGCTGAGTGAGGTGAGGGGAGGGGAATTTTTGTTTTTTTTTTGAAAAAAGATTAGTTATTTTTTTTATAACTTAGCAATTAATTTTTAGAAACAGTTATTACTTGATTTAGTTTATACATGTGATAATTATTTTTATTTATAGCATCTTATTGTAGTTATATGCGTTATCAATTTATTTGATATTTGAATACTATCGAATTATTGTATTTATATGTTTTATCCATTTATTTGATAAGTGAATAGTATCTATTTATTATAATTATATGCATTATCAATTATATAAATGTATTGTTATAAATTGGTAGTATGAATGAACTATTTGTACAGTACAATGATGTATATAAATGTATTGTGGACTCAGATGAGTCGACAATGGATGTACATGGCCGACCGGCGTTCAAAGGAGTTCATGGATGGCGTGCATGAATTCATAGAAGCGGCCGAAAAACACAAGTATGGCGGTTTCGTTCGTTGTCCATGCAAATTCTGTAAGAATGATAAGGATTACTCATCATCAAGAACCATCCATAGTCACTTGTTCAATAGTAGTTTCATGCCGAACTACTATGTTTGGACCAAGCATGGCGAAAGAGGAATTGTACTGGATAATAATGTAGAAGAAGAGGACAGGATTCCTGACTTTGCAGCCAATTATAATTCCTTTTTCAATGACACTGCAATGGGTGAGTCTGAAGAAGATACTGAAGGATACATTGTAGAAGATGATCTTGGTCAGATGCTGCGCGAAGCTGAGGAAGGTTGCGAAACAGAAAAGGAATCGAGAGATCTGAAGCGTATGTTGGAGGACTACAGAACATTGTTGTACCCTGATTGCAAACAAGACCAAAAGAAGTTGGGTACCACATTGGAATTATTGCAATGGAAGGCATCAAATGGTTTGTCTGACAAGAGATTCGAGGAGTTGCTGAAACTAATAAAAAACTTACTCCCTGAGGGTAACACCTTGCCGGAGACAACATACGAGGCAAAAAAGTTGTTTGTCCTTTAGGATTAGAGGCACAGAAGATACATGCTTGTCCTAATGACTGCATCCTATATCGAGGTGAGTATGAAAATTTGGATTCATGCCCTGTATGCAACGCATGCCGGTATAAGATCCCTCGAGATGATCCCGGCGATGTTGAGGGGATGCGTGTTAAGAAGAGGGTGACTGCCAAGGTGATGTGGTATTTTCCTCTAATACCACGTCTGAAACGTTTGTTCATGAACAAAACGAATGCTAAATTGATGCAATGGCACAAAGAAAAAACGTAAGCAAGACAATATGTTGAGGCACCCCGCTGATGGGTCGCAGTGGAGAAAAGTGGACAGAACATTCCCAACATTTGCAAATGATGCGAGGAATATAAGATTCGGCTTAAGTACGGATGGCATGAATCCTTTCGGTGAGCAGAGCAATGGCCATAGTACCTGGCCTGTGACACTCTGTATATACAACCTTCCTCCCTGGTTGTGAATGAAGCGAAAATTCATTATGATGCCAGTGCTTATCCCCGGCCCGAAGCAACCCGGTAACGATATAGATGTGTATCTAAAACCATTGATTGAGGATCTTCAATTGTTGTGGAAAGAGGAGGATGTTCGTATGTGGGATGCGCACGCAGAGGATCATTTTAACCTTCGTGCATTGCTTTTCGTAACCACTAACGATTGGCCAGCACTAAGCAACCTCTCTGGACAATCCAATAAGGGTTACAGGGCATGCACCCATTGTTTAGAAGAAACCGACAGCATGTACCTCAAGCACTGTAGGAAGATCGTGTATATGGGTCATCGTCGATTTCTTCCGATCAAGCACCCATTAAGGAGGAGGCATGTTCACTACGATGGAAAGGCAGATCATCGTACCAAGCCTAGGCACCGTTGTGGGAAAATGGTGTTTGAAATGGTCAAATATATAAAAGTAGTATTCGAAAAAGGACCCAGCAGCAAATCAGTGCAGAGTGATGACGGACGTGCACCTATGTGGAAGAAGAAGAGTATTTTTTGGGAGTTACCTTATTGGGAAGTCTTAGACGTCCGCCACGCAATTGATGTGACGCACCTAACAAAAAATCTTTGTATGAATCTTCTAGGTTTCCTTGGTGTCTACGGTAAGGCAAAGGATACATTGGAAGTGCGGCAAGATCTTCAACGTATGAAACAACGGGCCGCCCTACATCCAGAAAAAAGGGATAAATGACGTCATTATCTAGGTCCTGCGTGCTACACTCTTAGTAAGGAAGAGAAGCAAAGTATGTTTGACTGTTTAAACAGTATCAAGGTCCCATCAGGCTACTCTTCGAATATAAAGAGGCTACTGAACTTGAAAGAGAAGAAATTCGCACACGTAAAGTCCCATAACTGTCACGTGTTGATGATGCAATTGATTCCAGTTGCACTTAGAGGTATTCTACCAGCTAATATTCGAGCAACAATCATAAAGCTATGCGACTTTCTCAACACAATTTCTCAGAAGGCAATCGATCCATCAAGTTTAAGCAGGCTACAAGAGGATGTTGTCCAAAGTTTAGTCAGTCTTGAAATGATATTTTCTCCATCATTCTTCAATATTATGACGCATCTTCTAGTTCACCTGGTCAAAGAGATTGGTATTCTCGGTCTTGTTTTCCTTCATAATATGTTCCCTTTTGAACGATACTTTGCAGTCCTAAAGAAATACATTCGTAATCGGGCTCGTCCAGAAGGAAGCATTGCGAAGGGTTACGTCACAGAGGAGGTCATTGAGTTTTGTATTGACTATATGGAAGAACTCTGCCCAATTGGGATTCCAGTATCACGTCATGAGGGGTGGCTGATTGGAAAGGGCACACTTGGAAGAAAATCAGTAAATGCCACAGATCATGCCATGTTGAGCAAAGCACATCTCACAGTTCTGCAATAATCAGTCTTGGTGGCTCCATACATGGAGGAGCACATGCAAATTGTGCGAAGCATATACCCTTTGAAGTCTGAGACATAGATTACAAAACATCATAACGATACATTCGCCACCTGGTTGCAGAAGGAAGTCATGGCTAACGATCAAATTCATGAGCAGCTAGATTGGCTGGCCAGGGGTCCGGCAAATTCAATCTTGATGTACCAAGGATATGAAATTAATGGTTACACATTTTATACAAGAGCCCAAGATAACAAGAGCACCAATCAAAATTAGTTATGCACCTAAATGATTTATTATGTAGCAATTATTTGATTTATTATTATTAGGGAATTAACAGATTTATTAGACAATTAAAAGATTTATTAGTGAATTAACAGATTTATTAGAAAATGAGAAATAGGAAAAGAAAAGAAAGCCTTAGGTACCGATTAGAATTATCAACCGGTACCTAAGGCAGGCAATTCGAAAAAAAGGGGTTGGGCGCGGGTCCGAACCGTGGCGGCGGCGCACAAATTACACAGAGTTACCATTGAGCTATCGAGGGATTTCAGATCTCATCCCGCCAGCAATCTACAAAAGCAAATTTCAAAAACCCTAAGGCAACGGTTTTGCTTCTCCACCCGGTGCCAAAGGGAAATTTCATTCCCGCCCGTTGGACCTAAGGCACCGGGTGGAACTGCAACCGGTGCCTAAGGCTTCACTAAGGCACCGGGTGGAACTGCAACCGGTACCTAAGGAGCTCTTAGGTACCGGTTGAAATTATCACCCGGTGCCAAAGGCTTAGGCTATTTAAACCCCGGCCCTTCTTCCTCCATTCCCCCTTCGTCCACCTCGCCGCCTCACTCCGATGCCGGCCTCGACGACGCTCGCGCCCTCTACTCCGGCCGCGGCGGCATCTCCTCGACCCGCCACCTCGACCTCCGCGCGTGCCCTCGACGCCTCGACGCCCCCTCGACCGCCGCGTACGAGAGGCGCCGCCGCCCACCGGCCTCGACGCCGCTCTGGTGAACCTCCACCCGAATAGAGCTTGTGGTGAGCTTCCCCACGCCCTCCTCATCCTCTCCGACCCCTTTCCCCTCTCTTTCCGGCGCCGCATTGCCGGGCCGCAGCGGCACTGCCGCGGTTGGCGTCCCGCCGCCGCACGCACATCGCGGGCAGCCCCTATGCGGGGCTGCACGCCGCCGCCGCGCGCCCCGAAGTCACCTTGCCTCCTTGGCCGCGGGCGCGCGCCGCACTTCCGCCGCCCGGTCCTGCGCCGGCCGGAACGCCGCCGCCGCCGTGCCATGGCGTGCGCGAGCTGGGGTTGGGCTGGGCCTCTCACCGACCTGTGGGGCCCAGCTGTCAGCCCCTGTTTAGGGTTTTCCAAAATTGTTTAATTCGGCTGAGATTTTGTAAAATGCATAACAAATCACAGAAAAATGGTAAAAATACAAAATCAACTTTGTTAGTTTAGTTGCATCTAGATCTTCGAAGGAAAAATACTCGTGCATGTTAGATGTCAGTGCTATCTGTGTTAATTTAGTTGTAGATATAGTGTTGCCATTATTATATATTTACAAGAATTTAATTATAGAGATATTTTTATATTTAATTTTTATATATTGCCATTATTTATAATTTAATTAAAGGGTGGGCGTGGGTTTCGAAACCGGGCTGTGGCGCACAGAATATTTCGGGTTACCACTGGGATACTCGGTGAATTCAATCCTTTTGACGGCAAAATACCTAAAATATTGTCATTATTTTTTTTGCCATTATTTGATATTATCTAGAATTAAGTTATTTTATATATAGAAGGAAATGAAGAGAATTTAGAGAGAGAATTGTGTCATTCAAAGATTTTATTTAATCATGTATTTAATGGTTAAAGACGACATGTATTTCACTGTATAATGTAATGACGACGACGACAATGAGTAATGACGACGACGAGTAGTGACGAGTAACGACGATGAGTAATAATTTTATGTACAATTCTTGATTACATGTATTGCATTTGTAATTTAGATTGATTTAAATTAATTCTCGAGCTCGAACCCGTTCGTATTCGCTCTCTAACTCACTCATGCATTCGCCGTCCCTCGACCCCGACTCTCAACCCCGTCCCTCGACTCTCGACCTCGACTCTCAACCCCGGTTCCTCGACCCCGTTCCACGACACACACACAGACACACACACACACACACACACTCTCTCTCTCTCTAACACACACACTCTCACTAACACACAGAGACACACACACTCTAACACACACACACACTCTCACTAACACACACAGACACACACTCTCTCTAACACACACAAACACACCCTAACACACACTCTCACTAACACACACACACTAACTCTCTCTTTCTCTGTCCCTCTAACATACACACGCACATTCTCTCTCTCAAACGCGCATATTCGTTCAAAGAATTGAATTCTCCTGCTTCATTTAAGGATGGACACATACTCTAACACATTTTTACGATTTCAGTTAAGGATGGACCCCTTCGGTGATGACGAGGTCGCCAAGCAATATATGTTGGATGCAATAAACGAAGATACAAGGGCCAACACCACCCAACCAATCGTTGAAGAAGATGCTTGGACAGCTGATTTGTTCCTGAATATTTCTGGAGATGCCGATGAAGAAGATGATGACTTTGTGCCGCCGCCCAATCAACAGCAGCATGTTCCAGTACAAATCTTAAAACTATATGCATGGTGACTTCGTTAGATTAGTTTTGCGATTAACATATCTTTTCTGTAATTTAGTCGACCTCCGCATCGACTTCGTTGAGCCAGTCGAAAGGGAGACGCCGGCCAACCAAGAAAATGGAGGGAAGACAGGTCGTCACAGAAGTGGATGCAGAGGGCTGTCCAAGTGCTCCAGAGGCTGCTAGCACAAAATTTGTCAACCAATGTGGGGTTATTGTTCGGGCAAGAATTCCGATCACCACAAGACTATGGAAAACGAGCAAACCCGAAGAACAGCAACACGCCGTGCCTGCACATCAGAAGAAAATGCTATGGGCAGAACTCAAGGATATGTTCACTCTTCCTGAAGGAGTTGACCAAGAATTTGTGAAGAAATGTGCCTTGAAAAAGATGGCCCCTTGCCTTTGCAACTTTCAAGAAGAAGTTGTACATCAATTACATCAAGAAGGATAAGGAGCCGAACTGGGACGATCTTTCTCAGGTTAAACCATACTGGGAGGAGTTCAAACAATACAAACTATCAGAGGAAGCCCAAGAAAAATCCGAACAGGCCAAGGTGAATGCAGCAAATAAGAAGTACAGCCACCACCTTGGGGCTGCCGGGTACAAGAAGTCAATAAAAAAATGGCAGAAGATGGAGCAGGACCTTATGGATAGAGGCATCAGGCCGACGACTTGGGATTGGCCGGATAGATCCAAGTGGTGGTTATTTGCTAATGGCGTGACACTAAACCAGTTGGATGGAAATTTGGTCGTGCCCGAGCATATGCAAGAAGTGTCCCGCGATCTAGTCGCTGCAATAGATGAGACCCAATAAGGAACATTCCATCCTCAAAGGGAGAATGATGAGCTGACAAGGGTATTAAAGAATCCGGAACACCCTGGACGAGCCCACGGCATCGGCGTGGTCCCATGGAAAGTTGCTTGGGCCGGAGATTCCTCTTACAAGACTCACCGAAAGAGCAAAGCCGAACAGGAAGAGAAACTTCGTGCCATGCAAGAAGAGATGACAAGAAAGGTTGCGTCCTTGGAATCTCAGATGGACGCCAGGGTCAATAAGGCAGTGCAGCTAGCTCTGAGCCAAAGGGGCACTGCTGGGTCACACCCGGATGTTGTGATAAGCCCGGTCTCTCAGCGACGCAGTAGCTGTGCATCCACAGCGGCGCCCGACGTACAAGCGGAACAGCAACCCCAGATTGAGCCAACGGCGGTAGATGACCAGAGGTATCCAGTGGACGATGTCACCATGCCGACACCGTGCGAGCTTCATGTGCGAGCAAGAAATATATCCATTCATGTTGCATACGAGTCAGCCCTGCCCCTGAATCCTTCTACTACAATTCATGGAAGGCCGATACCCCCTGGCTACACCTCCGTCACAGTCGAGCAGATAGTTGGAAACAATCAGGATCTTGAGCTCGACTTCGTTGGAGGGGATGGAGAGAAGACATTGGGAGACGCACTGCACGGGATCGTTCTATGGCGCAAGGCCAACATCAAACTTACTGCAAGCACAACGGCTCCCGTGCAGACCGATCGCACGTCTCCGCGGTCTCCCTCACCGCCGTCCCCACAACCACCTTCTTCACCACAGTCTCCGCCGGCGCAAAGGGCCACGAGTACTCCAACTCCTCCTGACCCAGAAATAGCAAAGAAAAAGACAACTTCCGGCCTCCCAGCGGATGGACCCTCAAAGAAGAAGCAGAAAACGACCGAAAGAAAATTAACCTACGAGAAAACTGCTGAGGAGTTGGAAGAGGAGACTGCTCAATATATAAAAGAACAATTGAAGCCTAAAGTCCCCCCGCCGAGGGAAAAAGTACCTCTAGAACTAGGGAAAAAGCTTCTCGAAAACCTAGACAACCCACCAAAACCGAAAAGCTTAACCTCGGACTATGATCGTACTCTGACAAAAGCACACAAGGTGAGAAATCTGAAGAAAAAATGTGGCAAGACCATTCCTCAGCTTGGCACACAACAAAAAGGACTCGAGCCCCTCCGGGGTCCAGGGTTGCCACTCCTACACCCGACGGACGTACAACTCAAGGCGGACCTACAGGCCGCAATATTTCTTTCTGAAACTGGATTAACGCTAGAGGAGGCAACGTGGCAAGTGGAGGCGGAAATCCCTGTCGCTTCCGTTCTTACTCCATTCCAGCATGGAAAACCTTTTGTCACTGAGGAAGAGGAGAAAAGTCTAGGCACACAGATGTTCAATTTGCATAGATGGTACCTGTGAATGTCGAAGGACCATGGGAAAATGTTTGGAGTCAAGTATCGTGACCATGATTTCTTCCGTGGGGAGGAGGACTTCTGGGTGTACTTTGAAAATTTATATCACATTTACCATCGACAAGCCCTCGACGCCGCTATCATCACCATTTGGGTTTTGTAAGTATCACTTACCTCTACATTAATATTTTTTGTTAACAAGAACATAATTATATGTGTGCATTATAAAATTTCTGTTGTATCGTTTAGACAGGAGACCCAAAGAAGCCGAAAACATGGATGACACCATCAGATCGGCTTCATGTCTCCTTTGCTAGTCAACCAGAAAGTGCTCAACGAAAATTACAAATCCTATATATTCATACCATACAACTTTGGGTAAGCCTTGGTTGACTCAATCCTCTGTTATATTACTAAATAAATACTAAGTCGTCTAATGCATGTATGTATATATCCTATCTATATCCGCAGTTATCATTGGATTTTACTCATACTTTCCGTAGAGACCGGCAATCTTATAGTCTTTGACTCAATGAGAAATCCAAAGTCCGTAATCGAACATATCATAGACCCCTTGAACAGGTAAGTTCAGTTTGCACAATCAAATCTTTTTTCTGTTAATAACAATTTCTGAATATCAAACTTAACTTTGAGCGCAGGGTTTGGAAAAAATTTGTGAGAAATAACAAAGGACGTGGTCAATGGAGGCCCGAACTGAACGTTAACATGGATTATCCGGTATGTTGATTCATAAAGATTTGTCTAGTTAACTATATAATCCCAAATTGTTCTAAATTGAGTAATTTATTTGTTTCTCCTTAAGTGTGCGAGACAACAACAAGGAACTGATTGGTGCGGGTACTACGTATGCGACTACTTGCACATCATGACTCCATGCGGGAAGGTTACTGATGAAGACACGAGAGTACGTCCAAACCGTTCACTAGTATATTTTCATAATTGTACTAACGCACATGATGTTAATCCTTTTTTTTCTAAATGATAGATGTCTCCAATGCCGGATGAATGTTACTCTACTGATCGGATCAACGCCGTGTGCGAGAAGCTCGCCGGATTTATTTTGAACGAGATCTTGGATCCTAGAGGCGGGTTCTACCACGACGGTCACATCTATAGAGGACTTCCATCTACCTCCTGAGGGGACCAGTAGTTGGACTACAAACATGACTTGTACATTTGTAAATATTTTTAAACATTATGTCTTGATGTTTGTAAATTTGTAAATATATTAGTTCATCTAATTAGCTTAATTATATGCTCGCATTTCACTTTTAGTTAGTTTCAAATATTCTCTGAAAACGAACACGAACGACTAATGAACGTATAGTACTGTAGAGCTTGAGTGCGTTTAGCAATTATAAAAAAATAAACAATAATAAATATAACAAAAAACTGAATTTGAGAAAAAAAAGAAAAATGTCATTGGTACTGGTTGGAAAGACCAACCGGTACAAAGAAGCTGCCACCTTGCGTCAGAGTGGCAGCCTCTTTGGTAGCGGTTGGACTTTCCAACCGGTACCAATGAGTGCCTAAGGCACCGGGTTAAATACCCGGTGTTCTAAGATGAGGCCATTGGTCTCGGTTGGCGGGAACCGGTTGGAAAACCGGTGCCTAAGGCCATTTCCAACCGGTTCCCATGGCCCGTTTTCCAGTAGTAGTGGATGGACGGACAAAGCGTCGAGTGGAGCAACAGCACCGTGCTCGTGCTGGTAGAAAGCAGCTCACGCCGATAAGCATAAGCTTTGCCTGCGCGGCTTCCACTCTTTCGGATACTTCCGGATGAATCTACGCGGAAAAAGGGCCTTTGCGGAATGCCACTGCGGCCTGACACCGTTTTGTTCTGCTCGTACGGTTCTGCTGGAAAATTGTGCGTGTACAATCAAGTAGGAGTAGTATTATCCGAGCCACCGGAAAATGGACAAAAAAAAGGGGCGCCAAGACAAGCACAGTACATCCACGTCCCGACATGATCATAATCCATTCATATCCAATGGCAGCCGAGGAAGAGAAGCACTCGAGATACCAGAAAGCAAGGAGCTGAAAAGGAGAACAAGGTCAGAAGGGGCGAGCGGGCGAATCCGACAGGGACACGGAGGGCCCAGAGCCGGGCCCACCCAGCCCGGCCCGATCCGTGGGTCCCGGCCCGTGGTTCACACCACATCCAGGCAGCCGTGCCCGTGCTGCTGCTGCTGCTATAAGCAGAAGATGGGATCACGATCAGGCAACGTACCGAGACCAACCCCTTCATTTCCTCCTCGCCCGGCCCCGTCCCCAACCGGACTCTGCAATCCACGAACTCCTCCTCCCACCTCCCCCGCCCTCGCGCCCCTGCCCCTGCTCTCCGCCTCCACCCACCCGGCACCTCCGGCGACCCCACCCCACCAGCCTCCTCCTCCTCCTCCGCCTGCCTCCGCGCAAGGCGGCGGCATCCACCCGGCGTCCCCTCGCGGCGGGCGGCGCGCGACCGTTCCGCTCCCCCCGCGGTGGTGAGCGCTCCTCCCAGATCCAATCTTGCTCGCGCGCTCGCACCTTCCGCTCGTTCGGCTGCGTTTCGTTTTGGTTCCTGGAGAAAGCTGGATCCTTTTCTCGGCCGGGCCTGCCGCGGAGGGAGAGGGCTGGGACAGGCGGAAATGGCGTCGTTTTTTCGCCCCTTCTATTGGCTCCAATTTGTTGCACGACAGGGATTTTTCTTTATTTTCTTTCTTTCATCTCGTTGCTGTTCCTGGTATTCCGTCCTCCCTCGATTTTCCTTCTAGCAATGCTAACCGTTCTTCTCGTACAGGGACGGCGGCAGCCGATGCAAAACTCGCGCCTCTGTTTCGTTTCTGAAATGCTTTCGTTTTCCTGTGCTGCCTCTCTCGTCGCGAACAGAGTAACGGAGGGCCGGAGCCATGAGCGGGGGACTGGAGCCGGAGACCCCGCCGGGTAGCAGCAGGAGCGGGGGCACCACGCCGGTGGGAGGCAAGCCGCCGCGGCACCACCTCACGTCCATCCGCCACTGCGCCAGCAGCGCACGCATCGCCGCGGCCTCCGCCGAATTCGTAAGCAAGCTTGCTACCAGCCATGTGTCCCGGAACATAACAGATTAAGAGGACGTTTGCACGTTTTGTTCTCTTGCAGGAGCTGGATTCGGGGACGCTGAGCTTGATCTCGCCCACAGACATGCGTCCGGGCTTCTTGCCCGTGTTCCGATCGGGGAGCTGCGCGGATATCGGGCCCAAATCGTACATGGAGGACGAACATGTCTGTGTCGACAATCTCGTCGAGCACCTCGGACTGCGTGGCCCGGGCATCCATGCCCCTGGTGCCTTCTATGGGGTGAGTTGGGATTGCATTTTCCATAAAATCTTGCTAAGCGATGACTAAACTCTGTTAAGTATTTAGCGACATCCGTCCATTATGGTGGATCTATTATTTGTTCTGGTGTGAGTGGCAATAATGTTGCTATCATAGCTTCTTGGCTTGCTAGTTTATTCTACTTGGAGATGTATGATTAGTCCGGTAGTGTGTTCATGAATCATGATGGTAGAAATGATTGAACAGAAAAGGAATCGGTTCCACATGGTCAATAATAAATGCCTTGGATCAAAAAGAAAAAAAGATCCTCATGAAAAGCATAAATATTTTCCTTTCTATTGGTACAACACACTACAATTGGGAATCTTCCGAAGTGAGAAATAAGTGTCTGTTGCTCCTTTGCCATGTCCCATGAAACTTTTAACTGAGTCTCACAGTGCATATGTTTATTGTTTTCTTTGTGGAATATTTAGGTGTTTGATGGCCATGGTGGTACAGATGCTGCCTGTTTTGTCCGGAAGAATATACTGAAGTTCATAACCGAGGATTGCCACTTCCCCAACAGCATGGAGAAGGCAATCAGAAGTGCGTTTGTGAAGGCTGACCATGCAATTGCGGATTCCCATTCTCTTGACCGTAATTCTGGGACCACAGCATTGACAGTCTTTATATTTGGCAGGTTAGTTCTGATGTTAATACATCAAAATGTATGATTTAGCAATTTATTGCCACTTCATTAAGTTATTGTTCAATATTATTACGTTGCTCTACAGCTATGATGCTTATATTTGCTATTCCCTAGCATACGACAACATGATACTTTTTAAGTAACAGTCTGAAAGATTTAGTGCACCAAAGATGAGTAAAACATTTGAAATTAATGGCTCTCTGTAATTCTTTTGTTGGATCAGGTTACTTAGTTGATGACAGCTTACCTTTACAAGAGCAACCAATAATTAAACCCATGTTCACAGATTTATAAATCGGTAGTTGCGCTTCCTTTCGTTTTGACAGTTCCTCCACATTTATTGCCTCAGCCTCCATATCACATCTGCACACAAGGTTCTTTGCTGTACCAAGCTGTTCTTGGGGCCTTATGACCTTTATTGGTTGATAGTTTCAACATTACAGCCTGTGTACTGTTCACTGTCCTTTTGTATTAATTACGTACCATGGCATCTCAAAGTATGACCTCACCAACCTCATTCAAATTGCAGGACATTGCTTGTTGCAAATGCCGGTGACTGTCGAGCGGTATTAGGAAAGCGAGGCCGAGCTGTTGAACTCTCTAGAGACCATAAACCCAGCTGCACGGTTGAGAGGCTTAGAATTGAAAACCTTGGTGGTACTGTCTTCGATGGATACCTCAATGGTCAGCTGGCTGTAGCAAGGGCGATCGGTGATTGGCACATGAAGGGCTCCAAAGGCTCTATATGCCCTCTTACACCAGAGCCTGAGTTTCGGGAGGTTAGACTCACGGAGGAAGATGAGTTCTTGATAATAGGCTGTGATGGCCTTTGGGATGTGATGAGCAGCCAGTTTGCTGTGTCCATGGTAAGGAAAGAGCTGATGGCGCACAACGATCCGCAACGGTGCTCACGAGAGCTTGTCCAGGAAGCTCTCAGGCGAGACTGTTGTGATAACCTAACTGCAGTTGTTGTGTGCTTCTCAGTGGACCCACCCCCTCAAATCGAGATCCCGAGATTCCGGGTACGAAGAAGCATATCAATGGAAGGACTGCATACACTGAAGGGAGCCCTTGACAGTAATGTCTGAGCTCTAAAATATACCTTGGCCCGCAACTTTTGTTGTATGATGAGTCTTCTCTTTCTTGTTGTTGGTCTGTTAAAGTTTTGTTCTGGCCATTGGGTTTCGAGATATAGATCTCGGAATAAGCTTGGTAGAGTTACTTTGAAAGAAATTTTGAAGAGGTGTAGGCTAATTAATGATTTTTGTTGAGGCAATGACTTATCTGTACCGGCTGCCATTTGATTGTTGATTGTTCACAATGTAATCGAGCAATTGACCGACATTGTTGTCCTGGTATGAATGAGAGCTAAAACAGTTGATTAGTTTTTTTTTTAAGTTGCCGGCTTGTATTGATAGAGAAGAGGGTTTTCCTCTGGTACAGAATTCCACTTGTCTGATTGGACGTGCTTCCTGTTCACTATCAGATCCGAATGGCATCAAAGTTATGGGATGAAACCTCTCTCTCCATGTACCTGCTAATTGTGCGTATGGGAAGAATTTGACAAAAATATTCCTTGTGTTCCGGCTAATTGTGGTGGACTGATTGATCTGCCGGCAGATGTAGGCTCAGTTTTTGATAATTTCCTGAAGCCTTTTCCTGTGTATAACCTTCTCCTGTGCTGCTTGCATATCACGGCGTCTGAACTGAAATTTCTGAACTGAAATTTTTTTCCTCAAGAAGAAAAGAAAGAAAGAGAAAGAAAGAAAGAAAGAGAAGCCTGAGTAAACATAGCAAGCTGCAAGCAGCAGCATGAGCATTGCTGATCGGCTACGCTCCTGCAACTGTAATTATCTTGAAATGCCGGCGCGACCGGCCGTCGGTAGAGCTCAGCTACCAAAGTCTTCGCCCTCTCCGTAGGATCGTGCTGGTGGGCGCACTCCCGGCTCCGGATCACGTGGTTCGCGTCGGGTTCCAGCCGTCCGCCACGCGCGCAGCACACCTCCCACATGACATGCCGACCCCGCTCGGAGCGAAAGAAAAGAACCCAACCCAAGGCGCGCGCTCGGCGCTCGGGGAAGGGGTTGCCCCTTACCCTTGGGTTGGGTGGGTTGGTTCCTCGGCGGCCGAGGCCATCAGGCCACGGAGTGGTAGCTGCGAGCAGGGTTTGAAATTTCGGCGAAATTTCGGCGAAATTTTTCGTTTCCGCTCGGTACCGGAAAAAAATATTTCGGTATTTTCGGAAAATTTCGTTTTGAAAATTCAAAATTCAAAAAAATTCGTCCGAAATTCACCGAAATTCCGGAACGGAATTCCGTTTCCGCCGATCACCGGGATTTCACCGGAAAACGAAATGGTGAACCCTGGCTGCGAGACACCCGCGGTCTCGGTCGACCTCGGTTTCGGCCTTGGCCCTCGATCACCGGCCAGCCTGCGATCCAGATCGCCAGGGGGCCCTCGATAACGCGGCGATATTTCGGCAGTGGCAACAGTTTTTCTTTTTTTTATATATATATTACTAATGTTTAAATTGTGATGTTACTAATGTTTATGTTTAAATTTTGATGATGATTTGCATATTGCTAAAGGTCATAGCTGCCGCTATAGCAACACTATGGTTTCTATAACTTTCTTAGCAGCACTCCGCTAAATTCTACGGTCCGCAATTTGCAACATTGCTCCCGTTGCTAGACCATGTTCAGTCTTGGCTGCTTTGCTGGCCTTCGTGGCGAAGCCTCTTCCCAGTCCTATCCCTTACACGACTTTTGTATTGTATTGTAATTGGATCGAAACCACATAGCTTTTTTTTTTACTATACTACGCTTATCTTTCCGCCCAAAATCTCGTTTAGGCGCACGCCCAAGCCCACCAGTCGTGCATGGGCTTGGCCGGTGCATAAAAGAAGATGGATTCCGGGCCCCCATAGAAAAAAAAGGAAAAAGTCATTTTTGCCTTCCTCAATTTTGAGCCGAATCTGCTTTTCCTTCCTAGACCACAAAATCGACTGTTCAGCCTCCTCAGACTCACAAAACCGTTCACATAACCTCTTTGAGCGGTTTTAGGATGAGGTGGCAGCGGTTTTTCTATTTTTCTTTTATTTTTTATTTCGACTTAATCTTTAAAAAATCACAGTAAATCACAAAAAATCATAAAAAGGAAAATCTAATTTTGTTCAACTCCACGTATGTAGATCTACGCATTGAACATATTATATGATATACTTTAATACAATTTTTTTTTGTAATTTTAGATATATGATTTTCTATAATTAATTTATAGTTATAGTCTGCATCATCAAATTACGATGAAAATTTTATGGTGGTATAATCATTATATGATTGAGATGTAGTAAAAGTTTTATGATTATCGAATCATGTATGACTGAGTTATTGATTTATCTAGGTTTAACTATAGATTGGTCTAGATTTATCTAGGTTTATATAGATAAATATATAGCTCAGTCAAACATGATCCAATAATTATAAATTTTTTACTATAGCTCAATCATATAATTATTAGCCCACCATAAATTTTCATCGTAATTTTATGATGGAGACTATAACTATAAATTAATTATAGAAAAGCATATATCTAAAACTACAAAAAAATTTGTACTAAAGTATATCATATAATATGTTCAATGCGTAGATCTACTTGCGTGGAGTTCAACAAAATTGGATTTTTCCCTTTTATGATTTTTTGTGATTTACTGTGATTTTTCAAAGATTTAGTCAAAATAAAAAATAAAAAAATAGAAAAATCGCTGCCACCTCACTCTAAAACCGTTCAGAGAGGTTATGTGAACGGTTTTGTGAGTCTGAGGAGGCTGAATGGACGGTTTTGTGGTTTAGGGAGGAAAAACAGATTCGGCTCAAAGTTGATTGAGGCAAAAGGACTTTTTCTTAGAAAAAAATGTAAAATCTTGACGGAGCAAACCCAAACACCCAAATCTCATATTATTCTCATCCATTCTTTATTCGCGCGTTCTCCCCCTATACTAGTAGCTCTGGTTCTGAGTCTGGGTGTACAAGGGCATGGCCAGTGAGAGGTCCAAGCTGATCCTGCCCCGCCCGCCGTGCTGTCGTCCCCAGCAACCGCGGCCAGCAGACAGGCCCGGTCCTGAGATTTTGGCGGCCCGGGGCGAAATTAAAGCAAGAGGCCCATAACAATAATATTATTAAGTAGCAAATATACCTATGTGTTGCAAGGGCTGAAGATTAATACATGCATTATTACTTGTTGTTTGTTTTAGAAATAGAAGAGATAACTATTGACGGACCAATAAATTATTGTTTATCTTATAAATAGTAAAGATAAAGAAAGAAATTAATGATAGTACTTGTTTCATCTTTTTTCCTTTTTGCACGCTCTAACACATACATTCTATCAACATGACAGTTCTAAAAATTTTGAAAATACAATTAGTAATTTACTAAATGTAATGCCATACATGATCAACTCCACAAAACTAGTAAATTATCAAGTTGCGAAAACCGCTTGGCTAAATTAATGCCCCTGATGGAGATATGGACAATGGATTCTCAAGTCTAAACTCTGAAGATTGTACAGATGGAAAATAGCGCATCAGGCGCATACTAATGAATTTTGAACTTCACATATCAGACATAGAGGCAATTTCCATTGCCTTGGTCGGTGGTCGAGCTCGGAGACACGGAGAAAATGGAGTTGCCATCGTTTGTTTGGATTGGATGTGACGAGTCGCGAGAGTAAGGAGATTAGATTAGATATAGCAATAAATCTAAGGGATTAAAAGAGTTCACCCAATCACGCACTCATGTTTGCGACATTGTGTTGTGGGTGAACGTGCAGGCCTGCTGCCCTAGTGCTATGCGGATGCTACTGCGCTAGTCCAAACTACAGCTTGAGCCTATACTTACTGCACACCTGCAATCTGAGAGTCTTTATACGTGGGGAGGGGCCCTTGGTTTTGGGGGGGGGGGGGGGGGGGGGGGGCGGCTGCATAGCTCGACCCCCCTCAGGGCCGGGCCTGCCAGCAGAACCCATCGACGGGGAGGAAGCGGAGCTGCCTTTGCTGTTGCGCCGGCCGCTGTCGGCCTCGTCCCTGCTGCCGCAAAACCCAGAGTCTAGCGTTAAGGGCAGTGTTCACTTCCCTCCTATTTCTCTAAACTTTCCATCACATCAAAATCACATCGAAACATTAAATATAGCAAATGACCCATGCATGGAATACTAAATGTAGGTAAATAAAAAAACTAATTGCATAGTTTTGATGTACGTTGCGAGACGAATCTTTTGAGCCTAGTTAGCCTATAATAAAACAATATTTATCACAAACAAACAAAAATGCTACAGTATGCTACAGTATACGATGTGACCTTTTCTACCAAATTTTTGCGGATATAAACACACCCAAAGAGGAGAGCGAAGGCGCGAGGACTCGTGGTCCTCGCCGTCGCGTTCCTTCACGACCGCCGGCCATCTGTTGTTTGGTGCGGTTGAACTGTGGGCGCAGATCGATTCTCCTTCCTGGTCCTGAAAAAAAAAGAAGACTCAACACAAACTAGAGCGAAGATTGCAGCCGTCCACGGTGGCACGGCCGCCCATGCCGCGGACTACTGGCCCAGCTCTTTTTCAGGGTGGCGCCGCCTCACCTGCAGGAAGCACAGCTGCCCGGGCGGCGTGTCGGGAGCAGGAGCGGCGTGCTGTTCGCCACCATCTGCTGCGGCTGTGGGAGTGGGGCACCGCCATGCCCGGAAGCGAAGCTGATGCCCGCCGGCGCAGCCCACCACTGCGGCACGCGTGCAGTGGTAGCCTACGCCTGCTGCTTGGTGGCAATCTGAAAGACCGCCGCGCATGCCGAAGGACACGTCCCCATCAGGACGTATTTCTTGGAGTTGGAGTTGAAGGCGTGCCTTCTGTGTGGTGTTGGTGTCCCTCTGGGATGTTCATGTAGATCTGCACGGGAGAAATGTTTTTTCTGGGATTCAGGCTTGGTGATAACCGCTGTTCCAAATGGTATTAGCTCGTTGCTCGATGGCTCCAAGGAAGATGTTCTGAAGATTTTACTTACCAGTAGGCACCAGTGTACTTTTGATGTGACCAAAATAACTCGTTACATACGCATACGCATCTCTGAAGTTTCTCACTTGCAGCTATTAGTAAGTTAGCCCATGCTAACGCTATGGGTAAAAAATATAACACGTGTAATATTTATGGCAAATTTAGGATATGATTTTGGGGCCTGGTCAAATGTATTTGGTTCCTCAAATAAACTATCAGCAGCAGCCTTGCGTTCAGAGTTTGCAGGCTTCCCTAGATCTTCCAAGGGATTTGCAGATCTTCCTAGAGATGTATATGCAGAACCTGAAGCAGAGGCTGTCTAGAACAACAAATGTGTCATCTACCATGCTAGCTGTCGATTTAGAAGTTGGAACTAGGGCTTCATTTTGTTATCATCAGTAACATTCCTGGAAAGTACAGTGAGCATGAGAAATTGTCATGAGCTATCACACATTGGTTTAGAAGAATTTGGAAAATTATTGCAGCTAACTTTAAGAGAGAGGAAAGATGTCACTGATTTCACAATCTATTCATTCAATTACTGCAATAGATGTGCATACACACAAGAGAGTTCAAGGGCCAATAATGTGATATACCACAGGGAATATGGAATTATACTTCTATTTAACAAGTCTGTAAAATTGTTTTTACCATTCAAGCATTTCAATGGTTACTTAGTAAGGAAGCCTCCTCAAGTTCTCTGATCAATGAAGAACTTTCATGTGACATCACCAGGAGTTGAGCATATCAGTATTAAATCTAAAGACTAAAGCTACCTAGACATTATGGTATGGCATATTCGAAAAGCTTCAACAATGGATTGCAGACACATGGCAACTGAGATTTCAGAGCTGAGCAAACTGCACTTAACATTTCACAATTCTACTGCAGACACATGAGTCCCAGTAATACCAGCCTTAGCCCTAGAAATAACGGTAAATTTCATCCACCAGACTATAGTAAGAATTCCTTGATGAAAAGTTGCAAGAACTTGTCTCTCTAACTCATATTTCGCTTCGGCATACTTGTCGGGATTCATGAACTTCAATTGTTCACTGCAGCATGAACACATTAGAAAGTTATTAATATGTAAGGATTCCTATTTGGTTGAGGGCCTTGAATTTGGTATGTTGCAAATGCCTAGAGAATCCTATTTTTCCCGATTAGTTAATATGTTTCAAGACTGGGCAGGAAAAATGTAAATGGAGAATGCAATGTGTTCAGGTTAAGCTCTTTAGGCCCCGTTTAGTTCCCAAAAAATTTCCTACAGTACCCGTCACATTGAATCTTTGAACACATGCATGAAGCTTTAAATCTAATTGAAAAATTAACTAATTATACAGTCTTAACTGATTAGCACAAGATGAATCTTTTAAGCCTAATTAGTCGATGATTGGATATTATTTGGCAAGTAATAACGAAATGTGCAAACCAGTCAACTAATATATACTTAGTTGGCCAAATCCACTACAAACCAGAATTAATAATAAAATCTCATGAGATCAAAATCTAAATTATATATATACAGGAATAGCATCATTTTATTTCTCACAAAGTAGTATAACGCAGTATAATAACAAAGTAGAATTTTGCTTGAAACTGAAACTTGAACATTGAAGAAACTGAGCTTTCATGTCATGCATATGAGATCCTGGCAGAAATAAAAATTGACATCATATACCCAACTCTGCGTTGCCTAATCTGATATTGAACACACCTATAAATGTCTGTTTTGAATAAAATTGGCAACATATGACATAGCAAACTGTAGTTGCACATTTACTTGAGCAAACCTTATTCCACGGTGCTAACATGTCAAAAATTACATAGAATTGTTATATTTTATTCTCTCTGTGTTAGTATGTCTGAAGGGATATATTAAAGCACTGCAGTCTTAGCAAGTTTCTTCCATCTAAATAATTTTCAAGCTCAACTTACTGTATCTGGATTTGGATCAAGAATTCTACGAATCAGTCTTAGCAAGTTTGGTGCAAAGCCATGAAGGTATCATCTGCAATACTAAAGATTTAGTATGGTGCAAAGCCATGAAGACAAGTTCATGAGGATGAATGACTTAGTATGACACAAACATGATTTCTCAAAGTACAATCAGCTGCAATACTAAAGATTTAGTATATTCTTGGAAACAAAGATGCAGGTCTTGCACTAATATACTCTACAAGCCTCTCCCTACCTACAGAGCCTCAACAGATAACCAAATCAAAAGAAACTATTCCCGGTTGCAACAAATAGGATTTAGTGGCAGTCCATTTTGACTTGTGAAGGGGACACATGAAACAAAAACACTTTAAGAAAGGTAGTGACTAATCAACATGCATACAAATGATAAAAGGTAGTGACTAATCAACACTTTAAGAGCACTGGATCCATGGTTACCATCTTCCTTCTTTCGTCAATCTTGGAAGAAGCTCATCAAATATTTCGAAAAGACACAAAAATAAAGTGCTAGGTTCAAGTAGGTACCTGCAATTCCTTTTATTAACTCTTTTCGCACATTCCGGCAAATTGCAATGCAAATTGCATGCAAGCTACAAATAAAAGTGGTTATCTCAGTTTCCATATGATTTTTAAATGATAATCAAATTTATATGAGTTCAGCCATCCTGCAACTAGTCTCATTACTTGAAACTCAATGGCTTATTCAGGCATGCTGCATCAAAATATTTTTACCTGTCAATAATTGTATTCAAAATATTTTGCAGTCATTTTCAGGCAAAGAAAATCCCCATCCTCCTAGACAAGATATGTCTGCCAAGGGAAGGTACCAATATTGATACTACACAACCAATTGATAGTATAAAGTATAAACAATGGTAGGGAAATTGACGCTAGCTGAACTTGCACAAGAAAAGGACCTCTATGGATATATCTAGGACCACAAAAAAGATTGACAGAGGACCATCTTCTTCCATAAGAGCACCAAAGAGGACTATCTCTTGCTCTATCAAGGACAACCAACAAACTGATATGCGATGGAAATAGACTGAAATGTAGAGCAAGTGCAGATGACATCAAGCTGTATTGTACACCTAGACACCGAGCAGCTTCCAGAGCAACTCACGGACTCCAACTCCTCTAGCCGAGCACCATCCCTTCCCTCCAAGCATTTCAACCCACGCCAAGCAAGCACACTCCATCCTCCATGAACTCTAACAACTACAGAACCGATATATGTCCTGATAATCGATCATAAAAAAAGAATAATGCCACGAACAATAAATCCATGTTACCCTAATCAAAATGTTACTCGAATGTTAGCAGGCATTACTAAATAATGTAGAACGATAGAGGAATGTAGAACCGAATTGCATAATGAAAATCCCCAAATCTCCCAAACCCTAACCCTAAGATTGAGGAAATCCTCACCTTTGCGGGAACATGGAGTTGCAGGCAGGGCACTCCAGCAGCTCGTGCACGCTGGTCGCCGGCGGGCCCCTGTCTGCTGAAGCGTCCCCTCATAAGAGAAGACTTAAATGTGCTACAAACATCAGTCCCAGGATGCTGATGACACATTTATTACATCAGATGGTTCATTACCGTACAACTCTATGCGGTAGTGAGCAGAGAAGCGCCACTATCGCGAGGATTACAATCCACACACATGCAACGATATTAAATATAAAAAGAAGGTCATCAGAGTCTTGCGCCATGCGGTATCTCCTGCGGGTGACCCTAATCCACAGGCAAGGCTGGGTGCAGGACGGTACCCCTACTCAACGTCGTCAGGTACAAAGTCTGGATCTTCTTCTGTAAAAAAAAGAATGGGGTGAGTACAAACGTACTCAGCAAGTCCAACCACACCCATGGAGGGGGTATAAACAGAGTATAATGCACAGGGTAATTCAAGGATAAGATTAAGGCTTACTTTTGCGGAAAGTAATATTTTATGCAAGGGTTCATTTGAAAGAAAACATTTCCAAAACCAATTTTCTTGTACCGAGTAACATGAAGGGTTGATCCACACAGGATCCCAGTTTTAAGCTGCTACCGGACTCCTCATCCGCCGTAGCACACGGCACAACTGCCGGACACATTTCCAAAATAACTCACGCCAACCCATCCCATAGTAAACACTAGTTATGTGACCACACCGTAACTCGCCCAGTACCGTGGGCACGGCTATTCGAATAGATGCTTAACTCTACAGAGGTGTGCAACTTTACCCACAAGCGGGGTACCGCAACTTGATCACCTTAGTGTCGGTGCAGATCCCAACAAAGCCATTACCCACCTTAGCTAGACCTGACTAGCCATCACGGGATGCACCAAGGGGTCATTGACCTATCACAGAGGTTGTAACCGGGGCATAAGTCACACAGAGCTAATCCCTTCTCCTTGATCACCCGTTGCTCTCAGCTCTCCTGATGGCTATCAGACTAACTAGTGGGGTTTATGCTAAGCCGTTTCCTATACAACAGTCCAGTGGTTTGTACAATAGTGGAGTTAGGTGAGATGACACACCAACTCGGTCCTTAGTGGTGACAAGATGGATATCTCCCTTCCTTGCTCTGCCACACAAGCACAAGCACACCAAACGGAAAATCACATAGAAATGCCATCCATCCCTTCTAGACTCATCTTTCGAAAATTTCCACTTTTATCCCCTCCCACACACACGCATTTTCTTTATAAAACAAGCTATATTGAGTATGAGATCCTAAGCGTTCTAGCAGTGGTTAACATCCAAACAACACATTCAGACATTAACCTAGGTGGTCAAGGAATAGTTATAACAAATCAAGGGGTGGCTATCCAACCGTGTTTTCAACAGGCAAAACATATGCAATTTTGTAAAACAGGCCAATAGGTTGTGTTTATAAAAACTGGGACAAAAGCATGCATCAAAGGATGGGATTGAACTTGCCATCTTCGAAGCCTTCGGGGAGGTCCTGGTCGAAGCATTGTCCTTCGGGCTCGGGGTCACGAAACTGGTCCTCGCTTGCTGGCTCGCAGTACTGCTCATCAATGGGCTCTCCTTCGTTCACACCGTGGTCTATGACGCAAACCAACAAACACACAATCAAGAAAAAGAAATAAAAGTTTTATCGTTGAGCTCGAATCGGAAATAATTAAGATATGGAGTTCAGAGTAATATTGTTGAGCGATTTCCTAATGACATGGCCAAAACTATGACATGAGAGGCATGGTAAAGTTTCAGATTGATCTGAGATTATTTGGCACATGAAATGATAAGTTAACGGGTGTTTAGGGCATAAACAAAGGTCCAGAGACTTGTTTGTAATTAGGAAAAAGGACCTGATTAGAATTCTGAGAAATGTTTGGATCAATTTGGAAAAGAGTAGGGTTTTATTTATAAATGTGTTTATATGGTGTAGGAGTTATTTGGGAAAATAATAAAAGAGAAGGTTTAATTTGAAAAAAAAGGTCAAACATGGAGGGGCTCTGTACAGAACAGAGGAAAGAGGGAGGGGCTTTTGGCAAAGTTGCCATCCTCCTCCTCCTTCCTCCACGGGAAATAGGGGAGTGGGGAACGGCGTCGGCGGAGGCCGATTCCGGCGGCCTGGGCTTTGGGGCGGTCGGTGTGTGAGGGGAAAGCGGCAAGGGGGGTGTGGGGGCCTGATCCATGGCCGCAGCTCGGCCAGAGGTGGCCTGGAATGGCCTGGCCGCGGCGGCATGCGGCAGCGGCCGGCGGGTGGCGCTGGGCCGGCGCTGCAGTGCTCGTCGGCGACCAGGGAGTGGGGAAGGAGTACCAGGGGGGCTCGGGGCTCGATTTCCCTCGCTCACCTCGGACTGGAGTGGAGCAGAGAGGCGGGTCGACGGGAGGCAGTTGCGGCGGCGAAGCTGATTTGCGGCGGCGGCGCTGGGGCTTGGGAGGAGGCGCGGCTCGTGGTGATGGCTGTTACGGAGCTCGGAGGCGGGGCAGGGGTCCCTTTATAGCCGCGGGAAGGCAGAAGGGGGGGGGGGTCGAGTCGCGACGGTGGCGGGTTGGTGCCGTCCGGCGAGCGGCGTGGCAGGCCTTAATGGCGCTCGACCGCATTCGCGCGTCGCGGAGCGGCGTGCGCGCCGAGAGCGACGTCTAGGGGCGCGGTGCGCACGTGTGTGGCTGCTATGGCCGACGTCGGCCTCGGCTTACGCCCCTGCGTCGAGGCGGCATAGGCGGCGGTGCTGTTCGCGCATAGCGCGCTCGGCGGGCGGCGCGGCGGGGGTAGGCGACGTGACGCGTCGCGCAGCGACGAGCAGAACGGCGGCGTTCTGGGCACGCGGTTCGCGTGGTTGCGCGCGCGTGGACCGGCAAGGCGGGGCGCGCAGCGACGCCACGGCAGGCGGTGCGGCCGTCCCGGCCCGGCGCGGTGAGCGTCGCGTGCACGCATCCGCGCGTGCACGTGGGCGCGTGGGTGCGAGCGCGCACTGCAGGGTGCAGAGGTTCGGGGGCGTGCGGCGGGGGAGGGAGGCGCGCGCGGGAGGGGCAGGCCGGGGCGGGGCGTGCACGAGGAGGGAGCAGGGAGTGAGGGCGGCGTGGGCGGAGCGCGTGGTGGCGAGCTGCTCTGCAGCGTGCGTGGGGAGGAGAGAAGAAAAGAGAGAAGAAAAGAAAAAGGAAAATGGGAAAAAGAGAAAGAAAAAGAAAAGGAGGGGAGAGAGAGGAAAAGGGAGAGGGAGATGGAGAGATTCGTGCCGCGATCACGGCGCCCGGTCGGCCATGCGCGGCGTCGGGCACGTGTGCGCGGTTGGGCGCGACGCACCGGACGAGGGCGAACAGGGTGGTGGATTCAGATGTCGGGGTCGGGTAATTCGAAGATCGGGAGATCAGGCGGGAAATTGGTTTGAGCTCAACGACGAAAAACTTTTGAAACCGTTTTAGCGCAAGATTTATTTCGGTGGATTTTGGGATGTTACACCTGCTCATCCCGTGGAGCCGCGGCAATAGCAGCAGCAGCAGCCGCCGCTCTGGCCCCGGGATGGTGTGCTCCCTTTCCTCCCCGCCGGATCCTTCCTCCATCTCCAGCGCCACCACCTCGAGGGCGTCCCTGGTCAGCAAGGTCAACGCCGCGCCGACGGCCGGGCTGAGGAGTACTCATGCGCCGGCGGCCGGGCGGAGCAGATCCACTCGGCAAGGGATGGAGCGGATCGGTCGGGGGCACGGCGGCCGCGGCGCGCACGGCGTCCACGCGCCGCCCGCCGGCCACACGCCGCGCACGCCGACCGCTGGGCACGCACGCGCAGGGCAGCGCCCCACGCCGTGGGGCACGCACGGCCGTTCGTGCAGGGCGGCAGCCCACGGCGTGGGTCACACACGCGCCAGACGCACGCTGCACGGCCGGACAGAAGAGCCCCTTGAACTGCCCTGGACGGCGGCGGGCACGGCCGGCCGGCGGAGGAGCCCCTTCCTCCGGCCCGGACTGCGGCGAGCATGGGCGGCCGGCGGAGGAGCCCTTCCTCCGCCCCAGACGGCGGCGTTTCCGGGCGGCGGAGGACGCCCCGGATGGCGGCGTGCCCGGCCGGCGGAGGAGCCCCTTCTACCGCCCCGGACGGCGGCGTGCCCGACCGGCAGCGGAGGCGACGACGGACCAGAGGAGGAGGTTGGGGGGCTCGCATACCGGCTGCGCCTTGGCCCTCGTGGCGGCCGCCGTGGCCAAGGCGAGGAGGCCGAGCAGCAGCGCGAGGTGGCAGAGGGGGCGCTCCATGGGGGCGGGGTGGGGGGCGAGGGCCTCTCGCTTGCTAGGGTTTGAGGGCGGAGGGCTCGGCGCTGGGTAGGGAGGAAGGCTCTCAGGAGCGCGTCACCAATTTTGGGAAGAAAATGAGTGCGGGGTGGGGGCGGGGGCGATTCGAACACGGGGCGCGTTAGAGGGGCGGGAGCGGGGGGGGGGGGGCGATGGGGGTGTTCGCATCAACGCGCGTTGAAGCGGATGATCCTTAAAACGTGAGCCGTCGGATCGCGTTGAGTCCTGCGAGTAGTATTTTGAGCCGTTGATTTTTACAGAGGTGAGATTGTGGGTGCAATATGTTTGGTGCACATCTTGGAGAGTCTCTCGGCGGGGGGACGATTTTTGGGATGGACTTAGTCTAATTCAATCGGTGATGGATGGAAGCCACCAAAATTTGCATGAAGCTTTTATTAACTAACCTAACCTAGGTGGGATTGTAGGAATATCTGATGGAGCCCTGACTCTCTGAGCATGCAAAAAGAATGCACTGTTTTTCGCAACGTGAACTGGTACTGCAGACTGCTAGCACTATTAGACTATCACCATGTGAAAAGCGAATGAAATAGTTCCTGAAATGACTAGCCGGGGAGATGGCCGAAATGCCCTTAGTTTCCACCTCATAAATTCCGTATGAAAAAACCGTCACATCGAATATTTCGACACATGTATGAAGTACTAAATGAAGTCTATTTATAAATTTTTTTATGTAGATGGACTGTAAATCACGAGACGAATCTAATGAGCTTACCTAATCCATGATTTGCAATAGTGGTGCTACAGTAATCATCCACTAATTATTGATTAATCATAAATTAATTAGCATCATTAGATCCGTCTCGCGATTTACAACCAATCTATTAAAAAAATTTATAAATAAACTTCATTTAGTACTTTAAATTAGTAAGATTTCAATGCAAAAAAATTTTGTGCTGAAACTAAACAAGGCTGCATGCTACACAACAAAATGAAAGGCTAAAGGAAGCGACCTTTTCAGTTGCAGGTCGTGCAGCAGTCATTCCTTTTGAGAATAGCAGCAGCACCAGCAATAGTAGCCATGATGATATTGCTCCGCCATATCTGTCGAAACTCGGGATGTGTTTAGATCTCCCAACTCATCCAAACTTTCTAAACTTTCCATCACATCGAAATCATATCGAAACATTAAATATAGCAAATGACCCATGCATGGAGTATTAAATATAGGTAAATAAAAAAACTAATTGTATAGTTTTGATGTACGTTGCGAGACGAATCTTTTGAGCTTAGTTTGGTCATAGTAGGACAATATTTACCACAAACAAACAAAAAATGTTACAATGTACTACAGTGTCCAACGTGACCTTTTTCTACCCGTTTTTCAGGATCTAAACACAGCCTCGAACGCCTCCTGCAAACATTTGCGCCGTATCCACCACTTGCTGCATCTCTGGCCACGAGAATAATGCATGGCAGAAAACAAGATGGTAAGACTTGAGCTCATTGCTGCATGCTTGGAAAGGAAAGGAAAAGAGAAGTGCCGGACTCCTTTTGAATATGACTTCCATTTCTTTGCTTGACAACGATTAATCGTATTCATTCGTAAGTATATGCATGATTAGATAAATTGCAGCTCTCGTCGTAGAACCTTTTATGTCCAGATAGTCAGTTCTCATGTTCCTGTACATCTGTCCAAGTGCAAGGTCGAGGTATCAGTGAAAAAACTAGCGTATCACCCTATCAGTGAAGAACTGAAATCTGCAAACAAAGCTCAGTAAAAGGCACAAGTTAAAGTCTTGGATACCTGCAGATGGCTCTTGACATGGGATATGGTGAGGCCCCGCACGCCCATCAGCTGCAGACCCGCTTGGGCGTGGCCTCTGAATTGAAGCACGCGCATCGATCACACGCAAGATGCAAACGAAGTTACTATCAGAATTCAGAAACCAGGTAGCTGTGCCAAACTGTATGCAGAGTGCAGAGTCGAAACATCTATAGCAAATAAAGATCGAAGAGGAAATGCAGTACTGTGTTGGCCTCCAAGCCTGTGTATGGCGTGGACAAAGCGGCGGTGGAGGTCAGGCGTCCACCTCAGGCGAGGGACCTTGGACCGGTTGTACTGCCTCGCCGCTCCCTCAACCCTCTCCCGCCCGGCCATTGCTCTCTCGACCGTCATCATCCCAAGATCGGTCGCCCAAGGAAAGTGTTCCAGTCTTCACTCTTCAGAGTAGCAGTGCACACAACCGCTGTGTTTACTTCCAAAATTTCTATTTCCAAACTTCACTATTCATCTATCACATCAAATCTCTTATCTCATGCATGGAGCATTAAATGTAAGTAAATAAAAAAACTAATTGTATAGTTTTGATGTACACGACGAGACGAATCTTTTGAGCCTAGTTAGGTCGTGATAGGACAATAATTATCACAAACAAATAAAAAGTGCTACAATGTACTACAGTGCCTGATGTGATCTTTTTTTACCACTATTTTACGGAACTAAACACAGTCTACTACACTCTACAGAGAACTTCTCTACAACTACACAAGCCTCTCAACCATCTACCTGACTGATGAATGATGACTGAATATCTACCTGACTGATGAATGATGACTGATGACTGATGACTGAATGCTTGCTGCTTGGTCGTCGCTACCCCAACTATCCACGAGATACGGCGGTGGCCAATAAATAGCCGGCTCTCTGCATCGTGCAATTTGTTCTTGGGAGCACGACGAGGTGAGAGCAGGGTTCACCAAACTGGTGGTCCGGTCCGGTTCCGGTTTGGTCCGGTATGAAACCGGCCCATATTCAAAATTCAAATTTAAATTCAAAAAATGAAAAATTCCTAAAAAATTCCTAAAAATACTTCAAGGTGTGACGAATATAATGGTGTCAAATTATCTCAAAAATTCGTTCATTTAGTATGGTTTACCGAATTTAGAAGTAAAATCAAAAAAGAAAAAGAAAAAAGCCACAGCCCATTAAGACCCATCGCGTGGCAGCGCGCTTTTTACCTCGCCCCCAGACACCCGCAGCCTCAGTCGCGCCTCCCTCATCCGCTCCCCCCTCATTCACTCCCGTCCGCCGCCAGAAAGAGCCGTCCGCCGCCCGACCCCAGCCAGCCGCCCGCGGAGCTCGGCTAACCGGTCTGATCCACCGGTAAGCCGGACCGGTAGCAGATCTACCAGTCCCGACCGGTTAGCCGCCCGGGTAGGTCGGTTTACCGGCCCAGAGAGGCGGTAAACCGCCAACGAGCGGCGGTAAGCCGCGGGCAGGTAAGGTTTTTTTTTTGCCCTAGGATTTAGGTGTATTTAGATGATTTGTTTTATGATTTAGGTGTATGACTTAGGTATATTTAGAATGTAGGTAAGATTTATTTGTATTACATGATTTTTTGCACTATGTAGTAGGTTTCAGGTAGATTTGATTTAGGTGTATTAGATAATTTTTGACACTATGACTTAGGAGTTAGAATATTAGATGATATGTATTCATTGTCCATGTATGCAGATAGACAATGGCAGGCAGAGATGTTGTATGGGAACACGGTGAAAATCTTTATCCCGGATGGCGATGCAACTATTGTCGTACGCAGAAAGGAGGAGGTGGTGCGACTAGATTGAAACAACATTTGGCTGGGCGCGGGGCAGAGGTGGTCCATTGCAGGAATGTGCCACCTGATGTGCGGGACTTCTTTCAGCGTGAGTTGGATAGGGCAAAAAAGGCCACTGTTGACCGGGCCCGAGAGAGGTTGAGACGGGAGAAGGCTGCAGCGGAGGGAAACTATCCCGGTGATGAAGAAGATGAGGAGGCTCAGGTGCAGCGTGCCATGGATCTATCGAGAGCGGAAGCAGAGTTCCGACGGGGGGTGGAACAGAGAGGAGATGAATATGAGCGTGGAGGGGTTAGTGGTTCGACGAGGGGGAATGTTATGCAGAGGATTTTTCGAAGGTCCACTTCGCAGAGGGAGAGTCCTGTGGTGGAGGACTATAACTTGGCAGCTGATGGGAGAAGAGGAATGACGCAACCAAGGATTGATACAGGCTCCTGGACGCAGAAGTGTAAGAATGCAAAGGAAGCTATTGGTAAAGCTTGGTCAAAGTTTTTCCATATTGCAGGAGTACCTGGAAGACAGGCTGACAGTCCATACTTTGCCAGCGCGGTCAGGGAGACACAGAAGTGGGGTAAATCTCCTTTCATTGGAATGATACATATGAGCTTACATTCTTGTATCTCATGATTTTCATATGGTTGCAGGTGAAGGTATCGCATCACCCACTGGATGGGATATTGATGGCAAGTACCTTGATCAGAACGAGCAAGACTTGAAGTCGAGGTACGTAAAGTTTCAAAAAGACTGGCTTTTATTTGGCGTCACGTTGATGTGTGATTCATGGACTGGCCCGACGAGAATGAGTGTCATCAACTTTTTGATATATTGCAATGGGGTCACGTGGTTCCATAAATCTATTGATGCGACTGGAAGAACTCAAGATGCTGCATATTTGTTCAAGGTACTCCCTAAACATGTTCCATTCACATTGAATATGTTACTAAACAATATGTCTTTGTTTGCAGGAGATTCGAAAGGTGCTGGTGGTGCTGCTAGTGGTAGTGGTGGTGCTCGTGGTGTTCATTTTACAGGTATACATTGCATATATAAATGCACACATATTTCTAATTATGAGTATTTATGATATATGGTTGATTGCAGGGGAAACTCAGTTCACACATGCTACTCAGAACACCGACCATGGAGCACCGCAATCGCAGAGGAGAACAGGTGGACCGACGGACAACGACACTCCACAGTACTCTTCTTCCTCCTACAACGATTCCAGGCACTCTTTTCACTACCCCATTCCTGACATCAGCATGCAGCCACCGACGAGATGGGTGTACGAATGGGAAGACCCCCATTTTTACACTATGTTAGTTCAGGAATGGCAGACAACATCGGTGTGGACGGGCCAAACTTGGCAACACTATAAGGCTGACCATCTTAGAGTGCGAGGTATCACTTTGATGTCCACCGCCGAATACCAAACCGCGTCACAAATGGGGGTCTTCTCATACCTACGTTGAACTTTTATTTCATGTGTATAAGTGTATGACTTCGTATTTGTATGCACGCTTATTACTATTGTATTTGTATGCATAATTATAAATTATTGCTTTGGTGTGGTCATTTATATTAATATTTGCATAGCTCATGCTGAAATTTTCTTTTATTTCACACCGGGGATCTATTTTGTAACCCTCAGAATTTTTTTTAACTCACCGGTATACCGGCCAAACCGGCCGGTACACCGGTCTAACCGGCCGGTATAGAGCTATTCTCAAATCACCGCCGGCCGGTATACCGGTGCGAACTGGTTGAACGGCGCAATTTGAATTCAAATTTGAATTCCACCGGTTCCGACCGGTAACCGGCCAAACCGGACCGGTATACCGGTACCGGAGGCCGGCGGTTTGGCCAGTCCGGTCGGAAATTAAAACCCTGGGTGAGAGCCGGGAGGCATGCGGCGCCAGTGCAGGAAGAGACAAGAGGTTGGGGACAAAGGAGCTGCGCAGGCGTCCTCAGAGGCGATCATGCCGTATGCCAGGAGTGATCATGGAGCTGGAGCAGGGGCGTTGACCCCAAGCGAGGATAGGACACGAAGAACGGGAGGCAGCATGCTAAACAAGTACTACGCCGCCTGCGTGCACTGCCTCTCTGACACTCACCTGGCCTGTCCGGCTTTTTGTAGCACAGTTTGCATTAGTAGTAGTGGTCCGAGATTAGCTAATCACTAAACGAAACCTCTATAATCATCCTGTCTAGTATCTGGGTTTTATCCATAACGAATTTGTGAACTAAGGTCAAACTAGACGGACACAAATCTACTTTGACTGAAGAAACTAATTAAGTACATGTTCTGATGTTCAGATGTTCTGTCAGGAACGAAGTAGCAAACCAATAGCATGGTGAAGCGGCGATGTCTTGATCGAGTCCGAAAACCAGTACGGTGCTGCGAGGGCACGAGTATGTGTGCACGTACGTGTTAAGTTCCTGAATCGAGTTCGAGTCCACCGTCTCATCACGCAAGAGGATGGTTGCGCCAGCAACCGCCACGCCGCAGTGGCTTAATTTGTACTAGTTGATTACAGTTCACTTATTAAAAAACATTGACTAGAGTGTGTAAGTAAAAGAACACGATGAGTTGTTTCACAAAACCCTCGCTGTTCTTGTTGAAGTAATTAATGGGCTATAATTCATCTTTGCATTCTTACCCATTGTTGTCGTGGTGTGCAAACCCACAGCCGGGTGGCGTAATGCACCCGCCTAAACCCTGAGGGTGTGTACTCGGGGGTTAGCTAGGATTAGCTTAATCTAGATGCAAGAACACGATGAACACAACATGTTTAGAGTGGTTCGGGCCGCCGGAGCGTAATACCCTACGTCCACTGTGTGTTGTATTGCTTGCGCTCTCAAGAGGTTGAGAGCCGGGTTGCTCGGAGTAGAAACTGAGCTTGTGTGTATAGAGTCTGGAGAGTGTCCGAGAGTCACTGGCGTTAGCTGAGTCCAGAGTGTGCAGCGAGCGCCTCTCTTTTATATCTCAAAGGAGACGCGTACATGGCCGTTGGGTCCCCGACAGGTGGGTCCAGCGATGTAGTATAAAACAACATATTGTACAGACATTATGCCATTACAGGCGGCGGAGATTTCATTCCCGGATTTCCTTCTGCCTGTGAAGATCCTCCGTCCGGCATATCCATGCCCTGTCTTGTCGAAACGGCGCCAGGACGTAGTTTGCGGCGTTGCCTGCTGCGTAGCTGAACGGGCTGTGTAGCTTGCGGCGTAGACGGTATGATGAAAAGGTGCCGTGCCGTCGTATCCATTTAATGCGGCAGACGGCTCTGCGCGGATGCGGCGCATGCGGCTACACTTTGTACCTCGATAATACGCGGTCTACAGTGAGGCCTGACAAAAGCTGCCCCGCGTGCCGCGGCTGCAGAGCACGCCTCAACTACCCGCATTGAATGCGGTGGGTAGGTGAGTCTTCCAGCGGAAGACTCGCGCCCGCGCCTGCGAGATACGTGGCGTCCCCGGATCCCGCCGCGGCGGTATGCTGGTTCTACGCGCGTGGGAGGTCTGGACGGACGCGGGGAGGTCCCGGACCCTATGGGGCGGGTCCGGGGCCGTTGGCCAGGTGAGGAAAGAGCCCGCCCCTTATGGCGTAGTTACGGATGACTACGCGAGTCCTGACTTGCTGCAGTAGGAGTGGGTATCCCTGCTACAGGGTACCGACAGTTGTAGAAAACAATTGAAAGATACTTGTATAATCAGAATTCAAATAGATGGCAGTAATGAGGACAGTCATTAGTACTGTAACTTAATTGGTTTAACTTGTCTGTAAAGAACCTAAAACCACCTGATAGCATGTGACTGCCAACATATATATGATTTTCTCCGTACTGTGTGCAGGTCCGAAGGTGACACATTTGGAGGTTACGGTGGATGAAAGACGACTACCCGGCGAAGCTTTCACCTGTGAAGCTAAAGAAGGCATATGGCTGTGCCTGAAGGTCCCAAAACCCATGAGGAATGCGTGAAGGCCTTGTCGAAGGTTATATGCTAGCCTAGGATTTGGGATATGTATATTCAAAATTTTCAAAGAATGAATTCTTTTAATAGCCTGAAGCACATAATTGAGTATTGATGGTATAAAATTCCTCATAACTTGAAATTGTTCAACATACAAATAAGTGAATAACAGATGTACCAAATTAAATGATCAATATTTCAAAGTAGAACATCCAAAAATAAATAGAGTATAAATCATAAAGCAGAAAATAACATCAATAAGATGCTTACAAATTACAACACAAGTTTCCAATTTATCATAGCTTGAAAAAGCTTGGTGATGTCTCATCCTTCACTTGCAAGAAGAATTTGCTTCCAATGAATGTGATCAAGTAACTATTCAAACATTACTGTCCCTTACCATGACCTACACATTGCAATCACCAGCTTCATAAATATTTTCCTCACTGCATGACTGTGAATTTGTGAGAAAATTGCGTATGGATAAATTTCTCAAACATTACCTTGTTGGTTCAAGGGCTCGGTTGCTTTGCTTGATGTTGGCCTATCTTACCCGTCGGGCCGTTGCCGGAGCCACGCGCACGGCTTCAGGCCACACCCCTAAACCGAAGTGGACCCACCCCCTAAGGGATACGAGGAAAGCGTGGGTACAAACAAAAGTTCAATTTGTACGCTCCAATGCAAGCTGTAAAATGACCTTAGAATATAGAATATTTTAGGTATATTCTAGATGTCTAAGGGTATATTTGGTAGTGTGTAATTATGAGATTGAGCCATAAATACCCCTCCCCGCAATGTAACACGGAGGCTTTTTCAGCCTACTCCACTTAACAAAGCATGTGATGATTTAACAATAATTAGAAAACACTTACTAAATAACTAGCCATGCATCACATTAATCACTATTAGAGAGTGCAGCACTAACTAACTAATCTAAACAGTAGATGAAGAATTAATTGAAAGTGCAAGGAGAGAAAAATGCAAACCAAACCTTAAAACCTTCTCACGGGTCTTCTTCCAATCTGGCCTGATCCCTCCAGGCTGTACCCTACTAGGCTGGTTGGTGGCGTGACCCAATCGTTTTTTCTTTTTTATATTTTTTTAAAATAAAAATTTCAAAAATATATGTCTGTTTTTAAATATTTCAAAAATATCCCCCGGTCGCCCCCCATAGGGTGATAGGCCTTAAGTGTAATTTTTTTTCATCAAATTTGCAACGAGGTCTCTGGAAAAAAAAGGGTCTGTCGCCCCCCCAACGGGCGACAGAGGGGGCCTGTCGCCCCCCCTCGGGCGACCACTGGGCCCAGCCCACGGGCGCGGCAGGGGGGCCTGTCGCCCCCTCCGCGGGCGACCGGGGTAAGCCCCCTTATATAAGATGCAATCCCCCTTCCCTCCTCATTTGAGCCTGAAAATTCCACCAAAAATCCAGAAAAAAGAGAGGGGTGAGGAGAAGGGAAGCGGCGAAGCCCTGACGGATTCAGCACTTGTGATCTGCAGGTTAGTACATTTAGTTTATATATTTTTCTATTTAAGTACTACGCATTTAAGTAGGAGTAATTTAAGTAGGGGTGAGTAATTTAATTTAATTAGTGCTATAGTAGAACCATTTAAGTAGGAGTTTAATGATACTTTAGTTTGTAGTTACGTAGTAGTAAATTAGTTTAGAAAATTAGTACTACGCATTTATTATTACAATTGCAGTACTATTAGAGACGTGTTTATAAATTAATTATGATTTAGAATAGAATTTGGCATATGCAGTATAGAATTTGAGTGCCATCACGTAGTTATGAATACTTATACGTTGTAGTTGAATTTCAAACTTAGTTTTTACGGATTATTGAATAAGGTAGTGAAGTAAAGAGTATAACTCGATAAGTATTATGTGATATACAGATATGTCGAGCAAGATGCAGTTTCAAGTATTTTATGGTGACTACAATGTTATGTATGGGCCAAATGGAGTAGATCTTTCTACCTTTAAGTGCACATCTAGCGCAATAGATAAACCTCTGGAAAGGAGTTTTGGTTCCATATGTAATTGGCTGCAGCGTGGGTTCCGTGTTGATCCGTTAACACATGTGATCACCGTCTAGTCTCTTGTTAATTGGGAGGTAGAAAGTGAATTATGGGAATTAATGATGATACACAGCACTGATGACCGGCAGAAGTACATGCAAGCAGCTCTAGAGCGTGGGTGGCCTCTCGCCATTCTTGTTCAAATCCGGGAGAAGACACAAAATGAAATCCAACATTGTGTAGATCAAGGAACTCCGAGTATTCAAAGAGAGACCAATTATGTTGAGCAAGATGAGTCAGAAGAGACAGGGAACCAAAACATGGGACCACATGGCCTTGCTGATGAGGGAGAGAGGATACATAGCATTGTGGACGAGATGGAGGCAGAAGACCAATCCGCAATAGAGATGGAAGAATATGAGGGCTCATCTGATGACGAGCAGTACTCATTGCCAAAAGAGTGGAAGGAGCATGGTTTTGGCAGTTATGTCGTAGAAGATGTACGAAATCTGGAGTGGGAGTACAGAGGAAATGAGGTAGTGCAAGGTGCAACATATCCAAACATTGAAGCCGTAAAAGATGCTGTGAGACTATGGGCAATATCATTGAAATGAGAATTCAGAGTCGTAAAGTCTGGCAGTAAAGAATATAAGGTGAAGTGTGTGAATGATGGATGTCCATGGCGAGTACATGCATTCAAGGGGAAATGGAAGTCAAACCAGAAATGTTCCATTGTGACAGAGCACACTTGTTTGCTGTCAGAAGTTCTTCCCTCGCATCGCAATATATCATGCGACTTTGTTGCAAAGCAAATGTATGGGTTTATTATGGAGAACCTAAATTATGAGCCAAAAATAATTGTTCGACACATTGAGCAGACTTACCAGTACACCATCAGTTATTTGAAGGCATGGCGGGCTAAACAAAGGGTGTTCGAGATGCGGTTTGGCACATACGAGGCGTCATATGATAACCTACCTCGGATGTTATCCCAGGTTGCTGCTAGAAATCCTGGAAGCTTTTATGACACGTACCTCGTACCAGCCGTGACTAGGGGACAAAGAATTATGCAACGAGCCTTCTTTTGCATAGATGCTTGTGTTAGAGCATTTCAGTTTTCTCTTCCGGTGATCTGCATTGATGGCACATTTTTGACTGGAAGGTATAAAGGTCAGATACTCACCGCAATCGGTGTAGATTGCAACAACCAAATAGTTCCGCTCGCATTTGCATTTGGGGAGAATGAGAACATAGACAGTTGGTATTGGTTCCTTGAACGAGTGAAGATTCATGTTGTTGCTGCATGTCCAGATGTGTGCCTTATTAGTGATAGGCATGCAGGTCTGCTGCAATCAATACTGAAATTGCAACGTGGAACTGCGACAACGCCTCCATTATGGCCCGATGTCCAAAACAGGTGGTGCATTAGGCATATGGGTGCAAACTTCTATGACCACTTCAAGAACAAGGATCTTAAGAACCTGTTTAAGAGGTTGTGCACCCAAAATCAACAGCGAAAATTCAATGCATTATGGCAGATGCTTGATCAGTTGACTGCAGAGCTAGTGAAGGTAAGGGCATCAGGAGCAGGCACGAGTCAGGCTGCAGAGGCTAGGGATTCAATTGAGAAGCCATTTTCACACTGGATTCGAGGTGCACCTAAGGAGAAATGGTCATTCCTTTATGATACCAACGGAATACGGTATGGTATTCAGACAACGAACCATGCAGAGTGTTTCAATATGGTTATGCGTTCATGTCGTGCCTTTCCTCTTGTGGGAATTGTTGAGTTCATCATGTATGGGTGCATGAAGTATTTCAGAGAGCGTTACACGGCTGCAAGCATAAACATCAGCAACCCCCAAATTCAGTTTTGCAAAAGAGTGACACAATATATGCAAGAGAAGATTGAAAAGGCCAAACTGCACTGCGTCATATCGACAGGTACAATGGAGCATAGATTTGAGGTTCTATGCAAGGATAGAACTGGTCGTGGTATCCGTAGAGATAGGGTGGTACAGGAGAGTTTGATTACAGTAGATGGCAAAGCCTTCTGCTCCTGCATGAAGCCTAAGTTATTGCATTTGCCATGCTCCCATCTCATTGCGGCATGTGCAGAGTCTGCGTTGCAGCCAGGAGTATTTGTTTCACCTTACTTCAGCAAGGAAGCAGCTGTATCCACCTGGGGACATGAGGTATACGGGATTGGAATTGTGGGGCCTTTCACTCAGGATAATGAGAATAAGATGTTTATTCCTGATCCAGCCACTAAGAAAGGCAAAGACCGCCGTCAGACACGTCGTATTCGGAATGGTATGGACGAGTCGGAAGCAAGCAAGGCACAAAAGCATTGCAGCCAATGTGGAGCATTGGGTCACAACTACAAGAAGTGTCCTCAGAATGCACTTCACGATGCTGCTGACGTCGGTCCTTCCGGAAATCCCAGAGATGGAGCACCTCCTACGTTCAGACAAGCATCAGCGAGAATTGCTCGTGGAAGGCATTCGGTGTCATGATCCACAATTGTATTTCATTATTTTTAATATGTAGAAATGAAATATTGCAGGTATGTAATGAAGTATTATTGTACTTATGTGTTCAGTTTGTATGAAATATATATTTACCTATGTGTTCTCATATATTTTTGAATGCAGGTATGGAGATGGACTCCTTGCTAGACCCAGTTATCGACTCGAGCCACAGGTCTTACTTTGCAGCTGTTGAGCACCGAGCCCTAGAGGTGTTACGTCCTCGTCCACCCGGGGAGGCGATCTCTATACACCACGATTGGTGTGACCGGTATGTAATGAAATATTATTGTTTATCAATTATGTATTCGTCGGTATTCCTTTGTTTCGACATTTTTGTTTTTTTGCAGGTTACGTGAGGCCGGTCTACTGACTCTGAGCCGTCTTGTCGAGGTTGGGCCTATTCAGCTCGACCGATCCCTCCTAACGGCGCTCGTTGACAGATGGAGGCCGGAGACACACACATTCCACCTCCCGTGTGGGGAGATGACTCCTACGCTGCAGGACGTGGCCTACCTTCTCGGCCTCCCTATCATCGGGGAGGCTGTAGGTCCGCGTTTGGTGGCGGCCTCGTGGAAGGATGACCTGGAGGCCCGTTTTGCCCTGGTTGACCGCGTGGAAGAAGCAGGTCCGATCAACCCGCACCCGCGAGCAGCAGGTCCTTCGAAGACCTGGTTCCTACAGTTTATAGTACGTATTCATTCCATATATAAATTTAATTGTTACAATTCACATGTTCCATTGACAGTTGAAACCATAAATCTTAATTGTTTATGCAGCCTGCCCTGTTGGCTGCGGATGCCGATGAGTACAGTGTGACCAGATCGCTGGAGGCGTACCTACTTTGGTTGTTTGGTTATATCATGTTCAACAACACTCATGGCAACTCGGTCGATAGGATTCTCCTTCTGTATGCACGGAAGATTGTAGATGGGGACGAGGACGTACCGCCCTACAGCTGGGGTGAGGCGGTACTTGCAGCCACTTACCGTGGACTCTGCGACGGCTGCATGAAGACACACGGGAACGCTATCCTGGCAGGGTGGCCACTACTGCTACAGCTTTGGTCGTACGAGAGGCTAGCCGTTGGTCGGCCCATGGTCAGCCACGAGCCTTACCACGGGGGCATGTACGGCGACGAGGAGGACGAGAGGCCCACTATGGGAACTATCTGGATCTAGCGTCAGGTACGTTCTTATACATCTAATTTTGTTATTCATTGTTACATGATGCATTAGCGCACTTTTAATGTTACTTATTCCGAATACAGAGGTCCTGGGCGCATGCGCAGGTTAGACGCGCATATCCTGAGTTTGTTTCGGAGCTCGACATGCTGACGCCCGAGGACGTTGTCTGGGAGCCTTACAGCCCAGAGGCTGTGGCTACCCGTGCACCAGCAGGCCTGTCTTCGCACTGCTCCGCGAATGCGAGCCTGTGGCTTACTTCCGCCGTCCTGGTTTATGACATCGCTGTTGAGGCATATTGCCCCTGGAGAGTCAGGAGACAGTTTGGGCAGCGCCAGGAGTTTCCGGTGCCCACCGCGTTGGAGCGTGTCAGTCACCAGGACCACAGGTAATTATGAATGAACTTGGCTCATACATTCGTGTCGAATCTAACGATTCTTCGTGGTCCACTTTGTAGGTTGTCAAGGAGTGGCTTGCCGTGCTCTAATGATTGGCTCACCAAGATACAGCCGTGGGTGGACCAATGGGAACAGGCAGACGAGCACTTGGTCCATCCAACAGAACCACACACAGATAGCTCCTTTAGGGCTTACCTCACTTAGTACTTACCCCGGACTCGGGCTCGTCTGGTTTTTGTTGACACTCACCCGCAGCCACACCAGGCGAGGCCTCAGGATGGCTATGCCCGGCACCACGTGGAGGCACTAGCTGGCGCGGTGAGTCTCTTGATCATATTTGCATATATATATATATATATATATATATATATAATCAGTTTCATAAAATAATTCATGTGTTTGTAACTGTACCTTTACTGAATGGATGCAGCTTCGCCTTTGCAACATGATGGAGACGGACTGCTCGACTTACTTGATGAGGGTACGTGCCGGATCCCCAATGACCCAGTTTGAGCAGACAGAGGCATGGTCGAGGCAGCGTGATCAGTTGCGTTAGGTAGTGCACAACTTCGGAAGCCGTGTGCAGTACGAAGACAGCCACGGGTCGTCCCAGGCCTCGTCGTCGTTCCCGTGTCCGTCGACCGTGCACGGGCCGACGTCGCAGTTCTTCCCAAGTGCAGGTAACGTACATATCTCTTTAAAATTAGATCAAGTGTTCCTACATATTTACTAATATCACATATAGGATACGATCCAGCTACTGTGTTCGGCCATACTGGAATGTTTAGAGGGACAGCACCAGTTGGCGGACCGTATCCAGGGATGGCACCGGGGCCACAGATACCGGTCTACACATGTTAGTTTATGTTTCGTATTTCGGTTTCTACATGTCATGACAAAATATACGAGTGTACGCTAACATCCACATTTTTTGCGTAGGATTCTACCCCCATGCGGGCGCCGGACCTTCTTCTTCCTCCTTTGGACCAGATAACGAGACCTTCACCTTAGACGACTTCGATATCTTGAGTCCAGAAGAGCCTGCCGCGCAAGGTGACCCCGATGTCTTGGGGTATTAACAGCTAGGAGGAGCACCACTTGGGATCTCTCAGCAGCAGACACCGCAGCCCCTTGCGCGTCCTGAGCGACAGGTGAGGTCTCCGGATGTTCTCACCTACTCCGAGGGCCATGTCCGTGCCCAGCAGAGGGCTAAGAGGGTCCGACGCCCTAGGGGTGGTTAGATATATCTGATGTTTGTATCTCTGATGTTTATTTGTAATGAGATAGCTGTGGACCGCTTATTTGTATCCGATGTTTATGATTGTGCTAGTTTACTTGTCATTTGTTTCTATACATACTATTGATGTGAACTTATTATGTTTGTGGGTTCCATAATGCTCGTGAAATAAGGGAAGTTCTTGCGATTTTTTCCCGTGATTTAATGAAGGACAAGTTAGGTGCGGTAGGAGTTAGCGGCCGAGATCCTGCCGACGATGACGACGACTACACGCTCGAATAGCTCAAAATAGGAACCATAGTGTATCTAGCTGCGAGTACGAGATCACAGGTTGCAAGTTTGGTACGAGACATACATACAAGCAAAATACAACATTAACAATACTAAATGCGAATACATCTTAAACCGATGAACATCAAATGTTATAGATCATGGCATGAAATCATCTAGGTCGTCATCCCAGTTGATAGATGGTGGTGCTGCAGGTGGTGTACTATGGCTCGACGAACCTCTTGGCTTTCTCTTTCTCTCTTTTCTGGATCTACGTTCATGTACAGGGGGAGGAACATCATGTGTTGGAGGCCATGGTTTGGGGGGCATGAAGTCATCCATGTCATCATCCCAGTTAATACAAGTTTGTGCTGCAGGTGGTGCAACATGACTTGACGAACCTCTTGCCTTTCCCTTTGTCTCCTTTCTGATTCTAGGTTCATGTACAGGGGGAGGAACATCATGTGTTGGAGGCCATGGTATGGGGGGCATGAAGTCATCCATGTCGTCATCCCAGTTAACACAAGTTGGTGGTTGAGGTGCTGAAGCATGACTCGACGAATCTCCGGGTATCTGTTCTTGCGCAGGCCAAGTACTATCACCCGAAGATCTTATCCGCCTCCTTCGTCTAGTTTGCGGCATAAGTCCACCACCGAAGATACATACCAATTTACGGAAATTTGGTATCGTTTCGTTAATCAACTCCGTGTCCTCGGGGTAATCCTAGCATATAATTAAAAAAATGTTACTGTTTCATATATATGGATTCGAAATGACGGACGGGATTACAACTGAATGAGAGTTACCTTAATGTGCATCTCATACACATCTGGCCGCATCCATATCTTACAAGCACTTTGTAAGAATCCAATGATATTAGGATGATTCGCTAGTTCACATACTCTCATGTATATCTTCCGACGTTCTAGCAGGTGTCCCTTTACATCTTGCGTCGTAATACCTCGAAATAATGTGAAATCTTTAAACACTACTACTTTAGACAACACCATCTCTATCGTACCATCCGCTAACGGATCCAACTTCTTACTGATAACAAGATGGGTCATGATATCAAGTATTATACTAGATTTTTCTTCGGTCCATGAAAATCCTCCACAATTGTAGGCAGCCATTGTCTTATGCTGCAATATCAATAAGGTACTTTCATAATTCTATTCTAATTCATAATTAATTTAAAAACAAGTATGTAATAATACTGAAATTGTAATACTAAACGAGTGTTCTAAAGCACCAAATCTAATTCAGCTAATCCGCTAATTAAATTTAATTGTTATACAATATCAATGGATTCATACGGAAGTTACCGGTAGATCACAAGTACGCAATTCGGCAGAGCTTCGCCGTCTTTCTTCTCCTCACCCCTCTCTTTTTTTTTCTGAATTTTTTTGGCTCAAATGACAAAGGGAATGGCGGCATATGGCGGTCAGGGCTTATATAAGGGGAGGGGACCCTGTCGCCCCCCCAACGGGCGACAGGCCTCTGTCGCCCGTGGGGGGGGGGGGCAACAGTCCCTTTTTTCTCCCAGGGACCTCGTTGCGAATTTGAAGAAAAAAATTACACTTAAGACCTGCCCCCCTATGGGCGGTGACCGGGGGGTATTTTTGAAATATTTCAAAACGGACATATATTTTTGAAATTTTTATTTTTAAAAAATATAAAAAAGAAAAAAACCCGTGACCCAGCTGCAGCTCAAGCTGCATGCGCCCCACTAGGCTGCTTGCGCCCGCACAGGCCTGCGGTGACGGCTTTTTTATTTTTATATTTTTTAAAAACATTTTTTTACAGAAATATATTTTTGGTTTCACATTTTACAGTTTTGTACCCCGCCGCTCGGTAGGGGGCGGCAGGGAACTACATATAAACAAATATAAATTGTTTTGCGCGGAGGCCCCTGTTGGTAGCCTGCCGCCCCCCTGCTGGGCGGCAGGCACCTGACGCCCGGTGGAGGGGCGGCAGGCACCTGACGCCCGGTGGAGGGGCGGCAGGCAGCCTGCCTCCCGGCAGGGGGGCGGCAGGCTCCCCCAAATATAAAAGCTGAACGAATTCTAAAGGGCCTGACCAATTTGATACAATGAACGAAATTTAAATTGAACGTCATCGGTATTCTAGGCCCATTCACTCAAAAAATCCCCATCCAATGCTCATCCCTGATCTAGCTACGAAAAGGGGCATAGGCCGACGGCAGACACGTCGTATCCGGAACAGAATGGACGAGTCCGAGGCTGGAATGAAGAAAAAACGTTGCAACTTGTGTGGAGCAGACGGTCACACTTACAAGAAATGCCCACAGCTTTCAGTACCCACTGCTGCCGAGCCACGTGCCCCTACAGCCTGATATTTCTCTGGGCCGCCTGCCCTTCGCCTCGGCGTCTTTTTTATTTCTATATTTTTCAAAAAAAAAAATTTACAGAAATATATTTTTCATTTCACATTTTACAGTTCTATACCCCTACCGCCTGGCAGGGGGCGGTAGGGATCTCTATGTAAATAAATATAAATTTTATTTGCGCAGAGGTCCTTGGCGAGGGCCTGCCGCCCCGCTGCCGGGCGGCAGGCCCCCTGCCGCCCGGCAGGGGGGCAGCAGGCTCCCGCCAAGGATATAAAAGCTCCGGCCCTTCCCTCGCGCCCTCATTTTCTGCCCACGAGATCTAGAGAGGGGAGAGGGAGAGAGGAGGGGTAAGGATGGTAATTCCACCGGCGAAGCCCTATCCGATTTTGGATCCGAACCGCAGGTAACCAATATTTCTGACGTATTATAGAATTGTTTCTAAAATAATTACGAATTAGAATAGATTGAGTTTTTGGCTAGTGAAATATAAAATAGTAAATTTAGAATGACAGTACTTTATTGTTATTGCAGCATAAGGCAATGACTGCTTCTAATTCTGTTGGATTTTCATGGATCGAAGAAAAATCTAGTATATTTCTTGAGATCATGACACATCTTGTAATCAGTAAGAAGTTGGATCCATTAGCAGATGGTACGATAGAGATGGTGTTGTCCAAATTAGTAGGGTTTAAAGATTTCACATTGTTTCGAGGTATTACAACGCAAGATGTAAAGGGACACCTGCTAGAACGCCGTAAGATGTATATGAGGGTATGTGAACTAGCTAATCATCCTAATGTTATTGGTTTCGTACAAAGTACTTCTACGATATGGATGCGGTCAGAGGTGTATGAAATGCACATTAAGGTAACTATCATTCGTATCTAATATCTATAGTCATTTGTAATCCATATTCCGTAAATTTTAAAGTTGTTCTGTAATTATATGCAAGGATTACCCCGAGGACACAGAGTTGATTAACAAATCAATACCAAATTTTCGTAAATTGGTATGTATCTTCGGTGGACTCATGCCGCAAACAAGACGAAGGAGGCGTGGAAGATCTTCGGGTGATAGTACTTGGCAATCACATAGAACCGGAGGTTCGTCAAGTCAAACTGCACCACCTCCAGCACCAAGTTCTGTTAACTGGGATGACGACTTAGATGACTTCATGCCCCCAAAACCATGGCCTCCAAGACCTGATGTTCCTCCCCTGTACATGAAAGTAGAACCATAAAAGAGAGAAAGGGAAAGTCAAGAGGTTCGTCAAGTCAAAATGCACCACGTCCAGCACCAAGTTCTGTTAACTGGGATGACGACTTAGATGACTTCATGCCCCCCAAACCATGGCCTCCAAGAGATGATGTTCCTCTCCCTGTGCGTGACTACCTAGATGATTTCATGAAATAATGTGTAACATATGGTGTTCATCGGTCTAGATTGTGAAGTAAATTGTATTGAAATAATTTGGATTCTTCAGTATCATGGATGTGTACTCATTTAGCTTTCTTCTATGTGTCACATTATGTGGTGCTTGTGCTATAGGTGGCGACAAACCATGTGTCCAAGCATTTGGGGCTAACCAATTTGATACAATGAACGAAATATAAATAGAACGTTAAACAAGATACCACATAAGATATTACATTGAAGGTTACGTTCATTACAACCAAATTCTATAGAAATACGCACTTCCAACTAATTAAACAAGACATTTAGGCATAGTACATACACAATATACTTAATTTCGTACACACAAATAAATGCACAACTAGATGCGGCGAATTCTTGTAGGAGGAGCCGATCCATCCGTCGGATTCCCGGAAGGTCCAGCCTCGGCAGCAGCATTGGGTACTAAAAGCTGTGGGCACTTCTTGTAAGTGTGACCGTCCGCTCCACACAAGTTGCAATGTTTTTTCTTCTTTCCAGCCTCGGACTCGTCCATTCCGTTCCGGATACGACGTGTCTGTCGTCGGCCTATGCCCCGCTTCGTAGCTGCATCAGGGATGAGAATTGGATGGGGAATTTTTTGAGTGAATGGGCCTAGAATACCGATGCCGTATATCTCATGACACCAAGTATGTGCTGCGGCTTCTTTTTTGAAATATTGAGAAACATATGACACAGCATCTAACCCAAATACAGAACAAGCCGCGATGACATGGGAGCATGGTAAGTGATGCACCTTTGGCTTCTGACATCGGCAGAACACCCTCCCGTCAATGGTTATCAAGACTTCTTGAATTACCCTTTGCCTGCGGACACCCTGGCCGGTCCTATCCCTACATGATACCTCAAATCTTTGCTCTTTTGTGCCCATCGATATGACTGAGTGAAATCGAGCCTTTTCAATTTTTTCTCCATGTACTCATTGACCCTTATGCAAAAATGCACTCCTGGATCATTAAGTAAGGGAGCGGCTGATGTGTATCGCTCCCTAAAATACCTTATACATCCATACATGATGAACTTAACAATGCCAATAAGAGGAAATCCACGAACATGACGCATTACCATATTGTAACACTCAGCATGGTTGGTCGTCTCGATCCCATAACGTCTCACATCTGTGTCATATAGAAGTGACCACTTCTCTTTAGGCGCACCATCAATCCACTGTGAAAATGGCTTAGCATGTCCCACTAATGAATCTGTAGAACGTCTCCTGCTGGATGATGAGGCCTGGCTCTTAAGCAATTCAATGCTCATATCATCAATTATACCCCACAAAGCATCGAACTTCCTCTACTGATTCTGAGTGCACAATCGCTTGAACAAATTCATGAGATCCTTGTTCTTGAACCGCTCATAAAAATTAGCAGCCATATGTCTGACACACCACCTACTGACAACATCTGGCCATATAGGAGGTGAAAATGTACTACCTTCTTGTAGCTGTCTTATAGCTGTAAGGAGACCTGCATGTCTATCACTGATAAGACAAACATTAGGCCTTCCAGCAACAACGTGATTCTTCAGACGTTCAAGAAACCAGTACCAGCTTTCTGTATTCTCATTCTCAACAAAGGCAAAGGCGATTGGAACTATCTGCTTGTTGCAATCAATTCCGATTGCCGTCAATATTGTTCCCTTATATTTCCCTGCCAGGAAAGTGCCGTCAATACACAGAACAGGAAGGCAGTAAATGAATGCCCTGACACATGCTCCAATGCAGAAAAAAGCTCGCAGCAGAATGCTTGGCCCCCCTGACAAGCTCGGTACACTATATGTATCAAAAGCACTTCTAGGATTTCTGTGCACAATTGCTTCAAGCATATGATGTAGGTTGTCATATGATGCTTCATAAGTGCCAAACCTCATCTCAAATACTTTTTGTTTAGCCCGCCAAGCCTTTGCATAGCTGATCACGTACTAGAAATTCTGTTCAATGTCCCTAATTATCAATGCAGGCTCGTAATCCATTTTGTCAAGAATCACCCCATACATCTTCTTAGCCCCGGAAGTTGATGTGATATTACGATGATGTCCCACAATACCTGTCAATCTACAAGTATGTGGTGTAACAATTGAATATTCCCAGTGTGTCTTGAACTTTCCCTTGTATGCATGCACTCGCCATGTACAGTCTCTATCTGCACACCTCACCTCGTATTCTTTGCTGCTAGACTTCAGTACTCTGAATTCCTTCCTCAGAGATACAACCCAGAGCTTCACATCATCCTTCACATCCTCAATGGTACGATACTTTGCCTCTTGTACAACCTCATTCACTCTGTATTCAAACTCCGAACTCTTAATATCTTGTACCACTGGATTCTCAAAACCCTCTTCACGCCATTCACCTAGCACTGGGAAGCGTTCATCGTCCTCATCGTCCGATGAGTCCCCACATTGCTCCATTATTAGCGCATCCTGGTCTTCTTTCTCTATTTCCTCCACAATTTCAGGTATCCGCTCGTCTTCATCTGCCAAACCTTGTGGTTCTGGTTCTGGAGCTTGCATGTTCTCTTCTTCTTTATCCTCTTCCATCTCTTCATTGCAGTCAGATGTTGTGTGTGTTGACCCTTCACCTAAATCACCGGTCTTCTGGTGAATCTGAATTACCATTGCGAGAGGCCACCCACTTTCAAGAGCTGCGTGCATGTAATGTTGCCATTCTTCCGTACTACTTATATGCGTCAACTCCCAGAAATCCCCATTAGTTTTCCAGGAAGTCAAGGTATGAACCGTGAGCAAATAGGTCTTTGGATTCACATTGAACATCCTGTGAATACATTTCCGAATGGACTCAAAACTCCTCTCTAGGGGTTTATCTAGACTGCACTGTCTTCTTTCCAATGCTGATAGATTTGCTCCATAGGAATCATGAGTAATTCTATAGAAGTCACCGTAATGAACTTGAAACGCCACTTTGCACGACATATCTGGCCATCCAAAGACTTCATTTTAATTAATCTAATATCTAGAAATGTGCTATGGCTTCAATTATAACAACTAATCCGAACTCTAAGTGCTTACAATAATAAAAAATACTAATCATAAAATTAAACATACAACAATTTTGGAATGAAAAAGTTAAGAAATATTGGTTACCTGCGGTTCGGATCCAAAATCCGGTAGGGCTTCGCCGGTGGAATTATCTCCCTCACCCCTCCTCTCTTCCTCTCCCCTCTCTGGATCTCGTGGGCAGAAAATGAGGACGCAAGGGAAGGGCCGGAGCTTTTATATCCTTGGCGGGAGCCTGCCGCCCCCCCCCCCCCCCCCCCCCGCCGGGCGGCAGGCCCCCTGCCGCCCCACCACTTGGCGGCAGGGGGCCTGCCGCCCGGCAGGCCCCCCGGCAAGGACCTCTGCGCAAATAAAATTTATATTTATTTACATAGAGATCTCTACCGCCCCCTGCCGGGCGGTAGGGATATAGAACTGTAAAATGTGAAATGAAAAATATATTTCTGTAATTTTTTTAAAAAAATATAGAAATAAAAAAGACGCTTCGCCTCGCGGGCTGCCTTGCGCGCCGCCCGCTTGGGCCGGCTTGTGCCCCCGCCTAGGCCCAAGCCAGCTTGCTGGGCCACTGTCTGGCCCGAGTGCTCTCCTAAATCTCAGCCCAAGAACAGAACGAGAACAAAGGGAAAGCAAAATCTAAAACCGAAATTCAACTTCGAACTACTCTCTCAAAACTTCATGAAAGCCAAGGTCAATTAAGTACATATGAAGTTTACATGACACTGAAGTAATTACATGACAATGAACCAATTGTGTGACAATGAAATAATATTCAGATTTGCGCATGGCCGCTGAAGTGAATTGCTTGCACAGACCGCCACTAATCGAAGAAAAATCAAATTTCAGTCATATATCTTCAATTTAGGGGATCTGTGCAATAAAAGTGTCTATGGCGCGTGCATTTAAATTCAAACTATATATATATATATATATATATATATATATTGCTGGTACAAGGTTTGCAAGTTTTTAATTGTGGTTTGGGAGCTAATTTAAATTTCCTGCCCCCCGAAAGATCTGAAACACCATTCCTCAAAGGAAAAAAAATGATTATTGCGCAATAAATGTTTGTAAAGATTTGGGGAATCCTCAGTGGGGTTTTCGTCTTTAATACTTCTCTCCATCGGATCCAATATATTCCCATCAATCACACTCGCTCGGCCGTGCCTGCGCCTTCGATCGGCTTTCACTCATCTCATCTGCTTAACGATTCTTCTTTAGCGCCCGAACACATCTATCAATCGATGGCGCCTTCACGGGAGAAGCTTCGCGCCGCCGCCTTCCTCCTGCTCCTGCTCGTCATGGCTGCCGTTAAGCGCATGCTGCTTTCTAGGCTCTAGGCTCTAGCTAAGAAAGCTGAAGCACCATTGCACCAATCGTACGATGCCATTGTCTTGGCGGTTAACGTTGTTGTTGCCGTGCGCCCAGAGATGGCGGCGCCGGTTCAGGCGAAGGAGTGCTTGACACGGACCAGGGGGGTCCGGGGCCTGTGCTTCAGGTCCAGCCGCTGCGCGAGCGTGTGCCGGAAGGACGGTTTCGCCGGCGGCGGCAGGTGCCGCGGCTTCAGCCGCCGCTGCTTCTGCCGGAAGCCGTGCGCGGCGACCGCGGCCTGAACGGAGGCTAGAGGGCCCGCGGCGGCCGGCCAATTAGATATTCCGGGTTTATAGAACGAATAAAAGGCCAAGTGAGACACCATTTGTCGCTTGACAGCTTGTGTGATTAGTAGATTTCTTTAATGAGACATTTGGTGAAGTGTTGGCTTGGTCTCTACTGAAACTGATTTGTTAAGAAGTAACCGTTATGACTAAAAGAAAACAAAATTAAACAACTGAAAGTCGACGTGCAAAAGGAAATACTAGTAAATCTCGAAACTGGATCTGCTGATAAAAACGCACCCCAAAGCTATACAGCTTGTGTGATGAGAAGAAAAATGTTCTGGATATTTTTGCGTGACAGCTCTTCTTGGTACCAAAACCAGGGGCGTTTTTCAAAAAAAAAAACCAGGGGCGTTGGTCGTGTTCCAACGACTGAAAAGGAAAAAAAATATTAAAATTGAGGGGCCGAAGGGGCGACCAGAGGGGGTGAATGGGAGCCGATTAAAATTTCTTGCAATCGGAAAGATCAGCGTAGTCTCAAGTGTACACCGAAATCCTCGAGTCTTAGGTGAAGCGTGGAGTAACTATGGAAGAGCTAAACCAACACAAAACAACCCTAGAAACAAGCTAGGATGATAGCGGAAGCAATCACGTAGAACAGCACAAGAAGCAGCAGAAGAGAACGCACGGTATAACCCACCGGTTAATCCGACGCACTGATTTAAACTGTGTCGGTTCAACCGATGACTGACACCGGATGATCTGGCAAAATCAAGCTCGAGCGTCGGTGTTGTTGTCCAAAGAGTCCACAAAACAACCTTTGACTACACCGGTTAAACCGACGTTGGCACAATCAAGCACCGGTGTAGTTGTCCAGAGGAACACCAACTCGAAAAGTCTTGAGCACCGGTTAAACCGGTGTTGTGAAAACTCAATACACCGGTTAAATGAGTGAACTCTTGCACATGGGGCAACTGGTGACCATGCACCGGTTAAACCGATGTTCGTGGTAGCTAAAGCACCGGTGTAACTGAAGAACACCAAAAAACCCTAACTCAGAGAAAGACCTATACACCGGTTGATCCGACACATACAATTTCAAAGCGTCGGTTTTGGCGTCTTCAACCGCCGTCCGCCTCCTTGGTTTTGTGGCGCAAACCAAGAAACCCGCCTTCCGTCGCCGCTTGCGCCCTCGATACAGGAGTGGACGCCACATCTACCACCCGGCATGAGCTCCGGTCCCGGCTGCCCTTCACCGCCGTCCACCGCACGGTCCATCGGCCACAGCACCTCCACGGCAGCTCTCTGTCGACACTTGACGCCCGTGTACCTGCAATCCAAAGACCAAGCGCACGATCACACCGCACGGTTGACAATTCACTCATCACAAGCAGAATAGAGTACTCAACATTCCTCAAAAATCAAGAATCATCGTCACATTCTTTTCGCCCACAGCACTGTTTCATTCCAAGAACACACTGCAGCGACACATGACAGAACTGTTTAAGTTTGAAAATGGGTGATCTTATCCGATGTTCAAACTCCAAAGGCCAAAACTACTCCTGCTAATTGCTCCAAAAAAAAAACTACTCCTGCTCGATGGCAGGCAGTCAAAACCCCGCGTGCGTCCCTGAACGTGGGCGACGAGCCACGAACTGGAGTTCATGCGTCGTGGGAACTTTTAACGGAAAAGAAGAGATTTTCAAGTCTGATTGTAATATATAAATAGATGGCAAAGATCAATAAGAAATCTGCTCATTCACATTTTACATCTCGTGATTCCACTGTTCATTACATTGCAATCTCGATTTACAACACGTTATCAGCACCATACCCATCCACGGATCCCGTTGTTTGTTTATTGAGGAGCGTACGTGTTCCTTGAGGAAACAACTACCATAACATTTTCTAGAACGGCTTGGAGGGCAGGTTGGTGTTGGCCAAGAAGTGCCTGAAGAGCTCAAGCGCTTGCGCAGGCTTCGTGGACGGGACCAGGTGGCCGGCCCCTCTCACGGTGACAAAGGTCAGGCCGTCGTACACCACGCTCCAGCCGCCAACCTACAACAGCACAACGACACAACGCCGGATCAGAACAGCAGCAACGTACCGCAGTTTGCCTGTGTTGAAAGAGCGACGTTGAATCTTTTTTTTTAACAAACTTTCCATCTTATCACTTTGAAGTTGCGAAGCCCATGCGTGTGTTTTCTATTAGGGACCGGATCGGAAGGTGATGGTCCTGTTCAGACTTCAGAGGATCTCTTTACCTGCTTGTGATGGAACCACGGCGACCAGTCCTCTATTTTCCTTGGAGGCCTTCTTGTTCTCCTCCAGGATGACGTTTGAGAGCTGGGGAATGGTTTGAGAGCTGGGGAATGTAGTGTCCTAGAAAGCAGAAACGCAAGTGAAACCAACCAAATGTGCATGAGCTGCGAGCAAATAGAAATCGTTCAGTTAAGTATGATATGGATGAGTTAGCTGCACCTGCGTAGCTGTCTCCGGCTATGTAGAACTCCTTCGCTTTGTGCTGGGGGAATCTCTCGAACCACCTGACGAGGAAACTGTATGATCCGTGTGCTGCAACAGTTGCAGACAGCTATTCAGCCATTGGTCATGTTTCTTACATTCTTGTGCTTTTTAGAATGAAGAGAAATATCTGTCACCTGTGGAATTGTCTCCCGGTGGATCTTTATCAAGGGGCGTGTTCGTGTACGAAAATCCAACGCCCGCTGGGGAGTCCAGGAACAGGATATTTGCAGCTGAACTACCATCAGACAGTTAGTTACATGGTTCCATTGTTACTGTCAAAAACAAGACTCTGACAGGTTAGTTCTGCCAATTTTGACATGCCTTGATTCCAAGCATACGGGTTTAACTCAAGCTCAGGAACATCTTTCTTCACCAGGAATGGTCCAAGCTCCTGCGACTGCCCAAACCCAACGAAAGAGAAGCAGAGTCTGAATCTTTCCAAATCTAAGAATTTGGATTCAAGGCTCGGGGAGATGTGCAACACGTGTGATGAGTAGTTTGTTTTTCAAATTTATTTGGAAGACAAAGATTTAAAATCAAGATGAACCCTTAGCCTGATTATTTGATTCAACCTAAGGCTCAGATGCTACTCCATATGGAGTACGATTTTAATCGCATCCCATATATAAAGATTGTACTTGAAGATTTCAAGACTACTCGGGCTAGAGCACCACACAGTCTTGGTGCAGCCAAAAAAGTACTCGGAAGACATGTCTAGGCAAAGTTCAAGGGACTCAAACACGGCTTCAAAAATACCCAGGAGCCTGCACTACTTAGCTATGAAGAGCTCGGGGGCTTATTAAACTCGAGGCCATGGGACACCTGACATGACGCATAACTGCATGGTATAAGAGATGGGGCATGTCCCATACCCTGACATCATGTAAAGTACCTGTATGTGAGTAGAACTAGTCGGTATAAAAGCGAACTACTCGAGAAGGACTCTTGGGCTCATATCGATCTAGAGTTTCATATATAAGGGCGGATAGGGACCCCCTCCAAACAATCTAAAACCCTCAGGTAATACAAACCATCCAACAATATGTAGGGTATTATGCAACATGTGATCCGAATCTGTCTAAGCCTTGTGTTGCTTACACCATCGTGTTCCTGATCTTGGCGACTCCCTACATACAATCAACTACCTTAGAGTATCCCTAGGTGGGCTAGCCGGTAAAACACCGACCGCATCATCATCTAAGAAGGATGTTTTTATTTTGTAATACAAAAGCTTGGTCTCCAATAGCTACAAACTAGGAAAAGGTAACAATTGAATAATTTCTATAAACATCAATTACTGTATAGAATTGTGAAAAAAATAGAGCATTACTATTGGAACCAAATCATACCATTGTCATTATCATGTAGAAGTTTGCAGCAAGACACGTCACAACTCTCTCCATCTGGGATTACGTCAGCAAAAAAACAAGTGAATTGTACTACCTTGCATAGCTGTGAAGTTAAAATACCGATGAAAATTGACCGCTCCTTCAACAATGAAACTTTATTTTATTGCTTTCACAAACTCAAAACCTGAATCCTGAAGTTGTGTCACGTTAGCATATAAATTTGAAAAAGGCAAATGGAATATTAAAGACAGAGAAAAGATCACAAACCTCATCAAGGTTTTCTTCAGTGTTGTACTTCTTTAGAGCTGACTGCATGTATTGTTCCATAAGATAATTATGCAGCTTCATCTTTTCTTCTGCTGAATGTTTCCTTTCGCTTGCCCTTGGCCTATTTGATTCATTCTTGAGGTGCTCAATGAAGTCTTTCTTAAGACCACTCAACTTTCATCTATTATATTATTATTTGGCCAACAAATGGATGCTCCATGTTCACTCTCAAAGCCTAAAAGTTTTCACGTTAATCGGAGAAAAAAAAAGAAAAAATAAATTACCCACCACTGTCATTACGAAAAAATTAGCCTAAAATGCTCATATACATGTTTATAAATTACCCACTAGTGCCATTAAAATATATTTCTATTTATAAATATAAATATATCCATCGTTTTGCATATCAAGCTACATATCGTGCATACCTATAAGATAATAGCTACACAAATAATTAACATATTTTACCACACGTATATCTTATTATATTATGAAAATTCCAAATGTACATTCACGATTATATTATTATTAGTCAAAATAAATAAAATAATTTCTAGGCTTTGCACTATATTAGACTACCATCCTTCATAGGTTTGTTGCCATTGCTACAAGGCACTACCGCACCTCACAATTAACACCAGAAGCTAAAAAAAATTAACACCACAAGCAGATCAGGAACCAGGATAATATCGATCAGGCCATAATTGGTATAGTAAGCTCATCATGCTTGAACATGAACATAGGTTGCTGAAATTCTAAACGGAATCTTGTGCTCTGCACTATGGATATTTGTTGGCTTCCAAAAAACAAAAAACTTGGATTGATTATTCCCAACAGAAACTAGGCCATGGAGGTATGGCGCCATACAACAAATGACAAAATTAAACATATTAGCGACAATGACTAAGAGGATCATAAAGTAGGGAAGCTAGCAAAAGAACAACTGAGTCAGTTGAACTGAGCAATGGGCAGCATTACTGTAAGGGCTGGCAGATAAGAAATATTTTACTATTACTACAACGAATGGTAGTAGGTAAGATCGAGGAGATATGCAGTCGTGACAGAATTAGGACTGTGTGCTTTTGCCATGCGGCCACATCGCTGACAAAAAAGATGTAGGCAAAAGGAGGCACCACTGCACTAGCAGCAGAGAAGCACTCTTGGTTACTGAAGCAAGTAATATGTGATGAGAAAACTTTAAATTTATAAATAATAATTAGATAAAAATACAAAATATATTTAAAATATCAATACTAGCCGCGCAAATGCGTGGGTCACCTCACTAGTCCTGTTAAGTTACCAAACCCATCCTAAAGAGCCATCAAATAGGCGATCTTCTTTTCAACTGCCGTCATCATCAGGCCTGGGTATAATAATATGGCAACGGAAATTCCATAAAAAATAAGACCCATTAGAAAAGGATGAAGTAGAGCAGGTTTATTAGAAAGGAAATATATGCACTTACATCACATGGGCTTCGGTTCTTGATCAGCTATTACGATTGTGCCGATCGCAGGTGGGCACCTTGCGAAGAAGATGAGAGGCGGCGAGCTTCTCCAGTCAAAGACTCAGGCGCCAAAAGAGAAATAGAATGCAGGACACCGCAGGCCGGTGGTGAGAATCTAATTCTAAAAAATATCACATGCTGCCATCCATTCATCACTCTAATTCACACGTGTCATCAGTTACCGGCATCCAGGTGGGTCACTCTCTGTGAGCTCAGATGCTGCAGAATAAAAAAAGATGATCTACATCCATATAATAACCGTGCCTTGGTACTTGTATAATTAAATGAGCAGATATTTTCAGAACCATGTTGCTTGCAAAGTATGCATGCCTCGGTATTTGTGCAATTAAAGGTGTTCTAGGTATCTTGACAAGCATGTCGCTAGCAAACTATGCAATGCCTCAAGTGATTAGACCGACTCCAACAAAAAGATGTAAAATGGGAGAGGCATTCCTCCATTTGCCTCCTATACAGTAAATTCATCACACATGCAAAAATCCTCATCTCCAACAGGCGGAGGCAAAAGCAGATGAATCACCACCGGCCAGCGCTCGTCGGCCCGCGCTGGCACCGCTCGCCCATCGCCGGGGTGGAGGCAGAAGTGGTCCACGCCGGTCTTGAAGTGATCTTGGGGCCCTCCCCTTGTTGGCCGCCGCCGCCTTGCGCCGGAGGAGCTTGCGGACGAGGAGGCGACACGCGAAGCGGGCGAGCTCGCGGGCGGGGAGGATGCGCGGCACCAGGCGCTGGAGGTTCTCCGTGAAGGCGCGCATGGCGGCCTTGGGGAGCGCCTTGCTGAGGCTGACGCCGAGCGCCATGGTGCGCGGGCGCGTGAGCATGACGTTCCGAGCGAGGTCAACAGCGATGAGCCCGCGCTGCAGCCCATCTCGGAGAGGTTGTAGCCCATGACGTCCTCCCGCATGCGAAGCGGCGCACGATCCTGGACAGGAGCGACAGCTCCGGGGAGAAGGACCCGACGTTGAGGACGACCAGGCCGCCGCGCAAGGGAAAGGGAGGGAGCAGGGGGGGGCGTGGCGCCCTCCGCCGATTTGAGCTCGGCTCGGCGAGTCCTCGGCGAGGAGCGGCCGGCGGGGCCAGGCGGAGCGGACGAGGCGAGCGGACGCTGCCGCCGCCGCCCTCCATCCCTCCAGATCTCCGCGGCGAGGAGGGAGCCGGAGGTGAGCAGGGGGCCGCGCTCGCCGGAGGTGAAGTAGGGGGCCGCCGGTCGTGCCCGCGGCCCGCGGCCACCCCCGAGCTCGCCCGGCTATTTAAGAAATTTGTTATTTTTATATCTCACAAACGAAGTCGAGTTTGGATAAGATATTTTACAAGATGGTGTATCATCATACCATCTACATGTGTGATTTTTTGGTGAATTTAGATGACTTTTTTGCCGTGGTTTGCATGGGTTTTCACGAAGTCTATGATTTGCACTAGATACATTCCCTTCAAAGATATCCCAAATAGTGCTTATGCAAAATGATCGTCTCCCTAGGCAGCCCGAAGGAAACACTTCTCAGCGATCACTAGATTCTCTCAGATGCTAAATATGGGGCTTCAACGAGAACAATATCATAGAGGTTTCTCCTATAGGTTCCCTAACACAAAAAGTCGTCTCGCACAAACAGACCAGAAGACAAGGGGATTTTCAAAAGACAAACTACTCCATTAAAATAAACATGCTTACATATGGCTTCCCCTTCCAGGAAACTCCACAAACAATTATAGAGAACGGGGATTACCTTACAGCGAATGTGGTACAAAAATACAACAGTGTTCTTGGATATTAAACAGTGGATGGCTAAACACTACTGCAACAAAAGAGTGCTCTCAGGAACTCGAAGTTTGTCTGGTGTCTTCCTTCCTTGCTCCCGATGTCCTATGCCTGGATGTCTAGCTCTGCTTATATAGATGAGCCGAGGGACGCTGCTTCTTTATTTATCTTCACTTCAAAGAGACAGCTCGAGGAAGTCTCTAAACAATGACGCCTGGACGATGTGCTTTAAAATATGCTTCATGCACATGCATTTAGGAGAGCATGTGTGCTAACTACTTGTAGGAGGCATGCACACTTTGCAAGCAACATGCTTCTCAAGATGCCTGCTGCACCTTTGATTGCATAAGTACCAAGGCATGCGTACTTTATTGCGACATGGTTCTGACTGTAAGGCTAATAATATAATCTTCTGCTGGCTGTAAAAAAATTTACAGCCCATCTCTCAGACTATTTATATAGTGGTTTCTTCACCATTAATATATGGCTCACTTGTTTCTCTCACAAAGTTCCTTGATTCTTATGTTGAAACTGGCTGCAAACTTACAGCTCACTTTTTTTTCCTCTTCTCTCCTCCACCTCAGCATTGAGCCTTCTTATGAGAGAGATATAAGCACATCATAATACTTGCTTTGAAGATGCATGCACATTTGATTATACAAGTACCGATGCACACGGTTATTGTATGGATATGAACTTTTATATTTTGCAACACTTGAGCATAGAGACTGATATGTTGATGCCCGTATTTACTAAGACCTGTGAACTAGAGTGACGGGTGGATGGCAGCCTGCAATATTTTTTGGGATTAGATATTTCTAGGCGGTCTTCCACGCCTGAAAAAAAATGTAGAAGCTAACTTGATCCACTTAATTATTTCCAAAGTAGACATCAAATTTGTGCACAAACCAGGCCTTTTAATGGAAGGAAAAAAATTCATATTGCTCCTCTCAAGCATCGTCAAAGTTCAGATAACGCCCTAAACTATTTCTTAGTTCAATTTACTTCCTAAACTATATAATTTGATCCAATTTACATCTTAATAAGAATAATATTTTTATTTATCCTTGCACAACGAGATCTTGAGTTAAAATTTTGAAGATGATAGTGAATGTTATAAGAAAAATATATCAAGAATTTTTCTTCGTTATTTGATAGGATATGCAACGATGGGTGAGTGCCGCGAGCAGGGATTCATGGGAACCCCCATTTAGAGATTCAGCCAGTGGTGTATCACGCAGCAGGATCTAATCCATGCGAGCTAGGGAGGCAAAGAGATTTAGACAGGTTCGGGATGCTTAAAGAGCGTAACACCCTGCTTCATGTGTGGTGCTGGTGGTTATCTTCAGTTGAGTTGAATCAGATGGGATCCGACCCATGTACATATTGCCCATGTATCCTATTTATAGCCTTCCCCATGGGCTCAGGGATAGGTTTACCGGCTTTGGTGCGAGTGCGGCTCCCAATAGGGCATATCGTCCTACAAGTGGCACCTATCCGCAGGACAGGATCCTGTTCTGTGGGCCAAGGTCTGCCGCAGCCCAGATTGCTCTCTGCAAGGGATCTTGGGATGTTCTGGGGTCCTTCCATCACCCCAGGATCTTTTACGTCACCCCGGGTCCTTCCCATGTACAACCTCATGGTGTTGTCATGCCCGTTTGACATGATGTGAAGCCACAGTGGTGGGGCCACCCCACCATCCATTGCAAGATGGTGCGACATGACCTGGGAGGGGGCTGCCCCTAGCTTGGTCACAGCGCCGCCTGTAAGCATGCCTCTCCCGTAATCATGTTGGTTTGCGGGGAAGGCGCGCCAACCTCTGGCCTCGTCTGGTAGCAGCGGGGCGGGCGCATTAAATGCGTCGTCAGACGAGTCCTCCACAAAGGGATTGTCCGGACCTTGGAAAGTGCGTGGCCTTAACCGGTCTTGGGCCCTCAAGGAGGGACCTTGTGTTAGTGCTTTGCCCTAGCCCATTGCTCTTGGTGGGCTAGAAAGGCCTTTTGGCCCACTTGATCTCGATTTGTCCGGGCTAGGGGGACCTTGTTCTCGTGGTACTGACAACATAATATTTAATAATAAATTAACTCTTATGATAAAAAAATATTGAAAAAATATTGATGAAAAATCATATTAGCTTTTTTCGACACATATTTTGATGCCCACTACAACTATGAAAAATCTTAAATTAAGATTCTACTTGTATGTGAAGAAATAAAAAAGGATAAATTCATTCAAAAAATAAAAGGATAAATTGTATTAGGAGGTAAATTAAATCAAATGACATAGTTAAGGGGCCAAACTGAACCAAGAGATAGTTTAGGGGTTATTCGGACTGTGTCCATATTTGAGAGAAGTAATTTGAGCTTTTTCTTTAATGAAAAACGTATATAGATTGGAGCAAATTTTTAAAAAGAAATGGAAGCCAAGGTTATTACCATCTGGATGGTGTTATTTTTCCATAGGCAATATTGGATTTATAAATTATACCAAAGAATAATAAGTTCATAACTTGTGCAGACATACATACATAAAACAAAACAATGAACGTCTGCCCACTCGCTGCCGCGCTCTTCCGGTTCCCTTACGCTAGCGTGGCACCGCTTAGAGCAAGTATAACGAATCCATTCAGCCGGGGAATCCTGCCCACCACGTCAGCTCAATCTGAGTTGGAGGATTGAGAAACGCAGAATGAGCGGCTTGTGAGTCGCTCGCTCGAAGCGGCAGACCCATGGTGGAATCATCCGCTCCCAGCCTGTGGTTGGCAATTATGTTTGCAATTCTTCCTCCCCTCCAATTAGATTGCATTAGCATGCCTACATTAAGTGCTTGCTCTTATTAAATGCAAGGACTATCTCAGCTAACCTAATAGCCAATTCATTATACTGATTGGTTGCGTTGAAAGCTCAATATGACGTGCCTGTTGCATTCCGCCGGCTGCTGGCTAAACCGTTAGCCATGCTCTTAGCTGGCCCTTGCCTCGCCTGTGCTGCGCCGCCGTCCCCGAACCAAGGGACATGTGGTGGGCGCTGCTTGGCCCTTGGCGGTGGCAGCTAGGGCTGGAAAAATAGCTCGTGGCTCGTAGCTCGGCTCGGGCTTGGAACGGCTCGGCTCGGCTCGGAGCAGCTCGCGAGCCTCAAACGAGCCGAGCCGAGCCAGATTTTTTGGCTCGCAAAAATAGCGAGCCGAGCCGAGCCGGCTCGCGAGCTCGACCCAATACAGTTTAAGAATAATTTCACGATGATTGATGAATTAATTCTTCATCTTTAGTGGTATAAATTAATATTTATACACATAACATAGCAATTTGTATGTACATAAGAAATATATGCCACATAATTATTGTTATCATTAAAAAAAAGTAAATTAATTTATTTTGAGTTTAGTTCACATTGTTTAGTGTGGCTCGCGAGCCGGCTCGAGCCGGCTCGCGAGCCTCCACCGAGCCGAGCCGAGCCTGATTTTCTGGCTCGCAAAAATAGCGAGCCGAGCCGAGCTCGGCTCGTTCACTTGCCGAGCCAAACCGAGCCGAGCCGAGCTCAGCTCGGCTCGGCTCGTTTCCAGCCCTAGTGGCAGCAGTGGAGACGATACGGAGAGAGTCCCACTGACATCTGAACCCAGTGTGGTCAGATTCACGCATCAGGCTATCCGCAGCGGCGTACGCAACTGCGTCCTCCAGGATGCGGATAGCGAAAATTTCGCTGCAGCGGCGTACTGCAAAGGGTCCGCTACGCTTGCGAAAGGGGTGCGTTTTCTCCAAATCTATCGTGATGGTGTTTCTCCGCAACACAACGCGCCGCGCCGACCCCACCTTGCCTCCGCACGATGCCACGCGCGCCATTCCCAACCACCACGCGCTCCTCCTCTGCCACCGCTCCGCCCAGCCCCGCGCCGCCGCTGGGGAGGAGACGGACCACCGCGCCCGCTGCTGAGGAGGCGAGCAGGGGAGCTGCGGAGCACGCGGAGACATTGCTCGCCGTCCCGCGCGCTCGCCGGCCCGCGCGCCGCCGTTATGCGGGGACGAGCCGAGCCCATCGCAGATCCGGTCTCTGCCCTGCTCCTCCGGGGCATGGCCTACTCCGCCATGGCCGCCGTCCTTTCCAAGCTCACGCGGAGGAAGGTGCCGGCCGGGAGTGAGAGAAAGGGAGGGAAGCATCGCGGAGGCCTCGACGGCGCGTGCGCACTGGCGTCCGCTATCCGGAGGAGCTGCACCTCCGGCCGGGATGAGGAACCGCGGAGGGAGGAGCCGGCCGTGGGGAAGACAACTCGAGGCCGAATCGCCATCCACCTCGCGCCATCCTGCCCCACCCTCGCTCCGCGCGCGGCCGCGCTCGCCCGCGCATTGGCGGCCGCACCCGCCGCCACTGTTGCTGTCGCCGCCGGCTGCCCGACTTGCTCGCCGCTGCAGCTCGCCCCTGACGAACCCACCGCAACTCGCACACGACGGCCGCGCGTGCCGGCCACCTGCCCGCTGCCACGACGAGAAGTGGGGAGGGGCTCCGCCTGGGCGGAGCGCCGCACGCTGGGGTGCCCCGCCGGCCTCCGCGAGCTCCCGAGAAGACCTCCGCCGCCCCGTGCCGCCCAGAGCTGCCGCCGGGGATGGCGAGGCGAGCTGGCGGCGGTGCATGGCCGGAGGAGGGCGCGCCGGCGAGGGAGATGGACGGAGGAGGCCGGGCAGAGGAGGGAGGAGGGCCGCGTCGCGCGCAGAGGCCGGGCGGGGAGGGAGGAAGGCCGCAGCGATGAGGAAGAGGATGCGGCCACGAGCGCCATGGACCCACGCCGCCTCGCCATGGCCGTCGCGAGCCGCGCCTTCACCTTGCGTCGCGGCCTCACCTCGCGGCGCGGCCCCCGCCCCCCACCTGTAGTTGCAACTCCCGGCCGCGGTGAAGCCCAAGGAAGAGGAGGTGCTGCCGCCGCCTCGCGCCGGAGCCCCAACGGTGGACGAAGGGAGCAGCCGGCCTCGCGGCGCGGCTGCCCGGCCTGGCCTCGCCGGCGAGGTAGGGAGGGGTGGAGGGCCGGCCGCCAGCGAGGGAGGGAGGTGCTGAGGGCCATGTGCCGGCGAGGAAGGAGAGCAGAGGGCCGGCGAGGGGGATTGGTCGGGGAGAGAGAGAATGGGAGAGAGAGAGGGTTCGGTTGGTAAAAAATGAAAAAATAATATGACGTGTGAACCCCACAGGCTGGTAGTTGATATAGAGGGAGATATGAAGGATGAACGAGTGCAGCCAAACTGAAAATAGAGAAGAGAATTTTGATGACTAGAACAGAATATTTTTTTTAGAGTATGGATATAGAGGACGACGAGTGCAGATAGCCTTATGTTAGTGAGCTGATGCGTGAGTCTGACCACACTGGGTTCAGATGTTAGTGGGACTCTCTCAGTATCATCTCCACTGCTGCCAGTGGGAGCGAGTTCCTCTGCAGTACTGCAGTAGAATCGTCTTCCAAGAGACGACCACGAGATTTAGGATGACTTTGATCAAATAAAATAAAAAAGGAACATATCAAAAATATCTATAGCAGGATCCTAGCCTATAAAATAACTAGTGAGGTGACCCGCGCATTTGCGCGACTAGTATTGATATTCAAAATATATTTTGTATTTTTTATCTAATTATTATTCATAAACTTAAATCTTTCTCATCACATGCTACTTGATTCAGTAATGAAGAGTCTTTTTCTGCTGCTAGTACAGTGGTGACTCCTTTTGCCTATATCTTTCTTTGTCAGTGACGAGGCCGCATGACAAGCGCATAGCCATAATCCTGTCACGACTGCCTATCTCCGCGATCCTAGCTACTATCATTTGCTAGTCATTGTCACACCCTAAAATTTCAATTTTGGATGTGAACATCTTTTCGATATATTTATCCATTTTTTGAATATTTTGAGAATTTTTCAGAATTCTCTATCATTTATTCTCACTTTTCCCTGAAGCTAAATCCATTATTGGAAGGTTCTAGAATACTTTTTCTTAAGATTCAAGTATTTTATTTGGACTTCCCATGGCCCAAACCATCTCAGAGAGTTCATTCTAGAATTTTCTAGAATTGAATTCTTTATCTTTTCTCCTCTAATTCCTTCTCTTATTTGTTCTTTTTTCCTTTTCCTTCGTGGGCCAAATTCCTGCCCGACAAGCCCAGCTGCTGTTGTGCCCTTGCGCTCGTGATGACAAGGCCAACAACTCTACAGCACGACCTCCTCTTGGCCAAACCCTGCACCTGCGCCACCCCTTGCGTGCGATGACCAGCAGCGCCGACTCTTTTTGCTTGCCCCTGTGCGCCGCCGTTCGCTGAAGCCAAGTGCCGCCGCTCAAGTCGCCGGGGCACCAACGTGAGGCCAAGACTCCCGGCAGCCCCTTCTCTGATTCGACGTCCCTACTGCTCACGTTCTCCCTCCCTCGCAGTCTAGCGCGTCGTCGGCAAGGGGAGCAGAAGCTGCCAACTATAGATGGCCAACGGGCCAGCCCGGCCCGGCCCGGCACAACCTCGGGCCGGCACGGCCCGGTACTGGACGGGCTGCCACGGGCCGGCGAGCCTACCGGGTCGTGCCGCTACGGGCTTCATGCCTGGCCTTCGGCCCAGACACGACACTATGGGCCGTTTTTCGTGCCGGGCCAGCCCGTTTAGCACGGCCCACTTTTCGGGCCGTGCCAGCCCACGGCCCGGTACCCTCAATAGACCTCAAAATAACTCACAATTGAGTTCCCAATTCAGAAATCACTAATCAGACATTCAATTCAGTTCACAAATACACAGGTTCTCAGTTCAGACATTCAGTTGAGTTCACAAACACACAAGTACACATAAGTTTATGTGACAATTGAGTACAAGACTCCAAGTCTCCAAGACTCCAAGAACAGATGAACAGATCAACAGAAATGGAGAAGACAACACAAAGAGATAACCAAAATGCGCTGATGTGCAATGCTGGCTCATTAAAAACTTTTCTAGGTAAAACTCACCCTTGTAAGAAACCCTAGAAAGAAAAAAAGAGTGCGGCCAGCTCAGAAAGTCTTAATTAAGTTAATCATTACAGTCCATAGTGGCATAGTTCAAATGGCCACCCAAATGAGTTCAAATAGTCACTCACATCTCACAGCAAAAGCCGAAAGGTAACTCTCAGTCTCTCAAACTCTTAAGTCTCTCAGCTCACAGCTTCTCCACCACCACTAGTGGCTTCTTCTTCATCAAGGAAGAGATTCTAGAATGCCTCCTCAAGCTCTATGTCCTCAGCTTCATGTTGTTCCCTTCTTGCTCCTAGCTCCCAGTCTTTGATGCAGGTGAGCATCTCCACATTCTCTGGTGACAGGCACCGCCGCCGCCCTTCAAGGATCCTGCCAGTCAAACTGAAACAAGACTCGGAAGAGACAGTAGATACAGGAACTGACATGATATCTCTAGCTATTATAGATAGGATTGGATAGGTTAGCTTATGGTCATGCCACCAGAGAATTAAGTCAAAATCATCATCATAAGCAGTGACACAATGATGTGAGCTCACTAACAGCACCACCAGATGAGGAGGAAGAGGTAGGGGGAGGACCAACAACACTTGAACCAGCTTGTTCTCCAAAAATCTTTGCCCATGCTTGCTTCTTCTTACCTGAATGAGCTGATGGTTGTGGAACCCTTTGAGATCTTGCTGCACCAAACTTAGTCTCATATTTTGTAAACAGTTTATACAATTCAGATTTGACTTCAGCATAATATAAACTGTAAGAGGCTCCAGTACTTTCAGATAGCAATTGCAGAACATTATAAAATCCTTTCATCTTAGTTCTAGGATCAAGAATGAAAGCATATGAATATAGCATTGGAATATCCTCCCAATATTTAAGAAATTTAAGTTTCATTGGACCAACAATGTTTCTAAGGTCAGCAGCATGTAAATGTGAAGCAATCTCTAAAATATGGTGCAAAACAAATAGACTTGTGGGATAATAAACACCATATAAGACTACAGTTGAATCATAGAAGAGTTGCAGGAATTCCATTACCTTTTCAGCAACATACCAATGGTTTCTAGTCAACAGTTTTGAACCATAATGTGAATTAATGAACACAGAAAAGATATCCTTGTATGGAATCAAGTGTTTAAGCATAAGATAAGTGGAATTCCATCTAACATCCATGTCCAAGCCAAACTTTCTAGGTCTAACACCCTTAGCATTACAATATTCTTTAAACATTGCAATTCTTTGATTAGATGAGTTCAAGGAATTAATTGCAGTTCTAAAATCCTCAGTAACAGGTTTCAACCTCTTCGGTTCAGATTTTACAATCAGATTAATGATATGACAGGCACAACGTTGATGCACAAGATAATACTTACGCTTATGAGGACCAGAAGGTTTAGGTGCAGGATCAGAATCAGAATCCAAGTAACCAAAGAACATAGGTGTCAAAGTCTCCATAGCCTTAGTATTAGAAGAAGTATTGTCTAGAGTGACAACAAAGATCTTATCAATCAAACCAAGCTCTTCAACCACACTACCAACCCTATCAGCAATGTTTCCACCAGAATGTTTAACCTCAATCAGTCTAAACTCAATAACCCTTTTCTGCAACTCCCAATCAGCATTCACATAATGAGCAACCACACTAATATAGTCCTTCTTAGCATTACCAGACCAAATGTCTGAAGTTAAAGAAATAGAAGAAGCAGCAGGCAAGACAGATTTCATAAGCACATCACGGCGATCAGCAAACAGTTTACCAAGATCTCTAGTGGTGCTCTATCTAGAAACCTTAGCAAACCGAGGGTTATGAGCACGAGTAATGTAATCCTCCCAGGCCTATGTCTCACCTATGCCTAATGGAAGGTCCAATCTAGCAATCAACCGGCACAACTCAGTACGAGCTACAGTAGGATTATAGACCCAGCTATAAAAGCTATCACGATTCAGAGCTAGCCTAGACTAGACCCTTTGAGCATGATCATATTTTTTCCTACAAGAAGACTGGTGTCTAATCAAATGGCTAGTACCAGCAGAAGATCTAGCAGACAATCGCTTACCACACATGTTACAGACAGCAGCAACTCTAACATCATTTAACATAACCTCCTTAAAATCAGCCTAGACACTAGATTTACGCTTACCAGAAGTAGTGGTACCTTGGGTGTCCATGGAGTAGCACCCGGCCGGCTCGGCTACGGCTCCTCCACTGTCGCCGGCATCGACATCGATGACGTTGTTGTTCGGAACGCCGTCATCACCGACATCAATGCCGAACAGCGCCGCAGCATCCTCACGGACGTCGTCATCATCCTCGATTTCTAGGTCCTCGTCCTCAGCTTGGGAGTCAAAGCCGTTGAGGGGGTACTCATCCGCCCCGGCCATGGCGACCCCAAGCTCGGACGGGCCGGACGGCCGACCCTGTCCTCCAGCACCGTTCCTCAACGGTGCACGCTGGTGGCGCCTGGCCATGTCTACGCCAGAAGACGAAGACTCGGCATCAGACACCGACCTGCAAAGCAACAGAAAGAAAAGTTAGAGATCTAGGGTTAGGGTGAGTAGATCTAGGCTTAGGTTTAGCAGATCTATGGTTAGGGTTAGCAGATCTAAGGTTAGGGTTTAGGGTTTGATGGCATACCTGTGCTACCACCGGAGCCCGGTGCCGGAGAGGACGAGGGAAACCCAGAGGAGACGAGACAAGCACCGATTAGAAATAAGAATCGACGGCGAGCAGCGGAGGAGGACAGTACACTAACTCACATAGTTCGGCGAGAAAGAGAGGACAGAGGAGAGGAAGGGAGAGATGGGAGGACAAAGGGGTTAGTTAGATTGAGGCGAGGTGGAGGAGCGGCGGCGAGGTCACGGTCACCGGAGCCGGGCACGGTCGGAGTAGAGCGGCGGCCGAGCAGTCTCCAGACAAGAGACCGAGAGCGAGAGGGAGGCGGAGAGGCGGAGAGCGGCGAGTGGAAGTGGAGTGGCCGGTTAGGTTTAGAGTTTGGAGGGGGGGCTCCCTCTTATATGGCGCCGGGCCGGGGAGGGGGGGTTTGGGCTGGGCCGGCGCGAGGCGACCGTTGGGGGGGTCAACGGGCCGCCACCGGGCCGACCATTGGAGCGGGTCGTGCCCGTACTGTGCCACGGGCCTGGTGAGCGGCCCAGGCCCGTACTGCTCCCCCGGGCCGTGCTTACCCGGGCCCGTAGGACAATGGGCCAGGCCAAAAAACCGGCCCCGTGCCGGGCCAAAAAACCGGGGCCCGTGCCAAGCTAACGGGCTCGGGCTGCATGGCCATCTATACTGCCAACGCCCGCTGCATCGCCCTCCACCAACGCCTGAGCCCCTGCAGCTGCCGTTGCCTCCTTCCGCAACGCCCTTGCAGATGCCCTACGGGCTGCACCCAGCGCTGCACAGATTTGGTCGCCAGATCATGATGCTGCTACACCCTGCATCGACACCAAGTCTGCACGCCCATAACTTAACCACCGGCGCCCCTTCCGGCTTCGATTCCGGCCATCCCGAGCATCCCCGACGCCGGTGAGTCCCTCAAACAGAATCCCCTCGTGCTCCTTTCTCGTTTCCCCTACTCACCATGGCCTCCCATGCCCCCCAAATGCCGGCAAGGAAAACCACCGGGAGCCCTGCACGCCATGGCCAGATACTTTTAAGCTTTGCGTTACCTTTGTTTTGTTTTAGCAAGCGAGAGCTAGAGTTATTAGTGTCGTCGTAGTTCCTATTTTAAAATAAATTTAGAATCAATTTGATTAATATCTATTTCAACTAGCTAGATTTTCTAATTAAAAGCTAATTAGAGTTGTACATCGGTTTTCATAACTAATGACAAATTAATTAATACCAATATAAATGTGTTTTTTAAATAACTTGTTTAGTTCGAACCACGGATCATAAAGTTTTACGCTAGTTGCTCTTATATGTCTTTTATTAGCTAGTTAAATAGTGAACTGATTTAATTTATATTAGAACTTGATAAATAAAATATGATTAAGTTTACCTCGTGTTTACGAATATAAATTAAATTGAGCTAATTAGATATATCCTTTTACATGTGTTTTCTTAAGTAAAATAAATCCAGCTTATAGCTTTTCTTTTCTGTTATAATATAAATTTTCGATAGCTGTGTCTGTTCAACCGTGGCTTCATTTTTGGTGTTTCTTGCGCTCTCATTGTCGTACCTTCGAGGCCTCTTCTTTAGTGCGCTTCTTTGTGCTTTCTTCTGTTTAGTGCTATGTTTTTAGTTGTGCTTGTTTGCTTATTTTTTGTATGTGTGCTGATGGTTGTTGCAATTAGAAAAGTGCACAGTTCGAGAGATCGAAAGATGAAAAGATGCAAGAATAAGAGTTGAAGACTCTGAGCAGTTACTATAAGGATTTAAGACAAGTATATTTCTTGATCATGTTTCGTCCCAATGACATTTATTTATTATAATCTTGCATGCATTAAATTGATGGGTTACCTATATCCTTATTGTTCATCCTTGTCCTTGAATAGCCGGGTTACTTTTATAAAAAATTTTTGGTAGTTTGCTTAGTTGCTGAATAATGGTTATGGGTTGTTACAATAATGATACATGAGACGTGACTCTATACTTTATATCTTTTGGAACAATATGATGAATTGGTGAACTTGATTAAAATCAACCATGAAGAACAACCCGGGAAAATAGCGTAACCACAAGAACTATATGGCTCTGGTCTTAGCTGATTAATTAGATGTCTCTAACTTGTTAGTAGCTTACCGAAAGGCGCAAGAGGGGGGACTAGGTTCAAGAGGGGTACTCGGCCTGCCAGAGGGATTTTGGTACGCCTATAGGGTACGCTCGCTCTGGAGAGGGTGCACTCGCCTAGCGGCTGAAACCTTAGCGGGCTACTACTGGTTAGAGAGTCTTTGTAAATGCCTCGTAGTGTACCCATGCAGCCATACCTAAGAAAGTGTGGTGAGTGTGCCTGATCAGCACCACGTGACGGGTAACACGACTTGTGGGGAAAGTGTACAACCTCTACAGAGTGAAAACTGATATATCAGCCGTGCTCACGGTCATGAGCGGCTCGAACCCTCACATGTCTACTTAATTGAAATCATTGCTTCAACTTAGTTATTTAATGTTCCAAGATTATTTGTTTACTCAGATATCTACTTCTTCTTCATAAATGTGGGATGATTTATACATGATTAGTAAATAGGCTGTTAATGTTCAACTGTTATTAAAATTCTTACCGCTTATTCAACCAGCGTTATTCCTTGATTTAGCCTTGCATGTCATTTATTTTCTAATATACTTGCTGAGTACGATATGTGCTCACCCTTGCTATTACCACACTGCTCAGAGAAGAGAAAGCTCCTTGAAGTTTGTTGAAGATGTTGCTGAGTTCTAGGCGCATGCAACCCCCGGTCGATTGCCTGTGAAGTATGGAGCTGTCGTTTCCAGTAGAAGCTGTGTATCTCTGATAGACCTTTTAATCGTTGTAAGTTTCTTTTACGTGACATTGTTGTTCATTTTGCCATTATGCTATCACTATGTGTATAGAATTTGATCCTGGCATACATATAGTTATGCATTCGGTTTTTTTATAAAAATCGGGTGTGACAGCCATAGTAGTAGTAACATGTTTCTTATCTGCCAGCCCTTGCAGTAATGCTACCCACTGCTCAGTTCAACTGAATAAGTTATTCTTTTGCTAGCTTCCCTACTTTATGGTCCTCTTGGTCGTCTGTTGCTACTATGTTTAATTCCGTCGTCTGTTGCATGGTGCCATGCCTCCATGGCCTAGTTTCTGTTGGGGAACAATCGATCCAGTTTCTTGATTTTTGGAAGCCAACAAATCTCCACATTGCAGAGTACAAGATTCTGTTTAGAATTTTAGCAACATATGTTCATGTTCAAACCTGATGAGCTTAATATACCAATCATGACCTGATCGATATTATCCTGGTTCCTGATCTACTTGTGGTGTTAATTTTTTTGAGCTTGTGGTGTTAATTGTGAGGTGCGGTAGTGCCTTGTAGCAATGTTGGTACAAACCTTTGGAGTAATGTCAAGGATCCTCCCTTGGCAAGGACAGGTATGTAGGAAGATTGCAAAAAAGAATTAGGTTAGACGTGCAGTGGCCTTGTGCTTGCATTGGGTCTGCGGGCATGCACGTTCAGACATCACCAGTAGGTAGTAGGGTGATGGACAATCTCCAAACTGCATGGAGGATGAAGAAGCTTGCGGCGCGGCGCTTACTCTTGGTCATAGCCTCCAACTCTGTGATCCTCTTCGCTGGCCAAACTTTGGCCACCCTCTCATCATGATCACTGCAGGCTAGGTGGTAGTCTAATATAGTACAAATTCTAAAATTATCTTGTTTATTTTAACTAATAATAATATAATTGTGAAGGTGTATTTGGGATTTTAGTAATATAATAAGATATACATGTGGTAAAACTTGTCAATTGTTTGTGCAGCTAGTATCCTATATGTATGCACAATATATAGCTTGATATGCAAAACGATGGATAGATTTATCTATCTATCTATAAAAAGTTGAAACAACTGAAACCCTTTCTTACCAAGATTAGGCCCACCGTACCCCTCACAGAGGCCCCACTTGTCAGGCCAAAAAGTTTGACGAAAGGGAGGGGGAGATTGATTTCGTCAATGTTTTCCACCAAAATCATATTACTTTTTACACCAATAATTTTCTATAACAACCTCTTATACCCACATATTACTTTTCTTTGCACATACATTGACTCATAATTCACGTTATTTTTTCTTTTGGAAGGATAATAATTGACATCATTGTTTATGGAAGAAAAAAAATATGTATTAACGTATTACTTTCCTTTAGTATAGACATACTTTCCTTTGCACATATGTTAACCCATAATTCATGTTATTTTTTCTTTTGAAAGGATAATAATTGACATCATTGTTTATGGAAGGAAAAGAAAAATGTGTATTATTTTTAGAAGAAAAATAAATGGCATTGTTGCTTGATGGTTTTGAAAGGATATTAATTGATATCATTGTTTTATGAAAGAAAAAGAAAGATGTGTATTATTTTTTGAAAGAAAATAAATAACATCATTGTTTGGTAGAAGAAAAATTAAATACATGCATGTGGCACGGACATCTTCCCTAGTATTTATAAATAGAAATATATTTTAATGCCACTTGTGGGTAATTTATAAACATATATATGAGTATTTTAGACTATTTTTTCGTAATGGCAGTAGTGGGTGTTTTTTTTTATTTTTTTCTCTGATTAATATGGAAATTTCTAGACATTGAGAGTGAATGTGGAGGCTCCATTTATTTGCCAAATAATAAAATAATAAATAGATTCGCGTCTTCCGTTCTTTGTAACAGGTTTATATTCTACTTTAACCATTGGGCGTGTCAGTGACGTTTACGTGACAGCTCTTCTTGGTAAAATTTTGGACGGTGGTCGTGTTCGAATGACTGAAAAAAGAAAAAATATTTAAATAAAACCAAGAATCACCGTCACTTTCTTTTCAAGGCAAACGATCACAGCACTGTTTCATTCCAATTTCCAAGAACACAGAGAGACGGTGTACATTACAGAAATTTCAATCTTCACGATATCCATGCGGGCATGCACGGACGATGTATGTTTATTCAGGAGCGTACGTGTTCGAAAACGACCAGTAACATTTTCTAGAACGGCTTGGAGGGCAGGTTGGTGTTGGCCAGGAAGTGCCTGAAGAGCTCGAGCGCTTGCGCAGGCTGCGTGGACGGGACCATGTGGCCGGCCCCTCTCACGGTGACAAATGTCAGGCCGTCGTACACCACGCTCCAGCCGCCAACCTACAACAGCACAACGACACGACGCCGGATCAGAACAGCAGCAACGTACCACAGTTTGCAATTATGTGTTGAGAGTTGAGACAGTGAAGTTGAATCGTTTTTTCGCAAACTTTTCATCTTGTCACTTTCGTTTTTTTATAGCAAATTTCATCTTGTCCCTTTCAAGTTGCGAAGCGCAGACCCGTTCAGAGGATCTGCGAGCGTTATTTTTACCTGCTTGCGATGAAACCACGGCGACCAGGGCGCTTTGATGGGCAGGCCGAGCTTCTTCAGCGTGTACCGGGTTGACGTCGTAGGGATCCTTGCGTCCGTGTCGCCGCTGCTCATCACAAAAGAACAAGATAGATTTAAACCACAGCGGATGTAGATCATGTTCAGGGCCAGTGCTGACGGGGCGACCGCACCTGACCTCCAAAAATTAGAGACCCCTAAAAATTACTATGCTAACAACTTGTCAAATCACAAGTGCCAACAAAACCAGTTGCATGTTTACATAGAGAGCAGATGTCTGATAGAGAGGAAATTGACATTATCATCACTGATTTTTGCATATAGAATTGTAAGAACAAATTGTTTTAATTTAAATGATCTAGAGATATCTCTCTTTTGTATTTTAAACTTAGTGTGAGATTCGTTAATGACAATGAGTTTTTCAATATCATCTTATATTTTTATGGTGAAATGGGATCTCCATTTTTGTTCCAAACCGGGCCAATAAAAAGTCAGGTTCGGCCCTGATAATGTTCCTGACAAGTGCTTTGCACTGGCTAATAAACACCATTCAGGGTTGTGTTTCAGATGCAGAGATATTTTACCTGAAAATCCATATCCGGAGCCCTGCCTCCACCAGCTTCTTGACTACTGGAACGACTGTCAGGTCGGAGTCTTTCCATGCGTTGTTGATCGAGTTACTGAAAGAAAGAAAATAGATTCATTACGAGCTGTCACCATAAAACATGCTTCTGAATCCAGGTAAAGCCTCTGCGTTAACAAATACCGGCAAAGCGAGAAGGGATGCGGCGCGCCTCTGATATCTGCGTGCAGAGCCTTCTGCACATCCTTGCGGTTGAAATACTCGGTCGCGTACGTCTGCGTGCACGGGTCGTACCCCATCGGCATCTTCATAAGATCCAGCTGATCACACGCGCAGCACGAAAGGAAAACATAGATCAATCAGACACACGATGCTGAGATGAAATTGAAAAGAAAAAAAAAAGGAGAGAGACTGCCACTATTGCTGGTGCTGATGAAGTTTCAGGGCGCTTACACGGCCGCTGCCGGTCCGCCGGATCTGCGCCGAGGACGACGTGTTGAAATCCGGGTACCCGAGCTCGCACCGATCGGTGTACAAGCTGTAGATGTCGATGATCTTGTAGAGGGCGGTGAACTGGCCGATGTCCGCGTCGCACTCCGGGGACAGCTCGACCAAGCTGAAGTCGCAGTTCTTCTTGAAGTCGCTGTAGAGGTTGTCCGAGATGATGGCGTGGTGCCACGCGGAGTCAACGATGCCCCAGAGGTCAGTGTCCCCGTCCATGTAGGCGTTCCCGATCTGGTCCACGTGTTCAGGCAGATGAATAATGCTAGTGGTCAGCATGCATCTTGCTTCTGAAGAAAAAGGTTAGGGATTTCTATGTGGTTCAGAGCCTCAGACAGTGCATACCAGGATGCCTTTGAAGTTGATGTAATTTTCCTTGGAGGCCTTCTTGTTCTCCTCCAGGATGACGTTTGAGAGCTGGGGAACGTAGTGTCCTAGAAAGCAGAAACGCAAGTGAAACCAACCAAATGTGCATGAGCTGAAGTCCTGAAGGTACCTCTGCGAGCAAATAGAAATCGTTCGGTTAAGTATGATATGATAAGTTAGCTGCACCTGCGTAGCTCTCTCCAGCTATGTAGAATTCCTTCGCTTTGTGCTGGGGGAACCTCTGGAACCACCTGACAAGAAAAGTGTACGAACCGTGTGCTGCAGCAGGTGCAGACAGCGATTCAGTAATCGGTCATGTTTCTTGTGCTTTTACAGTGAACAGAAATATCCGTCAGAAATATACCTGTGGAATTGTCTCCCGGTGGATCTTTTTCAAAGGGCGTGTTAGTGTACGAAAATCCAACGCCCGCTGGGGAGTCCAGGAACAGCATGTTTGCAGCTGAAATACCATCAGACAGTTAGTTACACTTCCATTGTTACAGTCAAAGACAAGACTATGACACAGGTTAGTTCTGTCCATTTTGACATGCCTTGATTCCAAGCATACGGGTTTAGCTCAAGCTCAGGCACATCTTTCTTCACCAGGAATGGACCAAGCTCCTGTGATTGTCCAAACCCAATGGAAGAACAGCCAGGCCCTGTACAAAGCAAGAACACATTGCACTTGAAAATCTTCAAATTACAGAGTCTGAACTTTCACTATTTTAAAAGAAAAAAGTCGGATGTCAGTAACCTCCATTCAGCCACAGAACCAGTGGCTTCTCGTCAGGCTTGTCCGTGGCCTCGAAGAACCAGTAGAACAGTGCCTTGCCTAGGTACTCATCCGTCGTGACGTACCCGGAGTACTGCTTGAATGCAGGCGAGGACCTCGGCTGCCCCGGCAGAGACAGAACACGATCGAGCTCTTGCACGGCTATCGTGGCTGCATCGAGGCTACCTGCGTCAGGCCGTGCTGCCAGTGCCAGCGCAAGAGTGCTGAGGAGGAAGCAGGATAAGGTGTAAACCTTCATCGTTCCTTTACTTGCCGTTGCGAGAACGCAAGGGACGAGGGTTCAGTATTTATAGTATTTACTGTAACCGTTGCGTAGGGAGTGGTGAGTGGTGACAAGAAGATCATCCTTGCATTGGCCGGCTTGAACTTTTCTTTGATCGCTTTTGTTCTCATGAGTTTCGTGCCTCGACAAATTATATGCCTTGTCGGCAAGGAAAAAAACTTCGGTTTCTCAATGTTACTAAGACGGGAAAAATGCACTGTGAAAACGACTCAAACTTTAGTTATTGATCATAATCCAGTCCAGAAGATCAAAGCATTTTTTTGTTCTATAATCTACGTAAAGCTGAGCATTTCTTTTCAAAAAAAAAACATAAAGCTGAGCATAGAAATAGCTGTGAAAATCATATTGGCTAGAAAACATGGATGTACCGACGAAGTACGAACTGTCCAAGGTTACATCAAGCTGAGTTTTTCAGCCAAGTCTGATGCAATCAGATGCTGGTATCTTGACTGTGACCGGGTAAAAACCTGAAGACTAGCAACTGCAATCTGCAAATAGCTTATCAAGTGTTACCGCGTTGAGAGTGACTAGCACTTCACCTGTGCATCGCATAGGATGACGCAACAAACAACACGAACTGAAAGGATCAAGAAGGCATTATTCCTCAAGGCATCATCATCTGAGAAGGACATTTTTATTATTATGTATTATGTAATACGAAAGCTAGGTTTATAGCTACAAAACCAAAGATAACGTTATAGGATAGGAGTAAGAGGACGCGGCAGAAGCATCCATTGATCTAACCAGCATATCGAGTGGTCATCGCAATGGAATATTACAGCAACAGCAAACTACACGCTCATCTGACAGCGAGTCCATGCTCATCTGAGTCTGAGAGCTCCACGCTCAACTCCAGTGAAACTCTGTTTGGCTCTCTTTATAACTTTACAAGCAGCTCGTCTTGCCACGAGGCCACCCTTCGCAGTATTTTCACTAGTTTCTCAGTGACCTAGACATAATTAAAAACAGAACAGGTGGAAGTGGAAATTGTCCAGATTTCATGTCTATAGAATAGAAGAACTGTTGGGAGGTACATAGTGTTCCAACATGACAGCATTGCTGGAAGGCACAAAGTGCCCGAAGTGGCCGGCTCAAGTTTGACGTGTACAATATGATGCTAGCATTGCAGAATTGCAGAACGATTCTTGGCCAGAGTAAATCTTCTAAAACCTAGGCAATCTCCCATGCTCAATCACCGTCATCCTGAAGGGATCAAACACAAGAGGGTAAATATTCTGGAATCTCACTATTACTAATTGGAAGCTTACTAATTGGCACATGAAGTCATCTAGGGTCCTAGGTGGACACTCTAGAAAAATAGAGAAATCCTATAAATTCTCATGAAAATCAGAAACATCCAGCCATCAATCCAACAACTCTAATTATAATAATCATCGGATCCGTTATCTTTCCTAATAAATTACCCACATCTGTCATTATGAAAATAGACTAAAATAACTCCCTAAACATGTACCTAAATTATCCACTTCTACTATTATAAAAAAATCTAAAGTAACCCCCTAATATAAATTACCCACCTATGCCATTATAAAAGTAATATAAATACCCCCTAAATTTGCTTATAAAATATCCAATTATGTCATTATTATTACAAGTTAAATTTGCTTATAAAATATCCAATTATTTCATTATTATTACAAGTTAAATTACTCCTAAATCTGAATCTAAATTATATAATGATAATAAAATATTAAAGTGCACCAATATATAAAATTCTAAATTACTATTTCTATCATTATTAATATATTATTTATATAAAAATACTACCCACGATATATGTCACTATATATTCATGTATGATGGAAGAAATAAGAATACCAATTCACAAACAAATAGTTCAGCTATATATATTGAATACATATGGAGATGTGATGCAAAATAAAATTATTGTAACTAGATAAAGATAAATGTATATTTTAGAGTATGTGTTAGAATATTTAATAGATGACAAAGGGCGTGAGATATAATTATAATTATTGACTTTATTCTTATATTAATTCTAATTAGCCCATCGGGGAGCACGAGTTGATAGACTAGTGTCCTAAATTGAGAAATACTATACTCTTATAGAGGTATATGGTCAATATCATCTAAATATTTAGAAGTGGTGTACATTAGTTGACATGTGCTCTAATGTATTCTCATATTTCGAAGCATCAGTTATTCAAGATGGGAGAACACGGCAAAATAACTGGAGGTACAAAATATTTATTGAATAGGCAGTACCTCACTATCACTGTCAATAAGAAATGGGAATGCGCTATCCTCATGTCCTCCAGCATAGACATTGTCGGAAGCAGGATGCCGTAAGTCAGGGTCACCTTGATTTTTACAACCAAGGCATCTTCCTGCAAAATAGTCAAAACCACTAGCTAGCTTGCACTAGATGTATATTTGAAAACAGAGGCAGTACACAAGAACTAAACAAAACAGTAAGGAAGAAATTTATACCAATACATTAGACGGCTATGGAGTGCACAAACTACTAAACATGTCCTTTGGCTTAAAAAAAAGTAGTGAATAGTCATTCGCAAAACAACAATGCTGCAGCATTGCCTGGGTGGTAAAAAAAAAAAATCAACTGCCACAACACAATCCCCTACTAAGTTCCAACTCAGCACAATGGATGCATGCATCTCAAGTTACATCGATCCACCATGCATGGAAGCTACAACATATATCAACTCTGCTCTCGTCCCTATTATTCTTACTCAAGTATACAACCATTTATATTTTCAAGCATTTAGCACTACAAAGTCAAATAAAAGCATACATTTGGAAAGTTGTTTATTCCACTAACAAATAGATTCATCACACAGATGACAGATCAAAGCTTCATTACGGTATAGAATTGTGCAAAAATCAGAGTATAACTATTGGAACCAAATCATACCATTGTCATTATCTTGTAGAAGCCTGCAACAAGACACATCACAACTCTCTCCATCTGGGATAACTTCAGCGAAAAATAAGTGAATTGTGCTGCCTTGCATGGCTGTGAAGTTAAAATGCCGATAAAAATTGACCGCTCCTTCAACAATGAAGCTCTCTTTTATTGCTTTCACAAACTCAAAACCCGAATCCTGAAATTATGTCACGTTAGCATATTAATTTTTTAAAAACGAAAATTTAGTATTAAAGACATAGAAAAGGTCACAAACCCCATCGATGCTTTCTTCAGTGTTGTATTTCTTTAGGGCTGACTGCATGTATTGTTCCATAAGATCATTGTGCAGCTTCATCTTCTGTTCTTTTGGATGTTTCCTTTCTCTTGTCCTTGCCCTACTTGATTCATCCTCTAGGTGCTTCAAGAAGTCTTTCTTAAGATCGCTCAACCTCCATTCTGTTAAGTTACCAAACCCATCCTCTAGGAAAGGGTCATCAAATAGACAATCTTCATTTCCACTGCCGTCATCACCAGACCTGGATATAAAAACGGCAATAGAAATTCCATCAAAAAAATAAGAGGCATTAGAAAAGGGTGAAGACTAGATTGAGAGAGATGTGAGAATACATGGGATCTTGATCGGCCATCACGTTCTTGCCGATCGCAGGTGCACACCTTGACACCTTTTGAAGAAGAAAGAGGTGGCGACAGTCAGAGCCAAAACAGAAAATAGAACGCACAACAAAGTGCGGGCAAAACAGCCGGTTATATACATATACACATGGCTGGCTTCAGCGGTTTGCTAGCGAGTAGCGACGATAGGAGTCGGCAGTTGTTACAAACCGACCCGGGTTCGTCCTAGCTCCACCGGCCGGCATCGAGGCCGTCGTGACGGGGAGATCTATTCATCGCGCGCGCGCGATTTCTGAGCATCACGTCGCAGAAGCGGCGGCGGAGGTGGAGGCAGCGCGAGCGGCGGCGGAGGAGGCGGGAGCGGCGGAGGCGGCCGGAGCGGTCGTGAGGGCGGCGGGAGCGGCGCTAGAGCCGGGGAGGTCGGGAAGCAGCGGCGGGAGCAGTTGTGGAGGGCGGCGAGAGCAACGCCAGAGCCGGGGAAGCAGAGGAGCGGCGGCGGAGGCGGCGGAGCGGCGGCAGAGGTGGATGCGGCGGGAGCGGCGACGGAGGAGGCGGGAGCGGCGGAGGGCGGCGGGAGCAGTGGTGGAGGGCGGCGGAGTAGCGCCGGAGCCGGAGAAGGCACGGGAGGTGGGGGAGGAGCACTTCTGCGATGGGAGCCGCAAAAATCGCGGATGCGATGAATAGAAACCCCGTCGTGAGTCGTGACCGGCGCGGTCTCGGCAACGGGATTGTTGGAACACGAGACGAGTTGGAACAAAACGAGACGCGGTTGCACAGACCACCACGGAGCAACATGGCAAATATCTAGCGCCCCTGCGCGACACGGGAGGAGGAGGATCCCCTGTGCCGCAGCGCAATCGTCCGGAGCGGAGCAATGAACGCAGCCAACTACCTCCGTGGTGGGTGCAGGGTTCACCAAACCGGTAGGAACCGGTCCGGTTTGAATTAGTATCAAACCGGCTCAAATTCAAAATTCAAATTTAAATTCAAAAATGAAAAAAAATTAAAAAATTTCTAAAAATACTTTAAGGTGCGACGAATTTAATGGTGTCAAATTTTCTCAAAAATTCATTCATTTAGTATAGTTTGCGGAGATTTGAAGTTGAACAAAAAAACATGCATACAAAAGTATACAAATACAATGTAAAAGTAGTAAAAAAAAGATTAGAGGGTTCATTTAGACTAATACATATTATACAAATATTTATTTAGTATACTTTGCGGGCATTTGAATTTTAAAAAAAAAAGAAAAAAATTGAATTTGGCCGGATACCAGTCAAACCGGCCGGTATACCGGTCCGAACCGATTGCACGGCGGCTTTTGAATTCAAATTTGAATTTGACCAGTTCCGACCAGTTTCCGGCCAAACCGGACTCCTCCGGTTTGGCCGGACCGGTCGGGAAGGTAAACCCTGGGTGGGCGTGGTCCATGCCCAGCAAGGGTGGGTACGTACGGACCCCTGCCGGCCGCTGTCCCGCACCTCTGGACACTGGACTGGGGCTGTGTTTAGATGTTGTGAAAAGGGATACGAAAAGTCACATCACACACTGTAGCGCACTGTAGCACGTTTCGTTTGTTTGTGGTAAATATTGTCCTATCATGACCTAACTAGACTCAAAAGATTCGTCTCGCAACGTACATCAAAACTATGCAATTAGTTTTTTTATTTACCTACATTTAGTACTCCATACATGGGTCATTTGCTACATTTAATGTTTCGATGTGATGGAGATGTGATGGAGATGTGATGTTTTTGTGGGGTTTTTGAGGGAACTAAACACAGCCTGGATCGGACTCGGGGCAGAGCGAGCGAGAGGACGCGCGCGCCCCCCTCTCCGTCGTCGTCGCTTTCCCGGACAGTGGCGATCACCCTGTTGCGGCAGCTGTTCACGCGGCACAGATGGACCCGGTTCACTAAACAAGGTGCGCGCACAAGACATTCTTCTTCTTCAGCGTCCCCTTCAGCCAACGGAAGCAGCCCAACTTGTTTAGAAACAATTCAAAATTTCGCCAAGTTTTAATTTGTTCGTGGGAGCTCTCGTTCGAATATGCAATAGGGAATTCGCGCAGGCGTATCTCGGCAGCCTGCGGCTGCGGGCCATTGTTCGTTCATTCAGGCATGCCACGGCCATGACTCCACAAAAAATCTCAGGCGTCCATGCGCCGGCCTCACTCTCATAGCAACAGCGGCATTGCATGCATGCAGCTGGCTCCAGCTCCCACCTCTCCAATCCCATCGGTGCCAGTTGCCAGCCCACCCTGCCTCCCGCCACCGCTAGCCCTCCGTCCTTTTTTAATACCCGCCCACCGCTAGTCCCCTCCCTGCACAGTCACAGTCGCACAGCGAGCACGACCACCGCGCGCGCTCCAACAGGCCGACGAGATGGCGCACGCCGCCGCCGTCCTCTTGCTGATCCCTGGCTTCCTTCTCCACACGGCGATGGCGGCCACGCCATACCCTCACGGCGGCGACCCGCTCCTCGGCGCGTCCAAGCGGTACGAGGGCAGCTCCGACCTGGTGGACCTCCGCTACCACATGGGCCCCGTCCTCTCCGCCGCGCCGCTCCGCCTCTACGTGCTCTGGTACGGCCGCTGGGACCCCGCGCACCAGGCCCCGCTCCGCGACTTCCTCCTCTCCCTCTCCGACCCGTCCCCGCCGCCGCCCTCCGTCGCCGCCTGGTGGGCCACCGCCGCGCTCTACGCCGACCAGACCCTCGCCAACGTCACCCGCCGCGTCGCGCTCGCGGCCGAGGCCGCCGACGCGTCCGCCTCGCTCGGCCGCGCGCTCTCCCGCCTCGACATCCAGCGGGTGCTCGCCTCCGCCGTCGCCGCGGGCCGGCTCCCCGCCGACGCCCGCGGCGGCGCGTACCTCGTCCTCACGGCGCCCGGCGTCGGCGTCCAGGACTTCTGCCGCGCCGTCTGCGGCTTCCACTACTTCACCTTCCCCTCGCTCGTGGGGCACACGCTCCCCTACGCCTGGGTCGGCCACAGCGGCGGCCGCTGCGCCGAGGTCTGCGCGTACCCGTTTGCGCTGCCGTCCTACATGTCCCGGGGCGGCATGGCGGCGCTGCGGCCCCCCAACGGCGATGCCGGCGTCGACGGCATGGTCAGCGTCATCGCGCACGAGCTGGCCGAGCTCGCCACCAACCCGCTCGTCAACGCCTGGTACGCAGGGGAGGACCCCACCGCGCCCACCGAGATCGCCGACCTCTGCGAGGGGGTGTACGGGACGGGCGGCGGCGGCGGCTACGCCGGGAGGGTGGCGGTGGACGCGCAGGGGAGGAGCTGGAATCTCAACGGCAGGAACGGGAGGAAGTTCCTGGTGCAGTGGCTGTGGAGCCCAGAGGCCAAGGCTTGCGTGGGGCCCAATGCCAATGACTAGGCTGTGTTTGGCCAACGCCGCTAGCATGTATACTTGTGGTAGTGGAGAAAAGTTGCATTATTTTAGGGGATTTGTATCGTATTTTTTTCGGTTTATTATATGTATAAAAAATCAATTAACTTGATTAATCGTATTTAGGGATGGTAATTTTACCGACGGGTGCGGGTACACGACGGTTGAGGGTATGTGTATGAAATTTTAATCGCAGGTATGGGTATGGATATAAAATTTCACTCGCGGGTAAAGCATAGGTAAAAATTTTTACCCGCGGCTACCCGAAATAAATAATAATTTAGTAAATTTATATTATTCACAAATTTTATATCTCATTTTCTTGTGATTATATGAACTAAATAGATGGATAGTAAGATTGTGTGAGCTAATAGATGGGAAAATGATATTGACATTTTTACTTATTATTTGTAGTGAAGCGTATGATCATTGTTACATTTTTTTAGATAAAATACATGACTAGAATTGAACGCACGTACTTACATACAACTACAAAATAGATTAGATGTTGAAAATAAGAAGAAAAAAATGGTGCAAAATGATCCTTTTAGTTCTAATAATGCTTTGAGTTCGCTTTGATGGATGATAAATTATAAATATGTCCGGCAATACGACCAAATGATTGGTTATTTAAACTATTATTAAAATACTCGATGGGTACCTGAAACCCGACCCGTACCCGACGGGTATTGGTACGGGTATAAAATTTTATCCGTTAGACTTTGCAGTTACGGATATGCCTTATAGTTTCGGATATTATCGCAGACAAATATTTTCTCTACCCATACCTTACCCAATTTGTTACCATCCCTATTCATATTTAGGCTCTTGGTCAGCGAAGTTCAACTTTTTTTAAGAGGGTCAGCGAAATTCAGCTCGGCAGCATTGCCCAAGCCGTGTGTTTTCGGCCCATCCAGCTCCGGGCCGGCAGCGATCATCTCCTTTTCGCGCTCGCTCCACCAAACAGGCCCGGATGACATAGTCCGTACGAGGAGCTTGGCGGAACCGGAGTCCAGTCCGATCCCGACTCGATGATCCACACCTTCCATAAATTATGGATGGAAATGGGTCGGATCGAACAATTGGTTAGTTGACCCGACCCATAAAAACAGAATCGATGGGTTATAGGGACCGATCCTAAATTTCAAAATGGGTCAATAGGGCCGGTACCTATTGACCCGATGGGTATTTTGGGTCGACCCACTTATCTTATTAATAAATTTTTATTTTATTTATTGGTTTTCTTCATTCTTTTGAATAAATACAACTGGTCATTAGTTGTTAGATTCTATATACTTCAAAATATAGTGAGGATTATCATGCGTTGGAAGTGAAACTGGATAGAATTAAAATCATGAACCGCTAGTAAATATGTTTAATTTGATGCATTGCTAACAATCTTAACATATTATTGTGATATATGTTAATCTTGAATTTTATCTTTTCTAAAAGTGTTCATAGTATTCATGGTTTAAGATTATAGAAAAATATTTGGGTCGGCCCATAATACCCAATGGATCATCAAAGCCATAACACCTAAGGGAAATAGGTCGACCCATAACCCCTAGAATTGGACTCGAGGCCATGGGGCCGGGTCCCAGGCCAGGGCCGGGTCGGCCCATTCCCATCTTGACCATAAATCCATCCTGCCTGGCCCAACCCCAGGCTGCAGGAACAAACAAACCTGGAGAAAGAAGAGTTCTTGTTCTCGGTGACACGCAGCTACTTGCCAGCCAAGCCGTCTGAGAGGAGCCGATCGTCCGCCGCCGTCGTCGTGAGCGACTAACTAGCGTCGTGGCCATGGCCCAGATGCGTGGCAGGGTCGGCGAGCCGGCGTTCTACGGCGGCAGGCAGCTGGCCGGCTACGGCGAGCGGAAGGGGGCGCCAGAGGTCGACGCGCTCGCCGAGAGGCTCAATGCGATCGACGTCGACGGCGAGCCCGTGGCGGACATGGCGGTGGACGACGACGTGGAGGTCGCCCGGAGCCGGAAGATCAAGGTAAAGATGCTCACGGGCAGGGAGATCGACGTGGACGTGGAGCCCACGGACCCCGTGGGCAGGATCAAGGAGCGCGTCGAGGAGCAGGAGGGCATCCCGCCCGAGCAGCAGCGGCTCATCTTCGGCGGCAAGCAGCTCGCCGACGGCAAGACCGTGCGGGAGAGCAACGTCACGGCCGGTTCCATCATCCACCTCGTCCTCGCGGTAAGAGGCGGTCGTTGTAATAGTAAGTAACTTTTGCAACAGTTAAGGTTGCTGATGTTTAAAACTGAGAGAAACCAGGACTATGGTAGCTGTTGGATCTTGCATCCAATTAACGGTTCACGATACTCGGATGTCTTGTGGATTTGAAATTCTGATTACCGTATTCGGGTGCATGCATGAGAATCATATTAATTTTATGCTTTTGTTACTAATCCAATTGTAAGTTAAAACGAACAGGGCCTTGCTTGGGACCTAAAAAAATGAAAATCTGAATGTCAATCTTTTATGACAAAATTTGTGCTTAAATTGATCCAATCCAATTTCTTGATTTGTCCACGGTGGTTGCCAAATAAGCAAAGAAGTAAACCCGTTGGTTAGATAAAATCATAAAAGTTCATTTTGATGAGTTTACGGACCAGCTTACCAGAACAATGCGACGTCGGCCGAGGGCTTATCAAAATAGCAACCGGTACTAAAGAATGATATTTAGTACCGATTGGTGTCTTAGTCTGGTGTTCTTCACAGGTTACTTTAAAGATAAAATATCTCCCATTAGTTGCATGGGTACAGTGTGATGGTAAGGAAGCTATAGACGAGGTTAAAATTGTGGGTTTGAATCCTTATGAATGCGCATGCATTTGCGTTTGAAAAATTTGCATGTCTCATAAGAGTTTATTTTTTTCTCATTTTTCCTAGGTGGCACGCATAAGTACCGGTTGCAGTACTAATACTAGTTTTTCTTGCCGTGTCAGCCGAAAACGAATGTATCGCTAATATGATAGAGAAGACCAAAGTATTTGCTAAAGAGAACGCCTACCTGAATCTCTCAAGATTATATGCACCTAAACTACAAATTTTCATCCTGTCACTCGAAGAGCACGTGTGGCCGGTCGTAGAGTAAATCGGCGCATTTAATATTGGGAACAACTTGGCTCACGGCCTCACGCGAGTGGAGCACGTGCTCCCCGTTCCAAAATAATTGTAACTATAGAATTTGAAATTTGTTCCATAAAAATTATTAACTTTAATCTATCTATAATATAGAATTTGAAATTTGTTTCATAAAAATACTAACTTTAATCTATCTATAACAAAAGATAAAGTAATTTTTGAAAAATTCTCGAAAAAATAACTAATATCTCATACACTCACAAAAAATAAAGGATATTTTGGTATATACTTAGTATTAATTTGTGATTCTAGTATTGTTCGAAGGGAGTTCTTCGACATGCACACTGCTAGAAAACTTGACATTAGTACCGGGCGAAAATCCCCCGTTAGTACCGGTCCCCGCCCGGTACCAATTGGTCGGAGAAATTTTCATATTTGACATTCAATTCACACGCCTCACGTAGTTTAACACTTAATTCGCAGATCTTTTGAAATATGATATTCCGCATGCGAATTCTTTCGATCCAGGGTTTTCAGCCTATTTTCTCCATTTCTCTCAATTTTCTTCTCATTTTCATTTTACAAAGCCATGAAGAGACGATATTACCCCTGCCTTATCCCTTCTCCCGGTCGACACGTTCGGGATACTTCCTGCGCGGCGCGGTGGCGTCTTCCCCAGCTTCTCCGCAGCGTCTTCCCCGGTCGACCACGGGGTGCTCAGCACCGCGCCCGCCTTCACCATCGTCGTGCCCGGCGAGCTAGCCCAACGACGAGCAGGCCTACGCGACACGGCAGCCAAGAACCTTTTTCGCTCACACTACCAAAAAATACTACTTTGGAATTTGGAAAGGATTCAGCTCGTCGTGAGCAGCTGAACTACACGCACACCGAGAGGTGCATCCCTTTTTTTTTTTTGACTAAAGGAGCTCGCCACTGCTCCCAACCTCATTGGAGGTCTAATAGGCGTGCACGCCCGGGTTCGAGCCCGGGTGGGTGAGCTCCCAGCCGGGAGTCTCTACCAACCGAGCTATGCTCGGTCTGCAGGTGCATCCCTTTGGACTCGCAAATGGCGCGGAGCTTGCCCTGCTGCCACACGGCGTGGCACTCCACCTGGTTGACGGCCGGGAGCACGTGCGCCACAGCAAGCAGGTCCGCCAGCTTCTTGCTCGAGAAGTTGCTGAAGCCGGTGGCGCGCGCCTTGCCGGTGTCGTACAGCTTCTCCATCGCCGCCCAGGTCGCCGGCGGCGGCGGTCTGTCAAGGCAAGCCAGTGAGAGGACCGGCAGAGAGAGAAAGAAAGGAAGAACGCACGGGAGGAGGAAAGAAGTGCCCAAGCCGATTGGATCCTCACAGTGAAAAAGGATAAGGTAGGGGTAATTCCGTCTCTTCAGGTCTTTGTAAAATGAAAATGAGAAGAAAAATGAGAGGAATGAAGAAAATAGTCTGAAAACACTCAGATCGAAAGAATTCGCTTGCGGGATGTCATATTTCAAAAGGTCTGCGAAAGAATTCGCTTGCGGGATGTCATATTTCAAAAGGTCTGCGAATTGAGTGTCAAATCACGTGAGACCTGCAAATTAAGTGTCAAATATCGAAATTCCTCGATTGGTCGGTACTAAATGACACGTCATTTAGTACATGTCAAAATGCCCGATACTAAAGGTACGATTTAGTACCGGTCATTAACACCGACCGGTACTAAACGGTTTTGCACCAAAGAATAAAGAAAAAAATGAAGAACAGCTGGGAGGCCCCCATAAGCGCGCATCGCCGCAAGTCACACGATTTTTCACGCGTAAATGCGCATGCACGGTCGCGATGATTTGAACCTATGACCTCCGACCTCACGCGTTGCTTCCGTACCATCGCACCTACGCATCACATGTGACTAGAGGGACATGCATTCCTTTTGAAGTAACCCATGGAGGACCATTTATTACCGACCAAGACACTGGCCGGTACTAAATGTCACTTTTTATTACTGGCTAGTGTCTTGGTCCGGTACTAAATGACCGCTCCATTTTAGTACCGAGCCAAAATACTGACCGGTACTAAAATGCGACATTTAGTACCGGGCGGTGTCTTGACCCGGTACTAAAATAGTTGAGGCTTTTAAATTTGGATCCGGTACTAACATGACTCTATGTCAATGTTTATACCGGACAAAAGTATGCCCAGTACGGGCCGTGGACAAATGAGTCATTTTCTATCTGTGGCAGCAGGGTGCCAGGTGGCGTGCATGTGCAGATCTGCACTGCTAATGCTAGTGGAGCACTGGGGACTTCAATTCGTTGTTTTTTTCTTTTCTTTTCCTGATGTCTAATATATTTATTAGCTATATATAATTATTTATTTTCATGATGAAAGTTTTTTGCTGTATACAGTTATTTGTTCCGGAAGTTTGATATGTTTCGTCATTTTTTATAGTTATTTGTTCCTCAGATTCAACATTTTATTTGATGCATACAATCGTTTTTAGTAATACAACAAATATTTCGTTTGTAGTTTGTAGAGATTTGCTAATTTTTATACGAGGGTAACACGAAACAAAATTAGAAAAATAAAAAAATCCTCTCTAGTTTATACATGTAATTCGCCCTGCTAATAGTTTGGAAACCAAACTAAAAACACATCAAACTATTTTATTGTAACATATTTTAGAAACCAAACCAGCTCCACTTACTCGTTATTCCGCCCAAACCTACCTAAACTACTTGTTCTTTTCTCCCAAAGCAAACCAAACCAATAGTCTCAACCAAAAATCTTCAAACCGGTTTCGAACTATTAGGTTAAATCCTCTCCAACTAGTTTTAATATATTATTTTTGATGTGTGGGATCATATATAAATCTAGACATATCGGTCAGTCATTACAAGACATCTACAACAAATTTTACTCAAGTTCGCTAAAATTTTAAGGTGTGAACGCGAGCTTTTAATTCTAAGATCTGACTTTTGACGTTGGGCACACGTCAACACGTGTAGGTCGAACAGAGTAGCTACTAGTCGTACAAAGTAATCTCCAAGACATTTCAGTCAATTTCGATAAAATGTGAATGTGAGATTTTATTTGCGGGGTCCAGCTCTTGATGTGGGTGCCCACATGTAGTTCTAACCTCACTAGCTGCCAGTCATACTGACTCAATTTCGATAAAAATTTAGTGTGAACACGAGGTTTTATTTCCAGCCTCCGGCTCTTGACGGTGGGGTTCACGTGTAGGTCTAACCATACTCCTTTGCACAGAGTAGCTGCCAGTCATATTAAGTCATCTCAAACAAATTTCAGTCATTTTCAATAAAATTTTATGGTGTGAATGCGTAATTTTTAATTTTAGGATCCGACTCTTAACGTGAGACCAACATTTATATATATTTATAATATTTTTCACGAAACATCCATTTCAACCCATCCCAACCCGTTTATTGATATAGAACCCACTTCGCCCCACTCTATTAACTAATACAAACTATTTTAATCTACTCAAATATACTCCATGTTAAAACCTGGATCCATAAAACTTATTTCAACTTAAACCATTAGCATAGTGATATGTAATGGGCCGAGTGGGTAAACGTTTAGGCCTCCCAGCAGCCAGGCCGCGCGTATTGAGCGGCGCTAGGCAGCCGCGCCTTTTTTATTTTTATATTTTTCGAAAATATTTTTTACAGAAATATATTTTCAATATCACAATTTACAGTTTTGTACCCCTACCGCCCGGCAGGGGGGCGGCAGGGACTTATATGTAAATTTAAAAAAAAATTATTTGCGCGGGAGCCCTTGGCGGGAGCCTGCCGCCCCCCCGGCGGGCGGCAGGCTCCCCAGTCCTGTATAAAAGGGTTTCCCTCCCCCTCCCCCTTATTTGCTTCCCACGACATCCAGAGAGCGGGAGGGAGAGAGGAGGGGTGAGGGAGAGAGTTGTAACGGCGAAGCCCTGCCGGATTTTGGATCCTAACCGCAGGTAATAAATATTTCTCAACTTTCTCGATCTAAATTTATTGTATGTTTAATTCTATAATTAGTGTATGCAGCAGTAATGATATTTTAGCGATTTAGGTAATGTTTTTAATATAATTTAGGTAGAATTAAGATTAGTTTTTAGAATAACCAATTAGGTTTACCAACAACTTTTGTGGTATTGATTAGTTGTTTAATACGAGAAAAAATTTCGAGAAATAGTCAGAAATTGTAGAAAATATTAGAAAAGTATATGAAACATTCAGATAAATGGTAGAAAATGCAGAAAAATTTAGAAAATGTTAGAAAAAAAATATATATATAAATATATTGTAAAAAATTGTAGGAAATGCACGAAAATGTTAGAAAAGTTTATGAAAATTTAAGATAAATTGTAGAAAAATGCAGAAAAATTATAGAAAATGCAGAAAACTTATATTTTTTTGTGTTAGGTATGGCCGGAGATACGCCAGCTCTACTTGACGGAGTCATAGACTCGTCGCACCGGTCCTTTCTTGCTGTGGTTCAGCGCGTGAAACTTAACGTGCTACGTCCACGTCCACCAGCGGAGTTTATTCCTGTTGAGCCACGATGGGTGCCCAGGTGATATGTCGTCGGATTATGTTTTTAAAAATACGTTTGTTTCGTATACGTTTCGTACATAATGTACTTACATTTGATCGTTCTATTTTTCAGGTTGAGTGAGGCTGGTCTTCTTACTATAGGTCGTCTTGCTGAGAGTGGTTTAGTACAGCTGGACAGGTCTCTACTGACGGCTCTAGTTAATAGATGGAGGCCTGAGACAAACACCTTCCACCTCTCTTGTGGGGAGATGACACCGACCCTACAGGACGTTGCGATGCTGCTGGGTCTTCCTATCAGTGGGGATGCCGTAGGGCCTCGTGTCGTCCCGCCTACGTGGTTGGACGATCTAGAAGAGCGTTTTGCAAATATTGACATCGCGATTGATGTAGAAGAGCACCCAAAAGCAACAGGCCCTGCCAAGGCATGGATCCTCCAGTTCCAGGTACATACCTTGTTATGGAACGATTAATGTTAGAGTTATGCTTTTTACTAGTGCAGTTATGGTTTTATTTTATAATTGATCTCGTACTCATAAATGTTCATCATTTCTATGCAGCCCGACAATTTGGCACATGATGCTGATGATGATAGCGTCACTCGATCCCTTGAGGCATACCTGTTGTGGTTGTTTGGATACATAATGTTCAACAACTCACACGGGGCCTATGTGGATAGGGTGCTTGTGCCTTACGCACTGGAGATCGCAGAGGCAGCTGTGGAGGAAATGCCTCAATACAGTTGGGGTGCAGCGGTACTTGCAGCCACGTACCGTGGCCTCTGCAAGGCATCGGTGCAAAATAAGCACAATGCAATTCTTACAGGATGTCCAATTCTGCTACAGCTTTGGTCGTACGAGAGGATAGCAATTGGTCGCCCGCTTGTCGACCACTCACCGTATGAGCTGGATATGTACGGTGACACCGAGGACGATAGGCCCACCATGGGGACTCTCTGGTACGCTCGTCAGTTACGGAAATAACTGCTACTCGTACTATTCTGTTGGCAATTCTGTTGCTTTGTTTTACCCTCTTTGTATTTCTTATTTGTACATATTATTATTAATTTTGTGCAGAAGAGGTGGGCCCACGTACAGTCTCGTCGGGCCTATCCTGATTTTGTGGCTGAGTTTGATCGGTTGACACCTGAAGACGTTGTGTGGGAGCCCTACTCCGAGTTGGCTATAAACACTCGTGCACCGATCGGGATATCTTCGGTTTGCTTTCAGGACCAGGCCTTATGGATGACAACTACAGTGTTGGTGTACGACGTTTACATTGAGGCTCACTGCCCGGACAGAGTCAAGAGGCAGTTCGGTCAAAGGCAGTTGTATCCTGTGCCGTCAGCATTGGATCGGGTCGAACGCCATGACCACAGGTAACAATTCATATACTATTTCAGTGACTGTGCATTATATAGTTAACTAATCATATTTGACTAAATTGTTTTCAATATTTAGTTTATCGAGGACTGGGCAACCCTTCTCCGACATGTGGGTGACAAGGGTGCAACCTTGGGTCGATGGCTGGGACCAGGCAGAGGAGAACATGGCGCTTGCGACCCCTGCACACACGGAGGCTTCGTACAGGGCGTACCTGAGCTGGTACCAGCCTCAGACTCGTTGCCGCTTGATATATGCTGACATGCAACCACAGCCGCATGTTGCGACAGCACAGGATGAGTACGCACGACATAGGGACGAAGCATTAGCTGGGGCGGTGAGTCAAAGTTACCATCGCTTTTCTCAAATACTTTGGAATTACAGTGTTAATGTCTTTTTTTTCTTGCTTTGCAGTTGAAATGTGCAGGTTGATGGACTTAGATGCCAGGGCGAATTGATGAGGATTCGAGGGGGATCTATGATGGATAGGAATGAGCAAGGTCGGCCTGGACCCGAGTTTCACAAAGATCCCATTCATGCTTGAAGCCTTTGGTAGCCGGACATCGTACGATGACTCGTACGTTCGTCTCAAGCCTCGACGTCGTTCCTGTGGTCCCCCACACAGCAGCAGTCTTCCCAAGCACTTTATTGGTCTCTGCCGCATTATCCAGGGTACGTCAGGATACTTGACTAACTTCCTACTTTGAAGCCAACAATTAATTCTCAGTACATACAGGTGATGCACACCCACCTTACCACCTCACGGAGAGGGGACTCAGTTTAGTACCATGGCACCAGCTGCAGGGATGTCATTTCAACCAACACAGGCACCACCACGACCTTTCGGTAAACATATAGTCAATATCTTAATTTCAATTAATTGTGGTATGAAGTCTAATTCCTTTTGTATTTACATATAGGATCACAACAGGGGTATGATGCTGGACCTTCTTCGTATTACCCTACGGCGACAGCAGAAGGAACGCAAGGTAAATACCTAATCAGTAGCCCGAATTTATCATGTGCTTCTTATCTCTATGAATATTTTAAATAATTTGAACGGTTTACAGGATCGCACCACCAGCTTCCTGATATGGGTCATTCCTCGTATCCACCACCACCAGGTACGTATGATGAATATATACCAAAATATATGACTTATAAGACGATATTAAGATATCTTAATTGCTACTATATAGGGCTCACACATGATACCTTTGAGGCGAACTTCGAAGATTGGAGTCGGTTATTTTCTACACCTAACCCGCAGGCCGATATTACCTTCCAGACACCTGTGCCCACCGGACGTCCAGGTAGAGACGTAGGGCCTCCAGAGCGACACACCTACTCTACAGACCACGTCCACGCTCAGCGTAAAAGAGGTCGACATGGCCGGGGTGGTTAGGATGTGCTTCTAGTTGTTTCTGTATTTTTGTTATGGACATGTCATCATGTTATACTTATTTCGTTCTCATACATCACCTATTTCGTTCTCATTTGCGTATGTGTGTGAATTGCTAGCTTATACTTTTCATATTCATGTTCTTTACTAATGGTTTTTATTTGTATCCATATCTCAAACACATCTAATGACCACAGCAAGTTGTCCACAGCAGGGAGCCTGCCGCCCCCCTGGCGGGCGGCAAGCCCCCTGCCGCCCAGTGGATTGGCGGCAGGGGGCCTGCCGCCCGCCAGGGGGGCGGCAGGCTCCCGCTAAGAGCTCCCGCGCAAATAAATTTTTTTAAATTTACATATAAGTCCCTGCCGCCCCGCTGCCGGGCGGCAGGCCCCCTGCCGCCCCACTGCCGGGCGGTAGGGGTACAAAACTGTAAATTGTGATATTGAAAATATATTTCTGTAAAAAATGTTTTCGAAAAATATAAAAATAAAAAAGGCGCCTAGGCAGCCTGCCCGTAAGTTCTGCCCGGTCCCACCTGTAAGAAATTTTGGGTGTTCCCTCTTGCGGACGCGGTTTTTTCGCATGTGCTTGCGACCGCAGGGACTATCCAGACCATTGGAATATTTCCGTGCGCCGAGATTCGTGAAAGGAATCTGGCGTAAAGTTAGCAGCAAGACCGGACGAGCGATAGCATTGGAGCCAAGGGTAAAATGGGTATTTGAAAGGCTGCTTTGCTTGTGTACGATTGGGCCCAGGAGCTGTACATCATTTCTTCTTTCCCCTTCCTGGAAGGGAGAACACGCACACTCCATTGCCTACGATAGAGAGAGGTGAGAGGTCTAGGAGTACTTGTAAATCCAATGCTGTGCCGGCCCTGCCGGAGCAAGTTATGTTCTGGTCGACCTCATCGTAGCATAATGCGCCTACCTGCCCGGAGCGGCGGCCGGCTGCAGCCTGGGCGGCAGGGATCCAGAAGCATTGCGACTCCAACATAGAAGAAGAAGCGCAAGGCCAAGGAGGATTTCCGTTGAAGACCTCATCAGATTTCAAGGGCAAACAGGCAAGAACAATCCGAATTGTAATCCATGTGGTTTTATTTAGTACATCTCCTCGGTTTACAGAGGAAATCTTTATGATATGTGGATGCCTAAGGACTGCAGTGTCTCAGATATCTCAGTACCGTTAGAAAGTCCAAGCTAGGAAAGTTGCTGAACTCATATGTTGATTGAGCTCAGGAGATGATCTACAATTATCGAGGGGGGAAGAAGGACGCGTCTGCTCGTGTTGGTCATGTTTCAAAGGTTCGTGCTTCTAATATTTTGTTGGTCGTGAAGTTTTTTGTGCTGTAAACATTTCATCTAGATCTGAACCTAGGACCACAGTTTCGATGAGGAACCTAGGAATGCTATTTAATGTATTTGTTCATCTGAAATTTAGGACCTCAGTTTGTGTTGCTATTTCTTTCTGTCCTGAGTGTTGGAACTGAGCTGGCTATTAGGATTTTGGTGCTGAAGATAGATGGGAGTATTAGAACTCTAGGTGCTAAATCACGAACTTTGATGTTCTAGAGTACTGTGTAGATTACAGGTCTTATAGGTGACTCTTTAGGGGCTTGCAAGTGTTCAATTCACATTATTGGCAAGCCAGTGCTCCAAAAGTTTTATTATTGAACTAAAATGTCCTAATGTAGTAGTGTGCAAGTCAGTTGTATCGTTCCAAGCAACCAGCAACCAGATTCACTACCTCGCCAGCGTATCCTAATGTAAATCTGGGTTTATTTTGCTCTTATATAGAACCAAATATACATGGAAGAGATGGCGATAGTGGCTGCTGAAAACTAGCCCACAATGAGTAACTGACTCCACTTCCTATCTTCTAGGAGACAAAGCAGACTGAATGCAAATTAAATGACTCGGACAATTATCATCCACTGCCTCTTAACAAACTCTACTGAACTTGACTCATCTAACACACTGACACAACACAACTAGGATCACAAACAACAAACATCGATAACTTTTTAGATTATAAATAGTGTTGCTATATCTTAGCTAGAGTAGACCGATCAATGAATTAAAGTGTCTTATGTTTCAAATTTTTGTGCAACTAATATTCTGTTAATTTCTTAGCCTTTTGGTTCTGGTGCTTGAGGAATTGTCGTGGGGAGATTCTTGTATGCTGAAACTAAGTGACATGTGACTGTTGGCCAGAGTAGATCGATTTAGGAACTATAGTGTGTGTTTTAATGTTAGAGAGACTCGTGTATGCTAGAGCCAAGTGTCTTGGGACTCTGTTTAGTAGATGAATCAATCAACTGTGTTCTAATTTGTACTATAGTGTGTGTGTTTTAAAGTTAGAGAGACTCGTGTATGCTAGAGCCAAGTTTCCTTACTAGTCTGACAAAGTTTTCTAATTTGTAGCTTACTGCTACCAGTGGTTTAAACATATTATTTTAAATGAAAGTGTTGCAGTTTGTAGTTTACTCTTATTGCTGGTATGTAGCTTGCTTTACTTATTCAAATATTTTTCCTATTGTGTTCTACTTGAGCTGACTTCTCCGGTTAGTAGTCACATGACATGTTCTTGCAAGAGGAAATGTTCCAGGTCTTCTTCTGAAGGTTATTTGTCTCCCTTTCTCTCCTTACAACTCAATAATTGCTAGATGGTAATGTTTCTATTTTTTTTAAAAAAATTAACACTGCATATACTCTTTGTTTTGATATCTTCATATCATTACATACAGATTATTGTCCTGGTGGTCTATGAAGGAGAATGAAGACATTATTTTTGGGACTCTCTTAAGAAAAAACATATGTATTCTAACTGCCAAATCATGGTAGATGAAGCTCAAGCTAGAGATCGAAGTTGCTGCCAGGCCTTATTTGCCCAAGATGTACTTTTTTCATTGAGTGCTTTTTAGATCCACATGTCAGTGTTCATGAAATTTATTGTACAATGTTCTTGCGAATGTGCAGTTTGTTACTAACCTTGGGGATTGGAGAAGATGATTTGCCATTAGGGATGGAGAGTCTCTATATAGAACCCACATGGGCCATATGGGCCTTTGATATACTGTAACACCTTTAACACCCCCCCCCCCCAAACTCAAGGTGGGAATGGAGGATCTGAATAACTGAGTTTGATCAAGTGTAACCGATGTTGCTTTTGAGTTTGTGCTTTAAGAAATCTGCCAATTGTAGTTCGGAAGGCACATACTGAAGAGCAATTGTTTTCTGATGACAATGAGACCGAGTAAAGGAAGCATCAACACTGATATGCTTTGTAAGCTCATGTTTCACGGGATCATTGGCAATTTGTATAGCTCCAGTATTGTCACAAAGAAGAGGAGTGGGAGCATGACAAGAGATGCCAAAATCAGCCAACAACCACCGAAGCCATACAATCTCAGAAGTAGTGGTGGCAAGTGCGCGAAGTTCAGTCTCTGTACTAGGTCGAGAGACAGCTGCATGCTTCTTGGACTTCCATGTAAGAGGAGAAGAACCAAGAAATATGCAATAACTGGTTACAGAGCGGCGATCGGAGGGATCACTTGCCCAAGTGGAATCCGAGTAAGCATACAGAGCAAGCGAGCTATCACGAGCATAAAACAAGCATTGAGATGCGGTCCCCCGTAAATATCTGAGACCCGAAGTAAATGACCAAAGTGAACTGAAATAGGGGCACTCACAAATTGACTAAAAATATGAACTGCATGGGCAATATCAGGCCTCATGACAGTAAGATAAACAAGACTGCCCACAATATGTCGGTATCGAGAGGGATCCTCAAGGGGTGTACCATCAGTAGGTCATAACTGTAGGTGGAGATCCATATGTGTAGCAGCTGTTCGAGTATCAATAATACCAGAACGAGAAATAAGATCATGAATATACTTGGACTGTGAAATGGAATAACCTTGAGCGGAATTTTGAACTTCAATTCCCAAGAAATAACTCAGAGGACCCAAACCAGACATTTGGAATTGCTCACCAAGGTGTTTCTTCACAAAAGAAATATGCTCATCATCATCTCCCGTTATCAGCATATCATCCACATAGTGAAGAAGCAAAGTGCGTCCACGTGGAGAAATATGAATAAGCAAGGCAGGGTCATGTTCACTAGATGAAAACCAGCAGCATGTACCACTGAAACAAAACGTTCAAACCACGCTCGAGGAGCCTGTTTGAGACCATATAAAGCGCGACGAAGACGACAAACATGCCCTGGAGGAGTATCAACTCCTGGTGGGGGCTGCATATAGACCTCTTCATGCAATTCATTATTAAGAAAAGCATTCTTGACATCTATTTGGGAGATAGTCCAAGAACGAGTAGCAGCAACAATAGTCATAGTACGAACTGTAGTCATGTGAGCAACAGGAGCAAAAGTCTCATCATATGCCCTGAGTCTGCTGAAAACCTCTAGCAACAAGATGAGCTTTATACCTTGCCATAGATCCATCTGATTTGGTCTTAACTTTAAAAACCCATTTGCAGGTAATAGGTACTGCATGAGATGGTAAGGGAACAATATCCCAAGTACTTGTACGATCAAAGGCAGCAAGCTCCTCAGCCATAGCAAGTTGCCATTCAGGAATACCAGAGGCTTCGTGATAGTTGGAAGGTTCATTTATGACAGCAGCAGCACGCGGAAAACCCAACTTATCAGGAGGCTCAATAGTACTGCGATCCCGAAAATTAAAGAGTGGACCAACCTGCGACTCATCAGATATAGCATGAGACTCATCAATATTATTAGGATCAGTAAAAACAGGAGTATCAGGACTGGCCGATGGTAAGGCTAAGCTGGGAGGAATATCTATGGGATGTCGAGGACGACGAGTGTAGACACGAGTGATGGGTGGTTTGGAAGGAGGTGGATCTGTAGCTGGAGCTGGAGGCATGATGGGAATGATCGGAGTAGGTGGTGACGGCGGGGAGACATCATCACTAGATGAGATAGGAGGAAGATCAAGAAAGGATGTGGACTCTGTGGGAGATGAAGAAGGCTAAGTAGAAGGGTTGTAAAAGAAAGGACGGTTCTCAACAAAAGTCACATCATGAGAGATACACATGCGACGAGATGAAGGATCATAGCACCGGTAACCTTTATGCTCAGGACTATACCCCAGAAAAACACACTCAACCGACTGAGCTGTCAACTTAGTTCGCTCACGAGGTGCAAGAAAAACATAGCATGTAAAGCCAAAGACCTGAAGATGATCATAACGAGGAGGAGTGCCAAAGAGAACTTCACCTGGGAACTTGTTCGACAGTTTGGAAGATGGTTGTCTGTTAATAAGGTAGACAACTGTGGAGACGGCCTCGCCCCAAAAATGAGAGGGAACAAAAGAAGAAATGAGGAGTGTCCGAGCCATCTCTATAAGGTGGCGGTGCTTTCGCTCTGCAACACCATTCTGATCATGAGCGCCAGAGTAGGAAAGCTGAGGAAGAGTGCCCTCAGAAGTCAAAATCTGGTGAAATTTATGAGACAAGTACTCACCCCCAGAGTCAGAGCGAAAAAATCTAATAGAAGTAGAAAATTGGGTTTGTATCATGCGAATAAAAGATTGGTAAATGCCATATAGCTCAGAACGGTGTTTCATGAAATATATCCAAGTATAACGAGAATGATCATCAATAGAAATGACATAATATTTATGACCACCCTTTGTAGCAAAGGGAGCAGGACCCCATACATCTGAGTGAACAAGATCAAAAGGTCCAGCTGAATGAGAAATACTAGAAGGATATGGAAGCTGTATTTGCTTTCCAAGCTTGTAACCCTTACAATAAAAATTAGACTCAACAGATGTATGACCTAGGCAACCTGTTTTTATTAGGGTAGACAATCTAGACCCACATAAATGACCAAGACGATGATGCCACTGGGCAAAAGAGGCGGAGGTCGAAGCAGCAGACGAGACAGGAGCAACAGAAGCAGCAGAAGAAGGAAGATGCAAGGTGTCCAGAATGTAGAGGCTTGGAGCACCTCTACGGTGATGGCCAGTCCCAATCACACTCCTGCTCTGACGATCCTGAATAAAACAAGATAAGTCATCTGTTGGTGGAGGACGCTCTTCGAATGAATGAGTATCACAATAGCTCAATTCGTCAGGGGCGAAGCCCCGAGAGAGCGATCACGACCAGAGTGGCAGCACGAAAATCAAAGCAGGGGTCTTTTTGCTCTGTATTCAATGATCCTTTAACGTTACATGGGGGGAGGTATTTATAGCCCAACAATTCACCTACTCCTTGGCTAAAATCTCTTTACTACCCCCTAACTGTCAGCATCTGGGAATATTCCTAGGGTAATCTCATAATGTTACAATAATCGACACAATGTAGTGGAATTACAGCTGGACATGACATTCCGTATAGATTTCTGATAGTGGGCCTGCCTTTCTTCATGCCTCTTCATGATCAAGGTCTTCACTGCCTTGTCGAAGGGGCTCTCGGAGCCACTTCGCCGTATGTCCCTTCGCCATGGCGTGCAGCCTCTTCACTTCCCTTCGGAAGGGAATTGCCTGCGCTCTCCTCCCTTCACTCTAGGGCCTTCGGGCGCGTCCTCTTTGCCATCGCAGTTCGCTTCGCCAGTTCGCTCTGCTTCCTTGCTCGCAGTTGAGTGCCTTCGGCGACAGACGAAGGTGGCGTCCCCAACAGTAGCCCCTCGGGGCCACGGCTGTTCCTTGGAGCGGCTGTGGCCTTGACTGACGCGCGAGCGAAGCCGCGCCCTCTAAGCGCCACCCGTCGAATGTTCACCTGCGAGCGTTTGGGGCTCCTGCAATTTGAGAAGAATACCAAGAGCCTTTTTGTGAGAAAGATTATTATTATTTTTTTCGAAGTCAAGGTGTCGCCGCTTTGCGGGAAGACGAAAATGCCCCTAAATCCGACCATTGAGGGTGTGCGTTCCACAGCCTTTCGACCGTTGGAGGTGAGGGTAATCCTGTAATTTGGCATGCCCTTGCGCGTCCGTCGACGCACGCCCCCGGCTATAAAAGGCCCGGGGGGGGGGGGGGGGGAGAGTGAGCCCCGACTCACACGCGAGCTTCCCTTGCATTCGCCCTTCACTCTTTGCTTAGTTTTTCATTTCCCTTTGGTTCCCAGCCTTCGTTGTCATTTCGCGACGGCTTCGCTCGGAGAGATGGCGCCTCGCACAACTGAGAAGCCGCCTCCCACTCGAGACTTGGGTTACAGCCATGTGACCTCCGAAGTCCTTGAGGGGATTATCCTTCACAGAGTGGTTGACCGCATCTAGGTGCGGGCTATGCCCCCTGACCAGGGCTCGGCGCGACCTGAGCCGGACGAAGTGGTTGTGTTCCGCGACTTCTTCACCGCGAGCCTTCGCTTCCCACTTGATCTAGTGATCATGGACATCTTCCGAATGTTCACGGTCTACCTTCACTAGATCATGCCCACCTCCTTCGTCAGGCTGAACCTGTTCATATGGCTTGCGAAGACAGGCAGGGTCGAGCCCACTGCCGAAGCATTTGCGCGCGTCTTCCGCATTCATTACCAGCCGAAGACCATCGTTGTGCACAAGAAGGACAGCAGCAGCAGCAGCGACGCGGAGCCCCAGTACGGGTTTTACACCTTCGCCTTTAGGCAGACGACCCCGATCCCCATTCAGGTGTACCGGAACAAGTGCCCTATGGAGTGGACCAACTTCTAGTTCTACCACAAGATTCATTTAGACCCAGAGATGAACTCCAGCCCCTTGTGGATCGAGAAGATTCCTTTTCTTCCGAAGACCCTGGTGGTTGCACCGCCTGAGGTCAGCTTCGGAGAAGGTGATTGGGACGTGAGACCAGGGAGTGCGGAAATGCTTGCCTTCGCAGACATGCGAGACAGTGCGGAGGTATTCCTTCCTCTGACGCTTTGTCTCGTGTACTGGCTCATTTGATCCGCCGGAGATGGCATTGATGACGTTCACCATGCCTCTGAGTGGATCATTGGCTCTTTCTGGGATCATGCCTGGTTCTAACTTTGGCGGTGGGGGAAGGTAGGTGGGAGCTTGTGGCTGGGGTTGTGGGTGCCACCCTTGATGTGGCGCCGAAGGGGTTTGGATTTGTGGGAGTTGGGGCGTCGAAGGTGCTGGAAGGGCTGGTGGGGTGTATGTGGGGTTGTAGTGGAAGGTTGGGAAAGATGGCGACAGGGTGGGATATGCCGAAGTCCAGTGAGGTTGTTGCGGAGGCTGCCACTGGATTTGTGGTGGCGGGCCTCGCGGCTGGTTGTTGTGAATGTAATTGACAGGCTTCGGTGGTTGTTCGGTGTTTGTGGCTCGGTCCAACTCTTCTTTCTTTTCCTTGATGAGGGGGCACTCACTCGTCCAAGGACCCTTGTCTCTGCCATGAATGCAGCAGTAGGGTACTTTCTGCCTTCGGCCGGAGTTTTCCCTCTGACCCTGGTTGGAGTTGCTTCGGTCGCTCCTCCATCCTCTGTTGTTTTGAGGCTGGGAGTCGCGGGCTTCGTCACCGGAGACAGTGTTCACGGCCTTCGGGGTCTTCGCTTGTTCAGCGTGTTGTGGCTTCGGTCGATTGCGATTGCGTGATCTCTTCTCATTCATTTCTTCGATTCTCCGGCGCTTTCCTTTGTCTGAGATGCAATATTCTTGCATAATCTCAAAGAGCCTGTTCAGGGTCTTCAGCCTACGGCGCTCAAGGTATTCTCCGCACAGTCCAAGACTTAAGCCTGCGATGGCGGCATCGATGATGGTCTTTTCTGCTACATCTGGAGCCTTTGCGCAAAGCCTGATGAGACGATGCAAGTACTCTTGCAATGTGGATCCTTCTTGCTTCAAGTTGTGGAAGTCACATGAGTTGACTTCTTCAGGCTTCGGTGGTCTGAAGGCAGCGGTGAGGACAAATGCTTTGGCTTTGCATGCCGGGCTGCCTCCGGAAGCTTCGATGGCCACTTCGTATTTGAGGAGGAAATCTTTTGGGTCGGAGTCTCCGTCGAATTGCCGGAGGATAGTTGGGTTGAAACGTGGAGGCCACGGGAGCTCTTCGAATTCTGCCAAAAGAGGCGTGGCGAGGCCTTGTTGCGGTCGAAGCTGGTGTTGCATCACGTACTCTCCTTCCTCTTCGTCTGAGTACTGCCCTTCTTCGATGAGAATGGGCTGTTGGAGAAGCCTGTGCGGCTGAGGCGCATGCTGCAAAGTTTTAGGGGCTTGGCGAGGGGGCTTCATCATTACAAGGCAATCTCGGATGGACTGCCGCATTGCCTTGCAGCGAAGCTTTTCTCCTTTTAGCTTGTTAAGTTGTTCCTCTGGCTCTTCGGTAGTGAGCTCATGCCCTTTTCCCATGGATCTTGTTGCCACCGGCGCATTCGATGTGCCAGCTTGAGCTTGCTGCGCGTGGCGAAGACGCTCGGTGAGGCGTGCGTCGATTCTCTTCATGGCTAGGATGTCTTTAGCAGAGATGCCGAGGTCGTGGAGGTCGACCTCGAATTCCCCATCAGCGAGGTCTTCGACCTCATAGTCTTCGCCTTGGTCTTCGTTGTTGTTGTTGTTCATTGGGACGAGGGCGTTGTCGGCCGAAGGCGGGGCTTCGGCTGAGGCGTTTGCCTCCGAAACGCCAGGGTTTGGTTTCTTCTTCGCTATCATGTGGTCGTGTTAGGACGAACCACGGGTGGGCGCCAAAACTGTTGGTGGAGGACGCTCTTCGAATGAATGAGTATCACATCAGCTCGATTCGTCAGGGGCGAAGCCCCGAGAGAGCGATCACGACTAGAGTGGCAGCACGAAAATCAAAGCAGGGGTCTAATTGCTCTGTATTCAATGATCCTTTACAGTTACATGGGGGGGGGGTATTTATAGCCCAACAGTTCACCTACTCCCTGGCTAAAATCCCTTTACTACCCCTTAACTGCCAGCATCAGGGAATATTCCTAGGGTAATCTCGTAATGTTACAATAATCGACACAATGTAGTGGAATTACAACTGGACATGACATTTCGTACAGATTTCTGATAGTGGGCCTGCCTTTCTTCGAGCCCCTTCGCGATCAAGGTCTTCGCTGCCTTGTCGAAGGGGCTCTCGGAGCCACTTCCCCGTACGTCCCTTCGCCATGGCGTGCAGCCTCTTCGCTTCCCTTCGGACAGGAATTGCCTGCACTCTCCTCCCTTCGCTCTAGGGCCTTTGGGCGCGTCCTCTTCGCCTTCGCAGTTCGCTTCGCCATTTCGCTCCGCTTCCTTGCTCGCAGTTGAGTGCCTTTGGCGACGGGCGAAGGTGGCATCCCCAACATCATCAAAACCAACAAAACAATTTCGATCAGCAATTTGGCCAACTGAAAGAAGGTTCATACATAACTGAGGTACAAAGGAGACATCAAGTACTGAAAAATAAGAATTACAGAGTGAACCCTGATGAGTAATAGGACAAGATGTACCATCAGCTATCTGAACAGAAGTGCCATCAATGACAGGTGTGGAGAAGGCCAACTGAGACTTATCCGAAGTGACATGAAATGAAGCCCCTGAATCAAGCACCCATGACAAGGATGGTGCAATGGCCGGTGAAGCAGCAGCCACAGAAACGGATCCCTTAGAACTGGGACCAATACCAGAACCACGAGAAGCACGGGCAGCACGACGAGCACGATACTCAGCCAACTTCTCTGGATGCTTGGAAAAGCAATTATATGAGGTATGAATAAACTTGCCACAATGCTTACAAGGGTCTGATGATGTAGCTTTTGGTGCACTGAACTTGTGAGAGGCAGCCAACACACTGTGAGGATGAGTCACTTATGAAGAAGACAAGGACCGAAGACGTGTCTCCTCTGCAAGCAACTCAGATAATGCCTTTGCCATGGTGAGATCAGAGGCACTGTGAAGCAACCGGGTACAAAGGGAATCAAATTCATCTCTGACTCTCATGACAAATCTGTATGTGAGAAACCTCTCAATAAAAGAATGTGCAGAACAGCCATCACCAGCAGTACACTGAGGCACCATGGAGAGCAAAGAAGCCATCAAACGATCATAAGAATTATAGTAATCATCAATAGACATGTCTTTCTGTTCAATACATGTATTTGCTGCATAAGAGTGTGTTGAAGAGCACCACTTTCCTGAACAAAGCGTGTCTCCAAAAATTTCCACATAGGCTTGGCTTGCGTGAACTTGCGAAGACTCATAATCAGAGAAGGCTTCACACTATTCACCATGGCAGCCATCACTTTGCCATCATTAACTGTCCATGTGTGGACTGCAGCTTCATTAATCTTATCAGTTTTAAGTTCAGGTGGATCATCAGTCAAATGAAAATGAAAATGAAGACCATAACCTCGTAGAGCAGTCTCAACTAAAAAAGCCCACTCTAGATAATTCTGCCCATCTAAAGTAATATTGATAACAATTGCATTGACCTGCGACATGACTGAGTGGCAGCAGTTGAATGAAGACTGAAAGAGTTACTGCAGTAGCTGCGGATGAACCAGCAAAACTCCAGCAGCAGGCCAAACCAGAGCAAAATTCCAGCAACACAGCAGCGGAACTGAAGATAAAGAACAACAATGATAGGCCAAACCAGAGTAGCCGAAGGGAGGACCACCGAGCAGGACAGTGCAACGGACAGGGCAGAGTAGAACCAGGCCATGCAACGAAGCAGAGGAACAGCAACGGGCGCAATAATGGACGCCGTTGAGGCCGCGACGGGCGGCCGTACTCGCACCGCGACGGGCAGCGAAGGAGGGGCCACGACGCGTGGCCGGACGCGCCGCGACGGGCGGCGGAGGAGTGGTCGCGACGGGCAACCGGAGGAAGGCCGCGGCGGGCGGCCGGGCGCGCCGCGACGGGCGGCGCAGGAGGGGCCGCGACGGACGGCCGGAGGAAGGCCGCGACGGGCGGCCGAACGCGCCAGACGGGTGGTGAAGGAAGGCCGCGACGTGGTGAAGGAAGGCCGCGACGCGCGGTAGAGGGGCCGCGACGCGCGGCAGGAGCTGACGGACGGCAGGAGGGTGGGGAAAAATTGGTTCTGAGGTTGTATTAGATTAGTCTAACCTTAACCCTAATCCTTTCTCTGATTCCATCTTACTAACCTTGAGGATTGGAGAAGATGATCTGCCATTAGAGATGGAGAGTCTCCATATAGAACCCACATGGGCCATATGGGCCTTTAGTGTATATGGGCCTTTGATATTAACACCTTTAACACAGTTGACATGGGAGAAACTTGCGAGCATCTTCTACCAATTAGGAGTTTAATATATTTTAGATCACTATTCATTTATTACCACATGGTCCTGTTTTGATTTGTTGTCCAGGATAGCTAAAAATTCAAATGTAACTTTGATGGGAATGGATGAATAGATTTGACGCTGGTATTGTTGGATGAACATGCTAGTGCATACTCTTCAATGACCTTATCATGGATCATCAGGGGCGAAGCTAACATAAAAGTTGAGGTGGTGCACCCTATAGGTAACAAATAAAATTTTCTTGTAATATATGGTAGATATCAATAAATTTAGTGGTAAAAGTTTGTTTTACCCTGGTGCCTGTGCACCAGGTTAGCACATTGTGGCATACCTCATGCTAATATTGAATGTTTGCCTAGAAAATGAAACCTTGTACTTCTATGGATTACGCAGGTAGAAACTAGGAAGCACGATGCATTAATTTAAGAGGTATGCACAGGAGTTTACTCAACCATACAATTATGAAATCAATTTGCTCATTTTCATCATCATCATCATCATCAACAACAACAACAACAAAGCATTTTTCCCAAGCGAGTTGGGGTAGGCTAGAGATGAAAGTCAAAAGACACAAAGGTCATAGTTCAGGCACGTTGATAGCTAGTCTCCAAGCGCTCCTATCCAAAGCTAGATCCTCAGAGATATCCCAATCTTTAAGTTCTCTCTTAACCAACTCGTTCGAAGTCAGTTTAGGTCTACCCCTACCCCTCTTTACCTTATCAACATGCTTTACCACCCCACTACGCACCGGCGCCTCCGGAGGCCTCCGTTGGACATGTCCAAACCATCTCAATCGATGTTGGGTAAGTTTCTCCTCAATTGGTGCCACCCCTACCCTTTCCCGAATAGCTTCGTTGCGGACTCTATCCCTTCTTGTGTGCCCACAAAACCACCATAACATCCGCATCTCTGCTACACTCAGTTGCTGGACATGTCGCCTTTTTGTAGGCCAATATTCAGCACCGTATAACATCGCCGGGCGAATCGCTGTCCTATAGAACTTACCTTTTAGCTTTTGTGGCACCCTCCTGTCACAAAAGACACCAGAAGCTTGACGCCATTTCAACCAACCAGCTGAGATTCTATGCCTAACATCTTCATCAATGTCGCCATCCTTTTGTAGCATCGAACCAAAATACTGAAAAGTGTCCTTATGGGCCACCACTTGCCCATCGAGACTAATGTCACCACCCTCATGCCTAGATGCGCTGAAATCGCACATCATGTACTCTGTCCTAGTCCTACTAAGTCTGAACCTTTTTGACTTTAACATGTGTCTCCACAGCTCTAACTTCCTATTTACCCCTGCTCTACTCTCATCCACTAGCACCACATCATCAGCAAAGAGCATACACCAAGGGATATCACCTTGTATGTCCCTTGTGGCCTCATCCATCACTAAAGCAAATAAATAATGGCTCAATGTCAACCCCTGATGAAGGCCTATGTTAATAGCAAAGTCAGTGGTGTCGCCACCACATGTCCAGACAAACATTATCGCATCCTTGTACATATCCTTGATGAAGGTAATGTACTTAGTTGGGACTTTGTGCTTCTCCAAGGCCCACCACACGACATTTCTCGGTACTTTGTCATACGCCTTCTCGAGGTCAATAAAGTCTATGTGCAAGTCCTTCTTCTGCTCCCTATATCTCTCCATCAATTGTCGTATTAGAAAAATCGCCTCCATAGTCGACCTTCCAGGCATGAACCCAAACTAGTTTTGGGTCACACTTGTCACTCTTCTTAGGCGGTGCTCGATAACCCTCTCCTAGAGCTTCATCGTATGGCTCATCAGCTTAATCCCACGGTAGTTAGTACAACTATGAACATCTCCCTTGTTTTTGAAGATCGGTGCTAATATACTTCTTCTCCATTCTTCAGGCATCCTGTTTGACCAAAAAAAAGGTTAAAAAGCTTAGTTAACCGTACTATCGCTCTATCAACTAGGCATCTCGACACCTCAATGGGTATACCATCAGGGCCCATCGTTTTACCGCCCTTCATCCTCTTCAAAGCCTCCCCGATCTCTGCCTCCCGAAATCTCCTCACAAAACGTCTGTTGGTATCGTTAAAAGAGTCATCTAGCTCAAAGTTAGTGCCCTCATTCTCCCCATTAAACAGCTTGTCGAAGTACTCTCGCCATCTGCCCTTGGTCTCGTCATCCTTCACTAGAAGTCGACCCGTCCCATCCTTGATGCATTTGATTTGGTTGATGTCCCGTGTCTTCCGCTCGCGGATCCTAGCCATCCTATAAATGTTCTTCTCCCCTTCCTTCATGCCTAGTCGCTGATACAGGTCATCGTACGCCTTACCCTTTGCTACACTCACAGCTCGCTTTGCAGCCCTTTTCGTTAATTTATAGCCCTTGATGTTGGCTGCACCCTTGTCAAGGTGGAGGCGCTTGAAACATTCCTTCTTCTCCTTAATAGCCCTTTGCACCTCGTCATTCCACCACCAGGTGTCTTTCCCTTCCTATTTGCCTCCCCTACTCACGCCAAGCACCTCTGAGGCCACCTTCCGGACACATGTTGCTATCTTTAGCCACATGTTGTCAGTATCTTCTCCTTCTTCTCAAGGCCCCTTACCTAGCATCCTCTCCTTAAACGTTTGTGCCGCTTCCCCTCTAAACTTCCACCACTTCGTTCTCATAATCTTGGCACGTTTGTCCCGGTGGACACGTACCCAAAAACGAAAGTCCGCCACCACAAGCTTGTGTTGAGGGACAACACACTCCCCAGGTATCACCCTACTATCTAAGCAATCCCGTCTATCCTTCCTCCTAGCAAGGATAAAGTCTATCTGGCTCGAGTGTTGTCCACTCCGAAAGGTCATAAGATGGGATTCTCTCTTCTTAAAAAGGGTATTCGCTATCAACAAGTCGTAGGCCAATGCGAAGTTCAAAACATCCTCCCCTTCTTGACTCCTGCTACCATACCCAAAACCCCCGTGTACCCGCTCGAACCCTACATTAGTCGCACCCATATGGCCGTTGAGATCTCCTCCTATGAGGAGTTTCTCGCTGACAGGCATGGTACTGACCATTGTTGACACGAAACGATCGCACACCAAGCCCGAGAGCCCCGTACACCAAGCTCGGACTGCACTTGATTCAAACCAAGGCGTGTCAGTCAATTTGACCTATAAATTGACAAGGAAACAGCAAACCGTCAAATTCAAGAGTGTATCGGATGGATTTCCGAATCACTCTTACGAGGTGTATCGGCAAAGCTCTGCCGATATAGAAAACGACAATAGATCGTGTATAAAGAGCGTATAGTAAAGGCGATCTATAGGGAATCAACAATGATCTGCCGATACCGGTATGCAACTAGACGGCTAGATCTAGAGCCGACACGTGCCAGGTAACAGTGTACAAACCCACGAATGTGTGGATCTGGAGAAAGCTAAGCTTACAACCGATCTAATCAGCTTTACAAGGTTTATCGTGATAAGCAAGGAGTTCACAGCCGATTAAATAGATCGCTAAGCCGGGTAGTTTGTGAATAGATCTAAACGAGAAAACAGCGATACGCCCGAGATCAAAGCTTAGATAAATTCGGTAAATTTTGAATAGATCTGAACGAAGCCACAGAGATATGCCCGGAAGCTAAAGCTCAGGTTTACTCAATAAAACGACTTACCAGCAAACCAAGTCGCTTGAATGTGAGGCGTCCTTGATCAGCTTGAAAGAACTCGCGGAAAAGAAAAAGGGGTGGCGAAGTCGCCGACGAGAAAGTAAATTGCAAGTAGTAAAGTTTGTTTGTTTAGATGTGTATCAATCTTTACAATAGCCGGGGGGCTCATATTTATACCCCATGCCAACACAATCCTAGCCGATTACGGCAAAGCACGATTCTATCTTAGGAAACCTTTTTTTTTTTAAAGACCACCTTCCAAACCGAGACTGTCTCGTACCAAAATTTGCTCATAAACGCTGAGACGCCTGATCGGCACGATCGCCATTTTCAACTTGGCATTCCTTTCATTTATCATCCTTTTGATACGTGCCAAAAAACGGTGTCAACACATGCCCCCCAGTTTCAGAGTGAAATATCCTTTTGCTCCGAAATTATTTCTCAATCATAATTATTTCCTTCAAACGGTTGCCTCAAAAACGCTCCATGCCGTTCTGTTGTAAACGGCTCATCAATCCGGAATCCCTATTTCTGAGGTGGGGTCACCCTATAAAAACATCTGCGCACTCTCCCCCTTTCTTCTCCATAGCTTCTGCACCCAGGACATCCTTCCCCCCCGTCAAGAACTCATCTCCTTCAACCGCCGAAGACTTCTCCCCGATCCTGCTAATGGCTTCCATCTCCGAGATTCCTCAGGTACAATAACTCCCATCCTCTTTTGCGCCGCCATTTCAATCTGTGATTTGCGACTGTTCTTGATTTTCCCTTTTTCGCAGTTATTTTTAGACCCTTAGGAACTCAATCCTCATCCCTTTGTCCGGGCAACCCAGCATGGTCTGTCTAGGCCCCATGAGTAACCCAGATCCGACTAGCATAATCAACCTAGAAACTGGCAGAATCCCCCTCAAGGCTTCAAATATGACTTCAGACTGGTCCCTCGCCTTCAGATCTTGGCCAAGCGTCACTCCAGGGTGGAGAAACTGGTTCCGCAGAGTAGCAGGCAGTCACTGGGTCACTTGGGAGCAATACGACATCAGCCAATGTCTCAATTTGTCTCTGTCTGAGATGGTTAGGAACGAGCTGATGCTCATATCAATCCTTTGATTTCCTGGACAAGGCTTCTTTCAAGATAGAGACCAGAACGATCGGAGGATGGAAAGGATATGTCACCAATAATATGAAGACTGGCCCTGTATCACTTAGGGAGCACACTGCCTTCCTTAATATGTGGTTAGAAAAACTCATCTTTTGTGGCAAAACAGTAGGTCCAACAAACAACACCTTGAAGATGGCTGAAACACTGGCTAGTGGAAACCCAGTACCTCTCGGTAAACATCTTCTTGGATCAGTTTACCATCTGCTCCATCAAGTATCGGCTAAACTCAGAGCCGATCAACCAATCTCCAATCTAGGGGGGGTCCCTAGTGGTTTATCCAGTTATGGCTGAACATGTATATGCATAAGGCCATGGGCATCAAACTATTAGAAATGTCCTTCCCACAAGAAGATTTTGGCGAAGAAGAGAACCCAATCACTGTCCATTGCACTTCCTTTGGTGAAGCTGCCATCATGATTGCCAATGATCCCAATGTCTTTGGCAAAACTAATTTCTTCAAGTGCTTCTATAATGGTTTTACTAAGAATTCCACCATTTGGTTTGCATATCATGATGACAACAAAGAATACGAGAACCCCTTCAAGTTCAATCTCGATTCTTGGAGGGATGATGAAGAAGCCACAAAGATAATGAGAGAGGCTATATCCCCAAGAATCCTGTCTGCCAATTTTACTTCAGGGAAAAGCACTATGGGCTACGAATTTTGTTACCCATCAGTAGTAGCCAGACAAGTAGGATTTGTCCAAATACCACTTCTTCCTTTCTTTGCCGATAAAATACAAGCGAGGAACCCAATCGGCAATGCTCTTGTATACAACCGGTTGAAGAGTCTGGAACCTACCATTGATATGACACAACTGGCCGATTGGCAAATGGCACCACTTACCACCATACCCTTTGCACAATGGTGGTCAGAATGACAAGAACACCTTTTCTGCGGGTCACTGAAGATTTACTGTATTCCTTTGGATGAAAACTATCAAGGCGCAGAGGACTAGTTACACGCAAAAACTTCTCTTGTTGCATTTTTACCCTATTCCGCTCCTCTGCATCTCAACAAATACTCCTCCATTTAACAGGCTGACGGCACTTCACCCCCAACAATCAGCAAAAGCGGACAGCCGATCAAATATTCTCCCCCAACAAACTATCCTCTCATCGGCTATGACGCACCAACTCTTGCTGATGTTGCTGCTGGCAGAAAACGCAAGATAACCAGCACTAAGAGAACAGCCCAGAAGACTCAAAGCTCTTCTGGCCTTACCTTGACCATTGTATCGGCAACAAGTGCCGATGTCCCAACAGACGCCGTTTCCTCTCCACCAGAAGGTAACATACTCCTCTATCCTCCTTTCAATCAACAATGCACAACTCACATATCATTCGGCATTCTAAAATACAGCTGCCGAAGACACAGATGAAGAGGACGTCCAAGAAATTGTTCCCCAAACATCTCCAATAGTTCAGGTATTTCACTTGTCTATTTACCTCTTTCCGGTATTTATCTGATGCTTTGTATTTTCGAACCAGATCCAACGCTTACCCTCCAAAAGGGCCAGAACAACTGCTTCGCCAGTTTAGGTAACACAACCATCTTTTCCTTTTGATCCAATCTTGCATTTGACATCAATTTCATCATTCAGCAAACACCAGTTATCGTACAAGAACCACCAATCATCTCACAAGATGCTCTCCCTGATTCTGGTGTTCCGGCATTGTCAGACCCGGGGCAGCGGGACTGCTCACAGGCGTAGAATGTTCTAGAGTAAGGGATAGCTCATGGATGTACCTTACCTCTTTTGTAACTACCCGAATAGGCGTAGAAACTAGCTGCAGTACAAGGAAACTATCCGATCGTGTTGTAGTAGGACTCCAACTGTACTCAGCTAGGACTTTCCATGTAACCATGTCCCCCCTATATATAAGGGCGGGCAGGGACCCCCTCAAAACACAACACCTAAGACAATATAAATCACCACACAGGACGTAGGGTATTACGCAAACTCGCGGCCCGAACCTGTCTAAATCTTTGTGTTTCTTGTACCATCGAGTTCTAGAGCAGTAGATCCCTACCTACAAACCCTACTGCCAAGGATATCCCTGAGCAGGCTTGGCGGTAAACACTGACAGCTGGCGCACCAGGTAGGGGTCTCGGCGAGTTCATCGGCGAGTTCAATGGCCACTTTCGCTTTCAGCACCATGGCGCCTCCTCAAGGCGCCACCTTCATCTTCGGTTCGTGGGTCTACGTCGCCAATGGTTCATGCAGCTTCGATAGCCACTTAACTAACTCTCCCACGCTGAAGAGCTCCACGTCGGAAGACTCCAACAAGCTTGCCAGATCTCATGATCACGACGTTATGTTGCTTCCCGACTTCGCCAAGGAGATCGAGCCGAAACTCGAAAACAACTCGAGTTCTACTCGGACTCAGATTTATCTCAAACTAAAATCCACTCGGATTGGGACTCCTTTTGCTCAACCCGTTTTCGGATTGCGCAACTCATCATCTGTTTACAGGCAGATTATTAAATACATCTATGAAAGTAGCTTGGATCGCCTACTCCACGTCGAAAACCAATCAGTCACCGCTAGTCGGGAGGCACCTATTTTCGACAAATATTCAGATCTAGTCGAGTCACCTCAAGACAGTCTGGACTTCATCACCAATGCACTGGCTAAGATGCAACTCAAATCTTGTCGAAGCCATATCCTCGTAGAACTACTCGATAATCTGCGAGAAGTCGCCAGCATTGATGATCTCCTATTTCAACACGGCACTCGCCTCGAAACTGAGAGGGAAACCGGCTCCGGTGGAACTGTCCTAGCTAATTACGAATCAGACCTGGAAAGCTTCTCTCAGGAGCGTTTGGTTCTGGTAATCATCCAACCCGGGGGTGCTCCAAGCCACCATGATCCAAACGAAGCCTTGGATCAGATCTCAGCAGACAATCTGACCCAAGATGCTCCAGCTGATGAAGATGAAGACACTCGCACAGCCCTCAGGGCAAGGAATCAACGAAAAGAAGCACACATGGTTCATGCAGCTGAATGTGCTCGAATTCCACCGCGCAACCTCAATAACGAGTTCAACAACGTCGCAGATCCGGTTTTTAGAACACCAATTGCTGCGATGACAGAACCAACCCTGTGACTCAGGACGATGCCCCAGAATCCAGAGATAGACTGAGTCATAAATCTCACCAAGAACGCTGTTGAACAACTCGAGAGACAAAACCCGCTGTCCTCACTCCATGGCACACGATCAAGGGCTACCGCAACAGTCATACCTCAGGCAAGCCGTACCCCCGGAGGCCACCAGCGTCAACAACAGCAGGAGCAGCAGAACCGAAGAAATCAAGAGGATCAAGAAGTCGCGAGCAGCCATTGCCTCAGGGGTGGCCAACCTCCAGTAAACCAAGACCCTGGACCTCAGTCAAACCACAACAACAGCAATCGCAGGCACAACAGGGAAGAAGTCGCTGATTCCATCATGGACACATGGGACATCATCAACGCAAGATGCAGAGCACACCTTGCGGACAACTACGATCGCTTCCAAGCCCTGAGCAGGGCTTTCGACAACATCGAGTACCCGAAGGATTTCAAGCCTACGAACATCCAAAAGTACGACGGTAAGCAAGACCCTGCTCAATAGTTACGTTTATACTCGACCGCTATTAGTGTTGCAGGGGGAGATACCAACACCAAGGTCCTCTACCTCCCGATGGCCCTGGAGCCCGCACCCCTCACATGGCTCGAAAGCTTGGCGCGCGAGTCAATCCACTTGTGGGAGGACCTCAAGAAGGCGTTCGTCGACAACTTCCAAGGGTCGTTACACCGAGTAGCTACTCGCCACGCCTTGTCCATGATCAAGCAGGAGCAAGGTGAGTCGATCAGATCCTATGTCAAGCGCTTCTTCGACACAAGAGCTACCATCCCCAACGTTGCCGATGACAACGTCATCGACTACTTCAAGAGCGGCATCACCGTCCAATCCCTGTACCGCGACTTCGGGCGTAATCGCCCCAAAACAGTGGTAGATCCATGGGACATGATGCAGCGCTGGGCAGATGAAGAGGAGCAAGAACGCAGTCGTTTTCCCCGCCGTAACAACGACAACAACGGGAAGCGCCACAACGACCGTGGAGGGTCTAGCAACCAATGGGATCCTACGCGCAAGCGTAAGCCTGACGACACTGTCGGCACTATGGATCGCACACCGCGTGGCAAGAAGGGTGATAAGCCGCAGGATCAGTTTGACAAGATCTTACACAACAAAAGATGTCCAATCCATCCCAAGAGCAACCACTCGATGTGGGAGTGCACGATCCTGCGCAAATCCTTCCAGTCGGCACCTGCAGCTGCTCCAAAGAAAGAACAAGACAAAGATGATGAAGACGACAAGAAAGACCATGACGGTTTCCAACAGCAACAAAACATCATCAACGTCATATTTGGAGGAGATCCTAGCTTCTCCAAGCGAGCTCAGAAGCTCCTACTCAAAGAGATCCTCTCAGTCGAGCCAGCAATTCAGAGGCCACTCAAATATAGCGAGGTCCCCATTACCTTCACCCGGGAGGATTAGTGGACCAACTTCTTTGAATCTGGAAAGTTCCCGCTAGTACTCGATCCAGTCGTTCAAGGCTCCAAGCTTACTCGAGTACTCGTCGACGGCGGAAGTGGGCTCAACTTGATCTTTGCAAGCACATTGGTAAAGATGGGCCTCAACTATATGAGTCTGCTTACCCCAAGTAAGGCTCCGTTCTACGGCATCGTCCCTGGGAATTCCTCTACACCAATTGGCTCGGTTACTCTCCCAGTCACGTTTGGTACAGAACAGAACTTCCGGATTGAATATATCAAATTCAAAGTAGCCGACTTCAAATCTTCCTACCACGCTATCTTGGGAAGACCTGCACTAGCCAAGTTCATGGCAGTACCGCATTATGTTTACCTACTCCTCAAGATGCCATGCAACACAGGAGTCCTTTAACTACGGGGAGACCTCCTCAAGTCTTTCGAGTGCGATAAGGAAGTAATAGATCATGCCTCTACTATCCGGGTTCCTAGCTCTGTCAGCGAAATACTTGCTGCCGCTAAGGAACTCTCACTCAAGGAGTCGATGCCTTCCAAGAAACCAAGCCAATCATCGGATAAACCAACCGGTGATGTGGGCACCAAGACTATCCAGTTACAAGAGGGAGACGACTCCAAAACAGCCATCATCGGAGCAAGACTGGGTAACAAATAGGAACTCAAGCTCGTCAACTTCCTTAGGGCCAACTGAGACGTATTTGCATGGAAACCAGCAGATATGCCAGGAGTGCCCAAGGAGTTGATCGAGCATGCCTTGAAGATCGACCCTAAAGCCGTACCAAAGGAGCAACGGTTATGACGTTTCTCACCGGACAAAGCGAGAAGCCATCAAGAAAGAGCTGGCAAAACTAATCGCAGTAGGGTTCATCAAGGAAGTCTATCATCCCGAATGGCTGGCTAACCCTGTGCTCGTCCAGAAAAATAACAACAACGAGTGGAGGATGTGTGTCGACTACACCGATCTAAACAAGCACTGCCCAAAGGATCCTTACGGGCTACCAGGCATTGATCAAGTAATCGACTCGACAGCAGGATGTGTCGTGTTGTCCTTCCTCGACTGCTACTCAGGGTATCATCGGATCACCCTAAAAGAAGGACCAAATCAAGATGGCCTTCATCACCCCTTACGAGGCATACACCTACAAGACCATGTCCTTCGGGTTGAAGAACGCTGGTGCTACCAATCAGCGTGCGATACAGCTGTGCTTCTCTGACCAGCTACATCGCAATGTTGAAGCCTATGTTGACGACGTCGTTGTCAAAACCAAAACCCAGGATCAATTTATTACTGACCTGAAAGAGACCTTCAACAGCCTCCGAAAGTTTCGCTGGAAGCTCAACCCAACCAAGTGCGTCTTTGGTGTACCCTCCGGAAAACTACTCGGATTCATTGTCAGTAACCGAGGAATTGAGGCTAATCTAGAGAAGATCAATGCCATCATGGACATGGATGCTCCAGCTACCATCAAGGACGTCCAGAAGCTTACAGGCTGCCATCATCTCCAGTCACCGCCGATTCTAACAGCTCCACTACCATGTCAGGAATTACTCCTCTACATCGCTGCGACTACCCATGCAGTCAGTACGGCGATAGTAGTCGAACGCCCGGAGGAAGGCCACACTTACGGCGTTCAGAGACCAGTCTACTTCATCAGCGAAGTACTCTCTGAATCAAAGGCTAGATATCCATCAATTCAGAAACTTCTGTATGGAATTCTAATCACCTCCAGGAAGCTCCGGCATTACTTCGATGAGTACAAGATCTCAGTAATAACTGACTTCCCATTGGGAGATATACTCCACAATCGGGATGCCACTGGATGGATTTCAAAGTGGGCAGTTGAACTGGGAGCCTTGGAAATCAACTTCAAGCCAAGAACAACAATCAAGTCACAGGCACTTGTCGACTTCTTAGCTGAATGGCGGGAAAATCAGATTCCAGCACCTCACAACGTTCTAGAGCATTGGGTAATATACTTCGATGGCTCCTCAAGCTCGATGGAGGCGACGCTGGAGTTCTATTCATCTCCCCCAAGGGAGAGCAATTGAAGTTTGTGTTCCAAATCTTGTTCAAGGTTTCTAACAATGAAGCTGAATACGAGGCACTACTACATGGTCTCCGACTAGCAGTTTCTCTTGGCATCAAGCGACTACTCATTTACGGCGATTCTCTACTCGTTGTCCAACAAGTCAATAAGGAATGGGACATCAACAAGGATACCATGGACACATACATTGAAGAAATCTGAAAACTCGAAAACAAGTTCTCCGAATTGGAAATCCACCACGTCGATCGTGACAACAACGTGGGAGCCGATGTCCTTTCCAAACTTGGATCTACTCGAGTAGCTGTTCCACCGGGAATTTTTGTCCATGAACTTCATCACCCATCAGTTAAGACACAAAGCCAACAAGCCACTAACACGGAGGCCCCGGCCACAGTCAGAGAAGTACTGATGATTGAAGAAGATTGGCGGACTCAGTTTATCGACTTCATCAAGGAGTTCAAGTTTCCACCACATGTTGATCCTAAAAGCGCTGAAGCTGCCCGCATCATCAGGCGTAGCAAGGGTCTGGTCCTCGTTGGTGACAACCTATACAAGCGCTCTGCTTCAGGCATCCTCATGAAGTGTGTTACCCTTGAAGAAGACAAAGACATCCTCCGAGAAATACACGAAGGAGTTTGCGGCAATCACACTGCATCAAGGACAGTAGTCGGCAAGGCGTATAGGTCAGGATTCTTCTAGCCAACAGCTGTTTCTGACGTAGAAGAACTGGTCAGACGGTGCCTTGGCTACCAATTCTTCGGCAAGAAGACTCACGTCCCAACACATAACTTGATAACAACCCCTCCATCATGGCCGTTCGCCTGTTGGAGTTTGGACATAATCGGACCATTAACCGTAGCTCCAGGAGAATTCAATCATGTGCTGGTAGCAGTCGACAAGTTCACCAAGTGGATCGAGTACATGCCCATTGTCAAGATCTCATCCGACAGAGCAGTGGATTTCATCTCTGACATTATCCATCAATTCGGCTTTCCTCACACCATCATTACAGATCTTGGTTCTAACTTCACGTCACAATCTTTCTGGGATTTCTGTGACAACTCCTGCATTGAGGTCAAATATGCCTCCGTAGCTCATCCTCGGGCAAACGGACAAGTTGAGCGAATCAATGGTTTAGTACTCGACGGCTTGAAGAAAAGACTATACGATGCCAACACCAAGAAAGGTGGCAAGTGGATTCAAGAACTTCCTCATGTTGTCTGGGGGCTGTGAACCCAGCTTAGCAAAGCAACTGGACAATCTCCTTTCTTTCTCACCTACGGGTCAGAGGCCATACTACCGGCAGACATCATGTGGAGATCTCCGAGAGTGGAAGCTTATCAAGAAGGAGAAGCAGATGAAGCTCGACAACTCGAGTTAGATTCAGTCGAAGAGGCCAGAGTCAACGCTCTAACTCAATCGGCTAGATATCTTCAAGGACTCAGACGCTACCATGACTGCAATGTCCAGCAAAGAACCTTCAACATTGGAGATCTAGTTCTACGAAGGATCCAGGATGAGACAGGACTGCACAAGTTAATTTCCAGATGGGAAGGACCATTTATCGTAACCAAGGTTACAAGACCAGGATCATACAGAATCACTGATGCAGATTGCAATGAGGTACCGAATTCCTAGAATATTGACCACTTGCGCAAGTTCTACCCTTGATCCAAGCAATATGGTGATGTCAGTTGATTTCTTTAATAAAGCAAGGGTCTTTACTGGCATATCGACTACATTAAAGGCAATTTCTCTAGCTGACAGCATCACCAGTCCAGGATAGCTTACACAGTTCTCCATCAGGATAACTACACAAGCCGCATTCTTGTCCTTAATATAAGGGCGCAACCTACTCGCCTAGCTCGAGAAGGTGTATGGATACTTTTATTAGTTGTCCATCTTGGGTAACTCGACGGAGTTCACCCTAATAGGTCAATTATAAAGAACTCCAGCCTTGCTATAAAGGCAAAACTACTCGCTCGCGCGAGTATGTTATGGATACTACTACATTTTGTCCATCTTGGGCAACCCGACGGGGTTCGTCCTAACATGTCAATCTTAGTAGTTACTCCAGTCTACAAGTTAGATACCTTACTCGCCTCGCTCGAGTAAGTTTTGGATATCTTTCTGGCATTTACATCTTGGATAGCCCGATGGGGTTCATACCTAACAGTTTTGCCTTATGGATTACTCCAGTCTTTGGTTAAAGGACACTTTACTCGCCTTGCTTGAGTAAGCTTTGGATATCCCTTTGATATTTACATCTCAGGCAACCCTAGTTTTGTATTGCGGATTACTCCGGACCTTGATTGGGATACACTACTTGCTTGCTCGAGTAGTTTAGGGATACCTTTACAAGTTTACTCACTTGGGTATTCTACTCGCTTGATCAATTAGTTCATACCTATCTTGCGGTATCATATCATGCTTCTGAAGACACACCAACAGGATACAAATTATGAACAATGACAAGAACTCAATGAAGATTATAAAAGTTGTTACAAGCAGTCTACTCTGCCATGTTCTTCAGAATCTCCTCAGCAATCACTTCTGACTCCTTACAATAGTCCCGGAATTTCTCATCAGAGCAATTGGGAGCTATTCCTTTAGTTATGGGAGATAAGTTGAAGTGAGGCAAGTAAGACTTAACTACTCCTATCATGTGAGTCAGATAATTCTTGGAAGTTGCCGTCATGACATCAAAAATCTTCTGGGAGCTTCTTCTAAACGCTCCACCAGGGACTTGCTATTTGATGACCCCTCCTCAGAATCAATCACATCCACAAGAGCTTCAACTGCTACTACTAGTCAAGTATGGTCTTCTGGAGAACCTGATGGGAAGATATCTCAGTAATTGATTTGACAAAGCAAAATCAAGACAAAAGATCGAGTACTTACAGGCTTGGGAAGTCTGCAGTTGCTTTTGAAGCTTGGAGTTTTCTTCCTGAAGTTTTGATCTTTCTTCTTCAAGATTCTTTATCTGGCGCTTCATATCACAAATCTCTAGATGATGCTGTCGATTTGCTTCATAGAGCTTATTACGAGTACCAAGGTACTCATCCAGTCGTTTGGCAATCATGGCTTTCTGCTCCTCCAAGATCTTTCGGTTGTCTACATTCTTATACAGAGCATGAGACTTTAGGAAAGATCGATTGGTTACATCCTGTAACATACAAGACAAGTCTGATCAGAACAGATTACTACTCGACGATGACAAATAATAGCAGAAGACTCACCTTGGTAAATTTAAAGCTCCATTGCATACAATCTGCGAGCTTCTTCATGTTGTCTACAGTCAACAAAGGATCATCGAACAAATCTTTCTCCAACTCTTCCTGGGTGGACTGAGGCATAGACTGGAAGGGAGCCAGTCAAACAGAAGGACCTTTTGACCCTTCAGCCCCAATACTTCTAGATCCAACAACATTGGATGCTCCTTCAGTAGTCGCATGAGTACGATCAGGTGCTTTAGGGCTCGGTTCGCTTGGTCTTTCAGCTGTGTCTACACTTGGCAAACTGGCAGCTAGAGTCTCGATTAACCCAATTACAGGTGACTCGAGGGCTGATCGACTAGTTCCCTCCGAACCACTCGACATCCAGATGCGGAAGTCTTGAACTTGATCTTTTTCATGAGCCGGAAGATATTGGATTCTAGCCAAGCAAGATTCTGAATAAGAAAGCAGATGCAAACAGGATAAAATCAACAAAATATTATATACTTACTGGCCAGCATTAAGACGAGGAACTTTTCTCTACAACAAAGATCCGAGGATGGCCTTCCGTTTCTTGCTATCACCAGAATCAGCATTTACAGAAGTTGGAGGCATACAATACCAGGACTTATAATTTTTCTGCAGAAAGAAGCCAAGAATTAGTCAGATGATCAAAAATGATTAACTACAAGTACTCGACATGGTTTTCAAAACATGTACCCAGGCATTCTCGGGAGGATTTTGTGCCCAGAGAATTGGAAGCGTCAAAGACTTGTTGAAGTTGTCGAGTACTTTGCAGCACCTCTTGATTACTTCAGATTGAGACATTGGCTCTGGAGACTTCCGAGTGGGATCTTGTTTACCTTCATATCTAAAGGCAGGATGCTTTCGCAGCTGGAGAGGTTGCACCCGGTGACTAACAAATGAGAAGACCACATGATCTCCAGTGACTCCTTTGTTTTTTAAGGTGACAATAACACGAAGAATGGCTTCAACTTGCTTGCCACCAGGTCCTTTACTCGACCAACTTTCTTGGATTTGGGGAGCGCCAGCAATCCTTTCTGGAAGCGGGGATTCAAAGTTCCCAACATGGAACCAGAACTTTTTCCATTCGGCTCCTTTACCCGCTGGATCGTAAGCCAAGTACTCGCTTCGGGTTTCAGGCCAGAGTACCAATTCACATCCCCCGACAACGACAGGATTGGTGGTGTTCGGGATAGGAACAAGGAAGAAGAAATATTGAAAAAAGTGGAAATAGGGAAGAATTCCAAGGAATGCCTCATAGAAATGAGTGAAAATCAATAGATGCAAGATGGATTGGGGAGTAAGGTGGTGTAATTGGATTCCCCAAAACTGGAGCAGTTTATAGAAAAATTCCGACAAAGGAAGAGTGAGACCACGTTCCAAAAAATCACGGAACATAACAGTCTTAAGGGTACCTTTCATAGGGCAATCTTCCCCTTCACCAGCGCGCCATTGGATCACACCCTGGGATTGGAGAAGACCCATATTCTCCTATTCTTGCACCAACGACTCGGACATCTTGCTTTTACGCCAACCTGTGGACATATTGGCGACAATTTCCTCTTCAACCTTGGATTTGTTCTTTTTGGGAGCCATCTCAAAGTCACGAGTTTTGGCTCGAGGGCTATGAGAGGGGCTTTTGGAATCTAACTAAGAAGAGGCTAATGTGAATCTGAGTATGACGGCGGCCAGGAGTACAAAGGGGTAAAACCCTTAGAAGTTTTCAACCGATCTTATATGGCATCTGATGGCAATTTCGTCAATATTTGGGATGCCAACGGATTCTTTCCTTTTCAAGGAAGTCTTTATTTTTGCCACGAGTTTACATTGATTCTTAAATCTAAATGAAGAGATTTAAATTCAAGACTCGGGGGCTGCGGAATATATGTATCAAAGATTTATTTTTCAAATTTTTTAAAATAAAGAAGAAGAAAGAGACTGAAGTGACCCTCAGCCTGATTCTACGATTCAATCGAAGGCTCGGGGGCTACCCCATATGGAGCGCGAGTACTTCGCGCACCATATATGATCTAGATTTCGGGGCTAGAGAACCTCACAGCCTCGAAGCAATCGGAAGTAGTTGAAAGATTACTCGAGGTACTCGCTTGAAGATTCAGAAGCACTCGATGAGACGTTTAGAGCACTCGGAGACATCTTCAGAAGTACTCGACGCCTGCAGGACTCGGCTACGAAGAGCTCGGGGGCTTGTCAGACCCGGGGCAGCGGGACTGCTCACAGGCGTAGAATGTTCTAGAGTAAGGGATAGCTCATGGATGTATCTTACCTTTTTTGTAACTACCCGAATAGGCATAGAAACTAGCTGCAGTACAAGGAAACTACCCGATCGTGTTGTAGTAGGACTCCAACTGTACTCAGCTAGGACTTTCCATGCAACCCTATCCCTCTGGATATATAAGGGTGGGCAGGGACCCCCTCAAAACACATCAACACCTAAGGAAATACAAACCACCACACAGGACGTAGGATATTACGCAAACTCGCGGCCCGAACCTGTCTAAATCTTTGTGTTCCTTGTACCATCGAGTTCTAGAGCAGTCGATCCCAACCTACAAACCCTACTGCTAAGGATATCCCTGAGCAGGCTTGGCGGTAAACACCGACAGGCCTTGTTACTCGCATCCTTTTCTGCACCAGCTACCGACAAAGTCCCTCTGATACAAGTAAGACATTTCATTTTTTCTAAAAATCTAGAAGGGCAATACTCAATTAACATTCCCTTCTTCTTAATCAGGCACAGGATAGTCCAGACAATAGTCTGTTCTCTTTTCAACTTGGGACAATCAGTGCAGAAGATGAAGCTATGTCATCAGCAGAATCGGCTCCATTATCTGAAGAAACCAAGGCCAAACTCCAGGAAATTCTGCAGCTGTTGAACCAAGATATTGGCCAACTGGTTCGAGATGCTGAGCTGATTTGCACCATCTTGAAGTCTCTAAAGGGCATTCTTCCCGAACCTCTTGAGGAAGCACTGCATCCTGCTGCTTACATTGAGAGCCACCAGATCTCATTCCTCAAAGCTCAGAAACGTCTTTCTGATCGGCTCCACCAAGAGCAATCGATCAAACAGAGAGATGATCTGAAGAATCTTGTGGAAATAACCCGCGGGAAGATTGTCTCCTTAACTTAGTCTAAAGCAGACATGGAACAGTCCAAAAGAGACTTGGAAATCGAGCGAGAGCACCTCATCAAAGAGCTGGAGCAAGTAAATCAAGAAATTGCCGATGTGGACAATAGACTATCCCAGCTCCCATCGGCTCTTCAGCAACTTGAGGCAGAAAAACATGAACAAGCTCGCCAGACCTACCAATTCCATAAAAGCATCAAAACAGTACTAGGTTCTGCCGAGGCTGACATCAAGGAGATTCAAGATGCTGATGATATTTGCCTGTGTGCGATCTCTGTGATCCAGAATGTTCTTGGATCTTTGTAAACTGCTACTTGTCCTTGTCGTGGTGGAAAAACTTCAACTGATATGTTGCAAACAATGTTTAATTCATAACTTCTGCCTTTAACCAATACATCTTTTTCCATTTGGATTTTATTGCCCTAAGGTCGATACAAAATTATATCGGCCATCAGCAGCCAATGTCATCAAAACACCATTAGCTTTCTTTTACATTTTTTGCTCTAAAGGCGACATCCATAATGTCGGCTATATCAAACCTAGCCGATGTTCGAATCATCAGCTTTTACAACACAACTCAAGATTTGTCCGTAGATCCAACTGTTCGATCTGATGACATCTCGTAATCGGCAATCTTCAAAAATTCTGTCTCCCATGCTTGACCATAGAAACATTTCACTCTTTCATAGCTTTCTTCATAGGCCTCTGCCGATGCAATACTGAATGACGAATCGGCAGCAATGACTTCAACAACATCACCGATCCATTGTATAAGGCATTGATGCATAGTAGATGGTATGCAATAATTGGCATGAATCCAATCTCTTCCCAACATCAAACTATATGACCCCTTCCCATTTATAACAAAGAAAGTAGTAGGAAGAGTCTTACTGTCGATGGTCAAATCAACACACAATGCTCCAACGGCCGGAGATACGACTCCTTCAAAATCTTTGAGCAACATATCTATCTTGGTTAAATCTTCATTACTCTTCCCAAGTTTGCGTAGCATGGCATATGGCATTATATTCATTGCTGCTCCCCCATCTACTAGCATCTTTGTAACAGGTTTACCATCAACAAATCCTTTCAAGAACAAAGCTTTGAGATGTTTACATTTTTCATCTTCTAGTTTCTCAAAGGTAGCCGGTATAGGTTCCAAATTTAGCTGAGCCATAGCTTCTTCCAAATCTTGCTTCTCATCATCATCATCTGGAGCCATGAACTCACTAGGTAGAATGAAAATCATGTTAATGGGTGCAGCCAATGATCCTGATTGCTGCACATCATCGGCCTTTGGCTTGACATGCCAAACCTCTGACCTGATCCTTCTCCTGGAAGTCTCCTTTCTCTCCTCTTCTAGCGCCTCTGCCTGACGCAGCCTCTGAACACGCCTCTTCTGCGATCTGGATAAACCAGCTGGACACCACCGAGGCTGATCAACATTATCATGAACATGCTCTCTTTCTGGGTCCCTGCGATGTGGGTATTCATGTGAAACTTGAGCAGCAACAGCCCATTCAACCCGCTCATTGGCAGAAATCCGTCCTCCTGCAGGATCACGCAGCATGGTCCTGCCCCCAGCCGATCATACACTAAAACCCTGCCCCCCAGCCGATCATGCACAGAGATGCGTCTATCATCACTTCTTTCTCTGATAATCGGCCCTCGAGACCTCTGATCTAAATGTGACTTCTTGTGCGATCGGTCTTCACGGTAGAAACCGTTGCACTCTGGACAGTTATCCATTGTCGGCAGAGTCAAGCCTTCTTCCCAACAGTAGACAAAGAAAGGACATCTCCAGTGCCCTTCATGCCGTCGTGCAGACTCTTCTCTGTACTGTCTCCTTTCTTGATCACGTTGAAACTTGTTCAGCAACATCTGAGATGTGATCTTCTTTCTTGGCGCCGCTGATTCTTCTCTCTACTGCAGCTCCTTACCCTTGGCTTCATCGGCCGTTATTTGTGCTTTGGGATCAACAGCCCTAGATTCTGTGGCCGATTGTGATGTGAGCACCTTTGTTTGTAGTGCATTCCCCTTCTTTCCAACATCTACCATGTTCACTGGAAACGGATGCCCATCAATCTTCATCAGCTTTTTGGGTGTCTCAAACTTGAGCCTACCCTGTTCTATAACCGATTGTATCTGCTGACAAAACACATTACACTCATTTGTATCATGAGATGTTGCATTGTGCCACTTGCAGTACTTGATATTCTTCAACTCTGATCTGTCGGAATCTTGTGATATGGCTTCAGCTTAATCTGTCCTTCTGACAGCAACAGGTCGAAGATTTTATCAGCTTTGGTAATATCAAACCCATACTTTTCGGGTTCTTTGTTACCAAAAGAACATGAAATCAGCTTTTTTTTTTTGCTCTGGACCCATTCAGCCGATCCCACCATCTGATCATCATCCGAATCAGAACTGTCTGAGCAGTCAACAAAATTGACTTTCTTCTGGAAGTTGGTTCTCTTCTGCTCATATGGTCTGGCCTCCCCTGTCATCCTGTGAGCCATCTGACTGATACTGAAGAACTCCTGGGAAGCATACTTTTCCCTGATGTGTGGAAGGAGTCCTTAGAAGGCAACCTCTACAAGTTGCTGATCAGATAGAACCAGACTAAAGCACCAGTTCTTAACATCTCTGAATCTCTGAATGAAGGCAGCAACCGATTCATCATTCATTTGCCTCAAGTTGGTTAAATCGGTCAGTTTCATCTCTTCTATACCAGAGTAGAAGAACTGGTGGAACTGTTTCTCTAGATTGGCCCAGAATAAAATGGAGTTGGCTGGCAACGTCGTGAACCATGTAAAAGCCGATCCAGACAAAGACATGGAGAACAATCGCACCTTCAATGCGTCGTTCTGAGCTGCTTCTCCACACTCATGATGAATATGTTGATGTGTTCCACTGTAGAGACCTCCCCCTGTCCAGAAAACTTGGTGAAATCTGGAAGCTTGTACTTGTGGGGCAATGGCAGTTGATCATAAGCAGCTAGATACGGAGTTCTGTACATCAGATTCTGCTGCTTTGGCTTCAAACCAAACTGATCTCTCATCACCTTAGCAATCTTGGATGCCTAGTCAATCTGCTGACCATCAGCTGATGCTGCCTGTGGCACTGGCGGAGTCATCGGCAAGGCTGCCGATGCTGGCTGGACATTCGGTGTGGCCATTGGCTGAGTAGCCGATGCGGTCCGTGCGACTTGTTGAGGGGATTGATTAGACGGTGATTGGTAGAGCACCATCTCATTGCCATGACTGCTCTGCACTGTCCTCTGATTTGGCTGTTGTTGTGCCACAAGTGGTATATTGGGCACGTTCACGTGACGTACAAAACCAGTTGCAAGATCATGGAAAACCCATGTGACTCCATTGGCATGGGGAATTCTATTTGCCAGGACTTCCGTAGGAGACTTGGGCTACAGTATCATCGCCAGATTCTGTTGTTGAGGTGTCGGCCATGGGGCTGACATGTTGCTTGGGCCTGCTGACGAAGGCACTGATGCAGGCGTAACCGACGGCTGTGAAGTTGCTGCGGTATCTTGAGGTTGTGTTGGCTATGGAGCCGACGCATTGACTTGCTGATTCATCGGCTAAGAAGCCGATGTGCTTGGCTGCCCTATTAGAGATGGAATCATGTATTCTAGAGGCATACCAAATCCAGTGGTAGGATCCCAACCAGTTGGGTATCCTGACATGAAGCTTCCTTGTCCATGTGTAGCCATTGGCGTGGAACTGGTGTACACAGGAGGAAACTGAGTTGACGCTACAGTACTAATCGGCTGTAGTGAAAGCTGGACATTAGCAACATAAATACATGGGAATGACAATATAACTAATATCATTAGTTCAGTACTTCAGTCCACAAGCTTAGAATCTAGTGGGCATGATTAATAGGTCCCTGTCCACAGTTTTGGACCACATTACAGAATAAAAGATAATAAGTAGGGCACAAGGCAAAAGCAGCATGTATTAGTCTAAATCTCTCAACTCCCATCTCTCAGCTCTTAATATCCATCATCAAATTCATTGGAGTTAGCAGCATCTCTGTTTTCTTCAGCATCATTGGAGGGAGAATCCTCATCATCGGTGACATCTACATCATCATATGGATCTTGAAGTTCTTCCTCTTCTTCATTCTCTGAACCCATGTGTTCATCTTCATCATCTTCAACAATTGTAGTAGAACTTTTTGCACGTTTCCTGTAAGTGATTGGCTCACCATGGTTGTTTCTATGAGTTGTCCTAGGAAGATTGTGACCACGAAGTGCTTCTGATGCTCCAACAACTTCATCAACAAGGTTCCATGTGAGACCATCATCTAACTCACAGCCACGATGACCTTGAGGAGGTACATGCAACGAATCAGCCCATTCATTGTCCCAATCAAAATGTGAAATGACCAAAGGATCAATGTTTTTCTTCTTCTGACGCAACATTTGAAATCTAGTTTTCATCTTGCGGTTGTATGAAATGAAGACAATGGCATTCAATCTCTTATGTAGCAGCCGGTTCCTTTTCTTTGTATGGATCTGGAAAGATCATGGATTAGTAATTATATATTTTGCTAAAAAACAGCAAACAAACTACATAGTACAGTAACTCACTCATTCAAAGGTACTCCAATTTCCCTCGCAGCCAGCTGAGGAAGCACATAGACCAACAACACGCCTAGCAAACCTTTGCAAGTCAATGGCCAAACCACCATAGGAACGCCTCCAATCAACTAGAATGACAAATTCAAGCATAGCACACATTAAGAGTAATGAAATGAACTTATCTAGCTGTAATAAATGGCTGAAATTAACAGCACTTACGAGGGCTCTTTGATTCAATGTTTTCTATAGCCATTTCATCTGAAAATGCATCTCCTCTTTGACACTCATAGTCCATGGCTTGATCATTGATCTTATTCCGAATTTCCCTCTCCGGTACCATTCTTCGAATCACTTTAAGGAAGCAAGGCCTTAGCTGCCCAACAGTTTCATCATCATCAGTTTTTATGAGGGGAAACAATTTTCCTAGATTCAAATACAGCGCAGTCCCATACAATGGATGATCCATTTGGTTCAACCAACGTTTCTCAATAATTCCCATGATTTTTTTGAGCAGCCCTGCCTTGTTTTGAGTGGCAAAGCTTAGCTTTATCTTTTCCTTTGCTTCAGCCATTAGTGCAGCAACCTCCGGCATTGCCGGCTTCTCATCACCATCAGCAGTCCTTAGCACAATAAGTAGTGGGGCTGAAGATCTAAGGCAATCTTCAACTGAGTTCCAGAATTTAGTAGAGAGCATAGTGTCATGTGTTTTTTCCCAGCATTAGTTTTTGCTAACTTGCTGGTAGTCCATATGTCACAAACAAATAAGGCCTTCAATGGATCCTTGAGCGTATACAAGCTTTTCAAAGAAAGATATGCAGTGGCAAATCGAGTGGCACCAGGTCTCACAATTTCTTTACCATTTGTCTTCTCCCTCATTGCACTAAGAATTCTCCCATGCCTATAAATGAAATTGGCGACCCCCTAGCACGTGTAATAGTCTTCTTAAATTCCTTCAAATTCCCTATGTCCTCCAACATAAGATCCAGGCAATGTGTAGCACAAGGACTCCAAAACAGTGTAGGAATCCTATCCATTAGAAGCTTGCCTGCTGCCTTGTAGTTAGCACCATTATCAGTGACAACTTGAACCACCTTGTCTTTTCCAATCTGCTCAATTCTCTCCTCCAATAGATCAGCTAGCAAATAGGCATAATGTACTTCACCTGATGCATCAATTGACTCCAAAAAATAAGTCCCCTCTGGGCCTATTCACAAGAAAGTTGATCAAGTGACGCCCTCTCTTGTCGGTCCAACCATCTGACATAAGTGTGCAGCCATAATGCTTCCATGCTCGTTCATGGTCAACCCTCATGTTACTTGTCAGCTTGACACACTCCCAAAGTAATGGCCCCCCTGAGCATGTGTTCAGAAGGAGGCACATATCCAGAACCATATTGTGCTGTGGCCTCAAGTGCAACCTCAAACTGTCTTGCAGCAGCCGCATGGATTGCTATGCCCGCCTCATAGAAAAACATAGCCCATTGCAGATCCACATAATGCTTCTCCTCCTTAGTCCTCATGCTGTTTTGGATGGTCTTTTGGAATCTCCCTGACTGCCTTTCATCAACAATCTCTTCAGGAGACCTTCTAAACATAGCAGCAACTGACTTCTTATTCTCATTTGGCTTTGTCTTGCCCTTGCTTGCTGTTGCAGGCTTGAATTGAAGGGTTGATTGCCTTCTTTTAGCTGCAGTTCCTGAACTTGGCACCTTGGTGACCTGGGAATTTGCAGTGGCAGCCCCTGAAGCCTCTTCTTGTACCACCTCCACCACATCTTCATCTTCCTCTCCACTATTCTCAGCATTCTCTTCATCATCCAAGTACACTGGTCTCCTCCTCTTGTTGCCATCCAAGTATGCTTTCGTCTTTTTCCTTAATTCAGTGTTGGTCTGTGGACATATAATAACATCTCCATAACCACCAGCAAGATGTTGCTTAAACCTTTTAATTCCTCCTGGAATCTTCTTGTACACAACTTACATGTCACCTTATCTCGATCCTTAGGGTCTTCCCAGTAGCCAAACTCCCATCCTGGATCTTTTGAGTTTGCTGGTCTTCTCTTTGGATCAGTCTTAGGATCGTACTCGGCTGCCACTGAAGCTGGACTCGCTGCTCTATTGTTTCCCTATTGGCTGTGCATAAAAAACAAAAGCATTATTCAGTATAGTGTATACTAGTCGTAGATGACAGACCATAGCATTTGTATATTGATTAGCTAGCCCATAGCACAAAGCAGCATCACATGGCGCAAAGAGTAAACAAAAGACGCACAGATCACAAAGCCACTAACATATAACCATATGAGTTGATTTTAAATGGCAGAGCAGAGCCACACACTAGTATTTAAGCAAGCAGTAGAGGGCTAGAGGCAAAAAGCAGAGCAAGCAGTAGAGCCAGCACTAGCAGCAAAGCAAGCAGCAGAGCCAGCGCGAGCAGCAGAGCAAGCAAGAGCAGCGAAGCAGAGGGGAGGGGACAGGGAGACTGCAGATGAATTACCTGGCCATTGCAGTCTTGCGAAGGGCCGCACGAGGCCACGGACCAGCTGTCGTTGACCAGCAGAAGAGGTGCAGAGGAGCCCGGGCCGCACGGCGGCGTAGAGGAGCCGGGGCCGCCGACCAGCAGATGTGACGCAGAGGAGGCAGTGCCGCATGAGGCAGTAGCCTCGCGGATAGGCGGAGATGCGCGGCGGCGCAGGGGTCGCCGTAGCCCAAGATTCGCCCAGTTGCCGTGAGTTCTTCTGCCTCCCTCAGTCCCTCTCGTTCTTCTCTCTCTCTTTCTATTCTCTCTCGATTTTGCAGGGATTGGGTGGTTTTGCCTCTCGATTTCGCGCCCGCCCCTCGATTTCCCGCCCGGCCCTAGATTTCCCGCGCGCCACTCGATTTCCCGCGCGATACCCCATCTATGGCACCTGCCTCGTCCTTTGGGACGCCCAAACGACGCCTTGCGACGCCCAGGAGGACGCCTCGTGCCTAAGGCGGACGCCATAGGCATCTTGGCAAGGCGAAGGGGACGCCTACCACCACAAGCACGCCTTGTCGCCTAGTCGTCGCCTAGGTGATGCCTTAAGAACATTGGCGACAACGGCGCCACGCTGGCAGGCCGACCCGGCGCTGCGCCACCTGGGCGCTGACGTGGGCGAGCCTGTCGCGCCACATGCAGTGGCGCGACAAGGCCAATGTACTGGGCCTGCGCCAGCCCCTTGTCCCCCACCTTCCCTTTCTTTCCTTCCTCCTCCTCGACCACTCCATCTCCAGGCACGCCGTCGCCCCCCAGATCAACTCCAAATTTGGCATTTTGTTTGGGGGGTGGGTGGGGGGGAGTGGGGGGAAACGTTCCCCAACCTTCCCCGAAGGTATTGCCCCTATTGTCTCTTCGTTTAACCGTGTACATTAGTAGTTATTAGTGGTTCATGGTGATTAGGGTTTGGTTCTTGATTTGAGAAATAGTCTTGTAGTTGATAGCATACTCATGATTAGAGGTTTAGATGACACGTAGATGGTACTCTGCTCGCAATTTGGACATGAGGTAGTACGTGCATGCATCGATTAATATGCCATCTAGGATTGAGTAGTGCGAAGGATACTATGAGTTCCATTCATGGATAATAGGCACCATGGATTTATTTGTGCAGTCGGTTTCTTTGTAGATGGACGAATTAGTTCAGTTCTTTCTCGGGGGTATGTTTAAGAAAAATGGAGAGTTTGAGAATATGATAGAAGATGTCAAACTTTTCGATAGTTCTCCATCATTCAAGGATTTGGTAGACCGAGTCTCGATTCGAGAAATGGTCTTGTAGTTGATAGTGTACTCATGATTAGAGCTTTAGATAAACGTAGATGGTACTCTGCCCGCGATTTGGACGTGAGGTAGTACGTGCATGCATCGATTAATATAAATTCTAGGATTGAGAAGTAGAATTTAACTTTTTTTCGTGGTCCAATAATCTCATTGTTTTTAGGTTGATGGCGGAACGCAAACGTAAGGTTGAGATACGGTATCCTACATTATCATTCGAGGATGACCCTGTCCCTCCTGCACTACCTGTCCCAAATTGTGAATGCGGTTTTCCGGCAGAGGTGAAGCAATCTAGGTGGCCGACTACAGCCAGTAGAGCCTACTACATATGTTCAGTTAAGTGGTCTATGAACACATTGAGTATTTGGTAAAACGAATACTAACCTCGCCACGATCAACTAGGACGTGTGCTTGGTGGTTGGAGTCGTAGAACGTCTCCAGTAGGGGGAACGTGGGGTGCGCCATCCTGCAGTGACGAATCAAAACTTGATCAGTAATGAACCGAAAAGTAATCAACATGATCATGGTCAGTAAAATAATAATTGTAGATTATCAATCAATTTTATTGCAATTGTTATTTACAACAACGAATGTAGAGTAACTTGTATTGCTAATTATTATTTATGCTAAGCACAAACTACTGTACCTCTCCCCATGTGCTATGCCTTATCCTCTTTCTCGCGCTTGGCTGTGCTGTTCTTTTTCTTTTCGATTTCTTTTTCTTCTTACATTTGCACTGAGAACAAAATCTAAGGCACTTGGAGCAACGGTTCTGGCTCCTGTCCTCATCAAAATCACCAGTGCTATAGTCCGCACTAGCCCGACTTTGCGCCTCATTCATATCACCTTTGAGCCTTTTCTTCCGCCTCCTTCCTTTTTTAGGTTTCAACAGTGACGCATCCGGCGCGTACTCTAGTCCCTTGTATTCGGGCCATTGGGACGGATTGAGGTAAAACTCAAAACTGGACTCCCATATGTTGATTGTGTTCGACCGAGCGTAGTACGGATTTAAATAAGTGGGGCTTTTGAAAAAAGTCCTCGAGCTCTACATGCCGTTATTAGGTGTGAGCATGGAAGGTGTAACAATTATGGAGTCATGCAAGTGCACTCTCCAAATTTGAGGTCCACTTTGTAATGGCGTCCTCCATGACTCTCTCCTTTTATATTTGTACCACCTGCACCTCTAACACCATAAATTATTCTTTCAGGGCCGTAAGGCGCTGCAAGTTGGTTCACCGATCTAGCCTCAGCATCCTCAAGGTGTTCCTCCGCTATTAGTCCCCATATTGACCCTTATCCGACAAACTCCGGGTTTACCCCATCTATCGACGAAGTACTCGTTCAACTTTTTGAAGGAGAACTCTACAATGCCTGCAACAGGTCTTGAACGAATACCTCTGAATATATTGTTTAATGACTCAGTGTTGTTTGTAGTCATGATATCGTAACGCTTCCCCCCTTCATCATAAGCAAGAGTCCATTTATCCTTGTTCACCATTTCGCCTTTCAGCCACTCCTTGGCCGTCTCATTCATTTCCTTCTCCAAATCTGCAAGTTTTGAAGAACTTTGTCCATGCGCACTGAACAAAGCAACTTTAGTTTCCCAATTAGTTACTTCTTTTTCTGACGCCTCCACATATTTGCTGCAAAGTGTCACATGCACCACCTGTGCACAAGAGGGGGAAATCCATCCATGTGATCTTTAACGTAGTTTAGGAGACCATGGTGCTTATCAGATACCATACAAACTTGCCTGGAGGGACCCAATACATACCGCCGCACCAGCTTCATGTACCAGGACTAGCTGTCATTGTTTTCTTCTTCGATCAAAGCAAATGTTAGCGGAACTAGTTGTCTCTCAGGATCCACAGCAACTGCCATCATTAGTGTCCCCTTGGATTTACCTGTCAAGAATGTGGCGTCCCCGAGGATCACAGGTCGGCAATGATGGAATGATTCAACACATTGGGGAAAACACCAGAACACCCTTTGTAAAATTGTCGGTGTCCAGACCTCGCGGCCTAGGGCTAACTAGTAATCAATGTTGTGTGTCCCTAATCCTAGATGATTGATGCAACAGGTAACACAGTAACACAAGAGTTTATCCTGGTTCCAGCCACGGGGCCATACGTCTAGCAGGGTGTGTGAGTGCACTATATTATTTTGCACCGGAGTGCCTGTAGTAGGGGAGTACAAGCGAGGCGAGAGAGGGAGGGAAGCTCCTAAGTCTCTGCTAGAGGAGAAGATGATTGAGGCTAGTACCAATATCGGGCTCTGGAGAGCGGGTGTGTGTTCTGCGAGTCGCGTGGAAGATGGATGATGAGTGTATGGGGGAGCCCGCCTCCTCCTTTTATAGACACAAGGAGGGGCGGGATACATGTATGGGGAAATCTCAGAAGTCGTCGTCTTCTCCCCGAATCGGGGAGGGGGGTTGCAGTAGACAGTTGCTGTAGAAAGTACACTGTGGAGCACTGGAGAGAATGGGCCGGGCGTGGCAGTCGTCCTGAGAAGCTCTTTAGCCTTGCGGGGATCGCGCCGGCATCCTGGTGACTCCAGTAAGCGGCGTGGCGGTTGCTATTGAAGGTACCGTCCTCTGCGCCTGACTTGGCGGAGCGCCGAGGGTTCTGTTGATGTTGGTCTTGTGCTGGTCAAGATCCGTACACTATCCGAGGGTCTTTCTCATGCCTGCCGAGGGTTCTGCAGTAGAGGAAGGTACGGGGAGTTGGTAGCACAGTGGCGAGAACAGCATCAAGCATGTCCGCACAGGGCGCCGCAGGTTCCCACAGGGTCGGAGCAGGGCCGGGAATAGCGGCACAGTGGCCGGAGTGGGCGGACGAGACCCCGGTCACACTTCCTGTGTGGCATGGCTACCTGACGCCGCTTGACTCCGCGCTCTGCGGTGGAGTGGTTGGCATTAAATGCTTCTGTCAGTCGGGTGGGTGAGCAGATGGGTTGCTTGTTCCGTCAGTCGAGGGTGGCCTCGAGCGAGGCAGAGTCTCCCCCCGAGCCGAGGCCCTGCGGAGGGCTCGGCCGAGGGGGTCTCGAACGAGGCGGAGTTGGCCTATTTTCGAGGGTAGGTTCTCAACCCTCGAGCGAGGCGGAGATGGAGCGCGCCCACTGGAGGCCTCGGAGGGGAGGCCTCGAGCGAGGCGGATTCATTCCACGGATTTGAGGGGGCCTCGTATGGGTCGGACCGCGGAGCTGGGCCGTGGGCCGAGTTCGCATTGGGCCTTATGGGAGGCTGGAGAGGATCCGGGTGCTGAGGGAGAGCTGGAGGAGCTCCATGGTATCTGGGTGCAGAGTGACGACGGAGTTGTCAGCATTGGTGGCTTCTTCTTCTCTAGGATCGCCGTGGAGTAGTCCTTCTTCCCCTTCGGATCGGAGGAAGACGACTTGCCTTGGCTCGCCATGACTGTAGAGTATGATGAGGCGGTTGGCACTGTGGGCCCGATTGCCTAATCGCGTTTTGCACTTTTGAGGGTGTTTTAGTCCCTAGGTTAGGGTGCCCCTGATTATGGTACATGACAAAAACGCGTTTGTACGCTCCGTTGTGAGGGAGCATCATGTTTCCCATGTAGGTGAACCATCTGATCCCTGGATTGAAGAGGGAGATGCCCGTAAAGACCCTAGGCACCCTGCCATAGGACTCTAGCCAATCTCCCCACAACAAAGTTATAACATGTTGTTTTGCATGCCATGCTTTGGAGTACTTCACCCGGTAACAACTAAAGGCGAAAATCGACTCCATATGCGAAGGAACTGATGTGTCGCTATCCTTTTGAACAATACCAAGAATCCGATGTGCGAGGTAACGTACGGTGCACTGTGCATGAACTTCCTTCGATTTCAAGGATGCACATGTGTGAGGCTGTCCTACATTGGTGATCTTTCACTAACCAGTGCCCCTAACAATCCGTGCCCAAACTCCCCAAAGGCATCCCTATTTGCATAGCACATCGCAGCGTACCCTCTTGTCCGAATGAACCACATTAAATGGTTGATGGTGACGCACTGCATAATCAGCCAAGAAAAACTGCAACTCTGGAAGGGAATTAAACTTCATGCCCTTGCGAATCTCTGGACTGTCACTATCAATTACACACTCACATTCAAAAATATTTGAGTCACAAATGGCTCTATGGATCCTGCTAAGGTCCTTAGCATTTGAAACTGTCGGGACTTCAGCGTGGGCTAGCTTCAACATGCGCAACTCTTCGGCGGTATAACTAAATCTTTCATCAGCGTTACTAATAGCCCGACCCATTGAACCATCCCTACACTCCTTATCTCCACTTATTTCCTCATCAGTAGCGTTGGATCCATCTCCGTCATCATTTTCCTGCTTTACTTGAGGCACCCCAGCATTACCCTCCGGTCCTTCTTCCCCAATGTCTTCATCATCGTCGTCATCATTACTATCGTATTCATTGTCCTCAGAACCTAAATAAATATCATCATCATCTCTAGCATCCCCATCCTCCTCCTCGAAGGTACCGTTGTTGAAATGATCGGAAGCGATGGTCATATCATAATCCGAAACAAAAGCACTAGCAGAAGTGAGATTTGGGACATCTTCTACAACGGTTGACTCTTGAGTTATATTCTCAATACAAAATGGAACTTCATCTACTCTCTCAAATGGTTCTTGTGTTCTAGTTCTACGGGTTATTTCAACAACCACCTCCCAACAAACCACATTCGCACGAGCTACTATATCCTTGAACTTCCTCCAATGCATCTCCGATTCCAATGTCAACAAAACATAATGTGCTCTAGCTTTACCACAATCAAATATGTCCCTCAGAGATATTTCATCAATTCGACAAGAATGCTTTGAAACAACTCGGTCTACCAAATCCTTGAGCGATGGAGAACTATCGAAAAGTTCGACATCTTCTATCATATTCTCAAACTCTCCATTTTTCTTAACCATACCTCTGTGAAAGAACCGAACTAATTCGTCCATCTACAACCAAAACAAAACTTCGTACCCTAATAAATTATACAAAGAAACCAACTACACAAATAAATCCATGGTGCATATTATCCATGAATGAAACTCATAATATCCTTCCCACTACTAAATCCTAGATGGCATATTAATCGATGCATGCATGTACTACCTCACGTCCAAATCGCGAGCAGAGTACCATTTACGTGTCATCTAAACCTCTAATCATGAGTACGTTATCAACTACAAGACCATTTATCAAATCAAGAACCAAACCCTAATCACCATGAACCACTAATAACTACTAATGTACACGGTTAAACAAAGAGATAATAGGGGCAATACCTTCGGGGAAGGTTGGGGAATGCTTTCCCCCACTGCCCCCCCCCCCAAATGATGGATTTTGGGGGGATCTGGGGGGCGGCGGCTGGCGGCGGCGACCCTGGCGCTGCTCTGGTCGGGGTGGTGGACGAAAGAAAGGGAGGGTGGGGGAGAAGGAGCTAGCGCGGGCCCAGTGCATTGGCCTTGTCGCGCCAGCCCGCATGGCGCGACAAGCCTTGTCGCGCCACTGCATGTGACGCGACAGGCTCGCCCACGTCAGCGCCAAGGTGGCGTAGCGCCGAGTTGGCCCGCCAGCGTGGCACCCTTGTCGTGCCAGCCGCAATGGCGCGACAGAGGCTGGCGCGACCAAACGGGCTACGCTGTGCAAATTAAATCCATACCGGGTTAAAATTAAAATATTATTAAAAAAAGGTTAAAATAAAAATAAATTCTCAGTGTTCCTCATGTAAAATCATTTGTTGAGAGTAAGTTGTTGCATTCAATAGTTCTATAAATTAGCGTAATGATAAGTTCTTCCAATATTTTCTGTAGTTTTAGGCATCTTCCCCCTTTTGTTACTTATTTTGCACTTTCAACAAGCATGGATACACTTATTTGATATAGTTTTGGCATTTTTTTTCTTCGAGAAAGTGTTGTTTATGTTTTCACAAAGTATTGATATGCAGTGTATTTATTTCAATTGTTAACTGAAGTGCCAAGTTTTACGGATCTAGAATAGTAGTAGTTCTCATTTCCATGTGCATTCATCACTAGTTTGACATTTTAGATCCCGCTTGCTTAGTTTAATCTGTGAACCATTTTGTATCAAGATTTACGTTTTTGCGTGCTTCTATGCGACTGAATGGATTTCCTAATAACTTATTGTGGTCATTATAATTCTTTTGTCTTAAAATTTATCAAGTGCTCAAGCAGATGAAGACATGAATGTTCAAGCAGATGAAGACATGAATGACACATCACCCTTATGCTTACCATTTTGTTCAATGCATATATAGAAATTATATTTTAGTTAGTTTTCTAAAGAAAAGGTGTTGCGTTATTGGAGTTCATTGCTATTAGTTTTTAGTTGCCTGAAATCTTTCCCATGTACTAATACTTCTAGAAACTTTATATGACATACAATGTTCAAATTCGTAGGGTATTGAACAAGATGTGGTCAAGGTACCAGCACAGATGGCGCACAGATGACACAACGCCGCAAAATGAACTAGCCAAAGGGATGTTGGTTTGGCTGACCATGGAGGTAGCAGTTGCCAGGTGCAGAAGTTTGCTTGTTGCCCATTGGAGGTAATAGAACCTGATCAGGGCTCAGGACACTAGATCTAATCACCCTGATTTTCGTGAAAAAAAAGATGTCAATAAACAAGTGCTGCTTTGAAGGTTGTTTCTCTTGTGAAGAGCTAAAGCTTAACGCTATGCCCTCCAGTTCATGTAATTTTTTATTTCCAAGTCCTTGCTACTGTAAGATGGCTGAGAACATTTTTAACAAGAAAGTAAAATGTTCTAGGGGGTATATGGATTTATTTCTAGGTATGAAGCACCTTATCGTGTCTTGGATATTCGGAAACTTTTGAGATTGTGGAATATATGAATGGTTGTCATTGCCGTTCAATTGGAGCTTAATTTGCTTCTCATGTGTTCTTATCTATTGTCCTTGTTTGATTTGCTGTTCAACATGGATGGAATTTTTGGGGTTTTTGATGAAAATGAGCAACTCCGCCTGTGTTGACTGGAAGACTTTCTCGAGTCGTCTCAACATAGCCGGTCCCAAGGCCGGGTAAAGGAGGAGGGTTGCGGTAGGTTTGGCGAACCAGTGTAAAAAATAGCCACTCTAATGGATATGAAACCCATAAAAACATCGTTGGGCGTAACCCTCTGAGCGACGCACCACATCGGAACCCGAGTGTGGCGATAAGTGGGCAAGGGCCGGGCCGCCACCCCACCAATGGCGCGTCGTATCATGACCTGGGTACGATGATAAGTGAGCAAGGGTCGGGTCGTCACCTGAGTGACGCGCTACATCTACGCCCGGTGTAGTGATAAATGAGCAAGAGTCTTCGTACTTCCCTCAACGGGTGCGAAGGGTAAGAAAGCTAGCCGAGCTAACTAGGATTCGTATAGGTAGCTGGAACGTAGGGTCCCTAACGGGTAAGTTGCGACAGCTAGTTGATGTAGCAATTAGGAGGCGTGTAAATATTCTATGCGTTCAGGAGACTAAATGGAAGGGCCAGAGGCGAAGAAGGTTGAGGGTACTGGATTCAAGTTTTGGTACACGGGGGCAACATCGGGTAGAAATGGTGTCGGTATCTTGACCGATAGGAGCCTTAAGGACGGAGTCGTAGATGTTAGAAGGCGAGGCGACCGGATTATCTTGGTCCGGATAGTAGTTGGAGATTAGGCTGTGAATGTGATCAGTGCCTATGCCCCTCAGATAGGCCTTAGTGGGTGATAAGGACGTGGGTTCCTGATCTCCCATCAGGTTCTGGATAACTCTCGTTGTAGGCGGAGCGATACACACCGATCCGGCTTCAGATCCTAAGACCCGAATCCAGCAATCTTAGCACCACAACTCCTCTGGTTATCAACCGTGTCACAACCCGGTTGACCTCGCCAAGAAGGCTAATCCCTGCAAGCGCAATGAAGAACACAAGCAAGAACTCGAAAGAACGCAGCTCAAATGAAGTGACTCTGCAGATGAATGATTAATCTCACGAGTTGGGGTCTCACAAACCGACACGGCAGCGAAACTGTTCTTGACAGAATAATCCAGGCAAAACCCAAGTCTCATGATTTCGGCGGCGGCTGCTAATAAGGGTTTAGGTCGTGCAAGACCCCCTGGACGCGCCCCTATTGGGCTCCAACACGATACACGGGCTATCGGGCCAAAAACAGTGACGCAGCATCGGGACAGATTCTGGACGTCAACTTTCTTGGATGATTCCTGTCGACTCCGAACGAATTTAGGCCTGAGACTGGTTGCATTGGAAGTGTCTTGGAATTATCTTTCCAACCATATAAAGTATGCTCAAATCCAAGCCCGTATGCAACCGTGGCATCCGTTTTAGTGCGGGCTGCTCCTGGAGTCCGAAACAGACTCGAGCTCAAATTCGGTTGGGCCTCCAACTTGGATTGGACGCCCTTGCTGGCCTCCTAAGGAGGTGGCCAAGGTGGAGGACGTCCAAAGACTTTCTTGACGTGTTCTCCATCTTCATGGGGTGTGCTCCAACTTGGGCCAGGGTCCCAATTGTGAATAACAAGCCCGTGACAATGACATAGCAACTTTGATGGACTTGCACTTTGAGAAATATTTGCACCTACAAGCAAATAATGACGTGTACATGTGGAACTAAGTGAATTGTGCCAAAAATCACTTTGGAAAAGTAAGAGCAAAGTCATCTTATAAGCAATGGTCGTATCCGAAGGTGTCATGTCCTCATCATCCTCCCCTTCTTGACAACAAACCGTCCTCGGTTTGAGCTTAGTTGGAGGACATGTTGTGGGTAGTAGCCAATAATGCTCCACTTCTTGAAACTTAACCTGTTTCTTTAAAGGAAAACTAGGGAATCTCCACATGATATTATTATCGATATTGCAGCCCTCTATTTGGTCATATTGATGCACACCAAAAGGAGAATTCAGATTTGAACAAATATAAACTCGGTGTACTACAGTCTTCTTTACAATTATATTTGCCAATAAAGTTATATGTACATCGAGATAACCATGGCAATCCAACACATTTAAATTTCTCCTCCAAACTAATAAGAGCACACAAAGTATCAAACTCTATATAACCCAAAGTATTTAAAAAAGACAACAATTTCCATTCATCCTTTTCTGTAGCAATTGGAATCAAATGTTTATATTTAGCATAAGTCTTTGGTTCCAAAACAAAAGGATCAGTTTCCTTCACAAGTTGTGGCACAGGGATAAACATAGAACTATCACACAACTCTTCTTTATCACACAAATCAGTAGAATATTCATCATGTGACAAAGCCAATTCAGATTTGGTGTCCACTAAATGTTGCTCTATTGTAGCATGAGTGGTGGACAATTTCAGCACCTCAAGAGAGCTCTTACCTGAGACAATTACCTGTTCATTCTCTATCACCTTGTCTTCTTTTTTGGATATATGCTACAAAATATTAGTTCCAAAAAAAGACAAAGCGATATCTTCATTTTGTACAAAATCAGATTTGGAGGAAGGCATTGTAACATCTGAAATAATCCATTCTTTTCTAAAAGGCTCATTCTTTCTTCTCTCTGCTCTTTCAAGATCAGCTTCTAAAATTTCGGTAGCGGTCATAGCTATAAGAGTAATTTTTCTACCATTATATTTAAAAGAGCATTTATTGGCAACCGTATTATGCAATACATTGTTTATATCATTCCAAGGTTGACCAAACAACAAATGACATGCTTGCATAGGTATTATATCAAATTCTGCACTATCCTTATAAGTACCAATGAAAAATTCAATGCGTGCAATTTTATCTACAAATATATTGTCGCAAGAATTTACCGATTGGATGTTGTACAGACATGGATGTGGTTGTATGGTCAAATCAAGCTTCTCGATCAACTCCAAACTTGCAATGTTACGGTTGCTATCACGGTCAATGATGACACGGAAACATCGATTCCTCACAACAAAGTAAGTCTGGAACAAATGGTTGCACTCATTTTTCTCTACCTTCTCCATTTGTAAACTGAATACTTGTTGCGCTACATTAGTCATGTTGTCCTGCAAAAGGATAGCAATAGGAGAAAAGACAACAAAAGATTATCCCTATCAACTACTATGAAAGTGGATAGTGGTGCCTCTCAACACAACAAAAGGAAGTGTCTTACCAAGCCCTTACAAGGTTCTTACCAACATGAGCAGTAGATGGTACAACCGGTGGCTGGTTCATGATACCTGTGAGGGAGTGGTACCAAGATTGCAAGGTCCTCTGGGTGTACTGATATGAAGTAATATGTGGATCTTGGGAGTCATACAAATAAATAAATATATGTATGTGGCACACAAGTCAGTAACAGATAGCAATATTGAATAAATATCCAAATCACTTGTCCTAGTTGCTGGCCTATACGTGTTCCTAGCACCAATTTGTGATAAACAAGAGAGGAAAACAAGTATGAATGGTAGCAACGAATAAGGACAAGGCAAAAGGCACCACAAACAAATAGAGCTATTGGTTGTTGCTTATGTGCTCCTCTTTTCTTGTCTATTCATTCAATATTTTTTTTCTCAATCTTTTTTTTCTCAATCTTTTTTTTGCTCTTATACTTTTGATATATATTTTTTTCCAGCAAGGAGCACGCAAGAACAAACCACAAAAAATGTGAGCTCAATTGGATAAAAGATGTAGTCTATGCAAAATCATGATTGTGCTCTCAAATGCATACCAAACTTGTCAGCCCCGAAACTCAGTTTTGCTGATTGAATTTCGCAATTCTAAATTTCGCGAACCTAGCACTACTAGGATGAAACAGATCTAAAATTTTCTTTAGTTCTCTGTAGATATAAAATTTGCACCTTTTCGAGTTTGGACACAAAAGTTATGATTGTTTTATGAAAGACATTCGAATTAGGATGTTATATGGACGAAAAATCTGGATCTAATGGATGGTGATGGCAAGGGTTGATGGAAAGCAAAGGGGGAACACACAAATTAGACTAAAACACGATCTAAATCAGCAACAAGACCTTGACCTAGGACAAAAACTCAACACTACGAACTCTGAAACTGAATTATGCAAAGGCTATGACGCGGATGGTTTCAGGTAGGAAACAAATGTGGCGGTGGACTATGGGATGAAGGCGAAAACACTCAAACTAAAGAATAGATGTAAACCTGACGGTATACCTGAAGCTCCGATTACCAAATGATAAGGACATGGGTTCCCGATCTTCCGTCAGGTTTTGGATAACTCTCGTTGTAGGCGGAGCGAGACACACCGATCCGGCTTCAGATCCTAAGACCTGAATCCAGCAATCTTAGCACCACAACTCCTCTGGTTATCAACCGTGTCACAACCCAGTTGACCTTGCCAAGAAGGCTAATCCCTGCAAGCGCAACGAAGAACAAAAGCAAGAACTCGAAAGAACGCAGCTCAAATGAAGTGACTCTGCAGATGAATGATTAATCTCACGAGTTGGGGTCTCACAAACTGACACGGCGGCGAAACTGTTCTTGACAGAATAATCTAAGCAAAACCCAAGTCTCACGATGGTGGCGACGGCTGCTAGTAAGGGATTAGGTCGTGCAAGACCCCCTGGACGCGCCCTTATTGGGCTCCAACACGATACACGGGCCATCGGCCCAAAAACAGTGACGCCGCACCGGGACAGATTCTGGACATCAACTTCATTGGACGACTCCGGTCGACTCCGAAGGAATTTGGACCTGATACTGGTGACATTAGAAGTGTCTTGGAATTATCTTTCCAACCATATAAAGTGCGCCCAAATCCGAGCCCGTATGCAACCGTGGCGTCCGTTTTAGTACGGGCTGCTCCTGGAGTCCGAAACAGACTCGAGCTCAAATTCGATTGGGCCTCCAACTTGGGTTGGACGCCCTTGCTGGCCTCCTAAGGAGGTGGCCAAGGTGGAGGACATCCAAAGACTTTCTTGATGTGTTCTCCATCTTCATGGGTTGTGCTCCAACTTGGGCCAGAGTCCCAATTGTGAATAACAAGCCCGTGACGATGACATAGCAACTTTGATGGACTTGCACTTTGAGAAATATTTGCACCTACAAGCAAATAATGACATGTACATGTGGAACCAAGTGAATTGTGCCAAAAATCACTATGGAAAAGTAAGAGCAAAGTCACCTTATAAGCAATGGTCGTATCCGAAGGTGTCATGTCCTCGGCAGCAAATATTGACATGTACATGTGGAACTAAGTGAATTGTGCCAAAAATCACTATGGAAAAGTAAGAGTAAAGTCACCTTATAAGCAATGGTCGTATTCGAAGGTGTCATGTCCTCATCAGTGAGAGCACCAAGAAGCAGTTCTAGGAAGATCTGGATAGTATGGTTGTTGACACTATTTTTTGGCACGCATCAAAATGATGATAAATGAAAGGAATGCCAAGTTGAAAATGGCGATGGTGCACGGAGGAAAGGAATCGGTCACGATTTGGTGCCGATCAGGCGTCTCAGCGTTTATGAGCAAATTTTGGTACGAGACGGTCTCGGTTTGGAAGGTGGTGTTTTTTTAAAAAAAAAAAAGGTTTCCTAAGATAGAATCATGTTTTGCCATAATCGGCTAGGATTGTGTTGGCGTGAGTATAAATATGAGCCCCCCGGCTATTGTAAAGATTGATATGCATCCAAACAAACAAACTTTACTACTTGCAATTTACTTTCTCGTCAGCGACTTCGCCACCCCTTTTTCTTTTCCGCGAGTTCTTTCAAGCTGATCAAGGACGCCTCACATTCGAGCGACTTGGTTTGCTGGTAAGTGTTTGTTTTACCGAGTAAATCTGAGCTTTAGCTTCCGAGTGTATCGCTATGGCTTCGTTCAGATCTATTCAAAATTTATCGAATTTATCTAAGCTTTGATCTCGGGCGTATCGTTGTTTTTCGTTTAGATCTATTCACAAACTACCCAACTTTGCGATCTGTTTAATCGGCTGTAAGCTCCTTGTTTATCACGATAAACCTTGTAAAGCTTAGCTTTGTCCAGATCCACACATTTGTGGGTTTGTACACTGTTACCTGGCATGTGTCGGCTCTAGATCTAGCCGTCTAGTTGCATACCGGTATTGGCAGATTATTGCCGATTCCCTGTAGAATGCCTTTACTACACGCTCTTTATACACAATCCCGCGTAAGAGTGATTTGGAAATCCAGCCGATACACTTGAATTTGATGGTTTGCTGTTTCCTTGTCAATTTATAGGTCAAATTGACTGGCACGCCTTGGTTTGAATCAAGTGTAGTCTGAGCTTGGCGTACAGGGCTCTCGGGCTTAGTGTGTGATCGTTTCGTGTCAACACATCATTTGGCACGCACGGTGGGACAAGAAACATCAAGATGTCAACTGAAGATAAGGGAAAGGTTTATCCGCAGAACCAGATCCTGATCGACAAGGATAAGCTGAAGGAAGAGCAAAAGGCAGAACTCAAAGCAGTCATTGAAACTTTTGAGTAGCAGTTCCTTTTGTCATACAGCACCAACAGGAGTGGAGAGATAATCAAAAAGTATGATTTTCCTACTCTTCCACCCTATAATGAGTCACAAAAGGAGGACAGGATGATACATCTGATGAATCAAGAGATCGGACAATCTTTTGTAAATCATGGCTAACCATGTTCACAATGCTGTGCTCAAGATGCTACAAGATAGGGGAACACCTGGTTTTGTGGGACCGGTCTATCAACAGGTAGTCAAATGGTCTTTTCTCCTACTGGATCGGCTACTAGGACATCACAGATTGACCCTCAAGCTCAGGCAGATGGGAGTGTCATATTGTTGTTGGTCTTGCTAATTGATTTCTTACTCATTCTTTATGTAGCTTGCTGCTTGGAAGAAGAGAAAGGATGGCAGGAGCAATTGGGAAGGGAATAATCTATGGTACAACAACTCAACAAAGGTATGTATACGCTACTAAATTTTTTGCTATCATAGTATATTTAGGATACGTCTATGGCATCGCCTCGCCGCGCGCCTTATACGCCTAGGAGTTGTGAGGGGGGTAGGTCGCCACGAGTCGCCGCAGCGCCGTGAGAACATTGCTTGTCGCGCCAGCCGCAATGACGCGACAAAGGCTACCTATCGCACCACTGAGCTGGTGCGACCAAACGGACTACGCTGCACAAATTAAATCCAGACCGAGTTAAAATTAAAATATTATTTAAAAAAGGTCAAAAAATCGAACACTGACCTGAATAGTAGTAGGTTATGTGATCCTTGTTGTGACCAAAGCCCCTGTTACGTGTTGAGGTTGTAATATCTCAGTAATAATTGACAATCTTAGAGCTGGTGCTTGTCCCCAGAGCAAAATATACAAGATATTGCTAAAGGTACATTAATGCGTGTAACTTGTGCATCTGGGCAAGCACTAGCACTACATCTCGGCTGAATATTACAAGGCTTCATAGATATCACATAAAAGAGTCCAGACATGAGGTCAGTTTTGCTAGAAGATGAAGTGCTCTGGTGACACACCAGAAATATTTCTGAAAACAGATAGAAGCTGACAGGAGCTATGAAGTGCACAACTAAGGTTCTGAACTGATAGAAGCTATCTCCCATGAAGTGCAATCTGGTGATATCTTAAAATAGGTTCCCCTCATGATGGGTTGCTGAAACATATAAGAGATAAAGTGAGTAAATTTCCCAAGCATTCATCATGTCGCCTAGTGAACTTTTTTTTTCCATCCTTGTGCTACCTGTTGGGATTTTGGGATTTCACTTGGCATGTAATATGGTTTATCTGTTAACTCTGAAATGCAAATGCTAGCAACAAATGAATCTATCTATGCACTTCTAACAAATAATATTTGTTAATCTACCAGCCTTTAAATGCCACAGCACCAGATTCTAGTATTCCCATAATGCCAGAAGCATAACCAAAACAACTTTTCCATGTGCCTATAGTTCAATGATCTAAAAAGATATAGATTAGGTACTTGACAGTATGGGCTCATCCAAAAATACAGACGTTTATAGGTACCTGCCTATTGGTAGTGCTTCAGTGTTGATGCATCTGCACAACATCCAGACCTGAACCTGCGCTGCAGATTTACTGGATTCTGCTGAAACTAGGATTGGAGTGGATTTCCCAATCGACAAAACATCATCTTGGAGTGAAGGAACAAATCAGCACAATAAGCAAGCACGAATGGTTCTTGCCTCTGCAACATGGTGACCAAGCTGGTTCGCCGGACTTTGACCCCTCACCGTAAGCCTCAACTAATCCACTCATTGGTTCAAGACACACAGGATTTGGATCCCAGGCACGATTGTATCAGCGGCGCTTGGAACACAAACATCTCCTCTTTAAACCACTAATTAAAGTTGGTGAGCATAATATAAAAGCAAGAGTACCAGATGTTCATTGGGAACAACACCTGTGAATAGTGCTGAAAAATACACAATTGCCAATGGTAAAGGAATAAACCAGGGAGGATGGGAAAAAAAGGTAAGTATTTACCTGCATGATTACCTAGACGTAAGAATACTTGTGCACTCAACATTGGGTTACATGTAGAAGCAAGGAGTTGCCCAAGAGTTGCAGCAACGAACATGCATAAACAACCAGATAAGTGTACTAAGAAATAATGGCACCTTGGCTCGGGTGTTCTTGTGTGCCCTGTATTTCAATCACTCTGTTCGGCTGATCTTCGCTGGGCTGCTTTGGGATGGAGCTGTTGCAGCCAGCAGTAGCCCTGCAGCAGCCCCGCTGCCTGGTTCAAACCGGCAGCTGCAGTGCTTCGTTGCACCAAAAGTGGAGGGGACTGTGCTAGTTGGGCAGCCGAACGGCTGGTGGAGGGCAGCGGAACGGCTTGGGCTGCTCAGCCCAGCCGGAATCAACCCAGCAGCCTAAAGTGGTGCAGCAGAACACAGTAAATATCAGTGCTGACATAGTCCTAGTCTGGAACTTGGCTGCTACCTTTGCCGTAAGTTGCATCTATTGACGGTGAATGGTTTTGTGAAAAAAAATACCAGGTTGATGGTGCTCGCTCCTCGAATGTTTGGCACAACTTGCTAATGCTCTGAAGTTTAACAATGCCTCGTAAAGGTTACCAATGCCTTGTAAAGGTTATTATCTGAAATTTATGAGCAAAACAGTAGGTTAGATCTTGTTGATATCACAGTTAATTCATGTATTGTCAAGATCCATGTAGCAACAGTTCCATATTGTAGTATTTAGGTGGAAACAGGGGGGTGTGAACATGTTGACTTCAATTTTTTGTTTGAGTAAAAACAAGACAAATAGTCAGACACTGCAAACAAGATAAAACTTTAAAAGGTTTTTAACTTGGATCTAAGTCATCTAAACTTGGAACAACAGATAGATGGCACACATAAAATCGAGAACACAATACAGACAGTACATTGATCTCGTAGTCAAGAACAGAACCATACCATAAACATCAATCTAGAGACAAGTAATCTCTAAAACACAAGACACGAACCAAGAATACTAAACTGGTCAGCAATCGAGACTATAGATGCAATCCAAGAACACTAACCTTAGCAAGCACCGAAAAATCTCCATAGCTAGATCCAGATGTACCCTTTTTCGCCGCTGATAAATCCAAATCCTTCATGTCGCGAGCAAGATTCAGATCCTCCCGACGCAGATCATCAGTCACCACAAGGATCTCGACAGAGATCCTGCTCTCTAATGTTTATTTGATTCTATTGTTGGATTTGATTGTTAAAATGGTAGGACGTGCATCGCGTGCCTAATCATCTAGTAATTAGCAATGAATCATATAAAAAGATACTATCAGATTTTCAAGCCCTTTTTTATAATACAAGGAAAACAGATATTATCAAATGACAGAATATCATACACTTTAACGCAAGACCAAAGAAAATAAAATCTGCTAAGAAACCAAAATATTCTGTGATAGATTTTGGGAAAAATCCTAGAAGTTAGAAAAATGTTTGCATAAAACCAAAAAATAATTTCTGATAAGCATTTAACATTAAAGCAACATCTTTGCCATCTCAATAATGATAGGATCACTGGCTAAAATAACAATAATATGTACAAAGCATTTTTACAGTTTCATCACCTTGGAAATAAAATGAACAAAACAAAGATATGAGGCTAAGGGACTAAATGCAGTTGATAGGGTGTACACCGGAAAAAAGTCACTGCACCATGGCGCAACAATCATAGATATTATCATTCTTAAAACTCTAATAGACTATGCAGAATACAGAGCTCAGCTCATCTTGTCGTATTTTGGAATCATAACCATAAGTCATAAGATTAAGATCCAAACAAGAGAAAACAAAACTATCTAATCCTCATCACATTTTCGTCATTTCGCAGTAAATTGTAGGTGTCATGTTTGCATGAGTTCCTGGAACCAATTACAAAGTAAGCTGTGATTGTTCAATGTACAGTGTAAAGAATCAAGATCAAGCACTTCAAGGGCAAAAATCGATAACAAAGGAAGTCAGGAACGTTCCAGGAAAGACAATTGTATCATATCTGAGAGAACACAAACAAAAAAATCTTATGTCCTTATATATATTTGAAATTATTGAAAGCAAAGTATACTGTATATGTCACCTTACAACGTTTATTATGTGGTTAAAGACCATATGCAGTTCATGTGGAGGTATATCACTGAAAAATGTCTGACTGAACCATAACTCAGAACAAAACATACAGACAAATACTACTACCATATTCTCAGGCTTTCTTAGAACATAAAGTAAAGCAGGCGCACCTCATCTTACATTGTTTCAGAGTTGTAACATATGAATTCTCTGCAAACCAGAGAAAAGAAAACCAACTAATAGTACATGCAATTTCAGTGCAAGAAAGCAGCGTGTTCTACAAAGAACATGCAAAGCACCTGCCATTTGGAGCAGCATTATTCTTCAACTTCCTTCTTTATTTCTTCCATGAGTTCATCCTTGTAATCCTCAAATGTACCATCATATTTCTTCACTGTGCCATCCTCCACAACCCATATCTCACTCCTTTGCTCATCCTCACAAACACGAGATATTAATCGTGAGTCATGACTAACCAAGACAACACCTCCAGTGAACTCATCCAGCGCATCTGCTAAAGCATCAATACTTTGCATGTCCAAGTGATTTGTTGGTTCATCAAGCAGGAGAATGTGAGGTTGAGACATTGATATAGAAGTGAACACAACGCGGGCCTTCTGACCACCAGACAATTTAACAATTGGAGTGAGATGGTTGTGTCCAGGTAACCCAAACTTCCCAAGTTTAGCACGGACAGCCTCTGCTTTGCTCATTCCCTCTTGATCTGGGTGAAGCCTCAACAAATATTGAACTGCATTTTCCTCCATTGTCAACAAGTCAACAAAATGCTGTGAGTATCGCCCAATCCTCAGCTTCTGACTCCTCCTAACCTCCCCTTCTGTAGGGCTAAGATCACCAGCAAGTAAATTAAGCAGGGTAGACTTCCCTGCCCCATTGGGCCCAACAATAGCTACACGAGTTCCCATATCAATGCCAACATCAACATCAGACAGCTTGAAGTCTGGCCTACCTGGGTAGCTGAACCCTACCTCAATGAGTTGAAGGAGAGGTGGTGTGAGCTCAGTGGGCTCTGGGAAATGGAACTCAACACTGTAGTCACGCCACTTCTGTGGAACAGCCACCTGTTTCTGGTCATCATCATCATCTGCTGCATTCTTCCCTTTACCCTTTTTCTTGGCGGCCTCTTTAGCCGCCTTTGACAGCGCCTGACCTTTAACCTTATCCTGGGCAGCCTTGCTACCGGACTTCCTGGCTGCTTTCATTTGCTTCTCATACACCTCAAACTTTTTGTTCATCTCATTCCTCTTCTGCTCATAGCCACTCTCAAAATCATCAAAATTGCCACGATAGACATGCAGACTCTTATCATGCAAATGTATGATCTCATTGCACACTGTATTCAGGAAGTCTCGGTCATGGGACACAACGATCAACGTCTTCTTCCACTGTGAGCACAAGTATTCCTCCAACCACAGCACAGCTCTGAGATCCAGATGGTTAGTCGGCTCATCCAGGAGCAGCAGTGTTGGCTGCATGAAGAGCGCACGGGCTAGTGATATGCGCATCCTCCAGCCACCGCTGAAGGACTTTGTGGATCTGGCCTGCATAGCCTGATCAAACCCCAGCCCTGCGAGGATCTTGGATGCACGCGCCCGGGCGGCATCCGAGTCCCGGAGATTCAGCTTCTCATACACCTCAACAAGACGCTCGTTGTCATCAGCATTATTAGACGCCTCAAGCCTGGCCTGCTCAGCACGGAGAGCTGTGAGCTCCTCATCAGCAGCAACCACAGCCTCGAGGGCCGACCGGTCATCACCAATAATCTCCTGCTCCACGAGCAAGACATCAATGTTCCTGGGCACGGGGACCTGGCGCCAGGCCAGGAGCTTGAGCAGGGTGGACTTGCCCATGCCGTTGGGGCCGACGAGGCCGTACCTCCGGCCGTGCGAGATCCGGAGGGAGGCGCTCTTGAGCAGCTCCTTGCCGCGCGCGGAGACGGAGAAGTTCTCGAGCACGATATCCTTGACGTTGTCGTCGACGGCGCCGTCATCGGCGGTGGCGGATCCGGGGACGCGCGCGCCGATGACGACGGAGAAGGCGTCGCGGTCGTCGCGGAGCGCCTCCCGCCTGGCGGCCTCGGCGGCCGCGGCCGCCATGGCCTCACGCTTGTCCTTCTTCTTCGCGTCCTTCTGCGACGTCGCGACGCCGGCGCTGAGGTCGACGGCGGCGGCGCGGGACGGCTTGGGCTTGGCTGCGGCGAGCTCGACCTCGTCCTCCTCCTCGTCGGAGGGGGGCAGGTCGATGTCTCCCATGTAGGAGGAGGCCGGCGCCTTAGATGGCTTGCCCTTGGGCTTGGAGGGCGCCGCCGACTTGGAGGGCTTGCCCTTGGCCGCGGGCGCGTCCATGGAGGCAAGCATGGCGGAGACCGACATGGGCTTGTCCTTCTTCCCGCCGGCGGCGGCGGCGGAGGAGGAAGACGATGAGGAGTCTTTGCGTCCCATCGATGCTGCGGCGGCGGCGTGGGATGGGAGGTTTGGCTTAGCGCGACAGGGTTAGATCGGGGGATGCGTTTATTCCTGTGGACGTGATAGGAGAGATGGTCCGGCCCGTCTCCGTCCTCGTGGCCGCGTGTCCGGCCCGTTTCTGCTTTTGAGTGGTCAAGTGCGGCACCGCCACGGCGACTCGTGCGGTCGTGCCCCTTTGTTTTCGTCTCAACGAGATTCGACTTTTTTTTTGGCTTAATTTCATCTTACTAGCAAGATGGCCCGTGCGTGTGATTTACGTTAATATGAATATGATGCTAATTAAAACTCCAATATAAAGAGCCGTGGTGACCTTTTTAAGTGAATCAGTCAAAAACAATCTTTCATAACATACTGGGAAGCTAATGTTTATTTCAAGATTCTCTGGATAAAATCTAAATAGTTTCTACTTTGAAGGAAAAATAGACCTAATTATCCTCTCACAAACAATGTGTCACAGCAAAGCACAAGAGCATAATGCCTTTTTGATATGGTCATGGGCTTATCACATAAGAAAATGAAAGTGAAGGTATTTAGAAATATTATTATTGTAATGATTATGTGGGCCAAGAGGTTAAGCAAAGCGTTAATAAGACCAACCTTTGTGCTAGGAAGCACTATTGATTCTTGTGATAATCACCAATCTAACTCTGTTGAGCAGACCAATTATTTGACTTTGCTACATCAGCTAACACTGACAGTATATACTAAAAAATCTTTCAAATTTATCCTAATATTATGAAATCATGCAATCGTTTTTTCTTTGATAGGAAGGAGTGTGGATTGCTAGTAGGAAACATGCCTCGCCGGCGCATGATGCCAGGAGGTCATCAGCACGAATATTTATGACCCACTCTATTTAGAGCAACTCCAGCAGACCCTCTATCAAACTCCCTACCCCAAATTTAAAGGGTGAAATCAAGAAAAAACAACTTCAGCAAGTCCTCTACTTGAGTCCCTAAATTAGGGAGGCCTCCAAATCTCTCCCTCCACCCCCTAGGCCTGGGGGGTCTCCCCAAATTTAAAGGGTGAAATCAAGAAAAACAACTTCAGCAAGTCCTCTACTTGAGTCCCTAAATTATGGAGGCCTTCAAATCTCCCCCTCCACCCCCTAGGCCTGGGGGGTCTCTAGGGAGCCCTCTATTCATGGGCCCCACTCATCAGCTCCTCTAGACTTGGATGAGGGCTCAAATATGAGGGCTTCTGTTGGAATTGGATGTATTATTTGGAGAGTATGAAATGGAGACCAACTCTCAAAAACTATACGAGGGTTGTGATTTGGAGCTATTGCTGGAGATGCTATTATCTGACAAGAAGAAAAAGAGGTAGTCTTGCGAGCTCCTCCAAGCGCGTGGACGCCGCGTGTCTGAGTTGGCCGCTAGTTCTGGGAAGTCCACCTCATCAGCTGGCCGATGCCGCGGCACGTCTGCACGCTTCCGTGCTGCTGCTCCGGCGTTGGGTGCCCTCGCCGCCGCCCCACGCCCGCGTCGATGCCGCGCTCCGCGCCACGGGGCTCGATGGCGAGGCAGAGCTCTCCCAGGCCCAGCTTGGGGTTCTCGCCGCCGATCTGTTCAGGGAGGCCGTCTTGGCCGGCGCGGCGGAGGCGGCGCGCCCGTCATCACGGGTCGCGCCCAGGATCTTCAGGTGGGCGGGGGAGGGCGGGTACGTGAGGCTGGGTGAGAAGCCTCTATCGCTCGTGCGTGCCGTTGCCACGGCCGAGATCGTCAGGTGGGCAGGGCGGCAGGTATGTGAGGCCGGGTGAGAAAAAAAATTAAGTTTTTGGCACAAACATGCTCCAACTCGTGGTTTTATGGGTCTCCATCTTTTCCCACCTCCCTCCACGCTAACATGCGGGTCCGACGTGAGGGGTACGGCGGGTACAATATGGGTGTGAAAGATTTTTAATTATTTTTTATTTTTATAGTATACTAGCATAGATGCACGTGCGACACGCACGTGATTTAAGAAACATAATTAGATTTTAATTCAAATATATATTTAATTAAGTATTAATTAAATTAATATTCAAAATAAATTCTAAAAACATGTATCATGATAAGCTTCAATGATATCTTATAGCTTAGATCAACACAAATCTAATGCAACAGGAATGAACTACAATGGAGAATTGGGAACAAATTATATGCATTATTTCTCACTATAGAATCAAAATTTCCAAACATAGAAAAAGAAATTTTCTCACCTCCATTCTCATTCTTAGAAAAAAAAGAAAAAAAAGTTAAGATGAAGATCAAAATTAAGCTGTGGGCGGGTACATATAGTAGTGAATAAAAATTGATAACTTAAACTTTAGTGGTAATAAATAAAAAGTGAAGTATACTCACACTCATGTACTTGAAACAAAGAGATAGATAACACTTCCGTCCCTTTCCGTGTTGGCACATCAACAGAGTCTAGTTGCCTTTCCCCTCTCAGTCATGCCAATATTTATGCACGGCGGGAGGTTGTGGCCTTGTGGGTCGTGGCTTTGGAAGTTTGGATGCCCCTCTTCCCGTCGTGTGCATCCCCTCGTCATGGAGCTCCACGGACCTGCTTGCCTGCGCCCTGCGCAGTCGAGCTTCCTGCTTGCCTGCGGCCCCTGCACTGGTGCCTCGTGCAGCCGTTGCCTGCTTAGAATCGGCGACGGCACTGCACCGGAGAGGATCGGAGTGGCGCTGACGGCCGCTGTCACGGCGATCAGTTCAATCAACGCCGCCTGCGCCGAGGGACTTGCGTAGAGGGAGACGAGCACTAAGAAGACGTGGCACGCGCGGACGGGGATAACGGACTCGAACTCGAGGAGACGCGCGTGCAGGCCTGCAGCTACTCGCTGTTTCGTTCACTTGGACTTGGACTTGGACTCGGACTCTTCTTGTATACAAGTTGTATATGCGGTGATTTCAATGGTGGGGGTGGGTACAACCGCGATGGGTGAGAAAAAAATTAAGTTTTGGACAGAAACATCCTCGAACTTTCGATTTCTATAGATCTCCACCCCTTCCCACCTCCCTCGGCCCTGACAGACGGGTCCGGCGTGAGGGGTACGGCGAACACAATCTAGATGAGAAATATTTTCAATTATTTTCGATCTTTATAGTATATATAGATATAGATAATTGTCACAGCAAAAATTTATAAGATGATGAAAGTACTAGGACTGTCTATCTGGGGTAAGATGCACATCTTTTCAACTGCTGCCACAACATTGCATCCCTTCGCTCAGTGTTCGCTAACTTCGGTGTTGATACAAATTCCAATTAGCTTATCTTGGATCCCTGCAACAACTTTGCTCAGCCGCGCGGATTCTTCTTCAAATATTTAGGTAGCAGATCAGGCATAAGAAATTTACCCAATTTATAAACAATCACGTGGAAACGCACCAAGTTAAGGAGGGGGAACACACTGAATTCTCAAGAAGCCTAGTTGCCTTGTACACCTGCTTTGGCTGGCGCAAAAGTAAACTTTACGGTAGTACGGTACTACTTGAGATTGCATTGCGTGTCGAGTGCAGCCAGTTTAGTCGCCATTGGCTTGGTGCATCAATCAAATTTATAAAGAAGGATCGCAAATGGATCAGTTAGAGCATCTCCAAGAGTCTTTTTAAATTTCACTCTCTAAATCATCATTTGGAGAGTCATGTACATAAAAATCGCTCTCTATACATGTTCACTCTCCAACAGCTTTTCAATATCTTGTTTACACTCTAGAGAGCTATTTTCGCTATCTATCTTTGGCTAGCGAGAAATCCAGAATAGATGATGGTTATATTTGGATAGCCACTTAGAGAAGCTCTTGGAAGCTATTTTTCATCAAAATCTCTATTTCTAACAATTAGGATAAATATAGAGAGTCTTTTGGAGTTGCTCTTACAAGTGCCATCAGCCGAAAGCTAAAACGTTTGAGAACCTATAGTACATGCAATCTTTTATAGTCTCTCTGCTTGAAGTAGACCTGAAATTTTAATTTGACCTTCCCAACCACATAAAAAGTTGTGTAATTTCGCAGCACCTGAAACTGAAACTTGAATCCCATTCGAATCTCCAATGATAAATAATCTCCATCCACTGATCTTCCCAAATTGTTGAATCAAAAGGACTGCACGAGCTCTGCCGATTTTATAGTAGACCTGTCGCCTGCTACATTGTTTGTCGTATTTATCTCAAAAATCCGTGGTGCATTCCATCTTTGTGCAGATGCCAGACGTTGGATTGGTTTCTTTAGCAAAAACAAAAATGCAAGGAATTCCTGAACACTGCAATTGGCTTGGGGACCTTATTGGATCCTGGCATACCGAAAATTCAGAGATGTCTGGGTGCTCAGGGCTAAGCGTGACTGCGAGAAGATACTGACGGCAAGATCAAGAAAATCCATTCAAAAGCATAGCCTAGCATGAAAGGATGTGATTCAAACAATAATGCAATCTGCATCACTACATTGATACACCATCAACGATCTAAGTCACGCAAACAGCATGTATGTGATGTATCCTCCGTCTTTTGGGCAACGGCGACAGCACCTCCATTGTGTTTGGCAGCTCCAGCGCGTCGATCTTGGCGAACCAGGGGTGCTCAAGAGCGGCAGCTGCCATGAGCCTCTTGTCGGGGTTGCACGTGAGGAGGCCGCTGAGGACCTCGAATCCTTCCTTGGACAGCTTCGTCTCGGGGAACAGCTCATGCAGATGGTTCTCCCGCTGCATGTCGGCCAGTTGCGGCGGCGTCACCGCGGTGGCGAACGCCGTGGACAAGAACCACGGCCATGTGCTGTTGTCGGGCGCGCCGAGCACTTGAAAGATCGCGTTGAGCTGCGCCCCTTGGTCGTGGGAGCCCTGGAATAGAGGCCTCCCATTGTTGATCAGCTCCGCCATGACGCAGCCGAGGGACCAGATGTCGACTTGCGTGTCGTAGTCGGGTTTCTCCAGCAGCATCTTAGGCGCCACGTACCACAGCCTGCCAGCCGGCTGGTGCGGCGGCCGCTCATCGGTGGACATGGCGAGCCCAAAGCCGCAGATCTTGACGACGCTGTAACCCTCACTGACGAGGACGTTCTGGGGCTTGACGTCGCGGTGGGCGATGCAGCTGGCGTGCATCTTCCTGGCGGCCGTGAGCAGCTGCCACATGGCAGTGCGGATCGTGGCCTCGGGTAGCGGCGGGCTCTCGCGGGGGAGCTGGCGGAGGATGTCGTGGAGGCTGGGGCCCATGAAGTCCATGATGAGGCGGAGGTCCAAGGTGCCCGGGATGCGGTCGACGCCGTGGAAGCCGACGACGAGCAAGGATGATTGCGCGAGGCAGGGGAGAGGCGGTCGAGCCCGACGGATGGCTATGGGAGTGACGAAGCAAACCGAGCATTTATTATGGGAGTGAGTCTGACAGCCAGTTGAATTGAAACCGATATCAACACAAAATCCTCTGCTGGAGCAACTACCGGATGCGATCCGAGGAAGTGGTTTGCTTGCTCGTAACGCATCTCTTGGTGCGCATGGCATGGTCTGCCAAACCTGGTATAGTTGGTCATTCGCACGGCACGATCCGGCACGATTGACCCGTTTATTTATTCGTGTCGGGCCGGACCGGCCCACGTGGTGAGACACAGAAATGAGCATGGCACAAAGGCCTATTTGGTGTGCCGGGTCGACCCGGCCGACCCGCTTAGCCCACGTAAGCACGCCGCACGCCGCACGCGGGTGCTGCCTCACTGATCTCGTCGTGCCACCACCGTTGGGGGCAAGTCCTGGTCACGCTGCCGCGCCGCGCCGGCTGCATTGCAACTGGGAGAGGGAGAAGGGGCGGGCGTCGGCCGCATTGTCGCTAGGAGAGGGAGGAGGGGCGGGCGTCAACTGCGCCGCTGCGCCATGCCAGCCGTGCCTCTGCTTGGAGAGGGAGATGGCGCTGGCGACGGCGAGTGGGAAGAGAGGTGGAGGCCGCACCACCACGAGGGAGGGAACGAAGTGGCCTTGCGTCGCGCTGCCAGGAGGAGGGGCGGGCGCCAACGCAGGTGTCGGGCACCGTCGCACGAAAGGGAGGAGTGGCGGGCTGGCTGCTGCGTGTGGGATAGGGTGGTGTAGAAAGCTAGGGTTTGGAGGGATTATAAGTATACATTTATGGGCTAGTGTGGATATTTTTTATTTGGGCCTGTTGTTAATCGGGCCAAAATCGTGACAGCCTACTAATCATGCCACGCCGGGCCGGGCCACGTGCCAAGATTTCGGCTCAGACACGGCACGAGGTCCGTGCCAGGCCAAAAAGTTGGGTCGTAGGGTGGCCCACGGGTCTCGGGCCGGATGACCAACTATAAAACTAGGACTTTTTTTTCCTTTTTTACAAACCCCCGCTGCTGGCTCCAATACGTCAGTTCCTTTTCCTAGTCCAGGCGCATTTCAAGAAAAAATGCTAATAAACTATATTCATTTTTCATAAATTTGTTGCACGAAATTTTGCCCAGCAATACGAAGTACACCGATTAGGTTGGCTGAGCATAGGAAGTGATTACCATTTGACCGGAATCCAAACACCATCAGGCTATTTCACCCCTCAGGCAACCAGAGAAAGAAGATGACCAGGAACTGGAAGTGCTGTTGTGCTGGCTGTAACACTTGTCCTGCAATGTTATGTGTAAACTTTCAGAGTTTCGGCGTTATGCTGACTGTCCATGATGAAAAATCTCTATACTGGCATTTTTCGATCCAAACTGCTGCTGAATTCAAAGTTCACCCTTTTGGGGCTTAGTTTCCTCCCAAAGAACAATGTATGTGATCTCTTCAACCACTTCTGAACTCTGGAGAGCTTGTTGAGATGTCTCTGTTTACAGCTTCTGCAGCTAGCTAGCAGGTGATTTCCTATCTTTCAAAGAATTCAAGTGCTGATTCGTTTGCCATCAGATTATGCTGCCTGTCGCAAAAGGGCATGATTTGCAGTCTCATACACCACACACCAGGGTCGGAACCAAATTAAAGCATTCCTAAATTCAGGAATCCATTTTTACTAAACAGTCCAAATAAAGAGTACTCCCTCCGTCCCTAAATAACTGTCGCTTTCGCTTCCCGAGAAATAACTTTAATTAATTTTATATAAAAAAATATTAATATTTACGATACATAATTGATATCATTAGATAGATCTTTTAATCTAGTTTTTTAATAAATTTATTTGAAAATATAAATATTGCACATATTTTCTACAAATCGAGTCAAACTTGTGACACGCACACAAAAAACGACCATTAAAAAGGGACAGAGGGAGTATAGCTCAAGCATTGTGACAAGTGTGTATCACTAGGGCCATGTTTAGTTTCCAAAATTTTTCCTACATTATCCATCACATCGAATCTTCGAACACATGCATGGAGCATTAAATGCAGTTAAAAATAACTAATTACATAGTTTAACTGTAAACGATGAGACCAATATTTTAAGCCTAATTAGTCCATGATTAGATATTAATTGCAAAATAAAAACAAAAGTACTACAATACTAAAACCTAAAAAATTTCGCGAACTAAACAGGGCCTAGGTTGATATATATAAATCATGTAGCACTGCTACACAGCCAAAATAATACCAGTATTCCTGCAAATCACAGCAAGACAATCGATTTATCATCAGATCCTTTGTGCTATGGCCACGGCTACACTGTGCCACTAATCTGGGTTCTATTCCCAAGTCCCAACCCATGAAATTATAAACATTCTATCCTGACCTACACTAGCAAGAGCAATGATGCTGCGTATAGATATTGTTCCTTGGTTTTGGAGTTTAGACATCACCCACATCTGCTGAAAGGGTCAACTCCTCCTGAGATGTCATTAGGGATCCACTCTGGCATTACAAATCTAAGAGAAGAAGAATGACATATATGGCGTGAAATGTGTTTTATAGTTGAGACGTCAATACTTGAAAACTTTTAGTAACATTGCTTCCAAGTTGGGGGTCAGGAGGCGAGAGATGTCTCGGCGTGAGCCATTGATAATGTATAGCTAGTTTGGTCGAGACGCCTAAACTGATTCCTCCGACATACATTTTACGAGTTGCCTCCTCCTTAAATTGAAGCACGTCTAAAATCCAACGTAAAATGCCACACTTTTCAATGCACATCCGTAAAAGATTGAACTTATTACCACTGTCGCTTTTCCCTTGCAGTCAGTTTCCTTTCTGTGCCCACCTGGGACTGTTAGCATTGATCGAGTTGATTAATCAATCATATATATATATATATATATATATATATATATATATATCTCAATAAGAAATCAATTGCATTAACAATTTGTTGCCATAACTTGAAAAAAAACAAACGACAGGCAGAGACGGATCTAGGGCTCTAGCCCCCTACCCCCTCTACCCACCCCCAACTTTGAACTCTGCTTCCGCAGCTGCTGACAAAGGACGTGTTCCATGGTGGAAATAGCTAGGAAGACAAGTAATCTTAAACTGCTGGACTGCCCTGGTTTCTTCCACGCTCTTCTTTCTTTCGTCTGCATGTTTATGGTTATATAAACTGATGTAATATAGATCACATATAGTTAAAAATACAGAACAAATATTTTTTTCTTGCAACAACTAACTTTAGTATCTTTGGCCTCCTCTGGATACCTATCCAGAGATGCCTCCTCTGGATACCTATCCAGAGATGATGGCTGCCAATATGACTACAATAACCACCACTGCGACCACTATAACCCATTTGTGCTTCTTATGATGATCTTTGATCTTTTCTGCATGAACTGAGGTAAAATAATGTAATAAGAGGAAGTTTGTTACGTTAAAGAATTCCAAGTTCATCACTTGGCTCACTTGATTGAAGGTCTAATAGAGGTGATCCATTGAAGAAAACATATGTTTCCCAATGGTATTCACACCAGATGTTAGACATCCTTGTTCCTATGGTTGCTAGCCTCACTGAAAGTTTGTCGACTAGCTAAAAGCTCAAACAGTTGTGGTAATCAGTGGATGACAAAGAATGTACACACTGTGCAAGTGCATAAACTGTAAGGCCATCTGTCTTGATTTCCTTCCTTCAAAATGCATTGGCTGGGCTTTCCTTTGATATCTAATAACCTTGCTTCTACTCGCCCCTAGGACTGAATAGTACTCCAGAAACGCTATGTCATTTGCAGAAGTATTCATTGAAAACATCACAAACTCCTTATCTGAGAACGTAGAGAGCGTGGCACAGGGCGTGCCGGGGATGGGGGGGTAGGGTTGAAAACGAAAACGAAAATTTTCGATTACCGGGAACCGTTTTCGAGATTTTACCGACATTCTGGTGTAAATGAAAATGAAAACGACTACCGAAAATACGAAAACAAAAATGATATTTTTATCCGAAACTGAAAGCGAAAATGATTTCAGCCTCTACCGACAGTATTCAAAAATTATCGTATTTATCCGGTAATTTACCACAGGTATTATCGTATTTGAATCTCAGCCTAACACATGCCTGAGGTTTAGCTGTAGGCATAGGCAGCCAGCGCCCCTGCACTAGCACTATTCTTAATGGCATGCTAGTCTATGTTTAAGTCTCTATTTGAATTCGGTTAATGATCATGTATGACTATGTCATGTATGCTTTGTGCAACTTTGTGCCATACTATCGTGCATACTATTATGTGTCAGTTATCACGGTTTGGTTCGATATTTGGATTAATATCTTAATCGAATATTCACTACTTGCATATGAAATGTGTCAAGTCATATAGTTAATGTTATGCTCTATTGTTTGATATGTTTATCATTTTTTAAATACTGGTTTGATGGGTTTCGACCGTTATCGATGTGTTCTCGACAGTATGTTTTCGTTTTCGAAATTACCGGAATACCGGCGTCGTTTTCGTTTCAAAAAATATCGTACCGCTTTCGTTTTCGATGAAAAAATGTGAAAGCAAAAATAGTGGAGTCTTTCACCGATTGTTTTCGACCGTTTTCATCCCTAGGCAGGGGGGCGGGGGTAAGCCCCCACCATGCTGTCTATAAACTTTAACAACTTATAAACAAGAGGAAGAAGAAAAGGTGAGGAAGAATAAAAAAAAAGAAAAGAGGGAGATGAAAAGGGAAAATAAACTTTCTAAATTGAAGTTTTGAATCCACCTCGTATAAAAGGGAATGTCGCTGGGGGACGAGATTTTGTAAAATATTATTTCTCTCATCTTGAGAGGGGGTCTTTACAACTTGACCATTTATTCACAATCAATTTTTATCTCTTACTCCATCTGTTCAAATTATAGATTGTTTTAGTATTTCTAGATACGTATTATTTGCTATATATCTAATCATAATATATATCTATATGCTTAACTAAAAATATATCAATAAAAATATTAAAATGTTCTGTAGTTAAAAATAGAGGGAGTATTATGCTGGGGCGGTGCTTAAAAATTTTACGAGGCCTTCGAGGATACGCACAAACGAGCTAGTCGCAGCGGGGCAGGGCACGCACACGTGGCTGCACGTATCATCTCAATACCTCACACGCGCCCGCGTGTCCGCCCACCTGTCGCGCATGGCGCGCCGCGTGCGTTCGCGGAGCCGCCCGGCCGCTCTAGAGAGCTCGCGCGCGCCTCGTCCGAGCCCCTTATATAGGTGCCCGGCCAGTGTGGAGCCCCGTTTCACCAGCGCTACTTGCTCTGCTCGGCGTGCTCGCACCCTGAACTTGAACACCCGGCCACCGGTCAGGCAGCGGAGGGAGGCATGGGGTGCGACGACAAGTGCGGGTGCGCGGTGCCGTGCCCCGGCGGCAAGGACTGCCGGTGCGCGTCGGCGAGCGGCGGGCAGCGGGAGCAGCACGCGACGTGCACCTGCGGGGAGCACTGCGAGTGCAGCCCCTGCACGTGCGGGCGTGCCACTCTGCCGTCCGGCCGGGAGAACAGGAGGGCCAACTGCTCCTGCGGGCCCGCCTGCAACTGCCCCTCCTGCAGCGCCACGGCCTGACCGATCCATGCGCGGCCCGAAGCTGTGAAGCTCTCGTCTGGTAGAGTCGCCCCGTCTAGACACACTCCAGCTGGAGCTGGAAGCTCGCATGTTATAGTCGCATCTCTTAGTGTTAAAAGGGTAATAAAGGGCTTGTGCAAGTTCAGGCTCAGAACTCGGCATCAGGCGACGCGGCGTGGTGTATGTCCTACTCAGCAGCGGCGGATGCACAGGGGGGCTGGGGCTCCAGCCCCCTAAAACAAATAATTATACTCAAAATATTATAGTAAAAATATTAATATACTATTAAAAATCAATCTCAATCCCTAACTCCATTGATTCAGCCCCTCTTGACCCCAATCCTACCTCTGCCATTGGTCCTACTACCTCCGCCACTGGTCCTACTATTGTAAGAGAGGACTGAAGGCAGCATGTAAATTATATAGCATATAAGTTTGTAAACACGTGTGAGAATATGGAATAAATAAAAAAAACTGCACCTGAAGTCCTGAACATGATCTTGGCGCATCAACGCCTATGGCACCATGCGTCCGTGCCCCTTGGGACTTGCCGACTGGGGAGCTCCGCCACAATGATCATCTTTAATCTCTCGCGTTCCCGTTGTGGACTTGTGGTGGAGGCCGCGGATCGCATACGGCTTCGACCATGAGAACAGGGGATAGCTGTGGCATGGTTCACATCGCGTAATCTGGTCAAGCTCACTCAGGTGCAGGATCTGTCCGCAGTGAGCCACTAAAGATACTCGGCTCTGCTTTGTCGTCGCGCAGGTACGCCACGAAGGCTTTCGAATTGATAACCATTTGTCCCTCGTAGACCAACAGGGCAACAGGACGATGTAACCCACCAACGTGACTGCACTCACGTAGCCCCCTACCAACGTTACTGCACTCACGTAGCCCTACAAATGGATTTGGATTGAAGTAAGTTTAATAGATTAGGTTTTGATATGAATTGTGTAGAAATAAGTTTAATGAGTTTTGATATAAATGGATTTGGATTGAAATGAGTTTATATGGATTAGGTTTTGATATGAATTGGGTAGAAATAAGTTTAATGAGTTTTGATATGCAGTGTATCTGGTGGGTTGAAATGTGTTGAGTTGAAATATGTTGTATTAGTTAAATGGACTGGTGGGTTGATTCTGGTTTGCACCAGATATATTCCCTTAGGTAAATAGTCTAGTGTTGTACTAGGTAAATGGACTAGGTGGAGCGGGTTTATGTAAATGTGGATTAGTGGGGACTAAAATGGATACTTTTATGCAAAATAGTATGACTATATATATTAATATCGGTTCCGTATTAAAAGCCGGACTTTAAAAATAAAATCTCGCATGACCAAATTTATTGGAGATGACTCAGTATGACAAGCAGCTACTCTTTGCAAAGAACTGTGGCTAGAATTACAAGTGGCCCACGTCAGGAGCCGGATTCTGGAAATAAAATTTTGCGGTCACACTATAAAATTTATTGAAATTTACTAAAATTTGTTGGAGATGACTCAGTATGATCAGCAGTTATTCTGTGCAAAGCAGTGTGGCTAGAATTATACGTGGGCTCCACATCAAGAGCCAGACCCTGTAAATAAAATCTCGTGTTCACACTATACGTAAAGAGCCGGACCTTGGAAATAAAACCTCACGTTCACACTATAAAATTTTATGAAAATTAATTGAAATTTTTGGAGATGACTCAGTATGACTGGTAGCTACTCTGTGCAAGACAATGGCAAGAGCTACACTATAAATTCTTTTTAGAAACATATTTTTATTGGGTTGTAACTATAGTTTGACTAATAGTTTATTACATTATTATGAGCTGAAATGTTTGGATTGGGTTGGTGCATGATTGTGGTGGTTTGGAATGGAGTGGATAATATTCATTTTTCTCATAAGAATGAATTGGTGTAGGTATAATTTGGTTTTCAATCATGAGCTACCCCCCCCCCCCCCCCCCCCCCCCGCAAGATCATTGATTCATTCATTGCACAAGACAGTAAAGAGGCTGCGACTTCGTGGAACCCATATCCTGGAGTGGCTTCCAAGGTCAGCAACTTCTGTGACAGATCGTTATTACTGTACTAGACCTCCTTTACTGAAACCTCATGTTAGCAATAACCATGTGGTTCAAGTCTTTGCCGGATAAGTTGAGTCAAATCAAATTCTTGCCTTGGCATGTACTTCCTCCCTATTTGAAAAGAAAATTGTTTTGGAAAAGATTTGGATCAAATATTAGAAATATAAATTATAAATAACTTTTAAGTTATTAAGTTTCAAAATACAAAAACTATATGAATAGATTTGACTTGAAAAATACTTCCATAAAAGTATAAATAAAAATATATCACTTTACGATAAATATTTTTATTAAAATAAAAATGTAAAGTTAAGCTTTGGAGATCGTGTCGCTATCCAAAAACAACTTTCTTTTCGAGTACGGAGGGAGTAAGCCATTGTGGCTGTGTAGTACTATATATCTAGTGCTATAAATAGAGAGGAGAGGGCCAAGCTCCCTCAAGAGTTCAAGTAGCACCAAAGGAGAGTGGTCTGATTTAGGGATGAAAACGGATAGGAACTGTCGGTGTCCTGACCCGGCGGTCCGGCACCAACTAGTGATAATGCTGCGTGGTCCCTCATCCTATATGGTTGATGCAAAAGGTAACACAGTAACGCACGAGTTTATCCTGATTCCGGCCGCGGGGCCGTACGTCCAGCAAAGGAGTGTGCGAGTGCACAGTACTATCTTGCACCGGGGTGCTTGTAGTAGGGGGTACAAGCGAGGCGAGAGAGGGAGGGAATCTCCCAGGTCTCTGCTAAGAGATTGAGGCAAGTGCCAATATCGTGCTCCGGAGAGCGGGTGTGTGTTCTAAGGGATGAGTTGAGCGTCTGAGCGTGTGAGATCATCCGTACGGATGAGAGGCCCGCCTCCTCCTTTTATAGACACAAGGAGGGGCGGAGTACATGTACGGGGAGATCTAGAGTCGTCGTCTCCTCCCCAAATCGAGGGTGCGCAGTGGATGACTACTGTAGAAAGTACACTGTGGTGCAGTGGAGGGCACGGCGCCGGGCGTGGCAGTTGTCCTGGGCGACGTCCTTGGTCTTGCGGAGATCGCGCCGGCGTCCTGATTGCTTCTGTGGGCGTCGTGGCGGTCGCTATGGAGGGTACCGTCCTCCAGGCGTGGGGTGGTGGAGCGCCGAGGGTCCTGCAGGCGGGGGTCTTGCTCCAGTCAAGGCTCGGACCGCATTCGAGGGTTGTGCCCATGCCGATCGAGGGTTCCGTAGCAGAGGAAGTACGCGGAGTAGGCAGCACAGTGGCGGGAGCAGCGCCGGGCACGTCTGCATAGGACGCCGCAGGTTCCCACAGTGTCGACATAGTGCTGGGGATGGCGGAGCAGTGACCGGAGTTGGCGGATGGGACTCCGGTCACAGCTACTGTGCAGCATGGTGGCCTGATGCCGCTGGACTTTGCATTCCGCGGTGGAGTGGTTGGCATTTAATGCTTCTATCCGTCGGGTGGGTGAGCAGATGGGTTACTAGTTCTGTCTGTCGAGGGATGGCCCTGAGCGAGGCGGAGTTGGTCCGCTCTCCCGAGGGTAGGTCCGCTACCCTCGAGCAAGGCGGAGAGGTGATGCGCTGTCGAGGGTTTGGCGGGGGACCCTCGAGCGAGGCGGAGATCGCTCCGCGGGTTCGAGGGGGGGAGGGGCCTCGGATGGGCCGTACTGCGGAGCTAGGCCGTTGGCCGAGTGCGAATTGGGCCTCTTCGGGATCTAGAGAGGATTTCTTCCTCTCTAGGATCGCCGTCGAGTAGTCCTTCTTTCCCTTCGGATCGGAGGAAGACTATTTTCCTCAGTTCATCATAACTATAGAGTATGACGTGGTGGTAGGTACTTTGGGCCTGATTGCCCAATCACGTTTTGCATTTTTGGGGGCGGTTTAGTCCCTAATTAGGGTGCCCCTAATTATGGTACCCGACAGTAGCCCCCGAGCCTTTGTAGGGATGAGCTTCAGCCCTGCAGAGGCTTGATCTCTCAAAGTCGTGACTCGGATGCCGACCATGGGGGTTTAGGTTTTTCTCCATGGGGGCATGTCGGCGCACCCATGGGCGTAGCTAGAGGAGATTAGTTCAAGATCGGAGTTCGCCGACAGACAGACGGCGGCAAGGCGCACGGCATGCCTCGAGCACCATGACGTCGCCGCTGGGGGTGTCGTCACCGCACTGACGGGAGGGTTTAGGCTGGTTTGCGGAGCAAGATAGAAACGAGGAGAAGGATCGGACGCTTGCGGCCTTATTTGGAGCCGGAGGCTACGGGTGGAAACGGGTCCAACTCCGAACCCAACACTAGCCGGAATGAGGAGAAGGGTCGGGTGCTAGAAGGGTCAGCGCACCTGCGGGTGTAACCCCCGAGGCCTTGAAGGAGTGCTAGCACTCGTCCAAGGGCTACAAACGCCACCTTGCATGCTTGGTCAGGTGGGGCGATCGGCCAACTTCCCTTTCAGTGAATTAAAGAGAGATAAGGGGGATTGATTCGCTTCACCTTGCCATTTGCTCTCGCCTCCCCTGCCTTCTCCGCTTCCCCTGCATCCAGAGCCCAGAGCCGAGAAGCGAGAGGAAGAAGAAGAAGAGAAGCGAGCACACCATTCCTCCCGTTCGAGCCTTCCCCCTTTGTTGAAGAGATGGCACAGTTCGCAGATCCGGCGCCATGGGCAGGTCCACCGTCCGCGCGGCGGACTTGGAGGCACTGGTCGCCGATGGGCTCTTGCCGCCGAACACCGACCAATCACCGCTGATGTGGATCGTCCCAAGGCCGGAGGAGAGGGAGCCGAAGCCCCCGAGCGGCTACGTTGTGAGCCTCGCGTGGCTCCACGAGCGGGGATTCAGCGTCCCCGCTGGTAAGTTCGTCCGTGCACTTTGCCACCACTACGGGGTGGAGCTGCACAACTTCGCTCCCAACTCCATCTCGCAGGTGGCGGTCTTCGTCGCCGTATGCGAGGGATACTTGGGGGCGTGGAGGCGCACTGGGATTTTTGGGTGCACCTGTTCCACGGGGAACTCTACACCGAGCACGTCCCAGGACAGCCAAGGAGAGTCGCTCGCGCCGGTGGCCTCATGCTCCAAGTGCGTGAGAACAGGGGGAACCTGTACATCCCCTGTAAGATGACTACGAACAACGCCAGGTGGAGCCGAGGGTGGTTCTACCTGCGCAACGACAATGAGCGGCTCCCAGCGTTCACCGACAAGGTCCTCCGGGAGAAGCCAGACGCATGGAGATGGGGGGTGTCACCCCCCGAGCGCTAGGCCAGGCTCAAAGTGTTCATCGAGGTGCTATAGTATTTTGCGAAGAAGGGGCTGACGGCGGCCGCCGTCATCGCGAATTTTCACCGGCAGAGGGTGATTCCCCTCATGGAGAGGAGGCTGGCGATCTTCGAGCTGACTCCCGAGGCCGCGACTGAGGGTTCGAGGATATCGAGCAGGTTACTCCCCCTCGACGCCGCTGCCCAGAGGGCGAAGAGCGCGGTGGCGCACTTCCCCTCCGACTCTGAGGATCTCTGGAAGATCAAGATGCGCCCCGAGGAGGGGTACATCAGTCTGGTGAGTTCGGCGTTCGATTGTTGTTGATCTCGCGTTGTTTCTTCTCCTTCTTCTTGTTTTTGATCTGGGTCGTGCTTGTAGGGACTAAGCCGCAAAGGCTATGTCTTGAAGCTCCCACTCCCCGAGGTCTGTGAAGCGAACTGCCTGCGCGCGCAGGCGGACAAGAGGAGGAAGGACGAGGCGAAGGCGACCGCTGCCAGGAAGAGGGAGAAAAGGGAGACCCACGATAAGGAGTGCGCTAGATGGAAGAGGGAGGGTCTCTCCCCGCCGACCACGCCCGAGTCCACCGAAGAGGAAGACTCTTCGTCCGGCGGGGTGGATTTCTCGGAGTCTGACGACTTCGAGGTGGTGACGGCCATAAGCCCTCCGCCGGTCCACCAATGGGCCGGCGTCGAGGCCTCGGCGTCAGTGCCGGGCGAGAGAAGGCTCGCGCCGGCGAGGCTGGAGAGGGCGCCCTCGGCAAGGGCGAATCGAAGGTCTCCCGCGCCGGCAGCGGGTAGGGGATTACCCGCGCCAACAGGCAGGATAGCACCCGCGCCTACGGCGGCTACGGGTGGGCGGACGTCTTCGTCCGTGACATCGGAGGGTGGCAGGACATCCGCAGCAAGCGCGGAGACCCTCGGGCTAACAGCCCCGAGGGCACAAGCTGATCGAGGGGCGATGCCCCCTGGGCCAGTCGTCAGGAAGCGACAGCATGCCGCGAGGCCAGAGGAGCAGCACGAGCAAGCACAGGCTGAGCTCCCTGTCGAGGTAAACAATCTTGATTCCGTTTTTCGTGTTTGTTTGTTCAACTCTCCGGCCCCTGCTGACTTGTCATTCTCCCCTGTCGGTCCAGCCGCAAGGCCACTACCCGGGAGACAGTCCGTCTTGCGCCGTCCAAGGCCCTCAAGACCGGGGTGAGTGCAACACCGCATTCGGCGCCGCAGCCCCCGACCGGACTGTCCCAGACACTGGAGACGGCCACCGCGGTGCTCCGGGAGGCGATGGCTCGAGGGGCCCAGTCGGCCCAGCAGGCCCGTGCGCAGGAGGGCGGGAGCGACGCCGGCCAGAGCAGCGCAGCAGCGACCACTCGGGCGGGGGCCGAGGGGAGGCCGGCTGAGGCAGCCAGGAGGGTGCTGCCCGGCCGGATGCTGAAGCTTAGCCCGGCAGAGGCGGCAACGACGGCGCCGCCCCGCCGGGCGCCGGGGATGACGCTGGCCGAGGCGGCATTGTTGATGCCGCCCGGCCAAGAGCTGGGGGAGAGATTGGCGGGGAAGCGCCGGAGCATCCTGCCGGCCAAGCAGAGGGTGAGGTCCTCGTCCCTAAGCCCGCGTGGGCCGGGGACGAGGGTGCCTCGGCCGCGGCAATGGCGCAGACGGGGGCCCCTCGCCCCAGAGTCCACGGGGGCCGGTGGCGAGAGGGCCGCCGCAGCGGCAACAGCGCAGATGGCGCTGGAGAACGTAGTGCTGGTGGTGGCAACGCCGTCGGACGAGGAGTTCGGGGACTCGGCGGATGAAAGGATCTTAAGATGCCTAGAGGGGGGGTGAATAGGCAATCTACAATTTAAAACACTTAACAAAAAATGTGAGACACAGACTAGCCCGGATACTCCGGGTATAGGCCCGGATACTCCGGGTTTTGTGATCCGGAGTATCCGGAGATATATCCGGAGTCTCCGGGTATGAATGACCTAAAAGAAAACTGCAAGAATCTGTGTATGAAAAGTAGATCGAGTTAAAGTAAGAGTACCAGGGGTTCCTTAAGGTTGATATCCAACAAACAAAACTTACTAGAAACTTGTGAGTGAGTAGATCGAGCTCAAACCCTAGAAATGAAGTCTCACAAGCAAATAGCAATGAAATCAAGTAAACTAACATGAAGGAGACAAGGATTTGTTTCCCGAAGTTCACACCCGAAGGTGCTACGTCTCCGTTGAGGAAGGATTCGAGAGACGGTGCTCAAGAACCTCTATGCTCCTCTTCCAAGGGCGAGATCACCTCTCAAGCCCAATGTTACTTACTATGGATTCCTCGGCGATGAATGAAGCTTACAAACTTCTTGTGCAGCTCACAATCTTGATTGAGCAATCACAAGCGCGCCTAGCCGTCTAGGAGCACAAGGCTCCAAGAGTAAGAAACTTGAATCCGCGGGCTTGACCAAAACCAAGTGCTCAAGAGATGGAAATGAGGCTCACTAGCACTAATCCTTGCTCTTGCTTGCTTCTCACTCAAATCCCTCAAGGGAATCACTCAAGAATGGAGAAGGGAGAGTGAGAGAGCTCTTTTTGGCTTAGATTTGAGTTCAGCTCGTCAAAGTGGCAAGAGTGGAGGCTGAAAGGGTATGGAGGGGGTATATATAGTCTTCAGCCCAAAAATAGCCGTTGGGCAAAAGGGTGCCCGGAGACTCCGGGCAACCCTGACTTTTCAGCCCGGAAACAGCACCCGGACACTCCTGGCAATGGGGTCCGGAGTATCCGGCCCTATACCCGGAGTATCCGGGTAAGGCAGGGAAAAACTTCGGTTTATAGCTCCTTTGAGGTGTTTTGTGGCTCACAAGTATTTGTATAGGTTCTCTTGAGCACAAGATCTAAATCGAAATCCTTGAACCAAGTCCCTCTTGATAGTACGGCGTTCCTATACTCAAATTTAAAATTCAAAATCTAATTTCTTGAGTAAACTTGAACTCCGCATTTTTATTTCCTTTTTGAGGGTCGTATATCGTCACTTGATTCACCTATACATGTTCACCACCTGCACACATGCTCAATTACACGATTAAATGCACATGTGTTTTGTCATTAACCACCAAAACCCACTTAGGGGCCTAGATCACTTTCAATCTCCCCCTTTTTGGTGATTGATGATAACCCAAATGTAACTCATTTGATAATCATAAAGCGATAAACATCTAGCATATAAGAGCTCCCCCTAAATGTATGCCATGAACTTTGAATTTCAATTTTGACTTGACATGTCAACAATTGGCATATTTATCGAGAGAAACACAAAAGCTCTTATAAGTTTTACAGTGGGGTGAACAGGTGAGTGCCAAGAACATGTTATCCACTCAATAAAATGTGTATCTGTCAGCTGGACCCGGAGACTCCGGGTATAAGTCCGGAGACTCCGGTCAAGATATCCGGAGAATCCGGCCTATAGCCCGGAGTATCCGGCCTTTCTGAACCAGAACACAGAAAAACAGAAAACAGATAATCCACAGCTCAAATATGTCACACACTAGCAGAAATTCCTTAGAAATAACTCAAGTTTGATAGCTAAGCACAGAGTAGCACACATTACAAAGGTTCTCACACCACATAGTCCTTACAAACGATCAAGAGAGTTTAAAACGGAATGGAAACGACATGAGTTCGATACAAAGGCGACACATGCCCAAATGAGTACATAAATGGCATTTTCACTCCCCCTTTGTCATCAAGTGCCAAAAAAGGGAATGAAAAGAAGCATGAAGTTCATCTACTCATTATCTTCGTCTTGAGCGGCATCCTCGGAGGTATCCTCATCTTCATCGGAGTCGGTGTGCTCACGATAGCCTATGGGCTCATCTTCTTCGGTCTCCTCTTCCTCATCAAAGATCTCTTGGCCACTTGGAGGAGCACGGCGGGAGGAAGAAGAAGCACGGCGACGAGGAGAACGGGGCTGACGACGAGCACGTGGAAGTGGAGCATGAGTAGCGGCAATAGAAGCCTCATCGGCGGCATCCCACTCAGAAAATGGATCATCAAAGTCCGGGAGCTCGCGGTGAGGATCCAAAGGAAGTCCCAAATGACCCCGAATCTCATTGATGGATCTTGAGTTCTCATGCACATCATTTGCAATATTCCTACACATCCCAAATAAGCTGCGGAGGGCCCTCTTCACAAAGGAGTCATGGTGACGGTGACGAGACGATGAAGAGGCACCCACAGAAGATGGAGCAGGATCATGTCTTGGGTTCCTTGTTGCACCGGCATGAGCTGGAGGAGGTGGTGGTGCATCACCTGAGCGGGCACGCAAGTGAAGAGGCTCATGCTTAACTGTCTTTGGAAATGTGACCTTGGTCACCCTCTCTATCATATACATGATGTATGGTGCAGCAGGAAGGGACTTCTTGGCCTCAATCATAGTCCTTCTTAACTCATTCCAAATGAAATCCATAATGCAAAAAGGTCTACCACTTGGCAAAGTCCGGGCTAGAATCCTTTGCATCAATGGTTGCTCTATAGAATTGATTAATTGCATCCTTTGCATCAATGGTTGCTCTATAGAATTGATTAATTGCATAGTAAACCGGCAAGAGATGGTTTGCCTTTCCTTCTTGAGCACAAATAGGATTGTAGAACAAGGTGGGTACTTGATATGTCTTGAGTTGTTTCTCAACATGAATGTGATCTCTCTTCTCATCCTCAGTGCCAAGTCCAAGTAACCTAGAGAAGGTCATGTAATCCACTCCATATTTTGCTCCTTCGGTGGTCCAATAAAATGCAATCTCATTTTCATCATAATATAAAGAAGAATGAAATTGAGCAAGGATCTCCTCATTCCAATCATAGCGAAAACCCATAATATCATAGAGACTCATCTCTTTGCACTTTTCCATAGCCTCATTAAAGAATAGGATCCTTCATATTCTCATAATATTTCCAATCCACGTACTTGCAATGAACAATGGAAGTACGAGACTTACGCATCACAACTGAAGAATAGAAGTCTTCATGAAGCTTGCACCAAAAGCGCCGCTCAAGACCTTCACTCTTGTCATATCTGTAAACTTCCTCTTTGCGTGCCTCCCTAAGTGCCACATCTTGCTTGTAATAGTTTCTTTCCATCTCTACTATGAAACCAGGCACTATCCCAGGTCGATGATGCCTTGGAATGTTAGGATAAGTGCGCTGCCCGGGAGAGTACTCAACTACCAAGCGAGGAGGGGTCTTAGGACATATGTCATGAGCAATACCCTTGCTTGTCGGAGTCGGACGGGATGGAGGAGCCGCGGCTCGGCTTTGTAAAATGTAAGGAGCTTTCCTTGGCTCCTTTCTTGAACTGCTGCCAGCGGGTTCCTTGCCCGCACGATGACGTGGACGCAGCTCCCTTGGAGGATTTCGAGGAGCATCTTCTCTTTGAGTGCGAGGATCATGACGGCGCTTTTGTCTTCTTTGTTCCGCATCCTCCAAGGACTCACCAGCGCGTGGCCTCACCATGCCTAAGGATAGATAACAAAGATCAAGACCAAGCTGGATAGAATTGGGAAGAAAAAGATGTGCTGATGGTGTCCAAGTCCAGAGACTCCGGCTATAGCACCGGAGACTCCGGCCCAGAGGGTCCGGAGTATCCGGGTATATATCCGGAGTTTCCGGATTCAGGCAACTGAAACCCTAGGTTTAAAAAATCTAAGGATTTGACCATGGGATTTGAATGAAACTTGAGCCAAAGGTTCCTACACATGCTAGGAAGAGATGCCCTAAAGATTTTTCAAAGAAACCTACGACATTGGGAGATCGGGCGATCCGAAGTTCAAAAGTACCTTTGAGACCATTGAGAGGGCGGGAACTTCAAATCCAATGACTCCCCGGAGTTTCCGGAGGGGAGGAGAGCCTTCCTTCAAAGATTGACGAGTTCGTGATGGCCGGAAGGTAGAAATTGCCCCTAGGGCGTGAGTGGGAGAGTAGACAGAAGAGGGGACGGCGGCTGCGGTAAAAAGAATGAAAGGAACCGTTTTCCCAGACCCTCCCCGCGGTATATATATAGGAACGTTTTACTATCCGGAGTATCCGGCCTCAGGGCCGGAGTATCCGGACAGTCCGGAGTATCCGGGCCCTGGGCCGGAGACTCCGGCTCCCCCTGAGACTGAGCACAAAAAGTTCAAAAGAACTTGATCTAGATAGATTTGGTATAGATAGATTTTGAAGATCTAATGGTGTGAGAGAAATTACTCAACTTGAGATCAGCCAACAATCAATCAAGGAGAACAATGATCTCAAGAGAGTAAAGTAAAGAATTAAGCCTTTTATAAAGCAAAAGTCACCCAATTTTTGAAAGTTTTCAAGATCTTTTCATTTTGATAACCACTTAATATATAATCACTCAAGTGTATGCAATAATTCAAGCTAGGTTACGAGAATCCAAGATGTTTAGTTCACTTCTCAAAGCACAAAACCTCGACTCATCTCGAGGCTTAGTGAAGATATCGGCAAGTTGCTCGTCGGTGCTTACATGTTGTAAAGCAAAATCTCTCTTAGCCTCATGATCCCTTAAGAAATGATGACGAATATCTATGTGCTTTGTTCGGGAGTGTTGTACGGGGTTGTTTGCTAACTTGATTGCACTCTCATTATCACAAAATAGAGGAATTGCATCAAAATGAAAACCAAAGTCACTCAACGTTTGTCTCATCCACAAGAGTTGTGCACAACATGCACCGGCGGCGACATATTCGGCCTCCGCCGTGGATAAAGCAACCGAATTTTGCTTCTTAGAGCTCCAAGCTACTAAGGATCCGGCCAAGAAATTGACAAGTCCCCGTAGTGCTCTTTCGATCCACTTTGCAACCGGCATAATCCGAATCGGAATAGCCAAGTAAGTCGAAAGATGAGCCCTTGGGATACCATAAACCAAGGTTAGGAGTGAAGACCAAATATCTTAGGATTCTCTTAACCGCCAGTCAAATGACATTCTTTCGGATTAGCTTGAAATCTTGCACACATGCACACACTAAGCATAATATCGGGCCTAGATGCACAAAGGTAAAGAAGGGATCCAATCATGGAGCGATATACCTTTTGATCCACGGCCTTGCCATCTTCATTGAGATCAAGATGCCCATTGGTTGGCATGGGAGTTTTGATGGGCTTGGCATTTTCCATGTCAAACTTCTTGAGCATATCATGGGTGTACTTGGTTTGACTAATGAAAGTGCCATCCTTGAGTTGCTTGATTTGAAATCCGAGGAAGAAGGTCAACTCACCCATCATAGACATCTCAAATCTCTTTGTCATAATCCTACTAAAATCATCGCACCAAGTTTTGTTAGTAGAGCCAAATATAATGTCATCGACATATATTTGGCACACAAAGATATCTTTATCAACTTTGCGAGTGAAGAGAGTAGGATCGGCTTTGCCTATTTCAAAGCCTTTTCTTAAGAGAAAGTCCTTAAGGCATTCATACCATGCTCTAGGGGCTTGCTTGAGCCCATAGAGCGCCTTATGGAGCAAGTAGACGTGATTTGGGAATTTTGGATCTTCAAAGCCCGGTGGTTGCTCAACATATACCAATTCGGAGATTGGTCCATTAAGGAAAGCACTCTTCACGTCCATTTGATATAGCTTGAAATCATGGTGAGTAGCATAGGCAAGCAAAATACGAATTGACTCAAGCCTAGCTACGGGTGCATACGTTTGACCAAAATCCAAACCTTCGATTTGTGTGTAGCCTTAAGCAACCAACCTTGCTCTGTTTCTTGCTACCACGCCATGTTCATCTTATTTGTTTCGAAAGACCCATTTGGTTCCAATGATATTTTGCTTCGGTCTTTCTACTAAGGACCAGACTTCATTCCGAGTGAAGTTGTTCAATTCCTCTTGCATAGCCATCACCCAATCCAGATCATCCAATGCTTCTTCCACCTTAAGAGGTTTCAAGGAAGAAACAAACGAGTAATGTTCACAAAAAGTAGCCAAACGAGATCGAGTGGTTACCCCTTTACTTATACTTCCAAGGATATTATCCACGGGATGATCCTTTTGAATTATGTGATGAACTCTTGGATGTGGAATGGTGGATTGATGTTGAATTGGTTCAGCATCTCTACCATCTTGAGACTGATCTTGATGTTGGATTGATGCCTCAGCTTGAGTAGCCCGGATACTCCGGTCTGGAGTCTGGATACTCCGGTCAAGATGTCCGGAGTCTCCGGCTTCATATCCGGAGTTTCCGGGTTTTGCAGCGGATGTAGAGGTAGATGGCCCTTGAAACATCAACACATCATCATCGTCATTGTCCACTTGTTCTTGAGGTTTTATTTTACCAATCACCAACTTCTTGATAGCTTGACTTGATGATTCTTCCATTCCTACAACATTATCAACTTGCTCCCCTTGAGAGCCATTAGATTCATCAAATGTCACGTCACACGCTATTTCAACACAACCGGAGGTTTTGTTGAAAACACGATAGCCATGAGCATTTGAGGCATAACCAAGAAGAAAACCTTCATCAACTTTAGGTGCAAACTTAGAGTTCTTGGGCTTCTTGTTAAGAATGAAGCACTTACTTCCAAAAACTCTAAAGTAAGACACATTAGGCTTTTTACCAAGTAGGAGCTCGTATGCCGTCTTGTTCAAGATCTTGTGAAGATATAGGCGGTTGATTGCATGATATGCCGTGTTGATTGCTTCCGCCCAAAATTGATCCGAGATCTTGTACTCATCAAGCATTGTTCTTGCGGCCTCGATGAGAGTTCTATTTTTCCTCTCAACAATTCCATTTTGTTGAGGAGTATATGGAACCGAGAACTCATGACCAATGCCCTCTTCATCTAGAAACTCTTCTACATTAGTGTTCTTGAATTCGGTGCCGTTGTCACTTCTCACTTTCTTGATCTTAGTCTCAAATTCATTTTGAGCTCTTTTTGCGAATTTCTTGAAAGTCTCTTGCACTACACTTTTGTCATGCAAAAAGAACACCCAAGTGAAACGAGAATAATTATCAACAATGACAAGACCATATTTGTTACCACCAATGCTAATATATACCACCGTGCCAAAGAGATCCATATGTAGAAGTTCAAATGGCTTGACGGTGGTGACGATGCTTTTTGATGGATGTGGAACACCAACTTGCTTCCCGGCTTGGCATGCACTACATACACGATTTTTCTCAAAAGAAACATTTGTTAGTCCTAGGACGTGATCCCCTTTAGAAGCTTGTTGAGATTTCTCATCCCAACATGAGCTAGTTGGCGATGCCATAACCAACCCAAGCTAGACTTTGCTATCAAGCAAGCATCAAGTTGAGCCCTCTCTTGAGAAAAATCCACAAGATAGAGCTTTCCCTTGAGCACCCCCTTGAAAGCAACGGAGTCATCGCTTCTTCTAATGACGGTTACACCCTCGTTAGTGAACAAACAATTGAAGCCCGAATCACAAAGTTGTGAGATGGACAACAAATTGTAACCAAGTGACTCAACTAAAAGAACTTTTGAGAGAGTAAACTTTGAGTTTAGATTAATGTTACCGGTACCAAGCACTCTTCCCTTTTGATTTCCCGCAAAAGTAATGAAATGATCTCCACTTGATGCGGTTATTGTTTCAAACATACTCCTTTCTCCGGTCATATGATTTGTGCAACCACTATCAATCACCCAAGTTGATCCACCGGAGGAGTATCCCTACAAAACAAAGTTACTCTTTTCTTTTAGGTACCCAACAATACTTGGGTCCTTTAATGTTAGTCACAAGAACTTTGGGCACCCATACATGGTTTTTCACTTTTGTATTCCATGTACGGTGTCCTACATATTTGGCAACCACTTTACCATGGTGGTTCCTTGTCAATACATAATTGGTATAGAAGGATACATGAGATGATTCTTGTGCCTTGATCTTAGTTGGGTTAGAGGCCTTGAACTTATCTTCTTTGAATGAGGATGCAACAATCTTAGCACCCTCATCACATGTTGTGCCTCTCTTGATGAAGTTGACACGACCACTTTCTTGAATTACATCATTTGTCTTGTGAATGAGAGTGGTCATGTTCACTAGACCTCCTTGAGCACCCAATGCGGTCTTGTTCTTGTTCTTGGTAAATGGAATGGCATGTGGGGTACCTTGCCCATTCCTACCAAGTCCCTTACCCACTTCAAACCCAAACTTGCTCATGTATCTTGACCCAAATCCCTTGGTGTGTTTCTCAAATTCACCTACCCTTGTAAAGGGAATTTTCTTTGGGACTTGAGTATGTGATGGAGCCTCTTTTTGCAACAAGTGAGTGAGTCTAGAGATTTCTTTCTTCATTGCATTCATCTCAACATGGTTAGTAGCACAAGTTTGAATATCAATATTAAAGCACCGTGCACATCCATTACTTGTAGAAGGACTAGATGAATTAGATGTCTCTTTAGTCTTAGAAGTACTTTCCCAAAGAGTATTAAATTGAACTTCAAGTGCCGTGTGATTAGCTTGTAAGCTTGTCATGCTCTCTTGAAGTTTCTCATTATCCTTTCTTAGAAAAGTGTTAGTGTCATTGACAAAAGAAAATTTTCTAGTCAAATCATCCACTTTTTCTTTTTCACTAGAGAGTGACTCTTTCAACTCAAGAAGAGTGCCATCCTTGACTTTGATTGAGTTCACAAGCATCTTGTTTTCCTCCCTTTCATAGGCGAGGTCCTTTTCAAGAGCCTTGAATTTTTCTCTCTCAAGTCTAAGCAATTCTTCTTGTGTTTCAAGAGTCTCATCCGCTTCATCTAGTTTCATAACTAATTTCATCATTTTAGTTGCGGCCCCTTTACCATATTTCTTGACTAGTTTAGCAACTTCTACTTCATTATCCAATTCATCATCCGATGAGTTTGGAGATGTTACCTTGGAGTTTTTAGCCATGATGAGGCACATGATAGGAGCTTCATCCTCATCGTCGGTGAGATCTTCAAACAAGCTTGGAGGATGTGGAGATGATGCTTTAAAAGCCATGGTTGCAACATCTTCTTTCTCGGACTCACTTTCTTGTTGTGAATCCCATTCTTGACCAAGGTGAGCTTCTCCGGCTTGCTTCTTGTATCTTGATCTATCTCTCTTGGATGTGCTTTCTTTGGTGTCTTTGTTCTCCTTCTTCTCTTCCGGGCAATCGGCAATGAAATGCCCAACTTTGTTACACCCAAAACACGGCCTATTAGACTTTCTTCTTGGCTCATACTTCTTGTTCTTTCAAAGTTTCTAAAGTTGCCTCTCTTCAATACTCTTGTGAAGTTTTTGATAAAGAAAGCCATTTGCTCATCATTAAGCTCTTCATCATCATCACTACTAGTGCCATCATTTTTTGAGGATTGGTTTGCCTTTTCTTTGCCTCTTGACTTAGCTTGAAGTGCCAACCCACTATTCTTGGCCGCTTGTTCTTGAAGCTCGGCTAGATCTTGGTTGATCTTGACTCTCTTCAATTGATCATGGTGAGCTTCAATTCTTCCAAGAACATTCTCGGCGGTGAAGTGTTTGAATCCTCTTTCGGCTCTAATCAAGCTAGGTAGAGTAACATCCCTAGCCATATACACGGTCAAGAGCTTGTCCACAATCTCACGGTCACCCCACTTGTCACCACCAAGAGATTTGATTTGGTTTGTGATCTTCTTCATGCGGTTATACATTTCTTTCACACCTTCATCCTTCTTCATGGAGAATAAGCTCAATTCATCTTCCAAAGTTTTGATTCTTGATTCACGTACTTTCCTTGACCCTTGATGGTTCACAAGAAGAGTGTCCCAAGCATCTTTGGCGGTTGGTGCATCCTCTATCTTGTCAAACTCTTCGGGACGCACGGATGTGTGTAGGATGTTCAATGCTTGGAAATTCCTTTGTAGCACATATGCTTGAACCGGGGTTGGAGTTTCATCTTCATCCGGAATTTCACACCCAACTTCCACAACTTTCCAAAGATCCTTGTGAATTGCATTCATGTAACCGAACATCTTAGTCTTCCATTGATTATATCCGGTACCATCAAAGAAAGGTGGCTTGCCCATATGAATTGATGCATTGTGCTCACTAGGTAGAGAAAAAGTGTAATCATGAGCAACTCTTTGATAATCACCTTTGCCTTTTGACTTTGATGAGCTGCCCTTGTTTGAAGAGCGTGAGGCTCTTCTCTTGGAATCGGTGTCGGAGTCATCACTAGAGTCAATGATAACTCGGGAGCTAGTCTTTTTCTTCCTTTGCTCCTTCTTCTTTTTCCTCCATGCCTTCCACTCCTCATAAGACATCTCATCATCGGATGTCTCTTCTTCACTTTCTACTCCACCATTCTTATTCTTTCCCTTCTTGTTGTTGTTGGATGGCTCTACATTCTTGTCTTTGTCTCTTTTATCACTAGGATCACCTTTTTCACCTTCATTAACCGGATTCTCTTGATTATTTTCATCATCCGACATCTTGACCTCTCCAGACGGTTAAGCCCTTTGAGTGGAGAGCCAAGCTCTGATAAAAATTGAAAGGATCTTAAGATGCCTAGAGGGGGGTGAATAGGCAATCTGCAATTTAAAACACTTAACAAAAATGTGAGACACAGACTAGCCCGGATACTCCGGGTATAGGCCCGGATACTCCGGGTTTTGTGATCCGGAGTATCCGGAGATATATCCGGAGTCTCCGGGTATGAATGACCTGAAAGAAAACTGCAAGAATCTGTGTATGAAAAGTAGATCGATTTAAAGTAAGAGTACCAGGGGTTCCTTAAGGTTGATATCCAACAAACAAAACTTACTAGAAACTTGTGAGTGAGTAGATCGAGCTCAAACCCTAGAAATGAAGTCTCACAAGCAAATAGCAATGAAATCAAGTAAACTAACATGAAGGAGACAAGGATTTGTTTCCCGAATGTTCACACCCGAAGGTGCTACGTCTCCGTTGAGGAAGGATTCGAGAGACGGTGCTCAAGAACCCCTATGCTCCTCTTCCAAGGGCGAGATCACCTCTCAAGCCCAAGGTTACTTACTATGGATTCCTCGGCGAGGAATGAAGCTTACAAACTTCTTGTGCAGCTCACAATCTTGATTGAGCAATCACAAGCATGCCTAGCCGTCTAGGAGCACAAGGCTCCAAGAGTAATAAACTTGAATCCGTGGGCTTGACCAAAACCAAGTGCTCAAGAGATGGAAATAAGGCACCCGGACACTCCGGGCAATGGGGTTCGGAGTATCCGGCCCTATACCCGGAGTATCCGGGTAAGGCAGGGAAAAACTTCGGTTTATAGCTCCTTTGAGGTGTTTTGTGGCTCACAAGTGTTTGTATAGGTTCTCTTGAGCACAAGATCTAAATCGAAACCCTTGAACCAAGTCCCTCTTGATAGTACGGCGTTCCTATACTCAAATTTCAAATTCAAAATCTAATTTCTTGAGTAAACTTGAACTCCACTCTCTCATTTCCTTTTTGAGGGTCGTATATCGTCACTTGATTCACCTATACATGTTCACCACCTGCACACATGCTCAATTACACGATTAAATGCACATGTGTTTTGTCATTAACCACCAAAACCCACTTAGGGGCCTAGATCACTTTCAGCGGAGATCGACCCGAATGCTGCGGCTAGCGCCGCTGCCCGGATTGCCGAATTAGTCTCAGCCTCTGAGGGTGTCCTCGGTGCGGGGATGTCCGAGGGGCCCCCCGTGGGGGTCGAGTGGGCGACGGTCCAGCACGGGGTCCCCTCGGATTTTGATCGCAATGAGCGGGAGGAGGAGGAGGAGGTTTGGAAGGCGCAGTACGAGGTCGGCACTCCGATCTAGGACGCCCTTGGCCGCGCCTTTCAGCTTCATCAGAAGACGGACTTCCTCATCAGCAAGGTAAATGCCTTTCCCTAGGAATTGTCCGTTTCTGATCCCGTTTGTGTGTGTTCTGCTTATGTCCTTCCGTTCGCAACGACTGAAGGAAATATCGCAGAGCAAAAGCGCCGAGCTAGCCCGGCAGTACTCCCAGGTGCAGTGGCTCGAGCAATGCAATGCCAGTATGGTCACGCGGATGAACGAGGCCAATATCTTGGTGTCCGACCTGGGGGCGCGTCAGTGCGCACTGGAAGAGGAGCTGGCGCGGTCGACGAGCGCGCCTCCCAGAGGGCCGCGGCAGAGCAGAAGGCCCAGGAGGTCGAGGCTGTGACATCCCAGATTTTTAAAATACTAAGCAAGAAATAATAAATACCGAATCATGCTTAATAAACAAGAACAATTCAAATTATGCATTTCTTTTGGGAAATATATATGTGTGTGTGTTTGTATATGCATGTGTATGTGTCTATGTGTATATGAAAACATGTGAGAAAATGAAGTTTTGCACATGAAATGACGAATTTTTCAAATCACAGTTTTTAAACGTTTACATTATCTTTCAAATTGTAACAAACAGGTTTTAAAAAAATAAATTTCAAACCATTGCTTAAATGGACATTTGCCCAAAACAAATATTATAGGTTTTCGAGTGACGAACAACTTTTGTGTTCAAAGTTTTTCGAGTCGCCACACAAAAATGGGAGAAAAATTTAAATTTCGAAGTGTATAGGACCTTTTCAAATGCACTCAAGTTTTAAATTTTATCTTTATAACGAAGCGTCAAATGAAAAAGTGCCCAAAACTAAAGTTGTAGATCTCAAAATTTTGAACAACTTTGGTATTCAAGAGTTTTTCATTTGAGGCCAGGAAGAAGGAGAAAAACTGAATTTACAAACTGTATTTTGGAACTTCGAGTTAATTACGAGACTGCCATCACCTCCATCTCCTCTGTTCGCGCCGCCGCAGCTTCTCGGCGTCCGCGTCCACGTGTCGCCGTGCCACTGCCCTCGTCACCGCTTAACCGTCCGACGAAGCCAATTCGTGTTTCCCCTCTCCATTCCTCGCGCCAGAGCCCAGGCCGAACTCTGCTCGCACGCCAGAGGCGCCACCGCATCTCATGGCCGCCGCCCCCACCTAGCTCGCCGCCGGACCCCCTTCTCCGACCTCCGTGCGCCCGAACTGGGCAGCCCACAAGCTCCCACATCCTCCACTGCAGCTTCGCCAGCCCGTCCCCGCTCGCTCTCGCCCACCGGAGCGCCGTCGCGCCGGAGCAGACCGCCGCCGCCCCATAGGCCACCGTGGAGCACCCCTCTCTGACCCTCCTCAGCCCAAATTGAAGCCCTAGACCCCTTCCTCAGCTTCCATCGATGCTCCTCGACCCGATCGCCGCCGCCCAGGGCCATCGGAGCGCCGCCGCCGCCGGCACCCATCTCACGCGCCACCACCCTCCCAAGGTAGCTCTCAACTCACCCGAGCTCCCTGACCCGTTCTCCCTCGCCGCCGGCAACCATCGCCGCCGGGAACGGCCGGCAGGGCCGTCCCCTGTTTCTTCTCCACCGGCGAAGGACCCAACCGCAAATAGTTTTAGAATCCCAGGGGTCTCAGCACAAGAAACCAGGGACTGGTTTGTAAGGTTTAGTTAGGTTTTTCTAAATTTTTTTGCGGACTTCAAAAATTCGTAACAATTCGTAGAAAAATCATAAAAATACAAATCCAAATGTTTTGGAATCCTTGTTACGATATCTACAAGTTTTGTTACATGCACATCTTCATAATCTGTCTACATTTTAATCTAGGAAAAAGATTAGATTAAATGGGCTATGTTTGTTCTAGGAGTTTTACTAGGTATCTATATTTGATTTTTTGGCTAGATGTTACTTCCTGCAATGTGTAGACCTGTGTAAAAATCTGAGCACCAATGAACACCCCTAACAAGATGAAATCCTAGTCTTTGCTAGATCTAGCATAACAACTTGCTATTTATTTCTGGATGTTATACTATAGATATGTGTATGAAAAATTTTCCATGTTTTTTTAATGCTAGGTAAACACCACTGTCCAAGTTTGGTTAATTTTTGATCAGTCTAGCTATATATGTGATTTTAATCCATGTTTAATAGTGCTATTTCATGATAATTAGTTCTGGTAACTAGAAAAATATGAAAAATTCACAGAATACTTTACACCATATTAGAAATATTCAGAAAAAGTTTTAATACCAGAACTTGTATACCTTGATCTGTATAAATAGGTTTTGTTTCTAGCTGTGTCTATTTGTTTTATTTTTCACGATTAATTGGCTCATTAAAATTTGCTGAAACTTTTACAGTAGGCTTATTAGAATATCTGGAATACTCTGTAAAATCATGAGCACCATTACTGTCATATTCCATCCTGTAGAAATGAATCTTGTTTATAGAAGAATCTGTGTATTTTAATTTTCATGTTAGATATGATTAATGAAAATGGCTGAAACTTTTTTTTAGTAAGCTTTTTGTTTAGTTTTGTTCTCTGCATAAAAGTTTCAACACAATAAACTCTTCCTAGTAATGATAGTAAATAAACTAAGTTTCTATGTGACAAATGACAAAAGACAAAAATGAGAAATCCAACTTGCTCTATAAGTTTAAGCCAAGTTAATTACTACTCTATAAATAACTGCCCTGTAAGTAGAAAATGAAATGGTTGTTTTCTTGACCTGAGTTTTATTGGACTGCAACTTTATCGTGAAGGAAAAACAATAACACCTAAATCGCTAAGCAACTCGGAACTTTGCATTCATACATATGCATTGTCGCATTTCATTTAGGTACGATAGAAGAACCGCGTGAATGATGTGATATCGGAGCCGAGCCAGAAGACGGTGAATAGTGGATACGTCTAGAAGATGGACAGATGGATCCTGATGTACAAGACCGAAGGAAGCTGCTCGTTGAGCAATTCTCCTCTAACTAACTCTGACCTAGTGTTATTCCTAGGCAAGCCCCGGAGCATGTCCTATATATTTTAAATTTATGCAACTTATTATTATTCCTATCTACTTGCACATTTAAGTTTACAGGAGTTGCTTGGAACCTTAGCTGCATGATCCTAGGTACCTATGCTTGAACACTAGTATGTGTAGGTCGCTAGTTGGCTAGGCTAATGGATCGGTAGAAGTCGAGTGATTTCTTGTCACTCGCGAGAATTATAGGAGTTGAATGTTTACTACATACTGCAACTATAAGGCTCACGGACAGGGTTGTGGTACTTGTGATACCCCTTCTGTTTAGTGAAAATGGATAAGGCCGCAGTGTGTGGTAGTGGTGGTTAAGCTTTTGAACGTACTAACCACATGCCGAGAAATATGGTAATCGGTAAGCTCAAGTACTGGAATGCACCGAGGCCGGAACATACTCCCCACCGTCTTTGAATGTTGTTCTCATGCGGCCACATGCGGGTGCAAGAAGGCTCACGACCCGGCGTAGTACCGTGGCGTGGATTCTTGTAGTCGAGGGCGGTGGGCCTGTTCTGTGCAGCGGGAATTGAAGGGAAAAGTCGTGTGGGCGAAGCGAGATGTCGATCCCCATGCGTGTGTGTTAGGTCTGCCTGGCCAGGTTAACAAATTCGATTCGAGTTGTCCGCTTCTCATGGTTTGGGACTGCTTAACCCTTTTGCCACATAGAGTAAGAAGTGAAAGATGATGATGATGATGATGAATATGTTTGGTTGGATGATGAAAGATAATTGTTTCCCACCATGTATGCTATTGGATAGATGCTCACCTAGAATGGTTAATTGAACTAGAATTTGGAAGCTAAAACCTGAAATTAAGGATATACTCTTAATGCTTTTCGGCAAAACAAACCCCTCAAGCCAAAAGCCTTGCATGTCTAGATAATGGGCTAAGTATACCCTTAGTCGGGTAAGCCTTGCTGAGTATTAGTATACTCAGCCTTGCTTGTGGCTTTGTTTTCAGGTGGTGGATCAGAGGTTACGGTTGATGTCATGTACGGGCTTCATCATGACGTCTTCTATCGTCGCTAGACTATCGTGTATTTTTCTGCTGCACTTGAACTTTGTTCTCTTTTTATAAATTCAAACTTGGTTTGTAATATTAATTCAATTTCATACTCTGTGCTGTAAAATTTGTGGAATATTGCATCCTCTGGACTGCTTTGTTGATCCTATTCAAGTGGTTTAATCGGGATTTTAACCGACAGCACTGCCGGATTACTCCGTTTTAAGTGCGTGTTAACCCTTATTGTTGTTTTGATGATGGTTAGCGTACTTAAGCCGGATTAATTTAGGCGGGACTGCCACAGCGGCGCAGGCTGCCAAGCTGCGGCGGAACGCGGTGGTGCTGGAGCAAAAAGACAAGGTGCTCGAGGCGAAGGAGGCTGAGCTCTAGAGCGGGAAGATGGCGGTCGCGACGCTCACCGAGACCCTCGTGCAGAAGGACACTGTCCTCGCTGCACAGGAGGTGGCCATTCGGGACGCAGAGGCCGCCCTCAAGGAGAGAGAGGCCTCCTTGTCCGTGCTCCGGGAGCAGGCGGATGCCGAGCGGGTTCAGCTGGCGCAAGCACAAGAGCGCATCGAGGGTAAGTATCTATGATTTCACCTAAGTTGATTCTTATTTTGCCGAAACTTATCTTCGTTTTCTTGTTCAGAGCTGAGGAAGACGGTGGCGGACAAGACCGCGGCGAAAGAAGCCATCCAAGTCGCGTTCATGTCGACGCAGGCCAAACACGAGGACCTGGAGAGGATCGCCGTGGCCGTGTGCCAAGAACTCGAGGGGGAGGGAGGCTCGTCCGGGAGCTCGGGGACCAGTCGCCTGCGACCGCTGGGCGGTCGGGTGGCCGAGCGCCTCAGGAGCGCCTTCCGCCTCAGCGTTCAGAGGACACTCACCGTGGCGTCGATGCACTACGACATGAACCTCGAGCAGGTGGTGATGGGATACGTCGTTGCGCCTGGCGTCGAGGGGGATGACGCGGTGGCTGCTATGGAGCAGGCCGCCGCCGCCGTCGAGGACTTCACCGCCGCCTTGTCCGAGCGACTCGAGGTCAACCTCCTCCCTGATGCTGAAGACAACGCCGCTGAGGGTCCGCTGGGAGGAGAAGGAAACCTGTAGAAGTCTTGGGACATGGAGCCCGTGTAGATAAGTTAGTATTTTGTCTTAACTATGTTTATGTGTGAGAAAACTAGTTGATGTATATTGATAGTGTGGCCACTCGAGGCATGTGCATTCGAGCCCTTGTTTTCTTTACTTTATTTCTGTGTTATCGTATGCGTCTTAGATAGGTCTCTGCGAGGAAGTTTGCGTTCATAAGCAACTTAGGCGTAGGGAGGTGAGAGAGGATGCTGTATCCCGGAGGCGTAGGCGGTCCCGCGGCTCGGCTGGTCCCGTTCCATAGTCGTTTATGCCTTGCGTCTACCTTTCTAAGTATACGAGAAACGAAAATTTTTCGAAAAAATGTTGGCTTTTTTTGGGGACGTTCGGGGTTCCCCCCGTAGTAGCCCCCGAGGGAGGCTTGACTTTGCCGAGGGTAAAGTCGAGCCTACCTCAGTGTTCGTGCGCGTCCGAGCCCCCGAGGGTTCAGAAGGTTCCCAAAAAATAAATAAGTAAAGCATACTCTTTATTACTTCGGAAAATTTGAAATACAAGTAGCTTGGAATTTCAAGGATAGATGCGACATAGCTGCTGGATGTTCCAAGCGTTGGTGAAGACTTCGCCATTTTCGTTAGCTAGCTTGTATGTGCCAGGCTTGAGCACTTCAACGACGATGTATGGACCTTCCCATGGTGGTGAGAGCTTGTGGCGTCCTCTGTTGTCCTGTCGAAGCCTCAGCACCAAGTCCCCTTTGTTGAGGTCTCGGCGTCGAACCCTCTGTGCTTGGTATCGTCACAGAGACTGTTGGTATCATGCTGAGTGCAAGAGCGCCACATCTCTTGCTTCGTCCACTTGGTCTAGCGAGTCCTCGCGGGCTTGTTGGTTCTGCTGCTCTTGGTAAGACTTGAGCCTCGGCGATCCGTATTTGAAGTCCGTGGGGAGGACGGCCTCGGCGCCGTAGATGATGAAGAATGGGGTGAAGCCCGTGGCTCTGCTCGGGGTCGTTCTCAGGCTCCAGATAACCGAGGGTAGCTCCGTGAGCCACCTTCGGCCAAAATTGTTTAGCTTGTTGAAGATTCTTGGCTTGAGGCCTTGTAGGATCATACCATTGGCACGCTATACTTGGCCATTCATTTGTGGATGGAACACTGCTGACCAGTCCACGCGTATGTGGTAGTTGTCGCAGAACGCCAAGAACTTCTTGCCTGTGAACTGGGTGCCGTTGTCGGTGATGATCGAGTTTAGAACCCCGAACCTAAAGACTATGTCAGTGAAGAACAGAACGGCCTGCTCAGACTTGATCTTGCCGATGGGTCGAGCCTCGATCCACTTCAAAAATTTGTCGATTGCTACCAATAAATGGTTGAAGCCCTCGGGCACTTTCTGCAAAGGCCCGACTAGGTCCAATCCCCACACGGCGAACGGCCATGTGACGCGGATGGTTTGCAGAGCGTGAGCCGGGAGGTGCGTCTTCCGGGCGTAGAACTGGCAGCCCTCGCAGGTTCGTACGACGTCGGTAGCATCGGTGACTGCAGTGGGCCAGTAGAATCCCTGTCGAAACGCGTTGCCCACGAGGGTCTGCGGTGCAACGTGATGACCGCAGATGCCAGCGTGGATATCCCGGATCAACTTCTTGCCCTCGGGGATGGGGATAAAATGTTGCAGAACGCCTGAGGGGCTGTGTACAGTTCATCGTCGACCAAGACAAAGGACTTGGCCCTCCTGGCGATACGCCGTGCCTGAGCACGGTCTGAGGGTAGGATCCATCGGATCATCCAGTCGAGGTACTGGCTACGCCAGCCTCGCAGAGGTGGGGCCACGTCGATTTCCATTGCTTCGGACTCATCCGCCGAGGAGGTCTCGGTCTCCGTGTCCATGGCCTCGGCCTCGGCCTCCTGCGCCCAGGGGTCTTCGGCCGATGGCTCGACGGTCGCAGCCCCCGAGGGTTCGGGTGCCGCTCCGCTGGCTTCCGCAGGGGTCTTGGAGTCGACGGATTGGTTGGCGAGGTCGCGGGCGAAATGTTCAGGGGAACTGTGGTCCGCCCAGACGCGATCTTGGCTAATTCGTTTGCTTCCTCATTGTACTTGCGTGCGATGTGGTTGAGCTCGAGCCCGTTGAACTTATCTTTGAGGCGGCGCACTGCGTTGCAGTACGCCTCCATCTTCTCGTTGTGGCAGCTGGCCTCCTTCATGACCTGATCGATGACGAGTTGGGAGTCTCCTCGGACGTCGAGGCGCTTGATACCAAGCTCGATGGCGATGCGGAGGCCACTGAGGAGGGCCTCGTACTCCGCCATGTTGTTGGACGCCAGGAAGTGCAAGCGTACCACGTAGTGCATGTGTTCTCCGAGGGGTGAGACGAAGAGGAGGCACGCGCCTGCACCAGTCTTCATCACTGACCCGTTCATGAGCCAGCACTCGGCTTGAATATGAGGTGGGGGCAGCTGAGTGTCGGTCCACTCGGTAATGAAGTCTGCCAAGATCTGGGATTTGACCGCCTTGCGAGGAGCGTAGGTGAGGGTCTCTCCCATCAGCTCCACTGACCACTTGGCTATCCTACCTGTGACCTCCTGGTTGTGGACTATCTCTCCGAGGGGGAAAGACGAGACCACGGTGATGGGTGAGCCTCGAAGTAGTGGCGCAGCTTGCGCCGAGCCAAGATCACTGCGTAGAGCAGCTTCTGGATCTGTGGATATCGTGTCTTGGTTTCAGACAGCACTTCACTGATGAAGTACACCGGCCTCTGGACGGGCAAAGCGTGTCCCTCCTCTTGTCGTTCCACAACGATGGCTACGCTGACGACCTGAGTCGTGGCCGCCACATATAGGTAGAAGGGCTCACTGTCCATTGGTGGCGTTAGGTTTGGAGCGCTTGTGAGCGACGCCTTAAGTTTGTCAAGGGCCTCTTGGGCCTCGGGGGTCCACGAAAAGCGTTTGGATTTCCTCAGAAGCCGATACAGAGGCAAGCCTTTCTCACCGAGGCGTGAGATTAAGCGGCTGAGGGCTGCTAGGCAACCCATGACCTTCTATACCCCCTTTAGGTCTCGGATCGGGCCCATCCGAGTGATGGCCGAGACTTTCTCAGGGTTGGGCTTGATGCCTCATTGGGAGACGATGAAGCCCAAGAGCATGCCTCGAGGGACTCCGAACATGCACTTCTCAGGGTTGAGCTTTACCCCTTTGGCCCTGAGGCAATCGAACGTGATCCTGAGATCGGCTACCAGGTCGTTCGCCTTCCTGGATTTTACGACGATGTCGTCGACATATGCTTCTAAGGTTCGCCCTATATGATCTTTAAATACGTGGAGCATACATCACGGGTACGTAGCTCCGGCGTTTCTAAGGCCAAAGGGCATCATGATGTAGCAGTAAATGCCGAAAGGGGTGATAAAAGAAGTCGCGAGCTGGTCGGACTCTTTCATCTTGATTTGATGGTAACCGGAATATGCATCAAGAAAGGATAAAAGTTCACAACCCGCAGTCGAGTCAACTATTTGGTCGATACGTGGCAAAGGAGAAGGAACTTTAGGACATGCTTTATTTAGACTAGTATAATCTACACACATCCTCCACTTCCCATTCTTTTTCTTAACTAGTACAGGATTAGCTAGCCACTCGGGATGGAATACCTCCTTGATGAATCCGGCCTCCAAAAGCTTGTGCACCTCCTCGCCGATTGCCCGTCGCTTGAGCTCGTCGAAGCGCCGCAGGCGTTGCTTGACCGGCTTGGAGTTCGGCAGGATATCAAGGGAGTGCTCGGCGACCTCCCTCGGGATGCCAGGCATGTCCGAGGGGCTCCACGCACAGATATCGACGTTGGCGCGGAGGAAGTCGACGAGCACCCCTTCCTATTTGCTGTCGAGGGTAGCGCTGATCTTCAGCGCCTTGCCATCGGGAGTCTTGGGGTCAAGGGGGACGTCCTTGGTACCCTCGGCAGACTCGAAGCTGCCTGCGTGCCGCTGCTTGGAGTCCATGGCCTCGTCTGCCATGCTATTTAGCTGTGCGGCGGGGGCCTCGTCCGCCGCCAGGGCCTCGGCATGCTCGACGCACTCGACGTCGCACTCGTAGGCGTGCTCAAATGAGGAACCGACGGTGAAGACACCCTTCGGGCCCGGTATCTTCATCTTGAGGTAGGTGTAGTTGGGGATCGCCATAAACTTGGTGTAGCATGGACGCCCAAGAATGGCGTGGTATGTTCCCTGGAACCCTACCACCTCGAAGGTGAGCACCTCCTTGTGGAAGTTGGCCGCCGTGCCGAAGCAGACGGGCAGGTCAATCTTGCCGAGGGGTTGGACTCGCTTCCCCGGCGCAACGCCATGGAATGGCGACTTTCTGGGGCGTAGCTTGTCCATGCCGATCCCAATGAGCTCCAAGGTGTGGGTGTACATGATGTTGAGGCTGCTGCCCCCGTCCATGAGCACCTTGGAGAAGCGAGGGTTGCCGATGATGGGATCTATGACGAGTGGATATTCTCCCGGATCCGGGATGTAGTCGGGATGGTCCTCGCGACCGAAGGAGATGGTGTCCTTCAACCAGTCGAGGTAGGATGGCGTGGCCTTGGTGATGGAGAAGACTTCTCGGCGCTCGCGCTTGCGTTGTCGAGAGGTCATATTCGTCGTGAGCCCCCCGAAGATGAAGAAGACGTTTTCCACCGAGGGGAATTCGTCGTCGCCACCCTTGTCGTCTGCATCCTTCTTCTTGTCTTCGTCGCAGTGCGCGACGCGGTTGTAGTACTTGCGGAGCATCTCGCACTACTCGAGGGTGTGGTTGACCGAGCCCTTGTGGTAAGTGCACGGCTTCTTAAGCATGTCGTCGAACAGGCCGCCGCCGCCCCGAGGGGGGCCTCGGGGACCCTTGTGATCTGGGGAAGCGATGAAGGCCTCGTCGGAGTCCTTTCCTTGCCCCTGACCGCGCTGGTTCTGCGGTGCCGGCTTCTTTCCTATCTTTCCCCACTTCTGCTTCTTCGCGGGGGTCTTGGTTTTGCTGCTGCCCTCTGCGGGCGCATCTTCTTTGCGCTTGCTCGTCTTGCCATCGAAGATGGCACCAACTGCCTCCTCGCCGGAAGCAAAGTTGGTGGCAGTATCGAACAGCTCATTGGTGCTGGTGGGACGGCTCCGCGTAAGTTCATGCACTAGGTTATTGCACGTCATGCCCTCGAGGAAGGCATTGATGACTTCGACGTTGGTTACGCTGGGGAGCTCGGTGCACTGCTTGGAGAAGCGTCGAATGTAGTCGCGCAGGGATTCGTTGGGCTTCTGCCGGCACCCTCGGAGATCCCAGGAATTCCCAGGGCGCGTGTAAGTGCCCTGGAAGTTGCCCACGAAGACCTTGACCAGGTCGGCCCAGTCATGGATCTGGTTCGTGGGGAGGTGCTCGAGCCATGTCCGCGTAGAGTCTGCGAGGTGCAAAGGAAGATTATGGATGATCATGGCATCGTCCGTCGCACCGCCTAGCTGGCATGCTAGGCGGTAGTCGTTGAGCCAGAGCGCGGGGTCTGTCTCTCCCGTGTATTTGACGAGGGTAGTGGGCTGTCGAAAGTGCGGGGGGAAGGGAGCAGTGCGAATCTCCCGGCTGAACACACGGGTGCCCGGAGACTCCGGTGATACGCCCCTGTCATGCTTGGGGTCGAACCGGCCACCCCGTCGAGGGGCGTACTTCTTCCCGTTGCTGGCGTCGCCGTCGTCGGTGTGCCGGCGCGCGTCGTGGAGGCGCTCCTTCACAGGAGGTCTCTTGATGCGGTCATGCACCGAGGGTGCTTTCGCATCGTCGGCCGCGGTTGTCTTGCCCCGTCCTCCTGGTAGTGTGTGCACCGAGGCCTCGTGGTTCTGTTGCGCAGTCCCACCAGCCTTTGCCGAAGCCACCGAACGCATACGAGACGCGGAGCTCTCAGCCTGCTATACTGCATGCCTCGTTGCGCAGGTTGCGTCCCGCAGTCGTAGAGGGCTCGGGCATGGCTTGAAGCAGGTACGCCGCAGTGACGAGTTTCTGGCTAGCCCTTTTCAGTTCCAGCGGTTTGTCGACGTCGTCATCGGCCAGGATCCGCTCCTGGGCGATGCGCCCCGCCGCCCGAGCTCGCGTACCGCGTGTGGTGTGCTTCTGCTCGAGCGCGGTGTGCAGCATTCGTGTCTGCCGACGCTCCACATAGAGCCTGATCTCGAGCTCCTTGAGTTGCGCCAGCTGTGCCTGCCGCGCCGCCGAGGCTGCCGACGCAGCTGGGTTCGCGGCAGGCACTACCGCTTGGTTTGCTAGTGGGGGTCCTCGTTGTTTCTGTCGTTGCTCGGCGCGTCGTCGATAGCCCCATCCGCCAACTCGACCATGAAGCACTCCCGAGTGGGATCGTAATCCCTCTCGCTGGAGTCCTCGGAGCAGGTGAGGCAGTAGTCCGCCACAAGCTGAAACGATCGGAAAGCGTCGAGGTCACGGATCCCGGAGTGGTCCCACTCTGCGGCCGTGAAGTTGTCCATGAATAAGTTGATGCCGTCGGCAGTGTCGGGAGTCGTCGGGTGATGACGCAATGAGGTTGCGGATCGAGAGGAGGTGATGACTCGGCAGATCCTCGTACGTGCTCATGTTGGTGCTGACCGACGAAGCGTAGGTTGTAGCGGCGTTGTGCATCCCGAAGGGAAAGGGCGACGGCGCGGCCGCGCCCTCCTTGGGAAGCACCGAGGCTGCACTCGGTGGTGGTAAAGCAGCGACATCCTCCGCCGCGGCTGCAGGTTGCGACGCGCCAACCTCGACCCACATGGGGTGGCAAGGCGAGCCGCTCTGCGCCGCTCCATGCGCGCTCGTCGCGCGCGCTGGCCCGAGCGCCTCCTGCGCTGGGGCGGTGGAGTCGGAGTGTCGGGGTTGGCCCCGGCCGGGAGGAGCTCCATGTCGTAACCGTTGCCGGTCGCGACGAAGTTGAGGCTCCCGAACTGGAGCACTGTGCCTGCCGGGAGCAGGCGTGGCCCGTCTGCCATCTAGGGAACAAGAGGGAACGAATACAAGAGTCACGCAGCTCCCCCTACCTGGCGCGCCAACTGTCGGTGTCCTGACCCGGCGGTTCGGCACCAACTAGTGATGATGCTGCATGGTCCCTCACCCTAGATGGTTGATGCAAGAGGCAACACAGTAATGCACGAGTTTATCCTGGTTCCGGCCGCGGGGCCGTACGTCCAGCAAAGGGGTGTGCGAGTGCACTGTACTATCTTGCACCGTGGTGCTTGTAGTAGGGGGTACAAGCGAGGCGAGAGAGGGAGGGAAACTCCCAGGTCTCTGCTAAGAGATTGAGGCAAGTGCCAATATCGTGCTCCGGAGAGCGGGTGTGTGTTCTAAGGGATGAGTTGAGCGTCTGAGCATGTGAGATCGTCTGTCCGGATGAGAGGCCCGTCTCCTCCTTTTATAGACACATGGAGGGCGGAGTACATGTACGAGGAGATCTAGAGTCGTCGTCTCCTCCCCGAATCGGGGGTGCACAGTGGATGACTATTGTAGAAAGTACACTGTGGTGTAGTGGAGGGCATGGCGCCGGGCGTGGCAGTTGTCCTGGGCGACGTCCTTGGTCTTGTGGAGATCGCACCGGCGTCCTGATGGCTCCTGTAGGCGTCGTGGCGGTCGCTGTGGAGGGTACCATCCTCCAGGCGTGGCGTGGTGGAGCGCCAAGGGTCTTGCAGGCGGGGGGTCTTGCTCCGGTCAAGGCTCGGACCGCATTCGAGGGTTGCACCCATGCCGATCGAGGGTTCCGTAGCAGAGGAAGTACGCGGAGTAGGCAGCACAGTGGCCGGAGTAGCGCCGGGCACGTCTGCACGGGACGCCGCAGGTTCCCACAGTGTCGACACAGTGCTGGGGATGGCGGAGCAGTGACCGGAGTTGGCGGACGGGACTCCGGTCACAGCTGCTGTGCAGCATGGTGGCCTGATGCCGCTTGACTCCGCATTCCGCGGTGGAGTGGTTGGCATTTAATGCCTCCGTCCGTCGGGTGGGTGAGCAGATGGGTTACTAGTTCTGTCTGCCGAGGGATGGCCTCGAGCGAGGCGGAGTTGGTCCGCTCTCCCGAGGGTAGGTCCGCTACCCTCGAGCGAGGCGGAGAGGTGATGCTCTGTCGAGGGTTTGGTGGGGGGGCCTCGAGCGAGTCGGAGATCGCTCCGCGGGTTCGAGGGGGGGCCACGGATGGGCCGTACTGCGGAGCTGGGCCGTGGGCCGAGTGCAAATTGGGCCTCTTCGAGATCTGGAGAGGATTTCTTCCTCTCTAGGATCGCCGTCGAGTAGTCCTTCTTTCCCTTCGGATAGGAGGAAGACTGTTTGCCTCAGTTCATCATAAATGTAGAGTATGACGTGGTGGTAGGTACTGTGGGCCTGATTGCCCAATCGTGTTTTGCGTTTTTGGGGGCGAGGGTGCCCCTAATTATGGTACCCGACAGGATTGGGCAGGAAAACCCTTCAGCAGTTTCCGTTTCCATATTTTATTACGAGAAATGGGAACGGGAGCGAAAACAGGATATACCGGTTACGGAACGCGCGTGAACCAGAAAATTTACCGGAAGGCATTATTGTTTAATCGCCGTTCATCTTACATAAATATAACACTACAGACTCCTTCATGCAAGCTATTTTTTCAAAAAATATGATTAAGACTTCATGTTTCCTATGTCTAAACCTGAAGTGCACCGATTGATATTGTGGAACAAGAGAGAATATATGATGTGCCTAATAAATCTTTTCTGGATTTTATAAATACGGGATCATCCGGGTTAAAAATGGGTTCCTGCAAATACGGGCGGGATACACCTCTTTCCACTTCCCATTCCATTTTCGTAGTTGCCCGTAAATACAGAAACAGGCAGAAAAAATATAGAAATACATGCAGAACGGGACAGGATTTTATTCGTCCGTAGTTCACTTCACAAGAGGAATGCGTGTGGCTGCTGGCAGATTGCTGTAAGAGGAGTTGCTATAGCCGGATGCTTACAGGTTGACTGGTGACAATTTTAGGTACTTAGGGAGAAGCTGATCAAATGGATCATTTCCAAGTAAGTTGCTGCGGAAACTAGTGTGTTTCTACGTGAAACTACTGTATTAGCGTGTATCTTCGGTAGTATGTTATCCGAACACCCCAAACACTGCTAATTCCTCATGGATAACTCTACAGCCATCACAAAACCCATAGCTGACATGTCAGCATCGACATGTATATAACATAACTGAAATCCGGTTGAATCAGATAGATTGATAGATGAGGAATCAACAGTTGGAAAGACTACAGCATATTCTATGGGGCAACATCCGACCGATATGTATGTACACTAATCCAAATTGCAAATACAACACTGTAGTCTGTAGAGACACGACGACGACCATGTATGGCAAAGTTAATGGCTGGCTGACTTCTTTTTTTTATTTTGTTTTCCGGACTATGGGCACCGCCTTCAAATTCTGGGCTCAAAAAACAGCAAGCCGGGGACACTCCTGCAGGTGCGCGGAATTTTGAGCAGCCTCTGACTCGCTTTGGCTACTGGCCAAGATTACCAAGGAGGCGCTCCACCGCGGCATGTACATTCCCAGCAGTAGCAAGCAGTGCTTGGATGTTCTCCGCATTGTCAATGAAACCCATTTCTCGGAGCTGAGTAAGCTGTGTTGCATACAGCTCCTCCGGCGGCACTGAAATGAGATCATCATTAATGATTACAAAACCAAGAAACAATCATCCATATATAAGCACCCAAGTTTTTCAGTAATAGTATACTCACCATTGGAATTATTTGGAACACCAAGGCCACCTCCTGATCCAAGCCCGCTGAGCATGCTCATCAAGGTGTCAAGGCTAGGGTTTCCTTGGGTACCTGAAAATATATCATTGCAAGTGCTCAACTAGAGTACTCTCCTACAATTTATCTAGCAAGAATGCACAGCTGCAATCTAAAATTGCTCTAGAATGGGGAACTCATGGAGGTTAGCCTGAAACTGGCCTGAATTCACTCACTATTTGGATGGTACAGTAAAGGAACTGTAAAGTAGCACAGGCATGTCCACCACTTCACGAATTAACTTGAATAGTTCCAGTGTTTCCAGAGTGGTGATATAAAGACCTAGGGAACTTTCATATGTTTCCCAGTCATCGAATCCATTTGAGTGCAACAGTTTAGTAATATCCAAACTAATTCCAGTATATTCAAGCAATGCCTGATAGAGAACTTGAATGGGACTTTTGAGATAAATGTTTCTGGAAACTTGATGCACTTAAGTTACCTTAGCAGTTTGGCACTAAGTAAGAAACGATCAAATGGTAATCGGTAATAGCTCTCATGATCAAATTTATGGCTTAACTCATGGCATGACTGAAACCTTGAGGAATACAGTCAATCAAGCACCAAATGCAAAGCAAAGCAATAGTTACTGCACAAGCAGAACAACACTAACACCACTCACACCGAACATGACATAGCGACATACAAATCCAAGTGAAAGAAAACATAGTGGGCAAAAGCAACTCGGAATTTACCTGTGGCGCTGCCCAAATTGTTGCCATCCCTGAATCAAATCAAACAATTAAAATGTAACTCCAAAAACATAATAATGGCACTGCTCAAATTCTATTTCAAAAACACTCACTGGCTAGGTTGTTGTTGACCAAGCTGTCCTAATAAGGTCTGCTGAAATGAGAGTAATTGCTGAAAGAAAGGGAAAAACATTTAGGCTTAGTAACAGATGGAAGTAGTTAATGTCTTGTATCATAAAGTACCTGCAAAGTCCCTGGCGATGTCAACTGGCGAAGAAATTCTGGATTTTGGAACATTTCCCTCAGCTGAGTGTTTGATTCCATCAGGTTGCGTGCATTCGGGTTGAAGTTAAGCAACTGTGGACAAGGAGAGATTACAAAACGACCCAATGCTAGGATTCCACCTTCTAGAAAAGGACAAAAGAAATTTAATGTGGGATCAAGTTGAACACTACTGTACCTGGTTCATGGTCTGTGGATCAGACATAATGCTCTGCATCATCTGCATCATTGCGGGGTTTTGCAGCATCTGATTAAGGAAAGAAGCATCAGCTGAACCACCAAGCATGCTCCCAAGATCTGCTGATCCCAACCCTCCTAGACCACCAGCAGCACCAGATCTTTGACTGCCAGCAAGACCACCGAGCAAACTACTCAAATCTGGTGAACCCAACCCTCCCAGGCTCCCAGTGGCACCAGTTCTTGCATTGCTAGTAGGACCGGACCGTGCTGCTCCTTGTGCACCCCCAGCTGGTGATTTTAGTAGGCAAACAAAATATAGTACATGTCAACATCAATACAAAAATACTCAAATAAAACACAAGACATCCAAAACTGAATTATTCAAAACCTACCATTGGTGCTCCAGGGATTTGGAAGTGGATTAGTATTTGGAGCAGGGGTTCCTGTTGTTGACTCAGAACCAGGAATTGGAGCATTTGTTGCCGGTTGACCAGGTTGGTTAGAACCCTGATTGCCAAGAAGAGCTGCAAATGGGTTTGAGGCTGTGTTGCCTTCCCCGCCCATTGTTGTTGCATTTAGGAATGGCTCCTGGACAGTTTCATACATTCGTCGGAGCATATTAAACCCTTCGGGAGAAGATTCAATGTTGCTCATAGCTCTGTCCGTGTTCCGCATGATCTCTCTCATGATTTCAGGGTTTCTAGCAGCTTCAAGAGTTTGGCGGAGGACACTCGGGTCATTGAGCACATGGGCAAGATCTGGATTCCGATCCATGATCTCGCGCAACTGTGGGTTGCTCATGATCATATTGCGTATTAAATCTGGGTTGTTCATGAGATTTTGCATTGCTGGCATATTCATCATCTCCCTCATCAAGTTGGGATTCTGGCTTAAATGCTGCTCAACTTGCTCTAATTCTGGAAATCCTGCTCCAAATAAACCTGATGGCCTGCCACTTCTTGGAGCACCAACACCTGGAAATAGGCCTCCCAGGCCACCTGCTGGGCCACTGCTAGGAGTAGATGAAGCAAGGGGACTGGCAGCAGCAGGTGCACCTGATGCAGCCGGTGCGGCAACACCACGCACCAAGTGAATTGTGTGATCTGTTTCAACGCCTACAACATATAAGAAGCATGTGCAAAATGATTAATAATTCCAATATTTGTATTGTACATGATAAACTAACAAAGAAAGAAAGAGAATGTTCCTAGATCTGATACAAACAAAACCAAGAGAACACCCAGTTAAAATACCTACAGAATTTATATATGTGCGGAAGGCAATCATCTTGTGAGTGTGCGATAAATCTATAGTATCATTAAAAATGAAGTTGCCACCATACAACGGCTACTGCAATGCACTAATAATAAATCTATATTGTAACACTATAAAGCAGTATGACTTAATTACACTGAACGGCACGATCATTTAGTGCAAAATTGTCACATTACATCCTATACGATAAAAAGTAGATGGCAGAGACATTCACTGGGGTGATATCAACCCCTCATTTAGTTTTTAAAATTAGCACTTGAACAATCAACTGCGGGATGCATCAGATAATCGAAGCCAATTGTTTTTTGGTTGCCATGCCCATGACAAACAAACCAAATAACTTTCAGGAAAGTTGAGAACTTTACAGAAATATAATGATAGTATATTATTTACTACGCAGGCCTATGGCAAATAAAATATTTTGAGCTCACCACACTAGATTGATATCAATAGCTTCTATTTACAACCACATAAATATATAAGAGAATCAAGTGCACTCTAACAAAAAAAAATTGATAATAATGTATCTCCCCCATGTCAATCATAAGCTAATCGCTATCTCTATCTCTACTATTTCTAAAGCAAGAAATGATTCCTTGGTCCGTCAATCGGAATCCTGATTGGAATCCGGACAAATCAATCGGAATCTTAATCGGAACCCGAACAAATCAATCCAAATCCCAATCGGAACCTGGACAATCAATACCTCATGCGGTCACGGCACATGGAATGAGAGCAAAAAAATAGTGGTCTCATGTAGGTCTGAGTAAATTTATGTTACCCGTAGCAACGCACGGGCACTATGCTACAAATATACCAAATTTTACTTGACCTCCCAAGTCCATCCACGGGTCATACGTGTTTCCTATGAATACACACCGAGACATGCACAACCAACAATTCTGGAAAGTCTGCATAACATTTGGATTTATATGAGAATCAGGACAAAAGAAGCTGCCTTTTACTTCATCTAATCCTAGGCTGTAATAATATTGATCAAGTTAACAGTTCATCTAATCCTAGGCTGTAATAATATTGATCAAGTTAACGGTTTTACGTTACGATCGGACACTACATAGTATGTAAGTTGAGAGTATAACAGTATACTTACATCACCGAATCAAACGTGTCAGCTAGCACAATACACAGTAAATCTACTACGAGCTAGCTTGCATAGCCAGGAAAAAAACCAAATGCAGAATCTAGCCACCATTAATACCCTACAAGCACAGGCATTTCGCCGATAACCTGAAGCACGCATAATTCACAACCCCACCACCGAATTCATGCGCATAACCAGCCAATCTCACCCTACAAGGCTAAATCGCGAGCTACTTTACTCTACCAAAGGTGATTCGGCACGCACCGTAGCTTTCTAGGGTTTGCTCGTCCTTGAGGATACGGCCCTTGTAGATCAGGCGCTGCTGCGGCGCCGGCACGTCACAGCTCCCGGCCACGACCTCCTTGAACGCGCCCACCGTGGCAGCCAGGTCGGCCTGCACCGTGAACTTGGAGCCGTTCGCGCACCGGATGTGCAGCGTCGCCCCCGCCGCGGCCGGCGCCTCCCCCGCGGCAGCAGGCGGGGACTCGCCGCTCCCTGCGCCATCGCCTCCGCTCGCCATGGATTTGATACCTTGCTCCGGATCGGCGTCGGCGGCAGCGGCTCCGATTGGGGTTTGGCGTGTGCGCGTGAGCTGCGAGGTCTCTCCTCTCTATTTTTTTTTCCCCCTCCTCCCCTGTTCCCCTCTGCTTGCAAGGAAAGAAGAACTGAAGAAGAACATACAGTGTGGCGCGTGGGATTTAACGGCGGGGAGCGGGGCGTGGTAGAGGAGATGGACGGCCCGGATTCGTCCCGTGACGTGGAGGTGTGTGTCTCTGCGGGGTGGGGCTGGGAGTGGGGCGTGAACCGGCGCGTGATGGTCGTTGTGAAGAAGGTTCTAGGCCTAGGTTCGACTGCTTTAGTGGCGTGACGGCCAGAGCTATAATTTATTATTTATTATTTATAAGTATTAAATAAAATTTGTTTATAAAATTTTTTGCGGGTGCTAATTTGCGAGACGATTTAATGAATCTAATTAATTCATGATTTTCTATAGTGCTGCTACAGTAACTATTCGTTAATCATAGATTAATATATCCCAAAATGGGCGTATGTGCACCATAGAGCGATCCTGGAACTATCCAACGACCCATTCAGTGAGGTGAGGAGCACCAAATGATCCGTGGTTGCACCAATGGTTCTGGTGGGTCGAACCATTTAGCTTGCTATTGCTGGGCTCGTGCGTGCGCCGCGCCTCCTCCGCTACACGCTGCCCGTACTGCCCCTGCTACAACTCCGACTCGTCTGTCTCTTCCTTCCTTGCCACGGCGTCGCCAGCCAGCGCCCGCACATGCTTGTCGAGTGGGTTGATGAGGAGCCGGAGCTCGCGGTTGCAGACGGGGCCGAGCTCCCGCAGCAAGAGGCGCTGGTCGCGGGAGTCTGCAAGGACCATGCCGCACCAGGGCGCTGCCGACGGGAGGGGGCCGGCGACGCCGGGGATGACGCTCGCGACGGGCATGAACGGCGGCCGCGGGGAGAGGCACGGCGCCTCCGCGCCAGCGGCGGCACACGACGGTGCAACGGATGACGTCGCGCGGCGCTAGCCTACTCCGTCTGTCCGTCACCGGCATCGGGCGCGTGCACTTGCAGCAGAGTCGAAGCCGGGCGCAGGGGACAGGGAGCGCTTGCGGCAGACGACAGAAGGCGGCATAGCAAGGTGCGGCGTGGCAGTTGGCGAATCGGGCGCCGCGGTGGCAGAACGGGGAATAGGAATTTGGGGATCCAATTCTTGTGGCCGCGGCGGCGTTGTCGAGAGACGGCGGCCGAGCAAGAGGAGGCGGCGGCATCAGGTACGTCGAAGGAGTGGGTCGAACCCCCGATCCCTTGGTTCAATGGTTTTTGAGGCTATGATCCAATAGGGGTCCATTAGGGTTGTTTCGATAGGCTGGATCAGTGATCCATTGGTTCGATCCGCTCCACACCCATCTTTAAATATATCTCATTAGATTCATCTCGTAATTTAGCTTCGGGATTCTGCAATTAGTTTTATAATTAAATTTCATTTAATACTTTAAGATATTAAGACTCTCTTTAATGTGATATTATGATCTAAAGTTTATCCTCTCGATAGCGTTGTAGTGACTGAGAACGTCCTCCTTCCTTTTGTGGAACGGGTCCTAAGACTTCGGCATCTCGGGTGTTTTAAGTTTGGTTCATAAGAATATGCCATGGAATGTACAGGGTGGTTCTTGTCTGTGCACTGTGCGCTACCCGAACGAGATCAATGGTGGATGAACGTTGTTAAGAGAAGCCACTGAGCATAGACTTTCACTTTCTGAGCGAAATTATTTGATGAGCTCCGAACATGATAATAGTTAGTTAGCAAGAACAGCAATGTTTATCTCCTCCAATTCTACTGTAGTATGAAGGAACAACGTACAGTGGATTGAGCTAATAACATATAAGAAAACCTCCTTTCAAAAAAAATATAAGAAAACCCAACTCAAGTTATTGAACCCAATGCGGAGCTGGATGTTCTTCTTACTTAGCTACTCCCTCTGTCATGTAATGTAAGTCATTCTGGCATTTTACCAGATTTATTGAATATTTTCTGAATCTAGACAAACTGTATGTCCAGATTCATTGAACATTCTATGAATCTGGACACAATAAAACACTCTCAAGATGACTTACATTTTAGAACGGAGGGAGTATATAGCATTAAAAACAAGAACAACAAAATTGATCTTAAGTGGTGGCCGATGACATCAGCAATAAGTGTCGCCAGCCACGAAATCAAGGATGACCTAACTGGAGTCAATAAGATGGGCCAACCAAGAGTAAAGATTTTAAAATATCTATAATTAACCTAGCATTTTTATAATATGTATGACACATGAGTCCTAACATAGAAAATTAAAGGAAGTTGCATAGAGCAATCTCTGTCATCATATCCATAGCAAAATCAAACTATATATTTGTAAAATTCCAAATTGTCAGTAACAACTTTCATAACTTTGCTGTCATTTTACCTAGGTGCGTGGCAGAAGCCTATTCATCATAAAATGTCAAACGTCATACTTTCACGTGAACATGTATATAGAGAAAAAAACTTTTGCAAAAAGAATGCACAAAAACATAACCTGAGTTGTTCAAAGACGAGCCTAAAAAGCTAATCATAGACTCAATGGAACTAAATTGCTATCATCCAAGGCCCAAAGTCCAGAAAATCATACAATACAATACAATGGGCCGAAAGATTTCGAGACCCCAGCGAGCCCAGCACCGAACAAGGTCGGGCACGGCGTCGAAGCAGCTTCCTCTACTCTCCGCGTCCGTTAGCACATGAGCGCCACCTATACCACGACGCGCTCCCACAGATTGCTGCAAGCAAATATTTCTGGGCAATTTTTTCAGGTTAGTGAATATTGTGGTGAGCTAGCAATGTCCATCTAGCTCAGCTTGTGAAATATCACCGTAGAGTCTGGTACCGGTAATTATTCCCTCTTATTCCGGTGTCAAATACTCATTCCAGTTGTCACTTCCAGACTTCCTGATTGGATGGCAGAGTGCTAGAAAGGGTGGAAGTGGAATACAGTTTTATTTAGATCTCAAAATTTTACACTAAAAAAAGTCACATTGAATATTTGGATACATGCATGAATGAAGTACTAAATAAAATCTATTTGCAAAATATTTTGCACTGATAGGTTGTAAATCGCGAGATGAATCTAAGGAGCCTACTTAATCTATTATTTGCAACAGTGATGCTACAGTACCATCCGCTAATTATGAATTAAATATGGATTAATTAGGCTCATTAGATTCGTCTCGCGATTTACAACCCATCCATGCAAAAAGTTTTATAAATATATTTTATTTAATACTCCTATATAGCAAGATTCTCTTTCAAAAAATTTACGCCAAAAGATTTACACACCCATTGGTCGGAAGTACTGTGGGTGTACAGAAACGACAGGATTTGACTTTTCTTTGCGACCGAATGGAAAGGCGGTTGAACGTATCACGAAACAAAAAAGGCTTTGTTTCCGAAACAGATGACCAAATTTGAGTCAATTCTTTCTATGCCATTAGAAAATGGAAATATTGGTCTCATAGCATTGAAAGATGCCTACATTCAGAAAATATCACTAATTTTTTGTTGATCCGTAAAATAGCATTGAAAGATTGATCCGTGAACTGGAAATAGCATTTCATGACGTCCCCGTGAAAATGCGTCAATGACATTCGTCTCTTCCCTCTGTTTTATTTTCTCAAGCTGAACGCCGTTGCTCCTCATCCCTCCGCTACACTGCTACTTCTTGCTTTCGCTCCTTTTAGGCTATACTCACTCGTCGTATTCTAAATCATCCTCTAAAGGAATATTCTATCCTAGTCAGCAATATTCTCTTCTCTATATCTAGTTTCACCGTAGCCATCTATACTCTATATCTTACTCTATCCCAACTACCCACTCCCCTTCTCTTTTTTTTTACCCCACCCCCTCCTCTCTCTTTCTCCCTCACCCTCTTCTTCCCCACACGGCCGCGCCACCACCTTCCTTCCTCCCTCCTCCTCCTTCTCCCCCTCCCTCCATCCCTCCCCACCGGTGTGGCCCGAGCGGCGTGCGGGTGGGTGAGCGCCGCGCCGCTGTTGACGGTCATTATTTCCCATTTTGACCGCCAACTTCTCGGGAATAAAATGAGCTTTACACCATGTATGGAAGTAATCTTATTTGTGTGCGGAAGTAATTCCTCTAGCTTAGACTTTGTACCTATCTTGTTTATCGGGATCTTATCTTAAGGGTTTTCTCGCCCGGACTAGAGTAAATCAAGTTAGTTCTCTAGGTTGAGGGGGATTTCTCTTGAACGCGTCAAGAGAAATCCTAACACCGAGTACGGATATGGTGTTTGAGCTCAGTGTTAGCTAGAAAGTGTGTTCCACCCCACAGAACCATTGTGGTAGGCGGCAGGTGGTGACAGTTCTGTCCGTTCCTTGTAGTCCACCACGTTCGGGTGTTCTCATAGCAGTAGTTGCAGATTGCCGTTGGACTCCCCTCTCATCCCTTTCCGAAGTCCTTACTCATCCAGCCGCCGAAGTAAGCTCTGGGTTCCCGATAACTAGTTAGAAGTAAGGTTTAGTCTAGAGAGGTTAGTTCGATAGTTTAGAAGTGTTTTAGGAGTCTTTCTCGCTCGTTATCCTCCCAGCTGCTTACCTCTCTAAGGATTAGAGTCTCCTTTGTCAGACGGTCATCGTTGGCCATTATTTTATCTTATCATATCAGCCTTACCCCCACTAAGTTAGTTAGTTGATATCTCTAGTAAAGTTTGTCATTCGATTCTGCGATACTCTTTAACCATAGTGCTTTCCTGAGGAAATATACAATACCCTAGAATACTCCAAGGTGAAGTGCTACAGCGGTGATTATGTGTGCTTGCGGAAACCATATTCTATTGAGCGTAAGAAACGCCAACAACCGCCCCCACGACTCCTCCCTCCCGCCCTACCCCTATCCACGCCGAGCCTCGGGTTCTCCGCCGCTACCACCTCGGCGGACTGTGCGGCCAGGATGCTCCCGTAGCTCAAGCGTGGTGCCCGCAACGGCCATGGCGCAGAGCTCGAGCAGGCGGATCCGGCGGCCATGCCCCTTGCTCCCCGCGGCCGCGCCATGGCGGCCGGCCTGCAAGCGCGGCGCGGCGGCCGGCGAGCGCGTGGCAGACGCGCCATGCCTACCCTCATTCCTTCTCCGCCGCCGGCCACCCTCCTCCCTCCCCATCGCCTCCCTTCCTCTTCTCCATGCCGGCGAGCTTGGCCACGGCGGTGCAGGCCATGGCCGCGGCGGCGGAGACCCGCATGTGGTCGAGATCTGGCCTCCCTACCGCGCCCTCCCCTCCCTTCGTCTCCCTCTCCGGCGGCGTGACCGTCGAGAATGGGCCCTCCTTCCTCTCCCTCTCCGGCAGAGGCGCAAGCTCGGATACGCCCTCTGCCTTCTCCGGCGGAGGCTCACGCGGCCGGAACCGTCCTCTACCTCTCCGGTGGAGCTGCTGCGCCGGCGGATCGGAGACGCACGGGTCCATGGCTGCGCGGCTCGCCTCGAGACTGCACTGGGGCGCTGGCTGGGGAGGCCCACGCGGCGGTACTCTGCGTGCATGGGCAGCACGCACGCGGGGCGGAGGTGATGGCCGGTGGCTCCCCTGCTCACGGCCCTGCTCCCTCCACCCCCTGCTCTCCATGGATCCACGGCGGCGGCCGCGGAACCTCGGGTCCCCGGTGGAGCTCGAGCGCGCGCTCGCCGTCGACTCCACGGCGGCGGCAAGGGGAACCGGCGCCGGGATGGCGCGTGCGGCATCGAGTGCGACCGGAGGTGGGGCCGGCGCGAGCGTAGCGGACGCTCGCCGCTACGCTCGATTTGCCGTAAGCGGCTTCGTCTGCTTAGATACCTGATCTCGTAGAGGAGACCGCTGCAGGGGAAAAAATGGGATCCGCGTACTGGAGGAACGCCTAGTGTTCCCCAGTGCGGATAGCCCTAGGCTGTCCACACTGGGACACTGAATAGCTTCGTTGAGTAAGCTTTACAGGAAGAAGGCGCTGCAGTGGGAGATGGGAAAGCTCCCGCTACCGTCCCGCGTCCGCCAAATGTAGCGCGACAGCGGACGCGCGCTACCCCCACCGTGGCGCGGGGCCCGCTTTCCACCGTTGCGCCCCACCACTGCGCACCATCACCGGTGCCGCTGCCCGAATTGCCCGCCGCCGCCGTCGCCGTCCGCCGCCATCGCCCCGCTGCCCGCGCCACATGACGCCATCCCGCTGCTGGCACTGGCGCTGACTGCGTCGTCGAGGTTGGCACCGGCTCCCAGGCCCGACGCGGCGAGCTCAACCTCGAGCGCAGGCCGTGCGGGCAGCTGCCACCGCGTCGCGCCGCGCTCGCGCGGCCCCGCCACCGCTGCGCCGAGGTGGCACCTGGCGTGGGCTCCAGTGCCCCGCCTTGCTCTCGTGCCCATGCTCACGCATCTGCTCTGCGCTAGTGCTGGGCAGCGCCGCCGCAAGCCAGCAACTCCGCACGCCCGCCTCCGCCGCAGCTCGGAAGGGGGCTGCAGAGGGAGGAGCCGAGCGCTCCGGCCGCCCCTGCCTCTTCGCTCCATCCAGATCCAGCCCGGGTCGCCATGCCCCCTGCTCCTCCAAGCGGAGTGGGGGTCCTCCGCCTCCTCGCTCGCCGCGTGTGCCGCCGTCACTCGACCTCCCTCCTTCCTACCGCATGCCATGGCCTCCGTCGACGGAGCGCCGCACGCCATGGCCTCCACGCCACCCCGAGTGCTCTTACGTCCCGTGCTGGTGGTAGGCGCCGTCGTGCTCCACCATCGACGAATGTCGTGTGGGCCTCGACGGCCGCGCTGTGGAGGGAGGGCGCGCCGGGCGCGCCCAGGCCGCTCCGGCCCACAGAGCGTCGTTCTCCCTGCGCCTCGTCGAGAAGAGCCGTCAGCGGGCCACCGGCCTGTGGGTAGGAGGCCGGGGCGCCGTGCGCCGCTCATGCTCACCCTCAACCACGGTCGCGCGTCGTGCTCCGCCCAGTCCTCCCTCCCGCGGCCGCGCGCGAAGGAGGAGGAGGGCGCCGGAGCGGAGGAGACGGGGAGCCACTGGAGGTCGAGAAGGGGAGCCGCCAGAGCAGGGGAGTCGCCGTCAAAGGGAGCGATGGAGGGAGGAGGAAGAGAGAGTGGGAGGGGAGGGCGGCGGGGTTGGGAGAAATTATTGAATAAATCTGACATGTGGGCCCCACTCTCTGGTAGTTGATATAGAGTATGAATGAGTACAGAGTAACTGAAATTAGAGGAGAGAATTTCGATAACTAGGTAAGAATATTCATTTTAGAAGATGAGTATAGAGAATCACGAGTGCAGATAGCCAGGCTATCCGCAGCGGCATACTGCAAACGGCACTGCAGTACCGCTTTACCGTAAATCCTCCCACACCGGTGTACTCTATCGTCTGCGCTATCTCCCCGTTCACCTCCTGTTACTCCAAACTGGCGCAATAGCGGAGTCCCGCTATCCTCTCCATGCGGCAGAGCGCGGGCCCCTTCTCCGTCTCTGTCTCCACACAGCAAGGCCGCAGCGCCGAGCACTCCAGAGCAGGGCCACGGCCTGCCCGACCTGCCCACCGTAGATGCACCCTCCGCTGACCCCGCCGCGCGCACGTCACGGCGTGCCCATCGTCGCGCGCACATCGCGGCGAGCCCCGCCGCGGCCGCACCCTCCGAGATGACGGGTCGGGCTTGGTGAGCGTGGAGGAGGCCCTGGCGCCGTCGACGGAGACGATGAGGATGGAGCCGCGGGACCCCGACGACGGGGAGGAGGAGGGCCATGCAGGTGGCGGCGCTGGCCATCACGGTGAGATCTGGGTTGGGGGGCGAGGCCGAGGCGGCGGATGGGAGCGAGACGATGCGGCGGCGAGGCGGGGCCGCGCCCTCGCGGGGCTCGTGGCGCTGCTCCGCCACGATCCGACCGTCGAGATCCGCCCACGCCAGCCCGCCTAGCCGGATCCGAGCTCGCGCCGGCCGGAGCCCCGCCTGTCCGGAGCCGGCGGGCCTCCATGGCCCTATGCTCGAGCCGCCACGGAGCTCGACCGGCGGCGCCAAGATGCCCGAACTCGAGGGAGGAGGGGGCGTCGCCGGGGAGGGCCCGAGCTCGAGGGAGGAGGGGGCGACGCCGGGGACGGCCCGAGCTCGAGGGACGAGGGGACGGTGCCGCTGCTCGCCGCGAGCAGGGAGGGAGGGCGTTGGCAGGGATGGAGGCCGCCGCGCCGCCGCTTGTTCGAGGAGGGAGGAGGGAGTGATGGAGGCCGCCGCGCCGCCACCGCGCGTGTGGGCACGAGCTCCGTGCGCCGCCGTGGATCTCACCAGAGAGAGAGGAGGGGCAGAGGACTGCAGAAAGGGAGGGAGGGCGACGGGGAGTAAAAAATGAAATGGGAGGCTGACGTATGGGTCCCACGGATGTGTAGTTTGTATAGAAGATAGAATGAATGGGTGCAGAGAAATTAAATATAGAAAAAAGAATTTTAATAACCAGACAGAATATTTTATTTAGTGGATAGATTTAGGTTATAACAAGTGCAGACAGCCTGATCAAGCCATGCGCCTCCTCACTGCTTCGGCCCTTCCCTCTCCTCCCAGCGGCCTACAAAAGGCGCACAGCCCTCTAGCTCGCGTACGTCTTTGATTTTTTCAGCTATAGCAGAAATAGCATGGGCGACGTCTCTTGTCAGTGGGTTCAAGCGTCCTCCTCCATCCAAACACGTCTCCTGCTGGGAACCTTGGCGTTCATAGCAGGGCCACCGAGTCACAGATTTTTTTAGTTCACTATAATTCAAAGAAAAAAGCAGCAGCATTTCACCAAGACGGACACTCGATGGATTTGGATCATGCAATGAGCAACTCCAACAGTTTAATTTTCCTTTTTCCCTTTTTTCAATTTATAGGGGAATTCTCATCACAATTTTAGTTTATTTGGGGAGATGTGCTCTAGTAGATTGATTTTTTCATTTTCCCTTTAATTCATGAGTGGCCAGAATCTTCTCATGCATGTGGATCTTGTGGCTAGGAAAGAATGGATAGAAAGGGAGAAGAAAAAGGCGAAGGTGGAATTCCCCTTTAAAAAGAGATGGGGGAAAATATAGGGGAAAGGGGAAAAGAAAAAATCTATCTGTTAGAGCTAAATTTTTTCTCCTAAATTTCTTTTATGGCTAAAAAGTGGAAAGGAAAAAGAGAAAAATCAATCTGTTAGAGTTGCTCTCGATATGTGCTTTGGACAGTGCAGAATATATATGAATGCCTTGCATGCCTGTGGGCACTATGATAATCGTCGGTCCCCGTAGTTTGTCTTCCTAATAGTGACGTACGCCTTGGTTCAGCACAGTCCAGTAGGCCCCGACCGCATTTCGATTAGCCCAGGCCGGCGTAATTATATTACTTGGTGTCATGGTTTTGCTAATGACATGCTACTAATATTGGTTTCTGCTGATGACGTGCAACTAATATTCTGTCGGTTAAACCAGTGTACTCCTATTCTTGACGGCTTAGCCCAATCCATCGCTGTTGTTAACCCTGATTGTTACTCGACACGACAATATAACTGTATGCGGTAGCCGCAGACCTTTCTGACCGCGTCCACGTCAATGGTAACCTTTCCTTCCAGGCGAACGCAAAGCAACCGGGCCAGCCGGGGGAGACGACATGGCAACCGCCGCGGCTGCCGCCGACCCACCGGCCGCCGCCGGGTACGGAGTCTACTGTCTACCGCGCGAGCGAGCTAGCTAGCTGCCGCGCATGCAGCGAGCCAACAGGAAAGCTTTTGTAGCGGACGTGCCGCGCGGCGCGCGGGGGGGGGGGGGGGGGGGGGGGGGTCGTCGCGCCGCGGGCGGGCGGCGACGCGAGGCGCGTGGCGCGGAGCGGAATGGCGAAAAGAGGGAGGCGCGCCCGGCGCACCTTGACGAGCCGTTACGCGCCGCACGGCGCGCCGGGCGCGCGCGGGGTAATGGGGAGTTGGGGACGCGTCGCCGTCCGCCGCGCACCAAAGCGTTGTCAACCTGCTAATGATTTGGGTTACAACCGGTTATAGTGATTTAGATTTTATATTAGGTTCACTTCAATTTAGTGAGAAATAATTTCTCTAGCAATCAATCCGGTTTGATTTGATTTCACAAGAGAAATGGTTTGCTTTGATTTGAGCTATTAATACCACCGAGTGACTGCTCGCTTAACGTAGGGTCCACGTGTAGGTCTAACTACACTGTTTTGCACAGAGTAGCTACTAGTCATAATGAGTCGTCTCAAAAAAAATTCAATCAATTTCGATAAAAATCTATAGTGTGAGCGCGAGATTTTATTTCCGGGGTCCAGCTCTTGGTGTGGGGCCCACGTGTGCGTCTAGTCATATCGCTTTGCACAGAGTAGCTACCAGTCATACTGAGTCGACTCAAAAAAAATTAGTCAATTTTGATAAAATTTTATAGTGTGAACATTAGGTTTTATTTTTGGAGTCCGACTCTTGATGTGGGGCTCACGTGTAGTTTTAGCCACACTGCTTTAGAGAGAGTGGTGGCCAGTCATACTGAGTCATCTCCAACAAATCTCAATCAATTTCGATAAAATTTTATAGTGTGAACGCGAGGTTTTATTTCTAGAATCCGGTTCTTAACATGGAACCCATATGTATGTCTAGCCACAATGTTTTGCATAGAGTAGCTGTCAGTCATATGGAGTGATCTTCAATAATTTTCTGTCAATTTTGTCAAAATTTTATGATGTGAAAGCAAGGTTTTATTTCCAAGATTCAGTTCTCAACGGACTTATTTTTGTATATATAATTATACTATTTTGCACAAAGTATTTATTCCAATCTAACCTTCTAGCATGCTCAGATGGTATGGTATGGTTTGGTTTGATTTTTATATGGTGAGTTGGTTTGGAGTGGTTCATGTTAATATATTTAATATAAATAGTTTGGTGCGGTTTTGGTTTGGATCTTAAACCATTAGCAGAAAGCGTTGCGGCGGCCGAGAACTGCGGTTCGGAAGAGAACGGCAGGCGCCGCGGCGCGAGCGGTACCTTGGTCTGGAGCTCAGCTGCCGGATCACCGAGGTCACGCAGAGAGTCAAGCGTGCAGAGGGACGGTTGGTCGCTGTTTGCCTGTCGTCGACGCATTTTTTTTAAGGTTTCGCTGACTGGCCGAGTGTCCGGGTCAGCTGCCGGGGGTCGCTGGTGCTAGCGCAGGCGTAGTAGTAATTGGGAGGCCGGTACTCGTTATACGTTAACGGCTAGTGGTTGACTCGGGCTCCATCCCGCACCCATCGTGCGATACCGTAGCGCGCAGGTCAGAAACGGAGTGCCAGGGGCCAACTACTACCGTCTCCAAAAGTTGTATGGATGGATGGACACCCAACAGGGCAACAGCATTAGATCCACAACGCCCAACGTTCGTGACAACGCCGCAAACTCCAACAAACTCCTTAAATAGACTCCCATTTTAAATGGCTCTCAAATTAGCACCCGAAACCTCTAGGAATATGGAATATGAGCCTCCCATCTCTGCCCCCCACGCGCTAGCCCGCCCCCCGACGAGCCGCCGCGCCTCCTCGTCGCCTGCACCTCCACCTCCGCCCAGCGCTCCCTCCCCCGTCGGCGAGCTGATTCCTCCGCGGGCGAGCTGCGCCTCGAGCCCCCCCCCCCCCCCTCCTCCCCCCACACCGGCGAGCCTCCATGGCGCAGGCGAGGCGCCGGGCCGGCCATCCTTCCCCATCCCCTGCGCGCGCGGCCGGCCTCCTCCCCGCACCCCTGCTCGCGCGGCCGGGCCATCGACACCCGGACGGTGCGGACGGCGGAGCGGATGCCGGTGATGTCGCAGATGCGCTTGTTCTTGTTGTCGTCCCAGAGCTCGACCCGGTGCCTCCCGGCCTCGCCCGCGGCGACCAGCGCGAAGATGCTGCTGCGGAACAGCATCTCGACGATGGCGTACCCGCCGCCGCCGCCGCTGGGGAGGACGCGGCGCAGGCTCTCCTGGAACGGGGCGCAATTGAAGACGCGGAAGTCGGCGGTCGTCGCCGCCGTGAAGCAGCTGTTGTCCTGGTTCCAGGAGACGGACAGCAGCCGGAAGCTGGTGTCGTCGGCGTCGACAGCACTGGAGGCCGGGGCTACGGCGGCGTGGGCCATGGTTTACTGCCGGCAGTGGGCCGCGACAGGCACAAGTTAAGAATCCCCGCCGCCGGCCACGCTGGTGGTGGAAGACAAGTGGTCCGGCCGGCGACGCCGGTGCCCGAGAAGAAACTCGCGGGCCAAGGAAGACAGCGAGTTGTCCGACTGGAACGAACAGGTAGGATCGAGGGGACCTCGATGTCGGCGGGGGGCTATAGGCTAAGGTTGAGCACAAGAGGATGAGAACTTCCACTGGAGTTGGGAACTAATTTGGGCTCTTATTTTTTTCAGGCCAACATGCAAATGGGATTTTAAAGCCTCAATTTGTAGGTCTCCGCTGGAGATGCTCTAAAGTGAGGCCAACGATCACGCTCCACCGGTAACAGCATTGCCATTGGAGTTGCCTTCTTCGTAATACGCATCATCTCATCTTTGCTCCGAGCCTCCGATCCGTATAAAACGACGAGCTTCGACGAATGATTTGAGCCCGGAAGGAGACCCAAAAAAGATGACGATACATACAATTATACAGTACGTCCGGAATCCAATCATGGTTCGGGGCTACGGTGCGGATCCTGTCACTCTCGCAATAAGATTCGGAAAGGGACCCCGAAGGCCCGAACCACGATGATTAGGGTCAAGCATGATTGGGAGAACACAGATTGTGATGCCGTCCACGCCTGTGGCAGGCCACCACTAGCCCGCCCGCGGGCACCACGACGAACAGCACCACATTGCACTCCACGGTCTGCCCCTGCCGGACTGGTGCTCTGCTCTCTTTCACAGTTGACGGACGGATGGGTTGGAGCTATACGTGCAAACGGCAAAGCAATGATCCGTCGACGCCCTACCGCCGTAGCGGTCTCGGCTCCCAAGTACTAGCTTTCAAGCTCACAGAACGCGCGCTGCTCTGCTCGGTCGCGCGAGGAATCCCCCCGTTAGCGGCCGCGGGCAAGAGACGGTGGTTATCCGGAACGGGCCGACGACGAGGCGTCGACGTGTCCTGATCAGGAGTCAGGGCCGGCGGCCGTGGTGGGCTTGGTTACTGGCATGGCAAATAATAAACGAGGCGCTTATCCGCCGGAACAGGGGCCCTGAGGGAGACTGGAGAACAATGGCGGCGCCGGCGCGCGCACCCCGCCCGCACGAAGAATTTTAATATTTGACATCGAATTCGCAGGTCTCATCTTTCTTGACAATAAATTTACAAGTCATTCGAAATATGATATCGGACATGCGAATTCTTTCGAAACGGGGATTTTCGATTCTTTTTCATGAATTCTTTCACGAAATCATGAAAAAGAGTGGAAAACGCCCGTTTTGAAAAAATTCGCATACCCCATGTCATACTTCGAAAGACTTGCAAATTTAATATCAAGAGAAATAAGACCTGCGAATTCCTCCGCCTGCACGGGGAAGGAAGGGAGCAGCGGACGGACACGGAAAGTGGCACGCGATAAGCCTCGACGCCCTGTCCCCTTGCCGCTGGCTCCCCTTCTCGTAATCCTCGGCCACGTCGGCCGCCGCCGGTCTTATCCCCTTCCCCTCGAATCAAATCCCACTCGTCCTCGGCCCCTCCGGTCCTCATCCTCGGACCCCTTAATTCCAGCAGCAACTTTTCCTCCCGTCGCCGGAATACATACGGCTGTCAGGGTGTTCAATCATTGCCAGAAAATAAATAATTACCGTGGAATAGTCGAACGCAAATCAACAGGATCGCGTCGATAATCAATGAGAACGAGCAATTAGCTGTGTTCTTTCGGCGTGCTGCCAACGGATTACTGGTCACCAGCACCAGGTTACTTACCGGCGTCCACGTGCCAGGCTGCCGGGAACGGTCTGCGCCAGGCTTTCATCCGGCGCCTCGCTGACGCGCCCCGCGTGTCCCCGGGGTCGGTGGCCGCCCCCCGGCCTCGCCCGCCCTCTATATCCGTCCCGCGGCGCCGCGCTTCTCCCCCAACCGCGTCGCGTGTCCAAAACATTCTGTGGCCTGCTGGAGGGCAGCACCAGGTATCATCAGTCTACTAGTGTCCACCACCCTACTTCCAGTTACGAGAAGCACTCGCGGGCACCAGCTCAGCTTTACCTCCCGCGCCGCGACCGGAAACCAGAGCGGCGCCCGCGCCGAGCATAAAGCCGGCGCTCGTGGCATTCCGATCCCCTGTTCGGTTCTATTGTTCTGTTCTGTTCTCTTCTCCCGAGTGAAGCCAATTCGATTCTTCTCGTCTTCGACCTCGAGCTCGGTCCGTGGCCGTCGCCATGAGTAGCGCCGCGCCCCTGTCCCTCGCCTTGCTCCTGCTCCTCCTCGCGGTGCCGTCCCCGGCTCGCGGCTGCGACCGCTGCGTGCGCCGCTCCAAGGCCACCTACCAGGCCTCCTCGCTCGCCCTCAACGGTGATCAGCCGGCTCCGCATCTCGATCGAGGATTCATCTGTTCGTCGCTTGCAATTGATGGTTTTTCTCTTTCCTGAACTGCGCAGCCGGTTCTTGCGGGTACGGCTCCCTGGCCGCGTCCTTGAACGGCGGCCTCCTCGCCGCGGCGGGCCCCGAGCTCTACCGGGGCGGCGTCGGCTGCGGCGCCTGCTTCCAGGTAGGTTCCTTCTCCCCTTCCCAGAGCCCCCCTGCTCCGCCGCGTCTTGCTGCGGATTTGGAATAACCAGGCGGGGATCGGATCGCCCATTGCAGGTGCGGTGCGGGGACAGCGAGCTGTGCAGTGCCGCCGGCGCCAAGGTGGTGGTGACGGACCAGGCGCGGACCTCGAACCGCACCGGCCTGCTGCTCAGCGGCGCGGCGTACGCGGCCATGGCCCGCGCCGGCAGGGCCGCGCGGCTCATGGCGCGGCGCGTCGTCGACGTCGAGTACAAGAGGTAGGTGCCCGCCCGCCCAACCCCTTGTCGCCGCCCGCGGTGCCGTGCGCAAGTACGGCGTGTCTCGGCGTCGGTATTGTGCGTGCGTCACCTCAGCTCCGCTCGCACGTGCCGAGGATGCAGAGGACAGCCGAGTTTTTTTTTTCTTCTTTTGGGCATAGGGGAGAAGAATTAGCATCTGATCTGAGTTTTTCGTGGGGACAGGATCCCGTGCGAGTACACGAACCGCAACCTGTCGATCCGCGTGGAGGAGAAGAGCCAGCCGCCGAGCGAGCTGTCCATCCGGTTCCTCTACCAGGGCGGCCAGACCGACATCGTCGCCGTCGACGTCGCCACGGTAAGCAGCAACTCCCCCGGCCGCTCCAGACAAAGATTGAGAGCTGAGGGCAGCGAAGCAACGCTCCGATTCGGCGGCGGTTGATTGACGTGGTTGCCGGTGTGGTTTTTTGTTGCTGGCACGCAGGTGGGGTCGTCCAACTGGCGGTTCATGACGCGGGAGCACGGGCCGGCGTGGAGCACGGCGCAGGCGCCGGCGGGGCCGCTGCAGCTCCGGCTGGTGGTGACCGGCGGGTACGACGGCAAGTGGGTGTGGGCGGAGTCGGATGCGCTGCGGCGGCGGTGGGAGGCCGGCCGCGTCTACGACACCGGGGTGCAGGTCGCGGACGTCGCGCAGGAAGGGTGCTACCCCTGCGACACGCGCGAGTGGCAGTGACGCGAGCGCGCACACAGCCTGGACTGTAAAACTGTACATCCCTTTTTTTTGCTTTTTTTCTGTCTTTTTCTGGACCGTCCGTTTTTGGACGGATGGACGGATGAATGGATGAAATTACGGAATGATGAATCGAATCGGAGAGTCAAACGTGCCGTTGCGACTTGGGTTCGGCCTTCCTGTTCCCCCACCACTTGGATGTGCCGCGGAGTTGGAGCGCACGATGTGTAGCGTGCGTAGTGTGCTGCGCGCATGATGGCTTCGGTCGTCGACGACGAGCGCTTCCACTTGCCGGCACTCAGGGCCACTCGTTTCCGAGCGGGCACGAGCGCACGCCGCCGTCGCGACAGGGGAGGTGAGGTGAGGTCACGCGGACGTAGCTGAGCCGGAAGGAAGGGTGCGTTTGGTTTCCATTCGGCTTAGCGCGTCTTTTTCTTTTTTATATTTAAAAAGAAATAAAAATTTCAAAAATATATGTCGGTTTTGAAAATTTTCAAAAATACCCCGTTCGCCCGGCCCAGGGGCGATAGGGTCCTGTCGTCCAAGCAACGGGCAACAAGACTTTAATATAATTTTTTTTTAAATTTGCAAAAAAGTCCCAGACCCGGGGAGGGGGGCCTGTCGCCGGCCCCCCACGGGCGACAGGGGCCTCCCACCCTATATAAGAACTGACTTCCATTCTCTTCTCATTTGGGCCCAAAAATTGCACCAAAAATTTAGAAAAAAAAGAGGGGTGAAGAGAAGAAACGCGGCGAAGCTCTGCCGAATTCCGCACTTGTGATCTACCGGTACCTTCCATATGAATCTATTGATATTGTATAACAATTTAATTTAATTAGCGGATTAGCTGAATTAGATTTGGTGCTTTATAACACTCGTTTAATATTGCAATTTCAGTACTATTACAGACTTGTTTTTAAATTAATTATGAATTAGAATAGAATTATGACAGTACCTTATTGATATTGCACTATAAGGCAATGACTGCCTCCAATTGTGGAGGATTTTCATGGACCGAAGAAAAATCTAGTATAATACTTGATATCATGACCCATCTTGTTATCAGTAAGAAGTTGGATCCGTCAGCGGATGGTACGATAGAGATGGTGTTGTCCAAAGTAGTAGAGTTTAAAGATTTGACATTATTTTGAGGTATTACAACGCAAGATGTAAAGGGACACCTGCTAGAACGTCGGAAGATATACATGAGTGTGAACTAGCGAATCATCCTAATATCATTGGATTCTTACAAAGTTCTTGTAAGATATGGATGTGGCCAGAGGTGCATGAGATGCACATTAAGGTAACTCTCATCCAGTTCTAATCTCGTCCGTTATTTGGAATCCATATGTTTGAAACAGTAACATTGTTGTTTAATTATATGATATGATTACCCCGAGGACACGGAGTTGATTAACAAATCGATACCAAATTTCCGTAAATTGGTATGTATCTTCGGTGAAATTATGCCGCAAACTAGGCGAAGGAGGTGGAGAAGATCTTCGAGTGATAGTACTTGGCCTCCACAAGAACAAATGACCGGAGGTTCCTCAAGTCATGCTGCAGCACCTCAAGAACCAACTTGTGTTAACTGGGATGACGACATGGATGACTTTATGCCCCCCAAACCATGGCCTCCAAGACATGATGTTCCTCCCCCTGTACATGAACGTAGATCTAGAAAAGAGGAAAATGGAAAGTCAAGAGGTTCGTCGAGCCATACTACACTACCTGCAGCACCACCATCTGTCAATTGGGATGACGACCTAGATGATTTCATGCCATGATCTATAACATATGATGTTCATCGGTTCAAGATGTATTCGCATTTAATATTGGTAATGTTGTATTATGCTTGTATGTATGTCTCGTACCTAACTTGCATTCACTGGACATGTACATAATGTCGAGTTTGAATCGTAGTTAGTCCTAATGGAGCAGCGAAGCATAAACATACCATCTATCGTATGTGATGGAAAATACGAGAGTGATCAGAGGCGAACGTTGAAGTGTACAAATAAGCGGTCCACAGCTATCTCATTACAAATAAATATCAGAGATACAAACATCGGATATATCTAACTACCCCTAGGGCATCGGACCCTCTTAGCCCTCTGCTGGGCACGAACATGACCCTCGGAGTAGGTGTGACGATCCGGAGACCTCATCTGTCGCCCAGGACGCAAAAGGGGCTGCGGTGTCTGCTGCTGAGAGATCCCAAGTGGTGCTCCTCCTAGCTGTGAATATCCCAAGACATCGGGGTCACCGTGCTCGCCAGGTGAGTCTGGAGTCAAGCTGTCGAGTTCCTCTAAGATGACGCCCTCGTTATCTGGAACGAACGTAGTTGAAACAAACCCTGCGTAACATATAAACGTAAACCAACATATGTTGTGTGGTAAATTAGTGAGTATTGAGAGTGTTTTGTACCAGGTTGAAAGGAGGAAGAAGGTCCGGCGCCCGCATCGTGGTAGAATCCTACGCATAAAATGCGGATGTTAGCGTACGCTCGTGTCTTTCGTCATGACATGTAGAAACCGAAAAACGAAACATAAACTAACCTGTGTAGGCCGGTATCTGTGGCCCCGGTACCATCCCTGGATACGGTCCACCAACTGGTGGTGCCCCCTCTAAACATTCCAGTATGACCGAACGCAGTAGCTGGATCGTATCATGTTTGTGATATTAGTAAATATGTAGTAACACTTGATCTAATTTTAAAGAGATATCTATATTACCTGTAGTTGTATAGTACTGCGACGTCGGCCTGTGCACGGTCGCTGGACACGGGAACGACGACGAGGCCTAGGACGACCCGTGGCTGTCTTCATACTACACACGGCTTCCCAAGTTGTGCACTACCTGACGCAACTGGTCGCGCTGTCTCGACCATGCCTCTGTCTGCTCAAACTGGGTCATTGGGGATCCAGCACGTACCATCGTCAGGTAAGCCGAGCAGTCCGTCTCCATCATGTTGCAAAGGCGAAACTGCATCCATTCAGTAAAAGAACAGTTAGCAACACATGAATTATCTTATGAATATATATATATATATATATATATATATATATATATATATATATATATGCAAATATGATCAAGAGACTCACTGCGTCAGCTAGTGCCTCCACGTGGTGTCGGGCATAGCCATCCTGAGGCCTCGCCTGGTGTGGCTGCGGGTGAGTGTCAACATAAACCTGACGAGCCCGAGTCCGGGGTAAGTACCAGGTGAGGTAAGCCCTAAAGGAGCTGTCTGTGTGTGGTCCTGTTGGATGGACCAAGTGCTCGTCTGTATGTTCCCATTGGTCCACCCACGGCTGCATCTTGGTGAGCCAATCATCAGAGCACGGCAAGCCACTCCTTGACAACCTACAAAAGTGGACCACGAAGAATCGTTAGATTCGACACGAATGTATGAGCCAAGTTCATTCATAATTACCTGTGGTCCTGTCGACTGACACGCTCCAACGCGGTGGGCACCGGAAACTCCTGGCGCTGCCCAAACTGTCTCCTGACTCTCTAGGGGCAATATGCCTCAACCGCGATGTCGTAAACCAGGACGACTGTAGTAAACCATAGGCTTGCATTCGCGGAGCAGTGCGAAGACAGGCCTGCTGGTGCACGGGTAGCCACAGCCTCAGGGCCGTAAGGCTCCCAGACAACGTCCTCGGGCGTCAGCATGTCGAGCTCCGAAACAAACTCAGGATATGCGCGTCTAACCTGCGCATGCGCCCAGGACCTCTGCAGTCCGAATAAGTAAAATTAAAAGTGCGCTAATGCATCATGTAACAATGAATAACAAAATTAGATTTGTTGCGAACGTACCTGACGACAGATCCAGAGAGTTCCCATAGTGGGCCTGTCGTCCTCCTCATCGTCGTACATGGCCTCGTGGTAAGGCTTGTGGCTGACGATGGGCCGACCAATGGCAAGCCTCTCGTACGACCAAAGTTGTAGCAGTAGTGGGCACCCCGCCAGGATAGCGTTCCCATGTGTCTTCATGCAGCCGTCGCAGAGTCCACGGTAAGTGGCTGCAACTACCGTCTCACGCCAGCTGTAGGGCGGTACGTCCTCGTCCCCATCCGCAATCTCCCGTGCATACGGAAGGAGAATACTATCCACCGAGTTGCCATGAGTGTTGTTGAACATGATGTAACCAAACAACCAAAGTAGGTACGCCTCCAGCGATCTGGTCACACTGTACTCGTTGGCATCCGCAGCCAACAGGATAGGCTGCATAAACAATTATGATTAATGGTTTCAACTGACAATGCAACATGTGAATTTAACAATTAAACTTAAATATGTAATGAATACGTACTGTAAAGTGTAGGAACCAGGTCTTCGAAGGACCTGCTGCTCGCGGGTGATGGTTGATCGGACATGCTTCTTCCACGCGGTCAACCAGGGCAAAACGGGCCTCCAGGTCATCCTTCCACGAGGCCGCCACCACACGCGGACCTACAGCCTCCCCGACGATAGGGAGGCCGAGGAGGTAGGCCACGTCCTTCAGCGTAGGAGTCATCTCCCCCACACGTGAGGTGGAACGTGTGGGTCTCCGGCCTCCATCTGTCAACGAGCGCTGTTAGGAGGGATCGGTCGAGCTGAATAGGCCCACCCTCGACAAGGCGGCCCAGAGTCAGTAGACCGGACTCACGTAACCTACAATAAACAAAATTGTCAAAACAAAGGAATACCGACGAATATATAAGTGATAAATAATAATATTTCATTACATACCTGTCAAGCCAATCGTGGTGTATAAAGATCGCCTCCCCAGGTGGACGAGGACGTAGCACTTCTAGGACTCGGTGCTCAACTGCTGCAAAGAAAGACATGTGGCTCGAGTCGATAACTGGGTCTAGCAAGGAATCCATCTCCATACCTGCATTCAAAAATATATGAGAACACATAGGTACACATAGGTACATATATGTTCCATACAAACTGAACACATGATATTTATACATTACAAATAGGTTCGATACAAACACCATGCACGATTACTACATATTACAGATAGGTTCGATACAAACTCCACGCATGATATTTATATATTACAGATATGTTCCATACAAACTGGACGCACGATTACTATATATTACAGATATATTCGATACAAACTCCACGCACGATTAGTATATATGTACAAACTGCACACTGGTGGATCATGACACCGAGTGCCTTCCACGAGCAATTCTCACCGATGGTCGTTTGAACGTAGGATGTGCTCCATCTCTGGGATTTCCGGAAGGATCGACGTCAGCAGCATCGTGAAGTGCATTCTGATGACACTTCTTGTAGTTGTGACCCAATGCTCCACATTAGCTGCAACGCTTTTGTGCTTTGCTTGCTTCGGACTCGTCCATACCATTCCGAATACGATGTGTCTGACAGCGGCCTTTGCCTTTCTTAGTGGCTGGATCAGGAATAAACATCTTATCCTCATTATCCTGAATGAAAGGTCCCACTATTCCAATCCCGTATACCTCATGTCCCCAGGTGGATACAGCTGCTTCCTTGCTGAAGTAAGGTGAAACAAATACTCCTGGCTGCAACCCAGACTCTGCACATGCCGCAATGTGATGCAAGTTTGGCAAATGCAATAACTTAGGCTTCATGCAGGACCAGAAGGCTTTGCCATCTACTGTAATCAAACTCTCCTGTACCACCCTATCTCTACGGATACCACGACCAGTTCTATCCTTTCATAGAACCTCAAATCTATGCTCCATTGTACCTGTCGATATGACGCGGTGCAGTTTGGCATTTTCAATCTTCTGTTGCATATATTGTGTCACTCTTGTGCAAAATTGAATTTGGGGGTTGCTGATGTTTATGCTTGCAGCCATGTAACGCTCTCTGAAATACTTCACGCACCCATACATGATGAACTCAACAATTCCCACAAGAGGAAAAGCACGACAAGAACGCATAACTATATAGAAACACTCTGCATAGTTCGTTGTCCGAATATCATACCGTATTCCGTTGGTATCATAAAGGAATGACCATTTCTCCTTAGGTGCACCTCGAATCCAGTGTGAAAATGGCTTCTCAATTGAATCCCTAGCCTCTGCAGCCTGACTCGTGCTTGTTCCTGATGCCTTTACCTTCACTAGCTCTGCAGTCAACTGATCAAGCATCTGCCATAATGCATTGAATTTTCTCTGTTGATTTTGGGTGCACAACCTCTTAAACATGTTCTTAAGATCCTTGTTCTTGAACTGGTCATAGAAGTTTGTGCCCATATGCCTAATGCACCACCTGTTTTGGTCATCAGGCCACAATGGAGGCGTTGTCGCAGTTCCACGTTGCAATTTCAGTATTGATTGTAGCATACCTACATGCCTATCACTAATAAGGCACACATCTGGACGTGCAGTAACAACATGAACCTTCACTCGTTCAAGGAACCAATACCAACTGTCTAAGTTCTCATTCCCAACAAATGCAAATGCGAGCTGAACTATTTGGTTCTTGCAATCTACCGCGATTGCGGTGAGTATCTGACCTTTATATCTTCCAGTCAGAAATGTGCCGTCAATGCAGATCACCGGAAAACAACACTGAAATGCCCTAACACAGGCACCTAGGCAAAAGAAGGTTTGTTGCAGAATGCTTTGTCCCCTAGTCACGACTGGTACGAGGTATGTGTCATAAAATCTTCCAGGATTTCTAGCAGCAACCTGGGATAACATACGAGGTAGGTTATTATATGATGCCTCGTATGTGACGCCCTAAGGAGCTGAGCAGCCGGACCCCTGGGGTCCGCCTCCATCTCACCGGACAAACGGTCCCGGACCCGCTTCCCGCTCGGGGACGGGTCCGGTGTCACCACGTGTCCTAGAGGTGGAAATGTTCAGTACCTGTGGCCGCGGACCCGGACCCCCGCAGGTGGGTTCGGGACCTCCACGTGTCATCCGGACTCCCGCATATGGGTCCTGGACCTCCACGTACCTATCCGGACCCCCGTGAGCTCTCGGCTCAGCTAGCTGCTCGGGAGGGGTCCGGAGCCGCCACGTGTCACGCAGACGCGGGCGTGGGCGCAAGCCTTCCGCTGGAAGCTCCCTCACCCACCCGCATTAAGTGCGAGTGGTTGAGGCGGGCTCTGCTGCCTCTGGGAACGGGGCAGCTTTTGTCAGTCCACACTATGGATCGCCACACACTATGGATCGCCAGTTACCGAGGTGGCTCGTCATTTACCAAGACAAGCATTAAAGACTCAGCGCCGTGCGCATGGGCGACGAGTCATGATGACCAGCTACTGACTGGACCAACAGCGCACACTGCTACAGTGGACAGATTCAGTAGTTCGGCGCTTCATCATGACCTCGACGCGCGGCTGCAGAGGCTAGACTCTACTCTGACAGGACAGCTCAAGACCATCCCTGGTCAGAAGCTACGCACGGAAGCCAACGACAAGATCTCCGGATCTGGGGCATTAAAGGCCAAAGTGTAGTTTATAATACATCGCCGGGTCCACATGTCGGGGCCCCGCTCAGTGTACGTGCTCCCCTTGGACATATAAAAGGGAGAGCACGCCCGCTAGAACACAGATCCTCAGACTCTCTCAAGACTCAGCTAGAGAGCGCAAGCAATACAACACACAGTGGACGTAGGGTATTACGCTCCGGCGGCCCGAACCACTCTAAACCAGCTGTGTTCATCGTGTTCTTCCTCGGAGATCAAACTAGAACTAGAACTAGCTAACCCCCGAGTACACACCCTCTGGGCTTAGGCGGGTGCCTTCCGCCACCCGGCTGTGGTTTGCCACACCACGACATTTGGCGCGCCAGGTAGGGGCATTTAGCTGGTCGCAGTTCATCTCTTCCTCGTCTCCATGGTTCGTGTGGATGACGTGGAGATGACAGAGGGTATGGCATCATCCGCGCCACACGCCTCTCGCCTTCCTGCTCTAAGGGCAACCGTGCCTGTGGAGCAGCCACTGTCGGCGGTGGCGCGCGCTGCTCGCCGGCAAGAGTCAGGGCGCCCATCAAAGGCCCCCTCACAAGCTGCGAGCGGCAGAGAGACAAATCCTAGCTCGCAGCATACCTCACTCATGTGAGGAAGCCCACTACGGCGGAAAGCCGACTCCGGTCGCACCAAGCCCGCTCCGGCGGAAAGCCGACTCCGGTCGCACCAAGCCCGCTCCGGCGGAAAGCCGACTCCGGTCGCACCAAGCCCACTCCGGCGGAAAGCCGACTCCGGTCGCACCCCCGACTCTACATCTCTGTAAGTCCTACCCTAGAGGCCCAGCAGGGAATAAAGCCTTTTCCTTTGTAACTAGGTAGTACTTCCGTGTGGTCCAGTCCGGTGAGCCTCCCCCGTGGAGGGGTCCGGACCTCTGCGAACCAGGTTCAGGGAAGCGTATTCACCCTCCGGGGAGGTCCGGAGCCGTGTAGCCACTTAGCCTGGTTTTGTACCCTAAGCATGCATGCTCTACCTCCCTAGGGCGAGTACCGTAGTACCTAAGACTGGGGGCCCGGAGGTCCGGATAGCTCCGGCCTCATAAACCCGTGTTCTAGCTTACATAGCACATCTCATGTACATCTAGTTATAAAGGAAAAGTTTATTCTCAGTTCGCCTCTAAGGATGTTACATTCCAATTTCAATCTACGCATTCTGTTTGCGCTAACCCCCACGTGGCTTCTTACTCTTGTGCGGTGATTGTGGTCCGAATTGAGTTGGCTAGTTAGTGACTTAGCTCGAGACCCCTCATGGAAGAGAGGGGTTCAGACCGCTGGGAACCTGCAGGTTCAGGGAAGCGCACTCATTCTCCGGGGAGGTCCGGAGTCGTGTAGCCGCTTAGCCTGGTTCCGTACCCTAAGCCTGCACGCACCACCTCCTGTGAATGAGTGCCGTAGTACCTAGGACTGGGAACCTGGAGGTCCGGACTTTCTCTTAACCTAAAGGCCGCCCCCTTGAGCTCCGTTCACTGAACCTAGCTGTCTATCTCAAAGGATTATAGCCAACAGGATTTGGGACCCGTGGGCACGCTACTAAGCATCTACCTTGAGTCATGTGCAGGTCCAAACATGATGATGCAACAGGTGACCCAAAGGATGGACGACGCAGGACAAGACCCTTGCGGCGCGCACGGCTGGGCGCTAGAAGCAGCCAAGTTGCTCACAGTAGTGGCCCCACCTGCGGGTTCGTTGCCTCTCCCGAGGTGGGCCCGGGGGCCTCTGTCGGTACCCTGCAACTGGGGTACCCACTCCTACTGTGCCAAGACTCGCGTAGTTATCCGTAACTACGCCCTAAGGAGCTGAGTAGCCGGACCCCTGGGTCCGACTCCATCTCACCGGACCAACGGTCCCGGACCCGCTTCCCGCTCGGGGACGGGTCCGGTGTCACCACGTGTCCTAGAGGTGGAAATGCTCAGTACCTGTGGCCGCGGACCCGGACCCCCGCAGGTGGGTCCGGGACCTCCACGTGCCATCCGGACCCCGGACCCCCGCAGGTGGATCCGGGACCTCCATGTGCCATCCGGACCCCCGTAGATAGGTCCTGGACCTCCACGTGTCTATCCGGACCCCGTGAGCTCTCGGCTCAGCTAGCTGCTCGGGAGGGGTCCGGAGCCGCCACGTGTCACGCAGACGCGGGCGTGGGCGCAAGCCTTCCGCTGGAAGCTCCCTCACCAACCCGCATTAAGTGCGAGTGGTTGAGGCGGGCTCTGCTGCCTCTGGGCACGGGGCAGCTTTTGTCAGTCCACACTATGGATCGCCACACACTATGGATCACCAGTTTCCGAGGCGGCCCGTCATTTACCAAGACAAGCATTAAAGACTCAGTGCCGTGCGCATGGGCGACGAGTCATGATGACCATCTACTAACTGGACCAATAGTGCACACTGCTACAGTGGACTGAGTCAGTAGTTCAGCGCTTCATCATGACCTCGACGCGCGGCTGCAGAGGCTAGACTCTACTCTGACAGGACAGCTCAAGACCATCCCTGGTCAGAAGATACGCACGGAAGCCAACGACAAGATCTCCAGATCTGGGGCATTGAAGGCCAAAGTGTAGTTTATAATACATCGCCGGGTCCACATGTCGGGGCCCCGCTCAGTGTACGTGCTCCTCGGAGATCAAACTAGAACTAGAACTAGCTAATCCCCAAGTACACACCCTCTGGGCTTAGGCGGGTGCCTTCCGCCTCCCGGCTGTGGTTTGCCATACCACGACATTACCCTCTGGGCTTAGGCGGGTGCCTTCCGCCACCCGGCTGTGGTTTGCCACACCACGACATGTGCCGAACCACATCTCGAACACACTTTGTTTTGCCCGTCATGCCTTCAAATAACTAATGGTGTACTGGTAAGTCTGCTCAATGTGTCGAACAATAATTTTTGGCTCATAATTTAAGTTGTCCATAATCAACCCATATATTTGCTTTGCAACAAAGTCGCATGATATATTGCGATGCGTGGGAAGAACTTCTGACAGCAAACTAGTGTGCTCTGTCACAATGGAACATTTGCAGTTCGACTTCCATTTTCCCTTAAATGCATGTACTTGCCATGGACATCAATCATTCACACACTTCACCTCATATTCTTTACTGCCATACTTTACGACTCTAAATTCTCATTTCAATGATATTGTCCATAGTCTCACAGCATCTTTTATGGCTTCAATGTTTGGATATGTTGCACCTTGCACTACCTCATTCCCTCTGTACTCCCACTCCTGATTTTGTATGTCTTCTGCGACATGATTGCCAAAACCATGCTCCTTCCACTCTTTTGGCAATGAGTACTGCTCGTCATCAGATGAGCCCTCATATTCTTCTATCTCCATTGCGGTTTGGTCTTCTGCCTCCATCTCGTCCACAATGCTATGTATCCTCTCTCCCTCATCAGGAAGGCCCTATGGTCCAATGTTTTGGTTCTCTATCTCTTCTGACTCATCTTGGTCAACATAGTTGGTCTCTCTTCGAATACTCGGAGTTGCTTGATCTGCAGCATGTTGGATTTCATTTTGTGTCTTCTCCCGGATTTGAACAAGAATGGCCAGATGCTACCCACGCTCTAGAGCTGTTTGCATGTACCTCTGCCAGTCATCAGTGCTGTGTATCATCATCAATTCCTATAAATCACTTTCTAACTCCTAATTAACAAGAGACTGGACGGTCATCACATGTGTTTCCGGATCAACACGGAACCCACGCTGCAGCCACTTACATATGGAACCAAAACTCCTCTCCAGAGGTTTATCTATGGCGCTAGATGTGCATTTAAAGGCAGAAAGGTCTACTCTATTTGGCACATACAAAACATTGTAGTCACCAAAAAAATAATTGAAACTGCATCTTGCTCGACATATCTGTATATCACAGAATACTTATCGAGTTATACTATTTACTTCAATACCTTATTCAATAATCCGTAAAAACTAAGTATGGATTTCAACTACAACATATAAGTATTCATAACTACGTGATGACACTCAAATTCTATACTGCATATGCGAAATTCTATTCTAAATCGTAATTAATTTATAAACACGTCTCTAATAGTACTGCAATTGTAATAATAAACGCGTAGTACTAATTTTCTAAACTAATTTACTACTACGTAACTAAAGTATCATTAAACTCCTACTTAAATGGTTCTACTATAGCACTAATTAAATTAAATTACTCTACAATACCAATGGAAACATTCATAAGCTAAATGTACTAACCTGCAGATCACAAGTGAGCAATTCGGTAGGTCTTCGCCGCTTCCCTTCTCCTCATCCCTATCTTTTTTTCTGGATTTTTGGTGGAATTTTTGGGCTCAAATGAGGAGGGAATGTCCGAATGGGGGTAGAATGCTTATATAGGAGGGGAATGGCCGGCCGCCCGAGGGGGGCGACAGGCCCCCCTGTCGCGCCTGTGGTTGGGGCCCCCCGGTTGCCCGAGGGGGGGGGGGGCGACAGACCCCCTTGCACCCGCGCGCCCCCGGTCAGGGACCTCGTTGTAAATTTGAACAAAAAAATTACATTTAGGGTCTGTTGCCCCCATAGGGCGACCGGAGTATATTTTTGAAATTTTTTAAAACGGACATATATTTTTGAAATTTTGATTTTTTTTAATATAAAAAAGAAAAAAATCGCCGGCATAGCCTGGTCGGTGGGATGCAACAGCGGTGTGATTGGTTAGCAGGATAAGCTTTTGAGCCTGTCCCATGCGGTGCAAAAGGCCACTCCGGGCCTGGCTCGGCAGAAGCGGGGAAATCGAGCGTTTCCGGCGAGCCAGGCTCGCGTGGTGCAGAGAGATGCGCATTGGGGTGTGTATTGAGATAAAAAGTGAATTGGCTGAGCACTGATTGGTAAATCTATTCTCTAAAATAAATATTTTTGTCTGGTAATGGAAATTTTCTTCTTTACATTCAATTTCGCTGCATTTGTTCATCCTCTATATGTCTACTCTATACCAACTACCAGCAAATAGACCCACACGTCAAATTTTTTTAATCTTTTACACAGCCCCTCCCCTCTCTCTCCCCACTCCCCTGCTCCCTCCGACGGCGTCCCTCTGGCGGCGGGCTGGACAGCGGCCGCCTCCCTCTTCCTCTCCTGCCCCGCCACCCTCGGCCATCCCCGGCGCAGGTGAGCAGCGCGCCTTGGGCAGGCGAGCTCCCAAGGCCAGCGGCGCTCACCCCTCCTCCCCCACCGCGCACTCCGCCCTCCCCTGCTCGATCCTCCCTGCACGGAGCAGCGGCGGGGCGGCGGCCCGCGCGTGGGGCCGTGGCAGGGTGGCGGCAAGGCAGGCACGGCCGGCCGCACGCGGCGGCGGCCCGCGCGCCGTGGCGAGGCCGGCATGGCGGCGAGGCAGGCGTGTCGGCCAACTGAGCGCTCCGGGGCGGCGGCTGAGCGCTCCGACCGCGCCCTTACTCCGGTCGCTCGCGGCAGGGTGGGCGGACGGCGGCGGCGTCGAGCAAGCGGCCCCTGCTCCATCCGCTCGCGCCGGCGTCGAGGCGGAGCGCCGGCCGCGACAGGCCGTCCGCGGCGGGGCGGGTGGTGGCGGGCGGAGAGGGCCCCGACGGCTGCTTCCGGCGAGCGGTGCTGCGTCGGCGGGGCACGCACGCGGTACGGCGGCCCGTCCTTGCTGCGTCCGCCGTCCACCGCGAGCAGGCGAGCTGGGCCTCGAGCTTCGGCGCGGCGTGGCGCGTGCGGCCGCGAGTGGGTGACCGGGGCTCGGCAGCTTGCGGCGGCGCGCGGCGGCCATGGCGATGAGGTGGCGCGTCGCGCGGCGGCCGGGCCTCGAGCTTCGGTGCGGGTCCTCGAGAGCGGCGGTGGAGCGGACCTCGCGGGAGCCGCGGCGGCCGGCGAGAGGGACAGAAAGGAGCCAGCGGCTGTTGGCGATGGCGCGCGCGGTGGGACCGGCACTCTGTAGCGGACGGCATGTACCTCCGCTAGAGGTAGTGGGCGAGCGGCCGTCCGCTAATTTAACGGAGGCGGTACAGGGCACCACTGCAGCAAAACGGTACGCCATCGCCGAGGATGGCAATAGCATATCCGGTGCGGGCGGCCTAACCAAACAGAATCTTTCGTAAGCATGGCTGGATGCAGATGTAAACCAGACAAAATACACCAGCACTCCGTGAGCCAGGCCTGCCGGAGCCTGCACCTGTCGTGCGAACCAGGCTGCCTGGCTACGTAAACCAATCAGGCCCGAAATGTTCGGCAGGTTCCAGCTCCCGGCCAGCGCGCGCTTACCTTTGGGGTTTCCACACCGAGCAACGGCTCCCTTGTGTAGGCAGACATCTGTGATGCTGCCCGGCCGGTGAGATCGTGCGGTTGTTGGGCCGAGTCTACTATGACGCATGGTCGGCGTTCGAACTGGAAGAGAGTGACCGGCATGTCTCGAACTTTGCCGTTGCAGCATGTATACTATACGGGCGAGCGGATTAGGTGGGCGTTCGGTGGTTTCAAAGTTCAAACAATGCAGAATTTTTGCACATGAGGCACAAAGCTCCGGACGCACTTTTTTTTAGTTTCTTTCTGCTGGAGCGTTGTGCTCGGAGAAACGCGGCTGAATGTTGATGCTTGATACCAGAGCAGAGCAGCTACAAACACATCGGCAGGGCGCGGGTGGTGTGTGCCTCGCTCTTCGTCGCGAGCACACGATGGCATGCGCATGCGCCGCCTGCTCCGTAATCCGTACGGAAACGTTCGGCAGGTCCAACGACAGCGCTTCGACGTCTTTGGCACTGGGTACCGAGCAAAGGCTCGAGAAGCACTGGTCTGCGATCCCGTGTGGTGGGCCGGTGGCATCATCGGCTCTTCTTGTTCAGTCCTTTTTTTTTTGTCGAAGCAGAGTAGCCGGCATTTGGAAATTGGAATTTCGCTTATGCAGCGTCTTTTTTTTTTGCCGTCGGCGCCTTGACTCTTCTCCCTATGGCTGCCGCGGCACGTCATCGTGGTGCCATGCCTCGCCCTTCATCGGACCTGATCGGGGTCTTTTCACGCGCGGCGCGATGCCATGCTCAAACATTCGCGCCACGCTACCTGAATGAGGTCACCTGCAGAGACGGCGACCGTCGGCGGCGGTTGAGCCGATGGTTTCTGCTGCGCGGTTGCGTCGATCGGGATCCGGTGGGCAGCGTCTGACGCTTCCTCGCTGCCGCCGCACATCAGCGTTCGGCAGGGAGGCGGGCGGGCGTCGCCGCTCCTCATCGGACGTGAACGAGTCCTCACTCCTCAGCGCACGATGGCATGTGTCGACTGAATCGTACCGCCGAGACATCGCGGTGCATGGGCTGCATGCAATGTTGCCACGAGTTTCCATTGTTGGTACTACCGATAAGAATTACTCAGCTGTTCGTCGTACTAGATGTAGTTCAGAGATGATATGGATGGAGCAGGTACCGGAGAGGTTTCGTGAAGCGGCGCAGGACCTTTCTGCCGCAGGGCTTCCTATCTATTAGTGGAAGATAGATAAACCATCCATCTTTAAAATTTATTTTGGTTCAATTATTCCGTGTAAACTTCTGCAAATATATTCAATATTTTGATATGATTATTTCAATACTTTTATTAATCATATTTAAATACTTTTATTAATCAGGTTCATCATATGACGCTTAAAATGTTGAAATTGTACAGACGAAATGTTGAAACTGGAAAAGCGAAATGTTAAAACGTTGAATTTGAAATGTTGAACGGCGACCAGACAACTTCTTCGGTGAGGTGGTGCGCGGGGCACGAGCGACGGCGCGCGCAACCAGCCGCGGCGGAGCAAGGGTGTGGCGGAGTAGTGGCAGGGTGGGGTAGGGCGGGGGTGGCACGCGGCCGCGGGGACGGCGCGGGTGGCCGGTGGCGTCCTGTAGAGATAAGGGTGGGGAGAGAGAGAAAGCTAGGATTTAAGATGGATTTAAGAGTCGTGGTTGTTGTACAAATTTCAAATAATCTGAGAACTAGAATTTACCGTAAAGATGGAAGCGAATTCCGCCGCCTGCCTACTCGTCTAGCCCACCACAACATAGCTCCTGTTGCCCAGGCCCAGCGCCGCCTATGGGCCGAACATATAGCGGCCTATTTGTTTGTCTTCAGTTCTTCTTCGGCCTAACAAAATCGTTGCAGCATGCGTCGTGCAGCCCATTTCAACTGCAAACTCAAGACCCAAGCTCGAAACCGAAACAAACAGAGCTTTGGGCCCCTGTTTGGAAAGAAAATTCACCTTGTGGTGCAGAAACGATTCTGATTTTTTCCGGCGTCGTGTCCTCCTGTCTCCCGATGCCGCCAGCCAGGGGCGGACAGGGGCCTGACCCCCTATGAACCCCAAATTTACACTACAAACTCCAAAAATAATTAAATTTTTATATAAATTTGTATGATTGGCCCCCCTAACAATGAAAAAATCACCATCCTGGCTCCGCCCCTGCCGCCAGCCGTCCGCGCAACGAAGCGATATGACAAGGCCATATAAGGGCAGCCGCAGCCGTGACAAGGCCAGCAATGGCAGACCTCCATCGAGCTAGGTCCCTTTGGAGGGCTCCGCGGGAGCGGCTCGAACTCCGTGCTACAGCGCTTACCATTTGGGTTTCCACACCGAGCAACGGCTTTTTTGTGTAGCAGACATCTGTGATGAGATCGTGATCGTGTGGTTGTTGAGCAGAGCCTATTTCGGCTGGTTGTGGTTGGTATGTATTTATTATAAAAAATATTGCTAACTAGCTGATAGTTGATGGTTAGTGTTGATAAACTAGTTGAATAGAGTACGCAGGATCGGTGTTGGAACCGGAAGAGAGTGACCTTCATTTTTCGAATGTTGCCGTTGCATCATGTACTATGCGGCCGGATTAGGTGGGTGTTCAGTGGTTGGCATATAGGGATGCAGATTTCACTGGATCGACCCATTGACCCAATACCCAAAACTTAAAATTTGATGTAAAAATCCAGTGGGCCGGCCAAAAAAAATCTGGTGTCAAATAATGTATTGCACTCTGGGTGATTGGGTAACCCGATCCGATCCTCCGCGATGCTGCGCCGCCGCATCCACCCCGACCTTCCGCGATGTAGCGCCGCCGCATCCGCCCCCGACCTTCCGCGATGCAGCGCCGCCGCTCCAGGAGACCCTGCCGCATCCGCCCCCGACATCGCGCCGCTCCTCCAGGAGACCCTGCCGCATCCGCCCCCGACCCCACGCCGCCCCTCTAGGAAGACCTTTGCACCGCCGTCCACAGTGGATGCACTCCGCGCGGCCACGCCCTTCCATAGCTTGTTGTTGGTTTCTACCCTGCACACACATCGAAATGCACGCACGCTCGCAGAAGAAATCCAGCAGAGCAGGTTCCTGAGATCCATCCATACTTGCCTCGATTACTTCACTATGTTCGGCAGCTACAGCAGCCTCCAGTCCAATAGTGTTTTTCTTTCACACCGCTCAAGTACTAGCTTACAGCCACCAGTCAAGCAACAGTATTTTTCTCTCACACCATTCTAGCCCCCAGCTCCAACTCCAGACCAGCGAACAGAGTGAAGCTCTATCTCCGATGGTGAAAGGCCTTGATTCCTTCTATCTCCGGTGGTGAGACTCTAGCATGCCTTGTTTCTTTTGTTCAAGAAAAATAGTGCATCTGGTTCCTTGAACGCTTTGATCTGAGCAGCGCTGTCCATCTTGTTGTTTCTTTTGCTGGCTCAGGTTGTGTGTTCTTCAAATTCATGCAAGTGACAAGCAGCATTGGGAAATTGTGTCAGCTTTTGGATCGCAATGCTTTGCTGCTGGCGTTTGGGTTGACCCATTGGGTTACTTGGGTAAATGCTATAATGAGTTAGTATAATCCAAAACCCAAAATAAATACTTATGGTAGGCTGGGTCGGTCACTTGTTGACCCAATGCCAACTCAGTTGCATCGTGATTTGCACATGAGGCACAAGGCTCCGGACTCCGGACGCACTTTTTTATGGTTCTTTGTGCTGGAGCGTTATGCTCGGAGAAACACGGTTGATGCTTGATACCAGAGCAGAGCAGCTACAACACGAGGGCAGAACGCGGGCGGTGTGCGCCTCGCTCTTCGCCGCGAGCGGACGATGGCATGGGTCGTCTGAACCGTGCCGCCGGGACATCGCGCGGTCTGTAGAGATGAAAACGTAAGGAAATGGACGGAAAAATCCTTCAACTATTTTCATTTCCGTATTTTATTATGGAAAATGGAAGCGGGAGCGGGAGCGGAATAACCGAGAACAGAACGAAAACAGGATATACTGGTTATAGAAATGGACGGGAACCGAAAAATTTAACAGAACTCATTATTGTTTAATCTCCATTCATCTTATACGGATATAACACTACAAACTCTTTTATGCAAAAGCTATTTTTTTCAAAAAAAATATTATTTAGAATTCATGTTTCCTATGTTTAAACGTGAAGTGCACCGATTGATGTTGTGGAACAAGACTGGATATATGGTGTGTCTAATAAATCTTTTTCGGATTTTATACATACGAAATTAATACGGGATCATCCATATTAAAAATGGGATCTTGTAAATACAGATGTGATACATCTCTTCCTGCTTCGCTTCTCATTTCCGTATTTGTCTGTAAATATGGAAACGGACGGAAAAATTTTCTTAGAAATACGGACAGGATGGAACGGGATTTTGTCATCCTTAGCGGCCTGCAGTGCTGTCACCAATTTCTATTGTTGGAACTACCGATAAGAATTACTCAACTATTCGTCGTACTAGATTTCGCTCGCTGGCGACATGATGCGGATGATAGAGATGGAGCAGGGTCGAAGACAGGATGCAGGAGTTGGAGACGTTCTGAGAAGCGGCCCAGGAGAGGTTCCGAGAACAAGGCCGTTACCTTTTGGCAGGCCCCGGCCCATCCTGTCTTCCAGGCCCAGCGTTGCCTGCGATCCCAACAAATTGCGGCCTGTGTGTTTATCTTCAGTTCTTCTTCGGCCTAACAGAACCGTTACGCTGTGCCTCATGCAGCCCATCCCAAAGCTTTGGGCCCCGGTTTGGAGCGGAGAAATCCACGTGGCAACCATCTCGGCGTCGAAGTCTGCGCGTCGAAGCGTCAGTACGATACAACCGTGCGATGGCAGACCTCGATTGAGCATCTAGAAGCCTTTGCTGATCTAGAAGCCTTTGCAGCTTTGAAGACACGCTGATCTCTGTCCTCGCCTCGCATTGAAGACACGCTGATCTCTGTCCCACTGCCCCATTTGCATCGCTGTCTCCACTGGTAAGCAAAGAGCCCAGAGCTGGGTCTCGTGAAAGCACAGACGGGGACAGTTGACTTCATGGCTCGCGCTTGCCTGCCCGATACGTGGAAGTTGGGCGCTGCACGAGCCTCTTGCTCGGCGTAAAGGCTCTGCCTCTGCGAGTTCGCAGCCGCCGTCGTCCCGGGCCCGTTGACATTTCCACGTACTGGAGTCGAGTATGGACACACCACTACAGCAGCCACACAGGACGGCAACATATCTTGACGCCCTCGAGTCAACGCGTGACCTGCCTGTAGAAGACGACCGACGTGAACACGTGTGTGTTCATGCATCTGCTTGTTTCCTCGACCTCCGTTGCTTTCGACGACGTGCCTGCTGATTCGTGCCGTTTAATTTGGACTTGGGTTCAGTCCGTCCGTAAGTGCAGGTAAAATTTACCGTTTATTTATTTATTTATTTATTTATGTGTCAGTGCGTCAAGGTCCAAGTGCGAGCTCCTCGTTCATGCTATATATATCATATACTACAGACTATAGTTAAAATTTAAAATGTCAGTTTTTTTTACTCTCGTGCTAGCTTGCTCCCCGTGGATGTACTGTAGTACTCCATCCATTCCAAATTATAAGTCATTTCAAGAATCTTGGAAAGTCAAATCATTTCAAAGTTTGACCAAAATTATAGAGAGAAACATAAAAAATTTTTACATCAAATTGGTATACTATGAAAATATAGCTAACAAAGAATCTAATGGTACTTAACTGGTATCATAAATGTTATTATCTTGTTATATAAATTTGATCAAACTTCAAAAATTTTGATTCTCCAAGATTCTTTGAATAACTTATAATTTGGAACGGATGGAGTAGTAGAATATACACCCTCTCCAGTATGTTGATGTAGTACTATATGTCGACATAAATTTTAGTCTGCAGATTTTCGACCTCCGTTGACTCCCACGCCTACTACTGGAATTAAGAATACGGTGGGCAACTTGGCACCCTGACTTGACTGCAAACATGACACGTCCCGCGCGCACTCCCGCTAACAGTGCTCAGCATCTTTCTGAACGATCGAGGAGAAAGAGATTCGTCTCGTGTATGAAGCACATGTATGAAGCGTTAAATGTAATTAAATAACAAAACTAATTACACAGTTTGGATGTACATGACGAGACGAATTTTTTAAGTCTAATTAGTGCGTGATTAGCCATAAGTGCTATAGTAACCAACATGTGCTAATGATGCGGTCAAAGGCCTCAAAAAATTTGTCTCGTAGTTTCCAAGTGAGTTCTGAAATTAGTTTTTTAATTAGTGTCCGAAAAACCCTCCCGACATCCGGTCAAACTAGCGACGTGACATCCAAAAATTTTTGTGTATGGAACTAAACGGCCCAGAGTCTACGCCTCAGTGCGCCCGTGACCGTCTGGGACCTTTTGACCTATTGCTTTTTCAGAGATCAGCCGCCTGTCTCTGTCTCGGAGGTGCTAGTTGCTCTGATAACGTACGTGCTGATGATCGATCTATAGTGTATCAGGACGATGGCGTCTGAGGTCCGGAACATCGATCTCCTGAACTAATCCATGACGTCACAGCATGTTTACCGGCTTCAAGACCCCCGGTGATTTAATTTGTGGACTAATTAACGTACGTATTGACTGGGCGATCGATCGGTGCAGCATGTATATGCCGGTGTTCGTTTGAATTCGCCGGCTTGGACTCGAGGCTACCTGGGACGGACGTCTAGCCCAGTCTGTCAGTAGCTGTTGCTTTCATGTCTGCATCCTAATTGGTCCAAATTATTCCCGAACTCGGAACTCGATCAGTACCTAACTTCTCGTAGTATATTCTACTAGTACTATGTGTCATCAGCTCTTACCTCTCGAAGTCTTTCTTGATCGCCACATGTCTACGTCGATTATCATTTTAACAGGAGATATAATCCGCCCGGAGCGGCCCTCGCTCGTCGTCAGTGCAAACGACGAGACGGCACGGGACGCGCGCACCTGCGTGCGCGGCTGATCGAGAGTTAAAGGTCCGACCGGTCAAGTTATTACCACCATCAGGCGTTACGTACCTGCTGACGCGAAGCTGCCAGCCAGCTACTCAGCGCGAGATTTGTCTAATTTGCGCCGTCTCGGTGAGGCTCACCGGCACCGCTCTGCTGGCGGCTAGGCGAAAGCGACCCACGGTGCCGCTGCATAAGTACCGTGGTTGAACCGGTCTCGCATGCACGGTATGTGCTCAGTACTCTCGTGGTCGTGGTCTCGCAGGAGAGAGACCGGTTCCTGCGCGCGTTCGATCTGGCTCCGCGCCCGCTCGGTCAGTGGATGCGCGCCTCGTGATGTGCGTACACCGGAACGCAACGCATCCGACGCGGCCCATCGGCTACGCAGTCCGTTAGGACATGGCCGGCAATCCTGCCCCCGCCTAATAAAAACACCTTGTTTGGATGAGCTAGAAATCTAGCACGCACGCATTTCGAAAAAAGAATCTCGCATGCATGAAGCACTAAATAAAGTCTATTTGTAAAATCTTTTTAGAGATGAGTGTAACTTTTCGCGACGATTCTAATGACGTCAATTAATCGACGATTTACTACAGTGATGCTACAGTAACCATCCTCTAATCGCGCAGTCAAAGACCTCGTTAGATTCTTTATAGTCACTAGCGCATGAGTTCTGAAGTTGGTTTTGTAAACTGGCTTCGTTTGACACCGTAATTAGCGGTCAAAAATTTTTGCTATTCACTAGCGCTAGAAATCTAGCACCAACCAACCAACCTTGTTTGGTTTGGGAAGAATTGTAGCGCTAGTGAATAGTAACAAACTTTGACAATTAATTTTGGTGTCAAACAAAGTCAGTTTACAAAAACCAACTTCAGAACCCCGCGCTAGTGACCCTGAAGAATCTAATGAGGCCTTTAACCGCGCGATTAGAGGATGGTTACTATAGCATCACTATAGCTAATTATCGATTAATTACCGTCATTAGATTCGTCGCGAAAAGTTACACTCATCCCTAAAAAAATTTTACAAATAGACTTCATTTAGTGTTTCATGCATACGAGATTTTTTTTTTCAGAATATGTGCGTGCTAGAATTCTAGTATTGCCAAATAAGGCCCATGGGCAACCACCGAGTTCCGGATCAGCGGGTCGAGCATGGATCCGTACGACCGGCGCCCTCGTCCGGGGCCCCGCCAGATGTCCGCTGCCTCAGATCAGATGCACGACGAGCTAATAATTAATCACCACCGAAAACACGTGACGGCTCGACGGCCTGGCGCCTAACGACGGATCAAGCCTAAGCAAAGCGCCCTCTCGCGTCGCCGTCGCTCGCCCGCCGGAGTTTAAGTGCCCGCGGGCCCCATCCCGTCATGCATCGATCCGAGGCGGATCAATGATTTGTTTTGTTGGGTGCGGCGCACCGTCGAACCGGACGAGCGAGCCGCGGCCCACCACCACCCCGCCAATCATATCTATCTTCCACAAAATTTTTTCTTCACCACATTCCAGTGTTTGAGATTCGTACAATCAATCACAACTGTTGATTCACCTCAAACCCTACCTCTCTCCCTTCACTCTCCCCGCTGCCGTAACCATCGGCCGCCGGCGCCGCACCCCCACGGTCAGTGGCTCCCGCTGCCCCTGCGGCCTACGTCCCCTACGCGCAGCATACACCCGCCGGTGTGCGCTGCCTGCCTGCCGTTGCCTGCATGCGCACTGCTTGCATGCCTGCCGCTGCTTGCATGTGCGCTGCGCCGCTGCAGTTCGTCGCCCGCGCTGCAGGCTACGCTGCCGCCGCCGCTCACGCGCTACTGCACCGCCGCCGCTTACGTGTTGCTGCGTTGCTGCCGCCGCCGCACCCGCGCTGCTGCCCCGCCGCCGCTGCGGCCTGCACGCTGCTGCGCCGCCGAGCGGGCGCCTGCGCTGCGTCCAATCACTCGCCGGAGAAGAAACATGGGCGGTCTCCATTCAATATTTCGAATCTAATACTTCAACATTTCATGCATTCAATTTCAACATTTCATCTATACAATTTCAACATTTTATTATCAAATGTTGAACCAGTTCAATAAAATGTTGAATTAATCATATCAAAATGTTAAATATATTTACAGAAATTTATATAGAATAATTGGCCCAAATGAGTTTTATAAATAGATGAGTTATGTATCTTCCACGAGATACAGGAGCCCCCACCCTGCCGAAAAGGGCGATCCATGGTAGCTGATGAACGGGGGGAGCATCGCGCCGCGCGATTCAATGCGCGCAGGCCTACGCACAGCTAGGTCACCGATCGGAGATGCATGGATCGCTGGGGTTCGGTCCGGAGCCTCGACCGAACTGGGGCGCCACCAATTAGTGAAGGTGGGCAGCGGCCACGGCGGGTGGGCGGGCGGAGGGCGGGCGCGGCGGGGCGGGGCCCGGCGGCCGGACGCGCCCATGTGATCGGAGGTGGCCTCCGGCGCAGGGCACCGGCGGCACGGTGCATCGTCCCTCACCCGAGCCACGTGTCCGCGCAGGGATGGGGGTACTAATGCTGTGTGGGCAGTGTGGCCGTGTGGGGAACAAATTGAGTTCGATGCCAACCTGGGCCATGTTTGGTTACATGTCAAATCACAATTGCATAAAAAGACAAACATCCGCATGGAGTACTAAATGAAGTCTATTTGCAAAACTTTTTTAGGAATGGGTGTAAATTTTCGAGACGAATCTAATGAGCCAAGTTTCATCATGATTGGGTACAGTGATGCTACAGTGACCGCGCTCAATCATCTTCTAATCATGCGGTCAAATACCTCATTAGGTAGAGCAACTGCTACAGTACCACAGTTCTGGAGGTAATTTTGTAATTAGACTTTATTTAATACCCCTAATTAGTGGTCAAAGCATCATTTCTCTCTCATCAAAACATTTTCACACTTCAACCAAACATGGCCCTGGCTCATTTACGATTTCATGATTTGGGGAGCACGTATGGAGCACTCGGGTATCTTGACGTCCGCCAATTGTTGTGCCTTCACAGGGCCCAGTATGATTGTACTCCTATATGACTATGGGGGTGTTTAGAAACAGGGACTTCAAAAAAGTCACAGGGACTTTTTAGTATTTAGAAGTATTAAATAAATATTAATTATAAAACTAACTGCAGAACCCTGGGGCTAAACTGAGAGACGAATCTAATGATGTATCTTAATCTATGATTAGCGAATGGTTACTGTAGCATCACTGTAGCAAATTATGAATTAATTAGACTCATTAGATTCGTCTCGCGAAAAAGCACTCAGCTGTCAAAAAACATTTATAAACAGATTTTATTTAATAATATAAAATAGTAAGATTCCTTTTGATGTGATAGGGACTTTTGGAAAAAGTCCTGGAGCCAAACAGGCCCTATATGTTGTCCCGACCAATGGAGTAAAGCATCTCACCACTTTAACTCGTCGGGGCAGTCCCAATCCTCCAACTCAACTAGTTTTCATAGCATTAAATATGATGTCACATAAGCAAAAAACTGAGTTGGCAGGTGAGTTAACGAGGAGAGAAAAAAAACGAGGAAATCGGGTCTCATACAAAAACTATGTCTGTGCCAAAACCAAGACAAAAGAAAAGGTGATTGGAGGGAGAAAAGAGAGAAGAAATATGATTGGATAGCAATTTATTTTGAAGAAACTATCCATTGGAGATGTAGTTTTCATGAGTAGTGTCTATATGACATGGCAAGTATAGAAACTACTAGTAGTGTTTTGATTTGTAATTGCCCTCGTACCGTCCTAACCCAAAAATAGAACCCTCAGATAAAAGCTGCGTCAAAGACATCCTCAAAAACAGTAACCTTTTAAGCATATTTAAAAAGGTGCAACTTTGGATTCTGCAAAATTTATGAATGCCATATGCATTTTTTGAGGACTGATATTATATGATATTTCCCCCGTTTTGTCCCAACCACAACATATATCCCATTTCCACCCGTCCATGTCCAAGGCTGTACCTAGGGGTGGTAAAGGGCATTAATTTTTTGCCTAGATAATCTAAGAGCCGGGCCCTAAAAGAATCGGACTCTAATCTTATTCAATTTTGAGCTAAAAAAATTAAAGACCAACTAGAATTGTGAAGACAGTATGATCCATCACCACCCACACGTGTGTCATTTGCTATGCCCTTACACGGAGTACCTATGATTTTATATGCGATCTTGACTAATAAAGCTTAGCACAGTCACCATTTCAACAAAAAAAAACTTAGCATAGTCACTGAAAAGAGGCTAGTATTTGAAACTATATGCATTTTAAGACTGGTATTTAAGACAATTTAAAGAGTAATATCATATGACTTCACTCGACCAACAAACAATCCATTACTACACTACTCTCGGCACATGGACAAAGATCCCCTGTTTCTTACCTAGGTAGTTTACAAGTCATCGCACCGTCCAGCTGCACAAAAGTGGTGTTCCACGACAGCAAAGTGGAAAACCAACCCTCACCGACCACAAACAGTAATTTTAGCTTGTTTAGCACTGCTGCCCTTTTCCAGCTCCAGCACTTCGCCACTTCCCCAAGGCTAGACTCCAAGCTCCAGGTAGGGAGAGTACAGAGTAGCGGTATCTTCGCCGTGTTTAGTTGCAAAAATTTTAGGGTGTAAAACAATGTAGTATTTTTGTTTGTATTTGGTAATTATTGTCCTGTTATAGATTAATTAGGCTCATTAGATTCGTCTCGTGATTTACAAGCAAACTATGCAATTAGTTTTTTATTTCGTGTAGATTTAATACTTCATGCATGTGTTAAAAAATTCGATGTGACGGAGAATCTTATAAAATTTTGGAATTTTGGAGGCAACTAAACAGGGCCCTTGTCCAGTAAGATAGCTGGCTTTGCCAAGCATCTTTCTTCGGCTTCAAGCCAACGAACTCCATCCGAGGCAAGCCGCAAGCCCCGGTCAAACGTGTTCCACTCACCCACTCGCACAGCCAACACCCACCCGTGCGGGCTCCGCTGCGCTCCCTCCTACCAGTCTACCGCGCCCGCGCGCAGGGTATCCACCCCATGTCACACTCACGATACCCATACGCCCCTTATAAAACACCGGGCGCCTCCCCCCCACCTCACCACCACACCACCCAAAGTCCCCACCGCACCCAAAGCCAAGCGGCCGTCCTCTTCTTCTCGACCAAGAGCAGAGCAAGAGGCAGGAGGAGCAGAGCAGAGAGGCGCGCGCGATGGCAGTCGGGTTCCGCCGGACGCTCACCTCGCTGGCGTCGCCCAAGTCGGTGGCGCCGTCGTTCCTGCTGGACTGCGCACGGCCCAAGAAGCTGTCGTACTTGCGGGTGCGGTCCACCAGCCTCCCCGTGCGCCTGCACCCGCTGGCGGCGGCGCTGCACGACGCGGCGCGCGCGCTGCTGGCGTGGGCCGACGCGCCCGCGCGGACGGGGCCCACGTGGGTCGCCGACGGCGCCGGCCGCGCGGGGCGCGTCCTGGCGGGGCTCGCGGACCTGCTCCACCACCCGCAGGCGCGCGACGCGCTCCGGCGGCACCCCTGGACGGAGCAGCTCCTCGACGACCTCCTCCTCCTGGCCGACCTCCACGGGAGCTTCCGCGAGTCGCTCGTCGCGCTCAGGCAGCTCCTCGCCGAGACGCACGCCGCGCTGCGCCGGCGCGACGGGACCCGCCTCGCCGCCGCGCTGCGGGCGCAGCGGCGGTCGGCGCGGGAGGTGTCCCGCCTGGCGTCCGCCGCGCGGGACCTCTCCCACCGCGCGGCGCCCGACGACGAGTCCGACGAGGCCACGCTCGCCGACGCCTTCGCGGCTGCGACGGCCGCCGTGTCCGCGGCCTCGTCCGCGGTCTTCGCCGGCGTGTCGACCGCGTCCGCCGAGTCCGCCGCCAGCGCCGCGCCGTCCCCGCGGACGCCGACGCCCTACTCCCCGGCCCGCGCGCCCGCCAGCCCGATGTGGCTGGTGACCGACCTGCTCCGGCGGCGGCGGGCCGTGTCGTTCGAGGACTCGTGCAACGAGGAGGAGGAGGAGCGGAAGGCCGCCATGGGGAGGGTGCGCGGGCTCGAGGCGTGCGTCGACGCCGCCGAGGCCGCCTGCGAGGAGCTGTACCGCGCGCTCGTGAGCGCCAGGGTCTCCCTGCTCAACCTGCTCACACCCACGTTCTAGTAGCTTATCCCTAGTGAAAATTCCCGAGGGATCAATGCCCGGGATTCCATTTTGGTTCGTTAGATCGTTCGTTTGCAGTGTGTAAATGATGTAAATATACGCCGGATTGTAAAGCGAGAGGAGTTCCGGTTAGCTGAAAACAAGCACACTCTGGGCTTTTGCGCTTTGCCCATTTCCCCGTCCTCTGTTTCTGCTGTTCTGCACGATTGCCCAAGCAGGTTTGAAATTTTCGTTTTTCTTTTTGCAAGCGAGCAATGCACCATTGCTTCAACTCGACATTGTATTTCCGGGTTGTGAAGACAAGGTTGCCGTTCCATTCCAACGCTCGAGAAACTGCGAAACCAATCGTAAGACGACCGTTACTACTGTCTTTGAGCGAGCCATCTCTCCGTCGCCGTTTCACTTTCTCAGTCAGATGCACGGGCGCCGTGCGACCCCGCCCACCCTCTCGCCGATGCCAGCGAGTTCCAGGCTCCCACTCTTCCAGAGCTCCAGAAGCCAGAACGATCCTGAGCTAACTGATTGCCGGCTGTGTGTCTCATGGCACGTCACTTTGGCATGATCACAATTCACATCTGCTGCTGCTCTAGCTGCCTGTAACTTTCACTCCATGCAAATATCGGATTGTCGGACTTTTTTCGTCCATGCAAATGCAATAATTCTCGCTGTTTTCTGAATACATACTGTACAGGCTAGGGCTGGTACTGATAGCAGCCAGTCAGATCAGACATTCAGACTTGTACCTCCTCGTTTGAGAGTTGCAGATCGGCTGAACCATCAGCTGGCCCGGCCACGGAGATAGCCGGACAAGCTCAAAAGGCGAAAGCAACCCGTTACCGGGCTCGTCAGTTTGAGCACTATTGCCAACAAGAAAAGGAAGTCCTGACCGAACCACCCAAACCAATTATCTAGCAGTACAGTTCAGCGGCTCGCGCGCGCGCGCGGTCGCTGCGGTTGGCTCGCTTGCACGCACTCGGCCCCGGCCCCCGGGGAATCGAATCATTGGGTTCCCCTCCTCGCGATCGCGCGACGGCAAATAATTGGGAGAGGCGATCTGGATGCATCCGTCGACCTCCCATGTTCGCGCGGGGAAGATCCGAGGCATTTTAGTTGCATCTAAAATTTCAAAATTTTACAAAATTTTCCATCACATCAAATCTTTAAATACATGCATGAAGTATTAAATATATCTAAACAAAATAACTAATTACACAGTTTGTTTGTAATTTACGAGACGAATCTTTTGAACGTAGTTAATTCCAAAATTTTTTGCAACTAGCCGAGTCGAACCACGACGAGCGTACACGAATAGTACGAGTAGGAGCAGCGAGCGCGTACGTCTTGGACTGAATTGACTGACTGAATCTAATGCCGATCGATCGATCATTCGGTGGTTGGGCATCTGTGGTGTCGAGTTGTTGACGACGGCGACCTGCCGTCCAGGACGTATGTACGGGTACGCCCGCGTCCTGTGGGTTGGGAACTGCTAGCATGGCGTGCTCCGTTCGTGAGCTCGTGCGCGCCCGTGCTGGTATTGTATTCGCTTCCCTCAGTGGCGGGCCCAGGATTTGAAGGCTGTGTATTAAAAAATTCAAAACACAAAAGCAAAATGGCTATTTTATACCTATTGTTCACACATATACATTTGATTATACCTTTAAATACTATGGATTAGCAAAAATAATTGGTATTCAATGAATACACATTCATACCAAGTGGGCCCGCCCCTGGCTTCCCTGTGCTGCCGAGAATCGGGGGGCTTCGGTTGCGATTCTGGACGCGCCCGGCGAGCGCGGACAGCGGAGAGAGGGTTGCCGAGTACGACAGAGCTGGTGGATTCCTGTTCGATTGCATCCGCATCGCCCGCTGGTGATTTCCTTTGCTTTTCAAACTGACAAGTGTGCGATAAAATAACGGTGTGTTTAGTTGTGAAAAAGTTTAGATTTTGACACTGTAGCACATTTCGTTGTTATTTGACAAATAATATATAATTATAGGCTAATTAGGTTTTAAAAATTCATCTCGGGGTAATCAGTTAAACTGTGTAATTAGTTATTTTGTTCAACTGTATTTAATACTTCATGTATGTGTCCGAAAATTCGATGTGACAGGTACTATGAGAATTTGTTTGGAAACTAAACGGGGCCTAATGTGGAGAAGGTCAGGAGCGATCTTTCAAGTTCCTTGCGAATCAGTTTGTCAGGTTGACGAGACATAAATGTGGATAAAAAGGAAGAGTGAATAATTAAAAAGTGGTGACTGGTGAAAGAGAGAACCGAACATTTTTTTTCTTATAGCAGATAATATGTCACCACTCGCGCTTTGTGCTTGGATGATCCCGTTCTTTTTTCTCTGCTTTCGTAGTGCTTTTGGGCCCCCACGTGAGTGGACGGGCCTGGTTGGAACGGGGCCAGTCGCTCTCCAACTTTTTCGGGGGCCTTTGATGCTCGGCCCACCTGGATCCGCACCGCGCGGGGCGGATCCAAAGCCGATGGCATTTTCGGCACGTGATGAACGTTGGTAGTGGAGCTTTGGGGGGTGGGGACGTGGGGTGGCCATGGATACAACGATGGATGGGGACGGCGACTCCGGAGCACACTGCGCGCCGCACGTACATGTGGTGGATGCACTTGACTTAGTGCAGTAACGGATATGGCTCAAGGACACGCACTTTGGGATCGAGGGAATCCTTGATCTTTGCTTGTTTTGTTTGTAGTCCTGCTGCACTGCATTGTCGAAACTCGAAAAACTCAAACTGCTTCGGAAAAAAAAAGAAGAGAAGCTGAAACTGCTGAAGAAATGGGGCGCGCTGTCCAGCAGGCCCAAGACGCCATACCAGGCAACCGGATCCGCTGCAGTTACCTCCCCTGCAGTTGGGTCACTGCCACGTAGACCCCCACGCGTGCAGGCCCCACACGCAATGACTCAACTGCACGGCTGCCAACTGCAGCGGAGCCTCGTTCCCATACCAGGGCCCCGTTTTTCAATCCTCCGTGGTGGGCTCTGCGACCCGGCGACACAACGTACGATCGAGGACATCATTTCAGTGGAGAGATGCAAGACCAAGCCCCTGAATGCATGAAACTATAAAATCACAGGCAGGCAGGCAGGCAGGCAGCCGGCAACAAGCAGATCCGGAGCGCATTCACGTTATCTCTACCGGCGGCCAGCACACCATCACTTTCCTTCTCCGCGTTTCTTCTCCTTGATCTGGCTTCCATTATTATCAGCGGCAGATTCAGAGAATGCCCGTATGTTCTCTTTCTTTCAGCACGTCATCGTCTCGTCTCTTGTGACATGTATGGAATCACTAGTTTCACTGTCGCCAAGCAATTTTATCATGTGCTCCTGCAGTTTGATCAAGTGGAGCACCTCCAGGAGTTTTGATCCTTTCCGCTCTCCAAATAATGGAGAAAACACAGAGAGAGTTTGATTCTTTCTCTGGCCCACGATTAGGGATGGCAACGGCCCCCGATCCCCGACGGGGATTTCATCCATTAGGGGATGTAAATGGGGTATTTTTAGTCCCCGTGGGGATCTTAACGGACCAAATATTATCCCCGTCGGGTGAACCAGGGACAGGAACGTTCCTTGTGTCCCTCGTCCCTGTTACCCGTCGGGGACCCCGGCAGCAACACCAAAGAAGCCCACCGGCCACTGAAACAAAGCCCAGGCCCATAAACACCGTATAAAACCAGCGTTGTAACCCTATCTCATTTCTCTCTTCTCCCATCTCCAGCAGGCGCCGCCGTCCAGCTCTCTCTCTCTCTCAGTCTCTCTCCCTCAGTGTCTCTCTCAATCGTCTCCACCCACGAAGCTGTTGTGCGCCTCCTCTCCAGTCCTCACCCAGGTGGCACCACACCCTCTGGCCCTCTCTGCGCGCGGCGCCAGCGCGCTTGTGGATTTGCCGCAGGCCGCAGTCCGCCTGCCGTCGCCGGTGAGTGTCGCTGCCGCAGCTACTGGATTCACCATCGAAGCCCGGTGCAGCCCGCATGCCATCGCCAAATCTGTCATTAATGCAGTGCTGCTCTGAGCCGACGAGCACGCGACCACGCTTGCTTTGGGGGAGCAGCAGTGACGCCAGCCGCGGACGCGAGGACAACGATGTCGGTGGGGCGCAGCTGCGCCGTCGACGGGCGCAAGGACTGCAGCGGCCATGCGTGCGCTCAGAGGGTGCGAGGACTGCAGGCCTGCGACAGAGGACCTCTTTGCGGCTGCGGCCGGGGATTATTTGGGGACAGGGTCCCCATCGGGTCTGCTATCCCCGTCGGGGACGGGGACGGGGATATTTTGCCCCCGTGAGCAGTAGCGGGGACGGGGAATGGGAGATTCTCGAGCAGGCGGGGGGCAGAACGATCGGCTGATCCCCGGCGGGGATAGCCCCGTTGCCATCCCTACCCACGATCGAACATCTGTACTTCATGGAGGAAGCCCACAGGCAAGAGCCAGGAAACACGAATGGCAGCCGGCGGGTTGGTACCAGTCATGTCAAAATGAAGCCACAGCTATAGATTTCCAAATGGGCCGCCCGGACTAGCCCGGCCCTAGCCCGATGTGGCTCGGCCCGAAGCGGCCTGACACTATCAGGCCCGATAAATTCTTCGTGCCGGGCCGTGTCGGGCGTCGTGCCTTACTGACGGTCCAGGCCCGGCACTAAGGCCTCTTTTTCGTGCCGGGCCGGCCCATCATGCCATGGCCGGCCCATCGTGCTTGGCCGGCAAGGCTTTGGGGCGGCGGAGGGAGCAGGGCAGAGCCGAGTAGCTCCGCCTCGCCGCTGCGCGCTGGCCCGCCCCGCCGCCGCCGCGCAAGGAGGGAGGATGGAGGGGCGGAGGAGCCAATGCAGCAGATCCGGTCAAGCTTGGCACGGCGGAGCTCGAGGCCATCGAACTCGATGCCGCAGTAGCTCGGCCATGGATTCTGGCCACTGCAGGGATCCGGCCCGCACCTGCGTCGGGGCCTCGAGGGCGCTAGATTTGCCGCTGTCTTCCCGGCGAGGGAGAAGGGAGGAGGAGGGGGCGGCGCCTCCCGGTGAGGGAGGAGGGAGGAGAGGGGGGCTGGCACCGAGCAGTGGAGAGAGAGGGAGCAAGACTGAGAGAGAGAGGGGCAGGGGCCGGGGGCAGCTTGCGCCGCTGCAGTCGGCGAGCTGAGGAGAAGGGGCGTGCGGGCGGACGGCTGGAGAGAGGGAGTGGAGGAGAACTGAGAGAGAATAATGTTAGAGTTTCTCTTTTAATAGGCCATGGGCTGGTAGATGGTGATACTAGATGGGTTTTTACCAGGCCGCCATCGTGCCGGCCCAAAATCGTGCCGTGCTTCGGGCCGGCACTATGGGCCGGGGGCCCATCGGGCTGGGCCAGCCCACGGCCCGATCTGCCGTGCCTAGGGCCGAGCTTTTTAGGGCCGTGCCTCGGGCCGCCCATCGGGCCCGACCCATTTGAAAATCTATAGCCGCGGCGATCCTGTAACATACTACATACTACAGTGTACACAGCGAAGAGTTATTTTTTGCCGTGTGCCAAAGGAGGACACACAGTAAAACTCCATATTTGCCGTGTGCTGCGCGTGCCCGACCCCAGCACACGGCGCGTGCCCGACCCCAGCACACGGACACGGCAATCTTGAACGGCGTTGTGCCGCGTTAACGTCCGGGGGTGGACGCGCACGTGACAGTTGTTCGCCGCGTGCCGGCATTTAGCACACGGCAAACAACTATTTTCGCCATGTGCTTTTGTTGAAGCACACGACAATGCCGTGTTCCTGGCGCACGGTAAAGGATCTGTTCGTCGTGTGCCCTTGGATTTGCGCATGGCGAAAATCTAGGCACACGACGAACTATCGTTTTCTGGTAGTGGCAGCAGTGCTGCTCTTCTATCACCAGTGTTCGAGCATTCGCCACAAAGCTGGGGCCTAAAAAAGCTCCATAAAGTGATGTTGTTCTCTGTTGCATTGGAACAAGATTTAAAGCTTCTCTAGTCCATGCAATCCGATCGCGAGAAACACAGCCCAGCAGATACCAGTCAAGCAGTCGTCGTTTCAAACCGAGTCTAGTCTAGTAATCGTTGATAAGTCTAGTCACTGTTGACAAGTCTGGTTGGTAGTAAAAGCCTTTTAACTCTTATGAAGAGGCCTTTGGTTTAAGAAAAGCTTTTAATTTCAACATTGATTTTTCCGACGGAGATCGTTCCTGTGGTCAGATTCGTGCGATCTTGAATTAAACCACAATTTTGGGCTCCTGCAAATTTTGGTTTCATAGTTGTCCTTATCTTCATTGTCCTTGTACTTCGAGATGAGGATCGTGCCGGTTTCCTTGTGTTCACGGCAGTCACGGTACCTTTTACTGTCACACACACACATATATATATATATAATTTGGCTTCACATGTTTAGGTGACACACTGCAACTGAATTCAGAGATAGTTGTCCTCATCTTCATTGCCCTTGTTCTTCGAGATGAGGATCGTGTCGGTTCCTTTGTGTTCACCGCAGTCATTGTACCTTTTACTTTCACACATATATATAATTTGGCTTCACATGTTTAGGTGACACACTGCAACTGAATTCGGAAGTCATATATGACTCTGTTGGACTACCTTGTCAGCCAACCAACCAGTAGTGCTTTTCTCTCACATCAAATCAGCACCAGCTGTAACACCCCAAGTGTTAATCACTTGCTTAACATGATCATTAGCACTAACCGTTCATGTATAAAGCTATTAAACAATTTTTTCTAGCATTTTAATACATGTGATGTGAATTTTCTTTTAAAATGTTTCCTAGTAAGAGTTATGTAATTCCACAGTTACGTAATATTAAAAAATGAATAAACATGAAAAGTAGCAAATTGATGTTAAAAATTTATTTTGAATACCAAATTGACATATCTATTATCCTTGAACAAGTTCCAAAAAGAACCAAATTCAAATTTTTGTTTAGGCATCTAAATCATGACATGGTGAAGTCTTGGTTTAATTCAAAGTAACGTTGTTTGGAGTAGATATTTCCTTGCGGTCACTGTTCATCGACCCCACCTGTCATCCTCCTCACTATCCCCCCGGAAACCTACCTGGCCAGCACGTCTCCTCCCTCGAAGCATCGCCACGCTGCTGATCGCTCTGCCGTGCTCATCCCGACGCCTCGCTCCCTTCTGCGCGGCCTTATCCTCTACTAAGACGCCAGCAGCAGCATTTATTTATTTTCTCTCTCTCCCGTGCCATGCACCCTGCTCCACTCTTCTCTGTTCCTCCCTCCACCGCAGCAAGCAAACGGCAGCTCCCTCCATTCTTTTCCCCTCCTCTGCGTGAGCAATCCAGCAAGCCAAGCGCACCCTTCCTCCTCTGATATTCTCTCTCTATCGGTCACACTCTCTTCTCTCTCTCACTCCCTGCACACTCACGTACACACACAACACAACATTAACTCTCACACGTCTCACTCCCAGCACACATGCACACAGTCTCCCACTCACATGCACCCTGCTTTCTATCTCGTCTGATTTCCTTGTCCACCGCGAGCACCAGGGGAGCTCCCACTCTCGATCTCTTATTTCTTTTACTCCACCAAGATGTGCAACAGCAGCAGCCGCCTTTCCTTCACCGAACAGTAGCTCAAGAATAATCATTTCCTTATTTGCTTGCTTCTCCAATCGACGCCACCCGATTGTGCTAGCCGCCGCGCCACCATGCCCCGTCGCCGGACGTCCTCGCCGCCGGCCATGGTCCGGCCGTGACCTGTCTTACCGGTGGGTAAGATTTTCTGACTTTTATTCATTTAACGAAAATTATAGACTGCATAATAAATCAAAGAAAAATAGTAAAAATACAAAATTAGTTTTGTTAGAGTGGTTACATCTGTATCTATAAGGGAAAAATATTAATTCTTGCAAAATGATCTTTTTACCCTAGCAAAAATTTAAATGGTGTTTAGGCTTAATTAATTAATTTCTGCAAATCTGCTAGTCCAAAAATTATGAAATTTTTGCGGTACTTCATTTTATGCATGTGTAGTCCACTATAAAAATTTTATGTCCAGAAAACATAGTTTGATATGTTAATTGGGTTCTCCATATCTTAGTATATCTATAAATTAAGGAATAAATTATATGTAAGAAAAATCTTGTTAATTTAAATTAGAACACTGTATTAGTAGCTGTTTCATGCTCGATTTTGCTCATCACTAGAATGTACTCATGATCTACTTTAGTAAATCTATTTTGCTCATGGTGAATTTAGGTAGTTTGTATTAAAAACATATTTTTGGGGTTCATGCCAAAATAATTTAGTTAGTTGCTAATAATTATTTTATGCTTGATAAACTAGTTGAATTTAATTAGGACATAGTTAATTAAAATAGTTTTCTTGTTGTTAGTAGATATACTAGTGTTGCCTCTTATAGTGGTTTAGTAAATAGTTAGTGGTTCGGTAACCGACTGCCCTAACGGTTGGTTATCGAGTAGTCATCGCACTTCACTGTGTAGTTTATGTTTATTTCATAAATGCATGCATTCATCCATTGCACTCATGCATAGCATTTTATCATTCATGTAGAGCCGGAATATGCACTTATCGTTCACGAAGTTGCGGTTGATCAATCTGGAGTTCACCCAGGTGGAATCGCCATGGATCAAGCTCGGCGTCAAGCAAACTAACTTAACCTGCAATTAAGGCAAGCCCCGGTGCACATTCTATTATTTGAAATTATGACATCTATATATGTATTTATTACTTATGCATTACGTTTCAGGAGTTGATTGAAACCCTAGTTGCATGATCCCTAGGTTTCCCTGAATTATACTTGTCGGTACCCCAGGTCTGGGTACCCCCTCTTGCTATGCCTAGACAAGGGTCTCGTAGTTGTCCTTAACTACGCCATGGCGGCCGAGCAGCCGGACCCCTACTCTCCCGGCAAACGGTCCCGGACCCGCTCTCCGCTTGGGAAGGGTCCGATGATGCCACGTGTCCCGGAGAAGGGAGCGCTCAGTCAACGGGCCCGGACCTCCCACGGGGTCCCGAACCCCCATATACTATCCGGACCCCTCGGCAGGGAGGGAACAGACACCCCGCCTGGGGGTCCGGAGCCGCCGCATGTCCGCGGGCGCAGGTACACGAGCGGCTGCCAAGCTTCCTCGGGAAGACTTGCCCACCTACCGCATTCAATGCGGGAGGTATTGAGTGCGCTCTGCCACAGCAGAACCCAAGGAGCACAGTACAGCCGCTGGCGCCGCTCACGCCACGCACGTCAGTCTGCTACACCAGTTAGACACGACAACTCGGCGACGGAGTATCATAACGCCTACACGGTAGACCCAACAGTCTACGCCGCAACCTATACTGCCTCAACGGGCGCCTCGCCGATAAGACAGGAGGAGACCCCCCTCGGACAGGGAGTCTACAGGACGATGAAGCGTATCTGGCAAGAGATGCTCCACCACTGTAGTGCCATTAATATCTTTTTAGTAAGGTATAAATCCTTGTTGGGCCCACCTGTCGGGGTCCAACGACTGTGTACACGCTCTCCTTGCTCTATAAAAGGGGGACGCCCGTTAGTGAAGGGGGCAAGTCCAAAGGAGGACTGGGAAGCAGAGGATAGACTCATTCATACTAAGAGCAATTCATCTCACAGTGGATGTAGGGTATTACGCTCCGGCGGCCCGAACCACTTTAAATCCGTGTGCTCTTGCGTTCTTGCCTCGAAGCTAGATCAGCCTAATAGCTTAGCACTTCCCCGAGTACTCCCCCTCGGGGAAAAGGCGGGTGCGTTCCGCCACCCGGCTGTGGGTACCCCCAAAAAGCCCACGACATTTGGCGCCGTCCGTGAGGGAGATGCAGGCGTTGGCTAGATCTCCAAACTTTTAAGGTTGAGCTCATCCTCTGCAACGGCAGCGAGAAGATGAAGAGAGGCATGGCGGCACCTACGCCGCATGTCACTGCGCTGAGGCACCAGCGCCCTCGGTGCGGCGGTGCACGGCAGCGGCGCCTGCTATGCGTCGCCACTGCGACACCTCAAGGCCGGCGCGGCGGCGCGCAGCGGAGATACCCGCTGTGCGTCACCCTACAACACCTCTGCGTCGGCTCAAGATTTTCTCTCAAGCGACCGCCAGGGTTCCCCGGCGGCGGCATGATGTCGGCTCAAGGCTTTCTCTCAACACGAAGCCTGGAGCCAACCACTGTCGCCCGGGGGAAGTTGACCGTGGACTCCTCCCTCCCTAGGGCCGAGTCTCTCTCGGTGCTGCTGTAGACAGGACCCCGCCACCAGGCCCGGGGGCCCAACGCCAGCACCAAGGTCGAGCCAGCGAACGACCGCCCTTCTACACGCTCCGTGCTCATTCAAACGAGCACCCAGCTCGTGATGAGCGGTCGTCGGGCCGGCTTCCGACGGCAGACGGCGACAGCTGGCAACGGCAGGGCCACTCCCATTCAAAGCCAAAGAATTTGTTCTCATGCTATCTGAGCGTAGGACAGTTCTTGTTTTGGGAGGAGCCCTGTAAGCTCCCGAGGTAATGCTGGATGATGCTGTACAAGCACGTCCAGGGCGCCATCGCCCCAACGACTCAGGAGAGCCTCCAAGACGGCGGCTCCACTACGGCCAGCAACATGCATGCCTTACGGGGCGATAGCTGTAGGTTATCACTAGATAGGATTGAGCGTGTTTTTCTCCTTCAAAATAATATGGTGCCTACGTGTGGTCCAGTGCGGTAAAGGTCCGCCCTTGTAAACCCGACCTCTGGCTTCATCGCACAAACAGGCGACACCAGCAAGTGGTCCAGAGCGGTAGAGGTCCGCCCTCGTAATCCCGGCCTCTGATGTACACCACTAATCAAGTAATGAATGAGATTTACTTTCAGTTCTATCTGTCGTGGGATTTCTAGGGTACCCACAGCCGGGTGGCGGAACGCACCCGCCTATTCCTAGAGAGGGAGTGCTCGGGAAGGTACTAGGCGATTGGGCTGATCTAGCTCTGAGATAAGCACACAAGAACACACGATCTAGAGTGGTTCGGGCCGCCAGAGCGTAATACCCTACGTCCACTGGGAGAAGTTTTGATCTCTGTTGTGTATGAATCTATCCTCTGCCGGGCCTTGGCTCTCACCCAGCCTGAGTTTTCCTTCTAGCGGGCGCCCCCTTTTATAGACCAAGGGGGCGGATACATAGGACGTTGGGGCCCCGACAAGTGGGCCCAACGTGACTGCGCAGCATACTGCGCAGAGTATTTAGATGGCTACAGTGGTTATGAATCTTTCCTCCGATACGCTCCCACGCCCTGCTAGCGCTATGACGAAAGGTGGTCTTCTCTTGTCCCGTCACCAAGGTGTCCGTTGGGGGAGCGTAGCTTGCGGCGTGGCCTGTGGAGGCTATTATGTAGGCGTCATAATGGGTGAAGCCGAGCCGTCGTATCCATCTGTTATGGCAGACTGGCAGGCGCGGCGTGGGCGGCGCCAGCAGCTCCACTATCTTGGCAATATGCGATCAATAGTGTCCCCTGGTCAAAGTATCGCCTCGGCTTCTGCTACATTAATGCGGACGTCCTCCTGGCGTAATGAATGCCGCGGTAGGTGAGCCTTAATAAGTAGACCAAGCGGCCTTATATACGTGTCTGGGCCTGTTGACACGTGGTGGCCCCGGACCACCCCGAGGCGGGGTGACGAGTCCTTTCCTTGGAGAGGGGTCCGGTTACTATACATGGGGTCCCGGACCCCATGGGGGGTCCGGGATTCCCTGGGGATCCGGTCCTCTTCGGGAGGTCTGGAGCTTCCAGCCGTTCGGGCTGACCGCTAGCTTTTCCCGGGACATGTGGTGCTCCCGGACCTTTCCCAACCAGGGGACGGGTCCGGGACCACTGTTGGGTGAGCAGGGCTCCGGACCGCAGGGGTCCGGCTGCTGGACGTAGTTAAGGATAACTACAAGGCTCTTGCCTAGACGCAGCAAGAGGGGGTACCCCAGTCCTAGAGTACCGATAGTGGCCCCCGGGCCCACCTCGGGAGAGGCACGAACCCGCGGGTGGGGCCACTAACGAGATGTGTTTCCACGCAAACTTGATTGCGTCGGTATGCTTATACAAAGAGCGGGTGCTCCGGACCCTGAGGCCGGTACACCGGTTGCCAGGTTCAGGCTCTTGAGTGCTCTCCACAGGGCGACGAAGGTGTAGGCTTAGGGTGCGGAACCAAGCTAAGCGGCTACACAGACCTCGGATCGCTCAGGGAGCATGCACCACCTCCCGGACCTGGCTCTAGGCGACCGTGGCGAGCGGTCTCCGCCGGAGCGGGCCACCGGAGTGGACTTGAGTCGACCGTGGCGAGCGGCCTCCGCCGGAGCGGGCCACCGGAGTGGACTTGAGTCGACCGTGGCGAGCGGCCTCCGCCAGAGCGGGCCACCGGAGTGAACTTGAGTCGACCGTGGCGAGCGGCCTCTGCCGGAGCGGGCCACCGGAGTGGACTTGAGTCGACCGTGGCGAGCGGCCTCCGCCGGAGCAGGCCACCGGAGTGGACTTGAGTCGACCGTGGCGAGCGGCCTCCGCCGGAGCGGGCCACCGGAGTGGACTTGAGTCGACCGTGGCGAGCGGCCTCCGCCGGAGTGGGCCACCGGAGTGGACTTGAGTCGACCTTGGCGAGCGGCCTCCGCCGGAGCAGGCCACCGGGGTGGACTTGAGTCGTTGCTGATGATCCGATGAAATATATCACCGGATCTGAGAGTAAGGTGCGAGAAACCTAGGTGCGAGAAACCATGCCTTATACTAGAAGGGAGCTCGGGACCTCTAAAGACAGCAGTTCTCGGATACTAGAGTACTTATAACAGGGTAGTGAAGTACGTAAACTTAGGGTACATTACCAGGCTAAGCTACGCGGAGCTTCTCTACCCCAGGATACGAGTACTACTTCTCCGGACCAGGTCCTTAGGGGTCCGAACTGCCTTCCAGCTTGAAGGGGTGTCCCCACCTGGCCACAAGCCAGCAACTTATCTTGGAGTGTTAGCAATAATAGGAAGATTCCGTTTTAGAGGAAAGAGAAGCTAAACCAAGGCGAATAAATGTAATCAAGGTGGAGCCTAGATAAAACTGAGAAAGATCTCCTTTATTATTGTGGTTGTCACGGTATACATCAGAGGTCGGGATTACGAGGTCGGACCTCTACCGCTCCGGACCGTAGCTTGCCTGTTTGTGCGATAGGGCCAGAGGTCGGGTTTACAAGTTCGGACCTTGACCGCTCTGGACTCACACGTAGGTGCCACGTTATTACAAAGGAGGAATTTTCCCAGCCCTATTTTAGGAGTAACCTTCGGCTGCATTCTATACAGCATGTTCTTCTCTTGATTGGGAGTGGTATCACTACTCCGGGGTTCTTCATGGTCGTCAGAGGTGAAGGCGCCCTGGATGTGCCTGAACTGCATCATCCAGCATCACCTCGGGAGCTCGGGGGGCCACTCCTTGCCTAAGAGCTGTCATATGCTTAGGTAGCATGAGACAAATTCTTTGGTTTTGAGTGGGAGAGGCCCCCTGCCGCCGCCGCCGTCTGTCGATGGAAACCAGACGCCCTTGCGCAGCAGAAGGACCGGCGTGAAGCGCGGAGAGGTGCGGTCGTTCGCCGGCTTGTCCTTGGTGCTAGCGCCAGGGGCCCCCGCGCCTGGCGGCGGGGCCCTGTCTGCAGCAGCACCAAGCTACGCTGAGGCGGCTCTCCGGTGCTGGCGACGGCAGGACGACACGGCCAACTTCCTCCGGGATGGCCGTCGGCTCCGGGCTCCATGTTGAGAGAAAGCCTTGAACCGACGTCATGCCGCCGGAGAGGAAGCATGGCCGTTGCTTGAGAGAAAACCTTGAGCCGACACTGGGATGGCGCGGGGCGGCACGCAACAGGCGTCGCCTCCGCGCACCACCGTGCCGGCTCTGAGGCGTCGCAGTGGCGACGCACAGCAGGCGCCGCTGCCGTGCACCGTCGCACCGAGGGCGCTGGTGCCACAGCGTAGTAACATGCGGCGTAGGTGCCACCATGCCTCTCTTCATCTTCTCATTCGTCGTTGCAGAGGATGAACACGGCCCCAGAAGCCTGAAGATCCAGCCAGCGCCTGATCCTCCCCACGGACGGCGCCAAAATGTCGTGGGATTTCTAGGGTACCCACAGCCGGGTGGCGGAACGCACCCGCCTATTCCCAGAGAGGGAGTGCTCGGGAAGGTACTAGGCGATTGGGCTGATCTAGCTCTGAGATAAGCACACAAGAACACACGATCTAGAGTGGTTCGGGCCGCCGGAGTGTAATACCCTACATCCACTGGGAGAAGTTTTGATCTCTGTTGTGTATGAATCTATCCTCTGCCGGGCCTTGGCTCTCACCCAGCCTGAGTTTTCCTTCTAGCGGGCGCCCCCTTTTATAGACCAAGGGGGCGGATACATAGGACGTTGGGGCCCCGACAAGTGGGCCCAACGTGACTGCGCAGCATACTGTGCAGAGTATTTAGATGGCTACAGTGGTTATGAATCTTTCCTCCGATACGCTCCCACGCCCTGCTAGCGCTATGACGAAAGGTGGTCTTTTCTTGTCCCGTCACCAAGGTGTCCGTTGGGGGAGCGTAGCTTGCGGCGTGGCCTGTGGAGGCTATTATGTAGGCGTCATAATGGGTGAAGCCGAGCCGTCGTATCCATCTGTTATGGCAGACTGGCAGGCGCGGCGTGGGCGGCGCCAGCAGCTCCACTATCTTGGTAATATGCGATCAATAGTGTCCCCTGGTCAAAGTATCGCCTCGGCTTCTGCTACATTAATGCGGACGTCCTCCTGGCATAATGAATGCCGCGGTAGGTGAGCCTTAATAAGGAGACCAAGCGGCCTTATATACGTGTCTGGGCCTATTGACACGTGGTGGCCCCGGACCACCCCGAGGCGGGGTGACGAGTCCTTTCCTTGGAGAGGGGTCCGGTTACTATACATGGGGTCCCGGACCCTATGGGGGGTCCGGGATTCCCTGGGGATCCGGTCCTCTTCGGGAGGTCCGGACTTCCAGCCGTTCGGGCTGACCGCCAGCTTTTCCCGGGACACGTGGTGCTCCCGGACCTTTCCCAACCAGGGGACGGGTCCGGGACCGCTGTTGGGTGAGCAGGGCTCCGGACCGCAGGGGTCCGGCTGCTGGACGTAGTTAAGGATAACTACAAGGCTCTTGCCTAGACGCAGCAAGAGGGGGTACCCCAGTCCTGGAGTACCGACACTATCTTATCTTTACATTAACCTAATAGCACTTCTCCGGTTAGCTTGCATGTTTCTTTCTTCCGTACGGAGTCTTTTCCTTGTTGCTAACGATCCAAATTGAGCTGCTGGCTTGTGGTCAGGTGGGGACACCCCTTCTAGCTGGAACGCAGTTCGGACCCCTAGGGACCTGCTTAGGAGAAGTGGTGCCGTATCCTAGGGTAGAGAAGCTCCGCGTAGCTTAGCCTGGTAATGTACCCTAAGCCTACGTACTTCACTACCCTGTTACGAGTTCCCTAGTATCCGAGGCTGCTGTCCCTAGAGGTCCCGGGCTCCTTTCTAGTATAAAGCCTGGTTTCCGACATCTTGCTGCGAGGTCCGATGGCGTAACTCATGGGATCATCAGCAACACCCCAAGTCCACTCTGGTGGCCCGCTCCGGCGGAGACCGCTCGCCACGGTCGACCCAAGTCCACTCCGGTGGCCCGCTCCGGCGGAGACCGCTCGCCACGGTCGACCCAAGTCCACTCCGGTGGCCCGCTCCGGCGGAGACCGCTCGCCACGGTCGACCCAAGTCCACTCCGGTGGCCCGCTCCGGTGGAGACCGCTCGCCACGGTCGCTCCAAGTCCACTCCGGTGGCCCGCTTCGGCGGAGACCGCTCGCCACGGTCGCCTGAAGCCGGGTCCGGAGAAGTAGTGCTTGCTCCTTGGGCAGTTCGAGGTCCGCTTAGCTCGGTTCCGTACCCTAAGCCTGCACCTTCGCCGCCCTATGGAGAGCACTCTAGTACCTGAACCTGGCGACAAGTGCTACGGCCTTGAAGGGGTCCGGAGCACCCGCTCTCGACATGGGCACGCCAACGCAATCAGGATTGCGTCATGACAATGGCCCCACCTGCGGGTTCGTACCTCTCCTGAGGTGGGCCCGGGGGCCATTGTCGGTACCCCAGGTCTGGGGTACCCCCTCTTGCTATGCCTAGGCAAGGGTCTCATAGTTGTCCTTAACTACGCCCTGGCGGCCAAGCAGCCGGACCCCTGTAGTCCGGAGCCCTACTCTCCCGGCAAACGGTCCCGGACCCGCTCTCCGCTTGGGAAGGGTCCGGTGATGCCACGTGTCCCGGAGAAGGGAGCGCTCAGTCAACGGGCCCGGACCTCCCACGGGTCCCGAACCCCCATATACTATCCGGACCCCTCGGCAGGGAGGGAACAGACACCCCGCCTGGGGGTCCAGAGCCGCCGCGTGTCCGCGGGCGCAGGTACACGAGCGGCTGCCAAGCTTCCTCGGGAAGACTTGCCCACCTACCGCATTCAATGCGGGAGGTATTGAGTGCGCTCTGCCACAGCAGAACCCAAGGAGCACAGTACAGCCGCTGGCGCCGCTCACGCCACGCACGTCAGTCTGCTACACCAGTTAGACACGACAACTCGGCGACAGAGTATCATAACGCCTACACGATAGACCCAACAGTCTACGCCGCAACCTATACTGCCTCAACGGGTGCCTCGCCGATAAGACAGGAGGAGACCCCCCTCGGACAGGGAGTCTACAGGACGATGAAGTGTATCTGGCAAGAGATGCTCCACCACTGTAGTGCCATTAATATCTTTTTAGTAAGGTATACATCCTTGTTGGGCCCACTTGTCGGTGTCCAACGCCTGTGTACGCGCTCTCCTTGCTCTATAAAAGGGGGATGCCCGTTAGTGAAGGGGGCAAGTCCAAAGGAGGACTGGGAAGCAGAGGATAGACTCATTCATACTAGGAGCAATTTATCTCACAGTGGATGCAGGGTATTACGCTCCGGCGGCCCGAACCACTCTAAATTCGTGTGCTCTTGCGTTCTTGCCCCGAAGCTAGATCAGTCTAATAGCTTAGCACTTCCCCGAGTACTCCCCCACGGGGAAAAGGCCGGTGCGTTCCGCCACCCGGCTGTAGGTACCCCCAAAAAGCCCACGACAATACTAGCATGTATAGAACGATAGAAATGCTATGCTTAATACTTCTCGATAGAAGACGAGTGACTTTTTGCACTCGCAAGATATAGGATACTTAGAAGTCGAGTAATTTCGGGTTACTCGCGAGATATAGGTTATATACTTATATACAGTACCTGAGTTGTTGAAATTGACATGGAAATAAGAGACCGGGCGGGGAATGATGATGATATATAGGTATGACAATAGGACAGGGTTCTTGGGTGTCTTAGCCCCGTCTGTGTCGATTGAGGACCGTACCGTTATTGGCCCTGCTGATCATGTTTGAATTGTACTAACTGCATGCCGGGAGTAGGAGGTAGTCGAAACCGGTAAGCCGAGTACTGCCTTGTTTCGAAAGTACAGAACTTCTACCCACCCCTTAGGGCAGTCGAGTGGCCGCGGAGAATTGGGATGCATATGTTTACTTTTGGTGGTCTCTCGTAGGGCTCGGTTGACTATATGCAGGTGGGGCGGTTCTGTAGTTCGAGGCGGGGAGGGGAATGGTTGGTTCGTATTGTCCGACGGGGCAAATATGTGCCGTGTTGGTTAGGTTCACCTTGCAAGGTTAAATCGGATCGATTCGCCGTCAGTCGCTCTCGGACATGAGCACCTTGATCTCCGAGTCACATCGTAGTAAGAATATGGAAGGGAATGAAATGATCAGTATAGTGGTACCTAATCAATTGTTTTTCCACATTGGTTGGTATAGAAATGCAAATCGTAGAAAATAGGTAACCATTCCTAATCTTGAGCTAAAATATTGAAAGTAAGGACTCACTCTTATATGCTTTTCCGCAAAATAACCACAGCCAGAAAGCCGTGCATGTCTAGCTAGTAGGCTATGTATACCCATAGTCGGGTAAGTCTTGCTGAGTATTAGTATACTCAGGGTTTGTTGTTTACCCTGTTTCAGGTATAGAAGCTAACCAGGATTCGCATCAGTGGACTCGATGTGATGTCCTCACGTGTTCATAGTTATCGCTTTGTTTTATTGGTTCTCAATCAAATTTCTTTCTCTCAGGTCATATTCTCTTCCGCTGCTGTCATTTATTTTATGTAAATTCTAAATTTAAAGCTATTTTGTAAATATTTATGTTATTATCTATTTTTGTGAAATTATATTATGCTGGTATCGTCTGTGCTCGCCGTCGCGCGAGACTTCTGGTGTGTTTTGATCGGCTTGTGGGTTGGAAACAGACTGTCAGGTTACACTTAATTAAGATAATGTGCCTGATGCATTCAAATGATGGTCATTACGCTTAATTAAGCCGTTTAACTTGGCGGTTCTGTCTCAGCTGGTATCAGAGCTGAAATGCACCCGGGAGGGTACTAGCATGATTATTTTTAGTATTTCCAAAATTAGAAATGAGTTTTAGAAAAATACATTTCTGTGCGCTTAAGGGATTAAGAGAGATTAGTTCGTAAGCCCTATATATATAGTTTGTGTTATATCAGGTGGTTCTATATAATATCAACTAACTTACAGCACATTACATTTATGTCAAAACTTAATTTCTTGCATAACTTTTATTTAATATTGTAACGACGCATCTACGATAAGGTAAGTAAGGTAAGCATTCTTGATAGTCCTTTAGAATAGCCCACGTGTTTCAAACGTGCGCGGGTCTCGTATGATGAGCATACGAGGAGGTGATAAGGCTCCATTCAAATGAGCCTGTCGCTATCTGCCGCCTGATATGGAGTGCAGACTTCCCGCCGTGTGATTGCAATCACGGCCATCTCGTAAGGCAATGTTACGAGATGTAAATTTGTCATGCGATTGGCCATGACCGTGTACCTTGCGACACGTTTACCCTTGGGAGTTCCGTAAGGCGATTTGTACGGGAAGTGAATACGTTGCCTCGGTAGCGTATGCAGCGCTGTCCATGCAGCGTTGAACGCATGGGCGCCATCTCTATAGTGGATGATGATGTATGTGTGAATATGTGGGCAACTGCATATGCGTTATCCATGTGGCGTAAGACACATGGGGGCCGTTCGTGTGTGCTGACACGAAGGGTCCAGTCGTGGATATATATATATATATATATGTGTATATCATGTGATTTTCTGCAGGTACACTAACAAACGATTGCGTGAGTTACAACGAGTACAAAACGACTAGATATATAATAGGGAGAGTACGTAGATATGCCACCGAGTGTTCACGTATATTGCCATATAATTATATTGGCAAATTTTGGAGAGGACGAAATTAGACGAGCATGCATCATCATGTCATCATGTGTGGAGTTTTGGGTGGTTTTTGTGGTGCCTCCAATACTCACTCGTTCCCTAAGAGCATATATCGTTGTTTTGAAATTTTGCGCTGCACTACTGTCGGTCCGACTTCTAGCTATCCAAATAATTTTTTCTGAAAAATTTGATTATGAGAAAGATGTGAGAAATTATAGATTTACATATTATATAAATTTTAACAACCTTGAAATGTTCATATGGATCTCCAGACTAAACTTGGGCCCTTGATCTAGTGCCTTCTATGCTTATAGTTACGACTCAGTAGTAATGGTCAGGTCTTTCTTAACATTCTTATTATCTTTGAAAGCCCAAATGAGGATATTATCCAAACAAGAATCTCCTAGTCGATTTTCTTAATATACTATCGTACGAGCAAAATTTTTCCTAGCCATGACTCAATGACCTTTCCAATTTATTCAAATATTGGTGTTTTCTACATTTGGTCTATGTTAGTTGGGAATCGTATGTCCTCATCTCTGGACCATATGTTCGACCAACTTCTGGTGCCCTAGTTTTATTTATTTGAATGTAGGTCAGGCCTCAGCCTCAAGGTCAACACGAAAGAATGAGCTAGTAATTCTAATAACTGAGTAGTAGAGTACTAGTATTTAGTATTATTATTATCTCTTGGGATGTAGTAGGTAGTTTATGCTTATGTAGATACTTGTACTTGATACGTGGGCTCAGGCCCAGCTGTCAAGGACCAAAAGCTCATTGCCATGTCTGAGACTGACGGTCTCGCTTCGCTCATCAATGACTCTAGTTGTGATCCATTTGTTCCACAGCGCACCTCCGGCTATTCTTGATGATCAAAAGCATCATGTTGTTCTTCTAGCGTTCATATTCGTTCATTTCTAATCGTCTTGATTCATACACCTAACTCCGATCCGCTTACATTCTTGCTCAATAAACATGAATAAGGTCGCATATTTGTTGCATGGCATAATTCCACGGTGCATAGGTATGGGTTTAACATGGGAAATATGGGTGGCCGACTAACTAATTGTAGAACTTATATTGATCTCAAAATCTGTAAATCTTTTCTAATTACTTGTGTTATTTGAGTTGCTCTCTGTGATTCCGTACGTGGTGGTGATTGTCCCTCGAACTATAGTGTCGCGACGGGACATAGGGCCTCGTGTGGACTGCAGCCATACGTTGAGCCACTGGGTGCGCGCTGGTGCTTAAGTGCGTGTGTGTATGATTTGCAACGACTATCTTTTCATGCAACTCTTAAAATGTTTTTCTCTACTCTGTCCATTTTTAAGGGGTAGGCCCTAGACGAATAACGATGCAAATGGGTAGTTTTAGGTTTGAGTTTCTGGGATAGTAGTACACTAACTGGCATGGCATAATGTGCATTACACATCATGCAACTTCATTAATCAACAATATCGAGCGAGAATGTTCTTGAGAAAAACTTGCCTTGATGCCCTTTTTTTCAGTTTCCCTGAGTTCCTTAAAACTCACTTGGATGTCTTTTCTATCTAAGATTCCTCACCAAATTGAGAATTCGAGTCTTCTCAAAAACCTCCTTGATTCATGATCGTTGAGAAGCTTAGAACCTCTCTTCTTCGTAAAATCCTACTGTGTGCTAGCATCAAAATAGTCAACCGGCACTTTTCAACCGACTTTGATGGTGATTGTATCCACATATATTATCCACAGTCATTCACTGCAAAAGCTGAAGCTCTGGGGCTTTTTAGTGTGGAAAAACAATTGATTAGTTCGAACAGTGGCACGATTAATCTCCAGTTGGATAATGACAGTAGAGTTGCTATGAAACTTATGTCTTCCAGAACCATATCGAGCAAGAAATTAGCAAATCAGCTGGCAATATTTATACCATTAAAATCAGCTACATTGATTAGTCTAGAGACTAGCACCCACATCGGCCGATCCTTGTCTTTAGTTTATCGATTGTTCTCCATTACTTGTTCCCCATTTAAATCTCGGGACGAGATTTTTTTAAGGGGGTATGATTGTAACACCCCAGGTGTTAATCACCTGCTTAATATGATCATTAGCACTAACCGTTCATGTATAAAGCTATTAAACAATTTTTTCTAGCATTTTAATACATGTGATGTGAATTTTCTTTTAAAATGTTTCCTAGTAAGAGTTATGTAATTCCACAGTTACGTAATATTAAAAAATGAATAAACATGAAAAGTAGCAAATTGATGTTAAAAATTTATTTTAAATACCAAATTAACATATCTATTATCCTTGAACAAGTTCCAAAAAGAACCAAATTCAAATTTTTGTTTAGGCATCTAAATCATGACATGGTGAAGTCTTGGTTTAATTCGAAGTAACTTGTTTGGAGTAGATATTTCCTTGCGGTCACTGTTCATCGACCCCACCTGTCATCCTCCTCACTATCCCCCCGGAAACCTACTGGCCAGCTCGTCCCCTCCCTCGAAGCATCGCCACGCTGCTGATCGCTCTGCTGTGCTCATCCCGGCGCCTCACTCCCTTCTTCGCGGCCTTATCCTCTACTAAGACGCCAGCAGCAGCATTTATTTATTTTTTCTCTCTCCCGTGCCATGCACCCTGCTGCACTCTTCTCTGTTCCTCACTCCACCGCAGCAAGCAAACGGCAGCTCCCTCCATTCTTTTCCCTCCTCTGCGTGAGCAATCCAGCAAGCCAAGCGCACCCTTCCTTCTCTGATATTCTCTCTCTGTCGGTCACTCTCTCTTCTCTCTCTCACTCCCTGCACACTCACGTACACACACAACACAACATTAACTCTCACACGTCTCACTCCCAGCACACATGCACACAGTCTCCCACTCACATGCACCCTGCTTTCTATCTCGTCTGATTTCCTTGTCCACCGCAAGCACCAGGGGAGCTCCCTCTCTCGATCTCTTATTTCTTTTACTCCACCAAGATGTGCAACAGCAGCAGCCACCTTTCCTTCACCGAACAGTAGCTCAAGAATAATCATTTCCTTATTTGCTTGCTTCTCCAATCGACGCCACCCGACTGTGCTAGCCGCCGCGCCACCATGCCCCGTCGCCGGACGTCCTCGCCGCCGGCCATGGTCCGGCCGTGACCTGTCTTACCGGTGGGTAAGATTTTCTGACTTTTATTCATTTAACGAAAATTATAGACTGCATAATAAATCAAGGAAAAATAGTAAAAATACAAAATTAGTTTTGTTAGAGTGGTTACATCTGTATCTATAAGGGAAAAATATTAACTCTTACAAAATGATCTTTTTACCCTTGCAAAAATTTAAATGGTGTTTAGGCTTAATTAATTAATTTCTGCAAATCTGCTAGTCCAAAAATTATGAAATTTTTGCGGTACTTCTTTTTATGCATGTGTAGTCCACTATAAAAATTTTATGTCCAGAAAACATAGTTTGATATGTTAATTGGGTTCTCCATATCTTAGTATATCTATAAATTAAGGAATAAATTATATGTAAGAAAAATCTTGTTAATTTAAATTAGAACACTGTATTAGTAGCTGTTTCATGCTCGATTTTGCTCATCACTAGAATGTACTCATGATCTACTTTAGTAAATCTATTTTGCTCATGGTGAATTTAGGTAGTTTGTATTAAAAACATATTTTTGGGGTTCATGCCAAAATAATTTAGTTAGTTGCTAATAATTATTTTATGCTTGATAAACTAGTTGAATTTAATTAGGACATAGTTAATTAAAATAGTTTTCTTGTTGTTAGTAGATATACTAGTGTTGCCTCTTATAGTGGTTTAGTAAATAGTTAGTGGTTCGGTAACTGATTGCCCTAACCGTTGGTTATCGAGTAGTCATCGCACTTCACTGTGTAGTTTATGTTTATTTCATAAATGCATGCATTCATCCATTGCACTCATGCATAGCATTTTATCATTCATGTAGAGCCAGAATATGCACTTATCGTTCACGAAGTTGCGGTTGATCAATCTGGAGTTCACCCAGGTGGAATCGCCATGGATCAAGCTCGGCGTCAAGCAAACTAACTTAACTTGCAATTAAGGCATGCCCCGGTGCACATCCTATTATTTGAAATTATGACATCTATATATGTATTTATTACTTATGCATTACGTTTCAGGAGTTGATTAGAACCCTAGTTTCATGATCCCTAGATTTCTTTGAATTATACTAGCATGTATAGAACGATAGAAATGCTATGCTTAATACTTCTCGATAGAAGACGAGTGACTTTTTGCACTCGCGAGATATAGGATACTTAGAAGTCGAGTAATTTCCGGTTACTCGCGAGATATAGGTTATATACTTATATACAGTACCTGAGTTGTTGAAATTGACATGGAAATAAGAGACTGGGCGGGGAATGATGATGATGTATAGGTATGGCAGCAGGATAGGGTTCCTGGGTGTCTTAGCCCCGTCTGTGTCGATTGAGGACCGTATCGTTGTTGGCCCTGCTGATCATGTTTGAATTGTACTAACTGCATGCCGGGAGTAGGAGGTAGTCGAAACCGGTAAGCCGAGTACTGCCTTGTTTAGAAAGCACAGAACTTCTACCCACCTCTTAGGGCAGTCGAGTGGCCGCGGAGAATTGGGATGCATATGTTTACTTTTGGTGGTCTCTCGTAGGGCTCGGTTGACTATATGCAGGTGGGGCGGTTCTGTAGTTCGAGGCGGGGAGGGGAATGGTTGGTTCGTATTATCCGACGGGGCAAATATGTGCCGTGTTGGTTAGGTTCACCTTGCAAGGTTAAATCGGATCGATTCGCCGTCAGTCGCTCTCGGACATGAGCACCTTGATCTCCGAGTCACATCGTAGTAAGAATATGGAAGGGAATGAAATGATCAGTATAGTGGTACCTAATCAATTGTTTTTCCACACTAGTTGGTATAGAAATGCAAACCGTAGAAAATAGGTAACCATTCCTAATCTTGAGCTAAAATATTGAAAGTAAGGACTCACTCTTATCTGCTTTTCCGCAAAATAACCACAGCCAGAAAGCCGTGCATGTCTAGCTAGTGGGCTATGTATACCCATAGTCGGGTAAATCTTGCTGAGTATTAGTATACTCAGGGTTTGTTGTTTACCCTGTTTCAGGTATAGAAGTTAACCAGGATTCGCATTTGTGGGCTCGATGTGACATCCTCACGTGTTCATAGTTATCGCTTTGTTTTATTGGTTCTCAATCAAATTTCTTTCTCTCAGGTCATATTCTCTTCCGCTGCTGTTATTTATTTTATGTAAATTCTAAATTTAAAGTTGTTTTGTAAATATTTATGTTATTATCTATTTTCGTGAAATTATATTATGCTGGTACCGTCTGTGCTCGCCGTCGCGCGAGACTTCTGGTGTGTTTCGATCGGCCTGAGGGTTGGAAACAGGCTGTCAAGTTACACCTAATTAAGCTAATGCGCATGTTGCGTTCAAATGATGACCATTATGCTTAATTAAGTCGTTTAATTTGACGGTTCTGTCACACCAGCCACCAGCCAGTTAGCAGTATTTTTCTCTCATAACAAATCAGCACCTTGTCTTGTTTAGGTGGACATTATTTGCTGATGGGTGAGTGCCGTGTTCAACGGGAAGGATGTCCAATCTATCTAATACAGCCTTGTCGGCATCGATCCATCCGTGCTCACTCATCATATTGCAAGTCTTGCTGCTTGCCCCACAGTCTACTAGTACTAGATTCTATCTTTCCCCATACAGGTGTCGATATTTGGTTTGTCCAATTATTGTGGCAACAAGTTTATTGGCTACAGGAACTAAAGTTTGGTTCGCACATCAAGCTGCATATCAAGCGAGTCATGGATTCTCTCGGTGTCAATCCTTGGACGTGCTTGATTTTCGTTAGCTAAAAACTGTACTTGGGTCGTTGTGTGTGTGGAGTACTGAAAAGTAACAAAATTTAAGTGATTTGAGAATTAGACACTCCCCCTCCAATGCTTATCAGCTATACTTATGTCGTTTTTGTAACTTTAAGTACATGCCAGTACAGAGATCAACTGAACCCCGATGTTTATAGTCCCATCACCAATCACCATAGAACCTAAGGTCCACAGACCACAGGCCACAGCCACTGAGCCACATCTCCGAGTTCGTTCGAGTTCCATCCATGTCTTCATCTCGCGTTTGCCTTATTGGCTACCTCGCCATGATCGGCCTCCTCCACAATTCCCTTCTTTATTCTGTTACCGCCGACGTCGACTTACTCTACAACGGCTTCCAGCACGCCCCCGACCTGATCCTAAACGGCTCGGCGTCGATCTTGCGCGGCGGCGCGCTCCAGCTCACCAACGACAGCAACAACCTCATGGGCCACGCCTTCTTCAATTCGCCGGTGCAAGCTGTCAGCGACAACGCCGTCGTCTCCTTCAGCACGGCCTTCGTTTTTGACATAGTGACCGTCGGCCAGGGCGGTGGCCACGGCCTGGCCTTCGTGGTTGCGGCTTCCAAGGTGCTGCCCGGTGCAACTGCCGAGCAGTACCTTGGCCTCCTCGGCAAGAACAATCAGGGCAACTCCAGCAACCATGTCTTCGCCGTGGAGTTCGACACGGTGCAGGCAAACGGGCTGCTGAACGAGACGAACGGCAACCACGTCGGCGTCGACCTGAACAGCCTTGTGTCTAACGTGTCGGAGCCGGCCGGGTTCTTCACCGACGACGGCAAGAACATCTCCGTGACGCTCGAGAGCGCCCAGCGAATTCAGGCGTGGGTCGACTACGACGGCAGCACCAAGGTTCTCAATGTGACCATAGCTCCGGTGTCCGTGGCAAGCCGGCCTCACCGGCCGCTCATCTCGCGCGTCATCGACCTCCTGCCGATCTTTAAGCAAGACATGTATATCGGATTCTCGGCAGCGACCGGGAAGTTGGCGAGCTCGCATTACATCCTCGCATGGAGCTTTCGTACCGGAGGAGCTGCGGCCCAAGCCATCGATCTCTCCCGGCTCCCGAAAGTTCCAAAGCCTCCAGCTCCCCCACCTTCCATGTCCACCGTCATCAGGATCGTGGCTGTATCCTCCGTGGTCACGCTCACCACGATCCTCTTGGCGATTGCTTTCACACTTTGGCTGCGGCGGAGGGCCGTCCTCGCCGAGAAGCTGGAGGAGTGGGAGCTGGACCACCCTCACAGGTTGCCGTACAAAGAGCTTTACAAGGCCACCAAGGGGTTCAAGAACAGCGGGCTCCTCGGCGCCGGTGGTTTCGGCCAGGTGTACAAAGGCGTGCTCCGGCGCTCCGGCGACGTCGTAGCCATCAAGCGGATCTCGAGCAACGGCACGCAGGGGATGCGCGAATTCGTCGCCGAGGTCGCGAGCCTCGGGCGCATGCGGCACCGGAACCTGGTCGATCTGCGCGGGTGGTGCAAGCGAGGGCAAGACCTGCTCCTGGTCTACGAGTTCATGCCCAACGGCAGCCTGGACACGCACCTGTTCGGCGACCGCGCCGGTACCGGCGCCGGCAAGCACCGGGGATCGTCACCGGCGGCGGCGCTGCTGACGTGGGAGCAGCGAGCCATGATCCTCAGGGGCGTCGCGTCCGGGCTGGTGTACCTGCACGAGGAGTGGGAGCAGGTGGTGGTGCACCGCGACGTCAAGGCCAGCAACGTGCTCCTCGGCGCCGACATGGCCCCGCGGCTCGGCGACTTCGGCCTCGCGCGCCTCTACGAGCACGGCGCGGCACCCGCGACGACGCGCGTCGTCGGGACGCTGGGGTACATGGCACCGGAGCTCACCGTGACCGCCAGGGCCACCAAGGAAACCGACGTGTTCGCGTTCGGCGCGCTGCTCCTCGAGGTCGCCTGCGGCCGTCGGCCGATCGACCCCGTCACCGGCGTCAACCTACCGCGGTGGGTCCGGGACCACGGCGCCAGGGGCAACCTGGTGCGCGCCGTGGACGAGAGGCTCGACGGGCGCTACGACGAGGAGGAGGCGAGGCTGGTGCTGTGGCTGGGTCTCATGTGCAGCCAGTCGCGGCCGGAAGCGAGGCCCAGCATGCGGCAGGTCTGCCAGTATCTGGACGGCGAGGCGGAGATGCAGGAGGAGGCCGTGGTCGTCTTCTCGGACGCCGGCTCCTTCGACTTCGCGTCGTTGCCGACCCTGACGTGGTCGTCCTGCAATACAATGTCAGTGGGATCACTCCTAGGCGGCCGGTGATCATGCTCGGTTAACGGTTATCTGCTCCTCCTTCGCGAGCCTCTACCGTTTTGTTTCCCTGATGCTTTTTGAACGAAATTGGTGTTATGTTAGTTATGTGTACCACGCACCACGCGTGTACTTCCTGCCTGTATAATACTGGTTACAAGTTGCCAGCTAAAACTAAAAGTTCTACCATACTTTGGGCTTCAAGTTTCATATTTTATTTGGGTATACTGTTACACTATAAGAGAATAAATAATAAAAACTTAAAGATCATAGAACACAGGTTTGAACATAAACTGAGTATATGGAAAGGCAAATTGCTCTCCTATGGTGGCAGGCTTACTCTCATAAACTCAGTTTTAAGCAACCTATCTGTATATATGCTTTCTTTCTTTGAAATTCCTAAAGAAGTCCTAAAAAAACTTAATTTTTATAGATCTAGATTCTTCTGGCAAGGGGATGGTCACAAAAGAAAATATAGATTATCCAAATGAGATATACTATGTAGATCAAAAGAACAAGGCGGACTGGGAATTATGGATTTAAAAGTACAAAACAAATGCCTTTTAAGTAAATGGTTATTTAAACTTACTAATGAAGATGGCATTTGGCAACAGATACTTAGGAATAAATACCTTAAATCCAAAACTCTCACCCAGGTTGAGAAAAAAATATGGTGATTCACAGTTTTGATCAGGGCTTATGTCAGTAAAACAAGATTTTCTTAAATGGATGACGTTTAAGGTATATAATGGGAAACAAACCAGATTTTGGAAAGACAAGTGGTTGGGAAACTCGGCCCTTAAAGATCAATATCTGAATTTGTTCAATCTGGTTCATCGCAAACATGCTACAATTCACACTGTGCTTAATGGAGGTTCTTTGAATATCTCGTTTAGGAGACACCTTATGGGAATTAAACTGAGAGGCTAGATGGATTTGGTACATCGCATTGCTAACATCCAACTGGGAGATAATGAGGATATTGGAATCTGGCAACTTCACAAAAGTGGTCAATTTTCAGTTTGTTCTATGTACTCAGCTCTATTAGATGTTCGAGTTCTACCCATAAATAAGCCTTTATGGAAATTAAAAATTCCTTTGAAAGTTAAAATATTTATTTGGCTACTCCACCGTGGGGTTATCCGAACAAAGGATAATTTAGCCAAGCACAATTGGAAGGGGAGCAAACAATGTTGTTTTTGCATAGATGACGAAACAATAGCGCATCTCTTCTTCGGGTGTGATATGGCTAGGTTATTTTGGAGGATAATTTTCATTACCTTCGGTCTTACAAAATCTAATAATATTGTGCATTTATTCGGGTCTTGGCTGCAGGGTTTTATGTGGGAAAAGAAAAAAGTTATGTTCACGGGCTTATGTGCGCTTCTCTGGTCAATTTGGTTATCCAGAATTCTGATGTAGTTTTTCATAATATTAAAAAACAAATTATTCTCTAGATCCTTTTCAGGGCCACTTTTCTTACCAGAACATGAGCGATTTTGCAAAAGGAGGAGGACAGAGGTGTGATTGCAGATGCATGCCGTGCCATGGAAGTGACGGCGATGAACATCTTTGTGCGGAACGGGTGGCAGTTTAGTAATAGACTTTGTGGCTTGTAATTTGCTTACTGTTTATCTCTCAAAGTTTGTGTATATTGTTCAATATTCCTTTATCTAAAAAATATTTTATTAGTATAAGTTCTACCATTTTGGTGTCCCGGGATTCTATCTATAGTTCAGAAGAGGCTCAAATTTCAGAGGCAAGGTTTACATCAAGATTTCAGGTAAATCTTGCTAGTTTAGCGCAACACGTCAGATAGCTTTTTCTGATAAATCTCGCGAGCTCAACCACAATTAACTTGGTGTCACCGGCTAGGACTCGCAGATAAAGATCAAGCGATCACCCATTGCCGGCCACAGATTCCATGCTTCCGCTGCCAAACTGCGAGTGCGAGGTACGAGCAACGGCCAGTTGAACTGTGATCTGGGTGCGAGGGCATGTCCTTTTCACGGAGGTTGCCGCGGATCGTCCGGGCTCCCGGGGTGGCCGCCTGGGCCGGCGAGCGCGGCCATCTGGACGCCGCCGGCGGCTACGGAGGGCGGTGAGCCTGGGGGACGCCGTCCACTCCGGATGGATCAATCTCGGTCGCAATTGCATCGTTCGGCTGGCTGGACGGTTGCTGGACGCGGGCTGCTGGAAGGCTGCCTTTGGCTGAAATGGTCCAGGCGTCGGTGGGTTTGGTTCGTGTTAGGATTTTTGTGTGCTAATGAATAATAATATTTTGACTGCTAATTACAGTGTCAAACAAAGCCAGTTTACAAAACCAACTTCAGAACCCCGCACTAGTGACCTTGAAGAAAACTAATAATGCCTTTCACCACGCGATTAGATGATGGTTACTGCAGCATCACTGTAGCTAATCATCGATTAATTACCGTCATTAGATTCGTCACGAAAAGTTACACCCATCCCTAATTTTTTTTTACAAAAAAGACTTCATTTAGTACTTCATGCATGCAAGATTTTTTTTTTCGAAAAATGTGCGCGCTATTTTTGTAGAATGCCAAACAAGGCCACGGCATGCGCGCCTGCTGCCGTTGCAGGCTTTGCAGCTGTTGTCGGTCAAAACCCACCGGCGAGTAGCGACAGGCAACACGAAGAGCCGGGAGACTGCCGGGGCGCTGGCTGGCACCGGTCCCTCGGTCAGCGGCCCAAATCCTGGCACAAGCCGATGCTTCCGGAGATGCAGAGCGTGCCACCTGACCTATACCCGATCAGCAAGGTGCAAACGTGGTTTCGATGGTTTGCCTGCATGCACAAACATATGTAAATATTAGTCCGAGCCGTGGTCGGCTCCCCGGGACGACTCTTGCATCGGCTTTAAAGAGCCGATCGAGTCCCGGTGTCAGATCAGATCAGCATATCTGGATGTTAACAGATAAAGCAAATAACTACAAAAACTGCTTCAATTAGATGTAGTTAATCCAATCCACGACGATAAAAGCTTCACTGCTAGATCGGAACATCCTACACGTAATTAGGCCTAACGAGCGTAATAGATAACCAAACCTTAACCAGAAAAGAGGCCTAAGAATAAGTGAAAGCCGATTCCCGGATCAATCCCTATTAAGATCAAAGCAAAGCATCTAATACGTCGCCGGATCATCTAACCCGTCTGCAAGGTCTAACCTAGCAGATATTAAGCCGATTCTTAAGTATAAGAACAAACCATAACAGATTAGATCTACTAGATAAAAAAGAAGCAGAGTGTTATCTTAACGCAACTAATTCCTATGCAACGAGAATTAGCGTAAGATTAATACATGATCACGTGGAGATAACATGATATTCGTAGATGATAAACAACAAGAGCATGATAGATCTACTAAAGGTCATGCTACGAACATCAGAATAACTATCACTACTCGCCATAAAAAACGCTTCAGTACGAGTAATACCAAGGTAAAAGTAAGAACAATGCTGCCCTGATCGCAAGAAGTGATCAGGGCAGCATGGCGCTTACTTGGATGAAACCTTAGGATTAGGGGTGGCAGTGCGCCGAGAATTGTTGTTGCGAGACGTGATGACGTTCTTCCTTTACAAATATCATAGAGTACATATTTATAGTCCAAAGATTTGGAAAACAATCTAAACTAACGTGTCCATATTGGACTCTATCTCTAACTCAAACTGAACTTAAACCTAAAGGTACATGGTCCAGATGGCCCGAATGCCCACGCAGGAGCCGATTCGTAAGCCTACTTTAATTTCTACATTAAGCCCAACTCACTTGCGGCCCATTTATTAATCCTGTTAATTTATGGCGATAACAGCAGCTGAGCGCAGCAACTCCGTTGAACTGGCTGCTGGGCACGATATCGACGCAAGGAAGTTCCAAAAGGTTCTTCAGGCTGTCCACACTGGTATTCCTCTATATCTATCCTCTAAAGAGAATATTCCTACCTGGTCATCGAGATTTTCTCCTCTATATTCAATTTCGCTGCATTCACCATCCTCTATATCTCATACTCTATCCCAAGTACCCACCCTCGGACCCACAAATCAGATTTTTTTATCCACCCAAAACCTCTTCCTCCCACCCACCGTCACATCCACCCAAAACCTCTTCCTCTCTTTCTTTCTGCTCTACCCGGTGCACCCCCCGCGGAGCTCCCTCCCCCGTCTAGGGATGAAAGTCTAGGGATGAAAACAAGAACAGAAAGATCCCGTACCGACCATATCCTGTATATATCGACCACATACCATATTTTTGGAAAAAAACAGAAACAGGAAAAAATTTTAGGAAATCAGTTGGTAGCGGGAACAGGAACAGTTGAGCCATTCTCCCGACCGTTTTAACGGATCCGGGAAGTTCCCGTCAGGAATCCCGTTTTGTCTCATGCACAACAGGCAAGCACCTAAATGTTAATTTGGTCCAGCCCATCAAGGGGATGGTTCACAATATTCCTAAATTCACCCTCCACTCTGTCCCATTTTATGGGGCACCAGCAGTGACCCTCTTCCATAGTTTGGCGAGGTGGTACTAAAGTGATGCTGCTCAACTGCTGCGTGGCTGCGTTGCTAGCTGCTTGGGTTGCTACTGCCCACCACGCAACGGACAGGGACGCGGCCCACAATGGCCCAAGCATTCACGAAGGAGCACAGAGCAGCAGGTTTGATCATTTTTCTTCCCTTTATTTTCCTTTTATCTTTTTACAATTCTTTCCTTTTATTTTGCATGTGTATGTATAAGTTATGTATAGTTGTAACTATTTTGTTGAGCTAAATGTTTGAAGCGGTAACACGCGGCGGTGTTCCCGTTTTGAGTTTTCGATTCCCGATCGTATTCGGCTTGTTCCCGATCGAATTATTCTGTTTCCGATATACCGTAATATCGGTTTCGTATTCCCGTCCGACTTGCCCGTTTCCATTCCCGTCCCGGCCAAAATATGTGGTTGCGGGAATGGTTAAGATGTTTTCCCGACCGTTTTCATCCCTACCCCCGTCGCCGGCGCCGCTCCTCCCACCCCCTCGCCGGCGCCGCTCGTCCCTCCGTTCCGACCCGGCGACGCCCCACCTCCTCCTCCCTCTCAGAACCCGCTCTCACCCCTGCGCCGCGCCACGGACCCTCGCACGCGTCGTTCCCCCAGCACCACGGCGAGCCGACGCCGCGGGGCGACGTCCTTCGCCGCCTGGGTCGGTGGCGGCCTGGAGCGGGCCGCTCTGCGCCACGGTGCACCTGGGCCGCTCGCCGGATTCGTGCGGGACGGCACGAGCGCGCGCAGGATGGCGGCCGAGCGCGCGCGGAACAGCGGCCCCGGCGGCTTGCGGCGGCGCGGCGACCATGGCGTTTGGTGGAGGCGGCATGTGGCGGGGTCAGAGGCGCGACGAAGGCGGATGCGCGGCGAGGCCACCCTCCTCTGCAGGCCGGCCGCGAGCTCCTCCCTCCCCGCCCCGGCCCCTGCGCGCCGGCCGCGGCCTCCTCCCTCCCCGCCGGCCGCGGCCTCCTACCTCCCTCTCCGGCTTGGATCTAGTCGGCGCCCCTTCCTCGCGCTCCGGCGGCCATGGCGCGGTGGGGACCTTGAGCTCTGGCCACCCCCTGCGGCGGGCGGGCACGGCTCTGGTGGCCGGTGCACAGGGGTGGGTGGAGGTGGCCGGGCCCCCGTGAGCTCGTCATCCTTCCCGGCCTGCAGCCCCCCTCTCCGCCGGCCTCGCCTCCTCGGCGGAGCATGGTGGAGCGGAGGTGGCCGGCGGCGGCGAGCTCGCTTCGCCAAGGCGGACGTCCTCCTCTGCAACACCTTCAATCTCGAGCCGAGCATCCTCACCCCCCACTCTGCTGCTACTTCCTCGACGCGCAGCGCCAGGGCGGAACGGCAGCGGCCCCTGCTCCCTCGCCATGGCCGCGCCGGTCTGCGCCGGCCTCCATCTCCATGGCCTGCGGCGGCGCGGCAGGCTCAGTTTGCGCAAGGTCCGGCGGCGGCAAGCAGCGGCGGAGCTGCAGCTGCGTGGCTAGGCAGTTGCGCGCGGCGCGAGTGGAGCCAAGGTGGGGCCGGCGCGGCGATAGCGTCCGCCCGCTACTGCGCTTAATTTGGAGGGAGCGCGACCGGCAGCTTGGTTTAGAGGAGGCGTAGCGGATGCCGCTGCAGCACCCAAAACGTTATATGCCTCCTGCAGGAACCGGTCCAGTATGCCGGTGCAGATAGCCTCAGTTCCAAGCTACCCACCTACCGAGAAGGCGAGAGCCGTGAATAGAAGAAGACGGCCTGTCGGCCGTCGCCTACGAAACGTGTTCGCTTGGACGCCACTCGTGGTCTCTGTCTTCGTACTGTGACGTGCGGCGAGTCTCCCGCAATTGGGCTTGGGCCTGCTGCTGTGTTCGCGACGTGCCTCCCCGTCCATTTTGCTTTCGCGTTGACTTTGAGCGTGTAGATTGCGAGACACGAAAATTCTGAATACAGTGAGGAGCAAGCACCGGTGGGAGGGCAACAGATTGCATCGATCATTTCCACCGCTCCTATCTTATATTCTTATCTGTCGTGTGAACCTATCTGGGTCGAAGATTAGTAAACCTTACCCACCCTTCCCACATGGCCAATTGGCCACGAATCTCACCAATCCAAGCTGCGTGCTTGTGCCACGCACGGGTCGGTCCACGAACACGAGCCGCGCACGGCGTGGAAATCCCCAAACCCCGGACCGGACCGGACCGAACAAACCAGGCTCAAAGAAAGCCTGGTTTGGATTTCCCAACCAACCAACCCCACGCGCACACACCAGCAGCGGAAAGGGAGGGGACCAAGCCCGGACCGCGAGCCCGCACGCCTTTCACACTTGATGGGTTGCTGCCGCTCCTCGCTCCGGCCGGGGGCGGGGGCGGGGACCCACGCGGCGGGGAAGCCGCCCCGGCACCGCCCGCCGCCGCCACCGACGACGAACCGCCCGTCCACGAACGCGCACCGGACCGCGCCCTCGGCCCGCGCGAGCGGCGGCGGCGGCGGCAGGGATGTCCCGGCGTTCGCGGAGTTCTCCCTGGCGGACCTCCGCGCGGCCACGGGCGGGTTCGCGGCCGAGAACATCGTCTCCGAGAGCGGCGAGAAGGCGCCCAACCTCGTCTACAGGGGCCAGCTCGAGGGCAGCGGCGGCGCGCCGCCGCGCGCGATTGCCGTGAAGAAGTTCGCCAAGCTCGCGTGGCCCGACCCCAAGCAGTTCGCGGTGGGCGAGCACGGCCGCCTAATCTACGGAATTGGGGGCTTCGGGACGCGTGGGTTTCTGACGGGCGGTTGATTTGGCTGCAGGAGGAGGCCAAGGGGGTGGGGGGCCTGCGCCACCGGAGGATGGCGAACCTGATCGGCTACTGCTGCGACGGCGACGAGCGCCTGCTCGTCGCCGAGTTCATGCCCAACGACACCCTCGCCAAGCACCTGTTTCACTGTGAGTCCCTCACTTCCTCTGCAAACCGTTACCTGTAGCATTTGATCACGAGTGTTGTGCAGTTCTGGTGAAATGGTAAGCAAGTGGATACTCGACCAAAGGCACACGAATTGTTATGCTTTGATTGTACTAATGATGCGGTTGTCTGTGCCAGATATTCTGGTTCAGATTATTGTATCAGTTCAAATGTGAAAACAAATTGAAATTCGTGAGCTTAGGAGTTGATGTGGAGTTTGATCACTTGTTTTTATTATCTTTACTAAGGCGACGGATATTGATTGCATTTACCAGATGACTTTATTTGATACATATATATGAACAAGCAAGGCATTAGAAGCAACAGTTGACTTCTTCTGATTCATTCGTCACCGTGATTTTCCTCATGTGCAGGGGAAAACCAGACTATAGAATGGGCTATGCGTCTGAGAGTTGCATACTACATCTCCCAAGCATTGGAATATTGTAGTATCAAGGGAAGGCCTTTATATCATGACTTAAATGCATACAGGGTCCTCTTTGATGAGGTAAACGGGCAATCTGTGGAGTTTGTTTGGACGTAGAGTACTGCAAGTGGTGTATAAAGCCTGATTATTGTGTTGTGCTGATGACCATGTGACATATGTCCTTGATAATTTTATCGATTACATTTTCACAAGTTACATTCATTGTGTCTGGCAATATCATTAGTATATACTGGGATGGAGACTTGCAAATCTTGATCTCTGCCTCTCACTAAACCAAAAATTAAAAGTTGAGCCCCCCTAGCCATCTTGTTAGCCATTTGCTTGCTCCAGTTGTTGGAAGAATGGGCTAGAAGTTAAAAATGCCAACTGACTTATCCGCTCTACTGACTTATCCAGCAGTTGAATATGTCGTTTTATACCAATTATCTTATTTTCAAGCAAAAGCTTATAGTTACAATGAACTTTCTGATTGCAGAATGGTGACCCTCGTCTGTCATGCTTTGGTCTGATGAAAAACAGCAGGGATGGCAAAAGCTATAGCACGAACCTAGCATATACACCTCCAGAATATCTCAGAAATGGTATCTATCTCTTCACTTCGATGTTTTTCCTGAAAGAAGTTTTCGCCTTTTCGGTTTCATGTTCAGTAATGAAATCTTTCATGTAGTTTTAGGTATTTCAGCAGTTTATCTGAAACTTTGTTCTTTTTATAGTACTATTTTTCTGACTGCAATTCTTCTTCTACACTTACAAGGGGAATTACTTTTTTCTCCGCTTTCTCAACACTAAGTAGAACTGATAGATTCCAGCAGAGAAGCCTTTTTGTTGTTGTTGATTAGGGATGAAAACGGTCGGAAACGGTCGGCGAAAGACCACCACTTTTACTTTCATATTTTTTCATCAGAAACGAAAGCGGTACGGTATTTTCGGAAACGAAAACGGCGCCGGTATTCCGGTAATTTCGAAAACGGAAATATACGGTCGAGAACACATCGATAACGGTCGAAACCCATCAAAACGGTATTTAAAAAACGATAAACATATCAACAATGGAGCATTACATTAACTATATGACTTGACACATCTCATATGCAAGTAGTGAAGATTCAATTAAGATATTAATCCAAATATCGAACCAATCCGTGATAACTGACATATAGTAGCATGCACGATAGTATGGCACAAAGTTGCACACAACATACGTGACATAGTTATACATGATCATTAAAATACGGTAGGATTCCTAAAATATGGTAATACCGGCGGTAAATTACCGAATAAATACGGTAATTTTCGAAAACGGTCGATAGAGGCTAAAATCATTTTCACTTTCAGTTTCGGATAAAATACCATTTTCATTTTTGTATTTTCGGTAGCCGTTTTCATTTTCATTTACACCAGAATCTCGGTAAAATCTCGAAAACGGTTCCCGGTAATCGAAAATTTTTGTTTTTGTTTTCAACCCTATTGTTGATGATGTAAATTGGCAATATTTCCCGAAGTTAAGTTCTATAAATAGTGTTTATCCTTTTCTTTTGAAAGACAAAATACAGTGTACATCTGGAATTTAACTTTTTAGAAGGACTAGTGACTTGGTTTATGGTTTTCTGATCCATTTCATAAGCGCTATTCAAATTGAGCATACTGCACCCTTGGTAAGGCAATTACCAAGTGCCAGGAGATGGTGTGGTCAGTGGGCCATATCTATTATTTCCTCTTCGTATTACTGAAGTAACTAAGTAATGACAAAACAAAACAGCAAGAAACTTTTGAAGCTTTTTTTTTGAGCCAACTTATGTTCTTTCAGGAAGGGTTACTCCAGAAAGTGTCATATTCAGTTTTGGCACTGTACTTCTCGACCTTCTCAGTGGAAAACGTATACCTCCTTCACATGTAAGTTTCTTGCAAGAAATGTCTTACGCTTTCTTAAATACAAGGCCGTTTTGGCAAATACAGAAATACACATGCCAGTTGGATGCCAGTGAACACCCATGCTTGCAAATTGCACTGAAATTGTTTCTCAAATTGAATCTCTGACACATCTTCTGCACTGTGGAAATTGCATCCTGCATAATTCTTTATCCAAGCATAAACCAAAAAGACGTACTGTAGAATTGTGCCACTGGTAATAATGTATATATGCATTCGTTGCACTCAGGCACTAGATATCATGAGAGGCAGAAACATCGAAGCAATAATGGATTCACATTTGGAGGGGAACTACTCGACAGAGGTGGCTACTACACTGGTGAACCTTGCTTCTCAATGTCTACAGTATGAGCCAAGAGATCGTCCTGACATAAAAAAGTTGGTTTCCATACTGGAGCCTTTGCAGACAAAATTGGAGGTAACCATATTTGTTCTTCTGTATTTCATGTTTGATTAAGTCTTTCTGAAAGGATTATATTTAATGTCCTAGCATCACACATCTTATGCTAATGACTGTGCTCCAGAACTACTGTGTGATGTTGCCTTATTTTTTTTGCCCTGTAAAAGCAATATTTGGCATGATGCGATAGTAAAAGTTAAAATAGAGAACAGAGAAATCTTCAGTATATGTCCAATTTGCCAGACTCTGTATAGTAGATGCTGTCCTGCACCACTGCACAGATAGATTATGTTACCAGCTTGCCTTCGTATAGTACATTGCAAGTATTTAGATCAAAATGCACAAATATTTGTTTTACTACTATTGTTGTTAGGTATATTATATCTCTTACAAAAGTGTACGGTTTACCACACAATTTTAAAGCGCCTGATGGTTGCTGCTGTTCCTTTACAAAATATGGAACAGGTACCATCCTATGTGATGCTTGGAATTCCAAAGCCTGTGGAAGAACCACAGGCACCTCCTACTCCACAGCACCCTCTTTCTGCCATGGGAGAAGCCTGTTCCAGGATGGACCTAACTGCCATCCATCAGATCCTATTCACGACACATTACAGAGATGATGAAGGGTCCAATGAGGTAAAAGAAATCAGCGCGTTCTGCCAATCGTCCTTTTCTGTATGATATGTGACACCCACTGTCATTCTCCATGCTGCAGCTATCTTTTCAAGAATGGACGCAGCAGATGAGGGATATGTTGGATGCAAGGAAACGTGGCGACTTTGCCTTTAAAGACAAAGATTTTAAGACAGCAATCGATTGTTATAGTCAGGTGGGAAATGTGCTTATTGTTCATGAAAGCCCTTATTAGTGTCCTCAGATACATTTTTTTGGAAACAGTGTCCTGATATATCAACCCAATGTAGCTGATTCATCCTTCCCCCGTGTTTCACAGTTTGTTGATGTGGGGACAATGGTGTCACCAACTGTGTTTGCCAGACGAAGCTTGTGCTACCTTATGTGTGACCAACCTGATGCTGCCCTCCGTGATGCCATGCAAGCACAGATCGTCTCCCCTGATTGGCCAACAGCATTCTACATGCAGTCTGTCGCACTATCCAAGCTGAACATGCAGAGTGATGCTGTGGACATGCTGAACGAGGCTTCAGAGCTAGAAGAGAAAAGGCAAAAGAGCACAAAGGGTCCTTGAGAAGTGGCATCCCTTATATAAGTATATAACATAGATTCACGCTATGTAGTAAATTCCCCAACCCTTTCCCTTGTAGAAAGTGATTAGCATATTGCGTGGTTAAATCTTAGATGGTTAAAATTTAGATGTTAGGAAACCTCTGTAGAGAAGAGGCTCTCTACAGAAGAGCCTTGTGGTCAGAATAACTTATTTGGTTTGACGACATTTCCGTGTTAGGTTCTGCATTTTTTTGGGCCCATGTATATAAGATCTGTTGCCTGAGTTTGAAACTTGATATAGGTACTGGTTGTCAGGTGGGCCCCTGTAGCCGAAGCTAATAAACATGCCTTCGTTTGTGCAAAACTATTTATCTATGAAACGATTCCATTAATACAGATATGAGTAAGTTGATGTGTTACTATGATGCCCTTGCATTAATACAGATTCCATTAATAGGATGATGCCCTTGCATGTTTTGCGCAAAAATGTGCATTACTGATGTCCCACTTATGGTTTAGGGGAACAAAGTTGCTGCGCTGATGTTGCATAGCTGCCTTAGCGACCATCTACGTGGTTGGTCTGGAACAGGAGCCGACTTGCCCAGGAGGTATCCTGTCGTAGCCCTGTGCTTCACTGTGTGGCGGCCGCGAGGATATGCAACAGTAATCCAGTGTTATTGGTCTGAAAAGGTCAAACTGTCCAAGGAGACCAGCCGAGGAATTGGTTGTAGTTCAGTTGGGTGTCAGACTAAAGTTCAGAATTCAGTAAACAGCGCAAGAACTCAAAATAGTTTGGAATTGGGTTGCATTCCATCCTCTCATTCTCATCAAGCACAGACGTGTCGGTCTGAGCTGGGTTGGTTTTTGTTCATCTGATCATCTCTCGCCGTCGCGCGCGCTAAGAAATGAGAAAGCTTGCATGATCATGTTTGCGGCTACGATGGTCTACGGAGGAGGTCACTACCACCCAGAAGCCAGAAGGTTGTCAGCCCAACGGGACACCGCCATCCAGATGGACGGCGAGAAAGCGCGACTCGCCGCGGTACTCAAAACCACGCGTCGTCTTCGCCACCGGAAAATTCTAACGACTCCGGAAGTCATTGCAGTCCTGACTGATCGCCACGGCCCTGACCGAGAGAGAGGGAACTTGTTCCAAAAATAAAAAATAATAAAAATAAAATAAAGTCTTCAGTATGTTGTTCAGAAAACTCCATACGGGAACTTGTTCCAAAAAGAATCCATACACGGACTAGCAGCTTCAGTTAAGAACAGTTAAGCCCATGCAACGGAAGTTTGTGCCATACCTCAAACGATAAGATCAGTGAAGAAGATAAGAACAATGAAGACAAGAGTGTTCTCTGCAACACTATAAAAGGAGGTGTTGCTGCGCAGAACAAAGGCATCGGAGGGAAGCTGGATGCTCACAGCGAAGAAACCTGCAAAGCAACCATGCCAATAAAATCCTAAGTAGTATCCCTATAAATAGCCACCAAGCCCGTTCTAAAATATCCAGTGTAAGACAATCTTCCTTTCCTTCTTCAAGAGTTTGGGGTTCGGAAGGAAAAACCATATGTAAGGTTGTTTGGTTTAATAAAGTAGTTTTGCATCTGCTGGTCTGGTTGTGCGTTTTAAATCTCAGTGCTAAGGACTCTATAAGAGAAATCTCTTTGGTAATTCTCCTTCAAAGCTCGTGATTGGCAGTTGAGAGAAAGCTGTTGATGTATAGAAGTGTTCTTTTCGGTGGAACTGCCTACGGAGGCGATAGGAATTTAAGCCGCATAGTCATGATCATAGATATCTAGGAGGAGACTGCTTGTTAAATACAAACTTGCGATAAATATGGTGCAACCACAGAGTACACCAGCTTTCTAGTTGGTTTCACCAACCTGAATAGATACTGAAAAGCATATAAACTAATTAGTTCTAAGCACATAAAACAAAATCTTGAATAATCACAAAAGGATGAAAATAATCCTAGCTATAAACAATCAGTAAACACATATTCTAATCAAATCACATATTCTAATCATATATGACAAACATCTTAATCTAAATAAACAAATTAGTAATCTTAGATTCCACTCAATCTTTTTCTATGGTCTTCCAATCTAGGTATTTACTCCCTGGAGGGTCTATTCCATTTTGCAGATCTGTTTATAGGTTGGTCTGGGTGGGCCTTCGTTGGCTGTATTTATGAGGGATGCTCTTTGCCGTATTCCTTTGATCTTTGCTAATTTGATATTTTGATTATATTCCTTGGCGGCTGTTCTTTGTAATAATTCACTCCTAGTATTGATCTTGCTTTATTTTGGGTTTTTATCAATTTCAGAGTATTTCTTCCATGACATTCCAACTTGAGTTAGATTGACTTCCATTTTGTTTGGGAGATTATCTTTTCAAAGGTTATATGTAGTCCAGGTTGTTTACCATCATAGACTATATATTGGTCTTTGTATTGGTGCTTCTGCGATATTTGGGGTTGGTAGGATTTTATTGATATTTTGGAAATATTCTGCAAGACTATTTAGTATTGATAGCATGTATCCTTTTCTTCTTTTTTGTTATTATATTGAAATCAAAAGTTATCTAATATGCATTCTTGTACTTCATCTAATACGATATGATCACTTTGCTTAAATTTATATGAATTCGGAAGCAAAACTCTGAGTTTGAAATCTTATCCGAAGACGTCTCGATTCCACTGAAGGTAACACTCCTTTATTTCTGCACAAAAGATGATCGTGAAAGTAATTTCACCATCATCCTTTTTGCATAACTGAAGAAGAGATTCATCACTGGAATTTCACGATCATTTTATTTTGAGAATTGAAGAAGAGTGTTACCTTTAGTGGAATCGTGACCTTGTCTTTGGATAAGATAACAAACTCAGAGTTCTCCTGCTGAATTCATAAAAATTTAAGCCAAGAGATCATATAGCATTAGATGAAGTACAACAATGCATATTAGATAACTTTTGGTCTCAATATAATAACAAAAGAGAAGAAAAAGGGTGCATGCTATCATCAATACTAAATAGTCTTGCAGAATATTTCCATCATATCAATAAAATCCTAACAACCCCAAATATATCAGAAGCACCAAAACAAAGACCAATATATGTAGTCTATGATGGTAAACAACCTGGACTACATATAACTTTTGATGAGATAATCTCCCAAAAAAATGGAAGCCAATCTAACCAAGTTGGAATGTCATGGAAGAAATACTCTAAAATTGATAAAACCCAAAATAAAGCAAGGCCAATACTAGAAGTGAATTATTACATAGAACAACCGCCAAGGAATATAATCAAAATATCAAATTAGCATAGATCAAAGGAATACAGCAAAGAGCATCCCTCATAAATATAGCCAAAGAAGGTCCATCTAGACCAACCTATAAACAAACTCTGCAAAATGGAATAGACCCTCTAGACAGTAAATACCAAGATTGGAAGACCATACAAAAAGATTAAGTGGAATCTAAGATTACTAATTTGTATATTTAGATTGAGGTGTTTGTCTTATATATGCTTAGAATATATAGATTAGAATACGAGGTTTGCTGATTGTTTATGTGTAGGGTTATTTTTGCCCTTTCGTGATTATTGAAATTTTGTTTTATATACTTAGAACAAATTAGTTTATATGTTTTCAAGATATATTCAGGTTGGTAAAACCAACGAGACAGTTGGTGTACTCTGTGGTTGTAAAATCATTACTCGGTACTCACTATATTTATCACGAGTTTGTATTTAACAAATAACCTCATTTTCTAGATATCTACAGTCAAGGCTATACGAGCTAAATGTTGGGTATTTTAGCGATAGCGAATGAATCTGCAAGCGTACAGATAACATTATAGCTTTCACCTCAGAGTACTTCAAGGATTATTGAATCCAAAGAAATGTGGGTGTGCACTAATTTCTATTTTAGTCGGTTCAAGGACACACCAAGATAGTGGCAAGGGCAGAAAGGATTCCTAAGATAGCACTATGATGAGTTAAAGGTCGATCTCTCTGGCATAATACTCACTTCGGGCATCGGCTTACACCTGGTCTGATAGGCGACTCCGGCCAACAACTCTGTGCTATATCCGAACGTAGAGGATTACAAAGGACCAATAGGGCTGTCACCACCTACGGTCTACCTCTAACAAACCGTGAGATATAAGGCAAACAAAGGATAACCCCTAGCCTAGACACCACGTCTACACTATTGATTACTACTGCAGTCTAACTATGTATGATGTTCCATAGCAAACTGCAGCACTCCATATAAATACGGTTGACGAACTCGCGAGTAAGAGAACTGATCTCACTCAACTATATGCACTACTAGCATATACTATGCCAAGTAAAATACTAGATATATGAACCACGAATGCTTACTGAGAACCAAAGAATATAGCAGCATCCATAGATGTACAAGCTGGGAGAAGAGTGCCGACACCCCGACACTTCTCCAGAACTACCCCCTCACACTTGAAGAGGTATAAATTGGAAAAGGGCGCCGACAGACTGGTGCCCCTCCTAAGTACCTCTACCCCTAACTTTTGCAAGATAGCTCTAAACTCAAGAGAAAGCTTATTGTTGCTCTTGGTGGTGTGTCGCCACTCGAGGCCCCCCTCTACTATTTATAGAGGGGAGCCATGGGCTTCACGACGCGGTGAAGCAAGGGATTCACTTGGAACTGACATCCTTGACCAATGAGGGAGCGACATGTCAAAAGGCAAGGTCGGTGGGGCTTAACCACAGTCAACCGACCACCCTGGTCGTCCGACCTTGAGTCGGCTCCAACCGACCTCAGCCTTTGCTAAGCAGCTGGTATGTGGGCCCAAATGACATCTTTGGTTGAGCCGGCCTTGTCCTAGGTCGGTTAGTTTGCTCAAGTGTGTTGACACCAGATTTTGGCACGTGTCAAGGAGGAGTGTTGCAGAGGAGAAAAGGTTCTGCGCTGTACGATCGGTAGATTTGGAGGGATGATCGTGTGCCACGGTCGAAGATCTTGCTGACCGAAGAGGAGGGAACCAACCAGATATCTTGGCTTTGGTTTGGAGAGAATTATCTTATTTTTAGAAGTAGTTTTTATTCCCTAGAAGAGAATCATGCTTTGCCGTAATCGGCTAGGATTGTGTTAGTGAGGGGTATAAATATGAACCCCTGGCCATTGTAAAAGATTGATACACATCCAAACAAATAATTTACTACTTGCAATTTACTTTCTCGTCTTCGCCATCCTTTTTTCTTTTCGGCGAGTTCTTTCAAGCTGATCAAGGATGTCTCACATTCGAGCGACTTGGTTTGCTGATAAGTTTTCGTTTACCGAGTAAATCTGAGCTTTAGCTTCCGGGCGCATCGCTGTCGCTTCGTTCAGATCTATTCAAAATATATCAAATTTATCTAAGTTTTGATCTCTGGGCGCATTGTTGTTTTCTCTTTTAGATTAATTCACAAACTACCCAGCTTATTGATCTGTTTAATCGGCTGTAAGTTCCTTGTTTATCACGATAAACCTTGTAAAGCCGATTAGATTGAATCATAAGCTTAGCTTTGTCCAGATCCATACATTCGTGGGTTTGTACATTGTTACTCGGTATGTGTCGGCTTTAGATCTAGCCGTCTAGTTGCTCATCGGCATCGGTAGCTCATTGCCTATCCGTAGTAGATCGCTTTTATTACACGCTCATCTTACACAATCTTTTTTCGCCTTCTGTATCGGCAGAGCCTTGCCGATACCCGCGTAAGAGTGATTCGGAAATCCAGCCAATACACTCTTGAATTTGACGGTTTGCTGTTTTCTTGTCAATTTACAGGTCAAATTGACTGGCATGCCTTGGTTCAAATCAAGTGCAGTCCGGGCTTGGCGTACGGGGCTCCTGGGCTTGGTGTGTGATCATCTCGCGTCAACACATCTTTTGGCACGCCTGGTGGGACAAGAAACATCAAGATGTCAGAGAAGGCAGAGGTGTCTGAACATAATCAGATCCCGATTGATAAGAAAAAGTTGAAGGAAGAACACAAGGCATAACTTAAAGTAATCACAAATGCTTTTGAGCAACGGTGCCTTTTATCCTTCAGCACCAACAGAAGTGGAGAGGTAATCAAGAAATTCAATTTTCCCACTTTTGTATCACATGAAGAGTCACAGAAGGAGGACAGGATTATTCATCAGATGAATCATGTGATTGGACATGCTTTCATGATTCATACTCCACTCATGGCCAACCACATCCACAATGCTATGCTCAAGACGCTACAAGATAGAGGGACACCTAGCTTTATGGGACCAGCTTATTATCAGGGTAGTCAGATGGTCTTCTCTCCTATTGGATCGGCTCCTGGAACGTCACAGATCCATCCTCAGGCTCCGGCTGATGAGGGTGTCATAGATGCACAGCCGATGATTAGTACTGTAGCGTCAACTCAGATTCTTCCTGTGTACACCAATTCTACGCCGATGGCTACATATGCATAGGGAAATTTTATGTCAGGATACCCAGCTGGTTGGGATCCAACTACTGGACTTGGTATGCCTCCAGAATTCATGATTCCATCTCCAACAAAGCAACCAAGTACATCGGCTTCTCAGCCGATGAATCAGCAAGTCAGTGCATTGGCTCCACAGCCGACTCAGCCTCAAGAGACCGCACCAGCGTCACAACCGGCGGTTACACCTACGTCAGTGCATTCGCCAGCAAGTCCAAGCAACATGTCGGCTCCATGGCCGACACCTCAACAATAGTATCTGGCGATGATGCTGCAGCCCAAGTCTCCTACAGAAGTCCTGGCAAACAGATTTTCTCATGCCAATAGAGTCACCTGGGTTTTCCATGATCTTGCGACTGGCGGCTTGTGCCATGTGGATGTGCCCAACGTACCTAATATCGCACAACGTCAGCATGATCAGAGGGCAATGCAGAGCAATCATAGCAATGAGATGGTGCTGTACCAATCACCATCTAATCAACCCCCTCAGCAAGCTACACAGACTGCATCGGCTACTCAGCCGATGACCTCGCCAAACGTCCAGCCAGCATCGGCAGCTTTGCCGTTGACTCCACCAGCACCACAGGCAGCATCAGCTGGTGGCCAACAGGTTGACTGGGCATCTAAGATTGCTGAGGTGATGAAAGATCAGTTTGGTTTAAGGCCAAAGCAGCAGAATCTGATGTACAGAACTCCATATCCAGCTGCTTATGATCAACTGCCATTGCCCCACAAGTACAAGCTTCCAGATTTCACCAAGTTTTCTAGACAAGGGGAAGTCTCCACCGTGGAACATATCAACAGATTCATTGTACAGTGTGGAGAAGCAGCTCAACAAGACGCATTAAAAGTGCGTTTGTTTTCGATGTCTTTGTCTGGATCGTCCTTTACATGGTTCACTACGTTACCAGCCAACTCTATTATATACTGGGCCGATCTGGAAAAGTAGTTCCACCAGTTCTTCTATTATGGTGTAGAGGAGATGAAGCTGACCGATTCGACCAACCTGAGGCAAAGAAACGACGAATCAGTCGCTGCCTTCATTCAGAGGTTCAAAGATGTCAAGAACCGGTGCTTTAGTCTGGTTCTATCTGATCAACAGCTAGCAGAGGTTGCCTTCCAAGGACTCTTGCCACACATCAAGGAGAAATATGCTTCTCAGGAGTTCTACAGCATCAGTCAGATGGCCAACAGGATGACAGGGGAGGCAAGACCGTATGAGCAGAAGAGAAGCAACTTCTAGAAAAAGGTCAATTTTGTTGATTCTTCAGATGCTTCTGATTCAGATGATGATCAGATGGTGGGATCGGCTGAATGGGTTCAGAACAATAAAAAGCTGATCTCATGTCCTTTCGGTAACAAATAACCCGAGAAGTATGAGTTTGATATTACCAAGACTGACAAGGTCTTCGACTTGTTGCTGTCAGAGGGGCAGGTTAAGCTGAAGCCATATCATAAGATCCCGACAGATCAAGAGTTGAAGAATATCAAGTATTGCAAGTGGCACAATGCAACGTCTCATGACACCAATGAGTGTAATGTATTTCGTCAGCAGATACAATCGTCTATAGAGCAGGGTAGGCTCAAGTTTGAGACACCCAAAAAGCCGATGAAGATTGATGGGCATCCGTTTCCAGCAAACATGGTAGATATTGGAAAGAAGGGTAATGCTTTACAAACAAAGATGCTCACATCACAATCGGCCAAGGAGTCTGGTGTTGTTGATCCCAAAGCACAGAGAACGGCCAATGAAGCTAAAGGCAAAGGGTCACAACAGAGAGAAGAATCAGCGGTGCCTAAGAAGAAGGTCACGTCTCAGATGATGTTGAACAAATTTCAGCGTGATCAAGAAAGAAGACAGTACCGGGAAGAATCTGCACGACGACGTGGGGGGCATTGGAAGTGTCCTTTCTTCGTGTACTATTGGGAAGAATGGTTGACTCTGCCGATAGTGGATAATTGTCCAGAGTGCAACGGTTTCTATCGTGAAGACCGGTCGTACAAGAAGCCACGTTTCGACCAGGGGCCTCGGGGGCCGATCATTAGAGAGAGAGGTGATGATAGATGCATCTCTGTACATGATTGGCTGGGGGGGGGGGGGCGGGGTTTCTGTGCATGATCGGCTGGGGGCAGGACCAATGTTAGCCTAAATGTTAAACGGTGAAAAGTCAGTCACCCACCGTGTAGCAAATAGTCGGAATACACAGCCATTTAAACGGCCATATAAATGGTTAAAACGGATTTATACGGCTTTACACGGCTAATCGGCCTACACGGCTACCCATCGAGTAGCGTTTACACGTCGTGTAAACGGTGTAAACGGGCGTGTAGGCAAACAGTGGGCAGGACCATGCTACGTGATCCTGCAGGAGGAAGGATTTCTGCTGATGAGCGAGTTGAACAAGTTGCTGCTGCTCAAGTTCATGATGAGTACCTACACCGCAGAGATCTAGAAAGAGTGTCTGTTCATGATAACATTGATCGGCCTCGATGGTGCCCGGGAGGTCTGACCAGATCACAAAAGAGGCGAGTTCAAAGGCTATGTTAGACAGAGGCATTGGAGGAAGAAGAAAGAAGAGAGACTCCTAGGAGGGGAGTCAGATCTGAAGTTTGGCATGTCAAACCAAAAGCCGACGAAGGGCAACAATCAGAACCATTGGCTACATCTGTTAATGTAACTTCCATGCTTCTACCGATCCAAGCAGTCGGTTCTCCCAACCATTCCTAATGGATGAGTTCCTAAAAGATGAAGGGAAATTGGGGCATGGGTTCATGTCGGCCGATGCATTGGAAGAAGTAGACATTGGAGATGGAGATAGGCAAGGCCGACGTTTATTAGTACTAAGTTGGATCCTGAGTATAAACAAGAGTTGATAAAGATATTAAAAGAATACAAAGATTGTTTTGCTTGGGAATATTATGAGATGCCAGGTTTGGATCGATCTATTGTTGAATATCGTTTGCCTATCAAGCCTGGGTATCGGCCACATCAGCAAGGTTCAAGGCGGTGCAATCCTAAGATCTTACCAGATATAAAGGCCGAGATCACAAAGTTAATAGAAGCAAAGTTTATCAGGCAATGCAGATATGCTGAATGGATATCCAATGTGGTTCCTGTATATAAGAAGAATGGGAAGCTACGTGTGTGCATTGACTTCAGGAATCTCAACAAGGCTTCGCCGATGGATGGTTACCCAATGCAAGTTGGTGATATGTTAGTGGATGCTGCTGCAGGACATAAAGTGATCAGCTTCATCGATGGGAATGCTGGGTACAATCAAATATTCATGGCTGAGGAAGATATTCATAAAACTGCATTCAGATGTCCAGGGCATGTCGGTTTGTTCGAGTGGATTGTCATGACTTTTGGTTTGAAGAACGCTGGAGAAACATACCAGAGGGCCATGAATTACATCTTCCATGAAATCATCGGCAAGATTGTTGAGATTTATATTGATGATGTTGTGGTGAAGTCCAAGGGGTACCAAGAGCACTTAGCCGACTTACACAAAGCTTTGGAATGTACTAGAAGACATGGGTTGAAGATGAATCCTAACAAATGTGCATTTGGTGTGTCGGCTGGTCAGTTCCTTGGGTTCATGGTGCATGAAAGAGGAATCGAGATTAGTCAGAAGACCATCACAGCCATTAATAAAGTAGTGGCTCCAGAGACAAGAGTTGAACTTCAATCTTTGATTGGCAAGATTAATTTTATTCGGAGATTTATTGCTAATCTGTCCGATAAAATACAGCCGTTTAGTCCTCTATTGAAGTTGAAGGCCGATCAGAAGTTTGTATGGGAAGAAGCACAGCAAAAGGCGTTGGATGAAATCAAGCAATATCTAACATCGCCTCCTGTGTTGGTTCCACCGCAAAAGCACAAGCCATTTAAGTTATATTTATCGGTTGATGAGCGTGCTATCGGATCGGCCCTTATTCAAGAGTTTGAGGGAAAAGAACATGTGATATATTTTGTCAGTATAAGACTCTTGGATGCTGAAACCAGGTATTCTCCTATTGAAAGATTATGCCTTTACTTATACTTTTCTTGTACCAAGCTTAGACATTATCTGTTATCGGCTGAGTGTGTTGTGGTAAGCAAAGATGATGTCATTAAATACATGCTCTCATTGCCGATTCTGAGTGGGAGAATTGGAAAATGGATTCTGGTCTTGTCTGAATTTGATCTGAGATATGAATCGGCTAAAGCGGTTAAGGGACAAGTTATGGCCGATTTTGTTGTCCAGCATTGTGGGCCAGAGTTGGGAATTGTTGATCTAGTTCCATGGACATTATTCTTCGAGGGTTCATCATGTGGAGTTGGATCTAGTATTGGCATTGTCTTGGTGTCGCCTCGGGGGCAATATTTGAGTTGTCTTTTCCGATAGAACCTACTGCTACCAACAATCAGGCTGAATACCAGGCTTTGCTTAAAGGAATTCGGCTGTTACAAGAGATCGGAGCTGATGCAGTTGAAATATTTGGGGATTCCATGCTGGTGGTTAATCAGTTGGTCGGCATATATGAGTGCAAAGATGATATTCTACGAGTCTATCATGAAGAGTGATGCCGATTGCTGAAAGAATTCAAGAAAGTGACCATCGAGCATGTACCCAAGTTATATAATGGAGATGCTAATCGGTTGGCGTAACATGCTTCCAGATATCGGCCGATAGAAGGTGTGATGACTTTGGAATTGCATACCGATGATTGAAGGAAAGAGATTGTAGAATATCTGGAAGATCCCTCCAAGAAAGTAAGCCGAAGGATCAGATTTCATGCGACTAAATATGTGTTGCTTGAAGGAGAGTTATATTATCGAACGATTGATGGAGTTTTACTCAGATGCCTTGACAAAGAAGAAGCTAAGGTCTTGATGGGGGAGATACATGAGGGTGTCTGCGGTTCACATCAATCGGCATACAAGATGAAATGAGTAATCAGGAGGAATGGATACTTTTGGCCAACCATGTTAGAAAATTGCTTCACTTATTATAAAGGTTGTCAAGGGTGTCAGAAATTTGGGAATGTGCAGAGAGCACCGGCATCGGCTATGAATCCTATTATTAAGCCGTGGCCGTTCAGAGGATGGGGAATTGATTTAATTGGACAGATTTATCCGCCATCCAGTAAAAATCACAAGTTCATACTAGTAGCCACAGATTATTTCACCAAATGGGTGGATGCAATTCCTCTGAAGACTGTGACATCCAAGTTGATGATTGAATTTGTGAAAGAGCATATTGTTTATCGGTTTGGTACTCCGCAAACCATTACGACCGATTATGGCAGTATGTTTATTTCAGAGGAATTTGGAGAGTTTGCTGCAAGTATGGGAATTAAATTATTGAATTCTTCTCCATATTATGCTCAAGCCAATAGCCAGGCAGAAGCTTCCAATAAAGGGATCATTAAGTTGATTAAGAGGAAAATTGAAGAACAACCAAAGAGGTGGCATACAACTCTTAATGAAGCTTTGTGGACCTACAGGATGTCTTGCCATGGGGCTACTAAAGTGTCTCCGTATCAACTGGTTTATGGACATGAAGCTGTACTTCCTTGGGAAACTGGACTCGGTTCCAGACGAGTTACATTTCAAGATCAGCTGACAATCGATGACTATGCTACGCTGATGAAGGATGAGTTGGAAGTTTGGCTAGACATCGGCTGAATGCTCTCATCAGCATCGAGGCTAATAAAGCTAGAGTGGGCCGATGGTATGATAAGAAAGTCAAAGCTAAATCTTTTGACCAAGGAGACTTGGTGTGGAAGCTGGTCTTGCCGATAGGAACGAAGGACCCAAAATTCGGCAAGTGGTCTCTGACATGGGAGGGGCCATACAAAATTAGCAGATGTGTTCCTGGAAACGCATACATTCTGGAGACTTTGAAAGGAGAAGAATTTTCAGCACACTTAATGGAAAATATTTAAAGAAATATTACCCAAGTGTTTGGGTAGATGCATAGCCGATTACATGAGAAGATCGGTTGGGTTCAGAGTAGCCGATACAGAAAGTGTATCACCTTTAGTGCAAAAACAAGGAAAGGCTTGATCGTATCGTAATGCGTTCGAGTGTTTTCGTGGCCAATATGACATATATTGCCCTTAGATTAAAAAAAATCAAATCTAAAACATGTGGTTCAGATTTGATTAGGTTTTCTGATCGATTTTGGGAAAGCAAAAAGGTGTTGGTTTGTTCAGCGCAATTGCAAAGCAGAGATCAGCACAAGACACATTGAAGACAGGAAACAAAAGCAAATGGGGGGGAGCCAGTTCATTGATTATATTTACAAAAAGCCAGATAGGCTATTATATTACATCCTAATCTGACTCTGCCCCGAAGATGTTGCTGACAACCCCATCCAAGCTGACATCGCCAACAACGGCGTCAGCTGGGTAGTAGAGGTCATCGACAAGCTCCTCGAAAGCATCTCGCCGCAGGCCCGGCTCGGGAAAGATCGGCTCCCACTGCCGATAATTCGCCCTGGACATGGTGGAGATGACGGCGATGGCTCTGGAGGCGCCCTCGTGAGCTCCGTAGCGGGAGACCTCTGTGACGCGTGCCGGGACGTTCCGGAGGAGTGCGGCGACGGTGCTTCCCCTCGCGTTCACCGAATCGATGGCGGTTCGGGCGGCGTCCAGGAGGTTCTGGACTTGCGACTCCAGGTCTGGGAAGAGACAGATTAGAACAAAAAACTTGGAGAAGATCACCAAGGAAGGCGTGGTCCGAGAACTTACTTGCGGCCTTGGTGTCGGTGCTGGTGAGCTGGATACAGACGACGACCTGATCCGTCTGCACCCAGTCAAGATCACGGCGAGCTTCGTTGAGCTGGCAGAGGAGGTCGCGGATGTAGTCCTGGGTACCCTCATCCAGGGACAGGAAGTTGGGGGGGGGGGAGTTCCATTGCGGCATACCTGCAGATAGGGATGAAAACGGTCGGAAGCGATCGGCGAAAGACTCTACCACTTTTACTTTCACATTTTTTTCATCGAAAACGAAAGCGGTACGGTATTTTCAGAAACGAAAATAGCACCGGTATTCCGGTAATTTCGAAAACGGAAATATATGATCGAGAACACATCAATAACGGTCGAAACCCATCAAAATGATATTTAAAAAACGATAAATATATTAAACAATAGAGCATAACATTAACTATATGACTTGACACATCTCATACGCAAGTAGTGAAGATTCAATTAAGATATTAATACAAATATCGAACTAGTCCGTGATAACTGACACATAGTAGCATGCATGATAGTATGGCACAAAGTTGCACACAACATATGCGACATAGTCATACATGATCATTAACCAAATTCAAATAGAGACTTAAACATAGACTAGCATGCCATTAAGACTAGTGCTAGTGCTGGGCTTCAAATACAATAATACCGGTGGTAAATTACCAGATAAATACAGTAATTTTTGAAAACGGTCGATAGAAGCTGAAATCGTTTTCGCTTTCAGTTTCAGATAAAAAAATACCATTTTTGTTTTCATATTTTCGGTAGCCATTTTCATTTTTGTTTACACCAGAATCTCGATAAAATCTCGAAAACAGTTCCCGGTAATAGAAAATTTTCATTTTTGTTTTCAACCCTACCTGCAGAGAAGAATAGATGGTGAAGGGCAAAACTAAAATGCAACATTGGTGGAAAAGAATGGCATCTTACCCAGACGGGGACGGAGCGGCGGAGAAGCATCGGAGGGACCCTCACCGGTGCGCTTGTTGCTGGCCATCTGTTCTGAAGAAGGAGAGGAGGCTAGGGTTTTTTGGAGCTTGAAGAAGAAGAAGGCAAAGAGAGCTCTGGCCGATGAGGAGACTATAGTGCCGATGGGGCGATTTATAGCCCAAGATTGGAGAGATGAATCGGTTGCGTGCACCGATGCGGTCTTTACTCTTGGGACTAATCGGAGGACATATGGGTAAAAAGATGGAAGGTGAATTGGCAGATTCCCGTTGTGCGGACGAGAAGGTGAAGAGTTGAGGGCAAAGAAGAGATTTTAACTCGCCACCCGCACAGGAAGCGATGCGGTAGTAAGTGAAGAGACCGTTCAGCAGCGTAATCATGGCAAGGTTTAATTTCAAAGTAAAAATGACATTTTTACTCCGAAATTGGGGGGCATGTGTTGACACCAGCTTTTGGCACGTGTCAAGGAGGAGTGTTGCAGAGGAGAAAAGGTTCTGCGCTGTACGATCGGTAGATTTCGAGGGATGATCGTGTGCCACAGTCGAAGATCTTGCTGACCGAAGAGGTGGGAACCAACAAGATATCTTGGCTTCGGTTTGGCTAGAATTATCTTATTTTTAGAAGTAGTTTTTATTCCCTAGAATAGAATCATGCTTTGCCGTAATCGGCTAGGATTGTGTTAGCGAGGGGTATAAATATGAACCCCTGGCCATTGTAAAAGATTGATACACATCCAAACAAACAAACTTTACTACTTGCAATTTACTTTCTCGTCGGCGACTTCACCATCTTTTTTCTTTTCGGCGAGTTCTTTCAAGCTGATCAAGGACGTCTCACATTCGAGCGACTTGATTTGCTGGTAAGTTTTCATTTACCGAGTAAATCTGAGCTTTAGCTTCCGGGCGCATCGCTGTCGCTTCGTTCAGATCTATTCAAAATTTATCAAATTTATCTAAGCTTTGTTCTCTGGGCGCATTGCTATTTTCTCTTTTAAATTAATTCACAAACTACCCAGCTTAGTGATCTATTTAATCGGCTGTAAGCTCCTTGTTTATCACGATAAACCTTGTAAAGCCGATTAGATTGAATCATAAGCTTAGCTTTGTCCAGATCCATACATTCGTGGGTTTGTATATTGTTACTCGGCACGTGTCGGCTTTAGATCTAGCCGTTTAGTTACTCATCGGCATCGGTAGCTCATTGCCTATCCGTAGTAGATCGCTTTTATTACACGCTCATCTTATACGATCTTTTATCGCCTTCTGTATCGGCAGAGCCTTGCCGATACCTCGCGTAAGAGTGATTCGGAAATCCAGCCGATACACTCTTGAATTTGACGGTTTGCTGTTTCCTTGTTAATTTACAGGTCAAATTGACTGGCACGCCTTGGTTCAAATCAAGTGCAGTCCGAGCTTGGCGTACGGGGCTCCTGGGCTTGGTGTGTGATCATCTCGCGTCAATAAAGTGGGCCATGGATCCATGTGAGGCTGAACAGCCCACTCTAATTGGTCGACGCCCTTTGCCTTGGATTGAGGTGCGTGTTTCTTTGCTCCTTTGGGTGTGTTTTCTGCCTTAATTGACCTGCATACACAATTCACCAAAACTTGTGGAAATGATATGTAATAAACCCCTACCACTAGGTTGATGTTTATCTTTTAAGCATTTTTGCAGGATTTGACGTATGGTTGAAAACGGACGGGATAAATCCCGTACCATCCCATACCGTATACCATTTCTGTATCACCCATTTTCGTATTTCCAGAAAAATATGATAACGGGACGGGAACCAGGATGGGATTGGGCGGGACGGGACCGAAAGAAAGGGGTTATCCAGCCCGTTTTTTCCGGTATCCCGGTTTCATCCGGGATAATCCCGTTTTTATCCCGTTTTCAGCCCTGCCCGGTTAAGCCCAGTAACCACTCCCCTCTTGGGCCTTGGGTCAAACGCAAACCCTAAGGCCACCCCCCTTAGCCACTCGCCCAGGCACCCAATCCACTCCACTCCACTCCTCCAGCAGTCGGCCACCCACCACTCCTTCCCCAGATCCCTTTCACTACCCGCCCGCCACCGGCCGCCCACCCGCTGCCCGCCGGCCGCCCTCTCTGGCCGCTGCTCGGCTGCCTGCCGGCCACCCGCCCCCGGCCGCCAGCCACCGGCCGCCGCACCCCATGTCACACGTGGCTCTCTGTCGCCGCATCAAAAGGAGTAGCAGTAGTTGTGCATCTGCTACAGGTAAGTCCAAGCCCATTTGTTTGTACGTGAGGCATTGGCTAGCTAATTGGTGTACGTGAGGTATTAGCTTGCTAATTCGCCCTGCAACTAATTTAGTGCATAAAATATCTTATTCTGCTGTAGAAAGCATAGCGAGCTATCTGTGCTCCAAATCAGTGTATGAAGTAACTAACACTGTGAAGATAATGTTACCTCTTGTAGACCTATCGTTTGTTGTTTGATCATGTGGAATTGTGGATCTATTGTTTGTTTCTGTGACTCGTGTGATGCTGTGGTGGTGCTGAAATTCAGTAATGATCTTGTTTGTCTAATTCACTTGTCGAATTGTAGCTGTCATTGTGTATTTGTTTGCCATGTGCGGGCTGTGCTGTTGTGGTGCTGTGCTATCGTGCTTGGATGCAGGCTTGCTGCCCTGCTAGCAGCTGCTTGCAGCTCGCTGGCTGGTGTGATTCCAGCTTAATTTTTCGGTTCCCGATCGTTTTCATTGCATTTTTTTCTCGTATTTATCCGTTCTCATATAACCAGCTATCCCGCTCCCGTCCCGCTACCGGTTGTCCCACTCCCTCTCCTATTTTCGGTCAGAACAAAACGGGAGTGGGTGTTTCCCGCTCGTTCCCGTCCGTTTTCAACCCTAATTTGATGGCCTAAGATTGGTATTTCGAAGCTGCCAACAACACCCCCACACTTAGCCTTTGCTCGTTCTCGAGTGAAGGATATAGACCTAAGGTGGAACATGACATCCAAAGGCATGAAGCGAGCATAAGAGATATTCCAAAACATATTTTGTAATTATGAACTTTGGAGTGTCTATCATACTATCTTGGGTAGTTAAGGCATGGAATGGTCTTGAATCAAGTCACTTCTACTTCTCATGTCAAGTGGCTTGGGATTTTTCAATAAGTTTTCAAAAGAAACCTTGCTTAGCTCCTCATTTGATTCTCATATCGCTCAATGTGTATATATCCATACCAAGGCATTTGACTTGCCCTTTCTTCACCCTGGTTTTAGTGATGGCTATATGTGGAGCTCAGGGTACGGTATGAAGGATAAGGCCTACTTGTATTGAATTTATTACAAAGTCAAAAATCAGATTCAAAGAGAAAAAACAAATCACACAATCAGATTAAGATGTGCACGTGTATGAATTATGGTGAGTGTAATGGAAATTTCTTTTGTATGATCTCTCTCTATAAATTCTTTTGAGGATATGGTTATCTCTTCTTTTTTTTGTTTCTCTCTTTTTTTCTTTCTTTGGACATTCACGTGTCCATTTTTTTCTCTTTTTCTTCTTTTTTTACTTGGACCTTCATGTGTCCAATTTTTTTTCCAATAGCCCATGTCTCCTTTGTAACAATAACTAGAGTGAGAGACCTAACATATCTTGTGGAGCATTTATTTTGTGGAATGGATCGATGGTACAATGCTAATTTCTCATAGAAGCATAACAAGATGTATATGGTGTGCACGCGAATCTTGATCACGAAAGCACGACAAAAATTTTTCTCGAGGGTCACAACAATTTGACAAAGCAACATATGTGTAAATGGTTTTCAATATGTATCATCATATGGCTTTGGTAGGACTTTGGTATATCAAAAAGGAGCTTTGCAAAGGTTTTCCTAATTTTCAAATAAATTTCCCAAGCACTTAAACACTAAATGTGAAGATCATATCATTCAAACCATATCGCAAATACCAACTACTTAGAAGAGTATGCTTTCCTAATAATTTTTGTTCACAAGAATTAAGGTGATAAGCATGGAATAAAATATATGCAAGCCAACCATAGGAAACATGTGGAGCAGGTGGAACACACTAATCCCTTCCATTTTCGAGTTTGATTTTAATGGGTCCGATTTAAAATCCATTCAAACTCATGAATCAAAGAAAGTGACAGATAGAGGGTGCACATACCATCGCTCTTGAAGAAGATGGGGATCAAGGCAGTGGTGACTCAGCCAAACCACTAGGTGGCCGACTGACTCTGGTGTCCTTGCCTTGTTCGTTGTCATGTTGGTGCAGATGATGTTATGTGATACATCTGTGGCAGATCTCCAATATGTATAGCAATGATGGTCTTGAGAGATCTCCCTCGCACTTGTACTTGTACCTGGTTCTGTATTCAAATAAAATGGTGGAAACAAAACAATGGCTCTGCCGGTTTTAAGAACTAGAGGGCTCTAAATTCTATTGGAACTAAAACTTTGCTCTCGCCATGAGACTTACTCTTGTGATCCTCGGGCTACCTCCCGGAAGGGTTTTGTTTAAAGTCAAAAGTAGGATATACCCGGAGGTGCTTACCTTGGTGTATTGTTGATGAAAACTCATATTTTTGTTTTTGCCGTGGTGACTCCTTGTTTTTTTGTGGTGCAAGATGAAAGAACCAAAACCATTTCCAAACCAAGACATGAATTTACATAAGAGAAACTTACTTGGGGTATTGACTTACCTCCCCCACACTTGGAGTTCGCATTGTTGGCAACACAACCCAAGTGTGTGGAGTTCAAGTTCCCTTTCGTAATTGTTCTCTCACCAAGACATACCAAGGTGTTGAGGTTGGTGTAGCTCCCATGCTTGTAGGCGTCACCGGTGCCTCGTTCTTTTTTTTTTATCTCCACCTGAAATAGTTATCGACCAAAAATACCCGAAGGAATTTTAGCTAGAACATGATCTTGCTCTTCTGGAAGGGAAATAAATAAATGATAATCCAGGCTATCTTCCAGTAGTGCCTTGTTTATGATCACATGCTCGACCATGGGAAATCTTGCAGCTGTCATTGATGACGTATCTTTGTTTCACCACCAATTGGAGTTCTAGCTGGGTTAGTGCCACAGAGCATCCACGGAATTTGCAATATTTGTCATAAACATATGCATCGACAACCAGCCTTCAAAGATTTTACATAAGAGGACCTTGAGGTGGTTGTAATCCTCATGTGTGCTCAGGGCACAAAACGTGCCTAACTCTTGAGATGCATTAAATGAGCATGGTTCTTGTGGTATTTCAAGGATGACGATCCCATGCACATATGTGGAATTCCTTCCTTCAATCTCTAGAGTCAGCGCCTTACAAAATTCCTTGGCCCATGGATTCTCCATCTCAAGAGATTTATCGTGAAAGATCATAGTTGAGTCGGGATCGTGGTCAAGAACAACGTAGTCGGGGCCAGCGGGAAGAGGTTCGAACTCAGTCGAGAGGGATGATGATTGTTCATCTTCACAAAAGTGAAGGATTTTTTTCAAGTCATACTTCCTCATGCTGCTGCCGGCGCCGCCAGTCACGCCTTTGGTGCGGAGGGCCACTAGGAGAAGAATTTGGGTCCCAGGCCGCTGAAGAACCTCGTGCGCACTTGATCCGGTGCTAATGCTCATACACGTTGTCCTCCTCATCGTCGTCCGCGCTGGCGCCCCCATAGTGGCCGAGCTCTCTGCCGCCGCCACCACGCATCTGGAGCGTGCAGTCGCCGAATCTGTTGGAGAGCCGCCCCAAGAAGTCGCCGCGACCGCACCACTTTCCTGCCGAAGGATGAGGAGGACAACACCTGGCTCTTGCTAGGGCTCTCGGGCTTGCCAATGGCATCTAGGGTTTGCCCTAGAGTGGAGGACGCCGTCGTCCCGTTGCGCGGCTGCAGGTCCTGCATGCCAGTGTTTGGCTTGGATACCCAAGACACCGACGCCACGGACACCAACTTCCACCTCGCGGTGGCGGCGCCCCCACTGACGGTGTATGGCGTGGTGACCTCGTGTGCATACATGGATGAGAATGCGAGGTCGAGTCGTAGAGGAAGGACCAGATGCTCTTCTTGCACGTGGGCTCTCGCGCTGGGTTCGCTCGGCAAAGATGCTGAGACCATCAGCTTGGTATCCTGCCCGCATGTCCCCACCCCGCCTCCCGCTCTCGGCTTCCACCCCTCACCTTCGGGTGCAACGCCGGCCCCGCCTCCATCCCGCGCCCCCAGCCCTACTCCCACCCGGACCTGGGGAGGCTCCGCCGGTATCGCGCTGCCGAGGACGGAGGACCGACGGGCCGAGAAGAGTGGCTTATGGCCGTCGGCGCGGGTGCCTAGGAAGCCCTCCCAGTGCTGGTGCATCGATGGGCGGCGGTGGCACACGGTGAGGAGCAGCTCCCCACCCGGGCCCAGCAGCACAAGCTCGTATGCCAATGCTGCACCCCACCCTGGCCCCGGCCGTAGGTGTCGGCGTGGAAGGCTAGCCCACCTGTGCGGTGGTCGTATGCTACGAAGCCGTCGCCGGGGGAGAAGTGCGAGGTCTTGCGGCACCGTGGCAGCCCGCGCCCGCGAAGACGAACTATAAGCGGCCCCTGCCCACGCCGGTGCAGGCGCCTCCTCCACCCCCGACCGTCAGGGATGCCCCGCGGTATCGCTTGGTGTAGAGGAAGAGGTAGAAGTAGAGGACAAAGGAGATGCTACGTCTGATTTCGATAAAGGAGAAGAAAAAAAGAAAAGGAAAAAATCATATGAAGAGTCCAAATTTGCATAATCTGTTGGAATGCACCAACATATGGAGAGGGAATCCTAGCTAAATGACTAGCTAAATAGGAATTTAGCTAGTCCTATTTGGAGAGTCTCTTGGAGATGCTCTATATCTTAGTTCTAGAGTTTATATGTTAAGGTCTGTTGGGTTGCCTTGTTTTCTTGTTGGGCCATATGGTGCTAAGATTTTTGCTACAGATATACTGTTATTAGGCCCCATGAAGTCCATGGGGGTAAATAGGGCTGGGCACATCATCACCGAAAACCGACCACCGAACCGAACCGAGCCGAACCGAACCGAACTCTCGGTTTTTTCGGTTTTTCGGTTCGGTGTCGGTTCTCAGTTTTAGAGAACCGAAGAGTTCGGTCCGGTTTCGGTTTTAGCTTTCTGCACACCGAAATACCGAGGAACCGAAGACACAGCGTAGCACTCCAAACGTGAGGCATCACCGCATCAGAGCACACTTGGCCCAACAAGGCAGCAGCACGTCCAAACTATTGGGCCAGCCTCCAGCCCAACATCGCTGCAGACCCAAAACGTCAAAAGAAGCAAGCCAGCAACGTCCAGAAGTTGCGCCCGAGGCCTGACCTTATCCTCTTCCACAAGCGCGGCCGGCTCCAGCTCTGTTCTCGCCCTAACCTTTTCTTGTCCCCTGACGGCGGCGCCGAGGCGGCGGTACCCAACAGCTCTTGTTTCCGGTGCGCGCACTAGGCGTAGCTTCAGTACCTTGCCCACTGCCCCATGCTCAGCATGCACGGCAGCGCAGCAGTGGTGTGAGCGTGACCGGATGGCGCGGCGGCGGCATGGGCGAGCAACAATCGATGAGCGCGACCACGTGGGCAACCAACAACGTCGGCGAGCGACGATCTGCGGCCACACGTGTCAATGGAGATGCAGACGAGCGGCAAGCAGCAGGCGCGTGGGGGCAACGACATCGATACGGCGCGACGGCGGTCGCACAGGTGAGCGACACAGAAAGTTCGGTGAACACCGAACACCGCACCGAGACACCGAAACCGAATTCGTCGGTTTGTCCTTTTTCTTTGCACCGATCGGTTTCCATCTCTTGCAAACCGAAGTTTCAGGACACCGAAGAAACCGAACCGAAATCTCGGTTTAAACCGAATGCCCACCCCTAGGGGTAAATATCATCCCCGCCCCTACCTGCTAGTAATTCAGGCCCCACCCCGACGCTCCCCTCGTCTCCGCCCCAATTACTTCGGGTCCCGTGGAGATCCGTCCCTACGGGGAATTTTATCACTCTAAGTGCTGGAGCAATGGCAACCTCGGCAGCTCCAACTAAAAAAAGTTATGTCATGTAGGGATAATATGTGCCGTTTTGAATAATGTGTACTATGATTGTGCTGCTCCATGTTGCTGTCACAGTGTTGCACAAAGACCTCACTTGGAGGATCACAAATAACTAATGTAATTACCTAGATTGGATTTTTTTTTGAATGAAAAGAACTACTAATCCAAGAGGATTGGGCCTGTTTGGTGGAGCGAGCGCAAAAAGAAGATGATCGCTCACGGCCCGGAGCTGGATGGGCCGAAAACACACGGCCTGGGGAATGCTGCCGAGCTGAATTTCGCTGACCCTCTTAAAAAAAAGTTGAACTTCGCTGACCAAGAGCCTAAATCGAGTAATAGTTAATTGCTTTTTTATACATATATAATAAACCGAAAAAATACGATACAAATCCCCCAAAAATAATGCTACTTTTCTCCACTACCACTAGTATAGAGAAGAACTCTCTCCCTTCTGGGCCCTGGACAACTTTGAGTTTTGGAACAATTCCTTAATCTACAAAAATATATTGAATTTTGTAGCCCGACTGGTCACAGCTTGGATCAACAAATTTGACCAAGTCCGTTGCTGCTGTTGGGCAGTTCCTTTTTCGTCGTCTGGAGGGCAAACGTTAGGAGTTACCCATATAATCGGTAGTCAAATCATCACATAAACCATAAGGCAGAATAATTTTTATTGTTGTAGAACAAGTTTTTTTATTGCTTGAATAACTGAAAAATTGTTCCACAACAAAAAATATTATTCCAGTCATAAATCTGACTAAATCATACATGTAGGCTGATTTGTTGGGCTGGTTTTAGATCCAAAATGCGAAATCCTGGTGGAGCCGCTTGCTACGACAACTCTGCTCGCGGATCACGCGCGTGAACCCTGAACAGCGCCTGTCTGGCAACCGAAGAAGTTGTTGCCTACTGATCCATTCGATGCGCAAGTATGACCACCAGGACGCAGTTACACACTGCTACAATAATAATAAAACAAAATCTGAAAATGACCATAGATAATCCCTCTAAGCCGCCGCTGGTCCGCTCATGCCCACCGCCAGGTCGCCAACGCCGCCAATACGCGCTACATGCGATCATCGCTGTAGCGAGAGGGTGATGGGCTGATGGCTAGCAGAGGCTGAGCTTGTGTGGCTGTGCTACCTCCTCCGGCAGAGACACTCTTTTCTTCTTCCTCGATCTAGCAGAGGCTGTGCTACCAAGTACTGTTCTATACGGATCACCACCTCACCTATTCCTTTCATTTGGTGTGATTGGCTAGCTAAGTGGATAGTCTTGTGCCTAAAAGAAACTCGACCTGCAGGGGTATGACCACCCCCATGACATTGTGTTAAAGAAGAAGGTCTTTTCACACAGGTCGAGAAAATCCACGAAGTCGCGCTCCACCCATACATAGGGCCCGTAACTCGTGAGAAGACCGGACCGTCTCTGTAGTTGCCGTTGCCTGAGTCAGTCCTACAACTACGCTTTGGACGTGGGGCGAGCGAGGGAGTTTTTTTAACCCACAAGCAGAAATTTGCCCCGGCCGGGAATCGAACCCCAAACCTAAGTGCTACCGAACCCAGCTAGCCAACTTGGGCCTGTGAAAGGAAGCGGGTGTTTGCAGCCTAAGAGGGGGAGGGGTGAATTAGGAAAACTAAAAACCTTAACCTTAAGCTCTAACTAATTTGTACAAAACATAAACTAGATCATACTATCTAGATGTGTAACTACGGTTCATCTAGTGTGAAAATTCTCATCCCACAAGAGTTATACAAACTATAGCCAATCCTATCAAGAAACTACTCTAGAAAAGTAGAGGCACACAAGTTGCAATATGAAATGCGGAAGCTTAAAGGAGGGATGAGAGAAAGCAAACTCTTTGACACGAGGATTTATCCCGTGGTTCGGTTAGCCACAAAGGCACACCTACATCCACGTTGTTGAAGCACTCACAAAGAGTATTGCTTCTCGGCCAACAAGTCTCTTCCGTGAACACAATCACGGTCACCTTGGCCCCGGGTTCCACTAAGGAGCTTCACCAAGAAGGGTGGGGGTCTCCACGTCCCCCGCACAAAGATGTTGTCGCCGCTCCACACCAAGCCGGAGGGTCGAGGACGTTGCTGGCGAGCCACCAAGACTCCAAGGATGGCCGGCACACCGAGTACAAGAGGTGGTTCTCTCCTAGAACCAAGGCACAAGGCACATAACCTTGCTCACTCACTTACTCATGAGCTAAACTAGCACTAAACCTAAGGATGTGACCAATTTCCTCCTTGGATAGCTTGGAGATGTTCTTCAATGTGTCTTGGGTCTCTCTGAACTCCAACAACTCCAAAATGGCCGGGGTGAGGCGCTTAAATAGCCCACCAAGTTGAACTAGCCGTTTTGAGCCGTTACCGCTTTTTTTGCATGGGCGTCGGATAATTCGACGGTGCCTGACTAAGGGCGTCGAATCATCCGACCTCACTGTGTTCTCCACGGTAGCTGTTAAGTTTCAAACCAATTGCTGACATCATTAGTCCGACGCTATTTGAATACCATGTCGGATCATCCGATGCTGAAGGTTGGATTTGAATTCCAAGACGTCTCTGATCATTGATCCCACCATTACTCCGATGCTCCAAATACCACGCGTCGGATCATCCGATCCTAAAACAAATTTTCCAACTTGAGAAACGGGCTCTCTGGTGAATGCTCCGGGCATTAGTCCGATGCTCAGAATCCATGTGTCGGATCATCCGTCTGCATTGGTCGGATAGTCCGACCATGGGGGTGTCGGATTATCCGGTCACACTGTGTTTTTCCTGTTTCATTGTTGCACTTGTCCAACTCGTCGCAGCGGTCATTTGGGCACTCCAAATATATTATATCTCTGCTTTTTCATTGTGACTTGATATTTCTACGGTGCGCTGGACACCTCGACGGTGCATTGGACGTCCTGGATATGATTTGGGCTCTATCCAAGGGACCTAAAGAATCCTGTAAATATGATCTCGCAAACTCATTAGCCTCATTGATTGCGTTGTCACATGATCACCAAAATCACTCGAAATGGCCTAAATGGGGCCATGTTCGTTATAGCCTGGCTGTATGTCAGACGCAAGCTAGGTAAAGCATAAGTTTTGAGATGCACTTTGTTATATTTGGTTTGCTTATTAGAATGAACAATGTTAAATGTCATTGGTGTTTGGTTGACCGGTTGCAATGGTGAGCTTACCTCAAAAGTGGATTTCAAGAAAACGGGTGAAATTGCAACCGTCAATAATACTGCGACCTTGAACAGTCATCAAAGATTGCAGCAAGGACGGTGAGGATTATAATAGGAACACAAAATAATGCATCAAAGGGGCACCCACATGGATCAGCCTAGCTAGAAGGATTAGAAGCCAAGTTCAAATCACACGCTTCCTCCGCAGCTAACGCCTCAAAGGAAATTTTGCATGAGTCGGGAAATAAAAGGAGTCAACCAACAAACATGTTAGGTTATTAAGTTGGGTATAATTATAGGCGTATGCACCAAACTAATCACACCCTCGTGGATCGTCCTCAGCTATCATGTGTCAGGTGGATCCTTAGGTTGCTCGTCGTACACCTAGATGTAACCAAAGCTCCATTTTTTTTTCTCTATGCACCACGGATGTACTAACTTATGTTAATATTAATATTAAAAAAACTTTAAAGTATACTTTACATAAAACTATAATGACTTATACCAACCACAAAAACCTACCAAACGGGACCCCTCCGTATCATTAATGCTATATGTTATAGTTAGGCCCACGATGTGGGTCTCTGTTGATTTTGTGCAAAGTAATAGTCAAGTTAGTTGTAGGTTTAGGCACCAACACCAAGAGCTGTAGTTTTCTTCAATTTTTGTCGAAGAGTTGTAGCTAGCTAGGTTTCGAAGTTTAGTCCAAATAAAAGTTAGGCCAATCAACTATGTTAGCGCGCGAAAAATGTTTCATGTCATGAGTTGGCAGCCTGGACTGGTCATGGTCACTACTGGTGACCGGATCTGCTGAATCTGGAAGCTGCTCATCCGCCGCCCCTAGAAAACTTGCGAAAGAAGCTAGAGTGAATTGAAGTGGTGCATTTGCTTTGCGAGTGCATAAAGTTGAGCTGTGGAGGTGCATATACGATGTAAAAATTTACTTAACCACTAGTTTTGCTTTTTTTAGGTGCATCGACACCCACTATGTTATACTCCCTCCGTTCTAAATTATAAGTCATTCCAAAAATCTTGGAAAGTCAAAGTTTCTCAAGTTTGACCAAATTAGTAAGGGATTGACAGGGTAAGTGATTGAAACGTGTACCAAATTAGTAGCTGATCCATGCATAGAAATAGAAGCCACATAACGATCATGTAACTCTAACAATAGTCCCTCACTAAATCATGAAAGCATCTAGGCCCGTAGATGCTACTCGGTAAATTTCGGTGATTCGTGACGACGTTTGTGACCAACGTATGTTTTGTAGCGCTTATCGGTTAACCGTTAAAGTCGCAAATGAAAAGAGACCCCTCAAATTCAACATTCAAAGTCATGGACTCAAATTCATAAGATTAAGGACCTTTCTAGACTCAAGTGTCATAAGGAGATGAAGGACACTTGATTTAGTATAGGATTTATAGTTTTAGTTCATGGCCGTACTACTAAGGGGGGTTCTAAGAGAGTAGCTTGATCATCCAAAGAGTTGGCCTTAGATTTCATGCACACTTGCTCAAGACCAGCTCACGACATGCCATGGAACTCAGAAAAGCAGAAAGAATTGACATTCAAACCAACCCCGAGTTAGAAATCAGAAACAACAAATCTTCAGTGGGCTCGGATTATCCGAAGCAAAGAACACCAAAAGACCCGGATTATCCAACCCTATTTGATACACATCGGATTTTGAGTACTAGCATTACTCAGAGAGCATGTTTTCAGGGTCTGAAAACATCCTTTGGGTTCGGATTATCCGACCCTTAAACATTTGGGCGTCGGACAAATCGTCGGGTGATTCTGTAGAGAGCATGTTTTTCAGCTGGGATTTGTCTCTGTGGGACCGGATAATCCGACTGGTTCTTCTCTGGACGTCGGATAAATACACAGTGGCAATGATCAAGAGACGTTGATCTGGAATTCAAATCCTTAGCTGATCCGGATGATCCAAAGCTTGATCAATTATGGTTCGGATAAACAGGTCGGAATGATTACATCAGCAATGGTTTAAACTGTAACGGCTAAACTGGAAAATCTAGTTGGTTCGGATGATCCGACCCAGCTATGTCGGATTATCCGACCTGGTCTACTTTTTCCAGAAAGTGGGCAACGGCCACTTGGTGATCTCTAGCCTATTTAAGGGGGTACCTCGGGTCTCTTCACTGTCTTTTGAACCTTTGGACATCAGAGGCCACCCCATGAGCTGAGTGAACACATCCACAACTTGAGATCAAGCAAATCAACAAGAAATCAATCCTTTGCAAGAGTGCAAGTGTGCTAGCGTCTTAGGGCCAACTGAGTGATGGTCAAGTGAAAGCTTAGAGCTTGTTACTCTTGGTGTTTGACCACACCTAGACGGTCTTGGTGATCGGAGGGTCTTGGTGAGCTCTTGGAGTTTGTGGGAGCCCCAAGAAGAAGAAGTTGTACACGGTTTGAAGCCTGCCGTTCCGGAGATGGAGAAAGGGTATTCTTAGTGGATACTTGCTCTTCGTGATGCAAGGGAGCGATACCCTTTGTGGGTGCTCCAACGTGGACTAGGGGGGAGCGTCAACTCCTCGATACCACGGGAAAAAATCCGGTTGTCTCTTGTCCATTCTCATTTACTTTCAAGCAATTTACTTAGTTATTTTTCAGTTCTTGCTCTTTGCTTGTTTGTTTGAGACTAGGACTTGCACTTGTTAGTTTACTTCAATTGGGCTAGCCTTTGCATGATAGTATGATCATCCTAGGAAAATGGCTTTGTTAGTGTGGTTACCTACTTAGTTTCATCATGTTAGTGTGCTCTAGACTTTTGGTCTTTGAACTATAGGCTTGGGCAACACTAGTGATAGGCTAAGGACTTGGTAGGAATTTTAAAAAGTCCCAATTCAACCCCCCCTTCTTGGGTCACGATCCTTTCAATTGGTATCAGAGAATAGGCTCTCTTTTTAGGGTCTAACAACCTAAAGAAATGGCCCCGGGGAGTAGTGTACCACCCAAGCTCGATGGGCGAAACTATAGCTATTGGAAAGCCCGTATGGCGGGTTACCTTGAGGCTCTTAACCCTCTTGCTTGGGAGGTTACCGACAAAGCTATGGGTGTTATGGATGAGGACCAAACTAAGTGGAATGCTAGAGCAAAAAATGCTATGTTTGATGCTATTAGTCAAGATATCTTTGCTCGTGTGCATTGCAAGAAAACCGCTCATGAAGTGTGGAAAGAGCTTGAAAACATTCATGTTGGGTCTAAGAAGCTCCGTGAGGAGAAGTACCAAGTGCTTAAAAAAACTCAATGAATTCAAGATGCATCCTAGTGAACTTATTGAACAAATATATGCTAGGTTGAATGTTCTTGTTGAAGACATTAATGCACTTGAAATTTCTCCTTTGTCTTCTAGTGACATCATTCGGAAGATCCTCCACTCATTGCACAAGCCCAAGTACAACATTGTGACATCTTTGCTATATGAGAAAGATCTCTCAACATTGCAAGTGAGTTAAGTGGTTGGGAAGATTCGGTCACATGAGATGTTTCTCTTGGGTGAAATTGATCCTCCGCAAGCCAAAGGTGATCTTGCTCTCAAAGGTAAAGGCGAGAACAAGTCAAGCAAGAAAAGCAAGGGCAAGGCACCTATGTCAAGTTCAAGTGAAGCTAGTGATGACTCAAGTGATGAGGATGGTGATGAAGACACCAAACTGGCTCTCCTCATGAGGAAGACCACAAAGCTCATGTCAAGGTTGAACAAGAAGGGGTACAACTTCGACCCCAAGAAAAACAAGTTCCATACAATGAAGCCCAAAGACAATCTCAAGAAGATATGCTATGTTTGTGGCAAGTACGGTCATCTCTCATATGATTGCCCTCAAGAGTCCAACAAGAAGCAAGATAAGGACAATCAACCAAGGCACAAGAAAGATCAAGAGCACAAGAAGGACCATGACAAGAAAGAGTACAAGAAGAAGAGGTCCTTCAAGAAGAAAGAGAAGATCAAGGCTTTCCTTGGGGAGTGGATCACCGATGGTGAGACCTCGACGATGATGATGATGATGACTCCAAAAACGTCGTTGTGGGGATCGCCATCCATGATGATGAACCACCGCTACCTCCACTACCCATGTGCCTCATGGCTAGAGGTAACACCAAGGTGAATTTCGATGACTCATGCTCTAGTGATGATGATAGTGATAATGAGTTATCTCCTAGTGATCTTAAGTTCCTCCTGGATGAATACAATGACATGATCAAGAAGCTTAAGTCCAAACTCAAATGTCTAAAAAATGTGTATGTTGAGCTTAAGTCTTCACATGATGAGTTGCTTGTTAGACACAATAAGGTAGTAGAGACTCATGAAAAATGTGTTGTATCTAGCAAGCAACCTAGATAGGATCATGATAAGTTACTTGTTAAGCACAATGAACTAGTTGAAAAACATGATGAAGTAGTTGTGCTCAATAAGTCGCTTGAAGAGTCCAACAAGAAGCTTAAGTTTGACTATGCTAATCTTAATTCAAAATATCAAGAACTTGAGTTTGCTTTTGATGCTATTGATGATGAACTTGAAACTCTAAAAACTAAGAACATTAATGCATCATCTTCTTGTGAAACTCATGTGGAGTCTTCCAAAGCTTTCACTAATCACGATGTCCCTAGTTCTTCCAAGACTAACCATGATAGGGAAAAGGAACTTGAGGAGGAACTTGAAAGCTTGACTAAGTGCATGTTCAATGTGACAAGAGGAGAATATTTGCACAAGGAGATTCTCTTCAACAATACAAGGCACTTTGGTACTAAGGGTTTTGGATCCTTCCCAAAGTCACCGGAGAATGTTACAAGGTGTCCGGAGCTCAAGGATTGCTTCAACAAGGAAGTAGGTTCCTATTATCAACATTGCCAAGATGTTGGACATCACACAAGGGAGTGTCCTCTTCCTAACCGCCCTCTTCCTAGCTTGCCTTTCAATTATAAGTCTCAATTTGATAACCATCACTTTTTGTTGAGCAAGCTTAAGAACGGCAAGGTGAAGGCCAAGTTCATTAGAACACAAGAGAAGAAGAAGCTACCCTGCCAACTATGGGTTCCCAAAGTTTTAGTTACTCACATCAAAGGACCCAAAGTTGCTTGGGTTCCCAAACCTCAAGCTTAATTCATTTGTGTGTAGGTGAACTACAAAGCCGGTGGAAAATATTGGGTGCTTGATAGCGGATGTACACAACACATGACCGGCTATGTAAAGATGTTCACCTCACTAGATGAAGAAGTGGGCGATCACGAGCATGTCACCTTTGGTGATAATTCTAAAGGGAAAGTGGTAGGTTTGGGTAGGTTGCTATCTCCAAAGACCTCTCCATTTTAAATGTGTTGCTTGTGGAGTCGGTAAGCTTTAATTTGCTTTCAATTGCACAACTTTGTGATCTTGGTTTGATTTGTACCTTTAGTGATAGTGGTGTAGTTGTTACAAGCAAGGAGGATAAGAGTTTGATCTTCAAAGGCTTCCGGCACGGTAATATCTACCTTGTGGATTTTTCCTCTAACGATGTAAATTTGTCTACTTGTCTCTTTTCAAAGAACTCTATGGGATGGCTATGGCATCGACGGATTGCTCACATTGGAATGAGTTAACTAAACAAGGCATTCAAAAGAGGTATGGTTGTTGGTATTAAAGATGTTATATTTGACAAAAATAAGTTGTGTGGTGCATGTCTAGTCGGGAAGCAATTTGCTTCACCACATCCCATGAAGGCGTACCTATCCACATCAAGGTGCCTAGAGTTGCTACACATGGACTTGTTTGGACCAACCACCTACAAGAGCCTTGGAGGTAATCTTTATTACTTAGTCATTGTTGATGATTACTCTAGATATGCTTGGACATTTTTTCTAGAGGACAAGAGCAAAACAGTCGGGATCTTCAAGATATTCATCAAGCAAGCCCAAAATGAGTTTGAGCAAGTGTAGTCAAGGTTAGAAGTGACAATGGTTCTGAATTTCGGAATACTCAAGTTGAGGAGCTATGCAACGAAATTGAAATCAAGCATGAATTCTCCGCTACCTATACAACTCAACAAAATGGGGTTGTGGAGAGGAAGAACAAGACCTTAATTACCCTAGTAAGAGCAATGCTAGATGACTATGGGATTTCACAAAGGTTTTGGGCGGAAGCTATCAACACCGCTTGCCATGTGGCAAATCGGGTGTATATCCATAAGTTCTTGAAGAAGACCCCGTATGAACTTTTTGTTGGGAGGAAGCCCAACATCTCCTACTTTCGAGTTTTTAGGTGCAAATGCTACATCTACAAGAAGAGGAAGCACCTAGGTAAGTTCTAGAGTAGGTGTGACGCTGGTTTCTTAGTTGGTTATTCATCAAACTCCAAAGCATATCGAGTATTCAATAATGCCTCCCGCATGATCGAAGAAACTTGTGATGTGGAGTTTGATGAGACTAATGGCTCCCAAGGAGAAGTTTTTGCTTGTGATGATGTAGGTGATGAACCACTACAGGAAGTCATGAATAACATTGCCATTGGACAAGTCAAGCCAAAGGAGGAGGATGAGGTGAATATCTCACCATCCACTCAAGGTGGAGCCCCTTCCAAGGATGACTCCAAAGAAGAAGAAGCTTCACCAACTATCATTCATGATGAGTCATCCGATGAAGAAGATGAAGCTCCACAACCTCCTCCTCAAGATGTCCAAGATGAGCAAGTGGTTCAAGAACAACTCCACTTTGACGACACCCACATCTCAAGCGAACAAGTCCAAGCTCAAGCACAAAATGTCGAACCACAAGAAGATTCAACATCTCAACCACAAGAGAGGCCAACAAGAACTTCAAGGAACCATCCCATTGACTTGGTCATGGGTGATCCTACGGGTGGTACAAGAACTCGTAGACGTCAATATGCCTCTTTTTGTGAACATTACTCGTTTGGAGCCCGCTAATGTAGATGAAGCTCTTGAGGACCCGAATTGGATAATGGCAATGCAAGAAGAGCTCAACAACTTAACCTGCAATGAAGTTTATGTTCTTGAAGAACGTCCTCAAGACAAGAACATAATTGGAACCAAGTGGGTCTTCCGCAACAAACAAGATGAATATGGAGTGGTGGTTCGAAACAAGGCAAGACTTGTGGCTAAGGGCTTCGCTCAAGTTGAAGGCTTGGACTTTGGAGAAACATTCGCCCCCATTACAAGACTTAAAGCCATCCATATCCTTTTAGCGTACGCTTCACATCACAATATGAAACTCTTTCAAATGGATGTGAAGAGTGCATTCTTAAATGGCTTCATTAATGAGTTGGTTTATGTTGAACAACTGTTGGCGGTCGATTTCAATGATTTTTACCGCCAACATTCCTTCATATTTCATTTATTTGGAACTATATTACTATGATTTCTACTAACATTAACAAGTTCCATAAGTTTTGATGTTTATTTGAAGTCAAGAGCAACTGGTGCAAAGTTGGGCCAAAATGGGGCAAACCCTAGGCCGGCCGGCCTAGGCCAGGCCGGCCGGCCTACCCCTGTCATGTCTGGCCTTGAAACTTTGTGGAGAGTTCCCTGAGCCTGAGGTGGAGGCACTATAAGATGTATTTTGTACAGTTCATGAGTTAAGACCGAAAGGCCTGGACCATGTTAAGTGGAGATCAAAACCCGAGACAACTCAAAGAATCAGAGCCCAATTCAACCTAGGAAGCAACATGGGCCTGGAGAGCAACAAGTCATTGCAACGCGAGCCTGAGCCAAGCTAGAGCCAGGCCGGCCGGCCTAGGAGAGGTCGGCCGGCCTCTAACTGCCGCCGTTGGAGCTACGCAACCGCTACCGACCTTCAGAAACAATCCAGAGCATCCCTGCAAAGGCGGCGGCCACGCGGCCACATCCCCAGGCCGGCCGGCCTAGGGGAGGCCAGCCGGCCCCACTTGGCGGCCTCTGAAGCTCCACCTTAGCGTGAAAGACAAGCGTAACCATCTTACCTACGTGCAACTGACGCTCAGCCCAGTACCGACCTCAAAGTAGTATAAATAGAGCACCTTATGCCTCTTGTAACACACACCATTCCATAGAGAAGAGAGTCTCTTGTGCACTTGTGTTGAGTAGGAAGAGAGTGAGGTGAGTGCTCTGGTGAAAGCCGAGCTGAAAGGAGCGGACTCGAGTTCTCTCAGTCTTACTCCACTTTGTATCCACCTCGGAGGAATTTAATTGAGTAAGTTCCTTGTCTCAACTTCAGTTTCTCGCTAGCTTTGCTTTCTGTCTTAGTTACTAGTTAAGTACTTACTTTAATCTGCGGGATCCTGAGTTTGCGTAAGTAGCAAGTTCTACTTATCTGAGGTTGCTTTCTATCTAAGTACTCGGTAGGAGCAAGTAGCTCGAGGGCTATGGGCGTGGTGCCCAGGCTTGGTAGTTACCTTAGGTTGTGTTCCACCCCACGGAACCGTTGTGGTAGTCGGTAGGTGGTGACAGCCCTATCCGTCCTTTGTAGTCCACCACGTTCGGGTGTTTTCATAGCAGTAGTGCAGGTTGCCGTTGGACTCCCCTCTCATCCCTTTCTGAAGTCCTTCCTCTTCCAGCCGCCGAAGCAGATCAAGTTAGTAGTTAGCTCGTTAGCTAGTCAGAGTAGTAAGTTATCTGGAGTTAGGCCCTCTTCCCGTATCTTCTTCTCGCTGGTTGTGTCCGGCTGACGATCTTTAAGTTTGATTGAAGCTTTACCGTTCCTTAGATTTGATATCCCAGGTGTACTCCCTGGTGAAAGCTACAATCGGTCTCTGTGCGCTTGTGGAGTAATTCATTAGGCTAAGGAGTGCCAATAAGCTTTCTGGCGCCGTTGCCGGGGAATGGTAGCAACACTAGGCTTAGAGCTAATCAGCCGTACGACTGTCCATCCTTCCATATGGAGTATTCTCCTAGTTATCCGGCAGTTCCATCTCGCGGGTATTTAGAACTGCCACCATCCTGTCATCCCATAGTATCTGATGGTTATGAGATCCATCCCAATCTCGTAGCCATGGTTCGTGCACAGTCTTTCTTTGGAAAGAAAGACGAGTGTCCTTATGCTCACTTGCAAACCTTCGAAGAGAATTGCTCTCTTCTGATTATACCTGGTATGTCCCAAAACACCTTACGGTGGAAGCTATTCCCGTTCTCTCTGACGGGAGAAGCCAAATTCTGGTACAACCGGACGGCAAGGAGAGTCGGAGGAGATTGGATACAACTGAAGGATGAATTTTGCTTGTTCTTTTATCCCATCTCCAAAGTGGTTCCCCATCGGAAACAGCTCCTATCATTCAAGCAAGACGATGAATCACTTGGAGTAGCCTGGGCTAGATTCATGCATTTAGTAGACTCCGGGCCACCACATCATATACCAGAGGAAATACTTATGCAGCACTTCTTCTATGGCCTTAAACCGGAAAGCACACATTTCATGAATGTGGCTTCCGAGGGATCCGTCGTGTACAAGACAGTGGCTGAGGTCAGAACTATCCTAGAGAAGGTTCTGAACAGCACTGCATACACCGGTATTTATGACGAGCCACCAGAGCCTTTAGAACAGCCCAGCGAGACACAACAACTTTGAATCCTCTCAGCCACATCCTCTCCACCTCCACCACACATAGAGGAAGTAACTGAAACATCAAAGTCCTCAGATCATGAGCCCTTCATCGAGGATATGCCTACGTTCGTACCCGACCTCTTCATGGAGGAAGAGTATTTGGAACTTGGCAATGTGACAAGCATGCCAAAGGAACATAAGTGCATTTGCTCAAAATCTGAGGCGTTCATTCCCGAAGTTTCATCGCAGATAGAGGGTCTTTCTGCGATTATAAGTAAGGAATGGACAGAGGAAGCCGAGGCCAACAGTAGTGTCGTTCAGATCTACTGTAATCCTAGAGTGCTCCTCTGCACTATTGGGGACGCTGAACCACAAGAAACCTTTTACGACCCGAAGGTCGGGGTGAACGTGATGTTCAAAACCTTGGCAGATCACAATTCATCTGAGCCCTTGACCTCTTCTCGTAAGCACCTGAAGTGGATTGACGGCCAGATCGTGGAAAGTCAGGGAATTCTCCATGCTATGTCCCTAAAGATGGGACATAACAAGGTTTTCCTGGACTTCCACATCTTCGATATCCCGGAGGGTGAGGAGTTCGTCTTGATTGGTCAGCCAATAGAGCCCCTTGTCAACCTGAATGGAGACCGAGCTACGCTCGAGGTTAAGATTGGCAAAGAGAAAGTCCCGGTCAGCCTAGTTCGCTCATGCAACACCATTGCTGAGGCTAGGCCGGAGCAAGACCCGTTGGAGGATGCGGTGAACATCAGCCAAGAAGAGCTAACTCAGCCCATTCTTGAAGAAGATGTCTCACACTTCACCCAGAAGACAGATCCGGCTGGCAAAAGTAAGCTTGACGGAGAGGAGATTCCGCAACCTCCTCTACCTGAGCTGAAGTCGCTGCCTCCTAGTCTGAAGTATGCATTCCTCCACGACAACAGAGCTACGCCAGTTGTCATCAGTGACAAGCTGACAGAGAGTGAAACTCGACAGCTCGTTGCAGTCTTAGAGAAGTATCGGTCCGTCATAGGATACTCTCTCCAAGACTTGAAGGGGATCAGCCCCAATCTTTGCACCCACCACATTCTAATGGAGCCGGAACATAAGCTGTCACGAGAACATCAATGGCGGCTTAATGATGCGATGAGGGAGGTAGTCAAGAAAGAGGTACTCAAGCTGTTGCACATGGGCATCATATACCCCGTTCAAGATAGCGAGTGGGTCAGCCCAGTCCAAGTGGTCCCGAAAAAGGGAGGCATGACGGTAGTCCGTAATGAGAGGAACGAGCTCATACCTCAACGGAGAGTGACTGGATGGAGAATGTGCATCAATTACCGGATGCTCAACAAGGCAACTCAGAAAGATCACTTCCCTCTTCCCTTCATCGACGAGATGCTTGAACGGTTGATAAAGCACTCGTACTTTTGTTAACTCGACGGATATTCCAGTTATCATCAGATTCCTATCCATTCCGATGACTAGAGCAAGACTACCTTCACCTGCCCCTACGGTACGTTCGCCTATCGGTGAATGTCTTTTGGTCTATGCAACGCACCAGCATCATTTCAAAGGTGCATGATGGCAATCTTCTCGGACCTAATTGAGCACATCATGGAAGTATTCATGGACGACTTTTCCGTCTATGGCAAAGACTTCGCTCAATGCCTTGAGAACTTGGAAAAGGTTCTCAAGAGGTGCCAAGAGACACACCTAGTTCTTAACTGGGAAAAGTGTCACTTTATGGTTAGAGAAGGAATTGTTCTCGGACATAGAGTGTCTGAGAGAGCGATAGAAGTGGATCGGGCGAAAATCGATGTTATAGAACAGTTGCCACCCCCAACTAATGTCAAGGGAGTCAGGAGTTTCCTAGGTCATGCTGGTTTCTACAGGAGGTTCATTAAGGACTTCTCCAGTATAGCCAGACCCTTGACCAACCTGCTGGAAAAGGACGCCCCATTCAACTTTGATGAGGAATGCCTCGTAGCCTTCTATACCCTCAAAAAGGCGCTCATTTCCGCTCCCATCATTCAGCCTCCCGATTGGAAACTTCCTTTCGAGATCATGTGCGATACAAGCGACTATGCCATAGGCGTAGTGCTCGGTCAATGTAGAGATAAGCAACACTATGCTATATCCTACGCAAGTAAGACATTGACTAGACCCCAACTCAACTACGCCACAACGGAAAAGGAACTCCTGGCAGTAGTATTCGCCATGGACAAGTTCAGATCCTACTTGGTCGGTGCTAAGGTGATTGTGTATACAGATCACACAGCACTAAAGTATCTTCTAACCAAGAAGGACGCTAAGCCACGACTTGTCCATTGGATTCTGCTCCTACAAGAATTTGATCTGGAAATAAGAGACAAGAAGGGAGTAGATAATTGCGTGGCAGACCATCTCTCAAGGATGCAAATACAAGGATCGGACCTCCCGATCAATGATTACTAGAGAGATGACACTCTCCTGAAGGTCACCTCATCCAGTTTATGGTATGCAAACTTAGTGAACTTTATGGCGACTGGATACATACCTCCGAGAGAAGACAAGAAGAAATTGATTCACCTCAGCAGATTTCATCTATGGGATGACCCATATCTGTTCAAGGTCTGCACAGATGGCTTACTCCGTCGCTGTATCCCATTTTGTGAGGCCCGCAAGATCCTAGAGAGTTGTCACTCCTCACTCTATGGAGGACATTACGGAGCTTTCCGGACCCATGCAAAAGTTTGGCAAAGTGGATTCTTTTGGCCAAACATGTATGGAGATGCGAAGGAATTCGTGCGGCGTTGCCCAAGATGCCAAAAACATGGGAATATCAATTCCCGAGACGCAATGCCCTGAAGAATAATCTTCAGGTGGATATCTTCGATGTTTGGGGAGTCGACTTCATGGGTCCTTTCCCAATGTCGGAGCAATGCGAGTACATCTTGGTGGCTGTGGACTACGTGTCCAAATGGGTCAAAGCACTTCCTTGTGTTGCGGCCGACTCAAGGAGCTCCAAGAAAATATTTCAGGAAATTATATTTCCTCGCTTTGGAGTTCCAAGAATCGTGATCAGCGATGGAGGCTCACACTTCATCGATAGAACCTTCAGGAAGTGCCTCAGCGAGCTAGGAGTAGACCACCGGGTTGCGACACCATACCATCCCCAAACAAGTGGTCAGGCAGAGACGTCTAATAAGCAAATCAAGAATATCTTGCAGAAGACAGTCAATGCCATGGGGAAGGGTTGGAAAAGCAAACTACCCGAGGCACTATGGGCTTATAGAACAGCTTACAAAACGTCGATTGGTATGACACCGTATCAACTGGTCTATGGCAAGACTTGCCATTTGCCAGTTGAACTCGAGTATAAGTCCCATTGGGCTATTAAGAGGTGGAACATGGATCTCCAATTAGCCGGAATCAAGAGACAAATCCAGTTGGCGGAGTTGGATGAATGGAGGGAAAAGGCCTACCATAGCTCTAAACTCTATAAAGAGCGAACAAAGAGATGGCATGACAAGCGTATCAAGATCAAACAGTTCAAGCTGGGCGATAAGGTACTCCTTTTCAACTCCCGTGTTCGCTTGTTCGGTCATGGTAAGCTTAGGAGCAAATGGGAAGGCCCCTTCTTAGTTTTGAACGCCGCTGACCACGGCGCCATAACCCTCCAGGACGATGACGGGAATGTTTTCAAGGCCAATGGTCAGAGATTGAAAATATTCCTCGAGCCCGAAATTCCCGAGCTCGAAGAAGTAGATGTCTATGAGCTTACCGAGATAGAATAATCATCTACGGTCGTCGCCGTACCTAAAATGTGCCTTATCTCAGGATAGATCTCTCTTTCTATTTCTCTCTTTCCATTTATGGACAAACCCACCTACATACCCGAGAAGGGAAAGGGATTAGAGAAGTCTCCAAAAGCCTGGGGCCCACACCTGACAGAGTGGGGCTGGCCGGCCTACCCCAGGCCGGCCGGCCTAGCCCCTCGGCCAAACGGCCTCATCCTTTCGTGCAATGTTCTCTCAGGATTCAAACTCTTTGATCCTAAGTGTTCGGAGCCCGATGAGGTGATTTAAATCAGAAGGCTCCCCTCTCTTCCCCAGTTCGAGCCATTCACGAGTTTCCATCCCAAACTCCATTCCCTTCTCCGAGTTCACCATCATGGCCTTGCAAACTTCACCCAAAACCCCAAGATCCGAGGCCATGAATACACCCACTCCCAAAGCACCCTCCAAATCAAACAAGACAAGGGCTTCATCCAGCAGCGTCCAGATCATAGAGCCGGTGGAGATCGCCGCGTTCTCTCCATCGCCTGCCCCAGGCTGGCCGGCCGGCCTATGGGGGGCCGGCCGGCCTCCCCTTAAGGCCGTTTGTCCCCCGGTTCGATGGAGAGCTCGGTCCAGGGCCCGGTGTCGAGGGCCCCCGTGCGCTCCCGCACATGCAGTCCGACATGACCAACCACGGGGATTCTTTCCCCTAGGAAGGTTGTGACGAAGCGTGCGGGGACGTCATCGAGCAGGGCACGCGTTGCGCAGGTCGCTGCACTACAAATGGTGCAGCAGGACCTGTCCACGTACTCCCCGGAGTACACTCCCGCTAGCCCTAGTCCTCCACGCCATCGTGTGACCAGGGCAAAGGTTGGTAGGGGGAAGGTGCTCATTACCCCGTTGGACCGTACCGGCATGGATCTCCCGCCGAGTTCGGTGCGCCGTCACATCCCGCCGCCACCGATCCGTGGACTAATTGAGGTCCATGCCTACACCGACTCCGAGGACGACGAGGAGGAGGAGGAGGAGCCCAACGACGTCGCCTCTCTCCGCGAGCAGCTTGCTGCTCTCCAGTTACGCCTCAACAACATGGATGAGCGCGTAGCCGAAATGGAGATAGATCGGATGGAGTTGGGGGATAGGGTAGACACCCTTTGCAAGGCGGTCTATTCCAAGATCAAGCGTCTTGCGAAGGTGACCGGGAACGAGGATCTTTATAGATCCCCGGATCCCAAGTAGGTGTAGGTTTAGAGTAGGTTTAGTCTTGGGTGCTTTCATTTCTTTGTTTCCTTCATTAGTTCAAATTTGTAATCAGCAGCACCCCCATTTTCCTTTCAATAAAATAAAATCTCAAGTTGTTCCTCCTTGTGTTTATGTGGTTAGTGCACATGTGTGTGCCAACCACAACCCCCTGCTCTCACGTTTCATCATTGCGCAAAAAAATCAAACAAGGAAGATGAACACCAGATGTCAGAGAAATTTGAATAAATTCCGGAGAAAACGCAAGCCGGGCGGCTCAAACTAGGCCGAGCGGCCTGAGATTTTCAGAGAAACTACAAAACCACCCTCACTGGAGCAGAATGGACCGAGCCTGAGCTTGTGCTAAAAGGGCCACCGAAAGTGGCCACAAGCCCCGGCCGGCCGGCCTCTCCCAGGCCGGCCGGCCCCACCTGTCGGCCATCCTCTGGCCCCCTTTCGCGTACTCATGGTTTGCCACTTCTACTCCCTGCTCCTTCTTGGTTTTGTTCAATTTCATTTAAAATGCTTGCTAATTAAAAACAAATAAAATCCTTGAATGAAATGACTAGGAAGAGTGAAATCTTCTCACAACCATGATGTGCTAAGATTTATTTCTTATGCAAGTACCGAAATACCTCTGGAACTCATGTTTAGGATCACTTGATTGCTTGCTTATTGCACTCTACGATATAAGGACATGGAGTTATGCTAGTTCTTGCCTCAAGGTCTTGGAAGTTTTTTAATTTGAAAATACAAAACCAGGCAAAACTCTGTTGCTCAACTTTACCATACCCATTCCAGAGCCATACTCTTGAAATCCAGACACATAGCAATCCTATGCATTGTGAGCTTGCTCAAATTTAGTGCCTCCAAGGAAGCTTAGATTGATTCATCTCAACGGGATCATTCACGTACACGTCCATCAACTCGAGTCCATGAAGTGTGGTAACAAAACAAGTACTACGCTCCCCTAAAAAGAAAGAAAAGAGTGAACAACGTTCATACCTTGTCTCAAAAAAAAAGAGAGAGAAAGAAAAGGGGAGATGTGTAATGCTACATATAAAACCACCATGGATCTCTTCTCATCTATCACTTGCACTTGACCCCAAGAGATGAACATCTAGATTCCTAAGAGACACCAGGTTTGATCTTGCAATATAAATGTTATGGATACGCAACATCCTTAGCTCCACATACTCTATTACAAAGCAAACTTTGGAAAAGTGAGGTATGAACAAAATTGAGTGAATGAGTGACTTGAGCAAAAAAGAGTATGTCTTGGGTTTATTTAAAAACAAAAACCACTCCAAGTACTACAAGGCAGGGCTAGTCATTATCTTCATCGATTTGTTCTGGAGAACAATATGTGAGCATGAAAGTGTTAGCTACCCAGAATCCGAGGTATGAAAGGAAAGCTCTAAAATAATTCTTATGCATATTAGCATTTGTGAACCCTGGACTTTTCTTGATCCTCATGAATCTTTATCGATCCCTTTTGCTCGGGACGAGCAAAGTCTAGGTGTGGGGGTGTGTTGGCGGTCGATTTCAATGATTTTTACCGCCAACATTCCTTTAGATTTCATTCATTTGGAACTATATTACTATGATTTCTACTAACATTAACAAGTTCCATAAGTTTTGATGTTTATTTGAAGTCAGGAGCAACTGGTGCAAAGTTGGGCCAAAATGGGGCAAACCCTAGGCCGGCCGGCCTAGGCCAGGCCGGCCGGCCTACCCCTGTCATGTCTGGCCTTGAAACTTTGTGGAGAGTTCCCTGAGCCTGAGGAGGAGGCACTATAAGATGGGTTTTGTATAGTTCATGAGTTAAGACCGAAAGTCCTGCACCATGTTAAGTGGAGATCAAAACCCGAGACAACTCGAAGAATCAGAGCCCAATTCAACCTAGGAAGCAACATAGGCCTGGAGAGCAACAAGTCGATGCAACGCGAGCCTGAGCCAAGCCAGAGCCAGGCCGGCCGGCCTAGGAGAGGTCGGCCAGCCTCTAACTACCGCTGTTGGAGCTACACAACCGCTACCGACCTTCAGAAACAATCTAGAGTGTCCCTGCAAAGGCGGTGGCCACGCGGCCACATGCCCAGGCCGGCCGGCCTAGGGGAGGCCGGCCGGCCCCACTTAGCGGCCTCAGAAGCTCTACCTTGGCGTGAAAGACAAGCGTAACCGTCTTACCTGCGTGCAACTGACGCTCAGCCCAGTACCAACCTCAGAGTAGTATAAATAGAGCACCTTACCCCTCTTGTAACACACACCATTCCATAGATAAGAGAGTCTCTTGTACACTTGTGTTGAGTAGGAAGAGAGTGAGGTGAGTGCTCTGGTGAAAGCCGAGCTGAAAGGAGCGGACTCGAGTTCTCTTGGTCTTACTCCACTTTGTATCCACCTCAGAGGAATTTAATTGAGTAAATTCCTTGTCTCAACTTCAGTTTCTTGCTAGCTTTACTTTCTGTCTTAGTTACTAGTTAAGTACTTACTTTGATCTGCGGGATCCTGAGTCTACGTAAGTAGCAAGTTCTACTTATCTGAGGTTGCTTTCTATCTAAGTACACGGTAGGAGCAAGTAGCTCGAGGGCTGTGGGCGTGATGCCCAGGGTTGATAGTTACCTTAGGTTGTGTTCCACCCCACGGAACCGTTGTGGTAGTCGGTAGGTAGTGATAGCCCTATCCGTCCTTTGTAGTCCACCACGTTCGGGTGTTTTCATAGCAGTAGTGCAGGTTGCCGTTGGACTCCCTCTCATCCGTTTCTGAAGTCCTTCCTCTTCCAGCCGCCGAAGCAGATCAAGTTAGTAGTTAGCTCGTTAGCTAGTCAGAGTAGTAAGTTATCTGGAGTTAGGCCCTCTTCCCGTATCTTCTTCTTGTTGGTTGTGTCCGGCTGACGATCTTTAAGTTTGGTTGAAGCTTTACCGTTCCTTGGATTCGATATCCCAGGTGTACTCCCTAGTGAAAGCTACAATCGGTCTCTGTGCGTTTGCGGAGTAATTCGTTAGGCTAAGAAGTGCCAACAACAACCTCCCGGGTTTGAAGACCCTAGATATCCTAATCATGTTTATAGGTTGCACAAGGCGATCTACGGGCTCAAACAAGCACCTAGGGCTTGGTATGAACGCCTTCGTGACTTCCTCATCAACAAGGGCTTCAAGATCGGGAGGGTGGATACAACTCTCTTCACCAAGATCATCAACAAGGAACTCTTTGTATGTCAAATTTATGTTGATGATATCATATTTGGTTCAACTAACCCTACTCTTTGCAAAACATTTGGAGACATGATTGCTAGGGAATTCGAGATGTCTATGATCGGTGAGCTCAACTTCTTCCTTGGTTTTCAAGTCAAGCAATTGAAGGAAGGAACCTTCATCCATCAAGAAAAGTATACAAGAGACATCCTCAAGAAGTTCAAGATGGATGATTGCAAGCCGATCAAGATTCCAATGCCAACTAATGGACATCTCGACCTTGATGAGGGATGTAAATCGGTAGACCAAACTCTTTATCGTTCTATGATTGGATCGCTTCTTTACCTAACCGCATCTAGGCCCGATATCATGTTTAGTGTTTGTATGTGCGCTCGCTTTCAAGCTAATCCCAAGGAGTCACACCTTAGTGCCATGAAGCGGATCCTTGGATATCTCAAGCACACGCCTAGCATAGGTTTGTGGTACCCCAAAAGTGCTAGCTTTACTCTCTTAGGGTACTCGGATTCGGACTTTGCCGGATGTTGGGTTGACCGTAAGAGTACTTCGGGTGGGTGCCACTTGCTAGGCCGTTCTTTGGTCTCTTGGTCCTCAAAGAAGCAAAATTCCGTGGCCTTGTCCACCGTGGAGGCAGAATACATTACCACCGGGGCTTGTTGTGCTCAAATCCTCTACTTGAAGCAAAGCCTCTTGGACTATGGTGTGGAATTAGATAGGATCCCTCTCCTTTGTGATAACGAGAGTGCCGTAAAAATTGCTAACAACCCGGTTCAACACTCTCGCATGAAGCACATAGATATTCGCCATCACTTCCTAAGAGATCATGTGGCAAGGAATGACATTACACTTTGTGGTGTTCGTTCCGAAGATCAATTGGCGGATATCTTCACAAAACCCCTAGATGAGAGCACTTTTTGTAGGTTGCGAAGTGAGCTTAATATTTTAGATGCTTCTAACGTCATGTAATTGCCTTGTCATATAGTTGCATCTCATATGTACATATTAGGGGCTTGTCTAACCTTATCAAGATAGTGATGAACATGGGTTTTGCATGAGCCGGTGGACCACTTGTTTCGCTCATGGCATGAAGAAAGGTTCATCATGAAGAAGCTTGCCGAGGGTTCAAACTTGACAAGATAGATTTAAATTTCTTGCAATGCATTCTTCTTGTCATATAGATTGCATTCATGTTTAATTCTTGTCTTGCATAGCATTGCATTGCGTTAGTAGCATCACAAAGGAGATATCACGCTCAGAGAATGTCATACATGCCCAATATGTTTTGACAACTCAACAAGAGTGATAAGACAAATGTTGCGCTTTCATGCCTATTGAGTCATGTCCTAGCGAACTTAAAGTTTCAATCTCTAAGTTCATAGGAAAATGACTCATACATTCCCATTTTTAAGCTCTTAATCGCTTGGATCTTCTTTTGCCTACGTTATGTAAAAGCTCTTTGAGCATCTCTAAGTATGAGTGTTTGAGGGGGTGAGGTTGTCACTTGAAAATGGTCCAAATTGAGTGTTTATTGCTTTGGTTTTTTGAGATTTGTATCAGAAGTAAAGACTTAGTTCAACAGAAAATTTTCCTTCAGGTCGGATTATCCGACGTGTGGCACTCTCTCATGTCAGATTATTCGATCCCATCATCTAATTCCTGTTCTGAGCTCTCAGTCAAACTTAGCCCGACCCCTTCTGAGCTCCAGCGTCAGATTATCCGAGTTCTTTGAACTGTTTATCGGACGCCCCTCCGGTCGGTTTATCCGAAGCTCAGTGTTTGACTGCGTCAGCTTCAGTCAACGTTCATCCGACGCGTTGCTCCGACGCCTCTGTGCTGAAACTCATCGGTTTATCCGACGCATTCAAATTTGGCGGGCCCAAGCTGTCAGCACCGCTTAATCCCGTGGGCCTTAGGCGTCAGTTTCTTCTCTTCCATCATACCGTTTCACCCCAACTCCGCCGCCCGTACACCGCTCCGCTCCCGTACGCCACCGCCTCCACACCCACGCGCCTTCGTTCCCACACCGTCGCACAGCCGTGTCGCCGCCACCGCTCCACCGCAGCAGCGCCGCCGGGCCGACACTCCACCCGCCGCCGCGCATGCCAAACCCTAGCGCCGCTTCGTGTCGCCACCGCCCTCCGACGCTGCCACCGCCGGCTTGCGCCACCACCACAGCCGCCCGCAGCCTTCTCTGGAGACCGCGCGCACACCAGGGGAGCCGAGCTCGCGCCTTTGTGATGCCTCTCTGTCCTACTCCGAGGTCAGCACTCAAGGTGCTCGACCAATTGCCTCAAGGGGCAAGCTTCGTTGATTCTTCTACGTTTGCTTCAGGATCTCTCAGGGTATGGCCTAGTTTGGTTTTAACATGTGATGCACTTCATGTAGATCATCTTTCACACATGTTCACATATCCCTAAATCTTGATCTACACACACATGCTCACACATTTGTACACTGCCATGGTTACACCTTTAGAGCACATATCTTGTCTGGGAGTGTCACTAATTCTTGTACACTTTTTATCACACTTCTTGACATATTAGGAGTCTTTGTGCACCTTTTCTCTTCACACATGTTTGCACATGCTCTAATCACTTTCTGCTCACATAACACATGCTCACTGCCTACACTTTAGAGCACATCTTGTCTCTAGGAGTACACTTGCACCTTGTTCACATCACTTATCACTCCTAGCACACTCTCACTTGCACATGTTTCATTGAAAATCATCAGGGCAAGTGCACATCTACTAGAATCATGTTTTTAGGCTCAATCTATCCTATGCTTTGCTTAGGACCTTCTCATCTCTAGATTATTTTCTAGTACTTGTTATATATAGCCCTGTCTTATTCTATTATCTTCCACCGTTCTATTTGAAACAGATGGCAGGTGACAGAAAGGGCAAAGCCAAGGTTGACGAGCAGCCTAAGAAGAAGAAGCGGTCTCGTGATGAGCGAGAGTGGGAGTGTGCACAGGCAGCCGCAGCTGCTGCAGACCGCCCTCAGAGGCCGTTTTAGATCAGGGAGTCCCATGCAGACACTCAGGGGCAGTTAGAGCCAGATGCAGAGCCACCGCCAGGCACTCTGACTTTGCGCCGTTTTGCGCGCAGTCGTGGCCCACCTCCTCAGACCATAGTTTAGACTTCACCTGCTCGAGGTGGTCCTCGCACCTGAGGTGGACGCCCTCAGAGGCCTGGAGCTCACACTCAGCCTTAGACAGCAGCTCAGACCGAGGAGCAGGCAGACAGTGAGCCCGAGGGTCAGTCTGGGGATAGGGATAGGTCAGTTTTTCTGATAGATGTCCGGGAGTTCACGGTGAACCGAGTCAGGAAGTTTCGATATGTGGACGAGAAGACTTGGTTTCCTAACCAGCAGGATAGGGATGCAGACCCATACTTCCACACACTCCTCCAGGAGTCTTTTTACTTTGGGTACGCCCAGCTCGGGATTATGATGAGCGAGCACATGATGTTGCACTGGGGAGCACTACGAGTAGCAGCCAGGGGTGTACCTATTGAGCCTTTCTTCAAGAGATACCCCGGCTTGCCATCACTCCTGTCAGAGAGACGTGAGTACGTCCAGGAGTGGGTCTGTGTGTTCTACGCCACTCTGTTTGTTGGAGAGGACCGGAAGTACATCATGTTCATGTTCAACAAGAAGCAGTATCTGTTGAACAGGGAGAGCTTGGCGAGGTACCTAGGTGTGACACTCCCAGCGGAGGAGCCCTACTCTTTACACTTTCACACCTACGGTGACGCAGACCCACCACGTCGGTCGAAGGAGCCGATGTTTCCCTCCGACGAGGACGTGAGTTTCTTGTTCCATCAGCCCTTCCTCCCAGGCACTCCCAGAGTTCCCAGCCGGCTCACTCCAGTTGCTTACGTGGTTCACTTTGCACTAAAGAGGAGCTTGTTGTTCAGGATTGGGTACAGTGAGGGGATCACAGCCCTTCAGTAGTGGCTCCTAGTCTACATCCTCGGAGGTTTGCCGTTCGATATCGTTGATTTCTTTATCTGTGAGCTCGAGGATATGATTATGGAGGGGCTCACATCTAGCAGGAGGCAGCCCTACGCTCACTGGATTAGTTGGATCCTAGCTCAGCTTGACCAGCGTCGGATGATGCACAACCTAGAGAGCTCGACCACTTCGTTCAAAGACTACTCGCCTACTTCACTGAATGATGGTCGCAGAGGAGCTCGTGGTCAGTGGAGAGCCGAGTAGAGGCTCCGAGAGGATTCTCAGGTAGAGGCAGCAGTCGATGAGGACCCGTTCACAGCCGCCGATGCTTCTCTTGCAGCTGCAGAGGCCCAGCTACCCCACTACCTGGCCACCACAGAATCAGAGGACTCCGAGGACGACGAGGACTATACTCCTACAGTTCCCGTCTGATGAGCTCACGACAACGAAGCCGATAAGTCTGGGGCAGGAGCACCACGCCACGACACTAGGCCCCCGACACCGCCTCTAATGATAGTGGCTCAGGTAGCAGTGCCGGACGACGACAGCGATGTCGACCACTTCATAGCCGCTCCGAGCTCGACTGCCCCGACACCGTCTTCTCCGCCCCAGGATTAGTTAGCTCCAGCCTTCCTTTCTGGTGCTTTGTCGCCAAAGGGGGAGATAGATAGGGGGAGTAGAGATAGGGGGTTCAGGGAGGTTTGTGGCGTGATTTGGACTTTTCATGGATTTTGATGTATTAGACATGTCATTTGGTTCTTGTGTATGACTCTGTGTTGACATGGCGATACATTAGTTCAGTTGCTTCAGTTATTTGTTTGCGCTTTAAATTCTTTATTTGCTATCTCTATCTTTGTGTTGTCACCAATCACCAAAAAGGGGGAGATTGAAAGCATCTAGGCCCGTAGATGCTACTCGATATGTTTCGGTGATTCGTGACGACATTTGTGACTAACGTGTGTTTTGTAGCGCTTATCGTTTAACTGTTAAAGTCACAAATGAAAAGATACCCCTCAAAATCAACATTCAAAGTCATGGACTCAAATTCACAAGATTAAGGACCTTTCTAGACTCAAGTGTCATAAGGAGATGAAGGACACTTGATTTAGTATAGGGTTTATAGTTTTTAGTTCATGGCCGTACTATTAGGGGGGTTCTAAGAGAGTAGCTTGATCATCCAAAGAGTTGGCCTTAGATTTCATGCACACTTGCTCAAGACCAACTCACGACATGCCATGGAACTCAGAAAAGCAGAAAGAATCGACATTCAAACCAACCCCGAGTCAGAAATCAGAAACAGCAAATCTTCAGTGGGCTCGGATTATCCGAAGCAAAGAACACCAAAAGACCTGGATTATCCAACCCTATTTGATACACATCGGATTTTGAGTACTAGCATTACTCAGAGAGCATGTTTTCAGGGTCTGGAAACATCCTTTGGGTTCGGATTATCCGACCCTTAAACATTTGGGCGTCGGACAAACCGTCGGGTGATTCTGTAGAGAGCATGTTTTCAGCGGGGATTTGTCTCTGTGGGACCGGATAATCCGACTGGTTCTTCTCTGGACGTCGGATAAATACACAGTGGCAATGATCAAGAGACGTTGATCTGGAATTCAAATCCTTAGCTGATCCGGATGATCCGAAGCTTGATCAAGTACGGTTCGGATAAACAGGTCGGAATGATTACATCAGCAATGGTTTAAACTGTAACGGCTAAACTGGAAAATCTAGTTGGTTCGGATGATCCGACCCAGCTATGTCGGATTATCCGACCTGGTCTACTTATTCCAGAAAGTGGGCAACGACCACTTGGTGATCTCTAGCCTATTTAAGGGGGTACCTCGGGTCTTTTCACTGCCTTTTGAACCCTTGGACATCAGAGGCCACCCCATGAGCTGAGTGAACACATCCACAACTTGAGATCAAGCAATTCAACAAGAAATCAATCATTTGTAAGAGTGCAAGTGTGCTAGAGTCTTAGGGCCAACTGAGTGATGGTCAAGTGAAGGCTTAGAGCTTGTTACTCTTAGTGTTTGACGACACCTAGACGGTCTTGGTGATCGGAGGCTCTTGGTGAGCTCTTGGAGTTTGTGGGAGCCCCAAGAAGAAGAAGTTGTACACGGTTTGAAGCCCACCATTCCGGAGATGGAGAATGGGTATTCTTAGTGGATACTTGCTCTTCGTGATGCAAGGGAGCGATACCCTTTGTGGGTGCTCCAACGTGGACTAGGGGGGAGCATCAACTCTTCGATACCACGGAAAAATATCCAGTTGTCTCTTGTCCATTCTCATTTACTTTCAAGCAATTTACTTAGTTGTTTTTCAGTTCTTGCTCTTTGCTTGTTTGTTTGAAACTAGGACTTGCACTTATTAGTTTGCTTCCATTGGGCTAGCCTTTGCATGATAGTGTGATCATCATAGGAAAATGGCTTTGTTAGTGTGGTTACCTACTTAGTTTCATCATGCTAGTGTGCTCTAGACTTTAGGTCTTTGAACTATAGGCTTGGGCAACACTAGTGATAGGCTGAGGACTTGGTAGGAATTTTAAAAAGTCCTAATTCAAACCTCCCTTCTTGGGCCACGATCCTTTCAAATCAGACCCTCCAAATGTTAAATGAGGGTTATCTCTATTTTTTAAGAGCTTTCAAATTTGCTTTAGCTTCAGCAATAGATCTCAATTCTACCTTTGTGGGGGTCTGAGTTATACTGTGTAACCTAAAAAAAACTTTAAATTCTACCTTATAAAGAGGGCTCCTAGTGATCCCCTAGGAATAAAGGGTGGATAAGGGGATTTGGAGGCCTTCTAATTAAAATAGAGGGCTTATTAGAGTTTATGCCGGAGTGTATCTTTTTTTGTTTAACCTTCTAAATTGGAGATCCAGGGCTGTTTAGAGTATGTGCTAGAGTTGCTCTAATAACGTACAACATTAGGAGAAAAATTTGTTAATCTAAACGATCGATCCATCACACGTAGTAGTAGTAGTAGTAGAACGTCTCCTTGAAAGGTACACGAGCGTTGACATCTTATTAGCCACCGGTTCGTCCATCCCGACCGTTCTTAATTAATTCCATGAATGTTCTTCCACGAAAACAGGCAGGCCAATTACCAGCAGGCCAGGGACGCGATCGGCGCGGACCTGGTCGGTAACCCGGACCTCGTGTCGACGGACGCCGTGATCTCGTTCAAGACGGCCATCTGGTTCTGGATGACGGCGCAGCCGCCCAAGTTGTCGTGCCACGACGTGATCCTCGGCAACTGGGCGCCGTCGGACGCTGACGCCGAAGCGGGGGCGGGTGCCCGGCTACGGCGCCATCACCAACATCATCAACGGCTGGATCGAGTGCGGCGTGGGGCCCAACGACGCCAACGTCAACCGCATCCGCATGGGCTACTACCAGCGCTACTGCGACATGTTCGGCGCCGGCTATGGCGACAACCTCGACTGCTACTCCCAGCAGCATTTCTGATCATGTGTGTGCGTGTGTCATCTCTACGAACAAGTCGAATTTGGATCTTGTAACATGGTGTAAACTTTGTTAGGCTTGTCTTTAAAATGGTAGCCCACTAGCCCCAGCATTAATGCATTATTACCACTATGGGACACAGGCACTTTGCCGTGTGCCAAAAACACACGGCAAAGCCCAGTTTGCACACGACAAAGGTTTTACACGGCAAAAGCCCCACGGCAACCAAACGTCGCCAAAGGCTTTCTTTGCCGTGGGTTTTTTTGTCGGGCACACGGCAAATGTATAACCCGACACTCGGCAAAAAAGGTGATAACGGCAGACGTTTTGGCACACGACAAATGTTTTAGCACACAGCAAACGCACGGTTTCCGGTAGTGTACCCCCCACCCCTCTTTGTGCCCTTATTAGGAACTCCAGCTCGCAATCCCTTCAGTTTCTTCAAATTTGTGGGGCTTGTATGTGTCGAGCGATCACCTGAAGCTCTGAAACGATACGAAAAATGCACATCATCAGCCACTGGGTTGTCCAACTCTTTTCCATGTTCAGAAGATTCAGGCTATCGTCTGTCTATAGCAGGCAAATCTTGGCACACAATATCTTGAGCTGACCACCATTGCCGAAGGGAAAACAATAATGTCCTGCACATGCCCATTGGCGAGAAATCCACCGTTGCCAGAGGAAAAACAGTAAAATGTCCAGCGCGCGCATGCCGATTGGCGAGAAATTGGTCACAATCATAAGGAAATAATGCACAACCAGGCATGCTCGTGTTTTGCATCAACCATGTCAGCATACTCGTTCCCATTTCAGCACACAGTCTGCATCGCTGGATGGTGTGGAAATATCGTGCTGTTTAATGGTCGAGATTGAATGAAACGACACAAATGGTATATCAAAAGTTTTTATTTCAGGGACATAACACTGTGGTCGTCGTCTCTCGTCGATCATTCCACAAGCGCCATCACAGCGTTGTCTTCCTTACTGAAGAAATCTTTCCTGTGAAAGAGAATAACGGGGGTTATGCCTTTGTTCGTCAGATTTTGCATAAAGAAATTACAACGTGTCCGTGGCTCAACGTGCGTACCGTATTTTGCGTGAGATCTAGTAGGTGCAGGTAGCAGCCAATGCGGAGCTCACGGTGAAAAGGTTCCAATTTTTCTACATTGAATTTGGAAGCAATGGAATTAGTAGGTTACTGCATACTCCTACTCGTCTGAAAGAGTAATAGATATGGAAATACTCCTACTTTTCTGAAAGTGTAAACAGGGCATGAAACTGTGAGATGCATGCTGCCAAAAATCGAAAGGTCATAACGTGGTCTTTGTGGGGTACTCAATTTGCAGTCACTTTCGTTTCAACAGCTCCGAGCATGCAGTTTCAACAACAAACTCAGATGCGGATCATATTTGTTAGTTTTAGATCCTGTTTGGATCCAAGTGCTAATGGTTGAAAGTACTAAACTTTAGTACTAATTCATCCAAACAGAAATATTAATAGAGTGTGTTAAACTTTAGCAAAGACTTCAAAACTTTAACATATGCATGTATGAGTGCTAAAACTTTAGCTCCTTCAAACAGGCCGGGCCTCACAGACTCAACTATTTTCATGAATATTACATTGACAAGCCACGAGATAAACCTCGACCAATATTACGTGCTGGAACAGCATTTGTAAAATTGACTAAGAAAATATAAATGTAACCGGTGAGGATATAGATAGAATAGCACGGTGGCTTTACCGGTGTGATGACCATACTATAGCGCGCCCAAATGAGTCCGCTGCAGCCCAAAGCTACAGAGTACAGCAGAGACAATCACACTATATTAGCGGTAGACAAACCTTCTTTCAAGAAGGAATCAGCAGCGGCATATTGAAATGACGATCAAATTAAGCGGATCATTTGCAACGACGTAAGTCTGTGTACCTAGTTGCTGTGGATAGGAAATCTCCTCAGGTGGCTTAACAAAGTCAGCAACGTTGGCGACGTTGAGGCACCACTTGAATGTCGGGGCCCAGAAATGAACTGCAGACGAACATGTCAGGCTAATACTGAGAAAACACAGATACTAAAGAAGAGCATGAGCAGCTGGAAATAACATGATCGAGGGCCCCATCCGAAGCTGCTGCTCTATGCCCCCATCCGGATCTCCTTGGCCTGCAGGCTTTGCTGCCAACTACGATTACCAAGCAACCGGAAGCCGATCATCATCAGACGTTCGTCGGATACTGAGACTGACCTGCTTAGATCTAGCAACCCGATCGCGTTCTCCTCTGTCCTCTCCTGGAGTACCTGGCGAGTGACGCCGCCGGTTGGTGGCCGGAGCCGAGGCGATCGATCGCCAGCCGGAGGACGGAGGTCGTGGGGGGCAGGATCACAGGGAGGCCGAACAAGTGGAGTGCAGCGACAAGCTAGCTAGAAGCCTAGAATAATAGCATTGTCTGTTGCCGACTTCCCGCTTTGGAGGGGAGAGGGGCTCGCAGCTCGCGCGTTGACCATCCGACCGCGAGAGAGAGCCGCCGCATCCATGGAGGTCGCGCCTGCGGAGCCGTCCGATGGTGCGAGCGGAGGCGAACCAAAGGCAGCCCCGTTGCATGGACTCGGTGCTCGCAGATTGGTCGGCCTCAGTTCCGCTGGATCAATCCCCGGTTTCGCCCGCGGCGGTTCCGCCGCACACGCGTCTACCTGGGCCCCACGGCAACGCTGTCAATCTGCTGCTGATGTCTCGTTGGGCTTTATCCTGACGGCCCAAGATGTAAAAGTTGCTGCGGGCTTTACGTTAGATGTTGGCTGGCCCCACCCAACGAAGGAAATCGAGACCGTCGGCCCGTTGGGCAACCGGTCCTCGTGACTCCGTGGAACAAGACTTGCACGTACTTATTCCACGGAGCTGTTTGTTTGGATAAGCTAAGTACTTGATTTTACAAATATTAGTACTTATATATAATGCTAAATTTTTTTAAATCTAGACTAAAGTTTCGCTCACTTTATTAGCACTTCCGTTTGATGGACCAGTACACGGATCCAAACGTGGTTTAAATCCTAACCAGATCCACTGCTCGCGGGTCGTGGCAGAGGTATATTTTCGATATTTTTTGCGGAACGATATTGAAAAGAAGCGGGAAGACCTCGGGAAGTCAACGGCTTAATTTAATTTGGTATCTTTTAGAGGCTATTTAATTTGGTCTTAGATAGAGTAAGTGCCCGAGGTGTCCGTACTCCGTATACTAATTTGTTTTACAGAGTGCGTAGATCTTTTATTTTGTGGTTCCTTCGTACTATGTTTTTCGTATATACATGCGACGTTGCTACTGCTATACACCCCGTCGAGTTTGGCTTGTGTGCTTTGGGGTGAGGTGAGGTGAGGTGAAGAAAAGGTGATATACTTTACTTTTTGAACCTCTCTATCAGAGCACATACTGCATGCTGAGCCTCATCATCAACTGATTAATGAAATGTCACCATCATACAGCGATGTGCTGACGCAACATGTGGAAGAAACCCCGCCCCAAAAAACAAATCCAAGCTGCCGATGTAACCAACGATAGCAATAAAGTTTTGAAGTTTAACTGCAGATTAGTCTTCATATGTGAAGATGATACATCATGTTGTGGGCCCGGATGACATGCATCGATGGTATTTTTAGCCTGGATACGCTCCTGATTTGCCTATCACTAAAATATTGGTTGAATGTTCCACGATCGACATAAGGTCAATCTCAATGTATGGGAGTATTATAGAAGTGTTATAAGTATTAAATATCTTACCACATTAGCAAATTTGTTGATATGGTTGAGTCATTTATAAGGAGAGAGGAATGAGAGTTTCATAGTATAAGAGAGGAGTGTTAACACCGTGACACTCCTCTAGTATAGTTACCAAGTTTTCAATCTTGCTAACTATACAATAATACTCTGAGTCTATGAATGCAAATGGGTTTATCTGCGAACCTATAAATAGTGGCTAGCATTTTTTGCAGGTTTGGTGGGACCCAAAAATTTTGACCAGTTTGCGACGATCCCGCTCCTTGCATCTGTGTGGCCCTAACGAAAAAATAAAAACAGCGACGTGTGAACTGGCCATGCATATCCTGCTGGTAAGCTTGCAATAGAGTATCGCTAGCCGGTTATCCTTCACTATCGCCCAAGTCTAGGATAATCAAAATCTTCCTTGATCGATCCGAATCTCTTTATTGCACTCGCCCTTTTGTTCTTGCTCTGTCACTCATTCGTTGGCCAGCTTCGTGTCGTGTCCTAGCCGAACACTCCACCGTTGAGCTTTTGGCTCGCGCGAGCGCGACATGCCGAGACGGAGGATGGTGATGCCCTCCCATCCCATGTCGCGGCCTGATCTCGATCTAAGGAAGAGATAAAAGCGTCCACATGGGGGGCACGTGTGGACGCGCGGCGCTCCCCGAGACTCGAGAGCAAGCGCTCCTAGTCCTAGGCAAGGCGTGAGTCAGCGCTCCGTGCCGAGCACAGCACAAAAACAAACCCGCACCCGCTCGAGTTGTGATCCGGTTGCCGCCGCCGTGCGAGCTGCGGCGCCGCCGTGTCCAGTCTCCGGTCCAACCATGGCGGCGGGGCTCGGTTTCTTGAAGGCCGTGGCGCTGGTGCTGGCGCCGGTGGTGCTCGCTGCCGCGCTGTACAGCCCGACGGGCTTCTCGCCGGCGCCGATGCCGCCGGAGTACTCGTACGGGCCCGTCGTGTCCGCGCCGCGGCACGAGGCCCGCGCGCTGGCGCGGAGCGAGCGGGTGGGCGAGGGGCGGCTCCCTGGGCCGGAGGACCTGGCGTACGACGCCGCCGGCGGGTGGCTTTACACCGGGTGCGCCGACGGGTGGGTCAGGAGGGTCAGCGTGCCCGGCGGGGACGTCGAGGACTGGGCACGCACCGGCGGCCGCCCGCTCGGCGTCGTGCTCACCGCGGACGGCGACCTGATCGTGGCCGACGCGGACATCGTTAGTTAAACAGCTCTACTTCCATTCATCATAACCGCTCTAGGATTCGTATGGAACATCACATCTGATCTTCTTTTTTTTTTTTGAGAAAACATCACATCTGATCTGATGCCCTTGGCATGACAGGGATTGCTGAAGGTGAGCCCGGAGAGGAAGGTGGAGCTGCTGACCGACACGGCGGAGGGCCTCAAGTTCAAGCTGACCGACGGCGTGGACGTCGCCGCCGACGGCACCGTCTACTTCACGGACGCGTCGTACAAGTACAACCTCGCCAACCACATGACGGACATCCTCGAGGCGCGGCCCCACGGGCGGCTCATGAGCTTCGACTCGGCCACTGGGCGCACGGCCGTGCTCGCGCGCGGCCTCTACTTCGCCAACGGCGTCGCGGTCTCGCCGGACCAGGCCTCCCTTATCTACTGCGAGACGGTGGTGTGAGTGCCCGACTGTTCACGCACGTTACCTTGCAGTTCAGCAGCTAGCGAATCAGTTGTATACTGTGATGAAGCCTCTCGCTGCGTGCCTGGATGTTCACTACGGCATGTGACCTGACCTGCCATTCACGTTCTGCCGCAGGAGGCGGTGCTCGAGGTACCACATCACCGGCGACAAGAAAGGCACGGTGGAGAAATTCATCGACAACCTGCCGGGATTCCCTGACAACATCCGGTACGACGGAGAAGGCCGGTACTGGATTGCCTTGTCTGCGGTAAATCTCATCTTCTTATGTGTCATCATCAGGAAAAAAGAACTTTTTTTTGCATCTGCTAAAAAAAAATCTCGAGGAGCCTAGACTATAATCGTTTGAAATCTGCAGGGGAGAACTCTTCAGTGGGACTTGCTGACGAAGTATCCGTTCGTCCGGAAGCTGGTTTACCTCATCGAGAAGTTCGTGGCGGTTCCCCACGGGCTGAAGAACTCGGGGACGGTGAGCGTGACGCCGGACGGGGAGCCGGTGTCCATGTACACCGACCCGCGGCTGGCCCTCACCACCGGCTGGCTCAAGGTCGGCAAGCATCTGTACTACGGCTCACTGACGGAGACATTCCTCAGCAGGATCGACCTCACTAAATCATCAGCTGAACTCCACGAGTGATCATCCGCTGAGAAGATGAATAATTAGGCGGCCATTCATACATTGCTTCATGTTGATGGCTCGGTGAATCTCGGAACTGTTCATCTCAAAAACATGAAAAACAAGGATATAGAGCATATCATTCATACATTAGGCATACCACAACCTTTAGCCATAGATCAAGGTACTTCATTTGTCTTAAGCCGGGTATTTGAATATGACGAATGTTACAAGATTATTAGGTTGCCAATTCATCTTCCTATTATGCTTAGGCTAAAGGATGGGCAGAGTCTAGTAATAAATTTGATTTCACATTCTCATTAAAATATAGAAGATATATCAAAAAAGTAAAAGAAAAGTCAGTCCAAGTTTTCTAACTTGTCTGTCGTACTTGTGCAGACAGAAAACCTCTTTGTCAATACTATTCAAGGGATATATTTGGCTTCTGTTCTAGACTCTGTGCAGCGCATTAACAACCCAAACAGCCTCCGTTTTACAAACAGGACCCTGAAGAAAAGTAAAATTACAAAGGAGTCCGAAGATCTCCCCTTCCCAAAAAAAAACAACCCAAAGGCGCAGCTAGTCGAGGAAGAATGATTAAAATTTTGATTATGAAGTTCTTCATGCCTCACAGATGTCTTAATTTTACTCTACAGATTGGTTGATAATGTTAAACCCAACATGATTTGAATTTTGAATGTGCCTGTAATAATTGTGGACTGATAGTTTGATACCCTCCCTGAAGGGTCTGAAGCCGCAACCTTTTCATTAAGTTACCCTTTGGATCCTCTCATTTTGGAGGAATTGAAATCTACTTAATAAAGAATTTGACATCCCCACTTTCCAACAACTTTTCAAAGTTTAGATATAAGCCTATCATAAATTCATAGGGTGGGAGATGGAAATTGATTCTTTACATAACCAAGCAATGTTTTTATTTCGTAACTTATAACACACTTTTTGGCTCACTCCTCTATAGTAGAAACATATCACATAAGTATCTTCTTTGTATAACCAACAATAGTAATCATATTAGATTAACAGATTCGTATTTAAATTATAATTATTAGAATGGAATTCAATTCCAAGGTTCCAAGATTGTGCCCAAAAAAAAAAAAACAGAACAGTGCGGTGCTCTTGGGCGGCAAGGAGCCAAGGACGTTGTGCACAAAGTGAGTACAGAAATGCCACCGTTAAACAGCGGCGTACTCATGTACCATGTGGACATCCAATCCAACACCCTCTCAAACAACAGCCGTTCACCATCACCAAAATGTTTAGTCTTCCACGACCCGTTCAAACCAGTACCACAAAGTCTTCTTGCTGATGCCTTTTCCTAAATATACATGGACGGTTGACTGTCCAACCGTTTCTCAGTTTCTGAACAAAGAGAACTCTGATACATACATATATCGCGCCGGACGGGATGTAACACCTCTGCCAAAAAATGCTACCTTTTTCTTTCCTTTTTTAAACTAAACTAGTATAGTACCGGTTAGCTACAAGTTTCAATTCTTTTGTTGTTGAGTCCCTAGATTATGTAATAGGGTGGCACATGCCCTAGCGGCTTTGGGTTGTAAGTGTCTTTAAGTGTCCTCCGAGTGCCGGCCTCCGTTGGGAGAGCACTCCGACTTTTGTCGAGGACCTAGTGGCCAGCGATCGTGCTGCATTTCTTTGTTAATGGAAAGTCCTTTTCCACCAAAAAAAATATATAGTACATGTACTTTGCTATGAGTAATTGTACAAACCGTGCCATGATGATACAAGACATTGATTGTCTGTGTTCCGATTGAGATTTCAATTGATTTGTCCGGATTGCAATTAGAATTCAAATTAATTTATCTAGACTCCGATTAAAATTCCGATTAACGGACCAAGAAAACATTGCCACAGCTGGGCTCGATTTATCTAAAGATCGTAGTGTTGATCCTGGCGCCCGTGGCGCTCGCCGTCGCGCTGTACAGCACCAACGACTTTTCACCGGTGTCAGTGCCGTCGGAGTACTTGTACGGGCCCGACGCGTCCGCGCTGCGGCACGAGGTGCTTGCTGGAGCGCAGCGAAGCGTGTTGTGAGGCGGTGAGGGGCGGCTCCCGAACTCGGAGGACCTCACGTCCGACTGCGCCGGCGGGTGGCTGTCAACAGGGTGCACCAACGGGCAGGTCCGGGGGGTGTGCGTGCCGGGTGGGGAACTGAGGACGTCGAGGACTGGGTCTGTAATAAGAAATATCCACATGCCCGTGCGCTCGCAAAATCACTGTTATCTCTTTGATGACTCCCATAAAAAATATTAAAACTCATTTAGGATGATCATGACAATTAATTGGATAATATGGAATTAACCGGATATTGATTAGCACTTAATCAGTACACAACAGTTTAAATATAAGAGCCATAAGTGGCAAAATATATGTTGAATTGAAGTTACACGGACGCACGTAGCAGGTCACAAGTCACGCGATGGCACATATATCTTCTATGACATCGTTTCTCATCCCCTATATGCCATCACCTACAGGCATGGCTCAGGTCTCAGGATATGGAGCATGAATATTCAAAATTTGAAATGACAATTTTGACAGATAAAATTATAGATTCATAAAATTGATCCTAACTAGCATCATTGTCACTACCACATTGTCACAAATACACAAGCGTTCGCAAATTGCAATCATAAATCACAAATTTACAAAACATTTACATGTTCACCTTAGTAACTCAGTTGCTTCGGCTCTGGTGCTCGGCCACCGCTGCCCGCCGCGGAGCCCCCTGCGGCCCCGCCCTATGCAGCATCGGGGGCACGCACTGGCGCCGTGGCGCGTTGCTGACCGCACTCTACTGCCTCGTAAGCTTCGCCATCGTGCTTGCCTCTTGCAGCTGCCGGCCACCTAGCTAGGGTTCGGACTTCGGAACAGGAACGACGAAGGGAAGGGAGTCGGGCATCGGGGTCTCGGGGAGGGATTGGATTGAGGGAAGCGGGCTTCTTCCGAGTCCTAAAGTTGGGCTGTTGGGTCATGTTGGGCCGTCGGGTATGGAGGGGCAGGCCTGTTATATTGTGTATTTTTTGATTTTTTTAGTACATATACACTCCCTCCATTCCTGCGAATTGATCATAGATAAGTTGGTTAGGTCTCTTGTGGTGGAACCTACCCACCCGGGTTCAAGTCCTCAACTTGGCACGGGTGCTCGCACTTTCCTGGATTTATTCCAGGATTTTCCGGCGTTATGCGTTAAGTGGTAAGCGATGTTCCCGTCGACAACGAGGCGCCAATGGTGACTTCAGGAATCTCCAGATCTGCCGGTCCAGTTCTTCGAAGGTGCTCATAGGGGTAGGGTTTGCGTACGTGTATTCATAGGGGTAGGGTTTGCGTATGTGTATTCATAGGAATTCCCTCAATTCCTAAAAGAATACAACTCTCGCTTCTGAGTCAAAAAAATTCAAGCTAGATTAATTTTTTTACAAAATATGAATAAAATTTATGTTACAAAATAAGTACCATTAATTTAATCATGTAATATACTTTTATACTAAACCTATTTGGATATATAAAGTTAGTAATTTTTTTGTATAAATTTACTCAAATTTGATTTTTTTTTTAACTTCTCGGAAAGCAAGAGTTGCATTCTTTTGAAGACGGAGGGAGTACTATATATACAAAACCATTTGAAGAAAAATGTAATATGTGGTGTTGGGTCATATTGAATTTTACCTACCTGCTCTAAAACAAACTGTACTGTCTATAATTGCTCCAATTTGATGGATACACCTGTAGTCGCGCAAATACGCTACTTAGAAACCTTATTGCTGCCCCTCGTGCAGGTTTTATGATGACAAGGACTCAGAGATACCTCTTACCCTCCTCCTGAGTGCACGCCACGGGAAGGGCCGACGAGATTCAGCAGCTCAATGACACAACATAGCGAGAGGTGGAAAAATAGCAAGAAATTAAGAGTATGAGTCATCTGAATGCTTTCAGTCCGTTTATATAGGCGTGGCTGCTCTCAAGGAGCCGTTATCTTTTCTTGTCGCCCATAAAAAATATTAAAACTCATCCAGGATGATCATGACAATTAACTGGGTAATATGGAATTAACCGGACATTGATTAACACTTAATCAATGCACAACGGTTTAAATGTGAGAAACACAAGTGGCAAAATATGTGTTGAATTGCAGCCACACGATCGCACGTCGCAAGTCACGTGATGGCATAGGGGCGGAGCTAGAGAGCTGCATGGGTATGGCACGGCATACCCATGCAGCCCAGTCCAATAAGCTCCTTAGGTTAAAGAAAAAACTCCCTTGTCTCCGGACTCCAGCCTCGCCGACTCTCATGTTCTGATTCCGTGACCAGTCCTACCCGTGACCCTGTCCGCTCTCCAGGAATGCCGCTCTCTGCCTCTCCCATCGGCTGCGCAATGGCGGCCAGCGGCGGCGCTATGCCTTTGCGCCTCGGCGCCGGCCCCCGGCGTGCGGCGCGCCCTGTCCCCAGCCGCCTCGGCTCCCTACCCTAGTGCTTTGCTCAGGTGCTCCCCCTCCCTGGCTCCTGCTGGCCGGCACCAGGCGCCCAGGACCTTGCGTCCCGACCGCGCCACCCAGGCTCGGCACTCCCCCTCCCTGGCTCCTGCTGGCCGGCGCCAGGCGCCCAGGGCCTTGCGTCCTGACCGCGCCACCCCGGCTCGGCACTCCCGCCGGCTGCCAGCACCAGCGACAGCGTTCAGCCGTGGGGAGAAGGCCGGCCACGGCGCCCAGTTCTAGACCTGGTGAGCTTTCCCCCTCTATGTTTCCATTCTCTTCTCAAGTTGTCCCCAAATTCTGAGCTGGAGTCAACTAGGACAATTTCTCCTGATCTTCCCTCCTGAATAGAAGAGAGAGGCCTACTATGTTGGTATGGTAGATCCTCGATGTTGGCCACTACTCGCGAGCAGTCAGGTAGTTCTGTGGGTAGTTCTGTGGTCTGGGCTCCAGAACTTAGCGTTGAGTTGGGACATGGCAGCAAAGATCAGATCCAGATTGTTGTCCGAAGGTGATTCGGTGCCATCATTTGAGTCTGAGTAGACGTCGAAAACAAGAGCCTCCCGGCCAGTGGTGGTGCCATCGTCCTCGACGTGGCGTTGGTCGTCTAGGTCTGCCTCCTGTGTGGAGTAGATGGATCTTAGCATCTTCTGGTTGACAGAAGATACGTTGCATAACCCGAAAGTGGGTTGGACGCAATGAATCTTAGATTGGGTAGATTCCGATCTAAGATTGATCGGAGAGCGAGTAGAACTCGTGTTGAGAACGAGTTTTTCCTCGATCTCCTTGGCGAGGTCAGGAAGTAGCATCTCGCCAAGATCGCCGGGGCGTTCGTCGGTGGTGTCGCTCTTTTTTTGCCGGGGATGCCTCCTTCTCCCTGGGGCTGGCTAGGTGGCTGTCAAACCCATCCGAGCCATTGGCGACGCAGACTCAGGAGATGAAGATGAAGGTGGTGCCACGATCAGGCACCGCACAGTTGTCGGTGTTGATCTTGACGAATTCCCCTACTTGGCGTGCCAGCTGTCGGTGTTTAGCCGCCAAGTCTGCTCAAAGATACCCCAAGCAGTAGAATTGTAGGTAGGGAATCGACAAGTCTGAAACCGATGGTGCAAGGAACACAAAGCTTTAAACAGGTTTGAGCCGCGAGATGAGAGAGGCACCCCGAAGGGATGGATAGTGGCATCCCTAAAACCCTACGTCCTGTGTTTTGTTTATATTGCCTTAGATGATCGATATATTTTGAGGGGAACCCTGCCCGCCCTTTTATAGTCTGGAATGACAAGGTTACATAGAAATCCTAGCCGAATACTACTCAAGAAGTCCTTCCCAATGTATATCCGGTAGTTTACTTTTCAGGTAGCTTTCTTTTATTTGACTAATTCTACTTCTATATGAGTAGTTACACCAGAATAAGGTACATACCATGCGCTATCCCTTATTCTACAATATTCCACATCTGTAAGTAATCCCGCAATCCCAGATCTGACAAATCCTTAACTCTAATTTCTTGTTATTGTGATCTGATTTGTTAGGTAGTTGTTGTTACTTGTTAGATTGGTCGATCTAATTTGAATTTGCATATAGTAGAAATTAGGGATGTATTGCATTGGTCTATTACACACTAATTGGATGAGTGAATCTCTTGGATGCAAGGCACCTTAATTGAGAGACATTTTCGAAAATGTGGATGAAGATGGTGTAGTCAAGACTTTCATGGCTATTAGAAATCATAGCTTGAAAAATAGTGTTGTAATTCTATTTGTTATTTAAGGTTGTGTCGTTTATATTCTAAACTATTATTGTGCAATTTTAAACTATCAAGATTGTAATTTAATTCTTGTTATGCTATTTCGTAGTAGTTTATGGAATTGTTGAGTAATTTTTATGAAATTTTACCAAATTAATAAATGAAATTACCAGTTTGCATACAAAATATTTTGGTTTGGCATACCCCATGCAAAAATCCTAGCTACACATAGCACATATCTCTTCTATGCCATCGTTTCTCATCCCCTATATGTCATCGTTTATATTTTCTCATCCCCTATTTGCCATCAGTAAGGACACGTAAGAGATGAGAAATTTAAATGATAATATATAAGGAATATGCTAATTTGTGATGGCACATAGAAGATGAGCTATATTTTTCAGGATGCAGCCCTTTTTTTGGCAAACTGGGTATCAGGTTTTCCCTTTTTAGCAACTGCGTTATCGGAGCAGGATAAGGACAAAAAAGATGATGTCAGCACATGCAAAATTAATCTCAAGTTTAAAAGTTGTAATTTTACGCCTGAGCATCGAAATTAAAATCTGATTGCACCATTGAGTTGCCCTCAATAAAAACATCAAAACAAGATCTCACTTCAGTATATTTCGATGATATTTTTATCATGCAGTTCCAAAAACACTTTTATTAAAAGTTGAAAGCATAACATAATAAACTCTAAAGCAATTTAGAATAAATGTACAAACAAAATAAAACAGATTGATTAGAAATAACATTAGAGTAAATATACAAGCAAATAACATTAGAGGAAAAATGCATATTTGCTTCCCTTCCTGGCCACGCCATGACCTGCAATGCTTTTAAGAAAGAACATTATCAGATTGAACACTTGAAGCAACAAAGTTGCACAAATAATATACTGATATGCCGATATGCCAAATCCTGAAACTGTTAGATTATTTCCAGATATACATCACAACAATTTGTGACCGATTTAGGCATCAATTTAGAGGTGCTATACTGCTATACGAGAGAGAGAAAAAACCATTGATACTTGTTTTTTTGCCACCCTGAGCAGCTACATGAAATAGATTCAGTTCGAAGGACCCTGAAAAGGTCAAGATCCAGTCTGGATGTCCCAGATCATCGGCACACAAACACAAGGCTTGCTGATGCCACAAGTATTGAGTACTTTGGGCTATATTGAAAAGGGAGAACTTCATATATTTTGAGAGAAATAGACAGACATAAATTGTTTCTAAATTAGCATCCCCCCCACCCAACAACTTAAACTCTGTGACAGCTTGCTCACTCTAGAAAAGGAAAACAAATCTGGGGTAGATTCTGCAAAGAAAAACCATACATTTACTTTCATCTAGCGATAATTCAATCAACTGCATAGCTATGGCTGACACTTAGAATCCTTCAGAAGTTAAACAATAAGAACAAACAAACTTTTGAAAAAATCAGGGAGCGTACTGTGTCACTTCAGCAGGTGCCTAGCTGTGGTTCACTTGCTTCGTCACAAAGTCAAAGGCATACACAGGGTCACTTATGAAGGTGCTGACAATCAGGATTTCTACTTTTCAGAAAATAAATAAATAATACAGCATTCTCCAATGAGAAATGGAAGCCACTTGGTGATAATACAGCTCCAGATGTGTCCTTGTGCCTTAGCCCTTAAACTGCCACTCTCTACGGCACATGGGGCAAAGGGGTGTAGATGTTTGAGAATTGACCCACTTCAGTATGCAGTGAAGATGATAAGCATGGTTGCAGGCACCCCAGATCAGCGGGCAATCGTCACCAGGGAACTCACAGTCAGGGCAGCAGCCATCAAATGCCATCCTGCATATGCCACATGTCTCATCTTGTGCATCCCACGTCCAAAAAGCTACCGTATGCCACTGAAGAATCTTGACCTTCATTGCACTACCTGGTGTGCAACAAGCAAAGCATAAGACTGTAGTGCCTATCACCTAAAAAGATATATAAAAAGAAAAGGCCACAATACTTAACAGTTAACACAGCTAGTGATACGCTAATATACAATTTCTACTAAAGCTGAGCCCAACTGTACAAGAGATGTTCTATAAAACCTTCCACCGTCATATTTAAATTCCATGTGCCAAAGATTTAACATTTGTTGAACATGCTACTCACACCTTTCAAAGTCTTGATCCTACCAGAGGACTGAAGTGCAAAATACATTCTATATATCTGCGACATTCTATAATATTTTTTCTTCTTGCAAGAACACTACAAAATGTTATCAGGTGAAGGATTGAAGATAAAATACAGTCGAGCTTTAGATTTCCATTTTTTGAATAAAGGGAAGTACAGAAGGAGCTAAATATCCACGTCACCTAGGGATCAAAGTAATCCTTTCAAATGTCGGTCTCATTACAGCATTTTAGATCATAAGGTAACTGAACAAATTGGAATGGAAAAGGGATCAAACAAGGCCACAACATCCTAAATACAGCCCAATGCATAATGGATAGTGAAGCATTGATTTTTATTCTTTGATATCTATATTGCCAAAATACCAAAATATAATCTTCTGTTCGATGTCTATATACAATTAAACATAATCAATACCTCATTATTTAAGTATACTGAAATACAACAATTGAAACATTTTATTTTAACCATTTAAAAAATGGTATGTTACACGGATACGGATACGCGTATCAGTATGAGGCCGATACGATACGACATTTCCCCCAAAACCACCGATACGTGGATACGTTTCAAATTTTTTTAAAAATAAATAAATAAGAAACAATACATAGCAAAGTTCGCAACAATAAGAAATAGGTCGAATGGATCGCCTACATCCCACATTCTTGTTTCTCCTAGTCTCTATGCTTTTATTTTTGCTTGACGTGTCTCAGATTTGAGCGCACAAAGACCAAATCATCATGTTCAATGAGTTCAGCCATTTGGATTTTATATCAGTCGTGGTTGCAGATCCTACACTACCACTAGCACTTGCGCGAGCACCAGCACTAGCATTGCTCCAAGAACAGGCCACTAGAACCGAAACGTGGATCGGGGAGGAGGAAATTAGGGAGGAAAAGAAACGGAAGGAAGAAATCAATTCAGAGGACGACGGGAACGGGAAACTCACCGGATGCTGCAGCCGGAGCTCCTCCTTATCGGTGGGCGGCGGTTCGTCGCCGGAGCCGGCGCCGGCGAGCGGCGACGCTCGTGCGGACGGGCGCTTGTGCCGGCGGCGCCTGCGGGCGTGTGTCCGAGTGCGAGCGAGCTGTGCGTCGGGGAGGTCAGGGGCATGGATTTTTTTTCTTCTTTTTTGAGAGGAGGTCAGGGGGATTTGCTAATCAGAGCGCGCGCTAGAAGGGTTTCTGGCAAACGCTTTCCGACAGCGGGTCTGCATGTCTTCATAATTTTCTTTTTTGGAAACTTATAACTTCTAAGTATAAATTTTATGTATAACTTTTTACATAGATCTTCTGAGAGATAAATTTGCATCATAACTTTTACGATGCGTATAACTTTTACGTACAATTTTTTCTTAACAACTTTTTGAAAAATATTTTTAGCATAAATTTTACGATATATATAATTTTAGTGCATAATTTTTTTCTAAAATAATTTTGGAGGACAACTTTTTAGCACAACTTGTGTGACGTTATTATCTTTATTGGGAAGATTCCTCGTACAATCTTTTACGCACAAGTTTATCATACAATTTTTTAGTACAAATTCATAGTATATTTTTTATGAAATAATTGTCAAGAGAACTTCAATACATAATAGAATGTAAAAAGGAAAAAATCTAGAAAGGAAAAGAAATAGTAGCACTTGCACAACGTAATGTGAAAAGTAAAAAATAAAAAGAGAGAACAACGGCATACGTCGGGGGTATCACGAGAGTGGCTGGAGAGCGGAATGGAGGCCATTGTGGGCCGTGTCTGTCACGCAGATTCAAATTGATTAAGTTCTCTCCCAGGATCGATTGTTGGCAATATAACTAGCGCGCGATGGCACGAATGGATTTTCCGGTAAGGGGCATGGATAGGAGACTGGAGTTCTATCTGGGCTGGGCTGTATCCAAAAAAATGTACAGATACGTGTCCAGCCCACATATCGTTAATCGTGATTTAATTTTTTTCCCAATACTCCATTGACACGTATCCGTGTCGGATGCGTATCGGATTGGCGATTTGTGACCTTCCAGCCGTTGGTGAAAAAAAATTATCTTTTGGGTGGAAACATTTTTCTTCTACTAAAAAATGAAACTTCATCCTATTTTGTCGAACCTTCCAAGCTGGCGAGTGGGGTCTCCGTGAAAGATACATGGATCTAATCTAGATGAGAAAGGATTTCAATTCTTTCAACTTTATAGTATAGATACAAGAAATAAGAAGTATTCCACAGGAAAAGAAAGGGGTTTAAATAACGAGATTTATTTCTTTTAAAATGATTTAGATCTTGTATTTGTGTAAGTCACCAACGTGGACCGTTGGATTCCGTCCAAAATTGGTCTGTGTGTCTTGGTTTGTTTTGTTTTTTGTTTATTTTTGTATCTTGTTTTTGTGTCTAGTGTTACAAGTTTTAAATAACAACACGGCCGGATGGTGATGGTAGCAGGCAGAACACAAGCGTGTTACGGGCTTATTACCGCTTACGGCCCAAAACGGGAGGAGACAGACACGCGTGCGGGCCCGCACGGCGAAGCGAGTCGGAGTCGAATCCGGCCGGTCTCGATTAGGATTCGATTATTGCCACCTGTGTTGAATATGAGCGTAGTATGATGGTACTAAGTATACTGTGATTGGTTCGCCATAAAACTGTTTGGTTGATCTATCGTTGCAAAAAATGGCTGCTCGGTTCACCATGACCTTTACGACAGTGGGGAGTGCAGCAGGGACGTCGGCGCCGGCGACGGTGCCACCGGCTTCGCGCGTCCGGCAGCTCCTCGACGACCACCGCCCACGGGAGATGGTGGACAACATGGCCTTGATCATCATGCACCAGACGTACCATGCCTTGCTCGAGATCCTCGGGCCCGAGGCGCCGCGCTCCGGCGACGGGCACGTCCAGGTCACCAGGCCTGTCGACCCCGCCGACCCCGCCTCGCCGCTGCTCAGCGTCAGCGCCAGCGCCACGCACTGCTGCATCCGCCTGATCGACGGCCTACACGGCGGCGCCAGCGCCCCGGATTACTGCTACGCCGCCTCGCCGGAGCAGGAGGGCAGGGCGCAGCGGTACCGCCTGCCCCGGGCGACCATCACCGCCTCGCCTGGCACGCTTCACCTGGCCCGCCGAGTCGCCGCCGCCGCCGCCGGCGGCGCGGGGCGGGACCACTGGACGTGCGCCGACGTCCGGCCGGACGTCTCCAACAGGGGATTGCTCGGGGTGCTGGAGACGATAAGGGCGCGCGTGGGCGCACCGATCCGTCTGGGGTCCTCGCTGCTCAGGATGGCGAGGGACAGCGGATGCCAGCCGCCGATCCCCAAGCTCAGGGAGATCGCCGAGGTGGGCGTGGCGCTGGAGAAGATGAGGGCGGCGGTGAACCTCGACGCGATCATGCGCAGGAGGCGGCGCTGCCAGATGCTCCGCCCGCTCATCCAAGAAGAGGTCGCCTCCCGTCCGGATGTGGTGGATCGGGCTCGGGCGTATGACGACGAAGACGCGCTGGCGAAGAGGCTAAGTACCACGCTGCACGTAGGCCAGAAGCGCGGCCGCCGTGCTCAGGAGATCAGCTGCCGGCATGCCGACGATGCTGCCGAGGTGCTGGCCAAGAGGCTTAGGACACTGCATGTGTGACACGTGCAGATGAGTCATGGAGACACGGTTGATGCCGTCTCGCAGATGAGTCATGGAGGTGCACGTGCAGAGATCAACTGCGCAAAACCCGGGTCGATCAGGGTGAAGGCGAACTCGGAACGGATTGGCCATCTGGATTAGAGGTGCTAGTGAACACGGGAAACTTGTTCCTGTGAGCTGCACGACAGTTTACATTGTTTTTCTTTTGATTTTAACCCAAGATCGAGCCCGAGCTCCAGCAGTATACCCTGTAAATAAATTGCATTATATTGGCCGGGCGGTGTTTATTCATTCAGAACAGTGGAAATTTGCAGAAACCAGGAACAACAGAAACACGATGAACAATGGCCACTGGGCAGGGCCAGGCGGCTCAGAACGGCGCCTCCGCGGACGGCGGGCGCTGCAGCTCCTTGACCCTCTTCCAGGAGTCGTGGGAGGAGATGGTGTACCACCACCTGCTGACGTTCTTGCGCGACTCGATGAGGCGCGCCGAGCGCGGGTCCGCGGCGAGGCTGTCGGCGTTGGGCAGGTGCGACAGGTCGGCGAGCGTGAACTTGCTCCCCGCCAGGTACTCCTCCTCGCCGAGGCGCTGGTCGTAGATGTCCAGCAGCTTGCCCAGGTCCTTGCGGCTCTTCTCGAAGAGCTGCAGCATCTCCTCCATCTTCTGCCGGTGCGACGGGTGCATCCCGGCCGCGGGCAGGAGGCCGCCGCCGGCGCCCCTGCCGTCGAGCGGCATGTCCGGCGGCAGGTAGGCGAGGCTGTAGACCATGTCGGCGCTGGGGATGTCGAAGCTGTGCGCCTCCGTCTGCAGCCACTGCTCGATGGAGGCCCGCTCCAGCGCGCCCGGGCCGAACAGGTCCTTGTACCCCTGCTGCTTGTACTTGTCCGCGATGTGGCGCAGGATCTTCCTCGACTCTACAATCATCCACGCATTGTACTCAGATCTCAGAAAGCCAATCGATGCGTAGAGCTTTCAGAAATTACTTGCTCCTGCATTGGATTGATCCCGTACGTACCGACGAGGGTGACGTTGCCGTCCTCGAAGGTGATCGCCTCGCCGTGCGGCTGCAGAATTTCGAGCTCGTTCGTCAGAAGTGAGCACGTTCGATCCTGCATGTGCGTTGGAGCAGCAGATGATTGCAGAGCTAAATCATACCTGGAGCTTGAGGTACTGAGGCAAGCGCTTGGGCCCGCGGAAGGAGTCGACGCGGATGAGCTGGAACTCGACGTCCTTCTCGAACAGGCAGGTCAGGACGCGCGCGACCTCCGCCGACGCCGGCGACCCGAACACCTTCACCGGCATCTTCCCCGGCGCCGGTGGATCGATCTGCCGCAGCCGCAGAGGTTTGCCAAAAGATCAAGAACGAACCTGCTGCTTGGTGCTGGGTCTGCAAGTTCTGGTGGCTATATATACGCATCCGAGAGCGAGAAGGGGGATCAGATTGATCAGAATGCCTCAGCAGCTTGCTTCCCAGCAGGTCCATACGGGCAAAAGCGAAAGGGAGATAAAGAGGCAAAGCGCCGATTCAAAGAGGCGGCCTCAGGTTTGCCGCGATGCTGTCGTCTGCGTATCATGGCGTCCGCAAGCAATCGAGTCAAGAATTTTCTTTTCATTTCATTACATACATTAATTAATCTGTGCCAAAGAAACAGATACTATCAAATCAAACTAAAGCTTTTACCTTTGAACAAAGGAAACAACTGATGAGAAACACAGATCGAACGAAGCAGGGCTGGCACCGGCAGTGATCTAGCCGCGTGCATGGAATTTTCATTGTTGACTGGTTGACTGCCTTTGTGATCGTCGAAGACCATAACTACTTGTTAAACTCTTTTCCTTTTAGGGCCATGCCACACGGCTGGTTAAACTCGACGGCACGTGTGAACCTACCCTTAACTTAGAGCATGTCATGCACGGCCATCGAATAAACTAGAAATCCCATATGCTTGTAGCTAACTAGCTATCGATTAGCCTGTTTCCCGCTGGAAGTTCAGGACATGTTCTTTTCCCTCGCCTTGCTACCAACTCTGCAGCATCAGACAGTTTTGTCTTTATTTCGAGGTAAAGTATCAACTAATAAGTTCTACATATGATTTTCACGGATATGTTTCCCTGTTCATTGTCAAAAGAGGGCCCTCTGTTTTTTATTTCAATTTTAGCAAAATTATATAACACTTCCAAAGAACATCAAACACGCCTTCTTGTCTCCGGGGCATCTATATACAAATCATCCACCAATGTTGCCATAAATGAAACAATGTATCACCAATTAATAAGTCAGCAATACAAGTGGCGATTTATATGAGTCTCCTCTGTGAGGAGCCAATTATTCCTCCATTGTATAGCGCAGCTTCGAAAATCATAACTTTATTATTTATAAGCTCGAATGGAAATAAAATTCGTATAAATTATAAAGCTCAATAAGATCTAGAATCCATAACTTCATCACTTTTCATTTGAAGTCATCTTGCTACTGAAATAGACAATATTCAGATATTTATTTATATGTCTGAATTTTATCGACTATTTTAGTATCCACATGGCTCCGAAAGAAAAATTCATCAGCTACAAAATTGTATATTCTGAAAATGTGATGGGATATAGATCCCTCTAAGTCAGCTTGTTCATAATTTTCCATACAAGCTCAAAATAATATCAATTTTTCAATAAAAATTATAGAGCTTAACTTTTTTTAGAATTACACAGTACAACGTAGACGCCAACAACACGCATGTGCACTCACCCCTATGAACACACGTACGCAAACTCTACTCTACACCTATGAGCACCTAAGAAGGACTGAGCACCGGCAGAAGATTCCCGAAGTCACCACTGGCGCCTCGTTGTCGAGGAGAACGTCGCTTACCACTTAATGCATAACACCAGTAAATCCTAGGAAAATCTCATGAAAAAGTGCGAGCACCAGAATTTGAATCTTAGTGGGTAGCGTCCCACTGTAACGTCCTATCATTGGACTACGAGCCAATTCTAGTTCGACACCTTTATACACGAAGAAAGCCTGCGATATTCATACCATGTGACCGAGGTTTGAGCCCAGCCCAAAATACGAAGAAAGCCTCTAACGTCTAAATTAACAAGGTTGTGCAGCATGAACATGTTGGGCTGTCGTTCTCCAGGTGACATGGGCCTTAAGTTAGAGCACATGGGCTTCCGGTGGCTTCGATTGGGTATTACAATAAAAATTAGAAAAAAAATCCTATTTACCTCCCTAAACGTCGAGTAGTTTACATTTCCACCTTAAACTCGAAAACCAGGCATTTGCCTTCTTGAACTCGCGAAACCGGACATATGACCTCCCTGGATATAGTGGTTTTTCTCTTTTTCTTTTATGTTTATTTTGGATAAATCTTTGGAAAATTATAGTAAATCACAAAAAAATTATAAAATTAAAAATTAAATTTTGTTGGACTCTGCATGGGTAGGTCCATGCAGTAAACATATGATATGATATAATTTAGTAAAAATTATATTTTTAGCTCTCTATATATATTTCTATAATTAATTCATATCTATATTTTCCGTGGTCTAAGTATGGTGAAAATTTTATGGTGGTCTAATAATTAAATGATCGAGTTGTAGTAAAAATTTCATACTCATTGGATCATGTATGCCTGAGTTATAGATTCAGGAGTTTAAATCCAAGATATACCAAACTCTTTAGTTTGTCAAGAATAAATGATCCAATGACCAAAAAATTTTTACTGCAACTTAAGAATATAATAATTAGCTCACTATAAAAATTTCACCATAATTGGATTAAGGAAGATGTATATACGAATTAATTACAAAAAATTATATATTTAAAACTAAAAAATAATTTTTACTAAATTGTATCATACAATATGTTCAATGCATATATATACTCTTTTGGAGTCCAACAAAATTAAATTTTCCATTTTATATTTTTTTGTGATTCACTATGATTTTTTAATATTTATACAAAATAAACATAAAAGAAAAGGAGAAAAACCACTAAGAAAAACCCCCCCAGATAGGTCATCTATCCGGTTTTGCGAGTTTGAGGAGCCAAAATACCTCGTTTTCGAGTTTCAAGGTGGAAACGTAAACTCAGCCCATACTTCAGAGGGAACATATTTGGTGGAAACCGCAACGTTCATGAAAATCCGTGAAAACCACGGCAAAAAAGTCGTCTAAATTCACCAAAAAATCACACATGTAGATGATATGATGATACACAATCTTGTAAAAATATTTTGTTCAAACTCGACTTCGTTTGTGAGATATAAAAATAACAAATTTCTAACAAATCATCTGGACAGCTTTTCTAAAAACTATCTTGTATCTGGGTTTATGTAACACAACTGGCAGCGGACCGCAGCCCATGGGGATTGAAACTTGAAGCAGTTGAAGCCCATGTTAACAGGGACGTACTCCACGCACACGCTATACGTACGCACCCAAAGGCTCCGTTTCCATGCATCGATCGCATGGTTATTGTAACCGACACGACAACGTTAGCACGCACACGGCACACGGCACACACAACAACACTGGGCGCTGTGGCCTCCCGAACGCGTACGGGCAGTGCACGCTCCGGCCCTGTACCCCGATCACCTGCCTCCACGCGCGGGGGCGCCGAGATGGCCGCGTAGGCGCGTACCACCACCGCGGCACGTTTTTTCCCTGGAGGCCAGCAGCGCCCTGCCCCGCGCGGAGCACGCCACGTTGTGCGCGTTCGGGAGGTGGGACAAGCGTGAACTCGCCGCCGGTCAGGTACCACTACTGGAAAAATTGCTTTGGCACCGGTCATGGATGGCCTTTGGTACCGGTTCGAGGCGAAGATATTTTTCTTTTGAAGTAACATGTGAAGTATTTTTAGTACCGAGTGGTAGCCACCACCCGGTATCAAAGGCTAGACATAGGTACCGGGTGATGTTTTCACCCGATACTAATGTGAAAGGATCCATTAACACCACCCGGTATCAATGTCTAGCCTTTGGTACCGGGTGGTGTTACCATCCGGTACTAAAGGATCCCTGGATCTTTTCATGCACCTCAAAAGAAGCTTTGGTACCGGGTCATTTTGGTTTTAGTACCTTTGAGGTGGAACGATGGCCTCTTTTCTAATAGTGTACGCGCTCCGAGCGAGCGAGTGGTCTCGTATAGTACACGTACGTCCAGCACGCGCAACAGCAGACGCTCGCTCTCCGCGCGCGACGGCGCGCCGGCGCCGTGCCTCCTCCTCCTCCTCGCCGACGACGCCGCCCGGCGTGGCGGCCGGAGATGATGACGGCGCCCCGACCACCCGCGGCGCGAACGCGAGGTGGAACGCCAGAGCCGCGCTCGGCGCGTCGAAGCTCTGCGCCTCCGCCTGCAGCCACTTCTCGACGGACGCGCGCTCCAGAGCGACCGCGCCGTACAGGACCCTGGTGCACCACCACGGGAACTCGGTGCACACGTACCGGCAAATGTCCCTGGAATGTACAAGCACGGAGGAGAGAAGAGTTGGCAGGAACAGTGATGATGAGGCACTAATCGCTAGCTGGGCAGCATCGATAAGCTGGCCGGTTCTCAGAATTCAAAACCTTCCTGACAGGTGAGGGTGGTGTCGCCGTGCTTGAGCATCACCTTGCCGCTGGGATCCAGCACGCAGGGACAGATCAGGATATCGATCGATCAGGAGCAGAACATGATCAGAGTTCTGAAGAATTATGTTCGAAGCACTATTGTTGAACGTGCCCTCATCTTGACGAGTTCGATCGGGGAGCTTGTGCAGTTGTGGCCGCGCCTGAACGCGTCGGTGCAGACGAGCTCGAACTCGAGCTTCCGCTCGAGGAGGGCATGCCGTGACCCTGGCCACGTCCGTCGACGCCGGCTGCCCGAACACATGCACCACCGCTGAAGCCATCGTCGCGAACTAGTAGTAGAAAATGCTACCTGCGGCTTGCCTGGAGAAAACGCCCTACGGTTCGGGAGGAAATTGAGAACCAGACTTGGACACGAGGGTTATCGCGGATGTCCAATGCTACTGAGATGGCTGAATTTGTGTTACTCTGGGAGGCAGTGCAGGAGATTCAGTTCTCTGAATCGTCTGATGAAATTGCTTGGAAATGGACGGCAAATGGATTGTACTCCTCACAATCGGCATATAATATCCAGTTTGCAGGAAGATATTGCACGTTCAATTGTCGTGCAATCCGGAAGGCCAAGGATGAAGGCAAACACCGCTTCTTTGCATGGCTTCTTGTTCAGAAAAAGATACACACGGCGGATGTCCTGTTGATCAAAGGAGTCCATTGTAATCCGGTTTGTTCATTATGTGATCAGGAGCAGGAAACGGCAGCCCATCTGTGCCTGCATTGCTGCTATGCTCGTGAAGTCTGGTGGCTGATTCACATTTGGACAGAGGGCCTTGTTGCTATCCCAGAACCAGGTCTTACATTGCAAAACTGGTGGAATTTCGCCATTCAAGAAGCTGGGCCTCAGGACAGGAACAAGGTGGCGGCCATCCTCATCTACACGGCTTGGAATGTTTGGAATGAAAGAAACCGACGCATTTTCACTGGGATTTCGATTTCGCCAACACGGTTGCTGGACATGATTCAATCTGAAATGAAAGTAAGAAGGCGTGCGTGTGAGCCCCGTGATGTGAATTAGTTTAATCATGTATCTTAGCTTCCACAGAGTGAGTGTCTTTGTTTTTTATGTAATCGAAACCTATGTAATCACCAGCATTCTGCTCCTTCTTATATATATATATATATATATATATATATATATATATATATATATATATATATATAATCCGGCAATGCTCCTGGCTTTTATTTCAAAACAAAAAAGCTACCTGCGGCTTGAATGCATGGTCGCTCTTGGCTCAGGTGTCAGGTCACACGCACGGTATTTATAGAGCAGGCGATGCCCAGGCGAAAGCGCGCAGCGGTGCAGGCTACTGGGCTACGACAGGAGCTAGACTCCTACACCTTGTCGAACTAGAACCTCGTCGCGCTCACTTTGGTGAATCCTTAGCTTGCTTGGCGCGAGCTCTGGTTTGGACGGGACACATGGAATAGATGGTACTATTGTTCCCTGATCGAGCGGCACTCTTTGATCCACATCTCTATATGAGGGTCAGGGAGCGTGGCCACGTCGCCGGCAATTCTCGGCCATCGGATCGGCCAGGTGGACGTCGCCCGCAATTCTCGACCATTGGATCGACCAGGTGGACATTTCTGCATCTTCCAGTCATTTTGCAACAAAGCCCTCAAAGTTTAGTGAAATTGACCTGCGGTCCGGCCCCCTCTTTCAGAAAATTTTATGAAAAAGTTCTCAACTTTTCTCAAAATCAACCCAACAGTCCAGGTTTAGAAAAAATTATAAATAAAATCTTAAATTTTATAAAATCAACTCGCCGTCCTGATCCTCTCTTATAATTTTTTAGAAAAACCCTCTAATTTTAGTTAAATCAAACTACAACCCATCCAATCCGTTACTTCTACACGAGCAACATTATACGTACAATTCGAACACTAAAACACATTGGAATCAAAAGTTGCGCAACATAGACTTTGATCGAGGAATTCAAAAAATACAACTTTTTCATAGAGTAAATTTTAAAATTCAATACACTTTCGCAATTTGTTTGCACAAACGCTTACATGCGACTCGTTATACCTGCAATTTGGACATCAAAATGTTTTCAAATAAAAATAATAATCAACATAAAAGTTGCTTAGAATTTTAAAATCTACAACTTTATTATATAGCAAAGTTTTGTAAATTCAAATTACTTTCCTAAATCGTTACATAACATCTTATTTTGCTAAAAAATAATATTGTACCACCATTCTTCTATGGCTTCTCATACTACCTCCACAATAACGCTCATATTTTAATATAACCACTACTTCCTTAAAAAAATAACATGTCTATCAGTTGCAACATGCTTTCGCAAATAAATTAAGTTTCCAACTAATTATGCTCCTCTCTCCCTAATAAATTACTTTACTTCTTCTTTCACTACAATAAGTACATCAACAAATGCCATAGCTCCATTTCAATACTCGAAATAATATAACAATAGCGTCACGATAATAGAATGCCCAAAATATATACCAAGTGCAACATCGAGCTGCAGACCATGACACCTATGTGAAAATAACGAAGCGACGGATTTATCTTAACTATATATGTTACTTAAAAAACTACTACATGCATTAACTAAAGTTCCCATATTGTCAAAAGTTTCATGAGATTCAAAATCATTTCGAATGTACAACATAAAAATATTTTGGCCATGGAGTTCTAAGAAAATTCGGTGCTAAGATATACAATTTTTTAACTATGTAAATCCCTAAGGTTTTCACATGTGACAAGTGATGAATGCATTCGTCGTTTAGCATGTAAGAGTAATTAATGTATTGTAGCACTAAGAGCATTGCTAGTGGTTTCGACAGCTGCTCGCGCAACGAGGTGCCATGTCGCTTTCAGTCTTTGAGAAAGTTATTCCATATAGTGGATTGGTGTGGAGGTTGGCTATAAGAGTTAATGCTTACATGTCTTAGCCTGTGTTCACTTCTCTCAAACTCCTCCAAATTTTTCATCACATCGAAATATTAAATATAGCAAATGACCCATGCATGGAGTACTAAATATAGGTAAATAAAAAAACTAATTGCATAGTTTTGATATACGTTGCGAGACGGATCTTTTGAGCCTAGTTAGCCTATAATAAACAATATTTACCATAAACAAACGAAAAGTGTTACAGTATGATATAATGTCCGATGTGTTTTTTTCTACCAGATTTTCGCGAATCTAAACACACCCTTAGTAGCGAATGGGAGAGGAGGAGCCGCTGGCTCAGTGCGCATGCAACAGGCTGGGAGGGAGCTTTTCCTCGGTTCTGCTGCTTCAAGCGAGCGCCTCGCCAGTCGCCTATCCTACTCTCTCTTTAGCTTTCTCTTTCCTCCACCTCAGATTTGGATGACGTGGTCAGTCATTTCGCCGGCCGACTGTGCTTTATACTTACTCTAAGAAATTATAGAAGAAATTCCTTTCCTACCATTGTAAATCTGTCAGACCCTTATTTAATTTGCCACCGTCAGTGACATAAGTGGGCCCAATTTGCCACCGTCAGTGACCCAAATAAGAACTTTCCCGGACTTCATAATATGGGCCTGATGAATTTTTACGTCGTGGCATGTCTCGGGACCGAACAAAGATGCGCGTCCTGCTGGATCCCAACTGTATTAAGCCCACATGCGCAGTTCGGTGGCTCGTCAAGTCATGCACTCATGTATAGCTGCCGGCTAACTGTCACTGTGCAGTGTGCGCAGGTAAACCTCCCGGCTGCCGGCTCTGCTCCCGCTGACTGCCAACTACGTACTCGAACGCGTCGGGAGAGACAAGTGGTGGTAAAGCAAAAGCATCATCCTCGCCGGCATGCGGTGATGGGATCGGCGGACACGCCCCGACTTGGATTCCGCGAGCCGGCCGGCCGGCTACCAACAGACCAGAGCTAATTACATGCATGCTACATCTTGTCTTTGACCGGTGATCTGAAACCCCAGCAGAGCTAGCTTAGGTCATGCATGCAAACGTATACGTGTGTGTGATCATCACGTGTGCAGGCAGCACAAAGCATGCATGCGTTGGCTACGGTCTTGAACGCTTATGCAGATGAGTATATAACCACGCGGTGCCGACGCGCGCTCATCTCAGCTGGCTCCTGCTAGCAAGGAAGCCCCCCGCCCGACGCGCGCCACTCATCTCTTCTCGCGTACCGCGCACGCAATACAGTCTCTCCGATCGGACTCCCACTCCAATCCTTCGCCTCGCCTGCAGAACCACCGCATGCACTGCATCATCATAGTTTAATTAGTACCACACCGTGAAGATCGAGCGAGAGACGCGGGTTCATCTACGCGCCGCTCCGGACATCCCTCGCCGGGCCATGTGGCGGTGCCCAGTCATCCCTAGCCTTGGGGGGGCAAAGGTGCTGGCTCGGCGGGGAGGAGAGCTCGTCGACTGGATTCGACATCTTTGGCTCACTGCAGCAAAGGCTGGTGTGATGGTCTTGATCGTAAATCCGGTGTGACGGTTTCGATCGTAAATCTAGTGTGACGGTCCTGATCGTACATCCGGTCGCTGTACGCGGAAGGTGGCTCGCTCCGTCAAGGGCTCGCTCTCCACGAACCACCACCTTTTGTTTCTTTGTGTTGATCGCCATGGCACCATGCCATGGCTCCATGCACCGTCACGTGTTAGAGCAGTCATTTCAACAGAAAATAACAGGCTCACTACACTACCAGGAAATGCATGTTGGGCAACGCCCCAAAATCATCGCAACAAGCCCATTTTCATTGCAATATCAAGGAAAATCAACAAATTTAGGGTCGTTGGGAAAAGAATATGAGCGTCGCATATACCTAGGTGGCAATAGCCTATCTCATCGCATTGTGTTCAGTTGGGATAACGCAGGATTCTTGCGACGACGGTCGGTGTGGCAATGTGTTGTTGAAGCAACAACCTTGCTATAGTTTAACCCAACAGTTTCAGTTAAATGGTGGAAAGCTTTGCGGATGATGAGAGTCCAGAGAGGGAGGGCAGGCCAGCCAACAGTAGCATTTGTCAATCACAATCAACTTGTGGTTTTTTCTTTTTTATATTTAAAAAAAATTAAAATTTCAAAAATATACCCCGGTCGCCCTATGGGGGCGACAGGGTTCAAATATAATTTTTTTTCAAATTTGCAACGAAGTCCCTGGAGTAAAAAAAAAGGGGGGGCCTGTCGCCCCCCCCCCCCCCCCCCCCCCCCCCCCCCCCCGCGGGCGACCGGGGTAAGCCCCTCTATATAAGCTCCAACCCTCCCCTTCCCTCCTCATTTGAGCCCGAAAATTCCACCAAAAATCCAGAAAAAAAGAGAGGAGTGAGGAGAAGGAAAGCGGCGAAGCCCTGTCAGATTCAGCACTTGTGATCTACAGGTTAGTACATTTAGTTTATATATTGTTATATTTAAGTACTACGTATTTAAGTATGAGTAATTTAAGTAGGGGTGAGTAATTTAATTTAATTAGTGGTATAGTAGAACCATTTAAGTAGGAGTTTAATGATACTTTAGTTTGTAGTTACGTAGTAGTAAATTAGTTTAGAAAATTAGTACTACACATTTATTATTACAATTGCAGTACTATTAGAGACGTGTTTATAAATTAATTATGATTTAGAATAGAATTTGGCATATGCAGTATAGAATTTGAGTCTCATCACGTAGTTATGAATACTTATACGTTGTAGTTGAATTTCATACTTAGTTTTTATGGATTATTGAATAAGGTAGTGAAGTAAAGAGTATAACTCGATAAGTATTATGTGATATACAGATATGTCGAGCAAGATGCAATTTCAAGTATTTTATGGTGAATACAATATTATGTATGGGCCAAATGGAGTAGATCTTTCTGCCTTTAAGTGCACATCTAGCGGCATAGATAAACCTCTGGAAAGGAGTTTTGGTTCCATATGTAAGTGGCTGCAGCGTGGGTTCCGTGTTGATCCGTTGACACATGTGATCACTGTCCAGTCTCTTGTTAATTGGGAGGTAGAAAGTGAATTATGGGAATTGATGATGATACACAGCACAGATGACTGGCAGAAATACATGCAAGCAACTCTAGAGCGTGGGTGGCCTCTGGCCATTCTTGTTCAAATCCGGGAGAAGACACAAAATGAAATACAATATTGTGCAGATCAAGGAACTCCGAGTATTCGAAGAGAGACCAATTATGTTGAGCAAGATGAGTCAGAAGAGACAGAACCAAAACATGGGACCACAAGGCCTTGCTGATGAGGGAGAGAGGTTACATAGCATTGTGGACGAGATGGAGGCAGAAGATCAAACCGCAATAGAGATGGAAGAATATGAGGGCTCATCTGATGATGAGCAGTACTCATTGCCAAAAGAGTGGAAGGAGTATGGTTTTGGCAGTCATGTCGCAGAAGATGTACGAAATCAGGAGTGGGAGTACAGAGGGAATGAGGTAGTGTAAGGTGCAACATATCCAAACATTGAAGCTGTAAAAGATGCTGTGAGACTATGGGCAATCTCATTGAAACGAGAATTCATAGTCGTAAAGTCTGGCAGTAAAGAATATGAGGTGAAGTGTGTGAATGCTGGATGTCCATGGCGAGTACATGCATTCAAAGGAAAATGGAAGTCAAACTGGAAATGTTCCATTGTCACAGAGCACACTTGTTTGCTGTCAGAAGTTCTTCCCTCGCATCGCAATATATCATGCGACTTTGTTGCAAAGAAAATGTATGGGTTTATTATGGACAACCTAAATTATGAGCCAAAAATGATTGTTCGACACATTGAACAGACTTACCAGTACACCATCAGTTATTTGAAGGCATGGCGGGCTAAACAAAGGGTGTTCGAGATGCGGTTCGGCACATACGAGGTATCATATGATAACCTACCTCGTATGTTATCCCAGGTTGCTGCTAGAAATCCTGGAAGCTTTTATGACACATACCTTGTACCAGCCTTGACTAGGGGACAAAGAATTATGCAACGAGCCTTCTTTTGCATAGGTACTTGTGTTAGATCATTTCAGTTTTGTCTTCCGGTGATCTGCATTGATGGCACATTTTTGACTGGAAGGTATAAAGGTCAGATACTCACCGCAATCGGTGTAGATTGCAACAACCAAATAGTTCCGCTCGCATTTGTATTTGTTGAGAATGAGAACATAGACAGTTGGTATTGGTTCCTTGAACGAGTGAAGATTCATGTTGTTGCTGCACGTCCAGATGTGTGCCTTATTAGTGATAGGCATGCAGGTATCCTGCAATCGATACTGAAATTGCAACGTGGAACTGCGACAACGCCTCCATTATGGCCCGATGTCCAAAACAGGTGGTGCATTAGGCATATGGGTGCAAACTTCTATGACCACTTCAAGAACAAGGATCTTAAGAACCTGTTTAAGAGGTTGTGCACCCAAAATCAACAGAGAAAATTCAATGCATTATGACAGATGCTTGATCAGTGGACTGCAGAGCTAGTGAAGGTAAGGGCATCAGGAGCAGGCACGAGTCAGGCTGCAGAGGCTAGGGATTCAATTGAGAAGCCATTTTCACACTGGATTCGAGGTGCACCTAAGGAGAAATGGTCATTCCTTTATGATACCAACTGAATACGGTATGGTATTCAGACAACGAACCATGCAGAGTGTTTCAATATGGTTATGCGTTCTTGTCGTGCCTTTCCTCTTGTGGGAATTGTTGAGTTCATCATGTATGGGTGCATGAAGTATTTCAGAGAGCGTTACACGGCTGCAAGCATAAACATCAGCAACCCCCAAATTCAGTTTTGCAAAAGAGTGACGCAATATATGCAAGAGAAGATTGAAAAGGGCAAACTGCACCGCGTCATATCGACAGGTACAATGGAGCATAGATTTGAGGTTCTATGCAAGGATAGAAGTGGTCGTGCTATCCGTAGAGATAGGGTGGTATAGGAGAGTTTGATTACAGTTGATGGCAAAGCCTTCTGCTCCTGCATGAAGACAAAGTTATTGCATATGCCATGCTCCCATCTCATTGCGCCATGTGCAGAGTTTGCGTTGCAGCCAGGAGTATTTGTTTCACCGTACTTCAGCAAGGAAGCAGCTGTATCCACTTGGGGACATGAGGTATACGGGATTGGAATTGTAGGGCCTTTCACTCAGGATAATGAGAATAAGATGTTTATTTCTGATCCAGCCACTAAGAAAGGCAAAGGCCGCAGTCAGACATGTCGTATTCGGAATGGTATGGACGAGTCGGAAGCAAGCAAGGCACAAAAGCATTGCAGCCAATGTGGAGCATTGGGTCACAACTACAAGAAGTGTCCTCAGAATGCACTTCACGATGCTACTGACGTCGGTCCTTCCGGAAATCCCAGAGATGGAGCACCTCCTACGTTCAGACGAGCATCGGCGAGAATTGCTCGTGGAAGGCATTCGGTGTCTTGATCCACAATTGTATTTCATTATTTGTAATATGTAGTAATGAAATATTGCAGGTATGTAATGAAAGATTATTGTACCTATGTGTCCAATTTGTATGAAATATATATTTACCTATGTGTTCTCATATATTTTTGAATGCAGGTATGGAGATGGACTCCTTGCTAGACCCAGTTATCGACTCGAGCCACAGGTCTTACTTTGCAGCTGTTGAGCACCGAGCCCTAGAGGTGCTACGTCATCGTCCACCCGGAGAGGCGATCTCTATACACCACGATTGGTGTGACCGGTATGTAATGAAATATTATTGTTTATCACTTATGTATTCGTCGGTATTCCTTTGTTTCGACAATTTTGTTTTTTTGCAGGTTACGTGAGTCCGGTCTACTGACTCTGAGCCGTCTTGTCGAGGTTGGGCCTATTCAGCTCGACCTATCCCTCCTGACGGCGCTCGTTGACAGATGGAGGCCGGAGACACACACGTTCCACCTCTTGTGTGGGGAGATGACTCCTACGCTGCAGGACGTGGCCTACCTCCTCGGCCTCCCTATCGTCGGGGAGGCTGTAGGTCCGCGTGTGGTGGCGGCCTCGTGGAAGGATGACCTGGAGGCCCGTTTTGCCCTGGTTGACCGCGTGGAAGAAGCAGGTCCGATCAACCCGCACCCGTGAGCAGCAGGTCCTTCGAAGACCTGGTTCCTACAGTTTACAGTACGTATTCATTCCATATTTAAATTTAATTGTTACAATTCACATGTTTCATTGTCAGTTGAAACCATTAATCTTAATTGTTTATGCAGCCTGCCCTGTTGGCTACGGATGCCGACGAGTACAGTGTGACCAGATCGCTGGAGGCGTACCTACTTTGATTGTTTGTCATCATGTTCAACAACACTCATGGCAACTCGGTCGATAGGATTCTCCTTCCGTATGCACGGGAGATTGCGGATGGGGACGAGGACATACCGCCCTACAGCTGGGGTGAGGCGGTACTTGCAGCCACTTACCGTGGACTCTGTGACGGCTGCATGAAGACACATGGGAACGCTATCCTGGCAGGGTGCCCACTACTGCTACAGCTTTGGTCGTACGATAGGCTAGCCGTTGGTCGGTCCATCATCAGCCACGAGCCTTACCACGGGGCCATGTACGGCGACGAGGAGGACGACAGGCCCACTGTGGGAACTGTCTGGATCTGACGTCAGATATGTTCGCAACAAATCTAATTTTGTTATTCATTGTTATATGATGCATTAGCGCACTTTTAATTTTACTTATTTGGACTGCAGAGGTCCTGGGTGCATGCGCAGGTTAGACGCGCATATCCTGAGTTTGTTTCGGAGCTCGACATGCTGACGGCCGAGGACGTTGTCTGGGAGCCTTACAGCCCAGAGGCTGTGGCTACCCGTGCACTAGCAGGCCTGTCTTCGCACTGCTCTACGAATGTGAGCCTATGGCTTACTACAGCCGTCCTGGTTTATGACATCGCGGTTGAGGCATATTGCCCCTGGAGAGTCAGGAGACAGTTTGGGCAGCGCCAGGAGTTTCCGGTGCCCACCGCGTTGGAGCTTGTCAGTCGCCAGGACCACAGGTAATTATGAATGAACTTGGCTCATACATTCATGTCGAATCTAACGATTCTTCGTGGTCCACTTTTGTAGGTTGTCAAGGAGTGGCTTGCCGTGCTCTGATGATTGGCTCACCAAGATGCAGCCGTGGGTGGACCAATGGGAACAGGCAGACGAGCACTTGGTCCATCCAACAGGACCACACACAGACAGCTCCTTTAGGGCTTACCTCACCTGGTACTTACCCCGGACTCGGCCTCGTCTGGTTTATGTTGACACTCACCCACAGCCACACCAGGCGAGGACTCAGGATGGCTACGCCCGGCACCACGCGGAGACACTAGCTAGCGCGGTGAGTCTCTTGATCATATTTGCATATATATATATATATATATATATATATATATATATATATATATACACACATTCATATTCGTAAGATAATTCATGCATTTCTAACTGTACCTTTACTGAATGGATGCAATTTCGCCTTTGCAACATGATGGAGACGGACTGCTCGACTTACCTGACGAGGGTACGTGCCGGATCCCCAATGACCCAGTTTGAGCAGACAGAGGCATGGTCGAGGCAGCGTGATCAGTTGCGTCAGGTAGTGCACAACTTGGGAAGCCGTGTGCAGTACGAAGACAGCCACGGGTCGTCCCAGGCCTCGTCTTCGTTCCCGTGTCCGTCGACCGTGCACGGACCGACGTCGCAGTTCTTCCCAAGTGCAGGTAACGTACATATCTCTTCAAATTAGATCAAGTGTTCCTACATATTTACTAATATCACATACAGGATACGATCCAGCTACTGCGTTCGGCCATACTGGAATGTTTAGAGGGACAGCACCAGTTGACGGACCGTATCCAGGGATGGTACCGGGGCCACAGATACCGGTCTACACAGGTTAGTTTATGTTTCATATTTCGGTTTCTACATGTCATTACGAAATATACGAGCGTACGCTAACATCCACATTTTTTGCGTAGGATTCTACCCCGATGCGGGCGCCGGACCTTCTTCTTCCTCCTTTCGACCAGATAACGAGACCTTCACCTTAGACGACTTCGACAGCTTGACTCCAGAAGAGCCTGCCGCGCAAGGTGACCCCGATGTCTTGGGGTATTCACAGCTAGGAGGAGCACCACTTGGGATCTCTCAGCAGCAGACACCGCAGCCCCTTGCGCGTCCTGAGCGACAGGTGAGGTCTCCGGATGTTCTCACCTACTCCGAGGGTCATGTCCGTGCCCAGCAGAGGGCTAAGAGGGTCCGACGCCCTAGGGGTGGTTAGATATATCTGATGTTTGTATCTCTGATGTTTATTTGTAATGAGATAGCTGCGGACCGCTTATTTGTATCCGATGTTTATGATTGTGCTAGTTTACTTGTCATTTGTTTCTATAGGTACTATTGATGTGAATTTATTATGTTTGTGGGTTCCATAATGCTCATGAAATAAGGGAAGTTCTTGCGATTTTTTTCCGTAATTTAATGAAGGACAAGTTAGGTGCGCTAGGAGTTAGCGGCCGAGATCCTGCCGACGATGATGACGACTACACGCTCGAATAGCTCAAAATAGGAACCATAGTGTATCTAGCTACGAGTACGAGAGCACAGGTTGCCACTACTCAGCACGGCGATCACGGGTTTCCCAAATGTCGCATTCTTTGCCCAGACATACGTGACCTAATAACAGTGCCCTTCCACCATTTCAAAAAGATGTGACAACACGGCAAGCACTCCAGCTTTTTTCCTGAATTTTTAGGCTCAAATGACAAAGGGAATGGCTGCATATGGCAGCCAGGTATTATAAAAGGGAGGGGACCCTGTCGCCCCCCCAACGGGCGACAGGCCCCTGTCGCCCCTGGGGTGGGCGACAGGGGCCTGTCGCCCGTTGGGAGGGCGACAGCCCCCCCCCTCTTTTTTACTCTAGGGACTTCGTTGCAAATTTGAAAAAAAAAATACATTTGAGCCCTGTCGCCCCCCATAAGGCGACCGGGGTATATTTTTGAAATTTTCCAAAACGGACATATATTTTTGAAATTTTAATTTTTTTTAAATATAAAAAAGAAAAAAGGGCATCAACTTGCCGTTTCCAATTGGCCCATCATGCTGTCCTACACAGGCCTTGGCCCAATCACACAGACGGCGGAGCGGGGTTTGAACGGAAAGAAGGCCGGGGAGGAAGAGTGGGCCACGGGGAAGCTCACCACGTCGCCCAGTCGAGCGGAGAAGGGCCGGAGGTGGTTCGTCGATGGGAGGGGGCGGAGCTCGGCGGGAACGTTGTGCAACATCTATACTGATCACAAGAGTCTCAAATACCTTTTCACTCAAGCTGATTTGAACATGCGTCAAAGGAGATGGCTTGAGTTGATTAAAGATTATGAGCTCGAAGTGCATTATCATCCTGGCAAGGCAAATATAGTCACCGATGCACTAAGTCGCAAAGCTCACTGTCATTGCATTTCAGCTATACCATTAAGCGAGTCTCTTTGCTATGAAATGGAAAAGCTGAATTTAAGTATTGTACCACATGGCACATTGGCTCATCTAGAGCTTGATCCTACTCTTCGTGATCTCATCATCGCGGCACAAAAGTAAGATAAAGGGGTGAAGGAAATTCAGAGAAGACTATCAGAAGGAGACCCTAAAGTGAATTGCTTCCACCAGGATACTGAGAATGTGTTATGGTTCAAGAACCGACTAGTGGTGCCTAAGGATTTTGAGCTCAGAAAGCAAATTCTTGACGAGGCTCATACCTCTCGACTATCAATCCATCCGGGTAGGTGTGGGTCACGGGCCCAGCATGTACACGGGCGTGTGTGGGTCAGTGCGTGGGCATCTGGGATGTGCCGTTAGCACTAGACGCACAGACGTGTACATGTGTTGATTGGCACTAGGACATACAGTCGTGGCCAAGAGAGGAGATCATGTTCCTGTCCCATATGGGTAAGCTGGTTCGATGCCTCGATGAGGACGTCGAGTCCTAAGGGGGGGTGTATGTGACATCCCAGCCTTGTTAAGTGGGTTAAGTTGAACAGCCGAATTGGGCCGGGCCTAATACCGGTACGGTAGCTATGGTACTGTATCGAATCGGTTACTGTAGCATCAGGCACTGTTCATCGCGGAACACTGTAGCCCGGGACCGATGATCCCATGCTGGAAATTGAGAAAGGGACAGACCAGCTTAAATAGCCGGTCGTGGGAAGCTAGTTAATTCCGTATCGATCCTTTTTACGCGAAGCGAGGACGAAAGCGCAAGAGGATTAATTAGCAGGTGTGGTTTACTCAATGTGCAGAGTAGATCTTAGCCGTTATCCCGAGCCGGGTCATTACAGTTCTGTAACGTCCCGCCTCCCCGAGGCCGGGCCCGCTTACATCTGGTTGCTTTCTAGGATATAGACTGTCCTCACATACCAACACCAGTCTTTTCAGCACACTTTGTCCTCACTCGTGCACACCCGAGAAGAACTTCCCGGTCGGTCACCCATCCCCAAATTTTTCTGGGCCAAGCACGCTTAACCTCGGAGTTCTTTGGAGACCGGCTTCTGGAAAAGAAGTTGCAACTTGTTGGTATGAGTATCCTATAAATCCTATTAAGCCCTGGGCCGGGGTGTCACATTACCTGTCGCTAGTGGTATGGAAGGAGCTACTACGCTTCCTCACCACTGACCGAGTACTCCTTGGGCACTCAGTCTGGGCATCAGCACTTTGAGTGGGGCTGTGCTCCCCATCACTCCTTTCCCCAGACGTTGCCTCATCTGCACAACCAAGTCTGGATATCAGTACTGTTTATATGAAACCTCATATGAGCATGCTAAGGTTTGACTAACAAATCGAGAAAATTAGAAGAACAAAAGGATGAATAAATGCCTGGTAGCGAAGGACTACTCTTAAAGCGATCCACGTCATCCTACAGAAAGCAAATCCTATCAGTTTTACACTATGGTAAAGTACTCGATTTCTATGAATCGACTACTCTTATCAAGTACCAGTTTCGGTGGATTCGCAGCAGAAAATGTACCAGAAACACCTGGATATTATTTACATTCTTCAGAAGTCGTTGTATTCGACTAAAAACTACATCATCCGAGATCTCTTCCTTCGAGTATCTCGACGGATCAGTTGTTCCCTGATACTGGAATCCAAACGAAACCCAAGCCTGCAATGACTAGATTCTTCGCTTCATCCAGTCAAACATGACTGCTTCCCAGTCATCATATTTTGCCTTAAAATGGCAATCCGCGCGAGTAGTTCAGAGATTTGACTCTCGTCGGCTGGTTTTTTTATTCCACTCGGGCCATTGGATTGGAGGGCCGGGAGCAATGGATGGAAAACTTCTCAACTGGTTCTCGATATAGAACCACATGGGTTTCCATTCGATTACTTTATTACTAAGGTCATAAGGAATATACACTCTATCCTTCCTTTGCCTAAGTTGGAGACCCGTGCCCCCTACTACATGTAAGACGAATCTGTTGGGCTGCGGCTTCAAATGAAAAAGAAAGCGAAAGACCTCAAAATGGGGCTCGATGCCCAGAAAAGCTTCGCATAAATGCACGAAGATGGATATATGGACAAAGGAATTTGGGGTCAGATGATGCAACTGGATCCTGTAGTAGCGCAGGAGTCCAGAAAAGAAAAAAGAGAAAGGAAACCCCAATCCTCGTTCCAAGTATGAGGTGAAAGCAACGATTTCCCCTGTATTTTCATACGGATGATCTGAACCCAAGGCAGGACGCCATTGGATAACAGATCTGGGAACTAAAAGACCCTGCGACACTAGAGAATCTAAGTCAGACTGAGAACACTTACTTGTGTTCCAACCCTCATCATGGGTTAGCTCTGCAGCCACACCCTTCCCCTTGGTCGCTTTCTTGGGGGCCATCCGGAAATCTACGGATCGCTTCACGCGCATACATTAGCGGAAACCCTAGGGCAAAAGTGGGGAGCAAATGAAGAAAGAACTTTGGATCTGGGAGCTTGAGAGTAGAAAGACAGATCTAAAGCAGTAAAAACAAGTGGCGGCCGGTGGGGTAAAACTTAAGTTACCGCTTCATTTTATAATGGCGGTGGTAACATGGTAAAAACACCCAACATGCCAACAATCCATTGCAAATCACGAAAATAACGGGATTTAAAAGAGACATTCCTTTTTCTGAGATTACATTCTGGAAAAGAAAACACTTACATCCCTAGTTGACTACTCGACACCATTTTCCTTAACTGGGATTACATTCCAAAACAAGGATAAGTACTCGACACAGTACAACTACTCGACATTACAACTCGAGTACTTTTTCCTAACTAAACTTTACAATGACTCGGACCTGCATGCCCATCGCCTGGATCTCTTGGAGTTTCTAGTCGACGTCTGCTGCAGCCAGATCGGCCCGAGGCCATGACAAAGTACTAACTTATTATTCCAATTAAGGGAATAATGATACTCGTACTCTAGGAGAAAAGTTTCAAGAGTATGGAAGCAGATTACAGTAATCACCTCGCAAGTCCTCTTGTAGCATCTTCTGGAGAAACTTCTCCTTCTCCCAGAATACGTTGTGGTAAGACTAAGTCTCCTACCAGAGATGCAGTTCTCGGGCACCTAGAAACAGGCCACCCCAAGAATAGGACACAATGTGATGTCACTCATCCTCTGAAACCCTGCCTCATTGGAATATGCAAGGACATGATGTCCAGCATGGATCCGATGAGAACATTAGGGATGCAGGAGGAGGCAGCAGAGACTTCTCTTGTCACTCGCAAGTTCTCTTCTAGCATCTTTTGTTGGAAGGAACTACGTAAAATTCAGGAGGGCAAGAACAAGAACACCAAGGAAAAGCCATGGTCGCTGCACTTTGGTGCTTCTGGCAAAAGCCTCTCCCCTACCTTTTATAGCCATAAGGAGGCTTGCTGAAGGAGAATCCGTGAATCAACAGTGCACGTTTCACGGATGCATTCATGGCAGCATTCATGGACGCAGTCAAAGTTGCAATAATGCAGATTCTCCAAACAGTAACTTCTCATGTGAGCACTGAATAAACAGCCGTACATCCCGGGTTTTATTCTTGAAATTATTTCGGGTGCAATCAGTGTGGCGGATTCAATTGTATCATTTTTCTGGGATTTTACCCGAAAAAGAGGTCTTTTCGGATTCCGGATCTGATAAATCCTGCAAATAATCTGAAGGATAAAATCTGATGCCACGACTTAAATCCTTAATTCCAAATCTACGCTCGGGGGCTACAAGCAGCAAAAGGGATTTTGATTTAAGGCTCGGGGGCTGCTGGATATAGGCATCAAAGATTTATTTTTCAAAAATAGACTGAAGTGACCCTCAGCCTGATTCTACGATTCAATCTAAGGCTCGGGGGCTACTCCATATGGAGCGCGAGTACTTCGCGCACCATATATGATCAAGATTTTGGGGCTTGAGCACCTCACAGTCTTGAAGCAAATGGAAGTACTTGAAGGACTACTCAATGTATTTGAAGGAAGGACCAGAAGGATATTCTAACTACTTGAAGTACTCGAAGAGGCCCAGCCAAGTACTCGACGCCTGCAGGACTCAGCTACGAAGAGCTCGGGGGCTTGTCAGACCCGGGACAGCGGGACTGCTTATAGACATAGAATATTCTAGAGTAAGGGATAGCTCATGGATATACCTTACATCTTTTGTAACTACCCGAATAGGCATAGAACTAGCTGCAGTACAAAGGAAACTACCCGATTGTGTTGTAGTAGGATTCCAACTGTACTCGGCTAGGACTTTCCATGTAACCATGTCCCCCCTCGGATATATAAGGGCGGGCAGGGACCCTCTCCAAACAATCATCAACACCTAAGGCAATACAAACCACACATGACGTAGGGTATTACGCAAATTCGCGGCCCGAGCCTGTCTAAATCTTTGTGTTCCTTGTACCATCGAGTTCTAGAGCAGTCGATCCCTACCTACAAACCCTACTGCTAAGGGTATCACTGAGCAGGCTTAGCGGTAAACACCGACAGTATCCTTACTTTTATACACAGATGGTTTATAGTAGGATGTATATGCAGTCATATTACATTCAATATCCTCCTATATATCCAAACCATGCAAAAAGACCGGATGTTGCTAGCAATAATCTGGTCCAACAAGATGTTGATTGCAGCAAGGAGAATGAGAAGAGCAAGGAGCAAGACTCAAAGTATTTACAGCTGAGATGGTGTCCCTCAGGTTTGTCTCATACTCAGAAGAGAAGGCTGCAATATATACGCAAGAAGGAGGCAATGGAACAACAAGTAGAGGCCGAGCCGAAGACGTCAGCAATCATGAAGAAGGTATGGCGGCGAAACAAGTTGTTTCAACATCGACTTGATTAGAGCAAGACATGGCCGATAATTGTTTATCGCCCTTAGTACAAAAAATGGCCGATGTGATGTTAATCATCGCACTTAGACAATTTTGGCTCAGAAGAATATTTTTTGGCAAGCAAGTTTTACCAAAAAACAGGGGGGGCATATGTTGACAGCCAAAATTGGCACCAACCGGTCTGACCGAGCGGTCTGACCGGTTGAGGCACTGTGGCCTGTCCGGCAAGGACCGACCAGTCTGACCGGTAGGTCCGACCGGTCTGACCGGTCTAGGAGGAGTCCGAGTCAAATAAGGATTTTTGTAGATCTAGATCTATAATAGGGATTTCTTGCGGAATATGTCCAACCCCAATCTGCTGTTCTTCCTTTGTCTCCATGACGTCTGAAGGCGTTCTAGGTCGCCCGCCGATCCTAGAACAACCCTACGTGCGCCTACCCTAATGGGGTCCCTCCCGGGTTAGCGTTCGCAGGCCGTCGCCGATTCTCACCGGCGATCGGTCAGACCGATCCCATAGACCGGTCTGACCGCTCCACGCAGAAAGAGCTGGATCGAGCTCTTTCTTGCGTCGCACGATCTAGTGCGTTCGTGTGTTGATCCGTAAAAGGCGTCAACAGAAGGGGGTTGAATTGGGACTTTTCAAAATATGTTTGGTCCTTAACCTACTTCTAGTATTGCCCAAGTCTAGAATTGAAAATCTAACAACTAGAGCACACTAGCAAAGTAGTCATAGGTGGGAAAACACACTAACATGCTTATTTTTCTAGTTGAGATCACACTATCAAATATAGAACTAGACAAGAGAACACACTAGCAACAACAAGTCCTAGTTCAACAAACAAACAAGCAAAGAGCAACAAAGATAACAAATTGAATTAAATGCTTGAATGTAAAGAGAGAGGACACGAGACAACCGGATTTTTCCTGTGGTATCGAGGAGTTGACGGTCCCCCCCGGTCCACGTTGGAGCACCCACAAAGGGTTGAGCTCCCTTGCATCACGAGGAGTGAGTGTTCACTAAGAAGTCTCCTTCTCTATCTTCGGAACGGCGAGCTTCACACCGTGTACAAATCCTTCTTCTTGGGGCTCCCACAAACTCTAAGAGCTCACCAAAAGCCTCCGATCACTAAGACCATCTAGGTGCCATCAAACACAAAGAGTAATAAGCTCCTAAGCCTTCACTCGACCCTCACTAAATTGGCCCTAAACTCAAGCACACTTGCTACTCTCCATTTGGATGAATTCTTCTTGATCTGAGTGAATTGCAAGCTTTAAATCCCTTCTCTTATCACAAGGGTGGCATCAGGTGTTCAATGTGTCAAAAGACATCTCAAATGATCCAGGGCAGAGAGGCTCCCCTAGCTGTTACCAACTCGCTGCAAAAAAAAAAAGCAATAGGCATCGGAACTTCCGATGGGGGGCATCGGAACTTACGGTCACTCTGAATGCAAATAGTAGTCGTTACAGCTCTGACAAAGTAACGGGTTTATGTCATTGCTCCGACGCGTTGCTCCGATAGGGCGTCAGAACTTCCGGTGCTAAAGAGAATTTCAAATCAAAAACATGCTCTCTGAGTGAAGCTCCGATACTTAGTCCGATGGGGTGCTGAAGGCATTCTGAAATCCCGAGAAACATGCTCTTTGTGTGACAATTCGGTGATTAGTCCAATGCTTAATGTTGAGGGCATCAGAATTTCTAGTGGTACTAAGGTTTTCCGGTTGAATCCAAAGTGCACTAAAAATAAGCACCGTACTAAGGTGTCGGAACTTCCGGTGAAGGATCATCGGAGCTTCTGATGGCCACCGGAACTTCCAGTGCTACAGAGTTTTTTGTTTTCTGCCCCATTTGACTTGGTTTTGATTTTTTTTCTTCGAGTTTTTCTTCTTCCAAGTATTGCCTTCTTCCAACGACATCGCACCAAGCCGCCGGATCCGGTCTCACCCGCCGCCGCGCGCAGCCGTCGGATGCGGCCTCCCTGGCCGCGCCGCTGCTGGATCCGGGCTTCCACGCCACGCGCCGGATCATGGAAGAGGGAGCCTGCCGCCGCACGCCCTCGGCCTGGATCTGCCGCGCCGCTGCCGCTCCTCGGGTGAGAAAGTAGTGAGGGACGGAGTGAGAGAGGGAGGGAGGCTGACGTGGGCTTATAAAAGACAGGAGATGAGAGTACCAAACCCTAACTCGGGTATATATATGGAATCCTGGTGATGGGTCTTCTGGGCCTCGGTATTTTCCGAGGTGGATCGTATAGGGTGCCCGCCTCAGTTAATCGGTTAGTCGAGTGGTTTGGTTTAGAGCAACCATCTCGATTAATCTATATTAGCTGAGTTGGTTATTTTAAGGGTGCGTGCCTCGGTAATCGATTTTGAGATGCGATTATTTTAACTGTCTCGGTTAGTAATAGATTGACCGCCTCGGTTAATTATAAAATGACCGTCTTGGTTAATTGATATCATTAATCGAGATGGTTGAAGTTCCTCCCTGACTCAGAGGTGTTTTAAAAAGATCGTGATAAATCAATTTTTGCAGTAATGTTGCTAGAGGATTTGGTGGAAAAAAATTTACTTGGGACGGTCCCAAAAGTCTCTTTCGTGCGTACCTACTCCGGATTGCTGCGCCATCCCATGTATTCAACTGCAACCGCTTAATCTACTTCTAGCTTGGCTACACTATGAACGCGACAGCTTGGCTCATAGGGGGCTCAGTAGGGGCGTCGGGGCTCCAATCTCCGAAGGGAGTCGCCCGGTTGCTGGATCTTGTAGCCGCCGCATTATGAGTCTTTGACATACATATTATTAATGTTATTACGAAAGTTGGATGAGCCATACATACCACTAAAAAGTTAGATGGGTCATTTATGCCATCGCGTGAACTTCTTTTGACATGTGTGCCATTCCATCCATATTACGTTAGAAAGAGGACTTACAAGCGGGACCCACCAATCCAAATGACCATTGTGCCCCTGGGTGTATAGTTCACATGAGTTTTTTATTTGAAACCAGAGCTGCAGAGGAGGCGCACGGTGCAGAGGAAGGTCGCACCCGAAGCAGAGCAGCTGAGGGAGGTCGCGCGGGAAGCTGCGCCGGCGGGAAGCCGCGCGGGCGGCGGCAGAGGGCCGCGCGTGCGGCGGCGGGCAGCGGCGGGCGGCCTCCGCCCGTGGAGTACTCCCGCCGTGGAACGCGTGGCGGAGCGAGGCGGAGTGGAGCGGAGGGCGGCGCGCGCGGCCGGGCGGAATGCGGAGGGCGCGCGACCAGGCGGAGCGCGCGGCCGGGCGGAGGGCGCGGCACGCATGGCGGCGTTGGAGGCCATGGCGCGCGGAGGAGCGGTGGCTGCGGGGGCGACGAGCTGCGGCGGGAATGGCGGGCACATCCCCTCCTCCCTCCTCTCCCTGGACGGCGCATCCCCTCCCTCTTCCCTCTCCGGGCGGATCCATGGAGGCGGCGGCGGCGCTCGGCAGCCGCGCGGGTCCAGGGCGCGGGCCGTGGAGGCCGGCCTCTCTCTTCCCTGGCGAGCTCCCTCCCTCCCTCGCTCTGCCATGGCGGCGGCACGCGGGTGAATCCGGCGTCGTGGCCGGCGAGCGGCGGCGGGGCCTGCGCGCGTCCTCAAGCGGATGTGCCTCCGCGACTGCGAGCTCCCTCCCCGGCGGCCATCCTCCCTCGGCAACGACCTCCCTCCCCCGGTGGCCATCCTCCCTTGACAGCGGGGTAGAACGGCGGCGGAGCGCAACGCAGCAGCCCGGCGCGGGAGAAGCCGGAGGAGCAACGGCCGGAGGTGGGCCCACCCACATGCAAGGGAAAGAGAAGACATGCGCATGCACGGTAACTTCAGCTCCCAACTACTGCACATGCAACGGAAAGCAGAAGGACATTAAGGTCATTTTGCACTTCCGTTAGTCTCCATTAAGTCTCCATTCGTCAAAAGTGGCACACATATCAAAAAAATTCGCACGATGGCACAAACGACCCACTCAACTTTTTAGTGACATACACGGCGCGACAAACTTTCTTAATAGCATACATGTCAAAGACTCCCACTCAACTTTTCAGTGACATACACGGGGCGACGAACTTTCTTAATAACATACACGGCGCGACAAACTTTCTTGGTCTACCATCGACTTCGCCGGGCTCCGATCCGTGATGGACTGGCGCGAGTTCGAGGATGAGGAAGGAACGCTGAAGTAGTAGCAGGAGTTCAAGGACACCGTCGCATGGGCGGCGGCAGGGGTATGCCCCTGTATGCCTTGGCATACCCATGATTTGAGATCAAATATTAATATGTATACATATTTATACGTATCATGTATATTCAGCACATGAAGGAACAAAGTCTACTAGCTCATCAAGGGAGAAACTAGCCCAATAAACTTCAAATAAGTCTCATTTCATGCAAACACATAGACTTATAAGCCCCTCCATAAACCCATAAGCTCCTTTAAAGGATGCTTACGAGGTTTATTTCATGTGAGCCGCATCAAGAAAATAACATTTTTTAACATGTACCACTCCACACCCCTATTATTCCGCCTCTACAAGAGGCTTATGGGCTTGAAGTAACCATACAGGTCTAAACTCGAGTACTCGCATCTCGCAAGCGGCGAGTCGCATTGTATCACCTCTTTCCCCGCTCGCCTCAGCGCCGCATCCTGGAGGCCTCATCGGCGCATCCCCAGCTCGGCAATTAGCGCTCGACGGCTCTCACACTTGGTCACTCTAGCGATAGGCGGGTAGCCCATCACCTCGTGCGCTCGCCCTCATCGGCTATCGCTCGCGGGCTGCGATTACATTTGCTTAGTTACATTTATTCAGAGAGAATCCTTCAGTCAAGTGAAAGATGAGGATATTATCAATCTCTTCGAACAGAAGGGGTCGTAGGATTATATTGTAGTAGCCTTTATTGTTTTATAATATTCTTTAATTATTACTTATACTTTGGTTATTATTATGAATTTGTTGTGGCCATTATAACTTATCGTCCATTGTATTGCGTATTTGCTTTGAAATTTTTTATATGTGCCATACCCAGTCGCAAATTCCTAGCTCCGCCACTGCACCGTCGGCCTTCTCCTACAGTCCTACGTGCCCCACTTACAGTTTGTACCTTTGTGGTACCTTTTTGTGGACCCTGAAACGACGGCCTTGCGATGCTTACCACCAAGGTGGTCTTCGAAGGTGCTTGCTTCTACGCAGACGACGGTTCCTCATGAGGGGCGCCTAACAGTTCCTCATCAATCCCAACTTCTGATGCTAATTTAAATGGTCAATGCCCCTAAAAAACTGAAATGATCAATGGAATGGAATAGCAATCTGAATTTGGCTTACAGTTTACCAAAGAATGGACACTATCAATTTGAGATTTTCAATTTTTAAACTAGTCTATCAACCCGTGCTCCTGCACTGGCTAATTAGAATTAAAATAATAATTAAATTTATAGCTAATAATTATAATTACTTATCTCACGTCCACTTTCATCCATTAGATTGTAACACATAATCTAAAATGCATATTTATCATTACCTAGTTGCAATAAATTTTGTTTTGCATCACAACTCCATATGTGTTTGATATATATTTAATTGAACTATTTATATGTGAATTGGTATTTTTATCTCTTCCATCATACATGAATACATAGTGATACATATCATGGGCAATATTTTTATATAAACAGTATCATAAATAACATATATATTAATAATGATAAAAATAGTAATTTAAAATTTTATATTAGTGCACTTTAATATTTTGTTATAATCATATAGTTTAGATTCATATTTAGGGGTTACTTGTACTTTAAATAAAGATATAATTGAATAATTTATATGCAAGGTTATTTGTATTATTTTTATAATGACATAGGTGGATAATTTACACGAAGAATATGGGGTTACTTTAAATTTGTTTTATATTGGCAGAGGTGGAAAATTTATTAGGAATGATAATAGATCCAATAATTATTATGATTAGAGTTGTCGGATTATTGATGGCCAGATATTTCTAATTTTTATGAGAATTTCTAGAATTTTTTTATTTTTAAAGTGACCACCAAGGATCCTAGGTGGCTTCATGTGGAGGCTTAAAATGAGCCTCCTATTAATAATAGTAAGATATATGATATATAAACCTGCAATTGTTTATTAGTGTGTGATGGCACCATGTTAAATTGCCAGCAAAGTGGAATCTGAATGTGATGTTTTTGTTAACAATGTGAATGTTCCTCTAATTGCTTACCAAATAATCTCCAACTGATATCTACATGTTTTAAAAGATTGACAGGTTCATGTCAAGAAAAATGACCGGTTTCTTTCACTTGCTATCAAAATAGGACAGGTTCATGTGTAGAAGAAAACTAGTTCATTAAAATTGTTTTGACACAAATATCTTTATATTATTCCAGTTAAAATCATCTTCTAACTTGATTCGGAATTCTTGACATCATGGGCTTCATGTGCCTGCATAACAATTATTGATGGTCGAATTTGGTCCGGATTTTTTTTCTTTTGAGAAATAGGCACACACACTCACCCTGTATATGAATATGCGCACGCAACTGCTATAAGCAACTCTGAAAGACTAAACCTATAGATCTTAGGATTGATAAAGTCAACATAGACACTCTATTATAACGATGGTCAAATTATAGAATATATAAATTAAAAAAATACAAGCATTTGTGGTGATTCGATGATTTAAACCTAGCTAGATGAGTAGGTTTTACCATAAGAATCTTGCCAACTAAGCTACACTGAATTAATAAATGTAGTACCAATATTATTTTAATATCCAGATTAACTTCCAGCCATTCACTAGTAGAAAACAAGCTAATAAAGGTTCACTCCAAAAGTAGCAGCATGAAAAAGATTCGGTACCAATGCTGGGGTGGATGGAGCCTAAGGCTACCCGCACTAGGGAACTGTAAAGTTCCCTGCAGTGCGCGGTGCCGTAAAAAACCACTGCAACGGTCTCCTAGATAGCTTCCGCTATCCTTGCGGACGCCCTCCCGCACGCCAAATCTGGCAGGGGAAGCGGACGTCCGCTAGGCGCCTCCGTGGCGCGGGGCCCACGCATTCGCGTGCGTCCCTACTGTCCGGCGCGGGGATGTGCGACGGAGCAAGGCGCGGCGTGCGGACCGCCGCGAGGGAAGAGGGCGGCGCAGAGCGGGTGGACCGGTGAATGGAGGCCACCGGCGAGCACCCTGCGCCAGAGAGGAGGACGAAAGGCGAGCGAAACTCGATGCGGCCGAAGCAGGGGAGGTGGACGGTGGATCTGGCGATGTGGAGGTGCCCTGCAGGACGACGGCGATGGTGAGGTCGGCCTTGGCCGCACAGACGAGAGGGCCAGGAGGCAGGCCTGCACGCGAGAGGCGAAGCTCGAGGCCGCCATGACCTTCGCTGCACGCCGTGGTCGCCAGCTCCGCCCCGGGTATAGCTCCACGCTTGCCGCCGCTGGCAGGCCACGCCTCTCCATTCCACCCCACTCCACCGCCCGCGCGCGCTGCCCCACCACCCGCGCACTCTCCTGTGCCGCACGACCCGCCGAGCTTGAGGCCGTCCAGCCTTCCGCCGCGCGCCATGGCCTCCGCCGCCGCAGGTGGTCGGCGCGGGGATGGAGGAGCTGCGAGAACGGTGCGCCACACGGTGCAGGAGCTCGACCGCGAGCTCGCCGCCAAGCCCCCCTCCGCCGCCGCTTGGAGGTCGCCGTCGAGGAGGGGGCGCCATATCCGGAGAGGGAGGAAGCCCCCGTCCAGCCCCGAGCTCCCCGCGCGCAAATCCAAGCCCGAGCTCGGCCATGGCCTCCCCCGCGCGCGGATCCGGCCGGCCATGACCTCTGCCGCGCGCAGATCCGGGGAGGGAGAAGGGGAGCCGGCGCATAGAGGAGGGGGGAGAAAGGAAGGAGGGGGCGCGGCCGTGTGGGGAAGAAGAGGGTGGGGAGAGAGAGAGGAGAGTGGAGAGAGAGGATGGGTGGGGTAAAAAATAGAAGGGGAGTGAGTAGTTGAGATAGAGTAAGATATAGAGGGTCTGTTTAGGTCCTCTATTTTGTATTTTTAAAAAGGAATCTTTTAACATTTGAAGTATTAAATGTAGGCTAATCACAAAACTAATTAAAGAACTACGAGACGAATCTAATGAGCCTAATTAATCCATCATTAGCATATGTTTACTGTAGGTTTGCTGTAGCAATTTAGTGTCTAATTACGGCCTAATTAGGCTCATTAGATTCGTCTCACGATTTACAGTCCATTTGTGTAATGCGATTTATTTTTTGACTATATTTAATACACCATGCAGACGATTTACAATTTTTTTGGATTTTGGGATTTTGGATCTAAACACGGCCAGAGTATAATGGCTGCGGTGAAACTGGATATAGAGAAGAGAATATTGATGACTAAGACAGAATATTCCTTTTAAAGGATGAGTTTAGAGTACGACGAGTGCGGATAGGCTAAGGACATTCTTTATTACCGGGTGGTAACACCACAGAACCAAAGGTTAGACATTGGTATCAGGTGGTGTTATCACCCAGTACTTTAGTACCTATGTCTAGCTTTTGATACCGGATGGTATTATCATCCGGTACCTAAGGGTGCTCCACGGGTTAGTTAAAAAGAAAAATATCTTCCTTTCAATCACAATTGTTGTGTAGGTGAGATGGTAAGGGATCTAAGTGTGAGACAAGAGGTTGTGGGTTCTAATTCCAACCATTGCATGTGCTTGTTTTTCGTGTTAATATTTTTGACAAAAATACTTTGGTACCGAATGGAACCTTCACAGGTACCAAAAGAGAGCCTTAACTACCGATTGTTTTACCCCATGAATAATGTCCTTGGACTCTTTTCTAATAGTAATTTGATTCTGATTTTGTATATATAGTAGTACTCTACACGATCAATTGACAATAACTAATAAGTAAGTTTGGGTTCCTAGCAATTTCTCTCGCAGTAAAGAAATTATATCCACAATGGATGTGCATCGCCGGGAAAATAAACTTTGCCCGCCTAGCAAAAAGATGGGGAATCTCATTTATGTCTTTCCACCTACATATACGCATGCACCATCATCTATGCATGAAAGAGAGTGTCAGCTTGGTAGAGATCACAGGGAGCGCTTGCATTGGTATGGTTGGGAGAGGGCTCGATCGGTGTTTCTATTAATTCTGCGGTCTGTCTTGCTCATTTGGTAGCCGGGTCCCGGGAGGAGTTAAATGCCCGCACCAACACGCAGAGCGTAGGGAATCAGAGAAGCCCATAAGACGACGGGTCTCCTCCCTCAAACCCAAACGCAATCCTACACCACCAGCCAGACAACCCTACCTAGCAACACCTGCGGGGTGCTCCTCTCTCTCCATGGTTGCGCGCCATGGATGCCTTGGAGCTCAGAGATCCATGGCTAATCCTTCTTCCACATATCTCCTTGCCGTCGTTCTATCTCCTGTCCTCAGCTAGCAAACCGGAGGATCAAGAAATGGAAGTGTAGCTATGGTGTTGGCTCGGCTCACTCAGAAGCTGAAGGAGCCATATGGCCCATGGATCTAGCTTAGCTACGCACATATTGAAGTGCTAGCTCCTGGCGTTTCTGATTGAGCCGTGCCAATATCTTAGCACCCTTTCATGTTTGCGCCGCACCGTCTCTTCCTGAATTATTCTGCCTCGTCTCACGTGCGCGTTGTTACTGGGTTCTTGCATATTATTCTTGTAATATCTCTTTGAATTTTCTTCTGCAAGTATGGATCATTCACACATGAACTGCAACCATGCACTTTCGATTTGTTTCTAGATTTTTTGGGGGTACTGGGACTAATAAACCATTGCCTGCCTCGCATAAGTAGTGGTTGCGCTGCGCCTTCCATGCTGTGGCACCAGTTAGGTCATGCAGAAATCGCTAAGTAGATAAAGCAGGAGAAAAGAGTGCAGGCGCACTGCCCCCAGCATGTATGCATGTTCAGTCCATGCAGCTCTTCAGATGCATCATGAGCATTCTTGAACACACCCTAATTTTGAACTGTGCTATTGCTAGAGGCCCTTCCATGGAGGATTTGGTATTCTATACATTTTTTGCAGTGTGTGATATATATATACACTTGATTTCCCATCTGACGAGTTTCCAGATTATTTTTTGCTGCTCATCAGCCAAACTACTATATTCCATGGAATATGTATATGACCCAGTTGGCCAGTTGAAGCAGATTGAAGGCACACAGATCGCACTTCTGGATACTCATTTTAGTAAGGAAGGACATGGACCATATGATCGAGCGTGTGTAGTAGCCATTGCTTAGTGGACTATGTATAAGTATAACCGCAGTAAGTGTCCGCCTCCTAAATGAGGGAGAAAATGTGTGGACATGTATCATGTATGATCTTTGCACATTTCATGTGACAGTTGTGACCATGTATATATTTTCTGATTCTCTCATGCAACGCCTGTAGTAATTGTGCCCCAGACAGAGAATATAATTCAGCAAAAAAAATGAGTTGGTTCACTTGATATTGATAGTACATCATCCAAATGCAGTTCTTGTCTCCAATAATGTCTAAGTTTTCTCTACCAGCAGCATTGATTCGTCTAAACCTTATTGTACTCCTTTCTCTTCTCATGATCGAGAAGACTAACTTATTTTACATTCTTGTGTATCCTGTATCCCAATGCAAAGTACGTAGTTGATCACTCCTGCAGATATATCATATACGCAATCTTCCGTGTGCACTATGGAATTGAAAACTGTGGGCTTTATTAGCATCTAACCAAAGATTGAAAATGAACTAGCAAGCGAGTTCTGAGATATTCAGACGTTGTTCTTGATATGTGTGACACCACAGCTAGTGTGCATGATTCAGAGCAGAGAAACATATCCATGTGCCAACGCCTCATCTTTCTGACCCACTTCCAGAGGTGTTCATCATGGCATGTACTGATGTACGTACGTCCCCGCCGCGCGCGCGCGTAAATTGATTCCCCGCACGGCACTGGTCGCTGCAGCTTCCAACTTCCATAACTGTTAATGCAAACGCAGACATTTATGCACACAATGATGCCTCCATGCTCTACTGCAACTCATCGCCCCATTCGATCTTTTTATTAAAAAAAACACACGTCGTCCCATTCGATCGCACTGAAGTCTGAAGATGAAAGAGAGAAAACCCATAGTCCGCTTTCGTATCTGAAAATCTGTTTTCTCAAGCCAGCCACCGGTTTCTGAACTTTGCGACGATGGGTTTCTCACGTCGACAATGCAGTTTCAGACTGAACACGCGCGCGCGACAGTTCTCTGGTTGCCTCGTGTAAAGTTTTTGAAAAAACATCTTTTTATATTTAAAGTACTAAATATAGACTAATCACAAAGTAAATTATAGAACTCGTCTGTAAATCGCGAGACGAATCTAATGAGTCTAATTAATCCGTCATTAGAGGTTGTTTACTGTAGCATTACTGTAGCAATTTAGCATCTGATTACGGCCCAATTAAGTTCATTAGTTCGTCTCGCGATTTACAAGCAAACTGTGCAATGTGTTTTTTATTTCGTCTAGATTTAAATCTCCATGCAGGTGCTGGAAATTTTTTTTGAAATTTTAAACTTTGCAACTAAACAAAACAAGAGTCAGCAGACCGAAGGCTATGTTTGCGGAGGAAGACGGTAGTTGGGGCTTGCGAGGGAGAAGTAACTGTGGCACGAGCATGCGTAAATGAGGAGCAGAGCAGGGCGAAGGCATGCATCTGCATTGCATCGATCAGAGGAAGCCGAGGGAGAGAAAAGAATATGGGAGGGGCAGCCTTGCATTTAACACAACACGCACAACGCAGTAGATGGATGGATGGACGGGCGGAGACGAATGGCATCGTCGTTAGACAAAGATTCCCCGCATTCACTCCCCGGCCCGGCTCCTGCAGCTCTGCGTGCCTGCCGCCCTGCAGGCACCCATCCCCATGCCGTTTGGTAGCTGTAGCTTTGATCGCCCACCGTCTCGTCAGTGGGCACCCTCCTCCATTAGTCCACCATCCCCGCCGCTCGATCGCTTCCCGGCCCACGCATGTCGCCGCTCTCCGCGCACAGGGCCTGGCCCCATGGTCCCTAAATTTATATTAGAAATTTAAATTTTAATTAAATTTTTATATAAATTTGTATGGTTGATTCCCTCTAATAATGAAAAAAACAACTTCCTGACTCCGCCCCTGTCTCCGCCATTGCCTTCTATCCCTCGTGCTGTTCAGATAATTTCGTGTTTGTTGGTGCATTTGAAATTCCCAAGTGGCGAAATTTGCAGGAACGAAAAAATTTAGATAACTTCGGTTCTCAAAACGAAGTTTAGAAGATTATTATCTTGAGAAATTTGAGAAATGCTGAGACGGAGCTGGTCATGTGACTTGGGTAGGTGGAGGCTGTTATGATCGTTGGAAGCTTGCTGCTTGCAAGGTGTGAGCAAAACGAATTCAAAATTGATGCAAGAAGTGGGGTCGCCCCGGCCGTTGCCAGGGGACGGCTGGACGATGGCCGGCTGCATGGATGCAGCAGGGAGCAGAGAAAATGGTCCATGGTCAAACACGAAGAAGGCTGATCGAGCCAAACGGTGCTCCAGGTCTTGGCTCCAGCAGGATCTACTGCAGCGTCTGGTAAGCTTGATGGAGAGGAAGTTACGGCTTAAATGGCTATTGGCTTACAATTACAGAAACAGGAAGAACCTGATCAAGGCTGGGTTTTGGCTTTTGAGCCTTTGACTTGCACTTTTCGTGGGTATTTGGCTGATAATAACTTGTGCAGAAAAGTTAAAGGAAATGAGGAGCCTGTTCGGCTGGCCAAATGAACAGTGCTCGGCTGCAGTGGCGAAGCTAGCGCTAAGATTACCGTGGTGCACTTCTAAAGAAATCTGTAAACTTTTGCAGCAATCCATGATAAATTTAAGTCAAATTAGTGGTAATGTTTTCCGCTACCCTGGTGCATGGGCACCAGGCTACTTGAACGTGGCTTCGCCCCTGCTCGGCTGGCTTATTACAACTTATTCCCTCTCACATAATACTATTCATTCTACCAGTCGAGTACTATTTATTCTACCAGCCGAACAGGCTCAAGATGTTTTACCACTCGGTCCACACCGAGCATTATTCATTCTACTAGCCGAACAGACTCAAAATGTTTTAGCACTCGGTCCACACTACAGCTGCGGTTCTCTATTTCGCCTGATCAGATTGGGACCGAGAATCGCATGCCATTCTTCAGAAGTGAAGGAAAAAACTACTGAACTACTAAGAATCATCAGGAAACTTTACTACTCCGTACGTGATCCTTCGTACGCGCTAAAAAAAAGTAATGGGGACGCAACAAAGTATACGATCCGAAGCACAACTTAGTACGGAGTACTATATGTATACTAGCTGCAGTACGAATAGTGTGTATTGCTGAAGACACAGGAGAGCTCATTGCGAAGGATTGCCATATGGGGGCAAAATCAAGAGGCGCTTTCTCCCCGCGGCAGAGATGTGTCGCGACAGTATCGACCAGCGAGTGCTGAACAGCAAGTACTACTCCTACATGCTTATACATGGCCTCCATACCGCTGCCGCAGTGCCGCGAATCTATCTATCTAACCAGCTACGAGCAAAAGCTTATGATGAATTCCCAACAGTAAGGTAGGCTGGTATAGTCACAGCCACAGAGAGAGAGAGAGAGAGAGAGAGAGAGAGAGAGAGAGAGAGAGAGTCTAAACAAGAAACGGAGAACCTGAACCGAAACTATGCACTTCCAATGCCGTAATGCAGTGACAACGATTTACAGGTTTGATGGGTCCAAATCACAGCCGGCAGGATCTGAAGCACCGATGCGCATGGAAGGATTAGGAAGAAATATGTACAAGGGGGATGGGGCGATGCATGACAACGAGATTATATTACATTACAGTTACAAAGAATTCCCGGACGGAGAGAATAATCGAAGGCGAGGCTGAAGGGCCCGTTCAGATCTTCTTGTACTTGTGCCAGCAGACGAGCATGGCGACGCAGCGGCGGAAGATGTAGAACCGGGACCGCTGCTCCCGCGCCAGCGCCAGGCACCCCCTCCTCCCCGCCCCGCCGGCGGCCGCCGACCCCGGCCGCGACGCGCACTGGCCCATGCCGCCCGGTGGCGACCTCGCTCCTCCCGCCGCGTCCTGGCCCTCCCTGGAGCCCTCCGTCCGCGACGAGGCGGCGACCGCGGGCGGGGAGGGGCGATCGAGCGCGGACGAGGACGTCTGGACGCGCGCCCCTAGTTCTCGCCGCCGCATCGCGGGCGACGCGACGCGCGGCGCTCGTGGTCGTCGTGGGGGGGGTGCTTGCCTGGATTGGATAAACCGTGACCGCGGTGGGGCCCGCGCGTTGCGGGCGGCGACGCGGCCTTCCGGTTTGAGTTTGACTGCGCGGCGGAAGCGGTTGCCTGGTTCGCTCAGTCCGGCGTGACGTGGGCGGTGGCGGCTTGGCTCCCGTCGTGCTCCTCTGCTCGGAACGCAGCGGGCGGTGTTGAATTCAACTGGTGTTGCCTGATAGGAGTACGTCCAGGTTGAAGGTGCTTAATCTGGACGATTGGGCGGGCTCTGAATTTTGATCCGCTGGGTCACGATTGGTTTGAAGTTTTGGACGCCGCCGTGCTCGTCAAATATACTACCAGTACACCGAAAGTCCTATTTACTGTAGGAAAAGAATAGGACCCGTCGGCACGACCGTATCCGAACAGTGACGATGTTGAGGACGACCGAAAGTCGCGCGATAGGCCTCGATTGGGGCACTCGGACTCGGAAGCCTAAAGCTCGAGTCAAGGCCCAGAATGGGTTATCTGGGCTAAGCCCATGTAAAGGAATTTCTCTATGTCATTTGCGCACCGCTCCGCGCAACCTCATGTGGTCAACGACAATAAAAAAAATTTCGACCGTTTGATCTGTATCCTGCGGTGTCCATCTTTCACCCAACTGCTGTAAAACAAATCTTCGTTCCCGAAGCATCCAGCAGCCTCGACGCTCCACTGACCTTTCCGATGGCACTCGACCTCCTGTGGATGGCGAAGCGAAGGCGCTGCCACCGCCGGCGGACGGCGGCTTCACAACCGATGTGGACGGGCGGCCGCGACGCTCGTCGGCTCCGACCATAATCGGCGGCTGCGCAAGGCGTTATCCCACATCCGGAGCCTTGGCGGCCTGCCCATCCACCGCACCAAAGGCCGGACGCGAACGCCGCTGAGGAGGTCAGGTAAGGTGGCCGGCCGCGCAGGATCGCCCCGTCCCATGGTCCCGCACATGGCTTGGGGTCGGCGCGCACGGATCCGCCTGCGGAGCATGGGCCTGGCGCGGCTTCGGCAGCCCCCGCTGCCCAGGGATGGCCACTACCCATGCCTCTCTGCCTGGCCTCGCTCCAGCCCCGGCCAGCGCGACCGCCTCCACGCGCGACCTACCCTCCTCGCCCACCACCTGCTCGACGAGTTGCCTCCCCTTCCCCAAACCACTTGCGTGTGCACTCGCAGAACAAGACAAGGCGCACATGAATCGCAAGTTGCTGCTTCTCTCGATCAGCTTTGATGGAGGTTACCAGAGTTTGTGCCTGCCAAGGTGTTGGATGTTGGTGCCAAGCCAAGCTCATCGCTTTGGTAAGCATGTCATGATTTACATATGTTAGTACTGAATACCAATTTGCATAAGCTTAATATGCTATGAGAATGCAGGGCCTAATTGGATTGCTATTCTAAGCTATTGTCAAAGATGTTGGGCAGCTACGGCCTCAACATCGTAACATACACTATATGGCAAGCGACCTTTCACCTTTGGTATCGATGCTGCCACATATGATGTTTAATAAACTGCTCTGTTCTGTCAAATGGCAGAACCGTTAGCCATGAATTTGCCCTGTTGATAAACTTTGATGTTCCATTACTACAACAGCCTTGCTTCTCTATGTGCAGAGTGAGATGCTGTATGTGCAGAGTGAGATGCTGCAGGAGTTCAAATATTTTGAAGTTCAAGTGGCAAGTGCAGAGCTCGCAGGTATTGTTCAAAGCTAAACAGTGACCAAATATTTTGAAGTTCAAGTGGCAAGTGCAGAGCTCGCAGGTATTAGTAGTTGCTGAATTTTCATTGAAACTCAACCGGGAGCTTGTGTGTCCCACATAAACTGTTGCTGGCTTTCCATTGAGCTTGATTGCATAACTTTATTTACCATTATTTCTGCTGAAGACACTTAATATTGGTTTCTCTCTGGATTGTTTTATAATGTTCCATTTCAGCACTACTGTATTAAAGGTTTATGCAACCCTGTTTATTGATGCTGTTCATTTCCAAGATAGGCCCTCAAAGTTTTTTTTTCAACGCCTCAAGCCTTCAAGTACAAGCTGTGGGAATGGGGATTATGGGTTCATACGATCACTTGACTCCCATTTAAATTTCTTTTTTTTCGTTTGTCAGGTATCAGAATATGACGGGTTGCTATATCTCGATCATTTGGCTGCCTTAATTTATACTGCATCTGGTACATTTTTTATTGCTTATTAACACTAGGCCTTTTCTCATGAGATAAGGCCAGTGACATGAGTTTACCTATAAAAAATTATCCACATATCGCCAAGTGACATTGTTAGTTCAGGCATATCATATTTACTACCTATCTTGCATCAGTTACTGCACTCTTTCTTGAATCAGCATACATCCATCTGCAATGTCAGTGTCGAAACTCTGTAAGGCTTCCAGCCATTTTGTGGAAGTATTTTCTTTTTTTTCCCTTCCACTGCTGCTTCTAGGAGGAGAAGAAGAAGTCTCATTCGCTTCTAAAGTGATTCGATCAGAGAGTCTGCAAGAACCAGTGCTATAGCTCTAGGTAAGCAAGATAAACCACCTATTCGGCTATTTCAAAGTTGTAAATATAATTAAGAACTATATCAGTTCTTGCTTATATTTTTTACAATTACTTCTATTCTTAGAATTAAATTTAATGTATGCATTTGCCATACAAGGATACCCACTAACAATCTTTAGTATCAAACTAGAGTGTCTATATACTTACTAAATGCACACAGATAATCAGCACTTACAAAGATTAGAAAAAAAAATACCTCCTACTGACTATGCAGAAACAAAATTCATATTGGTCTCAACCATACTAACTGGAGTATATCTGCAAACCTTTGGCTTGGTAGGTTCTACTTACTTCATGCATGATCTATGCTAGGACCATTAACTGTTACCATACATTTTTTTTGCCTTGTCCTTTGATTTTCCCCCCTTTTATATCAGTTGACATCAACATAGCTTGTGATATGGACGTAGTGTTCTTTAGATCTATAACTTATTTATAGCGAGAGCTTATATGACTTTACGTTTGCATACTATTGAGAGATCCTATAATTTTAAGTTATTAAGAGCTCCTATATCATTGTTCTCAAAGAAGGTAACTGCATCTACAGCTAATGAGATTCAAGGGTCCATTCATGGTGGACAGCCTCAGCTTTGGTTGCCCAGGTCTTGAAAGCTTAGGTTTTATCATGTTGCACAGTTGGTCCATTCAATATATAGACTGGTCATGCCCTAAACCCTGATTTCTTTTCTCTCCTTGCTTTACAGTGGGACATTGCCTCTTCGAATAAGGACCATATTGGAGCTATTCTATTCCTCTGGGAGCACCAAATCATTCCTGGTACTTATTCACTAACGCCACACCTTCTTCTCCTTATTACTATTCATTGTGCTTACCATTTGTTGATGCTACTATATAAAATGGTACAAACCATACCAAAATATAGCATATTCCTATGTTCCCCATACACCATTTATATGGTGATACAACTAAAGGTTCTCAGTTGTTGCCTGAAAAAAAAAGTAATCTATAAAACTGGCATTACCATCTGCCATACTGTCTAATATTAACAGTCCACAATTTACTATCCCAGGTGCTAATTTGAACCTTATATACGTAAATCTTATCCCTCTTCTTAGCATTTCAAGATAATAATAATAATAATAATAATAATAATAATAATAATAAAATTCTACGACAATTCTGCAGAGAACTGTTTTTTCCCATTTTTTTGTTTATTATATACACGTACCCCTGACCGGCAATAATATTAGGCACACTGCCTCATATTAAATGACTAGAAGTTATTATTTGGTAAAATCATTAAACATATTGTCTTATATTAATACCCTATAAGTTATTATCCTCTATGCTGCAATGAGCATTATGTGTATATAAATCTCACCCCTTTCCTTGACTATAAAAATTGGACACTGTCAGCCAAAAAAGGAGCGAAAACATTTTTCTCACTCTTTCTTGACTGCATACTTTTACTCTCTATCAATAACAATGCATTGTCCAATGTTTCAAATGCCATTCTTATCTAATTGTCTTTCTTATGTGCTTTTATTTCATTTGTTTTCATTCACTGTATCTACTTTCTTTTTTTTACTCCTCTTTGTAAAATAACCCCAGGAAGCAGCACTGCCACATTGTACCAAGCATACCATGTTCATAAAGGGACCTTGTCTGATAGCCTTGCATTTATACTTATTGCAGCTGAAATAGAAGATGAATGAAGAATGAATAATCCACCCACCTTTCATGGCTTTGCATACTCTAGAGAAACTTCAGATGATGACGACCCCAATGACGCCTACTATTATGCAGGTTAGCAAATATATTTTTACTCACCTGAAATAACAATGCTAATTTATGACATATAAACTACGCATACTGATGTGAAAATTATATGAACCAAAAAATTGGTAACCTAATATACAAGGTGCGTATTCATTCTACAACCTTATAATCTCCTTTTCTTTTTAAAAAAAATGGAAACTAATGCTACCTTATTAATTCGCAGCCCCTCAAGTAACACGGCAAGACATCGAGACGACCTGCCCATGTCAAGCAAGTAGAAAAAAAACAATGTCATTCCCAAGACCCCAACTCATCTTCTGTTTCTGCGTCTCTATGTATGCATGTTTGTATAACTATGAACGTGTGTATATCAGATATCTGCAACTGAGCTCGCATGTCAATGAAAATAATGTAGAAATTGTTAATTTATACTACCCTATCATAGTCTCGTTATCTACGCAAAATATGAAACTATTCTGTACAGATTATATACCAACCTGCAGTAATACTCATCATAAATAAGCTTATTATCTCTCATATATCATGAAAAAGAAAATACACAACGGTAGCGCGCCAAGGGCGCGCGCAAAGTACTCGTATGTAATGGAGTGAACGAGGGAAGAAGAGGTGAGACTGACTTGTATATAGCAAATAAAACCAAATCTATATATCCGATTTCCGCACCAAAAGATGGGTAGGCAGCGTGGCTATATCATCGGGTTTTTCCAGCCATTGGATCAGCTGGAAGGACGGTCCAGATTTCTGATTATTTTGCAAAACAACTCGTGTCCTTTAGCAAAATCAACAACATTTTAAAAAAAGCTCCCACCCTTTAAAGAAATCAACCCACGCAGAAAAATTTACAAATAAAATCTTAAGTTTTCGTTGAAATAACCCGTTGCCCTGATCTTCTGTCAACATTTTTTAAGAAAAACCCTCATATTTTCAGTTAAATCAAACCACAACCAAATTCGTTCATTACTTCTACACGAGCAACACTATATGTACAATTTGAACACCAGAACGTGTTGAATCCATGTTTTTTTGCGACTGTGTTGGAATCAAAGTTGTTCAATGTAAAACTTGATCTAAAATTCAAAAACTACAACTTCATTATTTTGAAATTTTAAAATTCAAAACACTTTTCATAATGTGTTTGAACAAATGCTTATATACAATTGTGCCTACAATTTGGATACCAAATCATCTTCAAATCAAAAAAATGTTCAATACAAAGTTGCTTAGAATTTCAAAACCTAAAACTCACTACCTAACAAAATTGTAAGTTCAAAGCGTTTTTGTAAATCATTTAACATATGATCCTATTATGCTAAAAATATAATATCGTACCATCGTTCTTATATTACTTTCTCATGCTATTTCTACAATAATACGACATGTTTTAATATAACCACTAATTTTTTTAAAAAAAACATATCATCACATCTATTAATTGCCATATGATCAAAAGAATAGATCTCCTACAGCTACATTAAGCTTTCGACTCATTGTGCTCCGCCCTCCCTAATAAAAAAAAATTACACATCCTTTCACAACAATAAATATAGCGAAAAACATAAACTCATTTCGATAGCTAAAATACAATATACTACTTAAATGATAGCGTCACGATAGCTCAAAATATACCATAATTATTACATACATGAATCAATCTGTAGTCTAGCCTTCTCCCTTAGACTTTTTTGTAAAAAAAAATTCTCTCCCTTCAATAAAATCAACCCACAGTCCGGTCTACTCTCTCAAGTAATTAAAATCCTCAGCTTTTCTTAAAACAGCCCGCAGTCCAACCTTTCTAGTTCAAGGAAATTTCCAAATAAAATCTTAAGTTTTCGTTGAATCAACCCACCATCATGGTCCTCTCTCAGCATTTTTTTAGAAAAATCTTCGCATTTCAATTAAATCAACCACAACTCGTTCCATTCGTTACTTCTACATGAGCAACATTATACATACAATTTGAACACTAAAACGCGTAGAAATCAAAAGTTATTCAATATAAAACTTGATCTGAAATTCAAAAACTACAACTTTATTATAGAGTAAATGTTAAAATTCAAAACATTTTTGCAATTTGTTTGCACAAATGCTTACAAACGACCCATTGTACCTACAATTTGGACACCAAAACATTTTCATATCCAAAAATGATTAGTACAAAAGTTATTTAGAATTTCAAAATCTACATCTTTATGGCATAGTAAAATTTTAAATTTAAAATGATTCTATAAAAAATTTGAATAAAAAAATGTCTCAAAATTTCAAAACCTAAAGCTTTGCTACACAACAAAATTGTAAATTCACAAAAAATTCGTAACTCCTTTAATATAACATCTTATTTTGCTAAAAATATAATATTATACTACCGTTCGCCTATGGCTTCTCATGCAACCTCCACAATAACGCGGCATATTTTAATATTACCACTACTTTCTTTAAAAAACATCACGTCCATTAAATTGCCTCATGATTTCACAAATACATTAAGTATCCAAATAATTGTGCTCCACCCTCTCTAATAAATTATATTACCCCTTCTTTCACCATAGTAAATACATCAACAAATATCATACCTCCATTTCGATACCCAAAATAGTATACCACTTAAATAATAGTGTTACGACAATAGAATGCCCAAAACACCAAGTGCAACAGCAGACTGCAGACCATGACACCTATGAGAAAATAACAGAGATTTATCTTAACTACATTGCTTAAAAAATTATACATTTGCATATACACAACAATTACTGCATGCATGAACTAAAGTCCACATCAAAAGTAATACTTCACGGGATACGGGCCCCTCATGGCAAAACTTCAGGCCTTTCTAGTTTGTGATATAAATATCTTCTCCATGTATCTTCTCAACAATATTTACCGGATAACGGATCAAATCTCTAGAATTTTGATCATTCTACGTTATCATCTTGAAAGTGGTGATCCTATCCCGTAATATTTTGAGGCAATAATAGAACTATTCAGTTGGCATGCTCCCCAGCTAAAAAGAATTGTAAAGACTCATGCAAGGATTAGATGATCCGAATGTATATGCAGCAATAGATCAAACTAAATGCGGGAACTAGCAAGCTATAGGTGAGTAGCTAGGAATAGAAGTCTCCCAGCAGCATGAGAACTATTTGTATGCATATTAGTTGTAGATGGCCAAGAGGACGACATAAAGTAGGAATGTAAATACCCTTCTGATCTGTGATTAATATTATAAATTAAAGAGAACTGTACAAAAAAGTATTTAAAAAAAGAAGAAAAATTGAGATCGCTTGCAACCGCAAAAGAAGAAAGAAAGAGAAAATATTAGTAATTACAAGGGCAACACAACCCAACCGCAAAACTCTTATTAATTGGATCTGTCTCCTCATTAGGTGACTTTTATTAACTAGATCTGTCTCCTCATTAGGTGAGGTAGATATTGTATTTCCGTAAGTCACCTGTTTGTCTGGCAACACTGGACACAAAAATAATGAAACAAGGGAAGAGGAGTTGACTGGGCAACACTGGACACAAAAATAACTAAACAAGACACCCAACTGATGCACTACAGATAGAGCACAGGCTCGATTGGACAAAAACAAAACACAAAAACAACTAAATAAGGAAAGGGGAGTTGATTGGGCAACACTCTGACAAAAAAAAAAAACTAAACAAGACACCCAAAGGGTCCACTACAGATAGAGCACATGCTCAATTGGACCAAAAATAAGACACACAAATTGATCTCTCCGATCGATTCAACGCTCCATGTTGGTGACTTATGCAAATACAAGTCACCTTAAAAGGAGTAATTAAATATGTTATTAATAGAATTCTAAAGAATGATGATATGTTTCGTGATCCTATTATATTACCAAATTTGTTGATGAGGCATAATATTTAATGTCTAGGTCCTTGGACCGTTAGATCCCCAACTTATCTCCGGACATCATCTAGCTAGGTCCTTCAACTATCAATTTTTTTTTCCAGATCCATGAACTTTTCATCAGATATCACTAGATCCCTTGTACAGGCATGTCATAATGTTCCTAAACTCTAAAATGCAATTTAGGTCCCAATAATTTGTCGCTATCGGCAATGCTTCCTCATCGCTCACCGCCTTCACATCCACGCCATTTATGCCGGTGATCACGCAGGGAGCGATGATGACATTACAACTAGAATCGGAGGATGGCAGCGGATGAGGTGGACGGTGACTAGCTAGAGGTGCCATATGCGCAGACACAAGTCTTGCAGCTAGCATAGGCTTTTTCGCGGTGCTTTAGGCCCTGTTTATTTTGTTTTACATGTAAACGCAAAATTTTTTTGTGTGAGAATCTTACCAATTTGAAGTACTAAATGAAGTTTATTTATAAAACTTTTTGCACAGATGAGTTGTAAATTGCGAGACGAATCTAATGATGCTAATTAATCTATTATTAATCAATAATTAGCGGATGGTTACTGTAGCATCACTGTTGTAAATCATGGATTAAATAGGCTCATTAGATTCGTCTCGCGGTTTACAGCCCAACCATACAAAAAGTTTTGTAAATAGACTTTATTTAGTACTTCAAATTAGCAAGATTCCTTCGTAAAATTTTGCGTTTACAGTTTTTTTGCCTTTACGGAATGGGAACTAAACAGGCCTTTAATTTCTACCCCTTGTTTGGCGGAGATGATAGTCTAGGCTAAAGCTGAAGCAGATGGAAGCAAAAGGAAGGTTGCAGCTAGTGGCAGGAAAGTGCAAGACGATTTAGCTCTAGGATAGGGAGAGGAGTCCTCTCATTCTCCCTGTTTTCTTTACTAGTGATAATGCATGCTTGTGATGAGTTTCATTTTAAAAATGCATTTTCGAAGTTTAGTAACCCTGATAATATCCCGAGACAAGTTTGACGACTTGGGAAATACATTTTTTTTAGAGTTTAAGGATCTAGACGACACTATTAAAAAAGAGTTTTAGGATCTGATTTTTGAAAATGCATTTGAGATCCAGTTAATGTTTCTAGATGACATACGAAGACAATACCACCAACATATTTTACTCCATTTCTTTTTTTTTTGAAGTAATACTCCATTTCTTATATGTCTCAGAATAACAAAACAAAAGCAACCGAAGGACTGGCCTCGAGATGGATGCGCCTACGTCTGACATCTGAGGTGTGAACATTTAATATATGAAATGGCCTCGCGATAAGATATGAAAAGGCAAAGGCTTGTTTAGTTTCCAAAAATTTTCCTACAATATCCATCGTATCGAATATTCGGACATATGTATGAAAAATTAAATGCAGTCAAAAAATAACTAATTACGTAGTTCAACTGTAAATGACGAGACGAATTTTTTAAACTTAATTAGTCTATGATGGGACATTAATTGCCAAATAAAGAGCAACCACAATGTGTGTAAGAGGTAGCATTAAGCAATAAATGCTAGAGCAGAAATGCACCATAGCCATTGTGAGACTGCACCTTAAAAGAATCTTTCCTATAGTGCACCATAAGCTTACAACGCATCACAAGAGAATAAAATAATTATTTCTCTCTCTTCTTGCTTCCTATGTGCTGCATCCCCGCGTGGTTGTTGGTGTTGGCACCATGTTGTGAGACCCGTTTGACCTTTCTTTTAACCATACACATTTGTAGAGGATGAAAATAACTAAGCCCTTGTTTAGTTGAAATTTTTTTTGGACTTTTAGAATTTTGGTACTGTAGTATTTTCATTTGTATTCGGTAATTATTATCCGGTCATGGATTAACTAGACTCAAAAGATTTGTCTCGTAAATTACAGACAAACTGTGTAATTAGTTAATTTGTTTAGCTACATTTAATACTTCATGCATGCGTTCAAAGATTTGATGTGATGGAGAATCTTATAAAGTTTTGAAATTTTAGATGCAACTAAACAAGGACTAATATCATAGGTAGGTATGGCCCAGCCCTAAGGTCACACCGACCATGCACATTGGGCTTCCCTTTAACAACGAGAGGCTGCAGTATCCAAAGCCAAAAATTTTCGCGAGCTAAACACAGCCAAAATAGCATATGATTACAGGTACAGCTAGCAATTAATTAATATCTACCCCAGACCTGCCTCCGCCTCTGCCTCTAGCCCCAGCCGTTGCTTGGTCACTTGCATCGGCAAACCGCCTTTCATCCTTAGCGTGATGGTGTGGTCCAGCCCGGGGTGCTCCTCGCCGCCATCTTTTATGACTGAAAGCGAGTCGCGCTCCAGGCCATTCAGGCCGGCCACGTCAGCACGGAAAATATCGGCCGTCGGATCACGATCCGACTGTCAGGAATAGATAGAGACGTAAATTTTGTAAAAAAAAACCCCGAGTTTTGTCAAAATAAACACGGAGTCCATCAATTTAATGGGAAACCCCTCAAACTTCGTGGAGCCTTACTTTAAAAAAAACCATGAACTTTTAGTAATCGTGCCATACTCCGTGAATTTTGTAAAAAAAAACCCTGGACTTTGTTAAAATGATTCTGAAATCCATCAAATTTATGAAAAACCCCTTGAACCTTTTCAGTAATCGACCAGTACTCCGTCGACGCCAAATTTACCAAATAACCCCCGCAGTCTACCAATTTTACGAAAATCCCCCCGGACTTTTTGTAGTTCAATTTTTTTTAAAAAAAAATGAACTGGAGGGCATATTTCTGCGCGGCAACGCCGCGCAATGTTCTAGTATCGACCGAAACTTCGTGGAATATATGCTTGGCTCTATGCACAACTGGTTGGAAACTGGCCTGGGTTTCTATTCCAAACGCTGCTATCGAGCTATCAGACAGACCTTACTACTTTTCTTATGTTTGAATTGAATAACCGGACCTTACTAATTATTCGATCGGATACTACAAGTGCCAGTTTGCAACAACTTGGTAAACACGCGATTATATGCCGACATCGACGTCGTGTGCGTACACGAGAAGTTAGAGTTGATGATGACTCCACAGTTCTAACAACAAAAACAAAGAAATAATGTAAATATAGACACCTTGTTTCTGTATTTGAATTAACAAGAAGAAAAATATAATACAAGTTATAGCACATGTCTATGCTTAAATTACGTAAATCTCACAAATATTCTGGTTTGCACGTAGATTAGTTATTTCAGGACCGGATGGGGGGGGGGGGGGAGTAAATATCCCTGTGTTTTTTATTATGCATGTACCCCATAGTAACAATCTATTGGCTTTCCTCGTTCCAAAAGATGAAACTCGCCATTTTTTACAGCGAGGCGAAAAATTCAAACTATGTGACAGCAGTCCGCCTCACCAAAGTTTAGCCTTCAACGCGCCATGCCCAAATTTGTATATGCATGCTAGCACTACTATAAAAATAATTTTAGGTGTTTCTCCTTTTTGTTTAGCAGCGGATGAAAAGTTCCCTACTTTAGCTTCCAGTCCGCACCTGAAAATTCATTTCCAGGGGTTGACTGCAGAGTGAACCGCCCCTAGTCCGGATTTTTAAGGGTGGACGGTAATATCACCTGGTCCTAGAAATAAACATTTGTAGAGGTGAACCGTGGGGTGAAATTGTGCTTGTAAATAGGGATAATTTCTAGTGGTACTGGAAGCTGAACCTCTCGAAGGCGCAGGAGACGATGGACTTCATCTGGATGTAGGCCAGCTCCTTGCCGAGGCACATCCTTGGCCCCGCGTGGAACACCGGGAACCTGAACGGGCTCTCTGGCTGGAACGTGCCGTCCTCCCGGAGCCACCGTTCCGGCCTGAACTCCTCGCAGTCCTTGCCCCACAGCTCCTCCAGCCGTGACATCGCGTACACGGAGTGGTTCACCGTCCACCCTTTCCCGACGAACGTGCCGTCCGGCAGGACGTCGTCCTGCTTGCAGCAGTGCATGCCCAAGGGCACCGGCGGGTACAGCCGCATCGACTCGGTGATGGCGGCCAGGATGTAGTGCATCTCCCGGAGCTCGTCGAAGGTGAAGGTCGTCGTCTCGCCCGTGTCGCCATGGCCTGACGACCTTGATCCGCCGCGCACTCTGCGGATCTCGTCCACGATCTTGCTCTCGACGTCAGGCCGGCCGGAGACCTGCCAGAAGAACCATGTCAGCGCAGCCGACGTTGTGTCGCGCCCGGCGAGGAGGAGGTTGGTGACGACGTCCCGGAGGTTCTCGTCGCCGAGGTCATCGCGAGCGGCGATGTGCGCCAGGAAGTCGCCCCTGCTCTCCGGCCCGGCGGCCTCCCTTCTCTCCCGGCACCTCCGGACGATCCTGTCGGCGTAGCCGTGGACGACGTCGAGCGCCTCACGGATCTGCTTCTCGGGCTCCATCTTGAGCGCCCTCTTGAGTCTTGACACGCCACAGAAAGCCCGGCACAGCAAACCGGCCCAGGATGGCGCCCTCCACGTAGTCAAAGGCGCCCTCCATGTGATGTAGCTTAAGCAGTGGCACGGTTGCACGATTTTAAATTTCATTATCAACGGCCGCCATTGTTGATACAAGAGTGAATTGCGCCCCATATTCCCAAACTTATTCCAGAGTTTCACCTAATTCCTTAAACTCTCGAATTGCCAATTATGTCCCTAATCTGTGTTAAGGCGTCCATCCCGGATTCCAAAGGCGTCATGCGAGCACCTAAAGCCAATGTGGTATGCCACGTGGCACCACGGTGGTAAGCATTTTGTAAAAATTCCCCTACATAATCTTAACTTCTTCTCATTGCCTCTCTCTCTGTCCCTCTCCAACCTCTCTCTCCCTTCCTCCCTCTCTCCCTCTCTCTTGCGCCATGGGTGGCCTCCATGGTGGCCCCATGGGTGAGGAGGCGGCGTGCCGCTGGAGCGGCATGCAGCGGCGCTTCAGATGCCTCCCGCACAAGCGAATATAATGCTACCGCGGTCGCCTTGCCGCATAAGTTGAAGCCCACTGCCGAGGCGTCCCCACCTCCACCTACAATAGTTCTTAATCGACACTGCATTTCGTAAACAAGGTAGAGGCACCACGAGTGAATAAGCCAATTACCTGTTCGGAGAAGGCGTCGAGGAGGTCGTTGAGGAGTAGCCCTGCGGCGTCGCGGATGTCCCCGTAGTGGCATGGCATCCACTAGGTGGCGTCAGTGGCGGAATGGAGGCGCGAGGCCTCCACGGCAGTAGCGAAGAGCGCTGCAGACACGCAGGAGAGGCTACACACGGTGTCATGGAAGCAGGCGGTGGGGCTAGCGCAGAGAGTTGGCGCTGGATTGGTGCGCTAGTGGGCGGCTCAGCGGCGAACGCACGGAGGAGGAAGTCAGCTCGGGGCGAGGGGCAGCGCAGCGGCGACCGCGACAGTCGTTGCACGGCGAAGCTGAGGAGGCGGAGACCGTCTAGGGTCCGGTAGTCCGGGAAACCATCCCCCGACGGCACGCCCTGGCCGAGGAGCTTGCGGAGGTTTAGCGGTAGATGTGGTGGCTGATGGGCGACTAGAAGGGCATCGAGAGTTAGCGGCGGCGGTGTAGATGGTGCGGAGGTTATCGCGGTAGCGTCGGCTCTGCTTGGAGCGGTGGAGCTGAGGGGACTGGTGTTCGGTGCCCTCCCTCCCTACCTTATCCCATCCTCCCTCGAGCTCATCAATGGCGAGGCCCGCGCGGTGACGATGAGCTCTGGGACATCGTCTACCGGTGCTTCGAGGCCACCCATCACAGAATTTTCTGCCGCGAAGGACGATCCCAACCTAGTCGAAGCCCAGAAATCGCTGAGGATAGGCCCAACCCCAGTGGGGAACGCCTGTGGCGCTGCGCTGGCTACACTTTGATCCTCGTGTCTGACTAATTGTGTTCCTCCCTTCCTAATAAGTTATTTTATCTCTTCTTTCACTACAATACATTTAGCAACAAATGTCGTACCTCCATTTCAATACCAAAATAATATATTACTTAAATAATAACGTCACAGCAATAGAATGCCCCGAGTGCAACTGTGAGCTGCAGACTATGACATCTTTACAAAAATAATGAAACAATGAATTTATCTTAACTACATTACTTAAAGTTATAGATTTACCTGTACATGAACTAAAGTCCGCATCAACTACAATACTACAACGCCAGATACATGCCCCCCCACGTCTTTGCCGCGAGCCTTTCTAGTTTTGATTATTCTACGTTATCATCTCGAAAGTGGTGATCCTACTCCGTGATATTTTTCAGTTGGCATGCTCCACCTACCCCAACTAAACAGAACTATAAAGACTCATGCAAGGATTAGGTGATCCTAAGGCCAGTCTCAATGGGAGTTTCATGGAGGATTTCATAGCATTAAATATTATTTTTGCTAACATAGTAAGGAGAGAGAAAGATAGAGTTTCGTGGGATGTGAGGAGAATTTCATCACCATGAAACTCATCTGGCACAGTTACTTAATTCCCAGTCTAGGTAACTGTGCCCATGAAACTCCCACGGAGACTGACCTAATGTACAGCAACAGATCAAACTAAATGCGGGTAGGGAACTAGCATGCCAGGTCATCTAGATCCATGACTTTTCATTAGATGTCATCTAGATCCCTAAATTTGTTTAGGCATGTCATAATGTCTCTAAACTCTAAATATGCAATTTAGGCCCCCCTAATTTGTCGCTAGCGGCAATGCTTCCTCATCGCTCACCGCCTTCGCATCCACTCATATGTGCCGGTGATCACACACAGGGAGCGATGTGGACAGTACACCAAGAATCAGGGAGCGATGAGGACAGTACACCAAGAATCGGAGGATGGCAGCGCATGAGGTGGACGATGACCAGAGGCTTATTAGGTGTCATATGCGCACACAAGGCTTGCGGCTAGCAAGTGAGGCTTTTTCGCGGTGCTTTAATTTCTAACTCTTGTTTGGGGGGGTGGCATATGACGGTCGTCGCTAACTCGAATTCTGAAGATGTATTTTTGGGATCGAGTTCAGGGATCTAGATGATTCAAAGACAAGTTCAAGTACCACCCACGTATTTTATCTTTATTTCTTATTATCTAAGAATAACAAAGCAATAACAACCGAAAGACTGGGCTCGAGATGGATGTGCCTTCATCGGAGGCTGTGAATGTTACATGCAAAATAGTAGTAGCACAGGTACAACAGTTTAATTACCCTGCCTCTGCCTCTGGCCCCGGCCTCTGCTTGGTCACTTGCATCGGCAAACCGCCTTTCATCCTTAGCGTGATGGTGTAGTCCAGCCCAGGGTGCTCCTCGCCGCCATGGTACTGGAAGCTGAACCTCTCGAAGGCGCAGGAGACGATGGACTTCATCTGGATGTAGGCCAGCTCCTTGCCGAGGCACATCCTTGGCCCCGCGTGGAACACCGGGAACCTGAACGGGCTCTCTGGCTGGAACGTGCCGTCCTCCCGGAGCCACCGTTCCGGCCTGAACTCCTCGCAGTCCTTGCCCCACAGCTCCTCCAGCCGTGACATCGCGTACACGGAGTGGTTCACCGTCCACCCTTTCCCGACGAACGTGCCGTCCGGCAGGACGTCGTCCTGCTTGCAGCAGTGCATGCCCAAGGGCACCGGCGGTTACAGCCGCATCGACTCGGTGATGGCGGCCTGGATGTAGTGCATCTCCCGGAGCTCGTCGAAGGTGAAGGTCGTCGTCGTCGTCGAAGGTGATCCGCCGCGCACTCTGCGGATCTCGCCCACGATCTTGCTCTCGACGTCAGGCCGGCCGGAGACCAGCCAGAAGAACCATGTCAGCGCAGCCGACGTTGTGTCGCGCCCGGCGAGGAGGAGGTTGGTGACGACGTCCCGGAGGTTCTCGTCGCCGAGGTCGTCGCGAGCGGCGATGTGCGCCAGGAAGTCGCCCCTGCTCTCCGGCCCGGCGGCCTCCCTTCTCTCCCGGCACCTCCGGACGATCCTGTCGGCGTAGCCGTGGACGACGTCGAGCGCCTCACGGATCTGCTTCTCGGGCTCCATCTTGAGCGCCCTCTTGACACGCCACAGAAAGCCCGGCACAGCGAACCGACCCAGGATGGCGCCCTCCACGTAGTCAAAGGCGCGCGCGAACTCCGGGCCCTGGGGCGCCGCCGCGCCCTCCTTGGCGAGGCAGCCGGGGTCGTCGCCGAAGGCCACGTGGCAGATGTTGTCGAACGCGAAGCACTCGAAGACGTGCTGCATGTCCAGAGCGCGCCCATGGCGCTCGGCCTGCTCGAGCAGCGGCAGGAGCCGCTCGACGACCTCGGACCGGACGGTGTCGACGATGAACTTCGTCAGCGAGCGCTTGCTGAACTCGAAGCTGGCGGCCTTGCGCTGCCGCAGCCACTGCTCGCCGTCGGAGTTGAAGATGCCGTGGCCGAGGAAGTCCTCGAGCGTCGACGACAAATGGTCGCCCTTGGGGTAGTTGGCGAAGCTCGTCTTGGCTATGTGCTCAAGGTTGTCCGGGTTGGCGGTGATGACGACGCCGGGAAGGCCCGGGGCTTTGAAGGCCATGGTCCGCGTCGTCGGGCTCCGCTTCGCAACCTCGACGGACCACTCGACAAGGCGGTGGCCGTTCTTGGCCAGGTGAGGGAACCTGCCGAGGATCGGGTAGGCCTTGAGGTCGTCGCCTGATGCGCGAGGCATCTGCTGCTTCCTGCTGTGATCCTGGAGCAGGTATAGCAAGCAGACGAAGGGTAGGAGCAGGACGAGGAGGAGAGGCCATGAGGCCAGGGAGAGGTGCATTTCCATCTGGCTAAACTTTGCCTTAGCTTGCTCGTGCTGCAAGGTGATTTTAACGATAGTAAGCGAGGTGACCGACGATATTATTTTATTTCTTGCGGGTTGTGTACGGCACGACCAACAATTAACTCAATGGTCTGCAATTTGCAGAAATAGATTATATATATCTAGTGGTAGCTGAAAACAGAGTGAATATTTCGAATCTTTCACTGAGAGCACGTGTCATGTCACCCTGTTGCATTTTCTTGGCACAAAATACTGGAGCAGTGTTTATTTTCTGATACCGACGTTTGAAGAAAACATGTAACCGAAGATATATTATTGTGAGCAGGTGCAGTTCAAGTTCACATATTTACTTTTTTTCTTTTTCTGGCAGTAAGTTTTCCAATCATCCATACATGTTTCAAGCAACCAACCTATTAACTATTGCTACTGTAGTTTGGTTCGATCAGCGTGCACAGTAATGCCATGCACGTGATAGCTGAGTGCCTGCCAGCTAGCCAACTCTTAAAGATATTTTCCTTTGTTTATTTAGCACGTGATACTGCCTCCCATCATACAAAAAGTCACATGAGTCATGACGATGATGCCGATGTGATAGATCTCCAATGTGACTAGCGGTATCCGTGAAAAATTTCACATTATTTACTGTGTTCTTGTTTCGATGCTCGGTGTAAAATTTGTGAAATGGAACTTTTGCACATTTGAAATATTAAATATAGACTAATCACAACACTAATTACAGAATTCGTCTGCAAACTACAATACAAATTTATTAAGACTAATTAATTCATCATCAACACATGTTTACTGTAGATTTAAGTAGCAATTTATTATCTAATCATGACCTAATTAGACTTATTATAGTCGTCTCGTAATTTACAAGTAAACTATGCAATTAGTTTTTTTTTATTTTACCTAGATTTAATACTACATACATTTGCCGCAAGATGGTTTTGGAATTTTAAATTTTGCAACTAAACAAGACATGTGTCTCCGTTCCGAAGTCTAGTTCCCCACCCAAAATTTTTCACCCATCACATCAAAGAGAATTTTACATGCACGAAATATTAAATGTAGACAAAAATAACTTATTGCATGGATGTGCGGTAAATTGCGAGACGAATTTAATGAGCCTACTTAATCCATAATTTGTAATAATAATGCTACAATAACCATCTACTAATCATGAATTAATTACTCTCTAATTACTCTCATTAGATTCGTCTCGCGATTTTTATGCGAGATCTATAATTAATTTTATAATTAGTCTACATTTACCACTCCTAAATAGTAAGATTTTTTTGCAAAAAAATCATGTTTAGTCAATCTGAAACTTTGTCCTCTTCCTAAACCTCGTGCTCTGTTCTTCCAAATTCCAATCCAATCCTATTCGGGCTACATGCTGTTAACAATATTGGTATCAGAGATGTTCGATTTGAAGCCGCATCAAATGAATCACTGGCAGTTCGCTCAATTCCGCACCGCATATGGAACCAACTCACACTGAGAACGTACAAGCAATTTGAGGTTCATTCTGTTAGCCATAGGAGCATGTTTGACTCTTGTAGTAATTCAGGATCTAGTCATAGTGTGGATTAGTCTATGTGGATCAAAGTGGTTTCTATGCACTTCTTTGCTGCAACTGTAAGAAGAGTTGTCGTTCGAACTGAGCGTAGCTCGTAAGATTTCTCGTGGTGGAACCTGTTCATCAGAGTTCGAGTTCTCGATTCGGCACTGGTGCTTGTATTTTTCTGGATTTATTTCAGAATTTAACCAGCGCTATATTTTCAGTACCAGGCGATGTGTCCCTCGATTGCGGGGCGTTAGTAGTGACTTCGTCAATCTTGAGGATCTACTGGCCCAAGATGCATATAGGGGTAGGTTCGTCAATCTTGAGGATCTACCTGCTCAGTCTCTCAGTCTCTCGAAGGTGCATATAGAGATAGGTTCGTCAATCTCAAAGATATACCTGCTCAGACTTTCGGAGATGCTCACAGAGATGGGATTGAGTACGTGTATTCAGGGATTAGTTAGTTTGTGTGTTCGTTTATGAATATCTGCGTTTCTACTGTATTTTGAGAAAAAAAAAGTAGTCGTGGCTTGAGTTTCGTCAGTTGATTTTGGAACCTTTTGGAACTTCGTGATTTCGTGCAGGCGTGTTGGGCCGCGCATCCGAGGTCCGGGCCAGAGCTCGTCACCGATGAAGCTACGCTGCCTTCGGTCCCCGACCTCATCTCGCCTCCTGCATCCCCCCACCCCTTGGCCGACGCGCGCGTCGCGCTCCCAGCCAATCCGTCTTCTTTTCTAGGGGAATTTTTGGTGTCCATGGCGCCAGGGAACGAGAAGGAGAAGCACCTGACACGTTGTTTCAAATGAAACCCCGGCGATCGGAGGATAGCTTCATTTCACACGAATGAACCTAACTCGAGGATCCTGGCTGCTGGCGACGGCCGACAGAGGGGGATTGGGGCGCCGTGAGGAAAAAGGTCACAGTTGATTAGAATAATAAAGTAACAGTGTGCTAATGAAAACAAATGGGGATGTAGCTCAGATGGTAGAGCGCTCGCTTAGCATGCGAGAGGTACGGGGATCGATACCCCGCATCTCCATTTTTTTTTTCTGTGCTACAATGTTCGACTATGTCCGGTATTGGTCACCTAAGTCGATGGTGTGCTTTTCTTAATCCTATTTTTCTCGGAACATTTAATTTAATATATATGTGCATATGTAATCGCTACCAGCTACAGCCCGATCAGAGCGAATTTATACCCAAACCAGTGTGAAACTGTGGATGAATATGACCCTATTCGTTTCTACCAATCCTTTTTTAGCTCCTCTCACATCAAAAAGAATCTCATCATTTAGAAGTATCAAATAAAATTTGTTTATAAAACTTTTTTGACAGATAGTCCTAATTTGCGAGACGAATCTAATAACTAATGAGATCAATTAATAACCATCGGCTAATTATAGATTAATATATCTCATTATATTCGTCTCGCAGTTTAGACCCGGGTTCTGCAGTTAGTTTTCTAATTAGACTTTATTTAATACTAATAAATATCAAAATTCTCTTTGATGTGATATACTAGTCTAAAGTTAGCTCCTGAATCCAAACAACCCCTATATATATTGTCAGCTTTGAGATGTAAAGCTGCACGCACCGTTGAAACCCTATGTAACATTATACAAAGTTACATAACCTATAATGTATAGATGAACTTATTTCTAGACTTAGGGTGTTTAGTTGGTGAAAAAGTTTGGATTCTGGTAATGTAGCACATTTTGTTGTTATTTGGTAATTAATGTCTAATCATGGACTAATTAGGCTTAAAAGATTCGTCTCGTATGAATCAGTTAAACTATGTAATTAGTTATTTTTTAAACTACATTAATACTTCATGCATGTGTTCAAAGATTCGATGTGACTAGCACTGTGCAATTTTTTTTTGAACTTAAAGGCAGAAGCGCTACCAGATATATAAGAAGGAGAAGCAATACAATGTTCATACTGATTGATATTACGTAAATAACTAAAAGACTCGCACTCCTAGAGCCGATATGCATTATGAAACTACATTATTCACCCAAAGCTCACACGCTTGTTGTCGGAGCGCCATCTCCTATTTGATCAATCCCAGAATACGTTGCGGTGCCTGATAAACTCCCTGGAAGATGTGCCTATTCCTTTTGTTCCAAATGTTCCATGTCGTGTAGATTAGTAGAGGCACCACCCCGCTCTTGTTTGCAGCCACAACTACCTGCAGTGCTAAATTCCACCATTCCTGGACATTGACATTCAGGGCAGGAATGGAGACCAACCCATCTGGGCATGTCCGGACATATAGATTTCCAAATGGGCCACCCGGCCCTAGCCCGACGTGGCCCGGCCCGAAGCGGCCCGGCACTATCAGACCATCGGGCCTGATAGTGCCCTGCCTATCGGGCCGTCGGGCTAAACTGGCAGCCCAGGCCCGACACTAAGGCTATTTTATAGGGCCGGGCCGACACGGCGGCCCGACTGGCCCATCGGGCTCTGGCGGCCCATCTGGCGCGCGGAGGCTAGAGGCGGCGCCGGGCAGTTGTGTGCTGCGCTTGGGCGTGCGAGCGGGGGCCAGGGTCGGCGGTGGCCGGGGCGGAGGCGGCCGGGGGTTGCGGACGCTAGCCGGGGTCGAAGGCGGCCGGCGTGGTCGTGTGGAGGGGTGGAGGAGAGAGGGAGGGGCGACTGGTGTGGGGTGGAGAAATTAGGGTTTGATGATTTTATATCTGAGAGGTGAAGAGGGAAGGGAAGGTGGGTTGCTGGGCCATGGAATCACATGGACCGCTATCGGGCCGGCCATTATCGTGTCGTGCTTCGGGCTGGCACTATGGGCCGTAGTGACAGCCCAAGCACTAAAAGGTCGTCGGGCCAGGCTGGCATTAAGCACTATTGATCGTGCCTAGTGCCGGGCTAGGGCCGTGTTTTTTAGGGCCGTGCTTTGGGCCGCCAATCATGCCCGGCCCATTTGGAATTCTATATCCAGACCAGAGACCAAACTTGTTGCGTGAAACAACAGTGCAAGCATAAGTCAGATGCAGACCCAAGTTCTTGATGGCACATGCAGCAGATCGGGCTGCATTGAATTCCTTTCAGAATCGAGTTGTCCGCGGTCTGAATTTTTCCTTGTACCAACAACCAGGTAAAAAAGCGATGCTTGCCTTCAGAATTGGCTTTCCAGATCGCTTGTGAGTTGAACGTGCAGTAGGTGTTGACACTATTTTTTGGTATGCGTCAAAAGGGAATAAGGAAAGAGATATCAGTCTGCGAAAACAGCGCTGGTTTACAGAAGGAAGAGATCGGTCACGGTTTGGTGCCGATTAGGTGTCTTAGCATTAATGCGCAGATTTGGTTCGGGACGGCCTCGATTTGGAAGGGGGTATTTGGTTTATTGAAATAGTTTTATTTTTTAAGATAGAATTGTGTTTTGCCGTAATCGGCTAGGATTGTGTTAGCGTGGGGTATAAATATGAGTCCCTCGGCTATTGTAAAGATTGATACGCATCCAAACAAACAAATCTTACTACTTGCAATTTACTTTCTCGTCGGCGACTTCGCCATCTTTTTTTCATTTTCACGAGTTCTTTCAAGCTGATCAACGACGCCTCACATTCGAGCAACTTGATTTGCTAGTAAGTCTTCGTTTACCGAGTAAATCTGAGCTTTAGCTTCCGGGCGCACCGCTGTGGCTTCGTTAAAATCTATTCAAAATTTACCGAATTTATCTAAGCTTTGATCTCGGGCGTATCGCTGTTTTCTCGTTTAGATCTATTCACAAATTACCCAGCTTAGTGATCTATTTAATCGGCTGTAAGCTCCTTGTTTATCACGATAAACCTTGTAAAAGCTGACTAGATTGGTTACAAGCTTAGCTTTGTCCAAATCCACACATTCGTGGGTTTGTACATCGTTACCTGGCACGTGTCGGTTTAAGATCTAGCCGTCTAGTTTCATACCGGTATCGGCAGCTCATTGTCGATTCCCTATAGATCGCCTTTATTATACGCTTTTTTATACCCGATCTGCTGTCGTTTTCTGTATCGGCAGAGCCTTGCCGATACGCCGCGTGAGAGTGATTCGGAAATCCAGCCGATACACTCTTGAATTTGACTGTTTGCTATTTCCTTGTTAATTTATAGGTCAAATTGACTGGCACGCCCTGGTTTGACCCTCAGGCTCATGCAGATGGGAATATCGGAGATACACAGCCGATTAGTACTGCAGTACCATCTCAGTTTCCTCCTGTGTATACCAGTTCTACACCAATGGCTGCGCATGCACAGGGAAACTATATGACAGGGTTCCCAGCTGGCTGGAAGCCTGCTACTGGATTTGGTATGCCTCCTGAGTACATGATGCCATCTTCAGCAGGGCAGCCATGCTCATCAGCTTCGCAGCCGATGAATCAGCAAGTTAATGCGTCGGTTTCACAGCCGACCCAGTCTCAAGACGCCGCACCGGCTGCACAGCCATCGGTTACACCTGCATCAGCGCCATCGCCAGCGAGTCCAAACAATGTGTCGGCTCCAAGGCCGACACCTCAACAGCAGAATCTGACGATGATGATACAGCCCAAGTCTCCTACAGAGGTCCTGGCAAATAGACTTCCTCACGCCAATGGAGTTACATGGGTATTCCATGATCCTGTGACTAGTTTTGTGCGTCACGTGAATGTGCCTAATGTACCTCCTGTGGCACAGCAACAACCTAGTCAGAGGCCAGCATAGAATAGTCATAGCAATGAAATGGTGCTCCACCAGTCACCGTCTAATCAAGTCACTCAGCAAGTCGCGCGGACCACATCGACTACTCAGCCGATGACTACACCCAGTGCACAGCCAGCATCAGCAGCTCTGCCGATAGCTTCACCAGTGCTACAGCCAGCATCAACTGATGGCCAACAGATCGATTGGGCATCCAAAATTGCTGAGGTGACGAGGGATCAGTTTGGCTTGAAGCCAAAGCAGCAAAATCTGATGTACAGAACTCCATATCCAGTTGCGTATGATCAACTGACGTTGCCCCACAAGTACAAGCTTCCAGATTTCACCAAGTTTTCTGGATATGGAGAGGTCTCCACAGTGGAACACATCAACAGATTCATCATGCAGTGTGGAGAAGCAGCTCAGAACGACGCATTGAAAGTGCATTTGTTCTCAATGTCTCTCTCTGGATCGGCCTTTACATGGTTCACGACGTTGCCAGCCAACTCCATAATATTCTGGGCCGATCTAGAGAAGCAGTTCTACCAGTTCTTCTACTCTGGCATAGAAGAGATGAAGCTGACCGATTTGACCAACTTGAGACAGAGAAATGATGAATCGGTCGCTGCCTTCATTCAGAGGTTCAGGGATGTTAAGAACCGGTGCTTCAGTCTGGTTCTGTCTGATCAGCAGCTTGCAGAGGTTGCTTTCCAAGGACTCTTGCCGCACATCAAGAAGAAGTACGCCTCCCAAGAGTTCTACAGCATCAGTCAGATGGCTCACAGGATGACGGGGGATATCAAATCGTATGAGCAGAAGATGAGCAACTTTCAGAAGAAAGTCAATTTTGTTGACTGTTCAGATGCCTCTGATTCGGATGATGACCAGATGGTGGGATCGGCTGAGTGGGTTCAGAGCAACAAGAAGCCGATCTCATGTCCGTTTGGTAACAAGGAACCCGAAAAATATGGGTTTGATATTACAAAGGCAGACAAAATCTTTGATCTGTTGCTGTTAGAGGGTCAGATTAAGCTGAAGTCGTATCTCAAGATCCCGACAGATCAAGAGTTGAAGAATATCAAGTACTGCAAGTGGCACAATGCGACATCTCGTGATACAAATGAATGCAAAGTGTTTCGTCAGCAGATACAATCGGCTATAGAGTAGGGGAGGCTCAAGTTTGAGACACCCAAAAAGGCGATGAACATTGATGGGCACCCGTTTCCTACTAACATGGTAGATGTTGGAGGGAAGAGGAACGCATTGCAGACAAAGGTGATCACGTCACAATCGGTCAAGGAGTCTGGAGCTGTTGATCCTAAAACTCAGATAACGGCCGATGAAGCCAAAGGCAAGAAGCCGCAATGAAAAGAGGAATCTGCGGCACCAAAGAAGAAGGTCACGTCTCGGATGCTTCTGAACAAGTTCCAGCATGATCAAGAGAGGAGATAGTACAGAGAAGAATCTGCGCAATGACACGAGGGACATTGGAGATGTCCTTTCTTTGTGTAATGTTGGGAAGAAGGCTTGACTCTACCGACAGTAGACAACTGTCCAGAGTGCAACGGTTTTTACCGTGAAGACCGGTCACACAAGAAGCCACATTTCGACCAGAGGCCTCGAGGGCCGATCATCAGAGAAAGGTGCGATGACAGACGCACCCCTGTACATGATCGGCTGGGGGGCAGGGTTTTAGTGCATGATCGGCTGGGGGGCAGGACCATGCTACGTGATCTTGCAGGAGGAAGGATTTCTGCTGATGAGCGGGTTGAGCAAACTGCTGATGCTCGACTTTCAGATGAGTACCCACATCGCAGGGATCCAGAAAGAGAGCCTATTCATGATAATATTGATTGGCCTCGGTGGTGTCCAGCGGGTTTGACCAGATCACAGAAGAGGCAAGTTCAGAGGCTGCGTCAGACAGAAGTGTTGGAAGAAGAGATAAAGGAGGCTCCTAGAAGAGGAGTCAGGTCAGAGGTTTGATGTGTTAAGTCAAGGGCCGATGATAAGCAAGAATCATGGTTATTGGTTGTACCTATTAATATGGTATTCATGTTGCCCAGTGAATTCATGGCGCCAGATAATGGTGATGAAAAGCAAGATTTGGAAGAAGCAATGGCTCAACTAAATTTGGAACCTGTACCGGCTACCTTTGAAAAGCCGGAATATGAAAAACGCAAACATCTCAAAGCTTTATTTTTGAAAGGTTTTGTTGATGGTAAACCTGTCACGAAGATGTTGGTAGATGGAGGAGCAGCAGTAAACATAATGCCATATGCTATGTTACGCAAGCTTGGGAAAGGCAGTGAAGATTTGACTAAGACAGATATGATGCTTAAAGACTTTGAGGGTGTTGTGTCTCTAGCAGTTGGAGCATTATGTGTTGATCTGACCATCGGCAGTAAGACTCTTCCCACTACTTTGTTTGTTTTCAATGGGAAAGGTTCATACAATTTGCTGTTGGTAAGAGATTTGATTCATGCCAATTGTTGCATACCATCTACCATGCATTAATGTCTTATACAATGGATTGGTGATGTTGTCGAAGTCGTTGCAGCTGATTCATCGTTCAGTATTGCATCGGCAGAAGCTTGTGAAGAAAACTATGAGAGAGTAAGATGTTTTTCTGGTCAAGCATGGGAAACAGGGTTTTTGAAGATTGCCGATTATGAGATGTCATCAAGCCAGACAATTGGACCTACGGATGAGTCTTGAATATATTTGTAAAAGCTGATGGTTTGCACATCGGCTGGGTTTGGTATAGCCGACATAATAGATGTCGCCTTTAGAGCAAAAAATGTAAAAAAAGCCAATAGTGTTTTAACAACATTGGCTTCTGATGGCCGATATAATTTTGTATCGACCTTAGGGCGATAAAATCCAAATAATACAAAAGAAGATATGTATTTGTTAAGGGCAAAAGTTGTGAATCAACATTGTGAGGCAGTGCATCAATTGAAGTTTTTTTCTACCACATCAAAGATAAGTAGCATTTTACAGTGATCCGAGAGCATTTCGGATCACAGAGATCGCACGCAGGCGAATGTCATTAGCATCTTGAATCTCTTTGTTGTCAGCTTCAGCAGAACCTGGTATTGGCTTGAGACTTTTGTGGAGTTGGTAAGTCTGACGAGCTTGTTCTTGTTTTTCCACCTCAAGTTGCTGGAGTGCCGATGGGAGTTGAGATAGTCTATTATCTACATCGGCAACTTCTTGATTTACTTGCTCCAGTTCCTTGGTGAGACGCTCTTGTTTGGCTTCCAAGTCTCTCTTTGATTGTTCCATATCTGCCTTAGACTGGGTTAAAGAGATAATTTTTCCACGAGTCGCTTCCACAAGACTTTTCAAATCATCTCTCTGTTTGATCGTTTGCTCTTGCTGAAGCCGATCAGAGAGACGTTTCTGAGCTCTGAGAACTTAAATCTGGTGACTCTCGATATAAGCAGCAGGATGCAGTACTTCCTCGAGAGCTTCTGGAAGGGGACCTTTTAGAGACTTCAAGATGGTGCGAATCGGCTCAGCATCTCAAACCAGTTGGCCAATATCTTGCTTCAGAAATTGCAGAATTTCCTGAAGCTTGGCCTTGGTCTCTTCTGATAATGGAGCCGATTCTGCCGATGATGTAGCCTCATCTTATGCACTGATTGCTCCAAGTTGGAAGGAGAATAGACTGTTATCTGGACTATCTTGTACCTGATGAAGAAAATGGGAGTGTTAGTTGGTTTTCATTTTTCAGTTTCTGAAAGGTGGAAGGATGTCTTACTTGTTTCGGAAGAGCTTCATCGGTAGCTAGTGCAGAGGAGGACGCTAGTAGTAATACTAGAGCATTGGAATCGGGGAGAGCATCTTGTGGGATGATTGATGGTTCTTGCATGATGATTGATGATTGCTGGACAACAAAGTTGAATCAGATACAAGATCAGATCAAAGAGAGAAAGTGATTGTGTTACCTGAGCCGTTGAAGGGGTTGTTCTGGCCCTTTTGGAGGGCAGGCATTGGATCTGGTTTTGAAGATGCAAATATCAGACAAGTGTCAAAGAATGGTAAATAGACAAGTAAATTACCTGAACTGTTGGAGGTGTTTGGGAAGTAATCTCTTGGATATCCCCTTCGTTTATGTCTTCGGCAGCTATGTTTTAAGTGCCGGATGGTGTGATCAGTAAGATATGCATTATAATTAGAAAGGAGAGTGAAAGTTGTCTATTACCTTCTGATGGGGAAAAAGTAGCATCTGTTGGAGCATCGGCATCTGGTGCAAATGTGATGGTCAAAGCATGGCCAGAAGAGCCTTGAGTCCTCTGGGCTGTTCTCTTAGTGCTGGTCATCTTGCGTTTTCTGCCAGCAGCAATATCAGCAAGGGTTTTTTGCGTCATAGCCGATAAGAGGATAATTTATTGGTGGAGAGTATTTGATCGGCTGCCCGCTTCTGCTGATTTTTGGAGGAGAAGAAACACCAGCCTGTTAAAAGTATTTGTTAGAACACAAGTAAGTGGTATAAGATGGGAAATACAACAAAGAGATTTTTGTATGTACCTCATCATCGGTGCCTTGATAATTTTCATCCAAGGCGATGCAGTAGATCTTTAATGATCCGCAGAAAAGGTGTTCTTGCCATTCTGACCACCATTGTGCGAAGGGTATGGTGGTAAGTGGTGCTGCTTGCCAATCGGCTAGTTGTGTCATGTTAATGACAGGTTCCAGATTTTTCAGCCGATTGTATGCAAGAGCATTGCCGATTGGGTGCCTCGCTTGTACTTTATCGGCAAAGTAGGGAAAAGGTGGTACTTGGACGAATCCTACTTGTCTGGCTACTATTGATGGATAGCAGAATTTGTAGCCAATGACACTTTTTCCGGAAGTAAAGTTGGAAGGTAGGATTCTTGGAGATATGGCCTCTCTCATGATATTTGTGGCTTCTTCGTCATCTCTCTAGAAATCGAGATTGAACTTGAAGGGGTTCTCGTATTCATTGTTATCATCATGATATGCAAACCAGATAGTGGAATCTTCGGTAAATCCATTGTAGAAGCATTTGAAGAAGTCAGTTTTGACAAAGACATTGGGGTCATTGGCAATCATAATAGCTGCTTCACCGAAGGAAGTGCAACGGCAAGAGATTGGATCTTCTTCCTCGTCAAATTCTTCTGATGAGAAGGATATTTCTAACAGTTTGATTCCCATGGTTTTATTCATATACATGTTCAGCCATAACTGAATAAACCACCAGGGACCTCCTAGATTGGAGATTGGTTGATCGGCCCTGAGTTTGGCCGATTCTTGGTGAAGCAGATGGTAAACTGATCCGAGAAGGTGTTTGTCGAGGGGTATTGGGTTTCCACTAGCCAGGGTTTCAGCCATCTTCAAGGTGTTGTTCGTTGGGCCTGCTGTCTTGCCACAAAAGATGAATTTTTCTAGCCACATGTTGAGGAAAGCAGTATGTTCCCTAAGTGATACAGAGCCAGTTTTCGTGTTATTAGTGACATATCCTTTCCACCCACCGATGGTCCTGGTCTCTATTCTAAAGGAAGCCTTGTCCAGAAAATCAATGGACCGGTCGGGGGCAGTGATATTGAGGCCAGTAAGCATCATAACATCTAGCAGGGTTGGGGTCATCGGACCATGGCCGAACAAGAAAGCGTTGATAGCATTAGACCAAAAGAAAGAAGCCGATATGAGCATCGGCTCGTTCCTGACCATTTCAGGCAGAGACAGATTGAGGCATTGGCTAATGTCATATTGCTCCCAAGTAGCCCGGTGACTGCCTGCTACCCTGCGAAACCAGTTTCTCCACCCTGGGATGATGTTTGGCCAAGATCTAAAGGCGAGGGACCAATCTGAGGTCATGTTTGAAGCCTTGAGGTGGATTCTGCCAGTTTCCAAGTTGATTATACTAGTCTGATCTGGGTTACTCATGGGGCCTAGGCAAATCATACTGGGTTGCTCGGACAGAGGGATGAGGATTGAGTTCCTAAGGGTCTAGAAATAATGACGGAAAAGGAAATCAAGAACAATCGCAAATTGCAAATTAGAATGGCGGCGCAGAAGGGAGATGGGAGGTCAGTGTACCTGGGGGATCTCGGAGATGGAAGCCATTGGTAGAACCTTGGGGAAGCTTTCGACGTTTGAGGAAGACGCAGCTGGAAATCCGGAAGCGGCGGAACAGATGAGTTCTTGAGCAAGGAGAAAGATAGCTCGGATGCAGAAGCTGTAAAGAAGAAAGGGGGAAGAGTATGCTGACGTACTTATAAGGTGACCCCGGATTGATGAGCCGTTTACACTGGATACGAGGAACGACATGAAGCGCTTTTTGGGCAACCGTTTGAAGGAAATAATTATGATTGAAGGGATAATTTTGGAGTAAAAGGATAATTCACTCTGAAACTGGGGGGCATGTGTTGACACCATTTTTTGGTATGCGTAAAAAGGGAATAAGGAAAGAGATATCAGTTTGCGAAAACGGCGCTGGTTTACAGGAGAAAGAGATCGGTCACGGTTTGGTGCCGATTAGGTGTCTCAGCATTAATGCGCAGATTTGGTTCGAGACGGCCTCGGTTTGGAAGGGGGTATTTGGTTTATTGAAATAGTTTTATTTCTTAAGATAGAATTGTGTTTTGCCATAATCGGCTAGGATTGTGTTAGCGTGGGGTATAAATATGAGTCCCCGGCTATTGTAAAGATTGATACACATCCAAACAAACAAACCTTACTACTTGCAATTTACTTTCTCGTCGGCGACTTCGCCATCTTTTTTCATTTTTGCGAGTTCTTTCAAGCTGATCAAGGACGCCTCATATTCGAGTGACTTGATTTGCTGGTAAGTCTTCGTTTACCGAGTAAATCTGAGTTTTATCTTCCGAGCGCATCGCTGTGGTTTCGTTCAGATCTATTCAAAATTTATCGAATTTATCTAAGCTTTGATCTCGGGCGTATCGTTGTTTTCTCGTTTAGATCTATTCACAAATTACCCGGCTTAGTGATCTATTTAATCGGTTGTAAGCTCCTTATTTATCACGATAAACCTTGTAAAGCTGATTAGATTGGTTACAAGCTTAGTTTTGTCTAGATCCACATATTCGTGGGTTTGTACATCGTTATCTTGCACGTGTCGGCTTAAGATCTAGCCGTCTAGTTGCATACCTGTATCGGCAGCTCATTGTCGATTCCCTGTAGATCGCCTTTATTATACGCTTTTTTATACCCGATCTGTTGTCATTTTCTGTATCAGCAGAGCCTTGCCGATACGCCGCGTGAGAGTGATTCGGAAATCCAGCCGATACACTCTTGAATTTGACTGTTTGTTGTTTCCTTGTCAATTTACAGGTCAAATTGACTGGCACGCCTTGGTTTGAATCAAGTGCAGTCCGAACTTGGCGTACGGGGATCTCGGGCTTGGTGTGTGATCGTTTCGCGTCAACAGTAGGAACCAAAGAACTGAACTTTGTACGGTGATTTGGAAGAGTATAATCCATTTGAAGTCCATTTCCACGTAATCTGATTTGGCAAGTCTGAAAAATGAACTCCTTGCACCACTTCCCACAGATATATGAACTCTGACATCTCAATTGCCATCGACATTCGCCGAAGTCCTCTCATCCAGATTCGGTTCTCCACCTCATCCCTGAGTTTGAGTCCCTTCCTCCATGCTAGCTTATATAAATTTGGTGCCAGATCTCTCGGGGCATTCCCATTCACCCAGGTCGAGTCCCAGAACACTGCGGTTTGCCCATCGCCCACTGTGACCGTCGTGCAAGAACGGAAAAGCTGCTTATCAACTTTAGAACAGAGAACCGGTGAGCCAACCCAAGGCCGATCAGGATCAACCCAACTGAACCAGAGCCATCTCAGGCTCAACGCCCGACTGAATTTATCCAGATCTAACACACCAAGGCCCCCATTTGCTTTAGGTTTCTTACGGGTGTCCCAAGCAACCAAGCATTGACTTCCTTTAGCCTGAGATGTCCCATTCCATAAGAAGCCCCGACGAATCTTATCAATCTTCTTCAGAGCCCACTTCTTGAGGTCAAAGACGGTCAGGAAGTATACTGGCATAGATGAAAGCACCGAATTAACCAGCATCAAACGACCAGCTCTATTGATGAATGAACCTTTCCAAGTTGATAACTGATTAGCCACCTTGTCAATTACAGGTTGAATATCAAGCCTTCTCAGCTGTCTAGTATGCAGTGGCAGACCAAGATAATTGCAAGGGAAATCTTTTATTGGACATTGAAACCCCATCATGACATCCTCCAAGTTGTAGCCCTCACATCTTATAGGAAATACAACACATTTGGAAATATTGATGTACAGTCCCGAAGCTTGCCCAAACATGTTCAAAATATCTACCACCAACTGCACCTCCTCCTTGACTGGATTAAAAAAAAAACGCCGCATCATCAGCGTAGAGGCTAGCACGCAATTTAGTGACACTTGCACCCAAAGGCGACAAGAGTCCTTCCGTAGTCGCAATGTAAAATAGCCTCTGGAGCGGTTCCATGGCAATGATGAATGACATTGGGGATAGCAGATCACCCTGCCGGAGACCCGTGAAATGCTTGAACCACTTGCCCCTGGAACCATTCAGGAGTACATATGTGGAACTTGTTGCAAGGAGAATAGAGACCCAAGCCCGCCATTTTGGTTGGAAACCAAACTGCTCCAAAACTTCCATTAGAAAGTCCCACCTGACGCTGTCAAAAGCTTTTGCTATATCAAGTTTTAGGAACAATCCTGGTCGCTTGCGCCGTTGTAGATCTTTAATCAAGTTCTCTGTATATAGGAAGTTATCTTGAATGCTCCGTCTCCTAATGAAGGCACTTTGTGCTCTTGAAATCAGGTCATTCAGCACCAAGGATAACCTGGTCGCAAGGATCTTGGAGAAGAGCATAGCAATGGAGTGTGTCAAACTGATAGGCCGAAAATCCCCTAGGCAACGTGCATCTTGTTTTTTGGGGACCAAGACCATATGAGCTTTGTTGAGCTGATGAAAGTGTTGATCATGTTGCTGATGAAAGTAGGACAGAGCTGCCATAATATACTCTTTGATGACAAACCAACTCCTTTTGAAAAAGATTACAATGAACCTATCCGGACCTGGCGCTTTATCTGTAGCCAGATCATCTATGACAGCCTTCACTTCCTCCTCCGAGAACCTGTCTTCCAAATGTGTGTGCAAAAATTTTTGGGAACTAAACACTGGACTCACTGTATCAGCTACTTTGGTCCTGATGTTTTCCCATCAGAGAGCAACCGAGGAATCTCATTACCAAAGAAAGCAACCGAGCTAAAAGGTGAACAACTACATCACAATAAAAACAGTGCTGAGAGTAAAAGTTTTGAGGGCATTGCAGATGATTAAATTAAAAGGGACAGTTCTGCTACTACCTACTATGCTAACCTTCTCACAATGTAAAGTTCAAAGCCATAGACACTGGCTGAAAGCCTGCCGCTTGAATTGCCCATGAAGCTGTCTGTAGGGTGGTTCAGTGAAAGGATTCAGAGAGCAACGCGGTTGATCCGTAGTAGTATCTACAGCGCCGTTGCATCAAGATGTGTACTGGGCCCGCTTGGAAGCTGGAACACCCCTGCTATTCACCGCGAAGTTCTTGCCCAGCCACTGACAGGTGGCCCGTCCCGCACAAAGCCGTAGACAACCCCGTCTCCACGACACGTGTGCGTCTCATCGGCCGCGGGTAAACCCTCCTTTTTTTTCGGGGGGGAACGGGAACCCTCGTGTTCCGGTAGCAATCTACGCTCCGGCTCCTTTCGTTTCCACCCCGTTCCTCTGCGCCCCCTTCGGCTTCTCCAGGACTCGTGCTCGCCCCCACCGCACCCCGTCACCATGCGCCGCCCGTGGAGGCACCCGGCGCCGGCGGCAGCCGCCGGCGCGCGGCGCCACGGCGCGGCGGACCTCTGCTTCCGCGAGGTCGGGGACCTCCTCCCCCGCCATTTCGCCCGCCGCGCGGCCGGCTCCGAGGTCGGTCGGTTCCCCAGCCTCCCTTCTTCCCCCGCGGCCGCGCCTTCCTAATCCCCCATCACCCTCGCGTCTCGATCCGTGTCGTGGGGGGCGGATCGGCGCGCGCAGCGGCACGCGATCGGGCTGGGCAGCGGGCCTGTTCTATGGCGTGGCCTGCTCTCGGGGCCGGGGCGCCTTGCGCTAATTGGGGCATTCGGTGTTCCGTTTAGCTGGTGGATTCGAAGCATTGTAGGCGGTGCTAGTTGCTGCGATTTTGCGTGTAGCCTTGGTGTTTGTTTGACGAATTGGTCATTTGGCTCCATTAGAGTTATTCAGCAGCACTATCCGAATTTCGAGCTCATCGCTAGCTTTTTCCCTACCAGCTTAATCAGAGTAAATGAATACTGGATGCATTTGTTGTGGGTTGCTGATGGAATTACCTCCTTGCAGGACCTTGTGATGCGGTTCCAGATTCACTGGAAGCTTGATAGGCACACGGGCTGCGTCAACACAGTGGGCTTCAATGAGGTCGGTGACACCCTCATATCAGGGTCCGACGACCAGATGGTGATGCTGTGGGACTGGGACACTGGCGCCGTCAAATTGGAGTTCCATTCAGGCCATGGTGGCAACGTGTTCCAGGCACGCTTCATGCCCTGCACAGATGATCGGACCATTGTCACTTGTGCTGCCGATGGCGAGGTTGGCGCGCATATGATCTTGCATACCCATTTAGTTGATCATATTATCTCTATCATCCTCAGTAATCTTTCTGCCACTATCAGGTGAGACTCGCCAAGGTACAGGATGGTGGAGATGTGTCCACTACATTGCTTGGTGAACATGGGGGAAGGGCTCATAATTTGGCTGTAGAGCCTGGTAGCCCTTATATCTTTTACAGCTGTGGCGAGGATGGCCTTGTTCAACATGTGAGCCATTAAATAAGTGCAGTACTTCATATGCTTATAAACGGACCTATAACCAAGTATAATTAGCCATTGCTTTCGTGTGCAGTTTGATCTCAGAACAAACACAGCCACAAAACTATTCCTCTGCAGAAGTTCTTTAAGGAAATCAGGATTCTCCTCCTGTGTTCACCTTAATGCGATTGCAATAGATCCGAGGAACCCAAATCTTTTTGCCGTTGGAGGAAGCAATGCATATGCTCGTGTGTATGACATCCGCAAGCACAAGTGGGATGGGTCATCTGATTTTGGTCACCCATCTGACTGCTATTGTCCACCACATCTTGTTGACGATAAACGTGTTGGGGTAACAGGGTTAGCATTCTCTCACTTGAGTGAGTTGCTTGTATCTTATAATGAAGAAAATATTTACCTATTTCCCAAAAATGGAGGACTGGGATCTGACCCAATCTCATCTATCAAGATTGGAGCAAATGAAGGTTACAAATCAACAATGACTGCATCTGGACAAGATATTGCTCAACCTGCACCTCAGGTATATGTTGGTCATCGCAATCGTGAAACTGTGAAGCGTGTGACTTTCATTGGGCCAAATGATGAATACGTTGCTAGTGGGTCAGACTGTGGTCGGATATTTATTTGGAGAAAGGGAGATGGTAGGTTTTTACGAGCCATGGAGGGTGATGAGTGCATAGTGAATTGCATTGAGCCACATCCTCATGATATGACAATTGCAAGCAGTGGAATTGATAATGATGTAAAAATGTGGACTCCCTCTGCCATCGAGCGAGCACCTGTGGTAAATATTGAGGAGGTAATATCCCCTGTTTGGGACATCTCTGTCTCTCCTTATCATCTCTACTTCCAGTCAGCCTATATCCTCCACATACATGTAGTATTAAGCATTACTATTAGACGTAGATATAGTATCGAGTGGGCAATCTGTTTGTCAAGATGCAATACTTATTTCATGGTCAATCAGAGGCATTAGTACATTACTTCTCACTCCACTCTTTACAGTTCAGCATCATCCATTTTCCTTTGATATGTAAAAGCTAAATATTTACGATTCACGTGAGTACATTCTTGTTTGACTGCTCCAGTTGAGACCTCGCAAGAGAAGAGCCAAGCTTTGGAACTTTGACTTACCAGAGCTGTTTATCCGGCACTTACTGGCATCAGAGCGTAGGCAACAATCAACTGAAGAAGATTCATCGGAGGACCTTGAGGACAGCACAGGATTACTTAGGCTAGTACTACGTGCTGCTGATGGAAGTGTGTCATCGACTGATGATGAAGACATCTCTGATGGCTCTGAAGAGTTTACAGTCAACTGATCTGTTGTCCAACTTTCAGGGCCATTTCAAAATTGTACATATACATTAATAAGTTATCACACTCTTATGAATGATATAGCAGCAAAGTGTGGTTTAGTAGCTTGTCGTTTCTATGCTATAGGTATGTGTTCCGGAGGCCATTTTAATGAAAATTTTGAGTTGTGCTAGTTGTGAGCCAGCATCTTATGAAAATCTGCCATGGTGTTGCATCATTTCAATTTTTTTTCTGACAGAAAAATTATGTGGTTTATCGCTGTCAATCTCACCTTACTTGATGTGTGTTCTTGCACGTAGTAGTACATTTACTTAGTGGCAATGTCCTGTGCTGATTTCACAGACCCATTGAGCTTCATTTCCACTTTGCTGTTTATATAACTTACTGATTACTGATACCAAATGCTGTAAATTTTTTTTGCTGTGTGAGAATGTTTTGGGTCCCTGCAGGGAGTAGTTTTTTCGGTTCTTATTCTTCTCAACTGCAACATTCTGGTTTTGTTCTTCGGCATTGCAAGCATGGACAAGCATTTTTTGTTTACTTAACTCGAAACAAGTATCCACTGGCATTACTTCCTGCATAATAGCCATCAATAGAAATATTGTGAGGCTTAATCATATCATTTCACTGAATCAATCTGTTTGCAGCATGAGTTTCTTGTGCTGATCGCTGCTAATTAATAGGATGAAAAGATTGAAGGTTCATCAGTTCTTCGGTATTATTGGGCTAAACAATAATCATTGTTAGAGGAACAGTGATGAACTTAGAACCATGGATTGTGTAAATGAATGAGGAATTCACGGAAATAGTGCAGTTGTGTACATGTGAGATCAAGAAAAACAAAAGAACAGAGGAACAATGATGAACTTAGAGCCATGGATTATGTAAAGGAACAAGGAATTCACAGAAGTGTATTTGCTATGCACTTTCACACATGGGAGATCAAGAAAAAGAAAACATCAGCATTAACAGGTCAGTACTCTTCATCAATTTCTCGGTATTCTTCTATTAGTAATGTTTCAGGACACAAGGTTTATGACATAACATAACATTATTAAAAGCTTGGTCACATACTCACATTATTCTGCGGGAAAGACACCTGAAGCCCGAGCTAGAAAGGCATTATTATTTTGTAAAAACCTGCCGTACTTTATCTATCGATTATTCGAGATAGACATTAAGATCAGGAAGACTGAAATAGTGGAACTATTGAGCACGGCTTGTAACAGCATTACTCAGGAGTCAAGCATTGAGCCTTACATTCTCAATGAGGCAACAATTTAGGAAAGTCTGTTACAAGTATGTATGTACTCAAACATCTGAAGTTTTTCTGACGTTTTACATCAGTACCCGCTGTCCATGTTAATCAACTAACAGTGGAGTAGCGTGCAAATTATATGTAATGCTAACTACATAAAACTTCACAATGGCTATTGACAGTGGTTAGTAGATGATAGAAGATTAATGGTACACATGTAGAAACTATGTACAGTACATGCATATATCCACGATTTTTTTCTTCCAGAGCGGTCTTTGGCTCATCTATTTCCTATCTGGCCGCTGTACTTCAGCTGGCCTCATACTTATGCTTGTTGCAAGCGCTACCAGCTGCAAAAACAGCAGTAAAGCAAAAAGTTAACATCAAGTGGTTATTACATGATGAACAAAACAGCTTTATTGTGGCAATAGAAATATTCAACTTATGAGCCTACCGTTGCAAATCCGGCACAGGCAAGGCTGAAACCTTTTAAGTAGAAAGGCGTAGCTTCTGATAGACACCAGGCTGTCAGGCCAAAGGGAGACAAATTATGTCTAGAAATACTTGGCCAAGCTCACGAGTAGGAAACAAAGAAACAGTGCTATTTTTGAAGGGAGAAGGCCGTCAATGAGAAATTGGACAGCAGACTTTGTCGATGAAGCAAGGCTCCAAGCTCATAGGATCAAGGATAGCAATAGACAGGAGTTCCTTAACTGGATCAACCTTGTGCAAATTTAGTTCTTTTCTTTAGTTGTTCTTTTGAGTTTTCTCTCCCTTTTGGGCACTTGGTGTCCCTGGGAGCTTTGCTTCTTACAGTTTCTTCTCTTTCGTATATAATATATAATACCACAGTGGGGGTCTCCCCCGCTGTACAGTTTCAAAAAAAACGAGTAGGAAATTAGTATGAAAAAAGAATCTGAAGAACTTATTCTTAGTTGAGATGTTAACTTATTCTTAGTTGAGATGCGTTAGTAAAGACAACATCAGGTACATACCTGTGAGTGGAGTAAAAATTAGAGGAGATATCACATTTGCAGTTGAGCTTATTCCAGTGATACACCCTTGGACCATTCCCTTGATTACAAGTAAAAAATTAAATCATGCAAAAGAGTTGCTGGTATATTGTGGAAAATAAGCAGCTTCCATTTGATTTGTGAAGAAATTCCATTTGCATTAATATATACTGGGTCATCAGAAACTATCAGCTGCCAGTGATGGACGTGTGACTATACCTGCTCAAAAGGTCCCACTTTCTTTGATATGATGCTCCTTATCTGTTGAAACATAGTCAATAAAAAAGATTTGTTCATATGGTTTAATGAACCAAAAACATTTGACTAAGGGGACATTAACATGTGTTACTTACACATGGGGTGACCAGCATGCTTAATATTACACAACTTGCAGCAAGATAAGGGACCTTCAAAAACCACGCATGACATAAAATTTATCAGAACTACTGCCAACCAAAATCTCATGGGGGGAAAAAGTACACTTGCATACCCAGAACGACCATGCGATGCTGTATAGGAATGCCTGCAGCATCAACACCAGAACAAATGAAAATAGTTATCACCAAAATTTATTCAGAAACAGATATGACGATCCAACGAATGAGCATCCTTACGTGCCCACAGCTCGCTGTAAGTGCTATGATAAGTAGCTTCTGTTCACCTAGCTTTGGCACTAGAAGTGGCATCACAGTTAGCTGTATCACAATTTTACACGGCTTTAGATGCAGTCAAGTAAAATTTGAGCACGATGTAGTCACAATTAGTTACTGTGGAAAATACTACTCCGTATGAGAGAAAATTGTACCTGTGAGAAGCTTCCTGTAATGCCAATAATAAGTAGCAAATTGGCATACTGGTTCTTGCTATAATGGAATTTCGCCTTCAGAAAATACTGCATTTGTATCCCACAAGGCAGAAGAGTTAGAAGCAACTTTCAAAGACACCCATCAGGTGTATATGGCAATTCCCGGTTTTGACATTGAAACATAAGTTTTGTGCATGCATCTGCGCAATGAATTCTTTCAGAACTGCATAGCATTTACACCATGATAATTTACATGTTCATCTTAGATGTGTATTTTGTACCAGAAAAGAGATGTACCAATAGTGTGTTTAGCTGGCCTGCGTCGCCAAGGCCATGGAAAAATGTGACGACTGCGGCTCTCGAGAAGGTTGAGCTGCAAGTTGTTTGGAGAATTCAGGAGGTGAATTGAGAGAAGCATATCATCTTGCATTCTTTTTTAATTATCTATCTGTAGCTTTGCCAATATTATAGATCAGCGCCATGAGTGGCGTGCTCTAAAAGAAACGTGCCTGAAGGTGCATCAGTATCTAAAAAGTTCATCTGTTATGTGATTTTAACCTCAGCATGTTGACGGTGTTGCCATCAGTATCTAAAAAGTTCAGCATGTTGAAATTTTAACCTCAGCATGTTCACATAGCTAGAGTGGATTTTGCTTACGGTTCTGGTTCTGCTACTAATACGCTTCGCAATGCAGGAATCCGCGACAGCTTTCAGAAGATCTCAAGAGGCCATCAGGAGTTCAGACAGTCGAAGGCTCAACAGACGTCACCTGCTGGTAAGAAGGGCGGCTATCTCCGACAGCGATGGTGCTTTGCGAAGAGGCGGGAGCTTCGGCGACAGCTCCTCACTGCTGGAGGAGGGAATGCAGAGCGGCCGGGAGGCCTCCTCGTCGCAGCTGCACGAGGAGGCTCCGCCGTCCGTCTCCTGGAGGAAGGCCTTCATGTACACGGCCGTCGCCACCGCTGCCACTGCGGCGACCTGCAGCGCCAGAAGAATGCAGTTGGGTGACTCGGGTCCACCGGATGCCGAGGATCACCGCCGGCGTGTGTTCTCGGACGCAGACCTGGCACGTTGACGAGACGGGGAGGAAGCGGGCTGCTATGGTGCTGGCAACGAAGCCGGCGCTGCAGACGCCGGTGAACACGCCGAACGCCGCCGCGCGCCGCGCCTCCGGTACCCTGTCAGCCTGCAGCAGGGAAGAACGAAGATGTTCAGCGCAGCAATCCAGCCAAGGTACTGTCTGTTGGTGACGCCAGCTCGAGGCGGGGACGTGCTGAGATACCACGTAAGCAAGGGAGAGGCACATCATGCTGCCCTCGCAGACCGTCGCCGTCAGGGTCTCGGTGATGTAGTACGCGTAGAAGTAGCCCCTGGTCCGGCCGTACGCCAGGATGCCTTGTCGGAGGGGAGAACAGGTCAGTCCACACGACCACAAAGGTGCTACGTAGTGTAACATTCAGAGAGGAATGTTCAGCTGTGTAACGTGCAAAAGGTGGTTGGATTACCCAGGGGGACGATGGACGCCGTCGCCGGGAGCGCCAGCAGCGCCTTCCGGCCGTACCTGTCCGACAGGTTGCCGACGACCGGCGTCAGCACCAGCGCGCCCAGGCCCGTAACCTGCATCAACATTCAGACAGCGGTTGGACGACACGGCCATGTCGAGTACGGAGAGAAGCATCATGGGACCTGTGGCATTGCGGCAGACATGCATGCCCCACTTTTCAACCGACGTGAAGGCACGCGTGTTCCGTCGTGTGCCCCGCTCGTCGGGCGGTGCGCGTCGGCGTCGCGGGCATGCGCGGTGCCGTCAACTTTTTTTTTTTTTTGCCTCTCTCTCCCGATGACATGATGGAGGAAGCGGAGGCCGGCGTAGTGCCATGGTGGTGTCGCCGGCACGCCTGGCGGTGGTCCGAGTCCGAGAGCAATCGGGCATCCGAGTTCACTGGTGGCCGGTCGGTCGATCGATGGATGCGTCGCCGTCGCCCCTCGCTTGGCCGGCAGATTGGACAGGCATTACCGCCGCTGGAAAAGTCGCGTGACTCTTTTGTTAACTTTACCGGTTACCACCTTCTTGGGGACGGCGCGTGGTTTGTTTTTTGACATATCGGGCGAAGTAAAAGTGTGGTCGGTGCGAGTGCGACGTTGGTTAACAAAGGCGCCGGCCGCTGGGATTCGGACGTGGACAGAATCCGGTGCGTGCGTGGTAGAAATCGCCGCGTGACGTACGGCGACCAACCGACCACCACACACCGTGCACCGGTTCTCGAGTGCAGGGTACTGGAAGTTACCCGGTCCGGGGCTCGACCTCCGACCAAAAAAAAAAGAAAAAAGAAAAAAAAGGGAAAGAAAAAGAAAAAGAAAAAACGTTTCTAGAGCAGAGGTGAGATGACCGACACGGCCGTTAGTGTGTCATCAGCACTCGTCACCGAGAGTACGCCGGGGGAAACGGCGCCGGCCAACTGCCGTTCTCTCGCTCTCCGCTCAAGTAAAAAAAAATAGTGCGTCGTCTCAATAAAAACTCGCTTTCGACTTGTTAATGCGAGGGCACTGTGGGGTGAGGGCGATCGGTGTGGCGATTAGCTGATGGCTGTAATAAGGGACTGCGAATGGGTGCTCAGTGGAGCTTCCACTCTCCAGTCTCATGGCATCTCCGCGTGTGTGTTCTCGGAAACGAGGTGAGCCGTATCTGAAGATCACTTCTTCAGAGCAGGAAGCGCAAGCATAACTGCTCCAAGAAGATTCCAGGAAACACAAGGAAAAGCAAATTCATGTTCTATGCTAATCTGTGTGACTTAAAGTTTTGATCAGCCAAGTGTACCGCAGATGGCTTGCAAATAATAAAAGATCAGCATCGTTGGTGGGTGGCCAGAGGTTTAGCATGTAAGAAAAAGTGACAGGATCGAGCGGGAGCGGACCATGGATGAGGAGGACGATCTCAGAGGTAGTAGTAGCTGTAGCTTACAGCTTGCTGGAGCCCGGTGAGGTAGATGGCGAGGGAGCACTCGTCGCGGCCGGGGCAGAGCGCCCCCATGGTGACGTCGGTGATCACCGGCCCGACCATGTAGGCGGCGAAGCAGAAGAGGAAGGCGAACACCAGCAGGTGCCCCAGCTCCGCCACCTCCTCCATTCCTCTCCTCCTCCTCCTCCTCCTCCTTCCTCCTAGCTAGCGACGCCCCTCGCTCCTTTTCTGCCTACTATACGCTAGCAGCTCGCTCGACGCCACTGGACCCTGCTCCCTCTCTTTCTTTCTCCCACCTTATATGTGCTTGGTGACGCAAGGCAGCAGTGTGGCCACGGTAACTACTGGTCATGAGTAGCTAGCTAGCTAGCAACGTCTCAACCCTCAAATGTTAGGGACGGAGGCCGATGGGTCGAGATGCTCTTTCTTAACGCAACAAGCAAGGTAAGAAATTCGATCGCGTCCTCCAAAGGAAAAAGTAAACAAAGGTGATGAAACCTTGCTGGATAGCTTTTTTCCGGTGGAAGATTAACCGGAGAAATAAAGGTGTCATTAGTGGGTTCAAAAAAGCGGCTACTAGCAGCGATTGAAAATTGGGGTATATTTATTTATTTATTTGCCCACGACGAAAGAAATCGGTATATGCCTATATATATGGACACGCTTCTGGCTTTCACCTTGCCTTACTTTCTCTTTTTTTTCATACTTAACTTGATGTTCGGTGGGTTCAAGTTGAAGGGTAGCCTGGTTTTTAAAATTCAAAGTATTGGCAGCATCTATCCATGAGGTGTTAGATATCTAGGCAATTTTCGGTATATTTTAATTCCAAATATTAATATCAATTTCATGATATAGATGAGTGATAATGTGTGTACAAGATATGTGCATGTGTTCATGTTATTCTCACTAATAAGCATGAACAAAGAATTAAACCAGAGTAGGTTTAGTAAGTACCCCAAGGCGGGACCAGTGCCGGAGGCACCGGTTGCGCCGTTACCAGCTGGAATAGACATGCTATTCGACTGGTCTTGCTCGAAGTAGCCGAACTATGTCGATGCAGGAAGATGTTCGCAGTGCAGTCCCACGAACGGTTACGCCGGGAAGTAGACGAAGGAGTCGTTCAGGGAGCGAGCAGTCGCGTCAAGACGCTCCCCAAAAACCTAATTGCCCGCGTCCCGTGCAGGACCTTCAGCGAGCAGAGGTTCCGGAGGCCCTGCTCTCGCTAGACCTGTGCGCGCAGTGCTAGCGGTGGGGAAGGCAGAAAGAAGCTGAGGGAGAAGGGAGAGGTCTCCTGAAGAGGAGTACCTGGATGAGTGCTTGAGATGAGTGAGGATGAGAGGAGAGGGTGCTGGTTTATATAGGCACGATAGGCCTCAGGTTCAACGAATTTGGACGTCATGAATGGCTTTGATGAGCGGCAGTTAATGTGCCTCAGGTTCAACGAACCTGGACGTCGTAAAGAGCCTTCAATGTCCGGTCATTAGTGACGACAATAACCCTCTGTTTTAATACTCTTTACTGCAAAACATCCTTCTCATCTCAGCACATCACGTCGCACCGCACCGCACCGCACCAGCACCTGCACGTCACGTCCGGCCGCGCACGCGCACGCGCACCGCACCGCCCGTCCGGCCGGCCGGCCGCGCCGCGCCGCGCCTCGTCTCGGCCACGGCCCGGCCCGGCCCGGCGAGGCGAGCGAGCGCGCGCGCGCGTGTGGTTCACCGTCCTCCTCTTACCGGCTTCACAAGTGGTGTACACGAAGTCCACCTTTTAAGTCGGTTGAGATCCTCCTCAATTCCCGGTATGGAATTAAGCATTGATTCCCTAGCATTAATAGTTGGCTTTAAATTTTTTTAATGCTTTAGAAGTAATGGGCCAAGCCCATTACTCCAACAATCCCCACCAAGAAATTCAAGCCACACTAGAAATACCCTCATTGATATACCAGTATTCGACAGAGACTGTTAAGTTGAACTTCCATCTAGGACAAAAGCTACACTTATTCACAACTGTGCAATGGACTATGCCTTGAATTGCCAGTTTTGTGCAAACAAGTTTGACCAGAGCCCTACACTGGTACTAGGCTGCAAAAGCATCCCCGCGGTTTGGAGCTTATAAGTCATACTCCAGGTCCTTCATGAGTTTCTAGAGAATACCCAATTCTCATAGACCATGACCAGTGGTCAAACTCATATAGATGTGTTCCTTTCAGATGTTCTGTAGGACAACATCTTTGTTTCAAGAAAACAACTCATTTGTTTAAAAGAAACCACCTGGCACACATTAAGGTATAGACCAATCTGCCATACAGATTAGAAGAGAAATGCACCTTATACACAGAATGAGCCATTTTCACAAAGGTTCTCTTCTCACAGTCAAACTTTAGTTTGTTTCACCATCCTAATTCACGGGATCTCCGATCACATAGGACAGGTTTCCACTATAGAATGACTCACGTGGGTCTCAAACCCAATTCCATAGATGCATTGTCTATCACATTTCGTGACAGATTTCAACCGCCTTTTCACATGTCTAGATGACTTCATGTTATCCTTTGAACTATTCACCTTGACAATTACCGTTTGATTGTCACAATTCATTAGGATTGCCGGTAACGGTTTTTCAACTATCGGCAAGTCCATAAGGAGCTCACGAAGCCACTCAGCCTCAACAGTGGCGGTATCTAATGCTGTGAGTTCTGCTTCCATAGTTGACCTCGTTAAGATGGTCTGCTTGCAAGACTTCCAGGAAACAGCTCCACCACCAAGTGTAAACACATATCCACTTGTGGCCTTTACCTCATCAGCATCAGAAATCCAATTTGAATCACTATACCCTTCTAGTACCCTTGGGTACCCGGTGTAGTGAATTCCATAGTTCATTGTCCCCTTCAGATAGCGCATTACTCTTTCAAGAGCCTTCCAATGATCATCTCCCGGGTTTGAAACAAACCGGCTCAGTTTGCTTACAGCAAACGAGATGTCAGGTCTTGTAGCGCTCGCTAAATACATTAATGAACCAATGATCTGAGAATATCTCAGCTGATCTCGCATTATCCTTTTGTTCTTTCTAAGAATTAAACTGGCATCATATGATGTTGAGACAGGTTTATAGTCGCTATAACCAAAGCGACTTAACACCTTCTCCACATAGTGAGACTGTGTAAGAATCACCCCACCATTGATCTCTTTTACCAGTTTTATATTAAGGATAACATCAGCTTCTCCCAGATCCTTCATCTCAAAATTTTGAGATAAAAACTCTTTGACTTCCTTAATCACATTAAGGCTAGTGCCAAAGATCAGTATGTCATCCACATACAAGCACAAAATCACTCCTTCAGCCCCACCATAGCGATAGTACACACATCTGTCAGCTTCGTTCACAACAAAGCCGGCAGAGGTCAAAGTTCTATCAAACTTTTCATGCCACTGCTTAGGCGCTTGCTTGAGACCATATAAAGATTTTAACAACTTACAAACCATTCCTTCTTGACCCTTTGATACAAACCCATCCGGCTGATCCATATAGATCTCCTCTTCTAACTCTCCATTGAGGAAAGCTGTCTTAACGTACATCTGATGAACGAGAAGACCATAAGAGGCTGCCAGGGAAAGTAACACTCGAATTGTGGTCAATCGGACAACTGGTGAATAAGTGTCAAAGAAATCTTCTCCTTCTTTTTGGGTATAACCCTTGGCCACAAGCCTAGCCTTGTACTTTTCAATAGTACCATCTGGCCTAAGCTTTTTCTTGAACACCCACTTGCATCCAACCGGTTTACATCCATAAGGACGTTCAACGACCTCCCAGGTTCCATTAGACATAATAGAATCCATCTCACTCCTTACTGCTTCCTTCCAATAGTCAGCATCAGGAGATGAATATGCCTCTTCAATGGTTCTGGGTGTATCATCTATGAGGTATACAATGAAATCATCACCAAAAGACTTTACAGTCCTTTGTCTCTTGCTCTTTCTCGGAGCATCATTGTTATCCTCCTCAGAATTTTCTACAAGTGTATGTTCATTGTGTTCTATCGGCTTAGCAGAGCCATCATCCTCGATGAACTCTTGCCTAGATGAACTTGTTTCATCTCTCATGGGAAAAATATTTTCAAAAAATGTAGCATCTCTGGACTCCATTATAGTACCAACATGCATGTCAGGTACTCCAGATTTCACTATTAAAAATCTATATCCAACGCTGTGAATAGCATAACCTAGAAAGATACAATCCACAGTTTTAGATCCAAGCTTACGTTTCTTGGTTATTGGCACACTCACTTTTGCCAAACAACCCCATGTACGTAAGTATGACAGTGTTGGCCTTTTCTTCTCCCATTCCTCGAATGGAGTTATCTCTTTATTCTTTGTAGGAACACGGTTTAGGACATGACATGCAGTCAATATAGCCTCACCCCACCATTCCTTGGAAAGTCCCGCTGTATCTAACATGGCGTTAACCAAATCCGTTAGAGTACGGTTCTTTCTTTCGGCAACCCCATTTGACTGAGGTGAATAGGGAGGCGTCCTTTCATGAATAATACCATGTTCCTCGCAGAATAAAGTAAATAAATTTGAGAAATACTCGCCACCACGATCTGACCTAACTTTTTTGATCTTTCTCTCAAGTTGGTTTTCTACTTCAGCTTTATAGATTTTAAAGTAGTGTAAAGCTTCATCTTTTGACTTCAACAAATAGATGTAACAAAATCTAGTACTATCATCAATCAAAGTCATGAAATATTTTTTACCACCTTTTGTCAACACTCCATTCATTTCGCACAAATCGGAATGAATTAATTCTAAGGGTGCCAAGCTCCTTGCCTCCGCGGTCTTATGAGGCTTACGAGTTTGTTTTGATTCAACACATACATGACACTTAGAATTTTTGACAAAAGTGAACTTTGGAATTAAGCTCAAATTAGCTAAGCGCATCATACAACCAAAATTAACGTGACAAAGCCTCGAATGCCAAACATTTGTTTCATCAACGTTAATAACATTGTATGCAATTTTATTACAAACATCTGACAAAGAAAGACGGAACAAGCCTCCGCTTTCATAACCTTTTCCAACAAAAGTACCAAACTTAGACAAGATACATTTATTGGACTCAAAGACTAATTTGAAACCATCTCTACACAGTAGAGAGCCGCTGACTAAATTCTTCTTGATGGTGGGGACATGCTGCACGTTCTTCAGCTGCACGGTCTTCCCCGAAGTAAACTTCAGATTTACCGTACCAACACCAAGAACACGCGCATGTGATCCGTTCCCCATCAGCAAGGAGGAAGTCCCGCCGGTCTGGTAAGAAGAGAACAAAGAAGCATCATCACAAACATGAATATTAGCACCAGTGTCAACCCACCACTCGGGTGAACCAAAGACTGAAAGAACAGTAGGTAATAAATTACCGTACCCCGAAGTTCCTCCAGGCTCGCTAATAACCATGTTGGCGGAGTCGTTGCCTTTGCGGTTCGGACACTTTGCAGCAAAGTGATCCGTACTAGCGCACACATAGCAAGCTCACGTCTTCTTCTTCTTCTTAAAAGTGGTTGTCTTCTTAGTCTTTGGTTGGTTCTGCGGTGGCTTTTTCTTGTTCTTGTGGGAGTTGTTCTTCTGAACAAGATTGGCACTTGAAGCACCAACAACTCCTTTCCCACGTATGTCCTTTGCTCTCGCCTTCTCCTCAACATCAAGAGTCCCTATGAGTCCATCTATTGTGAACTCCTGTCTCTTGTTTTTAGAAAAGTAGCAAAGTCCCTCCAAGAAGGTGGCAGCTTAGAGATTATACCTCCGGCCACAAACTTATTGGGTAACACACATGGGGACTCTTTGCTGCAATTTTTGAGATCTTTTGCCAGAGTATGTATTTCATGAGCCTGTTCCACTACAGAACGGTCTTCGACCATCCTGTACTCAAGGAACTGCTCCATGATATACAACTCACTCCCGGCGTCAGATACTCCATATTGAGCCTCAAGAGCATCCCACAATACTTTTCCAGTTGGCAGCCGGATATAAGAATCCACCAGGTTATCACCAAGAACACTAATGATCAAGCCTCGAAAGAGGATATCAGCCTCATCGAACGCACTCCCTTCCTCTGGAGAGAATTGTTCAGGCTTACCCTCTTTCACATGGATCACTCTCGATAGTGTTAACCACAGTATAAGCCGCTCTTGCCAACGTTTGTAATTTGAACCATCAAAAGGTGGTGGTTTGATTGATGCAGCAAAGCTAGATACCAAAAGCCTATTAACACAATTAGGTTTTTGGATTGTTAGATATCTAGGCAATTTTTGGTATATTTTAATTCCAAATATTAATATCAATTTCATAATATAGATGAGTGATAATGTGAGTACAAGATATGTGCATGTGTTCATGTTATTCTGACTAATAAGCATGAACAAAGAATTAAACCAGAGTAGGTTTAGTAAGTACCCCAAGGCGGGACCAGTGCCGGAGGCACCGGTTGCGCCGTTACTAGCTGGAATAGACATGCTATTCGACTGGTCTTGCTCGAAGTAGCCGAACTATGTCGATGCAGGAAGATGTTCGCAGTGCAGTCCCACGAACGGTTACGCCGGGAAGTAGACGAAGGAGTCGTTCAGGGAGCGAGCAGTCGCGTCAAGACGCTCCCCAAAAACCTAATTGCCCGCGTCCCGTGCAGGACCTTCAGCGAGCAGAGGTTCCGGAGGCACTGCTCTCGCTAGACCTATGCGCGCAGTGCTAGCGGTGGGGAAGGCAGAAAGCAGCTGAGGGAGAAGGGAGAGGTCTCCTGAAGAGGAGTACCTGGATGAGTGCTTGAGATGAGTGAGGATGAGAGGAGAGGGTGCTGGTTTATATAGGCACGATATGCCTCAGGTTCAACGAACCTGGACGTCATGAATGGCTTTGATGAGCGGCAGTTAATGTGCCTCAGGTTCAACGAACCTGGACATCTTAAAGAGCCTTCAATGTCCGGTCATTAGTGACGACATTAACCCTCTGTTTTAATACTCTTTACTGCAAAACATCCTTCTCATCTCAGCACATCACGTCGCACCGCACCGCACCGCACCGCCCGTCCGGCCGGCCGGCCGCGCCGCGCCGCGCCTCGTCTCGGCCTCGGCCACGGCCACGGCCCGGCGAGGCGAGCGAGCGCGCGCGCGCGTGTGGTTCACCGTCCTCCTCTTACCGGCTTCACAAGTGGTGTACACGAAGTCCACCTTTTAAGTCGGTTGAGATCCTACAAAATTCTCGGTACGGAATTAAATATTGATTCCCTAGCATTAATAGTGGGCTTTAAATTCTTTTAATGCTTTAGAAGTAATGGGCCAAGCCCATTACTCCAACATGAGGAACACGAAACTTATACAGACACAAGCGACAGCAAGGATCATATCGGATCGAGGGATGTTTTTTGTCACAGCAAAAAAAGGGAAGAAAATAAAATTTCCCGCCGGGCCCCACCTGTCAGCCTCCCCTTCCCTCCCTTCTCTCTGTTCCGCTCGGCGCCGCGCGCACGCGTCGCCCGTCGCCGATGTTCATCCTCGCGAGACGTGCCACGTGCCGGCCATCTTCGCGTTCCGTGCCGCCCCTTCACTCTTCCCCTCGCCCTCTCCTTATCCGTGCCCGACCGGCCCTCTTCCCCGCCCCAAACCCTAGCCATTCCCCACCATTGTTGCCGCCGCCCCGAGCTCCCGTCGCCGCCGCGATTCGCCGCCCTCGGTGAGCCGTAGCTCGATTCCGCGCGGGGAGAGCTTCTCCTCCCTTCCCTCGCTCGATTTCGCCCCTCACCCGACCCCCCCCCCCCCGCTGTGTAGGGCCGCCGTCGTGCCGGTCCGCCCGCCGCTGCCCATCCCCGTCGCGCCACCTCCTCACCGCCGCTCCCCACCCACGCTGTCGCTGGTGCGGTTCGCCTCCATCCCCTCCGCACCGTGCGCGCGCCCCCGGCCTCTTTCTGGCCTCGCCTCGCCGTGCCGCCTTGCGCTGCGCTGCCGCTGCCGTCACCGCGTGCGACATGCGCGCGCGCGTGGCGCGCCACGCGCGTCGTGGCCGCGCCCACGCCGCGGTCAAGGCCCGGCCTGGGTGGGGCGCCTGCCCGTGGGGCCCACCTGTCGGCCTCTGGCTGACGGGTGTGGCCGGATCCGGGTGTACCCAGCAATTTTGTTAGGGTTTTTTTTAGGATTTATTTATCTGCAACTTTGTAAAATCCCTATAAATTCATGTATAGCTCCAAAAATTATGAAACTTGTTTTGTTGGATTCCTCTAGCTTAGATCTACTTAGGAAAAATATTGTTTTGCATGTTACTTTGTTGTAGATTTATTTATAGTTTTATCTTGCAAAAGTGATTTTAATGCTTAGTTATTTGTATGTTGCTCTAAAAATGCCAAACTAAATTTTGTTAGACTCATTGTGAGGTGTTGTTTTCAGTGGTGCAACTTGTTCACATGTTTCCTTGTTGTTTATCAATGTTTTAGCTTGTTTTCTTATACTTTGTCTGAAAATGGTTTAATATAGAACTTTTTTCTGGAAAGTGAGAAAATAGTAAAACCAGATTTGTTGGCTTTTTTTCATGCTTAGTATCTTAGATAATTTTCTTGAATTTGTTTAGTTTAGTTTGCATTTCTTTTCTGTTTTACCTTGTTTAGAGTGGCTGAAAACTTATATATTTATGATTAATTCTAGAAAAATGGTTTTGCTGCAAAACCAATTTTCATGAGTTATTTGCAATGTTCTCTGCATTCTCAAATTGTTTCGTGATTTATGCTTGTTGTTAAGTTCATTTCTTAATTCTTGCATCGCATTCATGCATAATAGTGATCGAGCCGTCGGAGAACGAACCCGTGGAGCCCGCCGAGTCCGTTGAGCCCGAGTCTGGAGTCCCGTTCGTGGTCGAGTCTGAAGTTAACCCAGGCAAGCAGCTAATCATATTCCTTGCACCTATCTAATCTGTTTTAGTTTAGCTATTACACTTGGGTATTGTTGGGCTATATATATATAGTATGTATGTATTGCATTTTTATACCTATTTTTATGCATAATCCATCCTTGATTTGTTATCCCTATTCTTGGCACTAGTTAGATAGTTAATTACTTAACTTGACTAGATGCTTAGCCCTGCTTAGAATACTTCTATTGCTCGCTAGACAGGAATGGTTTGGATGATCACACTTACCGATAATCCTTGATCGCACTGGTTCGGTTTGGGTGGTGATGAAGTGGAAATACCGAGATTCGAGCGGAATGTTAGGGCCTAGAGAATGAAATCACATGGGCATAGTCCGCTTGGATCGATTAAGGACCGAGTGGACGACGTCGGTTTTGAGCACCTTTCCGTGCTACCACATATCCAATATAATGGAACGGATAAGCCAAATACCTTCTTTGACTTGATCATTGATGTGCAGTCCTAGATACGTGGCTACGGGCTATGCAGAGAGGCTTAGTGTGTCCCCAGGTGGACCTATGTGTAGGAAAGTTTAGATCTGTCCCTGGTGGAACTAAGTCTCTACTCGTAATCTAGGTATGAGGTTCAATGATCGAGCCATGTTGGGAACGGTTAACGCGAGTACCCCCTGATCCAACTTTGGCCAATTGGGTGAGTCGCATGGTCCTTGCGTCGTGTGGGTAAAGTAGTACACCCTTGCAAGGTTATAATCAATTCGAATTGACGCACTCTCGGTTATGAGCAAGCTCTTTATCCCATGAACTCCTCATAGAATTTCGGTTATGTTGGGAATGGTTCATGTTACAGCTATGATCAATTATAGATTATTTTACTCTCTTAATCAACTAAAAGTGTTTGGGGTTGGGCAAGATTAATTAATCCTGATAGGTGATAGTGTAGAGAGCTAATGCTTATGCAATAATTACTTAATCTTAAAGCTTTTACTTGAGCCAATATATGATCCTTGTTTATGTAATCGCGTAAGTCTTGCGGAGTACCTTTTGTACTCAGGGTGCTTTCTAAACCTAGTTGCAGGTGAGCCGGAAGTGGTGTTCGGCCACTTCTACCCTGCTGATCCAAACGCGGGGGAAGAGTAGGTCGTGGTGGTTGTGGTGTTGTCCTTGAGCAAGGCATCATCACTTTAGTAACTCTTTATCGTAATTGAGTTTCGTGAGAGCATGTAAATACAATAAACTTTATGTTTCTGTTTAATATGACTTTCGTGAGCCCAAAGCTTGTAAGTGAAGTTTGAAACCCACCTATATTGATCTTGTAATGTTAAGTTGTGAACTCTGTTAATATAAAACTGCTCTTTGTGGATTATTAGCGATGTATTCGATTGTAAACGGTATGTGTATATGCTGATTCTGGACGTATGTTGGAGCACATACCGGGACTACCGGATTTGATATTATTATGGATGAATGACGTGTCGGTTATTCGTGTCTCTAGATGTGGGATAACATGTGGCACGCTCTCCGGCAAGCACGTGTTAACTCTCATATAGATGATAATGACCGGCGGTTCGTTTAAAATAGTATCAAATTGGGCGGTTCTCACATTTTTTACATTTAATTTGGAAAAAGAAGACTACACCTTTTCGTTTCATTTTGTGGAAGACTAAACGAAAGACTAAAGGAGCTACTGTGCATGGGCCAGTGGGTGTGATTAGTGTACACGTGACGTGTCTAGTATGGGAGCTTCGGATCTGTACGGTAGCGGGTGCCAGAAGTTGGCGAGTCTTGGCACGCACTGGGCTAGCTTTCGGTTCGTCACTGTCTGGGCATCACTACTAGTAGTGTGCGTGTACTCGGTGCGGCTGCGGCTGAAGGAGTAGTTAGTGCCCGGGAGCTGCGACTCGTACTTGATCTCGCCCTTAGCTTAGTGACCAAACATTGGCAGCATAGCGCGCCATGTGACCCGAGGGAAACGAAATGAACGAGGATGGGCGACGAGAATGGGGAGGTCAGGACAGGCCGTTCCGGACTTGCATTGCCCGATGCGGCGATGCGCCGACTGTACTCGCTGGCACGCGGTGCCGTCGTCTTGCACGCTCCTGTGTTCGCGTCTTGCGCCCGTCTATTGGACCATTGCGGCCCACGCTTCTTTCCCTTTTCTTCTCTTTAGTTATGCCTCATTATCCCTTTTATGTTCCTTTCATTCTTTTTTTTTTCTCTTTCTTGCCGCCTTTCTACTTTCTAACCCTCAAGCAGTTTTCTTCTCTGGTTTGTAATTTTTATTGTCAACTCATATCACCAATCTGTATTTATACTTTACTTGTTTTTCTTGTTGCTCGGGGCAATGTCTATTTTCTATCGAAACATTTTTTTCATGTCTAGAATATTTTGCCCCTAAAGATGAAACATTTTAACCTGTATTTTAGGAACAAATCACAAATACAGTTGTAGATGTATAATATGATGGTTTTTCAAAATAAAAGTTTTACTATGGAACAACTTATATATAGTTCTGAAACATTAAGATAGAATATCCCTTTTTATGAAATTTGACCATTATTTTACTGAGCAGATCCTGTTTTTCTTTTCAAATTGGAGCACTTATGTTGAAATCATTGAGTTAGATGGAAAATGTTGGCATGAATACTGTATTTAAAAAAAACATTTCCAATAGTGTTTACTACGTTTTCATTGAAACCCACTGAGTTAGAAAATGTAGGCCATTTATCGTAAGTCGAACTTTTCTAGTTTTGATCAAATCATAGAAATCAGTTAGAGTAGTTTGTTAAATTTGGGAGTCTTTTTCACTACTATAAAAATAATTTGTAGCAACGCCCTAATTTTTTTCAGGGCTGGGTCAAAATGTAACCCATTGGTACAAATAGAGCAAAGTTACCGTAGTATTTGATCCGCCCCTATCATTTTTAGGGGTAGGTGACGCCATCACCCACCCCTACAAATGGGCGATCTACAACTTTGTAGTTGAAATTTTTTCATTTGAGGTCATTTAATGGTTCAAAATATTATTATAAGTTCTCTAATAGCTATAACTATACAGTATCTCATATAACTCAAGTCATACTTTGAGGTTTTCACCATCTTAACCATTATATACAGTTAAACATACTTGTCATATTTGTTTTCATTTCTATAGTTTACAATAACCGTAGTGTAGAAGTTTCAATTTTTTTATTTGTTTTTCTATATGTAAAGATTTAAATGAGTTTTCGAATAAAATAGAAAAATATTTCTAGGGGTGGGTGGTGGCGTCATCCGCCCCTGAAAAATGATTTTTGGGGGCAGGTGATGGCGTCACCCGCCCCTATTAATTAACTTCTGAGTTAATATAAAAGAGTAGCATAGCCCATGAAGTCACAAGTGATTGTGTGGTGTGGTGGTAAGGAAGGCACGTACGAGGCTTATTTTTTGGATATGGATTTGTAAGGGTGGGTCATGCCATGACCCTTCTCTAAAAGTCAATCTCTAGAGGCGGGTCATGTGGTGCATTATCCACCTCTAAAAATAGTATTTTTAGTTACGAAAACTAGGAGCGGGTACCGTACCCGTTTCTAAAAATATATTTTTATCCGCCTCTAAAAATGATTTATATAGTAGTGTTTAGTGCATTATTCGTAACATTGATCAAAGCTAGAAAATGACCTACATGACAACAAAATATCAGAAGGTGTAACATTCATTTACTTTAAGTTTTCGAGAAGTACCTACACACAACTGGAGTACTAGCATTTTCATGGTGATTAGCCAGAAGCAAACGAGCCATTGGTGGAGACATATTTGCCCAAAAAGAGGCTAAAGTGCTTGAAAATTGGTTTATTTATTTGCCAACGACGAGGAGCAAGAAATGCGAGCGAGGTACGTGGACACGGTGTCTGGCTTAATTTTCACCATCTCTTCCTACTCTGATATCTAAACTTGGCATGCAACGCAGTCAGATTAGGCGTAGCGTTTTGGACATAACTAGGGGTGATAAAAGGCCCAAAATTTTGAATTAGAAAATCTAAGAGCCGGACCCTAAAAAGATCGGACTCTAATCTTATATAATTTTAAGTTAAAAAATTTAAGGGCTTTGATGAGCTGTGAAGAGGCCACTAGAGCCATAGCCCATTACCACCACATAACTCGTCGCGTTTCTTCTGTGAGGCTCGCGTGTCATTTCTACTGACGCACGCAGCGAAGCATCGAGTGTCGCTGAAGAATCGACGACGTTCTGAATTTGGTAACAGGATGGTAGGCCTTTCCTAAAGAAACGCAGTTGGTGAGATTAGGTGCCGCGTGATGCCAATGTTTTTTTGTTTCTACAGGCGCCACGTCAGCAAAGCCGCGGCCACTTTGGAACGATCCCCAGGAGATCACTTTTCGCCTGGCCACTAGCTCTGGCTGTGCGCCCTACTAGTGTATTCGCTGCCGGCTGCGACGCGGCTGCAGTAGCTGCTCGTTCCAAACTTGGCTGCAGTGCCGTCGCCTTCCACACTCGTCTTGTGCAGTTGTGCTGCTCATGTAGTCCAGTGAAGTATACCATCTCATAATCTTCAAAAAAAAAAGTATACCATCTCAGCCTCTGCAGTCCCGCAGAGGCGTCCAAGGCGGCGCGCTCTGCTAGCTCATCAGGGGGTTCGCTCCTATCCACCTTACGTGCGATAGGAAGTCCAGGAATCGCACGGCCCATGAAAAAAAAAACCCGGCAGCTCCTGGCGGTGGAGGCTATTTATCGCGCGCACCACTAGAGGTAGAGCTATCGCAGAAGGAGGCGTAGCTCGTTGGCAGGTGGGCCCGCGCGGTACTGTGCTTCTTCCTCCTCTAGACCTCGCGATGGTGGTGGTGGCGGGGTTAGAGAAGGGGGTTGCCGGGGTCGGGGGGGGGTTGGTGAGAGGAGCGGCTGCTGGCGAGGTCGCCGGCGGTGAAGGGAGGCGGCGGCTTTTAGAGTTCGGATTGGCGGGGGTGGGATGGCTCCATGGCCTCCAGCTATAGAAGAGGAGGCCGGGGGCGGCGGTAGTTGCGGTTGGGCCGGCGGAGGGTGAGGCGACGCGGGAGCGCCGCTGGCTGGGCAAGACAGGATCTCCAGTGGGCGGAGGCCGGCGGCGGAGCCGAGGCGGTGGACGGACTGTGCGGCTGCGTGTTTGGTTAGGGTCGACGGCGACGGACAGGGCCGGCTTTATAATTTCAAGGGCCCTTGGGCGAGTAAGTATATAAAGGCTCGTTAAACTAATTTTTAGTACCAAAATTACAGTTGCAATATATTTATATATAGCTCCTAAAACATAACAATAGTGTAATAAAAATTTAGAAATAATAAGCATTATGATTACCTCAAATAAAAAATGTAATGCCTACTGTGACTGCGTGCGTGTCGGTTGTCTGCCTTTCTTGCCATTGGCGGTCGCTGAGTAAGGAGCAAATCACATTGGTGTCAGTATCTCCTCTCCTCATCTAGAACCCAAACTAGTGCGAGCGCGTGAGAAGGATGCAAGGACCGCGGGGGTGGCAGGAAACAAAAACAAAACTTCGAAACATGCCTGCGCTCCACCTATGGTTAGGTTACAAGTTGGAAATTTTTCTACGAATGTATGTCATGGTTAGAGATGGTAAAAGACCTCAAATATTAGCTTGATAATTTAAGGACCGGATTTTAAAAAAATAGACTCTTATCTTACTCAATTTTGAACTAAAAATATATAAGAATTATGTAGGATTGCGAGTACACTAGAGTCATGATCCGTTACTATGTCTAACATATGGCCTCATAAGCTGGTATATGATGATTATTATTATATTAATTACATATATGATCTTGGCCTCCCTAGTTCCATGGGCTCCGGCGGTCGCACCTGCTGCCCCTCCTCTAGAGCTGGCCCTGGCGACGGAGGTGGCGGTGGCGCCACCGGAGCTGGGGGAGGTGGGGGGAGGCGGAGGCGTTTCTGTGATGCGCCATCGATTTCTAGCACATGTGAGCACGCCCCCACTCCTGGGCTCCTGGCCCAAACGGATGGCAGCGACGCGCGAACGCTCAGGAGAATAACAAGCTAGCGACTAGCGAGCCCTCTTTATCATTTTCGCTGCCTTTGAAGGCTTGAACAAACGCTGCTGCAAGGCCTGGGCATGTACATTGCAATACTGTGTTCAGCATTTTCTCTGACCGATTCAATATTTTGAAACAACTAATAACTCAACACTTTGAGAAAACTAATTCAACAGTTTAGAAATCAATATTGAAACAGTATACTGGAAATGTTGAAATGATATAATGAAAATATTGAACTAGTATATTGGAATGCAAAACAAGAGACTAAAAATAACGTATTGGATTCCATTTTGTGCCATTAATTCCAACGTATAATACGATTCAAACAGATTCTTAAAAATATGAATGATATAAAAGAAATTTTCATTTGAATTTTGAGATTGGAAGTAGGCATGTCCTCATGTCAACCAACTGATGGCTGACACGTCTCCTCCAAGGCTCACAGCTAGACAGTTGCAGAAATTCTCAAACTGGCGCATTAAAGTTCTTTTAGTACTCTTAGAATATAGGAAAAATTTCGTACCCGCAGACATGCTCTGCCGCCTGCTACTGCCTTGGTCCACGATACCTCAGCCCACGTCCGGTCAGTGTTTAGCCGCCTAAGAGCAGGTACAATAAAAGTTTATTAGTCTGTTCATATCAGCAACAGTTCATGGATGAGAGAGAAATAAAATAAGAGAATGCCATGTACATATCAGCTCTTACGTAAGAGACACCTCTAGCACAAGAAACAAATCACAAGAGTCGATTTTGGAGCCTAACCTGTCTCTTGCGCACGCATTTCATGAGATTTCATTTTTTAAGAGGGGCTTTCATTTATTTTTATATGTAAAAATTTAATGTTCCTATACACCATAAGAGACAATATAAAAGACAAATTATTGTAGAATATGTCTCCAAGTGGTGTCTATAGATGACATGGAAGGAGCTTAAAGTCCCTCTTATTGCCCTTGCTCTTAGATCCCATTTATTTTCTTGTGCGTGAATCTTCCATAATGGAAGATGGGTAAGTTTCTTTCTTCCTCCGGAATGTGGATATGAATTCCGAGCTCAGACTTTTGCGGTGTTTTCTCTGGCATCATTGATGGGTTCCTTCCCACTCATGGGCTGCGTTGGGAGCCCAGGCCGCACACGGCCCGTAGCGTGCTTAGCGCTTTTTTCTTTTTTATATTTTTTAAAAATAAAAATTTCAAAAATATATGTCCATTTTGAAATATTTCAGAAATACCCCCGGTCGTCCCCCATAGGGCGACAGGCCCTAAGTGTTTTTTTTCTTCAATTTCGCAACGAGACCTCTGGCAAAAAAAAGGGCCTGTCGCCCCCCCAACGGGCAACAGGGGCCTGTCGCCCACCCCAGGGGCGACAGGGGCCTGTCGCCCGTTGGGGGGGGGCGACAGGGTCCCTTCCCCCTATATAAGCCCTGGCTGCCATATGCCGTCATTCCCTTTGTCATTTGAGCCTAAAATTTCAGGAAAAAAGAGAGGGGTGAGGAGAAGAAAAACGGCGAAACTCTGCCGAATTGCGTACTTGTGATCTACCGGTAACTTCCGTATGAATCCATTGATATTGTATAACAATTTAATTTAATTAGCGGATTAGCTGAATTAGATTTGGTGATTTAGAACACTCGTTTAATATTACAATTTCAGTACTATTATAGACTTGTTTTTAAATTAATTATGAATTAGAATAGAATTATGAAAGTACCTTATTGATATTGCAGCATAAGGCAATGGCTGCCTCCAATTGCGGAGGATTTTCATGGATCGAAGAAAAATCTAGTATAATACTTGATATCAGGACCCATCTTGTTATCAGTAAGAAGTTGGATCCGTTAGCGGATGGTACAATAGAGATGGTGTTGTCCAAAGTAGTAGAGTTTAAAGATTTCACATTATTTCGAGGTATTACGACGCAAGATGTAAAGGTACACCTGCTAGAACGTCGGAAGATATACATGAGAGTATGTGAACTAGCGAATTATCCTAATATCATTGGATTCTTACAAAGTTCTTGTAAGATATGGATGTGGCCAGAGGTGTATGAGATGCACATTAAGATAACTCTCATTCAGTTGTAATCCCGTCCGTCATTTCGAATCCATATTTATGAAACAGTAACATTGTTTTTTAATTATATGCTAGGATTACCCCGAGGACACAGAGTTGATTAACAAAACGATACCAAATTTTCGTAAATTGGTATGTATCTTCGGTGGACTTATGCCGCAAACTAGACGAAGGAGGTGGATAAGATCTTCGGGTGATAGTAATTGGCCTGCGCAAGAACAGATGCCCGGAGGTTCGTCGAGTCATGCTGCAGCACCTCAACCACCAACTTGTGTTAACTGGGATGACAACATGGATGACTTCGTGCCACTCAAACCATGGCCTCCAACACATGATGTTCCTCCCCCTTTACATGAACCTAAAATCAGAAAAGAGACAAAGGGAAAGGCAAGAGGTTCATCAAGTCATGTTGCACCACCTGCATCACAAACTTGTGTTAACGGAATGACGACATGGATGACTTCATGCCCCCAAACCATGGCCTCCAACACATGATGTTCCTCCCCCTGTACATAAACGTAGATCCAGAAAAGAGAGAAAGGGAAAGCCAAGAGGTTCGTCGAGCCATACTACACCACCTGGAGCACCACCATCTGTCAACAAGGATGACGACCTAGGTGATTTCATGCCATGATCTATAACATATGATGTTCATCGGTTTAAGATGTATTCGCATTTAGTATTGTTAATGTTGTATTATGGTTGTATGTATGTCTCGTACCTAACATGCATTCACTAGACATGTACATAATGTCGAGTTTGAATCGTACTTAGTCGTAATGGAGCATCGAAGTATAAACATACCATCTATTGTATGTAATGGAAAATACGAGAGTGATCAGAGGCGAACGTTGAAGTGTATAAATAAGCGATCCACAGCTATCTCATTACAAATAAATATCAGAGATTCAAACATCAGATATATCTAACCACCCCTAGGGCGTCGGAGCTTTTCATGTCACTAGAATACTAAAAAGCACACATTTAATTAATATAACGCTAAGAAATAAGAACTAAGAAATGCATTACATAATGTGAACCATCAATTTTTACATCATAATACAACGATAATGAAACACACATCACACATGCAGTAGCATGGCAGAACCCATTGCAAACTACGGTAAACAGATTCCGGACTAACCTAACATGCCTTAGGTAATTTTTAAAAAAATAGAACAAACACAACGATGCAGCATGTCACTAGCACTAGGGTAGTCCTAGTAGCCGTACCCCGACGTAGCAAACTGCGTTGAGCCTTCTCCGCAGTATCCACCCATTGCAGGTGGTGCAGGCGGCGGTGCCGGAGGCGCATGGCCCTTCTTCTTGTGACAAGGGCAGTTGCAGTAAGGAATAGTGCATGGTTCATCCTGTGAACCGGCAGCATTGCTGGTATCATCAACTTCATCGTCTTTGTTACCCTCGCTCACTTCCTCATAATGGTTCACCTTGCATTCCAGATCAAAGATCTTTATCTGGAGGTACTCGATGAACTCCTGAACAGAATCAATTGGTGCAGGATCGACCCACCTAGTAAAACCACAGTTTTCTGGAGCATCGGAAGACTGCAAAACAAATTTCATGTAAGGTGTCTCATTGAAGATAAAGAAATGAAACAACCGAGTATTACCCATGCGTGTGGACATTTAAAGAAATGCCGACCGCCATCCATCCCGTCGGTGCACATCTACACTATGCAGTCCTCACCATGTCTGCATTTTGGCCACGGCTCTCTACGGTTATCGTATTGTCGAAGAGGAGTTTTATTGGTAAATTCACTCTTGTGCCGTGGCGGAAACTCAAACACTGGTTCCGGAAAGGAATCAGGTCCAAGAGGCCCCTCCCATATTATGGGGTCTCCCTTTCTCCCCCCCCTTTTCCTTTCCCAAAACCGTAGTAATTCTTCCTGCTAGACCCACCTCCAGACATTGGGTATACAATGAGCTTTGGTGTTTAAGTGCTGCTGGGAGTTCACAAACTTCGGAGTATTTATAGGCACATAAAGGTCTGATACCCGGAGTGTGGAGTGTAAATGCACCTAAAAAGCCTACATGACAACACAGTGAAGAGGCTAGCTGACCTAACACTGAAAAGGCTAGATTCGATTCTCGAAATGACTACTCGATGCATCTCTGTGCATGCAGACTCACAGCACTGCATTGCTGCCGCTCGGTCGATCGCGCCTAGATGCCGCCTTCCCCACTACACGCCATAGACCTGCGCTGTAGAATGACAGGTCCGTCGTCCTCGCCAGAGAGACTGATTTAAAGGTGAGCTGGAGTGGTTGCCGTGTTGTCACATCTTTTTGAAATGGTGGAAGGGCACTGCTATTGGGTCATGTATGTCTGGGCAAAGAATGCGATATTTGGGAAACCCGTGATCGCCGTGCTAAGCAGTGGCAACATGTGATCTCGTACTCGCAGCTAGATACACTATGGTTCCTATTTTGAGCTATTCAAGCGTGTAGTCGTCATCATCGTCGGCAGGATCTCGGCCGCTAACTCCTACCGCACCTAACTTGTCCTTCATTAAATCACGGAAAAAATTCGCAAGAACTTTCCTTATTTCACGAGCATTATGGAACCCACAAACATAACAAATTCACATCAATAGTATCTATAGAAACAAATGACAAGTAAACTAGCACAATCATAAACATTGGATACAAATAAGCGGTCCACAGCTATCTCATTATAAATAAACATCAGATATATCTAACCACCCCTAGGGCGTCGGACCCTCTTAGCCCTCTGCTGGGCACGAACATGGCCCTCCGAGTAGGTGAGAACATCCGGAGACCTCACCTGTCACTCAGGACGCGCAAGGGGCTGCGGTGTCTGCTGCTGAGAGATCCCAAGTGGTGCTCCTCCTAGATGTGAATACCCCAAGACATTGGTATCACCTTGCGCGGCAGGCTCTTCTGGAGTCAAGCTGTCGAGGTCGTCTAAGTTGAAGCCCTCGTTATCTGGTCGAAAGAAGGAAGAAGAAGGTTCGGCGCCCGCATCGGGGTAGAATCCTACGCATAAAATGTGGATGTTAGCGTACGCTCGTGTATTTCATCGTGACATGTAGAAACCGAAATACGAAACATAAACTAACCTGTGTAGACCGGTATGTGTGGCCCCGGTATCATCCCTGGATACGGTCCGTCAACTGGTGCTGTCCCTCTAAACATTCCAGTATGGCCGAACGCAATAGCTGGATCGTATCCTGTATGTGATATTAGTAAATATGTATGAACACTTGATATAATTTTAAAGAGATATGTACGTTACCTGTACTTGGGAAGAACTGCGACGTCGGCCCGTGCACGGTCGACGGACACGGGAACGACGACGAGGCCTGGGACGAGCCGTGGCTGTCTTCGTACTGCACACGACTTCCCAAGTTGTGCACTACCTGACGCAACTGATCATGCTGCCTCGACCATGCCTCTGTCTGCTCAAACTGGGTCATTGGGGATCCGGCACATACCCTCGTCAGGTAAGTCGAGCAGTCCGTCTCCATCATGTTGCAAAGGCGAAACTGCATCAATTCAGTAAAGGTACAGTTAGAAACACATGAATTATCTTATGAATATGAATATATATATGCAAACATGATCAAGAGACTCACCGCGCCAGCTAGTGCCTCCACGTGGTGCCGGGCATAGCCATCCTGAGGCCTCGCCTGGTGTGGCTGCGGGTGAGTGTCAACATAAACCAGACGAGCCCGAGTCCGGGGTAAGTACCAGGTGAAGTAAGCCCTAAAGGAGCTGTCTATGTGTGGTCCTGTTGGATGGACCAAGTGCTCGTCTGCCTGTTCTCATTGGTCCACCCACGGCTACATCTTGGTGAGCCAATCATCAGAGCACGGCAAGCCACTCCTTGACAACCTACAAAAGTGGACCACGAAGAATCGTTAGATTCGACACGAATGTATGAGCCAAGTTCATTCATAATTACCTGTGGTCCTGGCGACTGACACGCTCCAACGCGGTGGGCACCGGAAACTCCTGGCGCTGCCCAAACTGTCTCCTGACTCTCCAGGGGCAATATGCCTCAACCGCAATGTCATAAACCAGGACGGCGGTAGTAAGCCACAGGCTCGCATTCGCGGAGCAGTGCGAAGATAGGCCTGCTGGTGCACGGGTAGCCACAGCCTCTGGGCTGTAAGGCTCCCAGACAACGTCCTCGGGCGTCAGCATGTCGAGCTCCGAAACAAACTCAGGATATGCGCGTCTAACCTGTGCATGCGCCCAGGACCTCTGCATTCCGAATAAGTAAAATTAAAAATGCGCTAATGCATCATGTAACAATGAATAACAAAATTAGATTTGTTGCGAACGTACCTGATGCCAGATCCAGATAGTTCCCATAGTGGGCCTCTCGTCCTCCTCGTCGCCGTACATGCCCTCGTGGTAAGGCTCGTGGCTGACCATGGGCCGACCAACGGCTAGCCTCTCGTACGACCAAAGCTGTAGCAGTAGTGGGCACCCTGCCAGGATAGCGTTCCCATGTGTCTTCATGCAGCCGTCGCAGAGTCCACGGTAAGTGGCTACAAGTACCGCCTCACCCCAGCTGTAGGGCGGTACGTCCTCGTCCCCATCCGCAATCTCCCGTGCATACGGAAGGAGAATCCTATCGACCGAGTTGCCATGAGTGTTGTTGAACATGATGTAACCAAACAACCAAAGTAGGTACGCCTCCAGCGATCTGGTCACACTGTACTTGTCGGCATCCGCAGCCAACAGGGCAGGCTGCATAAACAATTAAGATTAATGGTTTCAATTGACAATGGAACATGTGAATTGTAACAATTAAATTTATATATGGAATGAATACGTACTGTAAACTGTAGGAACCAGGTCTTCGAAGGACCTGCTGCTCGCGGGTGCGGGTTGAACGGACCTGCTTCTTCCACGTGGTCCACCAGGGCAAAACGGCCCTCCAGGTCATCCTTCCACGAGGCTACCACCACACGCGGACCTACAGCCTCCCCGACGATAGGGAGGCCGAGGAGGTAGGCCACGTCCTGTAGCGTAGGAGTCATCTCCCCACACGGGAGGTGGAACGTGTGTGTCTCCGGCCTCCATCTGTCAACGAGCGCCGTCAGGAGGGATCGGTCGAGCTGAATAGGCCCAACCTCGACAAGACGGCTCAGAGTCAGTAGACCGGCCTCACGTAACCTGCAATAAACAAAATTGTCGAAACAAAAGAATACCGACGAATACATAAGTGATAAACAATAATATTTCATTACATACCGGTCACACCAATCGTGGTGTATAGAGATCGCCTCCCCGGGTGGATGAGGACGTAGCACCTCTAGGGCTCGGTGCTCAACAGCTGCAAAGTAAGACATGTGGCTCGAGTCGATAACTGGGTCTAGCAAGGAGTCCATCTCCATAACTGCATTCAAAAATATATGAGAACACATAGGTACATATATGTTTCATACAAACTGGACACATAGATACAATAATATTTCATTACATACCTGCAATATTTCATTACTACATATTACAAATAATGAAATACAATTGTGGATCATGACACCGAATGCCTTCCACAAGCAATTCTCGCCGATGCTCGTCTGAACGTAGGAGATGCTCCATCTCTGGGATTTCCGGAAGGACCGACGTCAGCAACATCGTGAAGTGCATTCTGAGGACACTTCTTGTAGTTGTGACCCAATGCTCCACATTGGCTGCAACGCTTTTGTGCCTTGCTTACTTCGGACTCGTCCATACCATTCCGAATACGACGTGTCTGACGGCGGCCTTTGCCTTTCTTAGTGGCTGGATCAGGAATAAACATCTTATTCTCATTATCCTGAATGAAAGGTCCCACTATTCCAATCCCGTATACCTCATGTCCCCAGGTGGATACAGCTGCTTCCTTGCTGAAGTAAGGTGAAACAAATACTCCTAGCTGCAACACAGACTCTGCACATGCCGCAATGAGATGGGAGCATGGCAAATACAATAACTTAGGCTTCATGCAGGAGCAGAAGGCTTTGCCATCTACTGTAATCAAAATCTCATGTACCACCCTATCTCTACGGATACCACGACCAGTTCTATCCTTGCATAGAACCTCAAATCTATGCTCCATTGTAACTGTCGATATGACGCGGTGCAGTTTGGCCTTTTCAATCTTTTCTTGCATATATTGTGTCACTCTTGTGCAAAACTAAATTTGGGGGTTGCTGATATTTATGCTTGCAGCCGTGTAACACTCTCTGAAATACTTCATGCACCCATACATGATGAACTCAACAATTCCCACAAGAGGAAAGGCACGACAAGAACGCATAACCATATTGAAACACTCTGGATGGTTCATTGTCTGAATACCATACCGTATTCCGTTGGTATCATAAAGGAATGACTATTTCTCCTTAGGTGCACCTCGAATCCAGTGTGAAAATGGCTTCTCAATTGAATCCCTAGCCTCTGCAGCCTGACTCGTGCCTGCTCCTGATGCCCTTACCTTCACTAGCTCTGCAGTCAACTGATCAAGCATCTGCCATAATGCATTGAATTTTCTCTGTTGTTTTTGGGTGCACAACCTCTTAAACAGGTTCTTAAGATCCTTGGTCTTGAAGTGGTCATAGAAGTTTGCACCCATATGCCTAATGCACCACCTGTTTTGGACATCGGGCCACAATGGAGGCGTTTTCACAGTTCCACGTTGCAATTAAAGTATTGATTGCAGCAGACCTGCATGCATATCACTAATAAGGCACACATCTGGACGTGCAGCAACAACATGAACCTTCACTCGTTCAAGGAACCAATACCAACCGTCTAAGTTCTCATTCTCAACAAATGCAAATGCGAGCAGAACTATTTGGTTGTTGCAATCTACCCTGATTGCGGTGAGTATCTGACCTTTATACCTTCCAGTCAGAAATGTGCCATCAATGCAGATCACCGGAAGACAACACTGAAATGCTCTAACACAAGCACCTATGCAAAAGAAGGCTCGTTGCATAATTCTTTGCCCCCTAGTCACGGCTGGTACGAGGTATGTGTCATAAAAGCTTCCAGGATTTCTAGCAGCAACCTGGGATAACATACGAGGTAGGTTATCGTATGATGCCTCGTATTTGCTGAACCGCATCTCGAACACCCTTTGTTTAGCCCGCCATGCCTTCAAATAACTAATGGTGTACTGGTAAGTCTGCTCAATGTGTCGAACAATCATTTTTTGCTCATAATTTAGGTTGTCCATAATAAACACATACATTTGCTTTGCAACAAAGTCGCATGATATATTGCGATGCGAGGGAAGAACTTCTGACAGCAAACATGTGTGCTCTGTCACAATGGAACATTTCCAGTTCGACTTCCATTTTCCCTTGAATGCATGTACTCGCCATGGACATCCATCATTCACACACTTCACCTCATATTCTTTACTGCCAGACTTTACGACTTTGAATTATCGTTTCAATGATATTGCCCATAGTCTCACAGCAACTTTTAAGGCTTCAATGTTTGGATATGTTGCACCTTACACTACCTCATTCCCTCTGTACCCCCACTCTTCATTTCGTGCGTCTTCTGCGACATGACTGCCAAAAACATGCTCCTTCCACTCTTTTGGCAATGAGTACTGCTCGTCATCAGATGAGCCCTCATATTCTTCCATCTCTATTGCGGTTTGGTCTTCTGCCTCCATCTCGTCCACAATGCTATGTATCCTCTCTCTTTCATCAGCAAGGCTCTGTGGTCCCGTGTTTTGGTTCTCTATCTCTTCTGACTCATATTGCTCAACATAATTGGTCTCTCTTCGAATACTCGGAGTTCCTTGATCTGCACAATTTTGGATTTCATTTTGTGTCTTCTCCCGGATTTGAACAAGAATGGCCAGAGGCCACCCACGCTCTAGAGCTGCTTGCATGTACTTCTGCCAGTCATCACTGCTATGTATCATCATCAATTCTCATAAATCACTTTCTAACTCCCAATTAACAAGAGACTGGACGGTGATCACATGTGTCAACGGATCAACACGGAACCCACGTTGCAATCACTTACATATGGAACCAAAACTCATTTCCAGAGGTTTATCTATGGCACTAGATGTGCACTTAAAGGCAGAAAGACCTACTCCATTTGGCCCATACAAAACATTGTAGTCACCATAAAATACTTGAAACTGTATCTTGCTCGACATATCTGTATATCACATAATACTTATCGAGTTATATTCTTTACTTCACTACCTTATTCAATAATCCGTAAAAACTAAGTATGAAATTCAACTACAACGTATAAGTATTCATAACTACGTGATGATACTCAAATTCTATACTGCATATGCCAAATTCTATTCTAAATCATAATTAATTTATAAACACGTCTCTAATAGTACTGCAATTGTAATAATAAATGTGTAGTACTAATTTACTACTACGTAACTACAAACTAAAGTATTATTAAACTCCTACTTAAATGGTTCTACTATAGCACTAATTAAATTAAATTACTCACACCTACTTAAATTACTCATACTTAAATGCGTAGTACTTAAATGGAAAAATATATAAACTAAATGTACTAACCTGCAGATCACAAGTGCTGAATCCGTCAGGGCTTCGTCACTTCCCTTCTCCTCACCCCTCTCTTTTTTCTGGATTTTTGGTGGAATTTTCGGGCTCAAATGAGGAGGGAATGGGGGGTCAGATCCTTATATAAGGGGGGTTACCCCGGTCGCCCGAGGGGGGGGCGACAGGCCCCCCTGTCGCCCGTTGGGGGGGCAACAGGCCCCCTTTTTTTTCAGGGACCTCGTTGCAAATTTGAAGGAAAAAAATTACACTTAGGGCCTGTCGCCCTATGGGGGGCGACCGGGTGATATTTTTGAAATATTTCAAAACGGACATATATTTTTGAAATTTTTATTTTTTTTAATATAAAAAAGAAAAAAGCGCGCGTGCTTAGGAAGAGGATTGTTAATTCGGCCTGTTTGGGACACGGGCAACAGCCGTGGCCCACCTGAGGCGCGCGCGGTTCCTCGTTCGTTGTCTTGGTCTTTAACGATTTGGTCGGATGGGAGAGAGCGAGAGGCATTGCAGATAGGGATGGCAACGGGTATCCGAAATCCGATGAATTTTTGCTCCATTAGGGTGCGGGCATAGACTAAATTCTATACCCGCGGATTTCTTAATGGGATAAACTTCGTACCCGTCGGGTTTGCGGGTGCGGGTTTGTTCTTCAAGTACCCAAACCCGCAAACCCGTGGGTACAATAAATCCGACAACATATAACTTAAAATATTAATGTCACAAGGTCTTGTATCAAAATAAAGTCCAATCACATGCTAAGAGAGACTTAGACTCATGTATTTCCATTCCCATCGATGATTACCTATTCATAGACTCATTTGGCTATAATGCATTGTGTATTTGTTTATATTTTCTATTAAATTTTGTTACTTCTTCTATCGGGTACGGAAAAACCGCGGGTAAAAAAACCCGCACGGGTACAGGTATGAAATCATACCCGCGATGGGTATGGGTTTTTTAACGGGTACGATTTTATCCTGGCGGGTGCGGGTTTGGGTTAGTGATATCCGACGGGTTTGTACCCGTTGCCCCCGTTGCCATCCCTAATTGCAGAGACTGGGTTAACACATTGACTGATAGTCAAATAATCGTATATTGTGAAATATTTTTTTATGTTAAAATATTTTTTTGTTGGAATAATTGTTTCATCAATAAGAAAATTGCTCCACATTTAAAAAATACTTTGATTCTTTAATATTGGTGAAATCATCGATATGTACTGATATATTGAACCAACCTTGCTTGTTACTTTCGATTCATCTAATAAAAAAACAGTCCACCATAAGCTTGTGTGACCGATCCACTCAGGGTCACACGCGTGACCCCGAGTAGCGCCTGCGGTATTCGGAACACGGCATGTTTTTTTTCTGGAGACGCTATCCAAATACGCACCACACAGACGAACGAGAGAACTTTTTTTTTTGCGCCAACATACGAGAATATGCACGAATGATAGGCTTCCGAAGTTGACAATTAGTAATTCGAGGAAACCATCAGTGGGCATGCTAGCAGTTTTAGTATGTACATAAGCACAATCATGAGGCAGTATCTATCTATCCTAAGAGCATCTCTAAGAGTTTGCCATATTTTACTTGGCATATCTTGTGTTTCGCCAACTTCTAAAAAAATATGCCAAGTAAAAAAAGAGCTTATCTCAACAGTTTGGCATAGTTCACTTGCCAAATCCAGATCTAACTTACTTCAGGAACCCTGAGAGAGAAATAAAATTATATTTATGCCTTTCCACCTCTTGAAAACTTAAATCAGGAACCCTTCTCTGTTATTTATTTCTTTTTTCACCCTCCCACCTGACTAGAAACCACGATGCCAACTGCGCGCCGTGCGCGTATATTTGCGTGCTGGAGGCTGATTTTTCCCAAGTTGCCAAAAATTGCCAAGTCTTTTGCCAAACTGTTGGAGGAGTATTTTTAACGTTTTTGCCAAAAATCAAAGATGACAACTCGATTTGCCAAACTGCTGGAGATGCTCTAATTCCTACTCAAACACAAGCGTAGCATGATGGTCGGCCTCCTGGTGCGCGCGGCGACGCAAATGATTGCGCGAGAACGGCGCCAACTTATCGTGGCACCACGCCTCCGACGAATCATCGAGCCATGTGGAATCCAATTCTGTTCAAATACCCCCCATTGACTCGCACCGAACGAAATTCCAATCCCCAGGTCAACCGAAGCAAGCCGCCGCCGCCGGCCGGATCATGAGGTAGCGGCCGGCAGCCCAAGGAAGATGAGCTCAACCCGGAAAGTTGCCAAGTTGGTGGGTGGTGGACACGAGCTCGAGCGCGAGCGCGTCTATATGTATGCGCCGAGCGGTTGCGCCATGCTCAGTTGCTCGATCGACCGCGGGTCGGATAAACAGCACACCAATCGACGATCGGCGTTCGCCGCACCAGCATGCACGGCTGCTTCTTCCGCTTCGGGAGCCCGCGCCGACACCAAGCGCTCCACGGCAGCGGTGTCACCGTCGTCGTGTCGCGCGGCGACGGCGGCGGGGTCCGCGCCAAGGTCGTCGTGAGCGGGGCCGAGCTGGAGCGCATCGCCGCGGCCGTCGCGCGGAGGCAGCGCGTCGGGTTGGCGGCCGCGGCCGCCTTCCGACGGCGCATCACGGCGGTGCCGCCGCCGCCGCGCTCGGAGCCAGAGGAGGAGGAGGAGGGCGCGGGCGCGTCGCGGCGAGGCGGGTGGCGCCCCGCGCTGGACGGCATACCGGAGGACGCGTAGGGCGCCGTGGCGCTGCCGAGGGAGGAAGGCCCGGCGGGCGCGCGTCGGGATCGCGCCCTTCATCAACGAATAAGGATCGCCCTCGTGTTAACTGAGCTCGGGTCGTTGGGATTAGGATTCGGAATGGCTGTGCTGTGTGCTTGGTGTTCGGGCAGGGTGCGCGCCTGTTGTTTTCCAGGAAGTGCTGCTGCTCTGCACTCCTGATGCTTGTTTCAACTTTCAACTAAGAATTTTTTTTCCCATGATCTTCTTTAGATAATTAACGGAGATAATCTCTGGAGAAATTTAACCACGGTAACTGTTTTACCTTGGTTCTTGTCATCTCATAGAATATATAGACAGGAAATGAAAGAAATGAATACGGAGAAGTTTATATATTGAGGCGAGTAGTAGAGCTTAACGACAAGTATTTTGCAAAATTTCAAATTGAAACACGAACTACATATAGGATAACTAAAAAGGTGACTTTTTTTGTTAAAGTTAGCAGTATCTCAAATTCGGACGTGGGTGTTTTTCTTGTTCCCTGCGACGTGACACGTGACGATGCAGAAAATTCCAGAATAAAATCTCAGGGGAGGGAATCAGTGAAATTTCCTGCAAAATCCGGCAGAGGAAGTAGCTAGTAAAAAGGTAAAAGGTTGAAGAAAAAAGATGCCTACATTGTAGCCAGAATGGGATGTTCAGATTTCATAATTCCATTCCCCTGCTATCATATTGCCACGATGCAGACGAGATCCATGCTACAAAATACCCGTTCAAATTGAACAATACAACTTATATATCAATTTAGACCAATCTCAATAAAAATATCATAGAAGTATTATAAGTATTAAATTTACTGACCTAAGAGATGAGAGAAGAGAGAAGAGAAAGTGTCGTGGAACGGTGGAAGCGGCACACGCACCTCGCACTGCAGCAGCCGTTGGCGCCGTGCGCCGTCCTGTGGATCGATGCACCCTGAGCCCGAGGTGGCTCGCTTGTTCTTGGCTACAGAGAGAGAGAGAGAGCTGCAACTGCGAAATGGGAGGATCCACGGGAGGCTGCGCTTATGTGGCTGCCTGTTTCCGCTTCGTCGTTTTTAGGTGAAAACCATAAACAACAATAAGTTCGGATTGGTTTTGATTTCAAATCACTAGCAAACTAATTTAGTTTAGTTTTTGAGGAATACGGGTTGGTGTGGTGCGATTTGAACGGTTGGTTTTGATTTCAAATCACTAGCAGATTAATTTAGTTTGGCTTTTGAGGAATACGGGTTGGTGTAGTGCCGTTTGAACGGAGAGCACATTGAGTAGTTGGATTATATTGGTGTGGCTTTGGTCTGGATATCAGACCATTAACAGCTTGTGCGCATGAGGTATGGTAGAAAAAACACAACATTCAGCCAATTATGAATAGTGTAGAGCTGACCCAACCCAATGTTGTTGGAATTATGGGCTTGGCCCATTTATTCTAATCAATACAATAAAAAAATTTAAAGCCCACTATTAAATGCTAGGGAATCAATTACTTAATTCCGTACCGGAATTTGAGAAGGATCTCAACCGACTTAAAGGGTGGACTCCGTGTACACCACTTGTGAAGCCGGTAAGAAGATGTCGGTGAACCACACGCGCGCGCTCGCTCGCCTCACCGCGCCGGGCCGAGGCCGTGGGCGAGGCCGGCATCGCGGTGCGATGCGATGTGCTGAGATGAGAAGAACATTACAACAGATAATAAACATTGATAGTAATGACTAGAGAATCACACCAGTAACTGCCGCTCATCAAAGCTCTTTACGACGTCCAGGTTCATTGAACCTGAGGCACCTCCTCGCCTATATAAACCACTCATTCCTCCTCTCATCAACACACACTTCAGCACTTGATCCAGGTACTCCTGCTTAGGAGACCTCTCCCTTCTCTCTCTACTGCTTTCTGCCGTTCCCATCGCTAGTGCTGCGCGCACAGCTCTAGCGTGAGCAGGCCTCCGGAACTTCTGCTCGCTGAAGGTCCTGCACGGGACGCGGGCAATCAGGTTTTTGGGGAGCGTCTTGACGCGACTGCTCGCTCCCTGATCGACTACTTCGTCTACTTCCCGGCGTGAACGAACGACTACTTCGTCTACTTTCCGGCGTGAACGAACGACTACTTCGTCTGCTTCCTGGTGACCGTTCATGGGACTGCACTGCGAACCTCTTCCTACATCGACATCGTTCGGCTACTTCAGGCAAGGCCAGTCGAATCGCATGTCTATTCCAGCTGGTAACGGCGCAACCGGTGCCTCCGGCACTGGTCCCGCCTTGGGGTACACTCTAAACCTATTCTGGTTTAACTTTTTGTTCATGATTATTAGTAAGAATAATATGAACACATGCACATATCTTATTCACACATTATCACTCATTTATGCCATGAAATTGCTAGTAATATTTGAAATTAAAATATACCAAAAATTGCCTAGTTATCTAACAATCCAAAAACCTGACTTTGTTAATTGGCTTTCGGTATCTAGCTTTGCTGCATCAATCAAACCACCACCTTTTGATGGTTCAAATTACAAACGTTGGCAAGAGCGGCTTATACTATGGTTAACAATATCGAGAGTGATCCATGTAAAAGAGGGTAAGTCTGAATAGTTCACTCCAGAGAAAGGGAGTGCGTTCGATGAGGCTGATACCCTCTTTCGAGGCTTGGTCATCAGTGTTCTCGGTGAAAATCTGGTGGATTCCTATGTCCGGCTGCCAACTGGCAAAGCGTTGTGGGATGCTCTTGAGGCTCAATATGGAGTGTCTGACGCCGGCAGTGAGTTGTATACGATGGAGCAGTTCCTTGAATATAGGATGGTCGAAGACCGTTCTGTGGTGGAACAGGCTCGTGAAATACATACTCTGGCAAAAGATCTCAAAAATTGTAGCAAAGAGTCCCCATGTGTGTTACCAAATAAGTTTGTGGCCGGAGGTATTATCTCTAAGCTGCCACCTTTTTGGAGGGACTTTGCTACTGCGAAGAGATGGTTTTAAATTAGTCTTTGAGTCCAATAAATGTATCTTGTCTCAGTTTGGTACTTTTGTTGGAAAAAGTTATGAAAGCGGAGGCTTGTTCCGTCTTTCTTTGTCAGATGTTTGTAATAAAGTTGCCTACAATGTTATTAATGTTGATGAAACAAATATTTGGCATTCGAGCCTTTGTCACGTTAATTTTGGTTGTATGATGCGCTTAGCTAATTTGAGTTTAATTCCAAAGTTTACTTTTGTCAAAAATTCTAAGTGTCATGTATGTGTTGAATCAAAACAAACTCGCAAGTCTCATAAGCCGCGGAGGCGAGGAGCTTGGCACCCTTAGAATTAATTCATTCTGATTTGTGCGAAATAAATGGAGTGTTGACAAAAGGTGGTAAAAGATATTTCATGACTTTGATTGATGACAGTACTAGATTTTGTTACATCTATTTGTTGAAGTCAAAAGATGAAGCTTGACACTACTTTAAAATCTATAAAGCTGAAGTAGAAAACTAACTTGAGAGAAAGATCAAAAGAGTTAGGTCAGATCGTGGTGGCGAGTACTTCTCAAATTTATTTAATTTATTCTGCGAGGAACATGGTATTATTCATGAGAGGACGCCTCCCTATTCACCTCAGTCAAATGGGGTTGCCGAAAGATAGAACCGCACTCTAACGGATTTGGTTAACGCCATGTTAGATACAGCGGGACTTTCCAAGGAATGGTGGGGTGATGCTATATTGACTGCATGTCATGTCCTAAATCGTATCCTACAAAGAATAAAGAAATAACACCATTCGAGGAATGGGAGAAGAAAATGCCAACACTTTCATACTTACGTACATGGGGTTGTTTGGCAAAAATGAGTGTGCCAATAACCAAGAAACGTAAGTTTGGACCTAAAACTATGGATTGTATCTTTCTAGGTTATGCTATTCACAGCGTTGGGTATTGATTTTTAATAGTGAAATCTGGAGTACCTGACATGCATATTGGTACTATAACAGAGTCCAGAGATGCTACATTTTTTGAAAATATTTTTCCCATGAGAGATGAAACAAGTTCATCTAGACAAGAGTTCATCGAGGATGATAGCTCTGCTGAGCCGATAGAACACAATGAACATACACTTGTGGAAAATCCTGTGGAGGATAACAATGATGCTCCGAGAAAGAGTAAGAGACAAAAGACTGTAAAGTCTTTTGGTGATGATTTCATTGTATACCTCATAGATGATACACCCAGAACCATTGAAGAGGCATATTCCTCTCCTGATGCTGACTATTAGAAGGAAGCAGTGAGGAGTGAGATGGATTCTATTATGTCTAATGGAACCTGGGAGGTCGTTGAACGTCCTTATGGATGTAAACCGGTTGGATGCAAGTGGGTGTTCAAGGAAGAGCTTAGGCCAGATGGTACTATTGAAAAGTATAAGGTTAGCCTTGTGGCCAAGGGTTATACCCAAAAAGGAGAAGATTTCTTTGACACTTATTCACCAGTTGCCCGACTGACCACAATTCGAGTGTTACTTTCCCTGGTAGCCTCTTATGGTCTTCTCGTTCATCAGATGGACGTTAAGACGGCTTTCCTCAATTGAGAGTTAGAAGAGGAGATCTATATGGATCAGCCGGATGGGTTTGTATCAAAGGGTCAAGAAGGAATGATTTGTAAGTTGTTGAAATCTTTATATGGTCTCAAGCAAGTGCCTAAGCAGTGGCATGAAAAGTTCGACAGAACTTTGACGTCTGCTGGCTTTGTTGTGAACGAAACTGACAAATGTGTGTACTATCGCTATGGTGGGGCTGAAGGAGTAATTTTGTGCTTGTATATGGATGACATACTGATCTTTGGCACTAGCCTTAATGTGATTAAGGAAGTCAAAGAGTTTTTATCTCAAAGTTTTGAGATGAAGGATCTGGAAGAAGCTGATGTTATTCTTAATATAAAGCTGGTAAAAGAGAGCAATGGTGGGGTGATTCTTACACAGTCTCACTATGTGGAGAAGGTGTTAAGTTGCTTTGGTTATAGCGACTATAAACCTGTCTCAACACCATATGATGCCAGTTTAATTCTTAGGAAGAACAAAAGGATAATGCGAGATCAGTTGAGATATTCTCAGATCATTGGTTCATTGATGTATTTAGCTAGTGCTACAAGACCTGACATCTCGTTTGCTGTAAGCAAACTGATCCGATTTGTTGCAAACCCGGGATATGATCATTGGAAGGCTCTTGAAAGAGTAATGCGCTATCTAAAGGGGGAAATGAACTATGGAATTCACTACACCGGGTACCCAAGGGTACTAGAAGGGTATAGTGATTCAAACTGGATTTCTGATGCTGATGAGATAAAGGCCACAAGTTGATATGTGTTTACACTTGGTGGTGGAGCTGTTTCCTGGAAGTCTTGCAAGCAGACCATCTTAACGAGGTCAACTATGGAAGCAGAACTCACAGCATTAGATATCGCCACTGTTGAGGCTAAGTGGCTTCGTGAGCTCCTTATGGACTCGCCGATAGTTGAAAAACCGATACCGGCAATTCTAATGAATTGTGACAATCAAACGGTGATTGTCAAGGTGAACAGTTCAAAGGATAACATGAAGTCATCTAGACATGTGAAAAGGCGGTTGAAATCTGTCAGAAAATTGAGAAACTCCGGAGTTATAGCCCTGGACTATGTTCAGACGGCTAAAAATCTGGCAGATCAGTTTACAAAGGGTCTTTCACGAAATGTGATAGACAATGCATCTATGGAATTGGGCTTGAGACCCACGTGAGTCATTCTATAGTGGAAGCCTGTCCTATGTGATCGGAGATCCCGTGAATTAGGATGGTGAAACAAACTAAAGTCTGACCGAGAGAAAAGAACTTTTGTGAAAAGGGCTCATTCCGTGTATAAGGTGCATTTCTCTTCTAATCTGTATGACAGGTTGGTCTATATCTTAATGTGTTCCAGGTGGTTTCTTTAAAACAAATGAGTTATTTTCTTGAAACAAAGATGTTGTCCTACAGAACATCTGAAAGGAACACACCTATATGAGTCTGACTACTGGTCATGGTCTATGAGAACTGGGTATTCTCTAGAAACTCATGAAGGGCCTAGAGTATGACTTATAAACTCCAAACCGCGGGATGCTTTTCTAGCCTAGTACCAGTGTAGGGCTCTGGTCAAACTTGTTTACACAAGACTGGTAATTCAAGGCATAGTCCATTGTACAGTTGTGAATAAGTGTAGATTTTGTCCTAAATGGAAGTTCAACTTAACAGTCTGTCAAATACTGGTATATCAATGAGGGAATGAGGGTATTTCTAGTGTGGCTTGAATTTCTTGGTGGGGATTGTTGGAATTATAGATTTAGCCTATTTATTCTAATCAATACAATAAAATAATTTAAAGCCCACTATTAAATGCTAGGGAATCAATTGCTTAATTCCGTACCGGGATTTGAGGAGGATCTCAACCGACTTAAAGGGTGGACTCTGTGTAGACCACTTGTGAAGCCGGTAAGAGGAGGTTGGTGAACCACACGCGCGCGCTTGCTCGCCGAGCCAGGCCGGGCCGGGCCGAGGCCGAGGCCGTGGGCGAGGCAAGGCGCGGCGCGGCGCGGCGCGACCGGACGGGCGGGGCGGGGCGGTGCGGTGCGGTGCGACGTGATGTGCTGAGATGAGAAGAACGTTGACAGTAATGACTGGAGAATCACACCAGTAACTGCCGCTCATCAAAGCTTTTTACGACATCCAGGTTCGTTGAAACTGAGGCACCTCCACGTCTATATAAACCACCCCTTTCTCCTCTCATCAACACACACTTCAGCACTTGATACAGGTACTCCTGCTTAGGAGACCTCTCCCTTCTCCCTCTGCTGCTTTCTGCCGTTTCCATCGCTAGTGCTGCGCGCACAGCTCTAGCGTGAGCAGGCCTCCGGAACCTCTGCTCGCTGAAGGTCCTGCACGGGACGCGGGCAATCAGGTTTTTGGGGAGCTTCTTGACGCGACTGCTCGCTCCCTGATCGACTACTTCGTCTACTTCCCGGCGTGAACGAACGACTACTTCGTCTGCTTCCTGGTGACCGTTCGTGGGACTGTACTGCGAACCTCTTCCTGCATCGACATCGTTCGGCTACTTCAGTCAAAGCCAGTCGAATAGCATGTCTATTCCAGCTGGTAACGGCGCAACCAGTGCCTCCGGCACTAGTCCCGCGTTGGGGTACACTCTAAACCTATTCTGGTTTAACCTTTTGTTCATGCTTATTAGTAAGAATAACATGAACTCATGCACATATCTTATTCACACATTATCACTCATTTATGTCATGAAATTGCTAGTAATATTTGGAATTAAAATATACTAAAAATTGCCTGGTTATCTAACAAATGTAACGTGCTGTGTTTGGGTCAGGATCGTGGCACATAGTGCCGACCTGAACACAACAGTCGTGGCCCGGCCTTTTGTCTCTTACCCTCTGTCTCTTCTGTCTCCTCACACCGCCCCTTCCATTTCCCCGCCCATGGAGGAAGGTAGCCGGCGCGCGCCACCCTCCTTTCTCTCGTCCGCGCGCCTGAAGGCCTCCTGAGCTGCTGAGCTGCAAATGCTGCATTGTCCCTCTCATTGTATGGGTACAAAGTGAACTTGGACTTTATGGTCTGAAGCCAGCTGTCGGCCTGAAGGCCTCCTAAGCTGTTGAGCTGCAAATGCTGCATTGTCCCCCTCATTGTATGGGTACAGAGTGAACTTGGACTTTATGGTCTGAAGCCAGCTGTCAGCCTCCAACGGCGCCTGAAGGCCTCCAACGGCGCTTGCCGTCGCCAGCGGCCTCCTCCACGCACGCCTCGGCGTCGCCGCCGCCTACCCCTGCGCGCCTCGCGTCACCGCGGTTGCTGCAGCGGCTAGGGCTTGTGTCCGTAGTTGTGTGAGCTTGGTAGGACACAGCTGAATATCATGCTCGTGCACCGATCGACTGCTGCACACGTTTTGAAACATACATGTCAAGAGTATCTTTCCCTCTTTCGAAGAGGAGACACGAACAGAAGACTGCTGAAGGCGTCGTTCGAGAGTACCGCACGCACAGGCCGAGAGTAGGGTCGCTGAGGAAAAAGGAGTCCGAGATCGTGTCTCGTGGGCTGTCGCGTCCGGCCCAATTCGATGTGACCCCATGTGGAACGGGCCGTTTCACTTGTATGGCCCGTTGTAAATGAAGTCCGGAATTTGCAAAAACAAAAAGAGAAAGAAAATCAAAGCTCGGAAAAACTATATACATGTTGAGTATGCAATTGGCATCTCTTCGGATGAATATTCTTTTAAGAACTGAGCAAGAGAGCCACCGATTATATAGCTAAGAAGAAGATCTAACAAATCTCGGAACACGGTTTTCTTCTATTTTTTCCATTTGTTAGAACAATTAGCCATTACAACTATAAAATTTGTTCAGTCCTAGGTCATTCTTACGCAAAGTTCATTTGTTATACAGAACTTTGCAGTGCTGAAAAGTGGCCAACCAATAATTTGTTTAGGAAAAGTCTAATTTTCACCGACGTACAAGCACGGCAGTTCGATTTACAACCAACAACTATAAAAACCGAATAATAAAACTTACCCAACTATTGAAAAGGGTCAAATTTGAATCTTAAGCAGGTTTAAAAGTGGTTTTGTAATTTTTATTAAAAATAAAAATTCTCGTCAAATTAAAAAATTAAAATTATTTTATTTAAATTTAAAAAATATGAATTTGATACCAAACTTTTCCTACAAATGTAATCTACCTATTAGTGCTCTTTCAAAATCATTTCTTAAAACATAATAAGTATAATTTATAAGAAAAAGTACTAGAAATATGGAAAGTTGGATGCAAATAACTGATAATAGAGTAGTGACGCATAGGTTACATTTTTAGAAAAATATTGGCACCGATTTCATACTTTTATAATTAAAATAAATTACTTATAATTTTTAGTTAAACTTGAATATTAATGATTTTTTATAAAACTAAAAATCGCCTTTGAAACTATCCTTGTGCTAAATTTATCTTGTTTCAATAATTGGATAGTCCTCGTTATCATGTTTTATAGTTGAAAGTTGGAAGTAAGACTCTTATGATAATTCAATAGTGTAAAGTGTAAACTGGATTTTTCCCAAATCTGTTCTAAGATATTATTAGCTGAAAAGTCCAAAACCATCATATTTACTATCGTCTGAAGAATTTCTCTAGGCTGTAAGACGTCTTTCTTTCTTTCTTCTGCCCAAGAAGAAGATGTCCTTTTAAGCAAAGAAGAAAAATAGAGCTCTTAATGATTAGGTATTACGCGAACTGAGCGTAGCTCAATTGCGGTAGGCGATATGCCTGTTGATAGCGAGGTACCAGTGGTGACTTCGTCAATCTCAAGAATCCGCTGGCACAGTCTCTCAGAAGTGCTCATAAGAGTAGGGTCGTGCTATATTCACAAGAGTAAGTGTGCGTGTGTTTGAGAGCGTCTGCATTTCCACTATATTTCGTAAAAAAAAAGATTAGCTATTATTTTCCAGGCTCCAGAATCTGCACTGTTAGGCATTTTTGGGACCATGATTCGTCCCGCCTACCAAACAAGGCAGTACTATGGCCTAGTCCAGATATTTGTTCTCCGCTACCACCCACTTGTCGATTCCCCCAGCATCCCGTTCCCTCATACTTCAAAGACGGCGCGCGTTCGGTTCACCTGGCGTCCGACGAGGAGCCCAGTCCAATCTTCCGGCGGCTCCAATAATCCATAGCCGTAGCACCACGAGGCGGCAACCATCTGATCTGATGAATAATTGAAAGCAGGAAGCCTGGTCCATGGGCAACTGGGCATCATGGACATGGAGTACTACAAAATTCACCAGATGATCGCATCCTTCCATAAGGAAGTGTTTGTCCCGCTGTGCATCCACGTCACTGTTCGCAAGAGCGTGTGCAAGTGCACTGAACCGCCGCGTCACCTGCCAATAAAACTGGCATCCGCCAGCAACCAAAAAACTTGGGGGGAAAATGCACGTTCCCGTCACACGCCATGACGATGAAGTGGTGGTGATGAACAAACAGGCCGCGGTACGGCCGGTGACGCCGACGCGGCACTAGTTCCCAACGCCATTTTTCATGGCGAGCTGTGCCATCGGCGGATCGCCATTACGCCACCGGTCTCGCCGCATAAACACCCGTCGGCCTCGGCCTCCTTCCAATCAAAACCAGTAGCATCCACGATGACGCGCGAGCTGCGACCTACCACTAACAACAGACTGAACGGTCGCCATTGCCGGACGGTCTCCCTGTCGAGATGCTGCGGTTCTTTTTTGTGATGATGAAACAGGAGGGGGAGTTCCCCTACTGGTTATATATATTAAAATAGAAAATACACACAGTTTTTACATCCTGAGTTACGAGACAAAAAAAGAAACAAAGAAAATTAGAGAAATTACAAATGGTTGTTTATCCATGCTTGGGACTGTTCTTTGATTGAGTTCTTTGCTCTATGCGTAGCTAGAGCCAACTCTTTCCTGAGAATTCCTTGACCACCTTGCACAGAAGGGGTAAGTTGTCGAAAGATGAAGTCATTGCGTGACATCCAAATGCCCCAGCATCCCAAGATTATGATCTCCATGAAAAAAGGGATGTTGAGTTGTCGTCTGAAAGAAGAGACCACTTGAACGTGTTCTTGGAATACCGGCACCAGGAGGCCCAAGGATGCCCAGAACTGCGTGGCGAAAGGACAGGTCAAAAACATATGCTCAAGAGTTTCCCTTGAGTGTTGGTTGCAGAGGACACACTCATGGGATTGGAGAATCATCCCTTTCCTTTCCAATAAATCTCTTGTACTCAACCGATCTTTTAGAAGTAGCAAAAAAAGACTTTATGTTTGTGTTGACAGCAATTTTTCCAGAGCCATTTGTAGGAAGCATGGACGGAGGCTTGACCTGTAAGTTATTTGTATGCTTTAGAGCTTGAATAGTAGGGAGATCCCCAAATGTAATTCCAGATGTCATGACTATTGGAGAGCTAAATTGTGACATTCTTGATCTTGAAAAAAGAAAAGAGCTCAGGAAAAACTTGTGCACCCATAAATCCCACCAAAGTAGACAGGTTCTTCCATCAGATAAATTGACTGAAGCAAGGCCCTTGAATTTGTCTAGCAGTTTCAGATTATCCTTCCACCAGAAAGATCCCTTTTTTATTGTGCTTGGCAGTTTGTCATTTTGGTAGTGCTTTTCCCAAATGAGATGCACACAGGGAATATCCAACCTGTTGAAGAATTTGTGGAGGTTTTTGAGAAGAAGAGCCTCATTTTGAGTTGTCAGGTTGATTACCCCTAGGCCACCTTGAGCTTTTGGAAGGCACACCATATGCCAGGCAGCCTTTGGAGGTGTTCTAGCATTTAAATCAGTCCCTCTCCACAGACAATGCTTTCTGAATTTATCAATTTGTTGGATGACTGTTTTATGCAACTTGAAAGTACACATATAAAAAGTTGGTAAAGCCGAAAAGACTGCATTTGTGAGCTGTAATTTTCCTGCTTGGGATAGAAAGATTGAGGTGCTGGCTAATCTTCTTTCACATTTTGAAATCAAAGGCCAAAAGTCAACCACCTTTGGTTTGCTCAGACATAAAGGAAGCCCCAAATACGTGAAAGGCAATGACCCCAAAGCACATCCAACTGACTGGGCAAGAAACAAAGCATTTTCTGAATCCAAATTTATGGGTAATAGCATAGACTTAGAAAAGTTAACCTTGAGACCAGTGGAGAGTGAGAAGAGCCTTAGAATATCTTTGATGGCTGTCAGTTGATCAAGCTTAGCTTCCATAATTATCAGAGTGTCATCAGCATATTGTAAGATTGGAAAATCCGGAGAGTGATTAAGAGGTATTGGAAGAGAGAGCAAACCATTGTTCCTTGCAGCATTCAGTGCATATTGCATAAGATCTGCAGCTAATATAAAAAGGAGAGGTGAGAGTGGGTCTCCTTGCCTTACCCCTCTTTTGCAATGAAATATTTTACCAAGCACACTGTTGAGAAGAACTGCTGAAGTCCCGGATGAAAATATGGCATTTATCCAATGCAACCATTTTTCGCCAAAACCCATGTGTTGCATAACATGGATAATAGCAGGATGTTCCACTTTATCAAAATCCTTTTCAAAGTCAAGTTTGAGAATAATTATCTCTTTCTTGGAGTGATGACAAAGATGCAAATATTCAAAAGCCCAGGCAACACAATCTTGTATGGTTCTGGATTGAATGAAGCCATATTAATTTTTGTGAATAATACTCTGAATGATTGACTGCAACCGATTTGCTAGTAACTTGGTAATTAGCTTCATTGAAGTGTTGAGCAAAGAGATTGGCCTGAAATCAGATGCTGTGGAAGCATTGTCCACTTTTGGAATGAGAGTTATATAAGAACCATTAATGCTCTGTAGACAAATATCCCCCATTATAAAATGCTGAACAAAGAGCATAGAAATCTTCCTTAATGATAGGCCAAGCTTTCTTAATAAAATCAGTGTTAAAGCCATCTGGACCAGGGGACTTGTCAGTTGGCAGATTTTGAACAACTAAGTCAATTTCCTCATGTGAAAAAGGCTCTTCCAAGAAGCCCAGAAGGTCTGAAGCAGTCAACAGATCATCTAAATTCAAATGCATACCCTGAAATTCAGTTGTACTGAGATGATCTTTAAATGCTTCCCAAAGAATGTTTGCTTTTTCTGAATGACTAGATTTTGGAATTCCAGCATTGTCATGAAAAGTAGTGATAAGATTCCTTCTACTCCTTAATGTGGCATTTGCATGAAAGAATTTAGTACCTTCATCCCCAAATTTGACCCACTTGATAGTGCCTCTTTGTTTCCAATAAATTCTTTGCTGCCTAAGAAGACTAAGCATCTTGTCCTCTAAGATATGCTTGAAATTTCATTCCTCAATTGTAAGATCCCTGTGAAACTCCACAAGCTGAATGAGCCAGAGAACTAATTTGACAATTTCAATATTGCCTTTTAAGCTGGAGAGTTGTACCTGCCATGCTTTAAGTACCCTTCTCAAATTTTTAAATTTGGCAGAGATAACTTTTGCTACATCAGACTGCTGAGTGGGGATACTCCAACCATGTCGTACTACATCCATGAATACTTCATGTTCCATCCAGTAATTCTCGAAACGAAAAAATTTCCCTTTGGGTATGTTGGTGGCAATGTTGACCACACATGGAACATGATCAGAAGTTTTCATAAGCATAGTTGAAACTGTTGTGTTAGGATAAGTGAGAGTCCAACTGCTTGATGTGAAAAACCAGTCTAATCGTTCTAGAAGTGGTTCAAGTTGTTTATTTGTCCATGTAAATTGTTGACCCAGAAGAGGCAGCTCCACAATGCCTAATGCACTGATAGCTTCGTTTAACAAAAGCATTTGATTTATATCACCTCCAGGCTTGTTCCTGTTGGCTGGGCTTCTCATCAGATTAAAGTCTCCTACAAGGAGCCAATCTACCTCTTCAGGCATAGCAATATTTTTCAACCAGTCCACAAAAGAAAGCTTGCCCTCATCAGTGCATGGCCCATAAATATTTGTAAGCAGCCATTCAGCATTATTGTGGAGGGAACAAAAGTCCACCGAAAGGGAAAAGGAGTTATGAAAAGCAAGGTGTCCTTCAAAATAAGCTGATTTCCAAATGGTGATCAAACCACCCGAGGCCCCCACAGAAGGGAGAAACTCAACAGCGTCAAAAGCAGGGGGGCAGAAAATTTTGATATACTGCAGGTCAAAAGTTTCACTCTTTGTTTCCTGAAGGCAAACAATATCACAGCCACTTTCCACAATTTTATCTCTGATAGAATCCCATTTGTTGACAGAATTAATCCCTCTAACATTCCAGCACAAGATTTTCCAACTTTTGATATTTGTGATGTGAGCCATTAAGCAACCAAGCGATTAAAAAAGAAGTAGCACATGATTAACATGAGTACTAGAGACACACTTGAAAATAGAAGTATCAGTGCCAAGCAACTTATTACAAACAAAACAAAGACAGAAGGACAAATAGCAGAGAGGACAAAGGCAAAGGCTACTCTGCTAAGAACACCACCACATTCACTTTCTGGATTTTTTCTTGTCAGGCTTAGATGCATCATCATTCTTGTCTTGTGGTTTTTTGAGCTTCTTCCCACCAGGAGCAGAGGCCTTCTTTTTCTTGAGGAGAGCTTCATCAGACAGCTTGTTGGGGTCAATTTTACAGAAAGTTGCACCCATATTTTTTGACATTTGCACAGATTGTAGGAGGTTTAACAGAGCAAGCAACACAATCCTTTTCTAAACAGGATGGATCTTTGTAACCTTTGTTTATATTCTTTCTGCGAGCACTTCTTCTCAGACCTGGGTCATCAGCAATGAGCTTCAGCTTGCCTGTTTGTGCCAAAATAGCTTTGGACCAAGGGCCCAAATGTTGCTGATCTGGAGGTGACTTGACAGGAGAGGGTGACTTGTGTTCAGTTGACTTAGCAGCCTCAGTAGTGTTGTCATTCTGTGAGATCAGGTCTTCAAAGAGATCAAAGTTGATAGAGTCCTTCATACAAGAACTAGCAGTTTTGGTGGGACAATTATGTGGCAGGGCAAAAGGTCTTGCATCAATTAAAGAACTGGAAAAGATATCCCAAGCTGAGGATTCCAAGAATTTATTTGCCCACATAAAGTTACCAGGGTTGAGGAGCATTGCAGTGAAAAAAGGACTCCACTACAGGGGTATCTGAATTGTAGGATCCCCAGGCCCAGGAGCAAAATTTCTGGCCCATTGTCTGATGAGTTCAGAAGAAGCAGCCTGCATAGTGTTTTGGGCTGAAGCAAAAGCAGGATCCACAACAGGAAAGAAGGTCTCTACAAAGCCCAATTGCATGTTGCCATTGTCAATAACATCAATCTGAGGCTGGTTTGGATTTGGGAGTGGGTCCCCAAGTAGTTCATCCTCATGGATTTCATCAGGAATAAGTTGGAGGGGGACATCTCCATCCATTGGTATAAAAACATTCACCTCAATATCATTGTTTAAGTTGAGCAGAGGGTGATCAGCTAAATTTCCTTCAGAATTATCAGATTGATCATCTAAAATTGTTTGTTCCTCTTGAACCTGAGCCATCTCTTCTTCCATGGCATCAACAGCCTGAATAAGATCCTCTATGCCCCCTAATTCATCATCCAATGGCTGATTCAGATCCAAATCAACCCCACCTACATTCCCATCATTCTGATTGACAAGATCATTGAGCTCAAGGAAAGGTTCTCCTTGTATAGGGACTTGCACTAGATTGGCAGCCTCAGCTGGATCAACCGGGCCATTTACTTCATCTTCATTGTCCTGACCATTGTCAGGCCAGAGACCCCATTCAGCAGCAGCAGGGGCGTTAGGAGCATTTGCTGGGTCATGGGGTGGAGGAGGGGCATTCCCTGGCTGACCATACCCAAAAAAATCAAAGAGCCCTGGATTGAAATCATCATTATTATCAGGAGGGATATCTTCATCTTGTGGTTGTTGGCCAAGCATTCTGGTCTGAATAATCTCACACTGACAAGACCATGATTCTCCTTCAAATCCTTCCCCATCAGAACAGACCATGAACCAGGGAATTTCTTCTAAATTGATTACTCTTGCTTTGACTAGCACACGAGCAAGATTGTTGGGATCTTCTTCCCAGGCCACTAATTTACCAAAATCTGCTAAAGCTTTTTCTACATGCTTCTGTGACTAGTAATCCACATTGAAACCCAAGAACATAAGCCATACTTCATGGTTAAATGTGACCGACCTAAGGTTCCAACCATCATTGTGAGGAGCAAAAGACACACGAATATCACCAAAAGTATGAGGACTCCCATGGATCAGAGCATCTCTATCATGGAAAAAGTTGAACCTGACATATGCTTGGCCGAAAGGACATGGTTGGATGGAATGAAAGCTAATTCCTTTTTCATCCCTCAGAAAGTCCTCTAGAACATGACGAATGCCCAAAAAAGATACATGCTAGTTCGGTAATGGGTCGATCGTCGCAATGGCAAGATCACTTTTCCTTGCCGCCGGGGGTCCCATCACCACACGAGACATCAGCTTACGACCCTCAATCTGCACACACTGAAAACCCCTAGGGATAAAGGGAGAGGGATCAACAAGGCGGAATGCCATGGCGGAGCCTTCCACCGATGGAGCAGGGTTTACTGTAGCTAGGTGTGGGGTTTTCTTGGTTGCGCAATCATGGAAAGATGGGGAGGAATGGGTTGCGGAAGGCGCGGAGTGAAGAGGAAGGCCAAGATTAAGGTCAATGTCAAGCGTATTCTCGCTCTGCGTGGGCTGATGATCCGGGAGAATCACCGACGAAGGCGAGGAAGAAGGAAACACACGAGCTTGAGCAGAAGGGGGGATTTCTTTCCAAGGGACTGTAATTGGGGATGCAGGGGCGACCTTGGTGAGAACCTGAGACAATTGCCCAAAGGAGCTAAACACCGAGGCCAACTGCGGATTGGGTCCATCAGTCATACGCGGTTGAGGCTGGAACCAGTGAGAAAGAGGTAACCGTGACTAGTCCCCTGCATAGGGTTGGAAGGTAGAGGGACATTCCATGGAAAGGCCCGGGAAATGAGGCGGGAACCTACAAGAGTTGGCAACATGACAGAGCCGGAAACACGCATTGCAGCGGACACTGAAGGTGCAGTTGGGCCTAAGATGCGAGAAGGAGAGGTAGCGAGAGCAATTTGCCCGGCCCAAACTAGAGTGCCTGGGGCCCAGAGGCACACTATTCGAGCCTGTTAAATGAGGAGGATTTGAATTTGCAGACTTAAGTTAAGGTCTAGATTAATTGCCTGATTAGTGACCGAGAGAAGACCCGTGGATGTAGCGCGAAATCTAGGGGAGATATGATTGGAGTTGACCGTGTTCTTCGCATGAGCCGGAAAACGAAGCCTGGAAAAACAGAACGTGGAGCAAGATCTTTCGAGATTCGAGAAAACACATTTTTAGCAGGGATCTCCATGTTGGCTACCTTGTTAAGATCAGGAATGCGAGTTTTCACCAAATCAACGAAAGACCGTTGGGATGATTTTTTACTCTTGACTTGTACCCAGTCATACTGTGGGCGAGAGTCTTTGATGGAATTGGATTTGGCAGGATCAAAACCCAATTTGTTCCAAAGGTGGAAGAAAACTCGGAAAGAGGAATTAGAGAACGAAGACAGATGATAAACTTCAAGACCAACCGATCTCGAGAAGACCGTGAATTTAAATATACGTTCCTCGACCTCAACGACTGCAAAGAATGAGGCATCACCACCCAAAATGAATTGGAGAGCTGACGAGAATGATTCAGGGGTCAGCCAAAAATCAGCACGGCTAAAGGATGCTAAGAGCCAAAAACTCTTGGCATCATCGGGTTGAGGTGAAACTACCGGCACACCAAATTTAGCACGAATATTGGAGGTGAAAAGGAGACCAGGAGACGATGAGGAAGTGGAGAAATCCATGGAGAGAAAGGGAAGGAGCGCGAGGGACGAATGAGATGAACTGACCAGCAGGAGATTAACGAGGGAGAAGGATCACCTGGAAGAGCAGATCACGCCAGCACCACGGAACCTGCAGAGGATGCATGGACGACGGCAGCACACCAGGGCAGGGCCGGCAAGGCCACCATCGCCTCGGGTCAGAGAAGGTCAACCGTGTGATAGCTAATTTATGCTATTGTTCTTGTTGATCCTTTGCGGGGAGCCGGCGCTGTCCAATAATCATCGGCGGCGTCGGAGCCCGGCCTGAGTCGGCGGTCGCCGTCGCGGCGCCAGGGCTGCCGCCACTGGCCCAAATGTGGTGGCCTATCTATCGATGAGCTCGTCGCCTCTCTGCTGACATATCACCAGCCGGCTAAGTGGTAGGTTTGAGATTATTATATACATAGTCATGGACCATATTGTGACGGAACCGCCAAATTAGAGAGGCACTCGCCTGACAATTTGGTTGGTAATTAATTGCCCCCCGGGCGAATGAATATTGTATGGATTTGGCATGTTTTCTATTTTCAATCCCAGCCTAATGGCGCACTCCTTGCTAATAAACGCATGAGATACCCCAGAGTCAAACAATATGGTGACGGGATGATCATTTACAGAAAACGTACCCGCCATCACTTGAGCTCCCTCAGGAATACCCTCAAGGGTGGTGTAGTGTACTTGCCCCAGCTTGAAATAAGCCACATTCTGCTTCTAGCTCTGCTGATCGGACTGCTGGCCCTACTTTGGTGGCATCGGGCTGTTCCGTGCAAAGTGACCCGGCTGCCCACAGTTGTAACACGGAAACAAATTGGGGCGCACCCCCCGGCTGCTGCACCTAGACCTTCTGCTCATTCTGCTGAGGGGCAGGAGGCCTGACTGTCCCTTGTGACTGAGTGTACTGAGGGGGCCTGTATTCCCACTGCTGCGATGGCTGGTGCTGAAAGGGGGGCACGCTGCGGGCCCGACTGCACCAGGCGGAACCTCTGAGGAGCACTGCTAGAAGACCCCACTGTCAGTGACTTTCTCTTCTTTTCTGCTTTATGAGCAAGATGGGCATCCTCCTGAACGATAGCCCCATTGACTAGCTCACTAAAAGTATTGAATTTGAACATTGCCAGGCGATCTTGGAGCTTGCTGCTAAAACCCTACCTGAAGCAAGCCTGCTTCTTCTCATCCGTGTCCACGTGGTACCCGGCGCACTGTGAGAGCATGTTGAAATTCTGGGCATATTGCATCACATTACTGTTGCCCTGCTTCAAAGCCAAGAACTCTGTAAGCTTCCTTCTGATCACCCCTGCGGGGACATGATGTGCCTTGAAAGCTTCTTTGAACTCCACCCAAGTGAATCGAGTGCCAGCAGGAAACATGGCCACGTAGTTGTCCCACCACGTACGTGCGGGACCCCTGAGCTGCTGAGCTGCCAATGTTGCCTTGTCCCCCTCATTGTATGGGTACAGAGTGAACTTGGACTCTATGGTCTGAAGCCAGCTGTCGGCCTCCAATGGCTCGTCTGCCTTGTGAAACAGTGGTGGCTGGGTCCCCAGGAACTCCTGGTACCCAGGAACAGGTGGCGGGTGGTGTCCTGGCCGTGGTGCTGCCCCCTGCTCCACAAGCTGATGGAGGAGCGCCGTCTGCTCATCACGCCCAGTAAGTATGGCTGCAATGGGCTGAACCAAATCAGGAGGGTTCGGGGGTGCTGCCATTCTGCATTTAACCATGACAAGATTAGTTCCATCATCCAGATTAATTAAAACAATCCCGATGGTAACTAATCTCTCTACACATGACACATTGCAGAATGTATAGCTTTAAAAACAATTCAGTGTAATGCTTGCAGGCGGGGCCAGGCGGTTCGATCGGCTCAACCAGACGGTCTGACCGATCTCCCCTGGTCCAGCCGAAAAATGTACGGCGGACCGTCCGGTGTACCAGAGCGGACCGTCCGCTGTACAAGAATCCTGTTAATCGGACCGTCCGCTGAGATTAGGCGGACCGTCCACTTTACAAACTGTCAACCCAACTCAGTTTCGGATGGTTCTGCGTATTCTTCCTTAATGGCCGGTGGACCGTCCGCGTGTCATGACCGGACTGTCCGCTGGACACGTTTTGAACTACCAGACAGTGTCTTCGGCCCGGCCGACGACACTTCTGTAACACTTCACGGCAAGTCTATGAAACCTTACGACCCGAGCTTCGTCAATAAAGGTCCTTAGGGCCATAAACTCACACTCCCAACAACTCCTACGAGACAAAGCCCAAAACACAACCAAAAATATGATGCATGCTTGCCCTACGCTAAAATTCATTTTTATATTTTTGGAAAAACTTGAAATTAGTCATGCATGTACCACCCTCGGTGCGTTTCGGCTCTGATACCAGCTGTGACGGAACCGTCAAATTAAAACTCTAAATTAAGCCTAATGGCCGTCATTTGAACACATCGGGCGCATTAGCTTAATAGTTTAATTTGACAGTCCTTTCTCAGCCCACGTCCCGATCGAAACATCACCAATAGTCTCACGCGAAGGTGAGCGCAGATGGTACAAGCACGACACAAATTCGAAAAATACAGCAAAATACACAAGACCTTGCCATAAATTTTACAAACCAAATTTTAATACCTACATAATTTACAAACCTTACAATACCAAAACGAAGGTTCGACTAGAGAAAAGGGCCGGCAACTACCACAAGTTTACACTAGGTAGTTCCCTATCTAAACGTTTGGGTCCACAACTTCCCATCCATCCGCGTCCCACCGGATGAATTTGACGCAACAGAGACAGAAGTCTACATCTGTGTGCCCTGAAAATAATATTTCAACAAAAGCCCTGAGCAACTAATACTCAGCAAGACTTACCCGACCAGTGGATATAACCTAGCCCACATATCTAGACATGCAAGGCCTTTGGCTGGTGGTTATTTTGCAGAAAACAGCGACTAAAGTAAATCCTAAATTTTCATATTTTAGCTCCAGATTCTATATAAATTAATTATAGTCCAATATTTGCTTAAACCAACTATAGCAATCATAGAGGTGCAATCCATAATAATTCAATATGTTCATTATCATATGTATATAAATATACTCATCATTCCATCATAACACTACGATGCGACGCAGCGATCAAGGTGCAACTCAAACTATATAATCACTATACCCAAACTGAAAGGTCCTGTGGACTGTCCGCAACCAAATGGCGGACCGTCCGCAGTTCAGCTTCGCAGACCCACCAGAACCAACTACCTCTCTGGACAAATTTCTAGACTGACTGGCAGACTGTCCGCGCCTCTATAGCGGACTGTCCGCAACACACTTCTGCAATCCCACCAGAACCAACTACTTCTCTGGTCAAATTTCAAATCTATACTGCGGACTGTTCGGCCCTCCTTGGCGGACCGTCCGCAGTGCACTTTGTCTATCCACCAGAGACGACAACGTCTCTGGACAGAATTTTAGACTCTACAGCGGACTGTCCGCTCTCCAGTAGCGGACTGTCCGCTCTCCAGTAGCGGACTGTCCGCTCTCCAGTAGCGGACTGTCCGCAGTTCTACCCTTCTAAACCCCACCAGAGACAACATCGTCTCTGGACAAATTCGAGCTCTACGGCGGACTGTTCGCTCTCCAATAGCGGACCGTCCGTAGTACAATTCTGCGAAACCACCAGAGACAACATCGTCTCTGGACAACTTCTAACCTGACCTGCGGACTGTCCAGCCCTCCTAGGCGGACTGTCCGCAGTTCATATCTTTTAACACCGCGTAACAGGCGACTGCAAGCGCGGCGGCGGCGGCGGCCGTTCTCTGGCACCGGCGGCGCACAACAGAAGGGGAAAAGGCCGGGGAGTACAAATAACTCACCATGAATCCATTCCCGGGGTCGGTTCGGGCGGAGGACGACCGGAGAGGCAGATCGACGGTGGAGCAAAGCTCAAGAGGCTCCAATGGTGACCGGTGGTGGTTGGGGCGATCTCGGTCGGGGAGAAGCCGGGCTGGGGGTTAGGGAAGGTGGAGGAGGTGCTGGGGAAGGTGCTCGCACGAGGAATCGAGGTATGGTGGCCGGAGGAGGGTGATCGAAGAAAGGGGGCGGCGGTGGCGCGAGCGGACGAGCTCCGCTCGTCACTGGTCGAAGTGAGGAGGAGGAAAGAGGAGGAAATGACAGGCGGGTCCTACATCCAGATAAATATCTGGGTGTTGCCTAGGCGGACCGTCCGCCACTCTCTAGCGGACTGTCCGCGAGGCTGGATGTTACACATATCGCATCCATTGGATCGATCCCGGTGGAGTCTCCGGCCGGTCCGTGCCGCACACACGCCATGCCGGCCTTTTCCTTTGTTGTCACAATAATCCCCAATTTTTTCAGCGAGTCAGAGACGAGTGATCTGAAATCCCAGCTGCTCCGATCCGGCCCCCGCCTGCGCTCTTGGCTCCATTTGATCCTTCTTTTTCATTTTTTCTAGGAAAAAAAACAGGTGCCGGACTTCCGGTTGATTTTGACCTGCAACTCGTCTGCCGCGAGCCGTTGCCCATGCGGCCATGCCTGGCAGCAAGTTGTGCACTTGTACTATAGTATACTGCGCTGTGGGCAACTTGGCGTGTCATCTCAAGAGCTTGCAAGAAGTGCTGGTTCGGTGAGCCAGTGGCAGCGTGCGTCCGGTACTCCGGTGCCGGCGTGGAGGTTTAACCGTGCGTTCGCGCGGTCTCGCCTTGGCCAGACGCCGGCCGCGTGTCCTGATCTCGCTATCGACCGCCGGCCGCCGCTTGTTGCTCGTGTCGCCGTCGGGTGGTGATAGCTCGGGATTCATGCACGCAGGGCCGGCGATGTCGACGTCGCGCTTATTACACTGCGCCTCGCCGGAACTGATTGCTACAGTGCTCGATCGCTTCGCCGTCGACGCCGGCCGTGGTCTCTGACTCCCTGATCAGACCGGAGACGCTTTCTGAATTCTGAGAGTTGGGCGGCAAATCAGATTGGTCAGCAAAACCGCTCCTCGGAATATAATCCAACCAAAACAGTGTGCTACGCACGATGGTAAATGTGTCCAAATTTCAGTCTAGATAATCTAGCTAAAAAATGTCGGAATCTTGTTTTATATAATTTTAAACTAAAAATATATAAGAGCTAAATTGGATTAAGGAATAAATAAAAGCAAGACACGCCAGAGCCTTCGGTGAAGAATGTCGCGCCAGACCTGTTGGTGATATGCCCAAGAGGATATTGATCCAAGAAGAATTAGGGTTACTAATGAGCCTATGAGATAAAAGCCTATTAATACGCCCTATATATACGAGGGAGGGGTTAGGGGGCGACAGACTCTGGTGAGCCGCGACACCTCCCTAGCCGTCGCCCCTCCCTCTCTCTCTCGGCCGCCGCCCTTGCCGTGCGTGCGGTGCTAGCACACCGACGCCCGGCGTTTCATCCCCGTACATGTGGACTCCGTGGAGGCGCAGCAGGTGCTAGCACACCGACGCCCGGCGTTTCATCCCCGTACATGTGGACTCCGTGGAGGTGCTGCTGCGACTGCTGCGCTGATCGGCTGCTGGGATCAAGTACGAGGAGCTCGGTTCGTGGGACGTGATCGACTACTTCCTCTACATCGACGCGCGACTTCTTCCACTGCGCTGCACGTCTAGTGGTAACGATCTATGATCTTCTACTCGCAAGTATCTTGGGTATATGCGGTAGTGATGCTAGCGTAGCCTACACATTTCCCTACAGTGGTACCAGAGCCATCTTGCGTAGTTTTTGGTCTGGATCATTTGCATATAGGTGATATGTTGTTGTAGTAGATTGGATCTATTACTTTTGCACGATTTGATTAGATCAATTGGTCATAAGGGGTTAAAACTGAAGCGAGTTGATTGCGCGGCATGTGACAAAAGATTAGTTTGTGTTCTTTCTCTGTTATGCATACGACATGTCCCTACCGGCTGGAATCACCATCGGGACTAACTGTGTGCATAAGTCAGCATATTGGACCAACAGATCGAGGTCATGTGTAGATGCAGTCTTCTCAAGTGCAAAGTTTGCACGGTCAATGTGATTGACCTAGTGAAAATTGAGGCATTATGAATGGCTCGGATTTGAGGTGATGCGATCACTCTGATGAGATCCCCCGCCCGCTGACCGGCCAGCGGGACCGCCGTTGCTTTCTCGCTATAGCGGCTTCCTAAGCGCTACTTTGGTAGAACACGTGGTACGCCTAACTTGTTTTTGCAGGGTGTGATGTGAATGGTTTGGCCTCAATGTCATGTGATGATGTATGTGATGATTTGTGCGGCCTGCGTGTCGCAAGTTAACACAACCGGGTTGAGGTTGCACCAATATTGTATAACGACCTGCGTGTCGACTTGTGATGTTTGAATCCTCATGTAATTATTTCAGTAGCTATTAGATGTAGTAGCTTAGTATCTTTTCATGTAGGCTTCAATCATGATGGCGATGATGATCACCACAAGACAGGGCGGATGGCAATGGAGGTCACCTTGGAGCCATGGCAATGGAGCCCATTGTGATGCAAGAGGCCATACTATTCACAATATAATATAATTATATGCATGTGATGTTTATTTTCCTGTCATACTATTCTTTCATGCTTTTACATATGGTGGATGTTTTAATCATGATAGAATAGTTTCCCTCAGAAAAGGTTGAGTTTTGATGCTTTTTACCAATAGCTGCACCTATAAATTTTGATCGTTATATGGTAGGTTTACCAAAGTAGAGAACCCTCAGCTATCACTTTTGTATAGGGTGGATGTCGGACATTCACAAGCATAGTATTGGTTTACTCAACAAAGCTATCAAAACAGTTTTGGGCTTTAAGGCATAGGGTTGGGGCCGGGGCATTGGATGCCACCCAACAAACAAGAGTCGCATAGAGATGTGATTAGCAATTTGTTGCTTACCTGTATCACTATTTTTCTAGCTGTGATGCTAAAGCTCACTAGGATTTTAGTGATTATGGATCTTGAACCACTATATGTCATTAGAGGGAAGATGACTTTGATATAGTAGGTTGTCTTTTGTTAAATCAGTTAATGAAAGTCTTTTACATAAACTTAGTGCTGAAATCTTGCTTTACTTTAATGTTGTAGATCATGTCTGCCAGTAATAATTCCTCTTTCAATTTGCGTTCTGTTCTTGAGAAAGAAAAATTGAATGGAACAAACTTTATTGATTGGTACCGCAACCTGAGTATGTTCTTGAGCAGCCATATCCTGATAATCTCCCTGACAATGCGACTGTTGCTGATCGCAGAGCTTATGAGAAGCACTGCAATGACTCACTTGATGTCAGCTGTCTGATGCTCACCACCATGTTCCCTGATCTGCAGAAGCAGTATGAGCATGCGGATGCTCACACCATGATCGAGGGGCTGCGTGGGATGTTTCAGAACCAAGCCAGGACTGAGAGGTTCAATATCTCAAAGTCCTTGTTTGCGTGCAAGCTGCAAGAAGGTAGACCAGTCAGTTCTCATGTGATCAAAATGATTGGTTACATTGAGACTTTGGACAGACTTGGTTCTGAACTTCACCAAGACTTGGCTACTGATGTTATTCTCCAGTCGCTCCCGGCGAGCTATGAGCCTTTTATCATGAACTTTCAGATGAATGGCTTGGATAAAACATTGAGTGAGTTGCATGGGATGCTAAAGACAGCAGAAGAGACCATTAAGAAGAATCTCAATCATGTGATGATGACTCAGAAGGGGAACAAAAAGAGGAAGCGTTGGACGCCTCCTAATCCCAAAGGTAAAGGCAAGGAAAAGAGTTCCAGTGGTGAGTCCTCGGGCTCTAAGCTAAAGCCAGCACCTAAGGCCAAATCTGACCCTACTTCTGAAGATGAATGCTTCCACTGTCATAAAAAGGGACATTGGTCTAGGAACTGCAAGAAGTACTTGGAAGAAAAGAAGAAGAAGAAGGGAAGTGAGACTTCCACTTCAGGTATAAATGTTATAGAAATTAATATTGCATTATCTTCCAGTGAATCATGGGTATTTGATACTGGATCGATGATTCACACTTGCAAATCGTTGCAGGGTCTAAGTGAGACTAGAAGATTTGCAAGAGGCGAGTTGGACGTTCGTGTCGGCAATGGCGCAAAGGTTGCGGTGTTGGCGGTCGGCACCTATCACTTGTCTCTACCCTCCGGATTAGTTTTGGAATTAAATAATTGTTATTACATTCCTGCTTTGAGCAAGAACATTATTTCTTCTTCATGTTTGGAAGAAGTTGATGATTTTAATATTGTAATAGAGAACAAACGTTGTTCTATTTTTTGCAATGGTATTTTTTATGCTCATTGTCCATTGGTGAATGGATTATACGTTCTTGATCTTGAGGATAAATCTGTCTGTAACATTAATACTAAGAGGCTTAGACCAAATGATTTGAATCCCACTTTTATTTGGCATTGTCGCTTAGGTCATATAAATGAGAAGCGCATTGAACAACTCCGTAAAGATGGATTGTTAAGCTCATTTGATTTTAAATCATTTGACACATGTGAGTCTTGTTTGCTTGGAAAGATGACCAAAGGGACTTTCACTGGTCATAGTGAGAGGGCGAGTGATTTATTGGGACTTGTACATACCGATGTATGTGGACCAATGAGCTCAATAGCCAGAGGTGGTTTTCAGTACTTCATTACTTTCACTGATGACTTTAGTAGATATGGCTATATCTACTTAATGAGGCACAAGTCTGAATCGTTTGAAAAGTTCAAAGAATTTCATAATGAAGTACAAAATCAATTAGGCAAGACAATTAAATTTCTATGATCTGATCGTGGAGGAGAATATTTAAGCCTTGAATTTGGTGATCATTTGAAGCAATGTGGAATTATTCCGCAGCTAACTCCGCCCGGAATGCCTCAATGGAATGGGGTATCCGAACGGATGAACCGAACCTTGTTGGACATGGTTAGGTCCATGATGAGCTAAGCTGATCTTCCATTGTCATTTTGGGGTTATGCTCTTGAAACTGCTGCATTCACACTGAATAGGGTTCTAACTAAGTCTGTTGAGAAGACATCATATGAGATATGGACTTTTTTTTAGGTAACATATGAGATATGGACTGGGAAGCGTCCCGGATTATCTTTTCTCAAAGTTTGGGGGGATGTGAGGCTTATGTCAAACGTTTGATGTCAGATAAGCTCACTCCAAAGTCAGACAAATGCTTCTTTGTGGGGTATCCTAGGGAAACCAAAGGATATTATTTTTACAATAAGGCGGAAGGCAAAGTGTTTGTCGCTCGCAATGGTGTTTTCTTAGAAAAGGAGTTTCTCTCAAAAGGATTTAGTGGGAGCAAGGTGCAACTTGAAAAAATTCAGGAAACACCCGAAACTGTTTCAGCACCCACTGAAGATCCACGGGATGTGCAAGATGTTGCACAACCCGTAGTTGAGGCACCAGCCCCATGAAGGTCTATAAGGGCACGTCGCGCTACTGACAAGCTCAACCTCCTTATTACGGAGGAGCGCCACGTATTATTGATGGAAAATGATGAGCCCTCGACCTACAAAGAAGCAATGATGGGACCCGACTTCGACAAATGGCTTGAAGCCATAGAATCCGAGTTAAAATCCATGCATGATAATCAAGTTTGGAACTTGGTCGATCAGATTGATAGTGTAAGACCTGTCGACTATAAGTGGATTTTTAAGAAAAAATTAGACATGGATGGAAATGTTCACATCCATAAGGCACGATTGGTGGCGAAAGGTTTCTGACAAATTCAAGGTGTTGACTATGAGGAAACCTTTTCGCCCGTCGCAATGCTAAAGTCTGTTCGGATTCTCCTAGCAATTGCCGCATATTATGACTGAGATATGGCAAATGGATGTCAAAACCGCCTTCCTTAATGGACATCTAAGTGAGGATGTGTATATGACACAGCCTGAAGGTTTTGTCGATCCTAAAAATGCTGGGAAAATATGTAAGCTTCAGAGGTCCATCTATGGATTGAAGCAAGCATCTCGGAGTTGGAATATTCGTTTTGATGAAGTAGTCAAAGGGTTTGTTTCATCAAGAATGAAGATGAGCCTTGTGTTTAAAAAAGTCTAGTGGGAGCACACTTGTGTTTCTGGTCCTATATGTGGATGACATATTATTGATCGGAAATGATATTCCAATGCTTGAAGTCGTTAAAATCTCATTGAAAAAGAGTTTTTCGATGAAGAATTTAGGAGAGGCGGCTTACATTCTGGGTATTAGGATCTATAGAGATAGATCAAAAAGGCTAATTGGATTAAGCCAAGACACGTACATTGACAAGATATTAAATCGGTTCAATATGCAAGATTCCAAGAAAGGTTTCTTTCCAATGTCACATGGCATTACTCTAAGCAAGAGTCAGTGTGCTATGACACCTGATGAGCAAAAGAGGATGAGTACGATTCCTTATGCTTCAGCCATAGGGTCGATCATGTATGCTATGCTTTGCACGCGCCCAGATGTTTCCTTTGCTCTAAGTGTTACGAGCAGGTATCAGTCAGATTTCGGTGAAGTTCACTGGACAATTGTAAAGAGTATTCTTAAGTATTTAAGAAGAACTAAAGATATGTTCCTAATATTTGGAGGCGAAGATGAGCTTTTTGTAAAGGGTTACACCGATGCTAGTTTTCAAACAGACAAAGATGACTCCAATTCGCAATCCGGTTTTGTTTTCTGCCTCAATGGTGGGGCAGTGAGCTGGAAGAGTTCCAAGCAAGATACGGTGGCTGATTCGACGACAGAGGCCGAGTATATTGCAGCTTCCGAAGCTGCAAAAGAAGCTGTTTGGATCAGAAAGTTTGTTTCTGACTTGGGTGTTGTTCCTAGTGCGTCCAGTCCAGTGGACCTCTATTATGATAATAGTGGTGCCGTTGCACTAGCAAATGAGCCTAGAACAACTAAGAAGTCCAGACATATACTGCGAAAGTATCACCTTATCCGTAACTTTGTTGAGAGAGGTGATGTGAAGGTTTGCAAGGTGCACACGGATTCAAACATTGCTGATCCGTTGACGAAACCTCTCCCACAACCAAAGCATGAGGCGCACATGAGATTTATGGGTATTAGATACTTACATCAGTAATTCTAGTGTGCATGGGAGATTTTTGTGTCATGAGTGTGTTTATGTAATGATGAATAATTATTAATTGTTCCATGGATGATTATTTTACATTGATTATCAAGTACGTGACTTGTTCGTGAAACTCTTTGTTGACAATGATATGATTCTAAATTATCCCTAGTTTATGTCGTTATGTGGGACAACAACGACGTTGAGACTAGCACATGAATTAATTGATGATCATGTTTCACGGATCATGGATATGGAGATATCGGATTAATGATGTGGACACATGTTGGTGAACATGGTGTTGGATTGACCCACTCCAAAATAATGTCGGGATTGTTATTTTGTATGTGCCATCAGTTGTTCTTGAGTGTTATACCTACTGGATCCTTAGACCTGAGATCGCCATTGTTTCTCACTGTGTGTAGTGGTGCATCTTGGGGCTGCTAAACGCTACTCCGTAACTGGGTAGTTACAAAAGTAGCTTACAGGTGTGTCATGAAATATGGAATGGGATGTGAGCGGATCAAGATGGAATTTGCCCCTCCTAGATAACGGGAGAGATATCTCTGGGCCCCTCGAGATAGTTGGATTTGAAAGTGCATGGCCATGCCAAAGTGATTAAAGAGTTAATCATTATGACTAAAGGTTAGTTATTAATAGAATCCACTATTAGATCGAGAGAATGGTCGAGCTATCACAAAGGTGGCACGCATCTCGCCTTGAGCTTGACTGGTATCGTGTGGCAAAGGGATCGGTGTATGAGTATATCTAAGATTCGGCCGATATGATCTTTATGTGTATTTGTGAGTCACTATGCCCTGCTAGGTGCCGCTATTGACTTGTGATTCGGAAATGATTTCCGATCACGACCACCTACACATGAACCTAATGGGTCACACACTTAAGGGGTTTGGAATGTTTGAAACCTTGCATGTATGATTGTCTCTAGTGGAAGTGGGAGATTGTTGGTGATATGCCCAAGAGCTCATCATCACAATACGGTTTAAAGGCCCAAGAGGATATTGATCCAAGAGGGATTAGGGTTACTAATGGGCCTATGAGATAGAAGCACATTAATACACCCTATATATACGAGGGAGGGGTTAGGGGGCGACAGACCCCGGTGAGCCGCGCCACCTCCCTAGCCGCCGCCTCTTCCTCTCTCTCGGCCGCCGCCCTTGTCGTGCGTGCGGTGCTAGCACACCGACGCCTGGCGTTTCATCCCCGTACGAGTGGACTCCGTGGAGGCGCTGCTGCGACTGCTGCGCTGATCGGCTGCTGGGATCAAGTACGAGGAGCTCGGTTCGTGGGACGTGATCGACTACTTCCTCTACATCAACGCGCGACTTCTTCCGCTGCGCTGCGCATCTAGTGGTAACGATTTATGATCTTCTACTCACAAGTATGTTAGGTATATGCGGTAGTAATGGTAGCGTAGACTATCTGTTTCCCTACAAGACCACCACCCAGGGGGACGGGGAAACCATGGGCATGCACTGCAAGACAGCAAAGAGCGAGCGAGCGTTCCCTTCCCTTTCGGAGGCCATGCCAGGATTGAAGCTTCGCGGAGGACAGTACAGTACGAGCCCTGTTCTTTTCGCGAGATACTTCGCGCGCGCCGAATCGACGACGGCCATAACTCGCTGCGGCGCCGCGAGTTATGGCCGTCGTCGATTCGGCGCGCGCGAAGTATCTCGCGAAAAGAACAGGGCTCGTACTGTACTGTCCTCCGCGAAGCTTCAATCCTGGCATGGCCTCCGAAAGGGAGTTATTGCGCGGGCGCGCCACGGGTGTGCCAGTGCCTGTGGGCTTGGCGATGGCGGTTTTTTTTTTTTTTTGGACGTGCAGAGTTGCTGGCCCTGTTTGGTATCGTGACTCGTGAGTCACCTCTGCCATTCTCATGAAAAATGCGGCGCGTAGATGGGACAACAAGCAATCCCCTTCTGTTCTTTATTATAATGGAGGCAATATTATTATTATTATTATTATTATTATTATTTCTCTGAAAATAAAGAAAACAACCCAACTTGTGTGTGTCTCTGGAGCTCTATTAAAATTGTTTTTCGCTAGATGGTCGTATAAGTCAAAACATATTTTTAAGACTAAGAAGGGAGAATGGGAGAGCTTGCGGCATTGTTATGAAAAAGATGTGAGCAGTGATGACCCACAAACGCTGAGTACTGGTTGTTACAACAGGGGCATCGTTTTCAGCTTCAACCAAAGCCTAAATTGCTGACGGGGACGCTCGGCTCCGATTGTGAGTTGTACGTGACACTCATCAGCTGTCAAAATCCTACGCCATACGCTTCGTCAACCACCGTGCATGTTGATGAGCAAAACTGGTGTCCAAGGCATGGATGATGACAGTGGCCGTGGCCGGGCGCTCCTGCAGGCTGCACGTACGTAGCTGTCCGAGCGGAACTCAGGCAGGAATGCACACCCATACCCATTCATAGGCCACTAGGTTCCCCTCTTGCTATTTTGATTGTTATCATCATCACATCCTGGCCATTTGGAATTATTGATCCCCAACCCACAAATAAATACTCTCCTTAATTTTGTTTATGAGAGTGACTAATAATAATATATGACAAGCCCATGAATTGATCCAACACCAACACCAGCTGGTTTTCGGAGTTTAACAAAAACCCTGTTTATTCGAGGTCAATTTTCTAGGGCAATCCTAACAAACTACTCCCTAAATCCTGACATATAAATCAGTTTGTTTTTTGTCCTAAGTCAAACTATTCTAAGTTTGACCAGATTTATTAAAAAGAGTAGTAATATTTTGTATATCGGGTGAGAACAATTAGATCCATTATGAAATATATTTCATAATTTACTTATTTGATGTGTTGGATACTAATATTAATTCTTCAAACTAGGACACACTAAAATGCTTGCATTTCAGGATTAAGGGAGTACAACACTGCCGAGATGCAACTTTTCTGCGTGGCTAGCATATAGGTAATATCAGGAGCTCTTTTAATTGAAGATATAGTTAAAATCATTGGCAATTGCCTATAAAAGAAAAGTTTGGGGGCACTGGCATTCCAAATTAGACTCTCATTCACCGAGACCCTCCTAGCACATTCACGTGCTACTCTATTAGCATCTCGGCAAGCATAAGGAAATTTTACAGATAAACATTGTCCAACCAACTAGCTCCCATGGACAGCATGCCAAATGCTTGCAAGCATCGACCGCTCACGATAACGAGAATTTAGCAAACTTAGGGCCCCTTTGGGAGGGCTTCACGCGGACGGCTCCGGCTCCGTGCTACAGTGCCACGACACTGTGCGGCACTGTAGCGCGGAGCTGAAACGAAGCAGCTTTGCCTGTGGGAGGAGTGAAGCCGCTGAAGCTACGGGAGGGTGGCTTCACCGGCTCCGTGCTACAGTGCGCTACAGTAGACAAAGCTGGAGCCGGTGAAGCCGTGCCAAAGAGGCCCTTATAAGATCGATGCTATCTGATTCCACTGTAATCTTGTTGAAGCCCATGGGGAATGCCACTTGCGTGGATGTAGACGAGCACATTATCCCTCCATGTAGACTGGCGTCGGAGACAAGCCTCCATCTATTTTGTGACAACTGATGGGTGGTCAGTGATGAACTCCTTCCGAGTACTTGGGCACAAACTCACTCAGTTCAGTAGCCGACTAGCCATGGACAAATCTGCCCAGTGCTTGAGGCGTGAGCAGGCGCGGACTTCATTACCGCACCATCTTACTTTGTCGGGCTATCTAGAAGGAGATTAATACGAATCACCGCCTACTGCAAAAGATCAAGAATAAAGCTTGCGGTTGGAGCAAAGCATTTAGCCACGATATCCTTCAGCGTTTGTAGTAGTCGATCGCTCCTCTTTGTTCGTTTTTTTTTTTCATTTTTGTGGTTATCTTGTGAGGATGAGTGTTTGGAACTGCCCCAGGTTCTTGTGCCAGACCCGTTGTTGATGGAACTAGGCTGGTGCCGCTCGTCGCCGATCTAGACTTTATTATTCCTCTTTTTTAATATATAACTAGCGGCTCTCCTATTAGTTCCTTTTAAAATGCATGTTTATTAGGTCTACCGTTCAGGATTGCACTTGAACTTGATGAGAAGATCAGATGAATGGCGAGTACTCGTATTCAACCTCAAACAACCTTCTTCCTCCCATACCTGTACGTTCACTTACCCATCCGACATCTTCCTACTGGTAGCCGACTCCTTTGTTTTTATTTGTTCCCGAGCTCTCCGACCCTAGTAGTAGTAGCCGCCAGCTCCACGAGGTCAACCACGACATGACAATCCCATGACATCCTCTCCGTGCATGTTATCGGCGGCCACCATTGTCATGCTATGATATAATGTTGCGTCTTGGCTTACTTAGCTTAGGGCGTATTTCGCATAGCTCCACTTTAGAAAATTTGTGGAGTTTCTGGAGCTATTGATACCCAGCTCCATAAATTCTTGTAGTTGAGGAACGAGAGTACTCTATTCTGCCTGTGATGAGTGAATTGTCAACCGTGCGGTGTGATCGTGCGCTTGGTCTTTGGATTGCAGGTACACGGGCGTCTAGTGTCGACGGAGAGCTGCCGTGGAGGTGCTGTGGCCGATGGACCGTGCGGTGGACGGCGGTGAAGGGCAGCCGGGATTGGAGCTCGGACCGGGCGGCAGCTGTGGCATCCACTCCTGGATCGAGGGCGCAAGCGGCGACGGAAAGCGGGTTTCTTGGTTTGCGCCACAAAACCAAGGAGGCGGACGGCGGTTGAAGACGCCGAGTCGTGGAGGCACGGGCGTCAGTCTCAGGACTGACGGAGGCGACGGGCATCGACGGCGTCGCTGCGGGCGAGGAGGTGACGGGCGTCGGGCGGCGTCTAGGGCCGTCAGAAGGCCGAGGCGGGAACGGCGTCTAGGGCCACGGCGCGGAGGCGGGAATCTTCCCGCGCGTGAGGTTTTGGCGGTTTTCTCAAAACCGGCCACCTACCCGGGTTTCGCGGACCCTCCAAAACCGCGGACTGGATCTTCATCAAGGCGGCGGCATCGTGGAGAAGACTTCGTTCCGAAGAAAGAACCTCAGCCGTCAGATGGGATCGTGTACAGGGGGTGCTACAGGCAAACCGGTCTGACCGGTCCCTGGCACCGGTCCAGCGTACCGATCTGACCGGTCCTTCGGGTATAAATACCACCACCAGCCCGTGGCTGGTTGAGTCTCTTGAGTTTTTTGTTTTCTCTTCGTTTTTCCTTCTCCCTGCCCCTGCTCTAGGTTCGGGCCAAGGACTCCAACGCAAAGAGAGTTAGATTATAGCTAATCTCTCCAATCTAGAGGGTGGATGATGGGTTGATGGCTCTAGCTATTGTATAGGTGAATTCCTCTGAGAATTAATGGATGAAATTTGTTTGAAATTCACTTGTGTGTGCTGAGCATCTCGTCCTCCCCTTCTCTCTTGCGTTTTTGGGTTCAATTCTCCTCTTTTGGTGTGTTTCTTGTTTGGAGGAGACCAACCCTTGACTTCGTGGTTTGATGAACTCTTTGGAATGATTCATATGCTTATAGCCTAGTGCTAAACCCTCTGGAATCATGGGTTCTCACGAATTGGCGATTTTGTGTCCTTGAGAAAACCCCAATCCTCTTTGATCTTTCCTCGATTTCTCTCGATCCGTGAATCTTTTGGGTGAGATCTTTTGGGGATATGTTCACGGGGTAGGTACGAAGCTTTCCACCAAGTTTGGTTGGATTTGGACTTTGTTTGCTCAAGATTCGTAGTTTGAAGGTTTGTTTGCGGGTTTTCTGGACGAGACCGGTCAGACCGGTGGGAGAGACCGGTCAGACCGGTCAGTCAGGGTTTGAATTGCCCGACCGGTCAGACTGGTCCAGTGCACCGGTCAGACCGGTCTGTGTGTGCTGTGCTGCAATTCGAGAAATTTCTCTCGTTTTTGCTTCCGCGCTGCGACCCGGGTCTTCTGCTTCGAGATAGCTTGTCCATAGCTATTCTCACTGACCTAGGTTCGAGGGCTTGCGGTGATTTTGGGACATAGGCCGACGTTTCAGATTTCGAGAGAAATTTTGATCGGCTCCCATTCACCCCCCCTTCTGGTCGCCGGCTTCGGTCCTTCAATTGGTATCAGAGCTCGGTTGAGGTTTTCAGTACCTTAACTGGTTCGAAAACCACTCGGCGACCATGGCGAGTCTTGGTAAGATCCCGGTGTTTTCCTGCAAGGACTATGCCTACTGGAAGGTTCGCATGAGAGCCTTCCTGCAGAGCATGGGAGCCGATGTCTGGGAAATTACCACGAACCAGCTTTACGAGGTGCTTGCTGTTCGGACCACACCTCTCCAGGCGACCCAGCACGAGGCTAACGCCAAGGCCGTCAATGCCTTGTTCGCTGGCGTTTCTTGTGCGGAGTTCTCACGCGTCCAGGGTTTTCAGGAAGCCCACAAAATTTGGACGTGCCTTGAGAACTACCACGAGGGTACACCTCAGGTGAAGGCCAGACTGTTCGAGACTCACCGGCGTGAATACGAGAACTTCACATAGGAGCCGGTGAGAGCATTGACTTGATGTTCAGTCGTTTTCAGTCGATTGTGAACAAAGTCAATGCGAACAGATCTACTGGTGCCCTTGAGTACACAGAGCACGAGAAGGCTCTCAAGTTGCTCTATGCACTTGACCGCTCTGTGTGGGATCTCAAGGTGAACACGATCATTGAGTCTGTAGACTATGAGACTCTGACCGTGAACGAGCTTTTCAGCAAGCTCAAGGCCATGGAGGTGGATAACCAGACACGAGCCAAGCTCAATGGTACCCCTCCTTCCAAGAACGTCGCTCTTGTGACTGGCCCAGGTGGATTGAGCTCTAACGCTAACTCTGCTCTTGGCTTTTCTCTTGCCTCTCTGCCTTCTGTTTCAGATGAGTAGCTAGAGATGCTGGGCGACGACGACTTGTGCCTCCTCATCAGCAAGTTCCAGCGCGTCTACCACAACAGGCAGAGGAAGAAGAACCCCGGGTGCTACAACTGCGGCGATCTGAACCACTTCGTCGCCGATTGCCCCAAGAAGTCCGGCAGTGGCCAGAACAACTCCTTCTACTACTACCGCCACCACGACGAGGGATGCTCCAACAACGAGTGTCGGCGCCACAAGCACTGTAGTCGTGACCGGGGAGGACGCTTCGACAAGGAATCGCTCAAGAATCGCTTCCAGTACAAGGCCAAGAAGCGGGAGAAGGCCTTCCTGGCGCAGCACAGCGACTTCGACAAGAGCTCCGACACTGACCGCTCTTCTTCACCGACCTCCGACGACGACGACAAGAAGAAGAAGAAGCGGGACAAGGAAGCCACCAGCTTCATCGGCCTTTGCTTGGCGGCCGGTCGGCGCAAGAGCTTCTACACCATGGCGGGCGAAGCCGATGGTGCTCGTGCGTCTTCGGGTGGACATGCTACACCGACGCACTCCGGCTCTTCTTCTGGATCCGAGAGCGATTCAGAGGTAAACTCCACGTTTGACCTGCTTGATACAGAGGTTAGGGAGTTGTACGCTGCTCTCAACAACCAGAAGAGGCTGCTTAAGGAAGTAGCTAGAGAGCGTAGAAAGCTTAGGGCTGAGCTGGCTTGTGCTAGGGAGAAATCTGGTGAGGCTAAGTGCGCTGGCTGCATATCTCACATGAATGATCTTGTTGCTCTCCGTGCCAAGCATGATGAGAACGTCATGAACTTAGATATTGCTAAGACTTCGCTTTCTGACGTGCCTCACGAGCTAGCCAAGGCCAAGCATGAGCTTGAACTTGTCAAGGACGCTCCCATTGTTAGTGATGTGCTTGAATGCGATGAGTGCCCTATCTTCAAGTCTGATCTAACTTCTTTGAAGTCCAAGTTTGCTACTGTAGTTTGTGAACTAGAGGAGCTTAGATCTAGGCCTGCTTTGCTTGGCGCTTGTAAGCTTTGTCCCACGCTTAGGTCGGAGCTAGAGGAGAAGAACGCTTTGATCAAGTCTTTTGGAAAGACTAAGGTCATAGAGTCTAGCCCACCTATTGACTGCTCTGTTTGCCCTGGTTTGATTTTTGATTTGGATAATCTTGCGGTAGAGAAAGCCAACTTGGAGAATGAGAACACATATCTTAGGGCGATTCTGAGTTGGGTTTCTAGCAGTGAGCCGCAGTTGGGCATGATGATTAAGCAGTTCAAGCGTGGTGATGGGTTTGGGGTCGGTTACACATACACGAAGTCAGACTTTGACAGGTTGTATGGTAAGATTGGCAAGGTTGCTGGAAACACTACTAGTACGAGCACGCAGCCTTCGCTTGTTGACCCCGCGGATGGTGTGCTTAAAGAACCACCGAAAGCACCTCCGCAGAAGCAGGTTTGGATTCCAAAGCCTAGTGAGCTGAGGAATTCCCTCGACACGCTCCCTGCTGCCGCAGCCCAGGTCGCCCAGAAGAAGGGGGCTGCTCCTCCCCATCCGCAGGCTAGGCCTCCACCTCTCAAGCGTGAGGTGAGGTACCACTGCGAGATCTGTGACAAGGAAGGTCACATGGAGGAGTTTTGCTTCAGGAGGAAGCGGGCTGTGAGGAGAGAGCAGGAGAGATGGAACGCGGACATGTACTCTGCTCGGGTGCATGGTCCTTCTCGGCGTGGTGGTAGGCAAGATGCTAGGGCGCGCCGTGTAGGTGGAGGTCAGGGAGACGGTGGTGGTTACCATGCTCCAGCAGGTGGTCGCTTTGCCGGCCGTGCTCCTGGTCGTTTTCAGTACGGCTATGGACCACGGGATCGAGGCTTTGGAGGAGGTTTTGAGGCTCCACGCTTTCCTCGCGGTGTAAGCATCTAGGCCCTCAAGGTATGTTTCGGTGATTAATAACAACCATTATTGTGACTAATGAGTTTGTGCAGCTTAATAGATCATTATTGCTCATTTGGTCATATGACAAAAGAGGCCCCTCAATTTCGTTATCCAAAAAGGCGATCTCGGTATTCAACTTATATATATGTCAAGACTAAGGATTTTTCTAGTCCTAAGTGTCACAAGGTTGAGAAGGACACTTAGGTTAGTATAGTTTTTATAGTTTTGTAGTGATCGCACTATTAAGAGGGGTTAAGGCTAAGTAACTTGAGCATGGACATGGTCATTTGAAAATGGATGCACACTATGGTCACTCAGGTTTCTAGAAGTTCAAATAAGTGGTTCTCAACTTATATCTCAAGAATATTTGGATTTCATTCAAGACTCAAATCAGAAAAGGCAAAATCAGAAAAAGTCTTTAACACCGGTTTAACCGACGCTCTCAATTTTCTATACGTCGGTTAAACGAAGTCAGCAGAGCCTGGACAAATCAATACACCGGTTAAATCGACATGTTTGAATTTAACGTCGGTGCATTAGTCCAAAGTTGGTTTTTCTAGGGTATTTCAAGTTCTATACACCGGTTAAACCGACGATGTTTGAAATGGGACGTCGGTGCAATTGACCAGTGAGATGGTTTTTCCAAGGATTTCAGAAGTTGTACTCACCGGTTAAACCGACGATAGGTTTGAGTTAACGTCGGTGCAGTTGTCCAGAGACTTGGTTTTTCAGTTAATCAGTGGACAACTACACTCAACGGTTAAACCGATGATACGTCGGTTAATCTGACCAAGTTGTACCGGCTAGTTTTCAGAAGGGGCAGTTTACATTCATCGGTTAAACCGACGATGACTATTGGAGGTACGTCGGATTAATCGGCGCTACGCAGTTTTCTGGCAGCTTTTCTCCAACGGCTCTATTCGTGTGAGCTGCCTATATATACCCCTCCAATTGGTCATTTTGCAACTCTTGACACTAGGCAACATCCAAACAGTCATACTATAGTCAAGAGCCACCTTGAGCTTCATCATTTCACATACTTGTTCATTCAATCAATCAAGAAGCAAGATTAAGGACTTGAGTAGAGAGAAGCTTGTGTGCATCCGTTCTTGGTGATCGGTTCTTACTCAAGTGAAGGCCTTAGCTTGTTACTCTTGGTGATTGGCATCACCTAGGCGATCTTGGTGATCGAGGTGTTTCTCGCGGAGCTTGCCAAAGATTGTGGGAGCCCGGAGAAGAAGATTGTACGTGGCTTGATCTCCACCACGCCGGGATGGTGAACGGAGACTCTTAGTGAGCGCCCTCGTCTCGGTGACTTGGGAGGTGACAAGACTCTTTGTGAGTGTCACAACGTGGATTAGGGGTGTGTGCCAACACATCAATACCACGGGAAAAAAATCCGGTCGTCTCTTGTCCACTCTCTTTATTCAAGCATTTTCTTTCATGCAATTTATTCATGTGCTTGACTTAGAGATCATAACTTAGCTCTACCTTGCTAGACTTTACTTCTCTTTTTATCTCTCTTAGCTTGTGTAGGTAGCTTAGTTATCCGGTTGGTGAATTGGTGCCTTACTAGCATTGCATAGGTTAAGGTTGCTTTACTTTGTTTTAGAAATTGAAAAAGGCCCAATTCACCCCCCCCCTCTTGGTCCATCGATCCTTACACGCGGTGGTGTTCTTCAGTCACGCGGTAGACGGGATGGGGGATACGCTTTGTCTGGTTTTGCTAACCCTTCTGTAGAGCAAATGGCTCAACACTGGTTTGCTTCTCACTTTGCTAACCCTAGTGTTGAGACATTTGCTCACCCTTTGTCTCACTACTGATGTGCAGGTCGGAGGCTTGGAGAACAGGTGGATCATGGACTCCGGTTGTTCGCGCCACATGACCGGAAATGACAAATGGTTCTCCAGCCTCACCCTGATGCGCTCAAAGGAGTACATTGTGTTCGGGGATAATGGAAGAGGAAAGGTACGTGGACTTGGCGCTGTTCGAGTTTCTTATCGCTTTACCCTGAGAGAAGTTGCTTTGGTTTCGAATCTTGGCTTTAATTTGCTCTCTGTATCGCAACTTCTTGATGAGGGGTTTGAGGTTCGCTTCAAAGAGGGTTGTTCGCGTGTTCTGGATTCTAGGGGAGATTTGGTTTGCCAGATTACACCTCGCGATCGGGTTTTCTTGGTTGACTTCTCTGGAACTCCTTTTGGCCCTTCTCATTGCTTGATGGCTGGTCCTTCTTCTGATCTGTGGAAGTGGCATAGGAGACTTGGACATTTGAGCTTTGTCTAGACTGAGCTCACTTGGCCTGATCCGAGGATTGCCCAAATTGAAGTTTAAAAAGGACCTTGTTTACCATCCGTGTCGCCACGGGAAGATGATTGCCACTTCACATCCACCTGTTAATCAGGTGATGACCTCTCACCCTGGAGAGTTGCTACACATGGACATTGTCGGTCCTTCTCGGGTGATGTCTGTTGGTGGGAAGTGGTACGTTCTTGTGATCGTGGATGATTTTTCTCACTATTCTTGGGTCTTTTTCATGAGAACCAAGGATGAGGCTTTCGAGTTTGTTCGAGACTTGATCTTGAGGTTGAAAAACGAGTTACCCCAGGCCATGAGAGCGATCCACAGTGACAATGGCACAGAATTCAAAAACGCTCGTTTTGACGCCTTTTGCAGTGATCAAGGGCTTGAACACCAGTATTCTTCTCCCTACACTCCACATCAGAATGGAGTTGTAGAGCAGAAGAATCGGACGCTGGTTGAGATGGCAAGGATGATGCTCGATGAGCATAGGACTCCTCGCAAATACTGGGCTGAGGCGGTTAACACCGCTTTTTACGTGTCCAACCATATTTTCTTACGTGCTTTCATGCACAGGACTTCTTATGAGTTGCGGTTTGGATGCCAGCCCCGTGTTGATCATCTCAGAGTTTTCGGTTGCCGGTGCTTTGTGCTGAAAGATGGAAATCTTGATAAGTTTGAGTCTCGCTCGTCTGACGGTATTTTTCTCGGTTATGCTTCTCACTCTAGAGCATACCGTGTGATGATTATTGATACTAACATCGTCAGAGAGACTTGTGAAGTCACTTTCGATGAGACTGCACCGTGCAATTCTTCTATCTTTGAAGTTGCAGGAGATGATGAGCTCGGCACCTCCATCTTTGAAGATGAGGAGGAAGAAGCTGCGGAGGGCGAGGCTGAGACTACCACGCGTGCTGTGGACCCAGCCGTCTCTGCCACGAGCTCGGACGATGACGACAGCCCCGATCCGACTATGTCTACTTCCCGGGGGCTGATCGAGGAGGTGACTCAGGCTTCACCAGCTGCACCTGAGGAGGCACCAGCTTTGGTTGAGGAAGAGGCGACTTCGACACGGGAAGCACCGCGACACATTCAGCGTCGCCATCCACCTCAACAAATGCTAGGTAATCTCAACGAGCGAGTCACCCGGTCCAAGGTAACAAGTATCGCTGGCTTTGCTCATTTAGCGTTTGTTGCCTCTTTTGAGCCCAAAGATATTGGACACGCTCTTTCTTATTCTAATTGGGTCAATGCCATGCATGAGGAACTTGAAAATTTTGAAAGAAATCAAGTTTGGGTTTTGGTCGAGCCTCCACCTGCTTGTAATCCCATCGAAATGAAGTGGGTTTTCAAAAACAAGCAGGGTGAGGATGGTTTGGTTGTTCGAAACAAGACTCGTCTTGTTGCCCAGGGATTTTGCCAGAAAGAGGGTATTGATTTTGAGGAAACTTTTGCCCCTGTTGCTCGTTTGGAGGCTATTCGAATCTTTCTTGCATTTGCTGCTTCCAAGGGTTTTAAGGTTTTCCAAATGGATGTTAAATCTGTCTTCTTGAATAGTTTTATCGAAGAAGAGGTTTATGTGAAGCAACCCCCTGATTTTGAAAATCCCAAGTTTTCAAACCGTGTTTATAAACTTCAGAAAACTCTTTACGGTTTGAAAAAGGCACCTAGAGCTTGGTATGATAGATTGAAAACCTTTTTGCTGGCTCAGGGCTTTAAAATGGGATGTGTGGATAAAACTTTGTTCCTCATACGATCTGGCACTGATTTTCTTTTAGTTCAGATATACGTGGATGATATTATCTTTGGTGGCTCTTCTCACGCTCTTGTCTCCAAGTTTTCTGAGCAGATGTCCAGAGAGTTCGAGATGAGCATGATAGGTGAGTTGCAGTTCTTTCTCGGGCTGCAGATCAAGCAAACTCCTCAGGGCACTTTTGTCCATCAAGCCAAGTACACTAGAGACTTGCTGCGGAAGTTCGACATGAGTGACTTGTCTCCTCAGCCGACTCCGATCAGCACATCTACGGCGCTTGATGAGGACTTGGACGGCGAGGCGGTGGACTAGAAGGAGTACAGGAGCATGATCGGCTCCCTCCTGTACCTGACGGCGACGCGTCCGGACATCCAGTTCGACGTCTGCCTTTGTGCGCGCTACCAGGCTTCTCCACGCACCTCCCACAGGCAGGTGGTGAAACGCATCTTCAGGTATCTGAAATTCGCCCCTGAATTTGGTTTTTGGTATTCTGCGGATTCTTCTCTGGTTGTGGTGGGCTTTTCTGATGCCGATTTCGGTGGGTGTCGGTTGGATCGCAAGTCGACATCCGGCACTTGTCAATTTCTCGGTACATCTTTGGTGTCTTGGTCCTCTCGCAAGCAGGCTAGCATAGCGCTTTCTTCCACAGAAGCTGAGTACGTTGACGCTGCTAGCTGCTGCTCCCAGATCCTTTGGATGAAGCAAACCTTGCAGGATTATGACTTGAGTTTCGGTAGGGTTCCCATCTTTGTAGACAACATGTCAGCCATTAGCATTGCAAAGAACCCTGTCCTACACTCCAGAACCAAGCACATAGACATCCGATTCCATTTCCTGCGAGACAACCATGAGAGAGGACACATTGACCTGATCCATGTCCCTTCAGAGAGGCAAACCGCAGATATTCTCACCAAACCGCTAGAGCAGGACACTTTGCTCGCTTGCGAGGGGAGCTTGGGGTTTATTACCCCTTTTGATCGCTGATTTTTGTTTGGTTAGCTTTGTAGGTCTTTGTTTCTGCTTCTCTTGGTTTTCTAGGTTTGGTAGTTGCATTGTGCATATGCATTGTACATGTTTGCATTTTGCATTGCCTCACTTGCACTAGCATTCTTGTATACACTGCTATGATCTTCTAGTAACTGCTAGTGTGAGTTGATAAATTTGATCATGTATAGCTTGCTCCACTGCGTATATGACATCATCTGAGTTAAGCTATTTTGATTTGAAAATCTGAAAACATGATCACCCTGTCTTGGCTACTAGCATGTTAGGGCGTGTTGATATGCTTTGCTATCTGATTCATGCTAGTGTAGCTTTTCGTTCAGCAATTCATACTTGAAATGATCTAAATCTGATCAAATTGCTTGAACTGCTCAAGAAATGGATTGAAAAGATCCAGGTGGGATTGCTTGTCGCACTGATCGAGCTTTCAGGACGGCTCACTTTGCACTTGTGAGAACCCGGGCAAGGCGGTGCATGACTGAAATGAGTGCTTTAAGCTTCTGATTGTCTTTTGGCATAGGCTTGGCCTCGTTGCTAAGTAAACCATGACAAGCTTTCAACCCCTGGCATTAAGAATTGATTGCTATAAATTTGATTGAAAAATGAATGTTGGCAACTTGTTTTGGGCTGGTTTGGCTCACCTGTATGAGTTTGAGTAGCACTGCTTTCCATTTCCTACTTGTTAGTGCGAAATCATGGGTGATGCTTTTATTTCTCCTAAACTGAACTTGCCTAGCTCTAGACTGATTTGATATACCCGGTTGAGCTAGATGCAGGTCTTGTTTATGGATGCACACGTGCTTGTGACTAGATGTTGCTCATATCCTTGTATCCCTGAATGCTTTCACTTACACCTCCTGCATTGCATTCATGGCATAGCATCTGTTCAGGGGGAGTCTCAGTTTCAGGGGGAGCTTTAGGTATTTTTATACTTGATGTGTGCATGTGCCAACAAGGGGGGAATTTTGGGAGAAGTGATCGAACAAGGGGGAGACATGTTTGATTTTTTTTTTGAAAAACTTGTTGTGCACAAGGCCTTGAGAGTGCATCATTTTGGGAGAGTTGCACTTGTGAGAGGGAAAAACTTTGCTTGGGGAGTTTCTGCTTTGGTTTTGGCTGCTTCTTGCATCACTGCGTCGAGCGTTACCTCTGTCTTTGAGGAGTCATGCTTTGGCTTTTGATTGATTGCGTTGAGCTGTTGCCCTTGTCTTAGGGGATCGATCTTTACTTGAGTAAGTGACTGTTCTTGCCTTTCTGAGCTTTTCGTCACTTGCTTGAGTTCTTCTCTTTCTGCTTCCTTTTATCACTTTTCTGGTTTCAGGTGGTGTATTGACAATGCACTCATCAAGGGGAAGATTGAGGAACGAGAGTACTCTATCCTACCTGTAATGAGTGAATTATCAACCGTGCGGTGTGATCGTGCGCTTGGTCTTTGGATTGCAGGTACACGGGCGTCGAGTGTCGACGGGGAGCTGCCGTGGAGGTGCTGTGGCCGATGGACCGTGCGGTGGACGGCGGTGAAGGGCAGCCGGGACCGGAGCTCGGACCGGGCGGCAGCTGTGGCGTCCACTCCTGGATCGAGGGCGCAAGCGGCGACGGAAGGCGGGTTTCTTGGTTTGCGCCACAAACCAAAGAGGCGGACGGCGGTTGAAGACGCCGAGTCGTGGAGGCACGGGCGTCGGTCTCGGGACTGACGGAGGCGACGGGCGTCGACGGCGTCTAGGGCCTCGCTGCGGGCGAGGAGGTGACGGGCGTCGGGTGGCGTCTAGGGCCGTCAGAAGGCCGAGGCGGGAACGGCGTCTAGGGCCACGGCGCGGAGGCGGGAATCTTCCCGCGCGTGAGGTTTTGGCGGTTTTCTCAAAACCGACCACCTACCCGGGTTTCGCGGACCCTCCAAAACCGCGGACTGGATCTTCATCAAGACGGCGGCATCGTGGAGAAGACTTCGTTCCGAAGAAAGAACCTCAGCCGTCAGATGGGATCGTGTACAGGGGGTGCTGCAGGCAAACCGGTCTGACCGGTCCCTGGCACCGGTCTAACCAACCGGTCTGACCGGTCCAGCGTACCGGTCTGATCGGTCCTTCGGGTATAAATACCCCCACCAGCCCGTGGCTGGTTGAGTCTCTTGAATCTTTTGTTTTCTCTTCGTTTTTCCTTCTCCCTGCACCTGCTCTAGGTTAGGGCCAAGGACTCCAACGCAAAGAGAGTTAGATTATAGCAAATCTCTCCAATCTAGAGGGTGGATGATGGGCGGATGGCTCTAGCTGTTGTATAGGTGAATTCCTCTGAGAATTAATGGATGAAATTTGTTTGAAATTCACTTGTGTGTGCTGAGCATCTCGTCCTGCCCTTCTCTCTTGCGTTTTTGGGTTCAATTCTCCTCTTTTGGTGTGTTTCTTGTTTGGAGGAGACCAACCCTTGACTTCGTGGTTTGATGAACTCTTTGGAATGATTCCTATGCTTATAGCCTAGTGCTAAACCCCCTGGAATCATGGGTTCTCACGAATTGGCGATTTTGTGTTCTTGATAAAACCCCAATCCTCTTTGATCTTTCCTCGATTTCTCTCGATCCGTGAATCTTTTGGGTGAGATCTTTTGGGGATATGTTCACGGGGTAGGTACGAAGCTTTCCACCAAGTTTGGTTGGATTTGGACTTCGTTTGCTCAAGATTCGTAGTTTGAAGGTTTGTTTGCGGGTTTTCTGGATGAGACCGGTCATACCGGTGGGAGAGACCGGTCAGACCGGTCAGTCAGGGTTTGAATTGCCCGACCGGTCAGACCGGTCCAGTGCACCGGTCAGACCGGTTTGTGTGTGCTGTGCTGCAATTCGAGAAATTTCTCTCGTTTTTGCTTCCGCGCTGCGACCCGGGTCTTCTGCTTCGAGATAGCTTGTCCATAGCTATTCTCGCTGACCTAGGTTCGAGGGCTTGCGGTGATTTTGTGACATAGGCCGACGTTTCAGATTTCGAGAGAAATTTTGATCAGCTCCCATTCACCCTCCTCTGGTCGCCGGCTTCGATCCTTCAGTAGTCTTTTGCTACTTGTATTTTAGATTTACAATAAAAATATAAAATATTTAATCACAAACTTCAGCTTCAGCATGGATTTCAAATAGACTCTTAATTTGAACCCTCTTCGAGGAAGCTCTAGTTTCAGCTCCCTCGGCGACTCATGCTGGAGTCTTGCCAAACGGGGTGTATGCACCGGCTCTGGAGAATCCTCCGAAATTCCGTCTAAGAGCATCTCCAAGAGATTTTCCCAATCACACTAGCTAAATCTTGTTTAGATTTAGCTAGTCACTTAACTGGCCATTTGGCTATTCAATGAGTGCGAGATCCAAGTTCCAACAGCTTCTGCATTCATTCATCCGCCCCCTCCGGCAGCCCACTGCCGGCCCCCTCACCCGGCGACCCCTCACGGCGGCCTCATCGCCAGCCAAGAAGCTCTCGGTCATGGCCACCACCGCGTCAACCCTCCTCAAATTCTCCCCAACCTGCGGCAGCTCGGCAGGTTTTGGAGGAGGACCGGCCGCCGCGTCCGCCCTACCGCCGCAACCACCGCGGCCGCAGTCCCCGCTGCAGTACACGCGCAAGGTGGAGGCCATCCTCACGGCCGGAGCCGCGTCGCGCTCGCCGCCGTCGCCCGCTCTGCTCCTGCTCCCACCCGACGAATCCTGATGCCTCCCCAACACGAAAGGGCGGATGCAGGTCCTGGAGGAGGCAGCACGAACATGCTTCGGCCACCGGCAGCTCGAGCCTGCGGAGCAGCTGCTCCCTCCGATCTCCAACCAGCTGGTCTGGCTCCTCAACCTCTCCGCGGCCCAATTGCATCCTCCTCGCCTGCTTCTTCCCCGCTGCGCGGCTCCGTCCGGAGTGAGGGGGCTCGGGGCTCCGGACCTCCGCGGCCGCGGCATCGTCGAGGTGGGCGGCTTCGAGGTCCCCGTGACGCTGCCGCCTCCGATTTGGCCGAGTGGGGAGGACGACTGGACGAAGACGAAGCGCGGGAGGAGGGGATGGCGAGTGGAGGGGGCTCGCGGAAGATAACGAGTGGAGGGGTCTGGATAGCGAAGTAGTTAGCGAACAGATCATTTTGGAGAGATTGTTGGATCCAATTTTCACTCCAATTTTGCTACTTTTAGCTAGTTAGATTGTTTTACAGAGACTCTTAAAGATGCTCTAAGAGGAGTTGGTAAACGGAGCAGCAGCTGGGAAAAAACTATCTACCATGCATAAGCATTTTAAAACCGTTTTATCTTAATTGGAGAATTCGCACCACCATAAAAGCTTCAGCCGGAGCTGTTTCAGTTACAGCCAGAACCATACCAAATACACCCTTAGTCCACTGCGGCGCGTGTCAGAGAAGCATTTTACCATTAACAGCCGGCGACGAAAGATGGATTGGGGACTTGATTGATGCATGTTTTATTCTTCAAGTGGCGGAAGATAATGCCACTTTGGTTGCGCTTACGTCGGGTAGGGCTTTTTTTGTGTGGAAGTAAACATGAATCAAGACTCTGGTTTTGGAGTTCCGGTTTTGTTTATTCAAAGAGAAAACGAGTTCATATTCATATCTGCGCGGTTAGCACTTCTTCCCTACCTGCTCACGTCAGTCCAAAACAGATAGCCGAGACGAAGAATGGGGAAAATACATTTTACAGGCAGAGCCTGCAGCATTGTTGATTTGTTCTATGCGGGCAGGTGATGACTCAAACGCCAGTACAAAATTACGAACGGGGCGTCGTTTTCAGATTCAACTAAATTCTGAATCCCTGACGGGGAAGGACGCTCTCAGAGATCGGCACGGTCAGCAAACCGTCGTGCTGGCTGGCTGAACTCCACTCTTGCAAGTACTGTATACCCAGAAGGAAGCTCTGAAGAAACGCACGCCCATACTCATTAGCAACCGCCCGCTAGGTTTTCTGCAATTCCTCCCCTGATGGCAACGCGATCGTATCACGTCGTGCGGCCAGCTACCGGCTGGTCGTCCTTTCCGAGAAGGAGCAGGTCGCTGCACTCCAAGGTAGAACGGCTCAGCCGCCCAACATTCCCGGAAGTTGTGAACCCATCCGCAAGTTTCTGAACTCGTCGTGGCCTGAACCCGGTGGCACCGACGGACTCGCCGCCGCGACGGAGTCCGGTTGCAAGCGTCCGTCGGTGAGGTGAGGTGAGGTGCGGTGCCGCAGCAGCACGGGGACGCGACGGGGCCGGCGGTTCAGAAGCGGCTAGCGGACAAGGCATCGGGGGCGTGGGTGTGGCCGCGTGGGCACAGGGGCAGGGTGAGAGGCAGAGCAGAACAAAACCAGCGGCTGCTACGCACCAGACCACAGTTTTTATATTCCCCGCCACTATTTATACGCTCCCGCGGTCTCGCCTCCCTTCCGCGCTCCCAGACACTTCACCTCACCCGCCGCCCCCGAGCTCCCGCGTCAGCACCACTCGGCAGCGCGCGTGCCGTCTCACACGGGGCTGCCGATTCGGCGTCTCCTCATCCTCAGTCCCGTTCTTCTCATCGTCTCCCTCGTCGCCCCGGGCCGGATGGACCTGCCCCCAAGCCCCAGCTCGGCGCCGGAGCCGTGCCAGTGGGCCGGCGCCGGCCTCGGCTCCGCGGCGTGCGGCCTGGCCGGCAGGGTGCTCTGCGTCGTCGCCACCTGCGTCTTCGCCGCCGGTGCGTGCCCCGCGCGGGTGTTCAGGCAAGAAGAGTCGCTGGTGACCGAGCTGAACTGAGCAGGGTTCCTCTTTTCGCAGTGGGGTCGCTGGTCGGGGCGGTGACGGGGTCCATGATCGGGCTGGCCACCGAGAGCGGCGTGCTGCGCGGCGCCGGCATTGGGGCCATCTCCGGCGCCGTCTTCTCCATCGAGGTCGCCGAGGCGTCGCGCGACCTCTGGCACTCGGGCGACTCCGGCGTCTGGACCGTCCTCTACATGGTACGCGCATTCATCAACTAACCTCTCTCTGCTGTCTGCTCCGATAGCTCCTGCCTCGTCGTACCCTGTCAAATTAATCGCCGGCAGGACAGGAGAAATAGCCAGCACATGTTGCTTCAAAATTCTCAGTTACTGCATATCCAAGCAAGCAATTGTGGATTTTCATTCACCCTGTCCCAACCTAACGCCAAATTGTAAAATTTGAAACGGCACGGCCCTCTTTTCCTCTGCTTTTTATAAACCGATCGCCATTGACAAATTGCGAAGAAGACACCCAGTGAGACACCACCACCGATAGGTTTTTAACTTGGCGTTCTCCTCTTGGTGCTTGGGGACAACAGCGGAACCAGGGGGGCGAGCAGGGGCCACGGCCCCCCTAAAATCAGTGAAAATTTTTAACCCCCACCTATATTCTAAAGCCCAACACAAAGATCAATCAATGCAACGATGATTTGTACTTAAGTTTTTCGGCTATCGTCCTTAACAAACCCAACAACACATATTGAACGGTGCACGTATACACATCTACCTAGGCAGCTAGCTAAAGACTAGTCAAATCCAACCCGAAGACTCCAATATTACTCCCTCCGTCACCAAATATAAGGCATTCTGGAGTTTTTAGAATAAATTATGGCTATATAAAAGACTCTCCTACCCCTAATTACCCTAATTATTAAGTATTGGGACTCTATTTGGTTAACTAAATATGTGCTAATAATTAAAGTAGCATGACATTTCTGTTCGCCGATGGCAAAGCGCCGACGGCAGCTACAGGGACGGCGAAGCCCTTGTTTGCCGTGTGTCAAAAGTCACGCACACGGCGAACCTTTTCGCCGTGTGTATATATAGGCGCACGGCGAAAAAAAAGCGAGAAGACGCCGTCCGGGCTAGCTGACGGCGTCGGCGTCTGTTCGCCGTGTGTCTGCACCGTGGACACACGGTGAACTTTCAGACTTCGCCGTGTGTCCTTGGTTTTGGCACACGGCGAAGAGCAAGGTTTGCCGTGTGCTGGCCCTTGGCACACGGCGAAGAGTAAGGTTTCCTGTGTGTTTTTGCTTTGCCGTGTGTTCTTCTGGCGACACACGGTAAAAGAGGTCTTCGTCGTGTGCCCGAAATAATGCACACGGCGAAGATTATAGCACACGGCAAAATACCGTTTTCCGGTAGTGAATACCCTACATTTCTAGAAAACCAAATAAATAATGCGGTTTTCAATCATAATTGGTAGAAATAATTAGGGGTAACAAAGTCATTTGTTTAGATAAGTAATGTGTCTGAAATTTCCTAAAACTACACTCTTTGTGAGACGGAGGGAGTATGTTATAATTTTTTTCAGAAAACATGGTCAAACTAAAAAAACGAAGATATTTGATATTATTTTATGAAAGAAAGAGAATACAAATTCGCAATACGTCTGCGAAGTTGTAAAGTGCAAACAGAACATATGTAAAGCATTTTCTCTATCTAAAATATTAGTAACTTGATATGTTTCTTACGTATAGTATAAAGTATCTGCTCGGCCCCCCTTATTCAAAATTTCTAGTTCCGCCGCTGCTTGGGGAGGTCCAATTGCGGAAGTGTGGGAGCACACCACTCTCGTTTTCGCGGCCTAATGGGGCTTGATGTTGACGAAGACTGATTAGGTTTGCCCCATGGATTCCGTGGGGCGAGGTTGGTGATGCTACCCGATGGCATCTCACCCTTCTTAGTATTCAACTGCTTGTGAATCCCATGGCATGTTTTTCCCTGCAGCGGTGGCAGCTGTTCTCTTGTTTTTTTTTTCGAAAAACAAAAACAGAGAGAGAGGATGGAGCCAGTTTCCTGTCGAATCAAAGACGCTGCTGGTGCATCCAGTTCCTCGGTACCTGTCTGACTGGACTGTTTGTGCTCGGCTGCTGTACACGCAGGTGGACATCATCTCCAGCCTCCTGAGCGGCAGGCTGGTCCGGGAGAAGGTGGGGCCGGCGGTCCAGAGCGCCGTGCAGAGTCAGGTAGGTAGCCACTCGACCTCATCACCCAAACGCACCAAAGGTTACGATGCGATGCGTTTTCGTCAGCCCGAGAGCTATTCGCGTCCACTGTTGCCGTCCTGTGCTAAAATGTATGGGCGCCATCTTTATTTAACAGTGACAAACAAACAGTACTGTGCACTCTCGTACACTCCGAGCCTTGTCACTTTTAAGAAACTCTCTGTCGATACTCACCATCTTCCACTGGACAATGTCTGTTCATCAGGCAGCAAAGTTTCAGTGCCTGTTGGTGTCTTAGCTGTTAGCTCTGCTGCTGCTGCTCAACACAATCCAGCCTTTATCAAAAAAAAAAAACACAATCCAGCCAGCCAAACTGCCAAACCAACAGAATATAAACCACCATCTGGTACCGTGGAGAAAAACCTGTCCACACGGTGAGTAGCAGGTAGTCCACGCAACGCGTTGCCCAGAAGCCAATTCATCATCCATCTAATCTAACGCCAGTATTTGCATCTCTTCCAAGAACACACGCACAAGGTATCCCTTTAATAGCATGGTTAGTTACGGCAGATGCTAGTTGCCTTTAAAGAAAATCCGGTGCCGGTGCCGGTGCCTGTCGCCTGCTGGATCACTTTCAGCGAGCTGAGCTCATCGCCCGCAAGTAAAAGAAGCTTTTGCTAGCATCAATGGCAAACCATCAACTAACCCGCGGGTGGCTGCTTGTTTATTTGCCATCGCCCTTTCAGATTTCCACACGTTTTTTAAGTATCAAAAGAAAAAAAAAATTCGACGAGTGCCCGGCTTGGCCCCATTCGCTAGTAACAAGATAATCACCCTGTTCATTGTGCTGATTTCAACTGGTTTTGGCTGGTTTCGGCTGGTTCATGTGAGAGAAGAAGCCGAAAGAAGTGAAGCGAACGGAGTGAATGAATGTGTTTTACCGGTCTTTAGAGTGAGTCATCGGCCTGCAACTTTCTTCTGTTCTCAACGTTTTCTTTTTCGTGGAAGCAGATCAGCGCCATCAGCTCGCCGTTCGAGGAGACGAGCGACCTGTTCGAGACGGGCGGCGGCAGGGGCCTCCCGGCGGAGGCGGTGCGGCGGCTGCCGGCGATGGCGATCGCGGCGGACGGCGCCGTGGACGCGGCGGGGGAGGCGCTGTGCTGCTCGGTGTGCCTGCAGGACTTCCGGGTGGGCGAGGCCGCGCGGAGGCTCCCCGGGTGCCGGCACGTGTTCCACGTGCCCTGCATCGACTGCTGGCTCCTCCGGCACGGCTCCTGCCCGCTCTGCCGCCGAGACATCTGAACCCTCGACCGCCGCCGGGCCGTCGTGGACTGGACTCCTCGTCGTACGGCTGTTACTGCGGCGAGCTGGTGGGTTAGTGGAGTAGGACTTGACGGGGCGGCACCGGGTGCCCGTAAGGGAAATGGTGCTCTCTGGTGAGGAAAAGAAACCAGGCCCCCTAAACGATCAAACGGAAAAGAAAACGAATGAGAGGAAACGGCATGTGTGATGTGACGATCGTATGTTCATAAGAGCGGGTTCAGAGACCGCGTGCCTGCCTTAGACTGACCCCAGCAGGCGTTGCAACCGGCAAGGCAAAAGCAAAATGCATCTTCGTCGCTACTGTGCGCGCGAGGCGCCGCCTCCAACACACGAGGCAACACGCGAGGCATTTTGCCGTCGCTGGAGAGAGACAGTGCAAATATACGCTTCCTCTCTCCTCAAATGCAAACTGCTGTCGCTGCCACTCGTCACGCCGTGGTCCGCACCGCTCGCCACGGCGGGGATGCAGGGGAGGTGGCGCGCGCGGCCTCCCGACGGCGGAGGGCGACCCCTGCAACGGCGGGGCCTCCCGGCAGCGGAGGCGGAGGCCGAGCCCTACACGCGCGGAGGGAGGCGGGGCCGGCGCGCAGGAGTGAGGCAGGGAGCAAGACGCGGCCGGGCCCCGCACGCAGCCCCTCCGCCTCGCCTTGGACGCCGCCGGGACGGAGGAGCCGCCGTGCCCCGCCTCGAATCGGCGCCGGGTGAGCTCGGCGGCGGGCAAGGGGCTCCTCCCCAGGCTCAATCCCAGGGGCATCGTCGGCGCACAAGGGGCTCCAGGAGCGGCGGCGCGGCGCGGCATACCCGGCCTCCACCTCGTCGCCGGGGCGGGAGGTGCGGAGGAGGTTGTGCTACTCCGCCGGCCGCCAGCCCCTCCACGGCCTCCTGACCTCCGCTTCCTCCTCGCCGTCCTCGGCAGCGCCTGGGTGGCTGCTGCCACGGCGGCTTCCTCCGGCTGGGCAAAGGAGGACGGCGCGTCCCGCGGCGCCGCGGGAGCCGACGCGGCGGCCCGGTTCTCCTCCTCGGCGTCCACCTCGGCGTCGGAGAAGGTGAAGCCGAGGTCCCGCAGGCCCTTGACCTCCTCAAACTCCAGCTCCAACAACCTCCGCCCGCGCCGCCGCCCGCCCCCGGCGGGCCACCTCCTCCTCTCCGGCGCCGCCGCTGCGGCGAGGCCGTCCTTGCCCAAGAGGATGGTCTCGAGCCGCGCGTGGGTGCCGCTGTTAGGGAGCCAGAGTGGCTCCAGGCCCCGGAACGCGGCCGCGGTGGCCTCCTCTGCACCGCATCTGCCGGTGCCGCAGCCCGCCACCGCCGGCCGTGGGGCTCGACGCGGGAACCGGCCCGGTCGGCGTGCGGTCCGCCTCGCGCTCGTCTCGCTCCGCCTCCCTCCTTCCCCGCGCGATTTTGCCTCCGCCGTTGGAGACATGAATTTTTGGGTGTGTGATGCATTGACTGTGCGCGAGGCAAACGAACCAATGCCTCTCTCATTTTCCCTTCCGTTGTTGAAGTCAGTCTTAACTCTGATCTGGCTTGGTTCCGTGCCCGAGCACCTCGCAAAGTTGCAGGTTCAGGTCGCGCTCATCTGCAGATTCCGAACACATGCGGTAGCAAGAACGTGTCCAAATGTGGCCGCGACGTTGGCTTTTGCAGTGGCTTGCAGGCCGTTGCAGTTTCCATATTCAGGCAGGCCCCGTACTAAAACGGGCAGCCATGCCTGCCAAACCGTGTGTGCGATTACTACAACGCGTTGAGGTGGTTGCTGCCGGGTCTGGTTTCGCAAAACTGTGAGCTCGGCTGCCCGAGGGGGCGCCCTCGTGCTCTGTCGCCCTGCGCAACGCGACCAGCAGTTGGAAACTTTGGGATAATGAGCAAAGCTCCATACGAACAAAAATTGAACAAAATCAAGCTTCATGGGCTGGTCGCGTTCTTCAGTAGTCGTGGCGAGTAGGTGGCCTGACCTACCTTGCTCCTTGTAAACAGAGGGGCCCAAACGCTCGATGGGCTGGACCAACTTTGAGCCCACGTGCGAAATAGGCTTATATCCCAGTCCCAAGCTTTGCTGCTTCTTTTTTTGCATACACTACACATCTCCAGGAGTCGAGGGCAGCAGTCAGCAGCAGTGGCTTTTGTGTCGCATCGTGCGAAATGTAGTGATGAACAAACAAACGTGCCAGGAAAGCACATACGAATCCGTATCCGTGCATTGTTTAAAGCCGTGGCTGACCGCCGCCGGGGCAGGCTACAGCTCCGCGACTGGGATGGTCCCCGATTCCGGCAAAAACAACTGTGTCGTAGTCTTTACATTTATAGTTTATTGCCTTTACATTTGTGTCAGATCTTCGTTCTGGGGGTGGATGCTGGTGGTTTGGAGCTTCGGTGCGCAATCCAGCGATCGGAGATGGCGGCCGGGACCTTAATCAGAGGAAGAAGAACAGTGACGTCTGCGGGTCTCGTTGTAATTTTCTTTACTTTCGAGGTCTTTTCTGCAAGAAATGGTTGTACTGCACAAACAATTTCCTTAATATAAGTTACATCCTTTTCTCGCAAAAAAAAAACTGTGTCGTAGTCTCGTAGACTCTCCAATAAAATTGAAATGATTTATAATTTGCAACGGAAGGAGTCATCATCTGCAGATTCTAAATAAATCTCTACATATATATATGTACACTCTTATACCAATTTATATATAGTTTGATGTCCATATTGCTTGCATTTTCTAAATAACACGTGTGGAGCAGCGGTAATATCTCTATATATAGTTTGATGTCCATATTGCTTGCATTTTTCCGTTCAAATTTATATAATGACTGGTTGCTAATTATTTTGATCTATAAATGATCGGTGCTAAGCTTGAAAAAATAAGGTGCCAATCAGATCCATTTTCCAAAAAGATTCAGCAAATTTTGGTTTTACGTGTAATGTGATATACCAATCTTAACCATTTGCAAACACAAGATGCAAGTATTTCAACAGGGATCATGAGACCAAAGACTCAAACTATGTTGCAAGTTCTGCAGTTCAACCAACTCATTAGGGCAAGATAACCCACGATCGAAACAACAGGCAAAACAACTCACCAACGAAACAAGAAATATACAGCATATCGGGCACATTATTCTCCAGGCTGGGGTGGGCGCGGCAAAGCGCGCCACGCGTCCTAGTGTATTCAGAATCTGCATCAGTTTCGGCTCCATGCAGAGATTTATTCATCTATCGAGCCAAACACGAAGGTTCATCCCGTGTGTGCGTGATTTTTATTGGACGAGACGAGACGAGACCACCGGAGGGGTCCGGGTGATGATGCCGTGCCCTGCCTTTCCACAAGCATCATCATCATCATGCCCGCGCTAAATGCGACATGCACGTCCACCGGCCCTAATCATTTCCACTACTACAGAAATGATTTCCAGGGACACTTTGTTTTTTTCTAGGGGCGGATGCAAATGTACCCCGCTCCTACAACAAAAGTTGGGTGCTGTAGCATTTCACCTGTTTCTGAAAATGCATCTTCAAGGACGGGTGACAGTATCACCCACCTCTAAAAACAGAGCTTATTTTAGGGGCTCTATAAAATTTGAAAACATCACCGCTAAAATATCTTCGGAGATGGCGCCATTTTAAATGAGTCCCGCAGTGCACTCACCCGTCACTTTTTTATTTTATCTCCTCTCCCATCCATCCGTTCCTTACGGGGGCCGCTAGTGGGCACGCAATCGTTGCTACTGTTACCGACGAATGCGCGTCAGAGGATTCAAGTGGTGCACGTGCACAACTAATAGCTAGCAGTGAATATTGATATCTTCCCACGTATGCCCCTCACCACCATCCACTGTTTCTCCTTTCCAGTGTCTACCTTCTGTTGTATTTTATTTACTACGCATGTTGCACATCTTTATTATGTTTTCCCTTTTCCTTTCGGGACAGTGGGTACGAGGGAGATGAAACGGGTGGGGGAAATGTTTTACATACATATGAATGTTGAAGTATATGTTATTCTTATATAATTGTAAGTACTAAATCAAATAACAAAAACACTATACCTTACGTTGTAATCTCTTTTCATACAAATGGCACTAACAAAAAATCAATAGTTTAGAAAAGCATTGGTCAAATAAAAAAAAACTCTTGTTATAAATTTTGGCAGATGCAGTAACAGATACCACATAGACACATATAAATATGCACCTCCGTACAAAAGCAAGACTAATGGAGATAAATCAAAAGCAAAGAGTCCACAAATACACCTGCAAAAAAATATTACGACACCAAATAAGTACTTGAAAACAATATAATTTCAAGTCTTTTGAAAAAATAGACTTAGAATTTAAATTTCTTAATTATATATCCAAAACTTCAAACATCTCTCGCAGGACGCAGGCTCAAAACAAGTGGCTGGGTTGGAGCAGCCAGTCAAGCAGCTCCACCCAGCCCCAAATTGGCTTCTCCCACCAGCCAAACAGGGCAAGATATCTTTTAAGTTACATATCTAAGCCTTTACAGCTGAAAAATAAAGGAGTTTCAAAATTATGTATTCAAAACATTATAGTATCTAGCTATCAGTACACATACTAAAAATCTTTTGTACTAGGAATTGAAAACTTTCATGTTACAAATCAAAACTTTTGTATCTAGGATTATAAAACTTTTATATTATAATATTAAATACTTTACACATATCAAAACCTTAGCTATCTGAAATTTAAAAATAAACTTTCAAATCGTATATTTAGAACTTTGTAGTGGGTGTATGGAACTTTAAACCTTTGTATTTCCAAACTTCACACACCAAATTTGGGAACTTTCTACTAGCATGTGCACATTATAAACTTTGTACTCTCAAATCCAAACCATTGTGTTGCTAATAGAATAACTTTGAAACTATGTATAGAAAACCTTTTAATTTCTAAGCCATCCCAACTATATACTTGAGAAGTGTACTGTGGTCCTTCTAAATCAGCAGTACCAGAAATTTTTGGCATGATTTACGAAAGCTTTGAACACAACTCAACACACATGCATGCCAAAAAAATATATTTTGCTTGTTTCATAGATGCTTTCAACATATAAACCTTTTGTTCCATGGTCAAGGCCTTACTACATGTATACTGATAACTTTAAAGTGTAAATGAAAAAATTTCTACTTAAGTTATGCACATTAGAATCTTTCTATTTGAATATTGAAAATTATTTAACTCATAGTTTAAAAGCCAACCCCCCACCCCATACACACACACACAAACAAATAGGTCTTTCTAACTTTCAAATGGCAAACCAAGAACTTTATATGCAATGATTAAAAACTTTTTAAATAGTGTTGGAGCACTCTATACACTCTCCCTCCTTCCTAGTTTTTTAACTCATAGATCTACGACTTTCTACAACAATTAATAAAACATTGGAGTTATATGTGAAAAAAGTGTGTATGCATTTCAGCCTAAACATAAATTGCAAATTACATAACTTCTTCTCCAATGTAGAAAAATAATCAGCAACCCACCCAAAATGTCATGCCACAATTAAAAAGGAAACAATTCTAAATGTCCTTTCAATGTTATTTAAATCAACAAACACTATGGACAAGACACTGATTTATAAAATGCACAACCATGTCTTTAGATAAAAATCTTAGGAAACTTTCTATGTGTTTACAAACTTTCAAGTTACGTGATTAAAACTTTCTATATGTTCTGACAAACTTTCAAGTTACATATATAACACTTTATGATTGTACCTGAAAACTTTTGACTCATATGTCTAAAAAGTTTCAATAATACATTCCTTTCAATGTACATATTCGAAACTTTATAATTATATTTAAAATTCTTATGATACATGTATTTGGAAGTTTTCCATTTATAGTTCAAATAAAAATTAAGCTATATGATTTAAAATAGGGAGCGACATAAGGCAATAGGAAATAGAAATGTCTCAATCGTGAGCTAGCATGTGCTCTGACTAGATCTCAACAAACTTACAGGCTACTAATTGCTAGATTATTGTGGTTGATAAAGAAACTAATGCTACAGTTTCATGTGTAGGTACTGCTGTGACCACTAACTAGACTGGGCATCAAAATCTAGTAGGCAGCAATGTTTGCAATTCTGAATGAACCAGACTACAAGCAGGTAGCAACACATGCAGGCCAAAAACAGGGCGTAAACAAAAGAGCAGATAGCATAGGCTACCTATGTCATCAACCATTAACAAACAAAACAGTTGCTAATGGTGGTGGGCTGGTGGCCGGCAGTGAGCAGCAGTGGTGGTAACCTCGTCGCCCACACATCGGCCACACAAACACAGGGAAAAGACAGAGGGGGAAGCGGAAGGGGGATTAAGCTGGGATTGCAAGGGCGACGATGCAGGTCACCACAAATCCAAAAACTTTGTACACTAAATTTATTAGCTCCAAAAACCTTCTATTAGCCTATTTTAAAATTTGTACTTCCAAATCCAAAACTTTAATTCAAATCTAGCACTCTAAATTCCAAAACTTTCTACTAACATATTTTCAAACTTTCTACACCGGAGTCTGCAACTTTGTAAATCCAAAACTTTGTACACTAAATTTCAGAACTTTATACAGTTAAATTTAAAAATCTATACTACTAGATATGAAACTTTATACATGAATATTTGAAATCTTTTACAAATAGATATAGAACCTTTTACATAAAACTTTCTATTGAAATAAAAAATTAACACTAAATTCAATAACTTTGGACTTTCAACTCAAGATCTTTGAAAAAAAACACTTGTCAAAAAATATTTTAGTAAAACAAACTCTGAACTTTGCAACCCAAATTAGAAAACTTTCTACTAGTATGTTATAAACTTTTTACTCTTCAAAAAATATGGAACTTTGTGATAGAATATTTAAAAATTTGTACTTTTAGATTTAATACTTCATAATTAAAAAACTTTGCATTCCCATATTGAGAACTTTGTCCTAACCTATCATAAACTTTATATCCCTAACTTTATCTGAAAAATGTTAGAATCGTGAACAGAAGAACAAATTTAGCATCTAACTTTAGGGACTTCATACCAGTGTATTTTGAAACAGACAGAGCATTGGAATGGCGAAATAGAAACTCGTTAGAATGGATGACACCGGGGCTGAAACTGTCATGATCCTTGCGCCGCCGAGCTCGCCTAGCCATTAGAGAGGATTTTGCGCGAGGGAAGAAGATGGAATGGGAACGAGATGCAAGCGGATGCTAGGTGGCTGTTCGGGAGACGAAATAGATGCAAAATGAAAAGGGGGAAAAAGAAATCGAAATGGACTTGTACAGCTCGACTAGATGCGCTTTGTTTTTGGTTCACGTGAGTGGTCTCTCTAAGTGACACGCGTCCGTTCGTTGCTAGTCTGTTGCAACGAACGAGCGCCATCTAAGGCTTTCGGTTCCTTATCCTTATATCAGTACTCAGCTCTCTCACGAGCTCTTCTTCTTGCCTTTCACCATCTCCTTCTCATCGATCCATGGACGCAGCTCGGTGCGCGAACGTGCGGCGGCACGGCGCGGGCTCAACGGCGGCGCGGGGCTGAGGCTGCGCGGCGGGCGCGTGGCGGCTCGACGGGCGCGGCTAGGCCGGTGAACTACGACGACGCCGTGCACGTGTCCGCAACAGGTCAGCGTCAAACTCCAATCCGGCGTCACGGTCCATGGCCGTGATTCATAATCAGATTCCTTACTTGCTTCTTGTTTGCATTCCTTGCTTCTTGTTTGCAGCATCGGAGGGGATGCAGAACGGGATCTCGAGCCTTGCCAGGAATGGCACCGGCGTCAGGCAGACGCAGGGGCCTTCGCCCTCATGGCTTCTTCATGGCGGGGGCGCGGCGGGCGAGGCAGCTCCGCGCGCGGTCGCGGGTGCGCAGCGGGTCGGCGCGCGGGCTTGCGGCAGCACGGCACGGCACGGCACGGTTACCGGTCGGGAAATAAAACCCTGTCGTGCGTTGCAGCCACCGCCCGCACGCCGCACTGGCCCTGCTCCTGTGGCGTTCAGGAATTGACTGTATCACTCCACAGGTCGGCCGCTTCAGATATCAGCAGAAAGCGACGCGGGTTGGACCTGTCCCACTGGCCCGGCCCGGCCGGCCGCCGCGGCGGCAGTACCGCGGGCGGACGCAGCAATATATGTGCCCCTGAATCCCCCCGATGCGTGCGCCTTGGCGGCGCCGGCGACCTGGCCGGACGCGCCGCGCGAGCGTCCGAGCTCCGAACCCCGCCGTCCGGGGGGACGCGGATCGGGCACCTGATCTCCCGCGCACGTTACCCGGCGAGGCATGTGGGCGATCGAGGCGTTCGCGTGCGCGGGGGGCCGGGAGTCCTACTACGTGGGTTGTTGGGTGACAGGCTGACAGCCCTGCCCGGCCGCTCTGCTCCGGCCTCCGCCCACGAATGATCCCACGACCACGAGCCGCGTCGCCCCGTGCGCATGGACGCGTCCACCCCGTATGATCTCGACCGGCCGGGCCGGACAGCTCGGACGGGTAGTGCTGGTGCATCCTGTCAAAGAGAGTCACGTGGCGCCGAAAAAACGGAGAACCTTCCTGGTACGTGAGGGTGCGGCCGGCTCCGGTTGACCGGCGGGGGCGCGCCACACGCGCGTACGGACGTTGGGCGTGCAGGCTATCAGAGGCCCGTGAAATGTTGTGAGCGCGTTCCTTCAATGCGCGTTTAGTTCCCAAAAAATTTTGGGAAAAATTTCTGTAGCAATTTTCAACTGAAGATTAGGAGGACTAAACATGATCTAATTGTAAATCTAATTACTTAGATGGATGGGAAATCGCGAGACGAATCTATTAAGCCTAATTAATCCGTCATTAGAGATTGATTACTGTAGCAGGACAATGTATAATTAGGTTTATTAGATTCGTCTCGGGATTTTGCCCGGGGTTGTGGAATGAGTTTTATCAGTTATTCACATTTAATACTCCTAATTAGTGGTTAAACATTCGAAGTTAATGTAGCGCACGGAAATTTTTGAGAACTAAACGGGGCCTCAGTTCTCTCTGCATCGCGTCCCAATCGTGTCTCGGCCCGCGGCCGTGGTATGGTCAATTGGTCATGGACTAGGGAGAGTTAGAGCAACTCCAGTAGGGCTATTAAATTTGGATGAGCAAATACCCATTTAAAAACTCACTTTTAAATTTTAGCCACCCAAATATGGACCTCCACTCCAGCAGGCTGACTAAATTAGACTTCTATTTTTCCAAATGACAACTAGGCCCACCTGTCATTCTCCCCTCCCAATCACTCGCCCGCGCCTCTGCCTGCTTTCGCTTCGCCACCTCCCTCTCCCCTGCACGAATCCGGTCACCACGGACGCCACGACCCCTCCGCCGCCGCCGCCGGCCCGCGTCCTGAGCAGCTCGGCCGCGGTGGCGTTCACCGTGAACGCGTCGCGGTGGACCACGCGGAAGCGCACCCGCTTCCGCGGGGGCGCCTCCTCGCCCGCCGCGGCGGCGGCAGCTTACACAAAGGGATCAGGGAATTTGAAACAGGAGCGATTTCTAGGAGAAATTTTGGTAATCTGCACATAACTATTAATTATTTATGGGAACGAATCAAGCACCAATGCACAATAACTTAACATCACAGCATAAATTACAGGTGACACAAACAAACATCAATCGCTAACGGGCGATGCCATGACTTGGAGGGTGCTTAATGGGCAACATTTTCAATGGAAGTGCTGTCAATGGACGAAAACAGAACTTAAAAATGGGGGATAAGGGGCAAAACTCATGTGACGTTTTTTTCCCCAGATTGTATAGACAAGATCCCAGAAACGACTAATGATGCTATTACACGCCGGGGGGCAAAATGCGGCCCCTACACCATTAAGTGAAAAAGCATGTTCCATTGATCTCCTAGTACAGCATGACACCTGATATGCTAGACTAAGCTCAAAAGTATGTACGCCAAGGTCTTGATCTGGTAGCAGCTCCATAGCTAGGTCAGAGATACTCCAGCAGTGCGGCACATAATTAAAGTTCTAGTCAAACCATAAACATCCATTCTTGTTCTGTAAAGTTGCTGTTAAATTATCACAGATCACTTTGACATGTACAAAGTAAACCATGGACTGCACAGTGACCATTTGGTGTTTGCCATACTAGAACTCACATGCATGATATACTAGAAGCCTGAACCCTCTTTCAGGTGATTGTAGTTCGCTTGATTCCATGCTCCAACCCAATTATCTCCTTATTACAGGGCCTTTATACAGACCTCTCGCAACCACAAATCCTTCTGGGGGTTGATGGTCCTCCAACTCCTCCAACCAGACTACTTGTGAGCTATCTATCTCAGTAGGCAAAACAACTGGTAGGGGAAAAAATTAACAAAAGTCAGAAACCTCATCATAAGCATTTAAACATACAATTTCAGAACTCAAGTTGCGAGGGCTCCATGTACCAGGTTGTTGATTCACTAGAGACTTTCGGAAGTAAGAACAATGCCGTCCGTCCTCAGCAGAGTATGGTGGAGAAAGGACGTCGAAGAGAGCACAAGGTGTGATGGCTCTGAAAGTGTGGATGTTACCACCTCTATTAGGGTAAAGAATGGTCGTCTCTGGTGCAGTCATTTCACAATCCCTGACAAGCTTTGCTGGTCTTGCTGCAAATTTCAATGGGCAAGGCTTGCATCAAGGAACATGTAGGTCCAAAATTATTGAAAACAATAATGGCATGGTTAGTCAAATCAAAATAACCATATCTCTAGCTCCAGCGGAAAATACTAATTTTCTGTGCAACAGAAAGAAAAAACATGTCTAGAAATTAGCAATTTCCCAGCAGCCTCTAAGGTTCCCACATGGGAGTGTACCTCTACTTGTTTAGCTCCCGAACACGAGGGGGGAAAACACTTGTACTAACCAGTATAACAAATGGACAAACTCAAAATTGCCGGTAACAGACTAAAATAGGGGTAAACGGAAAATAAGGTGGTACAGTAGAAATGAACAGCCGCCGACATAGTTTTCGGTGGGTGATACTGGTTTTTTAGCAAATGAAATACATTCTTAGTGATGCCGGTTCAAATGGAATCGAGTCCGATACAGAAAATACAGAGGAAATAACCTTAAGTTGAAGAAAAACGAAAGTAATGTTAATGCATTGTAAACACGAAAGACCTGAACTATGGAGAAACTCATTTTGGCTAGACATCCTATAGTGCAACATATGAGACGGCCTAGGCCTACTAAGGGCGTGCTTGATTCACTGTCAAGGGGAGTCTTCTCTCGTACAGGGACATGCAACAACCTGATGTTTGGTTGACTGGATCGATTTGCACAAGATGAGTACAACAGCAGTTTGGTTGGCTAGATTAGCATAATTACAAAGACAATTTTACTAATAATTATTTTGTTCGAATAGGTTGTATAGTACTTATTTTTAACATATTAAGCTTTAATCTACCTAGAAATATACTAATATGCCTCAAAATATGCTAATAATTTCCTAATACCATCATTAACTTGCTAACATATTGCATCCCGTGAGCCTGGCTCTAGAGAAACGTTTTTCATTCTCGTTCCCTGGGAGCTAGGCTAGCTGGCTGCTTTTGCATGCTGAGAGACGGGCTCATGCCTTCACCCAGTCAACCAAACACCATGCTGCTGCATCCCCCCTGGAGCCTGGCCAAAGCATCTCCAGGAAACCAAACGCACCCTAATATTTAGGTGGCCAGAGATGTGGGTCTGTACGATCTGTATCCTCTTCACTAAAATTTAGGTGCCTATTTCTTTTGCAACACCACCACCAAGTTTCTCCTAGTTTGGTGCTGACCACATTGCTGTTCTTGGCAGCTATAAATTTAAGCACTACAATTTTAATTTTGTAACATCGTTCCACTTGACATTTGTTTGCTGTTTTATTCAATCAATGAACACAAGGATGTGCAAGAAACAAAAGATTGTGAGTTTTAGGGACAAATGTATCACCTTTAAACTGCAACTTATGCCTTTTCATTATCTGTTATGTGGGGTAAACACTATGTGCGACGTTCAAAGAAGGTGGCTGGTTAGATCAAGTTGAGTTTCAGTCAGGTCTAGATTCAGTTTTGGAGTCGGTTTGTTAGAGGAGTCTGTTAGCAGATTAGCTAGATTGAATTAAGTTAGTTCGGTTAGAGAGTTTGAGTCGGTTAAGATTGGCTTGAGTCCTTGCTGTACGGGATATATATATCCCTGACCATGTAATCACTTGGCAATCAATATACAAGTATTTCCTCAACCTCCTTCCAACTCCAACAAGCGCAGGGCAGGGTGGACACGATCCTCCCCCTCTGTTGTCATCTATCGGCTAGGTTAACCCCTGGCCATTACATTGGTATCAGACGACCAGGGATCCAACGCCATGGCTGACGACGCCAAGGGCAAGGCCTCGGCTGAATCATTGACGGCGGCGGAGCAGGAACACAAGGAGCTCATGGCAGCTCTCCTCAAGAAGCTCGACGTCTTGTCGTCGCTCAAAGACCGTCTCGGCCGCATCGAGCACGCCCAGAAGCAGATGACCTTGCACACGCAAGGCCCGAGTTCCTCCAGCAGCGCAAGGAAGGTCCCCTCGGCCACACGCGCTTCCACAAGTTAGAGTTCCCAACTTTTGATGGCACCGGCGATCCACTGCCATTCCTCAATTGTTGTGAACATTACTTCCATGGGCAGCGAACCCTCGAGGAGGAACAAGTTTGGTTAGCGGCTTTGCATCTTCAAGGATCAGCCCAACAGTGGTACATGCGCCTTGAGCGCGATGAAGGCGTTCCCTCTTGGCGGCGCTTTTCCACGCTCCTCGACATGCGCTTCGGACCACCGATCAGATCCAATCCATTAGGCGAACTGGCGGCATGTCGGCGTTCTAGCTAGGTGGCCGACTACCAGAATCGTTTTCTCGCGCTTCTCACCCGCGCGGGACCCCTCCTGGAATCACAGCAAGTGCAGTTGTTCATCGCGGGGTTAGGCGAGCCCCTCTCCATCGACGTTCAACTCCAAGGCCCCCAGTCCTTTGTGCTTCCATTAAGCATATTCTCATTGACAAAAAAAAAATAGACAATGGCATGCAGAACAAAGGAACTAATTCAAAAGACAGAACACACCTTGTAATTGATCACTTGGATGATCAGGTACATTAATCCAATCATAAGATTCAGCATGCAGTCTTCCATAAAGAAGCTTGCTAAGTACAGTCATTCCAGGATGATTATGAAGTGGAATAACTGAAGAAGGTGGCATACAAAATATACCCATCTGCAAAATCAAAAGTACATTTAGCAAATACTGAATGCAGTGAGCACCGCAGAGGGACCAATTTATCTATTCTCCTGAAAGCCTCACATAGTTAACATAAGATAAATGAAATAATGAATGGACAAGAGATCTTACAGAGAAACTTTCACATTCATGAATGTGCAAATATTTGATTGGCGCGGTGAACTGGTTAGCCCCATTACGTCCCCGTCTCCCATTGGATGGACGTGTAGAGCTGTTCCAGTTGCGTGCAATTTGTGCTTCATTATCTAGGCCAACATCTAAAGGCCTTATCTCATCTGTGAAAAGGAACGTGAGTGATACTTCATGTGTGCCGATGGTTTTATGTCATAAGAACCAATCTGAGCTCTATGTCGAACTGAAATAAAGTCTATAACAGCAATTTTATATCAGACATGCAGGCAAAACAAAAAATTCCTGAACTATAAGGGTAAATTAACCCAGCAAAAGGGTAACACACACACACACGCACACACACCTGTTTGTAGCTAAAGTTCAATAGTTGAATTCAGTTGCTTTATCATTTATTGTTAGCGGGTTGGAGTATCGCCAAGATATTCATGGAGTAATAATCAAGATGACCCACCAAAAAAACAAACTAGATCAAGTGAATATTGCCAGCAACTGGAAGCTATTGATATAAAACAGGAAAAGTCGAAAATATCACTGTTTACAGAAACAACACTGTTTAGAAAGAAACATACAAAGGACGAGATCAAGAATTACACCATCCAAAACTAGACAGTTTACCACCAAAAAGTGACATCACAGCCAAAAGTGTGTATAAACTCCCAAAATTAGAGTTAATAGGAATGATTAGTATCTGATTTCGAGTTAAATTTGACTCACCTAACAGTGCACGGACTCTCTCAAGTGCCTCTTCAGATATAGGCCCATTTGGAGAAAATGATACTTTACACGCATTGGAGAGATTCTTTATTTTTGGCATCTTGCACTTCAATGTATCCTTGAAAACAGGTACAAATTGTCAAACTTCTTCACCTCTACTTTAAGACTCCTTCAATCCACAACTGGGAGACTAAAATACAGCTCAATTGATCCACAGATGTATTGTTCAAGCACGCCTATCCTTGCAACTGCCAAAGTAACAAGAGTACATTTCATGAGATTACCCAGGACAGTCTCCTCAAAGCAAAGATTATGAATAGAAAGGGAATTTATGGTAGATTCAACAGATCGATTGATATGTAAACCATATACAGTGTGGTTTTTTGAGAATAGTATAACAAATGCGCACTTTGTATGGGATGGGATGAGAATTAAGTAGATGCAAAGAAACAGGCAACCACAAATTTCTTTCGTAGTAGGAGCTGCTATACATTCAAGTCTACAAGCGAGTAATACACTAATACCACAGAGATTCGGTTGTTTTACTAGGCACATACTCGCTATCTTAATACATGAAAATACTAATCTCTAAAAACAACAATACATGAGGATAAAACCAAAAGGTCTGGTGTAGAAAAATAAATGGAAAACTCCAAGAGCATATAAATTAACAACTGCTCTTAGGTAGCTGATCGCCCTACAAGTACAAGGTGCAATCACTCACTTGAAATATAGCACCAAGTTACAGCTAAAGACCACAGGAGCCCAATTACTACCAATACAAAACATCATCATTACTCTTTAAGTAACCATATAACATATCTCTGATCAAAATCATTATAAAGATTATTGTCACATGGGTGACATTTAGCCAAAGACCAAATCGGCAGGATTGCATTAGACCAAAAATGACCAAAAAAATTGAGACGGATCCGTCCACATGCCCAGAAATGGTGGCACATATAGATAAATTTCTATGGCTGTAGGCATCCCGCAGCCGAATGCCAAAAAACATTCAACTTATACTAAGACACATTCACTGCACTAATCATAATAATTTAAATCAGGCTAACCTTAGTGCCATGTTTTCAGACCAAAAATCATATGGTTAATTGGCTGGAAGGATACACAACAGAAGTTCATAATTCAGGAAGTGCTTGATCAGGTTATTAATACAGATGGTAGCGCTAGTTAGCCCAGTACTCTGGTGTAAAAAACCAATTCCTCACCGACTAATCGACTAATCTAAGGGCATATCATCAAGGAGAGGATACAGTGGAGGCCAACACCTAGCCGCCGGGTGACTCGGGTGTTCCCTTGCTGCACGGCGGTGGTCACTGAACCGCCGCTCCGTCTGCAGACAGGGTTAGCGTCAGCGCGCACGCGCACGGTGTCGACGCGACGCACGCACGCTAACTTCAGGGGGCTCGGCACCTGGCCAGTCGAGTGGGTCGCTGCTCGAGTATGGGGCTGGGCGGTTGGGAAGACACGCAAACGGATTCAGATCCCGTCAACGCACCCAGAGGGCTAGAACCTCACCTAGGCAGCACGAGACGAGACGAGCCCCGAATCTCGCGGGGGAGGATCCGCGCCGGCGGATTGGGCGTCGGGGGATCGGCGAGCGCCTCCGCACGCGGCTAGGGTTCGTGGCCGCCGCGCCCGATCCGACGCCGCGAGGCATCAGCAGCGCCGCTTCGCCATGGGGGGGGGGGGGCACGCGCGTCGGGGAGGTAGGGCAGCAGGGTAACTCTTGGGGTGTGGGGGACGCGGAGGGAGGATGCCCCGGCTCCAAACGGGGTCATCATTAAGGATGGCGAGACGGAGAAGTATTTCTGCTGCTCCTGCGTCATCGTTTTTTTTTTTTTGAGCCGAGAGTCCGAGAAGTGTACTAGGTGGTGGCGATGTGGGCCCCAGCGCAGCGGCGCGGCCGCGGAGGGCATCACTGCATCAGGCCAAGTGCCATGTAGAGATGAAAGCGGCGCGGCCTGACGGGATCGATGCAGCGAAAGCCAGGGAGGGAGAGGGATCGACGGTGGATGGTGCGGCGGCTGCCTGGGAGTGGACTGGGAGCTAGCTTAGACCGTCCACAGTGAAAGGAGAAAATGAAGGAGCAAATACACTGTTTGACACTGTAGATGCACTGTTTGGCACTGTAGACAGAGAGGGCGTGGGAAACGAGGAGGGAGCAAATTTGCTCTTGCTCCCTCCGCTGTGGTCAGCCTTAGGGTTTGGACTTTTGGAAGTTTGGAGCGCTACGCGGAGGTCACAAGGCCAGGCGTAGGGCATGCCGAGTAGCTACTCGGTGTAGCGATTTTTGGAAGTTGTCAACGAACGCCTTCTTGAGGTCTTCCCACGAGTGGATTGTCTCGCGCGCTAAGCTTTCGAGCCACGTGAGGGGTGCGGGCTCCAGGACCATCGGGAGGTAGAGGACCTTGGTGTTGGTGTCTCCCCCTGCAACACTAATAGTGGTCGAGTATAATCGTAACCATTGAGCAGGATCTTACCGTCGTATTTTTGGATGTTCGTAGGCTTGAAATCCTTCGGGTACTCGATGTTGTCGAAAGCCTTGCTCAGGGCTTGGAAGCGGTCGGAGTTATTCGCAAGTTGCACTCTGCGTCTTGCGTTAATGATATCCCGTGCGTCCACAATAGAATCGGCTACCTCTTCCCTGTTGTTCCCACGGTTGTTGCGGTTTGGCTGAAGGCCAGGAGCTTGGTTTGCTTGTGATTGGCCACCTCTGGGGCGATGACTACTCGCAGCTTCCTGATCCTCTTGGTTTTTTCGGTTCTGTTGTTCCTGAGGTATTGCTGTTGCAGTAGCCCTTAATCGTGTACCGTGAAGCAAGGACGGGGGTTTCTGTCTCTCGAGTTGTTCAACAGCGTTTTTGGTGAGATTTATGACTCGTTCCAACTCGGAATTCTGGGGCATCGTCATGAGTCGCAGGGTTGCTTCTGTCATTGTGGCGATTGGTGTTCTGAAGATAGGATCCGCAGCATTGTTGAATTCGTTGTTGAGGTTGCGTGGCGGGAGACGAGCACGTTCAGCCGCACGAGTCCTGCGTACTTCATTGCATTGATTTCTTTCCCTGCAGGCTGTACGAGTGACTTCGTCTTCATCAGCTGGAGCGTCTTGGGTCAGATTGTCTGCTGAGATCTGATCCAAGGCTTCGTTTGGATCATGGAGGCTTGGAGCACCCCCGGATTGGATGATTACCGGAACCAAACGCTCGTGAGAGAAGCTTTCCAGGTCTGATTCGTAATCAGCTAGGACAGTTCCACCGGAGCCAGTTTCCCTCTCGGTTTCGAGGGAAGTGCCGTGTTGAAATGGGAGATCATCAATGCTGGCGACTTATCGCTGGTTTTCGAGTAGTTCTGCGAGGGTATGACCTTGGCAAGATTTGAGTTGCATCTTAACCAGCGCATTGGTGATGAAATCCAGGCTGTCTTGAGGTGACTCGACTGGATCTGGGTAGATGTCAAAAACGGGTGCCTCCCGGCTAGCGGTGGCTGATTGGTTTTCGACGCGAAGTAGGCGATCCAAGCTATTTTCATAGGAGGATCTAATTATCTGTTTGTTTACAAACGATGAATTGCGCAAACCAAAGATGGGTTGCGCAATAAGAGTCCCAATCCGAGTGGATTTTGGTTTGAGATCAATCTGAGTCCGAATAGAACTCGAGTTGTTTTCGAGTTTTGGCTCGATCTCCTTGGCGAGGTCGGGAAGCAACATAACGCCGCGATCGTGAGATCTGGCGAGCTTGTTGGAGTCTTCCGACGTGGAGCTCTTCGGCACGGGAGAGTTGGTTAAGTGGCTGTCGAAGCCGCCTGAACCATTGGCAACGCAAACCCATGAACCGAAGATGAAGGTGGCGCCTCTGGGAGGCGTCATGGTGCTGAAAGCGAACGTGGCCATCGAACTCGTCGATGAACTCGCCGAGTCCCCTACCTGGCACGCCAACTGTCGGTGTTTACCGCCAAGCCTGCTCAGGGATATCCTTAGCAGTAGGGTTTGTAGTTAGGGATCGACGGCTCTGGAACTCGATGGTGCAAGGAACACAAAGATTTAGATAGGTTCGGGCTGCGAGTTGCGTAATACCCTATGTTCTGTGTGGTGGTTTGTATTGCTTTAGGTGTTGATGATTTTGGAGGGGGTCCCTGTCCGCCCTTATATATCCGGGGGGACAGAGTTACATTGAAAGTCCTAGCCGAATACAGTTGGAGTCTTACTACAACACAATCGGGTAGTTTCCTTTATACTGCTGCTAATTCTACGCCTATTCGAGTAGTTACAAGGGAGGTAAGGTACATCCATGAGTTATCCCTTATTCTAGAACATTCTATGTCTGTAAGTAGTACCGCTGCCCCGGATTTGATAGGCAGCTCATTAGCTCTCTCTACTGGAGATTGATTTTTGATAGTTACCGACTAAATTTTCATATGGAAGCCAATTTATTTTGGCTGCTGGAGTTGCTCTTACCTCTCCCATGCGTCACGAGGCCGTGATTTGGCCGACGAATAGCGCAGCAACCGCGTGAAGAGCAGAACAGCAAGGAGGCACCTGAGTGTGTGCTGACGGTGCTCTGACTCAGCCAGCCTCCCCCTCTCGGATTTCATGCCGGAGGCTACTAGTAGTAGTAAATTAGCGTGCATGCGCACGCTAGGTCAACTAATAAAGAGTGTGATTCCGGTCAGTACACAGTGCAATAATTTGTAATTACTGGCTAGACTTTATCAAACCTACATTTACCAACTTACCATTTAATCAACTAGCCTATCAATCCGTGCTTATGCACGAATTTATTAAAATTAATATAAAATAAGATGTATAGCTAATAATTATAATTATCTATCTCAAGCCCTCTTTCATTTATTAAGCATTCTAGCACATAGTCTAAAATTCATATGTATCATTATCGAGTTGTAACAGTTTAATTTTGGATCACACCTCCATGTTTGTTTGGTATATTAACCATTTATGTGTGAATTGATATTTTTATCTTTTTCATCATATATGAATACACGGTGATCCATATTGTGGGTAGTATCTTTATATAGACAATAACATAAATAATATATTAATAATGATACAAATAATAATTAGAATTTATATTTAAATTTAGGGATTAATTTAATTTTTAATAATGATATAATTGGATAATTTATATGCAAATTTAGAAGATGTCAAACCCGGGGCAGCGGGACTACTTATAGGCATAGAATATTTTAGAGTAAGGGATAGCTCATGAATGTACCTTACCACTCTTGTAACTACCCGAATAGACGTAGAACTAGCTGCAGCACAAAGAAAACTACCTGATCGTGCTGTAGTACGACTCCAACTGTACTCAGTTAGGACTTTCCATATAACACTGTCCTCCCGGATATATATAAGGGCGGGTAGGGACCCCTCGAAGAACATCAACACCTAAGGCAATACAAACAACCACACAGGACGTAGGGTATTACGCAAACTCGCGGCCTGAACCTGTCTAAATCTTTGTGTTCCTTGTACCATCGAGTTCCAGAGCAGTCGATCCCTACCTACAAACCTTATTGCTAAGGGTATCTCTGAGCAGGCTTGGCGGTAAACACCGACAGAAAGTTATTTGCATTATTTTTATAATAACATAGGTGGATAATTTACATGAAGATTAGGGGGTTACTTTAAATTTTTTATAATGGCAGAGGTGGGTAATTTAGATACATGTTTAGAGGGTTACTTTAGTCTATTTTCATAATGGCGAATGTGGGCAATTTATTAGAAAAATAATAGATCCAATGGATATTATAATTAGAGTTGTTGGATTGATGGTCAGATATTTCTGATTTTTGTGAAAATTTTTAGTATTTCTCTATATTTTTAGAGTGTCCACCTAGGATCCTAAGTGGCTTCACGTGAGGTTTTAAAAAGAGCCTTCAAATTGCTCAGATATTTCTGATTTTTGTGAAATTTTTAGTATTTCTCTATTTTCTTTTAGTGTCTACTTAGGATCCTAGGTGATTTCACGTGAGGATTCAGAAGAAGTCTCCAATTTGTAATATGTAATAGTAAGATAGTGGTCCTACAGGCGTACGGGGTGTATATGCCAAAAGGATTTGTATATATTTCACGCAAGTATAGGGTTGCCATGTCATGTTAAGGATAAGTACAAACGATCCTATCATTTTCAGGTTAGCTAGCCTCTGAGCTTGTACGCTTTTTTTTTTTTTGTTGCTGCGCAAATGCAGAGCCTTGAGTTTTTGACTTTTTACGCAACGGATCTGATCGATGACAGAACTGTTCGGTTGTTTCGTCCCGGAACACACAAGCACGTTAATTTCAGAACGCGCGTGCATGCACCGTCTGCAATTTCAGCACGCGCGTGCATGCACCGTGTTCGTAGTACCCATGTACTAGTATTATGATATGAATATAGAGTTATACCATATCATCGGTGGGTCAAATTTGGCAGGGCAACAATCGAGCATGCTTTAGGGGACACGGCCCTGCCAGTCTGCCACCAATCGCACGTTGCCGCCACTGCACCATCGTACTACAGTATACATCGGCGCCGTAGAAAAAGTTTGCAGGCGCCGCCGCACAATGCCAAATCCGTCACCTGGTATATATATTCCTCTATTCTCCGCGCCGTGTGCTTCACATCGCTCTAACCGTGGTTTGCACTCCAAGCTATAGATGTTTGACCGGTTTATCCACGACTAGGGTGAACATAGGCTTTGTTTAGGTCCGAAAAATTTTATGTGTAAAGTACTGTAGCACTTTCGTTTATATTTGATAATTATTGTCCCGTCATGGGTTAATTAGGCTCAAAAGATTCATCTCGCAAATTATAGTTAAATTATATAATTAGTTATTTTATTTAGCTATATTTAATACTTCATGCACGTTTAAAGATTTGATGTGATGGGGAATCTTATAAAATTTTGGAATTTTGAGTGCATCTAAACAAAGGCCGTAGTATACATAACTGGACCGCAATTTCTTGGTTTCGTCACTGCAAAGCAAGCATCAACGAATCTAAGGGCGTGTTTAGTTCGCAATTTTTTTTGGGTTTAGCTACTTTAGCAGTTTTGTTTTTATTTGATAATTAATATCCAATCATGGACTAATTAGTCTCAAAAGATTCATCTCATAATTTACAACTAAACTATGCAATTGATTATTTTTTAAACTACATTTAATACTCCATGCATATGTCTAAAATTTCGATGTGACGGAAAATCTTGAAATTTTTTGGAAACTAAATATGGCCTAAGTTACCAAGGCACCAAAGTTTTTTTTTCTTCAGATCGACAGCAGCCGACTTTTAATGGCATGATGGCCTATATGCTGCATGAAAAAGTCTCATACTGTCATGCAGCCATGCAAGGCCTTGTTTAGATTCAAAATTTAAAATCCAAAAGATTTGTAAATCGTCTGCATGGTGTATTAAATGTGGTCGAAAAAAATCGCATTACAAAAATGAACTGTAAATCGCGAGACAAATCTAATGAATATAATTAGGTTGTGATTAGGCACTAAATTGCTACAGTAAACATATGCTAATGACAAATTTATTAGGCTCATTAGATTCGTCTCGTACTTTACAAACGAGATTTGTAATTAGTTTTACAAGTAGTCTCTGTTTAATACTTTAAATGTGAAAAGATTCCCTTTCAAAATTCCAAAATGGGAGAACTAATAAACACACACTTAGAAGGCAAACAATTGCATGATTTGGAAGGTATTAATAATCAAATAAAACCGTCGAGATTTGGAATGCCCCATTCAACTAGTTATTTCATAAGGGAATCTTTTTTCTATATTTGTAAACATAACAACACGCGCTGCACAGCTGCTAGTCTAGGAAAATAAAGACTACTTGCGCGACAAAACAAGAATGTATACAAATGGAGTGCCTCTGTAAACATATAATTCCTTAACCTCCTTTCCGATTGCACACAGTGCTTCGCTTCGCACTACCACGCGCGCGGTCGTCGCATATATAGATGGATGGACGTGCGGGGAGGAGCAACGCGGCGTCGTCGTCTTTCTTTAATTGCCAGAGCAAACACAACGTTGCATCCGGCCCGTCCGCATCAGGTTGCTTTCGGTGCATTTGAGATCTGCCGCGCTGCATGCGGGCAGCGAGAGAAAAAGGTGACCCCTGATGGCTTTTCTAGGTTAAGATGCAGTGCATGATTCCCCTCTCATGATTTGTTTTCGTACTACGGGACCTGGGCCGTGTTTGGTTGCAAAATTCCAAATTCCAAATTTTTTTCCGGCACCTGCATGGAGACTTAAATCTAGACGAAATAAAAAACGCATTGCGACTACTGTCTGTAAATGGCGAGACGAATCTAATGAACCTAATTAGTCTGTAATTAGATGCTAAATTGCTACAGTAAACAACCTCTAATGATGGATTACTTAGCCTCATTAGATTCGTCTCGCGATTTACAGACGAGTTCTGTAATTATTTTTATGATTAGTCTATATTTAGTACTTCAAATATAAAAAATGCTTTTTTAAAAAATTTACGGAGGCAACCAAACACGGCCCTGGTGGTGCTTGGATGAAAGCAAGACTGTAATAATGGATGGATCTACCCTGCCCGAAGGAGCTGCTACGAAATGTATTGAATTTGAAGGGCTCTTCAATTATTGTACCGTGTCTTGTGTGCTTTTCATGTGCAGCAATGGTGTTAACGGAAGAAAAATGTCCCTTGATTGTCCCGGTGGACCACTTCATCATGCAGAAAAAGGTTCTCTTGCTCTGACCTACTATTGAGTAATTTTTCACCGGATGAGCACTGAACATCGTGTGGCGAGTTGAATATTGTCTATTGCTAGTTTGATTTGTCTCCGCAGATGGATGAATTTATCAAAGAAATCCCCACATCCCATGCGCAATCAGTCGTTGGCATCAGCCATCAGCCCACACGGTACGGCGAAAGCTAGCCATTGCATTCGCCCGCCCACATGCGAAGGTGAGGAGAAACGGACATGCCCAACGATGGAAGTGGCAGGATAACTTTGAAGTGTTGACCAGGGCCCGGACGGCACACGTACTAGTACAGAGAAATCTAGCAATATTTTTTTTTGGCAGACACACCACACCACATGCGCAATCGTGCAATCGGCAACGCAAACGGGTCACGGCGGGGGGACCACCGGCAAAGGAGCAATCAAGGCCTCGTTTGGTTCCACCACGCTATTCCATTCTCTCGCATGCATAGTATATTAAATAAAGTCTATTTGCAAAAAATTTTCAGGAATTGGTGTAATTTTTCGCGACGAATCTAATGACAGCAATTAATTGATGATTTGCTACAGTTATACTACAATAACCATTCTCTAATCGCGCGGTCAAAGACCTCATTATATTTTTCAGGTCACTAGCGTAGGATTCTGAAGTTAGTTTTTAAAATTAACTTTATTTAACGCTATAATTAACGATCAAAATATCACTATCTTCTAACATTCATAGCACGCTACCAACCAAACAAGGCCAAGCAACAGCTCGACGCACGCTTGGCAGCGTTCGCTCCCAGTGCCGGAGCACGGACAGCACGCGTCGGATCCCGATCGGACGGCCTCGGGGCGCCGTGCAGACCAGCAAAGGCACAGCTCAGCCGAAAAGCGCGGAGCCCCAGGCGCGCGCACGGACACGCCAGCGCCAGCCAGCCAGCACCCACGCCGCGGGCAGGGAGCGCGCACGAGGGGGTCCGGTCGGGTCCCCAGCCCCAATCCGATCTCCATCCACCCCGGCGCACGCGGGCGGACCGTGACATGGCCACGCCGCATTGCCGGCTCCGCGCCAGGCCGCCACGGCACGATCCCATGAAGTCCCATCCGCTCGCATCATCCCGCCCCCGCCGCCCGCCACCCAAAAGCGCACGGGCGAGCGGTCGCCGGCTGGAACCCGGCCCGCCGACGCCGAGACATCAATACCGGCGGCCGCCTGGCTGCTGCCGGTTCGTGCGGGCCGGAGGCCCGGAGCACCGATCGGTTCGCGCTACGTCGAGCAGCGGTCGATCGGAGCTCTCTCCCTTCGGGCTCCCCGTCTGAACGCGCTGCTCTCGACCTGCGCCGGCAGCGGCACCGCACCACATCGAGCCTCACAAGAGTATAATGGGCGTGTTTGGATTAGAGTTATTTGGACTATAGCTAATTAGCTCAAGTAAATAGTCCTTAACATGTTTGGATTCAAGAGCTATTTGGCTTTAAAAGCATCTTTTCCCAATCATTGGAGCCTTATTACATCTCTTGCTATTGCTATGGTGGGCTTCACCTGAAATAGTTCAAATAATCACCTTTTGGGTGGAATAGTTTTTTGAGGTAGGTTATTTGCAAATAGCCAAAAACTAACTCTCATATTTGGATATTTTAAACTATTTTGAGCTATTTTAGACTATAAAAATAGCTCTAGCCCTCGGAACCAACCACGTCCAATAGCCAGCATCACCAACCTAACACGAGGGGGAAAAATGACCGGGAGCAACGGCGAGCACACAGTGGCCAACGCTCGGCTCAGCGCGGAGACTTTTCGAGTCGCTCTCTCGCTCGGATTGCTGCCGCTAAAAAGGCAGCGCGAGGTCGCCTCCGCTGCCGGGCGACGTGGACGGCCGCGTGAGCCCGCTTGTCCCTCGCTCCCAGTCCCCTGCCACATGCCAGCCGTGGCCGCCGCCCGCCGCCATGGCTACTACTCCCCCACGCACGCACGCACGATCGCCAGTCGCCACGCCACGGGCCCCGAGCCGTTCCGGCGGCCCAGGGGCGGCGGCGGCGCGGCGCGGGGGCAACCGTCCGGTCTTCAGGAATTTTCCGGGAAGATGACTTCGCCGTGCCGCGGCGCTACCGAGGTCCGTCCGTGGTTTGGTTTGGTCGGGCGAGTAAAAAACCCGGCAAAGTGGCCGCTCTATGTACGGTCGTTTCATTAAAAAACTGTCATGTCTAAATCACTTGTATTGCATGGGGAAAATGGGTACCACCACACTGCTAATGGTCACCAGTGGTCTAGTGTACGGGTACACGTCAACTTTGAAACTTGAAAGTGTTTGGTAAAAAAAATTAATGGCTTGATTTCAGGAATTGAAAGTCGTGTTGAAATTATCGGGCGGCAGTTACCCGAGAGCTGAGCGCCGGTCGGGTCAAAAGCATAAGGCTGGGTTTAGTTTCCAAAAAAAATTGCACAGTATTTGTCACATCAAATTTTTTGACATATACATGAAGTATTAAATACAGTTGAAAAAAATAATTAATTACATAGTCCAACTGATTTCTACGAGATGAACCTAATAATACTAATTAATTCATGATTGGACATTAATTATTAAATAACAATAAAATGTATTACAATAATCTAATCCAAATTTTTCACCAACTAAACACCCCCTAAGCTGTCAAGCAACGTCCCAGCTGTGAATTCGTTAAGCAACGTGGCGGTTACTTCTTTTCTCCGGGGTCCGGGCGACGAGGTTTTCCGTTGTTGCTGACTTGAGCAGTGATGTCGATGACATCAGCACCTGCGTTAACCCCCGTGGAGGCGTAGGCACATTGCTTCGCGCTCACTGGCCTGCACGTCGTAATAGGATTATAGCGACCCGTTTCCACCTAATTCTTTCACCCATGCGTGAAAAACTAGCACTGGTGATGTGAAACAGGTCAACCGAGGCGATACGGTGAGGCGAGCAAGGGTACGATACGAAGCAGCACGTCACGCAGATTAGAAAAAAGGGGAGAAAAGGGTAGAAAAAAAGGGGCTTCGAGAGTGGGCACTATAAAGCTTTTCTTTGGTTTGGGGCTGTATATTTGACCACTAATTTAGAGTATTAAATAAAATCTAATTACAAAATCACATGCAGGACTCGTGGTAAATTCGCGAGACCAATCTAATGAAGCATTTGACCGAACGATTAGATGACGGTCACTGTAGCAAAATCATGAATTACTTACTGTCATTAGATTCGTCTCGAAAAATTACACCCATCCGTGAAAAAGTTTCGCAAATAAATTTCGTTTAGTACTTCATACATGCATTTGAAAATTTCATACATAAATTCGTCTTTTCGTGAAAAAAATTTTGTGAAATTTTTTTTTGTGATGTAAACCAAACACGGCCTGGGGAAGAATGCTGCAGGTGCACAGGAACAACGAAGAAAAAAAAAGGTGGTAATGGATCAGCAAGGTCACACGCGCAGCAGCGCGGAGCAGGCAGTCGCTACCACTGGTGTGTTTAGATACCCCAAATTCCTCCTAACTTTCCAAATTTTTCATCACATCGAAACATTAAATATAACAAATGACCCATGCATGAAGTACTAAATGTAGATAAATAAAAAAACTAATTGTATAGTTTTGATGTACGTTGCGAGACGAATCTTTTGAGCCTAATTAGATCATGGTAGGACCACAAACAAACAAAAAATGCTATATTGCTACAGTTTCTTTTCGGCGCTACGGTACTTTTTCCATGCGGGGCCGTTTAGTTCCCAAAAATTTTCACCCAAAAATTTTCACCTCCCTTTAAACACATATATGAAGCACTAGATGTAACTAAATAACAAAACTAATTACACAGTTTGGATGTACATGACGAGACGAATTTTTTAAGCCTAATTAGTGCATCATTAGCCATAAGTGCTACAGTAACCCACATTTACTAATGATGCGGTCAAAGGCCTCAAAAGATTCGTCTCGCGGTTTCCAAGTGAGTTCTGAAATTAATTTTTTAATTAGTGTCCGAAAAACCCTTCCGACATCTGGTCAAATTATTGACGTGACACTTGGACCAAAAATTTTCACCAACTAAACACACCCTAAACACAGCCCCAATCCCAAATCCCTCTTGAGAAATTACGACTGGTAGAGTAGAGCCCATCTCTGAGCGCTGCCTTGCTGGCTCTGCCTCACCTCACCTCCCTCCAGGACCCTCTCTCATCTCTCCCCTCCTCCCGGTCTGGTTGCTTCTCCTGTAGTTTTTTTGTTCTCTCTCGCTTTGCGCTTCCGCTCTTCATATATCGTGTGGAGCGGAGCGGGTGCTCTGATCTGTCTGCCTGTTCTTCGAACGAGTCTGGGAGACTTGGAAGGAGGAGGGGGAAGCAAAGCGGAACAGCCCATCTTTTTTTTAGTATTTTCGGTTCGGTTTCCTGGTTGCTTCTTTTGGATCCCGCGGAGGAGCCCACCGTTTCTACAAAAACCCAATCTTTGCTGCCCTCTCCGCGGCCGAGATCGATAGGTTTCCAGATCTAAGGCCCCCTTCCCCTGGCTCGGAGATCGCGGGCGCAGCAATCCGGCGCGCTGCTACTAGGGAAAAATATCCTAGAAAAGGTAATTCCTTTTTTTGCTTCTCCTCCCAATGCAAGGAAAGTATGGTGGACCTGGCGGTCTTCCTCCCTTTGATCATGCAATTTGGGTGCTAGATGCGCGGCGGCTCCTCTTCATGTGCGCCCCCCTTTGATTCCAATTGCAGATTTTGCGGGTGCGACGGGGCAGGAAGAAGGTATATTGGGGAACACAAGGGTAAAGAAATGGTCTTCGTGACCAAGTGGGCGATGGGGCGGTGGCGGAGATGAGGGATGCTATCGGCTGTGATGGATTACTTGAGATCTTGCTGGGGGCCGGCTTCGCCGACCGGGCCCCCCCGCAGAGGATCGGACGCTGCCGGCCGCCAGGACGGGCTCCTTTGGTACAAGGACGGCGGGCAGGTCGTCGACGGTGAGTTCTCCATGGCCGTTGTCCAGGCCAACAACCTGCTGGAGGACCATAGCCAGGTGGAATCGGGGCCGCTCAGCGCAACGGACCCCAGCCTCCAAGGCACCTTCGTTGGCGTCTATGATGGGCATGGTGGCCCGGAGACGGCGCGCTACATCAATGATCATCTCTTCAACCACCTGAGGAGTAAGGCCTCTACTGCTGCTGAAGTTCATGCTTTAGATCAAATAACAATCTAGCTATGCTATCAGATTTATGATTGTTACATCCGGTATTGTGATATGCAAGTGTGTATAGTTGATGCTGATTGCTGTTAAATAAAGATATTTGCCATTTCGGTGGATCTTGATTGTATGCGTGCATTGCATAGAATGTTGTCCAATGTGGAGTAATACTATGAAAAAGCGCGTGCAAATTTAAATGCAATCATGTTTAGACAAAGGACCAACATTACCCCTAAATTCAATGATGATATAATCACAACAGAATTTATGCACATCATTGCATGGAGTAGTGCGATAATTATAAAACTGCTAAAAGTTATTGATGATTGAAAATGGATAGTGTCTTCTGTCACATTTTCTAATTATATCATAATATGTTTTAACTGCTTACTTATTTTCATTATTTCATATATGCCTTTTGCATGACAAACTTTGTTTTTTCAGGATTTGCATCCGAGCACAAGTGCATGTCAGCAGATGTGATTCGGAAGGCTTTCCGAGCGACCGAGGAGGGGTTCATTTCTGTAGTTAGTAGCCAATGGTCATTGAGACCTCAATTAGCAGCGGTTGGCTCTTGCTGTCTTGTTGGCGTGATTTGCAGTGGAACTCTATATGTTGCAAACCTTGGGGATTCCCGTGCTGTTCTTGGGAGACTGGTGAAGGGAACTGGAGAGGTTTTAGCAATGCAGCTCTCAGCAGAACACAATGCATCCTATGAGGAGGTTAGGCGAGAGCTGCAGGCAGCACATCCTGACGATCCCCATATTGTTGTCCTAAAGCACAATGTTTGGCGTGTGAAGGGCATCATCCAGGTATAAGAGCTTTAACTATAATTTCATAAGATAAAAGTTCTAGTTTTTGTTCATTCATTCTTATATATCAAAATATTTTGAACAGTCCTAAAAAAGTTTCTTGTAACCTTGTATAGAAATTGCAATTTTATTGTTGCATTTTCTTGATTCGCTTGATGTTATGTGGTCCCATTTGCAGAGCCAAATCATGTGTGTTTATAATTATTCTGCAGTCATGGACAATCCTATTTTCCTTTCTCAAAAAAACCCAACAGGGTGTATAATATGACAATGTTGTTATGAACCATGGCCAATACGTTGTAAGGTGTTGAATGCAATTTTCTTATTGCAATCTCCAAGTGAACTTAATGTTAATGATGTGCCTTAAACGGATGTTGCTGTGTGAGACACAAGATATGAATAGGTGCATTTTGTAGGTTAATTATTTTGTAGATGATCTGGGTCGAGTAGTAACTGTTAAGTCAAAAATTTCAAGCCAGTTACTTCTGATGCTTAGTGTGTACAAGGGACTTCTGTTATGCATTGCATTTTGAACTGCTCTGCATCAAGGCATCTCATATTGTATGATGATGATTTGCAGATAACAAGGTCAATTGGAGATGTATATCTGAAGAAACCGGAGTTCAATAGAGAACCTTTGCATGCCAAGTTTCGCCTTCAGGAAACTTTCAGGAGACCGCTTCTTAGTTCTGATCCAGCAATTACTGTACACCAAATACAGCCAACTGATAAGTTCATCATTTTTGCATCTGATGGACTCTGGGAGCATCTTAGTAATCAGGAAGCTGTTGACATGGTGCAGAGTAGCCCTCGAAATGTATGTGTTCTTATCTTATGTTTATCTTTCTGTATCTTGGTTATTTGGAGATGCAGTGCTAGTTTATTTTATTGTTTGCCTGCTTAAAACTACAAAATAACTTTTTTCCGTAATTTAATCATGCTTTGAATGATGTTCCTGGTGAGGTAGATGGATGTACCTTGTTGTCTAGGAAATTTGAGAGTATACTATCTGTATGTCTTTAGAAGCTTCTGTTCTAAGTTTCTAAAGATGTAACGAGTTCTACGATAGTGTAGTATAGTAGATGTAGGCCATGAGTTTGAAAATTGTACCAGAGTAAGCATTTCCTCCATTCTAGGTCTTTAAGCATTCAAGTTTGTATGGATCTACTATTGCATTATTGGTGATTATTGTGTGTAGCAAAATGTGTAATACAAGCAAACTGCTCTGTGGCTTAGTTCATGCAAGTTTGTGTTCTTCACCTCATACTGTATTAGACCATTTCCAGGATAATCTGGAATGTTATGTTATCTTCATCTTCTACAACATTTTTTTGTGTCGCTTGAATCTTTGGTGATTGAGATGAGTATCTACTCGTGTAATCTTGATTATGGACAGTATATATATGTCTGCATGTGGACATAGTAAGATGTTTAGTTGGTGGATACTCCCGACAATGGTATTGTGTCCAAAATGCAACGCTGACCACAGATTTCTAGTGCATGTGGACATAGTAAGATGTTTAGTAAAATTATGAAATACTTCCCGAGACAAATCCATGCATGACTTTCAATCTTACAGATCTAAAAAATATTTTGACTGCATTTGTGTCAAAAAGGCATGTATTTGTGTTGGGTGGGAGTCTCATGTGTAAATTTGGCAATTTGCATTCAACTTGAAATACAAATGATCTATTTTGTGACTGCTTAGTCTATATTTCTCGCGCCTCCCCAAAGGTACTGATTTTTCATAGCAGTCACGTTTGCTTTTCAAAACTTAACTTAATAGATACTACAGTAGCTAAATCAATGTCATCCTCAGATGCATGCAGTCATCCCTTGAAACCTTGACCACTACATTGAAATTCTATCAAAAGGTTCTCCATCATGTTCTTCTGTATTCTTGATGTTCTTTTTTTATATAATTGTCTATAATTTAATTAGGATAAGTAATAGTCATAGTGTATATTGCAAGCCGTGCCCACATCCTAAACAAGTCTGGAAGTATTTTAACAGGCAGAAATAGTGCAACCATGAGTCCACAACTTCCTTATTTGCAATTTCTTTTTGTTGCTTTATTGCTCTTACAGATATTACTTACGTCGCAGGGAATTGCTCGAAGATTAGTAAAGGCTGCAATGCAGGAAGCAGCGAAGAAGAGGGAGATGAGGTATTCCGACCTCAAGAAAATTGATCGTGGGGTGAGGAGGCACTTCCATGATGATATAACTGTCATCGTGGTCTTTTTCGATTCAAATGCCACGGCAACTGCTGCCTGGAGCAGACCCACAGTCTCCCTACGTGGGGGCGGTGTTCCAATCCCTTCCAACACCCTTGCTCCATTCTCAGTTCCCACAGAGCTAAACAGCTCTTACTGAAACCATACTGGAGGTGAAAGGGGGCCAGGCAAGAAGATCAAAAGAAAGTAAAGAAAAAAAAAGAAGAAAAAAGAGCAGCAGTTGTGATCAGCAGTAGTGTATTTTGTCGTCTGCCGTGTTCTTGTAAAACCTTTTTTAGATTCTCAACCTGGCGACTAGCGTACTGATAGCAAGGTATAAGATTAGATTATTCTTAGTTTTTTTCTTCTCTTTTTTTTCTTACCCTTTAGATTTACTCATGGGATATCAGGTGGCTGTACATTCTCCGGATCAACTTGTGATAATAGTTCATCGCCCCCTTCTTTTGCGCACATCATGCTATACTGGTTGTCCAGCACATTGAGCTCAGCTGATGGTGCGTGTTCTCCCTGGACGATGGAAGCCTTGGCCTGCTGGGCACAGCTCAGGTTCATCGACAAGGCCTCTCCTGTGTTGATATGGTGAGGCAAATGATTAGCAGATTTACCATTTTATAGAACAAAAAAAGGTGCGACGAAGTTGAGAGCGGTGCACACAGGGATGCTTAACGGCTGCGATCCCAAGTTAAGTTTTAACTAGTTAGGATCAAGAGAAACGAAAAATTAGAGGGGGTTTCGTTAGAAGACTGAGAATGATTTTAGTACTTTGTTTTCTTTTCAACTTGGTCCTCGACCCTTGCTTGTCATATTCAATCATCGATAGAAAATAAAATATATCACCATTACACAAACACAAGCCTTCCCAAATTGTTTTTTTATGAAACACAGTACAGGTGCAGACGTTCATATGCATGCGCACACATTCATATCCATGCACAGACATGCAATTTACTCCTATGATCATCTCCGCAAGACTGAGCTGGTAGACCCTCAAGATTGATAAAGTCACTACAGATGTTTCATTGTCGACGGACATGTCACTACCACCGAAAGAATAGCGCTGGTTAAATGACAGGTTCCACTATAATGAACCTTACCAGTAAGCTACATTGAGTTGATGCTAAGTTTATATGTAGAATATGTTACCTAACCATTAATTTGGTGGAAAAATGAATTATAATGTCAACAAAAAGATGAATATAAAAATGAAAAATAAACTAAGTTGAAACCACAACTACTCTTTTTTTTTGCTACGCAAGCTGCTAATTTTGAGCGATCCAAGATCCAACAGCTCCTCAACACCCCACTCAAAATTACAAGGTTTTCGAGAATCAGATAAGTCAACAGAAAAAAGATAAGTTTTTTTTTTGCGAAAGAGAGAGCTTTATTAATCATGATCAGAAGAGTTTACATCTTGAGCAACGACTTGCTCGACACACGCTGGAACTCGCTCTCTCCATACAACGCAATGACGAAAGGGGCTTGGCCATCTGCACTAACTCATGAGCAACACCGTTTTGCTCCCTATCCACATGCCTAAACTCAGTTCCTGGCAGCTTGCCGGCTTCCTCCAACGCGTCCCGAATGATGAACATGGAAGATGAACGTTGGGTACTTGGGTGTGTCAAGTACTTAATTACTGCGGCGCAATCCGATTCGACGATCGCTGGGTACGGGGCCCAATCGGCTGCAAGAGCTAGACCCTCTCGAGCGGCCAGCGCCTCAACCTCTTCTGCCAATCCAGCTTTGGAAAGATATTTCCATCCTGACAGGATCACCCGCCCCCTATGATTCCTGATGATAACGCCAATGCCAGCTTCGCCCAACGCCTCCGAGAAAGCTCCGTCAGTATTGATCTTCACCCAGCCCGACCTGGGGGGTATCCAGGGTTGTTTGGATGGCGCACGCTCACGTCCAGGGACTGTAGTTCCTATCACCGGCGATTTTTCTTTAATATCCTCCGCATTCCCCAAACGGATGTTAGCCAGAGTGTCCCAGTAGCTGGTCAGGAAGCTGACCGAACGCGCCATGGGATGCCATCTGCCATTATGCGTTAGTTCGTTACGCACAAACCATGCCCTCCAAAGGATCAGCAGCAGTTGAGCCGCTACCACACGTTCCAACCTATCCATGAGCAACAGTAACCACTCCGGGCCGTTAAATGTCAACATATTCTCAGCCGGCATGGCCTAGAATTCCCTCATCGCCTCCCTCAGGGCGACGGCATGGTCACAACTGACAACCGCATGATGTTTAGATTCATCTTCTTTTCCACACAAGTCGCAAGTAGCCTCCTGGGCAAGCCTTCTTTTCTGCTTATTGCACTTGGTAGCCAGGCCGCCCTAGATCAACTTCCAGGCAAATATACGTACTTTGTGGGGGACTGGGAGCTTCCAGAGCTTCTTCCACGCTGGCCTAGCACCATCTGGGTTGGCGCTGCAGGAGTCTGAACTTCCCTCCAATTCTTTCAGTCTAACGCCCAACCGGTACGCGCTCCTCACAGAGAACAGACCGGTTTTTTCATAGTGCCAGGCGATCATATCCTCTGCAGCTTTCTGGTTAATCTGGATTTTTAGAATTTCCTCCACATCAAAATGATAGAAGAAACGTCTGAGCACGTCCTCCTTCCAACAGCGGAAATCCTCATCAATCAGTTGGTGCACCCATTTTAATCGACAAGGCCGAATGCATCCTCCCGGCCTGAGCGAAATTGGCTTAGGGATCCATGCATGCCTCCAGATTTTAATCTGCCTCCCATTACCAACTCTCCAAATAGCACCTTTCTTCAGGAGTTCCAAGCCAAACATAATGGCCTTCCATGTAGGGGACACAACCGACGGGAAAGCCGTGTCCAGGAGATCACCATTCGGATAATATCGCGCTTTTAGCAGACGAGCACACAGGCTGTCCAGGAAGGCCACAAGCCTCCATGCCTGCCACGCTAGTAGTGCTTGATTGAACATCTTCATGTCCCTGAAGCCCAGGCCCCCTCTATCCTTGGAACGAGTAAATTTATCCCAGGCGATCCAGTGGGTTTTGCGCTGCCCCTTTTCTGAACCCCACCAGAAATTTCGTATTCCCCGTTCCAGTTCCTCGCAGACAGCCGATGATAGTTGGAACACGCTCATAATGTATGTTGGTATGGCCTGAGCCACCGATTTAATCTGAACTTCCTTGCCTGCCGAGGATAAATGCTTCTCTATCCATGCTGCCATCCTCTTCGCAAATTTCTCCTTAAGCGGTTGGAACCTCTCTTGTTTCTGTCGGCCATCTGGTGTAGGGAGACCCAAATATTTGGCCTCAAATTGGGCTTTTTCCACCCTTAGCACATTGCAAATTTCAGCCTTTTCCTCCTACGCCAAATTCTCCCGAACCAAGAGGGAACACTTGGACGGGCTCAGCATCTGGTCTGTGCCTACTTCAAACCTTCTGATCACCTCTCTGACTTGCCTGGCCTGGCCTGCCTCTGCCTTGAAAAATAAGAGAGCGTCATCCGCAAAGAGGAGGTGGGAGATACCCGGCGCTGCCCGCGAGATTTTTAGCTCCTCTAGATTGCCAGACTCGATTTCCTTCTGCAGGGCCATAGAAAGAGCATCAGCAACAAATAAAAATAAGTACGGGGAAAGAGGATCACCCTGGCGAAGACCGCGTGTTGGTGAGAAGGAATCCGACAGGACTCCATTGAAGCAAATAGAGAATCGTACAGAGGAGACACATGACATGATCCACCGTACCCAAGTACTATGAAAACCAAGCTTCAGTAACGCCTTTTCAAGAAAAGACCAATCAACACGGTCATATGCTTTAGAGAGATCTAGTTTGTACGCACAGTCGCACAGAAATTTGTCCGAGCTGAGGGGGAGTTTTGGATGGCATGTAGGCACTCAAAAGCGATGATGGCATTGTCTGTGATCATCCTCCCTGGGATGAACGCGCTTTGGCTTGGGGAGATGATATCCTGCAGCAGCGGGCACAAGAGATTTACCAGACATTTTGACACAACTTTATATAGCACATTGCACAGGCTGATCGGCCGAAAATATGTCAAGGATTCTGGATAGGGAATCTTTGGAATAAGAACAATAGCTGTTTCATTTACCTGATCCGGCATAATCCCGTCCTTGAAAAAGGATCGGACAGCACCAATAATCTCCTCCTTGATAACACTCCAATTGCGTTGGAAAAACTGTGCAGGGAATCCATCTAAACCGGGCATCTTTAGAGGCCCAATTTGGAATAATGCATCACTTATCTCTTCATCAGAAAACTCTCTACAGAGATGATCATTCATATCGGCGGTCATTAAACAGCTCTATCAACCAATCAGGAACAACATTTTCGTCCCTCCTATAAAGATTTTGGAAGAACTGTGAAGCCATGTTCGCCATCTCCACTGGATCATATCACCATTGGCCATTGTCGGCTTTAAGCTTTTTTATTTTATTTTTCCATGATCTCCACACTGCCTTCCTATGAAAGAAATTAGTATTTTGATCACCTTCTTTCAACCAGGAGATTCTTGAACGTTGAAGCCACATCATCTCCTCACGATAAAGTAGTTCATTCATCTCCATGGCAATCCTTTTAGCTTCTGCGCGGCTGTCATCATCCGCACCCCCGTGCGCAGTACTCAGTTTGTCCCTCAGCTCCTTCAATTTCTTACGTACTGACCCAAACTTGGCTTTGCTCCACTCCTGAAGTGATCCCATGACTTCCTTCAGAGGTCGGGCGAAAGAACCCAGTTCGGCCGCTGGTCGTGCCCGTGCCCATGCCTCTTCTACCGTCTCCACCAGGGACTCCTCCCGCTCCCACATTATTTCGTATCGCAATATTTTGGCACCAGCACTAGCGTGGACTGTCGGGGATGTACGCAACAAGATCGGACAATGGTCTGAGCACGGTGATGCTAGGTGGTCGACCGCTGCGTTCTCGAACAGTTTAGCCAAGACGAACTGGCCACCGCCCTGTCTAGCCGAACACGCACATTCCTCCTCCCAGACTGCATATTATCATACGTCCACGGTCTCCCTGAAAAACCAAGATCATGCATATCACACACATCCAGCACATCCCTAAAAGCTTCCATGTGCCTCTCATTTCTACGAGTCTCCGAGAAATGCTCAAACTGCCACATTACCTCATTAAAATCTCCCATAATTACCCACGGCTTGTCTGATCTGAGCCTAATACGCTTCAGCAACTCCCAAGTAAGATGTCTATCCTCTGCCCTTGGTTCACCATAAATGAAAGAGATCCTCCAAGGTGTAGCTGAGGGATATTCCAGGACCTCCACATCAATTAACTTGTTTGAAGTTGTGATCAGATCCACCTTTAAAGATTCATCCCAGAATAAAGCTATCCCACCACTTTTTCCAACACAACTTCTAGCTAGGCATCCTTTCAATCCCAGAAGCCAGCGCAACACATTCATTTGTTCCTCCGATTGTCTGGTTTCCGATAAGAAAACCATCTTAGGGTTGTAGGACTGCACAAAGGCAGCCAAGTCACGAACTGTCCGGGGATTCCCCACCCCACCCCGGCAGTTCCAAGCTAGAGCATTCATCATGAGCTCCCGTCAGGTTTGCCTCGTGAGGGATGGTCTGCCTGCTACGCTCAAGGTTTTTTTTCTCGGCGATAAAATTCCGATAAAACCGAAAATCACGTTTTTCGGTGGGGCCCGGTTATTCTTTCTACCGCTCAAAATTTTCGTTGGTTTTGAAATTGGCCCAGCCCAAAAACCAGTCCACCCCGCCGGTGACCTTCGGAGTTCCAATTCCAACCCTAGCGCCATCCATTCAATTCCCAATCTCAGGCTCTGGCGGCGGCAGCACTCTGCGGTTTGCGGCTTTGCGCTCCGCTCGTTCCCTGCTCGCCGGCCCCGTAGCTGTGGCGGTGCACACCGCCTCACCTCCCAGTCGGCACCGCGCGCCGAGCCTCCGCCTCCTTCCTGCCGGGTCGAGTCGCGCTCGCCTGTCTCCTGCGCCGGGCCCGACGCCGCAACACACGACGCACCCGGCCGCCGCTCTACGTGACTGCGTCCGGCCGCGGCTTCTCCCTGCGCGACTGCGGCACTGCGCCCGGCCACACTGCACCCCGCCTCTTCCGCGCCGCACAACGGCCCGGACGCCGCGACGCACGAGCCCCGGCCGCCCGCTTGAGTTCCCTCGCCGGCCTCGCCTAGCTCCAGCCTCCAGGAGCTCCGGTCCCTCGCCCTCACCGGCCTCCAGGAGAAATCGAGCTCCTGGGCCACTGCCGGCACCACGCCACCTGGGCATTTGGCGCTGGAGGGAGGCGCCGCCGTTGCCGGGACCCGATTCCCCGACGCCGCACCGGAGCTGCGCCTTCCCCGATGCCTTGACCAGGCTACCAGAGAAGGTGAGCCTCTTAAATTTCAGCAGTGCTTGCCGATTGTAGCAAGGTAAGCTGAGCCTTTTCAATTTCAGCATCTCGGAGTGGTGATGGCAATGGATGGGGGAAGGGAAGATGATGCGCCTGCGCATCCCACGCGTGGTCCTGATGATGCTGTTGAGCAAGATGCGGTGCAACGCCGCTGCAGAGGTAAAGGCATCGCTGGTGCATCCTCCAGTGGTGCCGCCGGCGCATCATACAGTGGTGCCATTCCTAGGGGAACAACGAACAGTAACGGTGGAGTGGAGGTGACTGCAAAAGATGGTAAATCGGCAAACTAGTTGCTTATTAGACTGTCATTGTGAAATGTTGGTTATTTATCTTGTTTTGAAGTGCTTATTTGAGTAGCTCCCTTAGTAGTATTGTGAGATTTAGATTTTAGAGTTTAGATTGGCAAGTGTGCAGCATAAATTTAATTGGCAAGTGTTGATCTGTACTATTGAACAATTCTTGATCTGTACTATTGAACAAGTTCAATCCGTGATATACAATGATATACAATGATTTAATTGGCAAGTGTGCTGCATAAATTAAAGTTGAGTTTGTATGTGTTCCTGCAGGGAGAGTGGTGAAGTTAAATGGACCAATTGAGGTCACATGGAGCCATGGCGAGCCTTACCCCAAACCTAATGGGGCCGGATTTTTGTGCTACTATTGTTTTAAAACAAAAAAGGGTGGTGGTGTATCTCGTCTAAGGGAGCATCTTGGTGGAATAACTGGGAATGTAGTGGAGTGTAAAAATGTGCCAACACATATTAAGAATATAATGGCAGATGAATTTGCATCAGGAAGAATAAGAAGGAAGAGAAATACTAATCTTCGTCTCTATGTTGAAAAGGAGGTGGCAACAGAAAGGGTATCTGGTAGGACAAGCATCCCTCTTGATGAAGAAGCACAGATTGAGATGGCAATGAGTGAGTCTCTAAGGGATTCTAATTCCGCCATGCAGCAAGATAATTCTTCATCTTTTGGCAAGTCTGTTTGTAACAAGGCTGGTGCAAGTTATTCAGCTAATCATCAAACTACGATTGATAGATACTATAAAGGTCCTGGAAGTTCTTCCAATGCTCCTTTTGATGTCGATTTGGCTCGCAGTAAGGCCCAAGCACAACCTCGGGTGGATGTTATGCTAGAGGGGGTTGCCAAAGAGCAGCTTGGGAAAGCTTGGTCAAAATGGTTTCATGCTAATGATATTCCCGGAAGAAAAGCGGACTGCCCATACTTCCGCTCAGCAATTAAGTTAACCCAACAATTTGGTGAAGGAGTGCCAATTCCACGTGGGAAAGAAATAGATGGTCCCTTGCTGGATATGAATTATGCTGACATGGAGGCTCACATGGCTGCCTTCAAGGATGATTGGAAAGATTATGGGGTTACTGTCATGTGTGATTCATGGACAGGTGAATACTTGTACCTTTGTAGGCCTATATTTTGTTGTACTGTCCATATTAAAATAATTAATCTTGTGCACTTAGCGTTGTGTTTTTTCTGCTGCATCTACAGGTCCTACCATGATGTCCATCATTAACTTCATGATATATTGCAATGGACGCATGTTCTTCCATAAGTCTGTAAATGCAACCGGTGGTACTCAAAATTCAGAATATCTTCTTGACATGATTGGTACAGTGGTTGGTGACGAGATTGGAGCCAAATATGTTGTTCAAGTTGTCACAGATAATGGTTCTAATTATAAGAAAGCATGTCAAGACTTGGTTACCATGTATCCACATATTACTTGGCAACCATGTGCTGCCCATACTATCAACTTGATGCTAAAGGACATAGGGCACTTTCCTGATGTTGAGGAAGTAGTGGATAGTGCAAAGCGAATTTGCAGATTCTTATATAAGCATAATAGGTATGACTAGTGACTAGTGTTCTTGTATTGGATAAATAATTCAGCCATCTAGTATTGTCTTCTTGTTGTGTTTATGAAAATTCAATAATGTTCTTGTTGTCATGTTTTTTATTTGTAGGCTGCATGCTATGATGAGAGAAAAGATAGGGAGGGAGCTGATTCGGTGGAATGCCACTAGATTTGGCACTGTTTTCATTTTTCTCCAGAGTTTTTGGGATAGACAAGATAAGTTCAAGCAATGGATGGTATCTGATGACTGGGAGAAATGTGTGTGGGCTGGTAAGGCTGACCATGATTTCACATATGATTGTTTGACCAGCAAAAAATGGTGGAGTCAAATGGAAGTGGTGTTAAAAGCTGTCTCCCCAATCTATTCTGTACTTCGTTTAGCTGATCAGCAACAGAAGTTCTATTCTATATCTGCATTCATTCCAAAAATGATGGAATCTATGGCAGAAATACGTGGCAATTTAAGTGATAATACCATCCAAAAAAATCTACAGAATAGGGTGTTGGAAAAAGTCCAAGGAAGACTTGATTATCTTGTCAATGATACACTTATGCTTGCAGGTGAGGGCTTAATTGATAAATTGTTCAATTCATGTTGTTGTTTCATGCATCACTAATTATTAAGATTGCTGATTTTATTTTATTTTTTGTTAGCTGCCGCACTTGATCCTAAAGCACTGTACACTTCCAAGCTTGCAAGGAAACCAAAGTCTAGACATGCTGTCACATTGGCCATCAAGAAGCTTGCAGGCTCATCTTCAAAGGCTTCTGCTGCAATCGATCAATTTACTTTCTCTCAAAACAGGGAGGGTTATTTGGAGGAGCGGAGGCTCGAAAATCGGCTCTTAATGGCCGGTGTAGTGCAGGTAATTGCATGTTTAATTTTTTTAATGTGCATTATTTTGTTGCTTTCTTATGTTTGAATTCTTATTTCATTTACCATCATTTTCCTAGCTGATTGGTGGGATCAATATGGTGGAGACTGTAGTGAACTACAAGAGGTTGCAAGGCGTATTGTCTCACAATGCATGTCCTCTAGTGGGTGTGAGCGAAATTGGAGCACATTTGCCTTGGTGCACACCAAATTGAGGAACCGGTTATGTTACGATAAGCTTCACAAGTTGGTTTTTGTACATTATAATTTGAAGTTGCGTATCCAACATTTCGTAACTGACATGCAAAACCTTCAAGAAATGCAAACCAACAAGGAGCATGAAAGAGATTCTGATCCTTGTAGCATCCTAATAGATGTGACTATGTATGATGAAAGGAACCCGATCATGGATTGGTTGTGCACCTCTAGGAGTGAGTCCGCGCCGACTCTAGATGAGCGTGATGACCAGAGGCCCGAACCCCCTAATCCTAGCAGACTTGTTATAGATGAGTTAGGGATGAGTGATGAAGAGGTGGCTGCATTTAAAAAGAAGATTGGTGGGAAACGGGGTAAGAAAAGGAAGGAAGAATTTGAAGATATTTTCTCTGATTATGAATCAGAATCGGATCAGCAAGGTAGCCCTGTTTATGCTGAGTCAGGGGAGAGTAGTTCTGATGACAGTGAAGGCAATGGTAAGTTTAATTTTTGATGGGATTCTGCATATTATATATTGTAGCTTTGCTGAAATATTAATCTTTTTAAAGGTGATGGTGATGCTGTTCATGCTTCCGGTGATGCAAATGAACTTGGAGAGGGAGGCTCGACAACTCAGGAAGGAGGTAATGTTCCTTGTACTAGTACTTGAACAACTTGCTATGGAAAATCTTGGTCCACTATTGATCAACTTGCAATGGAAAATTTTGGTCCACTATTGATTAATTTGTATTCTATTATCAGCTGGTAAGGATAAGGGAATCCCTCTCCGTCCGAGCTCGAAAAGGATGAAGAAACGTTCTGTCAAGACCTTGTACTGAAGCCTGAAAGTCAGATTCGAGGGTCCATGCAAAATAAATTGCTATTTGCCTGGGTTTGAGCTTGTCTTTTCGTGTGCTTCTAATATTTAGGACCATGGACTATTCTATGTAGTAATTGTTGGTACTTGGAATTGGAACTATGGATGGAGACTGTAATATTTGGGATTGAGCATCTTCGTGTGCAATATTTGAAACTCCATGTTGAACAGACTATCTGTTGCTTCGTGATAGCCATATTTCTCATTTCTATGCATTGTTATATCTTTTTTTCGCTTTTAGATTGTTTGAAAATAATCTATGTTATTCTCCGTACAAAATGAGGTATTTTTTTGAAATTTCGTCCGAAAACAAAACTTCGAATCCGAGAATTTTCCGATAAATCCGATAAACGTGTTTATCGGTGACCTCCGGTTTTTTTTGTTACCGGTAAAGAAAACCTTGGCTACGCTTCGCAGGTGACTCACACTCCCTTTCCAAGGACGCCATCAGATCAGCAACCTCCATACCACTCTTCTCTAGCTCTTTGATCGATTCTGCTAACCCAGCTTTCACACTCTTCTTGGGTTTCTTCAGTTTGTCTATCTCCTTCGCTGCACCACTCAGTCCCCGAGAAGAGGTTTTCTTTTCAGTGCTCCTGCCCGCCTTCTGCTCCTTCGCCATCTGTAGACGTTCTCCTATACTTAGATGCTCATGTTCCTGCTTGGAATCACCACTGGTGGGTAACTCCGACGTACCATTATATGAGTTTAGCCCAGAAACCCTGTCCTTACTATCCTCCATCACCTCACTTGCCTTAGCATTCAAATCCGGCAGAGAGCTATTCATAGCCAGGTTCTTGACACCCATTGACAACTCATTTTCCATGTCCTCCGGGTTGCCTCTCCCTGGGTATAAGCCATCATTACCTCCTCCGGTCTGCCATCCCTGCACATCTCTACCACGCTTCAAGTTGTGGGAAGCGCTCCACCCTCCGCTATGGTGGCTGGAAAAGCTCGCTGCTGCCCGGACCTTCTCCTTCTGTACGCCACAAAAATTCAGACCTCTGCGAGCGTTCGATTCTAGCGGCTTCAGAGTCTGCCTCCTACCCACATCTCTCTTATGCGGAGAACACCGAAGAGCCTCACCAAAGCGCACACCCCCCACCTCTGGTATCTCCTCCGGACATTCTCTTTTGTCGTGTCCAATCCTACCACACTAGAAGCAAAAGAACGGAATATTCTCATAGCGAACAGCAAACTCCATCATCCCATGCCCTCACCTTCTGTTGCACGGTGCGCATGATCGGCTTCGCCAATGAGAAGTCGATCTTCACTCTTCTATAATCCTGCACAGCTTCTCCCACCTGGATAACCCTGCCCAATTTGCCACCAAGTGCTCGAACGAAACCCTCTGTCATCATATCCACTGGAATATCATAAATTCTGATCCACAATCCGATAGACTCAATGGTCACATCCGATAATCGCGTCACTCCATCATATGGAACGAAAATTAGGGCATCTCCTTTATGACGCCAAGGGCCACCCTGCGTTGCCTTCACCATCAGAGCTTCAGAGCCAAACTCCAGGAGGAAACGATTGTCTCCAAGCTCTCTATACGGCACCGCTTCCTTCAGCCCCCATGCCTTCCGCATTTCATCGAACATGGCTCTGGTATAGAAGTCCTTTCCAGAGAAGAAACGGGCCACTGATAACCAGCGCTTCGGCATCTGAGTCGCCTCCACATCTTCCTCAAAGGCGTATTCATCCTCATCATCCTGTTCGTCCTGTTGGTTAGCACCATGCAGGACCATGCGATGTTCCACAGGCAGGGACGCATCAGCAGGTTCCTTTCCTGGCCTGCGATTCCCCTGCGGCTTCACCTCCTGTAACACGTCTCCCGCTCCGTCCATCTGCGCAGCATTGTTTTGCTTGATGCTGCCACCACTCCCGGGGCTTCCGCCGCCCTCCATGACGTACCAAGTTTTACCTAAGCTTGTTACAGGGTGTAAACACAGTTAAAACATTTTTTTTATGAACGTAATCACATCGGTAGCGGAGGATGCTACATTCGATCGCTGTTAAATTGTTAAACCTAACTGGTCAACACCCTCTATCATCCAGTCATCATAATAAGGATATATACAAAAAAAACTTCTATCAAAGAGAATTTAACATGCATTAAGTATTCAATGTAGACGATAAAAATAACTTATTACACGGATGGGCCGTAAATTGCGAGACGAATTTAATGAGCTTATTTAATCCATGATTTGCAACAGTGATGCTACAATAATCATATGCTAATCATGGATGAATTACCCTCATTAGATTTGTCTCGCGATTTCTAGGCGAGATCTGTAGTTAGTTTTATAATTAGACAGTGTTTAGTCGCGAAAAAGTTTGGATTTTGATACTGTAGCAAATTTCGTTGTTATTTGGCAATTACATTAACCACTCATAAATGGTAAGATTCTCTTCACAAAAAAAATTCACCAACTAAAATGCTAGATCGAGGGAACCAAAGCATTTACCCTACCCCACCACCATGGTGTGGTCAAAGACGACTATAGTGTACCGCAGATAACTAGATAAGCACTTTTGCTGCCGTAGCTAATATCGGAACCCTTCATCTCTGAATTAAAAAAAATACCCTCTTTACATACCTTCTAAAATTGCCTCAGTTCTTTTACTTCAAAAAAATTGCATCAGTTTATAGATGTATCAGATCCACGGGTCGCAATTCGTCGTCTGGTGAGAGATATCGCTCAGTAAACTGGACACAGTATATGGCTACAGTCGACATAACAACACCACCTGCCCAAAAACTGAAGCACAAAAAGAAATAAGGTAGCCGTAGAACAGAAAGACATAAATCTGTACATAAAACAAGCATTTGCGGATCTATAATTTCATCGCAACATTTTTTTAATCGCCAGCAAGTGCTACATCCACTAATATTAAGATGACAGCATACTGATTATTACATCATCTCATCTTGTAGTTTGTGCCGGTGAGAAATTACAGTGCGCTCATCTTATTGACTACTCATGAGATGTTATGTACGGTATTCTTGCTATACCGTGGTTCTCCTCTAACCTAGAAGTGCCTCCTTCCTTTCTGCAACCATGACAAGACTCTCTCCCATGGCTTTCCTTCACTTCATGTTCAAGGACCCAGCAACTTCTTCCACCAGGCGTACCCTAACAAGATGATGAAGATTACGAAGCAGCCCGATGAGGTGCCCCCGACAAATGGCCAAAAGAGGCTGCCGTCAGTGCTATACAGACTGGACGGGATGTTCATTGCGAAAGCCCCTGCTATGTATGTGTTGGTAGCTATCCCAAAGGATGCAATGGTCAGTGTAAGCTGGAGCTGAATGAGTTCATTCCGCTGGTTGTCGAGTTGAATGTTGACATAATCTTCTGTGTCATCAATATATTCCCGAACCTGTCAAATTTCCAAGGAGAAATCAATGTCCACATCAAGATAGATATGAAACAGAGCACCGAATAATATCACGCAAACAACATATGCCTTCTCAGCCTCTTGATGGAAACACCAAAGCAAATGGTTTCTTCACCAGAAATCAGAAATAAGCCAACATCTGACATTTTGTTACCTTATATATGAGCTTTATGTTTTACAAAAAATGAAATGAAATTTTATCTTTGCAATTAAATGCTTTCAATAGCAAGTACATCCTGTATCATACGTCAGTTCCAAATAATCACAAAACCAACAATCCAGAATAATAACAACAATGCTAACTAATATGGATAAAGAGACTGACCGATAAAATTCTGTTGCGAATTCCATCCAGCTGCATGAAGTAGGCCTCAAGCAACATCTCTAGATCTTCCACATCATTATCCAAATGCATGCTGGTAGCAATGCTCACACTACGCCGAAAGCTAGAGTTCAGCCTGGCCACACCTGTTCCGGCGGGAACAATGCTGTTGGAAGTAGCAGATGACATTATAGTCTCAACCTGCTGGTTTTGTACTTGCTTCCTTGTTAGATACAGATGTTCCATGTCTTCATTATCATCTAGAAGATGTTCTATTTCATCCCTCACCTGATAAAAAAAAACAAAATACATAACAGATCCCAGAATAGCAGCATATGAGATATCATCAAAATTCTCACAACAACAGAAAATTTGCCAGCTCATAACAATCCAATTTAAACAGTCAGATTATTAAGCTAAAGAGAGAACGAAAGAAACCTTATAATGTACTTTAAAAAATATTGAACAGCTGGTGTGATCCCTTTATTCCTATTTGTCACGCCTCTTTTGCCAATCCAAAAAGGACACACAAAGCAAGTGCATCAAGCAGTTCCTTTTGCACGAGCATAATGCTTAAGGGCAGATAAGAAGAAAATCAGAGCAGAATTTTGCGCTGGAGCGGTTTGTGACTCTGTGCACAAGCAACTACGATAAGTATGAGGCAATCTAAAACTAATACAAGTTAGTGACTCTATGCACAAGAAACTAAGAGTAATACAAGGATATTCGAATCTAAGTTGCAATTCCATAAAGTATTCAGGGTTGTTTAAAAAACTCGGTGATATCTCCAATGTTGCAAACAGAATAGACTGTTGGAAACTAATTAATTAGGATTAACTCAGTAGAAATATATTCCAATGGGCATATGACCTACAAAATTGATAAGCACAATAATGAACAGTCAGATGGCCAAAAAGTATTTAAATACGGATAGACAGGAATCAAGCACAAATGATATCTCTTTAATGATACCTTCTGCACACGGGCAAGTAAACGGGTAAGAAGACTCTTGAGGCTCCGCACTCTCTCAAGGTTCCTCGTGCTCACATTCTTGGTCAGCTCGTCAAGCACCGGAGTAGCATGCCTCTCAAGGTCGGCCACGCTTAAGTCCAGCGACGAGCACACAATCTCGAGCGCAACCTCTAGCACCTGGAACTCGAATGGAAGCTCGTGCTCTGCCCCAGTCGCCTCATTAAGACAGGGCAGCTGACCTCCAGGTGAGCCGTCCTGCTTTTCCCCGTTGCCATCCGGGGCACATTCACCATTCCCACCCACCAGGCTCTTCAGAGGGAGATGTTGCCTCAATTGGTCAACGAAAGGGAGCACCTCGTGCGCGAGAGGGTCCAGCAGGAGGACCTCCTCGGCAGTAACGATCGCCCTGATGAATTCGAGGTTGATGACCATCGCTTTCTCCCTAGCTGCAGAATTAATCGTTGTAAATTACTAATACGACACCACAATGTGTCTTCTTGGTTTTGCCGCCGCCAAAAGCGCTCGGGTCTAAATTGGGGGGGGGGGGGGGCTCACCGAGGATGCTCGAGGAGTGGGAGAAGACAGGGCCGAGGATGCGGAGGTCCCGCGGGGGCAGACCGGTGCGCCGGATGATGGAGGCCTTGTCGAGCTCGACGATCTCGGAGGTACCCCACCGGTCCAGCCGCATCCACAGACGCGCGCCGCCCTTCTTCTTGCCGCCCTTACCCGACACGACACCGCCGGCGCCCGCAGAAACGGAGATGGGAGGGGGCGGCTGCGCGGTCGGCCTCGCCGCGGCGGCGGCCGGGGTCGCGGAAGGTGAGGCGTCGGCGGGGGATGCGAGAAGAGCCCTCGCCGCGTTGTCCTGCTTGGGAAGGTTAGGGAGGCGGCGCGCGGAGCGATTCCGCTTGGAGGAGGACGACGCTGAAGAGGATCTGGTGAAGAACGGCAGCTTCCTGCCGCCGGATCGCTTCCCCATGGCGTCGCGGCGGCGTGGCACGGCCGCACGGCACGGCACGGCACAGGCACGGGGATGGAGATGGGTCGGCGGGTTCGGTCGTCGAGGTCCCAACTGATCTAGCCGAGTGGGCTGGGCCGGGCCGCAGCCCATGCCGCCTTGGGGTTCGCGCTCGGCCGGCGCCAAGTCAACGGCCCGCGGTGCGAAAGCCCTACGATGCTCATCGGACGGCTGGCATTGAGCGGCAGCGGCAGCACTCCAACGAGCCGCGCTGGCAAAGCGCAGAGGCCGCGCAGCAAAAGAGAGGCCACCAGGGGAGCGAAGAGGATAGCTTTCCCCGTCCTCGCCGCCGGCGCCGATGGCCGCGACACCCGCAGCCGCCATTGTCCTCCACCGCGTGCTCGTCGCACGCTCCGCTGCCGCCATCCCCCTCCACCGTGCGCCGGCGCCGGCGCCGCGCGGTCCCGCCTCCATCTCGGTGGCGCCGCCGAGGAGACGGCGGTGGCGTGGCCCGCTCCGGTCGCTGCCTCCCGAAGGTAAGATGCTAGGCGTGGTGGTGGAACTGCGCGTTTCAGATAATTTCATACTCGGTTTCGGTTCATTTACGTTACACGCGTGCGTTCCAGGAGCTCCGGCCGAGCTGATGGAAGAGGACTCCAAGTTCGTGCCGTTGAACGCGGATGATCCGATGTACGGCCCACCGGTGAGTCACAGCTCGGGGTTGTTCACTTGTTCTTCCACATCGCTGGTCGCTGCGTTCTTGTAGTGCTTTTACTCGAAAAAATGCCGACATTGCGCTATATTATTTGTGGATTTCAGGCGCTATTGCTTATCGGATTTGATAAAGGCGAAACTGACAAGGTAAACAGCGATGTCAATTTGCAGAACAGTAGCATTTTTCTGGATTTTGGCACTAATACATTTTAAGTAACAGCACTTGAAAGATGATTTTTAGCACTTTCTGGCTCTGGAAAAAACGGTAGTGAAGTTAAAAATAATCATACATACTGTCAAATTCCACTAAGCACACGACAGGTATATCATGTATAAATACTTTGTACGGCCAACGTGTACTTTTCATGGACCTGAACATTTAATGTTCCTAAAAGAATACAATAAAAGATCAGATATGTATTGCATTTAGTGTCATGGGCAATATTAGTAAATAATACTTTGTGTTGCTTCCTAAAAAAATATACTTTGTGTAGCACTGCCAGCTTCAACTAATCTGAGTTCCACAACCTATGCAGATTCAGGCCTTCCTGAAAGAGCTTGAAGGTGAATTCCTCAAGGCAAGTTCTGCATCTGCTGCCACTGACATATGCAAGAATGCCTTAATTTTCCAGTCGCATCGCAGCCTATTCATTACATTTACATGTTGGTTAGAGAGATGCAGTCACTTGTTTATTCAATATACGCACAGCCACGGTAGTAACTTTTGTAATTTTACCATTGATTTAGGAATTTTTGACTAGGTTGGCTACAAACTTTTGCTGTGATTAAGAGAAAGTAGTTCTACTACATGTTATTGCAGATGGAACTTGAATTGAACCCCCATATATGTACTCTATAGTTAGAAAAGAAAGGAACTAAATATGAGTGGAACTTAGGGATAAGGACTTAATCTTTTTTAGCACAATCATATGAGTTGGAACTCTGAGGAAAATCCTATCTGTGCTATGCCATAAAACGTGTCAAGAATGGTAGACTTATTAGCATCCTCCCTTCAGTTTATAATGCCTTTCTCTTGTTGTTGCCCCAGTGTGATCTCACTTTTTAATAGCTACATGCAATCCTGAAAGTCCACCCAGTTTGTTTGCTTTTGTTCTACCAATGTTTTTCACTTGTTGAATCAGGTGATTCATTGTACCGAGGAGATGACAAAGCAAACCTTGTGGGATGCCATGCACACTGAGCAGCCTAATTTAGAAGCTGTGAAGGTTTTCACTATTTGTAAACCTAACTTTTTAGTACAGTATTTGTCGAGCCCTGTTCGTACCCTTGAATTTGTATACATCACTCTAGCAAAGATGCATGTCCAATTCACAGATTGCAGACTCACTGCCAAGGATATGCGTATTTTCTGGTCTGACTGGTGAGGAGATGATGATGTTCATCAACGCCTTCCCAGAAACTGGTAATTCAAAAGTTCTATGTTAAATTATGAAATGACGAAACAGATTAGATGAGATGAATCTTCACGAACAAATTGACTAAACTTGAATGCTTGCAGGTCATGTCTCATAAAATTGATTGTTCTTCCTCTTCTCTTTTTTCAGGGTTGGAACCTGCTGCTTTTGCTGCACTTGTTCCTAACAGTGCGGAGAAGGTTCTCTGTGAGGTGATTGAGGAAATAATGGGTGACCATGAGATGCTGGTTAGTTCTGATTTTTACTAAGATAAGCGCAATTCTTCTGTCTTTCCTGATTCTGGGATATCAGGTCAAGTCCTCCCCTTATGCTTGCAGACAGGAAAGAACACTGAGTGAAGAGAATCTGAAGTAGCAAATGGGCGAAGCAGAATGACAAGGCCTATGAAGAACATTCAGGAACACTGGAGAAACCATGAAACGACCTCCTGAAATCACCAAGTGCTAGGATTCTAGGATTGTTAATGGATCGTGAAGCCCCGGATCGGAGAAGAAGGATTGAGAGGGAATTCGTGAAGACCCGGCCCAATGGTCGGAAGGGCCCAAGGCCTTGCTAGAATTAACACTAACTTAGTGTTACCCTCAGGCAAGCCCCGGTGCATGTTCTACTATTTCAATTTATGAATCACTATATATGCTTATTACTTGTGCATTACGTTTCAGGAGTTGTTTGAAACCTTAGTTGTATGATCCCTAGGTTTCCCTGGGCCTTATACTAGTATGTGTAGGTCGGTAGCACTGCTATGCTTAATAGGTCTCGGTAGAAGTCGAGTGATATCATGTTACTCAAGAGATATAGGATATTTTAGAGTCGAGTAATTTACTGTTACTCGCGAGATATAGGATATTTTAGAGTCGAGTAATTTTATGTTACTCGCGAGATATAGGATGTCTCTATAAATTGAATATATGGAATATTAGAAGATGCAGGAAAGGAAAGGAATTGGAGACCGGGCGGGAAATGTTTAGCCCCGTCTGTGTCGGTTAAGGACCGTACCGTTGTCTGGCCCTATGATCGAGTTTGAATTGTACTAGCCGCATGCCGGGAGTAGGAGGTAGTCGAAACCGGTAAGCCGAGTACTGCTTTGCTTCGAAAGTACAGAACTTCTACCCACCCCTTAGGGCGAGTTGAGTGGCCACGGAGAATTGGGATGCATATGTTTACTTTTGTGGTCTCTCGTAGGGCTCGGCTGACTATATGCAGGTGGGGCGGTTCTGTAGTTTGAGACAGAGAGGGGAAATGTTGGTGCGTGGGGTCCGACGGGGCTTTTGGGTGCCGTGTTGGTTAGGTCCACCTTGCAATGTTAAAGCGGATCGATTCGCCGTCAGTCGCTCTTGGATATGAGCACCTTGATCACAGCACCGCATCGTAGTAATGCTATATGAAATTTAAATGATGATTGGAAATAATTATCATGAATTATTACTCTATGTTTGTTACGATTGCTTAGCAGGTGCAAATACTAGTTGATGATTTTTGCATATGGAATTTGGAGCTAAAAATGGAAAAAAAATAAGGACTCATTTTAGAAGTTTTTTCTGCAAAAATTAACCATCGGCCAGAAAGCCTTGCATGTCTAGATATGTGGGCTAAGTTATACCCACTGGTCGGGCAAGTCTTGCTGAGTATTAGTTGCTCAGGGTTTGTTGTTTACCCTATTTCAGGTATATGTGCTAACTAGGTTTCACATCGGTGGGCTCGATGTTACGCCTTGTCTTCACGTCTCGGTAGTCCTCGACTTATTTAGTTTGTTTTATTTATTCTCTAGTAAAAATGCTCTGTAAGTCAGATTCTCTTTCGCTGTTATCTTTTTTTTGTAAATTTTAAATTTAAAGCTGTTTTTTGTAAAAGTCCTAATATTATTTACATTTTTTTGTAACTTTATATCTTGCTGGTAACTTCTGCGCTCGCCTTCGTGCGAGACTTCTGGTGTGTTTCGATCGGCCTGTGGGTTGGAAACAGCTTGTCAAGTTACACTTAATTAAACTAATGCGTCTGATGCGTTTAAATGATGGCGGTTATACTTAATTAAGTGTTTTAACTCGGCAGGTCTGTCACAATGGACATGTACCATGGACCATCTCGAATATTCCAAGGCTTACCGCTTAGTACTTTCTTCTTTAAGCACCTGTGGCCTGTGGGAGACAAGCCAGCGCATACCACGAGTTGTGCAGAAAGGATTTGCTTTCATACACCTTTCTCTGCCCAGCAACGAGACAGCAGTACAGCACGTCTCGTTGTATTATGATAACCAGTCCGCATCTGCCCCATTCAAAAAAAGATAACCAGTCCGCATCTGGGCTGGACAGCTCAAACAAGAGACAAGAGCATGTCAGTGGCGGATTTAGAACTTCACGAGTGGCAATGACAGACCTACTCCAAACAATATATTTGAACAAACAAGAAACAAGTAGAATTTTACCGGTAGGTATATGCCACCATAATATAAGATTTACCGAGGAATCCAATAATAACATACAAAGTCTTAAACTTAACAATATTTTACAATAGTTTAAAAATATTGTTAAGTTTATGACTTTGTATGTTATTATTGAATTCTTCGATAAATTTTATATCGTGGGGGCAAACCCACTGGTAAAATTCTAGACCCGCCGTTGTGCATCGCCGGATAATCAAGATTCAAGAAGATTAACCAAGACCGGCAGTAGGACACTCGTGACTTCAAGAAGAACAAAACCGGTCAGACTCTGATCAGATGCTTTTATTTGGTATCAGCACTCACCCTGAAACTACTCCCTCCGTCCCAAAAAATATATATATATCTCATTTCCCGATGAGTCAAACAATTTCAACTTTGACCGAATTTATATAAAATAATACTATTATATATATTACAATATAAATATTTTTAGATTAATCATATAATATATTTCTATACTACATCGATTCGGAGACACAAATGTTATAAATTTTTTGTATAAATATAGTCAAAATTAAAAGTGTTTGACTTCTCGGGAAGCGAGATTTACATTCTTTTTGGGACGGAGGGAGTATGTGCGAGTGGAATCAACGGCACCGCAGTTCAGTAGTGGTTCAGAGAGTCGTTACGTTCCGTGCTTTTTGCTCTACACCTCAGGCGGAGCTACGCTTGCACGTTGGGGTCCGCCGACCCCTATGACTTTCTAAAAACTCAATGAGAATCACTGTACATCACTGTTCTCTAAGGGCGAAGACCCCAATGTGAGATAGTTAATACCCCGTCGCCATTTTCGGCTGGCTTCGCCCCTGCTACACCTAGCTGTTCTTTCTCACCCGACGTGCCCCGCATGAAAACTAAACAATGGTACCTGTCTCAATAGTCTCCGCCATTTTTTAGAATGGAGGGAGTAGCGGGTGCGGTACCCATTCTTTTTTTCCAGCTCCAAATAGCTATTTGCTAGAGTGGGTAACGTGCTCGTCTCTGTAAATGAAATTTCTAGGGCGGGTCACCCCATGACCCACCCCTAAAAATGCTATTTTCATTTCTACCTAGCATTCCAAAAAATGAAAAATTAGAAAAAAATCAAAACAACAAAATAAAAGAATAAAAATATTCATCCAATCGGCCACCACCAGAACCCTAGGTACAATGTTTTCAACGAAATATGCACAGTTGTATTAGCCAGGTTCGAACCGCTTACCTCAAACCTCGCATGTACTCTACTCTCCACCATACAATATAATCACTTATGACTCTATGAAGTATGACATTCTTATGTATGAAATCTGAAATCGATTTCGGAGGGCAGGTCATACCATTACCTGCCCTATAAATACCTTTTCAGGGACAAGTTACACCTCCACCCGCCCTAAAAATATATTTTAGTTTATTCTATTTTTTAAAATATTTAGAATATAGCAAAATAAATAAAAATGTGAAACTTCTACACTACGATTATTGTAAATTATAGATATAAAAAAATATGCCAAGCATATTTATTATATATATAAAGGTTAAAATTACGTAAACCTTAAAGTATGATTTGAGTTGTATGAGATACTAGTGTGGGGGAGTTGATGAGGTTATGGAAAATGTACATCCAACTCTATGCATAATGTTTTGAATCTTATATGATGACGAAAATTCATTTAAAGAATGATGTCATGCCAATTTACGGAAGATTTGGACCTCTTTTATACAATTGCACTATCCATATCCATAATAGTTCTAGATTTCAAAATTAGAGAACTTATAATAATTTTTTTGAACTATAGATGACCTTAAATGAAAAGTTAACAACTACAAAATTTTAGTTCTCATTAATCTCTACAATTTTGGTATGAAGTTTGACTTCATCCGAGGTTATATGAAAAAGTTATAAATTTACTTATGTAGGATCATTTGTAGAGACCAGTGATGCTATCACTCGTCTCCTAAAAATGCATTTCCAGAGACGGTTCGAAAGCTAAAGTAACTCTGCTCATTTTGTAGAAACTGATTACCTTTTGGGCTGCCTCTAAAAAAAGGGAGACTTTCCTAAAAATCATTTTTAGTAGTACACGATCCACCCCATCATAATGTAACATGTTTTAATACTCGTAGAACAAAATTTTATCATTGTGGAATATTATCCTTTTCACATGTAAACACATGGTTTGTCCCGCGTTAATTTAGAAAGTTCCTCCCCCACTTCTTTGATCGTCCTCTTCCTCAACTAATTTAATTATTTTTACTCGTGAAACATTGTTTTATATGTTGGTAAGAAAAATAAAGTTCCACAGGTAAAAATGTTACAGGTAGCAGGATTGCCAATTCTCGAAGTGAACGTAATCTTCTTTCTTTCCATGACCATGAGTCCATGATCACATTTTTTTCCGAACAATATCGCCGGGGGGGTATCCCCACCTACCATTAATTGAAAGGTTCAGTTTACACAAATAAACCCCGGCTTTCCAGGGTGAAATACATGGGAGGATGTAGAGAAACTGGATGTGATAGGAAGACTAAGAGGAGGTACATAGTTGAAGCCACAATCGCCAATCCTGCAGCGCAGACGAGTGTTTCTTGTATCTGCTAGACCATGCATCGAGGTCCCTGATGGCGCGGAGAATAGTGTCGAGTGGGGTCGAGTCAGCTTGATCAAAGATCATGGTGTTCCTGGATTTCCACAAGTGCCAGAGGATCAGGAGGACGATGTCAATACGAATAGCTCCTGGGTGGGGGATGGCGACCCCAATGTCCCAAGGCCGTTGCACCAAATCATCGTGAACTGAGACTCCAAGGCAAGACCAGACGGCGCGCACCCTATGGCAATCAGAGAAGATGTGAGCGTCCGTTTCTAGCGCACTAGTGCAATGCACGCACCACGATTCCTCCAGCGACCTGATGTTCCTATGGTAAAGGTATGCGCGGGTGTTCAGGCGCCCCCTAGTGAGCAGCCATGCAAAAAACTTGATCTTGGTAGGGAGCAGGGTTCCCCAGATTTTCATCTCGTCAGGCGCCAGGATGTCTCCCTGGATGCATCGGTAAGCTCCGTGAGCGCTAAAAGGTTCTTGTTCGGAAGAGTGGAGAAGGTGAGCGTCTGGCTGGTGTGCAAGCTCGACTTGAGACAGGCAGTCACGAAGAATGGTGAGTTCCGCGCTAGCGGCGCTGGTGAGCCAAGGCCTCAGAAGTTGACGAAAGTCAGAGGCCATCGCATCGTGGACAGTGAGGCGAGTTTGGAGGCAGGCGGAGAACAAGGCAGGGAAAGCATCCTGCGGGGGGATGTTAAGGAGCCAACAGTCGTGCCAGAAGGAAGTGTGCGTTCACATGCTCACTCGCACAATCGTTAAACTCCGGTAACGCTGCAGCTCCTTGGAGATTAACTGGCCAAGATAGGAATCGTTAGCCGAGTCTAGGTTCGGATCAGAATGGGAGAGGAACCATTAATTGCTTCCAGGGGAGCAAGCCGGGTTCATGTAGCTTGTGAACAAACTTCAGAAGAAGGCAATGGTTCATATCCTCCATGTTTTTGACACCGAGACCTCCCTGCTCTTTGGTTTTGCACACATCCGCCCACGCCACCAGACATCTGGAACCATGATAGAGTTCTTCGCCAGTCCAGAGGAAGGCTCGTCGTTTGGCCTCGAGACATTCTCGAACATTGTTGGGGAGTAAGATGGAGGCCATATAGTAGATGGGTAGACTGCCAAGCACTGAGTTCACCAGAACAAGGCGGCCGCCTGTGCTCAGCAGCCGTGCTTTCCACCCAGAGAGGTAGCGGTCGAAAGAGTCTAGAAGGGGCTGGTAATCTGCGAATTTGAGTTTGTGTGGCGACAGTGGGAGGCCCAAGTAGGTCTGTGGGAAGGTGGAGATTGCACAACCAAGCACAGATGCCATCTCTATAGCAGTGGCGTCGTCAATGTGCATTGGGACAAAAGTAGATTTGTGGAAGTTGATTGCCAGGCCAGTGGCAGCAGAGAAGTCGTCCAGGATCCGTTTGAGGGCGACCATGGATGGCACATCTCCCTTAGTGAGGATCAGTGTGTCGTCGGCATATTGGAGGACCGGACAAGGCAGCGTGGGGTCGATGGGATGCAGGAGCTCACCATGACTAGCAGCACGTTTGATGAGACGTTGGAGAACATCTGCAACTATGATGAAAAGGTATGGGGAGAGGGGATCTCCCTGACGGAGCCCGCGTCGGCAGTTGATCCAATGCCCCGGTACGCCGTTTAACATGACAGCAGTTTTCCCACTAGAAAGGATTTTGGCGACCCATCCTCTCCAGTGATCATCGAAGCCGCGGGCAGCAAGGATCGCGTCCAAATTGATCCATTCAACAGAGTCAAAGGCCTTCTTGAAATCCAACTTAAGCACGGCGGTGGAAACCTTGCATTTGTGGCAGCAGCTTAGGAGATCGGCCGCATAAACAAAATTCTCTGCATTATTTCGCCCATGAATGAATCCAGTTTGGTCGGCATCGATGAGAACCGGAATGGCTGGCTTTAACCTTTAACCTGTTTACCGTCACCTTGGTAAACAGCTTCATAGGACAGTTCTACAATGAGATTGGACGGAAGGCATCTGCCATGTGGACGCCCTCCTTTTTGGGGAGTAGAACGAGCAAAGCGCGGTTCAGCCCATCGAGATCGAGAGCCCCGGCATGAAAATCGTTGAACAACAAGAGAACGTCGTCGCGGAGCACGTTCTAGAAGTGTTTGTAGAAGGACGGCCCGAACCCATCAGGGCCAGGACTCTAGTGCATGTCCATTGCAAAAAGGGCGGTGGTGAGTTGTCATAGTCCAAGAAAAAAAAAGAAGAGAAATAAATTTTTCCTCGCCGGGCCCACCCGTCAGCCTCTTCTTCTCCTCCTCCTCTATGTTCTGCTCGGCGCGCCGCACGCGTCGCCGCCGCCGGCCATCCTCGCGCTACGCGCCAGCGATCCTCGCTCCGTGTGCGTCCTTATCCGCGGCCTCGCCCTCGGCCTTATCCCCTCCGCCGCGTTCCCCTCCTCTTCTTCCTCCCGTGCAAGAGCTCGAGCAGAGCAGACCCGCCACCACCCTCGAGCTCCGCCGGCCGCCGCGATTCGCCTTCTCCGGTGAGCCGTGGCTCGATTCCTCGCCCTTCCTCTCCCCTACAGGGCCGCCGGCGAGCCCCTTCGCCCGCCGCCCCTCTTCGCCGTTGCGCCGCTGCCTCGCCGCCGTTCCCCGCCGTCCAAGCCCCCGGTGAGGCTCGCCGCCACCTCCTTCACCCCGTGCGCCCTCGCCCCGAGCCCCTCCAGCCTTGCGTCGTCGCGCCGCCGTCCGCCAGTGCCGCCGCGTCGCGAGCGTCGCGCCGCGCACGCACGGGCTGCGCGGTGGCCGCGCGCACCACGCTCCCGGCGTGCCTTGGCCGCGCCCACGCCGGGGTCAAGGCATCCTCCTTGCCTTGACCCGGCCTAGGGTGGGCCGCTGGCCCTGGGCCCCACCTGTCAGCGCCTGCGGGTGTGGGATCCGGGTGGATCTAGCAATTAGCTAGGGTTTTGTGATGCTTATTTTGTCTGCAATCTGGCAAAATCTATAGAAATTCGTGTATAATTCCGAAAAATGTGAAACTTACTTTGTTGGATTCCTCTAGCTTAGATTTACTCAAAAAAATATTTTTTTACATGTTACTTTTCTGTAGATTTATCTATAGTTTTATCTTGCAAAAGTGAGTTTAAAGCTTATTTATTTGTGTATTGCTTTAAAAATTTCAAACTAAATTTTGTTAGACTCCTTGTGAGGTGTAGTTTTCAGTGGTACAACTTGTTCACATGCTTCCTTGCTGTTTATCAAAGTTTTAGCTTGTTTTCTTATGATTTATCTAAAAATGGTTTAATATAGAACTTGTTTCTGGAAAGTGATAAAATAGTAAAACCAGTTTTTTTAGCTTTGTTTTCATTCCTAGTATCTTATATAATTTTCTTGGATTTTTTAGTTAAGTTTGTATGCATTTTCTGATTTACTTTGTTTAGAGTGGCTGAAAACTAATATATTTATGATTAATTATAGGACAATTATTTTGCTGCAAAACCAATTTTCATGAGTTTCTTGCAATGTTCTCGGCATCCTCAAATTATTTCATGATTTATGCTTGTTGTTTAGTTCATTTCTTAATTCTTGCATCGTATTCATGCATTATAGTGACCGAACCGTCGAAGGTCGAACCCGTGGAGCCCACCGAGTTTGTGGAGCCTGAACCCGGAATCCCGTTCGTGGTCGAGTCCGAAGTTAACCAAGACAAGCAGCTAAGCATAATCCCTTGCACCTATTTAATTTGATTAGTTTAGTTATCTCACTTGGGTATTGTTGGGTTATATATATACTATGTACGTATTACATTCTTGTACCTATTTTCATGCATGCTCCTTCCTTGATTCGTTTATTCATATCCTTGGCACCAGTTAGACAGTTAATAACTTAATCTTACTAGATGCTTAGCCCTGCTTAGAATACTCATATTGCTTGCTAGAAAGGAATGGTTTGGAGTATCACACTTATCTGATTATCCTTGATCGTACTTGAGCATCTGGGGCAAGTGGAGTGTAGTATTGAGATTCGAGCGGAATGTTAGGGCCTAGAGAATGAAGTCACATGGGCATAGTCCGCTTGGATCGATTAAGGACCGAGTGGACGACGTTGGTTTTGAGCACCTTTCCGTGCTACCACATATCCAATATAATGGTACAGATAAGCCAATTACCTTCTTTGACTTGATCATTGATGTGCAGTCCTAGATACGTGGCTACGGGCTATGCAGAGAGGCTTAGAGTGTCCCCAGGTGGACCTATGTGTAGGAAAGTTTAGAGATGTCCCTGGTGGAACTAAGTCTCTACTCGTAAGCTAGGTGTGAGGTTCAATGATCGAGCCTTGTTGGGAACGGCTGACGCGAGTATGGTCCTCGCGTCGTGTGGGTAAAGTAGTACACCCTTGCAAGGTTTTAATCAATTCGAATTGCCGCGCTCTCGGTTATGAGCAAGCTCATTATCCCATGAACTCCTCGTAGAAATTCGGTTTTGGTGGAAATGGTTCATGGCACCTCTGTGTCACTTTATATGTTATACTCGTAACTAACTAAAATTTAATGGGGGTTTGGGCAATATTAATCAATTCTGATAGGTGATAGTGTAGAGAGCTAATGCTTATGCAATAATTACTTAACCTTAAAGCTTTTATTTGAGCCAATGCATGATCCTTGCTTATTTAATCGCGTAAGTCTTGCGAGTACCTTTTGTACTCAGGTTGCTTTCTAAACCTAGTTGCAGGTGAACCGGAAGTGGTGTTCGGCCACTTCTACCCCGCGGATCCTAATGCAGGGGAGGAGTAGGTCGTTGTGGCTATGATGATGTCCTTGATCAAGGCATCATTATCTTAGTATGTCTTTATCGTAATCGAGCTTCGTGAGAGCATGTAAATGCAATAAACTTTATGTTTTTGTTTATTATGACTTTCGTGAGCCCAAGGCTTGTAATGGAAGTTAGTTGAACCCTCCTATATCGAACTTGTAATATTAAGTGTGTAAAATTGCTCTTTGTGGATCATCGGCAACGTACGTGCTTATATAACGGTACGTGTGCTTAATCCTGGGCATGTGGCAAACACGTACCGGGACTACCGGGTTTGCTCTCGTTCTAGATGAATTGTGTTGATTAAGTGCCTCTAAGGTGTGGATTAGCACGTGGCGTGTCGAGAGACGGACACGTGCTAGCCCTCATCTTAAAGGATTAATCAATAGTTTCACCTAAACCAAGTGCAAATTGGGCAGTTCTCACAATCTCGCTCATGGTGAAAGAACCCGAGATGATCACATCTTCTAGGAACAAATATGCATGGCATGGTCGGTCATGCATGCACACGATAAAAATGGCATAGATTTGCTTGTAATGCATGCCTTGTGTTATAAGTATACATACAGTACTAACAATCCACCTAGCCAGGCCAGTCCCCTATCATGAAAATGAAAATAACGCTTTTTCAGAAAACAGAGGTCGAAAATGACATGAACTTTAACTTTTTCTTTATTTTTTGAGAAGGAAAAGAAAAGGAGAGGCATGGCAGCTCAGAGCTAGCGTGTGGTATGTCGTGTGTGGCAGTACTGTGGTCGTCCCCCCGGAACCCCCCCCCCCCCCCCCCCCCCCCCAACCGAAAATTTGCACTCCGATCCAACGTTGAAGAGGGTCCACCAATAACACAATATCTTATCATAAAGTTTCCTCCACTTTATGAAGTAAATTTTATTGGTTGCCTTTAAGCTTGAGAACACACACACACAAAAAAACCTTTTTTATTGCCTTTAAGCTTGAGTAACGCGTATGTGCGTCGCGAGGCTTTCCATGCGGTCCTTGTGTACAGTACAGTGTACTCCAAACGTTGACGCGCGAGTAAATGCATGTCATGACGAACACGAATCCCACCCCGAGAATGCATGCACTCTGCCCATTTCCGAATTTAGCCAGATACATCTTTTTTTAAAAAAAAATGCATGCCAAATACATCTTCCACACCTGCAAAACCAGTGATATTTTAAAATTACGAGGTCGAAGATAAATTCGTGTGAAATCGTTCATAACATTCTTTTTTTTCCTCGCAAATATTCTTGAAAACCCACCAGTCGCGCAACCGAATCCAAACACCGATACCTTTCTTTTATTTTCTTGCGGAAAGTAGAGATATCACGCACGTACTCTGATATGGTCACATTTGATCCACTCATGCACACCAAGAGGCGGTTTAGCTTTATCTTTTCCTCGGTTGATCCTAAAGTTTCGCAGCATTAGATGACTAAACTCCTCGGCAAACTGAAACTCTCATGCATCCACAGATTACACTCTCTCATCTCATGTCACCTCAGGACCAAAAATCATCTCACCCCCAGTACAAACGCCGATCCAAAGCCGAGAGGCATCACACGTGCCCAGCCGAATCCATCCAACGGTTCGTGCCACACGACGCCAAGGCGGCACAGCGGACGCCGGGCAGCCCCCACCCGGCCCTACATGGCAGCGACTGGAGCCGGGTTGGCATAAAAGCGGGGGCAGCTCGTTCTCTCCGCCGGCCCACCACTCACTCTCCTCGTCTCCTCCATAGCAGGGGGGGAGGAAGGCGCCGGCGAACGGAAGCGGGGGCTGCTCGGCAGCGCGAACCCCGGGAATTGCGGACAGGTGGTGCGAAAGGGTTGGGGGGCATCTTTCGAGTCTCTCCCATCGGCTCGCCGGAGATGCTGCCCTACGCGACGGCGGCGGAGGCGGAGGCGGCGCTGGGCCGGGCCATGACGCCCGCCGAGGCGCTGTGGTTCCGGTACACCGCGGGGGTATCCGACTACCACCTCTACTGCTTGAACATCCTCTTCCTCTTCGTCGTTTTCACGCTGGCCCCGCTCCCCGTCGCGCTCCTAGAGCTCCGGTCCCCCGCCGCCGTCGCGCCGTACAAGCTGCAGCCCCGGGTGCGGCTCTCCAGGGCGGAGTTTGTCCGCTGCTACAAGGACGTCCTCCGCATCTTCTTCGTCGTCATCGGCCCGCTTCAGCTCGTCTCCTACCCGGCCGTCAAGGTCCGTCATCCTGTCGCTCTCGTCCGGTGAATCTGCGCAATGTGTCTGATTTCTTCATGAGATTTGGGGGCCTGGGGGCGGATTCTGTACATGAGATCGCGTTTCCTTACTGTTCTTGCGCTTAGATTCCCACTCCCCTGTGCCCGCTTGATCGATCTGTTGTTCTGAGATGCAAGAATTTTGATTACATTTGTCTACATGTTTTCTTCTCCTTTGAGGAATTCCTGATCTGGGTTTTGCTCCAAGAACCCTTCTTAGCTGTGTCCTATTTAGAAGATTCCCATGAGCTCACCTACTTTTGGCAAGCAGAAGAAAAATTTCCAACGGTGCTCGTTCCATTTCTTCCATTGTGCTAAAATCATGTATATTCATATAAAAAATGCACTTTAATATCAATGCAGATGGTGGGAATTCACACGCAGCTTCCATTGCCGTCCCTGGGAGAGATGGCTGCGCAGCTGCTGGTATACTTCCTTGTTGAGGACTACCTCAATTACTGGATCCACAGGCTCCTCCACGGGGAGTGGGGGTACCAGAAAATCCACTGCGTCCACCATGAGTTCACGGCGCCCATCGGCTTCGCAGCTCCATACGCACACTGGGCTGAGGTTCTGATACTTGGTATCCCCTCCTTTGTCGGGCCAGCAATCGCTCCAGGCCACATGATCACGTTCTGGCTCTGGATTGTACTCCGCCAGGTGGAGGCTATCGATACACACAGCGGGTACGAAGTTTATATTTTCCCCCCTTCTTTGGAACGGGCATACAACTATTGATTTGGTGAGGCATGCTTTTGTAATGATACTGTAGAGTGATATTGCAATGTTTTGGGTTTTGTTTGGGTGGACATACATGCCACTAACATTGATCTGCTGGTAGGCAACAGCGAACAGAGTTTGTCACTAATTGGAAGCTGAATTGGACTTGTGTTGATGTCTGCATAACCGTCTGAGTTGCCTGAGAGTTCTTAGCCACCTGTTTACCGTTTAAGGTTTTCCTAGCAGTGATTTTTTTCTAGTCATATACTTCTTTGGGATGACCTGGTAATGAAGAAACTATATAGCATGGATAGCATTGGCTGCTACTCTTTTGAGTCTTTGGTGGTTAATAAAAAAATCAAACTTACAGTTACAGAATTTGAAGATGTAGGTTAAAATTTCATAAATGTAATGGCTTGAGAATTAGAATAAAATGTTCAATTTAATATTTGTTACATACTCACTAACAAAAAGGATACGACCTGTGAATCCTTAGCAGAATGTTTTAAATGATCCTTTTTTTCACTACGAAGCTTAGCAGAAAAATCATTTTATATGATGATACACAGCTCTCCTGCATATTCGAGAAAAAAACTACAAGCTTAGCAAAAAGTCTGACTAGTAATGTTTATGCTCGCTTTCTACATATGAAAGGGAACAACACCTAGGCACCTAGGAACAGAAAATTTTAATATGTTGTGGCTTGGCAAATTCAGGATTTGCTGATTCATTGGTGCAGCTTCACTCGAATGACTCGTAGGTCTATCAGTGGGTCATGTAGAAACAATCACGTTGCTTGATTTGTATCTTAGTGGATGGAAATTACTTTTTCTTAGTATTGTGATGTTGCAGTACATTGCATCTAGGTTTTCTTTTTGACAATAAGCGGACACAATTAAGTCATCATGTTTCCTCATATTGCACTGGAGGGTACATTTCTTGTCCGTCATTTTAGGTGGAGACAATGAAAAATTCTAGCTTCTCTATATATGATAGAAATTAACTACCATGTCACCAATTCTAGAGTAATTCCTTGGATCGAGATCTACTAATATCAAACATATCACATGGGTTCTTTTTGTTTGCTCCATCTTTGTATACAATCCATTTGTAACTACAAAATTGTTTTCCCCCCTGTATGAGATCATCTCAGCTAGGATGTACCTCAGTTTGTACCATTTTGCAGCAGGTATTGTTTGTTATATTTTTGCTGCAGGCCTGCGGCCAATAAAACCATCCATGACACTATGGCAGCTACTTTGTATTTGTGACCCTTCCATGAGGAGAAACATAATTAGTTTTATAATTTTGCAGCTTTGATTTCCCATTCACTCTGACGAAGTATATTCCATTCTATGGCGGAGCAGAATACCATGACTATCATCATTATGTAGGAGGCCAGAGCCAAAGCAATTTTGCTTCTGTTTTCACATACTGTGATTATCTGTATGGGACTGATAGAGTAAGTTTCTCTTTTACACAAAGGCCAAAAGGAAGTACTAAGAAGTGATGGAAGTGTCAGAGTTCTGATGTTGAGCACTTTGTTCTTTCAGGGTTACAGATTCCACAAGGCGTACCTAGCAAAGGTATTTTTCTACATTGACAGCTCTGCCAAACATTTTTCTATGGTACCTTAGAAATAACAAGGGATTTTCAAATGTAAGATTACTATATGCTAAATAACTTATTGAGTTGACTAAGTAGCTAACTTTTTCTTTTTTTTTATGTGACCTCCCGGATGTAGCTGAAGGATCTTGGGCAAAATGATGGTGAGAAAGGAGATGGCAATGGATTCAGCTATACAAAATCGGACTAGATTGCTTGATACAGTGCCTCCTTAGTGTCTCCATGATCGATTGAGTTCACTATGGCATCACGAAATGGGAGATCAGCCTGAGTTGGGCATCGAGTTCACTTGGTTTCACGAAATGGGAGATCAGCCTGAATTGGGCTGTGCATGTGTGGTGTGGTGTTCTGATTTCTGAAACTGGCATGCAGCTTTCAGCTGCGTTGCCCTGTGTTTCCCAGTGTTTGTGAACTTATATGGAACTTGTATGCTGACCAATAAACAATGCAACTCTCAGATAGTCTTCTCATCGACGCATGCTTTGATTGTTTTGAATCAGTTGCTGTATAGTTTCCGAGAAACTTTGCCTGGGTGCCCCAGTGTTTCGAGTTGCAACTAGGTATTCAGTCCAGTTCTGAATAATTAACTTCTGATGTACCATGGCAAATTAAAATATTCTAAGTCTGGTTAACATTATCAACACTTCAGAATTTATTCGACAGCCCCTTGTCTCAGATATGTGTTGACAATAGCAAGAAACCATCAGCAGCATAAGATATGTGTTGACAATAGCAAGAAACCATCAGCAGCATACTGACTCGCGTCCGTGTACTGTCGATTTCTGTTCTGATGGACAAAATTTTTCACTCGGGGAGCTCCAGTTACAACTTACAACACTGAAAGGCTAAACGTGCACTGATGTTTCAAGTTCAAATATGATCAAAATCTCACATGATGAATTCGGAATTCATAAGTATTCCCATCTACTAATATTCAGCCCGTTCGGTTGGCTGTTTCCCAGCCCCAGCCATGTGCTGCTGGAGTAACCCTCCTCACATAGCACTGTAGCAACAGTGGGAAAAAGCCAGCCCCAGCCGGCTGATTAGCAATCGAACAGGCGGATTATCCTCAACAGAACATCACAGTTAAATAGCATATCCCAGAATTACAACTAAAGATTGCATCTGACGTAGCTAGAATTCGTTACAGTTTAGAAAGCAAATTAAAAATAAAATGCTTCTTGACGCAGAGGGCCACAAGTAAAGGCATCTGAATTGCCCTTGGACGTCCTTCAGAAACGGCGCTGGGGGAAGCGGTCCATGAGATTCACAGAGGGGCACTCATAAGCCATGTGGCCACGGCCACCACAGTTGTGGCAGATCATGAAGGCACCAGCCATGCAGTCACGGCTCATATGGCCAACCTGGTTGCAGGCCCGACAGATGACGTCACTGAAGCTGCCACGGAAGGGAGCGCCAGCTCCACGGAAGGGAGGTGGCACACCCCGCTCACCCAATGTATCAGACTTGGGGCACTGACGGGCCAAATGACCAGCAACATTGCACAGGTTGCAAACAGGATCATTGGTGCAGTTGCGGGCAAGATGGCCACTCTGCCGACAGTTGTTGCAGGCCTTCTCATTGGTGCATTCCTCACGAAAATGACCTGGTTTGTAGCAGTTGCTGCAAAGGATCACTTCTCCAGGTGGCAATGGCGGAGCAGTGCAGTCTCTTGCAATGTGGCCAGACTTGCCGCAGTTACGGCATAACCCTTCATTTGGGCAGCTGTTAGCCATGTGGCCAGGTTCTTTGCAGTTCCAGCAGATACCTTTGGAAGAACACTCAGCTGCAATGTGCCTGCAACATTAAAAAAATTTAGTCTGAAAAAGCTATATCAGCTCAAAAGATGAAGGTGCATGGCCATAGGGAATGCATTATGTATCACTTAAGCTTCAAGGTTGCCGCAATTAATCATCTCACAAATATAAAAATCAAATAGAATCCGAGATCAGGTCTCATGGAATAAGAGCCAAAGACAACAATGAATTGCTTACAGATGCATTTAACTTCACTAAACAAATGATACTAGAAGTATCTTCCAGGATGACAAGAACATAAAAGATAACATAAGGTAGAACACGGACTTATGCCCCTAGGGGAACACATGCACACCTTGTCCACACTACAGAGCCCGCACAAAATGCCCCTGAATAGTTAAACTTAACCAAACAATACTAACCATAAATCATTAAATTAATTGATAGAGCACCTGTTGAGATGTTATTCTTATAACAGCAGTGCTACTATAACAGACTAGAGGTTCTTAAACATTTTCTGGATTTTCACCAGTAGGCCTATAAACTCTCAACAGTAGGCATTTGAGTCCAGGAAAAGTTTAAGGACCTCAGGTGCACTTTAATTTAAAGCACATAGTATGTACTAGTACTACAAGTAAAATGCACATGCTAGTAAATGAATGATGGAAAAACTCAATACTAGCAACATATAAGAGCATCAATGTAAGCAGAATAACAGAGTTCTTACCCAGGAAGCCCACAGGTATGGCAGACAGCCACGCTAGGACACTCTCTAGCAAAATGCCCAGGACGCTTACAGTTGTTGCACAAATCATTCTGAAACCTGCACAACAGACAGAGAAATAACCATAGGGATACATAAACTTCCAATCTTCCGAATAATTTTATATTACAGCTTCACATAAATTGATTTGTAATTACACCATTCTTGTCATGACTCATGTCCAATTACAACCCTTGCATAGAGGTTGTTTCCTCAAACCATGCAAAAACACGAACTCATTCTTAAACCACTGTTACCATATTGTGTCACACTTCCCTTTACTAGACTTGCAGATAAATTAGAGTATTATCATGACCCAATATCAAGTGCCCTTTACTTATGCTGCACAAAGTGATTATAGTGGGATAACTCAAACCATTTACATGAAATCAAACAAATAATTATGGTTATTCTACCACAAGCACAAACTTAAACTTCGTGTAAAACCTGATCACCTAGCGTTTGGGCCAATATATACATAATAACGAGAGGAAGCAGTAATGCTTGGATGAATAATGTCAAACACTCGTCCTGTTTGACTAGGTAATCTCAAACCTGTTTGGACCACGGCGGCTGTCCCTCCGATACGGCGCATCACGGTATGAAGTGCGTTCGGTACGCATCCTGCGGTCCTTCGGCGGCGGGCTGCGGCTGCTCATCACGAAATCTTTCCTCTAAACTCCAAGCTCCAACCGAACAGCAACTCCACGCCAATCAGCACCTTCAACACTCCAACAAACACCACAACCTCTGCTCTTCTTCCTTCCCTGTCCACAGCAAAACGCCAAAACCAGACTGAGATCCAACCCTATGAGTCCCACAATCACCACCACCTTCACTACAGGATGCTCAAGTTCCAACAGTAGGTCGCACGACTCGCTGGATACCCTACTCCCACGGTCCCACCACCCTCTCTCAAGTCATAGCATCGGGCAAGTGCGTTCTAGTCTTGAGCCTCCTCCAACACACTACAACAAGCCGTCAGATTTTATTATGTTTCTTTCAAAATTCCTCCCAATCCACCATCACCTTAACATGAAGACTCCTTGCCGAACAGTGCTTGATCAATTTCACACCGCTCCCGTCGCAAAAGGATCCCCACTCCAATCCTGTACGCTACAGGCACAAGCGTCCGGGAAAAAAACCTAGGGCCGCGAAGCTACATAGGTAACAAGCGCCAAAGAAGATGCAGCTTGGCATCTAATCCGACAAAGAAAGAGAAAAACAACGGAAACAGATCTAGCAGCAGGATTCAATTCTTGCCGCGCATACCGGAGACGCAATCGAAATCGACCTAGGCTAGGGCTTACCAAAAAGAGGGCTCAGCAGGGCACGACGCAGGAGTTCCAGACGCAACGCAGCGATGTCGCCGTGCAGCTCCGAGGGAGCTCCGGTGCAGGTCGCCGGAGGAGCGCTGCGGCGGCGTCGGAGACGTGTCCGGATTTGGGGAGTGGTCCGAACGGAGCGTGCGACCAGGTCGAGAAGAAGCCGCAGATCCAGGCTATCCAGAGAGCGCACGTGCTTCCCGACCGTCCGATCGGCAATTAACGGTGCAGGAAAAGCGGCCGCTTGTGCGGAGAGCTAACGGGCCCCGAAACATCTAAAAAAAGGGCCCCCGTAAGCAGCAGGATAGCTCTTGGGCTTTGGGCTTGGGCCGAACGGAACAGGGCGTCAGAGATGATGCCTCTCGCCGCGTGCACCGCCGGCGGCGAGGCGGCGACTTGGGCGCCGCCGTTCTGCACCATCGTGGCGCCGACACGTCAGACTTCTCCTATCTCTCCTGCCCGCGCTGCGAGCTCGCGCTTCCGGACGGCGCCGTCTCCTGCTTCGCCTGCGGCGGCGGCGGAGGCGGAGCCGGCCAGTCCGCCCCGGGCCGCGTCTACCGCCTGCTCCTCTCCGTCGCCACGCACGACCGCGTCGTCCCTGTCGTCCTCTTCAACCGCGCCGCGCGCACCCTGATGGGCTGCCCAGCCGAAGACCTCGCGCGCTTCTTCGCCGCGCACCCGGGCTCGGCCCGCGCCGCCGCGGAGGCTCTGCGCGGGGAGATGTGCCGGGTGGTGCTGCGGGCGCCTGCCAGGAACAGAAGGAGCGCCGGCGCCGCAGACGAGCGACTACGCGCCGTCTCCGTCGTCCCGCTTCGCGACGGTTTCCGCCCGGTCGTCGACGCCATCAGGACGCTGTACCCGCGCAGCAGCTGATGCTCCTCGACTTCTCGTTGCCTGGGATATTATGGATATAGAGGTTGGTGCCCCCATTCTGTTCGACGAAATGCTTGGTTTGTAATGGCAATGCAGGAACAGTTGCACAAGGGCACAAGCATTTCAAGTGTGACTGATTATAAGTTGTTGCTTTCAAGTGCATTCTTCTTTCCCTTGTCTGATTAAATCGCCTAGTTTCGCGCCCCTAACTTTGTCCCGGCAATTACCATGTCTTCTTTGGATTTGAGCAAATGTTATATAAGATTATGCGAGCACCTAGACAAGAACGTTTGGAAATCATCGTCGCAAGCATCCTGAACTGTGGAAGTAGTTCAGGTTTGGCCAGGTTTGCACTAAAACTTTGATTCTCCGCAATGACTTTAGTCCATCTCATATATTATATGTATCTGAAGTTGCATTTGCATCCACGACTCGCAATGCTAAGTTCTGCTGTCTTAGCTCGCTGCTGCTCTGTTTTCTTGTCTGTCATTTGCCATTTCGATTAACACCATGAATCCACAAATGGTACAGTTGCGTGAAGTGGCTCTGATAAGATTATCGTGAGATCAAATCATACTTCCATATTGTTCCCTTGTTGCTCTGATAAGATTATCGTCGAAGATCAAATCAAAGTCCCTATTGTCCCAGACATGTAACACCAGAACCGAAATCCAGAACTGACATTACTTTGTTGACTATTCTATGCTCGAGCAGTGTTTACATTACTTTCTTCCCAGGAAGACATCATGTGCTATTTTTCAACATGTGGATGGTTTTTTTTTTTCTCTGCTTCACATTTCTTCATTTGTGTCGGCAAGTGAAGCCAAACTAGGAGGTGGCCGGGTGGGGTGGGGGGCGGCGTCTGGCCCAAGTATTAAAGATGCATATGCCATATAACTAATTGTTGCTCAAGATTATGAATAAGCATGGGTCCACAAAATTTTCATTGGGTTGGTCGTTCATAGGTGCATCTAATTCCGTTCGAGTGTCCACATGGATGCATCTGCAGGAAGCTAGATTCTCAATATCTAGTCCTCGATCATACTGATGATGCAGTTTAACACATTCCAGAAAACTTTCTTCATGTTTTTCAAAAAAAAAGAAAACTTTCTTCACCAGTTACTATCTGCACAAGGGATGATGTTTGACAGTAGAATATAGTAGTGAACCTAAAAAAAAAAAGAGGCTACCAAAAAGCATAATATTTGTTCATCAGTTATCTTGTTAGAGCACTGCAGATTGCAGAATCAAGTGTGATCAGTCCAATTCAATCCAGTTCTACGGACAACTGAACACCAGTGAGAAACTGAAGCTGATCATTCGCCTTTTCAGAATTCAGAAAGGCATTCTGTGCACTTGTGAGTTTGTGACGATGAGCCCTGAATCTCATGATTGGCCCTCCTGTGCTGCCTGTGACGATGAGGACGACACTAAGGACTAGCAGCAGCTGTGCAGATGCATGCTTCGTCAACAGTTGAGCTTCAAGAGTTTGTCCTCGACTTTAAGCTCTGCCGCTTTCAGTACAATCTAACTCAGCATCAGTCCAAGTGCTACACTAGCGAAGATCTAGTTGGTGCGAATCATATCTTTGAAATTTTGCAGTGCTACTGGTGAGCGTACTGATTAGCCAAATGATCCAAGTTATGAGCTAGCACAAAAAGAAAGACCATCATTGAAGCTGAGGCGATCAGTGGTGGATCATTTTTCAGTATCTCTAAAAGACGAAACCTGACCCTGGATCGCGCATATCATTGGGCCACGTCGCCTGCAAACTTCAGCTGTCGGATCATCCATGGATATTATGATTTTTCGCGCATATCATTTTGCACAGTCATCAGCACCCAATGTTCGGTAGTTCTTTAATATCTTAATCTCCATTCAATATTTGCTCAACTTCCAATCCTGTGGATATTATTTGTGATATGCTGCAACTTCACACAAAATAAGCTCGCCAAAGATGTCTCTATAACTCTTTATCCTTGCTGATCCACCATTCTTCAAAGTTTCTACCTCATCACTGCAGTGACAAAGTTACCATTCATTATTGTCATTAATTTGATTGTCATGTCGTTCTTTTATTGTTTCTGCTTCGTTGTGTCAGCAGCAATGGTACCTATTTTTTAGGTCACCAGTCTAGACTTTAGTTGGGTACAATGTTGGGTTAAAATTTCTGTGCACATTGCATTTAAAAATAAAATTTCTCCATTGGCCAAAATATAACTGAAAAAATGTAACGTTTATATATTTTCCTTCCTGTATGTGCTTCTACTGGAAAACAATAGCGTGTTATCAGTAATATTCCTCATGCGTGTACACATTAATGTGGCAGAAATTGGCGCGTGGGAGCATGTTCAACAGCAAAGACATGCTTTCTTTGGTAAAATGCAGGTAAGCAGATAACATGCTTTGACCTATAAACAATTTACATCATAATTTATGCCCATTATTTTCACCTCTGCCTCTTTTGATCAAACACATTTTTGTTGCATTTGCACTTTTGAGCTTTGCTAATAAGATGCCAAGTTGTACTAGGTCAACTAAACAATTGAATCATCTACTGTGTGATTTGCATTATGCTAGCAATACAAATGAGTCAAGCCTAAGGTATCCAAAATGTTGTCCAGCTCAGTTTCCAATTTGAACGTAAAGACATTACTATAACTCTATTATGCTTCTGCTTACTAGCCTATATCAGTTCTGATTACAGATAAAACTGAAGCTTAGGTATTTTTGGAAGATAGCTGGTCTAAAATAGATGGATAGCTGGCCTAAAATAGATGTTCATATTTTCTAGCATGCCAGACTGTTAGTGTATGGTGTATTTTGCAGAAGTACAACTATCACCTAACCATACGAGCATGCATGAGTACTTGCCTTCTTTTTATTTTTTATTTTCCTCTGTTATTTGCTTACAAACACACATTGGCATCATTGCTTCTCTTTAGTAATAACTATGATACTGGATATTTACTTACGAGTTACGGCTGGCAGGTGTGGGATTACACTGGACTTGGATACACGAGGTATAATGCAAGAGATGTGGGTAAAGAATACCTTGGGTATGCTTTAACGAAAGCTGCTGTAATTTGTTAGATACACTTTTTTCAGTGGTGAATCTTTCAGTTTGTTTGCGTTGTTTAGATGCGTGGTGGAGAACAAGGTGCTTTGCAATTCTCTGCTCTTACGTTTACAGGTTTGTCTTTCAGAACCATTTAGCGTCAACACTGGTTTGTATTGCACGTTGCTATTTGTGTTGTACGTTATAGTTATCTTTACACAATACCAATAGAACATCCTTTTCAATGTGTCGTTCTTACAGCTTTGTATTATAATATGATAATCTCAAATATTCAAGAACACAAAGAAGTTGTAATTTGGTGTCGTGCAGCCCAGATTCTGTTAAGATGCCTTTCTTCTTCTTTTGTGAAAACAGTCAACTTAGTCTGATGCTTAGAAATGTTTACCTGGTCAGGAAGAATTGAATGACATGGAAAGTGTGATATATCTTACCAGATTGGTGTCTCTTACTTTCCCGTCGAAGAGCAGACAAGCAAGGATGAAGCCAACATCAAGTGAACCATTATCTGCTGGTCATTCTACCGAGGAGTTATATTGCAGCAATTTAGTTAAACTTGACCTGAGTGATGGAAGGAGTTTATATTCCAAATTGGTGGTAATTGCTTGTTTATATTCTTTTGCATTATTTTGAGTTTTTTTTACTTCATTTTCTTAATATCATGTTTAAACTTTGTTGCAGATAGGAGCTGATGGTTCCAAGTCCAATGTTAGATAGATTGCAGGCATAGAAACAACTGGGTGGAATTATCTGCCAAGTGCAATTATCTGTACAGTGGAGCATGTTATGGAAAATGATTAAATACACTAGTCTTCTCAGTTCTCAGGTAGGCGCGGCAACGGCTGCGCCAGAGTTTCTAGTGTCAAGGAACCGTGTGTCGGTAGTGATGGTGAACACAGTCGTGTGTATGGCTTAAAATTGCACTGAACATGGATTTGATTTTTTTTTCTTTTTCAGATAATTAAGAATTTTTTTTGGGTCTTCGTGCAGATTTGCAGTAACGTACATGAAAGCAAGTCATTTTAATCGAATTTGTGCAATTTGCCGATAATTTGGACCGTCTGGACCCAAATGCCAAGCCTGATTAAGGCAGGAAAGAACTTTTTAACTTGGATCAAAAGGAAGGGGTGACAAAAATTACTAGATAACCAAATCTCAACCCTTTATTCTTTGCTGCTGGCGGGTAATAAACCCAAAGCGCGGTGGCATAGCATACTTGGCTGCCAGTGGGAAGAATAAATCGCAAACCAAATGCTAGTGTTCCAGGTTCAGTTACTCAGTATTCACACGATCAGAGTTTACGAATAACTGAAACCAAAAGTGTAGGATTCACGTAGGAAAGTGCGCAACGCATTTCTTGTGTGGGGGGTGCCAGTATCCGGGTCCTTTGCATTTTCTTTTGGGGCCAAGATCTTGTTCACTCGTTGTACACTTCACTTGTTCATCCTGGGCCCCAATCAATAATCTCCCAAATCTGTCCCCACTCTCTTCTTAAAAATGAATTCTTAACAACATTTTCCAACTCCGTGGGACCGTTATCATACATGCCTGATGTCGCCTATAAAAAAGGCCTCTTGCAAACCGAAAAATTTATCGATTTATCACGCGCAACACACACTAGATCACTAGGCAGCACGTCTCGCAGTATCACCAGATGGCAAGGCCGGTGCAGCAGGCAGCTGCCCTTCTCCTGGCAATGGCATGCACGGTCGCTCTGCTGATGCTGCAGCTGCGGCCCTGCGCCGGCCAGCAGCAGCAGCCGCCTCCCTCCCCCGGCTACTACCCCAGCGCCACGCTCCGGCCGCTGGCCTTCTCCGAGGGCTACCGGACCCTGTGGGGCCCGGAGCACCAGACGGTCTCGCCGGACGGCAGGTCCCTGACGCTGTGGATGGACCGCAGCTCCGGCAGCGGGTTCAAGTCGGCGCGGGCGTACCGGAACGGCTACTTCGGCGCGTCGGTCAGGGTGCAACCGGGCTACACCGCCGGCGTCAACACCGCCTTCTACGTGAGCCCTCTCTCTCTCTCTCCAAATGCAATGGTGAACTCTGCTGGGATTTGGTGCTGATGCCTGAATGCCTGATGAGGAAATGCAATGCGTGGCCGCTGCTGCAGCTGTCGAACAGCGAGGAGTACCCGGGGCACCACGACGAGATCGACATGGAGCTGCTGGGGACGGTCCCCGGGGAGCCGTACACGCTGCAGACCAACGTGTACGTGCGCGGCAGCGGCGACGGCACCATCGTCGGCCGGGAGATGAGGTTCCACCTCTGGTTCGACCCCACCGCCGACTTCCACCACTATACCATCATCTGGAACCCCGACCAGATCCTGTAATCCTCTCTCTCTCTCTCTCTCTCTCTCTGCTCTTTTGTACGGCCCCATGAGCTGCAATGCAAGCCGGACGATTCACGGTTGGTTCGCCTGCAGGTTCCTGGTGGACGACGTGCCGATCCGGCGGTACGAGAGGAAGACGGAGGCCACGTTCCCGGACCGGGAGATGTGGGCGTACGGCTCCATCTGGGACGCCTCCGACTGGGCCACCGACGGCGGCCGCTACCGCGCCGACTACCGGTACCAGCCGTTCGTGTCGCCGTTCGCGGACCTCAAGATCAGCGGGTGCGCCGCGGACGCGCCCGGGGGCTGCCGGCCCGTGCCGGCGTCGCCGTCGGGGTCGTCGGCGGCGATCAGCCCGCAGCAGGAGGCCGCCATGTGGTGGGCGCAGCGGAACTCCATGGTGTACTACTGCCTCGACTCATCCAGGGACCACGCGCTCTACCCCGAGTGCTGACCCCAACGTGAAGTCCTGAACCACCGCACGCGACACACTGCAGAGCTGAGCGTCGCTGCAACTTGCAGCTGCAGCTCCCAACCATATCCAAATCAAACGCGTGTCTAAGCGCGACTTATGCAAATTGCTTCAATCCGAAAGAAGGGTACGAAAAAAATGAATCCTGAACTTGGTCGAAAGAATATCAAGAACAAGTAAATGCCTGACGTTACGTCTTATAAAGATGTGCAATGATGATACTGGTACGATACAGACTGAAAATATCGGCGAGTGAGCATAGCAAGAAGCATATCTAAAGTCGACAAATTGCCACCCATTTGTTCCCTCGATTCATGGCACAATGCCACACCAGTAGAACTCCAGAACATGTAATCCCTGCACTTGCCAGTGATATACTGGACCCTCTGACGAAATTGTACATCTTGGTTTTACACACCTTTTAGCAAAAACTGTACAGAGCAATAGTGGTCTGTTTTTAAAGCGGTAAGGCAAGGCGATCCACCACCGCCTTATCGCCTAGGCGACGCCTAGGCGGGCTAAGGCGAGACCTTAAGCAAGGCGAGCCGCCACCGCCTTGTCGCCTAGGCAACGCCTTGAAAACAGAGATAGTGGTTTGTACTTTTACAACAAAAAGCTAGTCACCAATGTTCATTTGTTAGCATCATGCAAAGCAAAGCCAAAGAATGAAGTCAATGGGTTTTCTCTGTTGGGCTACCTAACTGTGAAAACCTGCAGCTTCTCTACGCTTAAGCACCCAAGGTACCTCCCCCCAGCTGAACTTTCAGCAAACCTTAGATCAAGGATCGGTTGTCTGTGGGGCCTGAGATTGGTGTGTGTCTGAAACGAAGGCAGACGCCATGTCCGGACTCCATACAGCGACTCATCACCATAGGCAAAGAGAAGCTGATTGCCTCCACATGGTATGATTGCAGACTTTGACATTCGCAAGTCGCTTACATTACCGCTGCAGGTTTGGTCCTTGGCAAAGGATGTTGTGGCGGTCCTCCTCAAGAGTGTATGGCGCCCTAGCTTTCCTGAACCAGTGGGTGCCTGTGATTGTGGTGTAATCGCTTGGGGTGTGGCGTTATCATCTGGCTGCTCAACTTTCGGGCGGTAGGAAGCCACCAGGAGATCACTTGATAGAGGGGCGCATGCAAGAGAAATGCAGACCCCTTGGTTTTCCATCCCACTTAGCAAATTTGGCCTGAAAAAAGAGCCCAAAACTTGATCATGGGGGCTACAAATAACCAAATCCGACATTTCACAGACCATGAGAAGCACATCAATTGGGACTGTGTATGAACTTTTCAAACTAAGCATACCTGTCTTCACCACCATCAACATCCCAAATGCAGGGTCCTATAGAAGAAGCAGAGAAAACCTTTCTGGAACCACTGCCATCTACAGCAGAGTGGATTGTATGGACTGGATGTGTCGATAAACCCATCATACAATGCAATGGTGCCGAAGTTTGACGAATATCAAAGACCAATAGCATCCCATTCTGAATTTTTTTATAGAAGAATTTCTATTCAACCATCCAAAAGTGCACAAAAAAGACTTAATAAAACCACAACAGCATACTGAAAAGTCAACCTGTAATCCAGTATAAAGATAAGTCGAACTAGTATGATCCCCTGAACAGGACCAACTAGGAGCCTGAAAGATATTGAAACATAGAATATTAACAGGTCATCATAAACAATTTCACATTTTCGCTGATTCTCTTACTTAGTAAATGCAACACATATTCACTAATTCACTTACTTAAGCAATTCCACATTTTCCATAGTTTTAATTTAAAGAAAAAGTATACATGTCTCTGTCGAAAACAAGTGTTTTGACTGTCAACCACCCTTTTAGTCTTCTGAAGGTTAAATTGTTTGCCGCAAGTGATTTTCTGATATCCAAGACCTAGAGCTACAACAACATGACAAATGGAAACAGAATAGACTTGCAGATACCTAGCCTTAAATAACAGAAAGGACCATCTATTGTATTTAAATATTTTAGGAAGAAATATATGCAGGAACAAACTTTTGGCAGCAGTTTTTGAAACAGCATAAGAGCATAAAAATACTTGCAAGTTTTATGAAATTGCAAAGGTTAAAGAATCACCGGTAGATTGTATTGAAGGACAACATTATTGGTTGCCATGCTGAGATATATAAAACATAAGCACAAAGGTCAGATATCAGAGTAAATGTTAGCAAGACAATAGTGAGATAAAACTGACACTTTCTTTACAGACCTGAAAAGAGACAACTTCCTGCCTAGTGATGCAAAAACAGCATGGCCCCTAGGCAGTATACAGATGTCCCTAATAGCTTTAGTATCAGGAGGGAGGTCGATTTTCTGCATTCCCTGTCTAGCAAACATGCTGATCTGTTGAAATAAAGAATTGAATTGCAAAAGGTCAATAAGCAACCAAAAATTGCAATAAAAAGCAGAACTCATCAGGAGTCGTTAAGCAAAAGCATCTGTTTAGACATGTACCTTTGTAAGGATGTGTTCAGCACCAACTCCAGGACCCCTTCCAGAAGTGAGTATAATCTGACTTGATGCATCTATGCCCATGACCCGAGCTCCATCAACCAAAATCTCATTCTACAAAACATAGCTGTTGATTGTGAGTCAGTGAATGATAAGATCCCTTCATAATCTACTGTTATAGGCTGCAATTGAAGTTGGCATGAAAGTGACTGGCATATGCTTCACAAGTAATAGTACACTGTACACACTACACAGTTATTGGCTGCATAACCAAATGGAACCGGAAAATAAATCTCAACATAGCGAGACCGAGTAAAATAGAAAGTGGTAATCGGATAGCACTAAAGCAGACCTGGAGAACAAAACTGCAGTGATTTCTATGGTCAATGTCTTCCATTGAGGCAATTGGCTCAGCATCTGCCACTCCATCTGATATCCGCTCAGTCATTTTCTTCAAAATCAATCGCAGAAAATGTTAACATGGAAGCTTTTATCACTATGACTAATTATTAAACTTTGAGCATTACTAGTGCTCTACCTGTCTCTTCGAGCTTGTATCAAATATTACATTTTGTTGCAACATAATCTGCCTCTGCAGGTAATATAAGGAAACATAAAAGGATTAATTGGTACTCTACTGCGCGTGTAAAAGGTTTGTGCACAGAAATATTGCCCAATTTAATTTATGAAATACATCAGTAAGGTAACCCTCGGCATTGAGCCTTTATTTATTTGCATTGGTGATGGATGAGGTCACAAGGGACATACAAGGTGATATCTCTTGGTGTATGCTCTTTGCTGATGATGTGGTGCTAGTTGACGAGAGTAGAGCAGGGGTTAATAGGAAGTTAGAGCTGTGGAGACGCATGTTAGAGTCAAAAGGGTTCAGACTTAGTAGGACCAAGACCGAGTACATGATGTGCGATTTCAGCGCATCTAGGCATGAGGGAGGTGACGTTAGTCTCGATGGGCAAGTGGTGGCCCATAAGGACACTTTTCGGTATTTAAGTTCGATGCTACAAAAGGATGGCGACATTGATGAAGATGTTAGGCATAGAATCTCAACTGGCTGGTTGAAATGGCGTCAAGCTTCTAGTGTCCTCTGTGACAGGAGGATACCACAAAAGCTAAAAGGTAAGTTCTATAGGACAGCGATTCGCCCGGCGATGTTATACGGTGCTGAATGTTGGCCTACAAAAAGGCGACATGTCCAGCAACTGAGTGTAGCAGAGATGCGGATGTTGCGGTGGTTTTGCGGGTACACAAGGAGGGATAGAGTCAGGAACGAAGTTATTCGGGAAAGAGTAGGGGTGGCACCAATTGAGGAGAAACTTACCCAACATCGGTTGGGATGGTTTGGACATGTCCAGCGGAGGCCTCCGGAGGCGCCGGTGCGTAGTGGGGTGCTAAAGCGTGTTGATAAGGTAAAGAGGGGTAGAGGTAGAACTAAACTGACTTGGGACGAGTCGGTTAAGAGAGACCTTAAAGATTGGAATATCTTTGAGGAGTTAGCTTTGGATAGGAGCGCTTGGATACTAGCTATCAACATGCCTGAACCATGACCTTTGTGTCTTTTAGGTTTCATCTCTAATCTACCCCAACTCGCTTGGGACAAAAGGCTATGTTGTTGTATCAGTAAGGTAACCCTACTTTTTTCATCAGAAAATCAACTTGGTTAATCAACAAAAATATTTCATCTGTGCACGTACCTTATGCTCTTTTATCTCTTCAAGTAACTTTGCTTGCTGTGTGGAAACATAAAGAACGTATAAGCTTTGGCAAAAGAATATGCAACTTGTGGTAATTGCTATGGGACAGGATACTAATATCAAATTCAAGTAAAAATGAAGATTGCACAAAGAAAAGGGACCTTACTTGCTTCTCAAGAGATTCATTTTTCTCTCTCAATAACAATACTTGCTGCATAAATCAAATAAGCATTACTAGATGATCACATATACCTTCAACGAAAAGTAAAGCATAACTAACCGTTTCAAGATCATTATTGGGAACAGCAATCTCTGGTACATAGAGGTTGATAATGTTGTTTTCTTTGTATCTCTTGCCACATTGGGGACACTGAGTAAGTATAAAAATAACAGATCTAAATCAGTCAGAAGGATTCACCCAAATAACATTATTATTCTGATACAATTAAATGCATACCGGTGCTTTTTTCTTGCCGTACTGTAGCAACCACCTCTCTAGGCAATATCTGCCATAGACATGCCCACAGGGAATGCAACTAGATGTGGGATATAACACAGTTAGCAATTTAAGACCCTCTATTAGTAATGATTTGAAAATATAAGCAGGTACGCACCACCAAATCAGCAGAAGTCAGAAACCTAGCACATAATAAGCGTACTATAGGATCCTTAGCAATTTTCTAAATGCCCAAATGATAAGAAAATAGTAATAAAACCCATGGTCCTTGACATGCTCAATGCCTTTATCAACCATAATTCCCATGCTGGTGGACTAATGGACATAAACTTAAACTTAATGTCCATTAGTCCACCAGCATGGGAATTATGGACTAATGGTATGATTAGTACAGTTACCATTTTCGCATAACAGTTACTAGTACTGAACATAAACTTAATGTTCTTTCTCTTGTCATAATTCCTAGCGTTCAGTTAATTTGCCTATCAGGCAGAGTGATATGCTCAAGTAATCTCCTGAGAGTCAATACACTTATATTCAGAAACAGAGATCTCTAGAACACATAGCAGCTGTACACTCATAGAAATGCACTCATAGTACGCCCAATTACAAAGCTCATGATTCCGAAAATTATGGCTTCGATTTGAGATCTGAAGCATAAATTACAACTGGTCAGAACTCAGAAGCTATAGCAAGCCGATTCCGAAAACTATGGTTTCAGTTAATTCACGGTGAGATGAATTCAGCAAATTACGAGAAGTTCAGGGCCACGCCAGACGCCAAGTTTGTTCACAAATCAACGAAATCAATGTAGCGTTACAATTCGTCCTCACCTCACGCGATGCGCGCCGTCGGCGGTCCACGCGAGCATACAAATGGGGCAGCTGGGAAGGTTCGTCCCATCCGGCTCGCCTCCGCTCGCCGATGCCTTACCCTCCCTCGCCGAAACCCTAGCTTCCCCACCGCCAAGCCTCCTCGGCCCCTCGCTGGATCCCTCGCTCTCCTCCTCCTCGTCCTCGTCCTCCTCCCAACCCCCTTCCTCACCCGAGGCGGACGAGATCACTTGTACCACAGGAGGAGCAGCCTCCACCCCCGCCCGCCGCGGCCGCCTCCTTCGGGAGCCCGACCCCGACGGCATTGGGTAGCGGCAGAGTGAATTTTGGAAGAATGGCGCCGTTCGGTGGTGAGAGAGACCGAAAAGGGAGGTTGGCGGGCGCGCACGAGTCCGAAAATCTTATGGGCTCTCCACATGGGCCGACGAAATAGCCCACGGAGAGAACGAATCGCTCCACCGGTCCACCCCACCTCCCGCGGCAGCAGCAGCGCGGTCAGGGTGAGGCAGGCGCGTCTCGTTTAGTACCACCTCGCTGCCCCTGGAAGGGTGGGACGAGGGAGGGGGCTACATAACCATCGCCCCTGCCATCGTTACAACATACTTACCTGGACGGGGTCGACGGGCAATCAAGAAGGCCCGTGGCCTAGGTCAATGACTCACATGGCACTTGGTGGGTGCGTTGGCTTACCATCTCCCCAAGTGGGAGAGTGGACGTCATAATTTGTGATAAGAGGGGGTACGCGTACGCGCGGCCCCTGCCAATTCCGAAAATTAAATTCTGGTCCCTGGGTTTTTATTTATTATTATTAATTGTGGATCTGTATTGTCGCTGGGTTCAATGTTGTACGCAGGTGAGCCCATGAACAGCTGGAAGAAGTTGTTGGGCCTGGGCCGTCCGAGTTGAGGCGGTACATACCAACGCGGCCTCCTGACTTACCAAGTATACCCCTCAAAAAAAAAACCAAAGTATTCGAGGGCCAGTCTTTTCTGATCCTTCGCCTGAAAAGAACAGCCGCCGCAAACGACGCACGGTGAGGGGAGGCGAGCGGGGATGGCGCGGAGCGTGTCGTACGTGTCGGCGGCGAAGCTGGTGTCTATGGCGCGCGGCAATCCCCGCGTTGCCATCATCGACGTCAGGTACGCCCGCGGCTCGTCCCCTGTGATGTGCTGCCCTACCTTACGCTGCGCCGATTTGGAAATCGGAGCCTGAATTTTGTTTTTTGCCCTCGCCGTGTGATGTTGGGGAACGGATCGGGAACGGAAGGGACGATGAGAGGAGCCACCAGGCGCACATCGCGGGGTCGCACCACTACGCCAGCGGCAGCTTCGCGGCGCGGATGCCGGAGCTGGTGCGGGCCGTTAGCGGCAAGGACACCCTCGTCTTCCACTGCGCCCTCAGCCAGGTACTAGATCCGCCGCCTTCGTTTCTCTATACATTCAGGGGAATCTGATTCACTCGACAATGCTGCTCAAGGAACGTTAGGTTGATTTACTTTTGCAAATGGAGACTTAGAGCAACTCCAACATATTGATTTTTTTCTTTCCCCTTTCTCATCTTATAAGAAAATCTCTCATCACAATTTTAGCTTATTGGGGAAATGTGCTCCAACAGATTGATTTTTCTCTTTCCCCTTTAATTCATAAGTGGCCAGGATTTTTTCATGCATGTGGATCTTGTGGCTAGGAAAGAATGGATAGAAAGGGAGAAGGAAAGGGAGAAGGTGGAATTCCCCTTTAAATAGGGGAGAGGAGGGAAATATAGGGGAAAGGAGAAAGAGGAAAGGGGAAAATCAATCTGTTGGAGCTAAATTTTTTCCCCTAAATTCCCTTTATGGCTAAAAAGTGGAAAGGGAAAAGGAAAAAATCAATCTGTTGGAGTTGCTCTTAGTATATGTGTTGGTTTGAGGCAGAAATGATTATCTGAAGCACAGTAGAGGCGTGGATCTTCCTTGGGAAACTGTTAATTTGCGTATCGTACTACCATTTTACCTTATGTTTAGATGTCCACCAGAGACCAGACTACAGAATTGTTAAGAAGCAACAACTTTTTTTATGCCAAATTGTTGTTGTGCTTGTTCTCCACATATTCCTTCCTCTGATTGAATTAATTGCCCTACTTTTGTAATTTCGTTATCTTGATCAATTAGCCTGCATGGTAGACCTATGTATGCACCGCTCTGGGCTGCTAGTAGACCTCTATATGCACTGCTTTGTTCAGGTTTTCATGTTTGGGTAGTTTGCAACACAAAAGTTTGTGCCCAGCTAGGAATAATAACAATACAAATTCAGCTAAGGGCTTTTCATGATTGACTTGGATTAGGATTGGGAATCTTACATGTGAGAGGTATCTATGAAAATTTGCTATTCAGAGGCATTTCTTCTCTCTCTTTTTTTCATTTGATGGTTGTGCTAAATGCCCTAGTAAATCTTTTCTCTTGAGGAAAAAACTACGTTGCACGGATACGGATACGCGTATCGGTATCGGAAGGATACGGATACGCGGATATGCCAATTTCCCAAAAAAACCCGATACACGGATACATTTAATATTTAAAAAAAATAAAATAAAAAGAAATAATGCAGGTCTAAACTTAAAACTGATAGCAATAAAACCTCACAATTAACTACTTAAGTGTACTATTATTACAGAACAGCAGGTCTGAAGGTCTCAAATATAGTAGTCTCAAATTTAGGAAAAGCAATAAAAGGCATTCAGCCTATTCAGGTTTGCAATTCATGCAGCAGCAAGTTCCTATTCCTCATTTGTCTCATTGTCTTCCACAACATCAACCTCCTGAGCATCCACACCAAAAATCACAGCTTGTAATTCAGGTTCATCAAGGGACAAGTCAGCCACTTCAAGAATGCCAATACCACCAAGTGAATCAAAAGAATCCCCTCCTACATCCCACATCCTTATCTCCTCTGTCCCTAAAATGGTGACATGATCCCAAAGTGGAGCCTTGATGTTTGTTGCCTCTGTGGCTGCAGATCCTACGCTACCAGTTGCACTAGCACCGCTCAAATTGGGAGATGCCATCTACTGCATACAAGCAATCAAGCAACAAAACTCACTAACTCCACTGCTGAAACAGAACAGATCGAGATTGGGGAGAGGGAACAGATCGAGATTGGGGAGAGGAAGACGAAGTGGGTAGCAAGGAAATCAAGCAGCAACTGGCTACGAACTCAAGAAGAAGAGGAGATCGAGATTGGGGAAGGCCGGAAGGGGATAGGATAACTCACCGGAGCTGGATCCACGTTGCAGGGGCGGTACTCGTCGCCGGCGAGCAGGGACGGGTGCTCGTCGCCGGCGGGCGGCGGGCGGCGAGCAGGGACGGCGCGATGCGGGAGTGCGGGAGTGCGGCGCGCTGCTGGCTAGGGCGACGGGGGATATGCGACATGTTATTGGGCTGGGCCGTATCCACAAAATGGTGATACGCCGTATCCATGAACTTGATACGTATCAGGATGCGTATCCATTTTTTTTAATTAATAAAAATCAGATACTTATTGGATACGTATCGGACGCTTATCGGATACGTATCCATATCCGATACACGATACGCGTGTTCAGCCAAGTATCCGTGCAACGTAGGGAAAAAACATAGCGAGTTTTTTCTTTCACAAGGCACACAGGAAGTTAGGATTAACATGAGATATTAAAACAAATTCTTTTTTCCTTGTCAAGAAATGTTTGTGAAATTGAAGATTCATGGCTTGCTTTTGCTTTTAGGATAGACATGCATTCTGTTTTAACACAGAAAAAAACAGTATATAGCTAGAATATAAGGCCTTAGATGTTTTGCTTGCCCTGAATTGCTGATTATTATATACATGGCTTTGCTAAACATCCATTAATGGCCAGAAATTATCTGATGAAATAGGCCTATCTAACTCACTAATCTCATCTTCTAGCTATACTACTGCCTTTAGCAGTTCATACTAGTGCCCATTCTATATTCTCCCTGATTGAGTTAGTTCTGCAGCAGCCGCTATTATCCCACGGCAAGCAAATTCTGTTTTCACTATTTTATCTGTGTACCTTTATCTCAGGCCGTGTTTAGTTCGCCAAAAAAATTGGGTTTTGGTACTGTATCACTTTCGTTGTTATTTGATAATTAATGTCCAATCATGAACTAACTAGGCTTAAAAGATTTATCTCCTATAAAACAATTAAACTGTGTAATTAGTTATTTTTTTAACTGCATTTAATGATCCATGCATGTGTCCGAAGATTCGATGTGACGGGTGCGGTAGGAAATTTTTTGGAAACTAAGCATGGCCTCAGTGTCCATTTCATATCCAAGGCTTATTATGTTTCAGTCCAGTGTATCTGTAAATAACATTTTCCCTTGCTAACACTTGTGTCACTGCACTCTAGGTGCGAGGTCCAACATGTGCTCGGATGTTCTCAGACTATCTATCGGAGACCAAGGAGGATTCAGGGATAAAGAACATCATGGTACTGGAGCGCGGGTTTAACGGATGGGAGGTTTCAGGGCAGCCTGTCTGCCGCTGCACCGACGCTGCTTGCAAAGGGACGTGCCTTTGACCACACGAGTTCCAATCTCTCAGGCCTTCAACGATCGGCATGGCTGTCTCTGTTTCTGCTGTCGCTTACATCGCCTCATTGAAATTGTAAAACACGACACAGCTCGTTGGGTTAGCTGGCAATGCCAATTTGTGGGAACTTCGTTGCATAACTACCACCGTGCTGTCAGATACGACGCAATACAATACAAAAGACTCCACGGTACTGATTCATTTCAGATTGGCTGCATAGTGGAAACTGTTTTTGTTTCTGCCTGTCTGTAGTTCTGTTCTCTCCTATATTACTTCGCTTCGGCTCATTCGGTTTGCTGCGGCTCTAGCCGTTCGGCTGCAGGCCCAAACTCTGCTGCAACAGCCAGCCAGAGCCAGCCGAACGGCAAGTCACATCGTAACTCTCGCTGCATCCTCTGGTCGATTGTCCATTTGTTTTAGGATCCGAAATTCAACACTTTTTTTTTGAAAACCGAAATTCAACACTTCACCAAAGAAATGTTACAAGAATCCTTGCTCCCAAAGGGAATTTAACAAGTGTTTCTGCCAAAGCTCCTCCAGGCCCTCAACCGAACGGAATGCCGAACAAACTTTGACATAAAACTAAACTTTTGGCGTGCAGTACCAAAAGGCACAAAAAAACTATTTGTCCCCCCTGATTACTGAAACAACTGTTTAGTTCCCAAAAATTTTCATCTCGAAATTTGTGACTTTCCCTTTGAACACATGTATGGAGCACTAAATGTAATTAAATAACAAAATTAATTACACAGTTTGGATGTACACGACGAGACGAATCTTTTGAGCCTAATTAGTGCATGATTAGCCATAAGTGCTACAGTAACCCGCATGTGCTAATGATGCGGTCCAAGGCCTCAAAAGATTCGACTCGCGGTTTCCAAGTGAGTTCTAAAATTAGTTTTTTAATTAGTGTTCGAAAAACTCTCCCGACATCTGGTTAAACCATTGACGTGACACCCAAAAATTATTTGTTTGGGAACTAAACGGCCCTTATCTCCAAAAGAAAAAACTGGAATCCAGCACCCTCGTCTCCCCGGAGCGCAGGGAGCGCGTGCTGGGCTCGCTCGAGCCGCTGACCACCACCACACGCCTGCGAGACCGAGCCCCAGCCCGGCGCGGCCCACGCCGGCGTGCGCCGTGCCGTGCGCAACAAGCTGATCGGCAGCCGCCGACCAGCCACCCACGCGGCCGCGCCTTTCCCCTTCCGCTTCCGCCTCCGCACGCTCCAGAATCCAGATCCCACCAGACCCCGACCCGACCCCATGGCCTTCTCGCGCCTCCTCCCCTCCCGCAGCCGCCTCCTCTCCGCCCTCCTCCACAACCCAGGCCCCATCCCCATCCCAACCCCAAGCGGCGGCGCCGCCGCCGGCACCCCCGCCTCGCCCCCGCGCGCGCCCTTCCTCCGCTCCATCGCCTCCGCCACGCGGCGGGCGGGGCCCTCCTCCCGCCCCCGCGCCGTGGACATCGGAGCGCGCGCGCGGCAGCTCCAGACCCGCCGCCTCTGGTCCTACGGGCTCGCCTTCGCCTGCGCCGGCGGGTTCGTGGTCGCCGTGCTCGCCACGTTCCAGGACCAGCTCGTCTTCTACGTCACGCCCACCGACGCGCTCGCCAAGTTCACCGCCGACCCCTCCAAATCCCGGGTCCGCCTCGGCGGGCTCGTCCTCGAGGGCTCCGTCGCGCACCCCTCGCCGTCCTCCCCCGAGATCGAGTTCGTCGTCACGGACCTCATCACCGACGTGCTTGTCCGGTACGACGGCGCCCTGCCGGACCTCTTCCGCGAGGGCCACTCCGTCGTCGTCGAGGGGTTCCTCAAGCCCTTCACCGACGACCTCCGCCGCGACGACGGGAGGAAGGTGGCCCAGAAGGCGCGGGAGTGCGCGTGCTTCTTGCGAGGCACCGAGGTGCTCGCCAAGCACGACGAGAAGTACATGCCCAAGGAGGTCGGCGAGGCGCTCGAGCGAAACAAGAAGCAGCTCGAGGCCGATGCGGCGGCGGCGGCCGCCGCAGCTCATGGGACGAGTGTAGCGGCTGCGGCGGAGGGAGCAAAGGCAAGCTCGTAAGATTTTGTCTGCCTTCCGGTTTGAGATTTACTGGATCTTGAGTTGAATTTTGTCTGCGGCATCAGGCATAGGTAGATTTGAATTCGATTTTACACTGGAGCTGCAGGATATCTGCAGCGCGATTCAATTTGATTCTAAGCTGATGTGATTGTAGTATTGTGAGCCGAGGATCAGGCAAATTTTGTTAGGGGAATAATGACAAATGATGATTGAACACAGCTATACGGATTCGTTTTTGAATTGATGCTTACTCGTTCCACTGAGCAATACTATTGGTTTACTAGAATCTTATGTGTGAGGAACAAGTAGATTTGGATTCAATTTCTTACTGGAACTGGGAGATATCTGCAGCACAATTCAGTTGAAGCTATTGTAATTGTAGTGTTTTTGGCCTGGGCATAAAGCAGTTTTTGTTAGGGAAAGAATGAACTGATGATTGAACATATCTAGATTGATTCCTTTTAAAACAATATTACCAGTATACTCCTTCCATTGAGTAATATATGAATTTTGTTGTGTAATTCCTGAGGTTTTTATAGTGGGAACCAAGTACCCAATTTGTTTGTGTCAATAGGCATGGTTTGGTTTCGATTGAATTCATATTGGCTATATCTCGTTCCATCTCTGGTGTGTTCCTGTTTCACTTAATTAGAGTCAGTTGCTCTCTTGATTTGACTCTATGCAACTATATTTTGATGCCATTTTAGCGCTTGAACAGAAAAGAAAACTAATTTTAGCTCAAACCCCTCATCCAATATATGCGTTGGTAATTTAAGTTGTGACCATGTGATTGATGGAAGTGATGACATCTCTTGGATTTAGTGTATGGTAGCCGAGTTATCTGGGTTAATAGTTTTAGTCAGGGACACACTATGAATGCAGAAAAACTAGTAAAAATTATCAGGTGATAGTTATATACATTTATGGTGACATATTACTCTGTTCCTCACTAAGCATGCTAATTATGTTTCTGAAATTAAATTTTTGGGAAGTAACTGATTAACCTCCAATTTTCAAACAGTTTTTAGTTAAATGTCTTGTATTTGCTTTCCCAGAGCACTATTGCTGCCCAAAGAGGACAATGGATTTGGTTTGCAAAAACAAGTTAAGTTGAAAATTTCAACATCATGAGCTACTGTGAACCTAGTAATTTAAATTATACATCGGCAGTCAAGTTGAGAAAAAAATGGGATCAGTACCTTTTTCACTTGAAATATCGTTTGGATTTAAAGACTTGTGCAGATTCAATTTTAATGATGTGGCAAGATTTTAACTGCCGATCTAGTTGCTAAGGAACAGCAGATGTTTGTGGATATATGGATCAATACTGATTAGAATATACAGGTATCTTTATCTCGGAAAGGCAGTTCAAAAGTTGGCGGACAGTAATATATTTTCAATAATCATGCTTGTGAAGTTTCTCAGTTAAGTTCGTGATTATTACTTTTGGATGTCAATGCCATTTGTTTTGTTTCTGCGCTCAGCATTGCTATGATAGTATCACTGTCCATCACTAGACTGCACTGCTGCCACTGCACATAGTGAAACTATTTGAGGAATTTTCTCTAAAAAAAACTATTTGATGAATGGTTAAAGGAGGATTTGACTTGTATAAAGAAATATTTATGTTATCTTATAGGAAGTGCTACTGAGGACCCAGCTGGGAACGCAACTGCAGAGATCTTGGCAGGTAGTTTCAGAGAAAATGTCTAGTACGTAGTACCCATATGGCGTTGAATTGTGGTTACTGCTACTTATATATACGTTGGTTTTTAGCAGCACCATGCATTGAGTTTCATATTGTTTTCTCACGATATTTCTTAAATTTCATTTTCAGTAGAAAATAGAGCACAATACAGATGGCATAGTGACTGATCTCTCAGGAGAATTAGCTAGCTTCGTAGCGGCGTCCTGTGTTGCTTGCGGTGATGGTCGGTCGCTCATATTGAATCTGTCAAAAACATGCTGATTGAATCGTTTGGTCGTTCCTTGGCTTGCAAAGGAATCAGCAGCCTCCATCTGTAGATCCGCCCTTTGCTATGAACAAAACGGCCCTGGGCAGAGCGTGGCATGACAGTATTACTGGCTTAACCCAACCGGCGGCGATCACCAAACAATTGGAGCGCTTTGCCCGACCCAAAAAGATGGTCCTCCGCGCTCATAAGCTTACAGTACTGCTTTCGAAATTCGCCTGTGGACTGAAGCGGGCCTGAATTCTTTTGCTTCCATCAGTTTTCGCAGTCAAGAGTATGTCACGGTGACTTGTGTAAGCTGCGCTGACATATACTACCATCCACCGTTTCCTGGGACTGGAGCGTATATTTGGACTCTTGCTGGCCTGTTGAGCAATTGATATGCCGACTTTTCTTCACTTTAACGATAATTTTCACGGTTGCTTCCACGACCACATTGTACTGGCATTCCTTTGTTTTTTTGGAAGGTATAATAAAAACGCCCCCGGCATTCATGCAGCCAGGAAAAGGGGTTCTGCCTTTCGTTTTCCTGTGATGCTGCCTCAGGAGAAGCACATGCATGCCTTTCGTTTGTCATTATGAATGGAAAAAACCTAAAATGACTAAGAGTATCTCCAGCAGTCCCCTATTCTCCAATAATATTTTATTGAAAAAAATATGCTTAAGAAGTTTCCCAATACAGTTCTCTTTCCCCAAAAAAACTATTGGGATGTCTTAATATTTCACCCCATCTCCCCTCAAATAAAAGGAGGATTTATGCTCTCCCAATATGTTGTTGTATTGGGACAAAAGTATTGGGAGACTGCAAAAGCAACTTCCTCAATAATTTTAAATCTGCTATTGAGACATCTCCCAATACCAATTATTGGAAAAGGATTATTGGGGAACTACTCGAGATGCTCTAATGCTAATGCTAAGTTATCAACACATGCCATCGTGAAACCAGAACTAAAACACTCTACCGCAACGGAAGAGGAACAAATTTTGTGCCAAGGATGGCCGCACGTATAAAATGAATATCATGAATTTGAGGAAAGCCCAAAAGAAAAAAGATCATCCAAATTTTGGCTCTGTATTAGGACAAACGAGTCTATTAACCCGTGCTCCTGCATGGGCAAATTAGAATTAATATAAGAATGAGGTTAATAATTATAATTATCTATCTTATGTCTTTTTCATCTATTAAATATTCTAATGTATACTCTAAAATATATATTTATCATTACCTAATTAGAGCAACTCCAACCCACCTCCTATTTTTGGCCCTTTATTCCATCTATATGAGAGTCTCTCATCATATTTCTCTCTCCTATTTAACAATGGTCTCCAACAGCTTTCTCTCAAAGAATGAGAGACTCTCATTCTGTTCCTAGAAGTAGGAGGGGAGGCCAACAGATTTGAGAGACTCTCAAAGTTAGAAATGAGATAGGAGTTTGGTTGGAGATGTTTTCCCCCTTTCTCTCTCCTAAATGTAGAGTAGGAGATCAAATAGGATGTGGGTTGGAGTTGCTCTTACAAAAGATTTCATTTTGCATCGCACCTCCATACGTACTCGATATAAATTTAGTTGAACTATTTATTTGTGAATAGATATTCTTTATCTCTTCCATTATACATGAATACATGGTGACATATATCTTGGATAGTGTTTTTCATAAACCATAATATAAATAATATTAACAATGATAGAAATAGTAATTTAGAATTTTATAATGGTGCACTTTAATATTTTATTATCATTATATAATGTAGATTCAGATTAGGAGTAATTTAACTTGTAATAACATAATTGGATAATTTATATGCAAATTTAGGGGTGTCCACCTAGGATTCTAGGTGGCCTCATGTCGAGGCTTTAAAAGAACCTCCAATTAGTAATAGTAAGAAGTAGCTGGGTCGCCAAAGGATGCTAGCACAGTTGGTTAGTCACTCCGGTGACACCCCTCAGGTCATGAGTTCGACTACCCGTGGGAGCGAATTTCAGGCTGAGGGTAAAAAAATCCCCTCGCTGCCCCGTGTGCCAAAGTACTGGTTGTGAGACGGCCCAGATCGGCCTGAGGACCCTTACATGGCCCAGGCACAGTTTCCAGGGGTTACGTCTCCCAGTGTCAGGGCGAAGCCAGGGTTCGGGGATTTTCTCGGTCGGGGAAGCCGATGCTTCTTCTTAAGTTAGTACCGGTGGGGTGGTCTTTCCCCACCCGGCCGAGTAAGAAGTAGCTGGGTCGCAGGTATATGTTCTCCAAATGTTGGTCTACTATTTCCTTATTTGTAACTTTATCAGTACATATACACGAATTTGAGTTCATACAGGAATCTCAACTAAGAGAAAAAAGAACTAGAATTTTTTATCAACGGTGTAAGAAACAAATCTCTTTTTCCCTTAATCTAAAAGGTCTCTAGAAATTTTTGAAGACAATATTTAGGCCTTTAAGTGTTAAGTGGTAGGCACAACAGATTCAACAAAAGCCATCGAATTGTTAATCAGTGCAATGGGTATGTTACTCGATTCCTTAGAAGTATGTACTCAAAAGCTTCATCAAAACCCTCACCAACCCTGCAAAAGAGGGAAGCACATGTTAATTCATCCGCGAGATCTTTATTGCGTATCCTTTTTTTAATGAAGATCACCAACCCTTTTTTAATTGCGCGTACTCCAGGCACCATCCAAATAAAGGTCACATTTAATTTGTGTTGCAGCTACTAGTACTATGTTAAGTACTTGTATCAGAGTACTTCCTCCATATCTGAATTAGTTATCGTTTAGGATATGGTTGTGCTTACCAAGATGTGATTAATTAAGAAATATTTTTCTTCCTTTGCCCTTATTAAATAGGGCTGCGGGTGCCACATTTACAACAATCTTGCGAAGATCAAACGGACCTCTGGGGTTCAAGTCTTGGAAGATTAATCGCTCAAGCTACGCAAGATTGTTGTATACGATTATGCAGAGATAACCTAAAATGTCTCTAAAAGCTAAAAATAATGTCTCTACATGCATGTTTTGTTGTAGTGTCTTCCATGGCCAGAGGCTGGGGTTCTAAGTCTTGGAAGATTAACCGCTCAAGCTACGCAAGATTGTGGTAAAGGTGACACCCGTAGCGCTATTTAATAAGAACAAAGGAGAACACTCCCTAATTAATCATTCATTGGTAAGCACAGTCATATTCTAAACGATAACTAATTCAAGTACAGAGTAAGTATCCGAATAATAAACTGTCACCCAACAAGCTGTGGAGTTACAAGTTGTCTTAGAGTAATTAACAAAGTGTCTTTTTTTAAATAGACACTGAATGTAGTGGCACCTCTACGATATAGTAAAAAATGACTCTACAATTATGTAGAGAAAACCTAAAATGTCTCTAAAAGTTAAAAATAATGTCTCTACATGCATGTTTTGTTGTAGTGAGTCTTTCATAGCCAGAGGCTGGGATAAGTGTTAGGAAGATTAACCGCTCAAGCTACGCAAGATTGTTGTAAAGGTGACACCCGTAGCGCTATTTAATAAGAACAAAGGATGAAATACACTCCCTAATTAATCTTTCATTGGTAAGCACAGTTATGTTCTAAACGATAACTAATTCAGGTACGGAGGGAGTATCCGAATAATAAACTGCCACCCAACAAGCTGTGGAGTGTTTTACTCGCTCTAAAGTTTTTCAATTGTATTGATAATCTGATGACAACCTAAGATAATCCTGGAGTAGTAGAATCCTGGAGTGCTATCCTAGTATATATATATAGAGGGTGTTTGGGAGAGCTCTGTTCCACTAAATTTGGCTCTACTCTATTTTTTTATCCAAACACATCACTTAGCTTCACTCCACTCCACCAAATATCAGCTCCACTCCACCAAAAACCTGGAGCTCCTCAAGAGGTACTCCACCAAAATATGAAATTGGTGGAGTTGATAAATATTACCCACCTGCCACTGATTACACACTCTCCGTACCCTTTCACATCAAGAAATTAGAAAAAGTCAACACCCCACGCCGAGCAGTGCTCCCTGCCGGCCACCGCTACTCGGAGCTCGCCACCGCGGTCCGCCTGCCCCCACCGGGGCTCACCACCGCCACCAACGGGGCTCGCCGCCGCCTCCCCGAGGCTCGCCGCCGCCGCCACCAGTGCTCGCCGCCGCCCCCAGGCCTCGCCGCCCCCGGGGCTCGCCGACCCCGGGCCTCGCCGCCATCCTAGGGCTCGCCGCCGCCACCGCCGGTGCTCGCCGCCGCCTCCCCGAGCTCGCCGCCTCCGCCCCCCGGCTGCTCGGGCTCGCAGCCCCCCATCACGTGGCCGCCCGCCATGGCCCCGCCGGCGGCACCCGCAATGGCCCCGCCGCGCCGCCACCCATGGCCCGGGCATGCTGCTGCCGCCCTGCATTGTCGAGGGCGAGGCAGGGCTGCCAGTTGTGGGTAGAAGAACTAGTGGACCCCGCGTGGAAGTGAGAGGAGGGAAGATGGTCGAGGTGGGCTGTTGCTTGTGTGCTGGGCCAGTGGGGTGAAAAGAACTGGGCTTATGAGATTTATGGGGTGGAGTTCTCCCAAACATAATGAGAAAAAATTGATGGAGTGGTACTGAATGGTGGAGTGGAGCAGATTTTTTTGAAGTGGAGTGCTCTCAAACAAACCCATAGTCAAATAATCTACTAATGGTTTCTCGATCTTTCAGGCTTCGTTTGTTGAGAGAGCCAGGCAACCAATGCAAAGCACATGACCGAGCCAGGCAACCAACGCAATGCAATAGGCAAATGCTACTCGTACTAATCCATGACAGACCACTGATGATTTCACCAATGCGGATATTCTTGAAGTCACTTATCCTGCTGTGGCAAAGAGGCTAAATGGAGATTGGATGGATGGCCCTGCCATTCCCATAGTCACTGGTTTTCTTGGGAAGGTTTTTATTTCCACATGATTTGTGTTGAGGGTTACAAATTTGCTCTGCTTGCTCCTGCGTATTCAGGAGAGAAAAAAGGTTGCTCTGTTTGGATTCATAATCATCTTCATAAATTTCAGGGATGTAAATCATGTGCTGTCACCACATTAGGCAGGGGTGGTTGTGACTTGACTGCTACATCTATTGGCAAAGCTTTGGGATTAAGAGAAGTCCAGGTTTGTTTTCAATGTCACAGATCCTTACATTAATGCATATGGAATGCCTGTGTTTGGTTCGGGTTCATTAAGTTTTTACGATCAATAAGTTGTTCAGGGCTTTAGATCCTCTAATAATATTACTATTAATGTACTTTCATTACCCTAGCTTACTTGGGTCTAACAGGCTCTGTTGTTGTTGCAAGCTGTTCATATGCTTAATAAAAACTACAAGTCCCCTGTAACTGATTTGCTAATTCTTTCTTTTTTATAGGTTTGGAAGGATGTAGATGGTGTGCTGACATGTGATCCTAATATTTATGCAAATGCGATACCCGTCCCCTACTTGACTTATCTTGATCAGAAGTTTTAGTTTACATGATCATTCTGCTTTGCCTTTCTTTTTTTTTTGTTGGTTTAGGAGGTTAGATGTGCAGGCAGAAAATTTTATTAACTGGTAACCTTGTTGTTTAATTTATTTCTGCTATAACTTGTTATACATACCTATCGTTAGGTTTTGCATCCTCAATCAATGCGGCCTGCTAGGGATGGTGATATACCAGTTAGAGTTAAGAACTCATACAATCGTCATTCGCCTGGTACAGTCATCACTAAAGACAGATATGAGCAAGGTCTGTTGTGTTCTCGTGTACTGATATACCAGTTAGCGATGTTGCTGCATGCCAGGCATTCAGTGTTCTGCGAAGAAATGGTGTTAACGTGCAGATGATCTCACAAGGGGCATACAAGGTATTCATCCCTCTTCACCTTAAAACAAAAATCAAGTTTTTATGCACATTCCAAAGAGTGCATAATGCTGAGTTTGCACTCATGCAGGTGAACATTTCCTTGGTAGTCAATGACATTGAGGCAAAACAGTGTGTGCAAGCCCTCCATTCGGCATTCTTTGAGAACGGCTTCATGTCAGAAGTCGAGGGAGCTGATGTTCCCCAGAACGGCGCCTCTCTGAACTCAAACGGTGCTACCTATGGAAACTAGTCGACTCTGCAATTGCATTCTCCCCAATTGTTGTGCCATTAATAGGTTGAGTGGTGATTCGTAGCAATTTATTTAGGTCACCCAAACGAAATCCTTGCTGTTGTAAGAGCTTACCAGGAACAGTTTGCATTGTATGCCATTGTTTACCATGTGATCGGGTGCTACCAAGTAGTAACCAATGTCCAATGGTCTTGGGGATCTGCCCGTTGTTCAAAGCATCCTCATTTCCGAACGGAGGGGTTACCACTTACCACCTGCACCGAGGAATTGGATCAGGAGCAAACATTTAGCTTTTTTCTGTTAGAAGAAGTATCTTTTGACAGCAGCATGCTTTCTTGTTTAGGCTATTTTTGTGTGAGAGCTGATATCTATGATACTCATGTTCCCATCTTTTCTTTTCAGAATCTTCATACTGACGATCAATTATACGTTTCAGGGGTATGTTCAGTGCACATGCAATCTTTATCACAGTTGTCATTATTGCTTCGACAGATCTTTTCTTTGACCGGATCAAGGGACCTAACTATTACATTCCGTAATTCAATCATATCCACTTCTACATTGGGGGTTGCTGAATACCATTTTATCTTCAGTTGAAATAGTTGTGTCTTGAATCTATGCTTTACAGGTTCCTGTCCGTTACTTCACCACAGATCTTGCAATGATCTTTGGGTTGTGATTTGTGAATGGCTGCACAGGAGTGATTTGTGAATGGCTGCACTCATACTATCACATTTTTAAAAATGCCTTCCTTTTCTGTTGATTTTGAAGTCTCAGCAGCGGGTTGCCATACTGGGATGTTTTTCCTTTCACAACATCATTTGCATGCCTAACCATTTCATTCCCTGATATTGAGCTGATGACTCGTGATGATAGCATTTTTTCATATTTCTTTCAGGTGGCAAGGATGTTTTTGTTCATATATGTATTTTATAACATCTAGTTGCACTACAGTCAGGTACAAAGATCTTAACGGGTGTGAAGAAAACAGTGGCAAAATGGCTATGATGGATGACACTAAGCGGGATCCTGGAGTTGCTAACAAGATTTAGCGTTTCTGGCAGCACCGGGTGACCTTGATTTGTAAAGTTATGAATATCAGGTTAACTAGAGAAAGTTAATGTGTAGAGTATTAACAAACAAGTTAGGTTAGATGAAATCACTCTGTTTTCAGCAAAGCTGGAATTTCATAACCAGTTTGGTTTGTACCCAAGTTCTAGCATGATGTTATACTTACATCATCCGTGCCATGTGTATATCCGAAGAGCATTTGAATAGATTGTTTATTCACCAAATACAATCCGAGCTCTATGTACTTTAAATTTGTGATTCAACGGTTCAAGACAAAAGAGCCGACAACACAATTTACCCTTAAATTTAAGGGTTCAATGCAAGAAATTTGGAGATTAACTTACTCTTTAAATGTAACTGTTGTGTGTCCGGAAATTTAATTCCACCGAAGTGTCATATAAACAGGAAACATCAAACATAACAGGGCATGGTAGTATTTTATTCTTGGTTTCTGCAGCAATTATAACTGCGACTGGGTTTACCATATCAAAGACACAGCAGATATAGCATAAGTTAGACCCAACAATTGTGATATATGCAAATCTGATAGGGGTGGGCGCAGTCAAATGATAAGAGCACAATCAACACTTCAGTAACACCGTCCGTGCAGTGATATTCTAGTATTGACATTTACATGACAAACACATGAGAAGAAAAGAAGAGGGAAGCTGGAGCATTATCAGGCTGGAATGCAGCCACACACAGAAAGTCTGGGATACTTTGTTTAACTTCCTCTGGTACATTTCACAATGGCAGTATGAGGTTGAAACTTGAAACACAGATTCAAGAGCAGCATGAAGAACTGCTGACCATTCTCTCATTTGATCTCTGGTTCAGAACCATTCCAGCCTGTGGGCTTTGATCCCATCACCCTTGGAGCAGTCTCTTTGCTGCAAAGGGAGTAGAAGACAATTACTATGTACAATGTTAGAATGTAACGGTATCAGCAATAAAAAAAATGCTAAGCAACTATTTGTACTACATCCATCATTCCAATTAATAAAAAGGGCGGCCTGGTGCAAGTGGTAGTACTTGCCGCCTGTGAACCGAGAGGTCACAGGTTCCAGCGGTGGCCTCTACACATTGCACGGTGTGTGGGAAAGACCTCCCGCTAATAACCTCCTCCAGACCCCGCACAGTGCGGGAGCCTACGGCACTGGATACATCCATCATTCCAATTAATAGTTTATAAAAAATGTAGCCACTCTAGAAAAAAAAACATGCATCATGACCATGTTCCTACTGAGGGAGTTGTGATCCACGAAAGCAATTCAACATGTTGTTGTGCGGTAAGCACCTGTCAGCGCATCTCCATGCGAACAGAAATCAGATTTAATAAAAAGATTTAAATTATATCATTTTGCACAAAATTAATTTCAAACAATAGATAACGAAAAGATGAATATTGTGATCTAACCATTATCTTGTACCCATTAATCAACCATTCCACAGTACCAAATCCATCATAATATATTTGCATTCATTGGATGTATCATGTATGCAATACTTAATAAACTTGAGCAATTTGCAACGTCAAGAGCACAATCACCTGATGAATGCAAGACGCAACAAGGAAGATCGTGCTCACGTCGCCAAACGAGAAGAACCAGTGCTATTGGTCGGGATGATGTCGCCGCCTCCAATGCACAGAAGAACCGCCGGATGGTGGCTGGCCACCGTCGACGACAAATGAAGCAAGGACTGGCGGCGCCCACGATCCCGCGCTCAGTAAGGACTGGCGGCGCCTATACAGGGCCAGGAACCCGATCTTTCAGGCCGGTGCCGAAGAACCCCTGTTCGGTTGGCTGGGCTGGCCAGCTCCAGCCAGCCCCAGCCGCTGGCACTGGAAGCTTTCCCGAGACCTTTTACTGTAGCTACAGGAAACCAGCCGTGGCTGATAAGCCCAGCCGACGGTCGACGCAGGCAGGCACGAGGAGGCAAGCGGCGCCTACCTGCGTGAAGGGCGGATGGGCACGAGGAGGAAGCATGACGGCAGCCGGCGGAGGCACGATGGCAGATGGCGGCCCGGATGGAAGTCTCGCGAGCGCGAGACCAACGAGGGGGCGGCGGACTGGAACAGAGAGGGCCGCACAGAGGGGATGGAGGGCTAAGATGCAAAAAAATCTAAAATTTCTTTTCAGTATATATTCAATTATTAATGACAATTTTACTCTTTCTAATGGATGGTTAGATCTTTCTATACTACATATTACCAAGTGGTAGTATTGTGCACCATAAAAGAACTCGAAATATATACAGTGATGTTACCAACAACAAACATGCAGACCATATACATACATGTCAGTTACAATGTTCTCATCTTCATCTATGCATTGATGTATGTCGTGATATTCGGAACTATCATATACATCCACCGCGTTCGGCAGGCTGGAGCTGGAATGGTGTGAGAGAAAAATACTGTTGGGCTGGCTGGAGCTGGAGCTGGTGGCTGGAGTGTTGTGAGAGGAAATTACTGTAGCACTGGAGGCTACAAGACCAGCCGAACGCAGCAGTTCGATGGACAAAATACTGGTTCTTCCGGAACTGCCTACAATGTCTACAGTCTACTCAAACTTCTGTTGAGTTTGCCTCTCGAGCTTCTGGATTAAAGCATTCTTTTCCTCTTCAGGGAGTGCATTGAACATGAAAATAGATTTGTCGCTAATGTCATCCTTGACGATGAGGAACAGAATGAAACTGTCAGATTTGATTGAGGAAGCAAAGCAGTAGCTCAAAATGATCCTAATACAAATCATTGGAAGATATTTTACCTTGATGGGCTGCTGGAATTTTCTTGCAGCAAAAATGGTGAAAAGAACCATCCACACTCCTAAAAGGCCTGACTTTGTGCTGTTATCCATTAAACCAGACTGCACATGCGAGTATGCGACCACAAATAGTGTAGCATGAGTGCCACATTTTGAGGTGGTGTTCCTTCTCTAAGAAGAAGCAAGACAAGAGCAGCTGCCAACATCGGCACTGCGACGTGAGTGTCCTTCTGAAGCTCCACTGGAATAGGGGGATCGACGATCGTGTGTGTGCGGCTTGAGGGGGATAGTCCCATGGTGGAGGAGTTTGGGCTGCCGCTCAGGCCTGCAGCGGGCCACGACATTTGGCGTGGCACAGCGTTGGTGACGACGACGCAGTTCGCGGGTGGCTTCTTTTGGCTCCTCTCCCAGGTTGTGGCGGTGTAGTGTTTTGTTGTGTGCGTTGTTTGCGTGTGTTGTTTGTGTGGTGGTGGTGTTCGCTTCGACGCATTATGTACGAATGCTTCTTCTTCTTATATGATGTGGCAGTGTTGCTGCCTTTTATTTCAAAAAAAAAAAGAGCTGCTGCCAACAGTTTGATGTGGTGTTCTGATTTACCAGATGTCCGAGAAGAAGCCCGGGGATAACAAAAGTTAGGATTCCAGCTTCCAATTTCCCATAGCAGAGACCTGTTGGTGCATTACCGTCAATATAAATTGGACTAGTCATGACTCATTGGCATGGCAATGGCGGGATCAAGATCAACTGTAAGCTGTAGGCCATGTACTGTACTGACTACCAAAATCAAGAACACCTAGGTCTACATTTCCACCATTGATACACACACCACAACAACACGATTGCGTACCAGTGATACATGCCCGGTTTTCTGAACCATCAGAATAACATCTAAAGGTCATACAGACACATCAGTATTGTACTACACAATTCAAGTTGCAAATGGCAATGCACGGAAATTTAGAGTAAAATAGACATGTTAAAGGGCACAGCAGTATTGCACATATTATATTTCAGAAATAGCTGCCATAGTAGTTTCAGCAACATATATGCAGTTCATATAGAACAATACAGTTATTGGTGCTATAAATTTAGCTCAGGCAAAATATATAGCATCCTCCATCAAAGGAAGCCCTCCGTTTTACTCCTCAGATGAGCTCAGACCCTGGCATGTATCCCGTGGCTTGATCAAATGGCACGAGGCGAACCTTCTTAACATACACAAACGGCGGCTTGTCTTCCCCAGCTAGTCATTTTTATGTATGATCAAATTGGTGAATAGACCATCACCTGCAGAACGTTTTTGAAGGTATCTGACATTTCAGCAATAGATAGTAACCAAGCAAAAACAGCTAAAGTAAAGGAAAATATATGAAATGTTCATGTGTATAAAAAAAAAATACAAGAGGCACATTCATGATGACAGGCATAGCACAAGCGATGAGCATTCATCCTTCCAATCCAAAATAACCGTAGTTGAAAGCTTGTTACACATGATAACATGTGAGAACTTCAAAAATACATGAATTGCTGTTGTCCCAATCAAAGATACTATCCATTGCCATCTAGAAGTAAGATCTGATATGACTGTACTATTGCACAACAATTAACATGATAAAAGAGGAATAGATATAAAGGAGCAATTACACAACAATTAGGTAATGAGAGTTATCCCACACATAAATTACACCAAATATTTCACTGTCAAATTAAATTAACTATTATCTACTATAATTGAGACTAGGAATTGAAATATCAAGCAAAACGTAATGATAAAAGAGGAATAGATATATCTAAATAGATGCCTCAAAGGAAAAAAAGGATATAGTAGAAAGCACTTTAGGAAAATTGAGGTTTGCGCAAAACATTGCAGTCACAAAATAATGCACGGATCTACTTTAAGTTTCATATATATCGAACTTCTCCATAGACTCATAATTCCATGCCAAAGAAAACTAATTATTCTCTAATAATGGGCTTGCATACTGTATTATAATAAATTGAAAAGGTTAATACACATTCATTCTTAAATATTCAGACCAGGGGAAAAAACTTATATGTCATCAGCTACAGTTCAGTAACACACTAACACTTAAATGACAGTGGAATTAACAGTGTCAAATCAATATGAATATATTGTACATCCCATGTTTCATCTATGTGTAGAGTAGTAGAAATCATAGAACTTCAAATCCATGCTGATTGGCATTACAAATTAAGTCAGGAGCAAGTGATCAAAACAAAATACAGTTGAACGAGACTTAAATGACAGTGGTATTATGACTGTCATATAAAGACACATATACTGGACAAATCATGTTTCGTAAAATACATGAAGTAAGAACTGCAGTTCCCAGAATTCACTGCCTTGTAGGGTCAGGTCGTCAGCGATACAAAAAAAAAAAGAAAGACACATGCCAGACGGGTCAGGCGGACAGCGGTATCAGACGGACGAAAACCATCGATCGGCAGTCAGAATTGGGCGTGCTGAGATGCCGAGTCAGAGCTGAGTTCGATCACACGGACACAGATGGCAGACAGAAGCGATCAGACGGACAGAACGAGGATGGAAGAAACACTCGGGTGCTGACGTGACGTGCTGTTTCGCTTTGTTTAGATACCATTCCGTAAACGCAAAAAAACCGTAAACACATTAAAGTGAAAAGGAATCTTACTAATTTAAAGTACTAAATGAAGTCTATATACAAAACTTTTTGCATGGTTGGGCTGTAAATCGCGAGACGCATCTAATGAGCATACTTAATCCATGATTTGCAATAGTGAAACTACAGTAACCATCCGCTAATTATTGATTAATCATGAATTAATTAGCATCATTAGATTCGTCTCGCAATTTACAACCCATCTGTGCAAAAAGTTTTATAAATAGACTTCATTTAGTACTTCAAATTGGGAAAATTCCCACGCAAAATTTTTTTGCGTTTACACCTCCCCTGATCTAAACACGGCCAGAACAGGTCGGCCAGCGCTCCGGAAACTGGTTCTACGGTCGACCGCGCGGTCGACGCAGCTGCTGCCCGTGCACGTGGGGGGCCGGTGGGCCACGCGCGGCAGCTCCCTTCACGCCTCCCAGTTTCACTTTTTTTTTTCCATCTTTCCTTTTCAATTCCGCCTTTTCTATTTCTTTTTTTTTCTTTTTAAATTTTGCTGAATTTTCTTTTGCTAACTTTTGTGTGTTACATTTTTTCTTGAAAAAATTTTTGTTCCAGTTTTTTTGTTTCCTGGATTTTTTTGTCTTGAAATTTTGTGTTCAATCTTTTATCTCCAAGTTTTTCCAAAAAAAACTTTTATCTCCAAGTTCTCTGCTTGAGATTCTTTTGCTCGGATTTTTTAGCTACAGAATTTTTTCATATAGAAAAAATTACAGACGTTTCTTTCAAAAATTTGTCGCAAAATATTCTCATTCAACTTTTTATGGAATTTTTCTCTATCATATTTTTATACAAAACTAATCAATAAAATTTTCATTACATAAAATTGTTATATATTTGTTTGATATATGCTGATATATTGTTTGAGTGGAGTAGGGGAACGAGACGACTAGGCTTAGACTATGTGAGAGGTGACGTGAGGGGCAGTGACATGTCAGCCTGGGCTCTGTGTGCGCTCTTGTGACGTCAATGATTAGGCGGATGGTACGAGCTGGAAAAAGAATGGCTGAGTGGCACGTGGCCTGAAAATCGACTGTGGCACATGGCTTGAAAATCGACTGTACGGAAGTCAAGTTACGGGCGACCGTAAACTAGTCTGGCCCGCCAGCGCTCGGGGCCGTATCTGTTCGCTGGTGGTCAACACGTCGGTTGAGGCCGTGCTCCCGGCCGCGCTGCCTGTGCTCCCGCGCGGCGGCCGTCGGCGTCGCGTGCTCGCGACTAACGGGCGCGGTGCCTGAGACCGCACCACCGGAGCCGACGTGGGTGGCCACCTCCACGTCGGGCGGACGGACGGGTGGCGCCCGAGGCTATCTACCGACCGACCACGACAGAAACTGGTGCGCACGTCGCCGGCCGGCCACATCCATCGTAGAGATTTTTTTTTTGAACTTGGGCTCACGTCGAGCGCCAGGGGTAGCAACTCCTACCGGATAAAGAGCCACGGCCTCAGCTACCGTCCCGGCTCAATCTCGACAACCAAAACGCCCGTCCCATCTTCCACCGCACACGCGAACAACGGTTCGAGGCGAGCGCGGCAGGGATGGCGCGGATCATCAGGAGCACTCGCGCCCTCGCGCTGGTGGCGGCCGCCGCCGTGGTCATCGCGGCGGCGGCGGCGGCGGCGCGGGTGCCGGACTACCACCCCTCGACCTTCACGGTGACGGGCACGGTGCAGTGCCAGGACTGCACCAAGAACTGGAACGCCTACGCCTACAACGCCAGGCCAATCCCAGGTTCGTTCGCCCACCCGCACGGCCACACTGCCTTCCCCGTGTCCAGCAGGACGCGCGCACGCGCCGCCGTTGAGGCGCTGACACGATCCGTTCCCGGCCCGGCTAACCCGTGTGTATTATGCGCAGGCAGCGTGGTGGGCATCACGTGCGTGGACGGCAGGGGCGCGGGTGGTGTACCACGGCTCGGACGCGACGGACGGCCAGGGGGTGTTCAACATCGAGGTGCCCAGCAAGGCGAACGGCGCCGACCTCGCCCCGTCCCTGTGCCTCGTCCGCCTCGCCTCCTCGGGCGACGCCGGCTGCGCCGTCTTCAACGGCGGCAGGACCGGACAGAAGCCGTCGCGCCTCACGCACTTCAGCCCCGACAAGGCCACCTACGCCGTCGGGCCCTACTACTGCACCCTGGCGCGGTGCGACGTCAAGGGGACGACGACGCGTGAGCTACTGATGTCACCCGCCGGCCGCCGGTCGATCGCCGCCGAGCGTGTGTGTACGCGGTGGTTTGTAAAAGCATTTTGCGTTTCAAGACCTTCTTCTTTTCCTTTTTGAGTGGAAGCCACCCCCCTTTGCTACTGTGGAAAAGTGTCTGTAACATGCTCTGTCATCTGCTGATGCAACAACTACTACTACTGCCCACTGGTTGGTTCCTTCTTTATTTTGACTCCGACCCCGCTTTTGTTTTGCCTCAACTTTGTGAGTCCAATCTCTACCTCTTGCAACATGATACTTCGTAAGAATTTGCAGTGTGAAATATCACAATGACATTGAATTTCAATAATTTGGAAGAAAGCAATTAATTGACTATTATATACACGCGCACATAACTTAGCACACAAAAAAATCGACATATTATGAATCTATAATAATGAAACACATCAATTTTGATTTTAGAGTAATGCTATGCTAAGAAGTCATTGGTTTCACCCAACCAAGAAGCTAAGAAGAAAAAGTCATAAATGAAAAATAAATACTATGCACGACAAAAAAACCTTTGAGCTAAGTTATAAAGTATTTTAATTGTCGTCACTATTCATTTGTATAGTGTGTAGTTTGACTACAACTGTCAATTTCTTTAAATACAGTACAGACACAATATACACACATACACATATGCAAAATAGCATCAGTTAAATCTTGGAATGAAATCAGGAAAATGCGAGCATCCCAATCCCGGGTGGGTAGGTTCCACCACAAGGATCAATAGCATTGTCACAATTATTCCTATAGTATTTATTGACACTGGTAAAGTCATAACACACTAAGTCCATCTAAATACGATTTATGTTGTATCCATTTCATTTTAAATAACACACGTAATATTGATCAGAGGGTGAAGTTGGAGAGCTATTATAATAATGATTGGGGGTAGTATATACAAATCTTCACATATAGTAGAGGTCACGATGAAAAGCTGCTCGCTTTGCCGCGTAACCAAGTTTGGCATCTCTCCAATACCGTCACCGTCTCCTATGTAAAGCGATACCATAGACCAAGGCCATTTGTCACGGTACAAAGATATACACCGATACGTATCCACGTCCTGAGGACCTTATACGCTTATACAGTACACTACATTGAGAGGTACTATACAGCATAGGTGTACGGCTGTACGCCTCCGGCTTGAGCTCCGGTATACACCGGTACTCTCGCAGTCTCGCCGCGTCGGATCCCAACCCGACCGACTCGACCGCAGCGCGCCCGCGGCTCGCATCGGGACGCGACCCATGTAACAGCAGCAGCAACGAGCAGCTCCCCACCTCCTCACCCTTTGCCACTCCGATCGCGGCCGCCCCCGCCGCCGGCGGTGTTCCACTCCAATGTGGCGTCGCGGGGCGCACGCCGACGCCGACGCCGCGCACCACCTCCCCACCGCGGGCCCGGGCGCGTCCTCCTCCTCCTCTGCCGCCGCCGCGGGCGCGGCGCGGAGGCGGCGGCGCCCCGGGCTGTCGTGCCGGCCGAGCCACCTCTTCTTCGCGCTCCTCGTCGCGCTATTCACGGCCTCCCTGCTCGTCGTGTGGCAGCTTCTCCCCATCGGCGACGGCGACGGCGACGCGGCGGCGGAGGGGGGCGGGGAGCCGCCGCCGCCGCCGCCGGAGGGAGGCGACGGCGGGGTGATGCGGTTCTCGGCCTCGCGCGTGGCGCTGCGCGCGTTCGACGGCGAGAGCCGGCTCGCGGCCGCGAGATCCGAGCGGCGGCGGTGGGCCGGCCTCGCGCCCGTCAGGGTGGCCCTCGTGAGTGCTCCACTACTTACCTGCGCAGTTTCCAATACTCTGATAAAATCGCTCGGCACCTACCATCTCGCTGCTGTAGTTGTGAATTTCGGTTCCACCAAGAAATGCCTACCTTTTTTTTAATGGTCTGGTAGAGCTCTCCTTGGATTCACTAGTGAAATGTGTACTGGTTATGGTCAGAGTTTAGTACTGGTTATGGTCAGAGTTTAGTATTAGATGGAGGAACAGACATGCTTACCTAGATACGCACGTCATGTATGGTATTGTTTTGCGTGTTTTTCTGTTTCTCTATTAGTCAGGTCTAAAGCTTATTCGTTTTTTATGCTGAACTGCATGTCATGGTCTCATGGAGATTTGACTTGGCTCCGGCTATTTCAGGCTGTTGGAAATTTGAACGTAGATGCACAATCCCTGATGCTTGCAACTGTTGCAAAAGGTCTTGTGGGTCTGGGTTATGAGGTCGAGGTGAGCTTCCATACAACACCATTTCATGTACTCCCTCCGTCCTGAAATATAAGACATTCCAACATTCTTGGAGAGTAAAAGTTTTTCAAGTTTGACCAAGTTTATACAATAAAGTAATAATATTTATGATATCAAATATGTACCATTAGATTCTCCATTAAATATATTTTTTATAATATATATGTTTGGTGCCATAAATTTTTATGATTCTCTCTAAAAATTTAGTCAAACTTGAAAAACTTTGACTCTCCAATAATGTTGGAATGTCTTATATTTTAGGACAGAGGGAGTAGTTCGCAAAAAATCTAGTAGTTTGGTGCAAGGTTCTAAAAAACGCTAGACGCCAGGCGAATGTTTGCCTATGGTTTAGAGTTTTTTGTGATTAAACGTAGATTGAACATGATTAAACGTGTGTTGTGATTAAACGACACTGTGATTAAACGCAACGCTTGGCCACCGTTCAACGTTTAATCAAGATTAAACGACGTTTAAAAACGTTTTTTAGAACACTGGTTTGGTGATTATGCCATTGGGTTGCGCACTTGAACTGCAGCATGTAACTGTTTAGTAATCACTCTTGATTCTTCAATGTTGAGAATACTTCATAACTCATGCTACTCACTGTGTTCCTATGATTTAGGTTTTAGCATTAACGGATGGGAAAGCACGTGATATTTGGGAAATTTTTTGCCTTGTAAATATTGCGAACATCGGGACTTTGAAATATGTTGACTGGTCAAAGTGAGTCACTAATACTTTAAAAGTGGAGTACTTCCACTGCTATTCTTGTGCCATGTCTTATTAATCTATTAAACTTATATTCTCGATTCCTAATTTTGTAGGTACAATGCTGTGTTATTAAGCTCTCTTGAAGGCAAAAGGGTTGTTTCAATGTGAGTATTCTACTACTGCATGTCTTATGTTTCAGGGTTGGCATATAATAAAAACGCACTTTGCTAATAAAAAAAATAGTTAGCTATTATCATTCCAATTGGAGAAAAAAGCAGATGTACTCCTGTCTATTGAGTTGTATGCACCGACCAGTTCAACCCAAAAGCTTAAGCTGATGGGGAGAGGTGGGCAATTCACTTATATTCCAACACTCCCCCTCACGTGGAGGCTCCCTCAGACCTCAGACGTGGAATAGGAGCGAGCATCAATTATTTTATTTAATCGCGCTAACTAGGATTCGAACTCGAGACCTCTGGCTCTGATACCATATTGAGTTGCATGCACCGACAAGTTCAACCCAAAAGGTTAAGCTGATGGGGAGAGGTGGGCAATTCACTTATATTCCAACACTGTCATTTTGAAATTATTTATTCCATTGAATGATCTGTCATTTTGTACATGTAATTTCCGATTCATGGAATTTATTTCACTTTTTCTGTAGCACTTATTTGTTTGGCACTTAGCAAATTCATATTGTATTCAGTCTTATGCAGGAACCTTTTCGACTTATACCAGTTGTATGGCTTATACACGAAGACACTCTTGGACAACATCTTAGAAGTTATGCAGAGTCAAATGAGTCAATTTCAAATGTCGTTGAGGATTGGAGGGCTCATTTTCATGCATGCACTTATGTTGTGTTTCCAGATAGCTACCTTCCTGTATGTACTACCCACAACTTAAGACTTTAGAATAATTGATGAAATGAAGTTTCTGTCTGACCCTTAGATATCTGATTTCAGTTCTTATACTCGCCCCTTGATTCTGGGAACTTTTTAGTGATTTCTGGTTCTCCAGTTGATATCTGGGCTGCTAAAAGATTTGGCTCATCACATTCTGAAGAGACTATAAGAAAGCAGCATGGGATTAAAGAAGATGATGTTGTTATTTTGGTCATTGGAAGCTACTTGTTTTTTGACCACTTACCATCGGATTATGCTACAGTCATGCGTTCATCAGCTCCACATATTTTGGATATAGCAAAATCTAAAAATCTGAGGGTGCAGTTTGTTTTTTTCTGTGGAAATGGCTCTGATGCCTACAACTCTGCTTTCCAGGTAATGAATATTCCACAAGATATACAGTAACCTTTGAGTTGCCTTGCAATCAAAATATTCCTAGAATACCATCCCTATCTCAATGGTGGGTTGTCTTTATTTCGTCTGCTTTGGCTGGTTTGTCCAGCCAATATATGTACCATATTGTGTCCATGGCAACGTCTAAGTCAAAAGAACTGGCAGTTGAGTCAACCAAACCTTCTTATTTTTCCTTTTCTGTTTCACACTTTCTTGGAATTTAGAGTAATTATGCATTGCATTTGTGAACTTCACTAAAGGAAGATCTCAGAATTTCTCAGCCAGTCAGCCTTCAAGCTTGTATGTTTAATTGGACATGCTTTTGATTAGCTATTTATTGCTAATGAGTATCCATCTTCTAGCTAATTACTTTGGTAATTTACTCTCTATTAACCTTGTTAGATGTATGTGTACCTATCTGTACTTTCCCCATTGTCTAAGTGTTTGTGTATATTTCTCGCACCTTTACATGTATATGTTGGGGCCTAGAGCTCTCATATTGAATACAATTGCTATTCATAAGAAACCTTTCATGCTCTTTCTCTCACTCTATCTACTGTTCCTTTCCCTCAAAACATGTTAGAACGGGAACTGGTGTGTCTGTTGAGTAATTCATTGTTCTTGTATTTACAAAGTTATGTGCTGATATCATCCTATTTTTGTTTGTACAGGAACTTGCCTCACACATGGGTTTACCTGATGGCTCCATAAAGCAATTTTCCATGACTCACGATATTAGGAACCTGTTAATGTTCGTGGATGTTGTTGTCTATGGATCTTTAAGACAAGAACCTGGTTTCCCTCCTCTGTTATTGCGGTCCATGTCCTCTGAGATTCCAATTGTTGCACCAAATCTTACTGCTATAACAAAATATGTATGCTACTTCATCCAGTTCATGATATGTTATTCACCTGTAAATCTTTAACACTACTTTTAAAAATGTGTTGTTGTTTCAGGTCACTGATGGTGTCCATGGCTTCCTTTTCGATTCTGCCGACCCAAGCACAGTTTCTTCAGCTTTTGTACAAATTTTAGGAGAAAAAAGACTTTTGGATACTGCCTATTCTGTTGCTTTGGAAGGGAAGCTACTTTCCAAGAACATGTTAGCACATGACTGTATTACAGCTCATATTAAGCTTCTTGAAAGTGTCATTCATTTTCCTTCATACGCAAAATTACCATCTTCTGTTTCTAAAGTTCAAGAAAGAACATGGTTATGGGATCCTTTTGAGATGAAAGCTGCACTAGAAAATAATTTGTTGGAAGGTGAAAGCCATACTAGCACAAAGGCTGTTGATATTCTTAGAGAATTCCCTCAGAGTAACCAAACAACTTATTCTGATACCAATGGTACTTCTTCATATGATTACCCTAGATTATCTGATTGGAATGAGTTAAGTGAAATTGAAATCTTTGAAGACATTGAAAGGAGAGAAATGGAGGAGGCAAGTTTTTCCCCTTGTTTTGGCATGACCTCTCCTATCTTCTTTATATCAAGATTAATTTTCTAAATTGGGAAAAGAAATCAAATATGTTCTTTTTTGCAATGTAGATTGATGAAAGGGTGGAAAGGCCTTTGTTATCATGGGATGAAGTCTACAGAAATGCTCGAAAATCAGAAAGGCTAAAGCCGGAAGGAAATGAACGTGATGAAGGTGAACTCGAAAGGACTGGGCAACCTGTGTGTATATATGAGATTTACAATGGAGAGGGTGCATGGCCATTTTTACACCATGGATCTTTATACCGCGGTGTTACACTTGTAAGTCTTGTTAGATTTACTTAACTGCTCGTGTTATCTGGAGGTTCATATCAGTTTCAACTTTCCATGTGGTGGTCTATAATATTATCCATCAGTTATTTATCATCTCTACCACTATCTATAAAGTTTGGGATATTCAGACTTTGTACTGGGGAAGCATTGGAGTACCTAGTTCAGTCTGTCTGCATTGTTATAAGAATTTTATTTCCAGTAAATTGCCATCACCCTGATCCGGCATGAATTTTATTTGAACTGATATATTAAATGATTGTTATAGTTAGTATCAGATGGAATGCTTTTGCATTTATTAATACATATATAGGAAAGATGGTTTATTACAATTGTTACCTCCCACAGCATATAAATTCTCTGTTTTCATGTATGTTGGTAAACATGTTTTGTCTCAAGTCGAAAGGAGGCAGGCGACCGAGGTCAGATGATGTTGATGCTGTTACCAGGCTTTCAGTTCTAGACAACCCATACTACCGTGATCTTCTTTGTGAATTGGGTGCTATGTTTGCCATTGCAAACAGAGTTGATACTGTACATAAGTTACCATGGATAGGTTTCCAGTCATGGCGGGCTGCTGGAAGAAAGGTACAATTTTCTCATAGATGTCAGATTTGGTCATATTGGTTATGTCAGCTTTCTAAGAATTATACTCCTTGAGTTGAGATAAAGAATATGGTAGATATAACACCGTCGAACTCTTCAAGCTAAGCTCACACTGACTTACCAAACCATCTCTTGACATACCTGAACAATCAAAACCAGAGAGTAACCCCTATGCTGAGCCCACCTCACTTCCAATCTGGTGTTGAATTCTTATAAAAAAAAAAAATCTGGTTTTGAAGTGGTTCGACCACAAGCATTGAGTCACCTTCCGAATTGTCTCTTAGGTGCATTTAACTAGTTGTGATAGCATGCAAATCAGCACCATCTGTCAGCAGTGGCGGAGCTAGGAATTTGCGGCTGGGTATGCCAAGTTTCAAAGCAAATACACAATATAATGGAAGATAAGTTATAATGATCATAACAAATCCATAATAGTAACCAAAATTTAAGTTCTAAACATGAATAATTAAACAATATTACAGAACAGTGGTCCGAGAGGGCCACCGGTCAGAGGAGGGCCTTGGACGTCGTTGTCTTGGCCGCCGGTGCCCGGTGGGCTGGTGGTAGGCACCTTCTATTCTTCGCAACTCGCGCTAGCAGGAGAGGACGCAAGCCACGACCCATGTGGGCGAGGACATGAGGTCGCGAGGCCGTCAGGTCTCCGGTTGCCGATCACCCGAGTGGGGGAGCATCCGAGCGGAGAGCCACCGTCCCGTCGAGCACCGAGCACCGACTGGACGCGACTCGCATAGCAGGACACGAGCGGTACTCCACAGCGTTGAGATCACATGAGGGACATAAGTTTCTGCATTTCTAGGATTGGTTCGTGAGCTTTGGTGTATTGAGCCAATGAACCATATTTGACAGTATAAGAGCAACTCCAAGAGACTCTATATCTTTCCTCTCATTGCTAGGAATAGAAATTTTGATGGAAAAATACCCTACAACAGTTTCTCTAAGTGGTTATCCAAATGTAGCCATCCCCTGTTCTGTATTTCTTGCTAACTAAAGATAGATAACGAAAATGGCTTTCTAGAGTGTACACAAGATATATAAAAGCTGTTGGAGAGTGAAAACATATAGAAAACAACTTTGATGTAGAAGGCTCTTCAAATGATAATTTAGATAGTGTGTTTTAGAAAGACTCTTGGAGATGCATCTATATATCTTTACTAGTATTTCCTTCCAAATCTTGGGTATGCCAAGGAATACAGGGGCATACCCCTAGCTCCGCCCATGTCTGTCAGCTCCCATCTCTTGCTTCCTTTGCTATGTGTTGCTCCCTCTAATAACATCAACAGAGAATTTGCAATGAGGCCCTCCCGTGGTGAAGCTTGTCATCAGCAAGTTGACTGTCTCTAGGACTACCTCTACTCACCTCCCTTTACCATGTTTATGAACTCAGCATCATGTTGACATGAATCCAGCTCCACAAGGCAAGCTCATGGTGCTCTCTCTCCTCCCCAAACTGCTCTGACATTGAGGTGCTTCCTCCAAATCTGGTCAAGCTGGTTATCCGTTGAGTGTTCCCTACTTTGACAGTGTCCTCCACAGTGTTTGGACTGATGCATATCCCAGGTTCAGTGTGTTACGCACCAATGATGACAACCTAACCCAATTGTTCTTGGTGCTGTTGAAGCTCCATCTCATGTGTTGACTTCGGTGATCTTGCCATGCATCCTTGACAGTTCCTAGATCTTTGTCAAGTTTAACTGAAACAATCTATCTAGAGTCCTGATGCTCATCTGGTCATATCAACTATTCGTCCCGCAACCAAGTTAGTAGAATGGTTTCAAAGGCACATATGTTGGCTAAAACCTGTCCACATCACAAAACCAGAACATATAGCAAAACTACCCTCAAAACAGCAATAAGATGTTATTTTCACCTTAATTTTTGATGTGTGAAGGAAGATTTGGATGATCAGACTCGAGATTGTTTTTAAGAATCTAGATTGGGAATATACATCTTTTGAAACTAATTCTTGAATTTGGATTCTGGTTAAATGTGTATGGCAATAATGGTCAGATCTAGATTACTTTGTGCTCAAACATATTGCTACACATGCTCAAATCTCAATATATATGGTATTTCAGTTTACCTCTATTTGGATTATCGATACGAAAAGTTGATCTGTAGATCTATAATTAATTTGACCAGTCAGCCATTTCTTAGGCTAGCACTTAATACAACAATGAGCATAAGAAATGGGATATATTAGCAGTACCACTCATCCTGTAGTCAAATGGCGCATTACCTGAATGTCTGATACTATTGATAGTAAATATGTTGAAAACATCTCACATTTCCCCAAGTGTATTGGATCTGCTAATCCTGGCATGAACAATCAAGTACTTTTTGGTTGAGAAGGATATAGATAAATGCCTTTTTAATATCCTCTTGTCAGGTATCCTTGTCTGAAAGTGCTGAAGAAACCTTAGAGGAAACTACGACTGGAGAGAATAATGGGGATGTCATATACTACTGGTCACCAATGGATATTGACCAGACTTCTGACTTTTGGTCGATGTGCGATTCCCTAAATGCGGGCAATTGCAGGTGCCTTTTAAGTGCTAAGCATGTTCCTTTTTATTTTCTTACTTTGCAATCTTCCTTAAACTATGTGTTTAGGGACTAGCTTAAGGACGACTCAACCACTGTCAAACTCATGTTCTGGACTTTATCAACCACTCTCTGTTGTACTTGCGTAACTCATATGGTGCACTGCGCTAGGCCATTATTCCATCTTGATCTCTTGGAGCATTATCTTAGTATTTTCTTGTCACAGATCTCTTTTTGAAGATGCATTTAGGACAATGTATGGACTGCCCGAGAATGTATCTGCCCTTCCACCAATGCCCAATGATGGCGACCGTTGGTCTACTCTACATAGCTGGTTGATGCCCACCCCATCATTTTTGAAATTCGTCATGTTCTCAAGGTCTTATTAGTTCTCTCACTTTGCTTATCATTTTTATGAGGCAATTCACTTTGTGTTCATTATTTTGATTTAGGTTGCGTTTTGCAGAATATTTGTCGATTCACTTCATAGTTTGAATGTGTACCGTACTGAGCCAGCCTCATGTTTGCTTGGAGCATCAGAACCTGAGGTGACCTTATCTTTTTCGCATTACTATCGATATACTTTGAGATTTTAGCTGAATTTGATACTCCTTTTTTACCTCAGAAAAGGCATTGCTATTGTCGAATCTTGGAAGTCCTTGTAAATGTTTGGGCGTATCACAGTGGAAGGAAGATGGTCTACCTTGACCCTTTTACTGGGGATATCAGAGAGCAGCATCCACTTGATGAAAGAACTGAGATGTGGGTTAAGTTCTTCGATTTCACCCTTCTGAAGAGCATGGATGAGGATCTAGCAGAAGAAGCTGATGACGGCATGCATCCCGGAAATGATCAATGGCTGTGGCCATTAACTGGCCAGGTGTTCTGGTCTGGCATTGCTGACCGGGAAAGGGAGGAAAAATATATAAAAAAGCTGGACAAAAAGCTCAAGAACAAGGTGAAATTGCTCGAAAGGCAGAAGTCTGGGTACAAGCAGAAGCCGCTGGGACAATGACCGTGACTGAAGCTATAACAACCCGATATTTCATTTGATCCACATCGGGTGCACCTTCAATCAGACGGGCTCTTGCTTCCAGTTTTCTGAGGCAGCAATCCGAGATGATCTCGTGAAAGAAGAGGTGCATCACAAAAGGCAAAGTTGTTGTGAATATGCATTGTTTTTACCCCTCCTTGATCTCCCTCTCCGAAGGAGCTTGGTGAAGTTGGAGGATATTGGTAGGATGGGGAATCCGAATCACTGATCAGTTTTTTGTTCCTGTTCGCAGAAATTGTGCCATATGCTTATAATCATTCTTTATTTGTCTTCCCCATCTGCCTTGAAAGGGTAGCCAGATCAGAAGCGAAATTTTGGTAGGATTCAAACTGACCATCGTTGTATATGTACATTCCCAGGAGAGGGAGGCATCACCACGGAAGTAATAATAATCATGTTTCTTGAGAGAGCATGCTGTTCTGCACTGCTGCTGCTGTCGTAAGGTTTCTCTCCTTCGTGGCTTGGTGGCTTTGCTGCTTGCGATGACCCATGACCGTTGGCGTGTGCGAGCGGAGCCGCGTGAGTTGGACAGCGATGTGGGAGTTGTCGAGGTGTAAAAAATATTTGATAAAAACAATCGTGTAACAAAATTTGTTAACCAAAGCTCGATGGGAGGTTGCCTGATGATGAGACGTATGCTTACAAAAGTATGGTTCTTTCATATAAGATACTAGGTGATTTTCCGCGCGTTGCTGTGGGATTCAAGAGAATTTTTCAATAAACTATGAAGAGTTTTTTTTTACAATAATTGTAAAGTATCAATGGGTACTTTCAAGTACTTTTATCTTGTACCTTTTTCTAGCCATTGATATATGAAATGTATTTATAAAAATTAAATTAAATTAGTATTCGGTCCCATTTTTTGATACTTGGTCCCACATTTTGGAAGTATCAGATACTTTATCCTAGGTATTTTCTACCTTCACCACCTTATGATTTTATCAAATGGACGACTTCTATTTTTTCAATCATTGTAAAAATTTCTCAACTATGAATAAAAGATGAAATATTTTTTAGATAAAACACTATGGAGAGCATGTAGTATTACGGGAAAAAAACACTTGGATCAAGTTTATTGAAAAACATGAAATGGTAGATTCTTCGAATAAAGAAAACATATCATGGGGCTAATGAACACATGGAGAAAATTAATACAAAATATGGTATTCACATAAAATAGATAAAGATAGACGCATAGTGGTAGTTTTGGCTTAGAGATATAATCATAATAATGGTAGCTGACACACATGCACTAACATTTATATTATGGAATAAACCATTTAATAATTAAATCAAATAAAAAAATCAATGCGGTTGTATAGTTGCTCGTATAAACAATGCACTTGTGAACAATCTCTTGGGTGAAAATAATAGAATTTTTAGTTACTCTTTGGTTAATTAATGAATAGAGAACCCATCTAATGGATAGAAGATGTGCGCGAAGTTAATGGTACTGTTAGGATAATCAAGGTGATGTGGCTGATTGAGAGAAGAGAGAAATAAAAATAAATGTTTTTTAGTGGGTGTCATCTATATATAATATATAGATCTATATATAATATATAGATAGACTGTGCTGATTGCTTTATCACATGACATCGGCACTAGGAGTTGGCCACTAAACCGGGAGTTAGGAGATACTCTGTTCAGTAAAACAGTAAAAATTACTTAAGACAATTTCATGGTCTCCAAGTTTTAACTTCAACCACTGTTCTTTTTTCTCATTGGAATATAGATATAATCTAGTAAGTGTAAGTAGTGAAAGTACAGTTGAAGAAAAAAGTATGCACATGGATTTTTTGTGTTTCCAAACTAAACTTTTTAAAAGCTACAGATATCAAAGCTTTAAAAGTTCGGCCACATTTTGACTGATATCCAAGGCTTTAAAGTCCAACTATATTTTAATCGAAGTATCAAGTATTTGTGATCGGAGGGGTAATATGATCAAAGTGTTAGTATAAATCACCTAGTCAATAATAACAATATTAAAGTTACACATGAAGTTTGACCAAAGTGTTAGTATAAAGCACCTAGTCAATAATAATAATATTAAAATACACGACATATGAAGATTTCTCTCAAAATAAAGATTTTCGTATGGGCCCAGCCCAACTCCACTTTCAGCCGAGCGGGCACAGCCACCCTTTTCTTTTTCCCTTGACCGGACTGACCCGTGGCCCCCATTCATCAGCCTTCGAAGGCGACTGACACACGGGTCCCACTGGCCGTGGCCCCCCGGCTCGGATCGTTGGACTGGTCAGCGTTGACCTGGTCAATGCTGACGTCAGTAGGGCCCACTGTTGATGTCAGCAGTCATGATCCACCTAGTGACATCATGCTGACGTCAGCATGAAGCCAGCATGCCACGTGGCACGCTCTAGTGCTGCCAGATGTCACCTCGGTATGTTTCTTTTCTGATAATCATGTATCAATTTTAGAAAATGACTTAAACTTAGAAAATTCAAAATATTTTAACCGGACCTTCGAAAACTTCGAAACCAGTTTCATACTTCTAAAATCATGATCTACCCGTTAGAGTAGGTTTTGTCGTGACTTCGGTCTTATTTGAGCAATTTTTGTGCACTTTTGCACTTTGGTCCTTATGTTTATACATAATTATGACTAGGTCCTTATGTGAAGGAGTTGACCGATGTCCTGGATGACCTGAAGACCCGGGAGGACTTCCCCGACGCCCAGGAGATCAAGAAGGACGTCCCGAACTTCCAGAAGCCCTCAAAGACTCAGGAAGTCTACGAAGAACCGCTAGGTTAACGCCCATATCTGATCTTGGATTCCCATAGACATCACATGCTAGTTATGCTACCACTTTACTTACTATTATAATGGAATGAACCTGCATGGCCTACTTTACAGCCTATTCCTTGGTTACCTACTCTACCATTTATGAATGGTTGAGATATCTTGCCTTGCTTTGCATGTGTATTTTTAGGACAACGTGATATATTCTTGGCGTGACTTGAGGTATTTTCTGAGGAGTTGGTGATTAGGGCATTGGCGGGAGCGAGCAACTTAACCCGATTGTTCGATTGGGGGCTTGGGGCATGTGCTGGGCACGTCTTGCGAATACCTATTGCGGGTACTAGACTTTCCTTTGGGGAATGTCGATCCTTCGAGATCTTTAAGGGACTGGAGGAGGTTTCGGAGGGGCGATACCTGTGATGGGTGCCAACTGCAGACTGTTGGGGCGGAGACGCACAAGAGACGATGACGCTTGCTTTAGCAAGTAAGGACCGAGTTAGCTTGACCTGGTGAATGAACTATGTCAAACATGCACACCACTTATCCTATATGCGAAAGGACCCAGTCCAAGCTAGCTACGCGCGGCACCAAGCCTGAAGGAGGATGGGATATTAGTGCAGGGGGAGGGTCCAGTATTGGAGTGAAGGGGTACTGGCCTTCTCGAGCCCTGACACAACAGGGAGAGGCTTCACAGTCCCAAGAGTGACCTCTCACAGTAGGACGCGCGCACACCCGGGAAAGAAGGACGGTGGCCGTAGCCGTTAGTTTCGTGACAGTAGACTAGTGCCTCAGAGTTAGTCGGAGTGGCCCCCAGCTGACCTCAGGGCGAGTGGGTACAGGTGTACAACCCCTGCAGGGTGAAAACTATATGTATAGCCGCGTACTCGGTCATATACAACTCTTGATCTGGCTTCACTAACTGGAGTAGTGTTACTTGATTTCTACCTTCCCCTTCCAGATGTTTTCCCTGCTGGTGCGTAGTTGAGGTGCGAGGAGTGGGAGTCCTCACACCGACTTGGTGGTTTATGGACTTGTAAGGTGTGTGTAGACCGGGAGTCTTGGATGCCGGAATAGCCCGAGTATGGAGGATTGGATGATATACTTATGTTGCTGCATGCACATAGGAAACGACTGCCTTTCCTTGGAATTATTTTTATATCCATAGTACCATCCATTCAAAGCTGCATACGGATGGTGACGTGAACCTATCCCATCCTTGGGGGTAGCTTGGTGTTGGTGTTTAGCCGCTAAGCCTGCTCAGGGATACCCTTAGCAGTAGGATTGTAGGCAAGGGATCGACTAGCTCTGGAACTCGATGGTGAAAGGAACATAAGGATTTAGACAGATTTGGGCCGCGAGGTGCGTAATATCCTACGTCCTGTGTAGTTGCTTGTATTGCCTTAGGTGTTGTTATGGTTGTCTCTGTTTTGAGGGGGTCCCTGCCCACCCTTATATACTCTGGGGGGACAGGGTTACATGGAAAGTCCTAGCTGAATACTGTTGGAGTCCAATTACAACCCGGTCGGGTAGTTTTCTTGTGCTACAACTAGTTCTACGCCTATTCGGGTAGTTTACAAAAGAGGTAAGGTACAACTATGTGCTATCCCTTATTGCCCGGATCTAACAAGCCCCCGAGCTCTTCGTAGCCGAGTCCTGCAGGCATCGAGTACTTGTAGAGGCATCTTCGAGTACTTCAAGTGATCTGAACATTCGTCTGGTGCTTCTAGGCCTTCCTTTGAATGCTTCGAGTAGCCTTCCAAGTACTTCTTGGTTGCTCCGAGGCTATGAGGTGCTCAAGCCTCGAAATCTTGATCATATATGGTGCGTCAAGTACTCACGCTCCATATGGAGTAGCCCCCGAGCCTTAGGTTGAATCGCAGAACTAGACTGAGGGTCACTTCAGTCTTTTTCTTCTTTATTTTCCAAAAAATTTGAAAAAGAAGCCATTGATGCCACATATCCTGCTACCCCCGAGCCTTGAATGTAAATCCAACATTTAGATTTGAGGATCTAGGACTCGTGGCAAAAACCCTTATTCTGATGGTAACAGTGAACCGCTCAGAATTAGTTTTAAATAGAGGATGTCTTTCTGTCTTCCAAAAATTTATCACATTGCCACCCGCAAGGTTATTTAACCATTTGGTGACTCCGTAGGGTTTTTACCCCTTTCACTCCTGGCCGCCGTCATTTTCAGATCTGAAACTTCCACCTTCTCATTCCCTTGTCTTCCGCTCTGCTAAGCCTCTCCTGTAGCCCCCGAGCATCAACCAGAGGGCTAACTCATGACATCAAGGATGGATCCCAAAAAGTCCAAGGCGAAGGCCCAAGTCGAAGAGGTTGCTGATCTTGCAAAGGGCTGGAAGTGATCAAGGATGACAGAATATGAAGTGCTTGAACTAGAGAATAACAAAATCCTGCAGAGCCGAGCTGTTATCCAGCGGCGTGCTGTAGAGGGAGAGGATCGCTCGTATGAAGGTACCCACGAAGTCGTCCTTTTTCGCGATTTTGTGGAGCGCGGTCTTGCTGTTCTCGTTTCCGATTTCTTTCAATCTCTTCTGTGATTTTAGGGGATCCAATTGCATCATCTGACCCCTCAATCCATCATTCATCTTGCTATCTTCACACATTTGTGCGAAGCTTTCGTTGGCGTCGAGCCACATTTCCATCTTTTCCAATATTTCTTCTTCCTTCGTCCTATTCCTAGCGCCAGCAACCCTGCTGAAGTAGGTAGTGCTGAGCTAGTCCTCCATCTTGAGAGCGAGGACGAGTACCTTTTCTATTGACCCTCTGACAAAGGAGTTGAGTGGAAGAGTTACTGGTTCTATGTTGGAAAGTTTGAGTCCCCTCTACCAGAACGTACACCAGGGGCTCCAAAGGCAAAGGGGTGTTGGATGAGCCCCAGTCCTGGCGAAGATCAAGTCCAGAAACTCCGTGTTGCAATCGCCAAGCTGAAGAAGGCAGAAGTTACTGGAGGAACTATGGTGTACTCCTTCAACGGTCATCGAGTACAACCTCTGCAGAAGAGGGCGCATCCTGGATTCAGATATGAAGGCTCGGACGATCCCTCAAGGTTTTCTCCGGAGAAGATAAATGCCTCCGATCTTTTCAAGAGATGTTGCAAAGTACTCGATGACTTTGAAAAGGTCCCAGTCCTCCCCACTTTATTCAGCATTAGGAATCCGCCTGAAGATACTTGGGTAAGTAGTCGACTATGTTGTTCGAGTACTCTTCTTGTTGTTTTCTGTAGACATAGTCATCTGATATGAATTTTGCAGATAAATGTCAAGGCGTGACATTGTCTGCCTCCACCTCCTCTTGAAGTTTCTGCTTCTCCAGATGCTGGATCTGATCAGGATGATCAGACTCTTGCCATTGTTCTTAGCAAGAAACGGAAGGAGAATCCAGGACCCCTTCTTCTGAGGAGAAAAGCCATACGCTCCGATAGTGTCGAGTAAGTGCCTTGTATTTTTCTCAGATTCCCAGATCTGTTTTTGTCCTCTATCTTGGTTTTGCTTCTTCAGAATCCAAAACCTGCCCAAACTTGAAAATGCCCAGATCCAAGATTTCCACAACTGGCACCATACTAGGTCAGAATCATCAAACCAAGCTACTCCTGATTCTCCAATAGTGGGAGTAGTTGAGGATTCATCGAGTGCTGGCATGCAGGGAGCGGGTACTTCTGCGGAAGCAGAGAAATCCGCTCTAGCGTCATCTTATGGTGGAGGGACTGGAGGGTCGGCTAGTACTGGCGGTCCCTTTAGACCCTTTCAGTCTCTTCCTATTTCCGTTCAAGAGAAGTTGGGAGCAAAATTATTGATGATCCTCTGCTTACTCCGAAAAACATAAAGGAGTTGCAGGACATGATGAAGTGGAGCTATAACTTCATGCGAGTAAGTTCTGTATCTTCTTGAGTACTTTCTTGATATCAAGTAGCCTTATTGCTGAGATATATACTTCTTCATGCAGGATGTTGCCAACCATTCATTTTTGAAATCCCATGCTTTGTACCAGATGGTGGACAACCGAAAACTTCTCGCTGAGAAGGATGCTCTTGTTGCCAAATGTTGGGATGAGTTTCTCGATATGCGGAACAAGTTTAATGAAGAAAACCATAAGCATAATCGAGAAGCTTATCTCCTCAAGCAGCAAATCATGACCCTAGAAGAGGAGAAGAAGAAACTCCAAGAACAGCTGCAATCTTCTCAAACCAGCAAGTACTTGAACTTGCCTGATTGTTTTTGCGGGTTGTCCCTAGAGTTGACAGAGTTCTTGCTGTTGTCCAGATCCATCAAGTGAACATGAACGACTGGTGGCTACTGCTCAGCGAGTTGTGGATATGGTAGATCCAGAGGAGGAAGGGACATCGAGTACTAGATCCTTGGTCGAACGCTTGGAAGAAGCTCCCAAGAAGATCCTCGACTACCTTTCATCCACCACCAAGTCTTATGTTGCTCATTTACTTGGCCTGGTAAAATCATGCTGGCCTTATGCTACTTTGGCTCCTTTGGCTTCTGGAATTGACATCGACTGCTCGGAGGAAGACTTCCTCCGATATCAGACCGAGGCGGAGCCATTGGCTGAGGAAATCATCAAGAGCCTTGAAAATTAAATTATTGTAACGCCCTTGGATCTGTGTATAAGAACACATGTTATTAATGTATAAATCAAACTTTGTCCTATTGATGTATTAACAGAAGCTTGTTCTGATATCGTAGGACGTAAAGAACTCAAGAATTAGTAGTCAAATCTGCGTAGGACGTAAAGAATCCTGTAGAGCAGATGATTTGAGGTGTATCAGTGTAAAACTAATGTACCTACACTTGGTCTACGCCTTGTAAAGGGAGAGTAAGTTGTTGATAGGGTGAAAACCCACTAGGTATAGAAACTCACAGCTACTCGGTTCTTCTATGTCCTGTAGAGGAATGAGCTTGCGAGTAGTTTAAGAGAAGTAATTCTCGATTTGGTGCAGAACCATAGTTCTTAGCTAATTGTGTATCCTGTATCTTTGCGGTACAAAGTAGGAATAAGCTTATGACAAGTAGATAGTCCATGAGTGGACAAAGGTGAACCCCAGGGGTTACCAGTAGTAGGCGAGGAGCCTTGAAAACTATTCGGCTCGTCTAGGTCCTACACATAGAGGAATGAGCTGGCGAGTAGGGTGTCCTGTAGGGTTATCCGGTTAGGATGAACCTGTAGGGTTACCCAAGTGGGAAAAATTTTGTGAAGTTTTCTGAGTTAGGCTATAGCCTAATGGCTACTTGAGCTAGCGAGTAGTATAGTTATCCAGTTAGGATGAACCTCGCGAGGTTACCCAAGTGGGAAAAATTGTGTCCTGCTCTAAGGACAAGGATGTGGCCCATATAGTTATCTAGTTAGGATGAACCTCATGAAGTCGCCCCAGTGGGAAAAACTGTGTGGGATTATCCATGTTGGGTTATCCAGGTCGGAGTGAATCTCTTAGGATTACCCTGGTTAGAAAAACCCTTTTGTATTACTCAATGTATCAATGGTTGACACCTGTGGACGGTACTGATTGGCTTTGAAGGAGTTGCAAAAAATCTGGGACCTTAAAGTAGTTGATGTATGCTGGGAAACAAGATTTTATTAAGGAAAACCACTGACACTTTTTTTGATACAATCTGAAATTAGGGATAAAACTTGTGCAAGTGCTCGATATTCCAGGAATTGGGTACTTTATTGCTGTCGGCATCAGTAATTCTGTATGATCCTGGTCTTGTAACCTTGGAAACAATGAAAGACCATTCCCATCCTGATTTGAGCTTGTGCAATCCTGTCTCATCCTGGATATGGCGTAATACCATATCTCCCACATTAAAAGATCGTTGCTGGACTTTGCGATCATGATAGCATCTGACTCCTTGAAGATATCTAGCCGATTGGGTCAAAGCATTGATCCTGGCTTCCTCAACTGAATCCAGTTCAAGTTGCCGAGCTTCATCTGCTTCTCCTTCCTGATAGGCCTCGACTCTTGGGGATTTCGACATTATATCAGCAGGAAATATGGCTTCTGAGGTAGCTCTTGGATCCACTTGCCACCCTTCTTAGAATTAGCATTGTAGATCCTCTTTTTTAAGCCATCGAGTATCAACCCGTTGATGCGTTCCACCTGACCATTGCCCCTTGGATGAGCCACAAAGGCATACTTAACCTTGATGCAAGCATTGTCGCAAAAATCCCAGAAAGATTGCGAGGTGAAATTTGAACCCAAGTCTGTGATGATCGTGTGAGGGAAACCAAACCGGTGTATGATGTAGGAGATGAAGTCCATTGCTCTATCTGATGAGATCTTGATGATTGTTTTGTACTCGAGCCACTTGATAAACTTGTCGACTGCCACCAGTATGTGATTAAATCCTCCTGGCGCTGTAGTTAGAGGTCCGATCATATCCAGACTCCAACATGCAAATGGCCAAGATGGAGGGATTGTGATCAAATTATGGGCTGGATCGGAACATGAGCTTGCTTGCTGAAGAACTAACATCTAGGACACCTCTTAACGAGGTCTTCAGCATCTGATACAGCTGTTGGCCAGAAGAAACCTGATCTGTAGGCTTTTCCAACCAATGTTCTTGATGCGGTGTGGTTGCCACAGACTCCTTCATGGATTTCCCTTAGGATATCCTTGCCTTCCTATAGAGTGACGCACTTCATGAGGATTCCTAAAGCGGAGTGTTTGTACAGGTTGTCACCGACCAAGATGAATCCTTTGCTTCTCCAAATGATGCGGGCAGCTTGAATGCTTTTTGCGTCGACGCCTGGTGGAAGCTTGAACTCCTTGATGAAGTCGATGAAGGGAATCCTCCAGTCTTCCTCAATCATCAGAACCTCACTGACCGTAGCCGTAGCCTCCATGTTGGTGGTTGGGTGATTTTGGATTTTGACTGAAGGATGATGTAATTCTTGTACAAAGACTCCAGGTGGTACATTGGCTCGAGTAGATCCATGTTTGGAAAGGGCTTCATCTCCCACTTTGTCATCGCGATCAACATGGTGGATCTCCAGTCTAGAAAACTTGTTCTCAAGTTTCCTGATTTCCGCAATTTATGCATTCATTGTTTCCTTGTTGATATCCCACTCTTTGTTTACTTGCTGGACGACGAGTAGAGAGTCGCCGAACACAAGTAGTCGCTTGATACCGAGGGAAACCGCTAGGTGACGTCCATGCAAGAGTGCCTCGTATTCTGCTTCGTTGTTGGAGACTTCAAATAGGATCTGGAGTACATATTTGAGCTGTTCTCCCTTGGGGAGATGAATAATACTCTGGCACCACCCCCTTCAAGCTTGAGTGAATGGTCGAAGTACATCACCCAATGCTTGAGAATGTTGGGAGGTGCTGGAACTTGGTTTTCCCGCCATTCGGCTAAACAATTGACTAGAGCATGCGACTTGATAGCTGTTCTGAGCTTGAACTTGATTTTGAGTGCTCCCAGTTCTACTGCCCACTTTGAAATTCTTCTAGTGGCATTCTGATTGTGGAGTATATTCGCCAATGGGAAGTCAGTGACAACTGAGATCTTGTACTCGTCGAAGTAGTGGCGGAGCTTTCTGGAAGTGATGAGGATTCCATAGAGAATTTTCGGAATTGAAGGGTATCTGACCTTTGATTCGGAAAGTACTTCGCTGATGAAGTAGACTGGCCTCTGGATGCCGTAAGAGTGACCTTCGTCCGGCCGTTCAACCAAGTTTGTTGTGCTGACTACGTGAGTAGTCGCTGCTATGTAGAGGAGTAGTCCTCTCCGGGTAGTGGAGCTGTGAGTATTGGCGGTGACTGAAGGTTCTGCTTGAGGTTCTTGAGTGCTTCCACCGCCTCTGGGGTCCACTGAAATTTATCTTGTCGTTTTAGAAGCTTGAAGAAGGGTAAGCCCCATTCACCAAGTCTGTTCAAGAATCTGTTTAAGGCTGCCATGCAGCCTGTATGCTTCTAGACATCCTTGATTGTTGCTGGAGCATCCATAGGCATGATGATCTTCTCAGGGATAGCCTCGATTCCTCGGTGGCTGACGATGAATCCGAGTAGTTTTCCAGAGGGTACGCTAAAGACACACTTGGTTGGGTTGAGTTTCTAGCGGAACTTGCGGAGGCTGTTGAAGGTTTCTTCCAAGTCTGTAATGAACTGACCTTGGGTCTTGTCTTGATGATGACATCATCAAGATAGGCTTCAACATTGCAATGTAGCTAGTCAGCAAAACACAGTTGTATCGCCCGCTGGTAGGTAGCTCCCGCGTTCTTCAACCCAAAGGGCATGGTCTTGTAGGCGTAAGCCCCGTAAGGGGTGATGAATGCCGTCTTGATCTGACCTTCTTCTTTGAGGGTGATCTGGTGGTAATCAGAGTAGCAGTCGAGGAAGAATAGCAGAACGCATCTTGCTGTGGAGTCGATTACTTGATCTATGCGTAGTAGGCCGAAAGGCTCCTATGGACAATGCTTGTTCAGATCTGTGTAGTCGACGCACATCCTCCACTCGTTATTGTTCTTATTTTGGACAAGTACAAGGTTGGCCAGCCACTTAGGGTGATAAACATCCTTGATGAACCTTGCTGCAAGTAGTTTTCCCAGCTCTTTCTTGATGGCTTCTCGCTTGTCTGGGGAGAACCGTCGTAGTCGCTGCTTCTTTGGCGTGGCTTTAGGGTCGACTTTTAGTGCATGCTCGATCAACTCTTTGGGCACCCCTGGCATGTCCGCTGGTTTCCACACGAATACGTCTCGGTTAGCCCTAAGAAAGTTGACGAGCTCGAGTTCCTATTTGTCACCCAGCCTTGTGCCGATGATGGCATTTTTGGACTCATCTGCCTCTTGTAGTTGTATGGTCTTGATGCCCACGTCACCGGCTGGTTTGACCGAAGACTAGATTGGCCTCTTCGAGGGCATCGAGTCCTTGTTGAGGGATAACTCCTTAGCAGCTGTGAGTATCTCGCTTACAGAGCTTGGTACTCGAATGCTGGAGGCATGGGCAATTTCCTCCTTGTCGCATTCAAAGGATTTAAGGAGGTCCCCGCGTAAGGGGAGGACGCCTGTGTTGCCTGGCATCTTGAGGAGTAGGTAGACATAATGAGGCACGTCCATGAACTTGGATAGCGCTGGTCTTCCCAAGATGGCATGGTATGACAATTCGAAGTCGGCTACTTCGAATTTGATATGCTCCATCCGGAAGTTTTGCTCTGTACCGAAAGTGACAGGGTGGGTAACGGAGCCAATTGGTGTAGAGGAGTTTCCTAGGACGATGCCGTAGAAGGGAGCTTTGCTTGGAGTGAGCAAACTCATGTAGTTGAGGCCCATCTTCCTTAGAGTGCTTGTGAAGATCAAGTTGAGCCCGCTTCCACCGTCGATGAGTACTCGAGTGAGCTTGGATCCTTGGACGACCGGTTCGAGTACTAGTGGAAATTTTCCTTGTTCAGAGAAGCTGGTCCATTGATCCTCCCTGGACAAGGTGATGGAGACCTTGCTGTATTTCAAGGTTCTCTGAATTGCAGTCTCAGTTGAAAAATCTCCCGGAATACCAGCTTCTGAGCACGCTTGGAGAAACTTGGATCTCCTCCGAAGATAACATTGACCACATTTTCGGGTTGCCAGAACCCGTCAGGATCTTTCTTGTCATCATCATCGTCCTCCTTGTTCGTCTACTTCCTGGGCGCTTCTGGCAGTGGGGCTTGGAGAGACTTGCGCATGAGTGTACACTCGAACATGGAGTGGTTACTCTTTGGATGGATTGGGCACTTCTTGTTATGCAGGATCTTGTCAAACTAATCTTGAGGCTTTCTTGCCTTTTTGCCACGCAGGTCTAGGATCAAGAACACCGACTAGAGGGGGGGTGAATAGGCGGTTTAAAACTAAAAACACCAACACTAGAGAAATTTAATTAGTAACAAAATACGGCCCTATGTCAAGCTACAACAATCTCTAGTTTGGGTTTGCAACCTACGGTGACAAGATACAATTCAAGCTCTAGTAAAGTAAATTGCTCAAAGTAAATACAAGAATTGAAGTGAGCAAGAGAATTAACCGAGATTGACACAAAAATTTATCCCGTGGTGTCGATGACTTGCCGGTCACCCCTAATCCACGTTAAGGTGGATTCCAAGAATCAACCGCTCCCCTATTAAGAACTCTCTTGATCTTGAGTCGGCTTGAATCAAGGAACCGCTCCACACCTCGATTCCACTAGAGTTGCTCTTCACCACTCCGGTGAGGTGAGCACAAGACCTCTCACAACCGAAATCGGGGCTCCTCAACAATCTCCTTGGAGGTGCTCCATGAAATCCACTTCTTAAAGCCGTTTAGGGAGCGGCAACTCCCAAGAGTAACAAGTCGATGACGCTTGCTTGAAGTTTCCCTAGTGCCACAAAGCTCAAACACTAGATGCAAAACACTAGAATGCTCTCACACTCGCAAAAATGCAATCACTAAGCAAGAATGTGTGAGACAGGGATGGCTCAGCTCTAATGTGTCAAGAAAGTAGTCCAAATGGCCAAGAGATCCTCCCAATGGCCGGGCATTGGGTATATATAGACATCCCCTCAAAAACTAGCCGTTATACTCTTTTCTGCGAAATCGCGGACCATCCGCGGTTCAAAAACCGGACTGTCCGCCCTTATAAACCAGTGAGTCAGAGTGCAATGATTGTGTCAGAACTAGCCGTTGGAGCCCTGGCGGACTATCCGCGCCTTAGGGGCGGTCCGTCTATGGTTCAAAGTTCCACACCACCAGAGACGAAAAACATCTCTGGTACAAATGTTGTGACCGGCGGACCGTCTGCACCCCAGGGGCGGACCGTCCGCCATTCAGACCCTCAGCGCAACCAGAGATGCAACGTCTATGATACAAGACTTAAAATGACCGGCGGACCGTCCGCGCCCCCGGGGCGGACCGTCCGCCGTTTAACCCTCTTTTCCACCAGAGACGAAACATGTCTCTGGTACAATTTTAATTAGTGTGGCGGACCGTCCGCCCGCCTGGGCCGGATTGTCTGCCAGCAAATTTTAACTCCCACCAGAGCCAAACAGCCTCTCTGGTACATTTTCAAAGTGTGTAGTGGACCGTCCGTGCCCTAGGGGCAGACTGTCCGCACTTAGTCAGTCAGTACAAGTTTTGAATCCATATTCAAATCTTTTTGAAGCGTCGTTAGCCCTCATGCATGCATCTAGACATTTTGAGCAAAATGGCACTAAAGACCTGTCAAGCACGAGTACACGACCCCTCTAGATAGTACGGCTGTCTATCCAACAAATCCGGTCATTTCTCATCCACTAATCGCCTTATGACCGGTAAAATACAAAAGTCCTATTTGATACCTTTGCCTTGAGCCTGAGCTTTGCACATCATCTCCAAAACTTCATATGATCACAATCAAATCCTTTTCATCTGTGGATCAACCTATACTCATTATCTCAAATGAAATTGTTAATCCACAAACCGTTGTCATTAATTACCAAAACTCGAATTAGGGGCCTAGATGCTTTCAATCTCCCCCTTTTTGATAATCGATGACAACACTAACTTTGGAGTGATAAAAAGAGTTCAAGTCAACTTTATACACAAGGCATAAGGTAGATTTGGAATTGAACTTTGGAAGAACTTACTCAGTTTTCTTGAAAATTTCAGAATATGATATGAATAAATTCACCTAAGTTCGATGAGTAGAGAGAACTCCCCCTTGATATATGCATTATAATTTTGAATGAATACCAAGAGCACATATATATGAAATTTGAAAATTTTGACAGAGTTTCCCCTACAAGTGGAAATCGAAGCAATACAACATACAAGATATATATGATATGAACTTTAATAAGATTAGCAAGACCTCAACAAGCCACAATGATGAACATAAACCATAAGAGTATTACAAGCCAACATAGTTCATCACACAATACAAACCAATGTTCAAGTCCAAACCACAAATCCATGCAAGATACTAAATAAACGTGCAATGCGCGACAAATAGAGTTCAACACAAATAAAACTCGAGTAGCAAGCGGAAGCAAAGTGAATAATCTCCATGCGAAGATGCGAAGTCCATGAGATCCCCCTAGATCCATGCATCACTCCAAGCATCCTTCTCCCCCTTTGGCATCAATTGCCAAGAAGATCAGTCCATCGGTGGTGGAGGTAGTGGCGGTGGGTAGAAGGGTTGGAGAGGATAAAACTCTAGAGGCAGCACTGGAGCCGGGAAGACCGAGTAGAAGTGGTCAGAAAACCCAGTGAAGGCAGTACTGAAGGTGTCAAACCTCTGCTCAAGCTGCTGCTGCCTGACCTCAAGCTGCCCAAACTGCTCAGAAGAAGGCATGTCCTCAAAGCGAGAGTCCAAGGCTGCTATATCTGAGTGGAGACTCTCTTGAACCCCTTGCATTTGAGCCATCATAGGCTAGAACATGGTCTCCTGAAAGTGCTGTGTCATCTGGTGCTGCATGTTCTGGAAGCCTAAGTTCATCTGACTCTGCATCTGGCTGGCCAAACCCTCAATCTGAGAACTCATCCCCTGCTGCATGGATGCAAAGTATGGATCAAAATATCCAGCGGGAGGAGCCCACTGTGGCTACACTGGAGGTGGTGGAAGTGACACCTCAGGTGTCAGTACACTTAAATACAGATCACTGTACCCCATTTAAAATTAAAAGAATAATGTGGGAAATTAATTCAAAGAGAAGGGGTCAAATAAAAGTCAAAGTATACAAAAGAAATTAAAGAGAAAGAACAAGGAGTGAAAAGCTACTCAATTTTCAATTCAAAAATGTGCACAAAATTTTAGTTGGCTCATGAGAGGTACTTCAATTGACATGTGCTCAATTGAACTTCAGCAAAAAACAAATCAAAAACTGAATAAAACCAAAGCCCTTTTGTGCAAGTTTGAAAATTTATAAATAGTTCAAAATGTGAGTTTCAAATGAAAATTTGCATAACACGAAAGTTGTAGATCTTACAAAGTTATGCAAAATTGGTATTCAACACTTTTTCATTTGAGCCCTCTAAGTAGGAGATATTTTTAGTTTACCGAGAGGTCCCTGAAGTTTCAAAAATCGCAGATATGCCCTCACCTCCATCTCTCTCCTCTCGGCTTGCTCTGTTTCAACGCCGCCCGCCGTACGCCGCCGGTGGACCTCGTCCACGGCGCGTCCATGGCCAAATGGACCCGGGGAACCCCTCCATCGCCACCTGGCCTGCCCCTTGGCACCTCCCCACGATAACACGCGTCCCAGACGCCTTCCCGAGCCGCCACACCGCCATGCCATGCGCAGCGCCGCTGCTCGCTCCGCCCGCTCGCCGTCGAGTCACCCCGGACCAAACCAGCCTCCCTCAGACGCCCCTCCCCTCACCCAGGTGCTCTCTGGCCTATAAGTACCCCCAGAGCCCCGCCTTTGTGCTGCTTCCCCTCCTTCTTCCTCCTCCCGCCGTCCGCCATGGCCGGCGAGATCTAGCTCGCGCGGACCGGCCACCACAGCCCCGCATTGATCCATCCAACCACCCCAAAAGCTTCTCCACCTTCCAGTTAAGCTCCACGCGCGCGGAATCGGACCCAAACCCTTCCCCGTCGCCGTTCCCCTTCTGCGCCGCCGCCGGCGAGCTCGGGCTCATCGCAGACCGGCCAGCCCAGAGGGAGACCGTGCACGAGAGCCACCCCAGGAGCTTCCTCACGCTCTCGCGGTGCTCGTGCACGCGACGTTCCCCTACCCCGAGTCCTCCCTCACCTAAAACGCCGGCGACCCGAACATCTTCTCCGCCATTGACGCCGACAAGCTTGATTCCGTTCACCCTGCCCTCGAACACCGACCTGGGTAGGTGTTCCTCGATCTCCTCTCTCCCACGCGCCTCCCCGTTGCAGCCCCGGTAAGCCCTGCCTAGCAGAACACCACCGGCAAAATGCAACGGCGGAGAAGGCCGGCGAAGGACCCGGTTGTAATTTGTTTTTTTCGTTCAAGGGTGTGTTTGCAAGAATTCCAGTGTATGTCAGTGAACTTCAAAAATGCAAAACAAATCACAAAACAATCGTAAAAATGCAAACTCGATTGATATGGAATCCTTGTAACAAGATCTACAAGTTTTGTAACAGTCAGATCTGCAGAAACTCCACCAAATTTAATCTACAAAAAGGAATAAGAAAATCAACCTATGCATGTTCAGGAAGTTCCACTCAACAAATGACCTTGATTTCTGAATATGTTATCACTGATGGAATATTAAGCTCACAGTAAAAAGATGGCACCCAACCAAAACAGTTGTCATGTTAGAACAATCAAGATTCTCTAATCTGTTGATTGGTTTTCTAGATTTAATACTGGAAAATATATATATGAACTTGCTTTGGAATTTCTACTACATGCATGTGTAACTGAAACCATTTTAATCCATAAATTTCAGATTTATTAGAGTTCATTTTCTAGATACCATGAATTGTTCTTGTTTAACCAACTTATTTCATAATCTATAGTTTTTATGCTCAGAAAAACCTATATTTAATTTTTAAGTCTCACTTTAGTTCTGTGATCCTTCCTGAAAAGTTTGAGCTGCAGATACTTAGTTTTTCTTTAGTTAATAATCATGGTTAGTGTCTCATGGCTAGATTTACCATTTTTGTTCTAAGTAAAATAGGCCGTCTATGATCATGATTTTTGAACATGTTCTTGTTTAGAGTATTTGCTAGCTATAATAAAAACTTCACCTGCAGTACTGATAAAATTGACTTTTAGAAATGTATGCTAACTCATGTAAAGTTAACTGCATAACTAATTTATCTTGATTAGATAACGCTTGATAATTTTTATGGAGTATGTTTAGCTCATTACTAGGCTCTGGTAAAAATTTGAGAACCATATTCCTAGTATAACTCTCTGTAGAATTAATCTTATTTAATGGCTTGCTAAATTTGTTCATTTTGTCACCTCTTCTGTATAAGTGGATAAAATCTGAAAAAATTACATTACTGAGTAGATGCTTTGTAGATGCTTCCATAAAATTTTTAGCACCTAACCCATGAAAAACGTTCTGTGAAAAAAGGTGAAGTAACTAGAGTAATCTACTTACATGTTTTGTTATGGTTAATGGCTTTATGGTTAGATGCTGAAATTTATGCCATATATGCTAGAGTATCTAATCTGTGTTACTTTAATTTTTCATCACTAGCTCATGAGTAGACTTGTTGTTATGAAATAGTAAAAGCATGCTATGTCTAAATGATAACAATGAAAACCAAACCCCACACTCATTCATGATGAAACATAGTTGTGTTTACTACTCCATAAATGACTGCCCATGAAATGAAATGAAATGTTGAGATCATCATTGAATTAACTTTTGTTGAACTACAACTTTATCGTGAAGGAAAGAAATCGTATCTAGGATTAACTCATAATCTTGCATTGCATATAGAAACGGTTAATCTCGCGGACGGTAACTACGAAATGGTGCCCGCGGACTCTCGAGTTGATCAGGAGGTTAATTTGAATTGTGCTAACTTATCTCAAGGCCTGGGCCAAGCCTCAGAGGTTTTTCTGCCTAACATAGCCCAGGAAGGCAAGCCCCGGAGCATAATCCCACTATTTTCTGAATTATTATTCATCTATCTATTTATATATGTTGTAATACTTTTATTTCTGCATTTAAGTTTTCTAGGCATTGATCGAAAACCTTAGATGCATTATCCCTAGATACCTATGTTTGATACCGGATCTTTTTATCGATTAGTGGCCATGCTAATTAGGTACGGTAGAAGTCGACGGGTTTCCTGCCTCTCGCGAGCAAATAGAAATTTTACTAACTTTCATTCCTGCTGAAATATAAATTTTACTAACTTTCATTCCTGCTGAAATATTAGGACAATGAGCGGGGTTGTGTAGTTCTGATACCCCGCTGGGGTAGTCAAAAATGGCTAAGGTCGCGGTGTGTGGCTCATTTCGTTAAGCGTTTGAAAGTACTAGCCACATACCGAGAAATATGGTAATCGGTAAGCTTAAGTACCTGATTGGACCAGCGAGTGGAACGATCTCGCACCCTCCTGGTAGAAGTAGGGTTTATATTTTGTCGCGACGTACGGGTACAGAGTGGTCGGACTCTGTAGTCGGGGAGGGTGTTCCGGATCCACGGACTGGAAAGAAAGGGGAACTGTAGCGTGGGCGGGAGCGAAGTCGATCCCCATGCGTGTGGTCTAGGTTCCCCTGGCCAGGTTGAAATTCGATTCAGAATCGTCCGCCTCTCACGGCATGAGATTGCTTAATGTTTTCGGTCACACAGAGTAACAAGTGCAACATGATGATGTTAATACTGCTGGTTGATTAAATGGTTGCTCTACCATATTTGTGTAGAGTTAGATGCAAACTTAGAATGGTTAATCCAACTGGAAGATGGCTAAATAAAATCTGAAAATAAGGATAAACATTTAGTAGCGTTTTGGCAAAACAAACCCCAACAACCAAAAAGCCTTGCATGTCTAGTTATCAGACTATGTTATATCCGGTGACGGGTCAGTCTTGATGAATATTAGTATACTCAGCCTTGCTTGTGGCACTGTTTTTCAGGTACTAACTTCAAAGATCTGTTTGCAAGTCTTACTTGGCCGTGTACTTTGCCTCTGGGTTGGTCTGTTGAGTGGGATGGCCCTTCAGCTGGTGCTGACCACCCTCCCTCTGAGTGACGCTTTCGTACGGGCTTTATCGATGCGTCACGTATTTCGCTAGTTTTCTTTTAATGCTTCTGCTGAACAATGAGACTTGAATAATTTGAGTAGATGGAACTCTGTAGTACTTTACTATTCTGCAATCACTCTGAGATGTATGAAATATTCTGTGTTGTAATCTCTGGGCTCACCTTCGTATGAGTGTTGTTTGCTGATCCTGGAATAGCGTGGCTTTTATCGATGCTTCACTCGAGGAACTACCGGTGAGTGCCAATTTCAGGTCAGAGTTGCTTAGCAACAAAGATTAGTGCACCCGGGCCCAGTAGTTTTGGGTGGTTCCGCCACAGCTGGCATCAGAGCTCGCAGACAGCCTACCAGAGATGACAGCCTCAGTTTTCAAAACAACAAATTAAAACTTGACTTCAAAACTACTAAATTTTTTGAAAGAGTTTAGGATCTCCAAGGACAAGTCTAGGATGTAAAGCCCTAGGGGATCTTATGGGTATAATCAGGTGGCTTATATTGTATGACGAACTTCCAGCACATTACTTTACAGTATTTAAATTCCGTAATTTAAATTCTGCAACTACATCGTCGCCACGGAGGTATGCTTACTCAGTCAGCTGAGGGAGTCTGACCTTCCCGTCGGTGATGCGAGCCGAATGCTGGAGCTGAAGCAGTGACTTACTTGAGCTGCTGCCCATATACCAACTTCGGTTGATTATATGGGGAGTAATGGTTCGAAATTGGAATTCAATTCCCCGTCAAAGACGGTACTCAATTAATACATTGTTTCGATGACGTATGCTTAACGTTGTCCATACGGCTGTAATTGTATGGATGCCGGTTCTATAGTGATCAGTAATGTATGGGAACACTTTTGTGAGTGCTGGCACGGATGGTTCAATTTATATATTGTCAATTTTCTGCAGGTACGCTAACTCGAAATCGAATCTTAGGCTATCTAGCTATATCGAATAGCTACATAGTGAGAGACGTAATATGTATGCCACCAAAGTCAGTTGCGTAAGACCAAGGTTACTTGGCAATTCTTTTCCTTGGTGAGGACGGATAGGTTCTGCATTCATCCTCAAAATTGTTAACAAAGAAATCTTTGGAAGAAATCGCAATCAAATCGGCTAAAACCCTATCTTAAGGAGCATCTAGATAGTCTGCAAATTCAGGGAAATTGGTTTCCACGAATTTTAACCCTCTATTAAATTACTCAAATCAACTTGGGGGAGTAAGACGAAACAATTTTCCCTAATTTATCAAACTCTTGTAAAAATTTGAGAATTTTTGAAGCCTTCTAGCTTGGTATTTGTGATTTTATATCAATCCTGTGTAAAACTGTCAACTCTGAACAGTCTGTACAACTGAAATTTTTCGACCTTCATAAGTTGTTCAAACGAAAATTCGTTCAACATGAAAGTTGTATACAACTAAGTGATGAAGTAACCATAAAAAATTGAGTTATCTTAGACAACTGGTTTGAGAGTTATGGTCGAAATACACCCTCTCTGGACACCCAGTTTTCCTGGTTGACATCATTCTGAAAACCTGAGCATATCACCCCCGGGAGTCCAAATTGATCTTAGTGTTGACTAGATGAGTTGTTCCTTATTATCATAGGGATCTTGTGTAAATTTTTGAGAATTTTCGGAACATATTATCTATTGTTTTAGCAATTTCTTTCACTGTCCAGAGTCAGCTATTCCTTGTTTACCATCAGCTGATCCATCGGTCTTTTGTTGGGACAGATGGAAGAGCTGCTGGTGGTTGACGCGCAGGGGCACGTACACTCCGTTTGCTTGCACTGGGACGGATTTCCTCGCCGTCTGTGGGAGCTTTTGAGTGCAGCCGATTACCTCCAGCCACCGATTTACGATGGCCACGAGTTTGTGGAGGACGGAGTTCGTCGCTGCAGTGTGACGATGGTAATCCCGCAGCACCCGCTCAATGGGTGGGAGCCGATCGTGACTCAGATGGTCGGTCACAACCTGCTGGACACTTGGGAGCTTACCGCCATGAGGGCGATGACTACTTTTTGCTCTTCGCACCCTCTGGAGGTGGTTCTGACCGCGTTCGGGTTGTTCCCTGCACCTGACCTGACATACCCGCTTTGGCTCGACTGGATGGCACACGTGGACGTGGTCGTGAAAGGACCTTAAGATGCCTAGAGGGGGGGGGGGGGGGGGTGAATAGGCAATCTGCAATTTAAAAACACTTAACAAAAGGGTCAGACACTGATTATCCCGGATACTCCGGGTATATGCCCGGATACTCCGGGTTTGGAGGTCCGGAGTATCCGGAGCTATGACCGGAGTCTCCGGGTTTGAATAACCTGAAACGAAACTGCAAGTAACTCTGCAAGAAAAGTAGATCGAGCTAGATAAAGAGTACCAGGGGTTCCTTAAGGTTGATAACCAACAAACGAAGTTCACTAGAAACTCGTAAATGAGTAGATCGAGCTCAAACCCTAGAAAAGAAGTCTCACAAGCAAATGACAACTAAATCAAGTAAACTAAGACAAAGGAGACAAAGATTTGCTTCCCGAAGTTCACACCCGAAGGTGCTACATCTCCGTTGAGGAAGGATTCGAGAGACGGTGCTCAAGAACCCCTATGCTCCTCTCCCAAGGGCGAGATCACCTCTCAAGCCCAAGGTTACTTACTATGGATTCCTCGGCGAGGAATGAAGATTACAAACTTCTTGTGCAGCTCACAATCTTGGTTGAGCAATCACAAGCACGCCTAGCCGTCTAGGAGCACAAGACTCCAAGAGTAGCAAACTTGAATCCGCGGGCTTGACCAAAACCAAATGCTCAAGAGATGGGAATGAGGCTCACTAGCACTAATCCTTGCTCTTGCTTGCTTCTCACTCAAATCCCTCAAGGGAATCACTCAAGAATGAAGAAGGGAGAGTGAGGGAGCTTTCTTTGGCTTAGGTTTGAGTTCTGTTCGTCCAAAGTGGCAAGAGAGAGGGCTGAAGGGGTATGGAGGGAGTATTTATAGTCTTCAGCCCAAAAATAGCCGTTGGGCGAAAGGGTACCCGGAGACTCCGGGTATATGCCCGGAGACTCCGGGCAGCCCTGATTTTCAGCCCAGAAACAGCACCCGGATACTCCGGGCAATGGGGTCCGGAGTATTCGGCCCTATACCCGGAGTATCCGGGTAAGGCAGGGAACAATCTTCGGTTTATGACTCCTTTGAGTTGTTTTGTGGCTCACAAATATTTGTATAGGTTCTCTTGAGCACACGATCTAAATCAAAACCCTTGAACCAAGTCCCTCTTGATAGTACGGCGTTCCTATACTCAAATTTCAAATTCAAAATCTAATTTCTCGAGTAAACTTGAACTCCTCTTTTTCATTTCCTTTTTGAGGGTCGTATATCGTCACTTGATTCACCTATACAAGTTCACCACCTGCACACATGCTCAATTACACGATTAAACGCACATGTGTTTTGTCATTAACCACCAAAACCCACTTAGGGGCCTAGATCGCTTTCAATCTCCCCCTTTTTGGTGATTGATGACAACCCACATGTAACTCATTTGATAATCATAATGCGATAAACATCTAGCATATAAGAGCTCCCCCTAAAAGTATGCCATGAACTTTGAATTTCAATTTTGACTTGACATGTCAACAATTGGCATATTTATCGAGAGAAACACAAATGCTCTTATAAGATTTACAGTGGGGTGAACAAGTGAGTGCCAGGAGTATGTGTGATGCATATGACATGTTATCCACTCAATAAAATGTGTATCTGACAGCTGGACCCGGAGACTCCGGGTATAAGTCCGGAGACTCCGGTCAAGATATCCGGAGAATCCGGCCTGTAGCCCGGAGTATCCGGCCTTTCTGAACCAGAACACAGAAAAACAGAAAATAGACAATCCACAGCTCAAATATGTCACACACTAGCAGAAATTTCTTAGAAATAACTCAAGTTCGATAGCTAAGCACAGAGTAGCACTCATTACAAAGGATCTCACACCACAAAGTCCTTACAAACGATCAAGAGAGTTTTAAAACGAAATGGAAATGACAGAAGTTTGATACAAAAGCGACACATGCCCAAATGAGTACATATATGGCATTTTCACTCCCCCTTTGTCATCAAGTGCCAAAAAGGGAATGAAAAGAAGCAAGAAGTCCATCTACTAATCATTGTCATCTTGGGCGGCATCCTCGGAGTTATCCTCATCTTCATCAGAGTCGGGGTGCTCACGATAGCCTAAGGGCTCATCTTCTTCGGTCTCCACGTCCTCATCAAAGATTTCTTGGCCACTTGGAGGAGCATGGCGGGAGGAAGAAGTACGGCGACGAGGAGAACGGGGCTGACGACGGGCACGTGGAAGTGGAGCATGAGTAGCGGCAATAGAAGCCTCATCGGCGGCATCCCACTCAGCAAATGGATCATCAAAGTCTGGCAGCTCGCGGTGAGGATCCAAAGGAAGTCCCAAATGACCCCGTATCTCATTGATGGACCTTGAGTTCTCATGCACATCATTTGTAATAGTTCTACACATCCCAAATAAGCTGCGGAGGGCCCTCTTCACAAAGGAGTCATGATGACGATGGCGAGACGATGAAGAGGCACCCACAGAAGATGGAGCAGGATCATGTCTTGGATTCCTTGTTGCACCGGCATGAGCTGGAGGAGGAGGTGGTGCATCACCTGAGCGGGCACGCAAGTGAAGAGGCTCATGCTTGACTGTCTTTGGAAATGTGACCTTGGTCACCCTCTCTATCATATACATGATGTATGGTGCAGCTGGAAGGGACTTCTTGGCCTCAATCATAGTCCTTCTTAGCTCATTCCAAATGAAGTCCATAATGCAAAAAGGTCTACCACTTGGCAAAGTCCGGGCTAGAAGATTCACTGCATAGTATCTAAGTGCCACGGGATCACCATCCTTTGCATCAATGGTTGCTCTGAAGAATTGATTCATTGCATAGTAAACCGGCAAGAGATGGTTTGCTTTTCCTTCTTGAGCACAAATAGGATTGTAGAACAAGGTGGGTACTTGATATGTCTTGAGTTGTTCCTCCACATGAATAGGATCTCTCTTCTCATCCTCAATGTCAAGTCCAAGTAATCTAGAGAAGGTCATGTAATCCACTCCATATTTTACTCCTTCGGTGGTTCAATAAAATGCAATCTCATTTTCATCATAATATAAAGAAGAATGAAATTGACCAAGGATCTCTTCATTCCAATCATAGCGAAAACCCATAATATCATAGAGACCCATCTCCTTGCACTTTGCCATAGCCTCATTAAAGAATGGATCCTTCATATTCTCATAATATTTCCAATCCACGTACTTGCAATGAACTATGGGAGCACGAGACTTACGCATCACAACTGAAGAATAGAAGTCTTCGTGAAGCTTGCACCAAAAGCGCCGCTCAAGACCTTCACTCTTGTCATATCTGTAAACTTTCTCTTTGCGTGCCTCTCTAAGTGCCACATCTTGCTTGTAATAGTTTCTTTCCATCTCAACTGTGAAGCCAGGCACTATCCCAGGTCGATGAAGCCTTGGAATATTGGGATAAGTGCGCTGCCCGGGAGGGTACTCAACTACCAAACGAGGAGGGGTCTTAGGACATATGTCATGAGCAATACCCTTGCTTGTTGGAATTGGACGAGATGGAGGAGCCGCTGCTCGGCTTTGCAAAATGTAAGGAGCTTTCCTTGGCTCCTTAGAACTGCTCCCAGCGGGTTCCTTCCCGGCACGATGACGTGGACGCAACTCCCTTGGAGGATTTCGAGGAGCATCTTCCCTTTGAGAGTGAGGATCATGACGCCTCTTTTGTCTCCGTTGCTCTGCGTCTTCCAAGGACTCACCAGCGCGTGGCCTCACCATGCCTTTGAAACTGTTGAGAGCGCGGGAACTTCAAATCCAATGACTCCCCGGAGTTTCCGGAGGGGAGGAGATTCTTCCTTCAAAGATTTACGAGTTCTTGATGCTTGGAAGAGTGGAATCGCCCCTAGGGCGTGAGTGGGAGAGTGGAGAGGAGAGGGGGCGGCGGCTGTGGTAAAAAGAGTGAATGTAACGGTTTACCCCGACCCCCCGCGGTATATAGTAAAGACCAGATATCCGGAGTATCCGGATAGTCCGGAGTTTCCGGGACCTGGGCCGGAGTCTCCGGCTCCCCCTGAGACTGAGCAGAAAGAAGTTCAAAAGAACTTGATCTAGATGGATTTGACTAAGACAGATTTTGAAGATCTAATGGTGTGAGAGAAATTACTCAACTTGAGATAAGCCAACAATCGAACAATGGAAACAATGATCTCAAGTGAGTAAAGTGAAGAACCAAGCCTTTTAAAAACACAAAATCACCCAAATTTTTGAAAGTTTTTAAGAACTTTTCATTTTAATAATCACTTAATCTATGATCACTCAAGTGTATGCAGTAATTCAAGCTAGGTTACGAGAATCCAAGATGTTAAGTTCACTTCTCAAAGCACAAAACCTTGACTCATCTAGAGGCTTAGTAAAGATATCGGCAAGTTGCCCGTCGGTGCTTACATGTTGTAAAGCAATATCTCCCTTAGCCTCATGATCCCTCAAGAAGTGATGATGAATGTCTATGTGCTTTGTTCGGGAGTGTTGTACCGGGTTGTTTGCTAACTTGATTGCACTCTCATTGTCACAAAATAGAGGAATTGCATCAAAATGACAACCAAAGTCACTCAACGTTTGTCTCATCCATAAAAGTTGTGCACAACACGCACCGGCGGCGACATATTCTGCCTCCGCCGTGGACAAGGCAACCGAGTTTTGCTTCTTGGAGCTCCAAGCTACTAAAGACCGGCCCAGAAATTGACAAGTCCCCGTAGTGCTCTTTCGATCCACTTTGCAACCGGCATAATCCGAATCGGAATAGCCAAGTAAATCGAAAGATGAGCCCTTGGGATACCATAAACCAAGGTTAGGAGTGAAAACCAAATATCTTAGAATTCTCTTAACCGCCATCAAATGACATTCTTTCGGATTAGCTTGAAATCTTGCACACATGCACACACTAAGCATAATATCGGGCCTAGATGCACAAAGGTAAAGAAGGGATCCAATCATGGAGCGATATACCTTTTGATCCACGGCCTTGCCATCTTCATTGAGATCGAGATGCCCATTGGTTGGCATGGGTGTTTTGATGGGCTTGGCATTTTCCATATCAAACTTCTTGAGCATATCCTTGATGTACTTGGTTTGACTAATGAAAGTGCCATCCTTGAGTTGCTTGATTTGAAATCCGAGGAAGAAGGTCAACTCGCCCATCATAGACATCTCAAATCTCTTAGTCATAATCCTACTAAAATCATCGCACCAAGTTTTGTTAGTAGAGCCAAATATAATGTCATCGACATATATTTGGCACACAAATATATCTTTATCAACTTTGCGAGTGAAAAGAGTAGGATCGGCTTTGCCTATTTCAAAGCCTTTCCTTAAGAGAAAGTCCTTAAGGCATTCATACCATGCTCTAGGGGCTTGCTTGAGCCCATAGAGCGCCTTATGGAGCAAGTAGACGTGATTTGGGAATTTTGGATCTTCAAAGCCCGGTGGTTGCTCAACATATACCAATTCGGAGATTGGTCCATTAAGGAAAGCACTCTTCACGTCCATTTGATATAGCTTGAAATCATGGTGAGTAGCATAGGCAAGCAAAATACGAATTGACTCAAGCCTAGCTACGGGTGCATACGTCTCACCAAAATCCAAACCTTCGATTTGTGTGTAGCCTTGAGCAACCAACCTTGCTTTGTTTCTTGTTACCACGCCATGTTCATCTTGTTTGTTTTGAAAGACCCATTTGGTTCCAATGATATTTTGCTTGGGTCTTTCTACTAAGGACCAGACTTCATTCCGAGTGAAGTTGTTCAATTCCTCTTGCATAGCCATCACCCAATCCGGATCATCTAGTGCTTCTTCCACCTTAAGAGGTTCCAAAGAAGAAACAAACGAGTAATGTTCACAAAAAGTAGCCAAACGAGATCGAGTGGTTACCCCTTTACTTATACTTCCAAGAATATTATCCACGGGATGATCCTTTTGAATTATGTGATGAACTCTTGGATGTGGAATGGAGGATTGATATTGGATTGGTTCAGCTTCTCTATCATCTTGAGACTGATCTTGATGTTGAGTTAATGCCTCGACTTGAATAGCCCGGATACTCCGGTCTGGAGTCCGGATACTCCGGTCAAGGTGTCCGGAGTCTCTGGCTTCATATCCGGAGTTTCCGGGTTTTGCAGCGGATGTAGAGGTAGATGGCCCTTCAAACATCAACTCATCATCATCATTGTCCACTTGTTCTTGAGGCTTTATTTCACTAATCGCCAATTTCTTGATAGCATGACTTGATGATTCTTCCATTCCTACAACATTATCAACTTGCTCCATTTGAGAGCCATTAGATTCATCAAATGTCATGTCACACGCTATTTCAACACAACCGGAGGTTTTGTTGAAAACACGATAGCCATGAGCATTTGAGGCATAACCAAGAAGAAAACCTTCATCAACTTTAGGTGCAAACTTAGAGTTCTTGGGCTTCTTGTTAAGAATGAAGCACTTACTTCCAAAAACTCTAAAGTAAGACACATTAGGCTTTTTACCAAGTAGGAGCTCGTATGCCGTCTTGTTCAAGATCTTGTGAAGATATAGGCGGTTGATTGCATGACATGCCGTGTTGATTGCTTCCGCCCAAAATTGATCCGAGATCTTGTACTCATCAATCATTGTTCTTGCGGCCTCGATGAGAGTTCTATTTTTCCTCTCAACAATTCCATTTTGTTGAGGAGTGTATGGAACCGAGAACTCATGACCAATGCCCTCTTCATCTAGAAACTCTTCTACATTAGTGTTCTTGAATTCGGTGCCGTTGTCACTTCTCACTTTCTTGATCTTAGTCTCAAATTCATTTTGAGCTCTTTTTGCAAACTTCTTGAAGGTCTCTTGCACTACACTTTTGTCATGCAAAAAGAATACCCAAGTGAAACGAGAATAATCATCAACAATGACAAGACCATATTTGTTACCACCAATGCTAATGTACGCCACCGGGCCAAAGAGATCCATATGTAGAAGTTCAAATGGCTTGACGGTGGTGACAATGCTTTTTGATGGATGTGGAACACCAACTTGCTTTCCGGCTTGGCATGCACTACATACACGATCTTTCTCAAAAGAAACGTTTGTTAGTCCTAGGATGTGATCCCCCTTTAGAAGTTTGTTGAGATTTCTCATCCCAACATGAGCTAGTCGGCGATGCCATAACCAACCCAAGCTAGACTTTGCTATCAAGCAAGCATCAAGTTGAGCCCTCTCTTGAGAAAAATCCACAAGATAGAGCTTTCCCTTGAGCACCCCCTTGAAAGCAACAGAGTCATCACTTCTTCTAATGACGGTCACACCCTCGTTAGTGAACAAACAATTGAAGCCCGAATCACAAAGTTGTGAGATGGACAACAAATTGTAACCAAGTGACTCAACTAAAAGAACTTTTGAGAGAGTGAACTGAGAGTTTAGATTAATGTTACCGGTACCAAGCACTCTTCCCTTTTGATTTCCCGCAAAAGTAATGAAATGATCTCCACTTGATGCGGTTATTGTTTCAAACATACTCCTTTCTCCGGTCATATGATTTGTGCATCCACTATCAATCACCCAAGTTGATCCACCGGAGGAGTATCCCTACAAAACAAAATTACTCTTTTCTTTTAGGTACCCAACAATACTTGGGTCCTTTAATGTTAGTCACAAGAACTTTGGGCACCCATACATGCTTTTTCACTTTTGTGTTCCACGTACGGTGTCCTACAAACTTGGCAACCACTTTACCATGGTGGTTCCTTGTCAATACATAATCGGCATAAAAGGATATATGAGATGATTCTTGTGCCTTGATCTTAGTTGGGTTAGAGGCCTTGAACTTATCTTCTTTGAATGAGGATGCAACAATCTTGGCACCCTCATCACATGTTGTGCCTCTCTTGATGAAGTTGACATGACCACTTTCTTGAATTACATCATTTTTCTTGTGAATGGGAGTGGTCATGTTCACTAGACCTCCTTGAGCTCCCAAGGCGGTCTTGTTCTTGTTTTTGGTAAATGGAATGGCATGTGGAGTACCTTGCCCATTCCTACCAAGTCCCTTACCCACTTCAAACCCAAACTTGCTCATGTATCTTGACCCAAATCCCTTGGTGTGTTTCTCAAATTCACCTACCCTTGTAAAGGGAATTTTCTTTGGGACTTGAGTATGTGATGGAGCCTCTTCTTGCAACAAGTGAGTGAGTCTAGAGATTTCTTTCTTCATTGCATTTATCTCAACATGGTTAGTAGCACAAGTTTGAATATCAACATTAAAGCACCGTGCACATCCTTGACTTGTAGAAGGACTAGATGAATTAGATGTCTCTTTAGTTTTAGAAGTACTTTCCCAAAGAGTATTAAATTGAACTTCAAGTGCCGTGTGATTAGCTTGTAAGCTTGTCATGCTCTCTTGAAGTTTCTCATTATCCTTCCTTAGGAAAGTGTTAGTGTCATTGACAAAAGAAAATTTTCTAGTCAAATTATCCACTTTTTCTTTTTCACTAGAGAGTGACTCTTTCAACTCAAGAAGAGTGCCATCCTTGACTTTGATTGAGTTCACAAGTATCTTGTTTTCCTCCCTTTCATAGGCGAGGTCCTTTTCAAGAGCCTTGAATTTTTCTCTCTCAAGTCTAAGCAATTCTTCTTGTGTTTCAAGAGTCTCATCCGCTTCATCTAGTTTCATTACTAATTTCATCATTTTAGTTGCGGCCCCTTTACCATATTTCTTGACTAGTTTAGCAACTTCTACTTCATTATCCAATTCATCGTCCGATGAGTTTGGAGATGTTACCTTGGAGTTTTTAGCCATGAGGCACATGATAGGAGATTCATCTTCATCATCAGTGAGATCTTCAAACAAGCTTGGAGGATGTGGAGATGATGCCTTGAAAGCCATGGTTGCAACATCTTCTTTCTCGGACTCACTTTCTTGTTGTGAATCCCATTCTTGACCAAGATGTGCTTCTCCGGCTTGCTTCTTGTATCTTGATCTATCTCTCTTGGATGTGCTCTCTTTGGTGTCTTTGTTCTTCTTCTTCTCTTTCGGGCAATCGGCAATGAAATGCCCAACTTTGTTACACCCAAAACATGGCCTATTAGACCTTCTTCTTGGCTCATACCTCTTATTCTTTCCAAAGTTTCTAAAGTTGCCTTTCCTTAATACTCTTGTGAAGTTCTTGATAAAGAAAGCCATTTGCTCATCATTAAGCTCTTCATCATCATCACTACTAGTGCCTTCATTTTTAGAGGATTGGTTTGCCTTTTCTTTGCCTTTTGATCTAGCTTGAAGTGCCAACCCACTATTCTTGGCCGCTTGTTCTTGAAGCTCGGCTAGATCTTGGTTAATCTTGACTCTCTTTAATTGATCATGGTGAGCCTCAATTCTTCCAAGTACATTTTCGGCGGTGAAATGTTTGAATCCTCTTTCGGCTCTAATCAAGCTAGGTAGAGTAACATCCCTAGCCATATACACGGTCAAGAGCTTGTCCACAATCTCACGGTCACCCCACTTGTCACCACCAAGAGATTTGATTTGATTTGTGATTTTCTTCATGCGGTTGTACATCTCTTTCACACCTTCATCCTTCTTCATGGAGAACAAGCTCAATTCATCTTCTAAAGTTTTGATTCTTGATTCTCGTACTTTCTTTGATCCTTGATGGTTCACTAGGAGAGTGTCCCAAGCATCTTTGGCGGTTGGAGCATCCTCTATCTTGTCAAACTCTTCGGGACTCACGGATGTGTGTAGGATGTTCAATGCTTGGAAATTCCTTTGTAGCACATATGCTTGAACCGGGGTTGGAGTTTCATCTTCATCCGGAATTTCACAACCAACTTCCACAACTTTCCAAAGATCCTTGTGGATTGCATTCATATATCCGAACATCTTAGTCTTCCATTGATTATACCCGGTACCATCAAAGAAAGGTGGTTTGCCCATGTGAATTGATGCATTATGCTCACTAGGTAGAGAAAAAGTGTAATCATGAGCAACTCTTCTATAATCACCTTTGCCTTTTGACTTTGATGAGCTGCCCTTGTTTGAAGAGCGTGAGGCTCTTCTCTTGGAATCGGTGTCGGAGTCATCACTAGAGTCAATGATAACTCGGGAGCTAGTCTTTTTCTTCCTTTGCTCCTTCTTCTTTTTCCTCCATGCCTTCCACTCCTCATAAGACATCTCATCATCGGATGTCTCTTCTTCACTTTCTACTCCACCATTCTTATTCTTTCCCTTCTTGTTGTTGTTGGATGGCTCTACATTCTTGTCTTTGTCTCTTTTCTCACTAGGATCACCTTTTTCACCTTCATTAACCCGAATCTCTTGATTCTTTTCATCATCCGACATCTTGACCTCTCCGGACGGTTAAGCCCTTTGGATGGAGAGCCAAGCTCTGATACCAATTGAAAGGACCTTAAGATGCCTAGAGGGGGGTGAATAGGCAATCTGCAATTTAAAAACACTTAACAAAAGGGTCAGACACTGATTATCCCGGATACTCCGGGTATATGCCCGGATACTCCGGGTTTGGAGGTCCGGAGTATCCGGAGCTATGACCGGAGTCTCCGGGTTTGAATAACCTGAAACGAAACTGCAAGTAACTCTGCAAGAAAAGTAGATCGAGCTAGATAAAGAGTACCAGGGGTTCCTTAAGGTTGATAACCAACAAACGAAGTTCACTAGAAACTCGTAAATGAGTAGATCGAGCTCAAACCCTAGAAAAGAAGTCTCACAAGCAAATGACAACTAAATCAAGTAAACTAAGACAAAGGAGACAAAGATTTGTTTCCCGAAGTTCACACCCGAAGGTGCTACGTCTCCGTTGAGGAAGGATTCGAGAGACGGTGCTCAAGAACCCCTATGCTCCTCTCCCAAGGGCGAGATCACCTCTCAAGCCCAAGGTTACTTACTATGGATTCCTCGGCGAGGAATGAAGATTACAAACTTCTTGTGCAGCTCACAATCTTGGTTGAGCAATCACAAGCACGCCTAGCCGTCTAGGAGCACAAGACTCCAAGAGTAGCAAACTTGAATCCGCGGGCTTGACCAAAACCAAATGCTCAAGAGATGGGAATGAGGCTCACTAGCACTAATCCTTGCTCTTGCTTGCTTCTTACTCAAATCCCTCAAGGGAATCACTCAAGAATGAAGAAGGGAGAGTGAGGGAGCTTTCTTTGGCTTAGGTTTGAGTTCTGTTCGTCCAAAGTGGCAAGAGAGAGGGCTGAAGGGGTATGGAGGGAGTATTTATAGTCTTCAGCCCAAAAATAGCCGTTGGGCGAAAGGGTACCCGGAGACTCCGGGTATATGCCCGGAGACTCCGGGCAGCCCTGATTTTCAGCCCAGAAACAGCACCCGGATACTCCGGGCAATGGGGTCCGGAGTATTCGGCCCTATACCCGGAGTATCCAGGTAAGGCAGGGAACAATCTTCGGTTTATGACTCCTTTGAGTTGTTTTGTGGCTCACAAATATTTGTATAGGTTCTCTTGAGCACAAGATCTAAATCAAAACCCTTGAACCAAGTCCCTCTTGATAGTACGGCGTTCCTATACTCAAATTTCAAATTCAAAATCTAATTTCTCGAGTAAACTTGAACTCCTCTTTTTCATTTCCTTTTTGAGGGTCGTATATCGTCACTTGATTCACCTATACAAGTTCACCACCTGCACACATGCTCAATTACACGATTAAATGCACATGTGTTTTGTCATTAACCACCAAAACCCACTTAGGGGCCTAGGTCGCTTTCAGGTCGCTACCCTCAACCCGGTCGGGGCACTTTGGACGACAACGATGTGCTTGGATGGTCTCTACAGACTTCACACTTACCAGAGTTACGCTGTCGCTCAGTTGGTGGACCAGGCTCAGGCCTTGCACCTGACGGTCCAGCTAAGAGATGAGCAGCTTCAGGAGGCTAGTGCCGAGCTCGAGAGCAGGGCCGCTCATATCACCCAGCTCCACGGCCAGGTTCACGAGCTTCAGGACACGGTGTTGGATCGTGACGCTACGATCAACTTCCTGGAGGACCAGTTTCACGACCTTCAGCTTGACTTGGACGAGGCCCAGGGGCAGCTACACGAGATGCAGCACGCACAGGATGCCCTTCACGCACCACCTGATGAGATGTAGGTGGATGGTGAGGATGAGCCCCAGGAGATCTAGGGCATTTCAGAGATGGACTCTGAGGACCAGGCGCCGCAGCCTGCACCGGTTGAGGTTCACACTCCCGCGGCGAGTGAGGCATCGGTCAATATGTAGACCGAGGCGCAGTTATCTTAGCTTTTGTAGACTCCTCTTAGTGTAGCCTACTTTTGGATCATGGCTACTAGGCTAACTTAGAGTTGAGTAACCCCCTTAGTACTGATGTTAGAAGTAACCAAGTAGAAATGAGAGGATGCTGAATGTAATGAACCTCTAATGTTACTAATGTGAAATATCGGTGATCTGTGAAAAGCTGAATGCAGCAGCTAGTTCGAATTTTTATCCTCTTTTCCTTTCTGAATTAGCTCCTGAGTTGAATACCAAAGTTGTTCCAAATTTCATCATGGAAATACTCGCAAAATTTCAGCTCAAACGGATCAGTATCTCAGGAGATAATCGCAAATTACAGAAGCTCTGTTTTCTGTAAAACAGAAAAACCAGAGGAGTAAATGAATTTTTCGACGGACCTACTCTTGGAATCTGACTTTGTGATGACTACCAAAGTCGTATCTCATGAAGTTATCTATCTCCTGTAAAAGTTTCAAGTTTATATCATGTACAGAACTCCAGTTATGCGTGATTTCGTGTCACTGGTTTTGCTGCACAACATGATTTAAGCGATTTCTATTACTTCCATGTCATTTTGAGTTGTATGTTCCATTTGAAATGATGATAATGTTGAGCCTAATGCAAAAGTACTCACATTTCAGATGGTTGGATCAACTCGAGGCACCCCTAGTGGTTTTGGAGCCGGGGGGAATGGCGATCCACCTCCACCTCCTCCACCAGTGGGTATCGCTGAGGTTCTTGCCGCCCAGACGGAAATTTTGCGGCAGTTGGTTCAAGCTCAGCAACAACCGCGGGGTGGGCATCATGCTCATCAAGCACAAGAAGCGAGCTACCAAGATTTCCTTAGTACTCAGCCTCCGCTGTTTACTAAAGCTGATGAGCCTCTGGACGCAGACGCTTGGATTCGCACAATCGAGTCCAAGTTTTCTCTATTGACTACTCCTTGTTCAGAAGCAAACAAGACTCACTACGCCGCGCAGCAGCTACGCGGATCAGCTCGTATGTGGTGGGATCATTACCACGGGATGCTACCGGCTGATCATGTGGTGAATTGGAATGAGTTCAAAATAGCTTTTCGGGATCATCATATTCCAGATGGACTTCTTGACCGTAAGCTCAACGAGTTATTGGCTTTAACTCAGGGCACTCATACTGTGGTGCAGTATGCCCAAGTATTCAATCAATTATGTCAATATGCTGGACATCACACAGATACCAACGCTAAGAAGCGTGAACACTTCCGTCGAGGCCTTAGCTCCAAGTTACAAGAAAGGCTAAATCTTGTCCGTGCGGACTCTTTCAATGGATTGGTGAATATGGCTATCTCTCAAGAGGATCTTATTTCTGCGCACCGCACTGAAAAGAAGCGCAAGGCACCTGCTGGACCCTCGAGTGCCTCTGCACCGAGGTATCGCATTGTGCAGAATAACCCACCCGCACCCTCTCAGAAGGCCCCTCAGCCAGGGCGTTGGATTATTCGTCCACCTCAGCAGCAGCAGCAGACTCGATTTGGGCAACCTCAGCAAGCTCGATTTGCACCTCAGCAGCAGCAGACCAGCCTTAGCCCGAATACTCAGCAAGCCGCTCGCCCTGACAACAATAACCGCTGTTTCAGATGCAGGAGTCCGGATCACTTTGCCAAGATGTGCCCCCAGGCGGGACAATCTCAAGGGCAGGCTTCTCGCAGAAATGATCAGAACAAGGGCAAGAAACAAACCGTTCAAGTCAGGAAGGGCCGACTTAACTTCACCAACCTTGCTGAACTTCCCGAAGGAGCACCAATTATGTCGGGTACATTCTCCATAAACCATCACCCAGCAGTTATCTTATTCGATTCTGGTGCGTCTCATAGCTTCATTAGTTCTAAATTTGGAGCAAGGGTTGGGTTAGATTTTTGTCACACGAAAGGGTCATTCATGATATCTACTCCGGGTGGTAAAGTCTCATCAAACCAAATCGTTCATAATGCGCCACTTAGTTTGGGTAGTAAAACCGTTCCTACCACTTTAATCTTATTGCCACTAGAAGGTATGGATATTATTCTGGGAATGGATTGGATGAAAAGACATGGGGTGTTGTTAGATATCTCTTCCCGAGCCGTTGAAATAAATTCCCCAACTCATGGTCATTCGGTCCTATATTTACCTCATCACCAATGCAACAACTCTTGCGCCTATGCCATGAGAGATATTCATCTTGAAGATATTCCTGTAGTCCGTGAATATGCAGATGTTTTTCCAGACGACTTGCCTGGTATGCCGCCAGACCGGGATATCGAATTTGTCATTGAACTTCAGCCTGGTACAGCTCCTATTTCAAAAATACCGTACCGAATGCCGCCTAAAGAATTAGCTGAACTAAAAGTCCAGCTGCAAGAACTTCTGGACAAGGGTTTTATCTGCCTAAGTGCATCACCTTGGGGCTGTCCAGCATTGTTCGTAAAGAAGAAGGATGACAGTCTGAGGTTGTGTGTTGACTACCGGCCTCTCAATGCGGTGACCATCAAAAATAAATATCCACTTCCCCGCATTGATGTACTGTTTGATCAGTTGGGTGGAGCAAAGATCTTCTCCAAGATTGATATTCGTTCGGGGTATCATCAAATTAAAATCCGGCCTTGTGATATTCCCAAGACCGCTTTCTCAACCAGATATGGTCTCTATGAATATTTGGTTATGTCTTTCGGTCTCACCAATGCTCTAGCTTATTTCATGTATCTCATGAACTCGGTATTCATGCCGCAACTTGACAAGTTTGTCGTGGTTTTTATTGACGACATTCTGATCTATTCCAAGAACGAGGCGGAGCATGAACAACACCTGCGTATTGTTCTTCAACGTCTCAGAGATCATAAGTTGTACGCAAAATTCTCCAAGTGTGAATTCTGGCTGGACACAGTCAAATTTCTGGGTCACACTATATCCAGTGAAGGCATCTCAGTTGACCCTAGCAAAGTACAAGAAGTGATGGACTGGAAACCTCCTACTTCGGTTCATCAGATTCGCAGTTTTCTCGGATTGGCGGGGTATTACCGCAGATTTATTCCGGATTTCTCCAGAATTGCAAAACCCATGACCGAACTACTAAGGAAGGACGTTAAGTTTAAATGGGATGCAAAGTGCGATGAAGCATTCCATACATTGAGAGCCCATCTAACCACAGCACCAGTCTTGGCTCAACCTGACAACAATAAACCCTACGATGTTTATTGTGATACTTCAGGTACTGGTCTTGGTTGTGTTCTAATGCAAGACAAAAAGGTTATAGCATATGCTTCCCGAGCTCTTCGGCCACACGAGCTAAATTATCCCACTCATGATCTTGAGCTAGCCGCAGTTATTCATGCTCTTAATATTTGGAGACATTATCTTATGGGCACTCATTGCAATATCTATACCGACCATAAGAGTCTCAAATACATTTTCACACAGAGTGAGCTGAATATGAGGCAACGAAGATGGCTGGAATTAATCAAAGATTATGACCTGGAAGTTCATTATCATCCGGGTAAAGCTAATGTCGTAGCCGATGCGCTCAGTCGCAAGGTTCACTGCAATTGCCTTTCAGTGGAGTCGTATAATGACGCATTGTGTGCTGAAAAGCAAAAACTGAAATTGGAGATCATCCCTCAGGGTTCTCTGACTCATATTTCTGTGGAACCAACACTGTATGACAAGGTCATCATGGCACAATTACATGACAAAAGTGTTGGTATCATCAAACAGAAAGTAGTAGAAGGCGAAAATAAATACAAGTGTTTTCGTGTGGACCATAAATGAATCTTGTGGTTCGAGGATCGCCTAGTCGTTCCCAAAAATCATGAGCTGCGGAAACAAAACCTGGACGAAGCACATCTCTCTAAATTTTCCATTCATCCGGGTAGCACCAAGATGTACCAAGATCTCAGACAAAATTTCTGGTGGGCTCGCATGAAGAGAGAGATTGCTAAGTATGTCGCAGAGTGTGACACATGTCAGAGAGTGAAAGCTAGTCACTTGAAGGTTGCTGGAACTCTCCAACCTCTGCCAATTATGTCTTGGAAATGGGATGATATCAGTATGGATTTCATCGTGGGCTTACCAAATACCTCTCAACATCATGATTCCATTTGGGTCATTGTCGACAGGCTCACAAAGACCGCTCATTTTATTCCAGTGCATACGGAATATCGAGCCAAGAAATATGCCGAAATCTATATCGATCGAATTGTCTGTCTACACGGTGTACCCAAAACGATTATCTCGGATCGTGGTCCTCAGTTTGTGGCTAGGTTTTGGGAGCAGCTCCAAGAGGCTCTCGGAACTAAATTAATTCAAAGCTCAGCTTACCATCCACAGACTGACGGACAGACCGAAAGGGTGAATCAAATTCTTGAGGATATGCTTCAAGCATGTGTCATCCATTATGACAAGAACTGGGACAAATGTCTATCCTTGGCTGAGTTTTCTTATAACAACAGCTATCAGGCCAGTCTGAAGATGGCACCATTCGAGGCCTTGTATGGTCGACGGTGTCGAACTCCTTTGAGTTGGTCTCAGACTGGAGAACGCAAAATATTCGGACCCGAATTAGTGGTCGAGGCTGAAGAAAAAGTAAAAATAGTACAAGCAAATCTCCGAGAAGCCCAATCTTGGCAAAAGAGTTATTTTGATAAAATAAGGGATCCTTTGAAGTTTATGGTTGGTGACCATGTTTATTTACGAGTATCACCAACTCGAGGCATTCAACGTTTCGGAGTCAAGGGTAAGCTAGCACCTCGCTATGTCGGGCCATATGAAATCATTGAAGAATGTGGACCCGTGGCTTATCGTTTGCGACTTCCTTCACGACTCGCCGCCATCCATAATGTTTTCCACATATCCCAACTCAAGAAATGTATTCGAGTTCCTACAGAAATCATCGATCAACAAGAAATTTTAGTGGAGCCCGATCTCTCTTATACTGAATATCCACTCAGAATTTTGGATAAAAAAGAGAGAGGTACTCGTCGAAAGGTGGTAAAAATGTATAAAATCCAGTGGTCTCATCACACTGAAGAAGAAGCCACCTGGGAGACGGAAGATTACCTTAATCGACATTATCCGGGTTTTCTTAGCTCCACCTCAGGTATATCATTTTCCCCACCTAAATTCAGTCATCCAATCTCGGGGCAAGATTCTTTTTAAGGGGGGTAGGTTGTGACACCTCAGGTGTTAGTACACTTATATACAGATCACTGTACCCCATTTAAACTTAAAAGAAAAATGTGGGAAATTAATTCAAAGAGAAGGGGTCAAATAAAAGTCAAAGTATACAAAAGAAATTAAAGAGAAAGAACAAGGAGTGAAAAGCTACTCAATTTTCAATTAAAAAAATGTGCACAAAATTTTAGTTGGCTCATGAGAGGTACTTCAATTGACATGTGCTCAATTGAACTTCAGCCAAAAACAAATCAAAAACTGAATAAAACCAAAGCCCTTTTGTGCAAGTTTGAAAATTTACAAATAGTTCAAAATGTGAGTTTCAACTGAAAATTTTCATAACACGAAAGTTGTAGATATTACAAAGTTATGCAAAATTGGTATTCAACACATTTTCATTTGAGCCCTCTAAGTAGGAGATATTTTTAGTTTACCGAGAGGTCCCTGAGGTTTCAAAAATCGCAGATATGCTCTCACCTCCATCTCTCTCCTCTCGGCTTGCTCTGTTTCACCGCCGCCCGCCGTACGCCGCTGGTGGAACTCGTCCACGGCGCGTCCGCGGCCAAATGGACCCGGGGAACCCCTCTATCGCCACCTGGCCTGCCCCTTGGCACCTCCCCACGCTAACACGCGTCCCAGACGCCTTCCCGAGCCGCCACACCGCCCCGCCATGCGCAGCGCCGCTGCTCGCTCCGCCCGCTCGCCGTCGAGTCGCCCCGGACCAAACCAGCCTCCCCCAGACGCCCCTCCCCTCACCCAGGTGGTCTCTGGCCTATAAGTACCCCCAGAGCCCCGCCGTAGCGCGGCTTCCCCTCCTTCTTCCTCCTTCCGCCGTCCGCCATGGCCGGCGAGATCTAGCTCGCGCGGATCGGCCACCACAGCCCCGCATTGATCCATCCAACCACCCCAGAAGCTTCTCCACCTTCCAGTTAAGCTCCACGCACGCGGAATCGAACCCAAACCCTTCCCTGTCGCCGTTCCCCTTCTGCGCCGCCGGCGGCGAGCTCGGGCTCACCGCGGACCGGCCAGCCCAGAGGGAGACCGTGCACGAGAGCCACCCCAGGAGCTTCCTCACGCTCTCGCGGTGCTCGTGCGCACGACGTTCCCCTACCCTGAGCCCTCCCTCACCTACAACGCCGGCGACCCGAACATCTTCTCCGCCATTGACGCCAACGAGCTTGATTCCGTTCACCCTGCCCTCGAACGCCGACCTGGGTAGGTGTTCCTCGATCTCCTCTCTCCCACGCCTCCCCGTTGCAGCCCCGGTAAGCCCTGCCTAGCAGAACACCACCGGCATGATGCAACGGCGGAGAAGGCCGGCGAAGGACCCGGTTGTAATTTGTTTTTTTCGTTCAAGGGTGTGTTTGCAAGAATTCTAGTGTATGTCAGTGAACTTTAAAAATGCAAAACAAATCATAGAAAAATCATAAAAATGCAAACTCAACTGATCTGGAATCCTTGTAACAAGATCTACAAGTTTTGTAACAGTCAGATCTGCAGAAACTCCACCAAATTTAATCTACAAAAAGGAATAAGAAAATCAACCTATGCATGTTCAGGAAGTTCCACTCAACAAATGACCTTGATTTTTGAATATGTTATCACTGATGGAATATTAAGCTCACAGTAAAAAGATGGAACCCAACCAAAACAGTTGATTGGCTTTCTAGATTTAATACTGGAAAATATATACATGAACTTGCTCTAGAATTTCTACTACATGCATGTGTAACTGAAACCATTTTAATCCATAAATTTCAGATTTATTAGAGTTCATTTGCTATATACCATGAATTATTCTTGTTTAACCAACTTATTTCATAATATATAGTTGTTTTGCTCAGAAAAATCAATATTTAATTTTTGAGTCTCACTTTAGTTCTGTGATCCTGCCTGAAAAGTTTGAGCTGCAGTTACTGAGTTTTTTTAGTTAATAATCATGGTTAGTGTCTCATGGCTAGATTTACCATTTTTGTTCTGAGTAAAATAGGCCATCTCTGATCATGATTTTTGAACATGTTCTTTTTTAGAGTATGTGCTAGCTATAATAAAAACTTCACCTGCAGTACTGATAAAATTGACTTTTAGAAATGTATGCTAACTCATGTTAAGTTAACTGCATAACTAATTTATCTTGATGAGATAAAGCTTGATAATTTTTTTTGGAGTATGTTTAGCTCATGACTAGGCTCTGGTAAAAATTTGAGAACCATATTCCTAGTATAACTCTCTGTAGAATTAATCTTAGTTAATGGCTTGCTAAATTTGTTCATTTTGTCACCTCTTCTGTATAAGTGAATAAAATCTGGAAAAATTACATTACTGAGTAGATGCTTTGTAGATGCTCCCATAAAATTTGTAGCACCATAACCCATGACAAACGTTCTGTGCAAAAAGGTGAAGTAACTAGAGTAATCTACTTACATGTTTTGTTATGGTTAATTGCTTTATGGTTAGATGCTGAAATTTATGCCATATATGCTAGAGTATCTAATCTGTGTTACTTTAATTTTTCATCACTAGCTCATGAATAGACTTTTTGTTATGAAATAGTAAAAGCATGCTATGTCTAAATGATAACAATGAAAACCAAACCCCACACTCATTCATGATGAAACATAGTTGTGTTTACTACTCCATAAATGACTACCCATGAAATCAAATGTTGAGATCATCATTGAATTAACTTTTGTTGAACTACAACTTTATCGTGAAGGAAAGAAAACGTATCCAGGAGTAACTCATAATCTTGCATTGCATATAGAAACGGTTAATCTCGCGGACGGTGACTATGAACTGGTGCCCGCGGACTCTCGAGTTGATCAGGAGGTTAATTTGAATTGTGCTAACTTATCTCAAGGACTGGGCCAAGCCCCATAGGTTTTTCTGCCTGACAGTGCCCAGGAAGGCAAGCCCCGGAGCATAATCCCACTATTTTCCGAATTATTATTCATCTATCTATTTATATGTGTTGTAATACTTTTCTTTCTGCATTTAAGTTTTCTAGGCGTTGATCGAAAACCTTAGATGAATTATCCCTAGATACCTATGTTTGATACCGGATCTTTTTATCGATTAGTGGCCATGCTAATTAGGTACGGTAGAAGTTGAGGGGTTTCCTGCCTCTCGCGAGCAAATAGGAATTTTACTGACTTTCATTCCTGCTGAAATATAATGACAACAGGTGGGGTTGTGTAGTTGTGATACCCCGCTGGTGTAGTCAAAAATGGCTAAGGTCGCGGTGTGTGGCTCATTTCGTTAAGCGTTTGAAAGTACTAGCCACATACCGAGAAATATGGTAATCGGTAAGCTTAAGTACCTGATTGGACCAGCGAGTGGAACGATCTCAAACCCTCCTGGTAGAAGTAGTGTTTATATTTTGTCGCGACGTACGGGTACAGAGTGGTCGGACTCTGTAGTCGGGGAGGGTGTTCCGGATCCACAGACTGGAAAGAAAGGGGAACTGTAGCGTGGGCGGGAGCGAAGTCGATCCCCTTGCGCGTGGTCTAGGTTCCCCTGGCCAGGTTGAAATTCGATTCAGAATCGTCCGCCTCTCACGGCATGAGATTGCTTAATGTTTTCGGTCACATAGAGTAACAAGTGGAACATGATGATGTTAATACTGCTGGTTGATTAAATGGTTGCTCTACCATGTTTGTGTAGAGTTAGATGCAAACTTAGAATGGTTAATCCAACTGGAAGATGGCTAAATAAAATCAGAAAATAAGGATCAACATTTAGTAGCATTTTGGCAAAACAAACCCCAACAACCAAAAAGCCTTGCATGTCTAGTTATCGGACTATGTTATATCCGGTGACGGGTCAGTCTTGCTGAGTATTAGTATACTCAGCCTTGCTTGTGGCACTGTTTTTCAAGTACTAACTTCGAAGATCTGTTTGCAAGTCTTACTTGGCCGTGTACTTTGCCTCCGGGTTGGTCTGTTGAGTGGGATGGCCCTTCAGCTGGTGCTGACCACCCTCCCTCTGAGTGAAGCTTTCGTACGGGCTTTATTGATGCGTCACGTATTTTGCTAGTTACCTTTTAATGCTTCCGCTGAACAATGAGACTTGAATAATTTGAGTAGATGGAACTCTGTAGTACTTTACTATTCTGAATCTGGTTTGTAATAAATTTCCTTTCCGCTGCAATCATTCTGAGATGTATGAAATGTTCTGTATTGTAATCTCTGTGCTCACCTTCTTGTGAGTGTTGTCTGCTGATCCTGGAATAGCGTGGCTTTTATCGAGGCTTCACTCGAGGAACTACCGGTGAATGCCAATTTCGGGTCAGAGTTGCTTAGCAACAAAGATCAGTGCACCCGGGCCCAGTAGTTTTGGGTGGTTCCGCCACAGTGGATGTGGCATGGCATGCTGTGCTGCCTCTGCTCACATGTGACCCTCATCATCACTATCATTATCAGCAACATTCTGATCAAGCTCCTCCTCCTCCATAGCATCTCTAGGGAAAGGAGTCAATGGCCTCAAGAGAAAAGTAGTGTCATTCTTGAACGGCCTGAATGGAGTGTGCTTGCACTCACAGATCCCTCTGAAACTTATATTGGCCTTGATAATAGACATGATATATGGAGCAAAATACAAATTCATCTCAAGGTTAAGTCTCAGATCTGCCAGTTGATCCATGATAAGAGCAATGATATTTATCCTATTTCCGTTCATCACATGAGAGATCACATTCCAGTAGAGACTTCTGATCTTGTCCTTATTTCCACTCTTAGGCATAAAAGTTACTCTTGCAATTTTGTTTATAACAGCTGGATGATGTCTAAGGCCTTGAATGCCTCCAAACATTCTAGCTATCCCCACATTTGCAGGCTCATAGTAGATAGGATAATCATTCTCATCTAGTGGGTTCTCCAACACAATGTTGATACTTTGCTCATTTGTGATAAAATCATAGTCCAACTGATTTGCAGCAGCAAACTGAGCAAAGCTAGCATAGTATGTTCTCTTGCCCATTGTCCTCCAAATTCTTTCTTCTTCCATGCTAATCTCTAGAGTGGCATAAAACTGACGAATGACAGTCTCATTCCAATCACATCTATGCTGAAGGAAATTGGCTAGACCCATGTGCTCAAATCTATCAACAAGTGCAGACATGACTGACTGTGATCTCATATATGCTAGGTCTATGGTCTGATGTTTGAATACAGTTTTCTTAACTAGATGACCAAAATAAGCATCTTGTTGTACCTCAGTTCTGAAGTAGAGAATGTTGGTGTCACGAGGCACGTTGAGCTGGTTCACTGATCTTGCATTGGAATATGACTCAGTAGTCCACTGCCTGCTTAGAAGGTCTAGTCCCATAAGATCAGTGATGTCATCTTCTTCACCCTCAGCATCCTCTTCGGAAGATTCATCTCCAACACCCCCAATAGACGATGCAGCAGCCATGTCACTTGGGTTAGGAGCATAGTCCTCATCATCAGAGTCATCACCATCTCTTTGCCTCTTGGAGGACACAGCCTTCTTGATCTTAGAAGTAGTGGCTTTGAGAACCTTCCGGGGTGGCCTGAGATCAAGAATCAATAATAGGAAATAATTATTCAAGTGTAATATCCCAACTAAGCAAGATTATTTCAACTCAGCATAGTTTTGAAAAATCTGATACTGGCGGACCGTCCACTCTCTGAACGCGGACCATCCGCGGTTCACAGAACCACCAATGCGGACCGTCCGCGGTCAGCAGGCGGACTGTCCACGACTCATCTGTTCTGCACAATAACTTGAAATCGCCCAAAATTTGATTCATCCACACTTTGAGTTCTAGATCAAATCCACTAACCAAATTTTAACCATAGTATCTCCTCATCACTAGGAACAAGATCCCCCAAGTATTTTCATGAATCCATGGCCCAAAAACAGATCGGAGCACCCCAAATCCTAGCCTCTTTCATGATGAAATCCAAGAACATAAGGAGAGGAATCAATGATATACCGAGAGGACATGATGGAGAGTTGCAAGAAGAGTCCGGGGAAGTACTCGGACCGTCCGGGAATCATGCCAAACATCCTTGACCTTGAAGTCTCCCCTACGTGCTTGAGAGAGAAAGAGAGAGCTTTTGGATGTCTGTGGTCGGTTTGGTGGAGAGGGAAAGGGACTTGGGCATATAAGTCCACTGGTGGCCGGTCCCACCATTCTGGGCTGGTGCGGACTGTCCGCGATATCCAGGCGGACCGTTCACCTTTAAGATTTCTGACAAAACACCCCACGGGAATGGCCACTAGAACAATCCTTCTTAACACGGGTGGACCATCCGCGAGACCTTGGCAGACTGTCCGCGATTTACTCAGTGGATACACCACCGGTGTATCCGAAGCTGACCGGTGCACCTAGCGGACCATCCGCGGTCCATAGGCGGACCGTTTGCTGTATATTTTTGCGGCTGAAACATCTTTTTGCAGAGCCTCTGGTGACGAATCTCATGAGCAGCGGACCGTCTGCCTCTTACCCGCGGACCGTCCGCGCTACCAAATTTCTGACAGCTCTGAATTTTGCAATCTTTTACAATTCCAACTTCAATTTGGGATGATTGCTCATATAAAAATCCAAAAATCTCAAAACTAGCATGAATACCTTCCAAAGACTCATATGAGCAAGTTTCAACAAGAAATCAAAAATAAATCGAGTAAAATCAAGAAAACTCATAAATGGCTCAAAAATTCTATAAAAATTCAGAAAAATGCAACACAAGATGCATTGAAGAACCACATGCCATATGTACAAGTTTTCAAGCCACATTTGAGAAGTAAATGATATTTAGCTCATTTCTCAACTTGCAAAACTGAGATTCATCTAAAGGCTTGGTGAATATATCTGCTAATTGATCATTCGTGCCAATTCCATCAATCTTGATATCACCCTTGTTCACATGATCTCTAAGAAAATGATGACGGATATCAATATGCTTAGTTCTTGAGTGTTGCACCAGATTAGTTGCAATTTTCACGGCTCTTTCATTATCACACAATAAGAGAATTTCATCAAACTTTATACCAAAATCATGAACAGTTTGCTTCATCCATAACACTTGTGCACAACAACTTCTGGCCGAAATATATTCCGCTTTGGTGGTTGAAAGAGCCATGGAATTTTGCTTCTTTGAAGACCAAGATACAAGAGATCTTCCAAGAAATTGACAACCACCGGAAGTGCTTTTCATATCAACTTTGCACCCCGCATAATCCGAATCCGAAAACCCAACTAAATCAAAATGAGCACTCTTGGGATACCATAAACTAATATTAGGAGTATATTTCAAGTATCTCAATATCCGTTTGACGGCGGTCAAATGACATTCTCTAGATGCGGCTTGAAATCGTGCACACATGCAAACACTAAACATGATGTCGGGCCTAGATGTGGTCAAATAAAGTAAACTACCAATCATAGAATGATAAAACTTTTTGTCAACCGGGTTACCTCCCTCATCTAGGTCGAGATGCCCATTGGTAGCCATAGGAGTCTTGATTGGTTTTGCATCTTCCATACCAAATTTCTTCAAGATATCCTTCACATATTTAGATTGACACACAAAGGTGCCTTCCTTGAGTTGCTTGATTTGAAGTCCAAGAAAGAAACTCAATTCACCAATCATGGACATCTCAAACTCTCTAGACATCATTTCATCAAATTCCTCATAAAAACTTAGGTTAGTTGAAACAAAGATAATATCATCAATATAAATTTGACAAACAAACAAATCCTTACCAATTGCTTTAGTGAACAAAGTGGTGTCAACCTTACCAATTTTGAAGTCCTTAGAAATGAGAAAATCTCTCAATCTTTCATACCTAGCCCGTGGAGCTTGTTTAAGACCATAGAGAGCTTTAGAGAGCTTGTATACATGATTTGGCTTCTTAGGATCTTCAAAACCAGGAGGTTGCTCAACAAATACAAGTTCACTAATTTTGCCATTGAAGAAAGCACTTTTCACATCCATTTGATAAAGTTTTATGTTGTGAGAGCAAGCATAAGCCAATAAAATTCTAATAGCTTCTAATCTAGCAACGGGAGCAAAAGTTTCACCGAAATCCAAACCTTCGACTTGAGTGAAGCCTTGAGCCACCAATCTTGCCTTGTTTCTCACAATAATTCCATCTTCATTTTGCTTGTTTCTAAAGACCCATTTAGTACCAATGACATTGTAACTCTTGGGCCTTTCCAATAAATCCCAAACTTGGTTTCGGGTGAAATTATTCAATTCTTCATGCATAGCATTCACCCAATTCGAATCTCTCAAAGCTTCATCTACACGGGTAGGTTCAAGAAAAGATACAAAAGAATAGTGTTCACAAAATGAAGCAATGCGAGATAGAGTTTGGACACCCTTACTAATATCAAGCATGATTTGATCCATGGGGTGATCCTTTGCAAGAACAGGATGAATTCTTTGAGGAACAATGGGCTCTTGAGTTGATGTAAAAGGTGAAGTAGTAGAACCCAATTGATCTTGTAGTTGAGAATTATTGTTGCTTGAATCTTGTACAATTGGTTGTGCTTGATCATTTGAGATAGAAGTTGAAGGATTAACTCTAAAAGAGATAGAAGAACCATCTTCATCTTCATCTTCATCTTCTTCTCTTGGTCTAACATCACCAATTGACATAGTTTTTATTGCATTTCTCAAGCCATCACTTCTCACATCATCAAGATTTTCTTGTTCATTATGAGACCCATTGGTTTCATTAAACTCCACATCATATATTTCTTCAACAATGCCATGAGTTTTGTTGGAGACCCGATAAGCCTTGCTACAAGATGAATATCCAAGAAAAAAACCTTCATCACATTTGCTTTGGAACTTTGATAACCGAGTTCCCTTCTTGAGAATATAACATTTGCAACTAAACACTCTAAAATATGAGATATTTGACTTCCTTCCTATAAGCAATTCATATGGGGTCTTGTTATGAAATCTATGGCAATATAATTTATTAGAAGCATGACAAGCCGTGTTGATTGCTTCGGCCCAAAAACTATCCGAAACATTGTATTCGGAGAGCATTGATCTTGCCATATCAATCAAAGTTCTATCCTTCCTCTCTACAAGACCATTTTGTTCCGGAGTGTATTTGGTTGAGAATTCATGCTTGATTCCTTTTTCATCACACCATTCCTCAACTCGTGTGTTTCTAAATTCACTTTCATTGTCACTCATCACTTTCCTCACCTTGGGGTCAAATTCATTCTCGGCCCTTGTTATGAATTTCTTGAATATATCATATGTATCGGTCTTGTCATGAAGAAAGAAAACACATGTATATCTTAAATAATCATCCACTACCACAAGACAATAGCAATTTCCTCCAATGCTTCTATATGTTGTAGGACCAAATAAATCCATATGCAATAATTTCAATGGTCTCTCGGTTGACATAATACTTTTGGTGGGATGAGAATTTGCAACTTACTTTTCGGCTTGATATGCACTACACAACTTATCTTTTTCAAATTTCACATTCTTCAAGCCAACTACTAAATCATGCTTTAAGAGTCAATTGAGTTGTTTCATGCCAACATGACCAAGTTTTCTATGCCATAACCAACCCAAAGATGATTGAGAAAACAAGCAAGTAGACAAATTTGCCTCTCTAGTAGCAAAATCCACAAGATATATATCTTTACATCTAAATCCCGTGAAGATATGATCATTTCCATCCAAACTAGTCACTACAATATCATCTTTAGTAAAACTACACTTATAACCAAAATCACAAAGTTGAGTGACCGACAAGAGATTGAACTTGAGAAAATCAACTAGCAATACTTTTGAAAGAGAATGATCACTTGAGATAGCAATTGTACCAATTCCTTTGACCTTGCCTCGGCTATTGTCACCAAAGATAATATCACTATAGCCAACCACATTGTTATCAAGGGAGGAAAACATCATTGGATCTCCGGTCATGTGTTGAGTGCAACCACTATCAAGCACCCAATGTCTTCCTCCGGCCTTATAATTCACCTACAAAAGAGAAGTAAGTACCCAAATTTTCTTGGGTCCTTGGATGTTAGTGACCAAGATTTTAGGCACCCAAATGGCATTCTTTTTAGCACCATATATAGGTAACCCAACATATTTAGAACTACCACAACTCTTAGAATTTTTCATAAGAACATAGCTAGAATCAAAGGATACAACTTTGTTGTTGGTGCAATTCTTCTCATTATGGCCTTTTTTTTTGCACTTTTCACAATATGGCCGTCCATCTTTCTTCACAAATACGGTCTTGGTTTCATAAAAGACCTTCTTGTCCTTCTTAGGAATATATCCAAGACCTTGCCTATTCAAGGTGAACTTTTGGTTTGACCAACAATGGTTGAATTTGGCTCTACTATCATAGCACTTGCTCAAGTCATTGGTCAAACATATCACCTCCTTCTTCAATTTTTCATTCTTCAAGACAAGTGACTCATCACAAGAAGACATATCACTTGTGCTATATGATGGGTTAATAGAGCTAGATACACAACATGATTTGTAAATTTCACTACTAGCCCCCATGCTCAACTTAGCCTCGTCCTTATGATCAAGCAAGTGTTGTGAGCTTCCTTAAACTTCTCATGAGTTTCTTTAAGATTCTCATGAGAGGTCTTTAGCTCCTCGTAGGAAGCTTGGAGTGAACCATACTTCAACTCCAAGTCCTTCAACTTTTTCTTTTCCTTGATCACAAGTTCACCGCGTCGGTGAGCATGTCTATAAGATCATCATATGAAAAATTTTCAAGTTCATCATCTTGTAATACCTTTGCACCACCTTTTTCCATAAGACAATGTGGTGTGTAGAAGAGTGATGGAGTCTCCTTGAAGGCGATCCCGGCAACTCCCTTGGATGGCTTGTCATCATCATCATCATCATCAGCATCATCATCATCATCGGAGCTTGCATCGGAATCCCACTCAACAAAATAGGCTTGTCCATTTTTCTTCTTCTTGATGAACTTCTTCTTTTTCTTCTCATCATTTTTCTTGTCATTTTTGTTCTTGTCATTCTTCTTGTTTGGATAATTTATGATGATATAACCCACTTCACCACATTGGAAGCATGTCTTGTCAACAAAAGGATTTTTTTCTTGATGATTGTCCTCTCTTGCCAAAGTTCTTCTTGCTCATCATTCTATTGAACCTTTTGACAAAGAGAGCCATCTCCTCATCCGATTCTTCATCTTGGCAACCATTTTCTTCTTCATTCTTGCCATCTTGAGCCTTGAAAGCCACACTTTTCTTTTTCTCATCAATTTCTTCACCATGAGCCACATCTTGAGATTTCTTGAACATGTCATGAGTAAGCACTTCTCCCAATATTTGTGTGGGAGTGGCGGTCTTCACATTTGACCTCACAAGCAAGGTCACAATGGTGTCATATCTTTCCTGAAGACTTCTAAGAAACTTGTGATTGAAATCCGCATTCGGCACTTCAAATCCAAGACCCTTGAGCTCATTCACAATATCATTTAGCCGGTTGAACATTTCAGCTACACTTTCATCCTTCTTCATGGCAAATTTGCTAAATTTTCCCTTGAGCACATACAACTTGGCCTCTTTAACACTTGATATGCCCTCATGAATTTTCATGAGCTTTTTCCATATCTCGTTTGCATTTGTGAGACTTTTAACTCTATTGAATTCACTCACATCAAGAGCACTAAAGAGCACATTTACCCCTAGATCATTTAGTACTTTATTTTCCTCATCTAGGGGGGGTCAAATTCTTTGTGTCTAAAATGACATATCCATCATTCACAACTCTCCATAACTTTCTACTCATAGCCTTGAGATGAGACAACATCCTAGTTTTCCAATAATCATAATTGTTTCCATCAAAGAAGGGTGGCTTCCCCACATGAATACCATTATCACTAGTCATTGTTCTACTCCAAGATGATTAAATCCGCAATTTAAGGAGTACTTAGCTCTGGTTCCACTTGTAGGATCAAGAACACCGACTAGAGAGGGAGGGGGGTGAATAGGCGGTTTAAAACTAAAAAAACCAGCACTAGAGAAATTTAATTAGTAACAAAATATGGCCCTATGTCAAGCTACTACAATCTCTAGTTTGGGTTTGCAACCTAGGGTGACAAGGTACAATTCAAGCTCTAGTAAAGTAAATTGCTCAAAGTAAATACAAGAATTGAAGTGAGCAAGAGAATTAACCGAGCTTGACACAAGAATTTATCCCGTGGTGTCGATAACTTGCCGGTTACTCCTAATCCACGTTGAGGTGGATTCCAAGAATCAATCGCTCCTCTATCAAGAACTCTCTTGATCTTAAGACGGCTTGAATCAAGAAACCGCTCCACACCTCGATTCCACTAGAGTTGCTCTTCACCACTCCGGTGAGGTGAGCACAAGACTTCTCACAACCGAAATCAGGGCTCCTCAACAATCTCCTTGGAGGTGCTCCACGAAATCCACTTCTTCAAGCCATCTAGGGAGTGGCAACTCCCAAGAGTAACAAGACGATGACGCTTGCTTGAAGTTTCCCTAGTGCCACAAAGCTCAAACACAAGATGCAAAACACTAGGATGCTCTCACACTCTCAAAAATGCAATCACCAAGCAAGAATGTGTGAGAGAGGGATGGCTCAGCTCTAATATGTCAAGAAAGTAGTCCAAATGGCCAAGAGATCCTCCCAATGGCCGGGCATTGGGTATATATAGACATCCCCTAAAAAACTAGCCATTACACTCTTTTCTGCGAAATCACAGACCGTCCGCGGTTCAAAAACCGGACTGTCCGCCCTTACAAACCAGTGAGTCAGAGTGCAATGATTGTGTGTCAGAACTAGCCGTTGGAGCCCTGGCGGACTGTCCGCGCCTTAGGGGCGGACCATCCGTGATTCAATGTTCCACACCACCAAAGACAAAAAAAACATCTCTAGTACAAATGTTAAGTGACCGGCGGACCGTCCGCGCCCTAGGGACGGACCGTCCGTCGTTCAGACCCTTAGCGCAACCAGAGATGCAACGTCTCTAGTACAAGACTTAAAATGACCGGCGGACTGTCCGTGCCCCAGGGGCGGACCATCCGCCATTTAACCCTCTTTTCTACTAGAGACGAAACATGTCTCTGGTACAATTTTAATTAGTGTGGCGGACTGTCCGCCCGCCTGGGCCGGACTGTCCGCCAGCCAATTTTAACTCCCACCAGAGCCAAACAACCTCTATGGTATATTTTCAAAGTGTGTGGCAGACCATCCGCGCCCTAGGGGCGGACTGTCCGCACTTAGTCAGTCAACACAAGTTTTGAATTCATTTTCAAATCTTTTCGAAGCGTCGTTAGCCCTCATGCATGCATCTATACATTTTGAGCAAAATGGCACTAATGACCCGTCAAGCATGAGTACACGACCCCTCTAGATAGTACGGCTATCTATCCAACAAATCCGGTCATTTCTCATCTACTAATCGCCTTATGACCGATAAAATGCAAAAGCCCTATTTGATACCTTTGCCTTGAGCCCGAGCTTTGCACATCATCTCCAAAACTTCATACGATCACAATTAAATCATTTTCATCCGTGGATCAACATATACTCATTATCTCAAATGAAATTGTTAATCCACGAACCATTGTTATTAATTACCAAAACTCGAATTATAGGCCTAGATGCTTTCAGCAGGCTGCGGTCGATAGCCCCGATGACATCATCTAGTTTGCGCTTGCGCATAGAGTCCCGCTGGCTGCTGCTGCCCCCACGATCATTGTTACGCTTTCCGTTGTTGTCATTGTTGCGATATGGAAAGCGACTGCGTTCTTGTTCTTCCTAGTGCGCCCAACGCAAATTCAAATTATATTAACTAAATCGCTTCCATACCGTGTTTAATTAAATTTGATTGAATGTAGTGTAAATACCTTACAAAGTTACTCATCAATTCATGTTTAATGATTCTATGAAAAAATCCATATTTAATGCAGTTATAGCTTAATTTATTTGAAAAAAATAAATTATCAAATGGCTCCAAAAAATAACAAAAATTTGGCATGAAACAATCTAAGTTGTCTATTGCATATACAAAAATTTTTGTTTTCAAAACCCAATTCGACCATCACTTTCACTTGAAATCTGAACGACTACTTCTCAACTCTATGGATCTTCTACGAAGATTCTTTGATTTGTATGGAGCATATGTGATAACTTATGTGACACCTTCTCAATTTTTTACCTTAGCCTCCGCGTATGAAATCATGATATCATGACAAATATTATGATTTTAAAACGATTCGGTCAACACGTTTGTGGTCATGGTTCATAAGAAAGATCTTCGAAATTTCCTTCATTTTATGGATACATCCTCACATTAGACTCCATAGCGTGAATATCATTTTTTGATTCATTATGTAGCATTATTTAAAACACTTGCAAGTCAAATTTCACTTATCCCAAGAAATACTTTTAATGAAATAAAATAATTATATATAGCAAAAAATCAAGAAATATACCAAAACTTAACATGGAGTACCATGTACAGTATGTGCATAGCAAAAAAACTGGAAGGGTAAAATCAACAGTTTTCAAAAAAAAATTGTCATGTGCTTGAAATCGGTCCCATGACAAATAAAAAGTACACACGGTAAACTTTTTGGTTTGCCGAGTGGCGGACTTGTCACACGGCAAACGTTGACGGCCGACCAATGACCGTTAGTAGCGCTTATTTTTGCCGTGTGTTGCTGTCAGGCACACAACAAACAGAGTGTTTTGCCGTGTGCCTGATCTTTGTTGTGGGTCTTCTGGATCAGCACACGACAAATAGCTTCTTTGTTGTGTGTTTTGTTTTTGTCGTGTGCTTCACCGGCAGCACACGGCAAACAGCCTCTCTGCCGTGTGCTCGATATTGTGCTCACGGTAAACAATCTGGCATATGGCAAACGTGTTGTTTTCGGTAGTGACACCTCCCCTGATTTGTCTAGGAAATCTTAGGATGTAATTCGACAAGTATAAATCAACTTCTAGGCCATTTTTTACAAAAAAAATGTCTAGTGGAGAAATTACCTCAAAGCCCCTTATTTATACCATATTCCTTATTCAAAGCTATTGTTATCAATGCTAACTGTTTGATGGCCCGAGACACATCCAATTGTTAATCACCCTAAATTATGCGAGTTGAAGAGGATTGGATGAATCTGGAGCCTTTCCGAGGACGAACTGAGCCCATTTTGAGTGAAGTAATGCATGAACTTTGTAGGAATGGGACTCCCATATTGCCCCGTTTGATTTGCCTGCCTGGTCCAACTAGTGAGCATTAGAACGTCAAGCTCAAAAACATATTAGAACATCGTTCTTGTTGTCTGCATAAAAAAACAACGGCCCTGTCCTGTCCCGTCCCATCAGGCCAAACGGTATAAATAGTGGCGGCGCTCGGCCCCCTATCCCCTGCTCATCTAGTTCCTTGCTCGTATAGTTCCTTGCCCATCTTCTTCTCCTCTAGTTCCTTGCTCGTCTTGTTCGGAAGGTGCTAGCGGCGCGTGCTCGAGACGATGGATGAACTTGCGCTTCAACACCTCATCAGCACCGACTGGGGATGGGCTGCACGGCCAGCCGGTTCTGCTTTATCTGCCCCTCAGTCCTAACCGATTTGCACCCATTGCTACGGGGGGCACCACCAGCTATACCATGGGTAGGAGAGACTGGAGGCTGTGCAGTTGTGCAGTTCGTTTCGTGAAGTTCTTGATTCGTTTCGCCCAGTTCATCATTGGTTGTTCTTCCATCCAGTTTCTCGGCTCGGGTGACAGGATGTCATAGAGATTCCTGTGCCAGGTTCTTGATTTGTTTCTTCCGTCGAGTTTCTTGTCTTCTTCATTCTGCTGTTTGTTGTGCACCGCGATTCTTGATTCATTTCACGAAATTCTTAATTCGTTTTCCCCAGTTCTTGCTGGAGGTCGTACAGGCAGGGCACCGCGCCTCTAGCGGCGGTTCTTGATTCGTTTCGCGAAGTTCTTGACCCGTTTCCCCCAGTTCTTGCTGGAGGTCGTATAGGTAGGGCGTCGTGCCTCTAGCGGCAGTTCTTGATTCGTTTCGTGAAGTTCTTGATTCGTTTCGCCCCAATTCTTGATTGGTTGTTCTTCCATTCAGTTTCCCGGCTCGGGTGACAAGATTTTCTTGCTCGTAGAGATTCCGTGTTTCTGTCAGTTATTGATTGGTTTATTCCATCGGGTTTCTTGTCTGTAAGGTTTTCTTCTTCTTCGTTCTGCAGTTTGATTCTGATTACGTCAATTTATAATAATTTGTGTCATCTTAAGTTCAATAATCTTTTGATAGTGATGCAGGTTGTTCGTTATGTCAGTGGCGCGCCGGCTCTCCTCGCCGAGGGCGTTGGGGGGTGTGGCTACGACCTGACTAGGATCTCTCCGGCGGGCGCAAGTACATTTTGGTGTGCCCGGTGAACGGGATGACCTATGCCTCCGCAACCACTGCCAGACATGCCACCACACCACGGGATTAAGAGTGGCGCACGTTGGTGTAGCCTTGGATGAAAGGTGAGTACTTGTTGGTTTCCTATTACTTGTTGTTTCTGTTAGAATTCGGAATCGTGCTTGGCCTTGATTTGCACTGATCTTTGTAATGTGGCTCGCAGACGGCGGTTGTCTTGGGAGGACAACGTCGTGAAGAAGCTTGGCGGCTGGTGGAGTTGGCGGAGGACGACTAGTTCGGTCCAGCAGTGCACTTCAAGGACCGATTCTGTATCTTATGCCGGCTTGCCTACTGCAGCTCCTCTTGCCCCACCCATGACCACATCCACCATCCAGCGGTGGACAAAGGCCCAGGCTCGGTCAAGACAGTCTTCCGAGTCGACGGCTGGGCCGCCGTGCTGGTGGGACAGCTCCCGGTTGCGATTGTGGAGAATGTTCAGGTATTAACTTCCTACTACTCTAAAAATTAACTTGGCTACTCCGGTCTGAACATGTCCCGCGGATGGACTAAGAATGGTTTATTTGCAGGCTTTGCACAGGCCTGACGGCCAGTGCTGGCCCTAGGATTTTGAAGGCCCTCTAGCGAACTCATCGTGACGCCCACTCTAGAATCTAGACCTTATATAAAATTTTATAATATATATACGCTATTTCCTTGTAAAGTGAAAACAAATATACTTTTTAATTTAATATTGGGAACTGAGATGGTCATAATACCCACTAAGTTGAGGACCTACACCTAACACACCAACTCACTCTAGAGTTCAATTTCTATCTACTTAGTGTATAAGGTCCTTTCGACGGCAAAGCCGATTTCTTGCTTCCGGGTGGCAGAGCCTACCAACAGATGAAGTTGTCTTTCGGAAGACAGAGCCTTCATACGATGAAACCCAGACTCTTTGTGATCTCAGGTGGCAGAGTCAGCCTTATACACTAAGTACTTAAAAAATGGGAGACTAACACTTACAAAATATTTGCTTTATTACAACACAATAGTATTACACAAGAATACACAACACACTCTCTATTTGTGGCTATCCTAGCACTCACCCTTCTCATCTACCATGTTTTTAGATAGATGGCATGGCAAGGAGGGGGGGTCCTCTATTTATAGGCCAAATCAGATCATAGGGTGGTGACATGTGTCCCCCTTTTAGAGAATTCCTAAATATTACAAAATTTTCTAATTTATTTATTACTAATTCTAAAATATTTCATAAAAATATCTTCTCATTGCCTTGTGGAGAATACTCTAAAAAGTTGTCTTGCATTCTTCCAATATTTAACATATTTGATAATTATCGGGGAATATTGTAGACTAAAACAATAGTTCATTTGTACTTCTAGAAGTAATTTGATTACCATATATTTGCACTCCATAATATCTATTGTCTCACAAAAAGATACTTTTTTCTGACGTATGCAAAATCATCAAGACGGTATTGAGATCAATAGTGTCCAATATAGCCTTCTCGATATTGCACATTGCAGGGCCATCTAATCTTTCTTGCGATATAGTTGATCTCAAATAGTTGTTCAACAACTTTAGTTTTGAGAAATTCTTTAAAGCTGAAGCTACAGTCACATGTACAGTTAAGAGTATTCGATAAACAACCTAAATATTTATATAGTAATCTGCAACCATAACAAACTTCAAAATCTCATGCGCTGACATCAAAGAATCTGGCAAAGTTACTTGCAGCACCTTTAATGCTTAGCTCTTGGCTTCTTAGACTGCGATTACATAGATTAGCTGGTCAGTAGCCGTATTATATGTACATAATAATATACTTGAGCTTGGGCTCCTCCTGGCTTGGGCCCTCGGCCGTCGCACATGGTGGCCTGCCCCTAGGCCCGGCACTGCTGACGGCTCGGTCTTGCACCCCATACATAGCCGGGAGCCCAGGGCCGGCAGGCTCCTGCACCAGCCGCTATCCATCTGCTGGGCGTCGGGGGGCCGCACACCTGCCAGCGGGGGCCTATAAGATTTTCTGAAGTATCTAGGAGTAGAGATTGCTGTTAAACTCTTGCAGAGTTGATCTGGGTACGGAACTACCAGGTGAAGTATCTAGGAGTAGAGATTGTTGTTGAACTCTTGCAGAGTTGATCTGGGTATGGAACTACCAGGTAAAGTATCTAGGCGTAGAGATTGCTATTAAACTCTTGCAGAGTTGATCTGGGGTATGGAACTACCAGGTGAAGTATCTAGGAGTAGAGATTCCGGCCAAGTTTGTATTCTGGAAATGCTATAGAGGATTGTGTTGGTCTTTTAGCAGCTGAGCCTTCTGGAAATGCAGTGTTTGTGGCTTTGTGGCCTTGTAGCTGAGCCTTCCGGAAATGCAGAGAGATTCCTGCCAAGTTTGTATTCTGGAAATGCTTTAGAAGGCTGTGTTGGTCTTTTTGTAGCTGAGCCTTACGGAAATGCAGTGTTTGTGGCTTTGTGGCCCTGTAGCTGAGCCTTCCGGAAATGCAATAGGCCTTAACGTTGTGGCCCATTTTTGTTTGCCTGTGTCATCTCCGTAGGCTCCTTCAACTTGTGACTCTGCTTTCAGCTATCCGGGCTGGGTACTTCGCACTTTGAAAGTAGCCTGACAATGCCTCCCCAAAATAAAAGTATATCCGACAGTTAAGCCAGCATGGCTTAATCGGCACCACAGAAAAGTTAATACAGACGCATTGTAACATACATCAGAGAAACAAGGTCTCTAGTGAGTAGTGACTCCCCGTCACATGCCCGTGTTAAAAAAAATGAATAATTTACTTAGATGCATACAGAGTAAGTTGACTTTCTATTGGCCTAATGACAGGATGCAAGGTATGATTTCCAGTGAATCTATATCCAAAACAAGATGCAATACCGAATGTATAGCCACCCGAATCAACTACAGAACACGTTGTGTCCCTAGCCTTCTTTAGCATCTTGGCTCTTGGCGCAGTGAAATGTAACAGGTGTGACTATGTGAGGACATTCCGTCTTCTTCTGGACTGTCCCAGACTTCACTGCCTTGGCAACCGTCAAGTCCTGAATCTTGACATCAGCCTTTCTTGGCCGAACAGCTGCAGCATCCACAAAATTATTATTAGGTACAATAGTAATGCTATCTATACAGGACACATGTCTAGGAAGGCACAAGTGATGACCATATACAATAATTGTGTTGAATGTGTAATGAAATGAACAGTGAATGGGAAGAACAGTCCTTTCATTGATCTTAGAAAATGTTTATATACATGGTGAAGGGACACATCCCAAGGGGTGTGTCCGTACGGACGTACAGTTCCCCCAAAGGACATGCCCTTTGGGGAAGATTAACTGCTAATCTAATCTAATCTAACTGTTTCATTGGATGGATGAGATCGCGGGTGAAGAGATGCCTGTTGGTGTACAGGCACCGTTTCGTAACACTCCCCCTCGATCGAATATTTCTTGAGATCAATGTAGTTGTAAACTTGGATTCCTCTAAAAACTCTGTGGGAAAAATATGAGGAATATGTATATGTATGTGATTTAAACAAATCACTATGTCTTTGGTATCCCATTTAAAAACCTCTGTGGGCAAAAATATCAGAGATACGACATATAGATAACTCCCCCAAAAACCTTTTCAGGAAAAAATATGAAGAGTATTATGTAATGATACGTCGTTAAAACTCCTTTAAAAACCCAATGGAAAAATGAGGAGAAAATATGACGACATATTATTGGTATTGCCTCTAGAATAACTTCACATGAAAAACCTTTTCAGGGAAAACCATAGATAAGTTATGAGGGCAATATGTGTCTTTGATATTTCCTACAAAAACCCCAGTGGGGAAAATAGAAAATATGACACATGCTTATATTAATATTACCTCGTTAAAAACTTCAACAAGAAACCTTATGAGTAAAACTTGTTAAAGAAAAGAGTATAACATAATGCAGGTATAGGTTAGCATCTAGGAGATGTCTCCCCCTGATCCTTGCAAATCTCGAAGTCGTCGAATACCAATATCATGCACAAATTTTTGAAACATAGAGGTTGGTAAGGACTTAGTAAAGTGGTCAGCGAGATTATCACATTACTTAATTTGCAAGATGTTTATTCCCCCGCTTTCTTGCAATTCATGGGGATAAAACAGCTTAGGAGTAATGTGCTTGGTTATATAGCTCTTTATGTAACCTGTTTGCATCTGTGTAACACAAGCAGAATTATCTTCATAGATAATTGTAGGTGATTCGATTGAACCAATACCACATGATTATTGTATGTGGTTAATCACTCTGCGAAGTCATACACATTCACGTGATGCCTCATATAGTGCAATGATTTCAGAGTGATTAGTAGAGGTTGCTGTGAGAGTCTGTTTAGAAGACTTCCATGAAATAGCAGTACCTTCATGTAAGAATACAAATTCTGGTTGGGATTTACCGTTATGGGGATCAGATAGATAACCAACATCTGTATATCCAATCATATTGGGATCAAGATTTTTCTTAAAGAATAAACCTAGATCCTCTGTGCCATTAAGATATCTGAAGATATTCTTTACTCCCGTCCAATGATGTTGAGTAGGTTTAGCACTATGTCTAGCTAGTAAATTCACTGCAAATGCTATATCAGGCCTGGTGCTATTTGCAAGATACATAAGTGCTCCAATGGCGCTGAGATATGGAACTGCGGGTCCCAGTATCTCTTCTCCCTCTTCTTGTGGTCTGAATTAGTCTTTCTCCATTTCTAGAGAACGAACAACCATCAGGGTTTTAGATGGATACGATTTATTCATATTGAATTTCTCTAATATTTTCTGGATATAGGCTGATTGATGCACTAGTATTCCCGAGGGAAGGTGCTCAAGTTGTAAACCTAAGCAATATTTGATCTTACCTAAATCCTTCATCTCAAATTCCGTTGTGAGGTGATTGCGTGCTTCTTCTATATCCTTTAGGTTGCCAATGATTTTCAAATCATCAACATACAAGGATATAATGCAGATTCCTGTTGGAGATTTCTTAGTGAAAACGCACAGGCAATCATCATTATTTGTGTATCCCTTCTTAAGAAGGAACTCACTTAGTCGGTTGTACCACATTCGTCCCGACTGCTTTAAGCCATATAGTGACTTTTTAAGTTTTACACAATACATGTTGCGATTTGTGTTTGGATTCGGAATTTGGATTCCATCAAGAACCTTCATGTATATGTCCGAATCAAGTGACCTGACAGGTCTCCGGACCGACGCCGAGGAGAGAGTCCAAGGAGGCCACCAGAAGCCGGGAGCCCCCCTCGCCGATAGGCAAGGGAGCCGGCAGACCAGTGGCCTGGCTTGCCAAACTCCAGCAGCAAGCCCTCGAACTCCTCGGCGCCGAGCAGCGGTTAGCGGGATTAACTCGTTGACGAGTTCATGCCTGAGGAGGATCCCCGGCCATTCGCAAGCATTCTTCTAGCACCAGGGACACAAGACATGACCGCTCTCATCTGGAGGACGGACGTGGGGTGTGAGGAAGAGAACTACCAAAGGGATTTCCATGATCCGTTTTCTTGTGTGGAATCATGTATCCACAACACCCCTATTTATAGGCAACCGTGGACACGAACAGCCCCAGCACAAGCCAGCCAAACGGGGCACGCCAAAGGCCCTCACCTAACCGAACCCCCTCTTGAATGCCGACGGGACGACGCCAGTTCGCCAAGCAACCGCCGCACCACTCAGGGCATGATCGCTGCACAACCCACCAATGGGAGGCAGTCCTAAGCAGGGGGGCGGAACCGAGGCGTCCACGGCGTGGCGATAAGACGCGACGACCAGCCTCGAGATTCCACGGTACCAACGCTCCAGATGGTCATCAAGACGGCGCGACTCCGTCACGCCAACGCTGGCGCACGCCGAAATTTGGGAACGCGGGCAGGCGGATGGGACGCCCCAACCAGGGGTCATCAAGACCGAGTCCACCGGCTCCACGATTACATAAATCGCAGAGCCACTCGGGGGCTTCTGACAGGGGTGTAAACCCGGAGCCCCTAACGTGCCTGACTCGTATGAAGGAAAGCCCAACAAGCTCCCTAGGCCGGGCGCGACGCGGCCTGCCAGCCCGCCTGGGCGGCTGCCTTCGTTCCTAAGCCAACATAGACAGCAGCCCGACTTCCCGGGACACATGGAAATCTCCCGACCTGGCGCACCGGGTCAGAGCCATGCCGGACGACCCAAGCCGTGCGCTCCAAGGATGCCGCTCCCCCTGACAGGCGTGCCGGCCAAGACAGACTCCCGTGAAGGCTCCATGACACCATCTCTCCTTGTAGCGTAGACATAGGCTACAGGGCTCCCTGACAGAGGGACAACGCCGCCCGCAAGGGCCCCACGACACTACGGGAGAGGGCGTCAACGGACGTCCCCTCCCGCGCCGTAATGATGGTCGCCCCTGCGCGCCACTCCATTACGCCAGCGGGTGTGACCGGACACCCCCCTTTCTGGCCTCGGTAAGGCACCCCTCACCGGGCGTGCTGTCCTACGGACAGGGGGCTACGCGAGAGAGACGCAAGGTAGCCCTGTAGATAAGGGACATAGACCCAGGCGGATAAGACTAGAGATGATCCCCGAGCGCCCGTCCGAGTGACCAGGCCGCCCCGACTGGCCAAGGATGGGACAGCGCCTAGACAACCCGTTGCCCAAGAAAACCAACCAGGATCAAGCCACCCCACTCCCGACTAACCGAGTGGGCCCCGACGACTGGCAAGGACGAGGGACACCCTGACGGTGCCAAGACACATCGCTAGATATATATAAATGGGGGGCCTCACTTTGGACTATAAAAGGGAAAGCCCCTCACCTAGGAATGGGTTGGACTCCTAGAGGTTCGACATTGCTTGACCAGCTTGTAAGCTCCCCTATAAACTTTGAGCATCTGGGCTCGAGAGCAATAGAGCAAGAACACCACCCCCCATACTGGACGTAGGGCACATTCGGCCTAAACCAGTCTAAATCCTCGAGTCTTTGCGTGCTAGACCATATCCGATCAAGCGCACAACAAATGAGCAATCGAGTAGTTTAGTAGTCTCCCATTTCCCGCAGCGACAGTTTGGCGCCGTCCGTGGGGAGCGCTTTGTGCGTTCACTGCTTCGGCAATCGGATGGTTTCGATCACCCCATTTGCTGCTCCGGTGACGAGCCGCGGCGAGACGATCCGCTTCGGCTCCCTGGAGTTCCCCACGGTCCCTCGCGATGGATTGTGGGTGCCTCCATCGTTCCCGCCTTCCCAGACCTTCTGGTTCGGAAGTCTGGAGTTCGCCACCGACCAGCTCGGTGCACTGCGCCTCCATGAGGAGGAAGCCGCCCCAACGGCCGCAGAGGAGCCTGCTCCTCCTCCCAAGCCTCACAAACTGAAGCATCGCCGATCAGTTCGCTGGCGCATCAGGAAGCGCAGGCCATCACAGCCAACCCGTGCGGTGCTCCGCCGCATCGCGCTCATGATGGCCTCCAACACCGCCGTTGAGGACGTCAACCTGGTCCTCTTCTCTCTGGCCAACGTCTCTCGGCAGCTCGCGGGTGGACTTTCGCTCTCGACACCCCGCTCGTTCTCGGAGCGGCTCCCGTTCAGCCTACGCAACTCCGCGAGCATCTATGCCCGGGGGCTGCACAAGGCTGTCCAAGGGTGCCAGCCCATATCCCAATTCGTGGGCATGACGGAGAGCTACCCCGACTCTATCCACGACCTCCTGTGCTACGAGGATCCCCTGAGTGATTCCTCCAGCACGGGAGACAACCACTTGGAAGGAACATCCGCGCCGCTGCCGGAGGTGATTCCGTCCCAGCAGACGCACACCCTGCCGGACCACCGCGAGCAAGGACTCGCCAACGCGCGGGCCCATGGTGAGGATCTCCACCGTCGCCAATAGATGCCCCAGCCCGTGGACCAGCCTCCGCAGGCTCCCTCTGGGTCAAATCGGGTAAACCCCGTGGGCTCCGCACGTCAGCACGCGCGCGGAGTCAACCGCGACATCATCAACGACGCCCGCATGCAACTCTCACAAGAGTTCCGTGCAGGCCAGAACATCGCGGTAGCTGCGATCCTCCTGCAGACACTGCCAGAGCCGGAGGATCCGGCCCAAAGGAACCTTCATCGCCAGGTGAGAAACCTGGTGGAACTCGCCGCCATCTAGCAAGTAGAGAGCTCCTCGCTGCACCGCCGACAGGTCGCCACCTCGTGTCCCGCTGGTGGCTCGACCCATCGTGGGCGGGAACCATCCGAGGTATAGCACCCCCCACCGGCGCAGTAGGCCAACGTGGGCAGCGCGCCAGCCCCAGCGGTGGCATCCGCTCCTCTTCCGCCGAGGCCACCGATTCATGACCGCGTCGGTCCCAACTATGACACACGCAGCGTGATTCAAGCCCGGCAGCAGGCGAGGCACCACGCCGACGTCGACCGCGCGGCCGCTTGAGCAGAGGACGCGCGGGCATACGCACCCAACCCGGACCGCTCTCCGCTCCGGCGAGAGGGACGCCCCCGCGACCCTCACGTGGATCACGACCGGAATCTGAGCCCGGACCCCACCGGACCAAACGCCTTTTCCAAGGCGATTCGTGCGGCGCCTTTCCCCCAGCGTTTTCGGCCGCCGGCAAATATCATGAAATATACTGGAGATACGAACCCCGGCGTGTGGCTGGAGGACTATCGGCGTGCATGCGGGCCAGAGGAGCAAACGACGACCGTTTCATCATCCAATATCTCCCAATATGCTTGGGAGAGAATGTCCGTGCCTGGCTGGAGTTCTTGCCCGCCGACTCCATCGGCAGCTGGGCAGACCTCCAGAAGGTGTTCATCGGCAACTTTCAAGGCATGTATGTGTGCCCTTGCAATTCTTGGGATCTCAAGAACTGCCAGCAGGAGCCCGGCGAGTCCTTGCACGACTACATCTGGCGCTTCTCCAAGCAGTGCAACTCACTCCCAGCATCGTCGACGCCGACATCATCAACGCGTTCCTCAGCGGGATGCACTGCAAGACCCCTGGTCCACAAACTGGGGTGCCAGAAGCCGTGCACCACACACGAGCTCCTGGAGATCGCCACCAGCCACGCCTCCAGCGAGGAGGCGGTCGGGGCCGTCTTCAAGTGCGACCAGCATGCGGCGAAGGCAAAGCGACACGACCGCGACAGACCTACCTCAAGCCGCGAGGATAGGAAGAACAAGAAGAACCGCCGACCTTCCACTGCCGGCGAGGTCGTGGCGGCCAAGTGCCAAGATAAGCGCCCTCCCAGAAATGACCACTTCAACCAGCTCCTGGAGAAGCCATGCACCAACCATGGCTATCCGGTGAACCACAAGTTCAAGGATTGCGATATGATGAAGTGCCTCCACCGCAGGAAAGCCAAGAATGATGGCGACGGCCGCGACAAGCAGCCCGACGCCCGCGACAAGCAGCCCGACGCCGACCAAGACAAGGAGAAGCCGGCGGAAGGAGCGTTCCCGGACGTGAACCGGTGCTTGGTCATCATCGGCGGCTTGGAGGACGAATGCTCCCGGCGACACAGAAGGTGTGACTTCGCGAGGTATGTGCTGCCGCGAGTTCTATTCCCAAAAAGTTGAAGTGGGCGTCCACGCCCATCATTTTCGATCAGGGTGACCATCCGGCTAGCATCCCTCGACCTGGGAGCTACCCTCTCATCGTCAACCCCGTCGTCAGCAACATGCGCCTGTCCAAGGTGCTGATGGATGGGGGTAGCAGCCTCAACATCCTCTACATCGACACCTTGGAAGCCATGGGAATCCCGTGAGCTTGCCTGCGGGCCTCCCACCTCCCCTTCTATGACATCTTGCTGGGCATGAAGGCGTACCCGGGCGGCAACATCGACTTGGTGGTCACGTTCGGCAACAGAGCCAACTTCCACACCGAGACCCTCACGTTCGAGGTGGTGAACTAGAAGGGGGCGTACCACGCCATTCTCGGGTGCCCCGCCTATGCCAAGTTCATGGCGGTGCCGAACTACACCTACCTCAAGCTCAAGCTGCCAGGTCCGAACAAGGTCATCACAGTGAGCGGCTCCTTCGAGCAGGCCTACGTCAGCAGCCGCGAGTACTTTGACCTCGCCGCCACTGCAGCGTACTCAGCTAAGCTCGGCCAGCTCTGCGCCACCACTCCCGAGTGCCTCTCTGACCCAGGCAAGCCCAGCCAGGCACCGGCCTTCGTCTCAACTGATGAGACCAAGTCGGTCGTAGTTGACGACGCCGATCCGACCAAGACGGTGCGGGTCGGCTCCCAGCTGTCAGCCAAATAGGAACACGCGCTCGTCGACTTCCTCCGCGCCAACAAGGACACTTTTGCCTGGAAGCCGTCCGACATGCCGGGCATCCCAAGGGAGGTCGCCGAGCACGAGCTCCGCATTTTGCCGGGATCCAAGCCTGTCTAGCAACGCCTGCACAGCTTCAATGATGAAAGGCGTAGAGCCATAGGAGAAGAAATCGCTAAGCTATTAGCCGCTGGCTTCATAAAAGAAGTCTACCACTCCGACTGGCTCTCTAACCCATTCCTTGTAAAGAATAAAACTGGTCAATGGAGGATGTGTGTCGATTACACTAGCCTGAACAAGACTTGCCTCAAAGACCCTTTTCCTTTGCCTAGAATAGATCAAATAATTGACTCCACCTCTAGATGCGAGATCTTATCCTTTCTACATGCTTACTCGGGCTATCACCAGATAGTGATGAAGGAATCTGACCAGCTCGCGACATCCTTCATCACGCCGTTCGGCTCATACTGCTACATGTCGATGCTGTTCGGTCTCAAGAACGCAGGGGCAACATACCAGCGATGCATGCAAGCCTGCTTCTCAGACCAGATTGCCCCGCCGATCGACCCCGACCGGCCAGATCCGCCTCGGGCGACGGTCGCTTTCTATGTTGACGACATCGTCGTCAAAACGCCGCGCGCGGATGAGCGCCACATTCGCAAATCTCAAGAGGTTCAACATCAAATTGAACCCTGAGAAATGCACGTTCGGTGTGCCTAGGGGCAAACTTCTCGGGTATATGGTGTCCGAGCGTGGCATTGAAGCCAATCGCGACAAGATCGCGGCTATTACCAACATGGGACCCATCCGCGGCATCAAGGGCGTCCAGAGGTTAACTGGGTGCCTAGCAGTGCTCAGTCGGTTCATTGCCCGGCTGGGAGAACGAGGCCTGCCGCTGTACATGCTTCTCAAGAAATCCGACACCTTTGTCTGGACGGTGGAGGCACAGGCGGCCCTCGACCGCCTCAAGACCCACTTATCCTCTCCACTGGTGCTCGTGGCACCAGATCCCTATGAACCCCTTTTGCTTTACCTGGCAGCCACTAACCATGTGGTCAGCGCCGCTCTAGTAGTCGAAAGGGAAGAACAGGGACACGCCCTCAAGGTCCAACATCCCGTGTACTTTGTAAGCGAAGTACTGAATGACACCAAGTCGCGGTACCCGCAAACACAGAAACTTCTTTACATCGTCATCATGACGGCCAAGAAGCTGCAACACTACTTCACCGAGCACGAGGTGTCAGTCGTCACCTTGTTCCCACTCGGTGAAGTTGTTCGCAACCGCGACGCCGTGGGGTGGATTTCTAAATGGGCAGTCGAGCTGATGGGCTATCACGTCAAGTTCGTGCCGCGCACGGCGATAAAGTCTCAGGCTCTGGCCGACTTCATCGCCGAGTGGATGGAAGTTCTAGCCCTGACCCCAGAAATCTCTCACGAGTACTGGACCCTCTACTTCGACGGGTCGGTCATGGGACCCGGCTCAGGGGACGGGGTCGTCCTGGTCTCCCCAGAGGGAGGCAAGTTCCAGTACGCAGTCCGCCTCCACTTCCCCATGTCGAACAACATCGCCAAGTGTGAGGTGCTCATCAGCGGCCTCCGCATAGCCATCGACATCGGGGCAACCCGCCTGTACGTCTACGGAGACTCCAAGCTAGTAATCGACCAGGTCATGAAGAACTCCAACTGCGAGAGCCCCCTCATGGACGCATACTGCCAGGAAGCCCGTAAGCTAGAAGGGAGATTCTGGGGTCTGGAGCTCCACCACATCCCATGAAAGCAAAACCCCGATGCGGACACTCTCGCAAAGATGGCCGTCGAGCGCAAGCCGGCGCCCAGTGGCGTTGACCTGAATGAGCCGTCAATGAGAGAGAAGCAGCCGGCCGCAGACAGGACAAAAATAGAGGAAACAAAACGTGCAGGAAAAACAGAGCACGCTCCCTCCGACCCAGCCCCCGACCAGACACCCAGGGGCCCACTCTGCTTAGCAACGGGCCAACCCGACCCAGGCCAGGCAGACAACACAGATTGGAGAGCCGATCTACTGGCTTATCTCCTACACAAAGTCCTCCCAAAGAAACGCAACGCAGCCCGCCGGGTAGCCCGACGAGCCAAAACCTTCGCCGTAATCGACGGCGGGCTCTACAAACATAGCCCCTCCGAAACTGGCATTCTCATGAAGTGCACCCCATTGCCCAGGGCAAGGAGTTTCTTCTCGAGATACACACTGGGATCTGCGGACACCATGCTGCGCCATGCTCCTTGGTCGGAAAAGCATTCCGACAAGGATTCTACTGGCCAACAGCACTGCGCAACGCGGAAGAAATCGTCCGTGCATGCAAAGGCTGCCAATTCTACGCAAAACAAACCCACCTGCCAGCCCATGCCCTTCAGACCATTCCCATAACATGGCCATTCGCCATGTAGGTTCTAGACATGGTCGAGCCGCTCAAGAAGGCACCAGGAGTGTTCACCCACCTACTTGTTGCAATTGACAAGTTCACCAAATGGATAAAAGCAAAGCCGATCAACACAATCGACTCCAAGAAGGCCGTCAAGTTCTTCCTGGACATCGTCTGCAGGTTCGGCGTGCCCAACTCCATCATCACCGACAACGGAACCAACTTCACAGGCCATTACTTCCAAGAGTTCGCGGAAGAATACAGGATCCGGATCGACTGGGCATCGGTCGGACACCCATGCACAAACGGGCAAGTCAAAAGAGCTAACGGCCTAATCCTCCAAGGGCTCAAACCTCGCATTTTTGACATGCTCAAAAAGTTCACGGGTTGTTGGGTGGAAGAGCTGCCGACAGAGCTCTGGAGCTTCGAACCACTCCTAACCGGTCAACGGGGCTAACACCTTTCTTCCTAATGTACGGTTCAAAGGCCGTGCTCCCTTCCGACCTGGACTACGGTGCCCCGAGAGTCAAAGCGTTTGACCCAAAAACGGCAGCCGAAGCCCAGAGGGACGCCATGGAAGTCTTAGAGGAAACAAGGCTAGCAACGGTACACCGATCGGCCCGCTACCAACAAACTTTACGTAGGTACCACGAAAGGCGCATACGAGAGAGGACGCTGCAGGTCAGAGATATGGTTTTGTGGCGATCCATGTCGACGAAGGACAAACACAAGCTCTCACCGAGGTCATACGCCTAGGCACCTACAAGCTAAAAGATTCCGACGGTAATATTCTGACCATCTCTTGGAACATAGAACAGTTACGACATTTCTTTCCGTAAAAGCACTAGCGGCTCAGTCCAAGTACCCCGACCCGGCCACTTCCGGCTCGGAGCACTCGGGGGCCCAACACCTATCGATTCTTTCTCTCCCGTACAGCACAGTGCACTCACCCGGCGTCCCGACCCGGCCACTTCAGGCTCGGAGCACTCGGGGGCCCAACACCTATCGATTCTTTCTCTCCTGTACAGCACAGTGCACTCACCCGGCGTCCCGACCTGGCCACTCTCGGCTCCAAATCACTCGGGGGCCGGACACCTACATTTTTTTACCTACTCACAGCACACAAGCTCTCTGGTTTCTAGCACCCCGACCCATCCATGTTTGGCTCGGAGCGCTCGGGGGGCCAGACCATGGTCTTCGACCATCCTACCTTATGTTGTTTTTTCACCTCTACAGCCCCTTGCCCTGAGCATTGTCAGGCCAAGACATTCGGGGCCTCACTAGGACAGACCGTGCAGCACACGCACACTGGTCTCCCCTGCCACACAACACACAGAAAATCCCAAAACCAAACCGAAAATCAAACGGCAGAACCTTTTCAAAAAACAAACCTGAGCGAGACGGAAAACGGGGCAAAAACATAAGAAGCGAACATGAATTTAAACATAATTAGGGACGCCACACACACGGTGAACGCCCCAGAAGTTCACCCAAGCCGCACGAACGGCTTGGGATACAGCACTTACATACATTTCATAACTAAACAAAATAAAAAGCTGGCCGCCGGCCGGCCCCGCGCTCCGCCTCTGCCCCGCCGGGCCACTATGGGCCGTCCAGCTCCGGGTCCGTGCCGCGCTGCAGGAGGTCGTCGACGTCCATCTCCGCTGCAATAACTCGCCCGAACCCGGCGAAGTCCAGCATGGCCCTCCGACGGACCACCGCGCTAGAGGTCTCCGGGAAGCCGGGGTCGATCCCGTCGAGGTGCACCCCGGTGCGCAGCCGGACGGAGGCCAATGCGGCGGCGACGCCGCGGCGGATCCCCAGCCTCACCGACAAGCAGATGATCGCGGGGAGAGCATGGAGTTGCTCCAACCGCATGGGCACCTGCGGCTCCACCAAACGGAAGATAGCGAGCGCGCCATCCTCCAGGGCCTCGCACTGGTCCTCCACCTCGCCAAGGCGGCACTGCAAGTCTGTCACCTCATGACCAACGGCTTCCAACTCCCCCTCCAGTACTGCGGGCAAAAATTGTGAAATGAAAGAAAAACAGGGGAAGGAAGGCACAATCAAGAACAAAACTCACCGAATGCACGGGCGTGGGCGTCCGCGGCAGCATCCCTCGCCGCACGCGTCTCCTCCTGGACCGTGCCCCGAGCCACCTCGACCACCCGTAGGCTCTCCTGCAGGTGCTCGATCTCGACTGAGGCAGCCGAGTAGTGCCCACGCGCCAAATCGCACTCCCGCTGCAGCACTGGTATGTCCGGCTGAACTTCTGCAGGCACTGGCTCTGAGGATGAGGTGGCCGGCACAGGCAAACCCGGCGCAACAGCGGCGACACCCGACGGCTCCGCGACGGCCGATGCCGGAGGCGCGACGGAGGACGAGGCAGACCCACCACCAGCAGCAGCAGACGTCCCAGGATCGTCTCGCACCGGGAGCCCGCCAGACGAAGAGGAGCCAGAGGCGACGGGGCCACCCGACGGCCCAACGCCACCTTGCCCCATGATCCATGCGCCTGGACCCGTCGACGGCACCCTTCCATCACACGGTAATTATCAAGAACATAACCAAGCAAAATGAGCAGACAGATGAGTGAGGATAGCGCCGGAAAGTACCTTCCCTGGAAGAGCTCACGGCACACCCGCGGCAGGCTGCGCGGCGGGGCGCTGGACTCCTCATCGTAGGGGCGCTTGACGTCAGCCATCAAAGAAGACGACGACGACGACAAAGGTGGTTAGCACCTTCTCCTCCTCCTTCTTTTTTCCCCGCACCTCTGTCTTTTCTCTCTCTCTGTCCTCTCCAAAAACTGGCAGGTAACAGCGTCGACGGAGACGAGGCGATGGGAGGAAGAGGGTTAAATAGGCAATAGTCATCAATCACTCCGTGACGTTTCCCGAGCAAAGTGATGCCCCGAGACACGAGCCGACACAGACGGACCTCTCCGCAACAACTGGCGCGACGCATCGGCTCCACGGGTGCGTATTCCACAGTTCCAATTAAATCCCCGTCATCAATTCGTTTCCAATTGCAGGAAAGACGGCAAACCGTTTCCATGCCTCAAACGAATCACAACCACACGATTCGATTTCAAGGTTCGAAGGCAAGTCCACTAAGGGCTCCGCGCCGCCTTGACCCAAAGAGTCAGGGAAGAGAAACCGAGACGAGTACCAAGTGGCCCGAGCCCGACCTGCCCCAGCTGTAGTCGGGTCGTCTCAAATTTTCTTGTCCGATCCGGCCTCAAGCGTTCCACGGAATCCCCTCCAGGGGGGCCAACTAAGCCCCCCGAGCTGGCTGACGGCTCGGGTATCTGACTGGGATGCGGGCTATAGAGCAGTGAAGTGCTCCCAATGGGGCTCCGCCGACCTGGTCGTCCGCGGCAGGGTCGGACTTCACTCGGATTGTCCTTAATTGGGTGTACCCGCAATCGATCTCACCGAATCCGCCATTCCGGGCCATCTAGGTCAAGTAGAAGGGTTCACCTCCTCCGATCGCCACAGGTCGCAGTGGAGTCATTCAATGTTGAGGCATGAAAATGAAAAAACAGTGCAGCAAACTAACAAACAAAAATGCCCCAGGGCGAATCTTATTCCATTTATCATCTCCCTGAAACAATCGGCCAGAAGCCGTTACAACAAACAAAAGCTAGCTGTCCTCGACTCGGGGAAACAGCAGATAGAATGGATCAAATCCATTTATTCCCACAAAGGGAGCAATAAAAAGGGGCTAAGCCAACGGCTGCTACCTGGGAAGCTAGAGGACATGGCCAAAGAACGTCGCAAGACTTTTTGTAGCACCTCGCAAGCCTTCTTCCAACACCAGCCGTGCCAAGAGCCCTCGGCGGAGGTAGAGGCAGGCGACGCCATCGAGGAGGGTTTAATGGAGATAATGTTAGCCCACACCCTCACTAACGATGCTTCCGGGTATCTTCCTCAGGCACTGGAAGACGGGCCAGGATCTCCTTCCCAAGGCCGCGCCCGCCTTCCAGTCACACCTCAAAGGACCGCCCGCCTCCAAACGGAGACCCATCCTGGCTGCAAGACTACCCTGCCAGACGAGAGAGGAGCCCATGACCGTCCCTCGCTGCCACGAAGCACGGCGCCAAGCTGTGCCACCTTCCAGCTATAGCTGGAAGATGAGGCATCGGATCCGCAGCTCTGCGCCAACGGCTTGTTATGCACCCACCCGAAATCTCGGGGGAGCGGCACTCGCAAGAAGGACGCAGAAGGGTGACCCCCGCAGCAGGATAGGTCCACCACCACCAGGTCTCCGGACCGATGCCGAGGAGAGAGTCCAAGGAGGCCACCAGAAGCCGGGAGCCCCCCCTCGCCGATAGACAAGAGAGCCGGCAGACCAGTGGCCTGGCTTGCCAAACTCCAGCAGCAAGCCCTCAAACTCCTCAGTGCCAAGCAGCGGTTGGCGGGATGAACTCGTTGACGAGTTCATGCCTGAGAAGGATCCCCTGCCGTTTGCAAGCATTCTTCTAGCACTAGGGACACAAGACATGCCCACTCTCATCTGGAGGACGGACGTGGGGTGTGAGGAAGAGAACTACCAAAGGGATTTCCAAGATCCATTTTCTTGCGTGGAACCATGTATCCAGAACACCCCTATTTATAGGCAACCGTGGACACGAACGGCCCCAGCACTCAGCAGGTCGGCCAAACGGGGCACGCCAAAGGCCCTCACCAAACCGAACCCCCTCTTGAATGCCAACGGGAAGGCTCCAGTTCGCCAAGCAACCGCCGCTCCACTCGGGGCATGATCGCCGCACGACCCACCAATGGGTGGCGACCCCGAGCAGGGGGGAAACCGAGGCGTCCACGGCGTGGTGATAAGACGCGACGACCAGCTGAAAGCATCTAGGCCCCTAATTCGAGTTTTGGTAATTAATGACAACGGTTCGTGGATTAACGATTTCATTTGAGATAATGAGTATATGTTGATCCACGGATGAAAGAGATTTGGTTGTGAACGTTTGGAGTTTTGGAGATGATGTGCAAAGCTCGGGCTCAAGGCAAAGGTATCAAATTGGGTTTTGCATTTTACCGGTCACAAGGTGTTTAGAGGATGAAAAGTGACCGGATTTGTTGGATAAATAGCCGAACTATTAAGAGGGGTCGAGTACTCGTGCTTGACGGGTCCTTAGTGCCATTTTGCTCAAAATGTCTAGTTGCATGCATGAGGATTAACGATGTTTTGAAAAGATTTGAAAAAGTCTAAGTTTGAGAGCTGACTGAGTAACGGCGGACAGTCCGCACATGAGGGGCGGACAGTCCGCGCCCGTTCCAGAGAGCTTGCAGAGGCTCTAGTGGGCTGGCGGACAGTCCGGCCCAGGTGGGCGGACGGTCCGCCACACTATTTCAAAAAAAATGTACCAGAGACGGTGTCTCTCTGGTGGGCTTCAAAGTTGAACGGCGGACAGTCCGCCCATGGGGCGCGGACGGTCCGCCGGCTAATCTCAGATTTGTACCATAGGTTGTTTCTCTGGTTTGGGCTGAAAAGTGAACTGCGGATGGTCCGCCCTTGGGGCGCGGACGGTCCGCAGGCTAATTCGATTTCGTACCAGAGAGCATGTTTGTCTCTGGTGAGTCAGATCTCTTAACTGCGGACGGTCCGGTTTTTGAACCGCGGACGGTCCGCGACTTCGCAGAAAAGAGTGTAACGGCTAGTTTTTGAAGGGATGTCTATATATACCCAATGCCCGGCCATTGGGTATATCTCTTGGCCATTTGGACAGCTTTCTTGACATCATAGAGCTAAGGCATCCCTCTCTCACACACACTTACTTAGAGATTGCATTCTTGAGGGTGTGAGGGCTTCCTAGTGTATTGCATCAAGAGTTTGAGCTTTGTGGCACTAGGGAAACTTCAAGCAAGCGTCATCGACTTGTTACTCTTGGGAGTTGCCGCTCCCTAGACGGCTTGGAGAAGAGGATTTCGTGGAGCTCCTCCAAGGAGATTGTTGAGGAGCCCCGATTTCGGTTGTAAGAGGTCTTGTGCTCACCTCACCGGAGTGGTGAAGAGCAACTCTAGTGGAATCGAGGTGTGGAGCGGTTTCTTGTTTCAAGCCGGTTCAAGATCAAGAGGTTCTTGATAGAGGAGCGGTTGATTCTTGGAATCCACCTCAACGTGGATTAGGGGTGACCAGCAAGTCATCGACACCACGGGATAAATTCTTGTGTCAAGCTTGGTTACTTCTCTTGCTCACTTCAATTCTTGTTTTTACTTTGAGCAATTTACCTTACTAGAGCTTGATTTGTATCTTGTCACCCTAGGTTGCAAAACCATCTAGAGATAGTAGTAGCATGACATAGGGCTTTCCTTTGTTACTAATTAAATTTCTATAGTGTTGTTGGTTTTAGATTTTAAACCGCCTATTCACCCCCCCTCTAGTCGGTGATCTTGATCCTACAACTGGTACCAGAGCTAAGTACTCCATTAATTGCGGATTTAACCATCTTAGAGTAGAACAATGACTAGTGATCATGGGATTCATGTTGGGAAGCCACCGTTTTTTGATGGGAACAATTATGATTATTGGAAGACTAGGATGTCGGCACATCTCAAAGCCATGAGTAGAAAGCTATGGAGAGTAGTAAGTGATGGATATGTCATTTTGGACCCAAAGAGTTTGACACCCCTAGATGAGGAAAATGAGACACTAAATGATCAAGGGGTTAATGTGCTCTTTAGTGATTTGTATGTGAATGAATTTAATAGAGTCAAGAGCCTCACAAATGCAAATGACATATGGAAGAAGCTCATGAAAATTCATGAGGGCACATCAACTGTGAAGGAGGCCAAGTTATATTTGCTTAAAGGGAATTTTAGTGAATTTACCATGAAGAAGGATGAGAGTATAGCCGAGATGTTCAACCGGCTAAATGACATTGTGAATGACCTCAAGGGACTTTGATTTGAGGTACCGGATGGGGATTTCAACCACAAGTTTCTTAGATGTCTTCCGAAAAGATATGACACAATTGTGACCTTACTTGTAAGGTCAAATGTGAAGACCGCAACTCCCACACAAATATTGGGAGAAATCCTCACACATGACATGTTCAAGAAATCTCAAGATGAAGCTCATAGGGGAGAAATTGATATGAAAAAAAAGTGTGGCATTCAAAGCTCAAGATAGCAAAAATGAAGAAGAAACTGGGTGCCAAGAAGAAGAATCGGATGAGGAAATGACTCTCTTTGTCAAGAGATTCAATAGAATGATGAGCAAGAAGAACTTTGGCAAGAGAGGTCAATCATCAAGAAAAAATCCTTTTGTGGACAAGACTTGCTTCCAATGTGGTGAAGTAGGTCATATCATTGTCAATTGTCCAAACAAGAACAAGAAGGACAAGAAAAATGATGAAAAGAAGAAGTTCATCAAGAAGAAGAAGAATGGCCAAGCATATTTTGTTGAATGGGATTCCGATGCAAGCTCCGATGATGATGATGATGACAAGCCATCCAAGGGAGTTGCCGGAATCGCCATCAAAGAGGCTCCATCACTCTTCTCTACACCACATTGTCTTATGGCAAAGGGTGGTGCAAAGGTACAACAAGATGGTGAACTTGATGAATTTTCATATGATGATCTTGTTGAAATGCTCAATGATGCCGATGAATTCATGACAAAGGAAAAGGCTAAGTTAAAGGACTTGAAGTTGAAGTTTACTTCTCTTCAAGATTCCTATGAGGACCTAAAGACTTCTCATGAGAATCTCAAAGAAACTCATGAGAAGCTTGAGGAAGCTCACAATACCTTGCTTAATCATGAAAGAAAAGTAACATTGAGCATTGGTGTTAGTTGTGATTTAATTGATGATAAACCTTGTGGCTCTAGCTCTACTAGTTCTTTTTGCACCAAAATTGATAACCCATCTTGCAATGAATCTTTCATTATGGAAAATGATTTGCTAAAGAAAGAGATTACTTGCTTGACTAATGATTTGAGAAAGTGCTATGATAGTAGAGCCAAGTTTAATCATTGTTGGGCAAGCCAAAAGTTCACCTTGAACAAGCAAGGGTTTGGATACATTCCTAAGAAAGGGAAGAAGGCTTTTGTGCAAACCAAAACTACTTTTGTGAAGAGTAGTGGTAAGCCATATTGTGAAAAATGCAAGAAGGTTGATCATGTTGAGAAGAATTGCACCAACAAGAAAGTCATATCCTTTGATTCAAGTTATATTCTTATGAAAAATTTAAATGACAATGTTAGTGCAAAATTTGTTGGGATACCTATAAATAGTGCTAAAAAGAATGCCATTTGGGTGCCAAAAGTCTTGGTCACTAACGTGGTCACTAACGTTCAAGGACCCAAGAAAGTTTGGGTACCTAAAAGAGTTACTTCCTCTTTGTAGGTGAATTACAAGTCCGGAGGAAGACATTGGGTGCTTGATAGTGGATGCACTCAACACATGATCGGAGATCCAATGATGTTTTCCTCTCTAGATGAGAATGTGGGTGGCTATAGTGACATCATCTTTGGTGACAATAGCCGGGGCAAAGTCAAAGGAGTTGGTACAATTCATATCTCAAGTGATCATTCTCTTTCAAAAGTATTGTTGGTTGATTCTCTCAAGTTTAATCTCTTAGCGGTCACTCAACTTTGTGATTTTGGATATAAGTGAAGTTTCACTAAAGATGATGTTGTAGTGACTAGCTTGGATGGAAAAGATCACATCTTTACGGGATTTAGACATGAGGATGTATATCTTGTGGATTTTGCTACTAAAGAGGTAAACTTGTCCACTTGCTTATTCACTCAATCATCCTTGGATTGGTTATGGCATAGAAGGCTTGGTCATGTTGGCATGAAGCAACTCAACCAACTTTTGAAGCATGACTTAGTAGTTGGGTTGAAGAATGTGAAGTTTGAAAAAGATAAGTTATGTAGTGCATGTCAAGCCGGAAAGCAAGTTGCAAATACTCATCCCACTAAGAGTGTCATGTCAACCGAGAGACCATTGGAATTATTGCATATGGATTTATTTGGTCCTACAATATATAGAAGTATTGGTGGAAATTGCTATTGTCTTGTGGTAGTGGATGATTACTCAAGATATACATGGGTTTTCTTTCTTCATGACAATGCCGATACATATGACACATTCAAGAAATTCTTTACAAGGGCCGAAAATGAATTTGAGCTCAAGGTGAAGAAAGTGAGGAGTGACAATGGAAGTGAGTTTAGAAACACAAGAGTTGAGGAATAGTGTGATGAGAAAGGAATAAGCATGAATTCTCAACCAAGTACACTCCGGAACAAAATGGTCTTGTTGAGAGGAAAAATAGAACCTTAATTGATATGGCAAGATCAATGCTCTCCGAATACAATGTTTCGGATAGTTTTTGGGCCGAAGCAATCAACACGGCTTGTCATGCCTCAAATAGATTGTATTGCCATAGATTTCATAACAAGACTCCATATGAGTTGCTCATTGGAAGAAAGCCAAATATCTCATATTTTAGAGTGTTTGGTTGCAAATGCTATATTCTCAAGAAGGGAACTCGGTTATCAAAGTTTCAAAGCAAATGTGATGAGGGCTTTCTTCTTGGGTATTCATCTTGTAGCAAGGCTTATCGGGTCTACAACAAAACACATGGCATTGTTGAAGAAGCATATGATGTTGAGTTTGATGAAACCAATGGGTCTCATAATGAACAAGAAAATCTTGATGATGTGAGAAGTGATGGTTTGAGAAATGCAATGAAAAATATGTCAATTGGTGATGTTAGACCAAGAGAAGAAGATGAAGATGGACCTTCTATCTCTATAAGAGTTAATCCTTCAACTTCTATCTCAAATGATCAAGCACAACAAATTGTACAAGATTCAAGTAATGATGATTCTCGTGTACAAGATCAAGTTGGTTCATCTAGTGCACCTTCTCTATCAACTCAAGAACCCATTGTTCCTCAAAGAATGCATCATGCTCTTGCAAAGGATCATCCGGTGGATCAAATCATGGGTGACATTAGTAAGGGTGTCCAAACTCGATCTCACATTGCTTCATTTTGTGAACATTATTCTTTTGTATCTTTTCTTGAACCTAACCGTGTAGATGAAGCTTTGAGAGATCCGGATTGGGTGAATGCTATGCATGAAGAATTAAATAATTTCTCCCGGAATCAAGTTTAGGATCTAGTTGAGAGGCCCAAAAATTATAATGTTATTGGCACAAAATGGGTCTTTAGAAACAAGCAAAATGAAGATGGAATGGTTGTGAGAAATAAGGCAAGATTGGTAGCTCAAGGCTTCACTCAAGTCGAAGGTTTGGATTTCGGTGAAACTTTCGCTCCCGTTGCTAGATTAGAAGCTATTAGAATTTTATTAGCTTATGCTTGCTCTCACAACATAAAATTTTTTCAAATAGATGTGAAAAGTGCTTTCTTGAATGGCAAAATTAGTGAACTTGTTTTTGTTGAGCAACCTCCCGGTTTTGAAGATCCCAAGAAGCCAAATCATGTATACAAGCTCTCTAAAGCTCTTTATGGTCTTAAGCAAGCTCCACGAGCTTGGTATGAAAGATTGAGGGACTTTCTTATCTCTAAGGGCTTCAAAATTGGTAAGGTTGACACTACTTTATTCACTAAAGCAATTGGTAAGGATTTGTTTGTTTGTCAAATTTATGTTGATGATATTATCTTTGGTTCAACTAACCCAAGTTTTTGTGAGGAATTTGGTGAAATGATGTCTAGGGAATTTGAGATGTCCATGATTGGTGAATTGAGTTTCTTTCTTGGACTTCAAATCAAGCAACTCAAGGAAGGCACCTTTGTGTGTCAATCAAAATATGTGAAGGATATCTTGAAGAAATTTGGTATGGAAGATGCAAAACTAATCAAGACTCCTATGGCCACCAATGGGCATCTTGACCTAGATGAGGGAGGTAACCCGGTTGACCAAAAGCTTTACCGTTCTATGATTGGTAGTTTGCTTTATTTGACCGCATCTAGGCCCGACATCATGTTTAGTGTTTGCATGTGTGCACGATTTCAAGCCGCACCTAGAGAATGTCATTTGACCACCGTCAAAAGAATCTTGAGATACTTGAAATATACTCCTAATATTGGCTTGTGGTATCCCAAGGGTGCTCATTTTGATTTGGTTGGTTTTTCAGATTCGGATTATGCGGGGTGCAAGGTCGTTAGGAAGAGCACTTCTGGTCATTGCCAATTTCTTGGAAGATCTCTTGTATCTTGGTCATCAAAAAAGCAAAATTCCGTGGCTCTTTCAACCGCCGAAGCGGAATATATTTCGACCGGAAGTTGTTGTGCATAATTGTTATGGATGAATCAAACTCTTCTTGACTATGGTGTGAAATTTGATGAAATTCTCTTGTTGTGTGATAATGAAAGTGCCGTGAAGATTGCTTCTAATTCGGTTCAACATTTAAGAACCAAGCATATTGATATCCGCCATCATTTTCTTAGAGATCATGTGAACAAGGGTGATATCAAGATTGATGGTATTGGCACGGATGATCAATTAGACGATATATTTACCAAGCCTTTGGATGAATCTTGGTTTTGCAAGCTAAGAAATGAGTTAAACATCATTGACTTCTCAAATGTGGCTTGAAAACTAGCACATGTGGCATATGGTTCTTTCATGCACTCTTTGTTTCTTTTTTCTGAATTTTTAAGGTATTTTTGAGCCATTTATGAGTTTTCATGATTTTACTCGATTTATTTTTGAATTCTAGTTGTAACTTGCTCATATGAGTCTTTTGAAAGTTTTCATGCAAGATTTGAGATTTTTGGATTTTATATGAGCAATGATCCCAAATTGAAGTTGGAATTGAGAAAATTGGCAAAATTCTGGGCAGTCTGAAATTTGGTACAGCGAACAGTCCGCGGGTAAGTGGCGGACAGTCCGCCGTTAATGAGACTTGTTCACCAGAGGCTCTGCAGAGAAGTTTTCAACCGTAAAAATACACTGCGGACGGTCCGCCAAAGGACCGCGGACGGTCCGCATGTGTTGGGCAGAATTTGCCAGAGGTAGTTTCAGTCGGGTGTCAGTGTTAAAATTCATAGGCGGACGGTCCGCAATGATATTGCGGACAGTCCGCCATGATATTGCGGACAGTCCGCGAATGGACAGAAAGGCGGGGTCGGCCAGACTTGACTTATAATGGGTGTCCCTCTCACAACCCCCACCAAACCGCACACATCATCCAAAAAGCTCTCTCTCTTTCTCTCTCAAGCACGTGGGGAGACGACAAGGTCAAGGCTTTTTGGCGTGATTCCTGGACGGTCCGAGAACATCCCCGGACCCTTCTCAAGATTGTTCATCATGTTCTCTCGGTATTTTGAAGAATCCCTAACTCTTGTTCTTGGATTTCTTTATTGGAAAGAGTTAGGGTTAGATGCTCCGATCTGTTTTTGGACCATGGATTCTTGAAAATACCTTGGGGATCTTGTTCCTAGTGATGAGGAGATGCTATAGTTAAAATTTGGTTGGTGGATTTGAATCGAAACTCAAAATATGGGTGAATCAAAGATGAGGGCGATTTTGTGTTCCTACGCAGAACAGATGAGTCGCGGACAGCCCGCCTGCTGGACGCGGACGGTCCGCAGTGGTAGTTCATGAACCGCGGACAGTCCGCGTTCAGAAGTGCGGACGGTCCGCCAGTGTCAGATTTTTCAGATGAATGCTGAACTGACTTATATTATTATGGATTGGTCCTATTGCTTTAGTAATTGTTCTTATGGTTAAATCTTGATCTCAGGCCACCCCGGAAGATCATCAAGGCCACTGCTTCCAAAATCAAGAAGGCCATGACTTCCAAAAGACAAAGAGACAGTGATGACTCTGATGATGTGGACTATGCTCCAAATCTTAGTGAGATGGCTGCTGCATCTTCAGTGGGTGATATTGGTGATGAATCTTCAGAGGAAGAGACTGAGGGAGTTGAGGATGATGTTACAGATCTGATGAGGCTAGATCTTCCTAGCCGACAGTGGACTGCAGAGAGCTATGCAAATGCTAGAGCAGTGGATCAGTTCAGCTTGCCTCGTGACACCAACATCCTCTTCTTCAAAACTGAGGTACAAAAAGATGCTTACTTTGGTCATCTAGTTAAGAAGAATGTATTCAAACATCAGACCATTGACCTAGGCTACATGAGACAACAACAAGTCATGTCTGATCTAGTAGATAGATTTCAGCAAATGGGGTTAGCAAATTTTCTGCAGCATAGGTGTGATTGGAATGAAACTGTGATACGTCAGTTCTATGCCACTCTAGAGATCAACATGGTTGAGGAAACATTTCGGTGGACAACTGGCAAGAGAACCTATTATGCTACATTTGCACAATTTGCTGAGGCTAATCAATTGGATTATAATTTCATCAATAGTGAGCAAAGTGTGAATGTTGTGTTAGAAAACCCTCTAGATGAGAATGACTACTCCATGTACTATGAGCCTGCACATCTTGGTATTGCTAGAATCTTTGGGGGCACTCAGGGTCTGAGGCATCATCCTGCAGTAATTAATAAGATTGTCAGAGTCACATTCATGCCTAAGAGTGGGAACAAGGACAAGATTAGTGGGCTATATTGGAATGTGATATCTCATGTCATGAACGGCAATAGAATAAATGTCATTGCTCTTATTATGGATCAGCTTGCAGATTTAAGGCTTAACATGGAGATGAACCTATATTTTGTTCCATACATTATGTCCATCATCAAGGTCAAGTCTAGCTTCAGAGGGATATGTGAAAGCAAGCACACCCCATTCAGGCCATTCAAGAATGACAATACTTTTCTTTTGAGGCCTTTGACTCCTTTCCCTGGAGATGATATGGATGCTGAAGCACAGGGGCAGGATGATGATAGTGATGATGATGCTCACATGGGAGCTGCTGCAGCTCAGCATGCCATGCCACCACCGCATCCTCCAGTACAGAAGCAGTGGGCTCCTCCAGCTGGCTACTTTGACCCGTACTTTGCATACATGCAGGAGAGCATGTCTTCTCAGATTGCGGGGTTGGCTGATCAGATGCAGAATCAGATGAACCTCAACTTCCAGAACATGCAGCAGCAGATGTTCCAGCCCATGATAGCTCAGATGCAGGGGGTTCAGCAGAGTTTACACTCAGACATAGCAGCTCTTGATTCACGCTTTGAGGATTTGCCCTCTTCTGAGCAGTTTGAGCAGCTTGAGCAGAGACAGGAGCAGCTAGAGCAACGCTTTGATACATTCAGCATAGCCTTCACCGGGTTTTCTGACCACTTCTACTCAGTATTTCCGGTTCCAGTGCCGCCTCCAGAGTTCTACCCACACCAGCCGTTCTACCCACCACCACCTCCTCCGCCGCCGATGGGTTGACTTTCTTGGCAATTGATGCCAAAGGGGGAGAAGGAGCTTTGGAGTGCTTGGATCTAGGGGGAGCTCATGGACTTCTTATGGACTTCATTCGCTTTTGGCTTCCGCTTGCCACTCATGATTATTTGTGTTGAACTATTGCATTACATGTTTATGATTTGTGTCTTGCATGAACTCGGTTTGAGACTTGTATTTGGATTTGAACATTTGGTTTGTAATGAGTGATGAACTATGTTGGTTTGTGTTACTCTTATCTATTTATGTTCATCTTGTGGTTGTGAGGTTGTGCTAACCAAGCTAAAATTCATATTATATATATCTTGTATCTTGTATGCCTCGATTTCCACTTGTAGGGAAAACTCCGTCAAAACTTTCAAATATATATGTGCTCTTGGTGTTCATGCAAATTTATATGCACATATCAAGGGGGGAGTTCTCTCTACTCATCGAACTTGGTGAATTTATTCATACCATATTCTGAAATTTTCAAGAAAAATGAGTAAGTTCTTCCAAAGTTCAATTCCAAGTCCACCTTATGCCTAGTGTGTAAAGTTGACTTGAACACTTTTATCACTCCAAAATTTAGTGTTGTCATCAATTACCAAAAAGGGGGAGATTGAAAGCATCTAGGCCCCTAATTCGAGTTTTGGTAATTAATGACAACAGTTCGTGGATTAACGATTTCATTTGAGATAATGAGTATATGTTGATCCACGGATGAAAGAGATTTGGTTGTGAACGTGTGGAGTTTTGGAGATGATGTGCAAAGCTCGGGCTCAAGGCAAAGGTATCAAATAGGGCTTTTGCATTTTGCCAGCCACAAGGTGTTTAGAGGATGAAAAGTGACCGGATTTGTTGGATAGATAGCCGTACTATCAAGAGGGGTTGAGTACTCATGCTTGACAGGTCCTTAGTGCCATTTTTCTCAAAATGTCTAGTTGCATGCATGAGGGCTAACGGCGTTTTGAAAAGATTTGAAAAAGTCTAAGTTTGAGAGCTGAATGAGTAACGGCGGACAGTCCGCACACGAGGGGCGGACAGTCCGTGCCCATTCCAGAGAGCTTGCAGAGGCTCTGGTGGGCTAGCGGACAGTCCGGCCCAGGTGGGCGGACGGTCCGCCACACTATTTCAAAAAAAATGTACCAGAGAGGGTGTCTCTCTGGTGGGCTTCAAAGTTGAATGGCGGACAGAACGCCCATGGGGCGCGGACGGTCCGCCGGCTAATCTCAGATTTATACCAGAGGTTGTTTCTCTGGTTTGGGCTGAAAAGTGAACTGCGGACGGTCCGCCCTTGGGGCGCGGACGGTCCGCATGCTAATTCGATTTCGTACCAGAGAGCATGTTTGTCTCTGCTGAGTCAGATCTCTTAACTGCGTACGGTCCGCCCCTGGGGCGCGGACGGTCCGCCAGGGTTTAACGGCTAGTTCTGACACACATTAAATTCACTCTGACTCACTGGTTTATAACGGCGGACGGTCCGGTTTTTGAACCGCGGACGGTCCGCGACTTCGCAGAAAAGAGTGTCACGGCTAGTTTTTGAAGGGATGTCTATATATACCCAATGCCCGGCCATTGGGTATCTCTCTTGGCCATTTGGACAGCTTTCTTGACATCATAAAGCTAAGGCATCCCTCTCTCACACACACTTGCTTAGAGATTGCATTCTTGAGGGTGTGAGGGCTTCCTAGTGTATTGCATCAAGAGTTTGAGCTTTGTGGCACTAGGGAAATTTCAAGCAAGCGTCATCGACTTGTTACTCTTGGGAGTTGCCGCTCCCTAGACGGCTTGGAGAAGAGGATTTCGTGGAGCTCCTCCAAGGAGATTGTTGAGGAGCCCCGATTTCGGTTGTAAGAGGTCTTGTGCTCACCTCACCGGAGTGGTGAAGAGCAACTCTAGTGGAATCGAGGTGTGGAACGGTTCATTGTTTCAAGTCGGCTCAAGATCAAGAGGTTCTTGATAGAGGAGCGGTTGATTCTTGGAATCCACCTCAACGTGGATTAGGGGTGACCGGCAAGTCATCGACACCACGGGATAAATTCTTGTGTCAAGCTTGGTTACTTCTCTTGCTCACTTCAATTCTTGTTTTTACTTTGAGCAATTTACCTTACTAGAGCTTGATTTGTATCTTGTCACCCTAGGTTGCAAAACCATCTAGAGATAGTAGTAGCATGACATAGGGCTTTCCTTTGTTACTAATTAAATTTCTATAGTGTTGTTGGTTTTAGATTTTAAACCACCTATTCACCCCACCTCTAGTCGGTGTTCTTGATCCTACACCAGCCTCGAGATTCCACGGTACCAAAGCTCCAGGCGGCCATCAAGAACGGTGCGACTCCGTCATGCCAACGCTGGCGCACGCCGAAAGTTGGGAACGCGGGCAGGCGGATGGGACGCCCTAGCAAGGGGTCATCAAGACCGAGTCCAGCGGCTCCACGATTACATAAATCGCAGAGCCACTCGGGGGCCTCTGACGGGGGTGTAAACCCGGGGCCCCTAACGGGCCTGACTCATATGAAGGAAGCTCAACAAGCTCCCTGGGCCGGGCGTGACGCGGCCTGCCAGCCCGCCTGGGCGGCTGCCTTCGTTCCTAAGCCAACGTAGAAGGCAGCCCGACCTCCCGGGACACGTGGAAATCTCCCGACCTGGCGCACCGGGTCAGAGCCATGCCGGACGACCCGGGCCGTGCGCTCCAAGGATGCCGCTCCCCCTGACAGGCATGCCAGCCAAGACAGACTCCCGTGAAGGCTCCACGACACCAGCTCTCCTTATCTTGCGGCGTAGACATAGGCTACAGGGCTCCCTGACAGAGGGACAGCGCCGCCCGCGTGGGCCCCACGACACTACGGGAGAGGGCGTCAACGGACGTCCCCTCCCGCGCTGTAATGATGGTCGCCCCTGCGCGCCACTCCATTACGCCAGCGGGTGTGACCGGACACCCCCTGTCTGGCCTCGGTAAGGCACCCCTCACCGGGCGTGCTGTCCTACGGACAGGGGGCTACGTGAGAGAGACGCAAGGTACCCCTGTAGATAAGGGATATAGACCCAGGCGGATAAGACTGGAGATGATCCCCGAGTGCCCGTCCGAGTGACCAGGCCGCCCCGACTGGCCAAGGATGGGACAACGCCTGGACAACCCATTGCCCAAGAAAACCAACCAGGATCAAGCCACCCCACTCCCGACTGACCGAGTGGGCCCCGACGACTGGCACGGACTAGGGACATCCTGACGGTGCCAAGACACTGCGCTAGATATATGTAAATGGGGGGCCCCACCTTGGACTATAAAAGGGAAAGCCCCCCACCTAGGAAAGGGTTGGACTCCTAGAGGTTCGATACTGCTTGACCAGCTTGTAAGCTCCCCTCTGAACTTTGAGCACCTGGGCTCGAGAGCAATAGAGCAAGAACACCACCCCCCATACTGGACGTAGGGCACATTCGGCTTGAACCAGTCTAAATCCTCGAGTCTTTGCGTGCTAGACCATATCCGAACAAGTGCACAACAAATGAGCAATCGAGTAGTTTAGTAGTCGCTCATTTCCCGCAGCGGCATGACCCATAAAGATATGCTGTCACTACATCCATCAACTGCATAGATCGATGATTTTGAGCTGCCAATGATATCAAGTATCGGAAAGTAATTCCACTCATTACTGGAGAATAGGTTTCATTGTAATCAATGCCGGGTCTCTGCGGGAACCCTTGTGCTACTAGTCTCGCTTTATATCTCACTACCTCATTGTTTTCATTCCATTTTCAGACAAAAACCTATTTGAATCTCACAGGGAAGACTTTGGGAGGTGTAGGTATTGCATATGTGAATACCTCTTTTAGTGAGCGAGGCTATTTCAACTTGGATTGCTTCTTTCCATTGAGTCCAGTCCAAGCGCTTTTTGCACTCTACCATGGTCTTGGGATCTGGATCATTTAGGAAGATTTCTGCAATTGCTGCGGAAAAGTATATGTTGACAACAGTAGTCTTACGATCATATGATTCTCCAGAATCAATATAATTGACGGAAATTTCTTTCACCCCTTGGTCTGACTCGTCATTTCCTAAGACTATGGAGTCAGGGTGTTCCGATGTCCCAGCATCAGTATTTGAGTGCACCATTGATCCGGGTTGTGGATTTGGTCCTCGTATGGTATTTGTATGCACTTTTGGGCGTCTACCAACTTTAGGTTGGTTTGGATTTACTGATTTTGTAGATTTAGTCCGCGGAATCCTCTAACGCTTCATTTGAGCATCATCCTTGGGAGCAGCAGTACTTCTCCCCCTCTTCTTTGTAAGCGGCAGGAGTTGAATGTTTTTGTTTGGTACCTCTACTCTTTCGGGTGCATTCCGTGCAGGATAGGAGGACTTTGTGACACCCTTATAATCAGTAAATACTTCTGGCAGATTATTTGCAATATGTTGCAAATTTATGATTTTCTGACCTTGTTGTTCAGTTTCTTGAGTACGTGGATCTGAGGAGGAAATGCCTTGGGCATCCCAATTGATTTTCTAGCATTCACTATGGTACATATAATCTCCCCCTAATGCCGGGAAATGGTCCTCATTGAATATGCAATCAGCATACCGGGCCGTGAATAGGTCCCCTGTGAGGGGCTCAAGGTATTTAATAATCGACGGTGATTGATACCCCACATAGATTCCCAATTTCCTATGTGGGACCATAGCGGTACGCTTGGGTAGTGAGATCAGTACATATACTGTGCAACCAAATTTTCGCAGATGGGAAATATTTGGCGTATTCCCACGTACTAATTGCATAGGAGAGACAACGTGATATGAAGTTGGTCGCAATTGAATTAAGTCTGCAGCGTGTAAGACTGCATGATCCCAACATGAAGTTGGAAGATTGCAATTTTGTAATAAGGGTCTTGCAATGAGTTTAATTCTCTTAATGAGGGATTCTGCTAAACCATTTTGTGTATGGACATATGGGATAGAGTGCTGAACTTGAATTCCTAAAGCCATACAATAATCGTGGAAAGCATTTGAGGAAAACTCAGCAACATTGTCCATTCGAATTGATTGAATTTGATATTCAGGATTTTGTGCTCTAAGTCTAATGACTTGAGCAATAATCTTTGCAAAAGCATGGTTACGTGTGGATAAAAGGCACACATGAGATCATCTAGTAGATGCATCTATTAGAACCATGAAGTACCTGAATGGTCCAGACGTAGGTTGTATGGGGCCACATATGTCGCCTTGAATGCGTTCAAGGAATTTGAGTGGCTCATTTTGAATTTTAACATGTGAAGGACGTAAAATTAATTTCCCTGTAGCACATGAAGTGCACATAAAATCTGATGATTTGGGAAATTTAGCAGTATTTAACTCATGACCATTTGAATTGCTGATAATTTTTCTCATCATCCCTACACCGGGATGACCAAGGCGGTCATGCCAAGTTTTGAATGTGTCAACATTCTGAAAAATTACCTTGTATGCAACATGTGGTACGGATTTAATATATGTGTAGTAGAATCCGGACGGAAAAGAAGGAATTTGTTCAACAATTTGTTTGCCATATCCGTTATCTTTAGTAATGAGGAGGAATTCCTCATTATTGTCACCACCGGTTTCAATATGAAAACCGTTTTGACGGATATCTCTATAACTTAGTAGTGTACGCTTTGAATCGGGATACAAAAGTGCATCCTCAATTGTAATATGAGTACCCATAGGGAGTACGATAGTGGCACGACCAGTGCCAACTATCGTTGCATCGCGTCTAGCGGTTGTCAAAACATTTCCTTGTTTCTTTGTAAGAGTTTGGAAATATTTTGTTTCCCTAAGTATAGAATTTGTGGTTCCACTATCCACAAGGCATAATTCCTCGTCCATTGGATTGACTCCTGTAGAAAATCGTGGTGTTCAGAGGCATGTGCCTCTGTGCGTTCTTGTCTCTTGTTCAGAAGAGCAAAGTGCTGATGACGTTTTGAATGTGTAATGAAATGAACAGTGAATGGGAAGAACAGTCCTTTCATTGATCTTAGAAAATGTTTATATACATGGTGAAGTCCGTACGGACGTACAATTCCCCAAAGGACATGCCCTTTGGGGAAGATTAACTGCTAATCTAACTGCTTCATTGGATGGATGAGATCGCCAGTGAAGAGATGCATGTTGGTGTGCAGGCACCGTTTCGTAACAAATTGGAGAGTTTATGAACATTGGTGGCAACATTTTCAGTATTATTGCCATACTGCCAATAAAGTGCAAACATGGAGCTGGAGTTTCTATCTGTGTCCATGTTAAAATGTATGCTATAGAGTTTGGAAATCATATATATAATTCTCTTATTCAGATTATTTATAAGATTTTACTGTGCACAAATAAAACCAACGGGAAATAATTTGAGCATCATGACCAATGTTCAAGTACCAGGACCTTTACAATTCAAACTGGAAACAAACAAGCAAAGGATATAGGGACTACATTACATCCCGTTTCTAGCAATTAAAGCTCGGCACTGTAGAAACGTGATCAAATAACCTTGCTGGAAAATAACATGTTGAAGCAATAACATTTCAAAAATGTTCATGTCATTTCCTTGAAAAGAACTTAAGTACAAATTGATGATCTGCCACAAGAAGAGACAATGTAATACAAGATACAGCAATACTGACCCTAGCATCAGACATTAGTTGCGCATTTCATCAAACACAGAGACTGATGCTACCTACATTCGAAACATCAGTTAGGCATTCAAGCAAACACGAAGAAGACTGAAACCTTCGGACAAAGCAACCGAGTATAGCCAACAGAAATGTCAAGAGAAGGCTTAAATTGTCAGTTCCAAATCAGCGGAGAGCACATCACAGCAAGATCATGCGACTCATCAGAGGGAGCAATTACCTGGACAATGGCCGTCAGATGCCCTAAGGGTTTGTTTAGATGCCAAAAAAATTTGGCAAAAAACATCACTTCACACGTTTGGACACATGTCTAAAGTAATAAATGGAGTCTATTTATAAATTTTTTTTGCACGGATGGGTTGTAAATCGTGAGACGAATCTAATGAGCCTACTTAATCCATGATTTACAACAATAATGCTACAGTGACCATTCACTAATTATATAGATTAATCATAAATTAAGTAGGCTCGTTAGATTCGTCCGGCGGCAGAGTGGCAGTGCACCCGCCATGCGTCCAATGAGGTGACGACGCACTGCCGGGACTCCCTCGACGCAAGACGCCACCAAAGGACCCCGCGCAGACGACACCCAGGTCCCAGCCCATGGCAATAGAGGGCGCAGACCCACATGATGGCTGGCTGATTCTGGCCACATCGGCCGGCTAACTCCTCCATATACTCTAACCTCTATGCACCCTGGAGAGGAAGACCTCTCGGCGCTCCTTTCACTCGGTGTCGACGCGTGCCGCCACGGGAGTGGAAGCCCAACGCGAGGCGTCCGTTTCCTGTCATCGCGTGCCGGGCCCGTGGTGACACGCCCCCGCCCTCTCCACCGCCTCTCGCTGCGCCTCGGGCCCGCCGTGGTACACCACCACCCCTACCCCCTCCTTCGCCCCCGCCGTCCATCCCCCGTGCTTCGCCGCGCCGCCGCCGCATCCCTGACCCTTGCCCCTCGCGCCAGCGCTCTCATCTCCCACTCTCACTCGCCAACGCCGCCACTCCGACATCCCTCTCGCGCCGCTCTCGCCTCCCTCTAGCGCTCGCCGTCACCACCACTCCGTTGTCCCCCTCGTGCATCCCTCGCTACACCACACACACCGCAGGCCCATAGCTCCCAGCCTGCAGCCGTCCCTGACCCGTGTCTCGGTCGACCGCTGGCCCTCCGCCACTGTGCCCGCCATCTGCGCCCCCGGACCCGCGCTCCCGGCCCACGGCCAGCGCCCGCCGCCGCCCAGCGTCATCCCCGCCCCGGGGCCTCGAACCCGCGCCGCCGGCCGCCGGCGGTCACCGGACGCTAGCCCGAGGAAGCAAGGCTATAGGCAGGCACGGAGCTGCGGGGGGCCAAGCAGGTGTGGAGGCCGCGAGCCGCAGCTGGAGGCGAGAAGAGGTGCGGTCGGCGCAGACCCGCGAGCTACGGGCGGAGACGAGGAGCTCGCGTGGCCACCGGCGGTTTGGCACTCGTCGCGCAGGAGCGTAGAGGATGAACTCAGCGTGGCCACCGGATGTCGGGCGCGGAGGAGCGACAAGCACAGCGTAGCGGCCTGCGGAGCTTGCCGCTGCCTGTACAGGCGGGCACCAGCACTCGTGGCCCGCGAGGCGCATAGGGATGGGAGCAGCAAGGCCGACCAGCACGCCCCCAACCAGCGTCATCAGCGCCCCTGGCCCCCCGCCCTCGCGCTTGCCGACCCCGGCCGCCCAACACCACCGCCGAGGCGGGTCGGCTGCACGCATTTGCCAATGACGCATTCCTCCCCGCCGAGCACGCCAGCGATGCCATCCTGCCCCTCCCCGCCCGCAACGCCGACCCCAGCGCTGCCTGGTGGAGAAATTCTTCAACACCTCGCCCAACAGGTGCTCGACTGGTTGCCTCATCTAGATTTTGTCTCTGCCAGATTTGGCCGCGAGGTGCTTGTGGATCAGCATGTTTTGTTGCTATTTTGCACTTGCTTCCGTAATGGCGAATGTGAAGGGATGCTTCACAGGGTCGTAGTGCCAACGCAGGGTCGGCTTCAGCTTGTTCTTGGAACCGGCGGTCCCTCCGCTTCTCGTTGCGTCAATGCCAGCAGACACCACTAGTACTACCCCACCACTTGCAGGCTCCATCAGCTTGGCACTCCTGCACCTTTCCACCTCATCCGAGAAGCAATCCAGGTGGTGCTGCTCACCACGGCCAATGCAATGATACAACCCAAACAAAGCAAACTAGCGGCCCATATATTCCACAGTTCAAAATGGGCGCAGCAAAGCGCGCAATTTACCTAGTGCACCCTGGGCTGCCGGCCCGCCGCACGTCGTCCTCCTCGGGGCCCGCACCCTCCGTGGTTTTTTTATTTTTATATTTTATATTTTTGTTTTCAAAATTTACAGGAATATACCCCGGCCGCACCGCTGCGGGGCGGCAGGGGCTTTTCTGCAAAAATTTTGCGAATCACCAAAAATTCACCAAAAATTCAGAAAAAAAATTCTCGGCTTCTTCAAGAGATTCAGGAAGATTGCCTTTCAGAGACTTCAGAATGATACGGATGGGCTCAACATCTTGGACCAGCTGACCAATATCTTGGTTCAGAAGTTGCAGGATTTCCTGAAGCTTGGCCTTGGTCTCGTCTGATAATGGAGCCGATTCTGCCGACGATATGGCTTCATCTTCTGCACTGATTGTTCCAAGTTGAAAGGAGAACAGACTATTGTATGGACTATCCTGCGCCAGATAAAGAAAATGGGAGTGTCAGACGATTGTTGCTTTTTGGTTCTTGAAAGATGAAGGGGTGTTTTACTTGTTTCAGAAGAGCTTCATCAGTAGCTGGTACAGGGGAAGATACAAGTTGCAGTGCTGGAACACCAGGATCAGGGAGAGCATCTTGTGGAACAATTGGTTGTTCTTGCGTAACAATTGATGTTTGCTGGATGATGAAATTGAGTCAGACATGAGATTGATTGAAGGAAAAGAAACAGCGACATTACCTGAGCTGGTGAGGAAGCTATCCTAGCTCATTTGGAGGAGAGATGTTGAATCTGATCAAAAAAATATATATGTTAGGCAATATTGATAACTACAAGCAAGAGTGAAGCGGACAAATAAAATACCTAGGCTATTGGAGAAGTCTGAGAGGTGATTTCCAAGGTGTCCTCTTCATCTATATCTTTAAGTGGATCGGCAGTTGTGTCTTCAATGCCGATTGGTAACATAGTTAGCAAGAAAGAAATCATAATCAGAAAGGAGGACAAAGAATCATTTGTTACCTTCCAATGAAGAAGGGAGGGCATTTGTTGGCGCATCGGCTTCTGACGCCGATGCCATGGTCAGAGCATGACTGGTGGTGTGGCAGCCCCGCCCGACATAAACCGGCTTAAGTACGCTAACCATCACCAAAACGACAATCAGGGTTAACACGCACTTAAAACGGAGCAATCCGGCAGTGCTGTCGGGTAAAATCCCGATAAAACCACTTAAACCTGGATCGAACAAAGCAGCATAACTCACACGAAGGCGAGTCCAGAGATTACAACACCTCACAATATATTACAACACATAGAGTTTAACATGACTTCAGGATTACAAACCAAGTTCCAAATTTAACGAAGTACTTTTCAAAGCCAACACATAAGAAGTTCAACAGAGTCCATTATTTTAGCGGAAAGTACACACGAGAACTAACGATGAAAGGGGTGTCACGATGAAGCCCGGTTCGTGACATCACTCGCTCTTGTCATCGTTGGCCGGGGACGGATCCCACTCCACGGACCAACCAGGCGGGAGGGTGCAAGGCCAGGTCAAACTGGCAATCATGTCCTCAAAAGTATTTCCTGAAACAAAATGAGCCACAAGCAAGGCTGAGTATTCTAATACTCAGCAAGGCTTACCCGACTAAGGGTATACTTAGCCCTTTTGTAGCGAAAATGGCCTCTCATGCCATATTTCAATATAATGTTTTGGCGATTGATGACACACACAACACTTGGACTAATATGATTGTTAAGATGAACATTCGCAGGTTGGTTAATCATGATCAACAGCACAAGACATCATGATCAACAGCACAAGAAAGCTATACTAACTTCCTAAACAAATGGGAGTAGTTTCATATGGCAATTAAAGCATGGTTGGTTAATAAATCAACAACTCCGCACACATACAGTAATAAATTCAACAAAAATTACTTCAAACATAAGGTAAACAGAACTAGCTATCCTGCAAAATTCATCCCAAAACTTGTAGCCAATTATGCAGAACAATTCATGTAATCAGACAACTCCTAGAACAAGATTGAATTATACAGGTTAGACTAGTGTATAAAACAATCTCAAACTTTAACAGTAGGTCTAAAATAGGACTAAGTATCTACTGTGAATTTTTCAGGATTTATTATGCACAGAATTAAATAGGAGAAAATAAACAAAACAAACAGCAGCTTAACAAGATTAATTTTTAGATCTTGCTATAGTCATGAACTGGGGTTCAAACTTCATGGAGCAGCTAATCTATTCAAAAAGAACACTCAGAAATATTTTCATGATTTATCATCAACATAAACTATTTATCATAGTTAAAGTCTACTAAACAAGGATTAAATCAAAGAATTAACTACACATGAGAACTGACCACAAACTTTTTATAGAAACACTAATGTCACGTGAACAAACCACCATAAAAATTTCAGAGCATAACAAGGCTTCAAGAAATAATTAAGAAAAAGAATAAACAACTAGCCTTTATGCACCTAGTAACATAAATCTAATTTTCCAGCAAAAAGTTTCAACTAACAACCATCATATTGTGATTCTACTGCATAGAGATTTTCATAAGGATTCCAGAACAACTGGATTTTCTATTTTACGAATTTTCTACGAATTTCTATTGAATTTCAAAGTTTACAGCTAAAAATTACAAAGGGGCCCTTGCTGTTACTATTCAAATGAGTCACAAGCTATTCAAATAACCCCCCGGGTTTCTGTTCTTCTCAACCCGAGGTCCCTGGCCGGGGTTTGAAACAGGGGAGGCGGCGGCGGTCGGATTCCGGCGCCTACGGCGGCCGGCGGCGAGGGAGAATAGGGGGAGGAGCAAGAGGAGGGCGAGAGGGACCTAGGGATGGGCTCAGTTGAGGCTGGGGTGGCCGGAGTGGGCGGCGCCGCGGAGAGGGGCGGCCCGCGGCGAACTGGGCCCGCGGCGGCGGCGTTCCGGCGGGCTGGGGCGTCGGCGAGCGGGTCGGGGAGCACCAACGGAGGGTGCGGGTGCTAGCTGCGGGGTTGGATGGGCGCGAGGAAGGCCGGAGGAGGGAGCTCCGCGGAAGCCTAGGGGGCGGCGGCGCTATTGGCAGGCGGCGGCGGCTCTGGACGCTGCGGAGGGCTCAGCTCGGCGTGTGGAGCAGGGAGGGGAGCAAAGGGGGAGGGAGGAGGCCTGTTTGCGCAGCAAGGGAAGGGAGGAGAGCCAGGCGAGGGCGCGAGCGGGCTGGGGAAATGGTGCACGGCACGGCTCGGCTCGTTTGTCGCGGTGGCACGCCGACGGCAGTCCTCGGCGTGCGCGTAGGGAGGGAGTGTCGCATGGAGAGGCCAAGAAGCATTGCGGAGGAGCCAAGGACGGGGCGAGGTGAGCACGGCGCGTGGCCGGCGACCTTGACCCGGACGGCGACCTCGGCTCAGCAGAAACAGGGGAGGGAGAGAGAGAAATGGAGTTTGACTGATTCAATTTCAAATTTTTCTCAAAAATTTCCTTTTGAAACATAGAAAACTTCGAATACGAAAGTTGTAGAGAACTTAAAAACCTACAACTTTTAATTCAGGAACAAGTTTAAACGAGCAAAGGTTTAAAAGTCATTTTAAATTTTCGAAAACTACAAATCAAACAACTTATCATTTCATGCGATTTTCATCATTTGTACCCCTAGAGTTCAACTGGACATTTACAATTCTTTTCATGGTGAACATGTCTATTCATTTTCATATGCCTATTTGCCTTGGTGTGAAAGTTATTTGAGGTTCCTGACCTATGCACATATACACACATACATATGCACACATATAAGTTATTTTCCAAAAAGAAATGCTTAATTTGAAATTCTCTTGTTTATTAAGCATGAAATCATGTTTAAGATTTCTTGATTAGTATTTTAAAACTCTGAGATGTCACAGCCTACCCCCCTTAAAAAGAATCTCGTCCCGAGATTCGAGTAACTAGGCTAAGTGTGGAAGGTGTGTGTACCTTGGAGAGAAGCTAGAAAACCACGATAATGTTCATTTAGATAGGTTTCAGTTTCCCAAGTGGCTTCTTCTTCCGTGTGATGATTCCACTGGATTTTGTACATTTTAACTACTTTTCTTCTCGTTACTCTTTCTTTCCGATCCAGAACTTTGATAGGGTATTCCACATAGGAAAGGTCCGGTTCTACCCGTATGTCCTCTTGTTCAACAATCTCCGTGGGAACTCGGACACATTTCTTAAGCTGAGAAACATGGAAGATGTCATGTATGGTGGATAGTTGTGGAGGAAGTCTCAATCTATAGGCCACGGGTCCACAAATTTCGATGATTTCATAGGGACCAACATACCGGGGAGCTAGTTTTCCTTTCACCCCAAATCTTTGTACACCCCTGGTTGGAGAAACCCGAAGGTATACATGATTTCCAACTTCGAATTGCAAGGGATCTCTTCTTTTGTCGAAATAGCTCTTTTGCCTAGATTGTGCCGCTTTAAGATTTGCTTGGATGACCCTCACTTTTTCTTCTGCCTCAGTTACAAGATCAGGTCCAAATACTACTCGCTCTCCGACTTGCGACCAGCTCAAAGGAGTACGACACCTTCGACCATACAAGGCCTCAAAGGGTGCCATTTTCAAACTTTCTTGATAGCTATTGTTGTATGAGAACTCCGCTAGAGATAGGCACTTATCCCAACTCTTGTCAAAGTGGATGACACAAGCCCTCAACATGTCTTCTAGGATTTGGTTTACTCTCTCTGTTTGTCCATCGGTTTGAGGATGATAAGCTGAGCTTCGAATCAGTTTGGTACCAAGAGAAGCTTGCAATTGTTCCCAAAAGCGTGCTGTGAATTGAGTACCACGATCAGAAATGATCGTTTTGGGTACGCCATGTAGGCAAACAATGCGATCGAGATAAATCTCGGCATATTTCTTGGCAGTGTAGGTAGTGTGCACTAGAATAAAATGTGCCGTCTTTGTGAGCCTATCCACAATAACCCAAATAGAGTCATGCTTCTGGGATGTGTTCGGCAATCCTACAATGAAATCCATACTTATGTCTTCCCATTTCCATGAGGGAATAGACAAAGGTCGAAGAGGGCCGGCTACCTTCAAATGGCTGGCTTTTACTCGTCGACAGGTATCACATTCAGAAACATATTTAGCAATTTCCCTTTTCATCCTAGTCCACCAGAAGTTTTGTCTAAGATCTTGATACATTTTGCTACTGCCTGGATGAATGGAGAACTTGGAAAGGTGTGCCTCATCAAGGATTTGCTTTCGGAGCTCATGATTCTTTAGAACGACTATGCGGCTTTCGAACCATAGAATTCCATTGTGATCTTGGCGAAAACATTTATATTTTTCTTCCCCTTGGGAGAGCTTCTGCTTGATGATGTTAATACCTTCATCATGTAGTTGCGCCATGATAATTTGATCGTGGAGGGTTGGTTCAATGGAAATGTGGTTTAAAGTGCCTTGGGAAATCATTTCCAAATTTAGTCTTCTCATTTCAGAGCACAGTGTCTGGTCATAAGATTCCACAGCTAGGCAATTACAATGAGTTTTGCGGCTTAGTGCATCCGCGACTACATTGGCCTTGCCTGGATGGTAGTGCACCTCGAGATCGTAGTCTTTGATTAATTCCAACCATCTTCTTTGTCTCATATTTAGATCGGCTTGAGTGAAGATATATTTGAGACTCTTATGATCTGTGTAGATATTGCAATGAGTGCCCATAAGATAGTGTCTCCAAATCTTTAGAGCATGAATGACGGCTGCTAACTCGAGGTCATGAGTAGGATAGTTCTGCTCATGTGGCCGAAGAGATCGTGAAGCATAGGCAATGACTCTATTGTCTTGCATGAGCACACAACCAAGACCCGTACCCGACGCGTCACAATACACGTCAAAGGGCTTGGCATTATCAGGTTGAGCTAGGACAGGGGCCTTAGTCAGCAACTCCCTTAGAGTGTGGAAAGCTTTCTCACATCTTTCATCCCAGACAAATTTGATTCCTTTCTTCAACAGTCCGGTCATAGGGTTAGCAATTTTTGAGAAGTCCGGAATGAATCGACGATAATATCCGGCGAGACCAAGAAAACTGCGAATCTGATGAACGGAAACAGGAGATTTCCAGTCCATCACTTCTTGCACCTTACTAGGATCAACAGCTATGGCTTCACTAGATATAGTGTGACCCAAAAATTTCACCCTGTCTAACCAAAATTCACACTTAAAACTTAGCATATAACTGATGATCTCTAAGACGTTGAAGAATGATGCGCAAGTGTTTGGCATGGTCCTCCTCATTCTTGGAATAAACAAGGATGTCGTCAATGAAAACCACGACAAACTTGTCAAGATCAGGCATGAACACCGAATTCATAAGGTACATGAAATAAGCAGGTGCATTTGTGAGGCCAAAGGACATGACTAAATATTCATATAGTCCATATCTTGTAGAGAAGGCAGTTTTAGGAATATCACAGGGTCGGATTTTGATCTGATGATATCCAAATCGAAGATCCAACTTTGAAAACACCCTAGCTCCAGCCAACTGATCAAATAAAACATCAATGCGGGGGAGAGGATATTTATTTTTGATTGTCACCGCATTGAGAGGCCGGTAGTCCACACACAACCTCAAACTATCATCCTTTTTCTTCACAAATAGGGCCGGACAACCCCAAGGTGATGCACTAGGGCGAATGAAACCTTTGTCAAGAAGTTCTTGAAGTTGAATCTTTAATTCTGCCAATTCCTTAGGTGGCATTCTATAGGACCTCTTTGAAATAGGTGCAGTACCAGGCTGCAATTCAATAACAAACTCTATGTCCCTATCCGGTGGCATTCCTGGCAAGTCATCCGGAAAAACATCGGCAAACTCGCATACCACTGGGATTTCTTCTAATCTGGATCCGCTCATGGCATATGCACAAGAATTGGTGCACCCTGGGGAGGGTAAATAAAGAGTAGTGGCTCCTTGGGTTGGAGAGTTTATTTCAACGGCTCGGGAAGGAATGTCTAGGGTTACTCCATGTCGAGTCATCCAATCCATTCCCAAAATAACATCCAGACCTTCCAGTCCTAAGATGACAAGATCACTGTTGATGATTTTACTACCCAGCTTGATTGGCACAAGCCGTATCATTTGATTAGATGCAACTTTACCACCGGGTGTTGATATCATGTATGATCCCTTCGTATGACAGAAATCAAATCCCATTTTTGCACCAAATTTTGCACTAATGAAACTATGTGATGCACCGGTATCAAATAATATCACTGTAGGCTTGTGATGGATAGAAAATGTACCCGTCATTACTGGCGCTCCTTCCGGCAGTTCTGCAAGAGTGGTGAAGTTGACCCGACCTTGCTTGACCTGAATAGCCTGCCTTCTTCCCTTGTTCTGGTTGCTTTGAGTAGACCCTTGACCCTGGTTTTGTTTCTTAGGTTGCGGACACTCTCGGGCAAAATGAGTTGAACTCCCACAGTTGAAGCAACGATTTTTGTCGCCTAAACGGGCTGGTGGTCGGGCGAATGGTCTGGGACCAGTTAGCTGAGGAACAGGAGGACGCATCACACCCTGTTGCTGCGGCGGCCTAAAAACCCAACGCCCTGGCGGAGGGGCCTTCTGAGGAATTGTAGGAGAAACATTCTGCACGAAACGATACCTCGGTGACTGAGCACTCGAGGGTCCAGGTGGAGCCTTCCGCTTCTTCTCAACACGATGAGCCACAATGCAATCCTCTTGGGTAATTGCCAGATTAACCAACTCATTGTATGTATCGACTTTAATGGGGTTCAGACGTTCTTTGAGTTTAGTATTGAGTCCTCTGCGGAAGCGGTCACACTTCTTAACATCTGTGTCAGCGTGATAGCCCGCGTACCGACAAAGACCATTGAAAGCTTGGGCATATTGGATAACCGTACGAGTCCCTTGAGTAAGAGCCAGGAACTCATTCAGTTTCCTTTCCATAAGACCCTCTAGAATATGGTGACCCCTAAATGCATCCTTGAATTCATTCCAAGTGACAATATGATCAGCCGGGAGCATGCCATGGTAGTTATCCCACCAAAGACGCGCAGAACCGCGAAGCTGCTGCGCGGCAAAATGAACTTTATTATCCTCCGAACATGGCACCAGAAGTAGTGCAAACTTTGACTCGATTGTGCGAATCCAAGCATCCGCATCCAGTGGTTCTTCTGTCCTGTTGAACAGAGGAGGCTGGGTTGCAAAGAAATCCTGATAACCAGCAGCTTGAGGTTGATGGGCGTGGTGTCCACCTCGCTGCTGCCCTTGGACAAGTTGGCGAAGCAACTCAGTCTGGGCGGCCAGGACTTCCGCAATGCCTGGTGGTGGGGGTGGCGGCCGCTGCGATCCGCTACCACTCGCGTTCACGAAACCCTCCGGGTTGCCACGCGTTGATCCCACCATCTGGAACATGCAAAAACTCTTTGGTGAGCAAGTAATATACAATGCCCCAAAATACAAAAGAGTAAATGCAGAAAAATTTGCATTCTACTCAAGCACTTCGCCAAACAGATCAGAGTCTAGATAGACCTTAATCGTGACAAAAAAATAACACGTGCTCAGGTGCAAACCTCAGTATTTCCCCACTACCACATGTACTTTTATCGATTTCCAGTTTAAGATTATGATGCATGCACGTCCTATTCGTCTTCACAAAACAAACAACTGCCAAATAGCTTTGGACTTACGAGGTTAGCGCCGGTAGCATAGCACAAAATTACGTCTCTCCCTATATATGTTTAGCCGAATTCTAACCATTCTAAACTTAACGTAATCGCGGTTAGTGTACCTGCAAAAGATGCATAGCATGTATATATATGAATATCCACGACTGGACCCTTCATGCCAGCACTCACGAACGGCCCCCATGTGTCCTACGCCACATGGGTAACGCATATGCAGTTGCCCACATATTCACCCATACATTGCCATTTACTATAGAAACAGCAGCCATACAATTTTCCGCCGTATGGCCAACATTAACATACGCTACTCAGTGGCGTATTCACAAGTTCCTTTACTCCCAATATAATCGACCGAGGTCGGTATATTGGTAGCAGCTCAAGTAGGCCACTGCTTGAGCACAGCGTTCGGTTCGCATCACTGACGGGAAGGTCAGTCTCCCTCAGCTGACTGAGTATACTTTACTCCCAATATAGTCAACTGATAGTTGGTATATTGGCAGCACCTCAAGTAAGCCACTGCTTGAGGGCAACGTTCGGCTCGCATCACCGATGAGAAGGTCAGACTCCCTCAGCTGACTGAGGATCCTTACCCTCTTACCATAGCGTAGGTGCGTCGTTACAGAATTTAAGGGTTGATTGTGCACAAAAATAAGGTCTGATGGAAAATAAGTGCTGGAAGTTAGATATATAAAGACATAAGTTAGATAGCCACCTAGTAACTTCCCATAATTCCCCTAGGGCTTTACGAACTAGGCACCATCCTTAACGAACCAACGTATTTTGCAAACACAATTGTTACGGTCAAAATTTTAATAAAATCCTTTAAAAACTCGTCACTAACTCTGGTGCACGCTTTGTTCGGCTCTGATACCAGCTGTGGCAGCCCCGCCCGACATAAACCGGCTTAAGTGCGCTAACCATCACCAAAACGACAATCAGGGTTAACACGCACTTAAAACGGAGCAATCCGGCAGTGCTGTCGGGTAAAATCCCGATAAAACCACATAAACCTGGATCGAACAAAGCAGCATAACTCACACGAAGGCGAGTCCAGAGATTACAACACCTCACAATATATTACAACACATAGAGTTTAACATGACTTCAGGATTACAAACCAAGTTCCAAATTTAATGAAGTACTTTTCAAAGCCAACACATAAGAAGTTCAACAGAGTCCTTTATTTTAGCGGAAAGTACACACGAGAACTAACGACGAAAGGGGTGTCACGATGAAGCCCGGTTCGTGACATCACTCGCTCTTGTCATCGTTAGCCGGGGACGGATCCCACTCCACGGACCAACCAGGCGGGAGGGTGCAAGGCCAGGTCAAACTGGCAATCATGTCCTCAAAAGTATTTCCTGAAACAAAATGAGCCACAAGCAAGGCTGAGTATTCTAATACTCAGCAAGGCTTACCCGACTGAGGGTATACTTAGCCCTTTTGTAGCGAAAATGGCCTCTCATGCCATATTTCAATATAATGTTTTGGCGATTGATGACACACACAACACTTGGACTAATATGATTGTTAAGATGAACATTCGCAGGCTTTTAGGTTCAAGTGATGACAAAGAGAAGATAAGCGTAGCTAGGCCCGAAGGTTCAAGTGATTGAGGCATTTTGCTATCATCGGTTAAACCGACGTAGGGCAAAATGAACTCACCGGTGCAATCACAGAGAAGGTCTGCGGGCTAGGGTTTTACACCGGATGAACCGACGCTACGAAAGTTATATACGTCGGTGCATTGGCAGAAGAAGACCGAGGAAAATACCTACACCGGTTGAACCGACGATGCATCAGTCAATTGCATCGGTTCAGTTGTCCAGAGAGGTGGTTTTTGGAGGAACGTGAAGAAGTTACAATCACCGGTTAAACTGACGCTAATTTTACATACACCGGTTGATTTCATCGGTTAAACCGGCGATACACCGATTAATTGCTAACGGCTAGTTTTTCAAGTGGCAGTTTACATACACCGGTTGAACCGATGATGGCTTTTGGGGTACGTCGGATTAACCGGCGTTAAGCACATTTCTGGCAGCTTTTCTCCAACGGCTATATTTGCTTGTGCTGTCTATATATACCCCCAAGGCCGGGTCATTTGAGCGTGCTAGAGTTCAAGGAAGTATACAAGAGCTAAAGATCATCTCCAACCACCATAGAGCTTCATTGTACATCATATAGACTTAAGCACACTTGTGAGAGTGCTTAGTGCTTGTTTAGGCTTAGTTCTTGAGAGAACTAGCTTGAGAGAAAGCCTTGCTGCGGCAAGCACCTTGTGTACTCGTCGTGTGACCCTCCGACTTGGTGTGGAGTGGCAACGACACTTTGTGCGGGGAAGGAGGCCCCTACTTGGTGTTAAAACTCCAAGATAGTGAAGACAGTGCCGTGGTGACGCTTCGAGATAGACGGTGGCGGTGACCTCGTCTTTGTGACTTGGCGTCACTTAGCCTTTGCTTGTCGGGAGCCTTGGAGGCGTGGCAAGACGGTGATCAAGCGAAGAGACTCGGCATCCCACTTGTTCGTGTTGGACAAGTGGCCGTGGATGTAGGGAGGGACTTTGGTGTCCTAACCGAACCACGTTAAATCGTGTGTCTTGATGTCTTCACGGGAGTTTGCATATCCTCTCCCTTCCCACTTTACTTACCGCATTACGTTTCCGCATTTACTCTTTCTTGCTTACCTTTACTTTCCTAGTTAGTTTGATTAGGATTGGCTATAGGTTGCAAGTCTTTTGGGGTAAGTAGAGGGTAGCATAGATAAACCTTAGTCATAACTAGCATGTGTAGGACGTGTTAGGTTTATCTTATGCAATTAGATTGAGCCCTAGGTTAAAAAGCGATTAGCGACCCTATTCACCCCCTCCCCCTCTAGGGTCGGACACCCCGGTGATCCTTACACCTTTATCTAGACATGCAAGGCTTTTGGCTTGAGGGGTTTGTTTTGCCGAAAAGTAGTAGAGAGTAGATTCTTAATTTCATATTTTAGCTTTCAGGTTCTGGTTCAATTAACCATTCTAGGTGAGCATCTATCCAATAGCATACATGGTGGAAACAATTATATTTCATCAATCAACCAACCAAATTCATCATCATCATCTTCCACTTCTTACTCTATGTGGCAAAAGGGTTAAGCAGTCTCAATAACCGGTGAGAAACGGACGATTCGAATCGAATTTGTTAACCTGGCCAGGCATACCTAAACACACGTCACGTGGTTACTCACAGAGTCACACGTGCAACTCTTCCCTTCAATTCCCGCTTCACGGAACAGGCCCACCGCCCTCAAGTACAGCAGTACGACGACTCTGTACTCGCCATTAGCTAGATGTGAACGAGTTCAAGACGGTGGGGAGTATACTCCGGCTGCGGTTCAATCCAGTACTTAAGCTTACCGATTACCATATTCTCGGCATGTGATTAGTACGTTCAAACGCTTAACCACCACTACCACACACTGCGGCCTTATCACTTTTCACTAAACAGACGGGGCATCCAGAGTATCACGACCCCACCCGTAGACCTTATAGTGGTAGCAAGTAGTAAACAACCAATTCCTATAATTTCTCGCGAGTGACCGGAAATCACTCGACTTCTACCGAACCATTAGCATAGTTGACTAGCGACCTACACATACTAGTGTTCAAGCATCGGTACCTAGGATCATGCAACTAAGGTTTCAGTCAAATCCTGTAACTTAAATGCACAAGTAGATAGGAACAATAATAAGTTGCATAATTTAAAAATAGAAGGACATGCTCCGGGGCTTGCCTTCCTGGGCGCAACTGGATCTGGGCTCTTCCGAAATCGGATTCGGGTCTTGCGCAGCTTCAGTTAGATTAACTTGAGCTTCGCGCTACTCACTCTCGGACTCGGGCACCAGCTCGTAAGTTCCGTCAGCGAGAGTAGTAGTATCTATATGAGATGCAATGCACATGGGTAAGTCGTTGTGATGGTAAGAATTTATGAATTATTTCACAATAAAGGTGTAATGCAAACAAAACCCGAAGTTAAAGAGTGAAACACTTTCATTCATATTTTACTGGGCAATCGTTTATAGAGTAGTAACTCAACATATCTAACAACACAAGACATCATGATCAACAGCACAAGAAAGCTATACTAACTTCCTAAACAAATGGGAGTAGTTTCATATGGCAATTAAAGCATGGTTGGTTAATAAATCAACAACTCCGCACACATACAGTAATAAATTCAACAAAAATTACTTCAAACATAAGGTAAACAAAACTAGCTATCCTGCAAAATTCATCCCAAAACTTGTAGCCAATTATGCAGAACAATTCATGTAATCAGACAACTCCTAGAACAAGATTGAATTATACAGGTTAGACCAGAGTATAAAACAATCTCAAACTTTAACAGTAGGTCTAAAAAGGGACTAAGTAGCTACTGTGAATTTTTCAGGATTCATTATGCACAGAATTAAATAGGAGAAAATAAACAAAACAAACAGCAGCTTAACAAGATTAATTTTTAGATCTTGCTATATTCATGAACTGGGGTTAAAACTTCATGGACCAGCTAATCTATTCAAAAAGAACACTCAGAAATATTTTCATGATTTATCATCAACAAAAACTATTTATCATAGTTAAAGTCTACTAAACAAGGATTAAATCAAAGAATTAGCTACACATGAGAACTGACCACAAAATTTTTATAGAAACACTAGTGTCACGTGAACAAACCACCATAAAAATTTCAGAGCATAGCAAGGCTTCAAGAAATAATTAAGAAAAAGAATAAACAACTAGCCTTTATGCACCTAGTAACATAAATCTAATTTTCCAGCAAAAAGTTTCATCTAACAACCATCATATTATGATTCTACTGCATATAGATTTTCATAAGGATTCCAGAACAACTGGATTTGCTATTTTACGAATTTTCTACGAATTTCTATTGAATTTCAAAGTTTACAGCTAAAAATTACAAAGGGGCCCTTGCTGTAACTATTCAAATGAGTCACAAGCTATTCAAATAACCCCCCCCGGGTTTCTGTTCTTCTCAACCCGAGGTCCCTGGCCGGGGTTTGAAACAGGGGAGGCGGCGGCGGCCGGATTCCGGCGCCTACGGCGGCCGGCGGCGAGGGGGAATAGGGGGAGGAGCAAGAGGAGGGCAAGAGGGACCTAGGGATGGGCTCAGTTGAGGCTGGGGTGGCCGGAGTGGGCGGCGCCGCGGAGAGGGGCGGCCGGCGGCGAACTGGGCCCGCGGCGGCGGCGTTCCTGCGGGCTGGGGCGTCGGCGAGCGGGTCGGGGAGCACCAACGGAGGGTGGGGGTGCTAGCTGCGGGGTTGGATGGGCGCGAGGAAGGCCGGAGGAGGGAGCTCCGTGGAAGCCTAGGGGGGCGGCGCTATTGGCAGGCGGCGGCGGCGGCTCTGGACGCTGCGGAGGGCTCAGCTCGGCGCGTGGAGCAGGGAGGGGAGCAAAGGGGGAGGGAGGAGGCACGTTTGCGCGGCAAGGGAAGGGAGGAGAGCCAGGCGAGGGCGCGAGCGGGCTGGGGAAATGGTGCACGGCACGGCTCGGCTCGTTTGTCGCGGTGGCACGCCGACGGCAGTCCTCGGCGTGCGCGTAGGGAGGGAGTGCCGCGTGGAGAGGCCGAGAAGCATCGCGGAGGAGCCAAGGACGGGGCGAGGTGAGCACGGCACGTGGCCGGCGACCTTGACCCGGACGGCGACCTCGGCTCAGCAGAAACAGGGGAGGGAGAGAGAGAAATGGAGTTTGACTGATTCAATTTCAAATTTTTCTCAAAAATTTCCTTATGAAACATAGAAAACTTCGAATACGAAAGTTGTAGAGAACTTAAAAACCTACAACTTTTAATTCAGGAACAAGTTTAAACGAGCAAAGGTTTAAAAGTCATTTTAAATTTTCGAAAACTACAAATCAAACAACTTATCATTTCATGCGATTTTCATCATTTGTACCCCTAGAGTTCAACTGGACATTTACAATTCTTTTCATGGTGAACATATCTATTTATTTTCATATGCCTATTTGCCTTGGTGTGAAAGTTATTTGAGGTTCCTGACCTATGCACATATACACACATACATATGCACACATATAAGTTATTTTCCAAAAAGAAATGCATAATTTGAAATTCTCTTGTTTATTAAGCATGAAATCATGTTTAAGATTTCTTGATTAGTATTTTAAAACTCTGAGATGTCACAGGTGGAGCCTTGAGTCTTGTGGGCTGTTCTTTTGGTGCTGGTCATCTTGCGTTTCTTACCAACAGCGACGTCAGCAAGGGATGGTGCATCATAGCCGATAAGGGAATAATTGGTTGGTGGAGAGTATTTAATCGGCTGCCCGCTTCTGCTGATCGTCGGTGGAGGAGTACCATCGGTCTGTTAAGAAGTAATTGTTAGAATGCAAAGAAGGAGTGCAAAATGGGAAATTTGATAGGGAGATTTCTGCGCGTACCTCATCGTCGGTGCCTTGATAATTTTCATTCAAGGCGATGCAGTAGATCCTTACTAACCCACAGAAAAGATGTCCCTGCCATTCTTACCACCATTGCACAAAGGGTATAGTAGTAAAGGGTGCTATCTGCCAATCGACTAGTTCTGCTATGTCAGTGTGGGGTTCCAAACCTTTCAGCCAATTGTATGCAAGAGCATTGCCGATTGGGTTCCTGGCCTGAACTTTATCGGCAAAGTAAGGGAAAGGCGGTACTTGAACGAATCCCATTTGTCTGGCTACTACTGATGGGTAGTAGAGCTCGTAGCCAATGGCACTCTTTCCGGAGGTGAAGTTAGCAGGCAAGATTCTTGGAGATATGACCTCTCTCATAATGTTTGTGGCCTCTTCATCACCCTTCCAGGAATCAAGATGAAACTTGAATAGGTTCTCATATTTCTTGTTATCATCATGATATGCAAACCAAATGGTGGAATCTTCAGTAAATCTATTGTAGAAACATCTGAAGAAATTGGTTTTGCCAAAGACATTGGAGTCATTGGCACTCATTATAGCTGCTTCGCCGAAAGAAGTGAATCGGCGGACGATTGTTTCTTCTTCTTCGTTAAAATCTTCTGATGGGAAGGACATTTCTTACAGCTTGATTCCCATGGTCTTGTGCATATACATGTTCAGCCATAACTGGATGAACCACCAGGGACCTCCAAGATTGGAGATTGACTGATCGGCCCTGAGTCTGGCCGATACTTGGTGAAGTAGATGGTAAAGTGATCCAAGCAGGTGCTTGCCAAGAGGGATTGGGTATCCACTGGCTAGAGTTTCGGCCATCATGAGGGTGTTATTCGTTGGGCCCGCTGTTTTGCCACAAAATATGAATTTCTGTAACCACATGTTGAGGAAGGCAGTGTGTTCCCTGAGTGATACAGAATCAGTTCTCATGTTCTTGGTGATGTATCCTTTCCACCCACCGATGGTCCTAGTCTCTATTTTGAAGGAAGCTTTGTCTATGAAATCAAAGGACCGATCAGGGGTAGTGATATTCAGGCCAGTCAGCATCATGACATCTAGCAGAGTCGGAGTCATTGGGCCATGGCCGAACAGAAAAGCATTGATAGCATTAGACTAGAAGAAAGAATCCGATACAAGCATCGGCTCATTCTTGACCATTTCGGACAAAGACAGATCGGGGCATTGACTAATATCATATTGCTCCCAAGTGGCTCGATAGGTGCCTGCTACCCTGCGGAACCAATTCCTCCACCCTGGGGTAACACTAGGCCAAGATCTAAAAGTAAGGGACCAATCTGAGGTCATATTTGAGGCTCTGAAAGGGATTCTGCCAGTTTCCAGATTAATTATGCTAGTGGGGTCAGGATTGCCCATGGAGCCTAGGCAAATCATGCTGGATTGTTCGAAAAGAGGGATGATGGTTGAGTTCCAAAGGGCCTAGAAATCAATGGCGAAAAAGAAATCAAGAACAGTTGTAAACCGCAGATTGGAATGACGGCGTAAGTGAAAGATGGGAAGTCACTGTACCTGGGGGATCTCGGAGATGGAAGCCATTGACAAGGCCTTGGAGGGGTCTTCGGTACCTAGAGGAGATGCAGCTGGAAATCCGGAGGCGGCGGAGCAGATGAGTTCTTGAGCAGAGGAAGAAATGGCTTGGATGCAGAGGTTGTAAAAGAAGAAAAAGGAGGAGTATGCTGACGTATTTATAAGGTGACCCTCCCCAGGATAGGGATTCTGGATTAATGAGCCGTTTGCACCAGATACGAGAAATGGTATGGAGCGCTTTCTGAGCAACCGTTTGAAGGAAATAATTGTGATTGAGAGATAATTTTGGAGCAAAAAGATATTTCACTCCAAAACTGGAGGGCATGTGTTGACGCCGTTTTTTGGCACGCGTCAAAAAGATAATGAAGGAAAGAGATGTCAGTTTGAGGAACACGATGCTGTGCAAGAGAAGGGGATCGGTCATGATTTGGTGCCGATTGGGTATCTGGGCATTAATAGACGGATTTGGTTCGAGACGGCCTCGGTTTAGAAGGTGGTGTTTTGGTTTATTAAAATAGATTTCTTAGAGATTGTACTTTGTCGTAATTGGCTAGGACTGTGTTAGCGTGGGGTATAAATAGAGCCCCCGGCCATTGTAAAAGATTGATACACATCCAAACAAACAAACTTTACTGTTTGCAATTTACTTTCTCGTCGGCGACTTCGCCATCTTTTTCTTTTTTCTGCAAGTTCTTTCAAGCTGATCAAGGACGCCTCACATTCGAGCGACTTGGTTTGCTGGTGAGTCTTCATTTACCGAGTAAATCTGAGCTTTAGCTTCCGGGCGCATCGCTGTGGTTTCGTTCAGATCTATTCAAAATTTACCGAATTTATCTAAGGTTTGATCTCGGGCGCATCGGTGTTTTCTCATTTAGATCTATTCACAAACTACCCAGCTTAGTAACCTGTTTGATCGGCTGTAAGCTCCTTGTTTATCACGATAAACCCTGTAAAGCTGATTAGATCGGTTACAAACTTAGCTTTGTTCAGATCCATACATTCGTGGGTTTGCACATTGTTACTTGGCACGTGTCGGCTTTAGATCTAGCCGTCTAGTTGCATATCGGTATCAGCAGTCCTTTGCTGATTTCCTGTAGATTTCTTTTATTACACGCTCTTTATACCCGATCTGCTGCCGTTTTCTGTATCGGCAGAGCCTTGTCGATACACTGCGTAAGAGTGATTCGGAAATCCAGCTGATACACTCTTGAATTTGACTGTTTGCTGTTTTCTTGTCAATTTACAGGTCAAATTGACTGGCACGCCTTGATTTGAATCAAGTGCAGTCCGAGCTTGGCGTACGGAGCTCTCGGACTTGGTGTGTGATCGTTTCGCGTCAATAGTTTTGGTGTCCAAAATATAGATATAACGGGTCATATGTAAGCGTTTGGGCAAATGAATTGCAAACGCGTTTTGAATTTTAAAATTCACTCTATAATGAAGTTGTAATTTTTGAATTCTTGATCAAAGTCTATGTTGAGCAACTTTCGATTCCAACATGTTTTGGTGTCCAAATTGTACGTATAATGTTGCTCGTGCATAAGTAAAGAATGGAAAGAGTTGTGGTTTAATTTCATTAAAATCTGAGGGTTTTTTCTAAAAAAAGTTTCTGAGAGATGATCAAAACAGGGGGTTAATTTTATAAAAGAATTTAAGGTTTTCATCGCAAATTTTTTAAACATGGAATGTTGGATTTCTTGTTGATTTCAAGAAAAATTGAAGGTTTTTTCAAAAAAATTCATGAGAGAGGAGGTCGGACCACGAGTTGATTTCTCCAAAGTGTGGGTGTTTTTGCAAAATGACTAAAAACACACGATCTGGACCATCCACTCGCCGATCAGACGGATGTGAATTGCAGGTGACTTGGCCACCTTCCCTGCTCTCCGTTTGGTGCAGGAATAGTACTGTAAGCAACGGCGGAGCCAGGGGGCTAGCCCCCCCCCCCCCCTCTAACGGTGGAAAAAAAATTTAGTCTCCCTTCTTCTTTGCATCAAATAATTAGATAAATAGTTCAACAGCGAATTTAATATCTAGTAGCTCACGTTGTACTTTCAATAAAAGTCCAGCAAATAGATCAGCAAACAACAACTACAAGCAAGTAAATAGTAACGTTCTGAGAATCTGTTTGGCATAGTTTCCTCACAGGCTTCACCACTGTCAAAATGTCATTTTTAAAATAGTTTCATTATGGGAGCCGTGAATAAGCCGTAAAATAATTTTGCCTACGCGACTCAAGCAAAAAATTGTAGCTTCTACGGCTATCTAAACGTTTTTTTTAAATAGCTTCAGCTTCAACTTTATTAAAAAAACTACAGCTACAGCTAGAGCTCTTTCAATAGAAACCGCAGATTGAAGAAGGCCCTGGGACTGGACTGGAGGGTCGCGGAGGGTGATTCCAGGCGTGCCGCGTGCGGAGAGTGACGTTACCGCGTGCCAGTGCCGTCGCAATCATGGCTATCGCTCGCCTTCCCTTGATCTTTCGGCCCTTCCTTGGAATTTTTGCTGGTTGTAAGATTATATACAATCCAGTAATTTTGGACCGATACCCTTTCTACGAAGAGTTATGATGTTTTCCTTCTATGAAGAGTGATGATGTTTTCCGTTATATAGAAAAAAGTTGCTGGCATATACTATTAGAAATGCCTTGGAACGAGTTTGTTTGAAAAAAACCAACAATATCTTAGACTGATTCCAACGGGAATATGCATTTTGGAGAGACAATGTACAGTGAATGGCACGAATGACAAAAGTTGACTACTCCAACAGATTGTGCATTTTGCATCTGAGGAGAGAGGGAGTGTATTTTTGCATTTCCTCTCTCCTCCAATCGCAGTTTGCCTCCCCTTTTGCATCGCCTGTTGGAGAGCTGCATGGCTTACACAGTAGGCGCGGAGATGCATTTTGCATTTGCATGGCGGGATGCCTCGTCTGGTGAAGTCAGCCTTAGGGTGTGTTTAGTTGGTAAAAAATTTGGGTTTTCGTACCGTAGCATATTTCGTTATTACTTGACAAATAATATCCAATCATAAACTAATTAAACTTAAAAGATTTATCACATGCTAATCAGTTAGACTATATAATTAATTATTTTTTAATTATATTTAATGTCTCATGCATATGTTCGAAGATTCCATGCGATAGGTACTGTACAAAATTTTTTGGGAACTAAACAACCCCTCACTGATGGAAATTGCACATGAGATAACATTTGATGGGGAATAGCACACTCATTGGAATCTGGGAACTAACCATGTGTTTGATTGCGGGATCAATGGGTTGGGTTGGATCCAACCCGGATTTTGGGGACGGAGCCGACCTATCCATTGTTTGGTTGCATTTCTGATTATGGGGACGGAGTGAACCCATTTCATGTTTGGTTGAAGGAATTGGGAATACGGGTTGGATGGCATGATAACACCGTTAATGAGGGTCCCACTTGCCACCAATAGACCCCACTTGTCAACCTCTCACCTTTTTCTTTTACTTTTTATTTTTTTTTCTCTCCCTTATCTTATTCCTCAGCCCGACAGGGGGGCTTGCCGCGTAGCTCGTCGGGGCGAGCTACGCGGCGGGGCTTGCCGCGTAGCTCGTCGGGGCGAGCTCGGCCGCCGCGAGCTCCGCCCTCGGGCGAGCTCCGCCGCGCGCGAGACTGGGCGCGAGCCGCCGCCGCCCTGCTCCGCCCCGCCGCTGGAGTCCACGGCGGCGCCACGGCGGGCGGACGCCGGGCTCCGCTGGCCGCGAGCTCCGCCGGCCGCGCGTGACGCCCTGGAGCGAGCTGCAACCGGCGCGAGACTGGGCGCGAGCTGCCGCCGCCCCGCCGCCGGAGTCCACGGCGGCGCCATGGCGGGCGGACGCGGGGCTCTGCTGGCCGCGAGCTCCGCCGGCCGCGCGTGACGCCCTGGAGCGGCTCCTTCCGTCCCGCCGCGGCATCCGCCCGTCCCGGCCGCGAGCTCGCGTGTCCTGGCCGCGAGCTCCGCCCGTCCCGGCTTCGAGCAAGCTCCGCGAACGCGTGGAGAAGGGGAGCGAAATGGAGACGACGAACGGAGGCGCGCAAGGACGGAACCGGGTTCGCTCCGTCTGCCACTTTTCGAAGGACGAAGACAATCCGCATCTGGGCGGAATATTCCCTCCTGGAGCCAACCCAACCCTCCCGTCTTCCATCCAAACAGCCGCGAGGATGGGTCCGCTCCGACCCGGCTCGCTCTGCTCGCCAACCAAACACACGGTAAGGAAAAACAGCACGAGACAAGTCATCCCCTTCCTTGCCCCGGGGTACCCCGTGCTACCTGACCTCACCGCTCTTCTCTTCCAGTCTCCTCTCAGCTTTATTGCACATCGCCCGCGAATTTCCCAGACCCAAAAGGCCAAAGGGACCAACCACCTTGTCCAGTCATCCTCCCCGCGCGATCCAGCCGAACGGCGACCCCGCCGGCGCGCGCCTACCCTAACCACCGCCCGGATCTGGGAGCCGCCGCCGGCGCTCCCTCTCATCGTCTCCGGCGGCGGCCGGCGGCGCTGCTGAGATGCGACGCGACGCGCCGCCGCCACACACCACCCCCTCAGCCTCCTCGTCTTCACCCCTCTTCGGCGGCGGCGGCGACCAGCTGTTCGAGTCCGGGCCCAGCCCGCTCGTCTTCCTGCCCCTGCTCCTGATCCAGGGCGGCGGCATGGACCTCTCCCGCGTCGGCGAGAAGCTCCTCAGCTCCGTCCGCTCTGCTCGCTCCCTTGGCCTCATCCCCCCGATCCCCGCCGCGCCCCCTCCTCGCCCCGATGTCCTTTACGCCCTCACTCTCTCGCACTGCCTCGGATCAATGAGGCAGAGGTTGCTCACATTTGTGTTGAACCTTATGTAGGTTCCAGAACGAGCTGCTGCTGCGGCAGCTGCTGCACGTGCGATCGCGGGGTTGCCACCACATGAGAGAATCAACCTGCCGTCCAATTCGGAGGACTTGGTCTCCATCTACGGGAGCAACCCACAGGGGGAACCCGTGGAGGAGCTCGAGGAGGTGTTTTATGAGGAGGTGGGTGCTGCATTTGCATCTATGTAGTTGTCTGCGCCTGCTAGGATCTTTGTGTTTTGAGTTTGAAATTTGGATCATTTGCAGGAGTTTGATCCAATAAAGTACATTCTGCAAAGCATTCCAGAAGAAGGAGGTGATGCCACCTATTTTGATAAGCAGGTTAGTGGTGGAAGCTTATGTTCTTTATGTAAGGCATTATTAACGAAGCACATCCTGAGAAAACCTATATGTACCATACTTTTGAGTGACATGTGCATCCATAAGTGCACACAGCTATGTATGTAACGGCTTGGTGACGGTTTCAGCAATGGGAACTATGAACTCTGTAGAAGAACCGATCTCCATTTGCTGTTTAGAAGCATCTAGTTATAAAAAATAACCGTAATTGGTAACAAACGTCTTGTTCCACCTGCATGAGCACATGCTTCTTAACTAAATCAATGTGCTCTGTTTTGCTGACGTAGTTTTCCTCTTTGCAGTCTACTTTGAGATTAGCACAACTTGATAAGATTGCAGAACGATTATCACATCATGTTATGGGCCACCACGAAGAAATGGGTATGTCTCCCACCAGACTATATAAGAGGTTCAATTTTTTATTATCTTTTTCTCTACATAGGATATGATAGTCTTTAATTCCATGATTTTTCCTCCTTTTTTTTTGTTTCCAGCTCCTTCTACACGTTCAAACTTTAATTCCTTTTAGCTGTGAAATAATGAAGATATCTATTGCTACTTTTTCCCCAGTTATGCCACTAAAATGTGAAGATGACTTCCTTTTAAGGACATTTCAGATTACTGATATTTAGTTTTGGCCAGTGAAGGGGATGCAATTAGTGATGGAACTAGAACAAGACTTAAAGGTTGCAAATGTTATATGCATGGTAATATTTCGTGAAACTTTGTCCTTTCTGGCTTGTTTGGTACCTTTGGATATCTAGGGCTTCAGGCCTTACAATTAGATCAATGTTTCAGAATGGACGAAGGCATATAACCTCTTCAAAGAATGAAGTGTCAAGGGATCTGGTTGTCAATGTAAAATCAAAGAAGAAACAAGCTTTGCTGGTAGGTGTTTGCTCTTATATATTGTTAATTTGCAGCATTTTACTTGTAAGCTTTGTGGCTGTTCCCAAACCCTTCCTCGTAGACCACAACCTAATGACACAGTAAATTGAAATGTTTTTTTTCTTCCAGTATCACATCGAATTGGAGTAAATAAAAAGATTTAGTTTTTGCATAATGCAGGATGTTCTTCCTATTCTTACAGAGCTTCGTCATGCACTAGACATGCAGATGGAACTTGAAACTTTTGTTGATAAGGAAAATTACTTTCAGGTGAGCTTAATTTGGCTATTGTTATTTTTTTCCTCACTTCAGTATTATACTTCTTTACTCAAAGGTGATACAGGCAGCTGTTGATTTTAATCTTACCATGATATTTCAAACTCATAAATCGTATATAGGAATATGGGTTTGTTGCTTTTGACCTGAACAAGCGATAGTTATGTTAGGTTTCTAACGATATCTTACTGATGTTTGCAGGCATTCCAATTAGTGCCTGAGTATTTGCAAATTTTGGAGAATTATTCAGGCCTTTCTGCTGTACAAGAAATGGGACGATGGATCGAGGTACTTATCTTTTTCTTTGCTTACCTCCTATAACCAGTTTATCTCCAATTTGAAAAGTGTAGGCTGTCGTAAGTCTATCCGAATTTCTGTTGGTACTAGTTAACTGCCCATGCTTTGACATGGAACATCCAATACACCATATGCTTACCATTAGCTAGTTGTTTATCAGTGCATTGCTATGGTAACAGAAACATTCATATATGTCATAGCATGTATGAACACAGTAAGATCATAAATCATGTATAACTACCTAAATTACTTTTATCAATATCTTTGGTTCTCCTGCTCTATATGGTCATTTATTGCATATGTGTTACATAAGAGATGAGGTAGCTAACGTTATCCAGTTGCAGTGAGATAGCATCCAGGCCTTGTGCCGTTATTTTTTAAGCAGCTTTTTTGCAAGTCTGGGGGAGGTTTATGTTAAATAGAGACAAGATATCCATTGGTCTATCACAGGCTCAAAAAACAAAAATTGAACAGAGAAAGAAAGAAAATTAAAACAGGCTGCATTTCCTGACCCATCTTTGCCCCCCCTGCTCCAGTTGTCCTCACAAGTCACAATGGCACAGTGCTAGCTCCTCTTCCTTGTTTTGGTTACTTCTTCTCCTGCACAGGTAGCGTTGCTGCCTCCATAGACCCCTCGCGCTGGCCAATCTTGCACCGGTGGAAGAAAAATCGATTTCCCTCGCCCTCTTCATCTCTCCAGTCCTCTCAATCTTAAAGAGACTGCATCTACTAGCCCAGGCTACCATTACATCGTCCCATTGGAAGGGTAAACGGGAGGTCATGGTAGCTATGGAATGGGGAATGACAAGCATGAGAAAAATGCTGACTGCCTGGTGCCACCTTTTGGAGTGGTGGGATGGAAGACACACCAGCACCGCCAATTCAATTTTTGTACAGTAGTATAGACGTAGATATTCAAACAGAGAAAAAAACTTCTGCACCTTCAAATTTGAGCTAGTTATATACATTGTTCGTTCCTGTTGATCTGATGCATGTTTATCCTTGTGATGATATTTCTGCTCTGACTACATTGTAGGCATGGTTAGCTCGAACGATCCAAAAGTTGGACACCCATTTACTTGGTGTTTGTCAGATTTTCAATGAAGAGAGCTATCTAATTGTGAGTGTCCTCAAGATTGTTTTTCATGGGTTCTTGAATTGACATGGTAATTACTCTTTTTCTAGTTTGCTAGAATAACATTATTTATGGATAATAGGCTGTTGATGCATACGCACTGATGGGTGATGTCAGTGGCATGGCTGAGAAGATGCAAAGTTTCTGCTTGCAGGAAATACTCTCTCGGACACATTGTGTCCTGAAAGAAATGTTGGAAGAGGTATTAAATTGGCTTTATCAGCATGCTCCATCTTGTTTTACTATTCTTTTGATTGCCCATACCAATGTCTCAATATGTTATGTTCTCAGTTTTCTAATTGTGAAGTAATTGCAGGAGGTTGGAAATAATACCCAGAAAAATAGGTCCGTATTCAGCCCCTTGTCTTTGGTTCTTTTGGCTGCATTTTAAGCTTAAAATAGAATTATAATGATTTGGATGTTGCATGGAATACAGATATGGTTAGAACTTTGTGATCAGCTTCATAGTTGACTTTTATCAGTGGGGGGGGGCATTTCTTTTTTTTTTTGTCTGTGTGGCAAATTATTTTTGGGCCCCAAAGATTCGAAAAGTTTGGAATAGTTTGGAATAGACGCTAGAAGCAGGTCAGGAAGAGATCCTGTGATACACCCCCAGTTTTGTAAAAACATACATAAAGCCTTCCTTTTTTTTGTTTGGGGGGGGTGAGGGGCATTCGACAAATAAACCGGCATGCCTTGTCGAATTAAACAATATTCAGGTTTCTCCAAGCACTCACTTAACCAAACTTTTTTTCCCTGCAGGTTTACGTATAGTGATCTTTGTGTTCAAGTTCCTGAGCCCAAACTTCGCCCCTGCTTGTTGAGAACCCTTGAGACCTTATTTTCATTGATGTGCTCATATTATGCTATTATGAGCTTTTCCCCAGGAGATAAGGTAACGTTTATTGTTTTTCCTTCACTTTTATTGTTGAAATCTTCACCATATATCTCTGATTAACAGATATGGACTGAGTGGCAAATGCTGCCAAGGCTCAGCACTTCAAAGTAAACAACTACAAGAAACTACAAAATTTATGTTTCTGCCTCACTGAGCACAGACTATATAGTCAGATCGGAAAGCCAAAAGAAGATGAGATATATTTGAACCAATCAGATGCTTACAGCTGATTAATGTAGGAAAGGTAGGATGCGTATAATGTGGTCGATGTATTGCATTGAGCCCCTTGGGCGATATATATAGGAGTACATAGCTTGGAGGGCAAGTAGCCTCTCCTAGAGATAAGGAAGGTTATCCCGGGATTACAATCAATCCTAAACTAACCATATCCGGAGTTGCCTAATATACTCTATCATCCCTCCGCAGTCATAGCGGTAGCAACACGAACGGTCAGACTGGAGAACAATGGAGACGTACCCCCCGCAGTCGGAACGCCGGTGCGAAAGTTTTGACTGGAGACTCATGCAGATGATAGCCCTTTAGCGCCGTAGTAGCCGAAGTCGAGGTGGACGTGGTCGAAGCCGTGGAGGGGGCGCGGGTCGAAGCGTCGTCGAGGTGCTCGAGTACACAAACTCAGCAGCTTCTGGCCGAAGACAGCAGCAGGATAGTGCGGCGGATGACAATGGTAGACGGCGCGGTTTGCGACTTAGGTCACGCTCTGGATAGGGGAGGCGACGGCGCAGGTTGCAGCAAGTGTCGCGCTCAGACCAGGGGTGGTGACGACGTCTTCCTTCAGAAACATCGGCGGCGATGTCTGCGCGAGAACGGCTGGAGGCGCAGAGGCGGATCGAGCGCCTGCTTGACGAAGACCGGCGGCGAGTGGCGCCACCGTCTGAAAAGGCGACGACACCGGTAGGGTGGCTTGATCACGAACGTCGTCGCTGCAGCCTAGAGGGCGCAGCAACAACCTCGTCCTTCGGGAGTGTCGACGATGAACGGCGACGAACGGCAGGACGACGCAAACCGATCTTAGATCGGAAAAGAAAAAAATAGCAGCAACATGAAGTTCCACGTACAACCTTGGGTACGCCTAGCAGTTCCTCACCCCAACCTTATCTCTCCCTGCATCGACAGCATGCATCAACAGCAACCAGTAACAGGGAGAGAGGCAGGGACGGAGCAGCGCCAAGCGGTGACCCCTTGGAGGGAGCGGCCCCTGTCCGCGCCTCGTCGGTAGCACCTGCGCGGAGGTGCCGGCAACCACGGCGGCGGCCCCCACGCGGAGGCAACAGCACCGTGCGGCGGCGCTAGCCCAGCGGAGGACGGCCGACGCACGGTCCGGCACGACAGGGCACCATAGAGGCAACGGTTGGAGGTAGGCCCTTCTGCTGCTTGCTGACCATGACGGCGCGGCGGATCAGAGAGATCCGCACGCAGATCCTACGAGGGCGCTGCCCCCGGCGGAGATCGATCTCCCCGGGGGCGGCGCGCGGCGGCGGCTGCGGAAGCGGAAGCCTAGGTCGAAACCCTAACTCGTGATACCATGTAGGAAAGGTAGGATGCGTATAATGTGGTCGATGTATTGCATTGAGCCCCTTGGGCGGTATATATAGGAGTACATGGCTTGGAGGGCAAGTAGCCTCTCCTAGAGATAAGGAAGGTTATCCCAGGATTACAATCAATCTTAAACTAACCATATCCGGAGTTGCCTAATATACTCTAACAATTAACCTTATATCCATCTGATTCAAAATATATGATGCTTAGGACATCCACATGGTGTACAAGATGACATTTTGACTAGCAATTTGTTCGAAAAATATAAAAAATGATTATAAATTATTACGTACTTTTCATGATGAATCTAGCAACACCTATCTTATTCTTACTTAATCAAACTATGCAATTCTTTTTATATGGATGGTCAAACTTGAAAAGTTTAACCGCTAGGAATCCTAAAATGACATATTTTGATGTCAAATGCTACCATTTTTAAATTGTCTTCTATATGTGGAGTTGGAGCTTGGCAACTGTTCTATATATTTCTTTGTTGAATTATAGATTGAATATATGATGAATATTTTTCTGTTTTCATTATGAAATAAATTTAAGGTAATTGCACCTATCTTAAGATCCGATCTGATGCAATATATGCTTAGTCTAATTTTGAATTCCAGGTTGTTGTTGCTCTTATTCATGATTTATTTGTTTCCTCTTCAGAACATTGAGTCCAAGGGCCCAGATCTAGCAGACAAAAACGACACATCTCAGAATAGTGATGAAATTTTAGTTGATTCAGGAAGGGGTCATTCAAGTGCAGCAGTCATTCAGGATGGTTCTGCAGCTGAAAAAAGTGAGAGAGCATCATCATCCGAGATCAGCAATCCTGATGCTAGTACATCAGGAACGGATTCTCCATTCTATCAGCTAAGGACAGATGCTACAAAACTTGTTGCACAAACGTTTCAAAGAGGAAGAAGAAATCTTTGGCAGCTGGCAACAAGTCGCTTATCTGTTTTACTATCTAGTTCGGCTGTTTGTTCAACTAGTATATACCAATTCCTGAAGAACTATGAAGATCTCACCATTTTCATTTTGGCTGGTGAAGCATTTTGCGGGTTTGAAGCTAGTGAGTTCCGCCAGAAGTTGAAGACTGTCTGTTTGAACTACATAGTGTCTTTTCACCGGCAAAATATATATGTACGTCAAATAACTTGTATTCAACTTAAGCATTAGTGTAACTGTTGTCATAACCTTAAAAGCATGTGCAGTGCATGAGGCATTTGTAGTCTTTAGGAACATTTTCGGACTTCTTATTTCTTACATTGCATTTCAGGATTCATATGTTGTAGTTGATTCTGTGCATGAGGTGATGAAGTCCATTTGTTACAGTTGATTCTGTGCATGTGTGCTTATATTTTCACAAAAAGAGTTTGCAGCTGATGCGCACCTTAAGTCACTGCAGTCACATTTGAATTGTTTGCTATTGTTATGTACTTTATCATCACATCCACATTACAACCTGTTAGAAAGTACACAAATGATAGCATTTTAACGGAGTTCTGGATAAAAATAGGGGAATAGAACGCAATGCCTATTTGCTGGTAATGTATGTGTTCCTCTAGTCAGTAGTGTGCTTAATTCTAGACCTTTTGGACTTAAGTGCAAAGATGGAAACTGCAAACTATTAGTGTTCTCTATGCAGTGAGTCATTCTGTGTCTTTTGCATCTAACTTTTTTTTTTTAACTTACCATGTTTCGTCATTCTTCTGGCAGGCGCTTAAGATGGTACTGGAAAAGGAATCTTGGACGATAATGTCTGCTGAAGCTTCGCAGATAATTAGTTTAGCTGGCCTAACTGGTGATGGTGCTGCACTGTGCTCTCCTACCAGTAGAAGTTCCAAGTTGCCTATAAATTCTTTCCATGGGAATTCAACTACAGCCAATTCAGGGAAGCAAAGGCTCGGATTTGCTTCTTGGCTTAAGATTGAAAATCCATTTTCTATTAAGCTAGAAAATGGCTCTGCCGAATCCCCAAAGTCCAATATGCTTTTCAACTCATCAGTTAACAACAATCATGGCAATGGAAATAATCCATCTCTGGATGAGGAGAATGAAGACCTTCTAGCGGATTTCATTGATGAAGATAGTCAGTTGCCTAGTAGGATACCGAAAACGAAAATTGTAAAAGCCAATTCTTCACATTGGAAAGATGGAGACATTTCATCGCAGACAGGCTCGTCACTTTCTCTACTAAGGTATTAAATGCTTTTGTTAACTTAAGAATGTTTCTATGCATCACTTCCTAAGATGAATTGCTACTGGTAACAGGATGATGGACAAATACGCCAGGCTGATGCAAAAGCTGGACATTGTCAATATTGAGCTTTTTAAGGTTAGTTATGCCATTCAGTATCAGTAAGTTTGCCATGTAGCCAACTGCAAGTGGAAGACATTTGTGGGATATCTCTATTCATGCTCAACAAAATTTTCAGGGTATCTCTCAACTGTTTGGCATCTTTTATCATTACATATATGAGACATTTGGGCACCAAGACAGGAGTCAAAGCAGCAAGGCTTTACCAGATCATCAATCATGTAAGAATTTAGAGTTAAACAAAAAGTTTTCATGGACAAATTTTTTGACTCGCTGCTTATATATACATGAGTACCTTTTTAATTGCCCTTATTAATGGCTGTGCTGTATTCAGCTCGGCTTAAAGCCGCTTTATCAAAAATTTCACAAGACTCTGATCAGTGGACAAAACCACAGAATGTTTCATATTCACCTTCATCCCCTTTGTCAATGAATTCAACTTTTGGTCAAATTGATGTGATGCCTACTGCGCCTCCCAGTTCAATGTTCACTTCCTATGGATTAAAGGTAAGTGTTCGTTTTTAATGATCATGCTTGCATAATCATTTTTAATCCAAACTCGTTTGCAGATTTAACATATTCTCTTCTATGTGGAACTGATTTGTGATATTTACCATGCCTGTCATAGAAGAAAAGTGAAATTGTCTTTGCTTATCTGACTCGAGCTTGCCTCATTAAAGATCATGATCGCTAATTCCTGTGGTCTCTAAACTTGAAGATGAACCGTGAAGATGTACCATGTGGTCTCATATGATTCATCTGTTCTCACTATTTTCTCAATAGTATTAGCAACTTGTCATTGTTGTCAAATATTATTATATTGTCTTATAATTTTAACTATTCCAAAGTAGGTGTACAAGTCAACAAAATCTGGTAGCTGTGCAGCTTTTAGGCAATACATTTTGCACATTTCTGTGAGACAATTCTTCGTATTTGGTTTGAAATGTTCTATTTCGTAATTAATTTCTACGGTGTGACTTCATTGCCGCCATAACTGAAGTGATCATATGACAGATTGACGATACTAGCTTACTATGATTGTTTGGAGACAAATATTGCATACCAAGTTGTAATGCAATGTCGAACGGGTTGGTGGGTGTCTAGCCTTTGGAAGTTACTTGTGGACTTGCAATTCAACTATATACCTCATATTTCTAGAATAAGAGAGTGGCCAGAGAGTGGAGGGCAACCGTGCACATTCTTATTATGAGAAGGGGTCATTCGAGCCTATGGAAATAGGATACTCTAGGCCCGAATAAATCCTTGTATGGCTTCCTCTATTTCTCTATAAAAAGAAATATAAGTAGCATATAATAAATTTCTTCATTGTGTGTATACTATGGAGGTAAAGAATCTAGATGGATATCTGGGGAGATGTAATGATGTGTATGCACGAGACTTTGGGTCCATTTTGACTATTTATTTTTCTTAAGCTATTTATGATAATATCCTCTATTCCTTGTAGAGGCCAATGAGTGTTTGTCACTAATGAAACTTCTTTGGATGACTTTAACAGACTGAACTGAAAATATCTGTAATTCTGAAGTTACCTCTCTGCTTGTTAGGTGCTTAAGAAGGCATAGTATTTTGTATGGCAGGATACCTCTTTTTTTCCTTTACACTTGTTTGGAAAGATTGTTTCCTCGTGTACATGGCTCCCTAGTTTCAGTGTCCTCATTTTAAAAAGTGCATGTCAACTTATTTTTCCTTCAGGAGAGATGTGCAGCCGCTGAAACAGTATCATTGGTTGCTCGAGTTTTGAACAGATCTAAAGCCCATCTACACTCAGTGTTGTCTAAAAATAACACTTCTTCTGTTGAAGAGTTCTATAGGGTGCTGGTACGTTCCTTTACTTTTGGTAGGTTCTACTGCACTTCCTTTTCCTTTGGGATCCTGGTGATCTCCCTTTGGTAGTCTGTAAATTCAAAGATGAAATATGATTTCAAAGTCATCTTTGTCGTAGGTGGATTCTGTTCCAGATTTGACTGAGCACATTCACAGAACGAGTGCGCGGATGCTTTTGCATATTGATGGGTATATTAAATCATCCAGTCTCTGCATTTTTCTCTTTTGTCATATAAATTTTTTCTGTGATTTGCATTATCATGGATGCTGACATACTGTTAGGAGTTAGATCAATGTACCTTGCTCAGCCGCTGCATTGTTGTTTTGAATCACCTCACATGTATGCACAATTGAATGTGTACTGAATGTGTTTTCAGGTATCCAGATAAGATTGCAAACGCTAAATGGGAGGTGAAGGAGCTTGGAATAGAACACAATGGGTATGTTCATGTTTAAGCTTTCTCAATATGTTTTTTTTTTGCTATCTGTTTCGGCTTTTTCTGCTCGTGTTGTTATGCTTCCTTTAAAACTTCCTCTGGTACCTCCTCATAATCATTTATAAATTAATTTAATAGTAATTCACCATGTCCAATTCTAATGTTGGCAGCCTTGATGTGCTTTGTTGTATGATTACTGTAGGAAGGTGATTTGTGGTCATTTCCCTTCAGCAGTTGAGTAGACCAGCTAGCAGGATGTATCATTGAATTTGTTCTTCATCCATCAATTTGTAGGCATCTGGTGTTTAGTGTATACATCTCTCTATACTTCTTGCAGACAACATGTTGGCCCTGTGCTAACAAATTCACAATTGAAGTATTCAGCCTATGTATGAAGTAACTGAATGCATGTCTATGATAATATGTATCAGATTCTGCTATCAAATATGTATGTCTATGATACAGGCCAGTAGGCCAAAGGGACTTAACGCGCCTGATTCTTAGTATAAGAGGCTTAGGAAATTGATTGCTATTCCCTCCGTCCCAAATTATTAGTCGTTTTGGCTTTTCTACATACATAGATTTTGCTATGCACCTAGACATAATATATATCTAGATGCATAGCAAAAATTATGCATCTACAAAAGCCCAAATGACTAATAATTTGGGACGGAGTATTATCATAATAAGAGCAAAGACTGCAATTGCTGGGGTGGTTTTTTTAGTTGAGCCACTGATTAGGTGTTTGTAGCCGTGGTGCAGATGTAGAGCTTACCGTCTGTAACCGGAAGGTCTCGGGTTCGAGCCCCAGCCCCTGCACATTTGTGCGGGAAAGGCTTGGTGCTTAGAACTGTTAGAGAGTTGTATAGGCTGGCCCATGGGCCTTTGGTTGTGCCGGCCATATTGGCCTTTAGGGTTGGGGCGCCCGCCCTGTCCAGGTGCGCCCCCCCTGGGATTTCCTCTGTTGATTAGGATAGGCAAGGATCCCTTGATAGGATATTTCCATATACCTTCCTTCAAGAACAACCCTTCCCTTGACCCCGTGCAGTGTGGCTGTGTGGGAAGCCTAAGGCACTGGGTACGCCCTTTACTGATTAGGTGTTTGTCTTTTGCAGATATGTTGATTTGTTATTGGGTGAGTTCAAACACTACAAAACAAGATTGGACCATGGAGGAATTTCTAAGGAGGTCAGTGTGAGAATTAACAGATAGTTCCTTCTATTTGTTTTTCATCTTCGCCTTTTCTCGTTGACCTCACTTTGCTTATTTCTATCATGGTGTTAAGCAGTTCAATAGAATAACTGAATTTGTTCTATTTCGTATTTTCGTCATCTAGAAAATATTTTTTTCGTTTTTTTTTTTTGAATTATTTGATGATCAATTTATTGACACGAGTGAATCAACGTGCGTGCTTCACAGCTGCAACACCTGTTGATGGAGTATGGCATAGAGAGCATAGCAGAAGTCTTAGTGGAAGGTCTCTCTAGAGTGAAACGGTGCACTGACGAAGGGCGTGCATTGATGTCACTTGACCTGCAGGTTTTGTTCTTTTGATTCAGATCTGTTATATACTCCCTCCATTCCAAATTATAGGTTGTTTTGGCTCTTCTAGAAACATAGCACTTGTAATGCACCTACATATGCGTTATGACTAGATTACATAAGAAAACCTATGTATCTAGAAAAGTCTAAACAACCTATAATTTGGAACGGAGAGAGTATTTGCGAAGTGAATGCCATGGAAGAATCCATAGTGAGAGCTTTGATGTTCTTTCAGGTACTAATTAATGGGTTGCAGCACATTGTATCAGCAAATGTAAGGCCGAAGCTGCAAACTGTGGACACTTTCATAAAGGTAAGCAGAGTGAATTAGTAGTAGATAGTTTGTACTGTACGAATTAATGGTGGTACGCTCTAATTGGCTAGAGCCATGCACCAATCTGCAATTCTATGCCCTCCACCATGCTTCCTTCATGTTCATTTTGTTCTTGTCTTGGTGAAGTTTTGGCTAAGGGAAATGCTATTAACAATTCTTGTGCTGATCAAACAGGCCTACTATTTGCCAGAGACTGAGTACGTTCACTGGGCACGGTCTCATCCAGTAAGAACTCTGGGAAAACTTCCATCCCCCCATCGATACCATGTGACTGCTATACTTGAGACAAATAAATTTAAGCACCCACCATCTGTGAACTCTACAGGAATACAGCAAAAGTCAGGTAGTCGGGTTGGTTAACCTGGTGGCCACCATGAAAGGGTGGAAACGGAAGACGAGACTAGAAACTGTCGAGAAGATCGAGGCGGCTCCGTAGACTCCATGGAAGGTTTTGCTGAGATTGATTTTGTTTTGTTTGCTTCAACTACTGCACATAGAGCTGCATTTTTCTCCTCTTTCTCTGTTTTGTCCTTCCTCATAATCATTTTTGTCGATTCTTTCACTTTCTGGCCATTTTGATGCTAACCCCACCACCATCAGGCCATCGCCCGCCCAACCATGGTGTGTATTTAAGCGACGACACCCTTGTATCACACTATCAAGCAGGTGGGGGCGAGTTGCCATTTACCTAAAGGAGAAAAAAGAACTGTGTAGTACATCTTACATGGAGCATTGGCTCAATAAATATGATGAATAGTTTCATAAACACCGGCCTCACCCTCAAGGATACGTGCGTCACTGTAGCCTTCCGCAGATGGCTTGAATGATCGCACGAATGCTTCGCAGATAGTGTACATTTATTGGTAAAGCTCGGGTATTAATTGAGCCAATTAGTGGTGCTCCGGATTCGTGTACACCAAATCTCGGATCGTGCTTGATGATGGTCTGCTTGGAGTTTTTATTCATCGCGCATGTTACTGTGCGTGATTCTATAGTGCGATTCTCCTGGCTGCCGCGGAAGTACTGAGCTAGAGTAGTGGTGGAGCAGCCGCTGCTTGCTGACAAGGTCGAGATGGTGGAGGTTAGGGTTTCGAATTTTCGGGGCTCCAATGGTCATTGGTAGTAGAGGAGGAGGTCGGTTGTGGTGGTGGCGGCTTGGAGGTGAGGCGGTGCTCGGCCTGACGGGGCTTGACATGACATCCGGTGGTCGGCGGTGGGAACAAGAAGGTTGGCGGGAACAAGGAGAAGGTTGGGAAGGGGGAGGATGAAGGCGGCAGTGGGTGGAGGATGAGGGGGTAGGATGGGTCGGAGAAAGAAGATCGTCTGCAATGCTTCAGCGAATCTTAGCATCCAGCGATGAATAGACGGCCCCAGTCCGATGGTACGTGCAGCGTCCCAATCCCGGCCTCGGGATTTACAGGTAAGGTTTAAGGCCGCAGCAGGTCTGCTTCACCATCGTACGGGGGTTACCAATCTAACCGAAGCCTGAGACTTGTCACAGGGATTTTAATGCGGGCTCAGGTTTGTTTGCATCCGTATTGCTAGACTGCCAAGTAAGCCTTCAACCTTCGTCCTCGTTCTGGCCTCTCGACGCTCAAGGATGGTGGGTTGATGGCCGTGAGAGGCCTTGAGCCTGGTTGGCCTCATTGGCCATTGCCCGCCCACTGGCCGAGCCCACAACCACTGGGCTGCTGGAGGAGCCATTGCAACAGAGAGCTTGGTGCAGAACTTTTAATAGCGGTTCTGGCTCGATCGTACGCAAGCAATCGAAGCCTCAGGATTCCTCAGAAGTTTTAAGACAGGCTCAGGTAGTCAGGGCTGTGGACTGTATCATCGGCCGTGTTGCCAGTGGACGTCTTCCTCGTCCTGAGAACTCCTCGGCCCTCCCAAGGCCGCGTGGGACCTTGTTTGGATAAATCCATTCACTCCCTTCAATCTTCTTATACTAACGGATTGACGAAGGGAGAATAAACTAAATTTCTACCTCAATCTCCTTTAATACTTTACTTCAAAAAAAATCTCCTTTAATACCTATGGATTAGGGAAATTATTATGCATCCAAACTCGCGGCCTCGGTGCCCCTCCGATCCCCCCTCGCGTCCCTCGTGCGCAAGCCGCCGCCGCCGCCGCCGCCTGCGACGATCCGACCCGACGACCGTCGCAGGCCGCGGGACAGCCGCAACTGCTTTGCGATGCTCCTGAGTCCTGACTCCCGAGACCTGAGCTCTCCCACCCCACACACCACACGCAGCAACAGTTCGCGGCCACGCAGCCGCACCCGCGCGCACAGCCCGCTCCGCCCCCTGCCGCAGGCTCGCAGGCCGGCAGCGGGCAAAGCTGCGGCGCCGGTCGCGACGGGTGGTTCCGCTGCCGCATGATTACCCCGCCCTGGATCGCTCCGCTTGTCCCCTCAGATTCCTCTCCTCTGCTGGCAGCTGCGGCCCGGCCCGGGGATTGGATTGGAAGGGAGAGGCCTCCCGCCTCCTCCATTCTGCACAGCAGTTGTGCCGTTGTGCGTGCCTCCTCTCTCTCAAAAAAAAAAAAGCAGTTGTGCGTGCCAGAGTGCGTCAGCTTCGCCATATGTGAAAAGGAGAGGTGCTGGTAGGATTCTTCCTCAGTTTGCAACAAGAACAACTTTTAAGTTGCGCATACATGATTGAGAACAAAGTAGCCTCCGCACCTGCAGAATCTCCGGTGGTGGTCTGCCTTGGACACAAGCGAGAAAGTAGGTCGAAAACAGAGCAAAATAAGCAATGGAATGCTATTTTGCTAATGCGTGCAAGAGAGAAAACCATCGAGGACTCGGAAGGTAGATACTGTATGATTCCAGTGGTACAACTGAGCTTCTCATTACACAGGCTACATGTGGAAGCAGCAGATTCAGGCATGCAGCTGCCTGCCTATATCACACTAATAAACCTTAGCTTGACGCCACAACAATACTATCATCATCATCACATACACTAAACTCGGTACAAGTATGTAGAACTAGCTATAGAGATACTATAGTAGTACAAGTACAGCAGTAAAAACGCAGTACTCCTAACAAACTTACCATGGCCAAAACCACTTGGCCCTGCACCTAGCTACCGCTGCACCCTCTCTACTTCTGGTCTACGACTGCTGGCATCTACTGGTACCTAGCTGGAGGCTAGCTGCTCTTCTTCGGCTGCGGGCAGGCCACCCTCCGGCGCTTCTTCTGGGCGGGCGCCGGCGGCGGCGACGGGTGCGGGCGCCAGAAGAGCCGCTCCAGCTCCTCCAGCCGCAGGCTGAACACCTCCACCTCGAACAGCCGCTTCCGGCACGGCGCGGGGGCCGCGGGCGCGCGCGGCTTCCGCGGCGCCGGCGGGCACGTCCCGGGCGGCTTCACCTGGCTCTCCCCGCCCGTCGGCGTCCGGCACCGGTAGTCCTCCTCCTGCTGCTGCTGGCACATGGCCGCGGCGCTCTCTTCCGCTGATGCTCCCGCCCCGTGCAGGAGGAGCGGCGAGCTGCACGGCGAGAACGCCGGCGGCGCGGGCTTGTAGAACTCCGGCGACGCGGACATGGCGGCGGATATCGATTCCCCGGCCCGGGCTGCGCGCCTGCTATGTCGAGAGGAAGAGGAGAGACGGTGGCGTGGCGTGTCGGGGGATTGTGAAACGGAGGAAACGAGGCAAGGGCCGGCGGGAAGGGGGAGTAGAGTTTGCTTGCGACACCCTGCCTTCTCCTTCCTGGTTGCCCTCCCTGCCGTTGCTTGGGGATATGTTCTGCTTTTGGGAGAAAGGGCCCTTTGTAGCGGCCCTTTTGTATCGGGCGGGTGTCCTTTTGTACCTAGCACGTTTGAATGTTTCGCTTATTACGTTTAGGTCCCTTGATGATAGCCCCCACCAAGAATCGTGCACACACGCACGGCCCATGCCCCCACCCGCTTCAATTATTATGTTCGCTCAGCAAAAAAAAAACTTAAGGTGAATCTCACTGCATTAAAAAATTAGGGGCCGTTTAGTTCCCAAAATTTTTTGATTTTTGGGGTCGTTTGACCACTAATTAGAAGTATTAAATATAGATTAATTATGAAACTAATTACACAGATGGACAGGAAATTGCAAGGCGAATCTATTAAGACTAATTAATCTGTCATTAGAGGTTGGTTACTGTAGCACAATATTGTCTAATCATTGCATAATTAGGTTCATTAGATTCGTCTCGCGATTTCACCTGGGGGTTATGAAATGTGTTTTGTCAATTATTTATATTTAATACTCCAAATTAGTAGTCAAATATTGCAGGAGTGGAGCATGACGGCACCACCACGAGGCTCTTCCCATCTTGGATCAAGGAGGAGATCAATCCCCTATGCACTCCAGGGGCCTTAAGAGTGTGATCCTGATTGTGGGCCCTCATCATCATGTCTTCGTTAACATGGTTGCTCATTCAAGCTAATTCACTTAGTCAAGGAAAAAAATAGTAGACATATATGTAGCTCCAAACAATTTTCTCTCGCGACACAATTATTTTTCTCTTACGTGTTACTACCTCAGCTAGTTTCCACCCAGCCGCTGATGAGCACACTTATAAGCCTAATATAGTTGCCGTGTAATTAAAAGATTTCACCATTGGTGAATTACTATTCGTATAGTGTGCCTTGGATTAGATTTGAAAAGAAAAAGAATCTAGTTATGTGGTTATAAGAATATCTGACATCACTTACAGAATAGAGTCAAAGAGAACGTGTTTAATCTTCTTCAATCTTCTTCACATGTTTAAGTAAAAGCTCAGCGAGTTTGACCACGAAAAAGTATACTACAACTACACGTCCTTTCCCTCTGAAGATCATACTGCCCCTGGAAGTGCAGGCACCATGTATCCGTTGGGGCGGCACATTTGACCTAGTAATGACGTCCTATACTAACACTACTAGTATTCAGCCGGTAACCTGTGTGCAAATACAGGAATACCAGGGGCCTGCGCGCAAGAGCGAGAGCGGCCACGCCGAAACTGGCCGGAGGTAGCCGACAGGCGGCCGATCATAGGATACCGCATCGTTGGCCGCGTAAAATAATCGCCGCTCCGAGCCTGGGATTCCATGAGCCGCCACGAATTTCCGGATAGGCGCAGCGCCCAGGCCTGTCCCTGTCACTCCCCCGGCTGGCTCGCCCTTACGGGCGCGCGTGCCTCACGTACTTGGCTGCCCAGCGGCGGCCCGGCGTGGGGAGGGGCATCCGGGCATCGGATGCCGCCGCCGCCCGTGGGCGTTGATTTATTCGCCCGGCCACGTTCCGCCTGTCGCGGCCTCGCCGCTAGCCGGCCGCGGCCGGGGCGTCGACGTGTCCCCCTGCAGTCGGCGCGCGCCGCGGACGGTGCCCCCACAGCATCCGCCGCGCGCTCTAATCTTTTCTTTCTTTTTTCTGTCTTTCTGATCTGATGAGGAGGAGAAATTCGTGACAGGTACTAGTCGTTATGGACTGGTATGAAGGGTGACTAGAGTGGTGAATTTTTTGAATACTGGTGCCGGGGGGTGGGGCGGGGGTGCATTTGGTCAATCCGAAAGGTTGTCGTATATGACCTCAGCTCGAGCTTGGCGTAAGACCGAGCGGTTTGATTAGGCTTGAACTTACTCGAGCCGAATTTACCAGCTTGAGTTTACTGATGAGAAAGTAATAACATATGCTATGCAAACTATCTTCGTATGTAAATTATGGAAATTCCAATCTAGACCATCAGATCAACCTCTAAGGGGAGGGGCGCAGGGGCATGGGAGGGGGGATTTGCAAAAGTGTTATTACTCAATCTAAGAGTGGGTCCAGATTGTAAATTATCACATCCCCAATGTCCTTTGATGTTGATCCGATGGTTCAGATTGGAGTTTTCATAATTTGCATACGAAGTTGGTTTACATAATATATGTTGCCGTACTAAAATACTATTAAACTATAAAGCGCGTACGACTTGATAAAGTTTAAATGATCTACTTTCACATTGAGTAGGTTTTAGCTTTACTAGTAGTACTATAGGAAGGAGTAGTACATCAAAAACTCTGCACTCGGTAACTCGAGCTGCGCTCCATTCGGTATCAAGCTCGACGACCCTACCTGCGCGTGAGATCCGATGCCCCTCGTGCAGTCGTGCTAGCTCCAGGCCTCCAGCCACCTTGAGGTCCTGTTTCCCACCTGTAAACACAGAAACATAAAAACGTAAAATTTTGTAAAAGAATCTTGCTAATTTGAAGTATTAAACGAAGTCTATTTATAAAAATTTTTACATGGATGGGCTGTAAATCACGATACGAATCTAATGAGCCTACTTACTCCATATTTGCAACAGTAATCATCCGCTAATTATGAATTGATTAGCATCATTAGATTCGTCTCGCGATTTACAACCTATCTGTGCAAAAAGTTTTGTAAATAGACTTCATTTAGTACTTCAAATTGGTAAAATTCCGTCGCAAAAAAAATTGCGTTTACATGTCACCGAACTAAACACGGCCTGATGCTCCTGTCCGTGAACTGCTCGCTCTCATCTCCCGAAAATCCTTGCCACCTCCCATCAGCTCCTGCAAGTGCTACCACTGCCACTAGCATTATCATGTCGGGATCTTAAAACAGTAACTTCTTTCGAGCGTGCGGGGTAACTTCCAGGTCGGCAGTTTTAACCGCCACTAGGTACGGTGGTGTTGCCGCGCTGCTTAGCACTGCAAATAGGCTGGAAATCAAACTATACTCTGTCACGGTGTACAAACCCACAGTCGGGTGACGTAGTGCACCCACCTAAACCCAGAGGGTGAGTACTCGGGGGTTAGCTAGGATTAGCCCAATCTAGATGCAAGAACACGATAAACACAGCAGGTTTAGAGTGGTTCGGGCCGCCGGAGCGTAGTACCCTACGTCCACTGTGTGTTGTATTGCTTGTGCTCTCAAGAGGTTGAGAACGGGATTGTTCGGAGTGAATCCGAGCTTGTGTTGTGTCTGCCCTCGCATCGCTTGGCCTGGCTTGTGTTAACCCGTGTTCTAGCGGGCGTGCTCTCCCTTTTATATGTCCAAGGGGAGCACGTACACTGAACGGGGCCCCGACAGGTGGGCCCGCCGATGTATTTGATATTCTACACAACGGAGCCTTAAATGCTATAGATCCGAAGATCTTCGTCGTCGGCTTCCGTGCGTAGCTTCTGACTAGGGATGGTCTTGAGCTGTCTTGTCGGAGTAGAGTCTAGCCTCTGGAGCCATGCGTCGAGGTCATGATGAAGCGCCGAACTACTGACTCAGTCCGCTGTAGCAGCGTGCACTATTGCTCCAGTTAGTAGCTGGTCGTCATGACTCGTCGCCCACGCGCGCGGCGCTGAGACACTGCTGCATGCCTCGGTAACAGACAAGCCGGCTCGGTAACTGGCGATCCACAGTGTGGACTGACAAAAGCTACCCCGTGCCCAGCGGCAGCAGAGCACGCCTCAACCACTCGCACTTAATGCGGGTTGGTTAGGGAGCTTCTAGCGGAAGGCTTGCCCAGAGTAGTTAGCCAAACTATTATAATAAACTATTAGCCAAACTATAGTTACAACCCAAATATTTCAACTCTTGATATAATAAACTATTAGCCAAACTATAGTTACAACCCAATAAAAACCCATTTTCCAAAAAAAAATTGTAGTGTAGATTTTGCCATATCATTTTGCACAGAGTAGCTGTTAGTTATATTGAGTCATCTTCAATAAATTTAGGTTAATTTCGATAAAATTTTATAGTGTGAACACGATGTTTTATTTTTAAAGTCCGGCTCTTGATATGAGACCCACGTGTGATTCCAGCCATACTGCTTTGCACAAAGTAGCTGCTAATCATACCGAGTCATCTCCAACAAATTTCAGTCAATTTTGATAAAATTTTATAATGTGAATGCGAGGTTTTATTTTTAAGGCCCACTCTTGACGTGGGACCCACGTGTAATTCTAGACACGCTGCTTTGCATAGAGTAGCTCCTAGTCATACTGAATCATTTATAATAAATTTCAGTCAATTTCGATAAAAATTTATAGTGTGAATGCGATGTTTTATTTTTAGGATCCGGCTCTTACAGGACCGATATTTATATATAGTCATACTGTCTTGCATAAAGAATCCATTTCAGCCCACTCCAATCCACTTCAATCCATATTTACATAGAATCCACTCCACCCCATCTCATTAGGTAATACAATCCATTTGAATCCACTCGATTACAATCCATATTAAAATTCAATCCATTAAATCCATTTCAATTCAAACCAGCAGGGCTAGCGCTGCTGCACCTGCACGTGAGGATGGAAAGGGTCAAGCAAGACGGCGCCCGCATCGGATGCGGCTCCGGGCGCATGGGTTTCGGCGCCCGAATCCGCAGCGGCCGTCGCGCGACTCGCGCGGCCTGCTCACTGCTCAGGTCAGCTTCCATTACACCACCGCGGCCAGTGGGCAGGGGCCTCAGACTCGTGCCCCATCTCCAGGCCCGTGGAAGCGCGGGCCACGGTGCCAGCCACCACGCTGCCGCGCGGGCACCCGGGCACCGCTGCGTCGCCACTCGCCAGGTCTCGCCCCATGCGCGCGCTGCGCGTCGGCGCGGCACCGGCAGTCTTTGAAAACAACGCGTCCGCGGCTCTGTTTTCTTCTGTCGCGACCTCTACCCCGGCGCGCCCATACTGTACTCGGCTGCGCCCCCGCCGCCGCCGCGGCTGGCGCGCGAGCTAGCGCAGCCCGGCTCGCCGCGGATGGCACCGACGCCCGCCCGCTCGCGCGCGTTCCGCTGCCGTGGACCCGCACGCACGCAGCTAGCAAGCGGCCGCGGCGACGCATCCCTATCTCAGCGCGCCGCCGACGCCGGCGGCGGCGGTGAGAGAATCACCTGCGCTTCACCATTTTTCTTCTTTATTTATCGTGACAGTTCTCGTCGTTATGGGACTGTTTGGTGGGCCAGAATCCTCAAGTACCATGAGTAACTTTTTTGAATTATTACTGGCCTCTTGCAAGTTGCAAAGCTTGTCGTACATGAGCGCTTGCAAAATGCCGGGTGGTAGGTTGCCCAGAAACTATTAAGCTCCAACTCGGTTGAGTTTTGAGTTAGCACTAAAACTTACAGTCCCCGTTTGGATCACCTAAGACTAAAGGGTTGAAGTTCACTAGCTTGTTTGATTGTCTAGTTATGAGCGCTTGGGTGTTTGAATCCACCAGCAAATTAATAGCTTGTTTGATTGTTTATTATTGTCTATTCTACTCTTGCAGCCTTGCTTCAATTGCATTCACTGCTACATTAGCACAGAAGCAGGAGTGGGTAATATCAGTTCAAGCACATGGGCATTTCAGTCTTTTGTCAATCAATTTAGGATTAACTAGGCGTGTAGCCCGTGCATTTGCGCGGCTAGTATTGAAAATTCAAAAATTCACATGTTGTTGTACCCTTACTTAAAGATTATACTATTTTTTACCATACATCACCCTGTTCATTATCGTAATTTATGTCTTATTGTTGGTTAAAACAATTCAAATATGATCTACCTATAATAACAATCTGATTTGTTGAGCTTTAATAATATTATGCATATAATTATTCTTATTTTTGTTGTATTTTGATTGATTATTGTTAGCTTTAGTTTTTATTAATAGTACTCTCTCCATCCACTTTTGATAGCTATATTTCAAAATTTCAAATATTCAAAAATGATAGCTATATTTGCTATTGTCATGGGTTGTGGCAATAAATAACACTAGAAATGAGGAGTTCCCAGTTAAAACGTTGGAGGACCAACAAAAAGTCTATATGTTGCATTTATGAGATTGATAAGCACACTTGGTGCCCTTGGTCATTGTGCCATGTGCAAATATATATATCATACTTGGATGGAGGGAGTATATGTTTGTAACTGATACATAGCTAAATAATATTTTATATTTAATTTTTCATAATGGCATTGGTGGGTAAATAATAAGATAATAGATTGGGTAGAAGCAGCTAATGAATATACCAAGTGTATACCTAAAAAAAACAAGTGTATAGTTACTGTCTGATCGACTAACCGGATGGAGATTATAGCTCAAATTAGCTAATTAATAGTACTAGCTGAGCGGATCGAAACGGGTCTGAACCGGGATCGAGCAGTTCAACTAGGTTTAAACTTATTACTCCAGCCGACTTTACCGGCTTGAGTTTAATGAGGTTATGTAAGTATTAAAACACCATTACACGTACGACGACTCGAACCAAATCAACTTTCACACTGACCGGGGTTTTAGGCTTTTAAGTAGCTTCATGAACTAGTACTATATATTACTTCGTACCTCAGATTCGGTACCAAGCTCGAGACTGGTTGATGACGACCCTAGCCAGCTGCGCGTGCCGCTCGATGCCGCTCATGCTCCAGCCACCTTGATGCTCCTTTTGGTTTTTATAATAGTACTATTCGGTCCTTTAATAACGGTCTATCATGAATGAATGCAACCCGCCACGCATTACCACAACACACACACATGATAGAATTCGCCGTGAGCTTTTGTTGTTTTCGTTGCCGAGCTTAATTATCACAACAACGACGAATAACTTCGACTTCGCACAACAGATTTCATGCAACATCCCTTAAATGTACTTGCATATACAATTATCCACTATCCCCGCCCCTCCTCCAACCCTAGAAAGAACCTACCGTGTGAGCCTCGATGTACACCGTATAGAAGCAGTCCCTACTCCGCCATCGTAAGTCACCCATGAGCGTTGGTGCGACACAACACAACAAAGCTTTGGACCTAAGGACACATCATCTCGTTGAAGAACCCATGCCAACAAACGTACAATGGATGTCCCGAATAGACATCTGCGAAAGTGGTGCAAGATCTCCTAGGAAACGTCTCCAAGGAACTTATACAATGCTGAGCACCATCATAGCTAATAACCTAGGGGCCTTATGCAGAGTCCCTGGAGAGCCCTCAAGTTGAGGGGGGAATGCCATGATGCCTCGCCATCGTCTGCTCATCTTTAGTCATCTGAGACTTTTTATCTCGTTATGTATCACCTCATACCCCCCGCCCATACAAAGTGGAATAAACACCCCCACAACAACCGCCGATCCGACAAGCCAATGGCGAATGCATGTGGTCACCGTAGTTTCTCCCACAAGACCACCAATCACCATTGTCGTAAGCCCAAGTTGCCCACCGTTTACCACTGCATGAAGCCATTAGAGGCGAGGCGTTAAGCCACAATGCAATGGCAAGATGACCAACCCACCTCCACTCCTGTTGTAACATGGCTCTAGCCGCTGCTGATGGAACACCACTAAAAATCAGCACACATAGCACAATAGCTCTCGTAACCTTGGGTCGTGCAGCGACCAGCATGCACAAACGTGGCTCTGCCACCACCGCAAATGAAAATACCATGCGCACACCACCTTCCAGCTCTTGGGTCATTTCGTCTATGCCACGGCTACCATCTTAAGATGCAGCAACGACCCGCAGAATATTGTAATTGAGGAGAGGATCGCTTGTCGAATCTACCTCAAAGAAGCATGGATCTAGGTTATAAGCCTTCAGAATCAGGGAGGGAGCAGGTGAAAACGCTACCCCACTAGCCACCGACCCAAAGTAGAGCTAGGAGGGTAGGGATGGGAGGGAAATTAAGGGTGTCGCCCCAGAGGGACATGTCGACGTGGTTGCACAGACCGCCTGTGTAGGCGACTCAGGGGCATAATAAGCTGATCTTTTGTCATATATAAGCACTCACCATGCTACTTGTGAGTAGGACTAAGAAATTAGGTCGAGCTTATTATTAGCTGAGCTCTGATTCTGGACCGAAACTTATTCAAGCCTACTAAACCGTTATTGAGCATTAGGTATGGATGAGTTCACTCGAGCCAACTTTTACCAAGCTTGTTTAATTGAGGTCCGGCTCCAAATTTAGTTACTCGATGCGTCCGACACCATTTTTCGTGCACATTTCAGATACAAGTATCTCCATGTTATTAGTACTACTACTTAGAAAGTTACTAGTGTTTGTTCAGCCACATTACAAGAAAGCAAAGATCAGGCAGAACAGGTGCGCAGCGCAGCTATTCCAATCTCAATGGTGCTGACTCATACAATAACAACACACGAACTTAGGCTTACCTTATCTGGAGCCAAGGAATATCTCGTACCCTAGCCCTTTGGAATGATCGGCTGGAGCCTGCAGTACTCATGGAGCTCGAGGCTGCAGGCTGGAGCTCGAGGCTGCAGGCTGGTTGGCAACCCCCAAGCAAGCAGCGCCGGCGTGCGGCTCAATGCCACCCAGGCTCCGAGGCTCCGAGCCGCAATGACTCTCCTGTCCGTGAACTCCTCCCGTGAGAACCCTCGCCACGTCACTCCTGCGCAAGCAGCCTCTCTCCCCAGCCCCCCAGGTCCTGCAACTGCCTCTAGCAAGATTCATTTTGTAGGGCAAGTTACAAATAAATTTTATTTTGTACTTAATATAAATTTTTTTAGCGCAAGTTGCGCTAGCGCAACCAAACAGAGCCTTGTTGGGAATTGGGATCGGTAAAACAGTAGCCTAGCTTTAGGGCAGCGCGTGCGTGCGTGCGTGCAGGTACAGTGCAGATAGACCAGTAATTTCAGCAGGTCGCCAGTAACTGTCGCCCAATCAGAAGGTGCACGTGGGGGGATCGGCATAGGATGCGGCTCTCACCGCGCGTGGGTTTCAGCGCCGCGACGGCTGGCTGCTCGCTGCCGCGCGCGGCGCATGGGTTTCGGCGCCCCGAATCCGCAGCTGGCTGCCGCGCGCGCTGGGTCAGCTTCCATTACTACTCCTACGTGCTGTGCCCCCTTCGCCGCTGCCCAAAGCCCAGTGCCCCATCATCCGAGTTCGGTTCAGACTTCAGGCTTCATCTCTCCGTGTGGAAGTGGAAGCGTGAACCACGCCGACGCCGACGCCGACGGGACCAGCGTGACGCTTGCGCCCGGTGCTACCGACACGGCCGAACACTCCCTCCGTCCGTCCCAGAAATGAAAGCGACGCGTCTCCGACCTTTTTCCCCCTTCACTTTCCCGTGGCAATGCTGAATGGCATGGCCGTCGCGTTACCATGTCGGTCTTGCCCGGTTTGCCGCTGTTTACTCGTGGATCCTTTTGTTCAAACGCCGCCTAACCCTCGGCGGCTTTTAGGCGAAAATGACGGGCAGGGCATCCTATGCGCTCTCTGCTCCCTAATTTCGGTGTGCAGAAAATTGCTGTCGGCGACAGAGAAGTTGCCTTTGCGCTGTCCAGCACGACAATGACGTTTTTTTCCTTGAGGATAAAAGACAAGACAAGACAGCATGTTGGGTATCTATTCTACTACTCCTATATGCGATTTTACACTTTTTAAATGTTCCTGATTTTTTTCTGGCTGTGCATATCTGCAATGGGCCGCGTGGCAGTCTGGGCCGAGCCGCAACAAACACGGACCCAGTGAGACGGCCGATTAGGAAGCCCACGCTGTTACATTGGGCCCAGGAAACCGCTAAGTCCAACGGATTCAAAAACTCACTCGCTCCGTGTGAGCTGACAGCTGCCCCGGCGGCCGCCCACTTCCTCGCGGGCCCCACCACATCCCCTTCCCCGGTTGCTCCTCCTGCTCCACTGTTCCAGTGCTCTCGAGTCCCGACGCCCCCAAATCCCCCGATCCCCTCCCTCCTCCCGCCTCTCCCCACCTCAGCAATCCCAATCCGGCGATCCCACACCCGAGCCGGAGGCATCGGCCGGCGCGCGCGATGCCCCCAACCGCCTTCGCCCCCGCCTCCGCGTCGCCGCCTCCGTGGTCTACTCGCCCGCCTCCTCGCCGCGCCCGCGTCCGTCTTCCTCCACCGAGAAGCGGGAGAAGCAGCAATGGGGGCCGGGGCGATGAGCCCACGACGGCCACCCCGTGGGTGAGTCCCGACTGGCTCACGTCGCTCTCGCGCGCGGTCGGCCGGGGCGGCGCCGACGACTCGGGGATCCCCGTCGCGTCCGCCAAGCTCGACGACGTGCAGGACCTCCTCGGCGGCGCGCTCTTCCTGCCGCTCTTCAAGTGGTTCCGCGAGGAAGGGCCCGTGTACCGCCTCGCCGCGGGGCCGCGGGACTTCGTCATAGTCAGCGACCCCGCCATCGCCAAGCACGTGCTTCGCGGGTATGGGTCGCGCTACGAGAAGGGGCTCGTCGCCGAGGTCTCCGAGTTTCTCTTCGGGTCCGGGTTCGCCACCGCGGAGGGCGCGCTATGGACGGTAAGCGCTCTCAATCCCTCTCACTCGCTCTATGCTTCACCTTGCAATATGTAGTTGTGTTCCTTTAATTTCTAACTACTTCTTAGCGAATGGAATGGTCAATCTCAGTTGCAGGGCTCTATAACAGGTCGTAATATTTGCATACTAGTATTTTATTCAGAATTCCACAATTGGGCTATGTTTGGAACCTTAATTTATAGTGCCTGCTACGTTTGAGGCTCTGGGCCACCCTGACCAGGCCTAAACCTGGAAGGGATGCTCCTCTACTGCCATCAAAAGGCAAAACCGAAGCATCCTGGCTGTCAATCACCCTTTGGCCCAAAGGTCCTGGCTCATCAAACATACTGATGTGCTTGTCGCCTTCGTGGCAAAGGATGCAGTGGTGCTATCCTATAGAACAAATCTTGTTCAAGTAAGATCATAGTGTCTGATAGGTCACTACACGATTTTTGTGGTTCTTGTATTTCTTTTTTTGATGTGCTATTTTGTATAACTGTGTAATGGATTTTTATTTGATGCAGTTTACTTGCATCCCTAAAACTGTTTTTGTTCTCGATTTTGGTTTCTCATAGACTAAGAAGAGAGCTCCTAGTTTGGTGTCTTGCGTTTGTTTTCTCTTTCATTATTTGGGCTATGAGATTTAAGCTGTTTGGATCAGCCTTTAAGTTTTCAACGTGTGGTGATGCAATGCCTCTGCCTTTTGAACTATATAGAACTGCATGGACTGATCCTGTTGTTTTGACATGATTTACCTCTAATCGTGTTTAGATGATATTTTAATACATAGAAAGGGAGTATACTTCCTGTTGTATGGCTACCTCCAAATTAGTCAGTTCTTCATGATGTTTGATAACTTCCAAGGGCTAACATATTTGATAAGCAGTGGTAGTGCGGTACATTAGTATGGTAGTATCTCTTCTCTTGCTGCAGCTATATCTTGCATATTTTTTGTACTACTGTATTTGGGAGCTAAGATCAATTGGACTGTTGTTAGTCCTTCATCTTACTCCAAATTTGGTATCTATTTTAGGTGAGGCGCAGAGCTGTTGTGCCATCCCTGCACAAAAGATTTCTTTCTATTATGGTGGAAAAGGTATTTTGTAAATGTGCTGAGAGATTGATAGAGAAACTTGAGCCATATGCTTCGAGTGGGGAACCTGTCAATATGGAAGCAAGGTTTTCTCAGTTGACATTGGACGTAATTGGTTTATCATTGTTCAACTACAATTTTGATTCCCTCACAACAGATAGTCCTGTCATCGATGCTGTTTATACTGCACTCAAAGAAACAGAGCTTCGTTCTACGGATCTTTTGCCATACTGGAAGGTCGGTTAATCATTCACTTCATTTTTGTAACTTTGCACCTCACTTATGTTTTCCTACTTAACTCTAAGACAGGAAAATTGCCTGACTGATGATTCATATAATCCTTGTTTATTTGTCGCAGATTGACTTTCTGTGCAAAATAATTCCAAGACAGATAAAAGCAGAGAATGCAGTTAAGATCATAAGGGACACTGTTGAAGAGTTAATTGTGAAGTGTAAAGAAATAGTTGAGGCTGAAAATGAACAGATTGAGGGTGAGGAATATGTTAATGAGGGGGATCCTAGCATTCTACGCTTCCTACTTGCCAGCCGAGATGAGGTGATTAACTTATTTATGTTTTTTAGAAGATTTTGCATCTTTTACCTTTAATGTCCACAATTTCAACTTGTGTGAAGCTACTCACTCATCATAAAAATAGTTTGACATCATACTGCTGTTGACGTTGCATAACTTTTGCCTAATGATGGCTTTAACTATCTATTTATCCTTCTGCTGGTCCATAAAATTTTGAGCAACCTGGCTTTTAAAACCATGGATTTGATTTTCCAGCTCATAAATGTTGCTGTTCTTAGCTCTGTTGCCTTTGCATGACTCATGAGGGGGCGATGATTTGTTGGTCATGCAATTTGTGACACAGTGTCAACAACAACAACATAGCCTTTTTTCCCAAGCAAGTTGGGGTAGGCTAGAGATGAAACCCGAAAGAAATAAGTTCAAGGTTCAGGCACATTGATAGCTAGTCTCCAAGCGCTCCTATCCAAAGCTATCTCTTTAGAGATGTTCCAATCCTTAAGGTCTCTCTTAACCGACTCATCCCACGTCAGTTTAGGTCTACCTCTACCCCTCTTTACATTATCGACTAGCTCAAGGATCCCATTACGCACCGGCGCCTCAGGAGGCCTTCGTTGGACATGTCCAAACCATCTCAGCCGATGCTGAGTAAGTTTCTCCTCAATTGGTGCCACCCCGACCCTATCCCGAATAACTTCGTTCCGGACTCTATCCCTCCGTGTGTGCCCGCAAAACCACCGCAACATCCGCATCTCTGCTACACTCAGTTGCTGCACATGTCGTCTTTTTGTAGGCCAACATTCAGCACCGTATAATATCGCCGGACGAATTGCTGTCCTATAGAATTTGCCTTTTAGCTTTTGTGGCACCCTCTTGAATTTGTGACACAGTGTCATTCAGCTTAAAATATCTTCAGGAAACAACGGGATATGTTTACATAGAATATAGTACTGTATGCATTTAGGATGATGAGTTAGGATGATGAGGTTTTACCTATGACTATTAGAAATGGTATATCATTCCTTTTGTAAAAAGGTGATTGCTATGAACATTCAGTCCTTTCTTTTCCATTTGATTTATGAAGAGTTACGACAAAAGAGCAAGAACTTCCTTAGAGTTATTTTGTTCATGTGAGTTGTGGTCAAATCAATTTTTTTTTTGTTTTGCTGAAATTCGACAATGCAAGTTCCATTTATGCTTTTGTTGCCAAATTGCTCATGATCAATTTGCATGCAGATATGTAGTACTCTATGTCACCATTTTACATAATATGCATTCTGTTTATTGTAAGTTTGACTGCTTTAGCTGATGTGCTTTAGGTTTGTCCAGGTAAGCAGTGTACAGTTACGTGATGATCTCCTATCAATGTTAGTTGCTGGTCATGAAACAACAGGCTCTGTACTGACATGGACAATCTATCTTCTCAGTAAGGTACTCCAGTAGTGCTATATTGCTTGCAGTAACCATCATCTATCAACCAAAGTAACAAACAACACATCACTTAAATTGTCACTTTAATATGTTGACTGCTCAGTGTTACACTACTGAAGGATCCGACTGCACTAAGGAGAGCTCAAGATGAGTTAGACCGTGTTCTGCAAGGTCGACTCCCCAGATATGAGGATGTAAAGGAGCTGAAGTACTTGATGCGCTGTATAAATGAGTCTATGCGGCTATATCCACACCCTCCTGTACATTCCTTGTGCTTAAGACAACCAACTTTGTAATTTGTTTTGGTGACTCAAGGACTAATTATTGGCAGGTGCTGATACGGCGTGCAATAGTTGATGACGTGCTTCCAGGAAACTATAAGGTTAAGGCTGGTCAAGATATTATGATATCCGTGTACAATATACACAGGTCCCCTGAGGTACTTCTCCAACTGAATATGAATCACGCGCGACTGGCAGTCTTTTAGCTCTTTAAAGCAACTGCTTTGCATATGATTGCATACTGGAATATTGCATAAACTGTGTATAGCTTGGTGAGTTATATGGAGGATCGTTTTCCAAGTTGTTGGAGGCTTACTAAGAAAATAACAAATTTATCGCTCATTGCTGAAGCTGTGTCCTGCCTACATTGTTCTAACCAGTTTGGCAGTTTCCATGATAGAATGATAACATGGTTTCAGGAAAATTACTTTTATTGCACTGAGTATTCTGGTTTACTGCCAAATATGCCCTAAAAACTGAACTTTGAAGTATATTATTATCTTACATTGTTATCATCTTTTGCTATAGTTTGAAGTATGCTTTGCTAGGCCTATTGTCATATCTGGATCTCTGTTCATATGTTGATGTCATCCATTGTTAGCACTGTTAAGCAAGCTTTACACTCTTGGGTTGTGTAATAATTGTTTGTTTCTTCTACCAAGGTATGGGATAGAGCAGATGAGTTTGTTCCAGAGAGATTTGATCTAGAGGGACCCGTTCCAAATGAGTCGAATACTGATTTCAGGTCAGAATACAACCTTGTAATATGTTGTTTTTATCCTGTTACTTCATATTTCCGTTTATCATCTGATTCTTTTACGTCATCCGGCAAATCTGATTGAACTGCACCATTCCCCTGCTTACATCTGTTTCCCAGGTTTATCCCGTTCAGTGGAGGTCCTCGGAAATGTGTTGGAGATCAATTTGCTCTCCTAGAAGCAATAGTGGCACTTGCAATTGTGTTGCAGAAGATGGATATTCAGCTTGTGCCAGATCAAAAGATAAACATGACCACTGGAGCTACAATTCATACAACCAATGTAAGGACATGCTATGTATATTTTTTTTCTCAATACCCTCACTTTGTTCATAACCTAGTTGATATCATTTGGAGTTAAATATATAACTGTAGCAAAAACCATACTAATTAAGGGTGCATTAGACGGAAAATGAAAGGGAGGTGGCCAATGTTCCTGATGTTTTCTCTACACTACCATCAACACATGACAAAAACAAAATTTTTAATACTTCTTATGAGTTGACTCAGTTATGAAAGCCCCAAAGCTTAGCAAGTTATATCCTCAAGTTTCAACTATCTTTTCCCAAGAAAGTAAAAAGAACCAATGACATAAAGTTTGAATCAAGAAGCCCCTCATTTCCTTTGGGTCTGTTCTAGTCCAAATTTCTCGTTCAAATCTGATAGCACGCCGGAGTCACTTGTTAAGATGAACTTATTGCTGCAGGGACTGTACATGCATGTAAGCATGCGTAAAGTTCAGCAAGAAGCTGAGTTAGCACTGAGGTAAATTCATATTGCTCTATAATCTTCTTTTTACAAAACCGATACAATCCGCTATTTTTTCCCTCTAGTTCTGTCACCAAGATTTTTTAGCATAAATTCACACTTATTTTTTTTTATGAGTTTCTATAGAGCAAATCGTTTGTTCCCTTCATCTTATTACTTACCCAGAATGCGGGATGCTTATGCTGTATTTCTTCATTTAAATTTCAGCTGAAATTTTGATTGTTCTTTCTCTTCCAGTGAATCAAAATAGATGGAATCGACTTCAATTCTCTCTTGGCTGACGGACTTGAACTTCTTGAAAGAAGGGATTCTTGGCTTTCCGATTCTTTCGGCTATTTGAACAGAAAACTTAGGGTGCAACTAAAAAACTTACTCCCATTTTCAAACAGTTAAAGGTCCCAAAGGTGCTTAAGGCCCAATGTATGCCCCCGGTATTGTCACCAGGCCCTAGTATCTAAAAAAAAAACCCCAACTGGAGCCCATAGCTCACGCACGGCCTAGATGGGGCTCCTACAGGAAGAGACTAATTCAACATTTTACGTGATTATAACTTCAAAGCCCATTATGTCCATTTAGGTTAAATATTGCAGCTCATCATTCATTCACCTTGGATGTGCTTCAACATTTTCTTATATTGACTTAGGTTCTTCCCACGCGGTTTTTTTTATTTCGTTTTTTACAAAAAATATATTTTCGTTCTCGAAATTTACAGAAATATACCCGGCCGCCCCGCTGTCGGGCGGCCGGCACCTGGTCGCCCCGCTGCCCGGCCAGGCGCGTGGACCCCTGGAGGACAGGCCGCCCGGCAGTGGGACGGCAGGCCCCGGCCGCCCGGCCAGGCGCGGCGAACGGGCAGGCGGCCCGCGTGCGGCACGCCTGCGCCGCTGCGCGGCAGCGCGGGTGCGCAGGGCGGCAGGACTGCAGGGCGCGGCCTGCACCCCCAGCTGTAGAGGAGGACAGGACCTGCCGCTGCTCATGAGACTGAGCAGCGGCGGGACCTGAGCAGAGAAGGATTTTGAAACTCATGAGACTGAGCAGCGGCATGTCCTGTCCTCTGCAGCTAGGGGTGCAGGCCGCACCCTGCAGTCCTGCGCACCCGCGCTGCCGCGCAGCGGCGCAGGCGTGCCGCGCGATGGCGCGCGAGGCCGCGAGCGAGCAGTTGTGCAGGCGTGCCGCGCGCGGGCCGCCTGCCCGTTCGCTGCGCCTGGCCGGGCGGCCTATCCTCCAGGAGCCCGTGCGCAAATTTTCTGTGAAAACTTTTGCAAAAAAGCCCCTACCGCCCGGCAGCGGGGTGACCAGGTGCCGGCCGCCCGACAGTGGGGCGGCCGGGGTATATTTCTGTAAATTTCGAGAACAAAAATATATTTTTGTAAAAAACAAAAATAAAAAATATAAAAATAAAAAACCGCTTCTTCCCACCGGATAATGTTTCCACAATTTCTTGAATTTGATTCAAAACAATCTGCATATCCTAGCTCAACATTGCGGATAGTAAAATTCAACACGAATGTATATACAGGGGGATAGCTAAACTTAAGTGCTATAACTTTTAGCACCTATTAGCACTCATATCCTATGCTAAAGGAGTCTAGACTAAAGTTTAGCTCACCCTATTAGCCTTTCTGTATAGATGAGTAATGCTAAAGTTTATCATATTTGGACATTAGCATGTTGGTGTAAGATACTCTCCGGGACGAAGAGATCACAACAGCTCGGGTTGAAGAAGGCGAAGCCTCGAGAAGGAAGTAATGAACACAATAATGGCACGAAAATCAAAGCAACAACGTAATTGCTCTGTCTTCAATTATCTGTATAGTTAAGGGGGGTATTTATAGCCCAATGGCCCACCTACCCACTGGCTAAATTTGCCGAAATGCCCTCTAACTGCTACAAATACAGAATATTCTGTGGGCTCTCAGGTAATATCAACTTTACAAGCAACTTAACAGGTTACAGCTGGTCCGACATGTCGGCCTCAGTCTCGCTCTGTGCCCCTTCGTCGCTGGGTGTCTTCGACCGGGACTTCGGGCCTGGCGCTCGCCGGGTGAGTCCGCCACTCTTCCCTCGCTCGGACACCCTTCGTCCCAGGGCCTTCGCTGGCTACCCTTCGCCAACGTGCCCGATAAATGTTGAATGTTGCGCCGTGGTCCGGGGTCTTCGTCGAAGTGGCTTCGCCTCGAAGCCTTTGCCGGGCCAAGCGCGCCCGATTGTCATGCGCTTCTTCCCCGTGTCCAGGCGCCTCCGCACCGAAGTCGAAGGTGGCTCCCCCAAAAGTAGCCCCTCGAGGATTCGGATGCTCCTTTGGGCATACGAAGTCTCAAGCGCCACCCTTCGAGCGTGCGAGGACGGCCTGAATACCTGTGTAGTCACTATGACAAAAGGGAAATGGTTGACTTTGCTGTCAGTGAAGTTAGGTAATATTTTTTATTTTTCTAGCAATTTGAATAAAATAATAAAATTGAAAAAAGAGACGGTCAAGGTTCCTGACAAAAGACGTTGTTGCCCTCACGCCGGTTTGGATTCCTTCGCGGGGGAGTGAGGGCAAAAATGGCGTTTTAACTTGTTGGCGCGCGCTCCCACGCGCCAAGGACCGGGAGGCTGGCGCTATATAAACTGACCCCCGGGGGGGCGGCAAGAGCTCACTCTCTTTACGTCTCGGCCCCCCAGCCCCCGGTCTCTCTTTTTTGCTTTCGTTCGACATCTCGCGCGTGGCTGACCGCCTGCTTCGCTGTTGTTTCCCACTTCGGTCACAACGGCTTCCACCGAGGACATGGCGCCCCGCGAACGAATTCGATTCCCTCGAACTAAGGTCCTCGGGAATAGCGACATGACGCAAGGCATGATCGAAGACATGGAGAAGCGAGGTGTCCTTGAAGATGGCCTCGCTCGGGCTCCTCTGGCTGGGGAGATCGAGGCGACGCCTCGCCCTAACGAAGTCGTAGTCTTTCGTGACTTCTTCGTCGCCGGTCTTCGCTTCCCGCTGGATCCGGTGGTGGTAGAGATTTTCAAGCTCTTCGACGTCTACACTCACCAGATGACGCCGACATCCTTCGTCCGGCTCAATCTTTATATGTGGTTGACGAAGACTTGCAAGCTGAAGCCTACCGCTACGGGCTTCGCTCGCCTCTTCAGATGTCACTTTCAGCCGAAGACTGTATTTGTGAGGATGGGCAATGGGTCTACGACTTCGGAGGTGGAGCCTCAATTTGGTGTGTATACCTTCGCTTTCCATGGCACCGTTCCGAGCCCCGTCGTTGCTTTTCGCAACAAGTGGGGAGATTGGACGTCTATGTGGTTCTACCACAAAGTCCTCGTTGACGAAGCCACAAGAACCCACCCTCTGGTGGTGAAGGAGTTCGGTCCGCTCCGGGAGCAACCTCCGTCCGTGGAGGTGGACGAAGGGACGGAAGAAGCGAGGGCTCATGTTGCGATGCTCCGCGAGGTGTCCAAGGTCTTTGGGACACGAGATATTGTTGAGGAGTACATCGCTTGCAAATGTTTTCCCGTTCGCGAAGGGTGGTCCATAACTTCGTGGGTGGGAAAGGAGAGGCGTGTGGGTGGTCTTCCGATGCCCAACTTCTCCACATCTTTCGGGATCACGAAGGATGGTAAGCCCCTTGCTTTTCCTTCTAGTGTGTGTGTGTCTATATATATATATATATATATATATATATATATATATATATATATATATATATATATATATATATATATATATATATATATATATATATATATATATTAAAAAAGAATTTGTGTCTTCTACGCAGAGGTAGACCCCGTCGCTGTTGAAAATCTTGCGGATGAAGCCATTGGTGCTGAAGCCGCCAAGGAGCGAACCCTGCTCGAGTCCAAGTTAGGGGGTACTCGGAACAACCGGGTGTTCGCCTTCTTCGAAATCGAGGCTCCTCGGCGCGTCGCCGACGCTCGGTTGGCTGAGGCCGAAGGGAGGAAGAAGACGAAAGGAGAGTCCTCGTGAGCAGCCGGGGGCAAACACAAGAAAACATCCAAGGGCGGTGGTAACACCGGGGCCCTGGAGAAGAAAAAACACAGGGGCGAAGGGGGAAAAGATCGCCCGAAGAAACGTTCCCGCCTTATTGATACCGTTCTCTCCCAGTCACCACTTCGTAGTAAAGGGGATTCCGAAGGGGATGCTGGTTCGAGCAGTCATTCTGCCACCGTGGGGGGGGGGACTCTAGGGGGTCATGCCATCGCTGCGGCCCGTGCTACCGAGGATGTTGTTGCTGCGAAGCCTGTATTTTCGCTACAGCTCAGCGACATCGAGCCTGATAGCGACGAGGAGGTGGAAACGCGACTTCGCACAACACCGGCATCAGTTGCAGCAGAAAAGGCCCTTGCAATGACTGTATCATCCTCTGAGAAAGGCAGCAAGACAGATGGAAACGAAGAGGAGCTGGAGGATGTCCCTCCGTCTGGTGATGCGGTGGCGAAGGGCAAAAATGTTATTGAGGAAGACAGCGGCAGCGGTTCGAGCTCCTCGGAGAGCAGTGGCTATGTCATAAGCACGTCTAGCCCTGCTGAAGTCGCCGAGGCCCTCGGTGCAACCAATGCGAGGCTGATCGGTGGTCACGTGGTTGGAAAACTTCGCTTCGAGAGCGGGCAACATGAACGAACCTTCGTTGACGAAGCCGGGGACTCATTTTGCTTTCCGCTCATGGAGCGAAGGCTAATGAGGACTGGGGCCGGTCACGCCATTCGCTGTGCCGAGGATCTTGCCTTGAAGTCATATGTTGCAGCTCGGTGCGCCCGTCGTCAGATGGACGTGGAGCGAGGCCAGCCTTCGAGGATTTCCGAACTGGAGCGGAGGGTCGCCTAATTGGAGAGAGAGAAACATGACTTGGAGGTGTCCCTCTCTACAGCGAAAGCTGATACGGAGAACGCTCTTCTAGCGGCCCGCGAAGAATCTGAAACCGCGAAGGTTGATGCTGCCGAGGCTCGGCGACAACTGGAAGCGAAGAGTGAAGAGCTGTCCGAGGCTAAACGCATGCACCTGGCTGCAAAGTGCAAACCAAGCTATTAATGCCTATCGCGAAGCCGTTCGAGCTGGAGCCGAACCCCTTCAGCTCGATGTTGCTGGCTTTTTAAGATCTTTGGGTCTTTCCGCTCCCGACCTTTCTCCGATGGCTAATTCCGTTTCGATTTCCGAATTGTTTCGCTGGCTTCGGGCGTGCATCGCCATGGCTACCTCTGGTAGCCGTGCGATGGGAGACTTAAGTGCTGCGGTGGCAGTGCGCTCTCTTAGTGCCACCATCTGCAAGTTTATCCCTGCCGAAGGAGGTGCCGAAGCCGTTGTGACAAAGGCTCGGCTTCGATCGATGCGTGATTTATCGTTCGCGTGGCCTTCACCGGATGAGGTCCGCCCCGAAGCACTGCCGCCTCTTCCCAAAAACATCGCCAAGAGTTTTACAGCTACTTTTTGTCAAGACAAGTGGTCGGGACCTCGTCCGTGCCGAGGCGGAACGACTTCGGAAGCAGGTGCTTAGATTGTTATTGTTTTCAGTTATTTTTCTTTGTTTTGAAAGCTGACTTCGAGTTTTCCCTCAGCTTCAAGACAATGCTGAGGCCTATGCACTCAATTTTCTCGGCCCCGCCAACGCGGGGAACCTTCAAGTCGTGACGACAAACGAAGCAGTGGACCCTACAGTTGGCATGGATGGATGCGAAGCCCCACCACTTAATGATGATGTAAATGCTGCCGAGTGAAGAACTCTTTGTGTAATTATTTTGCGAATGAACTGGTTGTTTTGTAATAAAACTAACACCTTCGGTGTCCGTGCAGGACCCTGCGTTGGAACCTGCGCGGATAACCGAAGGTATCCTACCTTTGTGGATGCGTTGTGGTTCTTTATGTGTTGCCGGCGGTGCCTTGGCTAAATATTCTTATGATCATCCGTGGGGTTCTTTTGTGGAATGGTTGGCGCGGTTAGAACGAAGATACGATGCCGACAACGCGAAGGCCAAGTTGTTTAGGTCTGAGTTTTCGCGTGACGCAGAAAAACAAGCTAGGATTCTAGCAGATCGTACACTTCGTCGAGAAACGAAGCGTATTTTAGACACTGATCGCCCCTATGCGCTCGCGAGGGGGCTTCTTGAGCCGAAACCAGAACCCGTTGATGAAGTTCCTGACGCCTGGCACTTTGCCTTTCGCCTTCGGGGAGATGTTCTATCCGAGTGAGCCTGATGGCCGACTTCGTTGGTTTTCAGGGCCGGCTTTCGAAGCCTTCTTGCGAAAGATAGCCGAAGAGATTATAGACCGCGCGGTCCGCATTGTCATCGAAGATGTGGACCGCATTGTTTTCGAAGATGAAATGTCGAGCGCAACTGTGTAAACAATTTGACGGGCGAACCCCTTTTTGTAAAAGTAATTGTGTAAATGTTGGATTTTTTTGTTTAATCGAAAAGTGAGTCCCTTCGTGGACAGTGTTGATTTTGTGAGCAAAGCGCCACCCCCTCCTTCGTTGTGCTTGGAGGGTGATACTTTTCGATTCTCGCAAGTGAATCTTCGACTAAGCGAAGCCCCGTTTGTGATTTTTATTATGTGCGAAGCACTACTGTTATTAAGGTGAGAATCTATTCCTTCGAGGACGCATTATGTTGTTTGCGAAGCGCCACCCCCCCTTTTGTGTACTCGGGGTGTTCCATGACTGCAAGTGCGCAATATTTTTTATTCGCGAAGCACCACCCCCTTTTGCGTTCTTGGAGGAGTGGGGCACATCATGTTTGTCATTTAGATTGCAATATGTCTAGAGGGCTTTCGCACGATGGGACTTTCGATGTCCTCGACGCTTTGGCACGGAGGGGCTTTTCTTTGGAGGGGGCCTTCGGCTGTTTAGCGTGCTTAGGCAAGCCCTGGGCCTTCGTCTATCGCACGATAGGACTTTGCATGCCCTTGGCGCCTTGACGCGTAGGGACTTTTCTTTGTAGGGGGCCTTCGGCTCTTTAACGCGCTTAGGCAAGCCCTGGTCCTTCGGCTCTTGCACGATAGGACGTTTCATGCCTTCGGCGCTCTGCGCGGAAGGTCTTTTCGACTGGGAAAAATAAAGAACTGAGACTCTAGGGTACAGAGGGCAGTTCAGCTTTGCGAGCCCTGAGCTCATTTCTCGAAGTGTTAATCACGCACAATGCGCCGATGACTCCCCCCTTCGTTGCGACGTAGGGGAGTAGATGTTTCGATGCCCTGTCAGATGCAGATTTTTCTGGGGACCTTGTTTATATTTCACAAGGGGTTACATTGGGTTTCCGCCTCGTTAAAAACCTCACACCTTCGGCGATCACAACAATTGCACGAAGGCTTCCCCTGTGAGGAAAAGAGTGCGAGCCCTTGAATACATAGTTCAAGCTAATGCTGAATAACATTACAATTTATTACAAAAATTTCGCGGGAAACTAGACATAGTAGCGCTGAAGCATGTCTTTGTTCTAGGAGTATGGTTCTTCGACTCCTTCGAGTGTGTGAAGCCTGCAGGCTTTAGGTTTTGCCATCGAAGCGACCAGGAAAGGTCCTTCCCATTTGTTGTGCATTTTTCCTTGTTGCTTGCTCTTTGGGATGCGGCGAAGTACGAAGTCGCCCTCTTTGATTTCCCGAGGCCTCACCTTTTTGTTACGCCACCTTAGGGTTTCTTCCTGGTACCTACCGAGGTTGATTGCCGCTTGTGTTTTGATGGCTTCGATCGTGTCGATCGTTGGCTTGATGTCCTCGTCGGGTGCTTCGGTTCTGTAGGATCCATGGCGAAGTTCTTCTGGTGTCATTGCCTCTTCGCCATAGAGGAGCTTGAAGGGAGTAAATTTTGTTGCCCTTGACTCCGTCGTGTTATGAGACCAGATTACTTTTGGTAGCTCATCAACCCACTTGTCCTTCGGCTGTTCTGTGATGTTTTTCTTGATTCCGGAGAAGATGATGCCGTTTGCTTTTTTGACTGCCCCATTTGACTGCGGATGATACACTGAGGCGAAGCATAGCTTGATTCCCAATTGTTGACAGAACTCTCCGAATGTACTACAGTCAAACTGCTTGCCATTGTCTACTGTGACTTCTTTAGGTACGCCGAAGCGATGTTCTGCCAGAAAAATTTCTGCAAGGTAGCGGCCGTGATATCGCGAAGCGCCTTGGCTTCAATCCACTTTGAAAAGTACTCTACTGTGACTGCTTGGTACTTGAAGTTTCCTAGAGCTGTTGGGAGGGGACCCACAATGTCAATGTCCCACCGTGCGAGGGGCCATACCGGAGGTATGAGGTGGACTTCTTCTAGCGGGAACTTGCTGTAGTGGGCGTGCTTCTGACAATTTGGGCACGTGCGTACGATTTCATGGGCGTCCTCCACAGCCGAAGGCCAATAAAACCCTTCGCGGAAAGCCTTTCCAACTAGGGCCCTCGTTCCGATGTGTGAAGAGCACATTCCTGAGTGTATTTCTTGCAATAACTGCCTGCCTTCAGCTAGCGAGATGCACTTTAGCAGAGGTGCACAAACGCCCCCTCGATACAACGTGTCATTGGCGATTGAATAACTTCGCGCTCGAAGGGCAAGTCTTTTTTCCTCTTTCTCGTCCTCTGGGACAAAGTGTCCTCGAAGATAAGCCATTATCGTTGACCTCCAGTCTTTGCTCGAGATTGCATTGACAAATTTCGCTGGCTCTTCGGCACAATTTACTGAACCACTCCTGAGTGTTTCGAAAAACACATCCAGAGGCAATGGAACGTTTTCTGCTGCGGCCTTCGCCAAGACATCTGCCTGTTTGTTCTGTAATCTAGGGAAACTTGGCACACTGAAACCCAGAAAATATTTTTCCATGCTGCGGACTACTGCCAGGTACTTCTCTAGTTCTGGTTTGAGTGCTCTGTATGATTTGCCAATGTGGTTGGTGATGAGCTCGGAGTCGGACTTGATAGATAGCCTCCTCGCTCCGAGTGCTCGTGCCTTGCGAAGGCCTAGAAGCAAGCCTTCATATTCATATTCAGCGACATTATTTGTGCATCCGGGAAATTCCAGCCTTGCTGCATACTTGAGTTGAGTTCCCGAAGGTGCTGTGAGGATTGCCGAAGCGCCTGAGCCGTTTTTGCAGTAGGCTCCATCACATTCTAGATTCCAGATCGCTTCAATGACCGGAGGGCTCTGCGAAGGTGCTGATGGTGTCTAGTCAGCGACGAAGTCTGCTAGGACCTGAGACTTGTTTGCGCTTCGCGGGACAAAATCGATGGTGTGCGATGCCAGCTCTGTTGCCCATTTCCCAATTCTTCCTGAGGCTTCCCTATTTTCAAACATGTCTCGAAGGGGAAAAGATGTCGGGACCTCGATCTTGAAACTCTGAAAATAGTGGCGAAGCTTCCTGGCTGCCATTACCACTGCATAGGCCATCTTTTCCATTTAGAATACAACAACTTCGATCCGCTGAGGGCTTCGGATACGAAGTAGATTGGTAACTGCTTCAAAATGCCTTCGACCATTCTCTCTTCGACCAGCGATGCACTCACTGCGGAGCTTGAAGTTACAATGTATAATAAGAGCTTTGCCCCTGGCGAAGGGCTTGTCATTACGGCGAGGTTTTCCAGGTACTGCTTTAGATCTTCGAAGGCTTTGTCTTGCTCAAGACCCCAATGAAAATTTTCTGAGCCTTTCAGAACTTTGAAAAAAAGGAGTGACTTTTCTGCGGACCGCGAGATGAATCTGTTCAGCGAAGCCAGACGGCCTGTCAATTTCTGTACCTCCTTTTTGTTCGAAGGTGGTTTCATTCTTCTGATGGCTTCGATCTTTACTGGGTTTGCCTCGATACCCCTCTCAGTGATCATGCATCCTAGAAGTTTTCCTCTTCTAACTCCGAAGATGCACTTTTCTGGGTTCAATTTGAGCCCATGCTTGCGAAGGTTGGAAAGTGTTTCTCGAAGGTCTGATATGTGGTCTTCGCACTTTTTACTTCGCACGACGACGTCGTCGACGTAAGCAGAGATGTTCCTGTCCAGCTGGGTGTCAAGCACCGCTGAGATGGTTCTGTTGAACGTACACCTTGCGTTGCGAAGCCCCTCGGGCATTCTTACATAGCAGTAAGTGCCGAAGGGAGTGGTGAAACTGGTCTTCTCCTCGTCTGACTTCTTCATGAAGATTTGATGGTAACCGGAAAAGCAATCTAACATGCTTAACATTTCTGACCCTGCTGCTGCATCTACCAAGGTGTCAATGCGAGGCAAAGGAAATTCATCCTTCGGACAGAACTTGTTTAGGTTTGTGAAGTCAATGCACATTCTCCAACTTCCATTCTTCTTCAGGACCATGACAACATTTGCCAGCCATTCTGGGTATTGCACTTCGCGGATTACGCCCGCATCGAGTAGCTTATGTACTTCGCTTTGAGCGGCTTTTTTGCGGTCTTCGAACATAGTGCGAAGACGCTGCTTCCGGGGTTTAACCTTCGGGTCCACCCTCAGCTCATGCTCCATCACTTCTCGACTGACTCCTCGCAGGTCCGAAGATGACCATGCGAAGACATCTTGGTTATTTCTCAAGAACTGGATCGATATAGACTCCTCGGCTTCCTCTAGACCCCTGCCTATCGTCACCGTGCGATCCGAAACATCTTCGCATAGTAGAACTTTTTTTTGTGTGCTCAGCTGGCATAACCCCTTCTTTGTCGTGTTGCTCAAAATTGGGTGGCTTCGCTTCTTCTTCTTCATCCTCATTGTTAGTGGCTTCGATTGCATGCACATTTTTCATAGCACACGCTGCATTGTCTTCTCATCTTCTGGCTTCTTCTTGGTTGCCGTGAATCGTGATGACTCCTTCGGCTGTTGGCATTTTCATGCAGAGGTAAGCTTGGTTGATGACTACCGCGAACTTGATGATGTTGTTGTGGCCGAAGATGGCATTGTATGGATAAGCGATGTCTACCACATCGAAGGTTATGACCTCTGTTCTCTGGGTGTTGCCTTCTCCGAAGGTCACATTCAACTCTATTTTGCCGAGGGCTTCGATTCTTTTGCCCCCGAAACCAATAAGCGGGTACTGAGACTTGTGCAGGTTCTTCTCTGTAAACCCCATCTTCACGAAGCATTGCCAAGTGAGAACATCTGCAGAGCTGCCGTTGTCAACAAGGATCCGACCTATGTCGTTTCCCGTGAAGTGTACAGAATTTCTGCCAATGTTTGCATGGATAACAAGGGGGTCGTTGTGTGGATAGTGTTGAAGCCTGAGGTCGGCTTGGGAGAAGGTGATTGGGACGTGAGACCAGGGAGTGCGGAAATGCTTGCCTTCGCAGACATGCGAGACGGTGCGGAGGTATTCTTTCCTCTGACGCTTCGTCTCGTGTACTGGCTCATTCGATCCGCCGGAGATGGCATTGATGACGTTCACCGTGCCTCCGACCGGATCATTGGCTCTCTCTGGGATCGTACCAGGTTCTAGCTTTGGCGGTGTAGGGAGGTAAGTGGAAGCTTGTGGCTGGGATTGTGGGTGCCCCACTTGATGTGGCACCGAAGGGGTTTGGATTTGTGGGAGTTGGGGTGCCGAAGGCGTTGGAAGGGCTGGTGGGGTGTATGTGGGGTTGTAATGGAAGGTAGGGAAGGATGGTGATAGGGTGGGATATGCCGAAGTCCAGTGAGGTTGTTGCGGAGGCTGCCACTGAATTTGAGGTGGCGGGCCTCGCGGATGGTTGTTGTGGGTGTAATTGACGGGCTTCGGTGGTTGTTCGGTGTTTGAGGCTCGGTCCAATTCTTCTTTCTTCTCCTTGACGAGGGGGCACTCACTCGTCCAATGACCCTTGTCTCTGCCATGAATGCAGCAGTAGGGTACTTTCTGCCTTCGGTCGGAGTTTTCCCTCCGACCCCGATTGGAGTTGCTTCGGTCGCTCCTCCCTCCTCTGTTGTTCTGAGGCCGGGAGTCGCGGGCTTCGTCGCCGGAGACCATGAACACGGCCTTCGGGGTCTTCGCTTGTTCAGCCTGGTGTGGCTTCGATCGGTCGCGATTGCGCAATCTCTTCTCATTCATCTCTTCGATTCTCCGGCGCTTTCCTTTGTCTGAGATGCAATATTCTTGCATAATCTCGAAGAGTCTATTCAGGGTCTTAGGCCTGCGGCGCTCGAGGTACTCTCCGCACGGGCCGAGACTTAAGCCTGCAATTGCAGCACCGATGATGGTCTTCTCCACTACATCTGGTGCCCTTGCGCGAAGCCTGACAAGATGGTGCAAGTACTCTTGCAGTGTGGATCCTTCTTGCTTCAGGTTGTGAAAGTCACATGAGTTGACTTCTTCAGGCTTCGGCGCTCTGAAGGCAGCGGTGAGCTCTCTTCGGAGCTGGTCCCAGGTGTGGATGTGACCGCCTGGGAGGTTGGAGTACCAATGCTGAGTGAGGCCCTTGAGTGAGAGGACAAACGATTTGATTTTGCATGCTAGGCCGCCTCCGGATGCTTCGATGGCCACTTCGTACTTGAGGAGGAAATCTTTTGGGTCGGAGTCTCCATCGAACTGCGGGAGAATAGTGGGGTTGAAGCGTGGAGGCCACGGGAGCTCTTCAGACTCTGCGGAGAGAGGCGTGGAGAGCCCTTGTTGCGGTCGAAGCGGATGTGGCATCACATGCTCGCCTTCCTCTTCGTCCGAGTACTGTTCTTCTTCAATGAGAATGGGTTGTTGGCGGAGCCCTTGGGGCTGAGGCGCCTGTTGCACGGGTCTAGGTTCTTGGCGAAGGGGCTTCATCATTACCATACGATCTCGAATGGCCTGCCGCATTGCCTTGCAGCAAAGTTCTTCTTCTTTTAACTTGTTGAGTTGCTCCTCTAGCTCTTCGGCGGTGAGCTCATGTCCTTTTCCCTTCGCCCTTGTTGCCACCGGCGCGTTCGATGTGCCGGCTTGTGCCTGCTGCGCTTGATGGAGACGCTCGGAGAGACGTGCGTCAATTCTCTTCATGACTTGGATGTCTTCGGCAGAGATGCCGAGGTCGTGGAGATCGACCTCGAAATCCCCGTCAGCGAGGTCTTCGACCTCGAAGTCTTCGCCGTGGTCTTCGTTGTTGCCGTTTGTCGTGACGAGGGTGCCGTCTGTCGAAGCTGGGGCTTCGGTCGAGGCGTTGGCCTCCGAAGCGCTAGGGTTTGGTTTCTTCTTCGCTGCCATGTGGTCGTGTCGAGGACGAACCGTGGATGGGCGCCAAAACTGTTGGTGTAAGATACTCTCCGGGGCGAAGAGATCACAACAGCTCGGGATGAAGAAGGCGAAGCCTCGAGAAGGAAGTAATGAACACAATAATGGCACGAAAATCAAAGCAACAGCGTAATTGCTCTGTCTTCAATTATCTGTAGTTACAGGGGGGTATTTATAGCCCAATGGCTCACCTACCCACTGGCTAAAGTTCCCGAAATGCCCTCTAACTGCCACAAATACATAATATTTCGTGGGCTCTCAGGTAATATCAAGTTTACAAGCAACTTAACAGGTTACAGCTGGCTCGACATGTGGGCCTCAGTCTCGCTCTATCCCCCTTCGTTGCTGGGTGTCTTCAACCGGGACTTCGGGCTTGGCGCTCGCCGGGTGAGTCCGCCACTCTTCCCTCGCTCGGACACCCTTCGTCCCAGGGCCTTCGCTGTCTACCCTTCGCCATCGTGCCCGACAAATGTCTAATGTTGCGCCGTGGTCCGGGGTCTTCGTCGAAGTGGCTTCGCCTCGAAACCTTCGCCGGGCCAAGCGTGCCCGATTGTCCTGTGCTTCGTCCCCGCGTCCAGGCGCCTCCGCACCGAAGTCGAAGGTGGCTCCCCCAACATAGCATTTGGATCTGTACACCCCCCATGGTCTGATTTATGACTTATAATCACAAATGATACGGTTTGCACTTCCAACCTCATCAATTGTTCATTTACTATAGCACGGATCTTAAATACCGAAGGTTATATAAAAAAATTAAGTTATAAAAAAACTTCCGCTCAAAAGGAAAAAAAAAACTTGCCAAAATTGTATTGGATTTATCTACCCCAAATACATAGATCGGTCTGTGTAACCTTCTTGGGCCATGCCTGTGCAAAGCAATTATTGGGCGTTTTAGCCAGCGCTCTCACAGCGCTTGCGCCACATTAGAAAAATTTGCTTTTTGTCCCCATATGTTTTTCATGGTTCAGGCAGCTGTGACTGTCACTGTGTTCGCTTGGCTTATCAGCCAATCAGCAAGCAGTGTTTTTTTCTCACACCAAATTAGCACCAGTCACCAACCAAATAGTAGTATTTTTTTCTCATAACAAATCAGCACCAGCTACCAGCTATAGCCAAACGAACAGAGTGAGAGATGAATGATGTACCGGACACAATTGCTTTGACGCGGACAAGAGGCTCAGGAACCTGTACCACAGCTGCGGTGTTGCAAACATGTTCCGTGGAAGGCTGCACGGAGAGCAGCTTAGCATACAAATACTACTGTTGTAGGAGAACCACAGCATGCGACGATCGACGTTCCTATTTCCACTAGGCACTGAACTGGACGTATAGTCTAACTAAGGATATGGCGGCGATGGAGACGTAGCAACTGGTCACGCAGACTTATTCAGGCATCAGCTAAACCTAGTGGAATCCGCTCGCCCCGGCACCAAAACGAGCTGTGTCTGTGTGCCTGTGTCAGCTTGGCAATGGCGCAGCGCAAGAAATTAAACCGAGCTCGTGCTGTGCGTGCGGCCAAGTAACGTCACCACTCACTGATAGAAGCTGACAATTCCGTCGCGTGGGCCAGGCCGGGCCAAGACGCGCCGCTGTCTGACTGCGTTGCCCGTCCCACCCCCCTGCGACAGCGACTGATTCCAAAGGTTACGTCGCCGGATAACCACGGCTGTGTCACGACTCCATGCGTGGTGGGCGCTGCAAAAACAAGCGGCACTGAGATTACCACTAGCGCTGGAGGTATACTATTTGTATACATAATGATCAAGCAAAGCTCGAAGAAAGTCATCTTTTTTTGGAGGGGAGAATTTTCTCCAGCCTCTTCTACATTCAAACTCTAGAAAAAGTCATGCTCATGCATCCCCTACCACATCCGTTTAATGACTCATTTGTAGCATCGTTAACCACTTCGAGAGCGTGTCATTTGCGAGCCCAAAAGTACGTCGCCACTGGTTCAATATTTTTGCTTCTTTTACATGCAAAAATTAAAACTAACATCTACGACGGCATGCCCTGGCTGACACCAGCTATTCAGCGTTTCAGCTCCAAACAAACATGCTACGCATGAACCGGGCAGAACTCTCCCTATCCCCCGACACCTGCCACGAGCCCACAGCACAGAGCAGCCCTGCCTGCCCGCCGCTTCGCGCCTCGCGCACGCAGGGGCATGGCCACGCCGCGCGCGAGCAGGCGCCTGGCCGCGGGCGACGGGCCCCGGGCCACGCCGGCGGTCGGCCCGGCGCCCGGCGGCCGGGCGCCGTTCAACCTCTCCTCGGGGGCCGCCACTGCCGTGGTGTTCGTCTCCATCGTGCTCTGCTTCATCCTGCTCTGCACCTACTGCCGCTGCGCCCGGCAGCGGGCCATCGCGGGGGCGCGCCGCCGCGTCATGCGCGAGCTCGTCCCGGGCGCCGCGCTCTTCCTCCGCCCGGCCGCCGCCGCGCTGCCGACCGTGGTGCCCTACGCGGGGGCCGCCAGGAAGGGCCTCCCCGAGGACTGCCCCATCTGCCTCGAGCCCTTCGGCGGCGACGACGGCGTCAGGGTCGTCCCCGCGTGCGGCCACCTCTACCACGCGCCCTGCATCGACCGCTGGCTCGACATGCGCAACTCCTGCCCCGTCTGCCGGTGCGCCGTCGCCAGCCTCTACGACGCCGACCGCGCCAGGGACGCCGCCGCGGTGGCCGTTGACCGCGACGGTGCCTACGACGACGACGACGACCAAGAGGCCGTCCTGGAGCGCGTCGTCGCGATGATCGAGGCCATACGAGACGAACAGAGAGAAGAAGAGGAGGCGGCGGCGGGGCGCGCCGGCGGAGGAGTCGGAGGGTCATGACATGATGATCACTCACCATTGCGGTGCAGGCGCAGCTAACTTAGCCGGGTAAATTTGTTTGTAGTTTCGGTGCGACAGCATATAGGGCTAGCTGATGTGATCACTCACCATTTCCTGACAGCAATTTTTTCTTGAATTGTGCATAATCGGAGTTCTGGCATGGGATGAATGGTTCTTTTTTTTTACTGGTTTCAAGAAATGGTGGTCACCACTTTAAATGCTCTGAAATTGGTGTTGCTGCATACCGACTTTGGCAGTTCATTCCACCAAGGCAAGGTTCACAAGAGGCAATATTCAGAGGCAAGCATCAATTGGAAACAAATATACTCCCTTTGGAATCTCACCAGGTCTACTAATTGTGTAGTGGTTGATCATGTTGGGTTGGGAATATAGCTAGCCAGCAACCGCTTTAGTTGGAGAAATCATAAGCCCAGCGAAGCTTTATTCCCAGGTGTATCAAATCATACAAGTTTTCCTGTCCTGCGTAATCTTAATATTCTGCGGTTGGACACCCTTCCAGAAATTGAGAAAGAGGCCTCCTCCTCGGTGGCGAAAGGGAGCTGGAGAATCATCGGCGACCCCTCACCTGCCGGCGGCCTTCCATGTTAGAACAAGGCATCGGAGGCGGCCAAGGAAAGGAGGGGTTAGGTGGTGTCTTGTGTTGCATTTTTAATATTTTTTGTTTGACAAAAAAGGAGCCAGTTAAAGGATGTGTGCCAATTTCACTTTGACAAAAAAAAGGGCCAATTATTGGACGTGCCAATTTCTCACTTGCACGGGTGCAAGCTGACAGACTGTACGTGATTTGTGTGATAGAATATCTTGTTTTCGTGTTTTTTTTTCTGTAAGCCTTGCAGACAAGCACAAGCTCTGAAGCATGCTAGGTTCAGTTTTCTGAAGCTGTCTCGGTCGAGCAATAGTTTGCACCTTTTTTATGCGCCATGGACTCACGATTATTGGGTACTTGTCATTGTCAACGTCGTCTTTTGATCAATATAAGATTAGGTATTATTTACGGATCGTTGAATGTAGCATTCATGTTCAATGCTCATACGAGTGTAATGACAAAAGGCCTGCATCCGTCCAGGCTGGCATCAGACTGAATGCAACAGCACCCTCTTCCGTCTCCGGCTCGGTCTCGCACATAGGTGGTGATGGTTGAATCATCGAATAAAAAGCTACCACACCGAAGAGTTCTGCTCAGATCATGCAGCAACCCACACAACGGAACTTGAACTCTAGGCAGGTGAAGGGATTACATAAACAAAGACCAATCATGTGTATACGTCAACGAACAGCCTCGTACAAATTCTTTGAAGAGTGAGATGAACTAGTATATTATCTAACTAATCCCTTCTCCAGGGGCACAGTTCACAGGACAGGAGGAGCTACATCTATCAACAGCTATGTTTTCTTGTATGTAAAAGGCAGGGTGATCTCTGTGGTTATATGAACTTTAGTTGTCACTCTAACTCATAGTACTGAAAGTTCAAAACTTGTTCGTTGTCGATGTGTATCAGGGCACCCCATGTTCTGCGAATTGTTGTTGTTCGATTTGTGTCTCGGACTGGAGAGCCCGTGGCCTTGGTGCACTTGCTCAGTTCTCCCGATGGCAGCCCCGAGGATCTGGACACCTCTGCCATTATTGACAACATGCTTCCTGACAATTCGGCAAGCAACTCGTTACATAAGAAGGATTGATACTGTACAGTTGAAACAGAAGAATTTGAAATGTTCCTTGAACATAAAGAGGTTTGTCTTTTTTGCCAAAAAAATTGCATTGTGCTGATAGCTGATGTTCATCAAGTAAATCAGCAGAATTAGCTTGGGGTCTCCGATACGGGGGTTCTGTGTTTTGGAAACAAAATCTCATTATCTCATGAACTTGAGTTGAAACCAATCAATAGAAAAAATGCTTCCTAGGTGAGTGCTGAGGTGACCCTTCCATCAGTATGTCTTACCAGGATATGTTTTTTCCTTCCTTTTGCGGGCAGTGTGTTTTCTTCTTGATATGAATGACAGAGCTCCTATCCTTGGTCCCCAAAACAAAAGGCTTCCTTCAGTTCAACCAAGAAACAAGATGGTGTCATACGCTCATTTTCCTCAGGTAATCAAATGCAATCGGTATTCAAAGCATGAGAATACATGAGCAGGTACCGTCACTGTGCTGTGGCCTGTAGGCCTAACAACTATGGCACCCAGTAGGTTTTGAGCTCTGTCACTAATTGCTAGAACCACCGTCCTTTCTTTGCATTTGCGTTTTTAAGCTCCATCACTAATTCCTCCCGCTGAGCCTCTACTTCCGCATACTGCATGCTCATGTTGAGTAACCGATCCTGCATGTCTTTTAGTTCTGACTCCAGTTGCGCTATTTTGTCGTCATTATTCTCTTCACCATCCCTGCTCCCAGATTGCCCCTCTGGCATGGGACTGTACAGGGTAAAAAAGAATAATATGATCCATCGGAAGGTAGCTGCAATCAGTTCAGGAAAATATTTTTGCATATTTTGTTAAAAGGAGAAACATTTTTCATGATGCGAGCATTATGTTGTCGTCTAGTCGAACCTAGTCGCCATGGCACCGATAAGGTGATTAGTCGAGATTAGTCGTCGATCAGGCTGATTAGTCGAGCCTAGTCGTCTATATAGTCTTCCTATCATACTAGGACCAATATGATATGTATACTACACATTACATAGTATATAGCAAGCATGAACACCGCAATGATGGTCGGTCACTTATTTGTGAGATTTGATGAGTGAGCTGTCCAGAACTCCATGTTCTTATCCCATTCCCATACTCCATAACCTTGCTGATTTGCTGCTGAAACAGAATTGATCATTTTCCTAAAACCTAATGGGCACAATGACAGCCTGGTAGCCCAACCGCACAGTGGACGCGTCCCGTAACTGCAATTTTGATCGTTTTCCTGCCTAGTCAGACGACTAATCATGCTTAATCAACGACTAATCGGACGACTAGAATTCTAGTCGCCCAGACCTAGTCGTTGCTCCTTATCGGTGCCAAGGGAACGATAAGCCCGACTAATCGCGATTAGTCGGACGACTGTAAAACCTTGCAGGACGTTAATACATGCTTAACAGGGAATTGTGGACAGTCAAGGGAAGCAACAGTCCACAGAATTATGTAAAAGAGAGTTGGGTGATTTTGTACTGTTTTCTGCAAACAACACGGGTCTGCAAATTAGAATAATTCACATATCTAACTGGGTGCATATTTCAAATGAGAGTTGGTCATAGTAATTTCTTAGTGGTTAGGTTGTTTGTTTCTTGAAGTTTCTCTTTCATGTTTGAATAGTCTAAAACGGTCTCAGCCAAGGTATTTTTCTCTTAACCAGACTATGTGCCATGTCCAACTCACCCTTGATGCAAATATAGACCTCTCTCGTGTGTTCTAGTAGATAAAAGTATGGGTTCACATATTAAATATCTGTTTCTGAAGAATGGTTCTCTTACTTTGGTAGTTGGTCAATCCAGTTTGCCAATACTGATTAATTGCTCTAGCAAAAGAAAAATGGATTTCTAATAGTAATTGATAGACTATAGTCCTATACAGTTTAACGAACAAAAAAAAACTATTTTGTCCAGACTCTACAAGTCTTTATTCTCTTGTTAGTAATTAGTACGACAATGAATATTTCCGGTTAATAATTCTCAGCAGGATTACCCACATGCTTTTTTGTTCATAGAATGTATGAGCTAAACCAAGACTTCGATATGCATATATAGAAAATTAAATCTTAGGTGGTAGTGTATATTTCTAGTATGAAGTTGGTAAAGAGACAAGGTGTGTGCTGAATTGCATTACCTCTTCAGCTGTGTCCTATACATGCTATTTTCCGCCAAAGCCTCGGCAAGTCTACTTTCCAGTGATTTGACCTTTGTTTGCAGGTCTGGTTCCTCATTAACTGGAGAACAACCTCCGTTGTCAGTAGCTAGATCATTGTTCCCCTAAAAAAAGTAAGAAAATGGCCGAGAAAAAATAGTCAAGTTGGTTTCACTTTTCACATTTAAATCTAATTTAGCATAACACAAGTTCCACACGTTTCACAAGAGATGCACACAAAAGCTCTCTATGGAACAAAGTATCTGAAAACATTAGAACCACTGCTGAATAAGAAATCTAAAAGATTCACCTGTTTTGTGCTTCTCTCATGCTTTGCTTGCATGGATGTTTTACTTTGTTTTTCTTCATTGATATTGTTGGAAACATCCTGTATGTGTGAGACTTTGTCTGTTAACACGGCCTTTTGTACCTTTAGTTCATCACATTCTTCAGACAACAACCGAATTAGCTCTTCAAGTTTTCGCTTTTCAAACTCAGCCTCATCAAGGGTACTTTGCAGTTTCAAAAGTTCATCTTGCAGGCCTGCTATTTTCTGGACTTGATTTTTTAGTCCAGAATTTTCTTCCATTATTTGCTGTTTCTCAAAATTGCTAGTTTTAAACTTCAGTTCTAGTTCATTTGAAGTTGTTCTTAATTTTTCTTCATTAGATTTAGCAGCTGCCATCAACCTTCTCATATCCTCAGCATCTCTTTTCAGTATTTCTTCATTCTGTTTCGATGCATTGAGTGAATCAACAAGGGATTTAATCTTGCTTTTAGACTCCTTACGTATATCTTCCAACTGACACTCGTAATGCCTCAACTGTTCACTGACATCATTAAGATTAGCCTCAAGTTTTGCCTTGTCTGCTCGAAGGATGGAGGCCTCACGAATAGTATCCAAAGTGGAATTTTCTCGCTCCTCATGTGTTGAAGACAACTGTGCAGTAAGGCTCAAGACTTCCCTCTCGAGATTCTCTACCTCAATTATTTTTTCTTTCTCGATCTTATTTAAAAGGAAATGAGCACGATTTATCTTTTCTTCATGCTCCTTGTGCTCCTGAAATACATTCTCCAGTTCCAAGAGAAAAGATTGCTCTTTTGAAGATATATCTTTCTGAATTGAAGAAAGTTTTGCCTCTAGGAACTCCACAGTTTTGCAAAATTCTGTGGTCTTTCTTTTAGAGTGCTCCAGTTCCTGCTCTAGTTGTGTAGCAGAGCTATGCAGTTCTAACTTTTGCTTCTTTAGATCATCCGTCAATGCTTGAAGAGAACTGCACTCCTCAACAAGATTATCAACTTTAGCCTGTAGTTTAGCATTTGATCTTCTTAGAGCCTCTGAATCCTCATGGACTTCTGAATATCTTTTCTGAAACTCTAGCTGTTTTTGCTTTAGTTCCACCTTTTGAGCTTCCAACTCTGCTTGCTGCCATTCTACTTTATCCTTGAGTAATGTTCTGGAACCATCCATTTGCACTATACATGACTCGTACTCACTTGTCAGATTAGTCAACTCAGCCTCCACTCCAGAAATGGACTCCAACAATTCAATTTTTTCATCTTCCAGCCTCGATACATGCAATTCTAGTTCCATTTTGCAGCTTTCAAGCTCATGTATCTTCCGTTCAAGAACATTATGTGTGAAGGTTTCCATTTCTAGTTTAGAATGCTGCAAGCCTTCAATCTCCTTTTCTTTGAGCTGAATTGTATCCTTTAGCAAATTCAACTCAGATTCAGTACCTCCAAGTTCTTCACTTCCTGATCGGTGACTGCTTGCAACATCAATTTCCCTTCCCTCCAGTTCCATAACACGTGAATTGCTAATGTTATCTCTTAGTTCAGATAATTCAAGAGTTCTCTCTTTTAGTTCCTCTTGGCTTTTTTGGAACTTCTCTTCTAGTTCTCGGGACTCCGATTCAAATTTCAATATCCTCAGATCAAGGTCAGCACATTTTCTTTCTAGGTATTTTACTCTAGATTTTGATGTCCCAGAAAGATCCCCCGCATTTAACATTTCCTGAATATCAGAAATGCAGGAACCCTGTCCTTCCACCCCAGTTACTTCTTTCAACTTGTGTATAAGTTCCAGATTTTCCTCTGTTAATTCGGAACAATCATTCTCAAGTTCTTCCATTTTTGTCTTCAGGAATTCATTCTCCTTTTCCAGTTCAAGATATATAGCATCAGAACCAGAACCACTTGCATTTTCTAGATTGAGTACACGATCCAATTTCTCCTTCAATTCTACAATCTCATTTTCTTTAAGTGACAACTTCCTTGCCCACTCTGCATCTTCTTGAACTGATAATGCATTTACAGGAATGTCATGATCAACTGTATTGCTCATTTGAGAAATAGTGGAGATTTCTGTTCTCTGTGCTTCTACTGTTTCTTCCAGTTCTTGAAGAATAGAAACAAGCTCTATATTTGCATCTTGAGCCTTCTTCAGTTGTATTGTCAAGTTTTCATTTGATTCCCGCAAAAACTGCACTTCATCTTTTAGTTCGTGCTCGCAGTCTATCACATCACCAGACTTGGTAGTTCCGGCAACAGTTTGTCGTGTTGTAGCCACTTCAAGAGACGATTTTAATTCTACAATTTCCTTTCTTAATGACTCCCGTTCTGCTTGTGAAGCAGAAAGTTCCAGGAGTAGCTCAGACTGTGTCACAGATTTTTCATCACATTCCTTCTGCAATGTCTCCAGGTCATTTTTCAATTGGCGAGAATGGGTCTCCCACATTTGTGCCTCAGCAAGGAGTTCCTCGATTGTTTCTTCAGCAGTGTCAAGGAGAGCTTTGGATGAACCAGATGCCCCTAATGATAAATGAGCAACACCACTTAAGGATGACTCAGCTATGCTCTCTTGCAGCATGTTTTGACCTGGAGTTTGAGAACTGAAAGATAAATCATTAGATTTACAAATCAGTTCACCACGATCCGCATGAATATTGTAGATAAAAGAACTAGCAGTATCTTGCCTCCCTATGTATAATCCCCCGTCGGAATCATCCCTGGGAGATGATGAGAAGCTTGCATCCTGAAATACATCCCATAGTCTGTATTGGGTTTGCTCATTGTAATCTTAATAGTAAATAATAAAAATAATTTTTGAGCAGGGGAATCATACCCTAATTCCAACTTCATCTTGATGAACACCATCTAAAGGATTTCTTGATGAAAAACGAGCATTCCTGGGGACCATGATATCGGAATCATCTGTTTTGCTGTCCCTAACATCATTGGTTGGACTATGACCACCGAAACGAGTAGTTCATTCAATAATTTCATACCACCGCATAGTAGAGAAAGGAAAAAAATCAATCAGCAGCCAAGAAAAAGTTTTTACAGTTAGCACTATCAACTAAATGATCACCTAAGACCTAAGATAACCTGAGAAACAATAAGAATAACCAAGTACCTTGACTTAGACTTTGTGCCAAGACACTGAATCTTAAGCTGCATATAAGAAACATTTACATCATCATAAGTGAATATATAGGAAAGTAACTCCATTCTTTTCAGTTGAGAGTTTCTCAAACTTGACAACCCGAGCTAGATCCCTTTAGAAAGCCACTTAGACCCAACCCGCCCTAAGGAAAGGTTATGTTGCACAAATGGTAGACTGCTCAGACACTAGAAATCTCAAAAGCTATGATATTTTTGACGGGATTAATTTTTTTATGGGACAAAACCTATAATATTTAGCATTTTTGTTCACTAGATGGAAAAATTGCTAACTTTTTGCAAATTATAAGACAAACAAACATATCCAAAAGATTTAGTATAGCATTTATTGCTTACAATCTGCAATCTTCACAAAGGTAAAAAGAGGGGCAGAAAGTTGATTTATGAGCTCATTTGCAATACTTAAATGTCAAATAATAAAGAATATAGACTATATCTGGTATGCATAAAGTGCACACTTTTTGTAACACTAGGTTGTATTGTACGCACAGAGTGACAAATTATAAGCTATAGATATATCATTCGTAGCACCAGCAGAGTTTAGGGTTTAGGCAATGGACTAACAGATTCACCCATCAATGAACATCAACAAACAACTAATTTTGATGCTAGGTCACGACTCACGAGAACAACAAAGTAACATAATTTGTATGCAGGTGAGCAGGTCAGGAGAACTCAGAGTACTACGACTTATTAGAACAGCAAGTAACTCCATGTTTCAAGTTGCACCCTAACTATACAGACTAAAAGAGTGGTGAAATGAGTGAATTATATGTGGACTTTCTGGAATTCCCTAGGAAAAGAAAACACAGTCATCGAAACCAACCTGTAAAACTGTTCCAGAATTGCATTTCTTCAACGGCAATGAAATTGAAGTTGGGTCTACTGAACTAAGATAGTTAGTCAAGTTCAGGAAAACTTCCCCAAGAATACCAGATTTCGTTGATCCCTGTATAAGGAGATGTTTTGCAAGTAACACAGCAGTATAGTACATAGACTGAAATCCAATAGATAACTGATAGAGAAACACACATGTACTAGCAACAGCAATGTACCATGGAAACAGTAATCCTGCACTGGCAATCCTCAAATTCTTTTGATGCATCATCTTGAGAAAACCATATTGATTCCAGTATGGAGTCGGGCCATTGACATATTCCATTTCGAGCAGCAGCTTTACTGGACCTGGCAATTGTTTTGCCTGTGTCCACCGAGATTATAGAAATTAACAGCCTGTCAGATACTACTGGCACCTGTTCAGGAAAAAAAAGTTAGAAACAACATCAACAATGGTAGCTGTTGAGCACCAACAAAACTCATATCAATAAACTCAGAGTATTTCACGACATCACCCAACAGTCCAACACTACCAATATAATGAACTGGGATACAATTTTGCGGGGAACATAAGAACCATTCCTACTTCCAAGAAAAAAAAATGTTTTTTCATTGTCAGTGTCATGGAACAAATGAAATTGCACATGTACTGTATGCTACGATGCGTGCCACCATGCCTACTTCCGAGAAAAAATAGTATAACCACTGAGCGAAAAATTCCAGAGCCCCTTCTACAACCAATGTTTGAGAGGAATTTAAATTACAGCTAATTTTTCGTGAGCAGTTTAGAGCTTCTCTTTCAAACTACTCAAAAACTCATTATGATTACGATCAGAAATGGCATGGAAGCACATTCCTCCCCCTAGAATTCAGAACAACAGCCTGGTCTGTTGGCTTAGTTTAGTTGTTTAGCTTTGTTGTATAGCCTTTAGTTTTCCCTTGCTGTTTCTGTGCTCTTTGTAAATAACTCCTCTCCTTTTTTAATAAAATTTTGACAGTGGGGGTCCTCCCTCGCTGTTTTCGGTTCAAAAAAAAAGAGTGAACATTAAAACAACCTCCTGATTCGTAATCTGTTGTTCTGAATTTCCACGAGTAGAGTGTCCTCTCTTACTGAGTTGAACCATGCTGAACAAAGCCAAGGAGGAATCTTTTTCCTGCTGCAGGAAGCGCATATTCATTTCCTACTGTCAAGCAATGCATATTAAGTTTACATTCAATGCATTAACAATCAATTTTCTGATCCTTCCCACGAGCACCAATCGCCACACACAATTTTTTTTATTAAATTCATTCCAAAAAAATTATTAAAAACATGAACCGCGGTTTGTCTGATCATCAATAATGAGGTTTTCCTAACCCAGAATCAGAATCGCTGAAACTCGAGTTGCGATTCCTGGCCCCACTAATCCCCATTGTGGCCGCTCTAGCGACGGGAACCACCGTCTGCAGGACCTCGCACGAACGGCTGAAAAACAAAACGCAATGCGCGATGATGGGGGGAAGCCACAAAATCTCCGCGTCACCTGGACGGCGCGAAGGTTGGAGAACCTGAACTCCACCCGCTCGCCGAGCCGGTTCGCCCTCGACATCCCGCCCTCGCCTCCCCCGCCGGTCGAACGCGCGTGCTCGCGCCCTGATGGCCGCCCTCAATCCGGGCCCTGGTCACTGGACCCTCCTCCGCGCCGCGGCACTGCAGCGGCATGGATCATTGCGAAATGCAGGGACGAGAGGGATCGGGGTGGGGGAATCGAGGCGGAGGATCGTCGGACGCGGTGGAGAGGTCGCACTTTTTTTAGCAAACGGGCCGGGAGCTTACCGCGGGGCCGGGGTGCCCTCCCCTCTTTCCCTTCTCGGGAAAATCTCATCCTCGTTTGCGAAATTTGGCCAGTTTTTGCGCCCGTATTGCTGCTAGTGCTCCTCCCTCTGTTTCATCAGTTCACTTTCACAGTAGTTCTATAATTTCATTCTTTTATCAAAATAATCGCAATTCTCATATTCCAAAGCATCAGTAACGCCGTACCCTTCATCAACATCTAGCTACATACTCCCTCCGTTCCGTAAACATTATGCGTTTAGAGTTCAAATTTTGTTCTACAAAAACTTTTTGTTTATGTTGTAGTATAAAATCTATTTAATTAAAGAAATATTAAATAGTAAAAAAATGCATTGAGAAGGACATGAAACCAATCAAATATTTAAGTAGATGTCATTTTTCTAGATCTAATATATTTGAATTTATTGAGGATCAAGGGAACCTAATAAACAGCGGGATCTTCAATCACAACTGCTATAGTTAACTAGGAGTAACAAGGTCATTTTCCACTATTAAAATATGTCTAAAATTTTCTAAATGAACATTCTTTACGGGGTGGAGGGAGCATGCGCCATCAATTTATTAGATTCAACTTGTAACACCCCAATTTCGGACCGGTCCGACCGGTCTGAGCAACCGGTCAGACCGGTTGGACGTATTCCAACCCGTCCTTATCTTCCCCTGATATTTATTTTATTTCCACTCAACTCTCTTCTTCCCCGTTGAGCCAGAGCTCGAGCAGAGCAGGCCGCCGCCGCCCCTCCCTTCGATCTCCTCCCTCCGGTCGCCTTGCTTCGATCCCTTGCGCATAGAAGTTCCCCACCACCTCCTCCACCTTCCCCAACCTCCAGCCTAGCCTCTCCTCGGCCGACTCGGCGAGAATCGAAGCTCCAAGCCTCCATAGATAGTAGCTCCGCCCCTCACCGTCGATCCGCCTCTCCGGTCGTCCTCCGCCCAAACAAGTCCCTAAAATGGGTTCGTGGTGAGCTCCTCATCCTCCCCGACCCCTTTCTTCGTGGATTCCGGCGCCGAGCCGCCCGGGACGCCGGCGGCCATGGCCCTGCGCCATGGCTCGACTAGGACCGGTCTAACCGGTTGTATATACCGGTCTGACAGGTGGAGCCCTTTAATTCATTTGACGAAAACTTGCAGATCGCATAACAATTCAAGAAAAAAATCCTAAACATGCAAAACTAGTTTTGTTAGGTTGGTTGCATCTATATCTACATGGGAAAAATATTTATTCTTGTCAAGTGTCCTTTTTGACCGTTGTTAGAATTTAAATGGTGTTTAGGTTTGTTTAAATTGTTTATGTCAATCCGTTAGTCCGAAAATTGTGGAATTTAGGCGGTAGTTCGATTTAGGAATGTGTAATCTGCTGTAAAAGTTACAAGTCTAGAAAACATCGTTTAGTATGGTAATCAACGTATCCGTGTACTAGTATGTTTATTAGATAATAACTAGTTTATGTTTAAAAAAGATATTGGCGCATACAATTAACACATTTTATCGGTGTAGTGTCACGCTAGTTTTTGATTCATCATTAGAATGCACGGATACTCCAGAAAAATTTGTACCCGGACAATCTGGGCCAAAACCCGGAGTCTCCGGACGTGTGGGTTTGTAGCTTCTTAATTGTTAAGTTCATCATGAGTAGGCTTAAATAAATAGTCTTAGTAGTAAGGACTAGCTTCTTGTATGAAAAGTTAATACTTAATTATGAATTGTTTCTAAACTAGCATATTTCCCAATCAATTAAAGTATTCCTTTTAAATAATCCCTTAGAGTAGTCTAACTATTTTAGCTTCCTGTGTATTACTTCTTTGAACTCACCCTGAGGTTGATTGAGTAAAGAAAGAGTCTAGTAGCTGTAGCTTGCAGTATATCTACTTAGGACATTGCTCGGTTAGGACCGGTCTGACCGGTCGGAGGAACCGGTCTGACCGGTAGTGTGCTTGGGGTAATTTGGACCGGTCTGACCGGTGTGGCGGCAGCTGAGCGGATAGGGTTAGGGTAGTTGGTCTGAATCATTAGCAATTCTCCTCAGTTATGGGTTATTTTTGTAAATATGTAATTCATATATGCATTCTCTCATATCATATGCATATGCACACATGTAGATTCCGGTGCATGCGATCTCGTGACTGTGGAACAGGCGTAGCCGTGAAGCCCAAGAGCTAGCGAAGCAGGATTGAGAAGGAATTGTGAAGACCCTTGAAGACCCGGCCCAATGGTCGGAAGGGCCCAAGGCCTTACTAAAATTTACACTAACTTAGTGTTACCCTCAGGCAAGCCCCGGTGCATGTCCTACTATTTCAATTTATGAATCACTATGTATGCTTATTACTTGTGCATTACGTGTCAGAAGTTGATCGAAACCTTAGTTGCATGATCCCTAGGTTTTCCTGGGCCTTATACTAGTATGTGTAGGTCGGTAGCACTGCTATGCTTAATAGGACTCGGTAGAAGTCGAGTGATATCCTGATACTCGTGAGATATAGGATATTTTAGAGTCGAGTAATTTTCTGTTACTCGCGAGACCCTATAAATTGAATATATATAATATTGGAAGAGGTAGGAAAGGAAAGGAATTGGAGACCGGGCGGGGAAGGTTTAGCCCCGTCTGTGTCGGTTAAGGACTGTTCGTTGTCTGGCCCTGTGATTGAGTTTGAACAGTACTAACCGCATACCGGGAGTAGGAGGTAGTCGAAACCGGTAAACCGAGTACTGCTTTGCTTCGAAAGTACAGGAACCTGCACCCAACTCCTGGGGCGAGTCGAGTAGTCGCGGAGAATTGGGATGCATATGTTTACTTTTGGTGGTCTCACGTTGAGCTCGGCTGACCATATGTCGTTGGGCTGGTTCCTGTAGTTCGAGGCGGGGAGGGGAAAGGTTGGTGCGTGGGGTCCGACGGGGCTTTTGCGTGCCGTGTTGGTTAGGTCCACCTTGCAAGGTTAAATCGAATCGATTCGCCGTCAGTCACTCTCGGATATGAGCACCTTGATCGCACCTTGATCGCAGCACCTCTTTTGTAAATTTCAAATTTAAAGCTGCTTTGTGAAAGCCTTAATATTATTTACTATTTTGTAAGTTTTTATCATGTTGGTACCCTCTGCGCTCGTCTTTGTGCGGGATTTCTGGTGTGTTTCGATCGGCCTGTGGGTTGGAAATAGCCTGTCAATTTACACTTAATTAAGCTAATGCGCCAAATGATGGCGGTTACGCTTAATTAAGCGTTTTAACTCGGCGGGTCTGTCACACAACTCATCAATAATCGTGATATACTTAATGAGGGAATAATACTTATTGTTTTTAATAGTCCTTATCAATTCTTGAGCTGAAAGTAAAAAAACACAACTATATGAAGTGAATGGATAGAGTAGTACGGCCATGTTTAGATCACAAGTTTTTATACCCAAAAACATCACATCGAATATTTGGACATGCATTGTACTAAATGAAGTTTATTTACTAAACTTTTGCACGGATGGGTTGTAAATCGCGAGATGAATCTAATGAGACTAATTAATCGACATTTTACAACAGTGATGCTACAGTAATCATTCGCTAATTATGATTTAATCATGGATTAAGTAAGCTCATTAGATTCGTTTCGCGATTTACAACCCATTCGTGCAAAAAGTTTTGTAAATAGATTTTACTTAGTACTTCTAAATGGCAAGATTCCGTTTCCAAAAAAATTTATTTAGTATTTGAAATTTACAAGCTGCAACAGAGCCAATTGTTTTGATTATCAGCTGCAACAGAGCCTTTTGTTTTGATTGCCCCGTCAGTTAAAATGTAAGGTTATTGCTAAGATACTCCGTGTACCTGTTACGAGGCAAGAGATAGGATAAATCTAGAAAAAAGTTCAATCTGCTCATTTCAAATATAGCCTGAATAACCATTTAGACTATAACATAGTTCAATTTATCCCTAAACTACACCATTTAATTTATTTTACTCCATAATACAATTTATTATTTTTTTATACATAAATTGAATTTTAATTTTAAATTTTACATAGTATTCGTCGACATCACGATGTATATTAAAAATTATTATAAATTTTCATTGTTATCATTTCATAAATTATGAACTTTAATAATTAATCTATTATTAAATATCCTAACCTATTAAAATAAAAAATTATGATGTATTTTGTACAATCTCTAAAAGGCGTCTCCGCACGGGCGATTATCTGGCATCGCGTTGCACCACGTCGCGCAGAAAGATATGGGCCGTCCGATCGGTCCATCCAACGGCTACGGGTCACGATGCAAAATGGGTTGGATTTGGATCAACCAGTGTTCAACCCACTCAACCCAATTTAAAGAGTCTAATGGGTTGACCTAAAAACAAACGTAACATTACCAAAAAAAAAAAACTAATGGGTACCCAAAAAGCCTAGCCGGACATGTCGAAGCAGAGGCCGTGTTTGGATGAATGGATGAAAACTTTTGCAAAAAAGACGAATGCATGTATGAAGTACTAAACGAAGTTTATTTGCAAAACCTTTTTAGGAATAGGTTTAACTTTTCGAGACGAATCTAATGAGCCAAGTTTCATCATTATTGGCTACAGTGATGCTACAGTAACCGCGCTCAATCATCCTCTAATCATGCGGTCAAAGACCTCGTTAGCTAGAGCAACTGCTACAGTACCACAGTTGTGGAAGTAATTTTGTAATTAGACTTTATTTAATACCCCTAATTAGTAGTCAAATTATCGTTTCTCTCTCATCGAAATTTTTCCACACTCCAACCAAACATGACCAGAGCTTCGTCTCAACAGGAGCTGGAGGAAATAGCTTCCCGGACACATCATCCCGGTTCCGCCGCAGAGTGAGGTCCTGCAGCAGCGGTGATGGCGTCCTCCTCCGCCCCCGTCTGCATCTCGCCTAAGGTGCCCTGGCCTCCAGCACACCCTCCCCCCACCCCTCCCTGCGGTGGACGATGGCCATTGATTTCGATCGATGTCCGTGGTGCTCAAATCGAGGTCCTTCCGCCGGCTATCCACACCCGGCGCAGCTCCCATGAGTGCAGCATCACACCATGTCCTCCTAGTCTGCCCAATGACCACCGCTGCCGAGAGCCCATCGGTGTCGCGCATCATCGCCGGCGTTATGTCCCACGCTGAAGGCCCACTCTTGTCCGCCAGGTCTGCACCCATAAGGATGTGGCCGTGCCAGTCCGCATGTCGCGGAGTAGCAGGTCGAGGTTGAAGACGATGGCCACCACCTATGCCCCCGTGAGTGGAGATAAGGGAGGGAGCTTGTTAGCTTGAGGTTGTTGCGAGCATGGCCGTCGTGGAGAGAGAGAGAGAAGACGCATGATTCTGGAGTCCAGAGTTCTTCGTTGCGATGGTGTTTTTGGGTTAATCCGATGACCCAATCAGATGAACCAGTGTAGCACTAATTTTTTTTTTTGCGTCAGTTTTTTGGATTTCTACCCTACTAGTCAGCAATTGGATTTCGGGTCATTGGGTTGACCCAAGAAATTCTGCATCCTGAGCCACGGGAAAAAGTTGGTCTCGATCCTGCTGCTCTCTCTCGCTCCCCTGCTGCGCCACACGGATGGATAAGATGTCGCGTCCCTCTGCCTACTGCCCTCTCCGCTAACCGCAACCCACAGGCCACAGCTAGGCCGTGCAGTGCAGTGCCGCCTCGCCAGCCCGACTCCCCTCCCCTTCGGCTGCAGGCTCCCGGCGGCGACTCCCCTCCCCTTCGGCTGCACCGCTGCAGGCGCCCGGCGCCCAGCACTCAGGGGGCGCGGAGCTGTGCCGGCCGGCCGGCGGCGTGTGCTTATCCCCTCCCCGTGGCTGCAGTCGCGCGGAGCTCGGCTCCATCAACGACCGAGGCCAGCGGCGCACGCGGCTGCCCAGCAAGAGGGCGCAGCATCGCCAGCGCTACGCCAGGAGCAAGACAACCAGCTGCTCGCACCACATCTCAGTCTCCACCGCGCTCCCTGCCACCACGCTATGGTGCTCGCGCCGCTTGCCCAGACCTCAGAAGTAGCCATGTACGTACTACGTCCCCTCTTACACACCTTTGTCTATTAAGAGCACATACGCACAGCAAGTGTTCGATATTTTGCCTCTATAAGATGATTGCTTAGTTTGAACCAGAAACATATGTGCGGATGAATGCTATTATGTTCGTCACCAACTAATGGATATGGACCATTGCCACCATGGCACTTGATTGCCGCCATCTTCGACCATGACCTAGGAATAATTACATTCCCAGATGAATCTTGGGAATCATGTAGGATATAATTATCATTATCTTAAATGATAGATACAGTGTGTATATTATTTTGTCAACTCATAAATACTTCTAACCTCCAACTCTGGTATCCACAACTTCGGATTGTTTATTATCTTGGTTAATCATTTTACTTTTAGAAGTATTGAGGGTATGACACCTGAAAATTAATTGAACAATGATTAGTTTGATATTTTGATCTCAACTGAACAAAGACTGATCTTGTTTGGTCCCTCCAATATGATAATTTTGGCAAGTATATTTGTGAGATTATTTTTCTGCTAATTCTTATCTTAAAAAGTATATTCTCCAATGCATATCGTCTTTAATAACCAACCTATTGCCGGATACCGGAATTTTATCTATGCGAATAGTTCTGAAGATGGCTGCCTATCTACCATTATATATTGCTTCAGAAGATATGTCATCTGAATAGAAGCATAAAGACAAAGCAACAACTTCCTGCCAAATTCGAAACAGTATTATTTTGAACATCCACTGTACATAGAACTGTAGAATAGAATATCAACACATCAGTTCTAATCATCAAAAGAGAAACCCCAAGCCTTTATAGTTACGAGAACCATGTGTAAGTTGAAATTTAACTCTTGTGGTTTAAACAAAGTTACACATTCGAAATATCGCAAAAACAAAAAAAAACAATGGGATCTTCATTGGCCAATGAAGTATATCAATTAACTATGTTGTACAAGTCTGGCGCTGCCAAGGAAGGATTTTAATGCAATTGCCATTGTACAAGACCCTTACGGCTACATGTTTGAACTTATTCTGAATACATTTTCTTTTTCTTTTGTAAAAGGATGGGCAATTCCAAAGGACGGAGTTTCTTAGTACCTTCAGAGAAGCAAGATCTTTGGATGAAGTTCCTCAACAAGAAGAAGGATGTACCTGATTACCTTTGTATATGCAGTTTATGATACAAGAATAATGTTGTTACATTTCATGCCATGCAACTTTTATTCAATTCTTCGTTTCATGCCATGCAACTTTTATTCAATTCTTCGAGATAGATTTATGCATATCATTTTTTTTGTATGGCATATGATAGAGAAATATAGAAAGGAAGCCAACTAAGAAAATGTGAAACTTCTCTGCTAACAAAGTGCACCCATATTAGGATCAAATTCTGTCAGTCTACAAGAAATTAGTGCCTGCAAAGCTAGCTGAAGAGACAGAGCATAAGCCTAAGCAGAGGCTTGGTAGCTGCTGCTTTGCCTCGGCTTCTTCGACCATGATTTTGAGGGCACAGCTGTCAACTTAGCAGCATTATGCTTCTACCCCGACGGTCCTACCTCTTTTTATTTTAATTTACAAATTGTTTCTTCTCCTATCATTATTGCTCTTTCATCATTATTCTGAATTGCTATATTGGCATCTTCTATCTACTATTACTCTTTTCATCAATTTAGACAGTGGCATCAATATTCAATAGGCTGGCCCACTCCAAGGAGCACGCGGCAAGGCCGCGTCAGTGTTTCTAGTATATATTATGATATGTACTATCATTTTATAAAACTTTAACTTAAAAATTCACATATGCATTGAGAAATAAAAAAAGAGGAGGAGGTTGACCGGCTGAATCGGCGGCGGATTTGAGTTCCCTTGTGTATATAGCTACCTATATAGTAGGGTTAGGTTTATGGTGGCGCCTATGTGTAGGCTGATGCTGCTTTTGTTGCTCCTGAGTGTCGTCAGAGGTTGCTGGGGTGGTGGATTCGATGATGTCATCGTCGAGTCTGCAGCTCCCGGCTCCGGCGAAGCTTCATGGAGAATACTAGAGAAACTCGGCAGATCTAGACTACTGGTCGGGCTTTTCGTCTATCCCTTCTTCGTCTTCGTTGGCACCGATGATAGCGTTTCTGGTGAAGGCCGTTGGAGGTATGTTTACCAACTTGGGAGATCAGGTTGGTGTTTAGATCCCACATTCTCTGGTGGTTTGCATCCCCTTCTGGTGTCCTCTACTTCGGCATGTTGGGGTTGATGATGGTGGTGGTGTCTGACCCTTCTTCACCGGCGAGGAGATGGTCGTTGGTCATCTTGCTCGGCATGCGCGTTCATCGTCTACACGGCATGTTGGTTTTCCCGATGTACTCCCTCCGTTCCATAATATTAGCATTTAGAGCATTCAAAAGTTTAAGCATTTCTGCAGCTCTGTGGGTTCCACACTTTGGATCCCCCCATCACCCAGGCAAGTCGTGTGCAGCTGAAAAAAATCATGTGCCGCTGTACTTTTGTTCGTACATGTCATGAGAATTCAATATTTTACTTGCTTTGCCTGTACCACATCATCCCATTTCAGGGGCACATGCGTCATTTTAACTCTGCTATTTTTTTAATTTGAATGCTGCGAATGCTAATGTACTGGGACGGAGGGAGTATTACTTTGGTGCCATTTCTAAACTTTGTAGCTGTTTCGTCGGGAAGGTGGTCGGCTCCAGGGTGTCTCCTCCGGCTGCTGGCGGCTAGAGCAACAGAGAGTTCCTTACAAGGATTTGTCTGTAATTTTCTTTTCTTTGAAGGGCGTCTTTATAAGATTAACAATATAAACTATCAGACTTTTCTATATAAAATATAAACCCGTTTTTTTATATAAAAAAAAAACTAGGATCGTTTTGCCCGCTTTTGCCTGCCCAATAGGCAGGCCGCTATCGGTGGCAAGGAGCCAAGTACCATCTGGCGGCTGGTGCCTCGTGGCCGAGCGAATCCGTTCCGGGTCCCATGCTACTTTGTATCTAACCCCAGGTGATACGCTAGCCATAGACGACGACGCTCCGCCGGCTGGTCAGGTGCAGTGCAGAGCTGAAGGGCAGCAAAGCCCCTATTATATATGGATCATCCGGATTGGAGCAGGCGATTCAATGGAGCTATCGACGAAGAACGAAGTGCACGGGGGCACCGCGGTCGCGATGCATCGCTCGGATCCGATATTCGCGGATCGGTAGCGCGAGGACGCACGGGTGGTGCGCCGTCGACGGCGTGCCGGGGCGGTGGGGCGCAGCGGCGTGTGACCGGCGGCAGCGGCACCGTACGCGCGGCGGTGTTTGGCGGGACAGAACGACGGAGCCACCTGCGACATCGACCGGGAGGTGGTGTGCTCGCCGTCACGTGCACGTCCATCCATCGGTCTATCTGCTGCTGCTGCTGCTGCCTGTCCGCGGCGAGCATCACGTTGGCGATGTGACTTGCGCGCTTATCCACTTGGGCTTCCGCCTTTTCGTTGCGGCTCCTGAGAATTCTGATGCACCAGCACGATCGGCTACGGGAGGCATGCAGATGCAGGGCAAAGAGGCCCTGTTTCAGCTTTCGAGTGGGCCAGATACGGTCTACTCTTACATGTAGGCCTGTTTAGTTCCCACCCCGTAAATGCAAAAACGCAAAATTTTGCGAAGAAATCTTACTAATTTGAAGTACTAAATGAAGTCTATTTACGAAACTTTTTACATAGATGGGCTGTAAATCGCGAGATCCATAATTTGCAACAGCGATGCTACAGTAATCATCCGCTAATTATTGATTAATCATAGATTAATTAGCATCATTAGATTTGTCTCTCGATTTACAACACATCTGTGCAAAAAGTTTTGTAAATAAACTTCATTTATACTTCAAATTAGCAAGATTTCGTCGCAAAAAATTTTGCGTTTACAACGCATGGGAACTAAACACGGCCATAGTCGTCCCATATTGGCCCAATCTGAGTGAGATAGGTGTTACAGAAGCTTTATTTGATCTCATCAAATGAGCTGTTACAAATGGAGGCCATGAAACATAGTTAAGGCCATGGTTAAGGCTAGGCTAACAGCCATTTCATGGCAATAAATCATCTTTATTGCTGCTGTTACAAGAGTTACAATTCCTGAAGTTAGTGACATTGTAAATCTCCCTATATATTGTAATCCTTGATAACAATGGAATTGGACTTTTGACCACACATTTTGTCTACACAAAATTCTTCTAATACGTTATCAGCACTGGCCCTAGCCAACTGAGTAGAAGAAGAACAATTATCTTACGGTAAGCATGGCACCACGTTCTTCATCCTTTGACGCTGCTTCTTCACTTCCGAGGCATCTTCGTGCTCGTCTTCTCCGCCGTATGTTGGATACCCTCCTCCGGACTCCCCTGCACTACCCTCGCCGTGGCAGGGGCTCCTACACCCAGAGAGGAGGTCGTCGCAGCGGCAACGCTGTTGCAGGGAGAGCTGCTCACAGCAACAACACCAGCACAAATGCGCATCAGCGCGGCAACTCGGTGGTCCTACAGGGGGGCCAGTCATGGTGACGGCATTCTGCCCATGCCATGGCTAGTCCATTTACCCCTGTGGCAACGATGGGTCCTCATCAGAGTCCACGCCGGCGACGCCGCCAACTTCCCCAACTCCGGCACCGCCGCCGGAACTCCTCCTCCGAGGAACGATCGCTGCGCGCCGCGACGCCCCGTTCTTCTCCATGACGACGGGCAGCAGCTCCAGCAGGCTCCCTCCGGCGATGCCGCCTCCACTACCTCAGCCGGCCAACTTGACTGCCGGCCGCCCGATCGCAACAGCGGTGGCCACCACGCCCACCGTCACCACCCCCGACCGCAGCAGCGGCGGCGGCGACCAACACCCGTCCCGCCTACCACCATCGCATCATCCCGACCGGGCATCGTCCGGCTGAGACGAGCGCGGCGGCCACCACCCGTCCTGCCTACCGCCACCGCATCATCCCGACCGGGCATCGCTCGGCCGAGACGAGCAGCGACGGCGTGGCAAGACGCCCCCCACCCTCAGGTGAGGGGGAGGCCTGAGGTGCGCGGTGGAGACGGGTCCGGGCAGTGGCGGGAGGTGGAGGACGGCGCGACGGGGCGGCGGCGCATCAGCGCTCGTGGCGAGGCGGGCCGGCTGAGCGCGGCGCATCAGCGCGGCGGCGAGGCGGGCTGCCCTGGCGGCGGCGCATCAGCGCGCCTCCCAGGCGCGGCATCGGTGGCCCAGCGGCGCCTCTGCGCCCGCTGGCGACGCGACGGCCCGGCGCGGCACCTCCGTGCGCACCGGTGGCGCGGCGGCGACGACCTTCAGGTGCGGCGATGGCGCCCTTCAGGCGCGGAGGCGGATGGCGATAGGCGCGGCGGCGGCGGCCGCCTGGGGCGCGGCGTGGCGGGGGTGGGGGCTCCCACCAACCCTAGCCCGGGCCGGCCTTTAGGCTGGCGGCTGCTGGGCCGGCCTGTTCGGCCCAAGAAGCCCGTGCCGGCCTTTTCACTCCCACCAGGCCCCTCAGGACCTAAAGCGGCGGTAGGCTGAATTCGAGATTGTCTCGGCCCACCGCCCAATAAGATTTACTATTTTCAGTATTTCAATTTCAGCATGAATTTAAATTTGAGTTTTGTACTACGAACTATTTAAATTCCGCGAATAATCAGAGACTTTATGCTTTCAGCATCATGTAATTTTCTCTGTTTTTCATTTATTTTCAGCACTTTATGCATTTCCATGATATTTATTTTACAAGTATTATGCAAATGTAAATTTCCACGTCCTTTACATTATTCAATGCAAAAATCCCTCTAATTTGGATTAATTCTTTGAAGTATGAGATCATATGGATTTACGTATGCATTAGCATTGCGATAATCCCTCTTACTCGGAATTCTCTACCAAATATGAAGGAAATTTTATTCATTGTTCGAGTTCATTCTGAATTCACAAAATTGAATAAGTATGCCATAATTTCTCAAATTTTTTGGCTTTTCACAATATAGGTGATATGGCAACCAAAGAGTTTGATATTCTCGGTCTTGATGGTTCCAATTTCCCTTCATGGGCGATGGATCTCAAAGTCGGTCTGTCGACCCTTGGACTATACAGATGTATAGACGAAATAGCTGCTGGGACTGGTACCCCCTCAAGCATGTCCAATTACTCTGCCTTAAAGGTTATGAGGAATCATATCCATCAGGATCTGAAAATGGAATACATGTATGAGGAGGATCCACGTGCCTTATGGACAGCTCTCAAAAATCGCTATGAACAGCACAAAGCAATTATCCTCCCCGAGGCAACGCAGGAGTGGAACCACTTACGTCTATAGGATTTTAAATCTGTAGACGAGTTCAACCACGCTGTTCATAAGATTTGATCTAAACTCCGGTTAATTTGTGAGAAAGAGCCTTCTGAAGTGGATAAAATTGAAAAGACTTTGTCCACGATGCTTCCTTCAGAAAGGATTCTAACTCAACAGTACCGTGAGAAGAATTTCACAGTATATTCTTCACTCATACAGACATTGAAACAGGCAGAAAAGAATCATGAGCTCACTGTATGGAACTCAAATCAGCGCCCTTTGGGTACTGCACCACTGCCTGAAGTTCATGCAAATGTGAAGAATACTGGTTCCAATGGTTCCAACAGGAACCAACAATCTGGAAATTCCTCATCAAAGGGCAAACAAAAGAGAGCCAGAAAGCCACGTGTTAACATCCAAAAGGGGAAAGGCATTTCTAAGCCAAAAACTGATAATAGCAACAAGACCGCTTGCTTCAAGTGTGGCTGCTATAATCATGTTACTAAGAAATGCAGGACTCCTAAGCATCTTGTTGAACTATACATGAAGTCCATGGGTCATACACAGAACACCCAGAAGCCTGAAGCACACTTCGTTTCTCAAGTGTTGGAGACTAAAGCTATGGAACCCATCCCTCAAGGAGCGGGACCAAGCAACACCAAGACTCCGCCAACTGACAAAGGCTCTCTGGACATCGACGACATACTCGTGGGTTTCTCCACCAATGACATCTTTGGAGACCTCAAATAGACTCCATACCTTCATATTTAAATTTGCAGAAGTATTCTTGTAATAAAAGACATGATGTTGCTACTTTCTCATTGTAATAAATATTAATATTTTCTTATGCAATGAATATTTTGTATTTATATGTACTTTCTATATTATGTATTTATTCTTATGAATTTAAATTCTGCATTATATAGATTGTTACGGGAGTCAATCCAATGGAAGAAGAAATGTGCCTAGTGGACAGTTGTACCACTAACACTATACTTAGGGAAGTCAAATTTTTCCAAACTCTCACCAAGAGAGAAGGACAAGTTTTGACCATCAATGGACGCGATGCTATGATCGTTGGCTCCGGCAGGGCCACTTTCATACTTCCAATGGGTACTCAAATTCATATCGAGGAGGCATTACTGTATCCCGATTCAACACGTACCCTCCTAAGTTATAGAGAAATCCGAAAAAATGAAATTCATGTGGGAACATATGAAGAACACAATGAGGAATTCCTCCTCTTCACAAAAAATACTGGATATGACAAACAAACACTTGAAAAAGTGCCTTCTCTCCGGTCTGGATTGTACTACACATACATCAAACCCGTACCACATCTTGCATACAAAGTGATTTTTCAGAATGTTGATACATTCAAAACTTGGCATGAACGCCTTGGCCATCCTGGCATCAGGATGATGAGAAAAATCACGAGTAATTCTAATGGACATGGTATGAGCGACAGAAAATTCCCCAAATCCTCAGATTTTGTGTGCACCTCATGTGCAACTGGGAAATTAATTTTGAGACCCTCACATCTCAAAATTCAGGCTGAACCACTAAAGTTTCTTGAATGCATTCAAGAAGACATTTGTGGCCCCATTCAACCTTTGTCTGGACCATTCAGGTACTTTATGGTTCTAATAGATGCATCCACACGATGGTCTCATGTGTGTCTATTATCGACACGGAACCATGCTTTTGCAAAATTGATTGCACAAGTCATCAGACTTAGAGAAAGTCAACCTGAACACCAGATAAAATCAATCAGATTGGACAATACTGCAGAATTTTCTTCCAAGGCCTTCAATGATTATTGTATGGCTTTAGGAATTGAAGTTCAACATTCTGTACCATATGTCCACACTTAGAATGGTTTAGCTGAAGCTCTTATCAAGAGAATAAAGCTCATTGCCAGACCATTATTGCAAAGTTGTAACTTACCAACCTCATGTTGGGGTCACGTAGTTTTACACGCTGGTGACTTAATACAATTGTGTCCAACTGCATACCATACAATTTTCCCGCTGCAATTGGTTCGTGGTGATCTTCCTAGTATTTCCCATCTGCGGAAATTCGGTTGCGCTGTATACGTACCGATCTCATCACCAAAGCGTACATCAATGGGCCCTCACAGGAAAATGGGGATCTACGTGGGGTATTTATCTCTGTTGATCATTAAATACCTGGAGCCCCTTACAGGGGATTTGCTCACAGCCCGGTATGCTGACTGTATCTTCAATGAAGAACATTTTCCGGCATTAGGGGGAGAATTCAAGTACCACACTGAATGCCCGGAAATAAATTGGGATGCCTTTGACAACCTAAAAGAGGATCCTCATACCACAGAATCTGAACTACAAGTTCAAAGAATCATTAATTTGCCGAATGCTGCAAATAATTTGCCAGACTAATTTACTGTGAGTAAAGGTGTCACAAAATCATTCATTCCTGCAAGGAATGTGCCGGAAAGAGTAGAGGTACCAAATAAAACTATTCAACTCCCTATCTCAAAAGAGAGTGGGGGAAGTACGGCAAACCCTCGCAAGCGCACGAGAAAACAGAGGAAACAATCCTTTGACATAGTAAATGAAACTCAACCTCAAGTTGAGAGACACCAAGTGGATTTACCCAATCCACCTCCCACATCAACAGTGCACTCAATTTCTGATGATGGGACATTGGAACACCCTGACACTGTCGTATTGGGAAATACCGAACCGACAAATGGGGTACATGAAATTTCCATAAACTATGTTGATTCTAGAGAATCATTCGATCGTAAGACTATAATTGTCGACATATACTTTGCCTCATCAATTGCAGAAACCATCCAAAACGATCTAGATCCAAAATCCATGGTAGAGTGTAAGAAATGCTCGGACTGTAACAAATGGAAGGAAGCAATTGAAGTAGAGTTAGCCTCGCTCAATAAAAGAGAGGTATTCTCATCAGTGATACCTACACCTCCAAAAACCTTCCCTGTGGGTTTTAAATGGGTTTTCGTCCGGAAGCGGAACGAGAACAATGAGGTGGTGAGATACAAGGCGAGGCTTGTAGCACAAGGGTTCACGCAGAGACCCGGCATTGATTTCAATGAAACATATTCTCTAGTTATGAGTGGAATTACGTTCCGATATTTGATTTCGTTGGCAACTCAAAAACATCTATCTATGCAGTTGATGGATGTCGTGACAGCATATTTATATGGGTCACTAGATTCGGATATATATATATATATATATATATATATATATATATATATATATATATATATATATATATATATATATATATATATATATATATATATATATATGAAGGTCCCCGATGGGATCCCAATACCGAATAAAAGCGCAAATCGCAATATGTATTGTGTAAAGCTCAAAAGATCACTCTATGGTCTTAAGCAGTCGGGAAGGATGTGGTACAACCGACTAAGTGAGTACCTTTTGCAAAAGGGTTACTCCAATAATGATGATTGCCCGTGCGTCTTCATAAAAAGATCCTCCACAGGATTTTGCATTATATCAGTGTATGTAGATGATTTGAATATCATTGTCAACACACAAGATATTGATGAAGCCCGCAAACATCTTAAGACGGAATTTGAGATGAAGGATTTGGGTAAAACCAAATTTTGCTTAGGTTTGCAAATCGAGCACCTTCACTCAGAAATTTTAGTGCACCAATCTGTCTATGTCCAGAAACTATTGGAGAAATTCAATATGGACAAAGCATATCCAAATAAAACTCCCATGGTTGTTCGATCTCTCGATAAGGAAAATGACATTTTCCGACCACGGGAGTAAGGAGAAGAGATATTAGGATCAGAATATCCTTATCTCAATCTCATCGGAGCACTAATGTACCTTGCAAACAGTACCAGGCCTGACATTGCATTTGCAGTGAATCTGTTAGCAAGACATAGTGCTGCCCCGACTAAGCGTCATTGGACCGGAGAAAAACAAATCCTTAGATACCTGAATGGTACTAAGGATCTTGGCTTATTCTTTCAGAAAACCAATGATCCTAGCTTAGTTGGATACACTGATGCTGGCTATTTGTCTGATCCCCACAATGTCAGATCATAGGCAGGTTTTGTGTTCCTTCACGGAGGAACCACTTTATCATGGAAGTCATCTAAACAAACCTTAGTGGCTACCTCTACAAATCATTCTGAGATTATTGCACTATTTGAGGCATCACGTGAATTCGTGTGGCTCCGCAGAATGATAAACCACATTGAGAAATCTTGTGGTATTGATTCCGCAGAATCACCTACCATTATCTATGAAGATAATGCCGCTTGTATTACACAGATGCAAAAAGGTTACATCAAAAGCAATATTACCAAACATATTGCACCTAAGTTGTTTTATCCCCATGAGCTTCAGCAAAGTGGAGAGATAAATATCTTATGAACAAAGTCTTGTGATAATCTAGCAGATCTCTTCACCAAATCCCTGCCTACTTCCATATTTGAGAAATGTGTTAAGGGAATCGGTATGAGACGGCTCAAAGACTTGCAAGTTTCAGGGGGAGACTCTCTGAATGATGGACCCAGCTAAACGCTTCACATTGCACTCTTTTCTTTGATGAGTTTTACTATCATGTTTTCTCATTCAAAGTTTTTAATGAGACAATGTTCAATACAAGCATATGTCTTATCTCATGTTTTCCCCACAGGGGTTTTTCTAGAGATAAAATCAAGGCATATACATTACTCCCTAAACCTTGCAGGTTTATGGCAGAGTAATAATCATTCATATTATTCCTATTTTTTTCCCACAGGGTTTTTAAAAGGAATTTAAGCATATGTTGATCCCAAGATGGATTTGATCAAAAGGGGGAGTGTTACAGAAGCTTTATTTGATCTCATCAAATGAGCTGTTACAAATGGAGGCCATGAAACATAGTTAAGGCCATGGTTAAGGCTAGGCTAACAGCCATGGTTAAGGCTATGCTAACAGCCATTTCATGGCAATAAATCATCTTTATTGCTGCTGTTACAAGAGTTACAATTCCTGAAGTTAGTGACATTGTAAATCTCCCTATATATTGTAATCCTTGATATCAATGGAATTGGACTTTTGACCACACATTTTGTCTACACAAAATTCTTCTAATAATAGGCAAGGCCCCCCTCCTGGTTAAGATAATCCCCAACCCATAGTGTCTTATTAGATGGTGTCTAATGAAGTTTCTAAAAAAAGTGGTATCTGAAGAAAAAAGGAAGTAAAAAACTATACACATAGATACTACTTTCCCAATGCATAGTTTCTATAATAAATAAATCTCATCCAATCCCCTCTCTTCTCTTTCCTTGCCTCATCCTATCACTATTCTCCTTTTTTTGGTTCTTGTGTAGATATAGTGTCTTGCATAAGGAATCATGTCTAGCTTTCTCTCATTAACTCTATTGCCACATTACCAAATTGCTTACATGACACTCTTATTAATTCTATGGACACCATCATAGTAGAAGGGTTGGGAATGGTCTAACGCGTTTGTGTCATGTGTGCATCATCCCGACCGCATCGACTTGTGATGAAGAAAAGAAAAGAAAATACTGTAGATAGGAGAGAAATGAATACGTACTTCAAATATATTCAGAAATTATGAACGTCCATACAACATCCACTCGGGCTCTTCTTCGCACTCGATTTTATAGAAGAGATAATAAAATTTGAGACGGATTACTGCAGAACCCAGACATATACTTCATCCGTTTCAAATTATAAGTCATTCCAAGAATCTTAGAGAGTCAAAGTTTTTCAAATTTGACCAAATCTATATAACAAGATAGTAACATTTATGATGCCAATTAAGTATCATTAGATTATTTGTTAGCTATATTTTCATAGTATACCTATTTGATGTCATAAATCTTTGTGTTTCTCTCTATAATTTTGGTCAAATTTTGAGATGGTTTGACTCTCTAAGATTTTTGAAATGATTTATAATTTGAAACGGAGGGAGTATATGTCTCGCTTCATCAAAGATGATTTCAGGGACTCGAGAGAGAACTAGTCGCCACAAGTCCACACCGTACGCGGATACGCCCACTCAGCATGCCACTACTGCGATCGCAGCAAAGGTCACCATCGGGCGCCATCACCGTACCCCGATTCAAACAAAAATCTCCAGGCTTTTTATCACCCGCTTTCTGAAAGTCCGGGTACTACAATACACTTAGCTAGCTCATGTCGCTGCACCATGACCCCATGAACATCCTGTACTACTGCATTCCAGGACAAGCTGTCGATCGATCGGCCTTTTATTTCAGGTTTCCACCCTGACGAAAATTTTCAATCTGGGGATATGATGGAAGCCACGGAAAAAACAAGAGAGAATTCGGCCTTGTTTAGATGCCAAAAATTTTGGGTGTAAAGTACTGTAGCATTTTCATTTATATTTGGTAATTATTATCTTGTTATGGGTCAACTAGGTTCAAAAGATTCGTCTCGCAAATTATAATCAAACTGTGTAATTAATTATTTTGTTTAGCTATATTTAATACTTCATATATGCGTTCAAAGATTCGATGTGATGGAGAATCTTATAAAGTTTTGGAATTTTGAGTGCATCTAAACAAGCACTTCTCTCACACAGCCACTAACTGACCGACGTCAACCGTGTCGAGGAAAAGAAGATCGATGAAGAAACACGCATGTACAGGACAGGGAGCTGATGACCCAAGAGGAAACGTTAGTGCTGGCACACGCCCCGGCAACGAGGGGCTATAGCCGTCTGCTTCTTCTGTTACCTCGATCCATCTCCCAGCAAGTGCTGCGTGCGCCGGAACGCATTAGCGTCAAGCGAGCCGATCGGATCGACCGAGGCGATCGATGATGGTGTCGCGGACCGCGCACGCGATCGAGCGTTTTCTGAGCACTGAGGATGCAGTAGAAGGCATTTGTTCAGGTATTCGGCCGCTATGGATCTGTCCTAGCTAGTACCGCAAGGCTGGCTACCGGGCATTCTCTGGATGAAGAAGAGGCAACAGGTTTCTGCCACCACGAGGAGCATGTAGCAAGTGGTGACTGCTCTCTTTTATGGTACCTCCGATCCCTGCTTTATTACCACAGAAGACTCCAAAGGGGGGATTAAAGCAATAAAGTTAAAGGGGGGCCTATGCTAGTATTTTTCACTTTAGGAATTATTAGGACCCGAAAGCCACACTTGACGAATGCAGCTGCAGGGCAGGGACAGTGGCCAGACCAAAGTGACAAAAGGCACCAGGTTTTCATCAGATATACTAGTGCCACCAAGTTCAACGATTTCACATGAGGGGGTGTTTAGTTGGTGAAAAAGTTTGGGTTTGGCTACTGTAGCATATTTCGTTGTTATTTGACAACTAATGTCCAATCATAGATTAATTAGCATCATTAGATTCATCTCGTAGGAATCAGTTAGACTATGTAATAGTTATTTTTTTTCAACTGCATTTAATGCTCCATACATGTGTCCGAAAATTCGATGTGATGAGTACTGCACAAATTTTTTTGGAACTAAACGCAGCCTGAATAAACAAATAGAAAGCGTGAATTGTTTGGGATAATACATTGAACAAGAGGGGCTAGCAATTAATGCAACTCTCCCGATGGCACTCGCAGCAAGCCATGGTAATATATAAAACGTGGCAAAAAGCTCATCAGCACAACACGAGGGTGTTTAGTTCTCAAAATAGTTTGTACAGTGTCGGTTACATCGAAGTTTTGAACACATGCATAAAGCATTAAATGTAGTTGAAAAAAATAACTAATTACACAGCCTAACTGATTATCACGAGCTGAATCTTTTAAGCCTAATTAGTCCATAATTGGACATTATTTATCAAGTAACAATGAAATGTGCTACAGTATCGAAATCCAAACTTTTTCACCAACTAAACACACCCCGATTTGAAAAACGGAAAGGGAAAGAAGGCAGCATCTAGTAGAGGTAGAGCTAGCTTGATTTACAAGGCACATCGATCTCAGGAGTCAACACAGCCTAACAAACCATGCATGAATCCAACATTCAGGCGGCCAAGATTTTTTACAACACGCCACGCTCAGCTAGTGGTGATCCTGCAAAGCACTAAGCATGTCGCCTCCCTCACGAGACGGCGACGTCGCACGGCACGCTCTGGAACGACCGCGCCGCCGACGGCGACAGGCCGACGACGACGGGCGAGCAGAAGGCCTCCAGGCTGTAGCTCCTGGACCTGACGCCGGCGACCTTGAACTGGGCGCGCGCGCGCATCCGGACGTCGACGCCCACCGCGCCCGCCGCGAGGTCGTGCCGCAGCTCCCGCGCGGCCTGCTCCCCGACGGGCGCCGACCGCGCCACGGCGCGCACGTCCAGCCGCGTCTCGTTGCGCCGCGGCTGCCGGAACGCCGACGCGTCCTGCACCGCGAGCTGCGCGGACTCGCCGTAGAGCACGCGGAACTCCACCCACTCGTAGAGGATGGACACGCGCCGGTTCGGGTTGTGCGCCGCGAACGTGAGGTAGAACGTCGCGTTGACCGTGGCGCCGGGCGGCGGCGTGACGTTGAAGTGGCGAACGGCGGCGCGGGTCACGGCGTAGTCGATGGGCTTCGGCCGGACCACCAGCCAGAAGATGAGCACGGCGAGCCCCGCGAGGAGGACGGTGACCACCATCGACGCGACGATGCAGCGGAGCACGGCCACCCGCCGGGCGTGCCCGCTCTGCGCGCCGTCCCTCCACGCCGCCGCCTCCGCCGCCGGCATTGTTGCGTTCGCTGCTGCTGCCGCTAGCTAGCTTTACCTGGCGAGGATGTGGCAGTTGCGGTTGCTGCGAATGCATCGATCATGTCTGCGGCGGCCTTGTATAGAGGACGAGATCATCCGAGGAGGTGTGTGTGTACACTCCATGTGCAGTAGGCTTTCTTGGCGGGAAAAGAATCAAAGATGAAAAGAGATGGCCACAGGCCACTGCTTGATGGCTGAGGTGGGTGCTTCGAAAGCCGTGCTCCGACGCGCTGCTTTTGCTTTCGGTTCGCCCTTTGACTCCCCACGGAAGGATTCGCATTCGAGTTCTCTCTGCGCACTGCAGGAATTTCGTTCAGCGATTACGTGCCAGCCTGCTGGCAGCATGTGCTAAGAAATCTAGTGCTACTACCCGTCGTTTAAAGATCAAGTTTTGGATAAGAGAAAGAACTTGTTCCATACTACTCCCTACTAGATTTTTGCACGCAGATTATGGAAGTAGAAAAAAGACATATGTACCTCTCATTAGTGTGTTGTTCAGTTAATTAATTGCTTAATTTTTAGTCCACGCACTAAAATCAAAGAAATTAGCATGCCTCTTTTACTCCAACGACCCACCACAATTGATTTTTTTTTACAAAACTAGCACCAAAATCAAGAAAATTACCATATCTTTTTATCCAAAGGACTCTAGAATGCTTTACTTTTGTTTACAAAATTTAAACCCTTCAATGAAAGATGGAGGGAGTATATCTGTTTTATTTGTCTGAACGAATGCTATTTTTAATGACTAGAGGAACTTGTATAAAACGCTCTTAGCCATCGCATGCTCATGATATGATTCAATCTTTATCTTTACTTTATTTATAAAACATGTAATGTTTCCATCAGAAATTTTGGTTTGATCCAACATGTATCACCGACAGGTGGACCCAAAATGTATATAATTAGAACCAAATTAACACTGTATTGATTGAACCCAAACGGACTTGAATATAATGAGAATGTGATCGAAACACAACAAAATTCTTATCGAAGAAAACTCATCGTAGAAAAAGAAAAATCACCCATGACCTGTACGAGATCTTTGATCAAGGTGATGCACGGGCATATATTTACTATTCACAACAAAATTTAAGAACTATATCATTTTTTGGGCTTCTTTTATTTGAACACGAGCTGTTCTAAATGGAACACTTGCAATTCAGAAAAGAAACTATAGAAATGACAGAATTCGGCAACCTTTTCAATTGGAAAGTCCCATTTCGCCACGACACCCCCTAAGACTGATCGAAATTAAAGGATTGATCGCTGCTAGCAAATGAATTGAAAAACGTACATCTACCCAATAGCTTCACTCGAGAGTCGTGTTGCTTCGTCGATAGTTTTACTATAGAAATTGAACTGTTACATATGTTAGAGAAAATCCTAATTACGAGCCTGTTTGTCAGGGCTCCGACTCCTCCAAAAACAGCTCCGGCTTTGGCTCCTCTGGTGGAGCGGCTTCTCGGGTGGAGTCAGAGCCGTTTTGAAAAACGTTTGGCAAAACGACTTCTCTGTTTCGACTTTGCTTCCACCGAGGTGGAAGTCGTCCATAAAACTGGTGAAGCCATGATTTTGCGGCTTCACCATGCCAGTGGAAGCCGAAAATGGCTTCATGCCCAACTTCACCACTGAAGCCGGTCCCAAAAAAACTGTTTGGGAGGGCTTCAGTTGAAGCCGGAGCCGGAGCTGCAGTTGAAGCCGGAGCCGGAGCTGCTTTTAAAGCCCTCCCAAACACGCCCCATATGCCAAAATATACAGCCAAGCGCGATCAAGCGGTTGGCTGAAAATTGCTGGCGGGTCTCTAAGGTCATGTTTGGATCCAAGCGGGCGCAGGGCCTAAGCTTGTATAACGGATTCTGTCCAACTACCACTAAAAGAAGGTTATTTGGACCATGTCTGAATTAGGTTCCTTTAACATGAAAAATTAAAGAAGAGCATTGGGCATAACACTCGACCGGAGGAGGTATGGCGGTCTGCCGTTTTTCATTAAGAGGAAGCGATTTTGGCTTCCCGACTGAGAAAATTCCATGAACTCTAGCTTCTCTAGCCAGCAAGGAAGAGTTTTTTAACATCAGAATGAAATTCGCTCCCATCAGGAGTCGAACCTAGGATCGAGGAGTGCTACCGAGGCCATCTAACCAAGTCAGCTAGAAAGCCTTTCGCAGCATTGGGCACAACAAACAGAAGTGCCACGCATGCTTCCCCTTTCTCAATGCCATGTGCTCAAAGTCAAAATCCAACCTTGAGGGAATGTGTGGCGTAAGTAGTAATGTAGTATACCTAAAAGGTCCAACCATGCATACAGAGTTCACCATACATGCTTCATCTTTTTCGTTTCCCAGCTAATGAATGATACTAGTAGTACCTAGAGATGGGAGAGAGAAGCACGAGACGCAAACGAAAGAAGTGGCACGCGCACTTGGCCAGCAAATTGGATACTAGCGCGCGCATCACTAGCTCATCAGCCTCACCTAGCTAACTGCTGCATGCTAACCTGCTGGCTGGAGGTGCAGAAACTGACTGCAGGCTAGCTCTCGCGTCCCGTACGGGGCAAAACAGAGCGTGGTAGAATTGGCATGGTCAGATAACACGCATGCTGCACTGTAAGGGTGTGTTTAGTTAGTGAAAAAATTGAGTTTTGGTACTGTAGCACATTTCATTGTTACTTGACAAATAAGGTCCAATTATAAACTATTTAGATTTAAAAAATTCAGCTCGTACTAATCAGTTAGACTGTATAATTAGTTATTTTTTCAACTGCATTTAATGCTCCATGTATGTGTCCAAAGATTCGATATGACAGGTACTGTGTAAATTTTTTTGGAACTAAACAGGGTCTAAAGCCCGTGCTAACCAAATAGACTGTCAGTCGAGATAAAAAGGTTTTTGAAACCCCAGCATAGGCTAGGGATCGGATAGGGCTTTCAGTCCGTGTCAGCTGTTTTTATTTGTCTCAAATCGATCACGATCCGATCAGTCAATCTGCAGCGCGCGGCCTTGCAGGTAATTGGCTGTTAGAGCTCTCTCACCTAATCTTTGCACTACGAGAGCAATTAGGACTTACGTTGCTAAAGGTTCTTGCTCGGTTACGGTTAGTACTAATCTAATACGATTGATTGGACTTATCTTTTGCTCCTATATGGACAAGTATATATGATTGCCTGGGACGACAGTCAACTTACTAGTTTGAAACTTTATACTGAACATGCTGTGCGTCAAAAAACTGAATGTTCCAACTTAAAAGAAGGAAAACCCCTTTAAGATAAAATAACACATGTATTATGTTTGAATATCAGTTTTGCTTCGATTTATTTTAGTTTAATACAATAACATTAAATAGTAAGATTGGTAAAACTTTTTTCCAAACAATCAAAAAGAGATAAACAGTCCTATACATTTATGTGTCGCCGTCGTGATTAGGATGCAAAGTGCCTCAGGCGCGCATCTAGGCCGACCCAAAATTCACTTAGTTGAGCAAATTAAACCCGGATTTCGAAGCAGTTAAAATCGAATAAAAATGAACTAGCTAACAGACTCACTGCTGCTCTCTTTGGCATCGTCACTTGCATCCATTATACAAGGCATCAGTGGAATGGGCCAAGCATGCATGCATTGGACTAGATCTTGATCAAGATTTGATGGATGCACCAGGCCAATAATAAGCACGATTACTCAGTTGACAGAAAAGTGGAGTACATAATTTGATGAAGAGAACACTGACACCCATTAGGGGCGACAGCCGAGCACGTCGAAACAACACAAATAAAGTTACACCAGTGTAGAGCTGGCCCATTTCTTTTTGCGAGTACATGTCGATGTTCTAGCCGTCAGCAACGGCTGTCTTGCCCTGTTTCCTCCTTGTAAAATCGAAGAGCCCGGGAAGAGACGCCCTGCATATTGTGGTGCTTGCTCAGTGGCGTGCAACTTGTCAGTGTGACCCTGCCCTGGATCAGATTGCATGCCGTTGAGATCCATTGGCACACTGCTAGAGCAGCAGGCCCTGTAATGCCCTGTCGCTTTGCCTGATCAATTTTAACTGATCCTACTTTTGACACCCTCCGATCCCCTTGCGTCCACAAAATTTGCTGTCAATGTTGCCGGAACATGCGATCAGAAATTTGCCTTCTCCAGCATGCAGTAGATCTAAGAAAAACTAGGCATATAGCTCGCGCATTTGCGCGGCTAGTATTGAAAACTCAAAAAATTGCATGTCGTTGTATAAGATTATACTAATTTTTTACCATACATCACCCTGTTCATTATCGTAAATTATATCTTATTTTTGGTTAAAACAATTCAAATATGATCTACATATAATAACAATTTTATTTGTTGAGCTTTAATAATATTATGCATATATTTATTTTTTATTTTTATTTTATTTTGATTGATTGTTGTTAGCTTTAGTTTTTATTAATAGTATATGTTTGTAACTGATACATAGCTAAATGATATTTTATATTTATTTTTTCATAATGGTAGGTACGTGGGTATTTTAGGCTAATTTTATCATAATGGCAGTGGTGAGTAATTTTTATTTTTCTATTTTTCTCCGATTAACGTGGAAATTTCTAAGCTTTGAGAGCGAACGTGGAAGCTCCGTTTGTTGGCCAAATAATAAGATAACTAGGCGTATAGCCTGCGCAAATGCGCGGCTAGTATTAAAAATTCAAAAACTTACATGTCGTTGTATTCTTACTTAAAGATTATATTAATTTTTACCATACATCACCATGTTCATTATCGTAAATTAGATCTTATTTTTGGTTAAAACAATTGAAATATGATTTACCTATAATAACAATTTGATTTTGTTGAGCTTTAGTAATATTATACATATAATTATTTTATTTTTGTTTTATAACATAGATTTAGTGTTTATTAATAATATAGATTTGTAACTGATACATAGCAAAATGGTATTTTATTTTTAATTTTTCATAATGGCATTGGTGGGTGATTTTTAATTAGACACAGGGGTATTTTAGGCTAGTTTTTATCGTAATGGCAGTGGTGGGTAATTTTTATTTTTCTATTTTTTCCGATTAATGTGGGAATTTCTAAGCTTTGAGAGCGAACGTGGAGACTCCGTTTGTTGGTCAAATAATAAGATAATAGATAGATTCTGAACGAAAGAGGATACCCGATCGAAAAGTGACTGGTGTTTTCTTTTGGCTGCTGTCTTTGCTGTCCAATGCCAGTGGTACCAGACAACGCCCGCGGCTAATTTGGATACCACTTTAATCTTCTTCGCTTGGGATGTAATCATGCACTAATCTCCTTTCCATGCATGTGCTGGCGGCTGGGCATTGGCCATTGCTCTGTTCCTGATGTGACGGTGAGCTAGTAGGTGCGGTATATGATGTTTACGCTATGGATAGTAAAATTACACTTGAACCAGCAACTTCTATAAAAGATATTATTATAGGTCACTGAATAAGCATTTGACATGATAAATTGAGTAGCATACTGACATGTTATCGTGCACTGCCGATCTAAACAATTCCTAATATCATAATCTGTTAATGGTCAAATAAAGTACAAAAAGGTTAACATGCCAGAATCCTAAAGCAACATGTATTTTGAATGGGATGAAAGTAGCACTGTACCATGGTGCCGAGTTGTGTGCCAGTACTAGCCGCCTAGCTAGTGCTTGTAGCACCCAACTCTGCCCGTGAAATATATAGCGCTAGTGCCGGCACAAAGGAAAGAACAAGCAGCCTATAGGTGTAAAATATGCTCCGATCCCTTTCCATTTTAGTTCCTACATATATATGTTTACACAAGCAGCCTATAGGTGTTGCTGCTGCTTCCTAAGTCGTCGTAACATGTTTGTGTCGGATTAGCACCCAAAGTTTAGTTAGTACTACAACACAAATGGCCAGTTGGGGAGGATATCATCACCACCTTTTATATTCTAAGTATCTGAACAAGTCCTGGCACTGGGCAGTGCCTCTACACTCTTTTCTGTACTTGATTTTTCTTGAGCAAAATGCCTTTTTCTTGTACTAAAACCAAAATATATAGCGACTCCTTTTGTTTTCTCTCCAACAAATAACCACAGGGTGAAAAGCCACCGGGTCCCCTTGATTTTTAACTTATCATGAAATGGCCACCTTAGACTGAACTCTGAAGCTTGAACAAACTTTTGATGTTAATGGAATAAGCTCCCTCCAGGAGCCACAATTATGTCATGGATGACCAGTTGACCACTAGCCACAGCTATATTTAGCTAGTAGCAAAATGTTCAAACAATGAGTATGCATGCATGCATGTAACTGCACCCCAAAGCATCGGCCACTACTGCACATGCGTATCACAGAATCGTTGGCTGTTGTAGCTTGGGCAACCAAAAGCACACAATTGATATCAATCAGGCTTAAATCTTAATCATATCCTGAAGCCTACGATGCTGATGCTTACCTAAAGCAAGAGGGCACCACCAAACCAAGTTGATCAGCTTACTAATGACACTAGTATTTTTACTAAGGCCTGACCTGAAATTAGCACTAAGGTTCGGAGTATTTTATATTGACAGCTGCGCGATTGCACATATATAGCTGAATCCACTGTCAGGTTCGGCCTACGTGTACAGAGGGCCCACAAAGGCACCCAAAGAATATCTGCCCACGTGGCAGCCTAGGATTGCAGTTGCAGGCAAAATCCTCTTGACGGATGACGTCACACGCATACAGCATACTTGTATACATGCAGTTAAGTCTACTCTCAGTCTCTCACCAGACTGTAGTGTGTAGTGTACTCTATTCTCTATACGTAGAGAGGAAGGATTGCATGTCGAGCTAGTAGTAGTAATTTAGCAAGCGCGATGTGAAGTTAGCTAGTACTAGCTTATATAGAAAGTGCGTGCTTAGTGCTTACATGTATGCAGTGCAGATCATTTGCTGGTCTCGTTGAATTTGACATGGCATTTTGCCGTGTAATGTAAGCAGCTTGCTGTAGCTACCTCCCTAGCTTAGCTCCTCCAAGATATTTGACGTCAGCTCTGCCTGGAAAGCGTTCTCCCTCTGCACTACTTAAACCTCAGGTGAGCCATCCCCTCTGCTTCGTCAGAGCAGAGAGCTCCAGTAGCTACTAGCTAGTGAGAGAGCAAGAGGCACTAGCTAGCCTGTTCCAAGGACTGCCTCAGGGTCAGGGAGATCGAGATCGAGCAGCCATGACTGAGCTGGCGCCTCTGCCCACGGTGGTGCTGGGCTCGCTGGCGTTCGGGGTGTTCTGGATGCTGGCGGTGTTCCCGTCGGTGCCGTTCCTGCCGATCGGGCGCACGGCGGGGGCGCTGCTGGGCGCGGTGCTCATGATCGTGTTCCACGTGATCAGCCCCGACGACGCGTACGCCTCCATCGACCTCCCCATCCTGGGCCTGCTCTTCGCCACCATGGTGGTGGGCGGGTACCTCAAGGGCGCCGGCATGTTCAAGCACCTGGGCGCGCTGCTGGCGTGGCGCAGCCGGGGCGGCCGCGACCTGCTCTGCCGCGTCTGCGTCGTCACCGCGCTCGCCAGCGCGCTCTTCACCAACGACACCTGCTGCGTCGTGCTCACCGAGTTCGTGCTCGAGCTCGCCGCCGAGCGCAACCTCCCCGCCAAACCCTTCCTACTGGCGCTCGCCACCAGCGCCAACATCGGGTCCAGCGCCACGCCCATCGGCAACCCGCAGAACCTAGTCATCGCCTTCAACAGCAGGATCACCTTCCTCCGCTTCCTCTTCGGCATCCTGCCGGCCATGCTCGCCGGGATGGGCGTCAACACGGTCATGCTGCTCTGCATGTACTGGAAGGACCTCGAGGGCGCCAGCCCCGACGAGGCGGCCGCCGGGAAGGAGATGGAGGCCGCCGAGGAGGGGCGGTCGCCGGCCTCGGTGCTCTCGCTCAAGTGCGGCGCCAGCCCCGCCTCCGCCAACGGCGCCGGCCTGCGCCACCGCCAGAACGGCAACGGCAACGGCCACGACGCGGACTCGGTGATGTCGGAGAACATCTCGACCAAGCACCGGTGGTTCATGCAGTGCTCGGAGCAGCGGCGGAAGCTGTTCCTCAAGAGCTTCGCGTACGTGGTCACCGTCGGCATGCTCGTCGCCTACATGCTCGGGCTCAACATGTCGTGGACCGCCATCACCACCGCCATCGCGCTCGTCGTCGTCGACTTCCGCGACGCCGAGCCGTGCCTCGACAAGGTATTATTAATTTGTCCCATACATCCCGCTGGCCAGCTAGAGGAATGCACGGGAGAGCGACACGCGGTGGGCATGCACGGGCACGGCACGTCTCATGTTGTGATCTCTGCTGCAGGTGTCCTACTCGCTGCTGGTCTTCTTCTCGGGGATGTTCGTGACGGTGAGCGGGTTCAACAAGACGGGCCTCCCGGGGGCCATCTGGAACTTCATGGCGCCCTACGCCAAGATCAACCACGGCAGCGGCGTCACCGTGCTCTCCCTCATCATCCTGCTCCTCTCCAACCTCGCCTCCAACGTGCCAACTGGTAAATTAGTTAATACTAGTACGTACATAGTATATAATTAAAACTGCACTAAACTAGCTAGTGGTAAACTGGTAATTAATTAAGCTTCTGGTCAGCGGATATATATTGGAAATAATATCTACTAGTATCGTTTTGTCTGAAAGTGTACATGTCGAGACCAGCTCGTTAAGCACTAATGTTCGTCGCCGTTTCCTCTGACACGATTGATGATATGCAATAATTAATATGATATATTACTCAGTGCTGCTGATGGGGGACGAGGTGGCGGCGTCGATCTCGGCGGCGGCGGTGACGCGGTCGTGGCTGCTGCTGGCGTGGGTGAGCACGGTGGCGGGCAACCTGTCGCTGCTGGGGTCGGCGGCGAACCTGATCGTGTGCGAGCAGGCGCGCCGCGCGCCGCGCAACGCCCACGACCTCACCTTCTGGAGCCACGTCGTGTTCGGCGTCCCGTCCACGCTCGTCGTCACCGCCATCGGCATGCCGCTCATCGGCAAGATCAGCATCTAGCTAGCTAGTACTAGCTTCTTATTATATATACATAGTATTGGCTATTAGCATCTACATATCGATACATCCCATGGAATCGAAAGGAAAGCTTCAAGCCTTCAACAGCATCCTCGTGCCATGGCGACCGGCCGACCGGTCGGTCGACGAGCTGAGCAAAAACTAAGAAGGCAATCAAAGCCGTGCACCATCATGCATGCATGCCTCAAGTGTGCTATTATTGATTACTGCATCTTCCTATTTGAAGTCTCAAAATTATCATAGATTTGCTGTATATATAGCTTTATCGTCCCTGCTCTGAGAGACTGACACAATAACCGGCTAGACTAGCAGAGCAGTAATGTCATCAGATGTTAAGAAAGATGCAGCAATGTGCTAATAAGCAGCGCGTGCATGCAAAAGATCATCTGACCTGCTCTGCCGCTTTGTTGGTTCAGTTGAATCAAGGTACTCAGCCTCATGGTTTTCAAGTTTGAAGATATAGTATCTGTGTTCACTGTCTTTGCTTCGTCTCTTTCAAAATAAAACAGAACAAAAAAAAACATGTGTTGTCTCATTCAGAAAAGTCAAATACAAAAGAATATAAATCACGATGGATTGGTGCAAGTTTTTCTAGTCCCAGTTACACATTACTTGTCCACCAACCTACCGCACGGTCTAGTAATTTTAAGAGACATAAGTACTAGAAAATCAGAAGGACTTATTTCTCGATAATTTTTAATCCTAGAATGACTTTTTTTAGAAGTAAGGAGTATGTGTGTAACATGGAAATCGGGACTTATTTCTCGATAATTTTTAATTTTAGAATGACTTATTTTTTAGAAGTAGGGAGTATGTGTGTAACATGAAAATCGGCATTCTTATCGATTCCTCCCTCCATACATGCATGGTGTCTGTATGGTAACAGGCATAATATACATGTATACCTTAGGTTAGTTTTTTCATATTATCAATGGAAGAAATAAGTAATTTAGATTTGTAATTGTTGTATTTTGGGATAACTTTTTATTATGATAGACATATAGCCACATAGGTAATTTCGATGCAGATTTAAAGGTTCCTCTTTAAGTGTAACACCCTGGCCTCCAACGCCGCATAGTCCAGCCCCTCTCAAAGAACTCAACGTCCTCGTCGGCTCAACTCACTCTTACTAGGCAAATGTCCAGGAATGCTCCCCCTTGGCGCACGCCCGTACGTCCAGTGCCGACGCCATATGCCATGTCGTGTGTCCCTAACCGGGCACACACGCGCCATGCGCCATATGCCCGCACAATGACCCGTACGCGCAACCGCGAGGTACATGCTAGTAATTTTGAGAGGTGCGAGTATTATAAATTCTGAATCCTAAAATTAAAGTTGACGTATGTTTACTCTTTGCTTCATGCTAAGGAGATAAAAAAAATGCATGTGTTGTCTCATTCGGGGAAACAAAATTCATGTGTCGCCGTGTTTTTGGAAACAAATGCAGGTCGTCTATTTTGAAACAAAAATCATTAGTGAAGATTATTTAACTCACGATGGCATATTCTACATCCTAATATTGTCTATCAAGATGTGCTCATGCATGTACGAGCTAGCAATTTTTAAGACATCGCAATTGATAGAAATTGCTTACTTTTATGCTCCCTCTCATTTGTTCACACTCTAACACAAATTCAAATAGATCTATTCTTATATTTATCTGCTTGTGGTATGCTTTAGTCTTATGAGTCATTAACTGTCAAAAATAATCCTAGATGCTGGCGTTAAAAAATTTGAAGGCTGATTGGTGAAGCATGCATGCAAATAAATTTGGACATTCTAATCATCCATGTAGCCGGACATGGTAAATGAAGATAATCATCCATCCAGCAAGGCCTTTAGCGCCTCCTGCAATCCATAGGTTTGCTTCGTCTTTGAAGGCCTGGATTGCAATCTGAATATTTGGAGCAGATCCATAAAAAACACAAGAGTTGCGGTGTTTCCAGAGGATCCATGCTCCAAGCATCACCAGCGAGTTGAAACTTTTGTATATATTTTACAGGTATCAAACCCTTTGATTATAGAAAACTGAATAAAGAGCTCATAGTGCATCGACAGGACTATCACGCTGGCCTCTCTTTTTTTGATAAAGGAATTGTCAAATCCCGGCCTCTACATTAGTGAAGATGTATCCGGTCAATTATTACAAATGTTTATCACAACAGAGTAAGGAAAGAATTACAAGTCAAGCCTATTGCTAAACATCCACCCGTTTATTGCAAAAAAATACATTGCCACCGTCTCTAGCATGCGGCAAGCAGTGGCAATGGCCTCCCAATCCTCCTCCTTGTGAAGAATCACCCTGTCTCTTGTAAGATAAGTGGCCCTGAAAAGGATCTGCAAGGATGTTTGGTTTTTAGTTTTTTGGAAGACAATATCATTTCTGGAACGCCAAATCGTCCATCACAAAGCTGCAATCCCTGTGTAAACCAAGCTTTTACATGATTTTATTAGCCCGCACAGCCAAGACCCAAACATATGATTCACATTGTTAGGCCTACTCAACCCAAAAGTATTGTGAATTATCCTCTAAAGTAAACTAGCTGAGGAACAATTAAAAAAGAGGTGTGCTATATTCTCCTTATCTGAATAATAACAATATAGCATACTACCCTTCCAGTTTCTCCTAGCTAAGTAATCTTTAGTTAAGATCACACCACTGTGGAGAAGCCAAATGAATACTTTTATTTTGAGCGGGATCTTTAGTTTCCACAAAGATTGGTTAATTGGCCGAACCTTTTCATCCATTAGGGCGGCGTACATGGACTTCACCGAGAACTGTCCATTACTTTGGAGGGTCCAGATACAAACATCAGGGCTATCCTGTAACTCTATGTTGATTGTTCTAGTTAGTAAATCCAACCAAGCCCTTCTATTATTATTTATCAGATTCCTTCTGAAAGAAATGTTTGCCAAATCCCCCCTAATACCTTGTGCACCGTATCATGCTTCCGATGTGCCAAGTGATATAGATTGGGATATTGATCCTTAAGGGCCGTGTTGCCCAGCCATGTATCCTCCCAGAAACGTACCTGTTTCCCATTTAGAACTTTGAATTGTGTCCATTGCAGAAAGTGTTGCTTTACCTTCATTAGGCCTGACCAGAAGTGTCTCCTGGCTTTTTCTCAACCTGAGAGAGAGTTTTTGACCCCAGGTATTTATTTTTGAGCAATTGCTGCCAAACACCATTCTCATTAACCAGCTTGAAAAGCCATTTGCTAAGGAGGCATTTGTTTTGTGTTTCTAAATCTATGATGCCCAGACTACCTTGATCCTTGGGCCTACACACAACATTCCATTTTGTTAATCTATATTTTTTCTTAAGCCCGTCCCCTTGCCAAAAGAAATGTGATCGATAAAAGTCTAGCTTCTTGACCACTTCTTTTGAAATTTCAAAGAAAGAAAGCATATAAATTGATAGATTGCTAAGCACCGAGTTAATGAGAGTGAGCCTTCCTCCATATGAGAGAAGTTTGCTTTTCCATGAATTCAGTCTCCTTTCAAATCTATCTTCAATGACTTTCCAATCAGAGTTCCTACGCCGCCTATGGTGGTATACCAAGGTAAGTGAAGGGAATTTCACCCATCTGGCACCCAAAGATATTAACATATTCTTGTTGGATAGTCATAGCCTCCCCGAAACAAAAGAGTTCACTTTTGTGATAATTAATCTTGAGTCCGGACAGTTGCACGAAAGTGGTTAGAACAAGCTTCATATTTTTAGCCTCCTCAAAACTGTGTTCCAAAAAGATAATTGTGTCATATGCGTATTGCAGAATTGAAGTGCCGTCGTCAATGAGATGAGGGATAAGACCAGACACTTGTCCATATTGTTTCGCCCGTGCCATCATAATTGCCAACATATCTGCAATAAGATTGAATAGCAAAGGCGACAACGGATCTCCTTGTCTTAAACCCATCTTTGTTTGGAAAAATTTCCCAACGTCATCATTGATTTTGATTCCTACACTCCCTCTAGATACAAAGGTCTCAATCCACTTACACCATTTGTCGGGAAAACCTTTCATTCGTAGAGTTTGTTGTAGGAATTTCCCGTTCACTTTATCATAGGCTTTTTTGAAGTCAATTTTTAGAATGACTCCATTAGCCTTATTTCAGTTCATGAATTCATGTAGAATCACCACCACCTCCAAAATGTACCAGTTGGGCATGAAAGCAGATTGTGTAGGCCTGATTATATTATTCGCTATTCGAGACAATCTGTTACAAGACACATTAGTGAAAATTTTGAAACTAACATTAAGAAGACAAATTGGCCTATATTGCTGAATTTTTGTTGCCTCTGTCTTTTTTGGAAGTAACTGTCTTTTTTGGAAGTAACGTGATGATGCCAAAATTGAGACTGTGCAAAGGTAGTTTTTCATTATGGAAATCCACAAACAATGCTAGCAAATCAACTTTGATGGTTTCCCAAGAGGCTTGATAGAATTCAGCTGGGAGCCCATCCGAACCAGGCGCTTTGTTGTGTTCCATCTGAAAGACAGCCTCACAAACTTCCTCAAAAGAGAAGGATGCAATTAGACCCTGTTTTTCTGCCACCGATACTTGAGGAATGTCATCCCTTCTACTTTCGTCCAAGTTCAGATGACTAGCATCAGAAGGGCCAAACAAACCACGATAGTATTCAGTGATATATTTTTTAAGTTCATCGTCCCCTTTTATAATTTTTTCTCCATCTTCCAACTGGAAAATTCTTGTTTTTCGGTGTTTCCCATTTGCAATGAGATGGAAGTATTTAGTGTTCATGTCTCCCTAGAGGATTTTAGTGGTTTTTCCTCGCTGGTACCACTTAATCTCTTTCTCTCTTAGTAACTGAACCAGCGTTGTTTTCAAAGTTTGTTTGAGGTCTATTTCCCAACCTTCAAACCTTTCATTTTTAGATTTTTTGTCTAGCTGATCCAACATGGAGATTCGCTCTTTTTTCTCTTTCTTATAATGACGTTGGCCTCTTTATACATTGGAACGATCCTATGTGTTAGCGCCAATCTAGGGCCAACACACGAATGCGCTTGATCGCGCGGTGAGCGATGACACAATTGCAGCGCCGATGCTCAGACCGGTAAGACCGGTCGGGGTAACCGGTCAGACCGGTTCGCCGGTGCAGAACAGAGAAATCCGACGAACGCTCGCCCGGGAGGGACCCCGTCAGGGCAAGCGCGTGTAGGGTTGTTCTAGGATCGGCAGGCCACCTAGAACGCCTTCAGACATCACAGAGACGAAGGAAGAATAGCAGATTGGGGTTGGAAGAGCTAGGGTGTAAGGATCACCGGGGTGTCCGACCCTAGAGGGGGAGGGGTGAATACGGTCGCTAATTCGCTTTCTAATCCTAGGGCTCAAACTACTTACATAAGATAAACCTAACACGTCCTACACATGCTAGTTATGACTAAGGTTTATCTATGCTACTCTCTACTTACTCCAAAAGACTTGCAACCTATAGCCAATCATAATCAAACTAACTAGGAAAGTAAAGGTACGCAAGATAGAGTAAATGCGGAAACGAAGTGCGGTAAGTAAAGAGGTAAGGGAGAGAATATGCAAACTCCCGTGAAGACACCAAGCCACACGATTAAACGTGGTTCGGTTAGGACACCAAGTCCCTCCCTACGTCCACGGCCACTTGTCCAACAAGAACAAGTGTGATGCCGAGTCTCTTCGCTTGATCACCGTCTTGCATTCGCCACCAAGGCTTCCGGCAAGCAAAGGCTAAGTGACCCCAAGTCACCAAGAAGGCCACCGCCACCGTCTCTCTCGAAGCGTCACCAACGGCACCGTCTTCACTATCGGAGCTTCTCACCAAGAGGGGTCTCCTTCCCCGCACAAAGTGTCGTTGCCTCTCCACACCAAGTCAGAGGGTCACACGATGAGTACACAAGATGCTTGTCGCAGCAAGGCTTTCACTCAAGCTAGTTCTTTCAGGAACTAAGCCTAATCAAGCACTAAGCACTCTCACAAGTGTGCTTAAGCCTATATGATGTACAATGAAGCTCTAAGGTGGTTGGAGAGGATCTTCAACTCTTTTATGCTTCCTTAGTCTCCAGCCCACACAAATGAGGCGTGGGGTGGCATATATATAGCCCAACCCCTCAAACTAGCCGTTGGGAAAAGCCTGACGAAATTCCTTAACGCCGGTTGATCCGACGCTCAGTTTTTGTCATCACCGGTTCAACCGGTGAATGCTTTTTCCCAGCAACTAGCTGTTACTGCTCCAACAGCTACTTCATCAATTGCACCGACGCTCTTGAAAAGCATTGTCGATTTAACCGGTGTATGTAAGCTCAGAAACCCCAAAAATGGAGTCTCTGGACAACTGCACCGACACTTGTCTTCAGGCATCGTCGGTTCAACCGACGCCAAATCCTAGCCTCAGCTTCTGGGTCCATTGCACCGACGCCATCATTTTTCCCATCGTCGGTTCATCCGGTGCACTCTGCTGACTGAGTCTTCTTTGAACTCATTGCACCGGTGTATCGTCGGTTCATCCGGTGCACTCTGCTGACTGAGTCTTCTTTGAACTCATTGCACCGGTGTATGTAATTTGCCTCACATCGGTTTAACCGGTGAGTGCAAATTACCTTTGTCTTGGTCCTTTCGACCTGATTTCTTTGGGGTTTTGTATCTTTTCATCCCTTGAACCTATAAGCCTGATAATGATCATCTTAACACATATATTAGTCCAAGTGTTGTGTGTGTCATCAATCGCCAAAACATTATATTGAAATATGGCATGAGAGGCCATTTTCGCTACATAGGGTTTAGAGACAAAAGTAAAGGCAATAAATATAAAGAAAAGTAATGTATTGATGTGTTTTGATCGATTGGATTTTTCAATCGGCCGTGGCCCTTTATATTTATAGGGTGGGTGGACCTGTCCCGCAAGAAATCCTATTACAAGATCTAAATCTATGAAAATCTCTAGTTGTACTTGGACTCTGCTCGGACCGGTTAGACCGGTCGGTCTCCTGCCGGGCAGGCTACAGCGCCCTACCGGTCAGACCCATCGGACAGACCGGTCAGACCGGTCGATGCCAATTTTGGTTGCCAACATATGCCCCCCTGTTTTTTGGTAAAACTTGCTTGCCAAAAAAACATTCTTCTGGGCTAAAATTGTCTAAGGACGATGATTAACATCACATCGGCCATTTTTTGTGCTAAGGGCGATAAACAATTATCGGCCATATCTTGCTTAAGTTGATGTTGAAGCAACTTGTTTCGGCTGCCCTACCTTCTTCATGATTGTTGATGTCTTTGGCTCGACCTTTACTTGTTGCTCCATTGTCTTCTTCTTGTGCATACGCTGCAACCTTCTCTTCTGGGTATGAGACAAATCTGAAGGACACCACTTCGGCTGTAAATATTTTGAGTATCGCTTTGAGTGTTTCTCATCCGCTTTGCTGCAATCAATATCCTGTTTGACCAAATCATTGCTAGAAACAACCGGTCTTTGTGGTAAAGCATAATTTGGATACATAGGATGATATTGAATATAATATGATTGCATATAAATCCTACTATAATCTATAGGCAAATAAGAGTTTGGAAACTAGCCATACCACGGAGTAACCGGTTCATTGGATAGCGTATCAACTTGTCTTGGATGAGAATCTGATTGCTCCTGATGTTTCGTTGTGGGCTTCATATCTTTGACTTTACTTGATCGCCTCTTCTGAGCGGTTCCCTCCTTCTCATATTTGGCCAAGAGTTCCTTGAAACTCGACCTTGTCTTGTTTTTGGAGGAATTCCCAGACTTACTGGGCGTACCGGTTAGACCGGTTCTAGAACAGGTCAGACAGGTCAGACCGGTCAAACTGCCTTTTGAACTGGTCAGACCGGTCGACTTGCTATCGGCCCCTTTTTCCTCGTTCTGCCCCCCGAGCGTTGAAGCCTCTGTTGCAACTCGAGGAGTCTTGCTCTGCAGCACCTTTTTCTCATGCCTTTCCTCACCAACCACTACATTTTTCTCTTTTAGTCAATTCGGCTTGATGCGGCCAAATCAATACTTTTGGATTTGATAACTCAAGTGTATGAACAGGAAAAATGATTTTGATCAATTTGCATCGCAGGAACAACCAATCGTCCATCATTTATAGCCGATTGTATTTGTCTACGAAGAACATTGCAATCATTAGTGGCATGAGAAAAAGTATTGTATAACATACAATATGCACGCCGCTTCAATTCCTCCGTTGATGGAATAGTATGAGAGAACTTAATCTTCCCAAGCTTTGCCAATTCATCAAAACTTCTATCACACTTTGTCACATCAAAAGTGAATTTAATCTCATCTTGCCGATTTTTAGAAATCGGCTTTAAAGAAGTACAAGTGCTGGGCTTATCACTAGATGACCATACAAATTCAGCAGCATATACTTCATTACCCTCATCGTCTGAAGATTCTCCTTGTAACATATGCATACTAGGACGATCGGGTTTAAATTTTACATCTTTACTTCGGCTTTCTTGAGCCAAAGCCCTTTGCAACACTTGATTAATGGTTATAAACTCATATCCTTCTAATTTTTCTTTGATATGAGATCTCAAACCATTAAGAGCTAATTCGGCAAGATCCTTTTCAGAAATAACCAAACTATAACATCGGTTTTTTGTATCTCTAAATCTTCTAATAAATTCAGCAACGGATTCATCATGTTTTTGCTTAACCAATATTAAATGACAAAGCCTCAATTCATTATCACCATTGAAAAAATGCTCATGTAATTTACGCTCTAATTGAGACCATGTTTGGATAGAATTAGGAGCCAATGCCGAAAACCATGAAAAAGCAGTGCCAGATAAAGTCAAAGGGAACATTCTAATTTTCAAATGATCAAGACTCCCATAAATTCCCATTTGTGCAATAAACTGACTAACATGCTCCCATGTAGTCCTACTATCCTCCCTAGTGAATTTAATAAATTCAGGCACCTTGAAATTCTGAGGATATGGTATGGAATCAAAACTCTCAGGATATGGTTTTTGACAAACAAGAGTTTTATCCTTAAGTTCTTTGCCAAAAGACTATTTAAATATAACAGCCAAATCTTTCTTATGTTTCTCAAGTATTTGATTAAAATAAGAATTATTTGGCCTCTGAACATTGACGCTAGAACTATTCGGCATTTGCGGTGCATGATTCGGCTGTGTATATGGTGTTTACTGCGAATAACCATGGTTTGGCATTACACCATATGAATAGCCCGAACTTTGGGGAGGCATAGTATACGGATTATAAGTCATAGTGGCGTATGGAGGAACACCATAACCAGTAAACCCATTTGTTCGGCTAAAATCAGCCTGAACAGGAGGCATGCTAGTAATAGGTTCATGAGACGAATGATACGCCACCAGAGCACCAGGACCGGTCTGACCGGTTGGGAAACCGGTCTGACCGGTTAGAACCGGTCCACCGAGACCGGTCTGACCGGTTTGTGCAACCGGTCTGACCGTTCCATTCGCATTGTACTGCTCTGGAGGTTTCTGATCATCATAAAAATTCATCGGCATGCCGTACTGTGGTGCAGGTATCGCCGATGATTCGGGATGCATAGTATTATGATAAAAAGTGCCATCAATATTAGATCTAGGAGTACCACTATCATCAATCAAAGGTTGTTTGCCTAATGATTTATCAATCATATTTTGAACAGTAGCAAGAATCTTTTCTTGACCATTAACCACCAATTGAGTAATTTGCTCTAAAGTAGGCGGTGTTGTAGCACTTACAGTAGCACTTGATTTAGCTTGCTCATCTTCATCCGAAAGAATGACCACATCCTTGTCCTTAGAGATATCACCCTTCCGATTCTTGAAAAAGTGAGACAAGAACCACCGACGCTTTTCTTCAAGTTCTTTTTCCTTGCGCCGCTTGTTCTCCTCTTCACACTCCTTTATGAAGGCTTCATAAGCTTGACGATCCTCGGGCGGCAATTCATCAACAGACGGTCTGCTGATATTATCGGGATCGATCTCACCAGGATTCGACAGCTTCACCATGGTAGTAGATGAAATAGATTAGATCGGTTTTAAATAACCAAGATCTTTCTTCCCAGCGGAGTCGCCAAAATATGTTGGCGCCAATCTAGGGCCAACACACGAATGCGCTTGATCGCGCGGTGAGCTTCGCACAATTGCAGCGCCGATGCTCAGACCTGTCAGACCGGTCGGGGTAACCGGTCAGACCGGTTCGCCGGTGCAGAACGGCGAAATCCGACGAACGCTCGCCCGGGAGGGACCCCGTCAGGGCAAGCGCGTGTAGGGTTGTTCTAGGATCGGCAGGCCACCTAGAACGCCTTCAGACATTGCGGAGACGAAGGAAGAACAGCAGATTGGGGTTGGAAGAGCTAGGGTTTAGAGACAAAAGTAAAGGCAATAAACATAAAGAAAAGTAATGTATTGAAGTGTTTTGATCGATTGGATTTTTCAATCGGCCGTGGCCCTTTATATTTATAGGGTGGGTGGACTTGTCTCGCAAGAAATCCTATTACAAGATCTAAATCTATGAAAATCTCTAGTTGTACTCGGACTCTACTCGAACCGGTCAGACCGGTCAGACCCACCGGTCAGACCGGTCGGTCTCTTGCCGGGCAGGCTACAGCGCCCTACCGGTCAGACCGCTCGGACAGACCGGTCTGACCGATCGATGTCAATTTTGGTTGTCAACACTATGGAACAGATCATGTTCATGTAAGGTCCTAGTCTTAAATTAAAGTTGGCATCTGCGTTCATTGTCTTTTCTCTTTTCTTCTGGCTAAGGAGATTTTAAAAAAAACGTATGTGTGGTCTCTTTCAAATTTTTTTCCCTAGCATTAGTGCTTAGTGGAGTTTACACCAATGTCGTAAAAGGGGAGATTACACTATCATCTTAATCTTAAAAGATGCTAAAGAATTTACATATGTATCGACATTTGGTGTTGATGAAAAATCCCATACTGAAAATCACGGTCACACCAACAGAACGTCGCAACACCTCCGACTCCTCAAGGCCACTTGCATAAAAGGGATATTTTTTTTATTGAACACGCAGGAGAGCTGCATATCTTTGTATTAAGAAGAAATGGCTCAATTACAAAAGTCCACGCGCCATCTTGGACAAGAATGGTGCTGGAGAAACTGAATTAAAACAAGAAAACTACTACAAGCATGAAAGGGAGACCACTGGTCTGTCTAGCTGGTCCTTTCTGACCAGTTAGCATTACACTCGTTTCTCGTGTCCTTAGTACTTAAAGATAGATATAAAATAGTGCGGTACATGCCTGAAAAGGGGTATGAAATTACACTTTACAGACAAATTAAACCCTCTGGAATTAAAATGGCAAATTTCTTTAATTTTCTTGTGTTCATAGTCTAACTGCATGTCATTACCTATTACGCTATTATGTTGCCGTTGTGTGCATTCTGTATGAACATATATTGGAAAATGATAATTTTTCACAAAAGACATTATTTTTAGCCACAATAACTATTCATTTCAGTCCTTCAATGCCCTGAATTATAAGATGCTTGTAAAAATTCTCTTATAAGATAGTATGGTGGTTTGAATTTCAAATTTTGACATTTTGATTCATAGCTGTAACTAAGTACACCGATAACAAACATCCGGAAAAGCTATGTAAGCATTATTAAGTACAACAATATGTGCATCACTCGTTCAGGCAAGCACTATATAGCTTGATCAAGAAGACACTGTCTGCAAGCTGAACTGCCATAGCTTCTTGGCCAACTCAGCATCTGAAGCTTGCAAGCTCGGGGGATATGTTACAATCGGCGAAGTACTTTCCACTTATCCCCTTCACTTAAGGATGCATTGCCACATAGCATGTCGTTGCGGCACCCTTTAATTACCAAAGATAAATATTGAGTTGATTAGGGTCAATCCATATGTTCCGCCAACAAGGCGGCAGTAAAATAAGAGGTGAGGGCCTACCTGTTCAACGCTTCTACACATGATTCTTCCAATGGTGTTCAAAAACGCTGTAAGAATAGTGGGAACAGTCACAAATTAAACATCGTTACAACCGGAGCTCCATGCTATACAAGCCAGAAATTATTTGAGATATTTGAATGTATTGAAAGCTATTTGTGGTTTTCAAATTATAAACAATAACATCGATCGTTAGGATTGAGAAAACTACCAGCTGCAATAGTCCTGCCCCTAAAAAGGTTAGTCGCAATGACACCAGGATGAACGGCATTGGCTGAAATATTCACTCCTTCCTCCTGTTCCATGAAGATAACTCCTTATGTTATTAGCCAGCTCATGGATGCATCCATATGAAAACAACTTATATTCTGTGTCAAATAGCTGTGGTACCTTGAAAATTCGTGACAATTCATTGGAGTGAAGGATATTGGCAAGCTTGGATTGGCCGTAAGCAATAAAGTGATTCAAACTGGGTCAAAACACATAAAAAACCTTTTGGTGTTAGTTATGCAGTAACATTCCCAATTTTTTGGAGGGAACTCAAATTGATGTCGAGTGGATTACCCTGAAGGATCATGAATTTTGTCGAAGCATATCCCTTCAGGATAAGTCATGACATGCCCTGCTGACGTCACGTTGACAATCCGTCCCTGAGTCCCTCGGTGCCGCTGTCCCTACATGCGCTCTTCATGTTCTCCAATAGGAGGTTTGTTAGAAGAAAGTGACCTGCATTCAAACCAATCGCTACTACAGTGTCAGGAATCGTTCAAATCTCTAGGTCATAATAATTCAGAGGAGCGAGTAATGAACAGTCAGCAAGGAACACCTTCTACAGGCAGGTAAACAAGAGATGCTGCAGAAAGAATTTTGGTTTGGGTCACGTTTAGTTGCTCGTGTAAAATTGTAAAAATAGAATCTTTGCACATTTGAAATATTAAATATAGACTAATTATAAAACTAATTACAGAACTCGTCTGTAAACTACAAGACGAATCTAATGAGCCTAATTAATCTATCGTTAGACCATATATACTGTAGCAATTATTGTAGCGATTTGGTGCCTAATCATAGCCTAATTATGCTCACTAGATTCGTCTCGCAATTTACAAGCAAACTATGCAATTTATTTTTTATTTCATCTAGATTTAATATTTCATGCATGTAAAATTCTCTCTCGATGTGGTAGATTTGAAATTTTGAATTTCGCAACTAAACAAGGGGTTGAGTAATTTGCGCAGAGGACACACCAATGTGATTTGTTGCGAAATGCAGTTCCAGGCCGTCGCAGGAACACGTGCAGTTTCTTGTCATCACTCCAGCGTTGTTGCTGCCGAAATTAAAAAGAAGAGTCATGACACCAAAATTTCAGGCTGTCTTTTGACAGCTTTTTGCGGTATCTGGTAAAGTACTAGCATGAATTAGAAGGATTTTGCTTGTTCTTACATGAGAATGTTGAGGGGCAGGTTCAGAGACTCGAACTCGGAGGCGAATCTCCTTACCGATGCCATGGAGCTGAGGTCCAGCTCCAGCACGTCAATTTTTGCGCCGGGGATGCTGGCCACGATGGACTCCTTGACCACGAGCCCGGCGGCGACGTTGCGGACGGGCATGACGACGTGCACACCGCGTAGCGCCAGGACGCGCGCCGTCTCCAGCCCGATTCCACTCGACGCACCTGCTCAGGCAGCTAGGAGGCTCAGCTCAAGTGCTCCACACATGTCATTGCTTTGCCGTAAATTATGGCAGGACCCTTGACAAGCCCAGGGTTGGTAGGAGAGACTCGGAATCTACGGCCAGCCCGGGTTGGTCGTCGTCCCAACTCCGGCCAGGCAAGAGGTGATTTTGTCATTGCAAACTCCGAACGCCATGGGATGGAAGGACAGTGAGCATGTACAGGAGCAGGCCTGGCGCCTGGGAGGTAAGTATATGCACCTGTGATGACGGCGACCAGGCCGCGGCCGTCGACGCCGGCGGTGACCTCCTCGGCCGTGGAGGCGCCGGAGAAGCCCGAGGGCCCCTTGCGGTAGAACCACCACATCAAGCAGCAGATTCGGACGACACTGAACTAATGTATATTATGGGAGTAGACGACAAGTAGCTACTGAATGCCAATATTTAAACACTATAGTACTGTACATAACAATTGGAGAAAGAGATAAAACCAGATGAATTGGTCAGCAGGTGCAATTATTTTGGTCAGCAGGCGCAATTATTACAGTAATTAATATTTCTGAGGGAAATTTGAGATGCATTTCTTGGAGGGCGATGACATGTGAGATGCGTACGTGTGCGTTGGCGCATCGCTGTGTTGATTGATTGGCTGATTGCCATTCTCCACTCGGAGCCCTATCATAACCTGTCGTAGTTGTATACTGCTAGGTCAATACTGTGATGGGCTCTTGTAATAACTCCAACCGCTGTTACAGTTACTAGTTACTGTTACTAGTTCCCCGTTCGAGAATGGGGGTGGGAAATGGATATAGTGATATGAATGATCCGGTATTCGTGTCTGCTAAAATATCAATACTGATATTTATATCTGTCATTTCTAAAATCCATAGGAAATGAATATATATGAATGTTTTTTCCAACATTTTTTAGTACTAGTGGAGATACACGTGCCACAAGCACGTATTTCAAGTCAAATTGTTTAAAAATAATTAGATTGCATCAAACTACTCCTAAAAAATAATCTCATTTGTTGCGCATGGAATCACCAATTATAGTTGCTATCTAAAAGTCTAATGAGAAAGCAGCATTTAGTATCTATATTTAGTATCTATATAAGAGGGCCCTTGATTAAATATGGAAGTATATTTTTTTCATGTACGCACATGTTTTTAAAAATAAAATAAATAAGAATTTTATGTTAATAGAAAATCTAATAAACAATAATTATATATATAGTAAAGATGTACACGCAACATGAACTTAATTCTAAAATAAATCTAATAAATGGATTCAGTTGGCAAAAATTAACTCATGCCACCAATATTTTTATCCACTGGAAATTTAATAGTAGTTGTTGGGTTTAGTCTCACATTGGAAATTAATGTAGGGGGAGTACAACATATAAGACCAAGCAATCATCACCTATCAGGCTAGTTTTTTGGGTTGAGTTAGGCCCATTATCTTAATCCGTTGTGCTCCGTTATGTCTGGGCCTCCATATAATTTCTAACAAGTGGTACCAGAGCCGTGGTTTCAAGTTAGGGTTTCGTGATGGCATCGATGAAGTATGATCTACCGATATTGGACTACAAGACGAGGTTCTCGCTGTGGCAAGTCAAGATGAGAGCTATTCTGGCGTAAACCAATGATCTTGATGAGGCGCTGGAAAAATTCGGGAAGAAGAAGAAGGATGAGTGGACCGATGAGGAGAAGCGCAAGGACCGTAAGCCTCTTTCTCTTATTCAGCTTCATCTATCTAATGATATTCTGCAAGAAGTGCTGCGGGAAAAGACTGCTGCAGAATTGTGGCTAAAACTAGAATCGATCTGCATGTCGAAGGATCTTACCAGTAAATTGCATATGAAGTTGAAGCTGTATACGCTTAAGATGCAGAAGGGTGATTTGGTGATGGATCACCTATCTGTCTTTAAGGAGATCGTTGCTGGCCTAGGGTCGATGGAGGTTAAGTATGAAGATGAGGACTTAGGTCTTCTCTTATTATGCTCTTTGCCAAGTTCTTATGCATGTTTTCGTGACACCATACTATTAAGCCGTGATGAACTAACCCTTGCAGAAGTTTTTGAGGCACTCCAGTCTAAGGAGAAGATGAAAGGCATGGTGCAGACAGATGGATCGTCCTCAAGGGGCGATGCCTTGCATGTTAGAGGCAGATCAGAGCAAAGATCATCCAGCGACAACAACGATCATAGCAAGAGCAATGACGGTAGAGGCCGCTCCCAGTCCAAAGGTCCCAAGAAGAAATTATTTTGTAAGTACTGCAAGAAGAAATCTCATATGATTGAGGATTGCTGGAAATTGCAGAATAAGGAGAAGAGAAAAAATAAATCTGATGGTAAGGCTAGTGTTGCTTCCGCTGGTGAAAACTCCGAATCAGATTATTTGGTTGTCTTTGCTGGTTGTGTTGCTGGTCATGATGAGTGGATTCTTGATACTGCATGTTCCTTTCATATCTGCACTAACAGAGATTGGTTCAGTTCCTATGAGTCTTTGCAGAACGGTGATTTTGTGCGCATGGGAGATGATAACCCGTGTGAGATTGTTGGCATTGGCTCTGTTCAGATCAAGACCCATGATGGCATGATTCGCACACTGAAGAATATGAGGCACATATCAGGAATGAAAAGAAATCTGATTTCGTTGAGCACACTTGATAAAGGACTCAAATACACCGGTTCAGGTGGAGTTGTGAAGGTATCTAAAGGTTCTCTTGTATGTTTGCTGGGTGATCTAAATCCTTCAAATTTATATGTTCTCAGAGGTTGTACTTTGCATGGTTCTGTTTCTGCTACTAATGTTGCTAATACTGAACCTAGTAAGACTGACCTTTGGCATATGCGTCTTGGACACATGAGTGAACTCGGTATGGCAGAATTGATGAAGAAAAACCTGCTGGATGGCTGCATTCTGAGTGGCAAGAAGTTCTGTGAGCATTGTGTATTTGGTAAGCACAAGAGGGTCAAATTCAATACATCTGTTCATACCACAAAAGGTACACTTGATTATATTCATGCTGATTTGTGGGGTCCTTCCCATAAGCCTTCATATGGTGGTGCTCGTTATATGCTTATCATTATTGATGATTACTCTAGAATAGTCTGGCCTTATTTTCTGAAAAACAAAGATGATACTTTTGCAGCTTTTACAGAGTGGAAGTTATGATAGAAAGGCAAACTGAGAAGAAGGTCAAGGTGCTTCACACTGATACTGGTGGAGAATTTTGTTCGGATGTTTTTTATGATTATTGCAGAAAAGAAGGCATTGTTAGGCATCACACCATCCCATACACTCCGCAGCAGAATGGTGCGGCCGAGCGCATGAACAGGACCATTATCTTGAAGGCTCGTTGCATGCTGTCCAACGCCCGCATGAACAAGTGTTTTTGGGCTGAGGCTGCTAATACTGCATGCTATTTGATCAATAGGTCACCTTCTATTCCACTCAACAAGAAGACTCCTATTGAGGTGGAGGATGCTTGTGAGCCAGCAACATATTCTGAAGCCGTTGATTCTGTTGATAAGGAGAAGTGGATCTCAGCTATGCAGGAGAAGATGCAGTCTCTTGAGAAAAATAGCACATGAGAGATTGTGAGCTTACCTGAGAAAAAGAAGTATATTCGTTGCAAATGGGTCTTCAAGAGAAAGGAGGGTTTGTCTCCTAGTGAGCCTCTAAAATTTAAGGCAAGGTTAGTTGCAAAGGGCTTTAGTCAGATTCCTGGTGTTGATTATAATGATGTGTTCTCTCCAGTTGTGAAGCATAGTTCAATTCGGACTTTCTTTAGTATTGTTGCTATGCATGATCTTGAGCTTGAGCAGTTAGATGTGAAGACTACATTTTTGCATGGAGAGCTTGAGGAGGAAATTTACATGGATCAGCCAGAAGAATTCATAGTGCCAAGCAAAGAGAATTATATTTGCAAGTTGAAAAAGTCCTTGTATGGTTTGAAACAGTCTTCTCGTCAGTGGTATAAGAGGTTTGATTCATTTATGTTGTTACATGGTTTTAAAAGATCTAAATATGATAGCTGCGTTTACATTAAGATTGTTGAGGGATCACCTATATACTTGCTGTTATATGTTGATGACATGCTTATTGCTGCCAAGAGCAGAAAAGAAATCACTACAATAAAGAAATTGTTGAGTAGTGAATTTGATATGAAGGATCTTGGTGTTGCTAAGAAAATTCTAGGTATGAAGATTACTAGAGACAGAAAATCTGGTTTATTATTTCTTAGTCAGCATAATTACATTAACAAGGTTCTTCAGCGTTTCAATATGCATGATTCAAAGCCAGTTAGTACTCCTATTGCACCTCACTTTAAATTGTCAGCCGCTCGGTGTCCTAGTTCTGATGAGGATGTTGAATACATGTCAAAAGTCTCATATTCTAGTGCTGTTGGTTCTTTGATGTATGCCATGGTCTGCTATCGCCCAGATTTATCATATGCTATGAGTTTGGTTAGCAGATACATGTCTAATCCTGGTAAAGAACACTGGAAGGCAGTTCAGTAGATTTTCGGATACCTCAGAGGAACAGCAGATTCTTGTTTGAAGTTTAGGAGAACTGATCAGGGACTCATTGGTTATGTGGATTCAGATTATGCTGCTGATTTGGATAGGCGCAAGTCACTCACAGGTTATGTGTTCACTGTTGGCAGTTGTGCTGTGAGTTGGAAGACTACTTTGCAGCCTGTTGTTGCTATGTCTACCACAGAAGCAGAATATATGACTATTGCTGAAGCGTGCAAGGAGTCAGTTTGGCTGAAAGGTTTGTTTGCTGAGCTGTGTGGAGTTGATTCTTGCATTGATCTATTCTGTGACTGTCAAAGTGCTATTTGCCTCACCAAAGATCAGATGTTTCATGAAAGGACAAAGCATATTGATGTCAAGTCCCATTATGTTCGTGATATTATTTCACAAGATAAATTGAAGGTATGCAAAATCAGTACTCATGATAATCCAGCTGATATAATGACTAAATCAATTCCTGTAGCTAAATTTGCGTTTTGCTCAAGCTTAGTTGATTTGACAGCTTAGCCCAAGAGGCTATTTGGCGCCAGAACTTCTAATCTTTGTCGTGTTCAGGTGATGATTTTGATATGCTACAAGAAGGAATTTGTCTCAAGGTGGAGTATGTTATATTGTGATCCAAATTCTGGTGGGAGATTGTTGGAATTTGGGCTTGGCCCATTAAGTATTTCAGTTATTCCAAATAAATCCCAAAGGCTCATGTGGTGCAAACTTTTAATCCCACATTGCTAGTAGAAGTTGAGGAGATCATATGACTCTCCTATATATCTAACCCATAGGCTTCACCGGAGAACATCAATCCGATTATTCCTCTTGTAAGCCTCCGTTAGGCGTTGTAAACACAAACCCGATATAGTGAAGTTCTTGCTGGCTGGCGCCCGTGGTTTTTACCCTTCACATTGGAGGGGTTTTCCACTTTAAATCCTTGTGTCTCTTGAAGTTTGATATTTGTTGTTTTCATCGTTTTTATTCGCCGTCGCTTCTAACAAATGGTATCAGAACCCAAGAGCCAACAATCTCTTTCACACGTTGACAGAGGAGCCCGTTATCTCTGTTCAATAGTCACGTCTTTGTGACATTGGAGATGAAATTACTCTTGTGACAGGGGAGCTCGTTCGGATCCACATTTGGAGAGTTTAAAAAAAAAATTGGCGGCAGCAGCAAAAACATCTCCGTTCGGATTAAAAAAACTTAAGGCCCATGATGATGCCTTCTAATAGAAGATTTGGGCCCAATGTGTAACCGGAGGAGATTGTTGGGTTTAGTCCCACATTAGAAATTAATGTAGGGGCAGTACAACATATAAGACCAAGCAATCCTCACCTATCAAACTAGTTTTTTGGATTGAGTTAGGCCCATTATCTTAATCCGTTGTGCTCCGTTATGTCTGGGCCTCCATATAATTTCTAACAATAGTATCATCCATTAGACCTAGTTTGACTTCTCTGGAAGCGAACTAAAAATAGATCTGGCTTAAATAACATTTATATAAAAATTGGTAGGGATCTAAAACTCTCACAAAAGATAATGGGCAAAACTTGTAGGGAGACAAGCTTCTTCTCATAAAAGTTTTCCTGGAAAATTTAACATGGATGTTCTGGAATAAACCATGCACAATACTTTTATTTTGTTCAACTTTACAACTTTACAGAATCAGTACCTAAAAAGTTGCCTCCTCTTGCAATATTCAGGCCATGTAAGCTCAGCCAATGCACAAGCTAATACAAGCAGCTGAAGCAATCTCACGTAAAATGGTCATGATCAAATATCATCTGAATGTTCAATTCCTTTTATCAGAAGATAAATAGCAAAAAAGGATATAGAAACTTGCAGTTCGCATATCTGTCATTGTGTACAGAAACCCCTATTCCTCATTGGTAACAAGTGACATAACAAGCATCTGATCAATAGAAAACATGACAAATCAGTTTTGTAAAGGTGTGAACCAAAGATAGCACTGTACCTTACACAAATTTCTTGATTCAAGCAAATGTTGTGGGTTGCTGGAGCAGGATCAGAATAAAAGGACACATGGACCAGCAACTACCCACACTGCACAATTCCTAAAGTAGACAGTCCTTCCCCCCTTCCACCCTCCCTCCCTATGTCTGTCTCACCAAGAACACCAAGACCAAAAATGGGGACAGTTTTAAAATTTGCAGTATCAAACACAACTTCATTATTGAACTCGAGTTCCTTTTTTGAATTGCAGATTATTTAAAAAATACAACTTCCAAATATCCAACTATCACCACCCACGAGTCCGCGACTGGCGGAAATGTTAGCATTGTTACAGTTGAAAGCTATACGACAAACAAAATAGCCATCTGTTATCTGCGGTTTGAAAAATATTACAAACAGATTCTCATAATTATATTTGGATGTCTTCAAAGTTCCGTCTGTATTTTGTCACGCATCTGTCAGTGAAGCAACGGAGCTATGGTTTGTAGGCCATATATCAAAAAGGCTACACGCACCTCCCAAGTTTAACTCATCTTGCATGCCAATTACAATTTTGCAATCTCATTGTGATAGTGCCCTAAAATATAGTAACACAGACATGCCATATACGTACAACAAGAAGCTCCAGCACAAAGTTATTTTAGTGTTTTCATTGAAATGCTATTGTTTCAGGAAAAAGAATGTGAAATACATTTGAAGAATCAATGATCAATATGCTCCAAATGAGTTTTTAGCTAGGATGCTCAAAAATATGTCAAGGACACAAAACATACAGCTGGAATTTGCACTTACGGGTTGATCTGCCACATTCCTTGAGTAAAGAATACCGCTCAAAATCTCTACCAGGCTGAGACAAGCCCTATACACATCACTGTTGCAAGCAAACAATGTACAAGATTAAATTTTGAAACACCCTTGTGGTTGATGGCCAAGTTTAAATTGCCTTATAGCAGTATCTATCGGAGCCTTCTTCACCGTACCATCCTGGAAATATGAAAAGTTAGTAGGCACAAACACAGAATGGGAAAAGGAAAACCGTAGAAGAGATTTGTGAGTGAGTTGCATTGCTAGGTTAGAACAAATCATAGCAGATTGCAGTATCAAATCAAAGCACAATGATTGAGATCATTTTTACGGATGCGAGAATTATGAAAGATAAGTGACTTGGTTTGGAAACAATGTTAGTTTAAGAAGAAGCATAGTCATAATAAAAATCAGGTAGTATAATCCCCTAAAAGATTAATCTAAAAGAACAAATTACTATTGCAAGAATTTTTCTGCTTACTGCTGGCAACTACACAAAGTGCTAGAATATCCTTTTACCATGTCGATTTAAATTTAAACTCAACCTCAAATGTTTAAGCCGTGCTAGCTTTATCCTTTAATCCTTGAATATCTACATCCAAAGCATATTAGTACCAACAAAAAATATATGTTTTTTAATCCAAGAAACAACAAAAACTAGAACTGACTCTAATTTGAACCTAGAGGGTCGCAGCACATACAGATCTAGAAGCCTTTTGTTTTCTGCTTCCCCTTTTGATGACAATCTCTTTTTCAAATTATTGACGGGAAAGGAACAATATATGTACGACTGCATTTTATGACTGGTAATCAGCTTTGACCAAAGCTGTTGGAAAACTTGCTACTGTCATACATTAAGTCAACTGTATGGAAATGCCAATATTTACCTGCTCTATCCTTAATTTCTATGACCATGGAGATATCTTTTTCTCGTGCTTTTTTTATGAGGAAAGATCCATGTGGAATGTATGCATTGACAAATATTAACTCATTGCAAGGGTTCAGAATCATGATGGTGTAAGATTGAAACTATATGAATGTAAACAAAATTAATCTATTATTGTTTACATCTGAGAACAGAGCCATTATGTTTGAGTAGTTACCTAGCAGTTGTACTTCCATTCCCGCATCTCGAATGATTTTTTTTCTATGTGGAAACAATGCCAGTAATTGATAGGTGACCTCGACGTTGTGCTTAAGGAAAACACCAGAAAACTATTCGACATGTAATTGCCAAAATATCAAAGGCCACATAAGCCTTAGGAATGAGTTAATATTTTGGCAAAATAGAAAAGGCTTAAATCCAGAATTTAGGGAATAAAGTACCAGCACACGCGCATAGGTAACCAGAGAAAGGAGGAGCATTAAACAAGCCAGCTGAGTGGATATCATAGGAAGATAAGAAGTCATCTTACCGAGTTTTAATTGGGGAAGGAGAAACCCATGTAAAAACCGCAAGTGATCCATGCCAGAGGCCCAGAACCTACATGAAGCACCTATTAGTTGGAAGAACTTAGCAAAATGGAGCACACTAAACAGAGCAGAGTAGACTTCAACAGCTAGCAAACACTTGTAGATGTAGGAAAACACAGGGTTTTTTGAAATATCAAATAAACCATAGCACACGCATCTTTTTTTTTCTGACGAAGATATGTGCGAGAAAGCAAAAGGAGCTAAAGTCCGAGCATGTAAAGGTAATCCAAGAGTGCGTGTGCTTCTTGAAGACACAGGATTAAGTGGGACTATCAAGTACAACAACAATTTATAAGAACTCCGTCCCCAGCAGTAGGAAAGTACTTATTTCTCCATATGCTAGATACAAAGAGGACAAAAAAGAGTTGGAACATACCAAACGCGCATACTAGTATACTACGTGAAAGGGCAGTGCAAGATTCGTTAAGCAAGCACTTCAAATCGAAGGGCAAGTCAGTACAAAGGAGCTTCAGCCACTGACCTAGTCCCTGTAGCAAAGATACACCAAATCTGAAGCACCTAGTTTCCTGCAGAGGAATTCTAAACGCTGCCGTGGTGACTCCTGTTTAGATAGTTCCAATCTGAGGCTACGTCCAGGACGAACAAAAGGAGGAGTTCATCTTGGACGGGAACCTAAACAGTAAATACGCAGAATGAAATAACATTACAAGAACAACAAGCCTGGAGACCAACCTGCTGATGCTAACTGAAGAGGATGGACCCCGAACACGCAGCTACCGGATGCGTAGAATCTGTGCAAAACAAAGCTGTTAGTAACAGATCTAAAAAAAAAGAAGTAAGGTGGAAAGTTCAGGAAGAGCTCATAGTGAAAGGGACTCGATCTGGGCTGGGCGAGTTCGATCCAATTTGGATCGGGAAGGAGCAGCACCACCGCCGTCGCAGAGGAGTAGGCGCAGAGCGCTGATCAGGGCAGGCGATGGACGCGGGTGTTTAGGATGCAGGGCGGGACGGGGAGGGCGAGGGCGGCGCGAGCGGGACGGGGACCGAGCGCCGGCGGCCTAGGCGTTTGTTCCACCGCCGGCGGACCGCCCGTGCAGCGCCCGGCGGACTCCACCTCCTCCTTCCCCTGTCGGCCAAGCATTCGGCAGCGGCGCCCGAGACGGGCCGCCCCGAGATCCGGCCGCGGCTCGCTGGCCCCAGGCCTGCCGCCCCAAGATCCGCCAGCGGACCGCCCGTGCCAAGTGCCCGGTGATGGCTCCCGCGACCGGTGCCCCTCCACGCGAGGAAGGCCTCCGGTAACCGCCGCGGAGATCTGGCGGAGGAGGGGCGTGCGGGTGGGCATCGGAAGGGGAGCGAAGGGGAGGAAATGGGTGCGGCAGAGAAGGAATGAAACCGGAGATACAGGGCTCGTTTGGTTGCGCTCTAAAATTTTTGAAAAGACATTTTTATAGATTAATCATAAAAATAACGATACGAATCTAATGAGCCTAATTAATTCGTCATTAGATATTATTTACTGTAGCAATTTAGCATCTGATTACAGACTGATTAGGTTCATTAGATTCGTCTCGCGATTTACATGCAGCAGTCGCAATGTGTTTTTTATTTCGTCTAGATTTAAGTCTCCATGCAGGTGCCGGAAAAAAAATTTAGAATTTTGATTTCTTTATCTAAACACGGGCCAGGATTGACGGGCGGGATAGGGGTGGGTACGGGCGGGCGGGTAAGCCCGCGTGCGGTGAAAAAAAAATAGCGCTAACCGGCGGAATCATCAGGATTGCTGTAGGTATTTTCGGTCCACCCCTCTTTGTCAAGCATCCGGCCCTTCCAAGTGGGTCATTAAAAGATGTTTTGTGAAGAGTATAAGTGGGCTAATATTGGTACAAAATATATTAGAAAGTTTCATCATTTGTAGTATACATACGATGAATTCGTATTTGACATAAATATGGATATGGACGGATATCCAACATAGTATCCATAATCATAAAAGTTAAAGTAAATGTTGGCCACAATCGTCATGCCAAGCTTGACAGCACTAAGAGCATCTCCAAGAGTTTGCCATATTTTACTTGGCATATCTTGTGTTTTGCCAACTTCTAAAAAGATATGCCAAGTAAAAAAAAGAACTTATCTCCAATAGTTTGGCATAATTCACTTGCCAAATTCAGATCTAACTTACATCAGGAACCCTGAGAGAGAAACAAAATTATATTTATGCCCTTCCATCTCTTGAAAACTTAAATCAGGAACCCTTCTCTGTTATTTATTTCTTTTTTCACCCTCCCACCTGACTAGAAACCACGATGCCAACCACGCGCCGCGCGCGTATATTTACACGCTGGAGGCTCGTTTTTCCCAAGTTGCCAAAAATTGCCAAGTCTTTTGTCAAACTGTTGGAAGAGTATTTTTAACGTTTTTGCCAAAAATCAAAAATGGCAACTCAATTTGTCAAACTGCTGGAGATGCTCTAATTGGACAGCAAACTTGTGACATCATGTTTGCCCTATAAATTTATAGTTAGGAGGCTGCTTTATGTCCTTCCGTTCCTAAAGAAAACAAGTCATTCTAGAATTTAAAATTTATCCCAAAAAGTAAGTCATCTTATCCTATTTAGAGAGTGTGTATGCATGCAAAAATCGATTAGTGCCAAATATGAGTAATAAATAGGGGCAATATGATCATTTTAATTTCTTATTAATTTGTCCTAGAATTCCTATAGTGACTTGTTTTCGGGACGGAGAGAGTATTCCTTTAGGCCTTCAATTAGCTAAAGACTATTGTGATTATTATTATTTTACTTGATTGAAAATATACCACAAGGGAAAACTAATAGGGCATGAGATTTGAAGTAATGTTGACATCAAAATTTTGCAACTATATTTATGGAAAGTCCGTGAGAGGAAAGGTAGCTGATAAAGAGTTTTGAGTAAAGCCGACAAGGAATTCTGGTCAAAGTTGGCGAAGACGAAGTCAAAGACGATAAAGCGATAGGCCGATAGAGTGTATTGGATGAGGATGGTGACATCAGAAGAAGATTCCTCAAGAGTTTGATTCCTTTTTAAATTTTTACTAGGATAATATTGCGTGTTGCTACAGATAATATAATAAATCTATATAATACTACCAACTTTATATTTTAATATATTGTGATCGACTAGGTGTCTGTCTTTGGTTTAGGGTATAAATAGATGTAGTTGGCATCTGTGCAAACAATCAGTCATCAATACAACTTTTTCCGGCTAATTGCCAAAATCCTAGAAGTATGAATAGCGTAGTTTTCTCGGCAATTTTTTATGTGAAGTTGTGAACAGAGCTGCATCCTCTCGGTTTATTTGTAAGCATCATTATTTACTGAGTAATTTAGATTTCAACTTACAGTGCATCGCTTCTTGTTTGGATCTATCTTATTCACAAGTTATCAATTTGTTTCAAGTTCTTGTAAGGCCGCATCATTCGATCTCTTGCTAGTTCTTTATATATATAACAATTGATCCAACCATAATCAAAGATCTATCGCTCATGTCTGAAAAAAAATCATAATCTATTAAATTGATACGTTTCTGGTTGTTGTTCTACCTTGATACGTACTCCCTCCCTCCTGAAATGTAGGGCATTCTAGAGTTTAAATTTTGTACTCAAACGTAAGGCATTTTAGGTTGAGAGTGGATCAAACCATATTAATTGTACATCGTTTTTGGGTCTTTTCCAATAGAAAGATGTGCATGCAGTCATGTATAGGAAGGTGCATCTGAGGAAGGTGCATGGAAAAGAGTATGGTACTTTAATTAGCACATATTTAATTACTCAAATAGAGTCCCAATTCTTAATAATTATTTTCTCCATCTCCATAATCTGTTGGAAAAATCCTAGAATGCCTTACATTTGAGGACGGATGGAGTATTGTTCTTGTTCTTTGATTTATGTAATTAGATTTATCAGCTGGTAATATTAAATGTATCTTGCTATCGAAAATTGTCTTGATTCAGTCTGATCCTTCGACAGTCACATTAAGTTAACAAGACCGGAATGACCGATCCACCATACCGGGCTGATCGGTTGGTGCAGCGACACTGCAAGGTGCACCACTGCATGCTGCACGTTCAGTGCTCAAGCATTCAGTGCGGCACGTTTTCGCGTCAACAGGGGTCTGAAGTGCCGCGCACGCATGTGTGCCAGCCCGTTCGTGTAGGTGTCGCGCCCGTCCTTGTAGGTGTGGCGCAAGGGAGACATAGGCCGCTCCGATCTCGCCACTACACGCTCGTCGTTTCTTTCTCATGAGCAGGGCAACATCCCTCGTCATCCTCATCGCGACTGCTTTTGGCTGGTGTAAGACCCCACCGTGCCCCGGTCTCTCCCAAACCCCTCCTCCTCTCACAAACCCTTCCTCCCATTCTACCTTCTCTGCCACACCATTATCGTCCGACCTAAAGCATTGGCCAAGGCGGGGCCTTGAGCATGTCCAAACTGAACCATGGTTGACGTAGCCGCTGACATCTGCACCAGCCATGACACAAAGGGTGCCTCGTCGAGCGGATTTCACGATGCTTCGGTGCGCAAGGTGGACGCGCGGCCACGCCTGCTTTCTACCTCGCCGCGACCCGCTCCGACAATCACCGGTCTACAATGGCACGACTCTAGCACCATCCACGACCTTGGAGCCTTCATCGTCATTCGCTGCACCAGGCCTAGGCTGACGCGCAAGAGCCGGCAACCTCGGCACAACATCCACCTCACCAAGACGTCGGAGTCGGAGCTGCCACCTACACCGGCGTCGTTTCCCGACCGGATCCATGAGGAGGAGCCATCGCCCTAGGCACAGGCGTGGTGGTGTCGCGACGGCACACGACGCACCTTGACGGCATCACCCCGATTTGCATCAGGTGCTCTGCTTTCTGCTGCGTGCGCACAGGTAAGCCACCACACTGCCCAATGCTCTACATGTATCGCCCAATCTCACCTCCACGGACATGAGCACGACATCACGCACGCATGCACGCACGGATGAGCTCCAAGGCTCCCTCAGGCTGAAAGCCCTGGCCTTTGGTGGCAGGCAGGCACATTCGAAGGCGCCTCCATGACCGTCTATCTGCTAAAGCCACCAAGGGCACGCCTTACCTTCACAGTACCTAGCCTCGCCACCACGACGCACTGTGCACATGCCCTGCTGCCATTCTGGAATCCGCCCATGGCCACAACCCCGCACACGCGCGGCTAATGCCACCCTATACACTTAGGTGTTCCTGCACGGGCACCTGAACCCTTCATGTTGAATCACATCAATAGGACATCCGTTGATTGGGTTTTATTGCTTTTGATTGCAAGATGTCATAGACACATCCCAGTGGCACTACAGTTCAAGGCTAAGAAGGCAAGGGAGTGCGTTCTTCACATTCTTGTGGAAGAAGTAACCATAAGGAATCTATTGTCTTGACTGCGGCTCATGTCATAGAGCATACCAAGGGAGACCCACAGAGCAAGATCTACGTTCGACAGATGAAGCCTAGGGGTAGAGTCCAGCAGTTCGAGGCTACTGTGTTTCATGCCAACTACAAGGTAGCTGTAGTTGTAGCGGTTCTTAGAGCATAGGCACTCGGATCCCACGCGTTGAAGTTCTCATTGTCAAATTTCATGATAAATCAACTTGCAATTGTCATCGACTGCTATAAGCCTCACAATCTTTTCAAGATGATAGCACTAACAAGGCTCATTGTCATGTCACCTGGGCACCTTCTACGAGTTATCCTATTCTTTCTAAACATCATAACAAATTTCATAGCTACCATTGAAACAATAACATAAAAGAGCAGTTGTTGCAGCTGCAGCAAGCGCATAAACCATATTGGCTTTGTTGAAAAATCGGTGCACCTAACCTTGACATTGACTTTCGAGAAGTGGTACCAAAATAGGGTGATACCACTTCTTCTGCGGACCTTATACCCACACTACACCAAAGAGACCTTCACCTAGACACCAGTACGGAAGACCAAGTCTATATGGGGACTCAACTCTTTATTCACCCTAACTTAGTACAACACAACAACTCTTCCATTTTTTATGTGACTACCCTACAACACTCTACTCATGCCATCCAATGGTATGTCACTCAACTCTCCATAGTGTCTACCTATGCCATCTCCAAATGGGTTCTACTTAAGCATGGGTTGAGGGAGGAGAGTCCACCTATATATATGACTCTATGGCTCATATGGTGTTGCCATATGTCTACCTTCTACACTCTTCTACATACTCTAAAATATATATTTATCATTATTTAGTTATAATAGATTTTATTTTGCATCACACCTCCATATGTATTCGATATATATTTTTGTTGAACTTTTGTTTGTGAATTGGTATTCTTATCTCTTCCATCATACATAAATATATGGTGACATATATCATGGATGGTATTTTTATATAAATAGTAATATAAAATATATTAATAATAATAGAAATAGTAATTTATAATTTTATATTGGTGCACTTTAATATTTTATTATAATTATATAATTTAGGTTCAGATTTAGGTGTAATTTAACTTGTAATAATAATAATATAATTGGATAATTTATATACAAATTTAGGGGGCTATTTGTACTATTTTTATAATGGCATAGGTGAGTAATCTACACAAAGATAGGGGTTACTTTAGATTTTTTTTATAGTGGCAAGGATGAGTAATTTAGATACATGTTTAGGGAGTTCCTTTAGTCTATTTTTATAATGGCATAGATGGATAATTTATTAGGAAATATAACAAATCCGATGATTATTATAACTAGCGGAGATGTACATGCCACATGCACGTATTTAATTTTCCTTCCATCAAGCAACGATGTCATTTATTTTGTTTCTAAAAATAATACACATCTTTCTTTTCCTTCCATAAAATAATGATGTCAATTATTATCCTTACTGACGCGAATTACGGGTAAATGCATGTGCAAAGGAAAGTATAGTGATCAAGCAAGATGCCATTTTTTTCCAAAAATAATACACGTATTTCTTCCATAAAATAATGATGCCAATTATTATCCTTCCAAAACAAATAATGACACGAATTATGGGTGAATGCATATGCAAAGCAAAGCAAAGTGTGTGCTAAAGGAAAGTAATATGTGAGTACAAGAGGTGGGTATGTAAAAGGCTTTAGTAAAAAAATTTAGCTTTTGGTGGTTTCTGGTAGACAAAACCAATCCCCCTCCCTTTCGTCAAACCTTTTGGCCTGACAAGTGGGGCCTTCGTGAGGGGTACAGTTGGCCTAATTTTGGTGAGAAAGAGTTTCAATTGTTTCAATTTTTTATAGAAAGATTAGAGTCGCTGGATTGATGGCTTGATGTTTCTTACTTTTGTGAGGATTTATAGGATTTCTCTGTTTTTTAGAATGTCCACCTAGAATTCTAGGTGGCTCCATGTGGAGACTCTAAATGAGCCTCCAATTAGTAATAGCAAGATTTTATCAGTTGGATTGATCTCTTTACAAAAGGGAACTTGTTTCAATATGGTTCAAGATTTCAATCGGCTGTTCAAAGATTTCAATCGGCTACTTTTAGAGACTTTAAAATATGCCTCAAAATTAACTACCCTCAAGATTTGGAAATTTAATAGATGATTAGCTTTGCATAGAACCTAATGGTCGACATCACTTTAGAACTCTTCGGAATCTCAGCCGATGTGTTCGTTTTAATTATTAATATAATTTTCCTTATCAATTACAGATTAGATTTACTAGCACGCCGTGAATCTTGAGATCATGAGCTGCACTGGACCTAAGCAGATCTCTTAGGCCTTAGCATGTCTCGTTCCGTGAAGACCACCGTCCGATTTTCACGGCAACAAGCCAACAAGTACAAACTGAAATTATGTAACACAAAGAACTAAAATACATAAAGTTATAAAAGAACACGGATAAAGTTAGGCAATTGTAAAAGAACTAGACAATTGTCTCATGCGTTGCTACGGATAAAGTTAGTATAAGTATTGGATACGTATTGGCACGTTAATTTGTAGGGATCTACGTGGTCGACTCGTGGAGGAAAGGTTTAGTTTAACTCGTATACATGATGGACTAAGGCCCACCTGTCAACAATAAAAGATGACCAAACCAAACGGATCTAACCGAAAATTTAGGTAAAAACCGTTGAAACGGATTTAACTATTTTTCGTTAAAATTGTATAAGAACAACAGTTGAAATATATAATAGAAATAATTAAATTAATCTATTAGAATTAAATAAGCAAGTAAAAAATAATAGCACACGAAAATTTTATAAAATGTAAATTGTATAAATTGAAATCATGTAAGAAGAAAATCATTAAACTACACAATAGGAATAATTTTTAAATGTTGGAGGAACAGTTAAATCATGTTATTGGACCAATGAATTTTCACGACAAGAACAATCCATGATATACCATGGAACCCTTAAGCACTAGCATGTGAAAAATCTAGTTGCTTTATATCAATAAAAATTGATATTAAAAAATTAACTAAATAATAAAAACACCACAAAAGACCTTGAAACATAAAAAAATCGAAAATACATCAGATAGGAGATAGTAAAAGAAAAAATAACAACAAAGGACCAAAACACTGAAGTGGTCGATCGAATAACATTACATGCATGATGAAATAATGAAAGAGACAAATTTTAGTTCAGTCCAAAACAATGGTGAATACATGGCTGAAAAAAAGAAGAGAAATTACAGATAAATCCTCCAAGACGTGGGAAGACAAATGTCTTCTTTTGTGATCAGCGTCTCCCTAAATGTTGTTTCAGTTACTGTTACCTGTTGATCTAAAAAAAGCTATTGTTACCTATTGAGTTTGTCGTTGTGTGATTGTACATGAACATTGCAAAATGCTAACTTTTCACAAAGACCTTCAAAATGTCTTGAGACTTATGTAAAAAAATGTAATAACTTTATCATAGTGTGGTGTTTAAATTTAAAATTTTGATCCAGATGGAGACAATTTAATTGATAGCAGTACATACACCGACAACATATACCCAGAAGAGCCCTGTAAACATTAAGTACAACAATCTGTGCATCACTTGTTCAGATATGCACTTGATCAGGAAGACACTGTCTGCAAGCTGAACTGCCATAGCTTCTTGGCCAACTCAGGATCAGAAGCTTGCGAGCTTGGGCTGCCTATATTGCAGTTGGCAAAGTATTTCCCACTTAAGCCCTTGATTTGAGGATGCATTGCCACATAGCATGTCGTTGCAGCACCCTTTAACAAATATAAGACGAAGTTGGTTAGGTTCAATGCATATTCCACCACTGAGATGTTAATATAAACTCCATGTAAATGTTCCACAAGAGGTGAGTATACCTGTTCTACACTTCTGCAGATGATTTTTCCAATGGAGTTCAATAGAACTGCAAAAGCAGAGGGAACACTTATAAATGCCAGCAAAAATAGGGCTCCATATAAATTTTTTCAAGGTAGAAGCCAGAAACTATTTGACATAATTGGATGGATCAGAAGCCCTTTCCTTTTTAAATAACATGTAAAATCAAAGGTAAGATTTGAGAAAATACCAGAGACAATAGTCCTGTCCCTAAAAAGGTTCGTCGTGATGACACCAGGATGAACTGCATTAGCAGAAGTATTCATTCCTTCCTCCTGTTTATAATGAATATATAGCTTATTCGGTTACTGGCCAGTTCATACATTCGCTTTTAGTGACCTTACTCCGTGGCAAAGAGCTAAGATACCTTGAGGATTCGGGACAGTTCATTACAATGAAGAATGTTGGCAAGCTTTGATTGACCATAAGCAATAAAGTCGTTCAAACTGCGTAAGGTTAAGATAAAACAAACTTGTTGGCATTATTTCTACAGGCAGCAACATGCCCCAATTTTCCAAGAGAATTCCAATTGACCTCTGCATGGATTGCCCTGAAGGATCATGAATTTTATCGAAACATATCCCTTCAGGATAGGTCATGAAATGACCCGAAGATGTCAGATTGACGATCCTCCCCTCAACACCACTGTCCCTGCAGCTGTTCTTCATGTTCTCGAGTAAGAGGTTTGTTAGAAGAAAATGGCCTGCCATCCAAGTCAAACGCTACTGCATTCTCAGAATCAGTATGCTGATAACTTATAAAACAAGCCTAAATAGACATACAGAACATTCAGATATCCAAGCCACACTATTCTATTTTGCAGTTAAACTAGAGAAGCACTAGAACAATTCACGCAATTGGGGATGTAGTGCTAATATAGAAGACGCACCAATGTGATTAGTGGCGAAATGCAATTCCAGGCCGTCACAGGAAAGCTTGCAGTACCTCGTCATCACTCCAGCGTTGTTGCTGCCGAAATGTACATCAAGTCAACCAAACAGATCCAAAGCAACGGCCAAATTCAGGCCGCCTTCATTTCAACTTCTTTGTGATCTCTTGTGGTACTGTATGAAGTAGGAGGAATTGTTCGTTCGTACATGAGAATGTTGAGGGGAAGGTTCAGAGACTCGAACTCGGAGGCGAATCTCCTCACTGAAGCCATGGAGCTGAGGTCCAGCTCCAGCACGTCCATTCTCGCGCCGGGGATCTTCGCCGCGATGGCCTCCTGGGCCGCGAGGCCGGCGGAGACGTTGCGCACGGCCATGACAACGTGCACGCCGCGCATCGCCAGGACGCGCGCAGTCTCCAGCCCGATGCCGCTGGACGCACCTGCGCCGAACAACGGGTTCAGAATCAGCTCAAGTCATGAGTTCCCTCCGATGCGAACGGGCGAAACAATTTCGAACTCCGGCCAGTCCGGTCGGTCGCCATTATGAATGTCGGCATCCAAGGCAGCACCTCGACTTCGGAGTTTTGATCGGCACGGATCCAGCGACAGAGATTGAGGTCGGAGGGGACGCGCGAGCTAGCTGAATGGAACAGCTTAAGAGTAACTGGAGCAGAGCGGAAGTACTTACCGGTGATGACGGCGACCAGGCCGCGGCCGTCGACGCCGGCGGTGACCTCCTCGGCCGTGGAGGCGCCGGAGAAGCCCGAGGGCCCTTTGCGGTAGAACCACCACATCAGGCAGCAGATTCGGACGGCACACTGCACTATGGGACTAGCCGCTACTACATGCCTATGTAAATGTAAGCGCATCATAAACAATGCAGCAAGTGACAGAACCAGTCCAGATTAGCTTCTCAGTACTCGGCATTCAACAAGGGCGATTAGTTTTGTCAGCAACGCAATTTTTAAGAGAGAGAGAGAGAGAGAGAGAGAGAGAGAGAGAGAGAGAGAGAGAGAGAGAGAGAGAGAGCAACATGAGCGAATGCATTTGTTCGAGTGATTGCTACCATTCAGAAGTCACAAGCCCATAACTGGTACAGGCCCTCTATCGATGGTAGTAGAAGCTGATCTGCAACTGCAAGCGTTGCTGGTAGCATCAAGCAAAAAGAAAACAAGGAACCTTTTTTGTTGGGCATGATTGAAATAAAATAACTAGTGTCGATTGATGAAGGCGCATACACACACACAGGTGACATGCACTAGTCGGAAACATCTCCAGCTAGCTAATCCGGACCTACGAATCTTTCTTCTCTTCACCCTCCTGCAGCTGCTTCTGCTGCTGCTCCTTGGCGCGCGAGCGATGGTCACCATCATCCTCATGGTCGGTGCCGAGGTAGTACCTCCGGAGCGCCTTGGGCAGGTAGAACGGCAGCAGGAAGGCGAACAGGTTGAACCCCCAGAAGGCCAGGTTGGCGGCCGCGAGCGCCCTGCCGGCCGCCACCCGCCGCGGCGCCGCGGGCGGGCCACGCCCGAGCTCGTCGCGCTCCTGCAGCTCCTCCCGCAGCCACTCGGACGCCGCGAACATCCTGCGCGCGCTGTACATCACGGGCACCGCGGCCCTGACGGGGAGCGAGAACGTGCCCGGCCACGCCGCCGCGATGCCCTCGGTGAAGACCTGCGCGGAGAGGAGGAACGCGTGCGGCGCCGCGGCGGCGACGCCGGCCGTGTCCCCGGCCCGGAGCCCGTCGAGGATGTAGAGCGCCGGGAGCGCGGCGCCGACGACGAACCCCGCCGCGGTGTGCACGGCGAGGCGGAGCCGCCCGCCGAGGCCCGGGAAGACGGGCGCGGCCGGGTCGGGCTTGCCGGGGCGCTGCGGGAAGGCGACCCAGGCGAGGACGAGGAGGTAGGGGAGGAGGAGCACCGCGAAGGCGATCTCCGCGAGCGGGACCGTGGTGGAGAAGGCGAGCACGGCGGCCGCGCCCAGCGTGTTGAGCTGCTTGATGGAGAAGAGGTAGTAGTGGTGGTGCGGGCGCGCCGTCGGGGAGGTGGGCGTCGGGTGCAGCGGCGGCGGGGGCGCGCCCATGGACGGCAGCGTGATGCCGCCCCCCGCCGTCGGGCCGACGCCGCCTGACATGGCGTGGCGTGCGCGCGAGCGAGCGAGCGAGGCGGCCGGGGAGAGCGCGCGGGCGGCCGGAGAGAGCGCGCGGGTGATACTTCCCCTGCGTCGCGAGGGGCGCGCGCGTCGGCTTCGGCTGATGCTTGAAGCGGGACAAGCGGTGGCGAGCGACGGAGGCGTTCGGGGGCTCGACGAGAGCGGCGGCGAAGTTAAGACGACGCAGCCTGGCGCGGGAGCGGAGGACGCGTGGCGCGCCTCGGTGCCCCGGCAAGCGGCGGCGTGACGCGTGGGCCGAAGGGGGATTTGGATAGGGTTATTTTACTGGGCCTGGGAGAACAGCGCAGCGAGGGTCGAGCTGCTGCGGCGTGACGTGGGCACGTCCTTTGGATTTGGTTACACTTGTTGACGGACTTGGGACCTGCTCAAGCTCAGCTCAGCTCTACACTGCCGGACCGACAGGAACAATGGATGAGGGCTACGTGTACTCGGAGTGTTTTGCTGTGGTTGGGCTTGGAACTTCAGCAGGTTCTTGCTTCTAGACAAAGTGCTTAAAGCTGAAGAAAAAGGCAGACGAGTTAAATATATCTCCATGGTAGAATCTCGGGCTCGTATGTCTGCATGCATGTCAAAAGATGTAAATAGACTGACTGTCGTAGCTAGTTCTAGTTTTCCTGCCACAAACAAAATCAAAATGCTATTGAGCTGAGTTCACTTTTTGAGATACCTTTCTGTTGGCTCTGTATTTCTGCAAACTAATGCTAGCAGTATCATTTCGAAAAAATGCTCCCGCAAACTGTAGGTTACAGCACGGGGAACAAAAACAACGGTCCGATCCTACAAGCTGCAGTACTAGTATCCAAGCATCCCAAAGCAACATGCACGTGCACATTGGTCGTCATCAATCCAAGCCAATCTATGGGCTACATGATTACATCTTACAACAACAACAAGAAGCCGGCGGCACGATTGTGCAAGGGCCAAAACACTTTCAGAGACAAAAGGTTACGCGTCCATAAGCTGCAGCAGAGCCTTCCAATACCGGCAGCATGACGGGTTCAGGTGAATCGCCCGAAGCAGCCAGCTCTCCGGGCTCTGCATCGTCTCCACCAGCTGGTTCTGCTGGGAAGCCGCCGCGGCCGACTGCCTCGCCAGTAGGTGCATTTGGAAGTACACTTCCGCAGGCCGCAGTTCTGCGCAAAAAAAAAAACCTTTAAGCAACTGGGATCACATGCCAGAAACCAAACAGATGACTGGAAACCCAGGAGTGTTCTGTCTGAAGCTTTGCTTCAGTTTCCTACCTGGGGGCCATGAGAACCATTCCAGGCGAAGGTTCTTCTCCCACTTTGTTTTGGAGCCAAGGCTGCCCTCGGCTTGTGCCAGTAGAAGTGACACCAGAGGTAAAGATGCATGTGATTTCTGCTGGGCCTTTCTGAGGCTGGGAGCTGCACGGTATATAAACTGAGGAGCCGCAAACCTCCGGGCAATTTCCATACAGGTTGCACCTATCATGGTGATGTTTCATTCAGTACATAATAAAAAACATAAAACAGAACTAACAAGCAATTACTCAGGCCATATTCTGGACTAGCATCGACCATACAGGAAAAAATAAGAACAAATTTAGAACAATGAACTTCACATCCCTACAGATTGGGTCCACTCGATTCCAGAATTAATTGCCAAGAAATGTAACAACTAAGCACATTTTTTTCATTAATCATTATCAGCATAACCTAACAGTTTGTACCAGTCAATGGGCAGTGCATAAATCGCCAGGTAAAGGGCATACTTATCAACACAGTATAAGATTAGCAGAGAGTTTGTTGACTAAATAGAAAGCTAGACAACATAACCAAGTTCACAGTGCAACTGCACATGATAAACAACAAGAGATCTTGGAGAACCAGTTACAATTCAAATGAGCTACATGAGAAGAAAGTAGATTACCATTGAGGAATAGGATGCAGCTATCCGGATCTCCTTCAGCGCATGCCTGAGCAAGAGCTTCTTCAGCGCTTGCAAAGTTTTCATCCACTATAGAGCACTGAGCACAGACTAGATTGTAAAGAGACATCCATTTCGTCAGGTCACTGCCATTCCTTTTAATGCACTCACGAAGATTTTTATATATTTCATCAGAAGAGGCCTCCAATGAACATGCAGATTCAAGGTGCTTCAGCATTACCCAACCCATCTCAGTATTCGTATGTTTTTTCAAGCAGTTCATGTACTCATTCCTGGAGTTCAAAAGATCCCCTTGCACTGCATAGGCCCGACACAGTTGCAAGTGTGCAAAGAACGTATCAACACAGCTAGAGGCAGTCATTCTTAGAGCTTCTTTAGCTTGAGCAATGCAATTTTCATAGTCTAAATATTGCAAACAGATCTCTGAAGATAAAAGAAGCAGCAGGAACACCTCATACTGCACAACTTTGTTCTCATGTAAATTGCTAATGTTGGATAGCACTTGCATAATAAGCCTTTTCAAAATGATACAAATATGTCTGGGGTACTTCTCTTCACGTGCTTTTTGGAAAATAGCAAGGACAAGCAGGTAGCGTGCATCTTGATTCCATGGTTCACGATGAACCCACCTTCAGAGAAAAAAAAAACACACAATTAGCTTGCCTACCAAAGACATACCTTGTTATCAATGTAGCAAGGAGAGGATATACCTTTGCAAGTGGTGTATTTCATCACGTCCACTTAAGTACTGGTGTTCACATGTTGGGAAAGAGAACTTTGGATAAGAGGTGCAAGTAGCATAGCAACAAGCCATTGCAGATGCTTGAATTTGATGTGCAGATCTTAGGCCCATACTGGATGTGTGACCATGTGTCACAGAAATAACCCTTATTGCTTTATGAGAAGCCATCCAATCTCCACTCCACAGGAGCAGAGATCCAAGTTGGTTTCTGCAGCATGTAGCAAAAAAGAACATCAAGTTTAGTACATTTTTGAACACCTGATATGACCAGTCCTAGAAAGAACATTACCTCACTAAACTGCAATCAGGATACATGTGCAGAACCTTTTTCAGGTAAGACAAGCTAGCATCAACCCTCAATGGCTTGTCCATTTCCCCCTCAATCTGCAAGGACATTTTTTATTTATATTAATATGCCTTGCATAGATCCAAAATAAACTAATTTTTCCATAGAAATATATAATGACAGAATTTAGGATACGTACTGCCTTCCCAAGAGCAATATTCGAGTGGACTTCAGTCATCACTTCATTGGATGTAAGCCTAGGAGGCATACTCAACTGAGGCAACTGGAAACGCTTGTTTGGATGCAAAGCATCCAATGCAGAAATAATAAATTTCAACTGGGAGCTGTAATTGAGTTGACCAGGAAGCTTGTGAATGACTGCAGCTGCAGAGTCCTTCCCAGAAATTGCATACGTCAATGTGCATATGAATCCCAAAGCCACAGCTGCACTCTCTGGTTTCATGCCAGATAAATTTTCAGCCAAGTTTCTAGATACAGAAAGAGCTTCCTCACTCCGTCCAGTTTTCCACAATGCAAGAGCATATATCTGCAATCCATCCATGCTCAGCAGTCCTAGAAAGTTTGGGACTACTTGTTAGTTTATACATTGTGTACCATGAAAATATCTTACAAGGATATATTGTTCATGCTACAAGGCCAACTCAGAGAAATTAGGGATGGCATCCTTCCATCGCTGGAAGGAAAATAAAAGCAATACCTAGGGATCTCAACTCTTCACACTCCCGCACTGCATCAGTTGCAAGACCAGCCTGTAGTTAGTGCTATGGTTAGAGTACATATGAACAATAAAAAGGCATACCCAATCAATCAGCATCCAGAAGTACTATACAAAACACCATGGTTTTAGCTCCTTGGTATGTTTAACTTCATCAGACCAGGTGCGACAGTATTAGCGTAGCACAGTTACCTTGTATAGTGACCGGGCAAGGTTCACTGAAACATCAGCAAAAGCATCTTTATTGTCTGACTTGGAATTGTTCATCATGCCTAAAGCAGATCTCGCTTGTTGATAAAATCTGATTGCAGACTGAAAATCTGATCGCACTTCAGAAACCAAGCCATTTATATTGTGAGACTCTGGGTAATGAGGTGCTCGATGAACAGCCTGCCTTACAGCCATCAACACCTACATAATGGCACCAGGCATAAAGAGTTTAATTTAATATGTTAACCACATTGTTGTTCGATAAGTACCCAAACACCACTAATGTATCACATAACTCAGTGAATCAACATGTAGCTCTAGTGTCAAGAGGCTAAATAATGTAGAATTTACGAATGAAGATCAAGTAGGAACTGCCATTGGGATGAATCAATTGTTGCCATAAACAGAATTAGCTTCAAGCATAGCATGCTCAGTATTTAGTTTGGAAGCTTCAAAGCACAAACAAATTTGGATGCATACCTGAGGTGAAAGAAGATTACCAGTATGGGCAGCAATTGTTCCAAGGCCAATCTGGAACTCTGGCAGCTGGTGCAATAACATAAAAGAATGAAATCAAATACTAGCTTGAAGGGAAGAAAATAGAAAATCGTTTTGCTGTGAAGTGAAGACATTCGTGATGGTAAACTTTACTTACAGGTAGGATCTGTGCAGCCCTCAAGCAGCTTTCAAAGGATTCATTTACTGTACTGCCCCTTTAAAATCACACAAAATAGAAAATTCATCTTTGAGATAATAATTATGGAGAGCAAAGTATAAAATCTTTTCATAAATGAGAGGGGAAGGGTACCCAGATTGGTGATAATTTTCTGCCGACATTCCAGCCCACGGCAAGGCCAACGAAGGATCAATGCTTCGAGCTCGATCAAATGCTTCTTTAGCCAATTGTTTATCACCTGATTGCCTGTAAATCTGAATGTCAAACTATTAGTCATCACCTGCTAGTAGCAGAATCAATCAGCTGTTGCTTTAACAGCAATACCTTTCCAAGGTATGCCCAAGCTTCAGAAAAAGACATATCAAGATGAAGTGCCCTAATGAAAGAATGCTGCTTCAAAGCCAGATCACTTGACATGGAACCCAATGTAACCCAGAAATCCTTATTGACTGGTTCCAGTATCAAGGCACCAAGTGACATTTTCTCTGACAGCTCCCTGTTGCATCAGACAGCTCTTATAAGACCATCTGTAAAGTAACATGGTATTAGCATGAGCAACAAAGAAGTTTACCAAACATTGGGGTTGTGTCTGTTATTGTCATCCATGGAATATATCAGATCAAGACAAATAGAAGTATCATTGTGAACATTAGCTTCCCAGGGTGTAAGATGCAAAGCCCGTTGATATGAGAGTTTTGCACCATTTGCTGCTGACAGAATTGCATTTCTCCACTCCTGAACAGAATCTTTGAACATCTGCGCATCTACACCCCTCTTGATCTTCCCATCCACCCATGGAAAGCATCTCGCAAGTGCAAGCTGACAAAAGTAGGCAAGGTATACAGTAGAATAAATTAATTAGAATATGAGATGCCAAGCAAACTTAACCGATGAGTTAATGATGAGAAGTCAAGTACCTGAACATCTCCATGCAATTTCCAAACACATGAAAGGGTTCCAGTCAATGAAGCACAAATTTTGGCAGCTTCAGATGCTTCCTATAAAAAATAATTAAAAACCAATATGATTAAACTATACAGCTGTGGTCTACTTAATACTATTTAAAAAACTAGTATCACATCGACATACCTTCAACAGGGTAGCAGCCCAGCCAAAGGCCCCAGTAGTTGCACAAATCCTTGACCATGCAAGCAATGCAGAAGCAAGTCCAAAGTATGCTGAATGGTTATGTGGAGCCATTTCCAAAGCAGAACGAAACTGTTCAACTCCCTGGTGTTGTGTATTTTGCATGAAATTAAATTTAAGGATGCATAGATTTTGAATGGATACATTGCTATAGCATTTGCGAATAAATCACGTATAGCAGCTGAACAATAGCCATTTAAAAAAACAGACACAAAACTTCCTACCTTTCTGAAATAGCCTAGCATTAGCTGGATGTTTCCACTTTCTATCAACGCAAAGACCCTGGAACTATCAAGTTCAATAGCTCGTCCGTATGACTGCCGGCAAAAACTGAATTAAGCACATTCAGAAGGCTCAATACAGCACACTGCAACATTTATTAATGATGATCAAAACTGAAAACAGCAAACCTTTACTGCTGCAGTGAACATGCCCAAACGGTGGTATGCCAGACCAAGCGCCTGTTGCCATAATATGGAATGTTTTAATTTGACAAGTAATAACTTGAAAACACACGACACAACAATTGGAGCTAAGAATTTTGACAAGAGCGAACTGAAAGAGGAAAACAACACCCACCTCCCATAAATCTGCAGATGTTGGGTAACCTCGTATTGCATGCTGAAGATTTTGTATGGCATCTGACCATTTCCTCTGATGAACCTAACCTTTCACCAAGTCATGTCAATACATCTTACATGTAAATTTTCTGATGCTACAAGCAAATCCCACGTCTAAAAATCAATCAAAATAACAATATTACCAAAAAAAATATTCACACTAGTAGTATTATGGAAAACCTTTATCGCATTTTAAAGAAATTCAAAGGTGGATAGTGTTAGGTTTCATGCACCAACCAGATGAACCCAAAAGCTTAAGCTCTTGGAAAGAGGTGGGCAATCCACTAATACTTCACAACACTCCCACTCACATGCAGCCGGAACAAGGCGCAAATGTGGAAATAAAGAAGAGAGCGGAGGACTTAAAAGATGCCTCTACCAAGACTCGAACTCGAGACCTCTGGCTTTGATACCATGTTAGGTTTCATGCACCAACCAGATGAACCTAAAAGCTTAAGCTCTTGGAAAGAGGTGGGCAATCCACTAATACTTCACAACAGATAGAACAAATTGAATATCCTAAGAGATATTACTGCCAGCACTTTTTCAAAAAAGAATATTACTGCCAGTCTAGAGTCTAGACCAATACAGCATGATCAAAACTCAATAAAGATATACTGATGGCAATTGATCAACTGACTCCTTTTATCCTGCATTGGCACAGAATTTAGCGATTAATGCCCACTAGCATTAGAGTAAAGGTGTTGTGGTGTGATCATATCAATGCATAGTAGATAGGATATGAACACACTGTCTCTGTATGAATTGCAGGAAACATCACTGAGGAATCGATGAAATTGCTATGGGTAAGTACTGAAGGGGCTGGATTCAGATGAATTTCAACTATTTTCATCAGTTTCTTCCTAAGAACCATCAATCTAACTGATTACTGCAAGCCATAGTTCACCTTAACCATCAATCTTTAGTTTAGCTTGGACGGATTTGGAATGGCAGGATTCCAACTCAATCCAGAATGAAACCTTAATATTTGTAAACATACCCCCTAGCTGGGACCTCTTTAATTATACATTCTATTGGCATGCTTACTTCAATCGATAGTCGTTCAAGTAAATTGTCATCCAAGTTACCTGCAAGTAGCCAAGCCTCCGAAAGGCCCAGAATGCGCGAGGTGACTTGTCAGCTGCCTCCTTGCACACAGCAAGCTCCAAGCTCTCCTTCCCCTCGACATCTAGCAAGTCACAGAGAGCCTCCTGCACCATACCCCAGAAATAAAGGGGGAAAACCCATGAGAACCCCATCACAAGCAAGGATGAACACCCCCATTCAGAGGTATACGACAATACGAGTACTAAGCATTCCCACACACACCCCAGCCTCTGCATCGTCAGCGTTGAGTGCCACCGCGCGCTGGTAGCACTTAACCGCCCGCTGCGTGTCGCCGCCACGCGCATAGTGGTGGCCGAGGAAGCGGAAGGGGATGCCATCGTTGGGGTTCAGCTTGGCTGCGGCGACGAAATGCTCCGCCGCAGCGGCGCGGAGCCGCCGCGCTTCGTCCCCATCGGCCTCCTGCTCCGCCTCCGCGCGGCCCCATAGGAAGACGCCCTGCACGGACGGACGCAACCAACGGGTGATTAGGCGCCACGAAGAGCGTGCACAACCACGGCAAGATTTATACAATGGAGGACGAAGCGCACGAGGTTGTAGTGGTGGAGCGGGATGGAGGGGTCGGCGGCGAGGGTTTGCTCTAGTTGCCTGCGGAGGTTGGCCTCCGCCGCCTGCGAGGGGGTGAAGATAGGGTCAGTAAGAGGCGAGTTGAGGGCTGATGGAAGAGGGAGAGTACGAGAGCGAAAGAGTAGAGTACAGTTTCGGGCATATCGCCGATGAGATGGCACGGCCGGAGACGGCGGCGGTGAGCCGGAGCGCGGAGGAAGAGGGGGAGTAGCGAAATTTTTGCACTTTAGCCCTTGGGAGAAGAAGAAATTAGCTCAGCGCCACGCGGGCAAAGGCTTGCAAATTAGGATCTGAGATAATAGAATACTAGTAAAATAGGATGACACAGGAACAAGAATTAGGAGGTGATTGGATGCCTGCAGCTTCGTGCCAGGCCCGTTTCTAAGAACCAGGCTCTCGATAGCCAGCTAAAGACATGCAAGAGCTCTATGGGCGCGTTTAGTTCCCAAAAATTTTCATCTCGAAATTTGTGTCTCTCCTTTTGGACACGTGTATAGAGTATTAAATGTAGTTAAACAACAAAACTAATTGCACAGTTTGGATGTACACGGCGAAATGAATCTTTTGAGCCTAATTAGTGTATGATTAACCATAAGTGCTATAGTAACCCACTTGTGTTAATGATGCGGTCAAAGGCCTCAAAAAATTCTTCTCGCGGTTTCCAGATAAGTTCTGAAATTAGTTTTTTAATTAGTGTTCGAAAAATCCTCCCGATATCTGGTCAAACTGTTGATTTGACAACCAAAATTTTTTGGTTTGGCAACTAAACACGCCCTATGTTTGGTTGAATATGCATGGATGCTTGCATCTCCCATCTCTATTGCGTGCAGCCAAAGTGCCCCGGATACACTGTGCTAGCCAGGCTAGGAATAACCCAGGCCAGATGTAACCAGGCTAACCCAATGCAAATTGTTCATGTTTGGTTTGAGTGGTTTAAGGTAGCCTGCATTGCGAAGTTTCTGTATGGTTGGGTGCATAGCATGATGTGGTGACCTTGTATTAGTTGGAGGTGAAGTTACCAGTTGCCATCGATCTCTCTCCTCCGCGCCTGCTCTGCAACTCCTGCTTCAGCGACCATGGCGGTTGGCCTGCCCGATGCCTCCGTGACCTTGCACCAACGCTCCAGTACTTGAGCCGCGACAGCTATGGGTCCACCGCGCCGCCCTTGTCGCCACCGGCAGTAGTTGAGAGTTCATCAAAGAGCACGACAGGGGGGGGGGGGGGGGGGGCACACCACCGTCATGCTCCTCAAGACGTTGTAGAAATCAGGAGCTTCTGAATCGAGTACTTCCATGACCGAGTCGAGCTCGAGCACGGCCAAATCGAGCTTCGAAGAGGTTGAATCCAGCTCAAGCATGACCAAACTGAGCTCCGGTGGGACACAACGGCCCAATCTTTCCGTGGAGGGATGCTGTAGCTTGTCGTGGGGAAAGGCAAAATTTCCTTGCTTTGCTTGAGCTCCGCATCCACAAAATCAAAAGCTCCGTCGAATCCGTCCATTTGATCTAGAAGTAGCATCTTCAACCGCAAGCGCAGCTTCGCAGTAGAACATGTTGGAAATATTTCAGTTAGATATTTTGTGATCTTCACTATTAAGGAAGCGTTTAAACCATCTAAACACGATTAAGGAAACCTAATAATAAAACCCTAATGGGCTGTGATCAGCAGGCCCATTAGGCCCGTTTCCAGAGGCTGGCCCCCAGCCCCACAGTGCCTATAAATATAAGGTCGTGGTTAGCACCTTAATAACACATTCACGTCATTCTAAAACCCTAGCCACCGCTAGTCTGATCGCTAAAGGCACTGGAGGGGTTTGGAAGACCAAGCACTCCTGTTTGGCGCCCGAAGGACGCCGATTCGCTGCTGCATCCCCTACACCGACAAGAACGTCTACTTCCTCTACGGATCAGGCGTAAATGGCTGCTGCAACTGCTAACGCTGGTATAATATTTACCAATTTATTCCGTATTAGATTGATTTGTCATGAACTAGGTTATGTTAAGATCGTGAAGTAATGTGCCACTGATTTAAGTTTTGGCAATTCTAACAATCGATATCATGAGCCATCTTAACCTAGTCATGCACGGTCAATTTTGAGCCATGTTCATGCCTCTGTTTTCGTCGGTTTTAAGATGCAAAACGTGCTGTGCATATTAGATCTTATTGCACAATTAAGTTTGATTCACAGTTTAGATGCAATTAGATCCTGCAGAATGGCTTTTATGTGTTAATCATGCGTGATTAGATCTAAATTATGGTTAATTAAGTTTCTGATCACGAGATTAGATCTAATCTATTTCGGTTTAAGTCAAGTTTTAATTAAATTTTGATCTGTTTATGAGTTAAATACCGGATTAGATGCAATCATACTTAAGTAATGCATCAGATTAAGTTAATGTCATGATTAAGTTATGTGATTAGGGTCTAGGGTTTCGGCTACTGTTATTTCCCCATTTTTTAGCCCACTGTAAATGTTTATTCCGCAAATTAAAGCACTAATCCATGTGATTAGATGCATCAGTCAGCAATTAGAAGAAGGGGAATTACAAATTTTAGATCGCATAAGAAAAATCCCAAATTTCATGAACCCTAACCCTAGGTGAGTATCAGTGGCTTACCTGTTACTCACAATGAGCTGCGCGTGGTCGCCGAAAGAGGCACCCAGTGGAGCCCCTCGACGGCATGTCGCGCGACTAGCTCGCACGACACACCAGCGAGAGGGCCCACAGAGTGTCATGGCGGCCGAGCTCTCCAGGTGGCGCATGAGGTCGCGGCTCGCAGCAAGGCACCGCGCTTGCGTGTGCCATGAGGAGGCGATGCCGGGCACACGCCGCCCACCGCGCAAGGCGCGGGCCCTCACATGGCGCATCAGGCGTCGGTCTGCTGGCCCTGCCCCAGCGGCACGCGGCCGACGGTGGCCGAGCGCTGCCTGTCCAGCGCCCTTGCGGTGCGTGGACGGGCAGGCCCGTTGCAGCGCGCGGCACGCGGCTGCTCCCGCCGGCACCCACCGCCCGGTGCGCGGCAGCCGGGAGCACGCGAGCACGCGATGCAGAGGCTCCCGCGCGCATCAGGCGGGGCCGCGGTGCACAGCTGGCGCGCTAGCTGCCGGACCCTGGGCGGCGGCGCTGGCCTCTGAGCGGCGGCGGCTGGGCATGAGCTGCCCGTGGAGAAAAGAAAGGAGTGAGGCTGCTGGATTAGGTTTTCAGACAGCAGCTCATCCATTTATACGGCACCAAATTAGTTCCTGGCCGCCGGATCTTGATGAACGGTCCAGATTTCTCCGCATTAGGGTTTCGCGGGATGGGCCGGACTGGGCCGCGCAGCAGCTTAACGGGCCGCGCAAAGAGGGGAATTTTTGGGCCGTTTTTTGTTTTTGGTTCTGGTTTATAAGCTTTTAACCCAGTTTAATGTTAAAGCCTTTTCTATTACTATTTCTTATGATTTAAGCACAATTTAATTGATGTTATGTTTAAAGGCTTTAATTATTTCTGTTGCACTTATTATTACCAGCATTATGTTAATTAATTTCCATGAGTTATGTAAATGCTTTTAATCATGTTTTAATTGCATTTATTCACTGAAAATTATGTTCATCCACCATAAGCAATTAAGATGCACTATATTTAAATGGAACCATCGGGAAATTTATTTAGAGCACTTGTAATTAATTCTGACCATCGTTGATTTAATTATGAGTTTTAATGATAAATTTCGTTTGTTTTCCCCATCGGTGATGCAAATTGAAATTTATGTATGATTTTAATCAGACCATCGTAGGGTTAATTTCATACTTCTTATGCGCATCTTAATTGTGAGTTTAATTAAGTTATTGTTCTCATGATTTTCAGTGAACACTATGACGGGCTACCTGAAGTCCATTGAGCCCCTAAATGGCACCAACTACCCCAGCTGGTATAAAGATGTTCAGGTGGCTATTGCTGTGTGCGAGTATGATCTCGCCTTACGTCAAGATAAGCCAGCAGAGCCCGCTGATCCCAATGGTGATCGTACTGCCATTGAGAAGTGGGAGTGATCAGACAGGATGGCCAACATGATCATTAAGAACACGATCACTCCGGCCATCTGTGGTGCTATTCCTGATAAGGATAAGGATGGTAATGATCTGAGCGCCAAGGCATACCTTGCCAAGGTGGAGGAGAACTTTAAGAGTTCTTCCAAGACTTATGCTAGCACCCTGATCATGAAGATGCTGACTTCACAGTATGATGGGCAAAGTGGAATCAGGGAGCACATTATGAGCATGTGTGACATAGCAAATAAGCTGAAGACACTGGATATGGCTATCTCTGATGGTTTTCTGGTGCACTTCATCATGACTTCTCTGCCAGTACAGTACAGTCCCTTCAAAATAAGCTACAACACTCAGAAGTCGACTTGAAGCATGGCTGAGCTCATTAGCTACTGTGTTGAGGAAGAAGAAAGGCAGAAAGCTGAGAGGATGAAGGATGCTGTCAACATGGTCAGCGAGCGCTTTGGGCGTGTTAGCATGAGCAACACTCCTAAGCATCAGGCTGAGTCTGGCAGCAGCAGTCAGCATAAGAGAAAGTTTAAGGGCCATAAGAGCAAGGCCGTGTCACATTAGAAGACCTCTAATGAGAGGCTGTGCAAGTTCTGCAAGTCACCTAAACATGAGCAGAAGGATTGCCATGGATTTTAAGGAGTGGCTGAAGAACAAAGGTACAATTACTGATTATGTATCTTTTATTGATGAATCATTCTTAGTGAATTTTTCTCCTAATACTTGGTGGATTGACTCAGGTGCCACTGTGCACATTTCCAATTCACTACAGGTATTCAGTTCGATCCGAACTATAAGAGAGGGGGAGCGAAATCTAAGAGTGGCTGATGGCAATGAAGTGAAGGTTGAAGGCATTGGGAGCTTCAATTTGGAGTTACCAGGCGGCTTCAACCTTAGTTTGCATGATGTTCTTTATGTTCCCAGTTTGAAGAGAAACCTTATTTCTGTTTCGCGTTTAGATAAGTCGGGACATATTTGTGAGTTTGGCAACTCTGTGTGCAACATTAAATTTCATAATTTAAGTGTGGGCCTTGGTCATTTGCAAGGCGATCTTTATTTGCTCTCTCTTGATAAAGTTTATTCTGCAATGAATGTGGATGATGTATCGCATAAGCGTAAGCGTGATGATGAGACTTTTTCGAAATTGTGGCATTGTCGTTTGGGCCACATTTCGAGGGGGAGAATTGAGCGTCTCATAAGAGAAGAGATACTCCATTCATTAGATCTCTCAGACTTAGATCAACAATGCGTTGATTGTATTAAGGGGAAATTCGCTAAGACAATTAAGAAAGGAGCTACTCGGAGTTCGGGCCTGTTAGAAATAATTCATACTGATATTTGTGGCCCGTTCCCAGTAAAGTCTGTTGATGGTTTTGACTCGTTCATTACTTTCACAGATGACTTCTCTCGTTATGGTTATATTTACCCCATTCGTGATCGATTCGAGTCATTAGATAAATTCAAAATATTCAAGGCTGAAGTGGAAAATCAGCATAATGTCTCTATTAAATTGGTGAGATCGGATCGAGGTGGTGAATATTATGGGAGACATGCTCCATTCGGCCAAGTATCTGGACCATTCGCTAAGTATCTTGAAGAGAATGGTATAAAGACCCAGTACAGTATGCCGGGCGAACCACAGCAAAACGGAGTTGCTGAGCGTCGTAATCGTACACTGATGGACATGGTACGTAGCATGCTTAGTTATTCTACTTTGTCTATGGAGCTGTGGATGGAAGCATTAAAAACAGTTGCACACATACTTAATCGTGTTCCTTCCAAATCCGTGTCAAAAACACCTTATGAGTTGTGGTTTGGGAAGAAACCATCGCTTAATTATTTGCGTGTGTGGGGCTGTCCAGCCGAAGCTAAGTTATTTAATCCACAGCAAAAAAAATTAGATGATAAAACGGTGAGCTGCTATTTCATCGGATACCCTGATAAGTCTAAGGGATACCGATTCTACTGTCCTGATCGTTTCACTAAGTTCGTTGAGACCAGGCAGGCTGTATTCCTAGAGGATGCAGGAATCAGTGGGAGCTTTCCGAGGAGGGAAATTAATCTTGAAGAAATACGGGCTGAGCTTCCCATCCCGATGATTCAAGAAATAGTAACACCTCAGTTAGTGCCGCTATTTGTTCCTTCCGTTCAGAGTACACCATCTGTTCAGATTACGCCTCCTGTTCAGAGTACTAGCGCTGCTCCACCTGTTGAAGTAGCTCCTGAGGCTGCGAGCGAACAACAAGCTGAGCAAATGGCGCCTAATGCTGAAGTTGAGAACCCTGTCGAGGTGCCTCAGACTGCACCTCAACCAGCACCTCAGCCTGTTGAACCATTAAGAAGATCACAGCGGGCTAGGAAACAGACAATTTTCCCTGATTATGAGACATACTTAAGTGAATACATGTATGATATTGGGAAAGCTGATGATCCTAACTCGTTTAGAGAGGCAGTATCATGTGAGAACTCTACCAAATGGGTTGAGGCCATGGAAGAAGAGCTTAAGTCCATGAGTTCCAATGATGTTTGGGATCTGGTAGATATTCCTAATGGAGTCAAACCAATAGGCTGTAAATGGGTCTACAAGACTAAACGTGATTCTAAAGGGAATGTCGAACGATTCAAAGCAAGGCTTGTAGCCAAAGGTTTTACACAAAAGGAAGGGGTTGATTATAATGAAACTTTCTCCCCTGTGTCTAAGAAAGATTCATTCAGAATCGTTATGGCGCTAGTGGCTCATTATGACTTAGAGCTACATCAGATGGATGTCAAAACTGCGTTCCTTAATGGTGACTTGGATGAGACCATCTTCATGGCACAACCGGAAGGTTTTGTTGTGAAGGGCAAGTAACATTTAGGATGCAGACTTAAGAAATCCATTTACGGGCTTAAGCAAGCGTCAAGACAGTGGAACCTTAAATTCGATCAAGTGATTAAGAAATTCGGATTTAAGGAGAATGATGTGGATAATTATATCTACACTAAGATAAAGGGTGGTAAATTTATAATTCTAGTGCTTTATGTGGATGATATCCTATTAGCGAGCAGCGATAAGCGTATGCTGCATGAAACAAAGGGATTTCTTTTATCCAATTTTGATATGAAAGATCTTGGTGAAGCCTCTTATGTTCTGGGCATTGAGATATACCGAGATAGGACCAAAGGAGTACTAGGATTGTCTCAAAAAGCATATATTGAGAAAATGCTTAAGAGATTTAATATGGATAAGAGTAAGGCCACACCTGTTCCATTAGCGAAGGGCGATAAGTTTAGTGAAGCCCAATGTCCTAAGAACCAATTGGAATCAGATGAGATGAAGGATATACCTTATGCTTCAGCTGTCGGAAGCCTGATGTATGCACAAGTCTGTACGCGTCCTGACTTGGCATTTGCTACCGGAATGTTTGGAAGATATCAGAAAAATCCCGGAAAGGTCCACTGGGTTGGTGTCAAGAAGCCATTACGTTACTGCCAAGGCACTAAATACTTCATGCTCACATACAGAAGATCAGATAACCTTTAAGTTGTGGGTTATACTGATGCTGACTTTGCTGGATGTGTGGATAGTAGGAAATCTACATCAGGATATATCTACACGTTAGCTGGTGGAGCTATATCATGGAAAAGCTCTAAGCAAAGTTTAGTTGCAGCGTCGACGATGCAAGCTGAATTTGTGGCATGCTATGAAGCAACTGGACAGGCTGTTTGGCTTAAGAATTTTATTCCGAGGCTCAAGGTAATTGACAGCATTACGGAACCTATAACGTTATACTGCGATAATCAGTCTGCAGTATTCTTTTCGAGTAACAACAAGTCAAGTGGTGCTTCCAAACACATTGACCTTAAGTATCGTGTTGTGAAAGAAAGATGCCAGGATCGAACCATTAAGATTGAGCACATAAGAACTAATTCTATGTTAGCGGATACGCTCACTAAAGGCTTACCACCGAACGTGTTTAAGCAGCACGTTACTAATATGGGTTTGGTGGATAGTCTTTAGGTCCCGGTTTAGGGCCATTATGACTCCTAACTAACGAATAAGCGTTCTACCGAGGTGTTTCAGTGAGACTGTGGGTAATGGGGTCCTAGTAGTGCATCAAACTACTGACGACGCATTGGTCCGGTACTTTCTGTTACTACTAAGGGTGAACATTAGTATGATACGAACATTAGCCTTAACCGTTCGATCAAGTGGGAGAATGTTGGAAATATTTCAGTTAAGATATTTTGTGATCTTCACTATTAAGGAAGCGTTTAAACCATCTAAACGCGATTAAGGAAACCTAATGATAAAACCCTAATGGGCTGTGATCAGCAGGCTCATTAGACCCGTTTCCAGAGGCTGGCCCCCAGCCCCACAGTGCCTATAAATATAAGGTCGTGGTTAGCACTTTAATAACCCATTCACGTCATTCTAAAACTCTAGCCACCGCTAGTCTGATCGCTAAAGGCACTGGAGGGGTTTGGAAAACCAAACACTCTCGTTTGGCGCCCGAAGGACGCCGATTCGCTGCTGCATCCCCTACACTGACAAGAACGCCTACTTCCTCTACGGATCAGGCGTAAATGGCTGCTGCAACTGTTAACGCTGGTATAATATTTACCAATTTATTCCGCATTAGATTGATTTGTCATGAATTAAGTTATGTTAAGATGCTAAAATAATGTGCCACTTATTTAAGTTTTGGCAATTCTAACAGAACATGGTTGGCGCCCGATCGAGGCGGAGGCATCTCCGGACGACCGCGCCGTCATCATGGCGTCCACTTCATCACCGATAAACACAACACATCAAGGCGCACGGCGGGTGTCCAACAGTTGAAGTGGAACTTGGTCTCCAGCAAGAAGAAGAGCTTGCCTGCTGTGGTCGTCCTTTCCCTGCAGCACTGACGCCGGTGGACGCGGTGGGAGGTGAGCCGAATCGGTCCTCCGAGCCGCCAATGTCTTATGCAGCCTGCATAGCGCGGAAACGGATCTCATTTTCGTTTCCAGGAAGCCACCCAAGCTAGCTACTTTTGCATTGCTGGAGCGGTGGAGCCTGGCTGGTGGGCTGTTCAGGTATCCAAACAAAACTAAGTTGCATTGCATAGCTCGAAGCCACCCAAGCTAGCTACTTTTGCGTTGCGAAGCCTGGATAGAGGTTATCCAGCCTACCAATCACCTCTGACTCTGACGCAGGTATCCAATCAGCTTGGCTAGTGGGCTGTTCACGCTCATTTTCTCCGCAGCACGGGAGCCTGGCCGGGAGGTCACTTTTGCATCCGGAGAGCTTGGCTCTGACTCTGACGCAGGTATCCAAACAAGCGTGTCTTGCATCTCCGGAGCCAGGACGGAGGGCATCCGGGCAACCAATCAGCTCCTTAAGGGTGGTGGAGAGCCGGCTAAAAATCTACGTGAATAAAAAGAGCAGGCGTTTGTCGATGTACCCGCTTAAGCCGGTGTAGAGGTTGTGCGTCCGCTGCTATTGGTTGAGCTAGTGGGATCCACAACCATCACGACATGCATCCCAGCCAGCAGCAGATGCTGCTATTAACCATGCTCTAAGCGTATCGTGATTTTTTGTAACTAAAACTAATATTTTACTTATGTCTGAACTCCAACGTCTTCTTGGAGATCGGTCCCCTGCGTCTTGTATACATGGTGGAGAGAGCCCGTCTCCATCCACTGCCTTCAACCTAATTGCATCCTCAGAGAGGAACACGACTACTCTCGACGACTCCTACCATCCTACGACAACAATATCACCGCCTCCACGCACTACAAGTATATGATGATGGAGGGTACAACTATTTAGCTCCACTATTAACTGTTTAAAGTCCAGCGAAACCTTTCAACTGGAGCAACAAAGGGTATCCGATTGCTTAGATGACTGGCACACGAATAGCGGGCCAGTGCTAACGAAAAACATCAACTTCAACAAGCAGATGGGAATACGGGATGTTAAGATGGGGTTTTTTTGGCGACCAGAAATGAGTAATTTTGAATCGACAACGGTTACTGACAGGGATTTGTGCTGCCACGTTGAAGTATGGATTTGCCATCGTTAGTAACCCCACAGACAGCAAAGAAAAGTTATCTTTCACTAATCTCAGAATAGCTCGAGGTCTGGCTTAACGGCTTTGTTGTTACTTCTGCTCTTCTTTGTGTTCCTTTCCCTTTTGCTTGTCAACTTTTCCAAAAACACCACGATTAAATTCCTTTGATCAAAAAAATGATTTCAGTCGCTTGGTATGTTGAGACATAATCAGACCAGTGTACCGCTCTTACCTTCCATAGCGACAGGGCAAGGTTCTGAAGCATCAACAAAAGTACATCTATTGATTGGCTTGAAGAAATAATATTTCAGACAAAACGTAGCACAGCAGGCCAATATGGAAAACGTATTTGTCAGAGAATACAAAAGTTAGGTTGTTAATTATACAACACAGAACATTCACTAGCCATCCGGAGCCTCCAATAGTCGGGTCCGGACCAGGTTACTCCTGAGTCCTGAGTGGTCGATCTGGACACGATGACACCCAAGGGACACTTCTCTTCGAAGGCATCGTAATGGGGCCTTGGCAACATTCTCCGTTCAGGATCTACTCCCTCCGTTCGAAATTACAAGGCGCGATTCTTTCCGTTAGGCAAAAAGATGTCAACAAGGATTCTAACTTCAGCAAGGCACTCAGCCTTTTCCCTGCAGAAAGTAATGCAAGATCTGTGCAGCCAAGATGTCGACCCATGTGTCTGTCACGCCAGCCAGGCACCAATGCATGCAGTCCTGTCCGTAGACAGCCACAGCATCCTTCTTGCCGAGCCAGATAGCTGGATGGGCGTCAGCACGGAACTCACTCATGTAAGTCAGGTTGAGCAATTGAATATCAGTGCCAGCTAGGGCTTCCTGGATTGCTGAATTCACCATTCTCGCATCTTTGTTCACTCCCCCAAACCGGGGATCAAACCAAGAATCGAGCTGCACAAAATTTTGTATGAAGGAATAAACAATTCGCAAGTTTGAAATGTGTAACCTGAATCAGAACAGTTTGACTGTCAGAATCGCACCTCATGCTCTTCAAGGAGTCTATCAGATACACAGCTGCCATTGTGATCCCACTCACCTCCATAGAAGTGCCTAGGTGATTGTGTGCGCCACAGCTTCAGTGTTTTCCTGGGAACCTCCCTTTCAATATAAGAGGCCATAGTTTTCAGAACTACTTTCAGTCCGTCATGCATGCCAAGTGGAGGCTCAATCGGCTTGCCTCCTTCGTAGAAAACCAGGGGAGTCTCTTTTGGGAATTTATATGTATTCCACCTGATAGGAAGTAATGTGTAAAGCATTACAACAGGAATAGTAATGATGAAGTTATGCCTAGAGGACATAGACCTTCATGGGTGAAATCTGGGAAATGCACAGAATGTTGACTTCCAGAGACGTTGTCAGCAAGAGAAAAATAAAATGCTCTGCGAACAAACTGACACTAAAACTGAAAGTTTCCATAGTAGCCATTTCAGAACAAACTTCAAACTGGGGTTGCCTTGAGAAAGAACAATGGAAAGAATGTAAGAATTGTATTACAATGGAAAGAATGTAAGAATTGTATTCTTTGTGGGGTTCCTGAAAATGTGGATTGTGTCTTTTGTTTCCAGTGTGCCATGGCCAGATTTATTTGGGCTAGCTTCAAGGAAGCACTAGGTGGGGCAGAGTGTCATCTAACATGCAAGACTTCTATGAACATTGGCTCGCATCGGGGGCAACGTATTAGCTTCTGAAACGTTTCTTATTCGCCCCATTAGTTTGGTCCCTCTGGACACCACAAGGAAAAAATGGCCATAGAAAAAGCTTTTCTGCACTTACCGAATGAAGTGTTGTACAAAATCCTATCTTGTTTGCAGAAGTAGGGTGTGCTGTCGAGAGCTGCTGAGCAGGGAAAAATCGAGGAAAAGAGCTACCCAAGTGGGAAGATGGCTAGAAAATACAAAAAGGGAAGGTCTGCAAGAAGACAATATGTAGTTCAGCTAGCCTGGCTAGTGTGTGGTGTGGCTGTGTTAGGCCAGTAGCAGTTCGTGTGCTTGCACAGCTTTTGTTCAGCTTGATCGCTGCTTGATCTCTTTTGTAAGCTGGAAACCCCAACAAAGTCAGTTGTAAGAGAACTTATATGCTTCCTATAAACTTTCTCTAAAATAATAGTAATGATGAGATAGTATTGTTCACTGTAGGAGAGAATAATGTGATGTATTCCTCCAAATCATAGAAGGATGGGTAATATAGTTCCTATACAATGGCCACTAGATGGGCCCCTATACATATGGGCTCACATATACACCAACACCCCCCCGCAGTCTGAGCTACCGGCGCAGCGGTGTTCAAGACTGGACATCAAGAAAGTACATGCAGGGCAAATACCCCTCCCCCCCGCAGCCACAACTAGCCACCCGCTATGTTGAGACTGGAGCGAAACTCCGAGAAGGTCGAGGAGGGTAGTCCCTTGATGAAGATGTCGGTAAACTGGGAGGTGGTCGGGACATGGAGTACCCGAACATCGCCGATGGCGACCCTGTCGCGCACGAAGTGCAAGTCGATCTCCACATGCTTCGTCCGCTGATGCTGAACGGGGTTGGTGGAGAGATACACGGCGCTGATGTTGACGCCTCCGCCACGCCGTTAGCGACAGCCCAGTACTCCGCCTCGGCACTGGAGCGGGAGACAACCGGCTGCCGCTTGGACGACCAGGAGACCAGGTTGCCGCCTAAGAAGATGGCGTAGCCGGAAGTGGAGCGACGAGTGTCCGGACAGCCAGCCCAGTCAGTGTCAGTGTAGACAATCAGCTCAGCAGAGGACGAGCGATGAAGGACCAGGCCGAGGTCCACAGTGCCACGGACGTAGCGGAGGAGACGCTTCAGCGCAGTAAGGTGTGACTCCCGGGGATCATGCATATGGAGACAGACCTGCTGAACAGCGTAGGTGAGATCCGGCCGGGTGCAGGTGAGGTACTGTAAGGCACCGGCCAGACTCCGGTAGGCAGTAGGATCAGCCACAGGATCACCCAAATCAGCAGACAGCTTCGTCTTAGTGTCGACAGGAGTGGAGCAGGGCTTGCAATCAGTCATCCCAGCCCGCTCCAGAATATCAAGTGCGTACTGCCGCTGATGAAAGAGGAGACCAGACGGGCGAGGCTCAACAGTGACGCCCAAGAAGTGGTGGAGCTGACCAAAATCCTTCATAGCAAACTCCTGCTGCAGAGAGGAGATGATGCGCTGAAGCAACTGTTGAATGGAGGCTGTGAGCACAATGTCATCGACATAGAGCAGCAGGTAGGCAGTCTCATCCCCACGGCGGTAGATGAAGAGAGACGTATCAGACTTGGCCTCGGTGAACCCCAATGTCAGCAAGACCGTGGCGAACCGAGAATACCAAGCCCGAGGAGTCTGCTTCAGACCATAGAGAGACTTGTTGAGCCGGCAGACCATGTCCGGACGACTGGAGTCCACAAATCCCGCTGGCTGAGAGCAGTAGACAGTCTCTGACAGAGTGCCATGAAGAAACGCATTCTTCACGTACAGCTGGTGCACAGGCCAAGAGCGAGAGAGCGCAACCGAGAGGACCGTGCGCACCGTAGCGGGCTTCACCATTGGACTGAAGGTCTCATCATAGTCCACACCAGGCCGCTGGGTGAAACCCCGGAGAACCCAGCGAGCCTTGTAGCGCTCCAGTGTGCCATCAGCCCGATGCTTGTGCGTCCAGATCCACTTGCCGGTGACCACATTGCAACCAGACGGACGCGGCACGAGGTCCCACGTCTGGTTGGCAAGAAGAGCCGCGTACTCCTCTTCCATCACGCGACGCCAGTGAGGATGCGCCAAGGCATCGCAGATAGAGGAGGGTACCGGAGAGACCTGCGGCTCCCCCTCGGTTGCGGAGAGAGTCGCGGCCTGAGACGCCATCCGCCGAGTCACCATGGGATGGATATGTCGAGGATCCCGATGGACGACTGGCGGGTGGTACACCGCCGGCACCGGCTCCGGTGTAGGCGTCGCAGGAGCCTCCGGAGCCGGAGGCGGCGCCGGTGTCGGCGCCGACCGACGCCGGTACACCTGCACCGGCTGAGCGTACCGCGGCGGCGCCGGTGCCGGCGCCGAACGACGCAGGTACACCTGCACAGGCTGAGCGTACCGCGCAGGTGCAGGAGGAGACACCGGAGCCGCGCACGGCACGACAGGAGGTCCTGGGGCCGCGCGTGGCGCGACAGCGGGCACCGGGGCCGCACGTGGCGTAGCAGGGATCACCGGAAGCGGTGCCCGTGTGTCGGGAAAACCTGCAGGGAAAGGGCAGACAGGTAAAGGTGGCTGAACCACCGGGTTAGTCGGAAACAGGGACTCCAACTTGGGGTCAGGAGAAGGTGTGGAGGAGGTGGAGTAGGGGAAATCCTACTCGTCAAACACGACGTGTCAGGAGATCAGGACGCGGCGAGAGGCGAGGTCAAAGCATCGGTACCCCTTATGGTTAGGGGAGTAACCAAGAAACACACAACGAGTCGAGCGGGGCGCCAGCTTGTGAGGAGCAGTGGCGGAGATGTTAGGGTAACATGCACACCCGACGACCCGAAGGTGGTCGTAGTGAGGAGGGGTACCGAAGAGAGCGTGGTGTGGAGTGAGAGCAGGAGAAGCAGTGAACGGAAGGCGGTTAAGCAAGTAGGTGGCGGTGAGGAGACTCTCGACCCAGAAGCGCGGGGGCAGAGAGGCCTGGATCAGAAGGGTGCGCATGACGTCGTTCGTCGTGCGAATCATCCGCTCAGCCTTGCCGTTCTGGGGAGAGGTATACGGACAAGACATACGTAGCTGAATACCCCGAGAGAGGAAGAAGGAACGGAAGGTGGAGTTATCGAACTCACGCCCGTTGTCACACTGGACGGCCTTAATGGTGAGACCGAACTGAGTGGATACCAAGGCAAAGAAGTGGAGGAGGGTGGGGAAGGTCTCAGACTTGGCGCGCAAGGGAAAAGTCCAAGAGTAGTGTGAGAAATCATAGGCCACCACCAGATGGTATTTGTAGCCAGAAAGGCTGAGAACAGGAGAGGTCCACAGGTCACAGTGAACAAGATTAAAGACATTTGTCGCATGCGAAGAAGAAGAGGAAAAAGGAAGCCGAACATGGCGACCAAGCTGGCACGCATGGCAGAGGTGCTCAGCAGGAGCCCTAGTACAAGGAACATTGGTACTATGACCGAGCTGAGCCAGAACGTCGCGGCCAGGGTGACCAACACGGCGGTGTCAGGTGGTGGAAGACGGCGTCGCGGCAAAAGCGGCAGACGAAGGAGGCGAGAGCGGTGCAGCGGAAGACGGAAGGTGAAGGGTGTAAAAGGGCCCCGTGCTGTCACACAGGAGGAGTGGACGCCGGGAGGCCGAATCCTTTACAGTGAGGCCAGAAGAGTCAAATTCGATGGAACAAGAGTTGTCAGTTGTAAACTGACGAATAGAAAGAAGGTTATGAACCATCTGAGGAGCAACAAGGACATTGGGAAGATGAAAAGAACAAGGAGCAGAACCCACGACGGTGACAAGAAGGCAAGATCCATCACCAACCATAATGGAAGAAGGACAAGAGGGGTGTGGGGGTTGGACAGAAGAGAGGATACCGGCATCGGGGGTGGTGTGGAAGGAGGCACCCGAGTCGGCGATCCACTCGGTGCTGACCGGCGGCGTCCGCCCCATGGCGCTGAGGGACTGCGCCAGTGCGGCCTGATTCCATCCCCAGACCAGGTCGGCTGCTGGCTGGGCTGAGCGGGCGGGGTCCAGAACTGCGCGAACAGGGGAGCAGCACCGGTGAACATGGCCGCCGGCTAGGGCTGAGGAGGACCCTAAAACGGCCACAGCGGGATGCGCCCTGACCATGGGGCGATGAAGGATGGCCAGGGCGAACCTCCAGGGGCAGGAGCAGGTGTGCGAGCCGGAGTCGGGTCCAGAGTGCCCCGACGGCCTCCACCAACACAACCCGGAGCCGGAGTAGTGCAGTCAGCACCACTACCGCGACGCCCCCCCCCCCCCCCCCCCCCCGCCGACGCCCGCGGCCTCCCCCACCCCCGGTCTGGCCGGTGAGAGGAGCACCAAGGAGGGGGTCGGACGGGTTGATCCGGGGTCCTGAGCCAGAGGGCGGAGACTGGTAGGAGGGCAGAGCCCTGTGCTCGGTGAAAGGGACGACGGGCTGAAGACGCCCCCAAGCGAAGGCAGTCGCACGGATGCGCTCCTGAGCCGCCGAAGCCTCGGACTTGGCGGCGAGGATGGCCGCGACGAGAGCAGCTTCGGCCGTAGCAGCATCGGCGGCGATCTGTTGCCCGCGGAAGGCAGCGGCGGCGAACGGCGCGTCCGCGGGGGGCATGCCGAAGGCAGGCCATGGAGGAGGAGCAGCGGCGGCATCGGCGCGCGTGGCACCCTTGGGGGCTGCGGCGGCGTTCGCAGCCCCCGCGGCGACGGCGTCCGCGAGGACGGCCGAAGTGGGCTCGGCCAGGGCGTCGACGGCGGTGCCCACAGTGCGCGTGGCGCCCGCGGCGTCCGCGGCCTGGCCAGGCGGCGCGCCGGGCGGTGGGGTCGTGGCCCCTGCGGCCCACGCGGTGGCACCCGCGATGCCCGCGGCGGCCCACGCGACGGCAGCGCCCACGACGGCGGCTGCGGCGCCCGCGACCCCCGTGCCCCCCACGGGGTCAGGCAGGGCCGGCAGCGGCGGGGGCTGGGCGCGGAGGAGGAGGAGCGCCGGGAGGGGGTCCGCCCGCGGCGTCGGCCAGCGCGACGGCGGCGTGGGGCTGGGCGTCAGGAGGGCCGTGCACGGATGCAGCAAACGCGGCGGCGGCCGGCGCGGGCGGCAGCTGCAGCCCTTCCTGCAGGGGAGAGTGCAGGGGGTCCTGCTGCAGGGGCGACTGCAAGGGCCCCGCGGCTACAGCACCCGCGGGCTGCAAGGGGTGCGGCTGCAGCACCTGCAAGGGACCCGTGGCGGCGGCGCCCGCGGGCTGCAGGGTGCACAGCTACAGAGCCTGCAGGGGACCCGCGGCGGCAGCGCTCGTGGGCTGCAGGGGGCACGGCGACGGCGCCCGCGGCAGCGGCGCCCATGGCCAGGGCGGCGGCCGGGCCGCGCCAGGCCGGTGGAGCGCCAGGGGCGGATCCAGCGCCAGCAGCAGAGGAGAGGAGAGGGAAGGAGGAGAGGGCCGGTGGCCGGCCGGCCATGGCGGCAGCGGCAGCGACAGCGGCTGGAGAGGGAAGAGGAAGCCTAAGCAAATGATACCATGTATGAGAGAATAATGTGATGTATTCCTCCAAACCATAGAAGGGTGGGTAATATAGTTCCTAAACAAGGGCCACTAGATGGGCCTCTATACAAATGGGCTCACATATACACTAACATTCACGACCAAATTTATTCTTCAAGAAAACTGACAATAGCAAGTGGAAAATAACTGAAGGCTGTTCTTGTTAAAGAAAGAGCCTTTTATGACTAACATGACATCATGTGAAGCTGTGGGCCAGTACCGCACTACTGTAAGTAACATTTGAACAATCCCATTACTCCGGCTAATAAGAAATGGTATTTTCACTTTAATAGTACGCAAAAAAGAAAACTTTCAAGTTTGGGAATGACAAACTCACCAGTGTCCGGTGTTGAAAATTAGCACATCATAGAACTATGTAACATTCACCCAATCATCAGCGGGGATGTCAACATCCACTCTGTAAGTTCCATTTATTCCATCCTTCTGAAGTGAGTTGGACTTCTCCACAGGCTGCCACCTTTGTATCATTAGTTAACACCAAGTGAGATTAGTTAACACCAAGTGAGATTAGTTAACACCAAGTGAGCTTCATGATTTATTATATTTAATTTACAAAATTATAATCCTATTTTTCTCAGAAAGAAAAAAAACGCAGGCGCAAAAAATAGAAATATCCGGGTCACAGAGGTTTAACAAATACAAACATGACATCCTAATTTAGTCATCCAACCATGAGATGGATAAAAATTCTTTATGCAACAAAGTTCACTTCATGTCAATTTGCATATGTTGCAATATCAAATGTACAGCACAGAAATAGAATAGTTAATCACAATTACTACAGAGATGACATCACTGTAGACACTAACTATTCGGCATAGAACAATAGTTGCAACATATCATCCTAGTTTCTTCAAAGGAAGAAAACCACCATAGGAGCTCAGTCCCTTACACATCATATCATATAGAAATATATATGGAAACCAAGAAAAAAAAGTTCCTCCAGACTAACGACAAATGCAACTTATCTGCATTTCTATTTATCATGATCAGAACTCTCTCTGGAATACTACCAACTCCTATCATCACAACCTCGAGTAATGGCACTACACTGCAGTCTTGACCTTTTACTTGTTCAATGATTCTTCAAGATTTCTCAGATCTCTCCTCAGTTGCATGTTTGTATCCTAAAAAGCCAAGCTAACAGAAATGTCTCATCTCAAATATAAACTACCACATCAATGTAGATAAATAATACCAGTATTGCAAAAGTAGATAAATAACCTCAAATTCTCAATGTGTCCTCTTATTCACAAATTCGTGATCGCATTCTCTGTATCCTAGGCAATGCATTAATGTAAGTATGTATGCTACCACCTCTTATCTACATGGCGATCTCATTAAAAAGATTGATCGTTTGCCTATGTTGAAAACTATCAACCGCTATCAGCAGCAGAGAGCAGGACTCTGACGTGTACTTGGAGAGCAGGACTGCACGGTGGTAGGCGACGACGACGTCCTCCCTGGGAAAGTACCCTCCGCGCCAAGCGCCTCGCCGCTTCCACTTGCGCGCGCCGTCGTCCGCCGAGCGGAGCGCGCAGAGCAGCGCGACAACGAGGTTCTCAGACAGCGAGTCCCCCACGAGGCAGACACGTCGGCCCCTGGCCGCGGCCAGGAACCCCGCGGCGTCGATCCTCGGGACGACGGCGCCGCCGCAGCGGGTGGGTGTCCAGGAGAGCGCCGCGAGCTGGGGGCGGCCGTTGCGGAGGCAGTTCCAAGCGTTGCAGTGGAAGGGGCAAGATGGGGAGTAGAGCGGTGGTGGCGCGGGGAACGGGGTCGGCACCCACCGGCCGTCAGCCGCGTCGGAGAGCGCGGCGCCGCAGGGGAGCGGCTGCGGCGTGGGCGGGCGTGGGCGGGCGTGGGCGTGGGGAAGACGTGAAGAGGAAGAGGAGGAGGATGGTGAGGGTTATGGGTAGGAGGAGGACCAGAGGGAGGCGGAGGCGCGGCATTGTGCCCGCCTCCGGCGACAACGCGCAGACGTCGCCCTCTTCCTCTTGGATCTAACAGTTTTCTTGCCGTTGCCCCTGTTTCTCGGCTGCGTTGCAAATGATGGTGCGATGGGCGTAAAGCACTGATGCTGAGTTCATAGATCACCAATTCACCATGTACGCCGAAAAAGACTCAGGACACAGACTCCGACGAATTCAAGGATGGACACAAATGCAGCTTTGAGCAATCCACTGGCATCAAACTACACGAATTCAGCAATGGCCAATCTTGAAGCTGCAGCTTCAGAAGTACAGTACTTGTATCGATTAAAAACTTACAAGAGAGTGAGAGACCGATAGTTGTTCATTGTAATTAAGGTCAGAAGAATAACTTGCAAGCATGAATTAGCAGTTTCAGGATTTCAGCTTAAGCTCATTGTAGCTATCCACTCATCGTTGTCATGACATCGTAGATTACTACTGCAAGATAAGGAGACAGAATAGTACACTTCTTTCCTTCTTATTGTGACAAACAGGCTAAAGAAGTAGGGTTGGACATTTCCTTCATTATTGTAGACCATCATGTGTGCCCAAAAGATAAAACAATCTTACCTGTTGAAGTTAGGATTCACGAGACTTATCTGGATTATGCGATGAGCACAAACATACCACTAAGTAATCTTGAAGTAGTTTAGTGACAGTAGTAATATCTGTTCATGTGTCACTAGGAAGTCTGCTGCAAAAGCGGCTTGCAAGTACGTGCATCCACAGATTCAGATTTAACCCACTGCACTGCAGTCCAATCACCAATTGTATTTTGTCAATAACATTGACCAGTGAAAACTACACGAGGGACTTAACACCACAGAAACGTAATTGCTTGACCCCTTTCTTGTACTACAAAGATTATACTCCAGATGATAATTCATCTGAAAACAAGGTTTACACAAAAGAGCAATTACACAGAAGTGTGTGTATTTTTGTTCCTGTTCTACTCTGTCTGTGAGATGACAACAACACTCGGAGAGTCAACAAGAATGGACATCTCCAGTTTCAGACAAGCGTGCGAGCAGCCTCCTGTCCAGTTTCAAACCGACCGACTCGGCCTCCCTGATCAGCTGCCAGCACTTGGCCAACCTCCCCTCAGCCACATAACCTTCTATCAGATCATTGTACATGTCGCCCATTGGGACAAACCCAGCCTCCTTCATCCTTGATAAATACCGGAGGCCTCTCTCTGGGTCATGCAACGCCACACACAACTTGATAATGACCCGGTAGGCTGGCAGGTCAAGCAGACAACCAATCTGCTCCATTTCCCACACCAGGGACAGAGCCTCGCGGTGCATACCGTCACGGTAGCGGCTGTGGATCACTGTTGTGTACATAACCAAGGTGGGGCTCCCACCAGATCCCCTGAACCAACTGAACAGGCTCTCCACGGCTGCGTACCGTCGAAGCTTTATGCAGACTTTCATGACAGCCGTACAGTCCTGCGGGCGAAGCTCCAAGTCCGACCTATCACCAAGATCATCAACCAATGCTGAGGCAAGCCCATAACCTTCAGGTGTCCGGATGGCTTCCAGCATCAGCTTCACATAGATGCTGGGGTGCAGTGTCCTGTTATTGATCCTTGCAAGTTCCAGGAGTTTGCGCGCAAGGTCTACTTTCCCTGCCCTGATGAACCCGCTAACCATGGCTTCAAGAACAGCACGGCTCGCCGTGGGGGCGCATTGCTCCAATGCAGACTCCACTTTAAGCTGGTCAAAACGAGCCAAAACTTCAATGGTGGAAGCAAGAACCCGGTCGTCGGGGAACAATGGCACAACTTTCTGCCTCTGAGCCCAGCACAATGTTTGCAGTGCGCGCTCGGGGAATCCCATGTGCCCCAGCTCACGGATGGTCAGTGACAAGGAACCTTTTCGGAGAAACCTCGCCCACCGGTTGAGCACCATGGAGACACCATGCTCTGGAGGAAGCCCAGCGATCTCCCGAGCAATCCCAAGTAGGAATTCCGGGTTTTTGCACACCTGATAGCTGAAGGAAGCGCGAGATGACAGCGCAGCTCTTGCAGCAAGCCGGACATGCTGCTTGGGCGCCGGACCGATAGGCAGCCTCGTCTTGTGCGGTAGTGGCAATGGGAGCGCCCGCTGCCTCATGGGGTTTGGCGGCTTCAGGGGCTTCTGACGCATTGGCCGGTCGAAGAGTGCAGAAATGGCATCAATTTCTTCTTTGCTCCATCCTAAACACTCCCCTTCTTCATCCCTGTCAGCAGCATTCTCAGCATATGTATCGTCAGTGTACTCAGATGCTTCCAACTCCTTGGCAGAACATCTATCTGAGAACTCTGATGAGCAGGAAATACGAGATGTTGAGGGGAAATGGCTATGACTGTAGAGTCTACGGGCTCTGAGCTCCAACAATGAAGGTGCGGGCACCGGCCGGTTCACCAGCGCAGAGGCGGCCTTCACTTGGGGCATCGAGTCAGATGAATACCCAGTTATCTTGAGGGAAAAAACTGTGCCTTGGATACCGTATCCTGCGTGTCAAAGAAGAATAACCTAATCAAGAATTGGTTGGTGATCCTATCTATGATTAAAATCCACCTATGGTGAACCTACTACTACTATGTATAATGCAATAAAAAAGTGCACACGATTTTTTTCCATTGTGGACTATGCCTGAATTTTTTTCTGAATAAATAAATAACAATACATAATAAAATTCAGGACAATGAGAAATAGAATTCAACATAGTAGTGGGGAATCTGGGATTTGAGGTTAGGGTGGTCCATCAAGACAAATTTTTGAATATCATAAATAATTAATAAAGCATCTTACAAACATCTTCAAATCCACAATTAAGTACAAAATTTGCATGAAATGAAGCTTACACACTCATGTTTTGACAATGCTACAATACAATGATGCAAAAAGTTACAAATTGCAATATGAAATCCTACCATTGTTAGAACTAGAAACCTACAATATGCAGTACAACATCCCTTACTCCTACCAGGGCTAATTGGCTCCCAATCCAGAATAAGAAGCTTCTAATTGCAAATTCGTAGTCATGTAGTGCGAGGCTGCAAGCTAATTACCTTGCTGGTTTGTTCTAGCTTGTCGTTTGGTGTCTTGATTCTTGCAATTTGCAAATGGCAGCGGGAATGGTGCCTTCCGGTTCTTCTAGGTGGCCTTCACGCTACGAAGGGTCAACTGCGCCGCAGCTCACAGGCCCGCAGCGCCGGCCAAGCCACCGAGAGCGCGAGCGTGCCGCGCCGCCGCACCGCTGGCCGAGCCCACGCCGCAGCGTCAGAACCAATCCGCCGCCGTCGAAGCTCGCGGCAGCGCCTCCGGTTTCCCTCCCTAGCTAGCTCGCCGTTTTTGCCTCTTTGATTTCATCCTTCCCAATCGGACACCGGACGGCTGCCAGCGGCGCTCGTGCTGCTGCGTGCAGAGTGTCCACGCTCGTCCTGTCCGGCGGCTCGTCGCGGACAGTGGCGCTCCGCGCAGCGCGGCGACCGACGCCGGCACGCCCTCGCCCTCCCCGCACGACGGGTTCAAGTCCGCGCAAGCCTCGGCGGAGCTGCTCAAGCACCCGATGGAACTGCGCTAACGTCTAAGGTAGAGGATTAGGTTGGGACCTTCCTTCCTTAGGCTATCTCCAACGGTGGAGGAGACCCAAAAGCCAAATTGAGTCCTAGTGGGGCTGAAAGGGCACCACCCAAAAACGTTGGTCTCCGACGGGAGATCCAAAATGCGTCCAGGCGGGGAGCTCAAGGCAGCGGTGCGCGGTGGCGGGACGGAGCTGCGGGGGAGCAGGGGAGGGGAGGGGCCGATGCGGCGGCGGCGGGGCAGAGCTGCGAAGGAGCAGGGGGGCGCGCGGCAGGCAGAAGAAGGGGCGATGCGGCGGCAGAGCGCCGACGAGGGTGGATCTCGGGCGGGGGCGGGGGCGGGGGCGCGCGGCAGCGGGGCGGGGCGGCGGATTATAACACTCGGATACTCCGGCAATTGGCGCGGATACTTCGGGCGTGGAGTTTCTCCTTCTATAATTTGGTTTTCTGGACCCCATAATTATTTAAATAAAAAATATTACTATCTCTCCCTCACTCTCACTCCCTCCCGTTAGCTCTCTCTCTCCCTCACTTCCCTCACTTCCCTCACCCTCTCCCTCGTGAGCCCTCTCTCTCCATGATGTCCTAGACGTGATTTCAAAGCCAAGGAAGCTTCAAATCGGGTGGGGAACCTTCCTCCCCACGAGCTCCTCCCAAGGGTGACTTGGATTTCAAGTTCTTCGCGCACGAAAAGCTCATCCTAGGTATTCAAACTTGTGTCGCCCCGATCTACGTTTCTAGGAGGTTCTAAGTGATTTCTTTTGGTCAATCAACTCTATATGCATCCCTCAACTAGGATCTAAAAGGGTTTTGATTTTGGTGGGTTGGTTTTTGTCAAAATCAAGATTCCAGTTTTTGGGGCGAAAATGCTGTCGGGTCCGGAGACTCCGGGTATAAGCCCGGATACTCCGGGTTTTGAACACTCCGGGCGAAACTCCGGGTATAAGCCCGGATACTCCGGGTTTGGGACTCTCCGGGGGAAACTCCGGGTATAGGCCCGGAAACTCCGAACTTCGGAGTCTAGATACTCCGGATATGAATCCGGATATTCCAGGTTTTATTAGAACTGTTAGGTGTAGAATTAGGTAAATTTATAATGTTTCTATTTAGGCATTTCAAAGATTGTTGTTGCATATCGTAATTGCATACATTCTCATGTCATATGCATACGTGTAGCAGCCGCGGCGGAGGAGGTCGTATACGAGGTGGTTGCGGAGCCACAGGAGCCGCGGGGCAGCCCCGCAGGAGGAGATTCGCGGGGAGTCGGCCCAAGGCCCAACTCACCCTAGTGCTGAGCAGCAGACGCAAGGCAAGCCCCGGAGCACAACCTATTAATTTAAATTATGACATCTATATATATATATATATTACTCGTGCATTACGTATAGATATTGGTTGAAACCCTAGTTGCATGATCTATAGGTTTCCTTGAGTTTATACTAGTATGATAGGACGATAGTAATGCTATGTTTAAGAGTTCGCGGTAGAAGTCGAGTGACTTCTTGTCACTCGCGAGAGATAGAATATATAGAAGCCGAGTAATTTCCAGTTACTCACGAGACATAGGTTATGTCTACTTATGTTACAGTACTTGAGTATTGAAATGGATATGGAGATGTGAGACCGGGCGGGGATGATGAATAGGTATGGCCACAGGACAGGGTTCCTGGGTGCCTTAGCCCCGTCTGAGACGATTAAGGACCGGTCGTTGTCGACAGTGCTGATCGGAGATTGAATTGTACTAACCGCATGCCAGGAGTAGGAGGTAGTCGAAACTAGTAAGCCGAGTACTGCTTTGCTTCGAAAGTACAAAACTTCTACCCACCCCTTAGGGCGAGTCGAGTGGCCGTGGGGAATCGGGATGCATATGTTTACTTTTGGTGGTCTCTCGTAGGGCTCGGCTGACTATATGCAGGTGGGGCGTGTGGCGGAACCACCCAAAACTACTGGGCCCGGGTGCACTGATCTTTGTTGCTAAGCAACTCTGACCCAAATTGACACTCACCGGTAGTTCCTCGAGTGAAGCCTCGATAAAAGCCACGCTCTTCCAGGATCAGCAGACAACACTCACACGAAGGTGAGCCCAGAGATACAACTCAGAACATTTCATACATCTCAGAGTTTGCAGCGGAAAGGAAAATTATTACAACCATGTTCAGAGTAGCGAAGTACTACAGAGTTCCATCTACTCAAATTATTCAAGTGTCATAGTTCAGCGGAAGCAATAAAACATCTAACGGAAGGAATTGACGTATCGATAAAGCCCGTACGAAAGCGTCACTCAGTAGGAGGGAGGTCAGCACCAGCTGAAGGGCCATCCCACTCAACCGACCAACCCGGAGGCAAAGTACACAGCCAAGTAAGGCTTGCAAACAGATCTTCAAAGTTAGTACCTAAAAAACAGTGCCACAAACAAGGCTGAGTATACTAATACTCAGCAAGACTGACCCGTCACCGGATATAACATAGTCCGATAACTAGACATGCAAGGCCTTTTGGTTGGTGGGGTTTATTTTGCCAAAAATGCCACTAAGAGTTGATCCTTATTTTCAGATTTTATTTAGCCATCTTCCAGTTGGATTAACCATTCTAAGTTTGCATCTAACTCTACACAAACATGGTAGAGCGACCATTTAATCAACCAGCAGTATTATCATCATCATGTTCCACTTGTTACTCTGTGTGACCGAAAACATTAAGCAATCTCATGCCGTGAGAGGCGGACGATTCTGAATCGGATTTCAACCTGGCCAGGGGAACCTAGACCACACGTATGGGAATCAAGTCACCCACACAACATTTCCCCTTTCTTTCCATTCTGTGGATCCGGGGCACCCTCCCCGACTACAGAGCCCGACGTCTCTGCACCCGTACGTCCGGACAAAAATAAACCTACTTCTACCAAGAGGGTGCAAGGTCGTTCCACTCGCCGGTCCAATCAGGTACTTCAGCTTACCGATTACCATATTTCTCGGCATGTGGCTAGTACTTTCAAACGCTTAACGAAATGAGCCACACACCACGACCTTAACCATTTTTGACTACACCAGCGGGGTATCATAACTACACAACCCCGCCCGTTGTCCTGATATTTCAGCAGGAATTAAAGTCAGTCAACTCCTATAATCTCGCGAAAGGCAGGAAACCTCTCGACTTTTACCGTACCTAGTTAGCGGGGCAACTAGTCGAGAAAAAGATCCGGATAACAAGCATAGGTACCTAGGGATCATGCATCTAAAGTTTTCGATCAACTCCTAGAAAACGTAAATGCGCAATAAAATTATTACAACATATACACATAGTAAGATGAATATAAGGCGTAAAATAATGGGATTATGCACCGGGGCTTGCCTTCTTGGGTACTGTTCAAAAGTAGCCTTGGGCTCTTCCGAACATTGGTTCGGGTCTTGATTCAAGTCAATACAAATAAGAGAGACACTCTCCGGAGTGGTAGTATTCGCGGGCACCAACTCGTAATCACCGTCGAGTAGATTTACCGTTTCTATATGCATGCAGAAATGATATTGTTACAACATGATATAAACATATTTCTTTCCTTCACTATAAAGTTGTAGACCAGTATAGCATGTGTTTATTGTAGTGGTCTTAGTTAACTTTATTTTCTGGGCAATCGTTTATAGAGTAGTTCTTAATTTCACTTTACTTCATAAAAGAGGTGTGTGGTTTGGTTTTCATTTTTATCATTAAAACATAGCATGCTTTCACTATTTCATAGCAACCAATTTACTCATGAGCTAGTGATGAAAAACTAAAGTAACTCAAATCATATAATCTAGGATCTATGGTATAGTTTTCAGCATCTAATCATAAAGCAATTATCCATAACAAAGCATGTAAGTAGATTACTCTAGTTGCTTCACCTTTTTGCACAGAAAGTTTGACATGAGTTCTGGTGCTACAAATTTTATAGGAGCATCTACCAAGCATCTACTCAGTATTGTAATTTTTCCAGATTTTATTCACTTATGTAGCTGAGGTAATAAAAAGAACAAAAACAACAAACCATTAACTAAGATTAATTCTCCAGAGAGTTGTACTAGGTATATGGTTCTAAAATTTTTACCAGAGCCTATTCATGAGCTAAACATACTCCAGAAAAGTTTTCAAGATTTATCTCAATATGATAAATTAGTTTTGCAGTTAACTTATCATGAGTTAGCATAAATTTCTCAAGGTGCATTTAACCAGTACTGCATATGAACTTTTTATTACAAATAGAACATACTCTAAACAAGATCATACCCAAAAATCATGATCAGAAACGTTGTAGATTACTCAGAACAAAAATAGTAAATATAGCCCTAAGATGCTAAGCATGATTATTCATCAAAGCAAAACTCAGTAACTGCAGCTCAAAATTTTTAGACAGGAACATAGAGCTAAAAAGAGACTTCAGAAATAAATATAGATTTTTCTGAGCATAAGAACTATATATGAAGAATTAAGTTGATTAAACAAGCATAAATCATGGTATATAGCAAATGAACTCTAATAAATCTAAAATTTAGGGATTAACAGGGTTTCAGTTGCACATGCATGCATTAAAAATTCCAGAGCAAGTTCATGTGCATATTTTCCAGTATTAATTCGAGAAAGTCAATAACAGATTAGAGAATCTTGATTGTTCCAACATGATAACTGTTTTGGTTGGGTGTCATATTTTTATTGTGATCTTAATATTCCATTATTGATAACATATCCAAAAATCAAGGTCATTTGCTGAGTAGAACTTCATGAACATATATAAGGTGATTTTCTTATTCTTTTTCTCAGATTAAAATAAAAGCAAAATATGAACATGTGAATGTAACAAAAGTTGTAGTTCTTGTTCTAAGGATTCCATAACATTTTAGTTTGCTTTTTTCTGATTTTTATACGATTTTCTAGGCATTTTTGAAGTTTGCTGTTTTGAGTTTAGGCACATTTTGCAGTTTGACCCCTGGAAGTTTTGTTTCTTCTCAAACAAGGTCCCTGGCGAAAGTACAGAACAGGGGAGGGGTAAGGGCGACCGGATTCCGGCGATGTCCGGCCCTGGCGACGTGGGCTAGGGTGGGGAAACGGTAGAGGAGCTCGAGAGCTACCTGAGGGTACCTTGGGTTGGGGCTGGGGCGACTCGAGGCGGCGGCTCCACAGGAGCAGGCGGCCGACGGTGGTTGGTGGCGGCGGTGGCGCCACTCCGGCGAGGGAAAGGCGGCGGGGCTAGGCCGGTGAGGTGCAGGGCGGTGAGAGGAACCCGTTCAGGGGCTCTATTGGAGCCGAGGAGGGGCGGAGGGTGTGGTTCCACGGTGAGCCGAGCTTGCCGGTGGCAATGGCATGGGCGGCCTTCCTGCGCGCGAGCAGGGAGGGCGATGGCCCTTTTTATAGGCGCGCGATGGAGGGGAGGCGGGTCTGGGCGAGCTGGAAAGCGGTCTACTGGGGTAGGCGCGGCCGGGGAGGGCGCAGCCAGGCGCGGCGTGTGGCTCGGCCATGGCAACATCGTGGCGAGCAGGAGAGGAACGGGGGCGCGTGTCGAGCTCGGGGGAACGCCAGGAGAGCTGGTTTGGGGCAAACCCAGGGGCGCAGGAGCGGTTTTGGGCGGAGGCGCGACGCGTGGGGCGGCCAGGTGGCTTCGCCGGCGTACGGCGCCGCCGTGGGCGTGGTGCAGGGAGACGGAGGTGGAAGAAACTGTCAGTGGCAATTTCGTAATTAGACCAAAGTTCCAAAACTCAGTTCTGAAATTTCAATTTTTCTCCCTCATCTTGGCCTCAAATGAAAAAATGTTGAATACCACTTTTGCTCAGTTTTTCGAGATCTACAACTTTCGTGTTATGCACTTTTTCATTAGAGTAATGGTTTGAGAGTTATTTAATTATTTCAAAAACTGCCATTTAAAGTACTTATCATTTCATGTGAATTTTGGCACTTTTACTCCTAGGCTTCAACTAGGTTTTTGTTTAACATGACATGGTGAATATGCTTATTCATTTTCATAGGCTTCCTTGCATTGGTTTGAAGTTATTTTAACTTCCTTAACACTAGAAATAGAAATCCTATTTATTTGATTTGTTTAAATTAGTAGCTCTTCACGAATCAAAGAATGGTTCCGTTAATCATTTCATGTGATGGTTTTCCAGTTTGAATTTGATTTGCATAGAAAGTCTATCGATCATTATGAAAGGTGTATTTTATTGCCTTATTACCACACATGTCAAGTCAAGTTTAAAAGGGTACCAATTATTGTTTTTCAAACACATTGCACTCAAACACATGCACACATACATTTACACACAAGTTTGCAAGAACTAGACATATGATTCTTATCTAAGTTTTCCTAGCTCATTTGTGTGTGAAGTTATGTTAATTGACTGGCTTTGGTTAAACTGACACCAGAGGTGTCACAGCCTACCCCCCTTAAAAAGAATCTCGTCCCGAGATTCAGGTGAATAAACTAAGGGTGGCAAGTGTGTGTACCTTTGGTTGGTGAAACCAGAAGGTAGACATTATTACTGACTTCGAGTTTCAAAGATTTTCTTCTTTTTATCCATATAACTCCTTTGATTAAAGTGTGTGGCTCGAAGATTTGCTTGTATTATCCATATTGCTTACTCTGCCTTGATTACCAAGTCTGGTCCAATATGTTATGGTCTTTGGTTTGTGACCAACTCAAAGGAGTTGATGCCTTTGATCATACAAGGCCTTGATTAGTGCTATTTTTAGACTTGCTTAATAGCTGGGCGAGAACTCTGCTAAAAACAGGCATTTGTCTTCATGGTTGTCATAATGAATGATGTAAGATATTAGCATGTCTTTTAAGATTCGGTCCACTTTTCAGTTTGGCCGTCGGTTCGAGGATGATAAGCTGAACTTCTGATCAGTTTGGTGACAGGAGAAGATTGCAAGGAATTTCCCAAAAAGTGTGCTAGGAGTTGAGCATTATTATTGAATTTAATTGTATGTGGTATGATATGTAGACCACAATATGATCAAGAGGAATACCGGTACACTTCTTGGTAGTATGAATAGTGTGTAATTGAAGAAAAGGTCGGTTGTCGATAATGATCCATATGGAATCAGGCCTTGGAGAGGTGCTTGGCAAAGCAATCATGAAATCCATAATCGGCAAAAGTTGGAGTGTAACGGGTATTTATAAGTGGTCTCGGTATAGCATTATGAGATATACTTAACGAGAAATTTGCCTAGGGTCTTGATATACTTCGTTAATACCCATGTGATTGGAAAGCTTTGGAAAGAGGTGACCTATCAAGAATTGGTTTTCAGAGATCACGATTCATTTGATCCACTATGGAGATTCAAACCATACAACTCTATCCTTGTCGCAGTAAGCTTCTCCACTCTTTAAGAGAGCTTGTACTTGATGATTTTCGCAGGACAGATTCTGGGTAGCTGATAACATTTAGCATAACTGATGAATCCAAGGTCGAAAAATTCTCAAATTTTTACTGGGGGTTCCTAAGATAATTGTGATCATTTACTCTAGTCAACTCCAACTCAGAAACAGAGCTTAAGATAGTCAAATACTTATGTGTTTGCAGGAAGGTTGACCCAGATTTCAGACTGAACAGAGGGCTAGTATTTTGACTGTAAGTACCAAACCACTTGAAACAAAATTCTAAAAAATTTTCAGTAGCTTCTAGACTCAGTTATCTACAACATTCATGTTGAACGTTTTCTCATAAAAAGCTTTTAAGTGTGTAGAAAAATTCATGTGGCCAGACTGCTACAAGTTGATAGAATTATAGGGGTTTACCAAAAGACTGAATTTTGTGGGTTACACTTCTCCAAAATTTCTCAAAATTTTACAGCAGTAAGGAGATTTGTTTTACTATATTTGGTTCCACAGGCTCAACTTATTTTGAGGTAGTTGATCAGGTCTAAAAATTTGGGTTTCTCTTCTGTACCTGCTGGTCCGCTTATATCTGACAGCTTTCTAGTATGGAGATCTTATTCTTCGGCAGAAGCAAACTTTTCTCAAGACATTCTTGTGCAAGGTGGATTTTATTCGATTGAGTTGGTACTTGATTTGAGAGAGGTGTAATGTGGCAATGCAGATATGTGGTTAAATGAGTTAAAGCACCCATGGGAGATAAGTTTGTGTCGATGTAATATACGGATACAACGACCCATACTCCTAAGAAATATGCACATGGATTGGTGCATTTGTCCTAAGGTAAGCTAGTGGATGTGCGGTTCATGGTGTGATGGTACACATGGTTTATGCACTTAATGTGGTACACACAAGTGTGCTGAGTATGTGCGTGGGCATGCGTTGCACATGTTGCAATGCAGTGTATTGACCAAGAAAGTTATGCAAGTTCTTTATATTTCTATTGACCTGAATTTAGAAATCAAATCAACACATTGCTCATCCTTGATATGCTAACTAGAGAGCCAGGTGAGTTGGAAATAGGGAAGGTATGACGGGTACCATCATGAATTTCTTCAAGAGTGGTGAAATTGATCCTTCCTTGTTCGACTTGATCAGCCTGTTTCTTGCGCCAATCCCGCATTCTTTTGCGCATGCTTTTAGTTGTTTGGCTAGAACCTTGGTCCTGATTTTTGCTGTGTGGCTTGAGGGCATCTTCGAGCGAAGTGGGTAGGACTTCTACAGATGAAACAACGGTTCGTCTCACTCGGACCACTGTGCTGTTTGCATCGTAAGGATGTCATCACTGGCATATCTACTGAACCATTCTCGGGTATAGTGCACCTAGCTGGGTCACAGGGCGGTTCTGTAGTTCGAGGCAGGGAGGGGAATGATTGGCATGTATAGTCCGACGGGGCAAATGCGTGCCGTGTTGGTTAGGTCCACCTTGCAAGGTTAAATCGGATCGATTCGCCATGTCTCGCGGTTATGAGGGCCTTGATCTCTTTGGTGCATGGTAGCAAAATGTTAGAATGTGAGTTATGTATATTTATATAAAATATTGAGTACATTGAATTATTTTTGCTTGCACCACCATGATTGTTATAGTGGGTCTATGCAAATATTAGATGAGAGTTCATTTATATAGAATCTGGAGCTAAAATAATGAAAGTAAGGAAACTACTTTAGTCGCTCTTTCTGCAAAAATAACCACCAGCCAAAAGCCTTGCATGTCTAGTTATGTGGGCTAAGTTATACCCACTGGTCAGGTAAGCCTTGCTGAGTATTAGAATACTCAGGGTTTGTTGCCATATTTATTATTACAGGACACCCAGACGTCGACTTCTGCCCCTGTTGTGTCAAGTTCATCCGCCGGGATGCAGAGGGGTGGCAGGTCGAGGAGCGGGACCCTTAGGTTAGGGCGCTGTCGAGTTGTACACTTGTGGGCTGAGTGTGCAGCCCTTCTGTTTTGCGTAGACCGGTCTGACCGGTGGAGTTGGCAGCGTGGTGCTGACCGGTTCGGGCGGTTGGGTGGACCGGTCCGACCGGTCGGGGTGGATCAGAACTGATGTAAACTAGAGTAGTTGTAGAATCTTTGTTTTCGACTTCAGTCATGTCTATGTAAGTGTTAATCTTGTAAATTATTTATGTATTTGAACTCGGTTTGTAACACTAAATATTTCGTGTCGTGATCACTTTTGTATTTTCAAGTAATGAGTCGTGCTTGTACCATCTGCGCCCATCTTCGCGCGGGATTACCGGTGTTGTTTCGATCGGGCCGTGGGTTGAGAAAGGATCGCCAAATTAAGCCGTTAAGCTAATGTGCCCGATGTGTTCAAATGACGGCCATTACGCTTAATTAGAGTTTTAATTTGGCGGTTCTGTCACAGCTGGTATCAGAGGCGAAACGCACTGGGGGTGGTATGAGCATGACTAATTTGGAGGTTTTTACGATTTAAAAACAAATTTCAGCTTAAGACAAAGGTTATTTAGTAGCGTGGGCGGGGGTTAATTGAAATTGCCATGTATAGTTAATGTTAGAGTCGCAGCTAGATTATTGGGATGGAGATGAGAGGTCACCGTAGGACGGTCATGCATTGTGCATCATGTCATTCATTGATTTAAAAAGATTCTTGCATTTTGAGGGTGGGGACGAACTGAAACACTACGAGTGTATCCAGAGACTCTTGACATAGGTCCGGATAGTCCGGGTGGGGATATCCGGATATTCCGGGTGAGAATCCGGATAGTCCGGATTTAGTTGCAAAAAGAATTCCGGCTTTTGATTTAATTTACGTTTTCTGCATTCTTCCAGGGTTGATTGTTTTGTAAAAAAAATTTTTGGGACTGACTCAACCATGGCTGAATGCAGAATGGGCGAACCACCGAACCCTCCTGATTTGGCCCAAGCCATTGCGGCCATGCTCACCAGACGCGATGAGCAGACGGCATTCCTCCGGGAGATTGTGGCGCAGGGCAGGGCACAGCGGCACGAACATCATCCCCAGCCCCAGCTCCTGGATATCCGGAGTTTCTGGCTACTCAGCCACCACTCTTCCATAAGGCGGATGAACCATTGGAGGCGGACAGCTGGCTTCGGACTAGTGAGTCCAAGTTCACCCTGCACCCCTACAATGACAACGACAAGGCAGGGTTTGCAGCTCAGCAGCTCCGGGGTCCCTCACGCACATGGTGGGACAATCATGTGGCAATGTTCCCCGCGGACACCCGGTTCACTTGGGCATAGTTCAAGGAAGCCTTCAGGGCACATCACATTCCAGCGGGGGTGATTAGAATGAAGCTCACAGAGTTCTTGGCCCTGAAGCAGGGCAATAACAGTGTGCTACAATATTCCAGGCCTTCAACACTCTATCACAGTATGCCGGGTACCATGTGGACACTGATGAGAAGAAGCAGGCCTGTTTCAGGTAGGGGCTCAGTAGCAAGCTCCAGTATCGCTTGGCAATGGTCAGATTCGATAGTTTCAGTGAGCTAGTCAACGGGGCATTCAGGAGGACGCCCATCTAGCTCACAAGGCGGAGAAAAAGAGAAAGGCACCAGCTGTGGGATCTTCTGGCAGCGCTCCTCAGAGGTTCCGCCTAGTACAGTCGGGCCCACAGAGAGCCCCTTTTCAGCACCAGCCATAGCAGCAGTGGGGATACAAGCCCCCTCAGTACACATCGTCACAGGGGATAGCCAGACCTCCTGTTCCTCAGCAGGGTGAGCAGAAAGTATGGGTGCAGCAGTCGGGGATGCGCCCCAATTTATTCCCGTGCTACAACTGTGGCCAGCCTGGACATTTCGCACGCAACTGTCCGATGCCACCGAAGCAGGGCCAGCAGTCCGGCCAGCAGAGTCAGAAGCAGCAAGTGGCTCATTTCAAACCAGGACAAGTGCACTATACCACCTTCGAGGCCATCCCTGAGGGAGCACCAGTGATGTCGGGTACGTTCTCTATTAACCGACACCCCGTTACTGTGCTATTTGATTCTGGGGCATCTCACACATTTATTAGCAAAGAATGTATAAGCAGGCTAGGGTTAGAAGTGGAGAGCATATCCAGGCCATATAATATTCACTCACCAGGGGGGCACTTGATTACTAATCAATTCGTTAGACAAGTTCCCTTGCAGTTACAGGGGAAATTTTTTGCCACCCAGCTTATAGTGTTGCCAACCCAGAAGATGGATATTATTCTCGGCATGAATTGGATGGGAGTTCACGGAGCTATTCTTGACACTGTTTCTTCATCTGTGCACATTAATTCTCCTGTCCATGGTTTGATGACTTTGTCTCTCGCGAGCTCCACCCCGTTGGTCCATACGGTGAACCACGCCGAGGACAAGAAGCTATCAGATATACCCGTGGTATGAGAATATCCGGACGTCTTCCCAGAGGATTTGCCTGGAATGCCACCTAATCGTGATGTGGAGTTTGCCATTGAGTTGCAACCGGGAATGGCACCAATTTCCCGAAGACCTTATCGGATGCCACCCAATGAGTTGGCGGAGTTAAACAAACAATTACAAGAACTGCTTGAAAAAGGCTATATCCATCCTAGCACGTCACCTTGGGGCTGTCCTACACTCTTTGTGAAAAAGAAAGATGAAAGCCTCAGGTTGTGTGTGGATTATAGACTTTTGAATGCCATCACAATCAAGAATAAATACCCACTTCCCCGGATTGACATCCTGTTTGATTAGCTATTCGGGGCCCGGGTATTCTCAAAAATTGATCTCCGCTCGGGTTATTATCAGATAAAGATCAGAGTTGAAGATTTTTCCAAGACAGCTTTCTCCACCAGATACGGGCTTTATGAATATCTGGTCATGTCTTTCGGGCTAACCAATGCCCCTGCTCATTTTATGTATCTCATGAACTCGGTATTCATGCCTGAGCTAGATAAGTTCGTCGTGATTTTCATTGACGACATTCTGATATTTTCCAAGAATGAGGAAGAGCATACAGAGCATCTCCGCATTGTGCTTCAGCGCCTGCGGGAGCACAAGCTGTATGCCAAATTTAGGAAATGTGATTTCTGGCTCAAGGAAGTCCAGTTCTTGGGCCACATCATCTCCGACAAGGGGATTTCTGTTGATCCTAGCAAGATTCAGGATGTCCTGAATTGGAAGACTCCAGAGTCTGTTTTAGAGATCCGGAGTTTCCTTGGGCTAGCAGGCTATTATCGCCGGTTTGTACCGGAGTTCTCAAAAATTGCTAGGCGCATGACTGAGTTACTCAAGAAAGGGGTGAGATTTAGTTGGGATGACAAATGTGAGCAGGCCTTTCAGACTTTGAGAGAGCTTCTGACGTCTGCCCCTGTCCTCGCTCAGCCAGATATTACTCGGCCTTTTGATGTGTATTGTGATGCATCAGGTACGGATCTTGGCTACATTCTCATCCCTGTTTGTCTTCGCTGGATATTATTCGGCCGTTAATACTTGTTGTGATGCATCAGGTATAGGCCTAGGCTGCGTCCTTATGCAGGATCAGCGGGTGATTGCCCATGCCTCCCGAGCCCTCAGACGGCATGAAGAAAATTATGCTACTCATGATCTGGAGCTGGCAGCAGTCGTGCATGCATTAAAAATCTGGCGCCATTATCTTCTGGGCAATCCTGTTCATATATACTCAAACCACAAGAGTCTCAAGTATATTTTTACCCAGAGCGAGTTGAATCTGCGCCAGAGAAGGTGGTTGGAGCTAATTAAGGATTATGATCTGGAAATTCATTATCACCCGGGCAAGGCTAACGTTGTAGCCGATGCATTGAGCCACAAGGCCAGTTGCAGTTGCATTTCCGCCACAGTGGTGCATACGACTTTATGTCAGGAGATGGAAAAATTAAATCTGGTCATTGTGTCTGAAGGCACCCTAGCCAACGTCACTCTCACACCTACACTTCGGGATCAAATTGTGGATGCTCAGAAAAATAATGCTGGCATGGAGAAGATTAGGCAGAGGCTTATGGAAAATGATCCTAAGGCTGCATGTTTTCACCAGAATGGTGAGGGTGTGTTATGGTTTAATAGTCGCCTGGTGGTACCTAAGGACTTGGGGTTACGGAAGCAGATTCTTGATGAAGCCCATCTCTCTAGGTATTCCATCCACCCAGGCAGTAACAAGATGTATCAAGATTTGAAGCAACGATTTTGGTGGACACGGATGAAGTAGGAAATTGCTAAATATGTATCCGAGTGTGACACCTGCCAGAGGGTTAAAGTGAGCCATTTGAGATCAGCCGGCCCTTTACAGCCCTTAAGTATTCCATCCTAGAAGTAGGAAGACATCAGTATGGATTTCATTGTGGGCTTACCCAAAACTTCCAAGGGACATGATTCCATATGGGTTATTGTGGATCGCCTTACCAAGTCAGCTCATTTTTTGCCGGTAAAGACAACACATACGGCAAAACAATATGCACAATTATATATGGACCTTATTTTGAGTCTCCATGGAATTCCAAAGACAATCATTTCGGACTGGGGTACTCAATTTATAGCCTGGTTTTGGGATCATTTTCATGCCGCTCTTGGTACACAACTGATCCGCAGTTCAGCCTATCATCCTCAGACAGATGGCCTGTTGACGCGCCTTAGCGCCCCCGATTTATATACTGCAAGCGCACGGTTTCGTGTAGCTTTTCCCTTAGAATATTCCCCCAAGGTTTATCAATCCACGGAACCAAAGAGACAAGAAACAATCTACTAGCATAGAAATTCCTTTGTGTGAGATGGTGAAAACGAATCTAATCTACTAAAAACGCGACAAATACCGAAGGTAGCAAGAGAAAGTTAGAGATAACCAATCTAGATCACCTAGATCATGCATATGTTGTAATTCTAGCTAGATGAAGTGAAGTAAGGTAGATGTGAATCTCAATGAAAAGCCTCTTTAAACCCAAAATCTCCAATCCGATCCCTCGATACTCCGCCTACTCTGTGGAGACGGCCTATCACGACGCCCCCCCTTTTGAACGAAATACCTTGAAGCAAGTCGAACCCCCTTTGGTAGTTCCGTCATGAACCTCTAGCCACCATGACTACAAGATCATGCTAAGCAATCTATCTCGATAATAGATCTAGGATGAAGCAAACCCAAAGAAAAGAACAAAATCGAAAGAGAGAACATGGTCGCTAAACATTCGGAATCACAAATAACTTCACCATGAATGATTGTACATCACAAGATCACAACCGGGGCCCTACCTTGATCTTGATGATCCTAGCTCCAGAACTCCGACTTGGTCTTCCTTGCAAGGTTCCCACGTCGACTAGGGCGAACCCTAGACAACTAGCACGACCCTCGGCTCTCCGAGAGGTATCCCTATATCTTCTCTGCTCCTTGGCGTCGTCTCCCGAATTGATCTCTGCGTGAACCTTGGGGAGGGGTCTTTAAATAGCCTCAGGGAACCCTCGGTCAAAGGGGAGGTCGAACCGACCTAAAAAAGGGCTGGGCCAGCCAGCCCAATGAGCCTAGGTCGGCCGGCCTGGCACTTTCCTTCGCCGGCTCGTGTTCATCTTTTTCCCCAAGTCTCCTGGAATCTTCTAGAGTTTTTGTCTTTCACGATTGCACCCCATTAGACGTCGTTATCTTCGAGATTTCTTCGAGGAGAAGGATATGATGGAAAATCCTTCCTTAAATATCTCTTTACTTTGCTTAGCCCCGAAGTATCTTGATCTTATCTTATGGGCTTTGTCTTTTGGGCTTCATTGGAGGGTGGATGTGCATGAACGGGCCTCTAATCATCATGGCCTTCGATCCTTTGTTCGGGCTTTGGCCTTCGTCTTTCTTCATGTCATCGCGTGATCGTGGGCCTCGCCATTTCATGCTCCAAAATTGGTCAAAAACCTGCAAAAATGAAGTACCTCCAAAATATATGTGCAAACGCGAAAATGACCAATAATTGGGCCGAGGTTAAGATGGTTAGTGATTCTGATATTAAATTCATGCCATTATCAAAGTTAAACAGGGGATAAAATGGATACTTAAGGAGCGCCAACATTCCCCTATGCTTAAACCTTGCTCGTCCTCGAGTAAGTCTTTGATAAAAATCAGCGCTGTCTTTCAGTGTCCAACCCCTGCACTTGATCATACACGAGAAAACACAATGCTCCCAAAAAATATTTTGCAATTAATAGTTCAAGTTATAACCAGCTTTTCCAATGTGGAAGGTAGATACAAGTTAAATGCTTCCCTACAATTATCAAGCACATGCTCTCAAAATTAAACAAGTCTCAGAATTAAGAAAGTAAGTTCCATAAGTAATGCTAAACCAAGATCAATAATTCAAACATCATTGCAATTTGCTCATGGAAACTCTCAGCTCATCTTGTCTCTCAATCTTGCTAGAACTCTCTCCTTTCTTTCTCTCATATGTATGTGTGAGGCTTTATCTGGAGCTCTGGAAAGATTAGTCCTAACAAAAGATATTATAATCAAGATATTATCAAAACAAGAAATACTTCTTATGGATTTACCGAGACTCGTCAAAAAGACCATTGGAAAATAATTTCTTTGTGGAGAGGGAGAGAATGGAACACGCACTTTAGATGGTGGACATGTGCAAATGGCAACGGTTGATCCCAAGGCACGACTGAAGTCCTTGTTATCGGATTGCACATGGTTGGAATAATTGAGTATAGAATAATCTTCAAAGTACCTGGAGTTTAATGAAGCTAAAGGAACCGAGGAGCTTTTCATCATCATTCATTTTTTTTCTTTTCTCTCTTCCTCTTTTTTTTCTTTCTTTCTTTTTGCTCCTCAGAACCATTGGCAACACTTACTCCACCTCCCCCCATGCTTGAACGTTTGCTTGTCCTCAAGCAATGAAGTGATGATAACTTGATGGAGTGAGTGCACAAAACCTTTATCAATTCTCTGGACTCAACTTTGGAATTCAATGGAGCATCTCCTCGTGAAAGATTGAAGCCAACAGAGGAGGAAAAGGGGCAGGCCGGCCAGCCTAGGGGTGTTCAGCCGGCCGGCCTACTGCCTATAGGCCTCCACTTCTTCGGATTTTTCGTCTGCGAACTCTTTGATGCTTCCCAAGCTTATGTTTTACTGAATTTTGCTCTTGATTCCACTGTTTTGCCATCGAAATAAATATATACTCAATATATAGGTTGTGGTCAAGGAGGTGTTTCACAAAAAGATGTTTTTGGTTAGGGGTGGATATCCAGCGAGGTTTGCGATGTTCCCGGTATAGAAACTCACAATGCATGGATAGAATGGCTAGCAAAAGAGAGGTACGCAAAAATACGGAATGGTCAGCTTCTTAGTCTCGTACCAAAGAAGATAAATCCTGAATTAATTCACCTGAAAATAATTCTTGCTCTATGGTTTGTTATGATATATCATTTAGGCTTGTAGAAGGGTAGAGCAATTGCAAAAGGTATCATTGACAAGGTTAGCTCAGAATTAAATCCAAATTAAATTTTCCTTGACAAGCTTAAGTAAGAGAGCAAGAATAAAAGATATGGGTCTTAATTTATCATAACCTCCACAATTGAATTAGGCTGTATTTAATTAATTTTTAGATCATGTTAGAGAGAGCATTAGTTTAATCATACATAAACCAAGCACAAGAAATTAGACAAAGCGGCAATGATCATCATATTTTATCATGGCACAAACTTTCTATCATAATTACTAACCATAACATTAAAGCGTGGGTGATGCATTTATTTTATCATGGTGATGAAAACAAAATAAAACAATTTGCACACATGCTGAAAAATAAAAACAGAAAATTGCTACGCACACACAAGCTTGCACACATGATGAAAATAAATGAAAAGAAATAGAAAAATCCAAACCACACGTGCGAGCATTTTATTCATGATCTTGCCGTCGATCAATCTCCTTGATTGGCTCTTGCGTTGTATCCTTGGTCATAATACTGCTGAAATGCTCCTCCATTAAATTGTTCCGGTGGCGCCAGGACTAGAAGTCCCATTTGATATGCAATTCCCGCGGTTCCATCTTCTAGTTGGGTTGTGTGCCTCCGGATGGCGTCTATATCTTCCATGTTTCTTCTTGCTTAGGCACCCATGATTCTCATTCCTTGTTCCGGTTGAGGGAGGTCAAAATATTGTGCTCCAAATGACGGGTCGGGCATCTCTCCTTGATATGACGAGGGTGGGTAGCCGTAGTTGCTAAATGGTGGGGGTGCCGCCGCAGCGTGCCCCCATGCTTGTTCTTGGCTTTCTTCCCATTGACTCGTCCATCCTTGCGGGTATCCTTGTCCACTTGATGCACCTTGAAATTTATTCCTCCAATAAGCGGAACTTGGCGGTGGAAGGTTTACTTCCAAGTCTTCTTGTTGTGCCGATGCCGATGTCCCTTCAATTAACCTTCCTCTTTTTGATTTCTTCACCTTTTTTCCAATATTTTCAACTCGCCAATCAGTCCTCCCTCTTGCAAATAATTTCAGCCTTTGATCGGGGAGGGAAATATCCATCTCAGAAATAGTGAATCCTTTCTTTTCATCCCCTCCGATATAATGACCTTGCCTCAAATGATCAATCCCAATATCTCTTCCCGGGACATAAAATTTTTGGATCACTCATAACCTTGGATTCATGGCTCGGGCTATCATTGTGAGATAACATCCCGAACCAACTTCTCCCGTGCCGGATGATGCTTCACAAAGCCACCTTTCAACCATGATGTAGGTGGGATTAATTACTTGCTTATTCACCAATGCAGCATACATCCAATTTAATTCTTGGTCGGTGACCTTCGATTCTCTCATCCTCCCGTGAATTCTCTTGCTCAACCAAGAGTGGAATATTTGGAGGGTCACATTACTTATATTTTTCCTTTGGCGGTTGACATCTTTTGCTATCTTTCTCCAAAATTCATCAAGCTCTCCATCTTCAACTTGCACCATTTCATATGCATTACTTTTGAATCCGAGCAAGCTTCCTATTTCTCCATAGGTGATTACTTTCTCTTCATTCTTGAGCCTAAATTTCAGACATGGAACTTCTTCATCATCCACCACTTCTGTTGATTTTTCTATTGTCATGAACATCTCAAGAGCCACTTATTCTTGCATATCAACCGTGACACCGTCGGAAAATAACTTACAACCGATGTTCTCCAAAAGCTCATAGATGTCATGATGAAATCCTAGCTTCACCAATGCTTCATCATCAAAATCATAATTTGCTCGTAGTCTTCCCTTCATGAACTTGAGCCTTTCTTCTTCTTCCTTCGACAAGATAATAAACCCATATTCTGAATTCTTGGGCTTGTATGATGGTGGTGCGGATGACCTTGTAGAACGCCGTGGAGGAGGTGGCATCCCTTCGGTGAATCTCATGGAGGAGCTTCTCGGGTCTCTCATCCCACCAAGGAGCAGCATGTCGCTCCTCGGTGCGGGGTTGTCTTCCTCCAAGCTCCACGGAGACTCGGAGACCGAGTGCCTCCGCGAAGAACTTGCCGATGCGTCGGATGTTGATGAACGCGTCCTTCTCCTCCCGGCGATGAACTTCATGAGGCCACTCATGGTGACTCCTTGCTGCACACACTCAAAAACAAACACACCGGGGGTTTCTTGCCGGCAAGAGAACAATATATCGAAGAGTGGAACAAACTAGGAATTGTGGTGAATTTTCTGAGATTTTTGGAGTAGATTTTGGTGGACGAATTTTTCAGGGCTCTAACTGATGTTTCTGGGCGAAAAACTTGAAGAACATAAGCAAAGAACTGAGTGAGGAGTATACCTGCCAAAGGGGAGCACCAGAGGGGTTAAATAGGGGCCAGGCTGGCCGGGCTAGGGCCTTGGGGCCGGCCGGCCTAGGGGATTCCTGGCTCCTCTCCACTTCAATTTTCTCTGGTGGCTTCCTGGTGCAATTATTCCCTTCTGTCCAGTACATCTTGCATGCTTTGCACCGTCCAAATCCTGTGAACCACTCCTTCTTTGCTTTTGATGTCCACTTGCAACATTATTTCTCCACTTTGTGTCATTCACCTTGTCCCATGCTTAATCATGCATCACATGGTGCCATCTTTGCTAAAAATCATATGTCCTTCCATGCATGGCTGCTCCCTCCTTTGAATTATTTGCATGTGGTGGTAGGTAGAGAGCACTACTCTTTCCCGTGAACTCACTTTGATCAATGGATGTTAATCAAGCACATAAACCCTTTCCAAATCATGCTTAGATGTTTAATCCTCCTCTAACTTCGAAATTTCAGAATTAACTCAAAGCATGCAATGAGTTTAAATGAATAATTAGAGGGGAATTGAAACATCTTTACATTTATAAGTCGAAAAATATTTCCCGACTACATTAATTTTGGTTGCACCGGAACCGTTCACTTTCATGAATTGATAGCGAACAATCTCGAATTCAACCGTGGGTCTTGGGTTTAGGTTCTAATTTTTGCCAAAATGAGGGAGAAAATTTTGAAAAAGAGAATAATTAAGGTTAGGAAAATTCTAATCCTATGGTGATGAAACTGAAAATTCTCTTATATGCTTGTGCGAACCTACGCATCAAGAATTCAAATGATATAAACATAGCGCGGCTCTATTCGTGTGTTTTATCTCAACTTGGTCTGGCCGTCATGGAGAGGACGGTCGCCAAAAATAGTATGGAATTTTGTATGTGGCTTTCTCAAGAAGAGGCGAATAAATCATAGGATGGCTCATGTCATTGGTTTAGAATAAGAGATAACATCGGAATGACCGAGCGAATAAAATCCAAATCGAATTGTTCGACCGAACGACCAATTGTTCAAAAGTGTATCATGTTCTTGCGTAGCAAAATTCTCGACTCACTTACCTAAACCTTTCGCGGGTTGTCCTCCCGGTAGCTTATTCTTGAATCGACGAACGGGTTGAACTCCCGGCCGCTTTATTCTTGACTCGACGAACGGGTTGCCTCCCGCAAAGCGCTTCGTTTATAGTCTATAGCTAGACTTTCTTCTTCTTCACTTCGGACCAATGCTCGGTGATGGCGCTGCAGTCTTGGGTACCCACTTCCGAACAATCCTTGGTGCGGGTTTGTCTTCTACGTTAGTCGTCTTTTTGGTCTTCACAGGCGGGCTTTTAGCTTTCTTCTTGACGAGTGCAACGATCTTCTTTGTCGCGATGGACGCGACGACTTCTATCTCCTTCTTCGCTTCCTTCTTGTTCGGCTCCTCTTCTTTCTTTGGCTTCTCCTTTGTGACACGGCGGTGAGGCGGAACATATTTGACATTGATCATATTGCATACCTCGAGACGTGGACGAAACTTGAATTCGCTTGTGGTGCCATTGATGTCGAACTTTATCTCCCCCTTGCCAACGTCGATGTTTGCCCTTGCGGTCTTGAGGAAATGCCTCCCAAGTATGAGAGGCGCCTTGCTCCCTTCTCCCATATCGAGAATCACAAAGTCAACGGGGACTAAGTGTTCTCCAATCTTCACGGGCACGTCTTCGGCGATTCCCAAAGGATAACGAACGGAATTATCCGCTAACTCTAGGCACATGGCGGTGGGTTCTGGCTCCGGTAAGCGTAGCTTCTCGAACACATTCTTGGGCATGACGCTCACACTTGCACCGAGATCACAAAGTGCTCTTTCGAACATAAGAGATCCAATGGAACATGGGATGGTAGGACATCCGGGGTCCCTCTTCTTTTCAGGAGCTTCATTAGCGATTGCCGCGCTACATTCCTCGGTTAGCATGACAGTGCTTGGCGGTATCTCGCGCTTGTTTCCCATGATGTCTTTGAAGTAGCGAGAATACGTCGGAACTTGTAGAGCGTCCAAGAGCGGCATATTGATGCTCAACCTGCGTACCATGTCAACAAATTTATTGAATTGCTCATCTTCATGTTTACCTTTGCGGTATCGTGGCCTTGGCGGTAGAATCTTGGTGGCTATATGTAAGGATCGATGGACCAAGAGGGGGGGGTGAATTGGGCCTTTTTCAAAATTCTAAGATAGATAAAACAACCTTAACCTATGCAATGCTAGTAAGGCTCAATTCACCAACCGGCTAAAGAAAGCAAACTACACAAGCTAACAAAGATATGAAACTAAGCAAGGTAGAGCTAAGCTATGATCTCTAAGGTCAAGCACATGAAAGAATGCATGAAAGTAAGTGCTTGAAATTAAAGAGAGTGCAAGAGACAACTGGATTTTTTCCCGTGGTGTCGATGTGTTGGCACACACCCCTAATCCATGTTGTGACACTCACTAAGAGTCTTGTCACCTCCTATGTCACCGAGACTTGGGCGCTCACTAAGAGTCTCCGTTCACCATCCCGGCGTGGTGGAGCTCAAGCCACGTACAATCTTCTTCTCCGGGCTCCCACAATCCTTGGCAAGCTCCGTGAGAAGCACTTCTATCACCAAGATCGTCTAGGTGCTGCCAAACACCAAGAGTAACAAGCTCCTAAGCCTTCACTTGACCTACACTCAGTTGGCCCTAGCTCAAGCACACTTGCTACACTTGCAAAGGATGAAATCTTCAAGGTTGAAGCACAAACAAAGCACTAGATCTTCTCTCTTTTGCTCAAAGCTCTTTCTCTTCTTCTCAAGGGTGGCCTCAGGTTTTCAAGGTGTCAAAGGCAATTGAAATGAGCCAGGGGGTACCCTTATATAGAGTGGAGGAGGTCACATAGCCGTTGGAAGTTTTCTGCAGAAAAACCGTGACCACCGGAAGAACCGACGGGATAGAAAGTATAAGCATCGGTTCAACCGGTCTCTCTGTGTCCAATAAGTAGCCGTTGGAGTTCTGACACAGTATCCACGCTTGTGTCATTGCACCGGTGCATGCTCCGTAGGGGCATCGGTTCAACCGGTGCTGAAGAGGTTCACTGATCAACTCAAACAAGCGTTCTGGAACAAAGTACATCCAATGCACCGGTGCTTTGATTCTGAAGCGTTGGTTCAACCGGTGCTGAAGAGAAGTTGAAATCCACCAAAACATGCTCTCTGGAACAAAGTACATCTAATGCATCGGTGCTTTTCTTGGGACTATCGGTTCAACCGGTGCTATAGAGTTTTTGACTTGATCCCTGCCTGCTTCCAGAGAAGATAGACCGACAGGGCATCGGTCCTTCCGCCATTCATCGGATGCTCCGATGCTGGGGCACCAGTTCAACCGGTGCTGCTGTTTTTCTTTGTTTTCAGCTGAATTGACTTGGATTCAAATGTGACTTTGATTGTTTCTTCTTCCAAGAGTTGTGTTAACTTCTATTGACCATATTTTGCTGTTTTTGAGTGAGTGTGCAAGATTTCTAAGGCCAACTCAATTTTGATCAAGCTACTAACTCATGAACCCCTCTTAATAGTATGATCAAGAACTAGAAACTATAAAACCTAACTAAATCAAGTGTCCTTCATCTCCTTGTGACACTTGAGACTAGAAAGGTCCTTAATCTTTGAAATTGAGTCCTTGGTACGCATGATTGTTTCGAATTGAGGGGTCACCTTTCTTATTTCATATGAGACTAATCCAGTCAAAGAGATTTCCTTTAAAACACACGTTAGTCGCATACGGTTGTCATTAATCACCGAAACTTACCATTAGCATCTATCGGCCTAGATGCGCTACACTATATCATCTAGCTCAAACTCCGGTTCTTCGGTGACTATCTCTAGCATAGGAGTAGGTGCCTTCTCCTTGATGATGGTCTCCACTTCAACTCTTGGCTTAGGCTTCCTTGCTCCCGCTGCATGTTTGGGTTCTTCGGTCTCCTTTCCCGAGCGAGTTTGAATTGCCTTAGCCGTCTCCGGACTTTAAGGTTGCCCGGGCAATTTTCCTTTGTTGCTAGATAGGCGTCCGGTGTAACACCCCTGTGTTAATCAAGGTGTTAATTGCGGGTTAACTCGCTAATTACGGACTTAAGTTCATCATTAGCGTTCCTCGAGATCGCGCGGTAAGAATTGATTTAGCCGTGTTCGACGATGTTTTTCTCGTTGATCCGAGCTCCAAATCAATTTTCACCCAAAAGTAAAGTTGTAGACCTTCTATCCCTCTACAACTTTTATTTTGGCCAAATTTCATGTTCCCATATGAAGTTTGGAGTTTTGGGTGGTCAAACTTTGCTCAAAATCATTCAAACGAATTCAACTCGTTTACTGTGCTCTCGACGCCGTATGCGCGCGCCGACGGCAACAGCACCGGCGACGCCACGCGTCGGACGTCGGCGAACCTCGCCTGTCGTGCTCGCGCGTCGTCCTTATCTCCCCAGGAGCCGTGTCCGTTTTTCCTCTCCTTCTCCTTCCTCACGCGCGTGGGTTGAGACGAGCTCGAACAGAGCTATCGCCGGCCGCCGTGCCGACCATCCTCGCTGCTCCGCTTCGATTGCTCACACCCCAAGCCGATTTACCTCGCCCCGAAGCTCCACCACCCCTTCTCGAGCTCGATTGAGCCGCTCCCCGGCCGGAATTGGCGTCCAGACCACCGCGGCCGCCATTGTTGCCGCCCGAAGCTTCGCCCCTCCCGTCGAACTCCCTCTCCCGGCCCTCCTCAGCTCGATTCGAGTGCGCGGTGAGAATCCTCGTGAACTCCTCCTCCTCACTGACCTTTTCCCCCGCGGAAATCGCCGCCACCGTCGCCGGCTCACCGCCGCGCCGCCGCGGGCGCTCTGCGCCGCCGTGCGCGCCGCCGTGGAGCTGCCCTGCGCGGGGCCGCAAGGCGCTGCCGCGCGCCCCTAGGCCGCCGGGCTCCCCTGGCCATGGCGCTGCTCCGCCCGCCGCCGACCGGCCTCGCCGCCTGCGAGGAACGCCGCGCGCGCCCCTGCGCAGCCGCCGCCGTCGCCCTGCCTTGCCGTCGCCGCCCGCGTGCGTCCTGGGCCGCCCCCGCGTTTGCCTCTGCTCGGCCGCGCCCGCACTGTCCCCTGGGCGTGGGCCCGCTCGCGCCGCCCCGCTGGCCGGCCGGCCCAAGCCGCCGCCGCGCGCGCTCGGCGCACCGCCGGCGGGCGTGGCCGGGCAAGCGGCAGAGCAGAGCAGGGGAGAGCGCCCCCCTCCCCTCTCTCTCTCTGTTTCTATGGCGAGTGGGACCCGCGGGTCAGAAAATTTTAGGGTAGATTTATTTCTTTTGTTGATTTTGGCTGAAATCTTCCAATATTTGTAGGAATTCGTAGAAAAATGCTTTAAAGGCAAAACTAGTTGCTTTAGCTTTGTAATTTCATGCTCTATTTGATAGAACCATGAAATGGGTAGTTTCATCACTTTTGATAGATGGTTTTGATTGCACTTGTTTAATGGTAATTGAGACCGAGAGCACCTCCTTCCGGACCTAAAGTTGAACTGGATCTGATCAATGCACCCTCTCGTCTTCTTTGATGGAGACACTTCAGGCTAAAAAGAAACTTAGAACCAAACCCTGTCGCCGCTTTCCACCATCCCGTTAAACCCTAGTTGTAGCGGCTGTTGGTAAATTTTTGTCCATGCAGCCTTTTGTGAGTTTTGCATTGTATTGCGTTGCATCATTTCATGAGTTTCGTGCATGGCATATTTTATTCGTGTAGACGCAGAAACCGAAGTCGTCTACGAGCTGATTGCCGAGCCGGTCCAGAAGCCTTTCGCAGGAGAACCGCAGCCAGGAGAAGTCGTTAATCAAGCTCCTGGAGAAACCACTAACCCTGTTGACCTGCAAGGCAAGCCCCGGTGCATAACCCTTAATTTCAGTATTCAATAATTGTTATATAATTATTGTGCAATTAAGTTCTAGGAGTTGATTGGAACCTTAGATGCATGATCCCTAGGTTTCCTCAGTCGCTCTACTAGTATACAGGTCGTTAGTACTGCAATGCTTAATTAGGATTCGGTAGAAGACGAGTGATTCCTGTCACTCGCGAGATATAGGTCTTGTTACTTATGAGAAAGTTGCTGGAGAATGAATCTTTGAGAAAAAGAAAGGAAAAATGGAGACCGGGCGGAGATGGATTGGTTATGGATATGGAAGTTATGGAAAGTAAGCCTCCGCCTGTGTCGATTGAGGACCGTACCGTTGTTGGCACTACTGATCGAGGATTGAACAGTACTAACCGCATGCCGGGAGTAGGAGGTAGTCGAAACCGGTAAGCTCAGTACCATATGTGCACTGGTAGGCGGACTTGATACTGTCTTCACCAGTGGAGCTAGTATCCAAACTCATGGCTGACCCTTCGTTGGTATCGGTGGGGCTAGCAGTCCCGGGTCGCAGGGCAGTTCACCTATTCGGTGTGCATATGTGAAGGATTGGTGTGTATAGCCCGACGGGGCATATACGTGCCGTGTTGGTTAGGTCCACCTTGCAAGGTTAAATCGAATCGATTCGCCGTGACTCGCGGATATGAGAACCTTGATCTCTCTGTCACATCGTAGTAAAGAAGTGGAATGAGTTGAACTGAGAATGTTGGCTGTGGTGCTCTGAAAAGATAATGTGATCAACCATGTATGCTCTAGAGTACTAGGCAAACCTAAGTTATAGCGGTCAACTCAATTGGCGCTAAAATATTGAAAGTAAGGGTTCAGTGCTAGCTGCTTTTCAGCAAAATAACTCCAGAGCCAAAAAGCCTTTCATGTCTAGTTAATGGGCTAAGTATATCCATGGACGGGTAAGTATTGCTGAGTATTAGAATACTCAGGCTTGTTGTTGCCATATCTTTTAGCAGGTTACGTTCCGGAGGACTCCGAGGAGTTCTGCGCCTCGTGGATCGGTCAACCACTTCCTCCGGGTTGGACGGTCGAGTGGGTCCCGTCTTCTCCGTGAAGTGAAGGCAGGTGAGCCTCACATCAGTGGGCAAGATGTGAAGTTCGTCTTCTGTCGTCGACGTTATCTATCGTATTGTTTTAAAGCTTGTTTTTAACTCTAAATTGCTTTCCGCTGCTTTTGAACTCTGAGATTTGAATTGTAAAACTGACTTGTAAACACTTGTTGTAGTTTAAGTTGGTGCTTCTGTTAAACTCAGGTTGTAAATGACTTTAAACATTTTTGTTGCCGGTAATCATCTGTGCTCGTCTTTTGGCGAGAGATCCTGTGTAATCGATCCTGGTTATAGCAGGCGGTCCGAGTGTACTGATTGAGTGCAGTAATTCTAGTTTGAGTTTAAGCGTTAATTATTGCACTTGATTGGTATTATTTGGACCGTCCTGTGATATCCGGCGAGCTGGGCTACTTGTGTTTCTAGCATCTTCATCATGTTGAGTACTTGGAGGTTAGAGCTCCCGACCTCCATCACCTTGCCATCAATGTTCTCCAAGATCTTGTCCATAGCCTTGAACTTGGTGACGGTGTCCTTGTTGATCTTGCCTTGCTCCTCCATGAACTCCTTCAATTGTATACGAAGAGGCACCGAGTTTTGAATGGAAGAGCTTGCATTAAATTGGGGTCTACCTTGCCCGTAGCGGAAGTTGTTTGGCGGAATCCATTATCCCTTCATGTAGTCGAGCATCTTGGCTTCCTCCGGACAATTCTTTTGGACATGGCCGTACTCTCCACATTCTTCACATATAGACCTTGCTTCGGCCGCCTTTAAATCAATAGCTTGGGCTTCACTCTTTTCCACTTCCATCTTCTCCAACCTTCTCATGAGCGAGTCGATCTTCCCTTCTAGCACTTCTTCGCATTCCACTTGTAATACACTCTTCGCGGCGCCCACGACTTGGAGTGGTTGTAGGCGCCCTGATGATGCCCATGCGTCATTGTCCGCCACCTTCTTGAATAGCTTGAAAACTTGAGTAGGCGTGAGCTCAATGATAGAACCTCCGGCCGATGCGTCAATGATCCCCCTTGATGCAGTAGTGAGGCCTTGATAGAACTTCTGGACCACATCCTCCCTTGAAAACTTGTGATGAGGTACGGTGCGGATGTAGTCGTTGAAGCGCTCATAGGCTTCCGCAATAGTCTCTGTCGGGGCTTGCGCGAATGTTGCAATCTTGTTGCGCAGAATCTGGGTCTTGCCCGGCGAGTAGAACTCCGTCATGAATTCTTTCATCAAGGACTCCCAATTTTGCACCGTGCGCGGTGGTAGAGAATGAAACCATTGCAGCACTCTCCAAGTAGAGAGAACGAAAAGAGCCTCGCTCTTATTTGAACTTGAGTCATCCCTTGCATGTCGAAGGTGCGGCATAGTTGGAGGAACGCTTGAAGATGTAGATTAGCGTCTTCTTTTCCAGTGAAGGGCGAGCTTTGCACCATCCTTATGATTGAAGTCTTGATCTCGAACGGAACTCCGATGTTGTCGAGATTTTGGATCGGCAAGTCCCGAACGCCCGGAGTGCATAGCTCTCCGATCGTACGCTCCGGCTCCGGTAGCGCCATCCCTTGGTGAAGTGGCGCCTCCTTTGGACTTGTCGGTGGAGTTGCTTGAGGTGAAGACGATGAATCGTTGGCTTCAACTTTTGGATCTACTAGTTCCGGCTTCCTTGATCGTGCTTCTCGTCTCCTTTGCCTGTAAATTTTTTCTGGATCATCCACAAAATTTTCGGGTTTGTTGGAGAGGCTCCCGTCCATCTCCTGTTAGGGGTTACTAAAAAAGAAAAAAAATACGAGATCTAAAATATGAATATACAAGATCTAAAAGAAAAATAAAGCAAAATAAAGAAAACTCTAGATTAGATTGATTTTCGTGGAATAGATCCATTTTTTTAGTTAGCTCAGAAAAATAAGAGATCTAAAAAGGTCAAAAAGAAAAATCAAGAAATATTTATGAATGCAAGTAAGATTGGATCTTAAATCGATGGTTCTCCGGCAATGGTGCCAGAAAAGCTTGTTGACGCTCCTTAGCGCCCTCGATTTATATACCGCAAGCGCACGGTTTCGTGTAGCTTTTCCCTTAGAGTATTCCCCCAGGGTTTATCAATCCACGGAACCAAAGAGACAAGAAACAATCTACTAGCATAGAAATTCCTTTGTGTGAGATGGTGAAAACGAATCTAATCAACTAAAAACACGACAAACACCGAAGGTAGCAAGAGAAAGTTAGAGATAACCAATCTAGATCACCTAGATCATGCATATGTTGTAATTCCAGCTAGATGAAGTGAAGTAAGGTAGATGTGAATCTCAATGAAAAGCCTCTTTAAACCCAAAATCTCCAATCCGATCCCTCGATACTCCGCCTACTCTGTGGAGACGGCCTGTCACGACGCCCCCCTTTTGAACGAAATACCCTGAAGCAAGTCGAACCCCCTTTGGTAGTTCCGTCATGAACCTCTAGCCACCATGACTACAAAATCATGCTAAGCGATCTATCTCGATAATAGATCTAGGATGAAGCAAACCCAAAGAAAAGAACGAAATCGAAAGAGAGAACATGGTCGCTAAACATTCGGAATCACAAATAACTTCACCATGAATGATTGTACATCACAAGATCACAACCGGAGCCCTACCTTGATCTTGATGATCCTAGCTCCAGAACTCCGACGTGGTCTTCCTTGCAAGGTTCCCACGTCGGCTAGGGCGAACCCTAGACAACTAGCACGACCCTCGGCTCTCCGAGAGGTGTCCCTCTATCTTCTCTGCTCCTTGGCGTCGTCTCCCGAATTGATCTCTGCGTGAACCTTGGGGAGGGGTCTTTAAATTGCCTCAGGGAACCCTCGGTCAAAGGGGAGGTCGAACCGACCCAAAAAAGGGCCGGGCCGGCCGGCCCAATGAGCCTAGGCCGGCCGGCCTGGCACTTTCCTTCGCCGGCTCGTGTTCATCTTTTTCCCCAAGTCTCCTGGAATCTTCTAGAGTTTATGTCTTTCACGATTGCACCCCATTAGACGTCGTTATCTTCGAGATTTCTTCGAGGAGAAGGATAGGATGGAAAATCCTTCCTTAAATATCTTTTTGCTTTGCTTAGCCCTGAAGTATCTTGATCTTATCTTGTGGGCTTTGTCTTTTAGGCTTCATTGGAGGGTGGATGTGCATGAATGGGCCTCTAATCATCATGGCCTTCGATCCTTTGTTCGGGCTTTGGCCTTCGTCTTTCTTCGTGTCATCGCGTGATCGTGGGACTCGCCATTTCATGCTCCAAAATTGGTCAAAAACCTGCAAAAACGAAGTACCTCCAAAATATATGTGCAAACGCGAAAACGACCAATAATTGGGCCGAGGTTAAGATGGTTAGTGATTCTGATATTAAATTCATGCCATTATCAAAGTTAAACAGGGGATAAAATGGATACTTAAGGAGCGCCAACATGGCCACACAGAGAGAGTCAATCAGATTCTGGAGGATATGCTCAGGGCGTGTGCACTCACTTACAGTCAAAAATGGGATGAATGCCTACCTTTAGCCGAGTTCTCCTATAACAATAGCTATCAAGAGAGCATCAGAATGGCTCCATTTGAGGCATTGTATGGACGAAGGTGTAGGACCCCACTGAATTGGTCGGAAGCCGGAGAAAGGAACTTTTTCGGACCCGATATTGTCTGTGAGGCTGAAGAACAAGTTCGGGTTATTCAGGAAAATCTAAAGATTGCAAGATCCCGACAAAAGAGTTACGCGGATAAGAAACGGCGATCCATTCTGTTTCAGGTGGGAGATCATGTCTACCTGCGGGTCTCGCCAATGGAAGGGATTCAGCGATTCGGCGTAAAAGGAAAACTTGCACTCGCTATGTTGGGCCTTTTCCTATTATTGAGCAATGTGGGCCGGTAGCGTATCTCTTTCATGTTCCAGAAAAGGGTCTCCGTGTTCCAGAAAAGGTGATTGACATTGAAAAACTACAAGTGGAGCCCGATCTTGTCTATTCCGAGTATCCAATCAAAATTGTGGATCACAAGACCAGAGTCACTCGGAATCAAACTAGCAAATTCTATAAGGTGCAATGGAGTAATCACTCCGAGCGAGAAGCTACTTGGGAGACGGAGGACTTTGTTCGGTCTAAATATCCGGAATTACTAGAAATATATCAAGGTACTCACCAATTTCCATTTTTCTTAATTTAGCACATCCATTAAATCTTGGGACGAGATTTCTTTTAGGGAGGAGGATTGTAACACCCGGATACTCCGGCCATTGGCCCGGATACTCCGGGCGTGGAGTTTCTCTTTCCATAATTTGGTCATCTGGACCCCACAATCATTTAAATAGAAAATATCACTCTCTCTCTCTCTCTCCCTCACTTCCCTCACGAGCTCACCCTCTCCCTCGTGAGCCCTCCCTCTCCATGATGCCCTAGACGTGATTTCAAAGCCAAGGAAGCTTCAAATCGGGTGGGGAACCTTCCTCCCCACGAGCTCCTCCCAAGGGTGCCTTGGATTTCAAGTTCTTCGCGCACGAAAAGCTCATCCTAGGTATTCAAACTTGTGCCGCCCCGATCTACGTTTCTAGAAGGTTCTAAGTGATTTCTTTTGGTCAATCAACTCTATATGCATCCCTCAACTAGGATCTAAAAGGGTTTTGATTTTGGTGGGTTGGTTTTGTCAAAATCAAGATTTCAGTTTTTGGGGCGAAAATGCTGTCGGGTCCGGAGACTCCGGGTGTAAGCCCGGATACTCCGGGTTTTGAACACTCCGGGCGAAACTCCGGGTATAAGCCCAGATACTCCGGGTTTGGGACCCTCCAGGGGAAACTCCGGGTATAGGCCCGGAAACTCTGGACTTCGGAGTCTAGATACTCCGGATATGAATCCGGATATTCCGGGTTTTATTAGAACTGTTGGGTGTAGAATTGGGTAAATTTATAGTGTTTCTATTTAGGCATTTCAAAGATTGTTGTTGCATATCGTAATTGTATACATTCTCATGTCTTATGCATATGTGTAGCAGCCGCGGCGGAGGAGGTCGTATACGAGGTGGTTGCGGAGCCGCGGGGGCAAGCCCCGCAGGAGGAGATTCGCGGGGAGTCGGCCCAAGGCCCAACACACCCTAGTGCTGAGCAGCAGACGCAAGGCAAGCCCCGGAGCACAACCTATTAATTTAAATTATGACATATATATATATATTACTTGTGCATTACATATAGATATTGGTTGAAACCCTAGTTGCATGATCTCTAGGTTTCCTTGAGTTTATACTAGTATGATAGGACGATAGTAATGCTATGCTTAAGAGTTCGCGGTAGAAGTCGAGTGACTTCTTGTCACTCGCGAGAGATAGAATATATAGAAGTCGAGTAATTTCCAGTTACTCGCGAGACATAGGTTATGTCTACTTATGTTACAGTACTTGAGTATTGAAATGGATATGGAGATGTGAGACCGGGCGGGGATGATGTATAGGTATGGCCGCAGGACAGGGTTTCTGGGTGCCTTAGCCCCGTCTGAGTCGATTAAGGACCGGTCGTTGTCGGCAGTGCTGATCGGGGATTGAATTGTACTAACCGCATGCCGGGAATAGGAGGTAGTCGAAACCGGTAAGCCGAGTAATGCCTTGCTTCGAAAGTACAGAACTTCTACCCACCCCTTAGGGCGAGTCGAGTGGCCGCGGAGAATCGGGATGCATATGTTTACTTTAAGTGATCTCTCGTAGGGCTCGGCTGACTATATGCAGGTGGGGCGGTTCTATAGTTCGAGGCAGGGAGGGGAATGGTTGGCATGTATAGTCCGACGGGGCAAATGCGTGCCGTGTTGGTTAGGTCCACCTTGCAAGGTTAAATCGGATCGATTCGCCATGTCTCACGGTTATGAGGGCCTTGATCTCTTTGGTGCATCGTAGCAAAATGTTAGAATGTGAGTTATGTATATTTATATAAAATATTGAGTACATTGAATTATTTTTGCTTGCACCACCATGATGCCGACCGGTTCGGCCGGTTGGGTGGACCGGTCCGACCGGTCGGGGTGGATCAGAACTGATGTAAGCTAGAGTAGTTGTAGAATCTTTGTTTTCGACTTCAGTCATGTCTATGTAAGTGTTAATCTTGTAAATTATTTATGTATTTGAACTCGGTTTGTAACACTAAATGTTTCGTGTCGTGATCATTTTTGTATTTTCAAGTAATAAGTCGTGCTTGTACCATCTGTGCCCACCTTCGCGTGGGACTACCAGTGTTTTCGATCGGGCCGTGGGTTGAGAAAGGATCGCCAAATTAAGCCGTTAAGCTAATGTGCCCGATGTGTTCAAATGACGGTCATTACGCTTAATTAGAGTTTTAATTTGGCGGTTCTGTCACACGGATGCGAAGGAAGGCGCGGGCCGGCGGGCGGAACGTGGGGGCGAGAGGCGATGCGCAGAGGTTGCGAGGTTTGGGTCGCGGGATGGAGGTGATCCATTTGTGGGTCTCGGGTGGGATGCCTTTATTTTCTCAATTATCGACGTCTTTCTTTTCTGGGAGCTAGCAGTGCTCGACGTCTGATGTGAAACTTTTAACGGCTATTCCATTTTAATATTGGAAATTAATTACTGAACCATTCAAAAACACTATATGCAACACTAAAAATATATGAAAAAATAACTCTATCATCCGATTCTGTGATAGAAAATTCCCACACAGCATAACATTATTTGCAACATTCCATAAGAAAGATAATGTGTAGGAAATAGTGTTGTATAACATGAATACTTATCTTTTGCATCCCCTCCCTCTGAGCACCTCTTGAATATTGATTCTGTGGTCTAAATTAGAAGTTTGCATGATTGTACGAAGATGTTGATTTGTATATGATACATTGCCTCCGAAAAAAAACTCACATACTCATCAACTCATCGTCATCCTCTCGAGGTTTGGGTGGGAGCTACGAAAAGAAATCTTCAATCGACGCGAGCGACCTCCCTCCCACCCAGTACGAGGAAGGAGAAGGCGATCGATAGCATGGATTTAGGCCGGAGCGTGGCACCATGCCATTTTTATTTTTGTTGTTTTTTATTTTTGAAACGGGCACCTTGCCAAATTGACACGGACACTCTTACACGCAAGCACGCTCTAGCAAGATTACCTGGAAAAACATGTAAAATGATTTCGCAATAGCAAGATTCTAAACTTTCTTTATCTGATGCATCGTTACCATGAATGTGCATAAGCATTATATTGCTGCAATTGCATTTGCACTGCATGGCGCCTAATATCATTCAGCCACCAAACATGCATGAACAGTGAGACTTAAAGCATGCGCACCATCATTATTCAGCAACAGTTATGCAAATCATGACTAGTAGTTGTTCTTAGTTGCTATAGGATCAATACATTTTTTTGCCTTTAGAAATCTTTTCCATGCTTTACATGTCTTCTTAATGCAAATTTTCTATTTTTTCAGGCCAAAAGCAAATCCACCCGGTGAGGTCATTTGTCGTTAGGAAAAAACCAAAAAAAAAATTACACTAGCGGTTAGCAAAGGTCTAGCTAAAAGAAATTAAAGAAGAAACGATAAAAGGGGGGAAAACACATGCATAAGAGCAACTTTAAGAAACTCTATATATTTCCTATTGTTAAGAATAGAGATTTTGATGAAAAAATATACCCACCAATAGCTTCTCTAAGTGATTATATATCCAAATATAGTCATCATCTATTCCATATTTCTCGCTAGCCAAAGATAGATAACGAAAATAATTTTTTTAGAGTGTACATAAGATATAGAAAAATTATTGGAGTATAAAAACATATAGAAAACGATTTTACGGAGAAGGCTCTCCAAATAAAAATTCAATCATCAAGAATAGGGTAGAGGGATGAATCTCCCTCATTTAGGTGAGACGGAGGTATGTTTTGCTATTACCAAAAAATTTTAGCTAATAGATTGGATTAATTAATAATCTGTTGAAGCACTCTAATTACTAAAATATTAATTTTTTAATATTGATGAGGGAGATGAATATGTTGGAGTAGAGATGCTCTGAGACCGAACAGCGAAGCCTGTACCGTGCACGCGCGCGCACAGCCTAAAGCCGGGCTCCGCACACGGCGCGTGAGGAAACCGCCGAGGCGCCGAGGATCCAACAGCCCAAACCACGTACCGGCCTACTACGTCATGAAACCCGCGCGGCGCTCGCGCAGTCGCAGGTCATCCGTCCGACGCTAGCGGCCGCCCGGCCTGCGCGCGCGACGCCGCCGGCGCTGCGCTGCTCCACCCGTCCTCTCCATAAGTAGCCCACCCGGCCCGGCACGCCGTGGCGCCCCTGTCACAACCACACCCCCCGCACATTCGAATAACAGTAAGATGGGATCCCTCGCCAATAACGTCGTGGCCGTGGCGGCCGTCCTGGCGGCGCTCGTCGCCGGCGGCTCGTGCGGCCCCCCCAAGTTCCCGCCCGGCCCCAACATCACGACCAACTACAACGGCCAGTGGCTCACCGCCAGGGCCACCTGGTACGGCCAGCCCAACGGCGCCGGCCCCGCCGACAACGGCGGCGCGTGCGGGATCAAGGACGTCAACCTGCCGCCCTACAACGGCATGACGGCCTGCGGCAACGTCCCCATCTTCAAGGACGGCAAGGGCTGCGGCTCCTGCTACGAAGTGCGTATATATTAATTGCTTGCCGTCGTCCATGAATCAATCTATCGTCCATGAATCTCGAGATAGATATAAACTTGCATTGTCGTGGCGTCGTTGCTGCACGCAGATCAGATGCAAGGCGCCAGCCGAGTGCTCGAACAACCCGGTGACGGTGTTCATCACCGACATGAACTACGAGCCCATCGCCCCCTACCATTTCGACCTCAGCGGCAAGGCCTTCGGCGCCCTGGCCAAGCCCGGCCTCAACGACAAGCTCCGCCACTGCGGCATCATGGACCTGGAGTTCAGGAGGTCACAATCATTCATAGACATTGCTCGATCGATCGATCGATCTTCTTCCAGGGTCTGTGCGTGCGAATCAGAAATGGCAATGCGTCAACTACTAACTGCTCTGCCTGCAGGGTGCGGTGCAAGTACGCCGGCGGGCAGAAGATCGTGTTCCACGTGGAGAAGGGGTCCAACCCCAACTACCTGGCGGTGCTGGTGAAGTTCGTCGCGGACGACGGCGACATCGTGCAGATGGAGCTCAAGGAGAAGGCGTCGCCGGAGTGGAAGCCGATGAAGCTCTCGTGGGGCGCCATCTGGAGGATGGACACGCCCAAGGCGCTCAAGGGCCCCTTCTCCATCCGCCTCACCAGCGAGTCCGGCAAGAAGCTCGTCGCCACCGACGTCATCCCGGCCAACTGGATCCCCAACACATTCTACAAGTCCAACATCCAGTTCTAGATTTTCTAACACTTGAACCGCGTGCTGCAGTAAGTGGTGGTCGCTGATTTACTTATTTTTTTCGGCATGAGCAGTGAAGCATCATGCATGCGCGGTTAACCATGTTGAGGTTTCTGAATTCTAATTTGTAAGCTGGGCTTACCTTTTGTCTCCGGGTTCATGAATCCGAAACAGTGGAAATATAATGACAAGATTCTGTATATCATCGATTGATATATAGTTAAAACGTGCTACTGATGACTGATCTAAGCATCAGACTGTTCCAACTTAATTAACTTGCAACAAAATGTGAGAGGTGCAGTCCTTCCATACCCATATAACCAAAACTTATGACATGGCATGGAACAAAGGCAAGATACTTTGTGAGCATATAGTGCCAATTAGCTAGTTTGCCATGAAATGGTTCATCTCCAAGAATTGACATGCTAAGATTAGAAACATTCGTTCTGTTGCATACTTGCAGTTCCTCCTGAGTTTGTAACAAGCACAATCCTCAATGCCGACTGAACCTGGAACACTTTTGTTCCAAGAACAGCACTCATATGTACAAATGCACAATTCATTGCAAGTTGCGACACTCTACATTCCAGAGAGAACATTTCTGAACAAACGATAGACTATTGAATCATAATGCTAACGAGAAGTTCAAGTTGAATGGGCCCAATCGTGTTCTTTTATATGCTTCATCTTTGCAATGATGCGACGATCTCCTGCAAGTTATCGAAAAAAAAAAGAACCAATTAAGATGGTGGCTGCTTCAATTCCGCTTAAAGTGCTCCTTTATGGCAGAATGAAGAGCATGATTTGGTATGAGATGATGGTGTGCCAGAGGTAATTTTGTCATTGGGGACGTGCTGTGTCCACTGTGGAGCCATCCCTTTATGACCTCAGCTTCGTAAGTGTACCCGTCTGCGGCAATATGTGGATTCCTCATGACCTCCTAAAATTAGAAAATAAGAATCAGTTGTCAGTAAGTAAAGGCTACTTTAAGACTTTTCACATCAGTAATTCAGTATATGAATTTGTTTTCTACTTCAGCAAGCACAACAATCCCCTAATTAGCAAGCACACAATATTCTATAGCCTGGAAGATCGCAGTACAAAGTTCAGCCCTATGGCCAACAAAAGCTACTATTAAATTGGAAATGATTTTATTTTATTTGCAAACTTCAGCATGATAGCATTTTGAAACATGAAGGTAGGTGATTGTTTAATATTCTATTATGGAAAAAATATCCTTCCACCGTATCTTAATTTTGCTGTACCGAAGACTAAGAACACCAGAGGTCTATTGAATAAGTTAGCAAATCTAGTCCAACACTCAGCTCCAAGAAGATCTGCCACAAAATGACATTCAGATGGTTTCAGCGGGATGGAGGATGGCATTCCCAGAAACTATTGAGAGTTTTGGCCCAAGACAGCCAAAGTAAATAAACTACGCGATACCTTGATTTTCTGATTCTCGTGAAATGCAGAACTAATGTTAGAAGCTCAATAAATGGACATAAAACATACCTTAGAAATAGGACATAAGAAGCATGAAGGTGTGTGACTCTCAACGGACCGATATCCAAAGGACTGTTGTGGTGTGGTTGATAGCGAAGCTGACTTCACCAGGGGCTCAATCACACACCACACATCACTCATACGATAAGGTCGCCTTCTTCTGCTAAGCTCTGCACACTGAAGACCAAGAAGCATCAGCTTCTTGGCTTGCACAAATGGCCACTCCCCAGCAGACTGATCAAGAAGGAGCTCCAACTCATCTTTCTCAAGTGCATCCTCCACTGCCCTTCCGATGCCTAAAGCTGGTTTCCCAGTTACCAGCTGAAGTATGATAATACCCAAAGAGTATATGTCAGACCGTGCTGTTAGCTCCCCGGTGGTAAGAAATTCAGGGTCCATGTAGGCAAAAGTGCCTCTTGGGTTCGTCGTTTGGTAGAGGCTTGTGGACATTGTGCTAGATTTAACTAGGAGGCAAGAGATGCCAAAATCACTAAGTTTGCTGACCAAATTGGCATCAAGGAGGATGTTTGAAGGCTTGAGATCACCATGGATTACTGGATGAGGCTTGGTAGAATGAAGGAAGACGAGTGCAGAGCATATCTCACCAATTATCCTTGTACGGACTTGCCACGTTAGTGGAGGTGTGCTGTTTTCACAGGCTAGACGGTCTTCAAGGCTTCCATTGGGTAGGAACTCGTACACAAGACCTGAAGCTTTTGAGCAAGAACCCATAAGCATTACAAGCTTTGGATGCCTGACCCTACTAAGAACAACGACCTGCACAGTAAACTTACTTTAGTAAAACTAAACAGTAACATACATTGCATAGTTCAATTTTTTGGCCTTTATTACCTCTTGCCGAAATTGCGATTGCCCTTGTAAGTTATGAGAACGCAGCATCTTAATTGCCACTGTTGTGTTGCGCAGGGAACCTCTGTATACACGCCCTAATCCACCTTCACCGATCTTCATTGTGTCACTGAAATTCTGTGTTGCCAGCTGCAGCTCTGACAGAGAATTCAGTGTTCCATGTCAAACTTGGGCACAATACTGTTTTTCCTATCTCTTTATGCAGTTCATCTACATCCTTAAGCGCATTATCCCTTTCATGCTTCAGCTTCTCATACTCCAACTGCTGTGAATGAATGAGGGATTTACTCGCTGCCAACTTATCCTCAAAATTCTTGACAATGCCATCATATTCATCGACTCGCTGCTCTAATGATGCCTTCTGTTCACTCATCTTAACAAGCTTATCAATGATGTCATCTCTGTCCTGTTTAAGTGCATCCATTTCTTGCTTCATCGATTCTATGACACTATTTGCCTTCGCTAGAGCTTCCTTGACGTCTTCCTCTGCTTAGTCTCGTTTAAAGATGCATCCTCAAAATTGTTTGCCTGCAATCATAAGAAGTTTGTGTCAAATTCTACATGGTTTTAGTGCTAATGTGGTGAAGGTACCTTTCGGTGAAACAAAATGGGTTCTTCCTCTGTTATTTGCCTCCTCACGGACTCGCCAAATGCTTGCTTCTGATGCTTCTCAGCCTGAGTGAAATCTTCTTCAAGTTTATCAAATATATCAATATTTGAATTCATGGCATCCTGTTATGCACCAGCAACTGATCAGATTAAGTCCAAAGTAAATCCTCTACTGTTCAACTTGGGCCAGAAAAAGCAAACCTGTTCACGGTATAAAGCTGGATTTTGAAGATCACACCCCGCATGTACAGTGGGTAGGATTTCAGTTGCATCATGCCTAGGTGTTGAAAATGAGCTGGAGTCACTGAACCCCTCGTCAGTCACGGTAGAGGATGCTTGATGCGAACTTGGAAAACTTCCTCTTGGAACACTATCCCAGGAATTGGCAGCTTTATCCTCTATGCTTCGCCTGCTAAAAGTTGTCCGCACAGAGAACCGAGAAGGTAGTCGCAATGATGTTCTAACAGATGCAGGCACAACCTTTTCTGACATTGACCTCTGTACGTGGCCATCAACTGCATTGCTAACATACCCGTTTGGTTGTCCACCCCGCTCAGATAAAGTGGACATTGAACTTCTGGTAGCTGGGGGTGTTGCTGCATTGCGAGATGAAGGAACACAAGCCTCCCTGTATAAAATTGAGTTTAGAGTAAATAATTAAATAATTAAGTGCTTATAGGAAAAGAATGAACAGCAACAAAATGGTAGCATATAAAATGTGATGTGTAGACAGGAAATTAGAATAATCTAAAATCGATATGCAAATAGGAGGTCGAAGTTAGATTCAGTGAAGTGGCATGGTTTGCACGCTGCTCATAGATAAATTCATCTTATCTAACAATATAAGATGGAGAATATGATGCATTAATCAAAATTCTTACTCATAGACAAATTCACCTTAGCTAACAATATAAGATGGATAATATGATGCATTAATCAAAAATTCAAAACTCTTACCTAGTGCATATCAGATGTTCCTTGCAAACAAACCAAATCTTGCATGAAGTATCAGCTTTCTGAAGGACAGCAAGTGCCGTCTTGGACTTAGGCATTTTCATTTTCCTGGAATTAGGAAATAGGACATTCTAGAACACTGTAACCAGTGGATATGAGTGCTGAAGCGTGAACCATCACCGCATACCTAGAGTAGTGTTTGTCAGCAGCTGCTCCCATGATGAGTTTGCTCACCCCGTGCAGCGAAACAAGCTCCATGATCCCTTTAGCCACATCGTTATTTTCAATCACAAGTTTCTCACATTTCACCTGAAAAGGGCGTGCTGCTTCAATAATTGCCCTGGCCTTGCTCATTTAATTCTGAAATGCTTCTCACAATAGAAAGATTGAAATGTTATTGGTTGCACCTTCATTTTGGAGCACTGGTGAATGTATTCATCCAAGTGTTTCTCAAGCTTTTCCCTCTCATACTGTCTGTAAGCACTGACCTGCTCTGGTCTCAGTTTACTTGCATGGAACTTGCTCCCCACTGATAAGTAATGATATGATATTGTAGGAATAAAACTATACTAAGTATCTAATTTGTAATATATCATCACATATTCACATTCACACTGCATCTCACACCCAGGACTTAACAAAGTATAACAATAGGGTATCCTAAACAACCGAAATTTATGCGATAGGACTAGGTATCTTCAATTAACCAGAGGAAGATAAGATACTAGCACCCCAGCATTGGGATCGAATTCCAGCTGTTACTGTTGAACTATGATTCTATGAATTAATCTCGCTCCATGACCGCAAAACATGTCAGAGTTCAGTTCTCCAGGTCAGAGAGAGCATTTCCAGATTCAATCTGTTGGAAATACTACTATTCTTAAATCCTAAGAATATGGAAACGAGAATCTACTTACCAACCAATTGGCCTTGGCCAAGCAGACAAGCGAATACAAATCCCAACCGCGCGGCCTTTGAGTAACAACAGTAACCGCGTTACTCGACCTCAGTACAAACCTATCGGATAGGTGGAACCCCCAGCACCGGCACTTGGAAATCCCAAATGTGCTCGCCGGCGTGAGCCTGCCCCCGCCGGCGACGGATCCGGTGAATTTGGGGTTCCGGCAGGTAAACAAACCAGAATGCCAGACGAGCAATACAGGGAAATGCAAGGGTGAGGGTACCGCGTTCTTCAGCTCGCCAGCCCGATCCGACGGTGAGGGTACGGTGCGTCGCGAGCAGCGAGGAAGCGGAGCGAGAGCACGTACTCATCGGGATCATCTGCGCCGGCGCGAGGACGTGGGCCACAACCACGGCGGCGCCGCCCACGGCCGCGACGTGCCGGAGCGCCCACGCGAGGAGGGACCTGCCGCTCTTGTGCTGCTCCGGCACCGCCACGAACACCTTCTCCTCCCCCTCCCCCTCCTCATCCTCCTCCCCGGCCGCCTGCTCCTCGAATATCTCCGCCGTCGGCGCGCCGCCAGTGCTGGAGGAGGAAGAGCCGGCGCCGCCGTTCCGCGCGCTCGCCGCCTCCCACGCGTCCATGGGAAATCGCGCTCGCGTCGCCGGGCAAGTCGAGGTTGGATTGGATTAGCCCCGCGAGTTGATTACGATCGCTAGCGCGGGAATAAATATCGCGGGATGCTGTTAGGATCGTAATAACTAACTAACGAACTGAGCTTAGTTAGTTCGCTCGGGCGGGTGGACTGGTCGCACTGCCATGTGGCACCCGCGGGACCCATGAAGTGACGCTGGCAGGTGGGGCCTATGTGGTATGTGGTGCCGAGAAGACTTGACGGGAGCCTAGTCAACAGGCGTGGGGAGCATTGACTGACTTGGCATGCATTTTTTTTCCCTTCGCAGGATCAGGCATGCAAATGGACCAAATCACAAACAGGCAACACTATGCACATGTTACATAATACAATCGTAAAGATCAATAATTTATACACTATGAACTTAAAAAGAAAAAAAAGGGTCTAGCTTTCTTTTACTGCACCCCCTTCAGGATCCAAGCAGATATGGATCAAGAATCATATAGATGCAGGCATAAATGAGGGACCTGCAGCAGTCACGACGGCCCACGCTGAAGATGTTCTTGGATGGCTGAGCGAAGTGCGGAATTTGGAATTGTTGCACGGTGGGGGAGTGCCAGATTGGTCATGGGTGATGTGTCATGGGCTTCAAGCCAGTCCTTGATTGCCTCAGCTTCATAGGTGAAACCATCGGCGGCGATGTGCGGATTCTTCATGATCTTCTGAGCTCATCAGCAGCACCAATGCGAACAGGTCAGCACAATTTCGATCATGACTGCAAGCAACTAGCATGGCATGACAATCAGAATTCAGCGTGAAGCAGCATGCGTACCTGCAGAATCGGGCACAAAAAGTAATGTGGCACGCTGTTTTCATCCTGAAGAGATGAAGATGTTGAAGGGCACGATGATAGAGTGGCACTCTTCATCATCGGCTCCACCACAGGCCACACATCAGTGGCAAGATCCGCGCGGCGCCTCCTTCTCTCCACGGCGCATCTCATACCGATGCGCGCAAGCTGCTGCGCTTGCACAAAGGGCCACTCACCGGCGGATCCGTCGATGATCGTGTGCAGTTCATCGTTGATCATAGCATCTTCCACTCTTTTCACTATCTCCCTTGGGTGTCTCCCGGTCAAGAGGCGTAGGATGATGATACCGAATGAGTAGGTGTCTGATCCTGCGGTCAGCTCACCGTTGGCCATGTATTCTGGGTCAGAGTAGAACATTGTCCCAATCGGATGGTCAGTAAGATGTACCATGGTGCTGGTGTCTGTCGGGACAAGAAATCGAGCGATGCCAAAGTCTCCAAGCTTGCTGCCTAGATCAGCATCAAGGAGAATGTTGGAAGGCTTAAGGTCACCGTGGACGACCGGCTTGGGCTTATGACTGTGGAGGAAGATTAGTGCAGAAGAGATCTCCCCAATGATCCTTGTTCGGACTTGCCATGTCAGTGCAGGGGTGTTACCCTTGCAGGAAAGACGGTCTTCAAGGCTTCCGTTTGGTAAATATTCATACACAAGAGCAGACTCTTCATCGCAGGCTCCTAAGAGATTGACAAGATGTGGATGTCTCACTTTGGTCAGGATCGAAACCTGGAAATATCAGCGCAAATGCCGAATCACTTTGCATAATCTCTTTATAAACATTAATTAGTTTCATGAGAATGCAACGTACTACTTTAATTACCTCACGCTGAAACTGCAGTATGCCCTGGAGGTTCTCATTATGGTGTAAAATCTTAACAGCCACCGCGGTGTCACCGATAGTGCCCTTGTAGACACGCCCATACCCACCTTCTCCAATCTTCAGTGACTCGCTGAAATTTTCTGTTGCCAGCTTCAACTCAGCCAAGGAAAACTGAGTCTGTTTTTCAAGATATCTGACCGCACCGTCCCTGTCGGGACGCAACCGGTCGTCAAGGGTGCATCTGTATGCTTCCAACTCATTTTCTAGAACATTAGTATCAAAATTGGTATCAGTGACACACTCCACCAGTGCCAACTTCTGCTCATTTTTTGCCTGAAGCTTTGCAAGGTATTCATCTCGGTGGATTTTACACTGAATAATTTCCTCTCTCAAAATTTCCATCTCATGTTTATCCTTTTCATAAGCATCCTTAGCCACTTCTGACTGTTGGAGCGGTATCTGTTCACCTGCTTGGCAAAGTTTTTCAATGTATTCATCACGCTGGATCTTTAGCAATTCAATCTCCTTCTTCAGTTTTTTTATCAAGTACTGATCTGTGGCACGAGCTTCCTCAATTTCTTTTGAACGGCGTATCTCTTTTAAGAGGTACTCCTGCAATTTCTTAGCCTGAAATGGTAGTTCCATTAACTACATATTATGCATACCAAATGGAAGAAACATGTGCTTAGCAAGTGATTTAGCAATAGAGAAATACTTCATTGCATTATGTGGTTTCCGACTCCATATGTGATTTGATACATATAATGAAAAGTGAAAAGTGATAAAGAAAATTACTTTCTTGCGGACAACCAGGAACTCCTTTTCGACTTGTTGGCGATGGCAAGATTCTTCAAAGTTTTCCTTCTTCAATCTGACAATCTCATCAAATGATTTTTGAAGTCTATCTTGCAAATCAGCATCGAAATCCATCTCTGCCTATGAATAAGTTGCAGATGTATCACTAGATTTGCTCGGATTGATGGACACCCACCAAAAGGATCAGTCCAGGCTACAGTGTAACAAAGAGTCAGCGAGTATGCATGTCAAAAACGTTTGTGCAAACCAGATCTGTGTGGGGTGCTGAACTCTGAACATGTTCTGTTCGGAGCATCTTCATATCATCTGAGAGAGATGACACAAGTTCAGACTTAAAGCCACTATGCTCGGCGCTGCTATCCCCATGCAAAGACAATAAGTCTGAGTAGTCCACTTCATCGGACGCGAATGATGATATGCTGAAAGATCTTGAGCTAGCACCTGAAGAAAGAAAAATCACATCAGTAGCAGTTACGAGCAAGGATTACTCCTTATCCAATAATCCGAAAAATATTCTACATGGAAAGGTCCTAAAATGTACATATCTGACGATTTTAATTGATATCTAGTTCCACCCTAAGCTCTACGGCATGGATATGGTCATGGAGGATTGGTCTCTAATCCACGCCAATAACGAAAATCCAAAACGGAAGCAAGCAAAATCAGGAAGCGATGTTCTGCTGGTGAAAAGAGAGGCTGATTTCAGGAAGAACAGTTAGCAAGACCATCGCACCACACAATCTGGCCTCAGCCCTCACGTAACAAGCATCCAGCTCAACGCTGCTCAGTCATGCAGTGAGTGAGCCAGTATAAGAAGTTCAGAACTCAGAAGCAGCAATCTTTCGAAGGAGCTGAAGAACCGCGAAGAGCTCTTGTATGAATTTCGAAAAAGCACACTAGATTCCGGGTAGCTTGGAAAGAGCAAAGAATCTCTGAACAGGAGCATGGATGATGGATGATCAGGTGGATAAATAAAACCTTGCAGGTTACCTTGGCGACGACTCATCCGTGGCAAGTCCCAACGCGGAAGAAACGGAGAGGAAATTTCTGGCCCCTCGAAACGGGGAATGTTTGTCAGGCAGAGCTGTCCCTTTTCGGCTCGTTGGCTCGTTGCTGCTCTCCGCCACCTACGCACGGCAGAGCGCTGACCCCGTCTAGTCCAAGGAATCCAGCTACGCCCCGCCCACCCTCCATGTCAGCGTCACACTCCCAGACGGGCTATGGCCCTGTTTAGTTGGTGCAAATTTTTGGATTTTGGAATTGTAGCACTTTCTTTGTTATTTAACAATTAATATCTAATTATGGGCTAATTAGACTTAAAAGATTCATCTCATCATTTACAGCTAAACTGTGCAATTAGTTATTTTTTAAACTATATTTAATATTTTATGTATGTGTCCAAAAATTCGATATAACAGGAAATCTCGAGAAGAATAAAAGCTCCGAAATCTGTTTCAAAAAGAAAAAAAGCTCTGAAATAGTCCATCAGACGCGACGGCATCAGCAGTTATTGGTTAGATTACATGACGTGCAGTGCGGAATGCGGAGGATGTAGACCATGGCTTTGTGAGACTCATCATCAATTTCTATAAAATATATATATATATATATATATATAAACTCTCTGCAAAAACGTGCGTGCAGTTAAAACATAACCCTCCGTTCCAAAACTTAGGTAAGCTAAGTTAAACTTCTCTACAAAACGTAGTATTTCTTATTTTAGGCTAAATCAAACTTCTCTGATTTAATCAAGTTTATATAAAAAAAATTATACTAACATCTACAGTATCAAAATTAGTTTCATTAAATTCACTGTCTTATTATTTTCATAGTGTATATATCTGGTATTATGGATTTAATATATTTTCTATAAATTTGAAAGATGAGTTAAATTTTATGACAAAACCGTAATAGCCTACATACAGTGTACCAGGGAGTAACAATTTGATTTAGTTAGCTACTCGTTACGTTAGCGCTCCAATTAATAACGTTGCGTCGCTGGAAATTTACTGTTACTGAAACTTTTAAAGACTAATCGAGGAAGGGAGGCAAATGAACGCGGGTATCTGGCTGGTCAGAAACTAGAACAGCAACCAGCAACTAGGATTCAGATGTTAGGCAACAGTAATATGCAATGAAAACAGGCAAAGTCAGAGAATGAATTGTGCAAATCCTGCTTCATCAGAAAGAGCTCAGGGTTCCACTGATGTGCTCTGCTCCAACTTCACCAAAAAGGAGCTCATAAGAAAGCATAGTTACAAAGTTGCCAATGAAAGAACAAAATAAATAGGTAGTTCTAATTTATGCTAGAATTGACCAATGACGCTCTCACAGTCTTTTCAGGCCTATGCAAAAAAAGACTAGGTAGATTCAGAGAAGTTCTGTAACAGCTTTCTGATGTTCTGGAATATAGGCACCAGGGCAATAAGCGCAAGCTCAAGATGCTCCAAGCTGTTCAGGCGAATGCCGACTTGGCCAGTCCCCTTGTTGCTTATATTTGCATGCCCAACCAAGTTGCTAGCTCTTCCAGCAGGGATCTGAGACTGGACGTTGCAGCCGATCGCCAGATCCCCATGCCAATCCACAACAGATAATGCAAGAGTGGAAAGCATCCGCCCGATTGGGTAATCTTTGTCCCTCAGTGTTGCTTCGAGGCGGCCTCCATAGGCCACATCACCCCTCCCACTCATGGCACCACCACTGATCAGTACCCTGAGCTGCTTGTTCACTATAAGCTTGTCTTCAATCTTCACACCGGTCGATACGGAATCCCCAAGGAGCGTAGCAGATATGCCAGCAGCTGTGCTGTTGCGCCTGAAGTTCTTAAATCTCGACTCACCACGAATTGTGTATGCCATATCCTTGCCAACAGACTGCAAATCAAGCCCAAGTGAAGTAGATTTTCCCTCAGCATGCTTAACTGAACTTGCAACCTCCATTTGCATAGAGCAATCCTTCTTGTCCTTTGTTAGTTGCCCAGATATGGACACAGGAACTTTACCTTTGACAGCAAACAATCTTTCAACATTAAGTCCCTCATAACCAACATCATGGTCCCAACCCTGGGTTTCCAATACAGGTCTGACAAGCCATTCACTTGGTGTATCCAGAAAACGATAGCGATGACTAGGATAGTCTGAATCAAAAGATGAGGGCAGTACCATATCAGGCATAGGAACTGCAACATTGGTTGGAGTATTAGAATCATCTTCAGGGTTGCTGTTGTAGAAATCATTTGTTCGAGTACTGGCTTCTACTGCCATTTTCTTCATCAACTTACGCCGCATCCTTTCCTCTTTCAGCTGCTTTCTGTAGAACAACTTCTCTCTGTAATCTAGCTCCTCAAGATATGCCTTCCGCTGTGCATTATTCAGCTTGGAAAGCTGAGCTTTTGTCAGGCGCTTAAAAGGAGGCAAATCATCATAATCTGAACCATCATCTGAATCAGAATCATCTGTTGAATCATCCTCAAGATCATCATCATCACCAAACTGCTCCTCTGGTAACTTCAGTGGGGCCCTAGACTGAAGAAGGGAAGAGACGAGGAAAGGCAGTGGAGGAATCCTCGTACGAGAAAGTTTACCAATGGGACTATCCTGCAACTTGAGGAGTACATTAGCCTCTGCTAATACCTTCGAAGCAAAACAAAGCAGCAACAGCTGTGGCTTCCAGACTTGTCCATTTGGCAAAACCCTCTGTCCAGCCCTGTTTGTCCTGCATGCTGCGTGATTTTCCACCAAGGATACTGGATTCATAAGACGGATATCACCAGCAGCTTGCCTTATAGCTTGCTGCACTACATGAGACCTCTGGGTGACAAACATCTCATAGCTCAGAGGAATTCCATTAAGCCCATCTGGTGGTGCAGATGCAGCATGAGTTAATACAACAATGGCATTGAACCAGACTGATGCTCCAAAAACTTTCGTGATGGTTTGCAGCAGAGGTACATCACCATTGTCCCTGCTCTGCATATCCAATCTATCAAAATAAAGAACAATATCGGGAGGGTTTTTGCTAATAAGCCTCTTCACGGAGTTGAGAACCTTCTGGTTGTGGTGCTGTTCTAAAGATGAGCATGAAAGTCCAGGTGTATCAACCACTTTTACTCTGATTCCCTCAACTGTACCAACCACTTCTTGAACCTTTTTAGTACTGGAATCGAAAGCATTTGTATCCAACCTGGTATCATCAAAAATTGAATTAATAGTAGCACTCTTACCAACCCCAGTTTTACCGAGAACCAAGATGGTGCATGAAAAATCAAGGGGCTCATTTCCAGCAGCTTCAAGATGCTCTGCCATCTCTCTTGCCCGGTCAAAGCTTAATGACCCATTAGCAGTAGTTCTCCTAAGTTGTTCTGCCAGCCCAAGGCGGTACATAACCTGTGAAACAACCATATTATGAGGTGTTTGCCCAAACCTGTGAGCAAGACGTAAAAACTTGACCCGAATCATCTGAAGCTTCTCATGAACTTCATCATTCTCGTCTCCATCATCCTCAGCAGACTCAGTAGACGGCTGGCTTCCCCTATCCGAAGAAATTGGTCCATTGGCACGGGCCTGTTGAACATGACGAGCAGGAGGCTGCGACAGGGAAGGTGATGATCCAAGGCCAGCAGGACGAGATGGCAAAGAGGGACTATTGGAATGACCAGAAGCAGCACTAGATTGTGCAGGCGGTGCAGAGGTAGCTGTATTCTCATCATCTGAGGATCCCAGATCATCCAATTCCTCGATGATAATAGCAGGCTCAGCTGCAGATCGTGTGATCGACTCAGGCCTCTCCCGCTTTGTATGACAATACCCCTTGGTGGTTTGCCCCATGGCATTCTCCTCCACACTCCCCTCGACATTGATCTCGGCACGAGGACTATCCTCTCCCCACTTCTCCGCTGCATGCCGCCCGGTCTCCAGCACCACTCTGGTGTTCGGCGTCACCACAGGCTGGTGATCACCGGCCACCGGCGTCCCCGACTCCACTGCATGGCCTCCCGCACCCTGATTTTCTTCCCCGACCTCATCCCCGTCAACCTCCTCCGCCGCCACCGCATCGTCTCCGTCCTCCACCACCACATCAACACTGCCCTCCTCCTCCGCCGCCACTCGCTTCACGGCGGATTGACCCGCTTCGGCGACTCCGCCGTTCTCGCCCGCCCGATCCTCCGGGCGCCCCTCGCCGACGACGCCGCCGTTCTCCATGGAGCACACCCGACGGCGCGAGAACGAAACCCTAGTCCGACACCAAGAGAAAACGGAACGGATCAAACGACAGCAACAGCAGGGGGGAAAAACAAACGAACAGACGTACGATTACAAGCGAACATAGACTGGAACAACAAAAAAACAGGCGACGATAAGGTGCACGGATCCGGAGGGAGATGGTGGTTACCAACCTGTGTGGAGGCGCCGGCGGTGATGGCGGCGGTGAGGTGGATGAGATCGCCTCGCGCGGCGCGGTCGCGGCCAGAAAAAGGAGGGAGAGGAGTATGGTCAGGTCAGGTCAGGTCTCGAGGGTGCTGCGCCTGCCTGCAGCTAGAGAGAGAAGGTCGCGAAGGCCGCAGATGCCTCCGCCGCTTTTTGCTGGGCTAGGCTAAAGCAAAATTTGGGCCCGTTTATGCCATAGGCTCTCCGCTCTCTAAATTCACTCTAAAAAAAAATATTTCTATCTGGTCATCGAGATTCTCCTCTCTATATTCAGTTTCGCTGCGCTCGTTCATTCTCTGTATCTCCACTCTATCCCAACTATCACATATTTTATTCAACCATCTCCACCTAACATCTCATTTTCTTTTTCTTTTCTTTTTTCTCTCTCTTTTCTTCTCCCCTTCTTTTCTTTCCCCTCCTCCGTCTCGCCCCCCTCCCCTGCTCTCTGTCTCTCTCTGTCGACCCGCCGCCGCTAGCCTCTCTCCCTCCCTCGCGGCGCGGAGGCGGATCCATGGCGGCGGCGCCGCCCATGGCAAGCCCGGTCACGCCTCCTCGCTGGTGAGCCGCGGGCTCGGCCCTCCGCCCCCTCCCATGGCCGCACGGCAAGCGGGTGGCTCCAGGCGGCCAACGCGCCAAGCGCCCGAGGCCGGGGGCGGCGAGGTCCAGGAGCGGACGGCGTGGGGGCCAGGACATGCCCCGGCGTGTCCGTGCAGGGGCCCCGCGCGGCTCGAGCTCCGGCATCCCACCGTCGTCCTCGCGCCGGAGCAGGCGGGGCGGCCACGGCCCCTCCCCTGCAGCAGCGGCCAAATCCGGCCCCGGCGCGACCCATGGCTGTGGCTGCCGGCCCGCGGCACCTGCGCGAGCTCGATCTCGACTGCCTCGGCGGCGAGCCCAGGCTCGGGGTGGCGGCGGTGGCTGTCCTCGCGGCCCCTGCTCCCCTGCCGTGCGGCGTCCCTCCTCTCCACGGCGCCTCCCTCCCTTCCTCGCGGGGCCATGGCGACCACCTCGCCGCGCCAGCTCGCGGCCGAGCTGCAGCGGCCCGCGGTGTGTGGCGGCGCGGCCGGGGCGCCCCGCGGCATGGGGTGTCGTGGCGGGGCGGGGGACGACCGGCGCGGATCCAGGCGGCGCCAGCGTCCCTGCTCCCCTGCTCCTCCGTGCGCGGGCGGCGGCGAGCTCGAGTAGGGGCGGCGGCGGGCGGCGGCCATGGCGGACGCGCGGCGAGGCGGGCAGCGCTGGGCGAGAGGAGGTGCGGAGCACACGCCGGGAGGCGGGCCCGCGCCACGTCGGCGGATGGAGAGCGCGCGCTACTGCGCTCGGAATAGAGAGCCCGGAAGGCAATGCCAAGATAGCGCGCACTTTACAGTGTGCCGCTGCAGCAGGAAAATGGGCAAATCGAAATGCATGCAGCCTCCGTGGCGCATACCGTGCGGGATGCAGAGCCCCAGTGCGGGCAGCCTTAGGCCACTTCCAAGAATTCGAGTTTGGCTGCAGTAGCAACGGTGGCACGGGACAGTAGAGGCCTCTTCCTCGGAGCATCAACAGTGACCTTCTCAGGGATTTTGGACCCAGAAACTCTGGAAGCAATAGCATGTAGAGAGGGTTTGGCACTTGCAGGTGACCTCCTACTCCAAGAGATTTGAGTGGCAAGTGATTGCGCCAACGCAATTCACAGCATCCAGGAGGAGTCAATGGGGCAGTATGGCCAAATTACCAAAGAGATCAGGGCGACTTCAGAACAGTTCCTAAAGGCTAAGTTTGTCCATGAACGTCGGGAGTCCAATCAGGAACGCACATAGTCTAGCAAGAAGTGCTATCTATAATTCACTTGGCCGGTGTGTCTGGCTCATTGATCCGCCTGCGGGCGTTTGTAATCAGTACTCTTCTATTAATTAGTGTGGAGTTTCCTCCTCAAAAAAATTGGAAGTATTAAATATAGATTAATTATAAAACTAATTATACGGATGGACGGGAAATTGCGAGATGAACCTATTAAGTCTAACTAATCCATCACCAGTGGTTGTTTACTATAGCACAACATTATCTAATCATTGCATAATTAGGTTCATTGGATTCGTCTCGCGATTTCACTCGGGGTTATGAAATGGGTTTTGTCAGTTATTCACACTTAATACTTCTAATTATGGATCAAACGTTCGAAGTTATTGTAACGTATGAAAAAATTTTGGAAACTAAACAGGGCAAGAGAGATTGAACCAAACAAAATTCGAATGAGAATGCTAAAATGATTTAGCTGCAGACGGGCTTCGAAGTTGGCACTGATTATTTTTCGAAAGGGATTTGTAGACAGTTGTAGTAAAAAAAACTCGGTAGCATTTTAGGTTCTTGATTCGACTCCTCGTAGAAATAAATTTTCTATAATTTAATACCATTATACTTTCAGTGGGGGCGCCTATTTCGAGAATTTGCTAACTCAACTTCGAATATGCTCATAAGATTAGATTTTGCATTCATGTGTTTATAAGAGTGAGTGTGCGTGTGTGGTGTGTCTAAATTGTACCGTGTAATCTTAAAAGAAAAAAACTAAAATCTGGCGATACAAATAGATGCAACACTACCGGAAGTCGACCGAAATGCTTTTCGGCACTTCTAATTGTCGTGCAAGACCTAAAACCAGACGATTTCTGCCTTCCAAAACAGTCTGGTTATGCTGGCTTACTCCATTATTTGGTTGGTAATGACGGATTAAAGGAATGGAAAGGGAGAGGAGAAAAAAGAGTGGCAACTAGCAAATGGAAAAGGAGGATAAAACTATGAAAAGGAAGGAGGGAGATGGAAACCAAGTAACGGAAAAATTTAGAGCTCATCGGTTTGTTCGTTTTGTGCTACTAAGGCCAGTCTCAATGGGAGTTTCATGCAGGGTTTTATGACATTAAATACATTTACTTTTACTGACATGGCAATGAGAGAATGATGGAGTTTCATGAGATGTGAGGAGAGTTTCATCACCATGTCGTGGGATTTCTAGGGTACCCACAGCCGGGTGGCGGAACGCACCCGCCTATTCCCAGAGAGGGAGTGCTCGGGGAGGTACTAGGCGATTGGGCTGATCTAGCTCTGAGATAAGCACACAAGAACACACGATCTAGAATGGTTCGGGCCGCCGGAGCGTAATACCCTACGTCCACTGGGAGAAGTTTTGATCTCTGTTGTGTATGAGTCTATCATCTGCCGGGCCTTGGCTTTTACCCAGCTTGGGTTTCCTTCTAGCGGGCGCCCCCTTTTATAGACCAAGGGGGCGGATACATAGGACGTTGGGGCCCCGACAAGTGGGCCCAACGTGACTGCGCAGCATACTACGCAGAGTATTTAGATGGGTACAGTGGTTACGAATCTTCCCCCGATACGCTCCCACGCCCTGCTATCGCTACAGTGGTCTTCTCTTGTCCTGTCACCAAGGTGTCCGTTGGGGGAGCGTAGCTTGCGGCGTAGCCTGTGGAGGCTATTATGTAGACGTCATAATGGGTGAAGCCAAGCCGTCGTGTCCATCTGTTATGGCAGACTGGCAGGCGCGGCGTGGGCGGCGCCAGCAGCTCCACTATCTTGGTAATACGCGATCAATAGTGTCCCCTGGTCAAGGTATCACATCGGCTTCTGCTATATTAATGCGGACGTTCCCCTGCTGTAATGAATGCAGTGGTGGGTGAGGCTTAGTATGGAGACCAAGCGGCCTTGCACATGTGTCCGTGCCTGTAGACACGTGTCGGCTCCGGACCACCCCGAGGCATGGCGTCGACTTCTTCCCTTAGCGAGGAGTCCGGTTACCATACTGGGGGTCCGGGACCCCATGAGGGGTCCGGGACTTCTGCGGGGGTCCGGACCCTTCGGGAGGTCCGGACCCCCGGCTGTTCGGGCTGCCCGCCTCTTCCGGGACACGTGTCGTTCCCGGATCTTTCCCAGTCGTGAGGCAGGTCCGGAACCATTGCCGAGATATCAGGACTCCGGACTGTGGCAGAACCGCCTAAATTATCCCGGCTCAAGTGCGTAAATCGTCACCATAAATGCAACATTAGCTTAAACGCACTTCAAACGGAACAATTTTTGGTCTGTCGGGTAACGTCCCGATACAACCACCGATTCTCGGATCGAACAAGCATACCCCGCACGAAGGCGAGTTCAGAGATATTACAACCACAATTTTACAACACAGGCATATTAAAGATTACAAACCAGTTCAAAAGATTATTACAAAACTAACTTAAGTAATACAGTTATACAAAACATAAGAGTAAGTTCAGAGTTTAAACAGCGGAAGGTAAAACACGACGGCTACAACTCGTCGCAAAATGGTACCAAGCCAGCCCAAGCAAGGTATCACTCGTCATAGTTATTGCCGGCCGAAGACGTATCCCACTCTACGGACCATCCAGGAGGCAACGAGCAAGGATAGGTCAAGCTAGCGATCTGATCCTCAAAACTCATACCTGAAAAAGGGTTTCAACAGCAAGGCTGAGTATTCTAATACTCAGCAAGACTTAACCGACAACGGGTATAAGTAGCCCACCTTAGCTAGACTATGCAAGGCTTTGTAAGGCTCTGGTTTTCCTTTGCTGAAAAGCAATAAAGAGTAGGTCCTTACTTTCAAGTTTTAGCTTCAAGATTCTAGTGATTAACCATTCTATGTAAGCATCTACTAACCAAACATGGTGGAACTTCTAGGCAAACATCAAGATTAATAAGAATATTGTTGCTCTTATTACTCTGTGTGGCAAAGAGATCAAGCAGTCTCATTTCATCGTGAGAGGCGGACGATTCTGAATCGAAATTCAACCTTGCAAGGGTAACCTAGCACACACGTCTGGAATACCGTCGGGTCATTCCCAAACAACCGTTAACCTTTCTTTCCGGCTTGTGGATAGTGCCACTCTCCCCGACTACAGGGCTCCAAGGCCGAACCTTGTCCCTAGAAGTCGTAGTGTTGCGCAACATATAAGAAAACCTATCCCTACTGAGAGAGTGGGAGGTATATCCACTCCCCGGTCCAATCGGCTACTAGGCTTGCCGCGTACCATATTTATGGCATGTGACTAGTACTTTCAAAAACTTAACCAGCACTACCACACACCGCGACCTTAGCAAGTTCATCAACACAGACGGGGTCTCACATAGGACATGATATCGAACACAACCCCGTCCGTCGTCCTTATATTGATAACAGAAAGTAAACAAGCAATTCCTATAAAGCTCGTGAGTGACAGGCATTCACTCGACTTTTACCGTTCCTATAAGCTTAGCAGATAGTCGAACTCAGGTCTAGTGTTCAGTACATAGGTTCCTAGGATCATGCATCTAGGGTTTCAATTCAAATCCTAAGAACTGTAAATGCACAAGTAAGTAATAACAGTAAATGATAATAATTTGAAATATAGGTTATGTCCGGGGTTTGCCTTCTCGGTAATTGCTAACTATTTCAGCGCTAGGCTCTTCCGAACTTTGGTTCGGGGCTTCAGTTAGTTCCGCAGTGTTTACTTGAGCGTCGAGATCACCTCCGTCAGACTCCGGAATCAACTCGTACGTCCCGTCCGACAAAGTAGTCGTATCTATATGTAATGCAAGGACAATATTAAAAACACACATGGGCAAACGTTTATAGAGTAGTTAAATAACACACTTAACTACACAAGGCATCATGATCAACAGCACAAAAGAAGTTAACTAACTTCATAAAATGAGTGGTGGTGATTTACTATACCACTAAGTCATGGTTTGTAAATAAATCAACAAATCAGAGTACAAATAGTAATAAATTCTACCAAAATTACCCTAAACAGAACATTAACAGACTAAGCTACCCTGCAAAAATCATATGAAGACATGTAACCATTTAATCGCAATAAATCATTTATTCAGATAACATCTAGAACAAGCAAGAATTACACCGTTCAAACTAGAGCAGATCAGAAGCTCAAAATTTAACATGAGATCTACACAGGGATGATCTAGCTACTGTGAATTTTTCATGAGTTTATCTACACAGAATTTATTCTGAGAAAATAAACAAAACAGACATCAGTTTAGAAAGATTCAATTTTAACTCCTGTTCTAGACATGAACTAAAGCTCAAACTTCCTGATCAAACTAATATACTCCATATGAACACTCAGGAATATTTTCAGGATTTAACAAGAACAGAAACTATTTATCATAAATAAAGTATACTAAACAAGGATTAAATCAAATAAAAAGCTACAACAAAGAACTGATCATGAAATTTTTATAGCAAAGCTAGTGTAACAAGAGTAAACTACCACAAAAATTTCAGAGCAATACAAGCTTTCAAGCATCAGATAAGAAAAAGATTAAAGAACAAGTATTTATATACCTAGTAACACAAAACAAAATCTACAGCAAAAACTTAAGCAGTCCTTAGTGGTTCACTGCATAGAGCTCTTCAAGAGGATTCCAAAACATTAAGATTTGCTATTTTACGAATTTTGTACGAATTGATATTGAATTTCAAAGTTCACTGAAAAACATTACAAAGCAGTCCTTAGTGGCACTATTCAAATGAGTCATAGTCTATTCACATAACCCCCTGGCCTTTCTCTAATTCTAACAAACAAGTCCCCGGCCGAGTCAGAGCAGGGGGCGGTGGTTTGACCGGCCAAAACCGGCGACGGCGATTGCCGGCGGCGAGGGTGGGGTTGGGGGAAACGGAGAGCAGGCCAGGGCGGACCTCCTGGTGTACTTGGCGCGTCGGGAGAGGGTTGGAGGAGGGCGGTCGGCGATGGACGGCGGCTAGCGGGCTCGGAGCACGGCGGCGGGATGGCTCCGGTGAGGTTCGGGCGAGGGGAAAAGGCCTGGGAGCTGCGCGAGGTCGAGGCGGTGCTAAAAGTGGGGGCTGTAGGGGTGGAGCGGGTCTGGGTTGGCGGCTCCGCGGCGAGGTGGAGCTCGCCGGGGTTCAAGCAGGGCGGCGGCGGCGTTCTGCGGCGTGGAAGCGAGGGGAGAGGAAATGGACGAGCGAAATCGACCTCTGGGGTTTAAGTAGTGCTTAAGCGCTCGCTAGAAGAGGGCGGCGGGCTCTGCAGTGGGCGCTCCACGGCGGCGTCGCGGTGGCGGCCGTCGGGGAGGTTCTGGGCTCGGCGGGGGTGCGTGGCGAGGGGTGGAGGCTCCAGCGCGAGGCAACAGGAGGGGGAGGAGCTCGCCCGCGACGCGTGGGAGCCAGCGCACGGCGAAGTAATGGCCCGGAAGGCGTCGGCGGCGGCGCTGTCGGTGGCGTCGGCGGCGAGAAGCAGAGCAGGGAGGGGGAGATGGTCATAAGGGCGATTATGCAATTTCCAAAAATTCCAGGGACCTTTCTGTAAACAAGCAATAACTTTTAAACTAAAGCTCAAATGAAAAAGTGCCCAACATGAAAGTTGTTCAATTTTTCAAGATCTACAACTTTGATGTTGTGCAAAAATTTATTTGATCAAAGATTCAAGATCTAAAATTAAAATCATTGAAGGGATTTTGAATTCCAGGAAATTTGTCTTTTTCAAAGCAATTTCACTTCAAATGTAGACCTTCAAGCAAAATTGGATGCCAAGCAATAAATGCACTGAAATTTTGCACAAACACCCTCCACTAAAGCTATAATTACACAACCTATTCAACACAACTGCAGAAAGGACTTTGCATAAAATCATAATTACACATATAACCTTTCATAATTACAAAAAGATCCTTTTTCAAGCAATTCAAGCATATGATGCATGATTTGGTTCTAATTATCCTAAATTGGCTATTTAAAAACCTGGGCCGTTACAGCCGGACCACAGGGGTCCGGCTGTTTGGTCGTAGTCATGGATAACTATAAGGCCCTTGCCTAGATACAGCAAGAAGGGGTACCCCAGTCCTGGGGTACCGACTGTGGCCCCCGGGCCCACCTCGGGAGAGGTACGAACCCGCGGGTGGGGCCACTATCGTGATGTGTTTCTACGCAACTTGATTACGCTGGTGCGCTCATACAAAGAGCGGGTGCTCCGGACCCCTGAGGCCGGTACACCGGTTGCCGGGTTCAGGCTCTAGAGTGCTCTTCACAGGGCGACGAAGGTGTAGGCTTAGGGTGCGGAACCAAGCTAAGCGGCTACACAGACCTCGGATCGCGCAGGGAGCACGCACCACCTCCCGGACCTGTTTCTAGGCGACCGTGGCGAGCGGTCTCCGTCGGAGCGGGCCACCGGAGTGGACTTGAGGCGACCGTGGCGAGCGGTCTCCGCCGGAGCGGGCCACCGGAGTGGACTTGAGGCGACCGTGGCGAGCGGTCTCCGCCGGAGCGGGCCACCGGAGTGGACTTGGATTATTGCTGACGAACCAAAGGAAAATGTCACCGGACTTCACAGTAAGGTGCAAGAAACCTAGTCTTATACTAGAAGGGAGCCCGGAACCTCTAAAGACAGCAGTCTCGGATACTAGAGTACTTGTAACAAGGTAGTGAAGTACGTAAGCTTAGGGTACATTACCAGGCTAAGCTACGCGGAGCTCCTCTACCCCAGGATACGAGTACCACTTCTCCAGAGCAGGTCCTTAGGGGTCCGGACTGCCTTCCAGCTAGAAGGGGCGTCCTCACCTGACTTCAAGCCGGCAACTTAACTTGGATTGCCAACAAAAGAAAAGACTCTGTTTGGGGGGAAGAGACGGTTAACCAAGAAATAGCCAATCAGAACGAATGAATATAATTAGAGTGGTGGCGAGACAAGACTAAGAAAATAACTCTCCTTTATTAGTGTGGTTATCACGGTATACATCAGAGGTCGGGATTACGAGGTCGGACCTCCACCGCTCTGGACCGCTTTTTGCCTGTTTGTGTGATAGGGCCAGAGGACGGGTTTACAAGGTCAGACCTTGACGGCTCTGGGCACACACACATAGGCGCCACGTTATTACAAAGGAGGACTCTCTTAATCTTTTCTTAGGAGTAACCTACGGCTGCATGCTATGCAACGTGTTCTTCTCCGGTTGGAAGTGGCACGGCCACCCCTAAATTCTTCATAGTCGTCGGAGGCGAAGGCGCTCTAGATGTGCCTAAACTGCATCATCCAGCATCACCTCGAGAGCCCGGGGGGCCACTCCTTGCCTAAGAGCTGTCACATGCTTAGGTAGCATGAGACAAATTCTTTGGCTTTGAGTGGGAGAGGCCCCCCTACCGCCGTTGTCGTCTGCCGATGGAAACCAGACGCCCTTGCGCAGCAGAAGGACCGGACGTGGAGCGCGGAGAGGTGCGGTCGTTCACTGGCTTGTCCTTGGTGCTAGCGCCAGGGGCCCCCGCGCCTGGCGGCGGGGCCTTGTCTGTAGCAGCACCGAGCTATGCTGAGGCGGATCTCCGGTGCTGGCGACGGCAGGACGACACGGCCAACTTCCTCCGGGATGGCCGTCGGCTCCGGGCTCCATGTTGAGAGAAAGCCTTGAGCCGACGTCATGCCGTCGGAGAGGAAGGATGGCCGTTGCTTGAGAGAAAACCTTGAGCCGACACCGGGATGGCGCGGGGCGGCACGCGACAGGCGTCGCCCCCGCGCACCACCGTGCCGGCTTCGAGGCGTCGCAGTGGCGACGCACAGCAGGCGCAGCTGCCGTGCACCGTCGCACCGAGGGCGCTGGCGCTGGCGCCCCAGTGCCACAGCATGCGAAGTGGGTGACGCCCTGCCTTCCTTCATCTTCTCGTTCTTCGTTGCAGAGGATGAACACGGCCCCAGAAGCCTGAAGATCCAGCCAGCGCCTGATTCCTCCCCACGGACGGCGCCAAATGTCGTGGGATTTCTAGGGTACCCACAGCCGGGTGGCGGAACACACCCGCCTATTCCCAGAGAGGGAGTGCTCGGGGAGGTACTAGGCGATTGGGCTGATCTAGCTCTGAGATAAGCACACAAGAACACACGATCTAGAGTGGTTCGGGCCGCCGGAGCGTAATACCCTACGTCCACTGGGAGAAGTTTTGATCTCTGTTGTGTATGAGTCTATCATCTGCCGGGCCTTGGCTTTTACCCAGCTTGGGTTTCCTTCTAGCGAGCGCCCCCTTTTATAGACCAAGGGGGCGGATACATAGGACTTTGGGGCCCCGACAAGTGGGCCCAACGTGACTGCGCAGCATACTACGCAGAGTATTTAGATGGGTACAATGGTTACGAATCTTCCCCCGATACGCTCCCACGCCCTGCTATCGCTACAGTGGTCTTCTCTTGTCCTGTCACCAAGGTGTCCGTTGGGGGAGCGTAGCTTGCGGCGTAGCCTGTGGAGGCTATTATGTAGACGTCATAATGGGTGAAGCCGAGCCGTCGTGTCCATCTGTTATGGCAGACTGGCAGGCGCGGCGTGGGCGGCGCCAGCAGCTCCACTATCTTGGTAATACGCGATCAATAGTGTCCCCTGGTCAAGGTATCACCTCGGCTTCTGCTATATTAATGCGGACGTTCCCCTGCTGTAATGAATGCAGTGGTGGGTGAGGCTTAGTATGGAGACCAAGCGGCCTTGCACATGTGTCCGTGCCTGTAGACACGTGTCGGCTCCGGACCACCCCGAGGCATGGCGTCGACTTCTTCCCTTAGCGAGGAGTCCGGTTACCATACTGGGGGTTCGGACCCTTCGGGAGGTCCGGACCCCCGGCTGTTCGGGCTGCCCGCCTCTTCCGGGACACGCGTCGTTCCCGGATCTTTTCCAGTCGTGAGGCAGGTCCGGAACCGTTGCCGAGAGATCAGGACTCCGGACCACAGGGGTCCGGCTGTTTGGTCGTAGTCATGGATAACTACAAGGCCCTTGCCTAGATACAGCAAGAAGGGGTACCCCAGTCCTGGGGTACCGACACACCATAAAATCCATCTGACACAGTTATCTAGTTCTCAGTCTAGATAATTGTGTGTATGAAACTCCCACCGAGACCGTCCTAAATCGCGCGCCAGACACAACGTGTATGTGAAGAGATCGATGTGGTATACTAGGGCCCATGCCACGCGAATTTGCCTCTCCACGTGTCTCTTCTGGGTCTCTATTCGGATGCCTTCCAGAATTGATCAAAAGAGGTTTTGGGTCTGAGGTGTCGCCGACCTTGTACGCATCACATAGGAATTAGCTAGCGTTTCCTAACCCAAGCCAGAGCTATTTATAGCGCAAAGATTGTAATTCTACTGATGATTAATCCTAACCCAAGCTCTTGTGATTTGTTTACCCAAAAGAAAAGAGCTATTTATGGCGTCGCATCTGTTGCCCCTGTTATTCAGTTATATTCCATATCCATTGTGATACTAACAGCTCACCTCGTACACACACAACAATGTCAGGTACACAAAGCCCGCGAAAGGGCTGCGCCACGAAAACTGAAGCTGGCAAGTGCAGTTCACTGGAGAGGAAAACAGAAACTGAAGCGCAAGCAGGGCATCAGGAGAACCGGTGCGGCCGCCGCCTCATCGTGTAGTCTTGGATCACGGCGCCAAGCGCGAAGTTCGGCGCGAGCTCGCGGTGCGCGAGCGGCTGCCCGGTCACGGGGGACGCGTCGCTCCCGCCGTCGAGCCAGCCTCTGATGGCGTCGGCCTCGTACGTGAACCCGTCCGCCGCGACGTGAGGGTCCCTCATGGGCTCCTGCGAAATCAATGGGGACGAGCTCAGAAACTCCCTTGCAGAGTGCCACAGATTATTCCAGATTATTACAAGTGTCTTATTGTGTTTATGAGGATGCAAACCTGAAGGATGGGGCAGAGGAAGTAGGAAGGGATGCAGTCTTCGTCGTACGGTGACTGAATGACAGACGACGGTGACGAGAACGCGGTCGGCTTGCATTGGCTAAGCAGCGCCTGCAGTTCTTTGCCGCCAGCGTCAAGATCAGTCTGTATGTGGACATGCTCCTGCGGTTCAGTCACTTGACCGGCTGTTGCGAGGACGGCATCCATGTCGACAATGTGCCGTTCAAAGGTCAATTCCTCTGAAATTGCCTCTTGGAGTTCGTCGCGGGATGTGTCTTGCTCATCCGTGGGCTGGTGATTTGCTTGTCTTAACTGAGCGATTTCCCGGTTTGCTCTTGCGAGAGCTTCTTCAAGCTCTTGGCGCTTTCGCACTTCCTCCAAGTACAACTCCTGGTATTCATTTGCCTGGAAGGTTCAAAGTTCTGGTCAAAATCTAAAAAATATATGCAACAAGAATATTTTTTAATTCTCAAGAAAAAGAAGTGGTATAGGGCAAGGTATTATACTTTCTGAATTGCTAAAACCACTTCCTCGTCTGCCTTTTGGCGCCTAGAAGATTCGTTTAGAGCTCTCTTCATCAAGTTCTCAGCTGCTATACATGCCTCTTTGAGCTCATCATATAATCCCAATTCTGACTGAACGTCGTCCTACACAAAAGTAGTAATAGAAATTAAAACTGTAAGCTCGCTGTTATCTTCGGAATCAGGAGATGCTGTTGCATACGAGTCACGCACCTCTTTCTGGTAAGGTACTAACTGCAGATTTTGGTGATCAAAATCAGGGAGCAAAGGTGTAACTGATGGTGCAGTGTCCACTTCCTTACCCCTACATAGAAAACTTGATCAGAATTTGGAACCCCGTTAACCCAATAGCTACAAGATATCCAAAAGTTACACCTCAGACTGTACCTGGTACATATTAGACGTCCCTTGCAAATAAACCAAATCTTGCATGCTGGATCAGCTCTCTGCATGATTTCTGTTGCCTTCGTGGACTTAGGTTTGTCCATTTTTCTGAAACCAAAGCTGATAGATATACTTTCAATACATGATGGACTTATGACCTCCTAAATTTACCAGAAACAGAATTTGAATTTGAAAAAACAGGATTTACTTCTTTCAGATTTACCTTGAGTATTGTATGTCTGCGGCTGCTGAAATAACTAGCCTAGTGACTCTATGCAGGACAGTGAGTTCAACCAGACCGGCTACTACATCCTCCTTCTCAAAAACTAGTTTCTCACATTTCACCTGAAATTTACAAACATTAGGGACCTATCATCCATCCTGTTTCATTTGAAACCTAATGCTAACTTTGAAGCTGTTAGCTGCAAGCCAAAACCACGTGGGGAAGGATAAATGTGCAAGAATATGACATATCGACATGAGGAAGAACCGAACTAGCACCTTCATTCTCGAGCATTGATGAACATAGCCGTCTAGCTGTTTGTTCACCTTTTCACGCTCAATCCTTCTAAATAGTTTCACTTGCTCCGGGCTCAATTTACTAGAATGAAATTTGACTCCCACTGACATAAAAAGACAGAATCAATAAAATTATCTAATCATACCAGGCACATGCAGAATTAAAATCTCTGCAGCAGGTACATGTACAATTTGCAATATTCCGGAAAAGAAATCATAGATTAGTTTTACCCCTAAAGGCAAGGTGCCGTTATTGTTCCTAGCCTACAGGAAGAGTTTGACTGGTTGTTAGCCTACACTTGAATAGCGATCCAATATTTCACTAGTATGTATCCTATTTAATCTGATATAATACTAGTATAATTTTTGCATTGGACATGTTTCACCTTATTGGAATAGGAGAAGTGAGCAATGCAAACTGCAGGAAACTTGGCCCATAATACATCATGATCAACATGGTGGCCGATGGCCTTGAATTCTCGTGGCCAGAATGATCGAATAAGTATTTGCGAATTCCTTCAGCGAAAGACGAACTAAAAGCATATATAGGATCAAGAAACACGTACTCACTGGAATCATCTGCGGCGGAACATGCACGTGTGTGATCACGATAGTGGCTCCGCAGCCGCCGAAATGGCTGAGAACCCACGATAGCGTGGACTGCCCTGCCTTGAACTCTGCCGGCAGGGCGACGAACACCTTCTCCGGCGATGCCGCCATCCTCTTCGCAGAGTTCGCCGTGAAGCCTCGGGTTAAAAGACCTTGTTGCCGTGAAGCCTCGGGTTAAAAGACCTTGTTGCCGTGTCGTCGTGGTAAAAAAAAAACACGCAGACGTTGGACTTTTATAAGATACAAGAGACTTTGGACGCGGGACAGTGACACCAAGCAAGGAGGAAGCCAATGACACGCGACAGTGACATACAGATACAAGGTGGAAGTTCCCAGGCTACCTGCAGGTCTGTACCCAGTGTGATCACTTGTCACATCAGACAAAAAAATATCGTTTCATCATACCCTGTGCAGTTGACTGACTCATCCAGTCATCTGAACAATATTTTGCATTTTTGCTGGTTCAAGTTTGAACTGATTGAGAGCAAAGCACACGGCATTGTTAGCGTGAGCTATATTAGGCGTGATCCTTGGGATCCTTGGTTTTAGGGTGGTACGGCTGCACAGACATGTTGCCTTGTGCGCCTCCCCTGTTTTGGTTAGTTGGTTATAATAGGCAAGATCTTTTGTGATAGGGTTGTTTACTATTCCCGTGAACACCTCTGCCTATATGTACTTGAGCCTTTGCTCCCATCAATCTAATCACAATTATTCCCAATCCATTGTCTTTCATGGTATCAAGAGTCCGGGTTCCACCTCGGATTTCTTCGCTTCCGCTCACCTAGCGCGCTGGCCCCTTGCCATGCAGTGCGCACGCGTCGGCCCTCCTGCAGTGCAGCGCCATGCCTGGTCAGGATGGCAAGGACAAGGCGGCTGCTGCCACTAGCGATCTCGTCGACCCGTCTACCTCGACCAACATCCAGCAGGCCGAGATTGCCGCCCTCCTTGCCAAGGAAAAGGCCAGCGCCGCTGCCTTGGAGCGCCAGAAGACCTACGATGCCGCCCTTGCCCGTCTCGCCAAGGCAGAGGAGGAGGCCGCCAAGGCTGCTAGCGCCCGCGACGCCGCCCTGGCGCGCGCAGATCGGGAGAGGGCGGCTGCCAAGGCTGCAGCCGCCGCCCTCGCTCCCTCGCCCCATGAGGGCGAGACCCCTGCATCCGTGCCTCTGGATCTCCATGGCGCCATGCTGCTGCAGGAGGCCGCCGCCCTCAATCTCCATGCCCAGGCTGTCGCCGTCAACAACATCCGGAGTCTCATCCACATCGTCCTGGACGTCGACTCCGGCAACTACAACCGATGGCGCGATTAGTTCCTACTGACCCTCGGCAAGTTCTCCCTCCAGGATCATGTCCACCTCGATGCCCCGGTTCCCTCCCCGGATTGGGATCGGATGGATTGCGTCATCAAGTCCTGGATCCTCGGCTCCCTCACCGACGACCTCACCGAGATCGTCTCCTCCCAAGGCGGCACTGCCCGGGACACGTGGCTCGCCGTCGAGTCCCAGTTCCTCGGGAACCGGGAGATGCACGCCATCCAGCTTGAAATGAGGTTCCGCAACTTCGTCCAGGGCGACCTCTCCATCGCCGAGTACTGCCGCCGTCTCAAGAAGATGGCCTACGACCTCGGCGCTCTCGGCGAAGTCGTCACCGACCGCACCCTCGTCCTCAACGTGATTCGCGGCCTCAACGAGCGCTTCGCTCACGTCGGCGCCCTGCTTCACCGTGCTCGACCCTTCCCCTCCTTCCTCGACGTCCGCGAGGATCTTGTTCTGGAGGAACTCACCCTGGCGAACCAGCAGCCCTCTCCGGCCGCCGCTCTTGCCCCCGCCACCAAGTCCTCGCAGCAGTCCCCGCAGCCCTCGAGCTCCAACTCCGGGGGGGCTGGCGACGGGAACAACTCCAGGAACAACGGCCGTCACAGCAAACGTGGCGGTGGCAACGGCAGCAGCAGCGCCTTAGCGGCGGGCACCACCAGCAGCAGGGCGGTGCGCAGCAGCAGCCGCCGCCTGGCGCCAAGCCTGCTGCACCACCGGCTGGTCCCTGGCCATCGGTCTACAACCCTTGGACGGGCACCATCCACATGTGGCCTAGCGCACGTCCTCCACTGGCGCCGATCCCTCAGCCTCGTCCTCCGCAGCAGGCCTTCGTCGCTCAGCAGCAGCCACCTGCGGCACCTGCTCCTCCTACATAGGGGTGGTAATGGGCCATGGCCCTAATGGCCTCTTCACAGCCCAATAAAGCCCTTAAAATTTTTAGTTTAAAAATACATATGTTTAGAGCCCGGTCCTTTTAGGGCCCGATCCTTAGATTTTCTAGTTCAAAATGTTGGGCCCTTTACCACCCCTGCTCCTACACCGACTGAGGGGGCCGGCCAGTGGGCCTCACCGGGGTTCTACCATCCCATGGCCGGCCTGCCCTCCTGGGACACTCAGTCGTTGGCTTCTGCATTCAGCACGGCGACGCTGCAGCAGCCTCCGTCCACCGAGTGGTACTTCGATTCAGGTGCGACTTCCCACATGACATCTTCATCCAGTAGTCTATCACACACCTTTTCCCTGCGGTATCCTAACCCCTCATCCATTGTCGTTGGTAATGGTTCCCTGCTTCCTGTGGTTGGCACCGGCTCTACTGAACTACCTCATTCTTTATTTCTTAATAATATCCTTGTGTCTCCACAAATTATTTAGAATCTTATTTTAGTACGCCAATTTACTATCGATAACAATTGCTCCGTTGAGTTTGACCCTGCTGGTTGTTCTGTGAAGGATCTGCAAACTTGGAGCGTGATCATCCGGTGCAATAGCTCCGGGGCTCTGTATCCTTTTGCGCCTTCCTCCAACTCAGTCTCTTGTCGCCAAGGCCGCCTCCCCTTGTGGCACCGTCGTCTCAGTCATCCTGGCCATGAAAAACTGTCGAAGCTCGCTTCTAGTGTCTCCATTCATTTAGAGGATTGCTCAGATTTATGTCATGCTTGTCAGCTAGGGCACCATGTTCGCTTGCCCTTTCATGAGTCTGCCTCTCGTGCGTCCAACAAGTTTGATCTTATACATTGTGATCTCTGGACATCTCCAGTCTTCAGTGTCTAGTTATAAATATTATTTGGTCATTCTTGACTATTGCACGCATTATCTGTGGACTTTTCCTCTTCGTGTTAAATCTGACACTTTCAGCACGCTCGCGAACTTCATCGCCTATGCCTCTACTCAGTTCGGTGCCCATGTGAAGGCCATCCAGTGCACAACAGGCGCGAGTTTGATAACTCCAGCGCCTGCACCTTCCTTCTCAGCCAGGGCATCCATCTCCGCATGTCTTGCCCCTACACCTCGCCTCAGAACGGTAAAGTTGAACCCATCATTAGGTCGATTAATAATGTTGTTTGCTCCCTGCTGTTCCAGGCATCCATGCCTCCCTCATATTAGGTCGAGGCACTCTCCACCGCGACAGGGCTGCTTAACATCTTGCCAACCAAGACCCTTGTTTTCTCTACACCGCATCTAGCTTTGTATGGCACTCTACCGGTGTATGATCATCTACGGTGTATGATCATCTACGGGTCTTCGGCTGCAAATGTTATCCCAACCTATTTGCCACAACTCCCCACAAACTCGCCCCACCTTGACCTCTCTTCCAACTGCATCATCATCTCGAGGCATGTCATCTTTGATGAAACTGCCTTTCCCTTTGCTGATTGCGATGGACCACGGCACCACGCTCTCCCGCTACCTTCCAGTTTCTTGATGCTCCTGACACTGTTTCTGATCCTATTGGACCATAGCACAAGCTTTTGCCAGCAGGAACTCTTCCAGGCGACTCCGGATCGTCGACAGACACCACAGGCGCCTCCACACTTGCGCCCGAGGACCCTGTGGTGCTGCCCCTTGTGCCAGTGCCCGCACTGTACGTCCCACCAGGACGGCGCGCGCTGGCTTCCCCCGTGCCATGCGCGGCCCCGGCACCACCCACCCCCGCGCCACGCGCGGCACCGTCGTCATCGCTAGCTGCGTCTCCGCGTCCTGACTGCATCTCGCCAGCACTTCCTGCGGCGCAGATGTCCCCGGGCGCCGCCGCGCACGGCCCACCACCGGGCTTCCCGCCTCTCCAGGCTCCGGCGCGCGTCATCACCAATGTCTACACGCGTCGGGGACGCGCGGATCCTGTTCCGGCGCCGCCCGCACCTTCCTCATCGCCGCTTCCCAAGGGCGCTGTTGCTGTCTTTCAGGCATGAAGGTAGGAAATTGGAAGTATCAACAAAGAAATTGAAAGGAAATACTGCAATAAGAACAAGAAAGTCAGATGGACATGTTGGAAATTTGGAATATCTGGCGTTAAAATATTTAACTACATGGTATTGTACATGTAGAATGGCAGAATAGTATTGTATAATCTTAAAAGTGGGAAGATTTGCTACATATGCCTGAATAAAATCAGAGGCCCAGTGCACTTAGACAAGTAGCAATCGTGCAATAAACAAGCATTGTCATATAGCTGAAAAATCAAAACGAAACATTTACCATACTAAAAAGGTCAGCTGTTACTTTACTTGGATCAAAATAGTCCAGAACTCCAGATAGTATGTGGAGGTGATTTTTTGAGACATAGCAGGCATAGTTTTATTATAACCAGAATAAGCAACATTGTGATAGAGTGCAACAGGACACAATGGCTGGTGCATACTGAAAATTCAGGCACTACGAACTATTCATGAGCTTATATTAAGCATGCAGCTGACCTAATAATTCAGGCACAACGAACTATTCATGAGCTTATATTAAGCATGAAGTTGACCTAATAATGTATCATAAAGTAGGCACAGGCACTAGACCATTCACGAGCATATGCTTTAAGACTCAAATCTATCATGTAGCACAAAAGAGTAAGCACAGAATAAAATCTATCAGGAATTCAGGAGCTGAAACTCTATCTGAATAATTTGTTAGATACAGTAAAGAGAGTGCTAGTTATTAGCTATGAATAATTTAGATGAATTGTAAGATAAAAATGAAACTATCTAGATGAATTGTCAACTGAAAAGACATTCTGTGAGGCTCAATATAGATAGCATGATAACAGAAAAGTTAACTTCCAATTCCAAAAGATCTTATATTCACTGCCATGGGACATGCTGTTTTTGAAATTGTAATGCCAGAAAGCCCTTACATTCTTTTTTTGACACCAGGAAGCTTCACCAATCCATTATCAAAGCAACCACAATTTACTGGACGGGAAGTTCCATGGACCATCTGGCAGTACAACAGAATAACTGATAGGCTAATTTTTTTGTTAGTCGTTAGCACTTTGGTTAGAAAACTCAGCACTCGCAGGACGAATTTCTTGCAGGCTAGGACAGCCTATCCCTGAAAAGCTCGTACTAGTAGAACTGGGAATCTGACATTTGTTCCTTGAGTAGATAAACTCAACTATCTTGACTAAACCAAAATCAGTGGCTTTCTGGTAACCTGTGACAACAAAAAGAGAAAAATAATAGATTGGTGATTTTCATGTGAGATGAAAATTTCATACAAATCAGTATAGGTGAAGCTCTAGAATCTGCATGTGAAATCAATAATTGCAAGGTAATTATAAGGAATTAATGTTTTGAAATTAACAGGTTATGATTTCTGTGCATTGTGGACTTTTCTGTCATACTTGGGAAAAATGTTTGAAAGAGCTCAATCACTTGGCAATAAGTCCAAACTCACAAGAATGAGACATAGTAACCAGTGATTTAGAAGAAACATACCGCCAAGGGAACTCTGAGGTGTCAATTCCAGCTCGATGCAACTGATCAACATATTGTAATGCTTCTCGGCACTCTTCCCTGTCATCAAAAAACTCACTTTTATCACCTTCAATCTGATAAGTGTCGTTCCCTTTGCCAGTGATAACCTGAAGGGAGAAGCAAAACTGTCAGGATCATGATGAACCAAAAAAGGGATCAAGGTGAACACTACTTCATTATAACTGGCATGGTTTAAAGAAATAAGATTACTTTGTCATCACAACATTAATGTATCAATTACCACTTTCTAGATAGTGATACAATAACAGTAACATCTTTTAATTGTCCTTCCAGTACTTGTCACATAGACAACAGAAGAACTAATCGAAGTCGAAGACGCGGAATGGTAGTGAAGAGAGAAAAAGATTCTTCTGGTTTTCTTGTTCCTGAAAATATTATATCTCCTAGACGCCGTAGAGAATTGAGAATTTTCATGTCTTTCAACTCTCGTACTCGTAATTGGAAAGTTACGGAAGGAGATCCATCATTTTGCAATGAAAACAACATAAAGAACTCGGTAATTTTGAAATCAGACCAAGCATCTTAATACATATGCAAAAATATTCGTTATTGGCCCACTATTAATTACAAGATTTAGCTTTTATGAATCGCTATAGGTTTGATACGAGAAATGGCAGTCGTTTCAGTATGTTAAGGATACAGATATATCCACAATTCATTTAGAGTTACTTGATAGCCTATTTCTTATATTATATCTCTATCCTGTGAAATTCTCAAGCCGAAAGATGGATGCCTATGCAGTGTTCCATTTTGCTAAATGATAGCAATTAAATGCTATATCAATTCTATAAATTGGATACAGCAATAAATCAGCAAAATTCTTTTATTTTAGATAGAAGAAACTAGTGACTAATGAGACAGAGACTATATTATTTAACTCCTTTATACAGAACATATTAGGGTTAATGCCATCTTATGTAAGCATTTCTGTAAAAGATGTATGCATGGAGAACTAGGCCTACCAGTTTTAAAATTTCTTCACAACACAGTTATATGGACAGAGGCTTAGCTAAAGAGAATTCTTCCTGATAACAGGAAGCTTTGGAGAAAACATACCACCACGTCGCCTTGTTCGCCCATTGCAACAGCAGCTCGCACTGCAACTCTTCTAATGTCATGTAAGAAGAGCCTATGTCCATTTTGAAGGGGTGGATAATAATCGTTAGCACCATGTTTCAAGTATTCTTCCATGGTCCAGCCTACACCCGCCAACATATCATCAAGGATATCCACTGTTCAGAACAGAGCAACAAATTTGTGTGAAATTCAGCACAGTATGGATTTATCTGACATATGATCTAAAATTAGATATTAATTATGAAGCATACATGGATCTTCATTTGCAGGATTGTCTGATGTCAACATGACAACATCACTTTTATCAGCTGCAATCTTTGTCATCACCGGCCTCTTCCCTCTTTCTTTCTCACCACAACATCCAACAACTAAATAGAACAGCATGGCAGGAGGTTCAGTTCATATGCTATAACCAGGATAATAATGAGAATATAGCACCACGTACAACTAATCAACAATTCAAGACTGATACAACTCTGTGTAGGCAGTGTGCAATTGCTAACAAAAACTACAGAAGAAATTATCATACCAGTGACGATCCGGCGTGGGCCCAGCTCCCTTACACCATCCAGAAGCCTCGACAAAGCTTCTGGTGTCCTCGCATGATCAACAATTACCCCGAACGCTTGCTCCTCATCAATTAGCTCACACCGGCCTGGGATAGCATCCACCTCTTCTATGCCCCTGACTATGTCCTCCAGTGGTGCAACCACTGCAATACCAACTGCCACAGTTGCAAGGATGTTGTAGATGTTATCCCTTCCAAGCAGCCCTGAGGAGATCTCGAGGATCCCATGCGGTGTCTGTACCAAAACCTCTGTCTCAAACAGGGAAAGCTGGTATTTGAGAGTGTGCACATCAGCCTTCTTGTTCTCAAACGAATATGTCACCACAGGGACATCATGCCCCCCATGTGCAGCGAAGAATGGGGCACTTGGATCATCGATGTTTACCACTTTACGATGGCGCTCAGGGTCCACCATTCTGGAGAACAAGGAAGCCATGCTGCTCATATACTCCTCATATGTCATGCTATCCTCCCCATCAGTGTGCCTAACATTAGTCAGCACGGCAATATCATAATCTATATCACTGTCCACACCAGATGGAGGCATCCCATCAGTGGCTGTCTCCAACACAACTGCCTCGGCGCCATTGTGCAACATTGTTGCCATCAGCTTCTGCACGGCAATGGGATCACCAGATGCATCAGGTCGTGCTTCAAGCTTGTTGCTGCCGAAAGCATAGGCCCCAAGAACGCCCACCATGCCAGTCCTCACCCCCATGGACTCGTACACTGCTTTGATCAGGTGAGTTGTGGTGGTGACCCCATCCGTGCCAGTGACACCTATGACCGCCATGTCCACGGACGGCCGCCTGTAGAGGCAGGCAGGGAGCACGCGGAGCGCGGTCACAATGTCATCCACAATGACCAGCGCGCGGCAGGCCAGGGTGCCCTCGATGTTGACGTCCTGGTCAGCTACGACGGCAACGGCCCCTCGCTTGTCGGCCTCGGTGAGGCCGGCGAGCCCCTCCTCTCCCACGCACACAAAGAGGTCACCCGCTGCCACGAGGCTGGCGTCGCTCTGCACCCCCGCAAGCGCGACATCCTGGTCTCCCGTCACGGCCACCGGGACGAGCTTGCTCTCGTCGAGGAGCTCGGCAAGCGTCATGCGGAAGGCCGGCTGCCGCATCCTGGCCCCTTCGAGCCCGAGCTCCTCGGCCACATCGAAGCCTTCCTCATCCTCGTCGAGCGGCAAGCCATCGTGTCCATCCTCGTCCTCGCCCCCCTCGGCCTCCTCGTCCTCCTCGTCCGCCACGGACACAACACTGAGTCCCTGCAGCTTCCGAATCTCGTCGAGGTCGATCACCTCCTCGGGGGAGAGCTCGTCGGCGAGGACCTCGTCCTCGGGCTGCGTCTGCGACGACGGCGGCGAAGCAGGGGACGGCTTGATGAGCCCACGCCGCGTGAACTCCTCCCTCTTCTCGGCAATGGCGCGGTCGATCTCGTCGAAGAACTCGTCGTCGGGGTCGTAGCTCCCGCCGCCTGCGCCGCCGGCCGAGGAGGGGGACGAGAAGAGCGGGTGGTCGGGGGTGATCTCGGGCTGCCGGCTCCGGGCGCGCTCGACGCTGCGCGCAAGCTGGTCGTAGCGGTTGAGGCCGTGGGACGAATCCTCCGCGGCCTCTGGGGGCTCGTCATCCGCGGTGGGCGGACGGAACCGTCGCGTGGCCGCGGCGGCGAGGCGCGGAGGGAGGCGGCGCGGGGCCGGCGGGGCCAGGGTCCTGGGAGGAGGCGGGCGTGACGCGGAAGGGAAGGGGAAGGGGAAGCGGAAGGCAAGGGGCGCCGTAGCCATGGGAGGCTGGCTGGGGGTTAGTGCTTGCTGTCACTGTGTTGGTGGGGTTTTGGATTGGGGAGGCCGGAGGGGACGGGGAAGAAGGAAGATGGGGATGAGGTAGAGTGGGGATTTTTTATTTTAATTCTTTTTAATCTAATATTTTATAAATAACTCGTACCAATCTAAATTTTTGAAAACTAGTCCTTTTGGTCGCGCAAAATTACGTGGCGTGACTTCCTGAAGAGTCACGCTACATGCTTTGGCGTGATCAAACTGCCACGCTGGCACACGCGCGATGCGGCGGATGACGTGGCAAGGCGGAGTCGCGCCACATATTTTGGCGCGACTGAGTTGCGCCATGCGCCGTGGCGCGACTCAACCGAATATAGGCCCAATCGCCAGCCGTCATCTTCCTCATGCCCCCTTTCTTATTTCCTCCACTCCTGCACAGGACCCGACCTCCATGGCGCCGCCCCTCCCCCTCGTCCTCTAGATCCACTCCATCCTCCACCCGATTTGAAGAGGAAACGAAGGGAAATCGATCCTTGAAGGTAACTCCTCCATTCTAACCGATTGGTTTTCCTCCATTTCGATGATTTCTTAGGGTTTGAGTTGGCCAGGGTTTAGATAGAGTTTGAGTTGAAATAGGTAATTTAGTACGAATCGGGTAGGATTAGTTGTGTTGTGCTGTGCAATTGAGCAATGGTGTCACTTTTGTACCGTGCAAAAATTGCTGCATGTATCAATTTGAATGTGTTATTGGTCTCTTGTATTTGAATGTGTAGATGGATCGATTAGTTCGTTTATTCTCTGGTGGGACGGTCAATGAAAATGGAGAGTTTGCAAGAATGAGGCAACAAGTAGTCAGATTCGATATGGCACCATCATTTGATGATATAATAGGTCGAGTGAATTCCTTATTCAAAGTAGAAAATGTGCGAATGGAGTTAAGACTACGTGGTAGGTTTGATGCCGGAAAGGGAAGGTGTCACTATGTGTTGATGCCAATTGGTTGCGAGAATGATTGGTTGTTTTATAAAAGTTGGTAAGTGGTTCGCAAGTTGGTTGTGCGGAGGTAGTGGTTGACGTGGATACTCGTAGTATGGATGTGCCCAGTCAAGGTGGTGATGAGTACCCCCATTGAACACCTAACTCAAGAAGCCATATTACCGGATAACGATTTCGATGCCTCGGAGGAAGATGAAAATAGTGGTAATGATCTTTCTCATGACTCAGATGATGATGAAAGTGATGACGAAGTTGGATATGACACATGTCATGTAAACAATGATTTCGATGAAGGCGGCTTTGAGAATGAGGAGGTCGATGAAGATGACATTTCCTAAAGCTCGGAAGAAAATGAGGATGGTGAAGACGACAATGATATGTTATTTCCAGGAAATCAAGGGGCACATCTTGGGCAAACAACACCTCAAGCAACTCTGTTCGTGGGACCAACACCGATGGCAGATGAAATGTTGAAAGAGGTAGTTAGAGAAGATAGATCGACCCTTTTTGGCATGCGCATACCCCAATTTACTTCAGTTGAGTTGAGGCAGTTGAAGGCTGTGCATGTGGATGTTCCAACGGTCCCTATTTTCCATTCTGTTCCGAGGGAGGGCTATTGTGATTCAGGTCTATGTTTTGCTTCTGTTGAGCCCGATAGTGGGGAGCAGTTGATAGAAAAGGGAATGATATTTGATAGCCTTGAAGAACTTAAATTTTTCTTGAGGGACTACTCTGTGAGGCACCATAGACCGTATGACGTGGTGCATTCCTCGGTTAAATTAAGGTACACGGTTCGGTGCCAGCAGGGGTGTCCTTGGAAGGTTTGGTCACGTCCTGTCGCTGATGATAGGGTGAAATGGAGGATCACTAATGTTAAACAACCTCACACATGTGGGACATCTGAGGTTTCTCAAGAGCACTCTCAATCTACCGCACGCTACATCGGGAGACGGATTGCCGCAATGGTTCATGCGGACCCTGATGTATCTGTAGCGGCTATTATTGAAGCTATTCATGGTTTTACAAATTATCGGGTAAAATATGGAAAGGCTTGGAGGGCTAAGCAGCATGCTATAGCAATGTTGTGGGGCGACTGGAAAGAGGCGTATGGAAGGGTACCAAAAATATTAAATGCAATTGCACACTTCAACTCGGGGACAAAGTGGTGCATTCATAGCACAGGCAGGCAAGAGATGCACAAGGGTTCCATGAGGCTTGTAATGAAACGTGCATATTGGTGCTTCCCACAATGTGTAGAGGCATTCAAGCATTGCAAACCTGTTATAAGTGTGGATAGCACGTTTCTTACCGGGAAGTACCGCGGGGCATTGTTGATTGCAACAGGCATGGATGGTGAGGATCGTTTGATCCCGCTAGCATTTTCTTTGGTTGAGGGTGAAAACAACGACAGCTGGTCATGGTTCTTGCATTTGATCCATAGAGATGTTGTTGGACAGGATCGTAAGGTGTGCATTATCTCGGACCGGCATCAAGGAATTCTTAATGCAGTTGAGGACCACATGGAAGGCTACCATCCAATTGTGCATAGGTGGTGTATGAGACACTTCGCAGGTAATATATGGCAAAGGCAAAAGAGCAAGAAAGTTATAAAGCATCTAAAGTTGTTATGCGCATCAAAGACGGAGAAGACATTTGCTATTAGGCTTACAAAACTAAAAGGTATGATGAACGTAGAAGCAATCGAGTGGTTAGAGGACCAAATGGAAAACAAGAGTAAGTGGGCTCTTGCCTTTGATGATGGTTGTAGATATGGTATATGTAACACAAATATATCAGAAGTGTTGAACAAAGTTCTTAAAGGGGTATGTGCTATGCCCGTTTCAGCCATTGTGGAGTACACGTTCTACAAGGTGAATTCATACTTTGTGCATAGATGGGAGAAAGCAAACCAGCAAATAGCTTCTAGGCCAAACCAAGATCTATAGGGAAAAGGTGCCATGAAGCTGCTAACCAAAGCAGGCAAGGCAGCAGCAGGCATGTCAGCTGAGTTGTTTGATCCGACCATGTATGTGTATTCAGTTAGGACAGTAATCGCATTGACCGTTGGAGGAGAGATGACCGGTGGCCGCATCTACAAAGTGGACCTCACGAGCGCCACTTGCACATGTTGTGTTCCGCAGTTGTTGCACGTACCATGCTCCCATATGATTGCTGCATGCCGCGTTAGAGGCATGTCCCACCTTTCATCGGCATACATGTCACCATTATATTCTAAGAGTATTGTATTGAAGACATGGGAATCTAGGTTTGAACCGATTCTTGATCCCTCACATTGGCCCGAGTACAATGGCCCTGAGTATATTCCAGATCGTAGCAAGCTGAAAGATAAGGTTGGAAGGAGGAAGAAAAAATGGCTCCGTAATGAGATGGATCAAATTAGTGGTTACGGTGATGATATTTATGGTTATGGTGACTTTAACCAAGATAGTTCGAAGGTTCGATGTAGCATTTGCCATAAAGAGGGTCACCGAATGGAAAAGCACAAGCAGGGCCCGAAAAATTTGCCCAAAAACAAGAGAAAAAGAGTGTAGAAATAACATGTCATTGGTAAGGAAATCTCCATAAAAAAATTGATGTTGTGATTTGAGTCGTACCATATTATTTTATTGTTCATTGCATGCTATTCCTATATTTTCATCTAATGGGTGCATACTAATAATGGTGTATGCAGGATGTTGCAGTCACGCAAACGTAAAATTTGGTACCGTGGGGAGGCTAAAGAGGATGGGCCCGTGCCTCCCCCAATTCCAATCCCAAATTGTGAATGTGGAATTCCAGCTGAGGTGAAGCAGTCAAGGCACCCGAAAACAGCTGCTAGAGCTTTCTACATGTGCTCTAAGAATTTAAGTTTTAAGTGGATAACACCTCATATTTATGAAAGTTCAAGCCCTTGCTTTTTCTTCCAATGGATTGACGGCCCTGACAAGTTTGACCCCAGAATCTGTCTATTTGCGTATGAAGATGAAACTATGCCGTACCATAAGTTCAAGCGATGGGTCCCTCCTCCACCGAATCCTCCTTTAATGACGGCAGAAGAGAAGGCAGAGGCTGCAAGTATCCGTGTTACGAGCCGGCCATTGTGCCATTGTGGAGTCCCTTGCAAGCTTCAAAGACCTAACCTCGAACTACCGGTGAAGTTCACACCCTTCTTCTGTTGCAAATTAACAACGCATGTAAGACTTGTTCACTTGCCTCGTCATTACCATGTCGTACTATTGGTGCATCCTTTCACTTCACTACTTATTCTTCTATACAGGATGGATGGCCATTATGTGATTTCCAGGAATATATTTACAGCCCAAAAAGTTATTATGCCATATTAGAGGAATATATTCTTCTATACATTGCATTTCAGCACAGAATTCGTTAGACACTAATCATTGAGAACTGAAAACTAAATTCATTAGACATATTAGAGGGAATTGTACATATTCTACCTGTAAGAATCCCCTCAGCATGGTGGCCTCATCCGGAGATCCTATTGGCACCCTCAATGCTTGTCCCGCCTCGTTATCAAAACGACTAAGTTGCTGCCCCTGCAAATGCATAGGTCGCACAAGTTATTATTCCATAAAAATTCTACAAACTACTTAACAAGTTAGGTCATAAAGATGTAGGACGTTGCAATATTTTCAGGTGTTGTGCACTACAACTTACAATGTAGTCTTCAAAGGGTCCTCGCTCGGGCTGCGTACCCATTCTCGTGTGAGCATCATATTCGGCAAAGACATCTTCGGGGTCCAAAGGTAGATCCTCGATCTGGGTAGCGTCCAATGCAGCCTTGAGCTTTAGCCGTGTGTTTTGCTTCAACCAGTCCAAATATATATTGAACTGGGCCTCATGGTGAACAGGGCCACTATAAACAATGTTGTTGCCTCGACCATTCCAAGCATTCACATATGCAAGGTGCTTCTCCTCCCGGTTTTTGGCACCCCACTGCTTCCGTCGATCAGTTCTACATATAATGTATGCAAGAATTAATGTACTTACAAAACATGCAAATATTTTCCATAGAATGAGATTGCAGAAAATAAATAACCATACCTGTGCAACTCATGGCTAGTATTAATATACTCAGGCGGACAAGACTGAAGTATTCCAAATTAGCGCATCACTCGATTTGGAAGGTGGTATTCAACAATGTAATAGCAAATAAGAGGGCAAACTGAGCGCCAGTATTCATTATCCCTCATGTATTGCAGACTAAGATTCATGTTTTCCACCTCCATGCGATTGTATGGTTGCCATTCAACCTAATACGACATGTTCAATATGATTACAACAAATTGAGGGCTATATATTACATGAATTTCGGTAGAGGAGGTGGTTATAGACTTACATGTGCAACATTTAGGCAATCAAGGGTATTGCTGTAGTCTATGTACCGCCTTCCTGGATTACCGTGCACGGTACCAATATTGTTCCATAACCCAGCCACTGTAGCCACAGCCTCTCCCTCGTATAATGGCGTAACCTTAGATATAACAATAAATAATGACATTAGCTAATTTTGAAGATTACCAAAACCTAACAACAACAATGCAAAAGTAAATGAACAAATAAAATACTTACTCCATGAGCATAACGCTCCGGCCGGCCAACAAGAAGGCGCTCCCACATCCACAGTTGCAATAGGTAAGCACAACCACCAAGATTTGCACTATCTTTGCTCCGCCTACAAGCATCACACAGCTCACGGTACAACCACCCAAGTGTTGCGTTCCCCTAGCTGAAAGTGGCAATGTTGTCCCAGTCTTGACCAATTAGTTCTAGCCACATCCATGAGATTGTGTCCCCGCTCGAATCAGAAAATAGAAACCCGGCGAGCAATTGCCATAGCCATGCCCAAGCGAACCTAGCAACCGTCCCACCATTAGCATCCGCACCAGGTGGTGTACCAAAATGTTGTGTCAACCAAGTTGAGGTCACTCCCGTAGGCCTCTTATCCTTCGTGTCTTCCGGTGGTTCGGGTGGGTGCACCCCAAACAACAGCTCCACTCTTTCTCTCCATCCATTCGGACAGATGCTACCAGTTACGGCTCTACCATCTATACGAAGCCCAAATAGCATTGCCACATCTTGAAGTGTAATTGACATCTCACCGCCGGGAAGGTGGAATGTGTGTGTCTCAGGCCTCCACCGGTCCACCAGAGCTGTTAAAGCTGCATTGTCCATATCGGGAAGGCCCTCCTTGACTAGCCACGCCAACGGGAGGAATCCAGCCCGTTTTAGGTACGGTGCGTACCTATCGTCCCACCACATATGCTTGTGAAGGAGGGGGCGTAGAGGCTTCAAAACCTACAAAAATATCAATGAACTTTATAATCAACTAAAATCAAATTAATGACTTGACAAAAATAAAAACGAACACAAGTTCACCTGCGTACGCTTTTCTTGTATTTTGCCACGGTGTCGCCCAACGTAATGCATCTCCAGGTCATGAATGTAGCTGCATGTTGTGGTCATGGTTCATGAATGTTTCAAAGGTTCACACTCACTCATCCCTGGCCCTTTCAAAGTTCCAATGCATAGCAATGGCCCTGGGAAAAAATAGGTTTAGGCATAGTAGGCTAGACTCATTGAGGGGAAAATGAGCACTGGAAAATTGAGATGAAAAATTGAGAAAAATAAGGTTTAGCTATAGTAGCAACTACCAACATTCTGATAATTTATTAGGAAGTAGTAGGTATAAGCAAAGCATGAGCACTGGAAATTTGAGATGGAATAACTAGAATCCTCTTACTCACCTCTATAATCGAGGGGACCAGGGGCGGATCTGGATCCGGCGGCACGAATGGCCCTGGCGGAGGTGGCAATGGCGGCGGCCCGTGGCGGCTGGTGCTCCGCAATGGTAGCGGTAGGGGGCAGGCCGTGCAGGGCCCCGGCGGCCGGTCCGCAAGGGGCGTGCGGGTGCAGGGCGCCGGGGCCGGTCGCCGGGCCGCGGGTGGGGGGCGGCTGCAGGGCGGGCGGCAACGCCGGCCGCGGGCAGGGGAGCTTGCTGCAGTGCTGTGGCGGCCGCAGGTGGCGAGCGACTGGGTGGGTCGCGGTCGGCGGTCGGCCGGGTCCCCGGGTGAGGCTCCTGGACACAAGATACAAGATAGGGAAGGAGGAATTGGACTAGGGTTTCTCGATGGGCCGAGTCAAAATCGGCTGAGTCGCGCCACGGCGCATGGCGCGACTGAGTCGCGCCAAAGCATGTGGCGTGACTCCGCCTTGCCACATCATCCGCCGCATCGCGCGTGTGCCAGCGTGGCAGCTTGGTCACGCCAAAGCATGTGGCGTGACCCTTCAGGGAGTCACGCCACGTAACTTGGCGCGACCAAAAGGGCTAGTTTTCGAAAATTTAGATCGGTACGGGTTATTTATAAAATATTAGATTAAAAAGGGTTAAAATAAAAAAAATTATAGAGTGGGTGGGTTGTGGTGGCCACGCTGCTGCTAGGCTGAGTTTTGAAATTTGTGGCCCGGGCCTAGCTGTTGGTGGACCGTGGACCTGAGCTTTGAGCTGGGGCGCTGGGCTGCCTGTGTGTTGCTAATTATGCTTTATTTTTCTGTTTGGGCCCTGTTTGGAAGTATTGTATCATTCCGCCGGTAATTTGCTGTGCACAAGGATGCAGGGGTATCTATGCTTTGTTGTTAATCTAAAAAAAATGCTTTGTTTTTTGGGCGAGGGGGAAATCAGCCATACCAATATGCTGTGAACTTTCCAATTGGTCCAAGTTTTGCAATTGCTCTGAATTCTTACCTTGCATATCATATTCAAGAATGAAAACCAGTGACCATGGCCACAATAGTGGGTCAGTGAGAATGAGCGGAAATGTCTGACTGCTAATCCTACTCGTTAGCGTGTATCGTGCACTATGATCAAAAGGTCATCTAGCATACAGATAGTCGGACAATAGGCTTGTACTGAGCTCCGACTGATGAGCATCGCCTTACACGTGGCCTCCTCCCCGACTGAGAGATGGAGGTCACGGACAGGCTTGACGCATTGACATACAATGGGCACAATGGATAAGGTCGGATGCTCAGATCAAACTGCAGTACAAGCTAACCACTCCTCCCATAGGGAGAATAGTGCTTCCCATCCATGCAGCAGGGGACATTATTCTACTTGCCCGTCCTCGCGTGTAGACGAGGCAGAGAGTCATCATCTCAATGCCACCAACACAGCGTCATCATGACCAATACCGTAGACATGCCATCACCAAGTTGGGGTGACAAACCACCACATCGTACCTGCCCCACGGGTCAGCAGCTCCAGCCGACAAAGCATGACGAATAGGGATGAACGACCCATAACGAAGGATGAGGACGGTGGTTGCCCGTACGACCGACATATTTGACAACCTCATCTGCTGGAGTAGGAAATCCCGAATGGCGGAGCATTAAATCACTTTCCTCCCACGAGTTCTTACTGGTTTCATGGTAAGAAGAAACCCCCTTGGTCTATAAAAGGGAGGGCCCTCCGCGTAGGAAGACATCAAAACAGACTCTAGAAATCCGATTTGAGACCAAGAACTCTCATTCACAGTTCCACACTCATTCATGAGCTTGTAACTCCCTAACTTTTCCTGAGCACCTGGACTCGAGCAATACAAATAGAGCAACCTCCAACAATCATTGTATGCTAGACCACCTCCGATCATAGTGCACGACACACGCTAACGAGTAGGGTTAGCAGTCGGCCATTTCTGGAACCGACAGCATCACAACAAATTTCACAAGAGAGCAATGGATTGGAAAATTCGTATCAGAGCACAAATGGAGGCTTAGAAAATTCCGATCTAGACCATGGGATAAACTCGCCATCTAGTTTTGAAACTATCTAGTGCATCAAAAAAGGTTAAATAGCAGCAGATGCCTTTACACCAGAGGCTCCTATCTTTTTTATCTCATCTGATACATCATTCATGTCCTTCCAAAACCATCAAGCACCTTGCTACTGAAGACTCTTGTCCTTGTTAACCATTTCTTTTGCTACAGCTTGCTCTTTTACGAAGTTCACAAGTTCAGACAGAGATTCTTCATATAACCGAACAATGTCTATAATATAAATAGTATTGCTCCAGTGGTCCTCTCCTAAAAATTTGCACGAATCCTAAAGCAAATGAGTTACTAATTAAATGTTTTTCTTAAATATTTTTGTTCTGGGTCTCCTGGGGCCTGGCCCTGCCCGTGACCAATCCGGGCCTAGACGTCATCCTCATCCCAGTCCCACCATATTCTCGAATCCACATACATCACGGATCCATGTGAGACAGGAGCGACGGTGGCGGATACCTCTCGACCACGGCGTTCACGGCGGCACTACATTGAGGGATAGGAAGCTGGGGTTCCATGGAGTGTGGAGGATCGCACGATGTTCGGCTAGAGAAGCTTGGTACCCACGCAGGTCGCATATGCCATGCGCAGAAGTTTTTTCTTTCCCTCAGGCAGAACAGTGCAAGGAAGAAGAACAGCACCCATGGCGGGTCCAAGTTCAACCTCTTTGACATGTTTAGTTGCAGAAGCACTACACACGGTTCTGAATCTTTCCGTTTATTTTTTGGAGGAGCTAAATGATCTGAACGAATGCATAATTGTACATGCCGATGACAGGTTCATAATTGTGAGTGTGGACTTGCCTGTGAACTTCACCCTCGATCCAGTGCTGCCATGAGCGCATCATCATCATCGAGAGGTGGCTGCCGCCGCCGCCGCCATCGCTCGATTTGGTCTTGTGTGGAAATAAGGCGCGGCGAATGTGGATTGGGAAAACAAGAATCCAGATTAGAACGACGCCTCACATGGGTACGGGGCACGGACTGGGGGCATGCAGGGCCGGGATACGGGCCAAAACACAAAAGAAGCAGAACAAAAATAATTAAGAAGATAATTAATTAATAATTTATTTGCTTTACAATTCGTGCAAATTTTTAGGAGAGGACCACCGCAGCAAAACTCTAATATAAATCATCTTCCGTATTGCTCACGAAAGGAAGCAAAACATCTCATATGTGCTGTGTACAAACATTGAGTCAAATTCGTTCAGGTAGACTAACAGCATGCATCAGATACTAATCTCACCCAAAAAATCTATCCTGGATCTAATGAAATTCAGCGGATCAAGCGCCCATAAAAAAAAAGACGTACCCAGTGTCGTAGGCTCCCGCACTGTGCGGGGTCTAGGGGAGGTTATTAGCGGGAGGTCTTTCCCACACATCGTGCAATGTGTAGAGGCCACCGCTCGAACCCGTGACCTCTCGGTTCACAGGCGGCAAGCACTACCACTTGCACCAGGCCGCCCTTTTAAAGTTCAGAATAGATCACTCTTGGCCACACCTTAGCTTATTAAAGTTGAGAAGCCCTAGCTAGAGAGCACGAATTAAATCAATCTGAACAATGCAAGGTTGGAGATTTCCTTACCACCGATCTGAAGGGTAAGGCGAAATCATGTTTGTGTCCAAGTAAAATGTGATTGTCTCAACTTTTTCTCTAAATCTCGTTTAGAATTTAGATGACAATCAAAGATAGCATCTAAGTTAACAAAAGCTACTTGTGACAAGTGACGAACGAGCTTAAAACGTTGAATGTCTATTCAATTTATAGTTTTCGTGAAATTGTGTAAGAATTATAAAAAAACTAAAAGACCTTAAGTGCACTTTACTCTTTCGATTTAATTTTGTTTAAGATATTATAAGATAAAAAGATTACATAATATATACATTTATCACCGTTCAATCGAACTTTTCGATCTATGATCTTGTACTTGTGAATGTTGATAAGATCGTTCTATATATAATATAATAGTAATATCTTTTTTTTGCGGTTAAAAGAGAGCTTTATTGATTAGATCAAAGGATTACAGTAGTTTTTGAGGAGACCATGAACGCACGCAGGCGCTTGATCTCTCCAAACTGCATAATGAGTGTTCCTTCGAGCTAAGTGAGCTAATTCATGTGCTACTAAATTACTCTCTCTTCTAACCTTGGCTATGCGCCAACTGACAAGCAACTGAGCGTATTCCTTTGCTTCCGAAATGATGAAACTATGCTGCGATTGATCTTCACCTTCTAGCATGGCTTTCACCATTTGAGCACAGTCAGTTTCTATGATCACCGAACCCGGGCACCACTGACTTGCTAGACGGAAGCCCTCAAGACAGGCTCTCGCCTCCGCTTCCACCGCGTCTTGGCATCTGAATAAGACCCGCCAAGTAGTGAAGACGACCTTTCCTTCCCAATCCCGGGCTACAATACCAATGCCAGCCCCTCCTATTTGTGGAACAAAGGAGCCATCTACATTGACCTTGAACCAGTCAGCAGGAGGGGGGTTCCACACCGTCTTCATTTGCTCCTTCTTGGCCACACAGCAGTGGTTCCTATCTGCATGAACAGGGGCAGGCTCCTTCCCTTTGTCAGATACAGAACAATTCTTAGGACTGACCTCCAACAGAGAAGTCTGCATGGCATAGAGCGCATAAACTCCGTCATAGATACCAGAAGGACCCGACTGGTGAGTGATGTTATTGTGAATTGCCCAGGCCTTCCACAGCACCAGCTTAACTTGGTCGCGAACCGGCGCCGAGCAACGATCCAAGAGAATTAACAGCCAATCTGGCCCTGTAAACCGAAACAAATCTTCTTCTGGCAAATCCCAGTGCTCGCGCATAGCATCTCGCAGTCCCTTAGCTCTTGGACAAGAGACTGTGGCATGAAAACCCGACTCCGGTTCACGATTACACAGGGGACAAATATCACTTGGCTCCAGGTTTCTGACATATTTCGCTCTCCTCGTAGGGAGTTTGTCTTTGGCTAATTTCCAAATGAAGACATTACCCTTGGGTGGGACTTGGCCAGACCAGACTCTCCACCAGAGTTTCCTCTGTCCGTCAGGGGCTGAGCTGGAAGACTGCGTGGACTCGCCCAATTTCAACTTGAGAGCCAGGTTATAAGCGCTACGAACCGTGAAGAGGCCTGTTTTTTCTGGATGCCAAGCAATCAGGTCCTCCACTGCTCTGCCTGGGATTTTAATCTTTAAAATCTCCTCCACGTCCACTGGGTTAAAGATTTGAACCAGCTTGCCAACATCCCAATCCCGCCCATCAATGTCAAGGAGCTCTGAAACCCAGCGGATTCTGCAACTACCCTTGCGAGAGATGACTCGTCGGGACTGATCGCGTGGAATCCAGGGATCCCTCCAAACCCTGATTTGGCTGCCATTGCCAACTCTCCAAATGATGCCTTGCTTGAGGAGGTCCAACCCGTACAAAATTGCTTGCCAAGGAGCAGAAGCATTGGAGCAGAAGGCCGTATCAATTAAACAGCCCCTGGGGTAGTACTTCGCTTTAAGCAGACGGGCACATAGACTCTCTGGGTACTGAATGAGACGCCAGGCTTGCCTAGCCAGCATGGCCTGGTTGAATAAGCGCAGATCTTTAAAACCCATCCCTCCGCAGCATTTCTTTAGTATCATCTCTTCCCAGGCAATCCAAGCCATTTTCTTTTTGCCATTTTCAACTCCCCACCAGAATTCCCTGATGATACTCGTAAGGTCGTCACATAAACCCAAAGGAATCTTGAAAACGCTCATGCTATAAGATGGGAGAGCCTGGGCTACTGCCTTAATCAAAATTTCTTTTGCAGCCGCCGACATATTCTTTTCTGTGTAGTCCCTCAGTCGTTTACTCAGACGCTCTTTTAGATGCTGAAAACGGGCCCCCTTCATTCTTCCAAATGGCGTCGGAAGACCCAAGTACTTGGCATCGAATACCGCTCTGTCTATATGCAATATATTTCTTACCTGGGCCTGTAGCTCATTAGCACATTTTTCACTGAACATCACAGAGCACTTGGCCGGATTGATTTGTTGGCCTGTGCACCGCTCAAAAGATTGTAGGACGCTCTTAATTACTTCGGCCTGTTCCTGCCCTGCTCTGAAAAAGAGGAGAGAATCATCTGCAAATAGGGGATGAGAAATCTTTGGTGCGTTCCGGCATATTTTCAACTCTTGTAATTGGCCTGTACCGATTTTGCTCTTGATCAAATTAGAAAGTCCATCAGCCACAAACAGAAATAAATACGACGAAAGCGGATCACCTGGTCGTAGACCTCGAGATGGTGAGAACGGTGCCGACATGACACCATTGAAACGTACTGTATAGCGGACTGAGGCGACGCATGTCATAACTCTGTCCACCCATAATCTTATTTCTTATCAGTGGAGGAAACACTTCTAAGCGCTTGGTGCACTATATAACATGAGCTTTGGACAATAACTAAAAGTAGCTTGAAGGCTATTGACACAACTTGAGTATGTCCAAGCAATTTTTAAAACAGGACAAATCCTACGTGACAATATTGAATATTCACTGTACCATGTGGCTGACAGGAGGAATGCTTGATGATGGCTCAGTGCTGTGTGGCTCAGTCCCAACGCACGGCAGCCACAAACACCGGAAAGCGCGAGCTCTTGGGTCCATTCGCCAGAAAACCATGTGGATGAAACTTTTCCGGCTGCCGGACTACTTGGCAGTTGGCACCCCTCATTTGGGCAACCATGGCTCACAGATCCAGCCCCAAATATAGACACTGCTATATGGGCCCATTTCCTTGCGGGTCCCGTAGGTCGGTCAGATTTATCTGGATCAGGTCGGCGTGCAGATCACTACCCGTGCTGTTAACCCATTTGCCCTTGCAACTCGCAATTCCAGCACGATTCGGACGTCATCTCCTTCCTCCCGTCCCGTCTCCAGTCTCCCCACCTCTTCCGCCGCCGTCCCAGCCGCCGCCGCCGCGGCGAAACCCTAGGCCCCGCTGAGCAAAGCCCACGCGGGTCGCACTGCGGTAGCCTCTCGGGAGATGGAGTACGGCGTCGCCTCTCACGGCGCCCTCCTCGCCGCCGCGCCGCTCGCGGGTCAGCGGCCCCGTCTACCCCTCTCGCCGCCGCCGTCACCGCCGTCTATTCAGGTTGGTTCTGTACTCGTGTCTGTGTTGTGGTGTGGTGTGTGCACTGAGATGCCCCCCCTTTGTTTGTGGATTCGCCGAATCTGGCGATTGATCAGGAGTGGGAAGTGAGGAATTAAGGATAAGAGGAATATGAGGTGTCATTGAACTGTTTTCACTCCTTTATGCAACATGTGTTTAATAATAATCTAATATGTAGTGCTTCCTGGTGCAGATCCAGAATCGTCTTTATTCCATATCGTCACTCCCACTAAAGGCTAGGCCAGTGAGAAGATGCAGAGCTTCTGTAGCAAGTAACTACTCGTACGTGATACACACTGCAAACTGCATCTGTCGTCGTGGCGATTTGCTTGCGCTGAATTATCCATGGGTGTTTTGATGGTGTCTTGATTAAGTAATAACCTTCTGATAGCATGACTCTTACTGCTTAGCAGGCAAACATCTGAAATAGTTGATTTGGACTGGGAGAACCTTGGTTTTGGGCTTGTTCAAACTGACTACATGTACATTACAAAATGCGGGCAGGATGGAAAATTTTCTGAGGGTGAATTGGTGCCGTTTGGACCCATAGCACTGAACCCATCTTCTGGAGTCCTGAACTATGGACAGGTTAGTAAGGGTTATAGAACCATTTGCTTCATAAATTCTCGTGTAGATTTGATTTGTTAATGATTACGGAAAGATGACCTTTTAAAGGGATAAATTCTCCATGGTTGCAGTAAAATGATGCGGAGATTCTGATTTGTAGGGATTGTTTGAGGGCCTAAAGGCATATAGGAAACCTGATGGGTCCATCTTATTATTTCGCCCGGAGGAAAATGCTTTGAGGATGCAAACTGGTGCTGAGAGGATGTGCATGCCTGCCCCTTCCGTTGAGCAGTTTGTTGATGCTGTAAAACAAACCGTTCTAGCAAATAAGAGATGGGTGAGTTCATTACTAAAAAGTCTGGATAATTCTGTAGCGCTAAATCTATTACTCTTGTTTTGATTGGTTCTTGAATATCTTTATACTTTCAGGTACCTCCTACTGGCAAAGGTTCTCTGTATATTAGACCTCTACTTATGGGAAGTGGGGCTGTTCTTGGTCTGGCACCTGCTCCGGAGTATACATTTATTATATTTGCCTCCCCTGTTGGTAACTACTTTAAGGTTGGTAGAGTCTTTTTAAACACATGCTTCCACTATTTTTGTAAGATTTTTAACATAAACAAATAACCATTAGGTTAGGTAGTGACATCGTCTTACAAACTGCAAACTGTGTCTTACATGCCCAGTGCTTTGTGCTGTAGTATAGAAGTTATGAAGAAACTAGAATTATGGTTATTGTGGTACTGTTATTATTTAATGACCTATGGAATTATCAGTGATCACACTCAGGGGTGTTTGTTAAATATGTTCGCTGGTTTCTGCAGGAAGGTTTAGCACCAATAAATTTGATAGTTGAAGACAAGTTTCATCGTGCCACTCCTGGTGGAACTGGAAGTGTGAAGACCATTGGAAATTATGCTTCGGTAATTCTGCTATATTTCATTGTTGTGCAAGTTATGGAAGCTACAGGATTGCTATTTCTTGATCTTTGCTCTCTGATACTTCTCTTGCTTACCTCCAAATGTGACGATTTTGTGCTTAAAATATTCAAAGGGAAAGAACAGGGGCGAAGCTAGATCTGGGATGACCCTGGTGCACTGCTTTAACATTGTGTTCCTTTGCCTATATGTTATGTATATCAATTTTTTTTACAATGGTTGGGGGAGAAATAGACGGCTCACGACATTATTAATACATCCACATTCTTAGGCCCTCCATACCTCCACAGTGTACAAGTGATGCCTGAAAATTAGATGGGCCCCGCGGCAGGAAACAGGAATTGACGGGATCAATTGCAGCGTGAGAAAAACTGGGCACTGCCTATTTGGTTAGCGCGCTAATGGTTAGTGCTAACAGTTAGTGCGAAGGAATTTTACTAGTAAATAAAATTTATTTAAAAACCTATTTTAAAGATGGGTGTAATTTCGCCATACGAATCCAATGAACACAATGATGCTACAGTAACTGGGGCGGCGCGAGGAAAGGGCGGGATCGGAGGTTGGAGCGAGCACGCGAGAGTAGCTATTGTGCCGGAGAAGAAGCACAGTACCAAAGCTGGGAGGAAGAAGAAATGCTCAAGATTGTCCCATGAAGATCCTATGATATATGCTTATTAGGGAGTTAAAATTAGGCGCTAGCGCAATAACATGTCCCTGAATATGTATATGTGTTAATATGGGAATTTAAAATAGAAAGATTCTAAATGGCCAGAAGATGAGGGAAATCTATAACTTTCGATGCTATATATCAGACAAACATATTGAGGTGTGTGGTGCACATTTCATGGCTAGGTGAAGGCACGAAGCACACTTGGTGCCTTAGCATCGTAGATGGATGGGCCACACGGTCATCGACCTGGTGCACACGTTTGCTCAAGGGTGGTGCACAAACGGTAAAATATGATGCTTACTAGCAAAAACATGCCTCGAACCCTGGTGCCAATGCACCACCCTTGGTCAACGCGGCTCTGCCCCTGGGAAAGAACATGCCAAGGAGTTGATTGAATAGAATGTGTAATAAGAAGAATTATTGATCGCTACCATGCTGTGGAATGATAAAAGCTGAAGCTCAGATGGAATAATGTCATGGAGTCATGGAGATTTCCTAAAAATGAAACAATGCAACCCACATAGTATATTCCATGCATCTTGGCTATCGAAACATATCACATTTCCTTGCACAATTTTTCATGGAACTGTAGCCAGTCTCATGGATAGTTGTTATCTATTATATTATTGTTAATTTAAATGATACATTAAATATCCTTATATTATACCAAGTGACTTTAAAGCATGTTGCTTGTCATTGCATAGGTGTTGATGGCACAGAAAATTGCAAAGGAGAAAGGTTATTCTGATGTTCTCTACTTGGATGTGGTTCACAAAAAATATCTTGAAGAAGTTTCTTCATGTAATATTTTTGTTGTCAAGGTAACATTGTGATATCTGCTGGGCCTTTTATTTCGGCTTGAAGCTTAATGAACAAAATCTATTATTTTCAAGTTCTGCAAGCTACTAGTCAGACAAGCTTGGTTATGTAATCCAAAATTGGCTAATCTCGCCCTAATGTGCGTCAGCAATGTTAGATGGCTTGAATCTGAAGTGTTTCTGTCTTGAAAGACATGCTTGTCAAGAAACATCTTTCATGCGAGTGTAGCTGATATCCACATCTATTGGTGTCTCAAGCATGCTCTTGCAGTAATGTAGGATAAGATATTTTTGTGCCACATCCTTTTTTTATCAAGATCTCAGTCTTTCTGACTGGACATGCTACCATGCGTAAGCCTTTTGTCGCTAATCACCTTAATGAAAACCAGAAGAATGTCTGTCACACATTGATTGTGGATTGTTCTACAGTTAAGGACTACTTTGAACACAAAGATAAAGGTTTTCTCATGCAAGAATGGTATGGCTGTTCAATAGTATGTAGTGCCACCTGGTTGAGCTCTATTCTCTAACCTAATGCATTCAGCCAAACTTGGCTGCTTAGCACATTGCAGGATTATATTGTCACTATTGTTGTGTGCTTTTGAATGTCCTGCTCACTTGTGTTTGAAAAGTATATAAAAATTACTACCTGCTTGATCAAGGATATCCAGTGCAGCAGTGATTATGCATGTCATGTTTTCTACCAGGGCAATGTTATTTCTACTCCAGCAGTAAAAGGAACAATATTACCTGGCATCACAAGGAAAAGTATAATTGATGTTGCTGTGAGCAAGGGCTTCCAGGTAAACCACCCGTCAAACGTATGATTCCAGCAATGAGATGGTTAACTATCAGTGTGTTATGTTGAGGATATCATTTGCCTGTTATTATAACTTCAGTGCCTTTACTTTAATAACTTGGGACTAGCTTTGGACCTGAAGTAGTGATCCGAAAGGGTGCAAAGTGCAAACTAGGTGCCTAGGTCATATATGAACTGTCACTGAAAAGTATTTACTATGTTCTCAAATATTTGGTGCAATCTTAATCAATGTTTTCTCATTTCTTTGGAAGGTTGAGGAGCGGCTTGTGTCCGTGGATGAATTGCTTGATGCTGATGAAGTGTTCTGCACGGGAACTGCTGTTGTAGTGTCTCCTGTTGGGAGTATCACATATCAAGGGAAAAGGTGAAACATACATCTCTGCTTGAGAGCTCACTTGTTAACTGAAATATATGCTTAGTTGCATCAAGTTTTAAATTTTGCCTAACAAAAATTAGCTGACACCCATATCATGTATAGTTCCTCGAATACGAGCCAAACAATTTGACATGTTTCTTATGAACCATATGATGGGCAAGCGCCCCAGCAATAGTTGCTTTATGTTCAGCTCCCATTCATTTATGATCAGTTACTTATATCATATACTGGGAATATTTGCCTATCTGGACCTAGTTTCTCTTTTTGCCCCGTTTTCGTCACTACATCCAGTGTATTTCACCTTGCAGGGTGGAATATGGGCACCAAGGTGTTGGCGTCGTGTCTCAGCAGCTGTATACTTCACTGACGAGTCTCCAGATGGGTCAAACAGAGGACTGGATGGGCTGGACTATGCAACTGAACTAGCATCAGGCCATGTGCATATCGAATCTGCCTTCCTCGCATAGATGGGTTTGCAAGATCTCCGTCTAGATCAATGATGTGGTCATAAGTAGCTCTGTACCCTTCAGTTTTTTAGCATCTGTCGGAGTGTGGCTCGTGCTATATATTCCGTAGGTGTTGGTGCATTGCGTCAGCTTAAACTATAATTGCATGTACCCTTCAGTTCTGTTTTTTGGACTAGCATTGCAGTGGCATAAAAAGAATTATATACTTCGTAATCTACAGTGGTATTTAAAAAAATCATGGCGCTCAAATTTTAGCAACCTGTATATACGGCTCCATTGAGAATCGGAAGCAGACCTCGTCCTCAACCTTAAAGTCGTGCCTGCTCCGATATGGCCCGACTACAAAAAAGTTTGACCTCAGTTCTATGCTCCCAGGGGCCTAGCCCATTTCAGGCCAGACTAGGCATCGCACTAGCCTGGGTGCGGATAGACTTTTTTTTTAAAGAAAAATGTACTGGAAAGAAGAGGAAGAATCTCTTCCATCGGATTTGACACGTACCGTGCACGAATTGAATTTTAAAGTGACCATGATACCAAGGTCATGTTCGGAGAGCTTCCAAGCTGATTACGACGGGAGCTCTTCCAAATTGTGTCTCGATAGGAACGGATTCGCTATGCAGAACTACCAGCCAGGCCCAAACTGAATCCTATCTCTTTTCAAACAAACAGGCGCGTGGCCCAGCTCGAGCATGAGAAAATTACTACCTCCTAGCTCTAGTTCCTGTATTCAAGACGCGTCACCATTCTCAAACAAACAAGTCCGCACCTGTCGCATCAGAATTCAAAACCCAGATGAATGGTGGAGTCAGTACGTGCACGGCCGCCTCCTCCGATCCCCGGCACGCGGCCATTGATGCCGCGCGGCACTAGCTCGCTCGCCCACCAACCAACCCACCCACCAAACCGGCCGCCGCACGCGCTAGCAAATACTCCACTGTGCAGTGCATGGCAATTGGCAGTGCACGCACAGGAATGCCTATTTAGTTCCAAAAATTTCCACGCGCTACAATAAATTACAATATTTGACCACTAATTTGGAGTATTAAATGTGGATAACTGACAAAATTTATTCTATAATTCTTGGGTGAAATCGTGAGACGAATCTAATAAATCTAATTATACAATGATTAGAAAATGTTGTGCTACAGTAACCAACCTCTAATGATAGATTAATTATCCTTAATAGATTCGCCTCGCGATTTCCCGTCCATCCGTGTAATTAGTTTTATAATTAATTTTTATTTAATACTTCTAATCAACAGTCAAACGGTCCCAAAAAATTTTGGGGAACGACCCCTTACTCCATCTCCATGGACCTTGCTCGCGCCGTCCATGCGCGCCTGTCCCTTCTTCACGCGGGCGCGGGGAGGTTTTAGACGACATGACTAACACCAACACCAAGCTAGCTCACGATAAACTAATGTGTCTCGAGCCGTGTGCGCCTCAAGGCGTCTGTCTTTTTTTTTCTAAAAAAAGGTATATTGGCCTGTCTTAACGGTAATGCACTATGGTAATGGTGTGATTGATTCGTCACTCGTCAGGAGTAGAGTTTCTCGCGGCGCAGCAGTTCTTCCATACCAACTTAGCTGCCCTTCCATACCAACTTAGCTGCCCTGTTATGTTTGATTTGGTAAAGGTTGCCCTGATTTGGGAATCGGGACGATCGCCCAATCCAACCTAACTTGGGTGACTAAAGGCACAACGCCACCGCGTTCCACGGCCCCATTCAACACGCACGCAAGGGATTTGAACCTGGTGAGTGGTGACCAAGAGGAAAGGCAATAGTCAACAGAAACGGAAGGTACGGCGTCCAGCCATTTTCTCTGTGGGTGTACGTCCGATGGGGGCAGCCACAGCCACAGCCACAGCCCACAGGGCATCATCAAGTGATCACCCTTCCGGCCGACACTCATCCAACCCGCCGCTGGGCATGTCATTTCCGTTTCATCTCAGAGACAGAGGACAATGAGACATTCAGAGCAACGAACTGCCGTAGCATAGCAGTAACACAATCATCCGCATAACTGTACATGCCACAACAAGCCTTCCAACCATCTTAGACTGAGTCCAACAGCGGGACTGTGCGTTCTTGATTTCTCCCCCAACAGCTCGTGCAAAAGCTGAGGCAAACTGCCTTCCGAGGAAAGAGGAGATGCAAAGATGCACTCCCTCTCTCCTTGAAGGCAAACGGCAAGGGCGCGCGCGAGCAACACATGGCGGCGGCCGGGCGTGGGGCTGGCCGGGCGGAGCAGGAGGAGGAGCAGAAATGGCCACGCATGGTGGCGGCCGGGCGTGGGGCTGGCCATGTGAGATCGGAGGCTCGCGGAGAGGAGGGAGCTCCGGCGCCGCCGCGATGGCCTCCCCCACCGCCGAATGGCTGCCGCCCGCGAATGGCCTCCTCTACCGCCAAATGGCTGTCGCCGGTGGTCTCCCCCCTACTCCTCTGCGGCGGGCGCCTCCGCCTCGGGCCACCGCGAGGAGGCCGGCCCTCACCGCCACCTCCTCGAGCCACCGCGTGGAGGCCGCCCCTCGCCGCCTCCGCCTCGGGCCACCGCGAGGAGGCCATGTGGATCCGGCGCGGAGCAGAGGTGCAGGGAAGGGGCCGCGGTGGCGGAGGAGCAGAGGAGGGAGCGGAGGAGCAAGGGAGGGGCCGCGGTGGCGTCGGGGGCGGAGCGGCGGTGGCGGCGCAGCGTGAGGCGGGTCGGGCGGAGCAGAGGAGCAGGGGGAGGGGAGATGCGTTTGCTTTTGCTCTGTCTCTGTTGGAGACATCCCAATTGCAATGAGAGACAAAGCTCTGTATACGAGAGACAAAGCTGGATTTGCCTCTCCAAATTGCAATGGCTTGTTGGAGTCAGCCTTACCCTTTTTTTTTGCGCACAACCGCAAACACCGCGGAAAAGGTTGGCAAATGCTGGCACACACTCAGCATCAGTGCTCGAAACCCGAAACCTGTCATGTAGCCGATCGAAACCGAATCCAAGGCCGTGTTTGGTTGAGACTACGAAATTTTTTTCAAAAAAAGACGAATGCATGCATGAAATACTAAACGAAGTTTATTTGCGAAACCTTTTCACGGATGGATATAACTTTTCGAGACGAATCTAATGACGGTAATTAATCTATGATTTGCTACAGTGATGCTACAGTACCATCCCTTTAAATCGTGCGGTCAAAGACCTCATTAGATTGGTCTCGCGAATTTACCAGGGGTCATGCATGTGATTTTATAATTAGGATTTATTTAATACTATAAATTAGTGATCAAAATGCAAAAAAAAAATCGCATACACGGCCCAAGGGACACTGCACTGCTGCCACAGTACTGACGGCAACTGCGTGCTCTGTTTCTTCGATGACAAGAATTATCGAGTGAAACCGTGAAACAGTGGCGAGTGGCGTGGTCATGATTCAGTGCCCCCTACCCATGCAGGACAGACATGAAAACATGATGGCGCCTGGCACGCACGGAAATAAATCTGCCTGCTCTGACAATCTCTTTACTCCGTGTCACCCTGCCACTCACCTCTCGCCAGTTCAAAGCATCGAAGGCGAAGCATTGAAGCAATACCCAATGAGGCAATGAGCAAAGAAACTTTTACCATTTACAGTTGGATGCTTATGAAATTCATGGGGTAAGTCTAAACGTGGCCACGAATTTAACCCCCGCAAATTCGCGTGTTCCCTTGTAAACTTTTTCCAAAACAATATACTCCCTACACAATGATCACAAGAACTAATGAAGTAGTAATAGCCCAAAGGTCTGAATGTCTGATGCTAATTGCCACCAGCTGTCCTCTCAAGTGGCTTAAGCACGCCCAACCTAGTTGAACAGCAAAAAAAAATCCGGTTTACGTCCTCCAACAGTCCAACTATTGCAAAAGTTCGATTTTCAACCTTCAACTACGAAACCGGATAATATAGGCCATCCAACTATCAAAACAGGGCAAATTTTGCCCCTGGGGTGGTTTTCATTTTGTGAGAATTAAAAATATTTAATTTTATACTAAAAAATTATAAGTAATTCATTTTAAGTCAAAAAATTATAAAATGGGTATAAAATTTTTTCTAAAAATGTAACATATCTATTGTCACATGACTTGTGAGCTATTCATATCTAATTTTTTTTATTCATAATATTTGGCTACTTGCCGTTATGCCTATTATTTTTAATAACTAAGATTCAAATAGAGCAATAATAGATAGGTTATATTTTTAGAAAAAATTTGGTACTAGTTTCATATTTTTCTGATTTAAAGTGAATTAGTTTTGATTTTTTTAAATATAATTAGATTTATTTAATTTTTTTAGAAAATACAAAATCACATTCAAAACCACCCCAAGGGCCAAATTTGTCCAGTTTTAACTTTTGGATGGTCTAGGTTGAAAATCAGACTTTTGGGATAGTTCGATGGTGGAAATTGGACTTTTTCTTAAAAAAAAAAAAGAAAGGAGGATAGGCTATCTCCGCTCCAGGAACTAGTTAGCAGCCTGTAGGTACAGTACCAGCCTGCCGCAATATCTAATCGAGAAAGCAACCACCAGCACTAAATTTCGAATACGGCGTCGCACCGAGTACCAATCGTGTGATGCCCAGGGGGGAGAATTCTGGTGGCCGGTTTGTCTTTGGTCCCGAAAGCGCGACTAGATCTTACAGAAAGGTCCCTGAGTAACCTACGAATTACAACAAGGAATGGAATGTACTGTGCTCTCATTTTCAATATAAGTGGCGTTCCTTCTTCACAAAAAAAGAAAGCGCGACTAGATAACACCCATGATTTGGCCGGTTTGTGTACGTGAGGGTGAGGCCAGCCACAAAGTCCAACCCCGAAGCCGTGGCGACGAAGATGAGGCCAAAAAGCTCCCTCAGCCTGATACGTCGCGGCACATGAGCGTCCCCGAGCTCACATCACGCATCATCGCCATTCCTGACGAGGGTACGACACATTCGAATACGACCATTGATTATAAGGTGAGCTCGTTTCAAATAAATTTATCATCTGAATTTGAGAATAAATTACTACCTAATAATTTAATTATTGTTAGAAACCATAGAGATGATGAAGATGACGTTGGGGAAGAGTTTGGAGGTGTGGTGGACCAAAAAGGGCAGCCAAGTCGAGTTGGAGGCCCAATCCAAGTCGAGTTCGAGTCTGCTTCGCAGTCTAAGAGCAGCCCGCACCAAAATCAACGTCCAGGCCGCATACGAAGTCCGTTTTGGATGCTCTTTATATGGATAGAAAGATAATTTCAAGGAGTTTCCAATGGCACTAGTTTGAGGCCCAAATTCGCTTGGAGTCGACGGGAATCGTCGAAACAAGTGAACGTCCAGAATCTGTCAAGTTGCTGCAACATCATCTTTTGGACTGTTGGCCCGTGTATCGTGTTGGGGTCCATGATGGACGTGGCTAGGGGGTTATGCACGCCCCAACACTCATATAATCAGCAGCTGACGCCACATTAGGGTTTAGGGTTTTGTTTAGATCTAGTTTTCCATTGAGGAACTGAGATAGATTCATTGTAACCGTGGCGACAAATCCTTTTATAGTGATCCAGGGCCCCCGTTCTTGATCTCCTCCACTGTGTCGATTAGTCCTTTGGAATCAAGTTCTTGAACCCCTACTTTGATTTTCGCTTCATACACATCTACAATTTTAGATTGCGTGTTTATCCTTTCTTGCTTGTGTTCTTCGATTCACTTGCAGGAAAAGCCTTCTTGGCGAGGTCAATTAAGTTGTGCTTGGTTGATAACCAACGGAGCAGTGGTGTAACGGTTGCAGGCTTCAAATTTGTGTTTGATTAGAAGCCGGATCGCCAACGTCACTACTTCACCAATCGAATCTACCCTACCTCTTGGAAGATCGGGCCTAGTCCTACATCAAATGGTATCAGGATTCCAGGTTGTCCGTGAGGTATTATCGTGTTTTCCCCCTTTAGATTCGTTTTTGTTCATCACCCATAGTCCACAAAAAAGCCCTAAAAAATTTGTTTCCACTGTCCTATAACCCTCTTGTGCCTCACAATTTTTTAGTTCAGTTTGCTTTGTTGAATTTTAGTCCCTTGTTGTGTCGTTGTGTTCGTCGTGTCTAGATCTTGTTCATGGTCTTTAGTGTCAACTCTGGTTTTTAGTTTGCTGGTGCATGTGATTGTTGCACACCAGATTTGATTGCTTCAGTTCTTAAAAAAAAGAAAAAGGAAAAGAGGTGCTAAAAAAAAGAAAAGAAAAAGGCGCACCAACAAGAAAAAAACAAAGAAAGAAAAGACAGCAAAGAAAAAAAATCAGAAGTGCTTGCATCCTTTTGTGGTCTTGTGTTGAGTTGTATTGTTGTTTGCTTGAACTAGGTCCAGGACGGCGACATAAACAATCTTGGGACTACTTTTCAGTCTTGCAATTCTGAATTGAATTATTGATATTCCTTGCTACCATATTGTGCCTACCCAAAACTCCACATACATACTTCTGTCAGCACAGGTTCACCTTGCAACTGTTACACCCAAGCTTGATAACTGATTGTTTCGCCTGTTGGCTTTGGTAAGAACACTTGCAAGACGGTGGTAAGCCGCTTGAGATATTGCTTTCCACTTTCACCACTACCTAGTAGTTGCTAGTTGATAGGGATAATATTTTAGTGTTGTCTTTTGCTATCTTCTAACAATGACAGCTTCTTCATATCCACCAACTTATGATGGCATTGGTGATGATGAGTACATGAAGTGGGAAATTGCCATGGATAACATATTTGCTACTCGCTTTATGTGTCCAAGGAGAAAGGTAAAAAATGTATCCAGTGTTTTACGACACTCAATTTTAGTTTGGTGGAATTCTTTAGATTCTTCAGATAAACTTCAAACTTGGAATGATATGAAACTTCTTATGCGAGAAACCTTTGTTAATGCACCTCCTGCTTTAAATTCATATGACGAGGTGCATAATTTAGAGGATCAGTCTATTGTTGTATCTCTTGCACCACCTAACCTTTTGCAGGATTCTGAACAAAAGCAAGAGAACAAGGATGACATGGAAAAAAATGAGGAGCTCACATCCTCATGTGAAAATTCAGAGCCATTACTTCACAATGCACTTATTACTACCGCTGAAATTGAGAGCAAAGGTAATGCTCATGGTGCTGCATTTATGGATGGTGAGGCTTCTTTTGTTGTGCTAAATTTTTACACCAATCATGCTATGACAGAGCAACTATTAGCGGAACCAACTCTTGATTTACCTTTGTCACAAGATGATGTGCTTCATATTGAGTGTGATAAATATGACTTACCTGATTATGAACGTGAGAGCACTGAACCAAATGTTTCTGCTGAATTTACAAATGTGATTCATGTTGCTAGTGATACAGATGAGATAAAATTATTGTCTTCTTTACATACATTGGGTTACATTGAATTTGATGTTTTGTGTAATCTAAGTAATTTAAAGGAGAAACTCTTTATGTGTGCTGATTTGCCATGGTTGTCTAGACATTCATATCATGTTATTGGCAAATATAACAACAAAGGACAATATTTGATACATCGGGTTTATATTTGTGCAAATCTGAATTCTTCTTTTATTGTTCAAGATTGTAATCAACTAAGTGGATCCGATACTATTGATATTCATAAGCCATTTATTCTTATGCTGCCTTTTGTTAGTACTAATCTTTTGCAGGATAGTATTGACAAAGCTCATGTGGATTTAAATCAAGGAGCCTACAAGATCAGTTTCGAGTACAATCGGCGCCGAGGACGGCTTTTCTTTCAAGAAGGGGAGGATGATGAGGGCACGATACCTTCAGATACAACCATTGATTATAAGGTGAGCTCATTCCAAATAAATTTGTCATCTGGATTTGAGAATAAATTACTACCTAATGATTTAATTATTGTTAGAAACCATGGAGATGATGAAGATGACGTTGGAGAGGAGTTTGGATGCGTGGTGGACCAGAAAGGGCAGCCAAGCCGAGTTGGAGACCCAATCCAAGTCTAGTTCGAGTCTGCTTCAGAGTCTAAGAGCAGCCCGCACCAAAATCAACGCCCAGGCCGCATACGGACTCCGTTTTGGATGCTCTTTATATGGATGGAAAGATAATTTCAAGGAGCTTCTAATGGCACTGGTTTGAGGCCCATATTCGTTCGGAGTCGACGGAAATCGTCGAAACAAGTGAACGTCCAAAATCTGTCAAGTTGGTGCAACACCATCTTTTGGGCTGTTGGCCCGTGTATCGTGTTGGGATCCATGATGGACGTGGCTAGGGGGTTATGCACGCCCCAACACTCATATAATCAGCAGCTGCCGCCACATTAGGGTTTAGGGTTTTGTTTAGATCTAGTTTTCCATTGAGGAACTGAGATAGATTCATTGTAACTGTGGCGACAAGTCCTTTTACAGTGATCCAGGGCCTCCGTTCTTGATCTCCTCTACTGTGTCGATTAGTCCTTTGGAATCGAGTTCTCGAACCCCTACTTTGATTTTCGCTTCATACACATCTGCAATTTCAGATTGTGTGATTATCCTTTCTTGTTTGTGTTTTTCGATTCGCTTGCAAGAAAAGTCTTCTTGGCGAGGTCAATTAAGTTGTGCTTGGTTGATAACCAACAGAACGGTGGTGTAACAGTTGCAGACTTCGAATTTGTGTCTGATTAGAAGCCGGATCGCCAACGTCACATACTTCACCAATCAAATTTATGCTGCCTCTCGGAAGATCGGGTCTAGTCCTACATCAATCTCCGTCACGGTCCATCAGCCGGCCATCACCCTGCCTTCCGTAGGACGCAAGCCGTGCCGTGTATTAGCAAGATCCGCAGCTGATCAGCAGTGGTATTACCAGAATGATTACTAGCAAGATCGACGTTCATAGGGTGGAAAAAGATCAAGTCGCTGACCTGACCTGTGGACCAGTGCGGCCCCTGGCAGGCGGGCCCGGCTCCTTTCTGAATCGGGCTCTAGTTGTTTTTTTAAGAAGGCTCGAGTTGTAAAGTGGGAGAGCAGCAGGCAACTGCTATGCCCACGCCCAGTAGATCCCATCGAAACCACTAACTCCTGTTCGGTGCCCAATAATCAACGCTGTTCTTTTTCCTGCCATTTGTTTTTGAAAGATATTCCTGCGAGATGAGCTGTCTCGCCTGTCCCTAAACACTAAAACACGTATCTTAAGCCAGCGCAGGGAATTAGAAGTGTATTGTTGTTGGAGATTTCGGTTTGGAGCCTTGCTGAAAGGTCTACTAATATAAAGCAGTACTGTATGTTTATTTGTGTCAAGGGTATTTCGATGGAAATCTTCTCATCATGATCGCGCTCGTTCCTAGCTCGTGGATCCGAAACCTCCCACGGAAGCAAACTCTCGAGGATTGGAGGCGAGGGCTGCCTGCGTCTCTTTCGGTCTTTCCTGGACGAACCACCACCAGTGGTTTTGTGATGGACAAGTAACAAACTTTCGCTTGCCACTACTCGTTGTCGACACGCGACTCTCAATCTTAGCACATCGGGCCATCATCCGGTCTATGAAAAAAAAAGTTGCGCCAAATCTCCATCTCGACACCCGACAGATGACACGGGCGGCTTCTTTCAGGCTCTTCCTGCCATGGCCATAAAAAATGAATTGATTCTGCGAACATAATATATTATTATTTATTATTACTGTCCCTCCCAGAAACCACCACCTCATTATGCCCGTCCTTTTTCCTGTGTGTCCCCATGGGATTAATTCCGGCATCAACGCCCAGGCTTAGCACGCAACCACGAACCCCAGTTTGGTGACCTGATCATGATTGCAGCCATCGTTACCGCCTTTTTTTTTCTTTGCAAGGCTTAGTTTCAAAATTTCTATCTCCAAGCTTCACTATTCGTCTATCACATCAAATTTTTTATCTCATGCATGTAGCATTAAATATAGATAAATAAAAAAACTAATCGCATAATTTTGATGTATACGACGAGACAAATCTTTTGAGCCTAGTTAGGTCATAGTAGGATAACAATTATCACAAACAAACGAAAAGTGTTATATTATACTTCAGTGTCTATATGATCTTTTTATCAACATTTTACAAATCTAAACACAGCACAATCGGAAAAAGTCTGACGCACTTGCCGAAAGTCCATTAACCTACTGGTGGCTGCGACGGGATGGCATGTGGTGGCCTGCTGTAGTGGTGCCGTGGCCTGCCTGATGCCCTGCCCTGCTCCCCTGGTGCGCTCCGCTCGTTCCTTCTTCCACAAAGCAAAGGGTAGGGAAGGGGAGGAGAAGGGGAGAAAAGGAGAAAGAAAAGAGTAGCAAAGCAAAAGCAAATGCGATACTGACCAGGACCTGGATTAGGCTAGCTAACCGCGGAGGAGGAAAAGCCTCCGATTCCTTCCGTCCTCGCGGAACGGATGGACAGCTCAGGGCTGCGGGCTCCGGCGCCTATTCACATGGCCGGGGAGATGCTGTGAGGACTGAGGAGTTTTGGATGGGTGTTCGTCCTTGTGGCCTGACACACAGCCGGCCGAGAGAGAGCAAGGGGATACAGAAAGGCCCGCCTTTGAAGCTTCGCTCCATGATCTCTGAATCCCCGTCAGGTAGGCTTGTTGCTTGGAACTTGGAAGGTTTAGCTGCTGCTGGGTCTCTGTCTTGGTTTTGCACGTTTTTTTTTGTTAGCTGATTTGTATGAAACTTTTCTTTTTTTGTTGATCCTTGTCAATCTTGGGAGCGCAGGTGGCAGATCGATGATTGTAGCTGGGCCAGTGGTTTTAAATTTGTTGGGGATTTGGTACTTGATCTTTCTTTCTTTCTTTTTTGGAAAGATTAGGTGTGTCACCTAAGCAGTGTTTTGATACGGTTGCATCAAATTCTCTGCGTCTGTATTTGGAAGTTACTTTTTTCCCTCGTTAACTGCTCAATTGAATAGCTGGATTGATTGCTTAGAAATTTATCAAGAGTAAAGACAATAGAAGCTTGGTACCTGGCGTGGCAGGTTTCTCAGGCCAGCTGTTTGTTTCCATTGCATCCATCCCCCTTGCTCTGAATCTTTCATCCTACAAAAGTTCAGCTCTTCGGTTTGGCATCTCCGGATAAATTTGTGCCCTGGCTGATGACTAATTTTCATTTAAGTGCAGTATTCATCCGGTCCAGCTGCTGGTGATATCCCCTCATGAACTGAGCAATCAATACAAGAAACAAAAGGGTCATTTCTGCTACAGAGCGAACAGATAGATCATTAGAAATGGGAAAACGAGGTCACCGGCGGTCTCCATCACAAGACGAGGGCAATGTGGGCTGTGTGTGGGGCCTTATGCGCATGCTTTATTTCCGTCGTGACCCCAAGTTCTTGTTGGATTCCAAGCAATTGGGCGGGAGGTATGCATTCCGGGAGATCAATGGTAAGTTTTCTTCACTAATCACAGTTACTATGACAGTTTTTACTATTAGACTAGGGTTATTATAACAGCATGGGCATAGCTGTTTGAGCTGCAATTCAAGTCTGTATAAAATGTTTAGTAACTTTAACTTCAGATGATACCATTCCATCAGATTCATTTCACCTTCCATGAAAATGCCACAAAATGCTACTACTATTTTTTTGTTTGCTTTTTGGTTATGTTGATTGGGTTGTTTCAGCAGATTTTATTGACACTTATAAGTACAACCTGCACAGCTAGCTGCATGGATCGATTCATGAACTACCAGTAATTGAAAAATTTCTAAAGCTAAATAAGACCAAACATTGCATCTGACTTACGATCTAGAATTAGCCAATGGCGAGTATTAAGATAGTTCAGTAAAGAAAAGAAAACAATGTACAGTATTTTTTTTTCAACTTGGGTGTTGGCAGACAATTATCTGATCATGTGCCATGTATCTGTGCAGAGATGGAGCACTCGACAAAGAGGTCCAGGGATTTTGATGGGATAGAAGATGGTGTAAGTTGCATGAACTAAACATGAAGCTGTTTAAGGAGCAAATCCACCTAGTTATATCTTTAATCATTACCATAATCTAATGAACACAGGGGTTTTAAATTTTAACAGTTTAGACTGTATTTTTTTCAACAAATCAAACACTGAAAGAAATATCTGTAATTCATCAACATTGAGGCAGCTGTGAACCACCAATGTTGAATTAGCTTGATATCTAGGCCAGTTCTTCGATTCAGTGTTATGCTTGAGGGGCTTCATTATCAGAACTAGCTCGATTAATTATATTAAGTGGCCACTATAGTTTCTAATGCGTCGCAGTGCGTAGTTTTCTTCAATGTAGTATCTAAGCATTTTTACTATTTCTTTCTCAGAACATAGAACAATGCACTTTCCAGAAACCAACAGTCAAAAACCTTATGGAGGATGAATTGGGGAAAGTAGAACTACTGAAGAAAATTCCAAATGATGAAGTTCAGAGAAGACTGCCGGACCTGGAAAATGGTCTCTCTTTTGATGAGAAACCAGAGCATATAAATAGATTAACAGATAACTCATATCACCAGACAGGTGTCTCTACAGCTTTTACTCCATCAGTGGATTCTGATGTTTTGAATCATGCTGAAGAATATGATCTTGAATCTATCCTGGCAGATTTCCTAGGTGAAATTTATAGTTGCCACAATGAGTGCCCACACGGTGATTGCAAAAATAAGAATGAACTGTGTCCTTCATTGAAGTCCCTAATCCATAAAAAGGTCAATGACTTGAATAATCTTCCTGGCAATATTGGTCGTGGGCAACCTCAAGAGAGCAATGATGGAAAACTATCTGAACAGAATAATCTTTTTAACACCATGGCAGCTCAATCCAAACAGTTCAAGGATGCATTGGAGATACTGGGTTCAAACAAGGAACTTTTTCTGAAGCTGCTTCAGAAGCCAGATCCACAAATAGTAGACAATATCCAAAAGCACCAAAACAGTAATGTGGCTTCTGGATTAGAGCCCAGTAACATTCCTGGACAGACCAATTTTGGAGAGAGAGAGCATCTGTTGGCTTCAAAAGAGCAGGCCAAAGAGAGAAAATATATGTTCTTCTGGAGGAAGGGTAAATCAAATAGAAGCCAGATGCCTGAGGCAACTATCGGACCTCAGACAGTTAGCAAAATAGTTATTCTAAAGCCAAATCCAGAAAGAGGGATTCATCAAAAAGCCATTACTAGCGCAAGACCTTTACATCAACAACCCTCTACATCTCATGTTCCTGAATGCAGCGGAAGGGATACCTCAAAGTTTTCAATTAGGGAAGTCAAGAAAAGATTCAGAATTGTGACTGGTGAGAGTAGAAGAGAGAGAAAGTTGGCACCTGCAGAGGACCTTGGAAGAGATCCACGTAGGCATAAAGACTCTGTTATTGCAATGAAGAAGGATTTTAGACATGTCTCAGGAGGGAGCTTGACCGACACATCTGCATCAAGTTTTAAGAACGGCATCATACCTTTCAACAGCAGTAAGCAAAAGCACCAAAATGGCAGCAAAAGTGAAATCAATGGCCATACTGTACCACAAGGTGAATCAATCTTCTATGAGCAGGCCAAGAAGCATTTATCAGAGATGCTAAAAGATAATGACCGATCTGTAAACTATCCAGCAGTTCAAGTCTCAAAATCCTTGGAAGGAATACTTTCTCTCCCTCTTTGCAATATGTCAACCCGCCCAAGGGAAAAGGGCTGCCTTGACCTCTCACCTGAAGAGACAGATGTTTGCCTTGCATGCAAGGTTGAAAGAGAAGAATGTACACAAGAGAGCTGCCAATCACAAGACTTGGGAAGCATTGCATGCTGTAATAGTGCGCCAGTTGATGATCAGGTGACAGTTCAGGAAGGATACAGCATGAATGAAGCAAACGAAGGTAATTCAATTGATGCTACGAATGGTGCACGTTCTTTTTCTTATAGTTGAATGTTGCATGTTTATTCTCTGCATACAAGTAACACCAGAATTTTGGACAGGAATTCAAGATGTTTCTGATGAGCTGGACAACATGTACATTGAAGGACTTGAAAATTTGAACCACGGTGAAAATATTTGCAACATGCAGTCTGTTCCAGAAGAACACAGCATAGATGATATACATCAGGTAAGCTCAAATAAATGCATGTTGTCAGTTTATTGTGATTATTATTTTAAATGTATCATGTTTCATCTAAAGGAAATATTAGAAGAAAAAGAACATGCTGAAGTGACCCCAGACTCTCCTGAGAGCATGGTTGAAAAGTTGGAACAGCAAGAGCCAGAAACACCAGAACCAAGAGCATCAACCAAATTAGTCTCAGATGGTTCTTCTGAGCAAAGCGAGGAAACGCAAGAAAAGCCCAGTCCGGTATCTGTTCTTGAGTCATTCTTTGAAGATTTTGGCAGTCCTGACTGCATAAACAAGAAAGAATGTAAGTCAAAACAGTACAACTTAGTCTAACATTATTGATTTCTATTGACGGATACAAAATAAAATGTTCTACATATCTGTATGTTTTTTCTTTGTGGCATACAGGTGAGTTGCATGAAGATCTCCAAAGGACCCTATGTTTCCCAGATGATGAATCAGATGTTAAGGTCCTCTGGGAGGACAAGAATGTCCGATTAGATTACATAAAGTTGGTGCTAGAGCTCTCAGAATTATGCGCTGAACAAAATTTAGAGGTATGGTACCTAGAGGATGAATTAATCAGCCCCTGCTTGTTTGAAGAACTAGAGAATCAAGGTGATCAAACCGATGATCTGAAGCTTCTGTTTGACTGTATCTGTGAAGCTCTAACAGAGATCCAAGAGAGATATTTTAGACTCTCTTCTTGGCTATCTTTTCTAAGAATTGACATACGGACACCTCCAATAGGAGAAAACCTCATCACAGAAGTTGATAAGTATGTCCATGGGTATATCCAATATAGTCTTCCCAGTACTCTAGACCAGATAATTAAGAAGGATTTGGAAGTTCAGACATGGATGAACGTTAGGTCAAAGACTGAAGAGATCATTATGGAAATATGGGAGTTTGTATTGGATGAGTTGATAGATGAGGCTGTTTTTGATTTGTGGATTTGAAGTTCTGATTAGATTGCTTGTCGATGATCCCTTATCATGAGTTCAGTGAGTAGGTAGATACTGAAGTTTTCGTGCTGACAATAACCCATTCTACGTGGCAGAATAACATGGGCTGCTACTAGTATTAAGTGTGTAACTGCAGCAGAAATCTACAGATGCATGAAAGCAAAAGTTTCAGTTCTGCAAATCTCGGGTTTGTGCATTTTGTGTGGATAGCGTTTGGCAAGGCCTGTCAGACTGCCACAGAACTCGGTTATGCCTCTGAAAAGCTAAGTGTATGGCAGTCTGAAAGTGCACTGCAATTTTCCTCTTGTCCATTGAGAGTTTGTGTGCATATGTGTGAGGCTTACACTTTCTGCGGGATCAGATCACGCAAATCGTATATGTTTGTTTTGTGTGTAAATGTGTAAGAGTAATCATACATGATTAATCAAATAACACATTTTCTGTATGCTTAGAGCACTGTTTTCCATTCCTCGTGGATAGACAAGCTGTATTTATAACCATTCACATCTGTAGTAAATGAGCTTCTACTTAAAGTATGCAGGGAAACAGGATCAGCTTTTCTGGGGTATCAGGATATCCGCAGTCCCAGTTCTAAGATAGTTGAAAAGGAAATTAAGCAAATAAGCGCACTGACTGAATCAAATCAAGTGCAGATGAAACATCAGAAGCATCCTTAATAAATACTCCTACTAAGCAAACATTTGGATCTAACAGTTTCAAAGGGTGCCAGAGTCCATAACAGTATAACACCGTACGGCGTATCCTTGTGTCGGCAGACACCACAACTTGGCAAAAAGCGTCGAGAACTCGAGACGTTGGGACAAGCAAGTAGGCACAGTGCGCAGAATCCAGTTCGCACCGTCCTGAGATCGCCATGTGCAGATAGCGAGTCGCTGCGCGATCCCTTATCCCCTCTAAATTCTCCCCGCACCATGCCACACTACTTGATTAAACCCTAATTTACTACACGATCGCCCAGATTGCGTTTAAACCGCCGAAGAAAATATAGCAGCGCCGAAGAAAAGGATGCGTGGTTCCCCGAAATATTTGAGCCCGGTGACCCCAAATGGAATTTTCAGCAGGGGAAATTAGTCACTACGAACCGAAAATCTGAATCCCCTCTTGGACTAATCCGAGGCCACCAGGCACCAGGTCGAAATGCCGAGCGGATTTGAAACTTCCGATGAAGTGGTCAGATGCTGCGATCAGAAGAGCAAGCGCATTGGAGACGTGGGGGGGTGGGGGGCTAGAATGGATCGACTCACCTCTCAGCCTGCGGTCGGTGCGAATAGGCGATGAGCACGAGGAGTTCCTGTTCCTCCCCGCTCAGTTCGCCGCCGACCGCCGAGGTTCAGGGGCGCGCGATATCGAAACGGAGCCAAACGGTGGCAGAGTGGCCGAGGAGGAGTGGGGGGGGGGGGGGGGGGGGGGGGGGGGGGGGGGGGAGGGGGGGAGTCGAGAAATTTTGCAAGGATGGATCCAGCCCGTATGGCCCAACTACTTCTTTTGAATAAAGTATGGCCCAACTATAAATAGGATGAGATTTGTAGAAGGGGCCGTTTTCTTGATCTGGCCCGTCCATGCGACCGCTTTTTTTTTTGTTACAGGAAAATTGAAAAACATGACACTTGAATTTCAAGATTCCACCCTATAATAGTTGTTTTGAAAACTAATTGAAAGTTCGGCACCATTTTTTTCAGTCTTTCTTATTTCTGAGTTCTGACCAAGCCAGTTCAACAAACACTGCGAGCCTCCTTTTTTGTGTTTTTTTCAAGACAACCTGTGGAGTACTTGCAGTGGCGGAGCCTTAGCTTAAACTAAGGGGGCTCATTTTCTTCTTCTTTCTTCTCTCTTCTCTCTTTCCCTTCTTCTCCCTCTATTCTCATTCTTCCTCCTCTTCACTATGCCAAAATTTTCTTGGGGGTGGGGGGAGGGGGGGGGGGCTTGTGGGGGCTCTAATGGACAACATAGGGGTAGGGGGGCTGAAGTCCCCCCTGCCCCCCACGCTGGATCCGCCCCTGAGTACTTGCATTGTTAGGTATCGCGCTGAATAAGACCAAACTGAACTGATTGGCATTCAATTTTAAAAAGATTACATGATTTCGTAGGTATATTATGTTGTTATATACACTTGTATGCTTGCATTTTCTTTTTATTGAAAGGAGACAGGTCTTTAACTCATGCAATGCAACTACAAAACGAGGCATATATACAATACGCTCAATATGATAAGGTTTCTCCAAATCAAGAAGGATTTATGATCGCGCACAGACCTAATTACCAGGAAGGTAATGAAAACGAAAGACACAAAACAAATTGATCACGACAGCATCAAGCAGAATGCATTGCTATGTGAAATGCAATGCTGCAAAAGTGGATTATTGAACGTATCCAAAACATGCAGGATCGGAGTTGTTAACGGGAGATGATTCCATCAGCTGGCATCCAGGAACTCTGCATCAGTGCTTCTGATGGATCAGCATTTGAAACCATGGCAAATTGACAGGACCATGAGTAGGATCACCACGATGACGACGGCGAGGGTGACGGTCAGCCAGATCTTCTTGTTCCGGTACCATCTCCTGGGCGCGCCTAGCTGCCTGGAACCACGACCCTGCAAGAAAGAACCAAACAATTTCCATCATCCCTGTACTTTCAGAGTTGCCTGACATTAATTGAAAACAAAGGTAATTTCTGACACAGGTATATCACTGAATAAAAAGCAAGCTGAATTGATGATGAGACGTGGATGTATCTTTATATGGATATATCTTTCGGTTTTGACAAACGGTATACTGATCACTGGAACCAACTCAAGCTAAACAGAACGCTGCCGGACAAAGACAGAAGTGAGATTTCACGCAAGGAAAGGACTAGATGATCTGCAGTAACTCAACGAGATGCATAAATTGGCAACATCATTCAGGGGATACTATCACCTGCTCAATATTGCCCATAAGGATGCTTGCAGGCTTGCAGCTTCAGAAACTGGACCTTTTCACCTTGGACAGCCTACCATCTCCTTGATTAGCGTTGATCATATATATATATATATATATATATATATATATATATATATATATATATATATATATATATATATAGTAAGGCCAGTGGAATCTGCCGGCTGGCACGCGGTTAGATCGTATTCTGCATCCACAAATAAGAAGCCGTAGAAACCTGCCGCCCTGGGCGGATCAATCAAAACATTGCAGATGACTACATGTTTCTATGTGTGGTACGGTTAAGTTAGCAGCCCAGACATTACAAACACATGAGTACAAATAGACAGAACCACGGTGTGTATGTGCAAGCAGATTACAGAGGGAAAACATAAAAGGCCAGCAGCAGGTCAAAACAAAGAGAACGCTACCCATAGGCGGAGATTAATTAAAAAAACAATAGTGTAGTTTTCTGCTCTTTTGCGTTTAACATTCAGCAAGATAACAAGTGTACTCTTGTGCTGATCTCCGCGAATATCATTGTCTAATCATGAAATTCAGTTCACCGTATTTTCAAAATGCAGAACTCTGATATGCACACGAGTTCAGTTTAACTGATGCATATTTGTTGGCTGCACAAAGCACCATATCTGAAAAATGCAAGATCTTCTCACTGATGGTTCATGGACGATATATTACAATCTTCAGTCAGTCATAGCTACCGGCGATTGTGATCCTTTTTAATATCATGCATGCTACCAAAATCTGCTTATAAGGATGGAAGAGCTAAAAAAATGGACGGGAAAAGCAAAACACGCTCCATAGAGACATCCAGTGTTGGTCAGACATACTCTGCAATCTGCATTCTTGCATGCTAGAGCTTACTTACATTTCCCCTAGGTCAGCAAAACCATCCTACTACATCTACTGTTACGTTCTTTTGCAACTTCACCAACAGTCATCTAAAACCTTTGCTGGGAAGCTTCAGTCTAGACTGAAGAACTCAGGACTTGAGGTTATCACTCAGTTTCCTAATCGACTTGTCGGCGAAAAGAACATCATCGATCCACGAAACAATGTTGAAAGCCAAGCTCTCCAACACCCTCGAGTAGCTCTCCAGGATTGCTTGACCAACATCCTGCAAAAGAACCAGTCCATTTCATCGGATCAGATCCGGAGCATAATTTCAGTGCATGCAAGCATGTGCATTATCTGCTGTAGGAGCAGATGAATAAACAGAGGATGAGAATGCCAATAGGATCTTGTGTGCTTGCCAATGTGACTATGGCAGCCTGGTTTCTATAGTTTACCTTATTGAACTGGATCTTGCTCGTGTCCAGGGTGGTCTGCGACAAGCCGGGGAATTGGTGCTTGAGGCAGAGCAGGAGGCTCTCGGCCCTGCTCGCCAGCGTCACGTTCTTGTCGTCGTCGTCGGCCGCGAGCTCCTTGACCTTGCTCCATGGTAACTTGCCGTGGCTCCCGCTAGCCTTGCGCTGCCACACGTACATGGCAGCCTCCACCCAGTCGGCCATCGCCAGCGCGTCGTGCTCCGACGAGATGTCGAGCGTGTCGAGCAGGAAGCCCGGCGAGAACTTGTCGGCGCCCAGCATGACGCGGTACACCGAGTCCCCCACGCTTGCCCTCCCACTCTGTAAACCATGATCAGCCGAAGATTTCAGCAAGAGATCGAGATAGAGCGATGAAGATTTGTTTGCTGTTCCATTGACCATTGGGATGCCTTGTTTGTACGACCTTTGGGAGGACGGCCATGAAGGACTCGGGCACCTCCATATCGCTGAGGACGCCGCTGTTGATGGCGACGGCGGCCTTGTGGATCTGGTTGGCGCAGTCGCGCTTCTTCTGCAGGTCCTTGCGCGCCTTCTCGGTGAGGCCGGTGTCCGGGACGCATGGCACCGGCAGCCACCACTTGTCCTCGTTCCGGTGAACCGACTTCCTGAACGACGATGACATCGTCGACGACGAGGAGGTGACCGAGCCGAACGACCTCGTCCCGGCGTCAGCGTACCAGAATTCCGCCTTCTGGAAGCTGTCCAGTATGTCCTGCACCACCGCGCATGCTTGAATCGTTTCTGATTGAGACCAAGCAGAATCAATGGAGTAGCAATTGGGATCTGATCTCACAATGAGCATGGCGTCGAGCTTCTCGAGCGCGGGCAGGTTGATGTAAATGTCCGATCTTGGTCTGGTCGCCATGACCTGCACGAATCGATCGACTTTGATCAGGCACGTCGAGATGCGAACAGAGACTCCAAGTTTCTTGGAACTGAATCTTGCAAGCAGAAAGCGCTTGATCCATGGATAAACATGAACCGCAATGCAGTACCTCAACATTGGTTCCATCGGGCAGGGTCTGCGTGGTGGGGTAGAACTCGACGATGTAGTCGCAGACGGAGAGGAGGCAGTCCATCTCCCTCCTCCACATCGCCTTCTTCCCCGCCGGCAGTGGCTCCAACTTGTGGCAGCTCCCGAACACCGTGGCTGAGACAACCAATCGAACGCCATGTTAGTACTGACCGATGAAGATGCCAGAGCACGACGAATTGCTCGGAACTTAATTTGGCTCCACTTCCGTGCGTGCATACCGTAGAGGTTGGTGATGGCGTTTGAGATGGCCACGGCGGTGCAGACGCCCTTGCCGCCGCCGGACATGTCCTCGCCGAGCAGGAGCTTCGAGAACCTCTCCTTCACCAGCTCCATCTCTGCGCATCGCAGCCGAGTTCGCGTTAAACCGATCAATCTGTGCCGAGAATCGGCGTGGCGCCGTGGTCGCACGTACGTACCGTCGTCGGTGGAGCGGCGGTCGAGCACGGCGGCGCGGGGCTTCATGCTGAGCCGGCTGAGCGACGCGGCGGCGGAGGCCGGGGACCGGCCGATCAGCTTGGCCATGGCGGCGGCCGGCTCGAACGGCCCGCTGTGGCCGACGCTGCTGCACTGCTCCGAGAAGGACGCCGTGGACACGTCGGACGCGGTGCGGCTGAGGTTGCCCGCCGCGTCGACGAGGCTCCGCGTCGACGGCGACGAGCAGCACCCACCGCGCTCCCCAGCGGGCCCCGCCTCCGAGCTCTCGTCGGACACCGAGACCGCCGGGCTGCTGTCCCTGTCCATGGCGGTTCTTGGCCGACCCCTCGCCTCGCGCCGCCGCCGTCACACCCCTTCCAGTTCAGTTCAGCACTGCACAAGACAAAGGCAACACGAGACGGCTTTATAAAGGCCTCGCGCAACTGCCGCAATGGGCACGACAGATCCATCGAAACGGGAGACACGCCGGCGCACAAAACCAGAGATAATTCGCAGGTTTAAATTTGAACCGCCCTGTCGTCTTCCAGCAGATTGTATTTTTCAAAACTTTTGTGCTCGATCGAAGGGTTGAAGACAGCGCTGAGGAATTTGGCGAAATGCCCCTGTTGTTTAGAGGGTGTTTTGGAATAGGGACTTAAAAAAAGTCCCAGTGACTTTTTAGTATTTAGAAGTATTAAATAAATGTTAATTATAAAACTAACTGAAGAACCCTGGAGCTAAACTGCGAGATGAATCTAATGAGGTATCTTAATCCATGATTAGCGAATGGTTACTGCAGCATCACTGTAGCAAATTATGAATTAATTAGGCTCATTAGATTCGTCTCGCGAAAAAACACTCAGCTGTCAAAAAAACATTTATAAACAAATTTTATTTAATACTATAAAATAATAATATTTCTTTTAATGTGATAGGGACTTCTGAAAAAAGTTGGGATCCAAACAGGGCCTTAGACCTGAGCTCTGCTGCTTTTGAGACGATCGCGACTCGTGAGGCGACTTCAGAGTTCAGACTAAATCATGGCTGTATCATGGCATGCAGATAAAGATGCAGAGCGATTGGAGGAAAAAAGGACGAGACGGGGAAAACAAAAGGAGGCCTAAAAGATTCAGATGCCTCTGCTTTTGAACCTTCTTTAGACGCAGGGCCAGTTTTCTTTGGGAATTCTGCAGTGGCGCGTGTCATCCTTTCTGACTTTCTCATCATCTCCCAGGTGAAGAATTGCGAAAGCATGGAAAGAAACAAGCACGCCTTTCGTACCGCGAATGCCCGGCTGGAATGCTGCTGCGAGGATGGAAACGAAAGGAAGTGGGGATGAAAGATGGCAAGCAAAAGACTGGCCCTTTCTCACCTTTCCTGACGCCGATTTGATTCCTACGCCAGTGGCGACCTCCTCCTTGCCTCCTTGGCATGCATCGGAGGCTAGCTAGCCAGATCTCTTCAGGGTTGGTTCTGTCTCTCTGCTCCTGCGTCGATCTCCTCTGTTCTCTGAGAGAGACGACGTCCTCTCAGTCTCAGGGAGATGCAGCTTTGTCCTCGAGAAAAAAGCTGCTGCTGATGATGAGGCGATGAGTGGTGTGGGAGGTAAAAGGATGTGTTGTTTCGAATCCGGTTTGGTTTTGTTGTGTTATCCTGGTGGTTTTATTTTTATTTTACTTGTAGCCGGCGTGGAATGGAAGTGTATGTCTAGAAAAATTGCGGCAAGATTGCAGTTGCTTCAGGAACATGCGTGGGGGAGCCAGAGCATACGGGGTAGTATGTTACGGAGAGTCAACCCTGGATGGAGTACGCATTGATCTTTGATCCGAGCAGTTGATTTTGTTTGGGAAAATAATCCATGTCTAATGGGCCCATGACCCACTTGTCAGCCGCACATTACTTGATGCGATTTTCCATTGTACGCATCACATCACTAGTACAGAAGTTTGGTGAAAAATGAGAGATTTGGTAACCGAAAGGAAAAAGGAAGTGAGAGTTTGTTAAAGAAACCGGAGATCCCACTGATTGGGGGACAGGACTGGTGAGCTGACGAGCAATCATGCAGGGCGCGATGAGCTGTGCTAAAAGAGAGGATTAGTTACAAAAATGACGGTGCGACGCAACGCCTGCGCGAATGAACCGTGCGAGGGCAGGATGGTCTGGGTCCTGTCCCACTGTGCCAGTCCCAGCACAGACGGGCTACCCACCGCAGCCTGCGCGGCAGGTCACCGGATGGCCTTGCAATGCAAGTTGCGACCTGAGGCAGGGAGGCCCAGCCGGCCGGGTAGGGTAGGGAGGTGCGGGCCGGCCGGCCGGTCGGCCGTCGCTAGATCATGGGACGCGCGGGTTCATGGGACGCGCGCGCGTGCCTTGCGTTGCAAGCAGCTTTGCGTGCAGGGTGTCCAAGAAGACTGCTAGCTTTGCCTTCGGCTGGAGCTGTGAATCCGTGGTCCGTGCAGTGCAGCCTCGCCGAGCGCACTGACACTAGCCCTTGAAGACATGGGCAATTGAATCCCAACCAATTCAGAGGATAATAAAACGGGAGGTGTTTCTAATCCAAACTTGAACAGAGTTCGGCCACAATATACGATGGGCTTGGTTGGGTTGGCTGGCTCGAGTTTTTTTTCTTTTTCTTTTTAAAAAAACTGGCTGGTGCTTTTGAGGCGACGGAGGCCGCACGGGCGGGCTGGTGCGGGAGGAAGCGCCCGGATCCCCCGCACGTACGCATCGGGATCCCAGCGGCGTGGCCGCGCCTCCGCTCGTGCCACCCTGCCGCTGTGCCGCAAACGCCCATCTGCCGCACCAACGTCAGGGCCTGCCGACCAGGGCGGCGTCGCGCCAGTGGCTAGGGACAAGCCGTGAGCCCCCGGTGGCCGTCACGACGCCTACCGCGCGCGCGCGCTGGGGGTGGGGGGCGGGGGGTTTTTGTGCAGGGCACGTATTCGCCACCATTAGGCTTAGTTTGGAAGTAAATGGCTAATATCCCAGGGAACTAACCCGTCAGGGGGATTATTGTGGTTAGTTGCTTCCCTGGGTGCCGCACCCCACCTCCCCCGTTGTTGTTTAGCAGCATTCCACACGCTCCAACTCCTCGGCCTCCTCTGTTGTTGTTTTGCAGCGTTCAGACACCATTTGCTATATAATATTCTCTAGCATATGCTATCTACTCATATAATTGCAGCACAGACACATTTGCAGCTCACTTTTTTCTAAACAATTCCATGTGTAGGAACATTAGAGAGATTCAAAAAATTAAGAAAAATTCAAGGGATAACAGAGCAACAAGAAAATCATATGGCCTTCAGAATAGTAGGATACACTGCCCAACCAAGATGAATGGATATATGGTCATGTCTATGCACATACGCAGATAGATAATACAAAATAAAATGAGACATGAGCTATTTATTTAACAATTTTCGAACTGGAACAAAATTAAGACAGTAGGAAGAACTCAAGCACTAATATCTGTGATTACAAAGTAACGAGCAACACAATAATAAACTTTCACCAATCTGCATTTGCTCCACTATTGGCACAAAATAACTTCTACCTTCTATGCACCATTTCCAGCAAACCCTCTGCAAAGTAACACAAAGAAAGTTTACTTTAATTACAAAAGCACTGGTGAAGAACTAATGACACCTTCAAACCACCAATATGCATACCAATATTACTTCTCTAAACACAAAATCTAATGGTTATGTATTCAACTAATTAAAACGGCACCAAACATTAAAAGTATGAACCGCTGCTGTTATATCATTCATGCTAAACATGGAGACAAGAACCAATAGAAGCTGCTCTAAACTGCGACTGTATTGTTATCAAAAGAAGAATAAAAATGAGACTGAATTGAATATGTATAAAGAAGCTTTATCACTACAACCGAACTGAATGTGTATAAAGAACCTTTACCATGGAGATAAATGAACAAGTACATATAAATACTAACATGCTCTAAGCTAGCTAGTAACAGATTTCATTTATCATACAACTACCATGGTTTTTACGGCGGTAAGGCGAGGCAAGGCGACTCACCCCCTTCCAGATGCCTAGGCGAGTATGGCGCGCGGCGAGGCGACGCCATACACATACCTTAACCTAGATGGAGTGATAGAAACATATACCTTGTTGCTGCAAGTTTTGGCTATAAAGAAAGCACAAAGCAGAGCAGAGCAGTGCTATGGCTATATAGGAAGGAGAACAGAGCAGTGAAGGAAGAGCAAAGAAGGGGGCAGAACTGGACAAGACATACCTCCGAGGCTCTGAGCTGACGTGAAGGAAAGGAAGGGATGAGGGCACTCGGGCAAGGAGGCGGAGCAGAGGAAGCAAGCAAGCAGCCACGAAATCGATGGAGGGCAGGGCTTCATAGGTCAGAGGCGCCGATCTGCAGGTCTCCAATCGGCGGATGAGCAGAGCGCAAGCTCCAATTGGTGGACCGACAGACTCGAATCGGCGGACGGGCGGAGCGCAGGTGGAGGCCGTGGAGGCGTGGTCGCATGGAGCAGCAGCAGCAAACTCAAATCGGCTGGCCTGCAACACGCCCTCTTCTCTTCCCCCTCCCCTCTCTTTCCTCTTGCGCGCTGCAGGCCTGCAGCGATGGGGCACGCCTGCGCGGGAGTATAGGCGTGATTTCCCGCGCCCTACCTCTCCCTTCCCGCGCGCGCAGATCCCTCACCCTTCCCGCGCGCAAGATGCCTGCTTTTTCCCCTGCGCGCGCTAAGGGGCCTGCTGCGCGCTTGCTTTTTTCCCCGCGCGGACCCGCCTTGGACTTGGGAGGTCGCTTTGGCGTCCACCCGACGCCTTGGCGACGCCTTTCCGCGCAAGGTGACGCCATACGCAGGAACGGCGTGGCGGGCAGGACGCCTCCATTGGGAAGTCACCTGGACGCCTTGGCGTCGCCTAGGCGACGCCGTGAAAACCATGACAATTACGCCAAGCACCCAATCACGGGATCAGAATCACACTCTATATCATACCTTTCACGAAAGAAAAGGATCAGTGATCAATGGATCAAATAAAATAGATACCTAAAAATGACATGTATTGATTGAACAGGCATGCAAATACCATGGTCACCCTTTTGATCTTGTCAACCAAATAAGGCAAAATTTGTTTGGCTTCTCAAAGGATTATGATATGTCAATCATGAACAAGATTGGTCCAAATTGCTACACATGGATCACATCACATCCTACCGTGCATCAGAGTAATATGCACCAGCCCTGAAACTATTTTATTTCTAATCAGTATCTATATAGACTAATATTTAATTAAAAGATTGCACTGGCTAGCTAACTATCACCAGTAGCAGTCCCTATTTTTTCGTGAAATGAGATGAAAAAAGAAGCAAGATTACGAAATGCAGCTTAAGCCAAACCACCACCGATTAGTAATTTAGTGCCTGATTCAATGGATTGAGACAATGCAAACAAACAAAGGTGAACAAGCACTAGCATACTACATGATATCGTCCTTACATGTTCTACTCTGATGAACAAGCACCACCAGCAACATCCATCTTAACAAACAAACAAAGAGAATCATACGAGTAGAGAGCCCACCTTGCGGATCTTGACGACCCGCCGCTGAAGTAATAGAGCCGGATAAGATCCTTAATCAGAGAGACCACCTGCGTCAGATCATCCTCCATCAGTGGCTGCAGCTCCTCTTTCCCATTATCTAAAAAAAGGTATAAGATGAGGAGGAGAAACCTTGAAGGTCAGGGAGATGCGGCGTAGATGGGGACTCACCTGATGCGGCGCGCGGAAGTGGAGGACGAGGAGAGTACGTCGGAGGTGACGTGCGAAGGCAACGCGCCACGGCGGCGGAGGAGGAGGAGAGCGCAGCGGAGGCGACATGTGGCGGCGGTGGCGGCGGAGGAGGAGGAGAGCGCAACGACAAGCAGGGGCGAGACGCAGGGGGAGTCGTGTCGAGACGGGGAACACTGCCCGGTGTCTGGAGGTCGGGCTTGTTTCCGCGTGGAAAATCGATGAAACCGGGCCGGAGGTCCTCGCCAAGATGGCTTCCAAAGGTGTCCGTGGAGTGGGCCGTGGAAATTTTACGCGTGGCCTGCCTCCACGGGGAAAAGGCCGGGAACCCGACGGGGAAATGAGTTTTCAAACGAGCCCTTAATGCGCATCGAAGGGGATGTCTTGGCGATCGAGGAATCGGACGAGTTCAGTCACATCACATGTGCGTGGTGTGATCCTCTCTCTCCTCTTCTTCAAGCGAAACGTGCGCGGTGCTTCACAGGGTTTACGATTATCTTTTACACGAGAGCGTGCTGGTGGAAGCTCCCGTCTGGTATAATTTCGTAAAAGAAAACAAAATATGATATGCATATACATATATACACCGGTACCTTAAATCCTTTATACTAGTTGAAACCATGTTTCGTTATGGCGTAGGTCGTGTTTGAATCAAATACTGGATCATGAGCTTATACTTAGAAAAAACTATACGGTGTTACACGATTGTGCAAAGAATAAAATATTATTGACACAACTTTTCTCACACACACACTGAGCGCGCACATGTGTGGATATCTTGTTAAGGAATATAACCAGAAAATACGTGGTATCCCTCGCAAAAGAAAAAAAAATACGGGATATGATTCTTAAGGAAACATGCGTGGTGCTTCACAGGAGTTACAATAACTTCCACGAGCGTGTTAGAACTACCCTATGTTTATTCTAGCACTCCCTCCGTATCAAATTATTAATCGTTTTTGTTTTCCAGATTCATAAACTTGGTTGCATGCTCATCATTGGACCGTGGAGGTTGGTTTCAGTAGAATATATGTAGCTCCATTTCTCGTCTGCAGCAGATTAGAAGCTCGCTCTTTTTTTCCCCTCTGTGGATATTAAAAGAGTTGACATTTTTTTCTCTCGAAAGTTAAAACAGTTGACATTGTGCATGTCCATTGTCGTTTCTTCAGCAGTCCGCTCTTTTGCAGGTGTTCATGCTTCCAGTGGGCCTCTCTTTCGCTCTTCTCTAGATAGCTGCAATGGAATAATCCTATTAGTGTCTCCCCCCCATTTTAATTTGAGAGAGTTGAGACAGACATACTAGTGTAGTCGAATCAGTTTAATCTCTTTGATTTGATTAGATCCTTCTTGGGCTTTTTGGATTGGGTGCCAAGTGCTTTCGTTTTCCTTTGTTTCTCTTCTTTTTCTCTTTTTTTTTTGAGAGGATCTTTTTCTCTCTTAGAGAGAGGATTTGAATGACTAGCTGCAAGCACAGGTATCTAACACCGTAGGCCGGCCCCTTGAGCATTTTTATGGGCTGGTGCACTAAGCCGGCCTTCATCTTTGTTTGATGGGCGTTCGTACTTTTACTCTGGACAATATGGGCCCTGAAGGATGTTCAGCCCCCACGAGGATCCGTTAATCTCTGCGCATGAATGAATATGCCGTCAGATTTCTATTTGAAGGCCCGCAAGGGCATCGGAGATTTAGGGTTTTAGCATGTCGTAAAACCTTGCACTCATATTGGTAAGCCACGTTTTCGTCGACAACGAGATGCCAGTGGTAACTTCAGGAATCTTTAGATCTGCCGGTGCTCAGTCTTTCAGAGATGCTCATAAGGGTTCATAGGGATGAGTATGCGTGCATGTTGTGAGCGTCTACGTTGTATTATGTAATTCTAAAAAAAAAATCTATTTTGAAATATACTCTGATGGGCGGAGTAAATACAATGGATATTACTTCATAGGCATTTCACCAGTGGAGCAGTCTGTTATAAAGGATGACAAGCAACACGTCCAATCAATATCGAGAGTCCTCCTTGGCATACATAAGCTTCTGATTCTCCGCTAGGCGTGGTAACAGACTGTCGTGGTGTGCAAACACATAGCCAGGTGACGTAGTGCACCCGCCTAAACCCAGAGGGTGAGTACTCGGGGGTAGCTAGGATTAGCCCAATCTAGATGTAAGAACACGATGAACACAGCAGGTTTAGAGTGGTTCGGGCCGCCGGAGCGTAATACCCTACGTCCACTGTGTGTTGTATTGCTTGTGCTCTCCTGGGCCTTTCAGAGTGTCGAGAGAGTCTCCAGCCAGTCCTGAGAGACTAGAGAGACTTGCGTGTGCAGCGAGCGCCTCCCTTTTATATCTCAAGGGAGGCGCGTACATGGCCGTTGAGTCACCGACAGGTGGGCCCAATGATGTTGTATTTAATACGAATGGCCTAGCGCTATTATGGTGCTACGCTTGGGAAAGATCTTATTCCGGGATTTTATTGCTTTGCCCGTGGGAATCTTCCGTCCGGCATAGCCATGCTCTGTCTTGTCGAAACGGCGCCAGTGCGTAGCTTGCGGCGTAGCCTGCCGCGTAGCTGAACAGGCTGTGTAGCTTGCGGCGTAGGCGGTATGATGAAAGGGTGCCGTGCCGTCGTATCCATTTAATGCGGCAGACGGGCTTTGCGCAGATGCGGCGCATGCGGCTGCACTGTGTACCTCGGTAATATGCGTCTACAGTGAGGCCTGACAAAAGCTGCCCTGCGTGCCGCGGCGGCAGAGCACGTCTCAACCACCCGCATTGAATGCGGTGGGTAGGCGAGTCTTCCAGCGGAAGACTCGCGCCCGCCCCTGCGCCTGCGGGACACGTGGCACCCATGGACCCCGCCCCGGCGGTATATGGGTTCTACGCGCGTGGGAGACCCGGACGGACGCGGAGAGGTCCCGGACCCCTATGGGGGGGGGGGGTCCGAGCCCTCGGCTGTTGGCGCGGAGCTTCCCCTCCTCAGGGACACGTGGCGTCACCGGACCCGTCCCAGAGTGGGGAGCGGGTCCGGGGCCGTTGGCCCGGTGAGGTAAGAGCCTGACCCCTGGGGCCCGGCTGCTCCGCCCCTTATTGCGTAGTTATGGATGACCACGCGAGTCCTGCCTTGCTGCAGTAGGAGTGTGTATCCCTACTACAGGGTACCGACAGTGGCCCCCGGGCCCTCCTCGGGAGAGGTGACGAACCCGCAGGTGGGGCCACTACTGTGATATGGTTCTGCATAACTTGAAGCCTCTAGCGTTAGACTCTCCGCGCTGCAGGAGTCTTGTCTAGCTTTGACCATCCATCAGGTTCCCTACTGGCTTATCACGACGCAACGGCTCACTGACTCAAGGCCCCCACACACAGTGGTGCGCCTAGTCACGCGTACGTCGTTCGACACAACTGCCGCCGAGGTAAAAGGAATTCTTTTCCGCCAGCGTGGTTCCTGAAAGGTCTGACCCTGTCAGCGCTCGTACAGGCGTGTCGGCTCGGCTTCCGCCTCGCTCCGCGCGCACGCGACGGTTCGAATCCCGCCTTTTCACACATTTGTTTGTTACCCGCCTCTCCTGACAGGTGGGCCTGGGCCCCCTTGTCATGGACTGGGCGGCTAACACCAGGCATGAGCGTCACTTGGCTTCCAGCGACAGTTCCGGGGCGCGCCAGATGGATCAGGATTCATAAAGGGCCGAACCGCATACCGCGGTTACTTTTCCGCATTCGCCTTCTTCCTTCCAAACCTTTGCGCCTCTTTGCCTTCGAGCCTCCTCACCCCTTGCTCTTCTGCGCAGATTATTCCTCGCCTCCATAGCAAGATGGTGTCCCTCGTTCATCCCCGTCGTTTCCAAACCGAGGCGGAACTGAACATGGTGCGCCGCCAGCTTGGGTGGAGTCCACAGGAGACTGCCTGGGGAATTCGAGCAGGCTCGGTTCCCCTCGGCGATCTGCGCACCGGGGAATTTGTGCTGTTTATTTCGCACATTTCCACCGGCTTGGGGCTGCCGATCTCTTCGTTCTTCCTGCTGCTGCTGGAGGATTTCGGCCTCCAGCTCCAGCATCTCACGCCTCACTGCATCCTCCTGACGTCGATCTTCGTCCACCTATGTGAGATGTTCATGGGGGTGCGGCCCTGCGTCATTCTCTTCCGCCACTTCTTCATCCTGGTGAAGTCCAGGAAGGGCAAGGATGAAGTGGGGGCGTACTACTTCCAGACGAGGAGCGATCTGCGGACGCCCTACATCCCCGGGCTTACTGGCGGGAAGTGGGAGGATTGGCGCAAGGAGTGGGTGATCGCCACCACCGAAGCCAACGAGCGCCTCGTCATGCCGACCGAGGGACCCGCCTCCGACCGCCAGTTCTGGAGGGCCAAGCCGTCCCTGCCTTCGGAGTTTGACCCCGTGCTGAGCAAGATCAGGACGCTGGCGGAGAGCGGCCTCACCTCGCTGCACGTGCTCGGGGATTTCCTGAAGCGCCGGATCGCCCCTCTGAAGCAGCGGCCGCGTCCTGCCTGGAGCTTCACCGGACTCCAAGACTGCAGCAGGACCCACCGTGGAGAGGGCAGCGATCTAACCCAGGAAGGCCTGGAGGTCGTGGTGCGGGCGGTGACGGGGGAGATCTACGTCCCGGAGCACCTGATCCTTCCTCAGGGCGTCGTTCCCCTCTGCGAGGACTTGAGCCTGAGGGCTGCGGTGCTGGCCACTCTGCCGACCCTCGACGATGGTGGGTTAGCAGCGCGCCAAACTGGGGGTGACCCGGACCGTGGGATCCGGATCCCAAGTGCGTCCGAGGAACAGGCCGTGCCGAGCGCCGCAGGGCCTGGCCCTTCTGCCAAGGGCAAGCAGGCCGTGGCTGGTAGCTTCTTCGCGAGCGGTCCCAACTAGGGCCGAAGCAGCTCCGGCGCATCACCGGAGGAGGTGAGCCGGTGCAGGCTGCACCGTAGTGACGGGACCGCAGTTATGGAGCCTGCCACAAAGCATCAGAGGGCCGCTGAGGACGCGGGCCAGGGTAGCTCCTGGGCCCACGGCTCACGCGGGACCCCTGGAGTAGCCGCGCCGCCACCACCACCGCCGGGAGGTGCCTCTCCCTGGCAGCAGTAGTAGCAGCCTCCTCCACCACCGCCACCACCAGGGCAGCAGCAGCAGCCATGAGGTGCTCCTCCGCCGCCGCCACGGCAGCCACCACCACCGCCGGGAGGTGCCTCTCCCCGGCAGCAGCAACAGCAGCCTCCACAACCACCGCCACCACCAAGGCAGCAGCAGCAGCCACGAGGTGCGCCTCCGCCGCAGCCACGACAGCAGCGGTCGCCCAGCCTCCGTGGACACTGGAGACCCGGTGCTTCGGGGTAAGTGTTCTTCCGTTCACTCCCCTTATTCCTGGTGCTTCGCTTTTTGCTGAAGAGCTTCTCCTCTTCGTTTGCCAGGGCCTCTCGCCCAGGCAGCTCTTCCGCCGCTGCTGGCTTGTCAGCGGGGGTCCAGGCGACTGGTGCTTCGGCGGCAATGGCGAAAGCGACGGCGGATGTGGGAACCTCGGGTGCGGCGTCCTCCACTAACCCGATGGCACCCAACGCGGCGGCGGCAGATGCGCCAGTGCCACGTGCGGCAATGCCCGACGCGGTGGCCCCTGAGGCCCCGACTACGGTGGCAAACGCGCCGACACCGGGCTTGGAGACGGTGAGCACAGCGGCAGCGGACGCAGCTGCGGTGAGCACCTCGGTACCCGTGGGTCCGTCTTCTGTGCCAGATGTCCCCACCCCCAGCTCCCAACCTGCAGTAGAGGAAGAGCTGGAGGTGGTCTCTGGTATGGGGCTCTTGCAGGGTCCCCTAGAGGAGGATGCGGTTCCCCTCCCCCGGGTGCTGGTCCGGGTCTGGCGGACGATAGAAGAGGCGACTTCTACCGCCGAGGCAGCCTTCTGGAGGGAGTGGGCAGCTCTAGAGAGCGAGCATCAACACCTCGGTGACTGGCACATCTGCCTGGAGGAGCGCACGAAGGCCGAGGCCTCCCATGCTGTCGCCGCCCGGTCCGAGCTTGAGGCCAACCTTGAGTCCTACAGGAAAGGGCTCCGGAAGGTGTTCGACCGGGAGCTCGCGGCGGCGGGACGGGAGAAAGCCCTGGCGCTGCGGGAGGAGGCTATTGCCAAGGAGGAGGCCAGCCTTGTAGCCCAGCGATCCGAGCTCGAGTCTCGCAGCCAGGGACTCGAGGTCCGCAAGCTGGAGCTCGACAAACTCTCCAAGTCCCTGCATAAATGGCGTCAGGAGCTGCAGGAGATCGCCAGCCAGCAGGCTGTTGCCGAGATGGAGCTCGAGGGGGAGAGGAAGTCCCTTGCACGGCGAGAATCCCTCACCACCAGCATGGAGCAGGCCCTTGCACGCCAGCACGAGTGTCTTAAGACCCTTAAGAAGTCAGCGGCGCGGAAGGAGGCCTCGCTCCAGGAGAAGACCCGCCAGCTGGAGGCGGCTCAGGCGGCACTGGATGCCCAGGTGCAGGAGGCGGTCCAGGAGGCAGCCTGGAAGCTGCAGGAGGACCAGCGCATGGGGGCCCAGCGAATCATTGACTGGGCGAGCGAAGCAAGCTCAGCTCTGGTGCCACTTGGAATGAGTCCAATCCAAGTGGCGGAGCCGCCAGCTTCAATTGCTGACGCCCTCCCAGTGCTGAACTCTGCTTCAGATAGACTCCGGCGCCTGGAGCCGATCCTCGCTGGCCACCTTGAAGCTGAGGGCCGTGAACTGTGCCGGATGGTGGTGGAGTACATTTTGACCTGCCTCCGGAGCCACGACCCTGCCATCTCGCTAGCCCCCGTCGTCGATGGTCCAGTGGCGGAGACGGAGGCCTCCGCTTGGGAAAGCGTGCGGGAGGTCGTCAACTTTGTAGCAGCTTATTTCAAGCGGGAGCCTGCAGATTTCTGAGCTGGACCATCACAGCAGTAGAACTTTTGTTTTTTGGATTATGTAAAAATATTGCACTTGTTGAAATTTTAATAGAAGAAAATTTCAATTTAGCTGTTTGTCAGTTGCTCTGGTTTGCGGTATGCAGCACCCCGGCGCCCTGGCCCCCTGGTAGATAGGTTCAGTTGTTAGAACCTATCTGCCATCCGAGCCGAGAAGATGCTCCGGACCCCCGTATGAGGTTGAGCAAGTGTCCTTGGGCATAGGTGTAGCGTAGATTGCAAGTCAAACGAGCGACTTATTCCCTGTATAGCAGAAAAAACTACAGAGAGAAAAATCAAACTCGCTGGGATGGTAGTAATGATACTGTAACTTAGCTGTTTGACGCATGCAGAATCGATCCTTGGTGTCTGGCTTAAAGCGAACGCTCCGAGCCCCCTGGGAGACAGGCTCAGTTGTTTTGAGTCTGTCTACCACTGAGACTGGACCTCGATCTGCATGAAGCCTTAAAGCGGATGCCTGGCCCCCCTGGTAGGTAGGCTCAATGGTTTGAGGCTAGCTACCACCAGTCAAGGCTTAACCTACATACCACTCAAAGTCAAAGCTTAGTAGCAGGCCCGCGGGACCTATTTTGAACCGGCCCCCAAGCTAGCATGAGGTCCGGAGCTCCGGATACACAGGTCCAGGCAGCACGATACTTTTTACAGAGTGGTGGAGTGTGTAGGCTTAGGGTACGGAACCAGGCTATGCCGCTACATAGGGCTCTGGACCACTCCAGGAAACAAGCACGACTTTACCAGACCTGGCCCCGACGTTCCGAACCCCTCCCTGGCAGTGGGTGAGGCCATCCTGTCGTACTCGATCCTTTGAGATATGGGTCTGGACCTGCCGTGTAGGACTTAGAAAGCCAACCCTTGAGCTAGAACGAGGTCCGGACCCCTAATTAACTAGCTCCGGGTACTAGAGCACTCGTTACAGGGTGGTGGAACGTGTAGGCTTTGGGTACGGAACCGGCTAATCGGCTACACAGGACTCCGGACCACCACAGGAAGCAAGCACCCCATCTCCAGAGTAGGTCCCTAGGGGTCCAGACCCCTCTCCCAGCAGCAAGGGGGTCCGGACCTGTACGGCAGTCCGGCAACTCAATACAGGTGTTAGCTGTAGCGACAAGAGTGGAAGTCCGCGCGGGGGTTAGAAAGGTAAAAGCTCGGGAATCGAAATGCGAAATAAGATTTTGACACAAAGACAGAACTGGGAGCAAATCTTTCTTTTGCAACTTGATATACATGGTTTGCGCGATGGATGCCAGAGGCCGGGTTTATGAGGGCGGACCTCTACTGCTCTGGGCCGCGCGTTAATGCTAGCCAATGGTGCGATGGATGCCAGAGGCCGGGTTTACGAGGACGGACCCCCACCGCTCTGGACCGCACGCTAATTCTATCTTATTACAAAGGAAAAATTCATTTCCTGCTCTGTCTAAGTGTAAAACTTACGCAGATGCTCTATGTTCCATGGGTTGGGTAGCGGCACCCCTTCTTCCATGGCAAGGCGAACGCATTCGGGCCGGCATACTTCTGTAACCTTGAAGGGACCCTCCTAGCTGGGGGAGAGTTTGTTGAGCCCTGCTCGGCTTAGGATCCGCCTCAGGACGAGGTCCCCAGCCCGGAGCTCCCTACTGTGCACGAACCGTTGATGATAACGCCTGAGCGCCTAGTTGTAGCGTGCATTTCGGATTGCTGCTCGCCACCTTCGTTCATCAACGAAGTCCACATCGTCACGCCGCAGTTGTTCCTACATGGATTCGTCAAAAGCCTGGACCCGTGGTGAGCCCAGGTGAATTTCCGGGGGAAGGCATGCTTCAGCCCCGTAGACCAGGAAGAATGGGGTCTCCCCGGTGGCTTGGCTGGGTGTGGTCCGGTTGCCCCATAGTACGCACGGAAGCTCATCAACCCATTTTGCACCATGCTTCTTCAAGCAGTTATAGGTGCGGGTCTTGAGTCCCCTACGGACCTCTGCATTTGCTCTCTTGACCTGTCCATTGCTGCGGGGATGTGCCACGGACGCAAAGCATAGCTAGATGCCGATGTCCTCGCAGTACTCTTGGAAGAGTCTGCTTTTGAAATGGGTCCCATTGTCCGCGATGATGCAATTTGGGACGCCAAATCTGCACACAATGGACTTGAGGAATGCGATTGTTGATTTTTTGGTGATGTTCACCACAGGGGTAACCTCCGGCCATTTTGTGAATTTATCAATGGCGACGTAGAGGAACCGGTACCTGCCGACGGCCCGGCCCCAGGATATTCATGCCCCATACGGCAAATGGCCATGAGGGCGGGATCATTTGCAGAGCTTGAGCCGGTGTGTGTATTTGCTTTGCATGGAACTGGCATGCTTTGCAGGACCTTACCAGCTCAGCTGCATCCTAGAGTGCTGTCGGCCAGTAGAAGCCATGCCGAAAGGCCTTACCAACAAGCGTGCGAGATGAGGAATGACTTCCACACTTGCCTCCATGGATCTCCGCGAGCAATTCGCGGCCCTCTTCCTGGGAAATGCACCGCATGAGGATACCATTAGCGCCACGGCGGTAGAGATCCCCTTCTACCACCGCGTAGCGTTTAGCCAATCGTACTATGTGCTCCGCGGACACATCGTCATCAGGAAGTATATTGTCTTTCAGGTAGCCCCGGATCTCGGAGATCCATGCATCGGGACTTCCATGAGCAGGTGGGAGTGGCTCTATGAGGTCTCCAGGATCCTCAACAGCGCACACAACCCTGGGCGGGCACCACGGATGGAATGCCGCCAAGACCGCTAGCTTCGAGGTGCTAGTTTGATCCCCTTCACCCAGTTCGGCAGGCTGGGCGGTAGGTCTCAGCAACCGTCTTTCGAAGACGCCCTCGAGCACGGGTGCCCAGGTAGATGCTCTCGTGGAGAGATCATCTGCTGCTGAGTTGAATTCGCGGGGAACATGTTGCAGTTCCAAGGCGTCGAAGTCCTTCTCGAGCTTCCTCACGTGAATGAGGTATGCCGCGAGTTGGGGATTGTTGCAGCTGCAATCCCACCGGACCTGCTTGATGATCAGCTTAGAATCTCCCTTCACCAGGAGCTGCCGGACCCCCAGGTACAGGGCTTGTGTCAGGCCAAAGATCAAAGCTTCATACTCCGCCTTGTTGTTGGTGGCCTTGAACTCAAGGTGCACCATGTACTTCAGCTGATCTCCGTTTGGGTCGATGAGGACCACACCAGCTCCAGCCCACTGCTTGCGGACGGACCCATCGAAGAAGAGTGTCCAGTGGGGCTCGGTGAAGACTGGTGTCCTGACTTCCGGCTCCGGGGGTCCGGCGTTGAGGTCCGGACCCCCAGAATTGCTTGAGGAAGGAGTCCATTCTGCTATGAAATCAGCCAGGATTTGACTTTTGACTGCATGGCAGGGCTGGAAGTCTAGCTGGAAATCAGCCAACTCTGCTGCCCACTTGGTGATGTTGCCCATGGCGTTGGAGTTGTGCAGGATCGCTCTCAGCGGGTAAGAGGTCACTACGACAACTCTGTGTGCCTGAAAATAGTGGCGCAGTTTCCTGGACGCAATAAGTATGGCATTGATAAGCTTATACGTCTCAAGATACCTGGCCTTTGCCTCGTGGAGGACTTCGCTGACGTAGTAGACTGGCTTCTGGATGGTCCGGCTCGCGCTTGTCCACCACGTCAGGTCCTTGGGCCCCCAGCGGTTCTGGGTTCCCAATGGGTCGAGGCTCCTTCGGACCCCCTTGTCCAGGGTCCGGACCTTCAGATAGAGGAGTGGTTGCCGGACCCCCATGTCCGTGGTCCAGCTCACCATCCTTGGCTGGGGAGACCCTGGTGTCCCCCTAGCGAGCTTGCTCTGTCCTCTCGGACACTAGCACCATGCTGACCACCTCTGCAGATGCAACAAGATACAAAAATAACGTCTCACCTGGCTCTGGAGCCACCAATACTGGCAGTGAGGTGAGTTGCTGCTTCAGTTCCTGGAAGGCTTGTTCAGCCTCTTCAGTCCATGTGAATGGACCGGACCTCCTCAATAGCTTGAAGAAGGGGAGGGCCCTCTCAGCCAGCCTCAAAATGAAGCGGCTAAGAGCGGCCAGAGATCCAGCAAGCTTCTGGACGTCCTTGATGCGGCCAGGAGGCCTCATCACCTCGATCGCCTTGATCTTGGCTGGGTTTGCCGCGATGCCTCGATGTGAGACCAGGAAACCCAGCACCTTCCCTGCTGAGACGCCGAAAACACACTTCTCGGGATTCAGCTTCGTGCATGTGGCGTGCAGTCAGTTGAAGACGAGGGACATGTCCTCAACTAGTGTTGACCCTACCTTAGTCTTGACAACAATGTCATCGACATACACCTCAACTATATCTCTTATTAGATTACAGAAAGTTTGTTCATAGCTCGCACAAACGTGGGTAAGGCATTCCGCAGACCATATGGCATGACAATATAGCAATGAAGTCCATCCACTGTTATAAAAGCAGTATGTTTCCTATCATCTCTAGACATCTGAATCTGGTGGAAACCAGAGTATGCATCTAGGAAAGACAAAAGGTCACACCCGGAGGTGGAGTCCACAATCTGATCGATACGTGGAAGAGGATAGGGGTCTCTAGGACACGCCTTGTTGAGGCTGGTGTAGTCGATGCACATCCGAAGCTTCCCGTTGGCCTTTGGGATGATGACCGGGTTGGCCAACCACTCGGGGTGGTGGACCTCCTCGATGAAGCCAGCGTTTTGCAGCTTGTGGACTTCTTCACGGATGAAGTTCTGCCGCTCCACGGACTGCTTCCGAGGTTTCTGGCGTATCGGCGTGGCGTCGGGGTAGATCCTCAGATGGTGCTCGATCACTTCCCTGGGGATCCCGGGCATCTGTGATGGTTCCCAGGCGAACACGTCCACATTTGCCCGGAGGAAAGTGATGAGCACGTCTTCCTATTTCTCCTCCAGGTTTCTCGCGATGCGGGTGGTCCTGGAGGAGTCTGCTCCGATCTGCACGGTCTTCACGGGAACATTATCCGGGTCAGACGCTTGAACCTTATGTGCCCTGGCAGGCACCTTGGCTCGCGAGGTGGATGGGTCCTCCTCAGAACATGCAGCCTCTGCCGCCAGTGCATGCAATTTCTCAACTGCAGCGACGACAGCGGTGCAGTCACCCCGCACGGTGAGGACACCGGCAGGGGAAGGCATCTTCAGGACCAAATACCCATAATGGCAAATGGCCATGAAGCGGTAGAGAGCCGGCCTACCAATGATGGCATTGAATGGGAGGTTCACCTGCGCAACATCGAACTGGACGCTCTCTATGCGGAATTTCTCCCCGGTCCCGAACGTGACCGGCAGAGTGATGCTCCCCAGAGGGAACTCTGGATGTGGGCCCACTCCGGAGAATGGGCAAGAGGGAGTCAGCTTGGACTTCGGGATCTGCAGATGCTTGAACGCTGCATAGCTGATGACGTTGAGGCCAGCCCCACCGTCAATCAGCACGTGATAGAGTCTGATGTTAGCTATGACAGGTGCGGTGACTAGAGGTAGTACACCAGTCCCGGCCATGTTCTCCGGGCAGTCAGATGGCCCGAAAGAGATGGTGGTGTTCCTCCACCTGTGGTGCGGCGCCGCCTTCGGGACCCCCGTCTTCGCCGAAAGGACCTCTCAGCGAAGGGTCTTCACGTCCCGCCGGGAGACAAGCTCCCAGCTTCCGCCGTACATTACGTACTGCTTCTTGCGGCGCTCCTCGTTGTCAGAGTCGGAGTTGTCGTGGCTGTAAACGCCCTTCAGCTCCCGAGCGGGGGATTGGTACCCCAGCTCCTCCCCGGCAGCGGCCTCACTGTCGAAGGTTTTCTCCTTGCCAGACTACTGGCGAGGAGGGGTGAGCCGTCCTTGGAGGCTTGCTCACGCCGCCCACTGACCCGCTTTGCGAGTTTCTGGATCTCGCGGCAGTCAGCGGCGTTGTGGCGAGTGGTGGGATGAACTGGGCATGAACCTCCGTTGCCACGTTGCAGGCACGGACGCTTGCCATGCGCATTCTAGCCCCCAGCCGCTGCCGCAGCAGCTGGTGCCGCTGCTGCAGCGACTGGACCGCCGGCTTGTGGCTCCCCGCGACCCCGGTTCTTGTTCTTCTTTTTCTTGCCACCGCCCTGGACGGTAACTACGGAGCAACCAGCCTTGGCATCTCCATCTTGGGGGGCTGAGTGCCATGTGCGGCCCTGGCACACTTGTCAGCTAGGGAGAAAAGCGTGGTAAAGCTTTCCACCTCGTGCGTCGCCAGTTTCTTGAGCATCTTCTCATCACGTACCCCCTAACAGAAAGCAGTAATGATAGATGCGTCAGAGATACGAGGAATGGTACCCCGTACCTTGGTGAAGCGCGAGATGAATGCCCGGAGCGTCTCTCCAGGTTTCTGCCTCACGTCGTGGAGGTGAGCCTCCACACCATGCTGCTGGTACGCACTGGCGAAGTTCGCAGTGAACCTCGCACAGAGCTCCTCCCAGGACTGAATCGTCCCAGGAGTGAGGTTCATGAGCCAAGTTCGGGCTGGCCCAGTCAAGGCTACATGAAAGTACCTCGCCATGACAGCGTCGTTACCACCCGCTGCTGTGATGGCGGTAACGTACACCTGCAGGAATTCCGACGGATTGGTGGTACCGTCGTACTTCTCCGGCAGGTGCGGGCGGAACTTGGATGGCCATGCCACCGTGCGGAGGTGATCCGCCAGCACAGTGCAACCCACCCCAGCCACCGGGGTGCCCGCCTGTATCCGGGCATTTCCCGGAGGCTTGGGTGCCGCTGCATCCAAGTCGGCGTTGAGGTTGCGGCGCTCGATGTTGAGGCGACGGTCTCGCGCCCTTTCCAGAGAGCTGCGGGCGTCCTCACCCGCGCGCCTGCGGTTGAGCTCCGCCCGCAGGTCTTCTATTCGCGCACCCCTCGCCGTGGGGGAGAGCACGGACGCCGATGCACCGCCCTGGCGCCGGTGGTAGGGTACCATCGCATTACCAGGCGGAGGTCGTTGCCCAGTCCTTGCAGAACTGGGAGAGGCCTGAGCCAGATGGAGGAGACGGTCAACGTCGTCCCGCCACTGCCTCAGGGCGTCTGGCGAGGCTGCAGCAGCCGGAGGGTTGCGAAGCAACTCCCTAGCTGCTGCCAGCGCTCCGCCGCACGCAGCTTGTGAGGGGGCTCTTTACGGGCGCCCTGACTCTTGCTGACGTGCGGCGCGCGCCGCTGCCGACGGTGGCCGCTCCACGGGCACGGTTGCCCCTGGCGCAGGAAGGCGAGAGGCGTGTGGCGCGGAAGATGCCACACCCCCCGTCATCTCCACGTCGTCGTCGTGGTGGGAGTGCTCAACCACCCGAACCATGGAGATGGGCAAGAGATGAGCTAAAACTAGCTAAAGCTTCCCCTACCTGGCGCGCCAAATGTCGTGGTGTGCAAACCCACAGCCGGGTGGCGTAGTGCACCCGCCTAAACCCAGAGGGTGAGTACTCAGGGGTAGCTAGGATTAGCCCAATCTAGATGCAAGAACACGATGAACACAATAGGTTTAGAGTGGTTCGGGCCGCCGGAGCGTAATACCCTACGTCCACTGTGTGTTGTATTGCTTGTGCTCTCCTTGGCCTTTCAGAGTGTCGAAAGAGTCTCCAGCCAGTCCTGAGAGACTAGAGAGACTTGCGTGTGCAGCGAGCGCCTCCCTTTTATATCTTAAGGGAGGCGCATACATGGCTGTTGAGTCCCCGACAGTTGGGCCCAACGATGTTGTATTTAATACGAATGGCCTAGCGCTATTATGGTGCTACGCCTGGGAAAGATCTTATTCCGGGATTTCCTTGCTTTGCCCGTGGGAATCTTCCGTTCGGCATAGCCATGCCCTGTCTTGTCGAAATGGCGCCAGGGCGTAGCTTGCGGCGTAGCCTGCCGCATAGCTGAACAGGCCGTGTAGCTTGCGGCATAGGTGGTATGATGAAAGGGTGCCGTGCCGTCGTATCCATTTAATGCCGCAAACGGGCTTTGCATGGATGCGGCGCATGCGGCTGCACTGTGTACGTCGGTAATATGCGTCTACAGTGAGGCCTGACAACAGCTGCCCCGCATGCCGCGGCGGCAGAGCACGTCTCAACCACCCGCATTGAATGCGGTGGGTGGGCGAGTCTTCTAGCGGAAGACTCGCGCTCGCGCCTGCGCCTGCGGGACACATGGCACCCCGGACGGACGCGGGGAGGTCCCGGACCCCTATGGGGGGTTCGAGCCCTCGGCTGTTGGCGCAGAGCTTCCCATCCTCAGGGACACGTGGCGTCACCGGACCCGTCCCAGAGTGGGGAGCGGTTCTGGGGCCGTTGGCCCGGTGAGGTAAGAGCCTGACCCCTGGGGCCCTGCTGCTCCACCCCTTAGTGCGTAGTTATGGATGACCACGCGTGTCCTGCCTTGCTGCAGTAGGAATGGGTATCCCTGCTACAGGTGTAACACCCGGTTTATAAAAGGACATAAACCGAGCAATCATATACGTGCCAGGATCAAGTCACACGTATATACAACAGAATGAACAGTATATCACAGCACATATCACGAATAAGACATAATAAATCGAAATACGAATGCTATTTATTACAATAATGACAAAATGTCTGATACAGTGGAAGCGAAGTACAAAATACGATAAAGACTCTCCGAAGCTGAGCAGGGCGCCACAGGGACGTCGACTGGGAGACGAACGCCTAGAAGTCCTCGTAGTCCTGGTAGCGCTGAGCAAACTCCCTCGTGTCGGCAGGAACTGAGCAGCAGTAACGTAGCCAAGAGGAAAAAGTAGAGAAGAGGCAAGGGTGAGTACACAACTTGTACTCAACAAGTATAACACAAACTATGAGGCTCTAGGCTAGCTGACTCAACTGCATTAGCTTTTAAGTGTTGGCAAAATTTTATTAAAGCTATTTACTACGAGTTGGTGAATTACCATTAACCCAGTTACATAGTAATTAATCAAGATTAAGCATGTTACTACTGAGAACCAAACCGAAACCAAGCCAAGGTAACCCCGAGAGGCACCTCCCTCGTCGGAAGGAGACAACCCCACTAATCAAAAGGAGGATCTGGGCCGCTCATAACCGTGAGCATGGCTAGTATACCAGTTTTACACTCTGCAGAGGTTGCACATCTTTACCCACAAGTCGTGAGCTACGCCAGTTGTTCATCACACTTCCTTAGGTGAGATGACTAGCGACTCACTACGAGGCCGTTACAAAGAATCTCGTTGGTAAGGCGTAACCACGAGAGTTAGGTCAGCGACGATGGGGCCCACCTCCAGGGGTACCAGCACCGGAGCGCAATCCTAGCACAGACCAAGCCGGAGGAGCAGGGACCATTGAAGCTTACTACTCTTGCCCCGCAGGTAAGTTACTCCAAACCAAAAAGACCTAATTAGTAAGCCAAGTCTATCCCATTCTAGCCTTGTGGTAGCGCTGTTGTCCCAGGTTGTCGCTCTATGAACCGGTCCTTATGGAGAGTGGCCAACCAGGCAGTAAGCACCGTGCTGGCCCCCTAAACCATATTTCTATAAAAACCATCTTTTAACGAGACGTGAGCCACTCATCCACACAGAGGGCCACTCTCAGAATTAAGTTCAAGTAAACTATTAATCAATTTAATTAAAAAGGACCAGAATGTGTTATAGCACAGCAACCTAGCACAACTAACCAAAATGCAACCCAAAGGTATATATAAAGGATATAAAGTGGCTAGGAAAATCCTTATAGGCATACAGTATTAAAATGCAGTATGAAATTATAATTAAAGGTGATAGGTTGTTCATGTTATACTTGCCTTCCTCGTACTGCTCCTGCTGCTCAAACTGATCTGAAGACGGATGCTGCTCCGGGTACTGGTACTGGGGCTCCTCAGACGGATCAACGTCTACTCACGAACACATGGCCAAAACAATGCACAATAATAAGCATACAAGCAAACACTAACAAAAGCTAAGAAACAGTACATCAATACATAAAAACAGCACACTAAACTAGTCTAAAACTATTCTACGCGTTACAACGATAGCGTGGACATAAAGAACACTTAAAACGGAGCTAAAACGCATAATCTACGCTAAAAACAAGTTCTAGGGGCCTATTTGCAAGAAAAACTAAGTTTCCAGGGGTTTTCTGCAAAAACCAGGGACTAAAACATAATTAACAGGTAGCTCTAGGGTCTAACTCGCAAAACTGCAGGGTCTAATAGGGAAAAACTCAGGGGCCTACGTGAATAAAACAGGACTAAACTGGAAATAGTTTTGAACTAGCCAGGAGCGCGGATTGATAACAAGAAAGATGGGGGGTTCTTTAACAAAACTCCAGGCCGAAACGGTATCCTCGCATATGGACCGTCAGATCTAGATCCAACGATCTGGACCTATCCCGATCTGGAACTAATCTCACGTGTCAGTTTCGGATCGGGCGGTTCAGGGCATTTGGGCGCGCGGGCGGCGGCGCTGCTCGCCGGAGCAGAGCTCCGCGGCGGAGCTTCACCGGAGGAAGCAAACCCGACGTTCCCGTGGCTGATTCAGGTCGCGGTTTGGCTTTGGAGCATGCCCGTGGCACGCGTAATCCACCCATGTGGGTTGTGCGGGTCTGCGAAGGGTGCAGTGGTGCGCACAGCGAAGGGGTCGGCTCGGCGGCGGCGAGGTCCATCGGAGTTCGCGTAGGCGCGCGTTACCGGCTCGATTTGGGGTGCTACGGAAGCAGGGCACACACGCAGAGCATGGCGCAGCTACTGGAGGCTCTAGCACGGCTATGGCACAACGGAACATGGCTCGCCACGGTGAGCTGGCCTGGCGGTACTCCGGCGAGTGGCGCCTCGCGCGGACAGGGGAGCACCGGGGTCTAAGTCGGGCTAGAACTCATGCGCAGGCAAGATAGGGGCACGGGAAAGCTCACCGAGGGTTGTAGTTGGCCGAAGATGCTGCGCGGAGAGGCCAGCGGTGAAGTCCGGGCGGGGCGCAGAGGCGGCGCTTGACCGGAGCTCGGTGATGAGGTCGACGACGAGGTCGGAGTGGGGAGCAGTGGGCTCTGGGACGTCGCGGGTCCCACAGCGAAGGTCCTGCACGGCTTGGCCGGGCCTCCGGTGCGGCGGTGAGGCATGTCCGCGGCGGCGCGGGCTTTGCTCCGTGCGGAGCAAACGTGGAGGCGGCGCTAGGGTTTGAGGGGGCGTAGCGCGGCGGCTTAGGGTTCAGGGGAGCCACGGCGGTAATTATAGGGCGGCTGCGGTCAACTTGGGTGAGCGTGCCAGGCGGATCGAGCCGCGAAGATCACGGCGGAGCCGTTCAGCGCGGGCGTCGCGGCGGGGAAGACGGGCCTGATTGGTGGGTCCAGGCTGTCAGCGGCAGAGGGAGCGGTTCACGGGGGGGGGGGGGGGGAGAACGGGTGATGCATGGGCCCGCCCGGTCAGGGAAAGAAAGAGCGCGCGCGGTGCTGCTGGAGGCGCGGCTGACAAGCGGGCCCGCCGTGTCAGTCGGGGGCGCGCGCCGCGGGCTGGTGGACTCGGACGTGGGGCGGGGCGCAGTGAGACGGGGCGAGCACTCGCGGCGCTGAGCGCGCGGAGCTGGGCTGCGGGCGGCGGGCCGTGCGGGGCAGGCCGCGCAGGGAGGAACTGGGCCTCGCGCGGGGTGTGAGGCCTGGGCTTAGTGCGGGAGTGCAGGCCTGCTGGGCTGGGCGCGGGGAGAAGAAACGGGCCGGCCGGGGCTAAACTGCTGGGCCGCGGGAAGGAAAAGAAAAGGGGCTGGGCTGGGTTGAGTTTGGTTTTGTCTTTCTATTTCTTTTCCTTTCTAATTCTAATTCTAATTCAAACTCAAGGCAAATGAATTCAAATTTGAATTTGAATTCACACAAGCACTCAACAAATAAAACAATGCTCCAGCATGATGCAGCAACAAAATTTAAACCTATGATAAATTTTAATTACTTGAGGAACAAAAATTAGATTAAATGCAAGACTAAACCAATTAAATCCTTAGAAAATTAAATAAACCAATCAAATTTTATTATTAAATATTGAAATTTAACTTAGGGTGTTACAACAGGGTACCGACATAGACTATGACTCTTGATAGACCGGATCGGGTGATCTAGTCTAAGAGGGGGAAGGGGTGAATTAGGCAACTTACAAACATTAACCTATGGCTCCAACTAAATTGCACAATATAAAACTAAAACATGCTATCTAAATATGCAACTAAAGTTCTTCTAGTGTGAAACTCCTATCCCAAAAGAGTTTAGCAACCTATAGTCTTTCCTATCAAGAAACTACTCTATGAAAGTAAAGGCACACAAGAATTGTTAGTATGGAATGCGGAAACGTAAGGAGCGGGATAAGAGGAAGCAAACTCTTGACGCGGGTGTTTATCCCGTGGTTCGGTTAGCCATAAAGGCACACCTACATCCACGTTGTTGAAGCACTCACTAAGAGTATCGCTTCTCGGCAATCAAGTCTCTCCCGTGAACTCAATCACGGTCACCTTGATCTCGATTTCTACTAAGGAGCTTCTCCACAAAGGATGGGGGTCTCCACGTCTCCCGCACAAGATCGTCCACACCGCTGCACACCAAATTGGAGGGTCGTTGACGTTGCCGGCGAGCCTCAAAGCTCCAAGGGGCCGGCGCACCAAGATATCTTTCTGGTTCACTAAAGAACCGCAACACAAGGGCACAAGGCCTTGCTTTTCTCACTTACTCAAGAGCTAATCTAGCACTTACACTCTCAAAGCTAGTGCTAAACCTAAAGATATGATCAATATGCACTTGGGTTGGTTTGGAGGGTTTCTTGGGTGTGTTTGAGACTTGTAGCAACTCCAGCAACAATGAAATGCCCGGGGGATGGCATATATATATATATATATATATATATATATATATATATATATATATAACCCACCAAGTCCATAGAGCCGTTAGTAGCCGTTGGGGCTTTTCTGCACAGTGCACCGGATAGACCGGTGAGGCGACACCGGTGCAACCGGTCACGCACAGCTCTTCACTATCCGTTGGCCCTCTGACAGCTGACGTGGCTGTCACCGGTTAGACTGGTCCATTGCACCGGTGGTCACCGGTTCAACCGGTCCTGAAGGAATCTCCAGCTCCTGACGTGGCGCACCACCAGTTCATCTGGTGCTGAAGAAACTTCTTCTCGGCTACTTGACATGCTCTCTGAAGGATAGCACGGTGAATGCACCGATGCCTTCAACTTGGCACCACCGGTTCATCCGGTGCCACTTGGTTCTTCCTTCACTTGGCTGGGCATTGCATGACCCATTACACTGGTGATAGGGCACCGGTGTATCCGAAGCCCACCGGTTAGACCGGTGAAGTGTCACCGGTTCATCCGGTGCCATTGTTTCTGCAAAACTCGTCCAATTCAGCATTTCTTTAAGTTCTTTTTTCGTGTTTAGCTTTGCTTGGCCTTTTTGCTTCATCCCTGGAATCTAAAAATGTTCACTTGACAAACTCATTTATCCCATTGATTGTGGTGTCACTCAATCACCAAAATCACAAAATGATGGCCTAATGAGGCCATATTCCTTACAACTCTAATGCTCTCTACACAATCCAACTTGAATCTTAATATTTTTAGCTCAAAATTGTACCAAATTATAACATGAACTTTTTAGGATCCGACTCTTAGATTATTTAGGCTAAAAATTAAAACCTTTTACCACCCCTATTCTCCACTTGGGGCTTCAAAATGACACGACAAGTTGCTTGATGATTGGCCCATAGCCACTCGGATGCCAGTGCCCCTGGTTTCCTCCTATTAGGCACCAACAACATTAATTTATAGGCAACAAATGTGGCTTGCAAGAATGCAGATCTTGTTATGACAAAGTTACCACAAGGCACATCAATATGTTTTTTTGACATCGCAATTCCCTAGCTAACACGGGATTTTAACCTTGTACTTTGATCCTTAGTGGCTATACGAGGTACCATCACCTCCGCTAACCAAATATTGTTTTAGTTTCAAAAAATGAGAAATCAATACATAAAAAAGGGTATTGTCGGTGTTTACCACCAAGCCTGCTCAGGGATACCCTTAGCAGTAAGGTTTGTAGGTAGGGACCGACTGCTCTAGAACTCGATAGTACAAGGAACACAAAGATTTAGACAGGATTAGGCCGTGAGTTGCGTAATATCCTACGTCCTATGTGGTTGTTTGTATTGCCTTAGGTGTTGATTGCCTTTTGAGGAGGTCCCTGCCCGCCCTTATATATTCGGGGGGGGGGGACAGGGTTACATGGAAAGTCCTAGCCGAGTACAGTTGGAGTCCTACTACAATACGATCGGGTAGTTTTTTTTGAATTGCAGCTAGTTCTACACCTATTCGGATAGTTATAAGAGAGGTAAGGTACATCCATGAGATATCCCTTACTCTAGAACATTCTATGCCAATAAATAGTCTCGCTGTCCCGGGTCTGACTATCCCCCGAGCTCTTCGTAGCTGAGTCCTGCAGGCGTCGAGTACTTGGCCGGGCGTCTTCGAGTACTTCAAGTAGTCAGAACATCCTTCTGGTTGCTTCTGGGCCTTCCTTCAGATACGTCGAGTAATCCTCCAAGTACTTCCGGTTGCTTCGAGGCTGTGAGGTGCTCAAGCCCCCGCAACAACAAGGAACCAGAGTAGAGAGTGCCGACCATTGTGGAAGTTCACCACTTGCTTTGGTAAAATCTTGATCATATATGGTGCGCGAAGTACTCGCGCTTCATATGGAGTAGCCCCCGAGCCTTAGATTGAATTGCAGAATCAAGCTAAGGGTCACTTCAGTCTTTTTCCTTCATTATTTTCCAAAAAAAAATTGAAAAATAAATATCAGATGCACATATCCCGCAGCCCCCGAGGCTTATATCAAAATCCCGTAACTTGCGGGTAGCCCCCGAGCAAAGATTTTGAATTAAGGATCTAAGACGTGGCATCAGATTTTATTCTTAAGAATATCTGCAGGTTTAATCAGATCCGATATCCGAAAAGACCCCTTTTTCGAATAGAATCCCAGAAAAATGATACGATTGGATATGCCACACTGATTGCACCCGAAATATCCTCAGAAATAAAACCCATGATGTATATCTTTATACTGTTTGCTCACATAGGACTTTACTGTGTGGAGAATCTTTATTATTGCACCCGTGAGTGCTGCCACTGTAGCAGCACAGGTTGTCCTCCAGTAAGATCCCTTGTGGCTATAAAAGGTGGGTGAGAGGCCTTTGCCAGAAGCACCAGCACTCTGACGCTATGGCTTGTATTTAGTGTTCTTGCTCTCACCCTCCTGAAATTTGTGTAGTCCTTTCCAGCAAAAGATGCTAGAAGAGAACTTGCGAGTGACAAGAGAAGTCCCTGCTACCTCATCCTGCAACCCCAATGCTCTCATCGGATCCATGCTGGACATCATGTCCTTGCATGTTCCAATGAGGCAGGTTCTCTGTCGATGGGTTGCATCTTGTTGCATCACACCCTTGGGGTTCCCAGGTTGTGGGTGCCCAAGAATTGACATCTCTGGTGAGGAGACTTAATCTTGTCACAATGTATTCAGGGAGAAGGAGAAATTCCTTTGCAAGATGCTACAAGAGATCTTGCGAGGCGATTACTGTAATCTGCCTCCAAACTCTTGAAACTTTTCTCCCAGAATATGAGTATCATTATTTCCTTGATGGGAATAACAAGTTTGTACTTTGTCATGGCCTCGGGCTGATCTAGCTGCAGCAGGCCTCGACTAGAAGCTCCAAGAGATCCAGGAGGTGTGCATGCCAGTCCGAGTTGCTGTAAAGTTATTTAGGAAAATAGTACTCGAGTTGTAATATCGAGTAGTTGTACTGCGTCGAGTACTTTTCCTTTATTCTAGAATGTAATCCCGGTAGAAGGAAGTGAAGTCGAGTAGTTGTCAAGAGATGTGAAGGATGCTGCTCAAGACGTGGCGGGCCTTGTGGAGATCCCAGAGGGGAAAGAAGACGAACCGCTTGTTGGTGGAGAGTGCTTCTGGAACAGACGAACACTACAACAGTGAAGGAACGCGCCGGTCGAAGTGAACAACTCCAAGCCAGAAACGAGGCTTCACACAGTAAATTGGATGCTCTCTCTGTATTCAATGTGTCCCATCAATGTACAGGGGTCGGGTATTTATAGGTGATGGTTCACCTACCACCCTCCGTTATTACACCGTAATGCCCCCTAACAACTATATTCCCGGAATAATCCCGGGGTACAACCATATTTTTACATCATTTGGTAAATTACATCCGAGCCTCTTCTGCCCACTGGGCCCATTACAGCCGATTGGGCCCACTACAAGATTCCATGCACGGCTTTCGAAGCGCTTACTCTCCGACGCCTTCCCTTCCGGTCTTCGACTTCGCAATCGGCGCCCTGGTCTTCACCATAGGCGCATCGGCCTTCGCCACTCTTCGCTTCTCTTCGTCTTCGCCTCTGGCGAACCGCTCTTCGCCATAGGCACCTCGGTCTTCGCCACTCTTTGCGTCTCTTCGTATTCGCCTGTGGCGAACCGGTCTTCGCCGTAGGCGCCTCGGTCTTCGACCGAAGCCTGAAACCCTTTGATTGCTCAGCTTGCCGAGCCAGGAGGAGACCTTATCGTTGCATTCAAATTGTGCGCGGGCCTTCAGTCGATGGCCGAAGGTGGTGCCCCCAACAGTAGCCCCTCGGAGTCGTTGCCCATCCTTGGAGGGGCGATGACTTCGACTTCTTTTCCCGAAGCGCCACGCTTCGGGCCTCCACCGAACGCTTCGTGGTCCGTCGAGGCCTGAGTCTTTTCAGTTCACCTGCTAAGCAACGGACCAGACATTGAGGCGTATTAAATGCATTAAAGAGGTTATCAGAATTAACTTGACTTTTTCTTTGACGCATCGCACGAGGTTTCCGGTGCGAAAATCCGACATTGCCCTTCCTCGCGCGATCCCTCTGCAAGAATTCTGGAGGGGTAAAACAGATTTTTCACGTCCCCCCTCCAATAAGTGGGGGTGATCGGGCGGGGGACAGTACGCTTTCTTTGCTTTCCAGCACCGAACTCCCTTGCTTCACTCTGCTTTTGTGCCTCTTCGTCTCAGTTTTAGCTCCTCTCCCATCGTTTGCGCCATGGCGAACTTGCTTGGTCCTGCGATGGCTCCGAAGAAGAGCAAGTTCCCGCCTACCACCTTCTTCGGTCTGACGAAGATGACTCTGGTGATGCTTAGAGAAAAGGAGAACCAAGGGGTTTTGACTCCTGGCCTTGGACGTGTTCCACAGGAGACGGACACCTACGCGAAGCCAAGAGAAGACGAAGTAGTCGTCTTCAAGGACTTCTTTCCTGCTGGGCTTCGCTTCCCCCTCGATCCCACTGTTGTTGACATCTTCGCCCGGTACGGCATCTTCCTACACCACATGACCCCGAACTCTTTCGCCCGCGTCAACCTTTTCATGTGGTTGTCGAAGACCTGCCACCTCGCCCCGACCTCGGAGAACTTCGCTCGGGTGATGCGGGTGCACTACCAGCCGAAGAGCATCTCCGTTCGTGGCTCTGACGGTGTCTCAACGGAGATGGAGCCCCAGTACAGGTGCTACACCTTCGCCTTTCAACATACTGCTCCCAGCCCCGTTGGGGCATCGAAGAATAAGTGGCCGGGGGACTGGTCTTCGTTCTGGTATTACCACAAGGTGCCCCTCGACCCGGAGACGAAGCGCCACCCTTTGGTTGTTCAGAAGCTTGGAAATTTGGGTGACACCCGAAGGTTGACGTGGCTCGCATCCCTGCGAACGAAGCCTTCATGACCGTCCTTCGTGAGGTGTCGAAAGTGCTCAGCATGCGTGACATAACAGAAGAGTTCGTCGCATGCAGGTGCTTCCCTCTCAGAGAGGGCTGGACCATTTCCACCTGGGCTCCTTTGGAGAGGGAAGTTTATGGGCTTCCGATGCCCAAATTAGCGAAGCCTTCAGACTTCGAAATGAACATAAGTTTTTTTTTTTTGCGAGGATAATAAGAACTTTTGTCTTCGTTTTCATAAATAGATGTAGCGAAGGTGGAGACCCGCGCTGTTGAGATGCTTGGACCCCTGTCCGGCAATGAATATGACTTGCTTCTGTCCAAACTTGCCAGAGCGCGAGGCAATCGGGTGTTTTCCTTCTTCGGCATCGAAGCACCTCAGCGTGCTGCCGAAGCTCTTCTCGCTGTTTAGAAAGCAAGGGGAAAAGCTGGAGGCACCGGTGGCATCACTGCCACACTTGAGAAGAAAAAACGGAAAAAGGGGGGCTCTGGCCCTGGCAGAGGGAAACGCTCTAAGCTTCTAGATTTCCTGACTTCCTCGCCCCTTCGCAACGCTGGGGAGTCCAAAGACAACGGGGGAGACGGAAATCCCGTCACCGCTTCTTCGCCTCCCATTGCCGCTCGTCCTATCGCGGCCGTCGCTCCACCGCCGAAGCCCTCACTGGCTTTAGAGTACAACGCCATGGAGCCAGACAGCGATGACGAACTCGTCCAGGAGATCCAATCTGTCCTGGCGACCATGGAGCCCCATGCTAAAAACTCAGCCGCAGCCCCTTCGTCTCCGAGTTCATCATCGACGTCTTCGGATTCGTCGTCGTCGTCAAGCGGCGAGGACGTGGAAGGGTCCGGTATTGGTCCCCAGGGACATGCCACTGCCCCCGAGGCGGCCCAGACCGTCGCTGTCAGCGAGGGCGGCCGGGTTCCTGTCGCCGGGTTCCTGTCGCCGTGTCTTCCAACCAAAGGCCCGCGACGTTCACCTCGACAGAGAGCAGCAGCTACCACGTAAGCACCTCCGACCCTGTTGAGGTGGCTGCCGCTCTCGGGATGCCGGAGGCCAAGCTGATCGGGGGCAACGTCGTCGGCAGTCTTCGGTTTCTGAGCAGCGACTGGGAGAGGAAATTCCTCGCCGAAGTTGGCTCCTCCTTCGGCTTTCCCCTTATGGAGAAGCACCTGATGTCCACCGGAGTGAGCCAAATTCTTCAAGATGTCGAAGACCTCTCCTTAAAGGCCTTCGTCGCTTCGCACTGCGCCTCCCGTCAACTCAGGATTGAAAACAAACGAACTTCACAGTTGGCAAGAATGGAGGAGCATGTGGTAGCCCTGGAAAAGGAAAAAACTGCTCTCGAGGAGGCACTCGTTGCTGCACATGCTGAGGCGAAGAACCATGCCGAGGCAGCCGAGGCTGCTCGCCGGGACGCACTTGCTGCGGAGAAGGCCAAGGAAAATGCTGAAAAAGCTAAAGCTGAAGCCGAAGAGGCCCGGAGGGTTGCTGATGCTCAACGTGCCCATGGGAAAGATGTTGTTCAGTGATGGCGCACCGCTATCAGCTCTTTCGCAGATTTGGTGCAAACTGACATTAACGGATTGCTCGCGAAGTTCCCTATTGACCCTCCGGAGATATCACAAGAGGAGAACGTCGAAGTGGCGGAGCTCTTCCACTGGATCCGTGCCTCCTTGGCGATGTCCAGATCTGGCACGGACTTCAAATGCGAGCTGTCCGCTACGGTTGCGGCACGTACTCTTAGTGCTGCCGTCTGCCGTTTGCTTCCAGCGGAGGCAGTGCCTCTTCGACGGGGATCGTGAAGGCTCAGGTGCGACTTCTTCGGGACTTGAGTTTTGAATGGCCTTCGCTGGACTCCTTGTGCCCCGAATATCACCAAAAACTTCGCGAAGTACTTCCATGAAAAGGGGTCTCTACTTGTTGATGTTGAGCTGGAGAGCATGAAAGATCAGGTACCACTTCGCGTTTCTCAAAGGTTCACTTTTTGTAACCATCTTCGCTTATCGACATGCTTGATTTCTCTTAGATTCAAGAGAAGGTAGAAATCTTTGCTCGAAGCTTCCTTGGCGAGGTTGAAGCCGGCAACTTGCGCCGCGGCGCTCCCGGTGGCGGCGACGACGGAGCCCCTGGCCATGGCGAGGGCGAAGATGGTGGGGGGCAAGCAGATGATGCGCCGAAGATCGGCGAGGTGTGATGACTGAAGGCCTAGTGATTTTTGTAGTATTGTAGTATTGAAAACAGAAGTATTACTGTATCTAACGCCTTCGATGTCTGCGCAGGACTCTGCGTTGGCCCCTGCGCGGATCATCGAAGGTATAATTCCTTGGCGCTTGAACCGTGGGAATTTTTATGTTTCTGGTTTAACCTGGGAGAAGTTCCGTGCCCGTCGCCCTTGGCTTTCATTTGATGAGTTTTGGTCTGACTGAGAATGCGTATATGATTATCAGAACGCCGATACAAAATGTTTCTTCGCAGAATTCCAGCTCAACTCCGAAGAACACGCAAAAGTTCTATCTGAGCGCCAGCTTCGCCGTGAAATAAAACGTCTTTTGGACACCGATAGGCCTTATAAAGCGCCCATGGGCCTTCTAGAGCCGAAGCCGGAGCCTGTTGAAGATATGGTTGCTCCGCATGAATTCATGTATCATCGCCAAGGGATTTGTGACAAAGGCTCTTCTAAACGATGGGGTGCCCTCGATTGCAGGGGTTGAATTTGAAGCATTTCCTCGCTGGATAGCCGAAGAAATAATAGATGTTGCGGTCCGCGAAGTCATATCTGACTTGGACCGTCTTATCTTCGACGAAGAAATTTTAGTTGTAACATCATGATTTAGTTTTCATGGAATCTTCGACTTAGTGCGAATGGAAGAAATTTGTACCTTTCTTCGCTTTGTGCGAAGTGTACACGTGTGTTTTCTTCGCTATTATTGCGAAGTGTAATTTTTCTTGTAACATGAACTGTTCTTTTTATATACAAATGAATGTATTTATGCTTTCAAGTTTTATCCTTCGACTGTGCAAACTTGTATTTTGCGAAGCGCCACCCCCCCTTTTGCACGGGCGAGAGGATGAAAGTCATCGACGCCGCAGTCAAGTGTATGTACGTTTTGCGAAGCGCCACCCCCCCTTTGCTTGACTTGCGGGGGGTGATGAATTTTTACTCGAGATTTCGACTTTGGTTCTTTGCTCATCGACTTTCCTGCCCTGGTATCTTCGCTCATAAGATTTTTTGTCTTCGAACTTCTACCTTGGGCTCTTCGCTCGCAAGGACTTTTATGTCTTCGAATTTCTGCCTTAAGCTCTTCGCTCGCAAGGACTTTTCTAAGCTTTTCGCTCGTAAGGACTTTTATGTCTTCGAATTTCTGCCTTGAGCTTTTCGCTCGCAAGGACTTTTCTACCTTAGGCTTTTCGCTCATAAGGACTTTTATGTCTCCGAATTTCTGCCTTAAGCTCTTCGCTCGCAAGGACTTTTCTGCCTTAGGCTTTTCGCTCATAAGGACTTTTATGTCTTCGAATTTCTGCCTTGAGCTCTTCGCTCGCAAGGACTTTTCTGCCTTAGGCTTTTCGCTCATAAGGACTTTTATGTAGTTGGAAGTAAAGCTAAGGGGAGCGAAGCCCCTATCCGGGATTGCGTCCCGTGCTTACTTCTTTCAAGCTTCATAGCTTGTTTTATGCGCCGATGACTCCCCTCTTCGCTTGGCGAAGAGGGATAGACGCTTCGGTGCCTTCACCATATTCCTTTTCCTGAGAGGTTTTTCTTTTCGGGGGACCTTGCTTATATTTCACAAGGGGTTACACAGGGTTCCGCCTCATTAAAAACCTCACACCTCCGACGTCCAGAGTGAACGTGCGAAGGCTTCCCCCGTGAGGAAAAGAGTACGGTCCCTTCGATACATTGTGCGAATTTCTCGCAAACAAAAAATAAAATAAAAAAATTGTGGAAATAAATACTAAACTGTCGAGCCCCTTCGGTTATTTTTCTTCGCGGGCTCTTACATTGTTATTACACATAGTACTTTTGCAGCATATCTTTGTTCCATGAGTATGGGTCTTCGACACCTTCCTGTGTGCGAAGTCTGCAGGCTTCTGGTCTCACCATGGAGGCGACAATGAATGGTCCATCCCACTTGCTATGCATCTTCCCTTTCTGTTTGGCCTTCGGGATTCTGCGAAGCACAAGATGCCCTTCTTGAATCTCCGTGGGCTTCACCTTCTTGTTCTTCCATCTTCGAGTTTCTTCTTGGTATTTGACGAGGTAGATTGCTGCTTGCATCTTTGCTGCCTCGATTATGTCGATTGAAGGCTTTATGTCTTCCTCTATATTGTCCGTCCCTTCGGACATCCTCCAAGATTTGAGCTTCATTTCTTCGGGCGTGACAGCTTCTTCGCCATACAAGAGCTTGAATGGAGTAAACTTCGTTGTCCTTGACTCAGTCGTATTGTGTGACCAAATTAACCTTGATAACTCATCTATCCACTTCCCCTTCGGCAACTCGGTGATATTCTTCTTTATGCCTGCGAAGATGATGCCGTTGGCCCTTTCCACCACGCCATTCGATTGCGGGTGATAGACCGAAGCGAAACATAGCTTCGTCCCAAGCTGTGTGGTGAAGTCTCTGAATGTGGTGCAATCAAATTGCTTGCCGTTGTCTACGGTGACTTCTTTTGGTACGCCGAAGCGGCACACAATGTTTTGCCAGAGGAACTTCTGCAAGGCTCCGGCTGTGATATCTCTGAGAGCCTTGGCTTCAACCCACTTCGAGAAATTTTCTACTGCGACTGCAGCATAATTGTAGTTTCCTGGCGCTGTGGGCAAAGGCCCTACAATGTCGATGCCCCATCGAGCGAGGGGCCACACCGGAGGCAATAACTGCACTTCGTCTGGTGGAAATTTGCTGTATGGTGCATGCCTTTGGCAATTTGAACATTTTCGGACCACTTCGTGCGCGTCTGCAACCGCCGAAGGCCAATAGAAGCCTTCGCGAAAGGCTTTGCCTACCAATGCCCTTGTTGCAATGTGCGAAGAGCACATGCCTGCGTGAATCTCTTCGAGCAACTGTCAGCCTTCTTCACAAGAGATGCACTCCAGGAGGGGCGCGCAGACACCCCCTCGATATAGGTTTCCGTTGATGATTTTGTAGTTGCGAGCACGAAGAGCCATTCTCTTTTCTTCCTTGTCATCTTCAGGGATGAAATGCCCTCGCAGATATGCCATTATGGTTGCCCTCCAAGCTTCGCTGGTTATGGCGTTGATGAATTTTACAGGCTCTTCGGCACAGTTGACAGAGCTCTGCTTCAATGTTTCAAAGAACACATCTGGTGGCAGCGGATCATATTGAGCTGCGGCCTTCGCCAGTATATCGGCTTGCTTGTTTTGCGATATTGGGAAGCTCTGTATGCTGAATCCGAGGAAAAACCTCTCCATGCTTCAGACGGCTACCAGATACTTTGACAGCTCCGGCTTCAGTGCTCTATTGGTTTTATTGATATGTCCGGTGATTAGCTCCGAGTTGGATCTGATGGACAGCCTTCGCGCTCCCAGTGCTCTTGCCTTGCGAAGACCTAGGAGCACGCCTTCGTATTCTGCAACATTGTTTGTGCACCCTTTGAAGTCTAGCCTCATTGCATATTTCAATTGTGTGCCCGATGGGGCAGTGAGGATTGCCGAAGCCCCTGCCCCATGTCTCTGGTATGCCCCATCACATTCAAGCTGCCATATTGATTCTAACTTCAGTGTCTCTTGCGAAAGCACCACTGGAGTCCAGTCTGCAATGAACTCTGCCAAGTCCTGGGACTTGATTGCTGTTCTGGGGACGAAGTCAATTGTATGCTCCGCTAGTTTTGTCGCCCATTTGCCTATTCTGCCGGAGGCCTCCTTGTTTTCAAACATATCCCGAAGAGGGAACGAAGTTGGAACTTTTATCTTGTGACTCTAGAAATAGTAGCGAAGCTTGCGCGAAGCCATGACTACTGTGTAAGCCATTTTTTCCATTTCGGAGTAAAGTAGTTTCGAGCCACTCAGGGCTTCGGAGACGAAATAGATGGGGACTTGCTTAAGTTAGCCTTCGATTAATCTCTCTTCGACGAGGGCTGCACTAACCGCTGCACTCGAAGTGGCGATGTACAGCAAGAGCTCTGCCTTCTCAGAAGGGCTGGACATGACTGCCAGGTTTTCTATAAATGTTTTCAAGGCTTCAAATGCCTTCGCTTGCTCTTCGCCCCATTGCATGTTGCCAGCTCCTTTCAGTGCTTTGAAGAATGGGAGAGACTTTTCTGCAGACCTGGAGATGAATCTGTTCAGCGAAGCCAATCGACCTGTCAATTTTTGAACTCCTTTCTTTGTGGTTGGCGGCTTCATTCGCCTGATTGCCTCGATCTTCTAAGGGTTCGCCTCTATACCCCTTTCTGTGATCATACAACCCAACAGCTTGCCTCTTCGAACACCGAAGACACATTTTTCAGGGTTTAGCTTTAGCCCGTGCTGGCGAAGGTTTGCAAATGTTTCACGAAGATCTTGTATGTGATCTTCTTTTTTCTTGCTTCGAACGACCACATCATCCACATATGCGGAGATGTTTCTGTCTAGCTGATCCCCGAGCACCTTCTTGATCATTCTGTTAAATGTACAGCCTGTGTTGCGGAGGCCTTCTGGCATCCTGATGTAATAGTATGTCCCGAAGGGAGTGGTGAAACTACTTTTCCCTTCGTCCCCCTTATTCATGAAAATCTGGTGATAGCCGGAGAAACAATCCAGCATGCTCAGCATTTCTGAGCCGGTCGCCGCATCGACCAATGTGTTGATGCGAGGCAAATGGTATTCATCCTTCGGACAAGCCTTATTGAGGTTGGTGAAGTCGATGCACATTCTCCATTTCCCATTCTTCTTCGGTACCATTACCACATTTGCCAACCACTCTGGGTATTGCACCTCGCGAATGACACATGCGTCTAGCAATTTCTGCACCTCACCCTGTGCTGCTTTCTTCCTCTCTTCGGACATTGACCTCTGCCCCTGCTTTATCGGTTTTGCCTTCGGGTTGACTGTAAGCGTATGCTCAATGACTTCTCGACTGACTCCTCGCAGGTCGGACGAAGACCATGCGAAGACGTCTTCATTGTTCCTCAGAAACTGTATGAGTCTGACCTCTTCGTGCTCCTCGAGCTCCTTGCCGATGATCACCAGACGATCAGGCACATCTTCACATAATGGTACCTTCTTTGTATGTTCTGCTGGTGAGACCCCTTCGTTTTTATGGTCTCTTCGCACGTCTTCGGCAACAAATATTCTTGTGTCTTCTGTAGCCTCAATGGTATGCACAATTTTATTGGTGCTATACGCGTTATCTTCGCACATGTGCGCTTCTTCTTGATTGCCGTAGACGGTCACGACTCCCCCTGCCGAAGGTATCTTCATGCAAAGATACGGCTGATGGATTACATCTGCAAACTTCACCAGGGTGTTGCGGCCGAAGATGGCATTGTATGGATAGTTGATGTCCACTACATCATGTGACACCCTAGGTGTCTCAATAGTAGAATTGTATTTATTTTATGCATCATGTGCTTAATTTGCTTGAAAAAGGATCTTATTGTAAAAATAAAAGGGTAGTTGTGTAAATATGATTTATTGCAGGGTCCTTTCTATAGTTTAATTTGAATAGGGAGAGCTATTATTGCTTTTGTGGAGGGTTTATGTGTAAAATTCAGTGTAATCATTACATGGCAGAAAATTTTTCTTTTTAGTTTGAAATTAAACTGAATTTGCAATGGAAAAGACAAAAGTCCATTAAATTCAAAATCCTTCTTATGTTTTCAAAATAACTCTTTAACCTTTGGTCAAATCAATTTTTGCACAACATCAAAGTTGTAGATCTTGAAACGTTGAACAACTTTCATGTTGGCCACTTTTTCATTTGAGCCCTAGTTTAGAAGTTATTTTAGTTTTACAGTGGGATCCCTGAACTTTTTGGAATTTGCAAAAAGACCCAGCAATCTTCTTCCACCTCTCTCCCTCTCTGCTTCACCGCCGCCGGCACTGAGTGGCGCTGCCCGCCGCCGTGGGAGGCCACAGGCCACCTCCTGCTTCGCCCACCGCCCCACGCGGCACCCCAACGACCTCTTGGACCCACTCCCCCTCGCGCTGGACCTCTCCTCTCCTCGCCTCGCCACCCCGACGAGCTCTGCGGCCGCCACCTCGTCGTCGCCGTGGACAGCTCGCTGCAGAGCCTCAGCTCCCCAACTCGCGTGCGCCTCAGTACCAGGAGCAATCCCGTTTCACTTTCCCCTCCTTGCCTCGCCCACTCCCTGCCCAGAACCCCCAGAACATCGCCGCCGCCCGCCCGAACGCCGGCTAGTTCGAAGCTCACCTTCGCCCCGCACCTCCGCAACCGCTCCGCCCGCGCTAATTTATTTGTGCTGGTAGAAATATTTAAGTTCTGAGTGTGAAACTTTTTCCTTGCTTACATGTCACTACAATCTTGCTGTTACCCAAGTTTGGGAAATTTTAGAGCTGTCTAACTATATCTTTGATTTAATGCTTGTTAAGTAGGCTTTAATTGTGATAAATAGTTTCATACCTAGAAAATTCTGAGAATTTTGTGTAACTCTACTTTGGTCGTGTATTCATGTATTTAAAATTTAGGATCCAGAAACACTATAGAACTTCCTGTACTAATTAGCTTTATCATATGTGGTTTAATTTTGTCAAAATTATTACTTCAGTTTTTTGTCTAAATAAATTCTGAAAAATTTATGGAACTTTCTTAAGCATATGAAGCATGTTCTGAAAAATTTTGAGCTTCGTAAGTGTTGTTGTTTGTTCTGTAGAATTTTATCTTGTTCTAGGTGCTGTCAAAATAAATGATTTATTCTGATAATTTGGCTGCATAAAATGGTATGAAACTTATAGGGTAGATTGCTCTTTGTACTTCCTGTTTGAGGTAATTTTTCTGAATTTAAATGTTGTTTGTGGGTGGAGTTACTATTTCTTAGCAAATCATGATTTCTTAGCACCAGTCATGTCGGGAATTTTCTCTATTCACAATAAACCCGCAGTCATATTATTTGATTATGGTGCAACTCATAGCTTTATAAGTGCCAAATTTGGAGCAAGGTTAGGATTGAATTTTTGTCATACCCAGAGGTCTTGCATGATAGCAACCCCTGGTGGGAAGATAGCTTCCAATCAAATCATTAGACATGTGCCAATTAAGTTGGGTAGCAATTTGATAAAGACAGATTTGATCTTGTTGAATTTAGAAGGCATGGATGTTATTTTGGGCATGGATTGGATGGCTAGACATAAAGTATTGTTAGATATCTCTTCCCGAGCTATTGAGATAGATTCACCTTATCAAGGAGCCACCATACTCTATCTGCCACAACGAGAGTGCTTCAACTCTTGTGCCTATGCCACAAAAGAAATTAAAATTGAAGATATTCCTGTTGTGTGTGAGTATGCGGATGTATTTCCAGATGATTTGCCTGGAATGCCCCCTGATAGAGATATCGAATTCGTTATCGAGCTTCAACCCGGTACCGCCTCTATTTCTAAGAGGTCGTACCGTATGCCTCCAAATGAGTTAGCAGAATTGAAAATCCAACTTCAAGACCTTCTTGACAAGGGTTTTATACGTCCAAGTGCTTCACCATGGGGATGTCCAGCCCTGTTTGTGAAGAAGAGGGACAACAGTTTGAGGTTATGTGTTGACTATCGACCACTCAATGCGGTCACTATTAAAAACAAGTATCCTCTTCCCCGCATTGATATCCTATTTGATCAGTTAGCTGGAGCCAAGATTTTCTCTAAGATTGATCTTCGTTCTGGCTACCATAAAATCAAGATCAAGCCCTGTGACATTCCAAAAACAGCTTTCTCAACCAGATATGGACTCTATGAGTATCTGGTTATGTCTTTTGGTCTTACCAATGCCCCGGCATATTTTATGTACCTGATGAATTCAGTCTTCATGCCGGAGCTTGATAAATTCGTTGTGGTGTTCATCGATGACATTTTGATCTACTCCAAGAATGAAGAAGATCATGCTCAGCATTTACGCATCGTTCTTCAGTGATTACGAGATCATCACTTTTATGCCAAATTCTCCAAATGTGAATTTTGTCTAGATAGTGTGAAATTTTTAGGTCATACTATCTCCAGTGAAGGTATATTAGTTGATCCAACTAAAGTGCAAGAAGTGATGGATTGGGAACCTCCTACCTCAGTTCATCAGATTCATAGTTTTCTCAGTTTAGCTGGATACTATCGTCGATTCATTCCTGATTTCTCCAAAATAGCCAAACCTATGACGGAGTTATTAAAGAAAGGAGTGAAATTTGTTTGGGATGATAAATGTGAAGAAGCCTTTCAAACTCTTAAAGCACGACTGACTACTGCTCCAGTGCTGGCTACATCGGACAGTACCAAACCTTTTGATGTCTATTATGATGCTTCTGGTACGGGACTTGCTTGTGTACTTATGCAAGACAACCGGGTGGTCGCGTATGCATCAAGAGCTCTCCGGAATCATGAGAAGAACTATCCAACACATGATCTGTAGTTAGCAATTGTCATTCATGCTCTTAAACTCTGGAGACATCATCTTATGGGAACTCATTGTAACATTTATACTGACCATAAGAGCCTCAAGTATATCTTCACCCAAGCTGATCTCAACATGAGACAGAGACGCTGGCTAGAATTGATAAAGGACTATGATCTAGAAGTGCTTTACCATCCAGAAAAAGCTAATGTGGTTGCGGATGCACTCAGCCGCAAGTCACAATGCCATTGTCTATTTGTAGAGCCATTCAACAATACTCTATGCCAGGAAATGATGAAACTAAATCTAGAAATGGTACCTCAAGGAAGTCTGAACCATATAGCTATCGAGCCTACACTTCATGATAGCATCATCATGGCACAATTACATGATGAAGGTATCAAAATCATCAAGGAAAAGCTATCCCAAGGAGAAGCAAAGTACAAGTGTTTCTGAGTGGATCATAAAGGAGTTCTATGGTTTGAATTTCGTCTTGTTGTACCCAAGAATCACCAGCTTAGAAAACAAATCATTGATGAAGCACATCTATCGAAGTTTTCTATTCATCCCGGTAGTACCAAGATGTACCAGGATCTTAAACAGAATTTCTGGTGGACTCAAATGAAAAGAGAGATTGCCAAATATGTTTCTGAGTGTGATGTCTGTCAAAGAGTTAAAGCTAGCCACTTGAAAGTAGCTAGTACTCTCCAACCTTTACCCATTCCATCCTGGAAATGGGAGGACATCAGTATGGATTTTATCGTTGGTTTACCCAACACTTCACAGAAATATAATTCTATTTGGGTAATCGTTGATAGACTCACCAAGACCGCTCATTTTATTCCTGTGAATACCACTTATTCTGCCAAGAGGTATGCAGAGATTTATCTCGACCAGATTGTCCGTCTGCATGGAATTCCAAAGACGATCATTTCTGATCGTGGGGCGCAGTTCTTTACACGTTTCTGGGAGCAATTGCAAGAATCCCTTGGAACTAAATTGATTCGTAGTTCAGCCTATCATCCACAAACAGATGGGCAAACTGAACGAATCAATCAAATCCTTGAAGATATGTTGAGGGCATGTGCTATTCAATATGGCAAGAACTGAGTAAGTGCCTAGCACTGGCAGAGTTTTCATATAATAACAGTTACCAATCTAGCATGCAAATAGCACCATTTGAAGCGTTATACAGTCGAAGGTGTCGAACTCCTTTGATTTGGTCACAAGTCGGAGAACGCAAAATTTTTGGGCCAGATCTAATCATTGAAGCAGAAGAGCAAGTCAAAGTTATCTAGACTAATCTTAAAGTAGCCCAATCAAGACAGAAAAGTTATACCGACAAAAGAAGAGACCCTTTGCAGTTCAAGGTAGGGGATTTCGTATATCTGCTAGTATCTCCTACTAGAGGGGTTCAACGTTTCGGCATAAAAGGGAAATTGGCACCCCGATATATCGGACCATTTGAAATCATTGAAACTTGTGGTCCGGTTGCTTACCGACTCCGTTTTCCTTCTCAATTAGCGGCCATTCATGATGTTTTCCATATCTCTCAACTCAAGAAGTGCATCAAAGTGCCCACTGAGATCATTAAACCACAAGATATCGAAATTGAACCCAATCTATCTTATGCTGAGTATCCAATCATAGTTCTTGACAATAAAGAAAGAAGTACTAGAAGGGAGAAAGATAGAATGTACAAAATTCAGTGGAATCATCATACTGAGGAAGAAGCCACTTGGAAGACTGAAATTTATCTCCAAAGAAATTTTCCCGACTTTGTTAGAACCAATCCAGGTACTAAATCTTTCCATCCTTATTCTTCTTATAATCTCGGGGCGAGATTCCTTTTAGGGGGGAGGGCTGACACCCTAGGTGTCTGTATAGTAGAATTGTATTTATTTTATGCATCATGTGCTTAATTTGCTTGAAAAAGGATCTTATTGTAAAAATAAAAGGGTAGTTGTGTAAATATGATTTATTGCAGGGTCCTTTCTATAGTTTAATTTGAATAGGGAGAGCTATTATTGCTTTTGTGGAGGCTTTATGTGTAAAATTCAGTGTAATCATTACATGGCAAAAAAAATTGCTTTTTAGTTTGAAATTAAACTAAATTTGCAATGGAAAAGACAAAAGTCCATTAAATTCAAAATCCTTCTTATGTTTTCAAAATAACTCTTTAACCTTTGGTCAAATCAATTTTTGCACAACATCAAAGTTGTAGATCTTGAAAAGTTGAACAACTTTCATGTTGGGCACTTTTTCAGTTGAGACCTAGTTTAGAAGTTATTTTAGTTTTACAGTGGGATCCCTGAACTTTTTGGAATTTGCAAAAAGACCCAGCAGTCTTCTTCCACCTCTCTCCCCTCTGCTTCGCCGCCGCCGGCGCTGAACGGCGCTGCCCGCCGCCGTGGGAGGCCACAAGCCACCTCCTACTTCGCCCACCGCCCCACGCGGCACCCCTGTGACCTCTTGGACCCACTCCCCCTCACGCTGGACCTCTCCTCCCCTCGCCACGCCACCCCGACGAGCTCCGCGGCCGCCACCTTGCTGTCGCCGTGGACAGCTCGCTGCAGAGCCTCAACTCCCCAACTCGCGCGCGCCTCAGTACCAGGAGCAATCCTGTTTCACTTTCGCCTCCTTGCCTCGCCAGTTCCCTGCCCAGAACCCCCAGAACATCACCGCCGCCCGCCCGAACGCCGGCGAGCTCGAAGCTCACCGTCGTCCCGCACCTCCGCAACCGCTCCGCCCGCGCTGACCCCGCCTTTAGTACTGCCCGAGTCTCACGCAGCTCCCAGACTCCTCCGCACCCCCAATCCACCGCCGCAACACGGTCGCCGTCGAGCTCCGCCATTCTTCTCCGCCGTCGTCGCCCTGCTCGCGGTGGACCACCTCCCTCCAACCATCCCAGACCCGTCCAAGCACACCATTAGGTGCACCTTGACTTCCTCTTGCTCCCCAATCTCTTTCCCCTCGCCATCGGTGACGAGCCTTGCCGGGATTCGGCCGGTCAAACCCTCCCCCTCGCTCTGACTCCGGCCAATGGCATGTTTGCTAGAATTTGAAAACTTCTAAGGACCTCTCTGCAAGTTCTCAGATCTTTTCCTTTTGTTTTTAGGCTGAACATTGAAAATACTTAGAAATTCGTAGAAAAATCCAAATCCAAATATTTTGGAATCCTTGTTACAAGAACTACAAGTTTTGTTATATGCACATCTTCAGTTTTGGTCTGTATTTTAATCCAAGAAAAAGAATTTAATAATTAGGCTTTAATTGTTCTAGGAGTTCTACTCAATAATTTCAAGTGAGCTTTGGCTAGCTTGTGTCTTGCTGTGTTACTAGTACCTGGTAAAAATTTGAAACCTTTTTGACATTATTAACTAGGTCAAAGTTTCAAGATTCCTAAATCTACTAGTTTGGCTAATTTATTTGTGTTGGTATAAATATTTAAGTTCTCAGTGTGAAACTTTTTCCTTCCTTACATTACACTACAACCTTTCTATTACCCAAGTTTGGAAAATTTCAGAGCTGTCTAACTATATCTTTGATTTAATGCTTTTTAAGTAGGCTTTAATTGTGATAAATAGTTTCCTTACTTAGAAAATTCTGATAATTGTTGTGTAACTCTACTTTGGTCGTGTATTCATGTCGGCAAAATTTAGGATCCAGAAACACTATATAACTTCCTGTACTAATTAGCTTTATCATATGTGGTTTAATTTTTTCAAAATTATTACTTCCGTTTTATGTCTAAATAAATTCTGAAAAAATTATGGAACGTTTTAAAGCATATGAACCATGTTCTGAAAAATTTGGACCTTCATAAGTGTTGTTGTTTATTCTGTAGAATTTAATCTTTTTCTAGGTGCTGTCTGAATAAATGATTTATTCTGATTATTTGGCTGCATAAAATGGTATGAAACTTATATGGTAGATTGCTCTTTGTACTTCATGTTTGAGGTAATTTTTATGAATTTAAATGTTGTTTGTGGGTGGAGTTACTCATTTCTTAGCAAATCATGATTTACATGCTTTATAAACTAACTAACACTTACTTTCTATGTATAATCAAATTGTTTTATGAGGTTGATCATGTTGTTTTGTGTAGTAATAGTTATTAGATAACTACTCTATAAACGCTTGCCCAGATGATAAGAATGTTTTCTTAGTGTTAGACTACAACTTTATCGTGAAATATGTATGTGGTAATGTCATCTCTTGCATCACATATAGATACGACTGTTCTAGCGGACGGGACGTACGAGCTGATCCCGGAGTCTGAAGGAGTTGATCAAGAAGCCCAAGTGAATGCCGCCATACTGACTGAAGACACGGACCAAAGTTCGGAAGAGCCCAAGGCTGTTTTAGCTAGCGACTACCGAGAAGGCAAACCCCGGACATAACCCAGTATTTCAAATCATTACAATTTATCGTTATTACTTACTTGTGCATTTATAGTTCTTAGGATTTGAATTGAAACCCTAGAAGCATGATCCTAGGAACCTATGTACTGAACACTAGACCTGAGTTCGAATAATTGCTAAGCTTATAGGATCGGTAAAAGTCGAGTGATTGCCTATCACTCGCGAGCTCTATAGGAATTGCTTGTTTACTTTCTGCTATCAATATAAGGACGATGGATGGGGTCGTGATCGATATCATGACCTTGGGTGAGACCCCGTCTGAGTTGATGAATTCTGCTAAGGTCGCGGTGTGTGGTAGCGGTGGTTAAGTTTTTGAACGTACTAGCCACATGCCGTAAATATGGTATGCGGTAAGCCTAGTAGCCGATCGGACCGGGGAGTGGATATACCTTTCACTCTCTCTTAGAGATAGGTTTTATTTATGTTTATGTTGCGCAACACCACGGGTGCAGGGAGGAAGTTGGTGCCCTGTAGTCGGGGAGAGTGACCCTATCCACAAGCCGGAATGAAAGGTCAACGGTTGTTTGGGAACGACCCGACGGTGTTCCAAATGTGTGTGTTAGGTCTGCCTGGCCAGGTCAACAAATTCGATTCGAATCATCCGCTTCTCATGGTTTGGGACTGCTTGATCCCTTTGCCACACAGAGTAATAAGAGTAACATCATTTGATCAATCTTGATGTTTGACTAAAGTTCTACCATGGTTGAGTAGAGTTAGTTGCTTACATAGAATGGATAATCAACTAGAATATTGAAAGCTAAAATATGAAATTAAGGACCTACTCTTTATTGCTTTTCAGCAAAAGAAAAACCAGAGCCTACAAAACCCTGCATAGTCTAGCTAGGTGGACTAAGTATATCCGTTGACGGTTAAGTCTTGCTGAGTATTAGAATACTCAACCTTGCTATTGAAACCTTTTTCAGGTATGGGTTTTGAGGACCAGATCGCTAGCCTGACTTGGCCCTGCTCTTTGCCTCCTGGCTGGTCCGTAGAATGAGATCCGTCTTCGGCCGGCAATGACCCCGATGAGTGATACCTTGCTTGGGCTAGCATGGTGTCCTTTTGCGACGTATAATGATTTACTAATGATTTACTAAGTTTTGTATAATGATTTACTAAGTTTGCGATGAGTGATACCTTGCTCTTCCGCTGCTTTTAAACTCTTAACTTAAACTTATGTCTTGTATAATGATTTACTAAGTTTGGATCTATAATAATGTTTTAAACTTATTGTAATAACTGTTATGCCTGTGTTGTAAAATTATGGTTGTAATATCTCTGGACTCGCCATCGTGCAGGGTATGCTTGTTCGATCCGAGAACCGGTGGTTGTATCGGGACGTTACCCGACAGACCAAGAATTATTCCGTTTGAAGTGCGTTTGAGCCGGTGTTGCCTTTAGGGTGATGGCCAGCGCATTTGAGCTGGGATAATTCAGGTGGTTCTGCCCACACATCAAAGGTTATTGCTTCGGTTCTTTGCGTGACCCCTTCGCCGAATGTGACATTGAGCTCTATCTTGCAGAGGGCCTCGATTATCTTGCCTCCGAAGCCAATGAGAGGGTATTGCGATTTTTTCAGAGCTTGCTCTGTGAACCCCATCTTGATGAAGCACTGCCATACCAGAATGTCTACGGAGCTGCCATTGTCGACCAATATCCTTCCGATGTCGTTCCCAGTGAAGTGTACTGAATTCTTGCCAATGTTGGCTCTGATGACAAGGGGATCATTGTGAGGGTAGTGTTGTAGCTGAAGATCAGCCTCTGTGAAGGTTATTGGGACATGCGACCACGGAGTTCGGAAACATTTGCCTTCGCTCACATGAGAGATAGTTCTGAAGTATTCTTTGCGTTGCCTCTTCGTCTCATGAACTTGTTCATTGGATCCTCCGGAGATGGCGTTGATGATGTTAACCATGCTGCCGGATGGTCCGTCGCCTGCTCTTTCCGGTATCTGTCCTGGCTCGATCTTCGGTGGTGGGGGTAGAGGCGTGGAGCTCCTTGACCATGTGTTGGCATACTGCGGAGCGGGTAGCATCGGCATCGACTGGTGCGATGGTGGTGGCATGGATTGTTGCGAAGGCAATGACATTGGAGGTGTGTATGATGGGTTGTAGTTGTAAACTGGGTATGATACTGGCCAATTTGGTGTTGGGGTCCAGGTGGTTTGTGGAAGAGGAATTGGATGCGGTGGTTGCGAAGTGTAATTTACTGGTTTTGCTGATTGTGCATTTTTGCGTTCGAGCTCTGCCTTTGTTTCAATTACGATTGGGCATTCATTGGTCCAATGACCTTGGTCCTTCCCATGGAAATAGCAAAATTGTGTTTTTCCCTTCGGCCCCCCTTTTCTCTTCGGCCTTTTCGGTAGCGGTCTTCGAGATTGTATCTGTCTTCGTAGTTGGACCTGTCATCATGGCTGGGCCTGTCTTCGCGGCTAGATCTATCTTCGCGGTGGTCTCTGCCGCCCTTGTTCTTGTGGTGCCTGGATTCACGTGACTCCTCCTCGGAGTCACTATTGACAGTTTTTTGCTTCGACTGGTCGGAATGCCATGTCTTCTGGTGCGACCTCTCGCTATTCCTTGACTTCCTCTTCTCATTCATTTCTTCGAGCTTCTGCCTCTTCGAACGGTCTGATATGCAATATTCTTGCATTATCTCGAACAATTTGGTAACTGTCTTCGGCCTTCGTCGGGTTAAGTACTCCCCGCATGGGCCGAGGCTGATCCCATTGACTACTGAGTCGATAATGCTCTGGTCAGTGACGTCTGGCCCTCTTGCGCGAAGCTTTATCATGCTCTGAAGGTACTCCTGTAAAGTCATGCTTCCTTGCTTCAAGTTATGGAAGTCGCAGGATGTGACTTCGTCGGGCCTGACTGCTCGAAAACTTGAGCGCAACTGGGAACGAAGCTGGTTCCATGATAAAATGCTTCCTGGGGGTATGTTTGCATACCATCGCTGAGCCAGTCCTCGCAGCGCGAGGACAAGTGCCTTCGCCTTGCATGTTGTGCCTCCTCCGGCTGCCTCTATGGTGGCTTCGTATTTCAGGAGAAACTCTTCGGGGTCGGACTCACCATCAAACTGAGGCAGTACTGCTGGGTTGATGTGATGAGGCCATTATATCTCTTCCAACTCTTCGGACAATGGCGTTCTTCGCGGGTGGCCCCTTCGATAATACCCTTCCACCTCTAGCTCAGACTGGTCAGAGATCTCTTCGACTGGTATAGTCCTTGTTCGGACCCTTGCCTTTCTTGGTGGGTTCGTTGCGACCGTGCCCTTCGACAGTGGCTGCGGCGGTTGCGGTGCCTGCATTTTTTCGAGCATCAGTCGTTGTGCTCTGATCTTCTCTTGTAACGCCTTGCAGCGAAGTTCTTCTTCTTGCAGCTTGTTGTACTGCTCTTGCCTTTCTGCTTCAGTCAACATTATTTCCTTCCCCTTCGCCCTCGTGATGATTTGAGGCTCCGCAGATTCTTCCTGAAGAGCTTGTATCTTGGCTCTTCACGCCTCTTCGAAGCGAGCATCAACCCTTCGCATTGCAGCGATGTCTTCGGCAGAGATGCCAAGGTCCAGCAGATCGACTTCGTGTTGACCTTCTGCGATGTCTTCGACTGTGATGTCTTCGTTGCCGGTTGCGGGCTCTTGTCCGGGGGCGGCTTCGTCTTGTGGAGTTGTCATCGCGGTTGTCGTGTCTGTCGAAGTGGTAGTAGCGTCTCCCTTCTTCTTCGCCGCCATGTGGTGTGGCGTGGTGTGTCGAACCGACGGGTAGGTGCCAAACTGTTGGTGGAGAGTGCTTCTGGAACAGACGAACACTACAACAGTGAAGGAACGCACTGGTCGAAGTGAACAACTCCAAGCCAGAAACGAGTCTTCGCACAGTAAATTGGATTCTCTCTCTGTATTCAATGTGTCACATCAATGTACAGGGGTCGGGTATTTATAGGTGACGGTTCACCTACCATCCTCCGTTATTACACCGTAATGCCCCCTAACAACTATATTCCCGGAATATTCCCGGTGTATAACCGTATTTTTACATCATTTGGTAAATTACATCCGAGCCTCTTCGCTTCTCTTCATCTTTGTCTGTGGCGAACCGGTCTTCGCCGTAGGCGCCTCGGTCTTCGCCACTCTTCGCTTCTCTTCGTCTTCACCGTAGGCGCCTCGGTCTTTGACCGAAGCCTGAAACCCTTTGACTGCTCAGCTTGCCGAGCCGGGAGGAGACCTTGTCGTTGCATTCAAATTGCGCACGGGCCTTCGGTCGATGGCCGAAGGTGGTGCCCCCAACACCGCTCACGTTGGCGAGGAGGCTTCATAAAATACCTGAAAGTTTTGAAAGGTACGTCTCCACAAGCACCCGACAGTACGTGGGACATGTACTCGGGTTGGTAAAGTCCTACTGGCCACGTACTCCACTTGATTCACTTGGGCAAGGTGCAAAGGCTAATTCTACTAATGATCAATTCAATCAGTATCTGATGGAAACCTCCGCCGTTGCAGACAAGATAGTGGAGACCTTGAATAAGTCCGGATCTCCTTGAATTGCTCGTGAAATTGTTTGGCATTTGGTGCCACAAGTACTTTGTCTTGTACAAATATTTAAATATGTGTATCGTTGAGTACTTGTTTTTGTGAAAAGGATTGTGTGGTCCTTTAAATTATATGATCTTGCGATCTATCGAGTAGTGATACTCAAAAGATATGAGTTTTGGCGGCATCGCGCCTACTCGATTTTAGAAGTGGATACAAATAGTTGCATCCATAGGTGCCTTAAGAGGCAAAGTATTCTCGAGGCAAGTCGAGTGACATGGTTCTTATTCAGAACTCTGGTGCTGACCGGTTAGGATTGAATCCCGTAAGATTAACCAAGTAGGAAAAGCACTTTGCTAAGTGGACATATGGGCCGTAGCCAATTGAGCATTTCTTTTGAGAAGAAATGTTTAGGTTGGAGCAATGCTCCTATGAGTTTGGTTGTCCAAGCAGTCAAAGGATCTCTCGACAACTACTTGAAGTACCGGAAATGGAACACCTTATGAACTTTGGTGACCTGATCATGGGGAGGAAACCTGAATAGGCACTCAGGGCAGCAAGTCCTTGGTGTAACACTTTTAGTAGTCCGAGCAAGCGGGAGATTTATATCGAGTACTTGGAGAACCTAGAGCTTAATTTAGGCTCCTTGGATGCTGGGGTAATTTTCAAAGTTGACCGGTTAGGGTAGACCTTATCTGATCACCCAAGTAGGAAAAAACTTTTTTTGAAAATATCCACAAACTGCTCGAGCCAGCGAGTACTGTGTCCCAAACAAGAACTGGATTGATGTCTAAAATAGACCTGTTAGGATGAACTCTGTCAAGTTACCCAAGACGAAAATATTTTAGAAATATCCCAAACTTACTCGAACAAGGCGAGTAAGGTGTCCTTCCTAAGGACTAGAGTAATTCCTAGGATAGATCTATTAGGATGAACACCGTCGGGTGTCCTAACCAAGGACTAGAGTAATTCTTAAAATAGATCTATTAGGATGAACCCCGTCGGGTTACCCAAGACGAAACTATAGTAAGAATATGCAAAACCTACTCGAGCCAGCGAGTAGGGTGTCCTAACCAAGGACTGGAGTAATTCTTAGGACAAATCTGTTAGGATGAACTCCATCGGATTACCCAAGACGAAACCGTCGTAAGAATATCCAAAACCTACTCGAGCCAGCGAGTAGGGTGTCCTAACCAAGGACTGGAGTAATTCTTATAACAGATCTGTTAGGATGAACCCCATCGGGTTACCCAAGAAGAAACCATCGTAAGAATATCCAAAACCTACTTAGCGAGTAGGGTGTCCTAACCAAGGACTGGAGTAATTCTTAGGACAGATCTGTTAGGATGAACCCCGTCGGGTTACCCAAGACGAAACCGTAGTTAGAATATCCAAAACCTACTCGAGCCAGCGAGTAGGGTGTCCTAACCAAGGAATGGAGTAATTCTTAGGACAGATCTGTTAGGATGAACCCCGTCGGGTTACCCAAGATGAAACCGTCGTAAAAATATCCAAAACCTACTCGAGCCAGCAAGTATGGTGTCCTAACCAAGGACTGGAGTAATTCTTAGGACAGATCTGTTAGGATGAACCCTGTCGGGTTACCCAAGACGAAACCGTCGTAAGAATATCCAAAACCTACTCGAGCCAGCGAGTAGGGTGTCCTAACAAAGGACTAGAGTAATTCTTAGGACAGATTTGTTAGGATGAACCCCGTCGGGTTACCCAAGATGAAACTGTCATAAGAATATCTAAAACCTACTCGAGCCAGCGAGTAGGGTGTCCTAACCAAGGACTAGAGTAATTCTTAGGACAGATCTGTTAGGATGAACCCCGTCGGGTTACCTAAGACGAAACCGTCGAAAGAATACTCGAGGTAAACCATAAAAACTACTCGATTGCAGCTCCATGTTGAGCAGAGCTATCAGAGTAGCATTAGTGATGGGATATAGATCAGATGAGTGAGAGCAAAGTAGTCGATTTATGAGGGAATCAACTTTTATTGAAGACTTGTCGAGATTACAGCAATTGTAAAGTGACAGACTCTGACTCTTAAGACCTACCCCTTACTCATATACGTGAGCAATGGTTTACATGACTGAATGAAATTATTCAGGGGTAATACTAATCGGCATGGGAGTCGACTAGATTTTAGGTAAAGTTTCCTTTACTGGTGGTGCCCCAAGGGCCTTGTGGAGTGAGTTGCACTCGAAGATTGTGTGGGAGCTCTTTGGGTGAATGAAGCACTTGCGTAGGAGCATTTTGTTGATCTTGTCTCCGCCAAGAGATGTTTCTCCATGGTGTTGGGTACGAAGCTTACCGTGGGGGAGGGTACTTGCCGGCTTGCACTTCTTGAAGGATGCAGAAGCATGTGCTGGGATGCGGTAGTTGGAAGAAGGGTTGTATGCCTATATTTCCTCGCGCTCCTTTCTCCTTGAGATGATGACGTTACATGCATCGCGACCAATGTTGATCACATTGCGGAGGTCGCTGTTGGAGTAGTCGTAGTTGTCGCCTTGCTGTTCTTGCTGGCAGTTGGCGAGGTGCTGACGCCTGAACGCCCTTTTCTGGTTAAACAGGCGACGATGCTCGTAGAGTTCTTCTACTGCATACTGCTCTTCCTGTTGAACAGTAACTGTTACAGCTGGAGGAGGTGCAGGCGTGTCTTGCTTGATAGCAGTTTGGGCTTCTGTGACCGTGGGGGGAGTGGTTTCCATGTTGTCGGAAAGATACTTGTCAAAGTCATCAGAATTGTAGTCGTCGAGATTGAGATGCCCCGTGGATTCATCCTCTGGTTCATGAACTTAAGAGATGCGAACCATGAGGATTTCACAGTAAAGATCTTGAATTTTTTGGTCTTGTTTGCTTACTAACAGGTCTAGCGGGGTGCTCTGCTGGAAGGGAAGATATGTTGGATGAGAGTTCGAAGCCTTAGGATCTTGTGTCTCCTTCAAGCGCACTGTCCATCCTTACGGGGTTGCATATATGACCAAGTTTGGGAGTGAGTCCTGATCAGACTTGGGATTTTTAGTTGAGTTGGATTCGACTTCATTGCTGTACTGGATTAGGTTATCCAGTTCATCCTCCGAGTTGAAAGAGTACTCGGAGTCGGAATCAGTTAGACCACCGATTTTGGAGTATGTGTGCTTTGGATGAGCGAGAAGCGGAATGCCCATCGCTATGCGAAGGGTGTTCTCATTCATCCAACGTAGCCATGATTGGGTAGGAGTCAATCCTTCTGGCTCTTTAATCCAGGGTTTATCGAAAATCGACTCGCTAGGTTGTTCAGGAGCTTTGGATTTTTTTCTTTTTGAGCTTGGCCAGTTCCCAGAGGGCGTCAGCATTCTGGAGTGGATGGGCCATGGGTTCCATGAACAAATCGACGTTGTCTGACCAGTCTTCGAGATCATCGAATGGTTCAAAGTTGTCGAGGTTGTTCATGAATTGGTCGAAGTCCTGATCGAATAAGGAATCAAATGCGTCAGTTGGTTTAGGAATCCAATTGTGAGCAGGTTTCAGTGAAGACTTCTGAGGTTTCCTGGAGGAAGATGGTCCCATCCGAGCAAGCCGGGGGTTTGTCTTTCTAGATCTCCCGCAGGTTCCTCCTCCCGATTTCTACTTCTTATTTTGCAGAGTGCTTTCAGCTATATTGATGCAGTCGATGAGATTATAATCTACTCGATCGATCCCTGAGAGTATATCGCCCGACCATTCCTGTGGTGGGTTCAATGCTTCTGGGTTCTGCTGTGGTTTAGATGATCCAAGAGCGAATTCTGCGAGTTTAATGCATCCCTCTATTGATCGTGAGACCCAGTCTACTCCATCGAGTAGTTCTGAGTTGACGATCTTGGGGCGTTTAATTGACTTGAGATAAGTCATGTATTTTCCGAGGGTTTCGGAGAAGTGAAGATTTTCTGAATCAGAGTTTGTGTTAAACTCGACTGACTCGTGAATTCGAGTTGGAGTTGACACGTTTTCTGTAGTATCCGAACTGAGCTTGAGTAGAGCTCGTTTTCCGTCGAGATCTGCGATCTCCCAGACGTCGATGGGTTGGAAGATAGTTTTCGGTTTAGGTGAGTTGGTCGTGACAAGGTGGCTGGAGAAGCCGCCCGATCCGTCAGCCGTGCAAGCCTAGGAACCAAAAATGAGAGTTGTGCCCTCAGGCGCGTTGTTGGCGTCGCTTGATCCGGCCATCGAATTCGCCGATGAACTCGCCGAATCCCCTACCTGGCGCGCCAGCTGTCGGTGTTTACCACCAAGCCTGCTCAGGGATACCCTTAGTAGTAAGGTTTGTAGGTAGGGATCGACTGCTCTGGAACTCGATGGTACAAGGAACGCGATGATTTAGACAGGTTCGGGCCGCGAGTTGCCTTAGATGTGGTTGTTTGTATTGCCTTAGGTGTTGATTGTCTTTCGAGGGGGTCCCTGCCCGCCCTTATATATCCGGGAGGAGAGGGTTACATGGGGAGTCCTAGCCGAGTACAGTTGGAGTCCTACTACAATATGATCGGGTAGTTTCCTTTGTACTGCAGCTAGTTCTACACCTATTCGGGTAGTTACAAGAGTGGTAAGATACATCCATGTGCTATCCCTTACTCTAAAATATTCTATGACTATAAGCAGTCCCGTTGCCCCAGGTCTGACAGATATACCTTCATAATAATGGTGGCATTATTATGAGAACCGGTCTGATCGGTCACTCCAATCAGCCTGACCGGTGACCTGTTTGTTCATAGCGGTTAAGTCTTGGACTGATCTGACCGGTCTGCCTGACTGGTCAGATCGGTCAGTGCGCTGATAGTTGTTTTAAAGCACTGTGATTTGCAGAAAATTATAAATTCCTATTCACCCCCTCTAGGCGGCATCCAAGGCCTTTTAAGAGTTCCGACGGTCGGACACCCCGATCTTACCCAAGCCGCCGCCATGAAGCCCCCTGCCTCTGCCTCCTCCTCCTCGCGCAGCGGCATCATCCTCTCTGTTCCGGCACACACGGTGGAACGCCATGGCGAGGATGCGGCCCGTGGTTCTCCATCCTCCCCAGAAGCCAAGGCTGCGGCGCTAAGGGCGTATCGCCGCGCGCTGGGCATGTGTTACAAGTGCAGTGAAAAATGGAGCTGCGAGCACACATGTTCATCCATGGTCCAGCTCCACGTCATGCAATAGCTATGGGAACTCTTTCAATTGGAAGATGATCAGCCGGCCTACCAAGTGACAAGCTCTGATGCTTCAGAGGTGCTTTTCCTGGCGATATCCAAGGCAGCTACTCATGGAGTCGATGCGCCACGCACAATTAAGTTTTTAGGGTCAATTCAACACATTCCTGTTACCCTTTTGGTCAATTCTGGCAGTTCTGCACCGTTTGTTAGCTGTCGGTTGGCCTCCCAATTGTCTGGGGTTTGCCCGCTGCAGGATCCAGTTTCTATGTAGGTGGCCAGCGGTGGAACCTTGGCTTGTGACTCATTTTTTCCTCAGGCATTATGGTTTATTGGTGATCTGGCATTTCATTCTGATCTCAAGATCCTGCCTCTGAAGGCATATGATATAATCATTGACATGGATTGGTTGGAGTCTTTCAGCCCAATGACAGTTCACTGGCAGTAAAATGGCTACAAATTACATATGGTGATCAGAATGTTCTGCTCCAGGGTATTCTTCCAGACTCTCCAGATCAAGTGTTAATTCAGTTGTGTGTGCTATCTAATGCCGGGCAGCAGGATTCCTCTATTTCTTTGTCATCTGTGGAGGTTGTTGGCGGTCGATATCGATGATTTTCGCCGCCAACGCTCCTCCTGATTTCATGAAATATAGGTCATAACCATGCCATATCCATTATTACTAATGAGTTCCACAAGTTTTGGTGCATATTTGATCTCAGGAACAACATATCCAAAATTGACCCAAAACGGACACTATTTGGACCGGAAGGCCCGAATCCGGCCGACCGGCATACTTTCTGTGGAATCTTGGCATGAGATTTTACCAGTATCATACAAAGAGAGAAATCAAGCCATTCCAATGGGTAGTTTCCCAAAATGCACGAGTTGGAATCGGAAGTCTTGAACCTTTAGGCAAAACAGAGGAATTTTGTGCCATGATCAAAGCACAAGATAACTACCCATCCAGGAGTGATCTCCAGCCGTTGAGGAGCGTGTCGGTGCAACGGAGGGCCGAAATCCTTCCAGAGCCAGGCTGCCCGGCCTAGTTTAGGCCGCCTGGCCCAAAGAACGTCGGTTTGACGAACGGCCTTTAACACCGACCTCCAGGGAGCATCAGGAGCGTCGAATCGAAGGCGGTGGACAGATGGCGTGACTCCTAGGCCGGCCGACCGGCCTGACTTTGTCATGCCACGTGTCTAGCCTTCGCGTGGAAGTTACGACGCCGACCTCCTTGCGTGAAGTGTAGGCGACCTCGTGATAACCGCCTTGGAAGCACTAGAAAAGGGTGCCTCCACCCCTCATTCAAGACACACCATTTGGAGAAGAGAAGAGTCCGAAGCAAGATGTAGTCCCACTTAGTAGAATAGGGAGAGTGTGAGGTGAGAGTCTTGGCGAATGCCAAAGTAAAGGAGTGATGTCGAGTTCTCTCGGCCTTACTCCACTTTTGTAAGCCACCTCAGAGGAATGAAGCATCTTCGGAGTGAAGTTCCTCGTCACTCGTCGGTATCTCGCTAGTCTTTCTCTTTACTTCAGTTACTTGTTTACTTTCTGTCTTTGATCTACGGGATCCCTAGTCTGCGTAAGTAGCAAGTTCTACTTATTTGAGAGTGCTTTCTGTCTTGCCGGTAGGCAGGAGAACGTAACTCGATAGTGTTAGGTGTGGTGACTAGACTTGGTTAGTTATATAGGGTTGTGTTCCACCCCACGGTACTGCAGTGGTAGGCGGCAGGTGGTGACAGCCCTGTCCATCCTTTGTAGTCCACCATGTTCGGGTGTTTTCATAGCAGTAGGATTGCCAAAAGTATGTTGGGCCCCTTCTCACCCCTATTTGAGCCCTTCGCTTAGGCCGCCGAAGCAGATCAAGATAGTTTAGTTGCAAGTCTTCTGGGTAATGAGTTGGCTAACCGACGTTAGACCCTCTGCCCACTTACCTCTCTTCCACAAGGATTTGATACCCTGGAATACTCCAAGGTGAAAGCTACATCGGTCTCTATGCGCTTGCGGTGTAATTCGTTTAGGCTAAGAAATGCCAACAGAGGTACAACATCTCATTGATCAGTTCACTCCCCTTTTTGAGCAGCCCACTTCCCTTCCGCCGTCCAGGGCATGCGACCATGAAATTCCCCTGATTCCGGGAACACGGCCGGTGAATATTCGGCCGTATCGATACCCGCTTACTCTCCATCATGAGATCGAGAAACAGGTTGCCGAGATGTTGTAGCAAGGCTTGATTCAACCCAGCACTAGTCTCTTTCCCTCCCCTGTGCTGCTCCTGAAAAATAAGGACGGATTGTATCGTTTCTGTGTGGATTTCCGTCATCTGAACGTGCTGACAGTAAAGAGCAAGTTCCCAGTACCCATCTTTGATCAATTGATGGATGAATTGGCCAAGGCCTCATGGTTTTCTAACTTAGATATTAAAGCGGGCTTTCATCAGATTCTTCTCAAGCAGGGTGAGGTGTTCAAGACGGCATTCCAGACACATTTCGGCCAATTCGAGTTCCGCGTCATGGCATTCGGTCTTACCGGTGCGCCAGGGAAATTCCAGGGTGCAATGAACTCACATTGGCCTCGGGTATCCTTGTTTACAGTTGCTCTTATGCTGAACACCTCGAGCATCTGCGGCTAGTTTTTGAGTGGTTGTCCAGAGATGAATGGAAGTTGAAACTCCCTAAGTGCAAGTTTGCTGAACAATCTGTTGCCTATCTTGGCCATATTGTCAGTGAACATGGCATTTCTAGTGATCCATCCAAGGTTCAGGCTGTTACTGATTGGTCAACACTGTCTTCCGTCAAGGAGCTCCGCAGTTTCTTGGGCTTGGCGGGGTACTAAGAAAATTCATCAAGCATTTTGACATCATTTCTCAGCCTCTGACAAACTTTCTTAAGAAGAACACCATATTTGTGTGGACCTCTGAACATGATACTGCATTTCACACTCTTAAAGTGGCTCTATCCACGGCTCTAGTGTTGGCTCTTCCAGACTTTTCCCTTCCTTTTTCTGTGGAAACCGACGCATGTCTGAACGGTGTGGGAGCAGTACTGACTCAGCAGGGGCATCCTTTGGCATTCATTAGTAAAGCATTGGGCCCTCGCACCATGGGATCTGTATACGAAAAGGAATACTTGGCCATCTTGGTTGCCGTGGAGCGCTGGCGCCATTACTTGCAGTGTGGAGAAATTGTTATATACACTGACCAACAGAGTTTGACTCATCTGAATGAGCAACGCTTACATACTCCTTGGCAATAAAATGCCTTCACCAAGTTGTTGGGCTTGCAGTACCGAATTGTTTACAAACAGGGCACCATGGTTCTTAAGGCGGCAAGGCGAGACTAGGCAAGCAACCACTGCCTGGACGCCTAGGCGCTCATAAGGTGAGCCAAGGCGACGCCTTGTCAGCCTTGCTGAAAGCCAGACTGCAGAAGGGAGAAGGAAAGAAAAAGGCGAAAAGGTAAAAAGAAGAGGAGCAAAGCATATAAGAGTAGGGAAGCAGTTGGCCCAGCCCACCAGCAGACCATCTATGACTCACGTACTAGTACTTATCCCCTTCCAGAGTCAGATCTAGAGGCTTCCTGAGTCCTCTCGTGCTTCCCTCAGCAGTTCCTCTCTCTCTGCCTCTCTCTCTCTCTCTGCTGGTTCCTCTCTCTGCCTTTCTCAGTACCTCCCATACCCATCTTTATCTTCTCTCTCCGCCAGAGCCACCAGCACGAAATCTGGCTGGGATGGATTGTGCGGCTGCTGCTTGGTCTTTTTGGAGTTCATTCTTCTTCTCTTTCCTCCCTCTCACTGATTTTGGCTAGGCGTTGAGGACGCCCAGAAAAATTTACCACCTGGACGCCTTGGCGTCGCCTAGGCGACACCTTTAAAACCATGCAGGGCACTAATAACCGAGTCGTCGATGCTCTATCCAGGCGCACTCCAACTGAATCAGTTTCAACCATATCATCTTGTACACCACAATAGCTTGAGTCAGTGCTTTCTTCCTATGCCCAGGACCCAGCTGCCACGAACATGGTCACCAAACTTTCTCTCCAACCTGATTCCATGCCGAATTTCTCATTGTCGGCTGGTGTTCTTCGCTACAAGAACCGCATCTGGTTAGGCAAGAACACAGACCTTCATCGCCAAGTGATTGCCGACATGCACAGCTCCGCGCTTGGGAGTCATTCTAGAATCATAGAGACGTATTGCTGTTTGAAGCAATACTTTTACTAGCTGGGTATGAAGACCTCTGTCCGCGCCTTTGTGCATGCCTGCCCTGTGTGCCAACAGGCCAAGCCGGATAGAGCACGATTCCCGGGCCTGCTTCAGCCATTGCCTGTTTCTGCCTCTACCTGGGAGATGGTTTCGTTGGACTTTGTCGAAGGATTGCCATCATCTGGATCTGTGAACTGTATTATGGTTGTGGTCGACAAGTTCTCCATGTTTGCACACTTTATTCCCCTTCCCCCTTCACCTCTTTGTCTATGGCCAAGGCATATATGGACAACGTCTACAAGCTTCACGGGATGCCATCCTCTCTAATCTCTGACCGCGACCGTGTCTTTACTAGCTCTTTTGGCGAGAGTTATTTGGGCTTATCGGCATGCAGTTGCGCATGAGCTCGGCGTACCATCCGTAGATGGACGGACAAACGGAACGCGTCAATCAGTGCATGGAAACATATCTCTGTTGTTTCATGCATGCATGTCCCTCCAAGTGATCTTCTTGGTTCTCGTTGGCAGAACTCTGGTACAATACAAGCTCACATTTGGCGCTCGGTCGGTCTCCATTTGAGGTCCTCTACGGCCATGCTCCAAGGCATTTCGGCATTGACCTTGCGGCGGTATGTTCTGCTCTGGACCTCTTGTACGTCTTGGATGCATGAATGGGAAGTTATGCAGGGATTGATCCGCCAGCATCTGTTCCATGCTCAAGTCCGCATGAAACGTCAAGCTGACAAGGGCCGTTCTGAGCGGGTGTTCCAGGTGGGAGACCGAGTTTACCTCAAGTTTCAACCCTATGTCCAATCCTCCTTGGCGCCTCGAGCCAATCAGAAGCTCTCCTTCAAGTTCTTCGGGCCATTTGAGATACTGGAGCGTATAGGTTCGGTCGCCTACAAGCTGGACCTTCCTCCTTTTGTAGCTATTCACCCTATGTTTCATGTGTCGCATCTCAAACAGGCGGTCTCTTATACTCTTCCGGGGGGGCACAAGCGGCTTACTTCTTCCCTGAATGTGTGCTCCAACGCCGGTTTTCCTCAGGTGACCATCCCATGCTCCAAGGTTTGATCAAGTGGTCTGGCCTGCCCGCATCATTGGCGACTTGGGAAGACCTGGAGTCATTGCATCTGCGATTTCCAATGGCATCGTCTTGGGGACAAGTCGAGTTTCAAGAGGAGGGGAGTGTTAGCGGAGCAAGTCCACAAGCACTCGGCCCAAGAGCCAGGAGGCCCAACAGAAGAGTAGCCGGCCCGGAATGGTTGAACTAGAGTAGTATATGAACTAGAGAAGAGAGGAAGAGAGACATAATGTAACAAGATCAACTTTGTTATCCCCTATAATCTGACCTCTGTCGATCCCGAATTCTTGCTGCCCTTGCCCCGAATTCCCTTCTCCTCCTTCCAATCCCCGCTACCCTCTCTCGTAGTTAACACAGATGTACTGCCACCAGGTTGTGTGTCCTGGTACGATTTCAAGGTTTTAGCCACGAACCACATCAAAATTGAACAGGTCCGCAGAATTTACAAGAAAGAATCCTGCATAATTTCCATGAAAATCCAGCTGGATATCCACGTTTTAAATATAGAAGAGGCCAGCGTGCATTAATCTCCAGCGTATCTGCAACCTAGGCCTGCATCTGCATATCTACATATCGATAGCAAGTTAATGCTAGGAGAGGCAGAGCCCGGCCCGGAATGGTTGAACTAGAGTAGTATAAGAACTAGAGAAGAGAGGAAGAGAGACATAATGTAACAAGATCAACTTTGTTATCCCCTATAATCTGACCTCTGCCGATCCCGAATTCTTGCTGCCCTTGCCCTGAATTCCCTTCTTCTCCTTCCAATCCCCGCTACCCTCTCTCGTAGTTAACACAGATGGACTGCCACCAGGTTGCGTGTACAGGTACCATTTCAAGGTTTTAGCCATGAACCACATCAGAATTGAACAGATCCGCATAATTTACAAGAAAGAATCCCGTAGAATTTCCAAAAAAATCCAGCTGGATATCCGTGTTTTAAATATAGAAGAAGCCAGCATACATTAATCACCAGCATACCTGCAACCTAGACGTGCATCAGCATATCTACAGATCGATAGGAAGTTAATGCTGTGATGCAGGTGCCCCATCATCTGCCGCACCGGCACCGCCGCGCGAATAAAAGCGGGCACGCACGCGCGGCGCTCCAAGAGACCGGCGCGGAGACGAAGCGCGTCGAATCGCGCCGCATCGTGTTCCCATGCGGACCCCGCCGTCGCGCCGCGCGGCGATGGCGGCGGCCCTATCCCGGGATCTCTAGGGCTCGCCCCCGCCGCCTTAATCCCGCCGACCACATCATCGCCGCGCTGGCGCCCCACCTCCGCTTCGCCGACCACCTCGCGCACCGCATCGTCTGCCGCTCCTGGCGGCGCTCCTGCCGCCTCATCGGCCGGGCGCCCCCGCCCTTCCCGTGGCTCATGCTACCGCCGCCCGCCGCGGGCGGGCCCGCCCCGGGCCCCGGCACCCCGCAGAGCCGGGTCTTCTACGACATCCCCGGCGGGAGGTCCTACGCGTACCCGGTCCCCGCGTCCTACCGCTACGTCGCGAGCCGCGGCGGGTGGCTCGTGCTGGCTGCCTCGGACCCGCCGCGCCGGCTCGTGGTGCTCAACCCCATCACCGGCATGCGGCTGGTCGTCTCGTGGCCGTTCGGGGAGGACCCAGCTGAGGGATTTCACGCCGTCCTCACGGCCTCGCTCGCCGACCCGGCGTGCTTCCTCGCGGTCGCCACGGACAAGCTCGTCAAGTACTGCCGCCCCACCCTCGGCGGGGACTGGGCCTCGCTGCGCGCCCCGGGGTTCCGCGACGACACGGCCTGCAGCGACCTCGGACCTCGTGTCATGGTTTTAAATCGCCGACTAAGGTATTTAGTGGCAAGGTCACCGTTACGGCGTTTAGCGGGTTATAGCCGGCATTTAACGGGCTATAGCTGGCTTTAGCGGGCTAAATACCATAGCGGTTGTCCTTCCTAGAGGCTATAGCCGTCTTTAGCGGAAGCTATAGCCGACTATTTAGAACTCTGCCTCGTGTGTACCTCATGGACGAGCGGAGGAAGCTCTGGCGCACCGACCTCGCCGCCGCCGAGCCCAAGGTGGAGCGCAGGGACACGGCGTTCGTGCTCCCGCCGGGGGAGAGGTGGCGCCACTACCTAGTCGAGTCGCTCGGCCACGTCCTCCTCGTGGTCTCGGACGATCACCACAAGCGCATCGGGCTCTACAGGCTCAACTGGGACGCGAGGCTGTGGGTGCCCATGCCAGCGAACGAATGGCCTCGGCGATGGCGTGCTGCTGTTGGGCCGCGGGTGCTCCGCGGCCGTGCCAGCATCGGCCGCCGCGGGCCGCTTGCCTGGCACGGTTCTCGTGGTGCGCCAGCCGTGGAGGTCGACCTTCGTGCACATGGGCTTAAACTTTTGTGGTGATGTTGGAGGTGAGCAACCTTGGTTCTGGACTGAATCGCTGCTCGGAGCTGGACTGGACGATGATCAGTTGGTAATGAGGAAGACGGTGCCTCAGCGGCCAGGCAAGTTCATCACCGGTGACTCGTTCTGGTTCTTCCTGTTAGATAACCCAGGCTCGGCTATGAGCCTAGCTTCTCTAGTTTGTTTTTTCAGTTAGCTGAATAAGAGCTCGTTCAGTTGAGCGCGTCATGTAACGGCCAGATGCATGCCTTGTTCGTGCAGTGGTCTTTTTTTCGTAGCAGTAGTGGGGGATGTTCTCGCGACTTTCTCGTCTGTGGGATGGCGCAGACCGGTAGGAGGTTGTGGCGTGCGCATCGCGTCCGTGGCAATCGGCATGCTCTAACCGTGGGATGGCACGGTAGTAGTGGAGCGTGAAGATAGCAGCGTCGTGGCATCAAGCCACTGTAATCTTTCATATATATTCAGTAACTAGTCAGAAAACATCGCGAAGTTGCGGCACCATTCTCCCTGTGTCTCTGTGTTCGCGTGCGTTCCAGGTGTTGGTGTGTGTTCTGGTGATCACCGGCGGCAAGGGGTTGCCGGAGTTCACCTACAACTGGCATCAGAGCGGTTGCGGTTCGGGGAGCTGTCATGGCGTCGCACTCGCGCATGCCGTCGGACAGTAGGCGCCAAGTGTCGCTGTCGCCGCCGCCTCGCCGGCAGAGGGGCCGGGAGCGCGTCCTCGTCGAGCGGCAGGTCGTCAAGGAGATCGGCAACGCGGAGTGGCCGATGCTCACAAAGACCAACTACGCCGAGTGGTCGGCGATGATGAAGGTGATGTTGCGACCCGCGTGGCCTGTGGGAGGCCGTGAACCACGACGACGTCTCTGAACACGAGGACATGATGGCCATGGAGGCCATTTGCAAGTCGGTGCCGGCCGACATGGTGGTGATGATGGCAAACAAGGAGAGCGCCAAGGCCGCCTGGGATGACATCAAGACGGCGAACCTCGGCGTCGAGCGTGTCCGCAGGGCCAATGCGCAGACCTTGAGGAGGGAGTTCGATGGCCTCGCCTTCAAGGATGGTGAGAGCGTGGATGACTTCGCCGTGCGCATCAACACCCTCGTGCAGCAGCTGAGGACCCTCAGCAACGTCTACACCGAGCCGACGGGTTGTGCGCCAGTTTCTACAGGCCCTTCCCCCGCGCTACCACCAGATCGCCATGTCGATCGAGACCCTGCTCGATCTCGACTCGATGTCGGTTGAAGCGTCCCCTCATAAGAGAAGACTTAAATGTGATACAAAACATCAGTCCCAGGAGGCTGATGCCACATTTATTACATCAGATGGTTCAAAACCTTACAAACCTTGGCGGACACTCGATACATATGATAATAATAATTAACCAGGCTACGACGTAACACCAGACTGCAAACCACATAGGGTCTACTACGGGCTCAGAGTACTGCGACAGCGGAGGCATCTCAACAGGGCCGGTTCCACAGGCAAGGTTGGGTGTAGAACGGTAACCCTACTCGGCGTCGTCTGGCACGAAGTCTGGATCTTCTTCTGTAAAAAGTAAGAGTGGGGTGAGTACAAACGTACTCAGCAAGTCCAAACACACCCACGGAGGGGGGGTTTATATCAGAATAATATGCATTGGTAAAGCAAGGATAAGGTTACGGTTTAATTTGCGGAAAAACGATATTTCATGCAGGGGTTTATTTTAAAGAGAGCCTTTATGAAAATCAATTTCAGAAGTAGCACGGAGTTTCCAAATTTTAAACTGCTACCGGACTCCCCGTCCGCCGTAGCACACGGCACCACTGCCGGAACCAATTCCCAAAACAACTCACACCAGCCCATCCCAAGGAAACACTAGTTATGTGACCACACCATAACTCGCCCAATACCGTGGGCACGGACTATTCGAATAGATTCTTAACTCTGCAGAGGTGTGCAATTTTACCCACAAGTAGGATACCACAACTCGAACACCGTCGTGTCGGTGTAGATCCCAACATAGCCATTACCCACCATAGCTAAGCCTGACTAGCCATCACGGGATGCACCAAGGGGTCATTGACCGTTCACTTAGGTATAACCGGGCATAAGTCACTCGAGGCTTATCCCTTCTCCTTAGACACCCGTTGCTCTCAGCTCTCCTGATGGCTATCACACCAACTAGTGGGATTTATGCTACGCCGTTGCCCATTCAACGGTCGAGTGGTTTGCACGATAGTGGAGTTAGGTGAGATGACACACCAACTCGGTCCTTAGACGCGACAAGATGGATATCTCCCTTCTTTGCCTTGCCACACAGGCATAAGCACACCAATCGGCAAATCGCACAGAAATGCCGTCCATCTCGCCCATACTCATCTTTCGAAAATCCACATTTTTTTCCCCTTCCCACACGCACACATTTTCTTTATAAATCAAATAGTATTATGAGTAAAGTCCTAAGCATTCTAATATCGATTAACGTCCAAACAAAATCAGACATTAATCTAGGTGGTCAAGGAATGGTCATCACAAATCAAGGGGGTGGCTATCCAACCGTGTTTTCATGCAAGTAAAACATATGCAGTTTATAAAACAGGCCATTGGGTTGTGTTTATAAAAACTAGGACAGAAACATGCATCAAAGGATGGGATTGAACTTGCCGTCTTCGAAGCCTTCGGGGAAGTCCTGTCCTTCGGGCTCGGGGTCGCGGAACTGATCCTCGTTCTCCTGCTCACAGTACTGCTCGTTGACGGGCTCTCCTTCGTTCACTCCGCGGTCTACAGCACACATAACAAGCATCCAATCAAAACAAGATCTAATGTTGAGCTCGAATCGGAATCACATAAAATATGGAGATAGAAGTGGCATTTTTGAGTGTCTCCCTAATGGCATGGCCAAGATTTGGTTATGAGTGGCGTGGTAAAAGTTTCGGGTTAATTAGAGCTCGTTTGGTACATAAAATGATAGGTTTTATAAAGGTTTGTGGGTTGGTTAAGGGGCCAGGGGCCTGGTTGCAAATAATCTTAAGTAGGCAGGGATCTGTTTGTAATTTTTTTGAAAGCTTTTGGGTTATTCTGGAGAGGTCAGGGGTATATTTGAGGTTAAGTTATACTAGAAGAGGGTTTATTTGCAAATATACTAAAGGTGGGGGTGTTTCTGCAAAAAGGCAAAAGAGTGGAATGTTTCTTTAAGAAATAAAGGAAAAGGGGAGGGGTTTTTGGCATAATCGCCATCCCCTTCCTCCCTCCCACGCTGGGAAACAGGGGAGGCGCGTCGGCTCGCCGGCGGCGGCCCGATTCGGGCGCGCTGAACTTGGGCGGCGGCCGGGGGTGAGGGGAAAGGGGAGGGGTGACGCCCTGGAGGGGATCCCGGCCTCACCTCGGGCTAGGATGGCGCGCAGAGGCGGGGCGGCGTGGGTCGGCGGCGGCGGGCGGGAATGGCTGCGGCGGCGGCGCTGCAGGTTAGGAGAGGGGGCTAGGGCCGGCGGGTGGGGTTGTGGAGCTGGCCGGGGAGCTCGGGGCCCCTTTTATAGGAGAAAAGAGGCGGTGGGGGTAGGGTGAGCCGGTGGCGGCCGGTAGGTGCGTCCGGCGAGCGGGGCGGGGCGAAGTTATGGCGCTCCGGCCATTCTTGCGCGTCGCGGAGCAGCGGGTGCATCGAGGGCGGGCCGATGCGACGGCTCGGCAGCGGCACAGGCGAGCACAGGGCGGCGCTGTGCGGGGCAGCGGCGGGCGGCGCGCGGCGCGGCCAGGCGTGCACGTGGGCTCGGCGGAGCTCACGTCGCTGCGGCCTGACGCGTTCGCCCACAACCCTGTGCTCCGTGCGCGCGTGCGCGCAAGCGGGGCGGGACGCAGCGGGGTGGCGCAGGCGGCGAGGCGGTGGTGCGCGAGAGCGGCAGGCTGGCAGCGGCGGGTGTCACGGCGGCGCTCCGGGCACGCGGTCCGCGTGCGCGGACTGGCTCGGCGGGGCGCGCGGCGTGTCGTGGCGCGGGCGGGTGGCGCGCGAGCGGGCGGCCGCGTCGTGGCGGCGTCGCGGGCCGGGGGTGGTGCGCGGGCTGGGAGCGCGCGCGGGCGAGCGGGCGATGGCGTGGCGCGGCGCGTGCCACGGCTCGGGGCACTGGGCGCAGAGAGCGCGTACGCGCGCGGTCGGGCCGAGCGCCGTGCGTGCGCGCACGTGGGCAGGCCGAGCGGCGTGGACGCTGGGCAGGTCGGGGGCACGGGCGCACGGGCGGCTGCGGGGCGTGGCCGGCGCGTGCGGGAGGGAGGTGAGGCGTGCGCAGGGCAGGCGGGCCGGGCTGGGAGGAAGGGCGTGAGGGGTGGCGCGACGGGGAAGAAAGAGAGGAAGGAGGGAAGGGAGGGAAGAAAAGAAAGAAAAGGAAAAAGGGTGAAGGGAAAAAGGAAAAGAAAATAGAAAAAGAAAAAAAAATGGGAAAAAGGGGGAGAGAGAGAGAGAAAAAAAAAGGAGGAGGGGGCGGTGCTCGCCAGCGGCGACCGCGGGCGTGGTCGGCCACGCGTGGCGTGCGGCCGCGGGAGGTGGGGCACGCGGTCGGAGGGGAGAGAGGAAAAAGGAGGGGGCGGGATTCGCGGCGTCCGGTCGCGGCGCATCGCGTCGGATAGAAAAAAAAATGGATGGGACGCGAAATGAAGTCGGGTGTCGGGTTGTTCGGGGGAGGTTCTGGGGATTAGGGTTCAGGGTTTAAGGGAAGTCGAGCTCAACGAAAAACAACTTAGCGCATGATTTGTTTAGTGAATTTTCAGGATGTCACAAACCTACCCCACTTAAAATGAATCTCGTCCTCGAGATTCGGCTGGTTCCTAAACAGGTGGGAAACTCCTTCTTCAGAGCGTCTTCTCGTTCCCACATCGCTTCTTCTACTCCGTGTCTGCTCCACTGGACTCTGCATATCCGTACTTCAGAGTTTCTGGTCCTTCTGGTGACCGTGTCGAGAATCTTGACCGGTACTTCTTGATATCGTAGGTCTGGCTGTAGATCTATCGTTTCTACTGGCACGTGTTCTGCCTCGGGTACTCTCAAACATCTTCTTAGCTGTGAGACATGGAACACTGGATGTATATCTGACATTTCTTCTGGCAGTTCCAAACAGTATGCTACTGCTCCAACTTTCTTCAGAACTCGGTACGGTCCAATGTACCGAGGGGCTAATTTTCCTTGTACCTGAAATCTTCGGGTTCCTCGAATGGGTGATACCTTGAGATACACAAAATCCCCTGGACTGAAACTTATTTCCCGCCTTTTCTTGTCAGCGTAACTCTTCTGTCGGGACTGGGCTGCTTTCAGCTTCTCTCTGATCTCGGCTACTCTTTCTTCTGCTTCCTTTATGAGGGCGGGCCCGACTAAAGCACGTTCTCCAACTTCTGACCACATCAGAGGGGTCCTGCATTTCCTTCCGTAGAGAGCCTCGAACGGTGACATGCCCAAGCTTGCTTGATACCCGTTGTTGTATGAGAACTCGGCATAGGGTAAACTCTGTTCCCAATCTTTGCCGTAGGTGAGAACACATGCTCTCAACATATCTTCCATAATCTGATTCACCCTTTCTGTCTGACCATCTGTCTGCGGGTGATAAGCGGAACTAAAGTCTAGCTTGGTGCCCATAGCTTTATGCAAGCTTTTCCAAAATCTAGAGGTGAACTGGGTCCCTCTATCTGAAACAATCCGACTGGGCACACCATGCAACTTCACTATATTTTCCACGTAAAGCTTGGCTAGCTTCTCTCCGCCGTAGTTGGTACGTACGGGTATGAAGTGAGCCGCTTTAGTGAGTCGGTCCACTATTACCCATATGGAATCGTGTCCTTTCTGGGTTCTGGGCAGACCTACCACAAAATCCATCCCTATTTCATCCCATTTCCAAACCGGAATGGGTAGGGGCTGCAACAATCCTGCCGGCTTCTGGTGTTCAGCTTTGATTCTCTGGCAAGTATCGCAATGGGCGACAAATCGTGCAATATCTGCCTTCATCCCATTCCACCAATATTTCTGTTTTAGGTCCATATACATCTTGGTGGATCCTGGGTGAATAGAGTAGGCTGAGTTGTGGGCTTCATCCATGATTATTTGCCTGAAATCTCCCTTCTGGGGCACACAAATTCTATCTTTGTACCACAATGTTCCCCTATTATCCACTCTAAAGTCTGGTGCCTTATTTTCTCCGGTTTGCTTCCGGATTTCCATCAGTCCCTTGTCCGCTCTCTGGGCTTTCCTGATTCGTTCTTCTAGAGTGGATTGAACGTTCAGCACTTGGTTGGAACCTCGAGGGACAATGTGCACATTTAATCGTGCCATTTCCTCTCGTAAATGGTCATTCTTGGGCCCGTAGGATTTCCGACTTAGTGCATCGGCTACTACATTGGCTTTACCTGGGTGATAATGAATTTCCAAATTATAATCTTTGACTAATTCTAGCCATCTTCTCTGCCTCAGGTTTAGGTCTGGTTGGGTGAAGATATACTTCAGACTTTTATGATCGGTTAAGATTTCGCACTTATTTCCAATCAAATAGTGCCTCCAGATCTTGAGTGCATGCACTACGGCTGCAAGCTCCAAATCATGAGTCGGGTAATTTTGCTCATGGGTCCTGAGTTGACGGGAAGCATATGCAACGACTTTCCCATCTTGCATCAGTACACCACCCAATCCTTGTCGGGACGCATCACAATAGATGACAAAATCCCGATGAATATCCGGCAGGGTTAGCACTGGGGCTGTCGTCAATCTTCGCTTCAACTCTTGGAAGCTCCTTTCACACGACTCCGTCCAGGTGAACTTCTTTTCTTTCTTGAGCAGCTCTGTCATGGGCCGGGCTATCTTAGAAAATCCCTCAATGAATCTCCGATAATACCCAGCTAATCCGAGAAAACTTCTGATCTCACTGACATTAGTTGGTTGCTGCCAATTGGAGACTGCTTCAACCTTCTCGGGATCCACTGCTACTCCTTCCGCGGTCAAGATATGACCAAGGAAAGCTACTTTCTCCAGCCAGAACTCACACTTGCTGAATTTGGCGTATAGCCTGTGCATTCTTAACTTCTCCAGAACTACTCTCAGGTGTTGCTCGTGCTCCTGAATACTCTTTGAGTAAATAAGTATGTCGTCAATGAAGACTACGACAAACTTATCTAGCTCGTCCATAAACACTTTGTTCATGAGGTTCATGAAATAGGCAGGTGCATTTGTCAGTCCAAAAGACATCACCGTAAACTCAAACTGACCATACCGGGTGACAAATGCTGTCTTCGGGATATCACTCTTCCTGATCTTGAGCTGAAAGTAGCCAGACCTCAGGTCAATCTTGGAGAAGTACCTGGCTCCTTTTAACTGGTCAAAAAGGTCATCGATTCTGGGTAGGGGATACTTGTTTTTGATAGTGACTTCGTTTAGTGCCCGGTAGTCTACACATAACCTCATACTTCCGTCCTTCTTTTTGACAAATAGAACCGGGGCTCCCCAAGGCGACGAACTTGGCCTGATGAAGCCAATCCGTTGCAACTCCTCTAGTTGTTTCTTTAACTCTGCCAACTCAGAGGCTGCCATCCTATAGGGTCTTTTGGCTATGGGGGCGGTTCCAGGAACAAGATCAATAACAAATTCTATGTCCCTATCTGGTGGCATACCGGGAAGTTCTTCGGGAAAGACATCGGGGTACTCATTCACTACTGGGACTTCTTCCAAGGACTTGGCTTCCATGCTGAATACCATCGGGTTTGCTCCACTTTCCCGGGTATGACAGGTCACTCGGACTCCCTCTGGGTTTGTTAGATGTACTACCTTGTCCGTACAACCTATGAGGCCATTATGTTTGCTTAACCAGTCCATTCCGAGGATCACATCTATACCTTCTGACTTAAGTACTACTAGGTCTGCTAGAAACTCTACCCCACTTAAATTGATCCTTACCCGTAGACAGCCCAATTGACACCTGATGTCTCCTCCGGGCGTCCGGGTTAATAAGGGTGTTTTTAGTAGTACTGTAGGTATTTTATGTTTCTCCACAAAACTCGAAGATATAAATGAGTGTGATGCTCCAGAATCGAACAGTACTGTTGCAAGAGTTGAGCTGACAAGGTACTCACCGAGTACAACGCCCTGAGCTCCTTGAGCTTCCTGCGCGTCGATGTGGTTGACGCGGGCTCGTCCAAAAGTCTGCTGGGGTTGCCTCTGCTGGTTGCTGTTGTTGTTGGTGTTGCCACGGAGGGGCACTCGGTTGGCTCCGGTCAACACCGGCTTGGGTCCGTTCACGGTGTTGGAGAAAGCTGAAGTGGCTGGCTTGTTCTTGGCATAAGGGCAGTCGGCGATGAAATGCCCTGTCTCTCGGCAGTTGAAACAGGCCCTGACATTGCTGTTGCTGTTGGTGACTTGGCTCGCATTACTCTGTGGGGCCCTCATGGTGTTCTGGCTTCTGAGCTGTGTGTTAGGGGCCCGTGGTCCTGTCACTTGAGACTGAGTTTTGTACTGCATTGGGGCTTGGGACCTTGGTGTGTTGTAGCTGAGACTTCTGGTCTTCTGAAAACGATCCTGCTGACGAGACTTACTCTCCAGAAACTTGCGCTTGTTCTCTTTCCTTTCATCAATCTTAGCCTTCTCGGTGAGGATTGCCTTGTTCATCAAGGTGTTGAAATCAGGATAGATCTGAGGGGTGAGCAGGGTCCTGAGTTCTGGGTTTAGTCCCTTCTTGAACATATCCTGCTTCTTCTCATCGTCGTTCACTTCTTCCGGTGCATAGCGAGCCAATTCCATAAACTGGTGGGTATACTCCTCCACAGACATACTTCCTTGCTGAAGTGCACGGAACTCATCTGCCTTACGCTTCATGGTTGCCGAGGGGATGTGATAACGGCGGAACTCCCTCACGAATTCATTCCAGGTGATGGTGGTGGCATCTCTGGCAGCAGCGCAGTAATTTTCCCACCAGGCTAAAGCAGTCCCGGTGAGTTGATGTGCTGCCAAGAGAACTTTATCTCGATCCTGGCACCCAAATGGCTCGAGCTTCCTCTGGATCACGCGGAGCCAGTCATCTGCGTCCAAGGGGTTGCTGGATCCGGCAAAAGTAGGTGGCTTAGCCCTCAGAAAAGCTGTAAGCTTGTCGTTGAAGGTCTGCTCTCGTGGATGCCTGTTTATTAGAGCATTGGCCAGTGTCTCCAGTATGAGAGTCTGGTTATGGATCACTTGTGCCAGGTCCACGAAGGGTGGTGGTGGTGGTAGCTGTGCATCATGATTTTCTCCTCTGCCCTGACTCACTTCTTGTTCTTCCTGAGGATGGTTTTGCCCGTTAAGGCGTGCTCCTGCATCAGCAGCTGCAGGGTCCCTGACACGGGAGGCCCTCGTGACGCTTCGAGAAACCATCTGCAGATTGGGTAGGGTTTTGTGAGATTGAGATTAGGTGATGTTTAAGTTGTTTAATTCGTATTTTTTGAAAAGGCAGAATTAACCTTCTGCCGAAAGGCACACACACAACAAGCACACAACAAGGCAAACAAGCAACCTTCAATAAAGCGAGGCAGGGTACAACACGGAACAAGACTAGAACGCGTACTACACGTCCGGGTACAGGTTCAAACTAGGAATACAACTTAAACTGGAAGGACTAGAAGGGTACAACAACAGGGTGGGGTTGGACACTCTACTCGCGGGACGAGTCTTCTTATGGGGTGGTACGTGCTTCCGGGGAAACAAACGGCTCGTCGTCCTCCGGGTTCCCGTTCTCCTGGGGCTGAGCAGCAACTTCTCTTTCTCTGACAGCAGTAGACCCTTCGGGGTTCTCGGGTGGAGCTCGAGGGCTTCCAAAGAGCGTTCCCCATCCTATGACGGGTGTCCCAAGTAGAACATGGTCTTCTCCGATGGCCGGAACTGGGGTCCCACTCCTGGTCCATTCTTGCATGCGCCGGTCTCGGGCCTGTCTGAGGCTCTCCTGTGCCACTGCTTCACTGCTGATCGCGGCTGCGGCTCTTGCCTCGGCTTGGGCTGCTCGGACCTGTTGGAGCCTCACCGCGAGTTCAGCTTGCTCGGCACGATTGGTCTGCTCCCTCAGCAGGTGGGCCTGCTCATCGAAGAGTTGGTCCAAAGCGGCCAGATAGTTAGCCATTTGGTACAAAGGGTCTACTTCATGGCGGCGCCGTTCCAGGCTTCTCATGCGGGCTTCCCAAACAGGGGTCCTGATGGCCGGCGAAAAGAACCTCATTGGCGTGGGTGCTAGGTGTTCTTCGAAAATCCGGCATAGGTACCGAAGTGCCTTTCTGACAGCCAAGGGATAGGTGTCTTGGTGCCTGAATCCCGTAGCGGTCACTCGCCATGACTGGATGTTGGGGTGGCGTTCACTTCTGGCGATGACAAGGATCACCCTGCAGCGGAGAGTGCCATGATGCTCGTACTCTCTGCTGTAGTACCTTGGGCGTTCCGTAACGCCAAGGCTTTCCAGGGCGTTGATCAATAGGCTGGGGAAGGCAGGTGCAGCTTGGCAATCGCCCTGGGTCCATCCTTCCTCAGCCAACTGAAAACAAAGATAGAGTGAAGATCTTGCACGAATATTTGCGGTACACAAAGGGGTAGATGGTTTTTATTTATGGCATCATGGTGGGGTACAACTTCATGGGTACATGATTATTTGAGCAAGGGTTCTAGCTTAGAGACTACTCCTATCATGGGGATTCTTCCTCAATTCTAAAGGAGCGCTTCTTCAGTGGGAGGTGCTGATCCATCACATCATCCTCGGTCTGAGTTCCTTTATCCCAGTGGGTTTCTTCGGGTTCTTCTTCTTCAGTCTGAGTGCCAACGTCCCAATGGGTTTCCATGGGTTCTTCCTCTTCTTTGTCTTCCTCTATCCATCCACCTATTCCCCAGCGAGCCTCGTATCTCCGCAACTGAGCCTGGAGAGCGGCTAGCGAGTTCTCGGCGCGTGTGGCTCTTGCCCGCTGTTCTTCCAGTTCTTCCTCTTTTTCATCCATTTGGACCTGGAGGGCGGCTAGGGAATACTCGGCATGGAAAGTCCTCGCCCGTTGTTCCTCCATCTCCTGGGTTGCTTTTTCTGCTCTGTGGACCTGCTGCTTCAGTTGTGCTGCTTGCTCGCGATAGAGCTCATCCAGGCCGGTGAGATAGATGGATAAGTGAGAGACCGTGTCTTCTAGGTCTTCTTCTTCTCTTCCAAGTCCTCTCATCCTGGCAATCCATGTGCGTCCTCTTCCTTCAGTCGGCGGGAAAAATCCCATAGGAGTCCGCTGAAGGTGATGCTTGTAGATCACTCGGAGCCGTCGCAGGGCTTTACGGGCGGCTTTCCGATAGGTATCCGGGAAGCGGAAACCAGTGGTGGAGATGAACCAAGGGTCCACATCAGGGTAGCGGGTGCTTCTTGCTATGAAGATCATCAGGTCACACCGAAGAGTACCCTTGGAGTCGTACTCCCGATAGAGAAACTCTGGCGGATCCACAACTCCAATGCGTTCCAGGCTGAGTATCAACAGCTTAGGAAGGCCGGGCTCTGCGAAACAGATTCCGCCGATCCATCCATTGTCAGCCATCTGGAACAGGGCAAGAACCAAGGGTAAGTATTTGTGTGAGGAAAGGATTAAGGATCGAAAAGTCCTAAGGTGAAAGGTCCTGAAAATGGGTTTCGCTCCTAGGGTCACGTCCTACGGCCAACCTACGGCTCTGATACCACCTGAAGCGTCCCCTCATAAGAGAAGACTTAAATGTGATACAAAACATCAGTCCCAGGAGGCTGATGCCACATTTATTACATCAGATGGTTCAAAACCTTACAAACCTTGGCGGACACTCGATACATATGATAATAATAATTAACCAGGCTACGACGTAACACCAGACTGCAAACCACAAAGGGTCTACTACGGGCTCAGAGTACTGCGACAGCGGAGGCATCTCAACAGGGCCGGTTCCACAGGCAAGGTTGGGTGTAGAACGGTAACCCTACTCGGCGTCGTCTGGCACGAAGTCTGGATCTTCTTCTGTAAAAAGTAAGAGTGGGGTGAGTACAAACGTACTCAGCAAGTCCAAACACACCCACGGAGGGGGGGTTTATATCAGAATAATATGCATTGGTAAAGCAAGGATAAGGTTACGGTTTAATTTGCGGAAAAACGATATTTCATGCAGGGGTTTATTTTAAAGAGAGCCTTTATGAAAATCAATTTCAGAAGTAGCACGGAGTTTCCAAATTTTAAACTGCTACCGGACTCCCCGTCCGCCGTAGCACACGGCACCACTGCCGGAACCAATTCCCAAAACAACTCACACCAGCCCATCCCAAGGAAACACTAGTTATGTGACCACACCATAACTCGCCCAATACCGTGGGCACGGACTATTCGAATAGATTCTTAACTCTGCAGAGGTGTGCAATTTTACCCACAAGTAGGATACCACAACTCGAACACCGTCGTGTCGGTGTAGATCCCAACATAGCCATTACCCACCATAGCTAAGCCTGACTAGCCATCACGGGATGCACCAAGGGGTCATTGACCGTTCACTTAGGTATAACCGGGCATAAGTCACTCGAGGCTTATCCCTTCTCCTTAGACACCCGTTGCTCTCAGCTCTCCTGATGGCTATCACACCAACTAGTGGGATTTATGCTACGCCGTTGCCCATTCAACGGTCGAGTGGTTTGCACGATAGTGGAGTTAGGTGAGATGACACACCAACTCGGTCCTTAGACGCGACAAGATGGATATCTCCCTTCTTTGCCTTGCCACACAGGCATAAGCACACCAATCGGCAAATCGCACAGAAATGCCGTCCATCTCGCCCATACTCATCTTTCGAAAATCCACATTTTTTTCCCCTTCCCACACGCACACATTTTCTTTATAAATCAAATAGTATTATGAGTAAAGTCCTAAGCATTCTAATATCGATTAACGTCCAAACAAAATCAGACATTAATCTAGGTGGTCAAGGAATGGTCATCACAAATCAAGGGGGTGGCTATCCAACCGTGTTTTCATGCAAGTAAAACATATGCAGTTTATAAAACAGGCCATTGGGTTGTGTTTATAAAAACTAGGACAGAAACATGCATCAAAGGATGGGATTGAACTTGCCGTCTTCGAAGCCTTCGGGGAAGTCCTGTCCTTCGGGCTCGGGGTCGCGGAACTGATCCTCGTTCTCCTGCTCACAGTACTGCTCGTTGACGGGCTCTCCTTCGTTCACTCCGCGGTCTACAGCACACATAACAAGCATCCAATCAAAACAAGATCTAATGTTGAGCTCGAATCGGAATCACATAAAATATGGAGATAGAAGTGGCATTTTTGAGTGTCTCCCTAATGGCATGGCCAAGATTTGGTTATGAGTGGCGTGGTAAAAGTTTCGGGTTAATTAGAGCTCGTTTGGTACATAAAATGATAGGTTTTATAAAGGTTTGTGGGTTGGTTAAGGGGCCAGGGGCCTGGTTGCAAATAATCTTAAGTAGGCAGGGATCTGTTTGTAATTTTTTTGAAAGCTTTTGGGTTATTCTGGAGAGGTCAGGGGTATATTTGAGGTTAAGTTATACTGGAAGAGGGTTTATTTGCAAATATACTAAAGGTGGGGGTGTTTCTGCAAAAAGGCAAAAGAGTGGAATGTTTCTTTAAGAAATAAAGGAAAAGGGGAGGGGGTTTTGGCATAATCGCCATCCCCTTCCTCCCTCCCACGCTGGGAAACAGGGGAGGCGCGTCGGCTCGCCGGCGGCGGCCCGATTCGGGCGCGCTGAACTTGGGCGGCGGCCGGGGGTGAGGGGAAAGGGGAGGGGTGACGCCCTGGAGGGGATCCGGCCTCACCTCGGGCTAGGATGGCGCGCAGAGGCGGGGCGGCGTGGGTCGGCGGCGGCAGGTGGGAATGGCTGCGGCGGCGGCGCTGCAGGTTAGGAGAGGGGGCTAGGGCCGGCGGGTGGGGTTGTGGAGCTGGCCGGGGAGCTCGGGGCCCCTTTTATAGGAGAAAAGAGGCGGTGGGGGTAGGGTGAGCCGGTGGCGGCCGGTAGGTGCGTCCGGTGAGCGGGGCGGGGCGAAGTTATGGCGCTCCGGCCATTCTTGCGCGTCGCGGAGCAGCGGGTGCGTCGAGGGCGGGCCGATGCGACGGCTCGGCAGCGGCACAGGCGAGCACAGGGCGGCGCTGTGCGGGGCAGCGGCGGGCGGCGCGCGGCGCGGCCAGGCGTGCACGTGGGCTCGGCGGAGCTCACGTCGCTGCGGCTTGACGCGTTCGCCCACAACCCTGTGCTCCGTGCGCGCGTGCGCGCAAGCGGGGCGGGACGCAGCGGGGTGGCGCAGGCGGCGAGGCGGTGGTGCGCGGGAGCGGCAGGCTGGCAGCGGCGGGTGTCACGGCGGCGCTCCGGGCACGCGGTCCGCGTGCGCGGACTGGCTCGGCGGGGCGCGCGGCGTGTCGTGGCGCGGGCGGGTGGCGCGCGAGCGGGCGGCCGCGTCGTGGCGGCGTCGCGGGCCGGGGGTGGTGCGCGGGCTGGGAGCGCGCGCGGGCGAGCGGGCGATGGCGTGGCGCGGCGCGTGCCACGGCTCGGGGCACCGGGCGCAGAGAGCGCGTACGCGCGCGGTCGGGCCGAGCGCCGTGCGTGCGCGCACGTGGGCAGGCCGAGCGGCGTGGACGCTGGGCAGGTCGGGGGCACGGGCGCACGGGCGGCTGCGGGGCGTGGCCGGCGCGTGCGGGAGGGAGGTGAGGCGTGCGCAGGGCAGGCGGGCCGGGCTGGGAGGAAGGGCGTGAGGGGTGGCGCGACGGGGAAGAAAGAGAGGAAGGAGGGAAGGGAGGGAAGAAAAGAAAGAAAAGGAAAAAGGGTGAAGGGAAAAAGGAAAAGAAAATAGAAAAAGAAAAAAAAATGGGAAAAAGGGGGAGAGAGAGAGAGAAAAAAGGAGGAGGGGGCGGTGCTCGCCAGCGGCGACCGCGGGCGTGGTCGGCCACGCGTGGCGTGCGGCCGCGGGAGGTGGGGCACGCGGTCGGAGGGGAGAGAGGAAAAAGGAGGGGGCGGGATTCGCGGCGTCCGGTCGCGGCGCATCGCGTCGGATAAAAAAAAATGGATGGGACGCGAAATGAAGTCGGGTGTCGGGTTGTTCGGGGGAGGTTCTGGGGATTAGGGTTCAGGGTTTAAGGGAAGTCGAGCTCAACGAAAAACAACTTAGCGCATGATTTGTTTAGTGAATTTTCAGGATGTCACATCGGTGGAGGAGCTGGTCGGGCGGCTGAAGGAGGCAGAGGAGCACCATGGCCTCAGCGGGACCGGCAACAACATCGTGCAACTCAATCTCACCGAGGAGGAGTTGGTTGCGCGCGTCTCCAAACGCCTCCAGATCGGAGGCGGTGGCGACAGAGGCCAGGGGTCCAGCGGATCCAGTGGATCGCGCGGTGGATGTGGTCGTGGCGGTGGCCGTGGAGGAGGCTGCGGCACAGGCGTGAAGAAGAGAGGCGACGGAGTCGGCCGCGGCGACAACGCACGCGGCGGCAACGACAGCGACGGCGCACGCGGCGGCGGCGACGACGTCGCAAGCAACGAATGTCGTTACTGTGGCAACAAGGGGCACTGGGCCCGCGAGTGCCGCAAGAAGAAGCGGGACGAGGCGGCGCATGCCGCTCTGGCCGAGGAGGAGGCCGCGCTCAATGTCGCTGTGACGTCGCTCATGTCGTTTGACACCGAGGCGACTCCGGAGGAGTTGTACGCAAACCTCGAGGGCGAGGAGGGCGTCACACATGCGCGCTGGGTCTTCGAGGAGGAAGACTCCGCCCCTGCACCGATCGCTGAACCAGAGGTGAGCTGGGTCCTGGAGGAGGACAGCGCCCCGACGCCGTTCGTGGGCGTGATCGCGGCGTGCATCACCGACCCAGCGTCGCCCGCGTCATCTTGCACCCGGGAACCTATCCACGTCCGCGAGGACAAGTTGTTCGTGCAGCTCGGCGAGAAGACCGAAGGCTCGCTGGATCCTCGATACAGGAGCCACGAACCACATGACGGCTGAGCGCTCCGTCTTCTCCGAGCTGGACACCGGCGTGCGCGGCACCGTGCGTTTCGGGGACGGCTCCGTCGTGGCGATCGAGGGGCGCGGTACCATCCTCTTCAAGCTCAAGAGCGGCGAGCACCGGGAGCTGGGCGGGGTCTACTACATCCCAAGGCTCACGACTAACATTGTGAGCATCGGCCAGCTTGATGAGGACGAGTACAAGGTCCTCATAGAACATGGCGTCCTGAGGATCTTGGATCAGCAACGACATCTCCTGGCCAAGGTATCCCGTTCAGCTAATCGCCTGTACGTGCTGAATCTCGCGATCGATCGGCCGGTGTGCCTCGCCGCGAGATGCTCCGAGGTGGCCTGGCAGTGGCATGCCAGGTTTGGGCACTTGAGCTTTCAGGGACTGAAGCAACTGTCCAAGGGACACATGGTGCGAGGGCTGCCGCAGATTGATCATGTCGAGCAAATCTGCGACAGCTGTATGGCGGGCAAGCAACGGTGGCGTCCGTTCCCGGCTACAAGCAACTACCGCGCCAAGAACCTACTCAACTTGGTCCATGCAGATCTATGCGGACCTATCACGCCAGAGATGCCGGGCGGCAAGAAGCTATTCCTCCTCGCCGTCGACGACAAAAGCCACTACATGTGGCTTGTGTTGCTGAACTCGAAGGACTAGGTGGCGGACGAGATCATTCGTCTCCAAGTGTGCGCCGAAGCCGAGGCGGGGCACAAACTCGGCACGCTACGTACCGACCGCGGCAGCGAGTTCACGTCGCGCGCATTCGGGGAATATTGCGCCATGGAGGGGGTGCAACGACATCTCACCGCGCCGTACACTCCACAGCAAAACGGCGTGGTGGAGAGAAGAAACCAAACTGTGCTGGGCATGGCGTGCAGCATGCTCAAGGCCATGCGCATGCCCGGCTGGTTTGGGGGGAGGCTGTTCTCACGGCCATCTTCATCCTCAATCGATCGCCGACAAGAAGCCTGGAGGGGATCACACCGTATGAGACATGGTATGGGTCAAAACCACCTGTGCATTTCTTCCGTACGTTTGGGTGTGTTGCGCATGTGAAGGCTGCCGGTGGTCATCTCAAGAAGCTAGATGATCGGAGCACTCCCATGGTCTTATCAGTTATGAGACCGGGACCAAGGTGTACAGGTTTTATAACCCTGTGTCCAAGCGAGTCCATATCTCGCGGGATGCAGTGTTTGATGAAGGCAGGGCATGGAGCTGGACCGAGCGCGACGGCGGCGCTCACTCAGCGGACTCGGAGCCATTCCTCATCGAGTACATGACGGTGAGCGAGCTGCAAGAGGGCAGCACGCTTGGGGGAGTCCGGCACACTCAAGGGGCGGCATGTCTGGTGGGACGCCAGTCGCGCTGGGAACGCCCATGTCGAGCGCGAGCGCGCCAGGCGGCGCGCATGGGAGCGGCACACCAGGGACTCCTGCTTCCTCTACACCAGGCTCTCCTGTGGAGTTCGCGTCGCCTCCTTCCGGTGATCTCGACCTCGACGAGGATCATGACGACGAGGTGCCCCTCCGTTTCCGCACCCTCGACAACGTACTGGGGCCGGCCGGGCTGCCTGGCATGGCTGAACGGGAGCTTGCGGTCGACGAGGACCTTCTCCTGGCCGTGGGGGAGGAGCCGGCAACATTTGAAGAGGCACGCCGGGAGGAGTGCTGGCGCCAGGCCATGAAGGAAGAGGTGTCCTCCATCGAGCAGAACAGGACATGGAAGCTCGTGAACCTTCCCCATGGCCATCGGTCGATTGGTTTGAAATGGGTGTTCAAGGTGAAACATGATGAGGTGGGCGCCATCGTCAAGCACAAAGCCCGCCTTGTCGCAAAGGGCTATGTCCAGCAAGAAGGAGTTGACTTTGATGAGGTGTTTGCTCCGGTTGCTCGGATGGAGTCCATTCGCATGCTGCTTGCTGTGGCAGCTCGAGAGGGGTGGCTTGTTCATCATATGGATGTCAAGTCAGTGTTCCTCAATGGGGAACTGAAGGAGGTTTATGTCCGGCAGCCGCCGGGTTTTGTCGCTGCAGGACATGAAGGCAAAGTGCTGAAGCTAGAAAAGGCACTGTACGGGCTTCGGCAGGCGCCACGAGCATGGAATATGAAGCTCGACGGCAGTCTGCGCAAGCTTGGGTTCAAGCGCTGTGTCAGCAAGCACGGCATGTACACGTGCGGGTCTGGCAAGACACGTGTGGTGGTGGGCGTCTATGTGGATGACTTGATCATCACAGGGGCAAACTCGGAGGATATCAACGTGTTCAAGGAGGAGATGCACCGGCTCTTTTGAATGAGTGATCTCGGCCTGCTCTCATATTACCTCGAGATCGAGGTGAAGCAAGGCCGAAACGCGATCACACTGGGTCAAGCAGCATACGCCAAGAAGTTGCTGGAGAAGGCGGGTCTGGCTTCCTGCAAGCCATGCTCAACGCCCATGGAGGTCCGCCTCAAGCTGTCTACCAAAAGCACGACGCCGGAGGTGGACGCGACGATGTACCGCAGCCTGGTCGGGAGCTTGCGGTACCTGGTGCACACGTGGCCCGACATCGCCTTTGCCGTGGGATACGTCAGCCGTTTCATGGAGAAGCCCCGGCAAGAGCATCTCGTCGCCGTCAAGCACCTACTTCGCTACATCGCAGGCACAACAGAGTACGGCCTCGTCTACCCCAAGCTATCGAGTGGCGACAACAATCTGATCGGCTACAGCGACAGCGACATGGGTGGGGATATTGATGAGAGGAAGTGCACCACAGGTGTGCTGTTCTTCCTAGGAGAGATGCCAGTGACATGGCAATCTCAGAAGCAGAAGGCGGTGGCATTATCGACCTGCGAAGCTCAGGGGCGGGCCCCATTGAATTCAATGGTATTCAGTTGAATACCAATTATTTTTGGACAAAAAATTTGTATATATAGCTTATACTATGTATATGATTCAAAAAAATAAAAATACCAGTCACAATCTCTCTTTTAGGCCGAAAAACTGAGCAGCCCACCTCCCTTCCCTCACCGCCGGCCCACATACACGGCCCAAATTCATTAATCCACCAGACGTCTCCCCTCCCGACCACCCATCTCCTCTTCCGATACCCCTCAAGAAAAAAAAATTCTCCTCTGATTTCCCCCACGCCCCCATCTCGCCCGCTATCCTAGCCGCCGCCCATCCTGCCAGCCTGATAGCTGCTGCAAGTTGCCGTCGCCTTGCGCCCCCGCCGCCCGCCTCCCCGGCCGTCTCGCGGAGGGGCCCTACCGCCCTGCTCCGGCCGCCTACCGCGTCGCGCAGCCGAGCCAGGGAGCCGCCTCCCGCCTGGCCGCTGCCGTGCAGCCGTGCGCCCGTGGAGGCGGGCTCAGGCACGCAGTGGAGCAGGCGCCCTGCTCCGGCCGCCCTTACTGTCGTGCCACCGCCAGGCGCGCACAGCCGCGTAGGTGCCAGGGGACAAGGGCGCAGCCGCCGTGCTATTGCTGCGTAGGGTGTTGTAATGCCCATGTGGCCAGGCACCAGGGTCGCCGCGCACGCGCACTTGCGCAAAGCCAGAAGCTGTGTCACACCCTGAAATTTTTAAATTTCAGGATGTGATTAAAATTAAAAATAAATAAACAATTTTCTTATAGTTTTAAAATTTTCCCAACATTTATTTTCTTTACAGAGAATTTGGTGTAAAAGAAAATAAACATTGGTTGTTTTCCAAATTAAATAAGGTTGTTTTTTTTGTGTGTAGCATTCATGTTGCAATGCATTGTTTTTTTTTGTTTGTTGTTCGGTTCAAATTTGAATTCTCTGAATTTGAGTTTGAATTGAATTGTTTGATTTAGTTTCAAAAATGCAAAGTTTTTTTTCTTTTTCCTCCCCTTGTTTTCAGCCCAGCCGGCCCAGCCCACCTCCCTCTCCCTTTCTTTTTTTTCTTCTCCCGCGGCCCAAACTCCTCCCTTCCACCGGCCCACTTTCCTCTCTCGGCCCAGATCGGCGCCCCCTCCCCTCTGCCGCCGACAGGTGGGGCCCACCTGTCGGGGTCATCCCCTCCCCCGTGCGCAGCCAGGACTCTGGTTGAGTCCCAGCATGACCCGACCGCGCCGCCGCAGCCTCGGCGTGGCCCGCACGCCAAGGCGGTCCCCTCTGGCCTATAAAAGGCGCTGCCCGCACCCCTTGAACCCATTCAACCCGAAGCCGCAGTCGCCTCTCGCGCAAACCCTAGCGCAAGCCGCCGCCGCCGCCATTGGAGCCCCCGCGGAGCTCGGAGCCGCCGCCGTCTCGCCGTTCCGCCACGCAATCGACGCCGAAGACCTCCTCCGGAGCTTTGTATCGACGTGAGCAATCTCGTAGGGCCCTTCCCCTCTCTTTCTCCCTCTTTTCCGTGCGGGAATAGCTCGCCGGAGCTTTTGCTCCGCCTCTCGTCGGCGCATGCTCCGCTCTGAACCCTGGATCGTCTTGCTGAGCCCGCAAATGCATTCGCCGTGTCGCAAGCTCTCTCCTGCACCAAACCCGAGCCTCATCCAAGCCCGGACGGCCGCATCCGGCCCACGCCGGCGAACTCGCCGCCGCCTGACCCCATCGCCGGCGTCCCAGCGCCGCCGCTCTGCCCGATCTGCCCAGGGCCGCCGGATGGAAATCCAGCGGTCCATAACAGATCTAAGAAAGTCAATACCGGTCAGCCTTGGTGTTTTTGCAAAAGAGTCCTCTATGATTTCCGAAATCAACCCGCGGTCTCGCCCTATACAAAACTAATTAGGTTTTGGTCCAAATATTTACAGTAAAACCCCTGACCTTTAGGAAAATCATGCCCGCAGTCCAGAGCTCGAGTTTTTGCATGTTAGCCCCTGTAGTTTAGGTTTAATTTCGTTTTAGCCCCTGTTTTCTTCAGATCTAGCCCCTGGAAGCTCTGTTTCTTTGCAAACAAGTCCCTAGAACCTTGTTTTAGCCACATCTTTCACGTTTTAACTCCGTTTTCATTGATTCTCACGCTCACGTGATCCTTGCAACGTGTGCGATAGTTTTATGACCTTGTTATCCTCTGTGAGCATAGTTTTCTGTGTCTTGCAAATCTTTTCTGTTAGTCCTTAACCTTTTAGTTAATCGCGACTAGATCCCTGGAGCATCGTTTATTCCATAGAATCGCCGTTTTAGCTCCGTTTTCCGTGTTTCTTGCACTCTCATAACCTTAGCTGCGAGCTCTATCCTTTAGTATGCTCTTTTAAAGCCTTTATTTGTTTTGGTGTATTGTTCTTAGATGTATCTTGTTGTTTGCTTTGTATGTTTGCCCGAAGATTGTTCCGAGTAGAAGGATCGTTGTTCGAAGTTGAAGATCAAGAGTTCCAAGTGAGCAAAAGCTGAAGAGCAGTAAGAGTAGCTTTTCGTTGGAGAAAGGCAAGTGACCCTAACCATACTTCTATCTATGCTTTATTTACAAGAGTATTATGATGATTTAATTGGAACATGGAGAACCACCCAAGAAAACAGTACAACCACAATACTATATGGCTCTGGTCTTGGCTGATTAATTAGAGACTCTAGCTTGTGACAGTCTTACCGAAAGGGCAAGAGGGGATGCATCGACGGGATATAGCTCGGTCCTCTTGGGGCAATTGGTATTGTTTAATGGTCCTTTGGCAAGGTACCACCTCATTAGGACAGTGTTATGACCGCTTTGGCTTGAAACCTTAGCGGATTGTCACGGGTTAGGGAATCTTTGTAAAGGCCTCGTAGCGTCCCTATGCAATCACACCTCGGAAGTGTGGTATTGTGCCTAGCTAGCACATTGCGTGGTTGGGTTCAAAGTTCTTCGGAACTTTTACGCGAATTGTGGTGAAAGTGTACAACCTCTGCAGAGTTAAAACTAACCGGTTAGCCGTGCTCACGGTCAAGAGCGGCTTGGACCCTCACATGATTAATAAACTTAAAGATGGATTTAAATCATTTTCTGGTTATTTCTTGTGGCCTTGCTGAGTACCAACCATAAGTGTACTCATCCTTGCTTACTGCTGCTCAGAAGGAGAAGGTGTATAAAGATTTCTGAAGATGATGCTGAGTTTTAGGCGTATGCAACCCCCAGTCGATTGCCTGTGAAGTTTGGAGTCTCCGTTTCCAGGATAAGCTGTATAACTCTGATAGTCTTTTATTTGTTTTAGTTCTCTTTTTCGTGATACTGTACTGATTATTCACTTATGATGTCTCTATATGTGTGAAACTTGATCCTGGCATACATATAGCTATGCATTCGGTTTTCTTTTTAAAACCGGGTGTGACAGAAGTGGTATCAGAGCTGTATCGACTGTAGGACGTAGCCTAGATGGCAATGGTCGCTTTCTAAGGTCTATTTTGTCACAAAAGTAACTCCTACTTTTCCCTTGACCTCTTTGGTGAATAATTTCACTCTTTGACCATTTTCTTTCCTTAGTCAGCCTTGATAACTCACCTTTCTCTCCTGACTATCTTTTCATTTGCACTTCATTATTTTGCAAATGTTAGATCCTCAACCCGTCTATTTATTTATTTTCCTGGATCACTTCCTGAATTCGATCATACCTCCCCCTTGATGTATGATTTTCCAAATTTCATCCAGCTCACCTCCTTTTGATACGCTGGTGAAGTTGCTCCTTGAAATTCTTTTTAACTTACTTTTTTGGACCTATCTCCCCTTTGCTTTATTCACAATGTGCTCAGTGTCTCTCCTTTCTTTCCAAATAAATGCCGCTTTGGATTCAGCCCTTGACTTTTGATTCCAAAGTATATGTTCTAATTCAAAAAAAAAATATATTTAGATGATCCGTGCCCCGTGTCCTCATGCTTGTCCAAGTCATCTGAAGAATGGAGCTGTTAGTTCATCAAGAGCAACAATAAACAAGATGAGGGAGGCACATGCCATCAACGCTGAAGCAGAAAAATATCCCCATGTTTAGGATGTCCCCTTCTAACACTATTAACAACGTTTAGCATCGTTTTGACTATGTTGACTGGTGGAATTCTGTGTTTGCATGATGATGTTTGTCTTTATGACCTTGTTTGATTCTCTTTTTTGTAATGATTGTTGGTGTATTGTGGGTCTTCTACCTACAATGACATCAGTTGCCTAGATGGGTTCTTCTTTTATACCTCTCCCTCCTTGTTATCCTCTGTCTTTCTACCTAATCCTTTAATGGATGTCAAGAAGGAAGTTTATGGCAACACTCGTCTACAATTATCAACAAATGAAAGAAGCTGAAAACAAGAATGCTCTCTTTCCCTTTTTGTTACCCCCGTGTCTTTCCCCCCTCTACCTTGATTTCTTTAAGTTGCGACCACCAAGAGTTGAAGAGGATATCATGGATTTTGTTAATTTGATCTTTCTTTTTTTTTCATTCTCTCTACTGACCTTATCCTTCCCACGCAACTAGATGGTGAGTCCCAGCAGAAAGGAGAAAGAAGACCTCAACATCCCAGCACAAACTCAAGGAGTACAAGCAATGGTTCCAACCAGGGTCAATATCCAACAACATGTTATAGAGCAAGCCTCCTTTCCTAGGAGCCACAATTCTGTTAGCAGTGATAATCAAGTCCCAACCGGTTTACCAGCGTTTGATAAAGAAAAGTTGTTAGCTATGCAAGCTCATGTCTTACAAGGAAGGTTGCCGCCTAATATGGCATCACCTCATAGCATGGAGTTGACCAAAGCAAAGATTCCTACCGGACCAGTGAAGAGGCAAGTAGCTGAAGCATGGAACAATGAAAAGTGTAAGAGAAACTATGAAGCACCAAAGCCACAGATAGAGGAACAACATGAGATTAGTAAGACTTCAGAAAAGTGCCAATGTTGTGAGCATTATGGTCGTCGGTGTCTACAAGAAGATAGCTTAATGACAGCAGAAGCAAGGCAACGTTATCATTCAGATATCAATAGAAAGTTATCTATGCACGTTCCAAACCTAGAAGGAGTTACTCAAGCTGAAGATAGAAATCCGACTATAAACCTTGAGGATTGGACTATCACTTTCAAAGAGTTTCAGCCTAAAAGAAGCAAGCAGCCTAAGAAACAAATTAATAAAGCAAGCCAAGAGAAGATGGAGTTACCACAACCATTGGCAGATAACGATACTCAACTTAGTTTCAATCAACCACTTCCAAAAGTTGTCCGACCTCCATGTGACCCCTCTGCCAAAAAGGATCCTGATGTACAAGCCATTCCACCAAGAGTTGTGGAGGAGCAGAAAAGTAGTCGGGATGGACGTATTAAAAGAGTAATGTGCTATAAATGTGGTGAAAAAGGCCACTATGCCAATAGATGTCCCACAAAACGAGGAAGTCGAAATGGGTATGCTAGATGGGCCAACAGAGCTGAGGAAAGAATGGATATTTAAAAAATGAGTATCCATGAAGTGTTTGGCATGAGTTGCGAAGAATAAAGAAGTATAATTGAGGAGTTTTTGTAAGATGAAATAATCGAGAAGAAAGTTATATGTGTTGGATGCTACCCACCTAAACTTTTGTCTCTTGCTAGCCTTGTGAATCTCGGGACGAGATTCCTTTTAAGGGGGTAGTTCTGTCACACCCTGAAATTTTTAAATTTCAGGATGTGATTAAAATTAAAAATAAATAAACAATTTTCTTATAGTTTTAAAATTTTCCCAACATTTATTTTCTTTACAGAGAATTTGGTGTAAAAGAAAATAAACATTGGTTGTTTTCCAAATTAAATAAGGTTGTTTTTTTTTGTGTGTAGCATTCATGTTGCAATGCATTGTTTTTTTTGTTTGTTGTTCGGTTCAAATTTGAATTCTCTGAATTTGAGTTTGAATTGAATTGTTTGATTTAGTTTCAAAAATGCAAAGTTTTTTTCTTTTTCCTCCCCTTGTTTTCAGCCCAGCCGGCCCAGCCCACCTCCCTCTCCCTTTCTTTTTTTTCTTCTCCCGCGGCCCAAACTCCTCCCTTCCACCGGCCCACTTTCCTCTCTCGGCCCAGATCGGCGCCCCCTCCCCTCTGCCGCCGACAGGTGGGGCCCACCTGTCGGGGTCATCCCCTCCCCCGTGCGCAGCCAGGACTCTGGTTGAGTCCCAGCACGACCCGACCGCGCCGCCGCAGCCTCGGCGTGGCCCGCACGCCAAGGCGGTCCCCTCTGGCCTATAAAAGGCGCTGCCCGCACCCCTTGAACCCATTCAACCCGAAGCCGCAGTCGCCTCTCGCGCAAACCCTAGCGCAAGCCGCCGCCGCCGCCATTGGAGCCCCCGCGGAGCTCGGAGCCGCCGCCGTCTCGCCGTTCCGCCACGCAATCGACGCCGAAGACCTCCTCCGGAGCTTTGTATCGACGTGAGCAATCTCGTAGGGCCCTTCCCCTCTCTTTCTCCCTCTTTTCCGTGCGGGAATAGCTCGCCGGAGCTTTTGCTCCGCCTCTCGTCGGCGCATGCTCCGCTCTGAACCCTGGATCGTCTTGCTGAGCCCGCAAATGCATTCGCCGTGTCGCAAGCTCTCTCCTGCACCAAACCCGAGCCTCATCCAAGCCCGGACGGCCGCATCCGGCCCACGCCGGCGAACTCGCCGCCGCCTAACCCCATCGCCGGCGTCCCAGCGCCGCCGCTCTGCCCGATCTGCCCAGGGCCGCCGGATGGAAATCCAGCGGTCCATAACAGATCTAAGAAAGTCAATACCGGTCAGCCTTGGTGTTTTTGCAAAAGAGTCCTCTATGATTTCCGAAATCAACCCGCGGTCTCGCCCTATACAAAACTAATTAGGTTTTGGTCCAAATATTTACAGTAAAACCCCTGACCTTTAGGAAAATCATGCCCGCAGTCCAGAGCTCGAGTTTTTGCATGTTAGCCCCTGTAGTTTAGGTTTAATTTCGTTTTAGCCCCTGTTTTCTTCAGATCTAGCCCCTGGAAGCTCTGTTTCTTTGCAAACAAGTCCCTAGAACCTTGTTTTAGCCACATCTTTCACGTTTTAACTCCGTTTTCATTGATTCTCACGCTCACGTGATCCTTGCAACGTGTGCGATAGTTTTATGACCTTGTTATCCTCTGTGAGCACAGTTTTCTGTGTCTTGCAAATCTTTTCTGTTAGTCCTTAACCTTTTAGTTAATCGCGACTAGATCCCTGAAGCATCGTTTATTCCATAGAATCGCCGTTTTAGCTCCGTTTTCCGTGTTTCTTGCACTCTCATAACCTTAGCTACGAGCTCTATCCTTTAGTATGCTCTTTTAAAGCCTTTATTTGTTTTGGTGTATTGTTCTTAGATGTATCTTGTTGTTTGCTTTGTATGTTTGCCCGAAGATTGTTCCGAGTAGAAGGATCGTTGTTCGAAGTTGAAGATCAAGAGTTCCAAGTGAGCAAAAGCTGAAGAGCAGTAAGAGTAGCTTTTCGTTGGAGAAAGGCAAGTGACCCTAACCATACTTCTATCTATGCTTTATTTACAAGAGTATTATGATGATTTAATTGGAACATGGAGAACCACCCAAGAAAACAGTACAACCACAATACTATATGGCTCTGGTCTTGGCTGATTAATTAGAGACTCTAGCTTGTGACAGTCTTACCGAAAGGGCAAGAGGGGATGCATCGACGGGATATAGCTCGGTCCTCTTGGGGCAATTGGTATTGTTTAATGGTCCTTTGGCAAGGTACCACCTCATTAGGACAGTGTTATGACCGCTTTGGCTTGAAACCTTAGCGGATTGTCACGGGTTAGGGAATCTTTGTAAAGGCCTCGTAGCGTCCCTATGCAATCACACCTCGGAAGTGTGGTATTGTGCCTAGCTAGCACATTGCGTGGTTGGGTTCAAAGTTCTTCGGAACTTTTACGCGAATTGTGGTGAAAGTGTACAACCTCTGCAGAGTTAAAACTAACCGGTTAGCCGTGCTCACGGTCAAGAGCGGCTTGGACCCTCACATGATTAATAAACTTAAAGATGGATTTAAATCATTTTCTGGTTATTTCTTGTGGCCTTGCTGAGTACCAACCATAAGTGTACTCATCCTTGCTTACTGCTGCTCAGAAGGAGAAGGTGTATAAAGATTTCTGAAGATGATGCTGAGTTCTAGGCGTACGCAACCCCCAGTCGATTGCCTGTGAAGTTTGGAGTCTCCGTTTCCAGGATAAGCTGTATAACTCTGATAGTCTTTTATTTGTTTTAGTTCTCTTTTTCGTGATACTGTACTGATTATTCACTTATGATGTCTCTATATGTGTGAAACTTGATCCTGGCATACATATAGCTATGCATTCGGTTTTCTTTTTAAAACCGGGTGTGACAAGCTGGCCAGTTCCCTGTGAAGTGAACCATTGTGAGGATTCACGAATTTATCCAAATTTTGTGAATACATCATTGCAATTTGTGATTATTATGGAGTTATAGATTTGTGAGCATCCTTATTCCTTATGACCTTATCAATACCACCTCTATTTATTTTAAATGTTCGCACTTTGAAATATTGATCATTTATAACATCTATTATCTATATATGAAAAATTCAAGTTACAAAACATTTATATTATCGGTACTCAATTATGTACTATTAATGTGTATTGGACTGTAAAAAAATTTTACACCATTTGAAATTTTGAATACCAACCTTATGAATCCTGGGCCCGCCCCTGGCGAAGCTGAGTACATGGCCGGGGCAGCGGGGCGTGCCAGGCCGTGTGGCTCGTCCAGCTGCTGAGCGACATCACCGGCGACGTCGTTCAGCCGCCCACTCTGAAGATGGATAACCAGTCTGCAATCGCCCTGAGCAAGAATCCCGTCCTACACGATCGCAGTAAGCACATCGACACTAAATTTCATTTAATCCGAGAGTGTGTGGACAGTGGAAAAATTTGCCTGGACTACACAAGCACTCAGGAGCAGCTTGCGGATGTTCTGACGAAGTCCCTGGGGAAAGCGCGGTTCTGCGAGCTGCGTGACAAGGTGGGCGTCGTCAAGTTGAAGTGAGCCAAGCCAGTGTTAGGGGGAGATTGTTAGATAACCCAGGCTCGGCTATGATCCTAGCTTCTCTAGTTTGTTTTTTCAGTTAGCTGAATAAGAGCTCGTTCAGTTGAGCGCGTCATGTAACGGCCAGATGCATGCCTTGTTCGTGCAGTGGTCTTTTTTTCCGTAGCAGTAGTGGGGGATGTTCTCGCGACTTTCTCGTCTGTGGGATGGCGCAGACCGGTAGGAGGTTGTGGCGTGCGCATCGCGTCCGTGGCAATCGGCATGCTCTAACCGTGGGATGGCACGGCAGTAGTGGAGCGTGAAGATAGCAGCGTCGTGGCATCAAGCCACTGTAATCTTTCATATATATTCAGTAACTGAGTCAGAAAACGTCGCGAAGTTGCGGCACCATTCTCCCTGTGTCTCTGTGTTCGCGTGCGTTCCAGGTGTTGGTGTGTGTTCTGGTGATCACCGGCGGCAAGGGGTTGCCGGAGTTCACCTACACTTCCCCGCCATTGATCAGAGTGATTGTCCATAGGCGGCAAGATGGGTGTCTTCAAGACTTTTCTTGATGTCAAGAAGCAGCAAAAGCACACACCAGGTCAGGTTAAGCTAGGAATAGGATGACTGAGATTAGCTTGATCTTATTATACAGTTGTTTGTTCAGTACTGGCCTACATAGCTAGTTGAAACATGTGCATCCTTGTTTTGCAAAACTGATTCAAAAGCGTATCCTTAGACTTGTATCTGCAACAGATGCGTTCGTTTGTTTAGTCTATATATTCTGCTCTGATGCATTTAAGATGGCAAAGAAGAAGTTCTCTAACATCAGTGCAAATTGTGAGATTAAAAACAGCAGTGGCGAGATGATGCATCAACAATGTATTCAACGCAAGTGAAGTTCTAGGAACCATTTAATCAAACTACTTTTTTGCAACGCCGGCACAGCCTACAAAGCAAGCATTGTTTCATTTACACAACTCTAGGACTTTTAACATATGCACATTTCATTTCGTTAGGAGAAAGTTTTTTATGTTTTGTTTATTTGATACCAAGGTTTTAAATCACTAGCTATAGCTTCCCCGTCTCCGGCTATAGCTGTTTGAGAGAGATTTAGCTATGTTTTTTCATGTACAACTTAGATCTTAGCTGTCGCTATAGCTCACTATTTAAAACATTGTTTGATACAATTATACTTTCATCTATAGCAGCTAATAAGAAATTACAATGTTATAATCATATAGTTTCATGCAGCTATTTAAAATGTTATAATCATACAGCTATTTAAAACATTGTTTGATACAATTACAAATTTATAATATAAAAGTATTTTAAATGAGAACACGAAGTTCACTTTTGTGTCAAATTATGTATATGTATAAAATAAGCCTTGTACTTTCAAACGGAGAGCATTTTCCGGACTTTCGTTTTTTCTTTTAAGGTTAAAAATACATATTTGCTGGCCAACCTGAAGTTTCCATTAAAATGGTCTGTGATTAAAGAGGTAGGGTGAGGAGACTTGTTGAACACAACATCGATACTACCAAGTACTCTGTATTTAACAAGTCATCAATTTACAGCAACACCTTCTCGCGCTGCTGTTTATATGGTGAAAAACTCTCTAGTTCACCTGTGGCATGGGCCATCTTTTGCGAACACAAGATGTCATTGCCAGGCAAATGGATTAATTTATCAACTCGGACTCCTATCTTAAATCCCAAAATTGTATCTGGTGGAGAAATCAGAGCCCGTGTATCAATGACTGGTAAACTGATATGGCAAATTTCATCCTGTGTCAAATGATTTGTAATGCAATGAGCAATATATACATGTAAATAACCATTTTTCGACAACTAATGCTGAAGAATTCGTTTCCACTTTGAGCACCTGAGATTCCATCCTGTACAGAGAAGAAGGAATACTTTTAGTGCAAGACAGATATTTGTCTTGATTAGGCTGAAACCTGGTTCATTGATATTTCATCTTGTTGACGCATATCAAGATAGGGACAGATAATAATGGATGCTCGCTGACGCTAATGCATAAAATGTGATCAGTATAATATGAACTAGTTCTTTTTTTTCACAATTCACCTGATATGTCAATTCTGCAGTGAACTGCACTTACATTGTAACTTTTTTATTATGATCAGAAGTGAGCATAATCTTCTGCCGAACTCCTAATACATCCTCAATTCCTATAATCAACGAGGCATTATGCATCAGTTCCCTATTTTTTGCCTAAGTGATACTATACTGTGGTGTTGTTTTGTGCAAAACACAACTTTCCCCCTCACAATCCAACCTGATCAGATGGTATAAGGTTGTGACAAGTTGAATCACAAGGATAGGCGCAGTCAATCTCCTTGGCAGCTCCTCTTTCAAAGTACCAATCACCTATCACCTCTGCGATTTTCTGAAACTCTATAATGTTAACCAAAGTTCCATCTATGGCTAATAAGAATTATACTTTCAGTTTCATGCATACAGCAGCTTGGTCTTGTAAATTACAATTACCTTATCGTGTATCATCGGGGAATCTGGTGCAAACCATGTGTCTTGCAGCTCACTCTGGCAATGTGCAAAACAAGAGTTTATGAACATCCCTGCCTCTGGTTTGCCTTCAATCTGTTTCAGAGATGTCAACATTGCACTTCTCAGGCCTGCAAACAAATTGACAATATGAATATTGGCTTGAAGCTGGTAACATCAATCCTGAACCTCACAGATGTTTGTTCAATTAGTTGGTATCTGGAAAGTCCGAGGAAAACGATTTAGACTGAATTTCCTGAAGGCAAAAAAATTGATTGATGGAAACCTTGGATGGTTGCAATTTGGGATGTGCTGCATGCACCAGGATCCATCTTACAGCGGCTCCATTGCCCCCCAGGATCAGATGAAGGGGGCACGAAAATGTGATGGAACTGTCCAAGGAAGTTCAGACCAGCATTGTTACTTGTCAATGCTGAAAAATAGTACTAGTTCGTTTGGAGGGGAAAAATTGTGCAAGTCCTTTTTGACCTGATACACGTCATAAGCTGAATTCAAGATGAAATATGGGGTTCTGATGTCTGGAAGTGCATATTGTGGAAAAAAACACTGCATAGATAGTTAACAAGGGTTACACAAACCGAGACCTGCTCACATTTCAGTTTTTTTCTGAAGGGAAACTAAGAACCTCAAGAACATATACCAGGTATGGACAGTCTGTTGAATTCTGGCAGTCTTTGTTCAAATTCTTCTGAACTCCCTACAGAACAGCTCATGCTATAACACATTTATTGAATATTCTCAAATACAATTTGAAAAGAGACGGTGAAAAGGTACAAACCTGCAACGAAACTAAGCTGCTAAAGAACTTCCTCATATTGTTGTTGCCAGAAATGTCAGTCCTGGAAAAAAATAGAAATCAGAGTTCTTTTACACATTTGCTTCAATAAACATGTAGCCAGAATGAACTTTTGTTTTGCTGGGCCTCCAATGTTACAGATCAAGGAAAAATCCTGCATCACTCAGGCATTTCACCGTGGTAGCTCCTCCTAGACGCTCCTTGAGGCTGTCGCAGTGGAAGAATGTCGCTAGGCCTCCTGCTGAACAGCCTGAGAGCAGTACCTGAAGAAAGCAAATGCATGACTTGAAAGCATAAAACAAGTGAACTCCAAATTTATATCTACTGAAAACAATTGATATTTGTGCAGAAAATACATTTTTGGCTTTCGCTAGTCCCTTTTGAAGTAGATCAGTGATAATAGCATCCCATATCCTCTGACCTCTAAAGTAGAGGACTGAGGACTGAAAAATGGCAAACACCAAACAGTGAGTAAGATGCTGCGGAATTTAGAAAATCCCTGTGCACGATTACACATGGTAACTTATGTTAGCTTGAGAAGCATACCCCATTTCTATATTCTGAATCACCCGAGAAGGATCCACCATCGCAATAACGTAGCTTCACACGATTCCAGTTGTAAAAATCTGATTAACATTTTAGCTAACATGATGTTACCATGCATGCCTAATTTTGTCGAATACAAGAATTTTGCAGGTCAGCTGGAAAGCAAAGATGAAAAGTTTGTAGTCTGTGTGGCAACAAAAAGTTGCTCTACCCGCAAAGAAAACAAAAAACAAAAAGTTGCTCTACAAACAGATGAAGACTTGAGCTGTGTGCCGAAACAGCTAACCAACTGTAGAGTACACAGCCACAGGAAACCCCTGGAAGAAACTTTATCTGTATGAATGACCACTGGAAGATTATTCATGATCATAAACGAGACTATAAATCCTCCAAAAAAATATTTAATAGGAATTTCACATTTCATAATGAATCTAAATTTGCATTCATCTCTCTTGAACGAGACGAAATTTGCGGTGGGCCTGAAACAGATGTACGTGGGCCAGAAGCAGAAGCGCTGTGCTTCCCACCCCACGCAAAATGATTTTTGTAGGACCATGAGCTTGAATTCGCGAGGGAAATGCACGGACCTAGATTAAAGCAAAACTGTTCGTGCTACCTACCCGATTTTGAATCCATGATTGCTATCGCGCTGTCACCTTTCGCAAAAGCAAGCTGCTGTACAAGCAAGAAGGGGAGCATGCCTTGTTTGCCGCCGACGAATCGGCGTGCAAGAGATCTCGAGTGGATGGCAAGAGAGTTCAATTCAAGATCACGTCCAAATATGAACGCATGGGGCACGGGGACTCGGCAATCTGAAGTTTCGAAGTAGAATTCAGAGGGGGGTAAGGTGAGAAGATTGGTGACTCGTACCTGGATTCCTGGACGGGAGGTTGCTGAGGATGCCGGAGAAAACCTCGACCTTGGTCATGAGGCGGGTGGACCCCCGGCGCGTCCCGGCCCTGTCGGCGCACGACCGCACGTCGTTGCACCAGCCGCCGCCCTCGAACTGGAGCAGCCAGCTGCGCGCGCCGGCGCCGGAGCCGCGGTGCAGGTGGTACGCCGGCGGGCTCCCGTCGAGGCACACTGCGAGCCGTAGTGGAGAAGGAAGGAAGCACGGCGGATCACGTCGCGGGCTGACACACATACACACACACACACCGCCACGGGAACGAAAGAACGAGCGCGGCGTGGACTTGCCTGCCCCCGTGGACGCGGCGTCGGCGACGATCGTCATGCCCACCGTCAGCCTCTCCTGGACCATGTCCGCCGCCTCGGCCGCGAAGCCGACGGCGACCACGGCCGCAACGAAGACGGCAGCCGCGGGCCACGCCCGGCGCCGCCGAGGCGCCATTGCGCGGCGCGAGAGGAACCGAGAGCGCAGGAACGGACACGGGAGGAGGGGCCGGCCGGAAGGAGAAGCCGAGAAGGACAATGAACTCGCCATTTAGCTGCCTGCGCACTGTAACGGATGGGACGGCGCCTGCCGCCGGACGAAGGCCTGCGCCGCGTACGCGAGCGTGCGTGCAGCCGCGAAGCGGCGTGTACGCCTGGAAAGCGAGATGTGGCGGCGAGCGGCACGAGCGCACGCCACCGGCAATCAGCAGCGGACCGCGACGGCGCCGTTCTGATTTGTCCCTCCTCGGCCGGGCTGCGGCGGGATGGTTGGGTTTGGATCGATGAGCGTGGGTGGATCACGCTTTCGGCTGGGTGGATTAATTCCGCTCGCGCCCGTCCCACGCGTTTAATTACTGCTATAGAAACGGATTTTAATTCAGGACAGCCATGGATGGCAGATCGAGGGCGTAATCTGCATGCAAGATATACTGCTCGATACAGAAATGCGTCAAAAGATTTCTTCCCTTTTTATCTCCCGTGGCCATGGTGCAGTACTGCAGTGCAGAGCATAGATGGAGAACAATTATTGGAGCACTGGCCGAAAACAGTAGCGAATGAGATGCCAGCTTCGCCGGCCTCGAGCTGTCGTCTTCCTGTGCCGCCGCCGAATGCATGCCAATTTGCCAAAAGAGAGTTTGCCGTGCCGCCAAATGGAAGTGCGGCTGCTGCTTCGGGTGCGTCCGAGGTTAAATCTTGTTAACGTCTCATTCAGTTAATTTGCTCAAATCTTTTCTCTCTCTCTCTCAAACTAAATACTTACTATGTCTCAAATTATTAGTCGTTTTGGTTTTTATAGATTCATGGTTTTTCTATACATCTAAATATATATCATATCTAGGTGCATAACAAATTTTATGAATCTAGAAAAGTTAGAACGATTGATATTTTAGTACGGAAGAAGTAGTGCATTGATGCCGCAATGCATAATTGTTCCAAACACAGTTGTTCTTTAAATGATGAGGACATCACCAACATTTTGGCTGGCCTCGTTCACCTTCAAACTCTGCCGAGCTGTTTGAAAATATTATGAGTCATGCATGTGAGTGAGAGGAAATGCTGAAAGGAATCGGGTGCTCGTAGCCTAAGAAGAGGGTGGTGAATTCGGCAAACTAAAAATCTTAACTTCAAGCTCCAACTAATTTGCACAAAACTTAAACTAGATCATACTATCTAGATGTGCAACTATGGTTCATCTAGTGTGAAAACTCTCATCCCAAAAGAGTTATGCAACTTATAGCCAATCCTATCAAAAAAGTACTCTAGAAAAGTATAGGCAAACAAGTTGCAATATGAAATGCGGAAGCTTAAAGGAGGGATGAGAGAAAGCAAACTCTTTGACACGATGATTTATCCCGTGGTTCGGTTAGCCACAAAGGCACACCTACATTCACGTTGTTGAAGCACTCACAAAGAGTATTGCTTCTCGGCCACTAAGTCTCTTCCGTGAATATAATCACGGTCACCTTAGCCCCGGGTTCCACTAAGGAGCTTCTCCACTAAGGATGGGGGTCTCCACGTCCCCCGCACAAAGAGTGTCGTCGCCGCTCCACACCAAGCCGAAGGGTCGAAGACGTTGCCGGCGAGCCACCAAGACTCCAAGGGGCCGGCATACCGAGTACAAGAGGTGGTTCTCTCCTAGAACCAAAGCACAAGGCACACAACCTTGCTCACTCACTCACTCAAGAGCTAATCTAGCACTAACACTCACAAAGCATATGCTAAACCTAAAGATGTGATCAATTTGCTCTTTGGTTGGCTTGGAGATGTTCTTGGATGTGTGTGGGACTTCTCTGAACTCCGGCTACTCTAAAATGGCCGGGGTGAGGCGCTTATGTAGGCCACTAACTCAGATTAGCCGTTGAGTAGCCGTTATGCCTTTTCTGCGTAGGCGTCGGATAATCCGACGGTACTCTGAGAAGGGCGTCGGATCATCCGACCCCATTGTGATCTCCACATTAGTTGTTGCAATTTAAATTGTTTGCTGACGTCGATTATCCGACCCTTTAGTCTGACCCTCTTTTAATCATGCGTCGGATCATCCGGTGCAGTAGGATAAATCCTGAATTCCAAACACCTTCTCTGATCATTGCTCCGACATTTAGTCCGATGCTCAAGACAAAAGCGTCGGATCATCCGACCCTGAAGCATATATTCCATCCCAAGAAAATAGGCTCTCTGGAGAATAATTCGAGTGTTAGTCCGACAGTTAATTTCCTTAGCGTCGGACTATCCGACCCTGAAGGGATTTTCAGCTCTGCGCAACAGCCTTCTCTGAAGAATAACCCAAGAAGTAGTCTGACCCTCCTTTTCTAGCGTCGGATCATCCGGTTGCATTGGTCGGACCATCCGTTTCAGATTAGGGTGGCGGGCTGCTGAAGCACAGCCAGGATGTACCGGCTAGCTGTTGCTTAATTAACGAATGAACATCTATACATATTCGATACTAATATCAACTCTGTTCATAGCAATGTATGGATATAATTACCTGGTCTATACCTATTACTAAAGTGAGTAAGGTTTCCACCTAAATTTTTGATTTGGTCCGTCTTGTATCATTGACATGTGGGCCTTAGTCCATCCCATATACGAGTCGGACAAGTCTTTCGTCAATTGGAATTCTTATTGGAACCTGGACAAATCAATCAGAATCATAATCAGAACTCAGATAAATCAATCGGAATCCCAATCAGATCCGGACAATCAATGTCGCGTGTGATCACAACATAGCCTGCACACGGAGAACGAGCACAAAGCTGGTGATATTATTTTGTTGGTAATATTATACATATTTATTATGTTGTCTGTAGCAACGCACATGCATTATGCTAGTTATTTCTAAAGTAAGCAATGTTTCCTTCGTCCATTAATTGAAATCTTAATGGAAGTTTGAACAAATCAATTCGAATTTTAATTAGAATCCGGACAAATCAATTGGGGTTTCAACCGAAATCCGGATAATCAATATCTCACAATCATGACACGCGGCCAATCAATTAGAATCCTATCGGAATCCTTTACATGAAGTGAATGAACCAGCACGATGGCCGTGCGTTGCTACATGTGCACGTATGTATATGAGTATCAATTTTGTGCTCTTTCACTCCAATACAAACTATGCCGTGATCACGTGAGGCATTGACTATCCAGTTTTCAATTTGGATTTCGATTGATTTGTCTGAGTTCTGACTAATTAGGATTCTAATTGATTTGCTCTAATTGACTGACCAATGAATCATTGTTTGCTTCTGAAATAGAAGAAGAAGAGATATACACACATGAAATGGTAAAAGAGCAGAGCAGCCAAGGCAATTTGGCCAGCTAGCCATAAGAAAATAAGAAATGAACAATATTCGTTTTTAAAATAAGAAAATATAATGAATGAACTATGTATTCCATTCGTCCGAGTGTATGTCCATTGCAGCTACGAACTGTACAGAGCCCATTGCAAAAAGGAAAAGTAAAGAGCAGAAAAAAGAAATGTACAAAGCCGGCAAGAGAAACCACAATCACAATCTGTCCATGCATGGATCCCCTTGTGACGCATTTTGTTCAGGCGTTCATCATCATGATCTCGAATTCGTCGAAGCTGAGCACCCCGTCGCCGTCGAGGTCGAACCTGCGGATCATGGCGCGGCAGTCGTCGACCTCCCGGCGCGCGCCGAGCCTGCTGAGCATCCGCCTCAGGCTGGCGGGCGTGATGCGCCCCTCGCCCTCCACCGCGTACATGCCGAACGCCGCCACGAGCCCCCTGCGCCGCCGCCGCTCCTCCTCCTCCTCGCCGCCCGCCGCCTCCGCGCGCACCAGCCGCGCGAACTCGCCCTCGTCCAGCAGGCCGTCGCCGTCCGCGTCCACCGAGGCCACCAGCGCCTCGGCGTCCTCGGCCGTCACGTCCTCGCCCAGCGCCGCCCGCATGCAGAGCCGCAGCTCGGCCGCGGAGATCCTGCCGTCGGCGTCCTTGTCGAACGCCGCGAAGAGCGAGCCGAGCTCGCCCGACGCCGGCGACGCGACAACCATAACCATGCCCTCGACCTGCTTCGCCTTGCAGAGATGCCTCGGCGGGTTGGCTAGTGGCAGTAGAAGCTTCTCAGATCAGTAGCACTGTGTCTTTGTCGATTGCTGCTGAGTTGCTGGCTGCCAAACATGGTGGCCATGTCCGCGTGGTTTTATACTAGCAGTAGGCACCTGCCATGTACCTGTACGCGGGAGTGGCGAATTGATGAGACGCGCATCTGGAAGCTTCACAGTTCTCACACACACGGCGTGGCGGGAAGTCGTCGCTCGCTGCCATGCCGTGTGCAGCTTGGACCGACCAATGGGAGGCGACCGATTTCAACGCTCGTGGGCTGAAAAAAAAAATACTCTAGGTCCCAAGAAACTTGAATGGGAACTTGGAAATTCCGCGGCGTGTGAGATGATGTTCCCGTGGAGAGGGGATAACAGAGGAAGGAACCGAGGATCTTCAGAGTAGGACGTCGCCGGCGTGTTCCCGGCCGGTCCGACTTGGCCAACGGGTCAGGTGGCTATTATCCATTGGCAGGTTAAGCGCTCCGCGTCCTTTTCTCATGTGGCCGTCGTCCTACCACTGTTCCGTAACCTCCCTTTCATCATGGTCGCTAAGATCTTTGATTAACAGTTTACGCCTTTGTCTGACATGGGAATTTGCCGCCGTTCGTCACTGACATGTAAGGGCCGGGTCGGATTTTTATCTTATTTAATTTTGAGCTAAGAATATATAAATATCAAATTGAATCATGAAGAAAACATTAGGGTTGATTGCATGATTTCGGTGCAATCCGTTTTGCAATCCGTTAACACCCCTACTGACTCCTCAATTTTTGCAATCTAGTTTGCTAGTCCCATTAGTTATTTTTTTCTAGTTTCATTGGTTGATTGCATGATTTCGGTGCCATTGGAATTTCACTTTCCAAGGCACTCAAAAGAGTTAACTTTTAGCCCTGAATTTGGGAGATGTTTTATGCTCCCCCATCTCAAAATATATCAACTTTTTGACTTCATCAAAATCAAATCGTTTGATCTTCGATCAATAATATGTTTTTAAAATAATTATTTTTAAATATAAAAGGCTACTAGTTATGAGGCAGTCCGCAGTGGGTACAGGATAGCAAACGCTATCCCTCCCTCCAGTACATTTTAGCGTACAAAAGTGTTGCAGCGGGGGGCACTATCACGTCCGCTATCGTTGCGGATTCGGATTGGTCTGCCAAATCGAGCGGAGGTAGCGGCCTCCCGCTACGGTGCCACCATGGTGCGGGAGCCGCGACATCCAACAACCTCGCACCGGGAGGGAGAGGGGGGGAGAGAGGGCCAGTTCGCCGCCGCCCACCTGCCGCACCCCGTGGGCCGTGCCACAGCCGCCGCGCCGATCGTGCCTCCGCCCCCATCGAGCGTCGTTGTAAGGATCGATGGACCAAGAGGGGGGTGAATTGGGCCTTTTTCAAATTTTTAAAACAAAATAAGGCAACCTTAACCTATGCAATGCTAGTAAGGCTCAATTCACCAACCGGCTAACTAAGCAACCTACACAAGCTATAAAGGATACAACAAGATATAAATCTAAGCAAGGTAGAGCTAAGTTATGATCTCTAGGGTCAAGCACATGAATAAATTGCACGAAAGTAAGTGCTTGAATATAAAGAGTTGGCAAGAGACGACCGGATTTTTTCCCCGTGATGTCGATGTGTTGGCACACACCCCTAATCCACATTGTGACACTCACTAAGAGTCTTGTCACCTCCCATGTCACCAAGACGAGGGTGCTCACTAAGAGTCTCTGTTCACCATCCCGGCGTGGTGGAGCTCAAGCCACGTACAATCTTCTTCGGGCTCCCACAATCAACTTGGCAAGCTCCGCAAGAAGCACCTCAATCACCAAGATCGCCTAGGTGATGCCAATCACCAAGAGTAACAAGCTAGGGCCTTCACTTGAGCAAGAACCGATCACCAAGAACGGATGCACACAAGCTTCTATCTACTCAAGTCCTTAGCCTTACTTCTTGGATGATTGAATGATCAAATGAGTGGAATGTGAAGCTCAAGGTGGCTCTCAACAAGAGAATGAGTGTATGAGTGTTGCCTGGTGTCAAGAGACTTTAAAATGACCCATTGGAGGGGTATATATAGGCAGCTCACGTGGATAGAGTCGTTGGAGAAAAGCTGCCAGAAAAGTACGCAACGCCGGTCAATCCGACGGCCCTCCTAAAGTCATCGTCGGTTTAACCGATGAATGTAAACTGCCCATTTGAAATACTAGCCGTTACAGCTCGGTCAATTTAACTGGCGTATCATCGGTTTAACCGGTGAGTGTAGTTGTCCACTGATCAACTGAAAAACCAACTCTCTGGACAACTGCACCGACGCTAACTCAAATCCTTCGTCGGTTTAACCGGTGAGTGTAAGCCTGAAAACCCCTGAAAAACCGACTCTCTGGACAACTAAACCGACGTTAATTTTAAACATCATCGATTAATCCGGTGAACACTGTGTCCAGACTTCGGCAACTGCGTTTAACCGACGTATAGAAAATTAATGTCGTCGGTTAAACCGGTGATAAAACTTTTTCTTGATTTTGCTTTTTCTAATCTGAGTCTTGAATGAAATCCAAATATTCTTGAGATATGAACTGAATAGCACTTGTTTGAGCTTCCAAGAACCTGAGTGACCAATGTGTGCATCCATTTTTGATTGACCATGTCCATGCTCAAGTTACTTGGCCTTAACCCCTCTTAATAGTGCGACCTCTACAAAACTATAAAACCTATACTAACCTAAGTGTCCTTCTCAACCTTACGACACTTAGGACTAGAAAGATCCTTAGTCTTGTTATATACTTGAGTTGAATACCGAGATCGCCTTTTTGAATAATGAAATTTAGGGGCCTCTTTAACATATGATCCAATGAGCGATAAGATTTCATTAAGCTGCACAAACTCATTAGTCACAATAATGGTTGTCATTAATCACCGAAACATACCTTGAGGGCCTAGATGCTTTCAGCCGTGGCGCGAGTCCGCCAAAACGAGCGGAGGTAGCGGCCTCCCACTACGCGCCACCATGATGCAGGACCGCGCCGTCCAACAACCTCGTGCCAGGAGAGAGAGAGAGAGAGAGGGAGAGAGGGAGAGAGAGAGTCCAACGCCGCCCTCCTGCCGCACCCCGCGGGTCGTGCCTCCGCCCCGTCGAGTGCCGCGGCGTGAGGAGCCGTTGCTGCCCGCCCGCCGCGCCCTGCAAGCTGTGCCACAATCGCCACTGCACCGGCCGTGCTTCCATCCTGAGGAGGGTCGCATCGCGAGGAGCCGTCGCCCGTCTGTCGCGGCCTCTGCTCCGCGCCTCCTCCACTCCTCCACCGCCGGGGCAGCCCCTAGTCTGCCGCCGCTCCGGGAGAGCCGGATCTGGAGGGAGCACCGGCACGGGAGGGATGGAGGCCGGCTGGAGATCCTGCCGCCGTGGTGGAGCTCGAGCTCGAGTCGGGCCGCCGCGTCGAATCGAGAGAGAAGATGTGAGGGCGGCACGGGCCTGTGGCTCCGCTCGGTTGGTGGAGCTCGCGGCGGAGGCAGGAGGGAGGAGGGAGGATGCGCTGCGAGACCAGCCATGGAGGTGGAGGAGCAGAGGATGCACTCGAGAGAGAGGGAGGGTGCTGGGGGAGTAAAAAATAGAGGGAAAGGCTGATGTGTGGGTCCCACGAATGGGTTGTTGGTATAAAAGAAGAGATATAGAGTATGACGGGTGTAGAAAAACTGGATATAGAGGAGAGAATATCGATCACCAGAACGGAAAATTCCTTTTAGAGGATGAATTTAACGTATGACGAGTATGGATAGCCTGATAGTTGGTTTCAATATGATAAACTAATATCAGTTTTATCATGATAATCTCTATGACTTTTTACCATTCATAGTCAAAACTTAAAAGTTTAAAAATAGCTATATTCTGAGTTATAGGGAGTAGGTTTGATTTGAACACGGCAATCGACAGTTCACTTTGGATTTTGGAAAGACAATATCGGTTAAGGGCTTAAGACCTTCCTCTGACATGGGTATTTTCAAAAGTGATTAATTTTATTATAATTTTATAGAAAATGTGAGTTCCCTCTGAATCCCTGTTTTCCCTGCTCAACGAACCACATCAATTATGCTAAAAAAACGAACCACATCAATTTGGGCCATCTGCACGACAGCCCGAGCGCAGCCGCGCGCAGGCCGGCCGAATGGCTAGCACCAGCTCTCCAGGCTCCAGCTCGTTCGACTGACCACCGCGGCGGGCCGCAGCGAGACGGGCTCGAACCAGCGCAGCCCATACAAATAGTAGGCTCTTGTGCGTCTTTTTCTTTTTTATATTTAAAAAAATCAAAATTTCAAAAATATATGTCCGTTTCGAAATTTTTTGAAAATATACCCCGGTGGCCCGGGGGGGCAACAGGGGTCCTGTCGCCCAAGCAACGGGCGACAGAACCTTAATGTAATTTTTTTTGAATTTGCAAAGAGGTCCCTGGCGGGGGGTGTGTGGAGGGAGGGGGCTTGTCGCCCCCCCCCCCCCCCTCACGGGCGACAGGGGTCTCCCACCCTATATAAGCCCGGGCTTCCATTCCCTTCTCATTTAAGACAAAAAATTGCACCAAAAATTCAGAAAAAAAAAGAGAGGGGTGAGGAGAAGAAAAGCGGCGAAGCTCTGCCGAATTGCGCACTTGTGATCTACCGGTAACTTCCGTATGAGTCCATTGATATTGTATAACAATTTAATTTAATTAGCGGATTAGCTTAATTAGATTTGGTGCTTTAGAACACTCGTTTAGTATTTACAATTTCAGTACTATTACAGACTTGTGTTTAAATTAATTATGAATTAGAATAGAATTATGACAGTACCTTATTGATATTGCAGTATAAGGTAATGGCTGCCTCCAATTGTGTAGGATTTTCATGGATCGAAGAAAAATCTAATATAATACTTGATATCATGATCCATCTTGTTATCAGTAAGAAGTTGGATCCGTTAGCGGATGGTACGATAGAGATGGTGTTGCCCAAAGTAGTAGAGTTTAAAGATTTCACATTATTTCGAGGTATTACAACGCAAGATGTAAAGGGATACCTGCTAGAACATCGGAAGATATACATGAGAGTACGTGAACTAGCGAATCATTCTAATATCATTGGATTCTTACAAAGTTCTTGTAAGATATGGATGCGGCCAGAGGTGCATGAGATGCACATTAAGGTAACTCTCATTCAGTTCTAATCACGTCCGTCATTTGGAATCCATATGTATGAAACAGTAACATTGTTGTTTAATTATATGCTAGGAATACCCCGAGGACACGGAGTTGATTAACAAATCGATACCAAATTTCTGTAAATTGGTATGTATCTTCGGTGGACTTATGCCGCAAACTAGGCGAAGGAGGTGGAGAAGATCTTCGGGTGATAGTACTTGGCCTCCACAAGAACAGATGACCGGAGGTTCGTCAAGTCATGTTGCAGCACCTCAAGCACCAAGTCTCAAGCACCAAGTTGTGTTAACTTGGATAACGACATGGATGACTTCATGCCCTCCAAACCATGGCCTCCAACACATGATGTTCCTTCCCCTGTACATGAACCTAGATCCAGAAAAGAGAGAAATGGAAAGGGAAGAGGTTCGTCAAGTCATGTTGCAGCACCTCAAGCACCAACTTGTGTTAACTGGGATGACGACATGGATGACTTTATGCCCCCCAAACTATAGCCTCCAACACATGATGTTCCTCCCCCTGTACATGAACGTAGATCCAGAAAAGAGAGAAACGGAAAGGCAAGAGGTTCGTCGAGCACTACTACACCACCTGCAACACCACCATCTGTCAACTGGGATGACGACCTAGATGATTTCATGCCATGATCTACAACATATGATGTTCATCGGTTTAAGATGTATTCGCATTTAGTATTGTTAATGATGTATTATGCTTGTATGTATGTCTCGTACCAAACTTGCATTCACTGGACATGTACATAATATCGAGTTTGAATCGTAGTTAGTTCTAATGGAGCAGCGAAGCATAAACATACCATCTATCGTATGTAATAGAAAATACGAGAGTGATCAGAGGCGAACGTTGAAGTGTACAAATAAGTGGTCCACAGCTATCTCATTACAAATAAACATCAGAAATACAAACATCGTATATATCTAACCACCCTAGGGCGTCGGACCCTCTTAGCCCTCTGATGGGCACGGACATGGCCATCGGAGTAGGTGTGATGATCCGGAGACCTCACCTGTCGCTCAGGACGCACAAAGGGCTGCGGTGTCTGCTGCTGAGAGATCCCAAGTGGTGCTCCTCCTAGCTGTGAATACTCCAAGACATCGGGGTCACCATGCGCGCCAGGTGAGTATGCAGTCAAGCTGTCGAGTTCGTCTAAGGTGACGCCCTCGTTATCTGGAATGAACGTACTCGAAACAAACCCTGCGTAACATATAAACGTAAACCAACATATGTTGTGTGGTAAATTAGTGAGTGTATTGAGAGAGTGTTTTGTACCAGGTCGAAAGGAGGAAGAAGGTCTGGCGCCCGCATCGGGGTAGAATCCTACGCATAAAATGCGGATGTTAGCGTATGCTCGTGTCTTTCGTCATGACATGTAGAAACCGAAATACGAAACATAAACTAACCTGTGTAGGCCGGTATCTGTGGCCCCGGTACCATCCCTGGATACGGTTCGCCCACTGGTGGTGTCCCTCTAAACATTACAGTATGGCCGAACGCAGTAGCTGGATCGTATCTTGTTTGTGATATTGGTAAATATGTAGCAATACTTGATCTAATTTTAAAGAGATATCTATGTTACCTGCAGTTGTGTAGTACTACGACGTCAGCCCGTGCACGGTCGCCGGACACGGGAACGACGACGAGGCCTGGGACGACCCGTGGCTGTCTTCGTACTGCACACGGCTTCCCAAGTTGTGCAGTACTGAACGCAACTGGTCACACTGCCTCGACCATGCCTCTGTCTGCTCAAACTGGGTCATTAGGGATCCGGCACGTACCCTCGCCAGGTAAGTCGAGCAGTCCGTCTCCATCATGTTGCAAAGGCGAAACTGCATCCATTCAGTAAAGGAAAAGTTAGAAACACACGAATTATCTTATGAATATATATATATATATATATATATATATATATATATATATATATATATATATATATATATATATATATATATATATATATATGCAAATATGATCAAGAGACTCACCGCGCCAGCTAGTGCCTCCACGTGGTGCCGGGCATAGCCATCCTGAGGCCTCGCCTGGTGTGGTTGCGGGTGAGTGTCAACATAAACCAGACGAGCCCGAGTCCGGGGTAAGTACTAGGTGAGGTAAGCCCTAAAGGAGCTGTCTGTGTGTGGTCCTGTTGGATGGACCAAGTGCTCGTCTGCATGTTCCTATTGGTCCACCCACGGCTGCATCTTGGTGAGCCAATCATCAAAGTACGGCAAACCACTCCTTGACAACCTACAAAAGTGGACCACGAAGAATCGTTAGATTCGACACGAATGTATGAGCCAAGTTTATTCATAATTACCTGTGGTCCTGGCGACTGACACGCTCCAACGCGGTGGGCACCGGAAACTCCTAGCGCTGCCCAAACTGTCTCCTGACTCTCCAGGGGCAATATGCCTCAACCGCGATGTCGTAAACCAGGACGGCTATAGTAAGCCACAGGCTCGTATTCGCGGAGCGGTGCGAAGACAGGCCTGCTGGTGCACGGGTAGCCACAGCCTCTGGGCTGTAAGACTCCCAGACAACATCCTCGGGCGTCAGCATGTCGAGCTCTGAAACAAACTCAGGATATGCGCGTCTAACCTACGCATACGCCCAGGACCTCTGCAGTCCGAATAAGTAAAATTAAAAGTGCGCTAATGCATCATGTAACAATGAATAACAAAATTAGATTTGTTGCGAACGTACCTGACGCCAAATCCAGAGAGTTCCCATAGTGGACTTGTCGTCCTCCTCGTCGCCGTACATGGCCTTGTGGTAAGGCTCGTGGCTGACGATGGGCCGACCAACGGCTAGCCTCTCGTACGACCAAAGTTGTAGCAGTAGTGGGCACCCCGCCAGGATAGCGTTCCCATGTGTCTTCATGCAGCCTTCGCAGAGTCCACACTAAGTGGCTGCAAGTACCGCCTCACCCCAGCTGTAGGGCGGTACGTCCTCGTCCACATCCGCAATCTCCCGTGCATACGGAAGGAGAATCCTATCGACCGTATTCCGTATTCCGTTGGTATTCCGTATTCCGTTGGTATTTCGTAGTCAGGTTGCAAGAATGCATAACCATATTGAAACACTCTGCATGGTTCGTTGTCTGAATACCATACCGTATTCCGTTGGTATCATAAAGGAATGACCATTTCTCCTTAGGTGCACCTCGAAACCAGTGTGAAAATGGCTTCTCAATTGAATCCCTAACCTCTGCAGCCTGACTCGTGCTTGTTCCTGATGCCCTTACCTTCACTAGCTCTGCAGTCAACTGATCAAACTTCTGCCATAATGCATTGAATTTTCTCTGTTGATTTTGGGTGCACAACCTCTTAAACATGTTCTTAAGATCCTTGTTCTTGAAGTGGTCATAGAAGTTTGCACCCATATGCCTAATGCACCACCTGTTTTGGACATCGGGCCTCAATGGAGGCGTTGTCGCAGTTCCATGTTGCAATTTCAGTATTGATTGTAGCAGACCTGCATGCCTATCACTAATAAGGCACACATTTGGACGTGCAGCAACAACATGAACATTCACTCATTCAAGGAACCAATACCAACTGTCTAAGTTCTCATTCTCAACAAATGCAAATGCAAGCGGAACTATTTGGTTATTGCAATCTACCCCGATTGCGGTGAGTATCTGACCTTTATACCTTCCAGTCAGAAATGTGCCATCAATGCAGATCACCGGAAGACAACACTGAAATGCCCTAACACAGGCACCTAGGCAAAAGAAGTCTCGTTGCAGAATGCTTTGCCTCCTAGTCACGGCTGTTACGAGGTATGTGTCATAAAAGCTTCCAGGATTTCTAGCAGCAACCTGGGATAACATATGAGGTAGGTTATCATATGATGCCTCGTATGTGCCGAACCGCATCTCGAACACCCTTTGTTTAGCCCGCCATACATTCAAATAACTAATGGTGTACTGGTAAGTCTGCTCAATGTGTCGAACAATCATTTTTGGCTCATAATTTAGGTTGTCCATAATCAACCCATATATTTGCTTTGCAACAAAGTCGCATGATATATTGCGATGCGAGGGAAGAACTTCTGACAGCAAACAAGTGTGCTCTGTCATAATGGAGCATTTCCAGTTCGACTTCCATTTTCCCTTGAATGCATGTAATCGCCATGGACATCCATCATTCACACACTTCACCTCATATTCTTTACTGCCAGACTTTACGACTCTAAATTCTCATTTCAATGATATTGTCCATAGTCTCACAGCATCTTTTACGGCTTCAATGTTTGGATATGTTGCACCTTGCACTACCTCATCCCCTCTGTACTCTCACTCCTGATTTCGTACGTCTTCTGCGACATGATTACCAAAACCATGCTCCTTCCACTCTTTTGGCAATGAGTACTGCTCGTCATCAGATGAGCCATCATATTGTTCCATCTCCATTGCGGTTTGGTCTTCTGCCTCCATCTCGTCCACAATGCTATGTATCCTCTCTCCCTCATCAGCAAGGCCCTGTGGTCCGATGTTTTAGTTCTCTATCTCTTCTGACTCATCTTGTTCAACAAAGTTGGTCGCTCTTCGAATACTCGGAGTTGCTTGATCTGTACCATGTTGGATTTCATTTTGTGTCTTCTCCCGGATTTAAACAAGAATGGCCAGAGGCCACCCACGCTCTAGAGCTGCTTGCATGTACTTCAGCCAGTCATCAGTGCTGTGTATCATCATCAATTCCCATAAATCACTTTCTACCTCCCAATTAACATGAGACTGGACGGTCATCACATGTGTCTCCGGATCGACACGGAACCCACGCTGCAGCCACTTACATATGGAACCAAAACTCCTCTCCAGAGGTTTATCTATGGCGCTAGATGTGCACTTAAAGGCAGAAATGTTTACTCCATTTGGCCCATACAAAATATTGTAGTCACCAAAAAATACTTGAAACTGCATCTTGCTCGACATATCTGTATACCACAGAATACTTATCGAGTTATACTCTTTACTTCACTACCTTATTCAATAATCCGTAAAAACTAAGTATGGATTTCAACTACAACATATAACTATTCATAACTACGTGATGGCACTCAAATTCTATACTGCATATGCGAAATTCTATTCTAAATCGTAATTAATTTATAAACACGTCTCTAATAGTACTGCAATTGTAATAATAAATGCGTAGTACTAATTTTCTAAACTAATTTACTACTACGTAACTAAAGTATCATTAAACTCCTACTTAAATGGTTCTACTATAACACTAATTAAATTAAATTACTCTACAATACCAATGGAAAATTACATAAGCTAAATGTACTAACCTGCAGATCACAAGTGCGCAATCCGGCAGGGCTTCGCCGATTTCCTTCTCCTCACCCCTCTCTTTTTTTCTGAATTTTTGGTGAAATTTTTGGGCTAAAATGAGGAGGGAATGTGGGTAGAATGTTTATATAGGGGGCCAAGAGCCTGTCGCCCGATTGGGGGCGACAGCCCCCCTGTCGCCCGTGGGTGGGGGGCCAGTCGCCCGTGGGGGGGACAGGCCCCTTGCCCCCACGCGCCCCCGGCCAGGGACTGTCGCCCCCCCGGTGACGGGGTATATTTTCGAAATTTTTCGAAACAGACATATATTTTTGAAATTTTTATTTTTTTTAAATATAAAAAAGAAAAAATCGCGGCTCTCGTGGTCCTTTGCAAAAGGCGAGCGGACGCGGGCTTGGACCTCGAGGCGGGCGACCGCAGTTCAGTGTTTTTTTTTGGTAAACGTGTTTTAATTTGATCTGAATCCAGCGCGCGTAGCGCTCCTGTAGATATAATCAAGCGAAGATTTGAGCAAAATTACGGGGCTCCTTGTCCTTGTGGAGTACACTGTGGAAGGCATGCGAGGCACCAGACTTGTCGGCGATTTACGCTCAGAATGATGTTTCCCGGAGGCATGTTCGAGGACTCCAATTTAATGCGTCCGTCTGCTGCTGCTGCTAACGGCGACGCTTACTAGCTTTGATCGAGAATATCCATGCATGCATCTCGCAGTGTTAAGACCGTCCACAGTGGAGGGAGCAAACAGTGGAGGGAGCCAATGAAGAAGCAAATACACTGCTTGACACTGTAGATGCACTGTTTGGCACTGTAGATAGAGAGGGCGTGGGAAACGAGGAGGGAGCAAATTTGCTCTTGCTCCCTCCGCTGTAGTCAGCCTAAGGGCGTGTTTAGTTCGTTTTGCCTATAAGCACCTTCAGAACTACCGGCAGCAAAACAGAGACGTGCTTGGCCGCCCCCGCGTCGCTCCTTTAGGGCCGGCACGGGAGCCTCCAACCCTAGTGTCGCCACCCCCGTTCCCCGCCTCCCCCGTCCGCGCCACCGTCGGAGCCGGCCGCCGGAAACCGTACGACTGGAAGGTGTTGACTAAAAAAATCCTTAAGACGGATGTATGCTATGCTAGGATCAAAGAGATATGCTTTACTCTGACGTACCGAACCCAAATCGGCATGTGTGATGTGTACTAGTGTGCTAGTCAATTTGACCTGCAATTAACTTGAGAGGCAAATATTAAATTCCGAAGCTATCGGCTAGCCAACCGATATTAATGATGTCAGCAATCCACTATCATTCAGCCGATATGATAAGGGCAAGCTACAACGTAGCTTGGGAACAATACTTAGATCTAGATTCAATCAGTTAACATGATCAGATCACAAATATAAGCTGATCAGATCATATCTAAGCTGGATAATTTGTAGCAAAATCTTAAAATAAATTAGATTAAATGGATTAACCTAGAAAGATCTAAGCAAATATCGATAACTTGTGACAAAAACAAGAAACAAGCTAGACTAAACGGATTTATCTAACATGTTGATAGCTTTTCTTGATAACTTGTGAGCAAAATAGATCTAGGTAAAAGTGATACGCTATAAATGTAAAATCTAATGTATTCGATAACTTGAGCGCTATAGATGGAGGAAGAAGCGATGCGCCGTCAACCTTGACCAGCAAACTAGAGTCGAAGCCGATGCAGCCCTGCTTATTGAAAAGAACTCATAAAGCAAAAATCTACGCAACTAGGGTTTTGGCAAAGCCGCTGACATGAAAAGTAATGCGATACAAGTAAAAGTTTTGTGTTGGATGTGGTTGAGAAAAGTTTAAAAATGCCAAAGGTCTGCTATTTATAGCCTAAACTTAGACCACTTGTGGACTTGATTACAATTTGGACATGAAGAAAACAAACTTTCTAAACAAACTAGACCTCAGTCTTGATGCGATAACCTGCTGACGTCATTTGTCAGCTTAGTCTCAGTTCCATCGGCTAAGACACCTCTTCAAACCCATGAAGCACATTGTGCTTCCTTTCTTTGCCTTGGCGCCAGCCCATATTTCATTCGGCCGCCTGGTCCATCAGATTGACACGTACCAAAAAATGACCGGAGGGGTTGGGGGGGGAGGGCTTTTTGTTCAATTAGAGGGTACCTCGCGTGGATCTGGGCAGTGACGTCTGGTCTCAACCCGCGCCGCCGCCTGGGCTCAACCTCCAAGGTTGGAGCTAGGAGGCGCCGCCACTGGAGCGCGGGCGGGTGCTCGCCAGGGCCCCGCCGTTGTCTCCTCTTGCTACTAGCTGGAGTTGGGGGAAGCGTTGACGCCGCGACATCCAGCATCTTCACGTGGCGGCCGCGGCCCATTCCTTGCGGCAGTTCGGCCACGTCGATGTTCCCTCCCAGCGCTACCCTGCCGGGGCGGCCGTGCGACCCCTACGCGGTAGCGACATGCCTATCGACCCTCGTTGAGGGTGGGGGTGGCTCGGCCTTGGTGCCGGCACAACGCCTGGATTGGGAGGCGGCAATGGCATCTACGACCCGCTGGTGGAGATTGGCCTAGGAGGCTGGCCGGACACCGGCAGGTGCTCCTATGGGCGTAGGCGTGCAGGGTGGCTTCGGGGAGGGCAGGAAGAAATCCTAGTCCGGCTTCATGCTGGCCGGTAATGGCAAGCTTCTTGCGCTGATTTTCTTCTTAGAGACATTGCCGATGCGCTATCTACACAAATTTTGATGGATCTCTCGATGAAAACCAATTCTGACTTGCTGGATGAGGCGGCAACGACGTCTTTGAAGTCGTATTCCTCTTGGAGCGTCATCTTGAGATTGTTCGATTGATTTAGTTACCTCGGCGACATCAAACGGTTCAGATATCGAGTTTCTAAGAAAACGAGTGATATGATGGTTTAGTGTTGCTTAAAGGTTTCGCAAGAATGGAACGTGGATGAAGAGAATGATTGAAGTTTAGTCTTCTTGATTTTTTTTCTTTGTTTTAGAGTTTCCTTTCTTGTGTTTTAAGATCCTAATTTGATGTCTAGAGTCTAAAATTCTTGTAATATTAGGCTGTGGGCATTCTCTCGTGAATATTCAAGATCAGAATTTTTCTTTATCTAAAAAATTGGAGGCACCCTCGGAACTACCGGCAGCATGTGCTGACTGGAGGATCGAGCGAGGACAGAGACAAAGGGCAAGCTGGGCTTGTGATCCGCGGATCGGGCTAGGAATCTCGGCGACAAAGCGATGGTAGCCTCCACGCGTCCGTGATGCTTTGTTTTGCTACTCGCTTGTGCTCTTGTAGAAGAAAACTGGAAAGTGCAATGCATGAACGCAGCGCGGATGCAGGTCGATGATGCTTTGAGAAAGGAAGCGCAACGTGCCTGGCTTTTGTTTGAATCGTCCGGTTGGACCGAGCATGAAAGCAACGAGGAATAGCCGGTTCGATTCGTAAGCTTTTGTTCGTGGCATGCGAGCGGATGCTTAGTTTAATCCTCTCGGGTTGCCATCAGCAGATGCACTTCACCCATCGTCGATGTACTGAACAGTGAGCACAGGACGGAGAACAACAAATGGGTCAGAGAGGCAGATGGGCATGGCCATGGGGTGGCAGGATAAGCAGGCAGCCGGAAGGAAAAACAAAACAAAAGAAAAAAAAACACAGTAGGATTGCCATGTGGAGCCTCACGGACCACGGTGCCCAAAGCTGCCTGTCCCCACCCAATCGTCACGTGCCTCCTCCCCATGTGTCAGTGGCGTTCGGCAAGATCCGCACCAGGCACCATTGGTTGTTCGTCGGATTCCCTCCATCAAAGAGCCCCAGAAATCGGCAAATACGCAGGGGGGCAGGGGCCTGGACACTATGGTTTTCAAATTTATATTGAACATTTAAATTTTGATTAAATTTTTATATAAATTTTTATAGTTGGCTCTCTTTAATAATGAAAAAAACAAATTTCTGGCTCCGCCCCTACAAATACAGACTCGTATCTCTAGCCGGAGGATCGAGCGTTCCAGGTTGCGAGAGCAAACGTCTCTAGCCGGAGAAGTCTGAACCTGAACTTCTGAAGCTTGGAGCGAGCGATGCCCCGATGCAGCGCCGCGGCTCGACATCGAGCGCCTGAACGACATGATCGATACGCGCTTTGCTCCCCGTACGCTACGCCTCAACTTAGGGGCCGTTTATAGTTCCAAAAAAAATTTGAGACTGTTTGACCGCTAATTAGGAGTATTAAATATAGATTAATTATAAAACTAATTACACGGATGGACGAGAAATCGTGATGCGAATCTATTAAGCCTAATTAATCTGTCATTAGAGATTGGTTACTGTAGCACAACATTGTCTAATCATTACATAATTAGATTTATTAGATTCGTCTCGCGATTTTACGTGGGGTTATGGAATGGATTTTGTTAGTTATCCACATTTAATACTCCAAACGAGTAGTCAAACGTTGCAAGTTACTGTAGCGCGAGAAAATTTTTAGCAACTAAACGAGCTCTTAGCTCTGCGAGAGTGGGAGGGTACATCGGTGTGAGTCTAGAGGGTGCAGGGCAAGGAAAAAAATTTCGACCGGTAAATCCGGTTTACCGGAAAATTTACCGTTACCGGTAGTGTCCGAGAAACGGATTTCGGTGATATTTCGTATTTACCGGTTTCAAATTTGAAAATTTCAAAAAAAATTATATAAAATAGGGTAAAAATCTGATAAAAAACTAGACATTTTTATGAGCATTTTGGACTAACATTTTTTGAAATCTAACCTCATATGTTGTGTAAAAAAAAATAGACCCATACGACGGTGAGGATGATGGTAGCTCTACCTCTGTCAGTTCCACCTACAGCTACCCGTCGGCACCCACCTTTGTGTGGCCACCACAACCACATCCGATGGCTGTCCCTCCGCGTCCTCTATATGGATATCCTCATATATACTATCAAGGATACCTCCCATATGGATTTCCTCACATGTACTATCAGAAATATCCCCCAGAGCAAGATCACAGAGATGACGAATGAGTACCCATGTATGTAGGTAACACATCTTATTTTCTCACTTGCATTCATTTCGTTTGCATCTTCTCATCCATTTTATTTATTTCATTCTATAGGATTCGACGTTACAATGTGAGTCATCAACAATTTCCGGTCGGTCGTAAGGTTTTCCTGTTGAAAAACACCGAAATAAAAATTTTAGAGTATATTTTGTGTTACCTATTTGAGACTTGTATTATTTGAACCTATAAATTGTGTTAACAAGTTGAACCTATATTTTATTGCATTTGGATTGTGGTTTGTATTGATATACATATGTTTTACGTCAAATCTATTAATATTTGCTTTGTAAGAAAATCATTATGCATATTGAACTATTATATATAAGAATTAGATATAATTCTCTAAAAATATTCCACTTCTCTTAACACAATTTGTTATTTTCTATCGTGGTCAACATTTTTCGGTCCATACGCAGCGAATTCCACCGAAATTACAACGGAATTCGGTCGAAAAATCCGAAATTCGATGATTTCAAATTTGAATTGGTTTACCGATCGGTAAATCCGGTAAACCGGCGGTTTTCGGTAACTTACCGTTACCGGTGAGGACCGGTAAATCACTTACCGCCGGTAAGTTTTTCCCTGGTGCAGGGACACGTACGTAACCTAGCGTACACAACGCCGCGTGTACGAGCACCGAATCATGGTGCTGAAACGGAGCACGCCGTGCATGTCCCCGGGCTGTGTCAAGTGTCTCAAGTCTCGCATGAGCAGAACAGACCGTGTCAGGTCTCAAGCCTGAAGCCTCCGCCCTCCGACTCCGAGGATAGCCATTGCTCCCATGGGTGATTACTGAGTCGCACTAATTAATCATTAGGCGGCCTTAATGAGCAGCGGCTGGAGGGGGAGACACCTCGAGCTCGAGATACGCAGAAGCGCTGTTCCAAAGCGCTTAACTGCTTCCAGGAATATCCCACTCCAGCCCCTTTAGCTTGTGCTATTTCACGCTTGAACCACCAGGCTCGCTTTCGTTTCTTCTTCGGACTTCAGCCGCCAAGGGGAGGGGGGAGCAGTAGGTCAGCGAGCGAGCACACCCACCCACCCACCCACCCACTCGCCCCACCTCAAATGCGTTTTGGTTTCGCGCTCGCGCGGGAGACGGGGAGCGAGACGCGCGAGGGATCCACCTCCTCTTCGTCTCTGCTGCGTTGATCTGGTCAGCAGCGAGGTAATGGGATTTCTCGACTAGTTTCTGGGACTGGCCCTGAGTTGCTTCCATTTCGAACTCATCTTGTTTTGCTACGTCGCCGTGTTGATTTTGTGGTCACTCTGGGTGGGGATTGGCCAAGCTTGGGTTTTGAGGATGGCGGGGGCACATTCTCTCGGTGAAAATCCATGCGCCTCCTCAAGAAATGCGGGGGTCAGGCTGATGGGATATTGTGATTTGATGCGGCAGCGAGAGTGTTTGGATTTTCTGGGAGGAGGGCTTGCCTGTTCGGATGGTCGGGTACCGTGGGATGCGGAAATGTTCAGATGTATGTGGGATTGAAGAGTGAAGTTTTGGTGGATGTTGAATCTCGTTTAAGGGTGGGAAAGCTTATATATCGTGTATATGGGGAACATAAGGTTGTTTTCTTATCATTTAGCGACAGAACATGTTGGATGAATGATGCATAACGCTTTCCCCATTTTCTGTTCCGATGAGAACATTTCACTTGTAAACTATAGCTGTATGTGTCATCTAGTAGCTTTCCGGCACAAACAGATCGCAACTATCTTCAAGTTTGACCTGTCCCTTTGAGATTCCAGAGCAACATCCTACTAATCATTGCTATTTTGTTCTCGGCTTATTGGTAAAATAAAGACTCTGATTCTGTCTCCTCTAGTATTTGCAATGATTTGCGCTACATCGGCCTAGCAAAAGAAGTATAGATTCGGACCTAAATAGCTAACTATATTTGTGTTCTGGTTTGCAGGTTTGCTCTATGGGGAATCGTTCTCGGCTAAGTGCAGCCAAGGAAAGCATGCAATCAATCAGTGAAGAGATGGAGAGTACCAGCAGAGAAGCAGAACCAAGCAGAGTTCACCAATTGAAATGCAGAGATGAAAAATTCAGAGAGCCGTGCCTCGACCGGATCCCTAATTTCCACTGCAAAAGTTTGCCTTCAAGATATCGAGATGCAAATACGGAAGATAGCATCATGCACAAACGAGGCTCTATGTATCAGAGTTCCAGTGAGGTTAGCAGACTCAGGAATCTCCAAGGGAGGAGGAAAATAAATTATTCGAGCAATAAAGACACATTTTTGTCCTTTGAGGTTGTCAATGCGTCCTCTCAGCCTAGCACAAGTGGTGCTTGCGTCTTTCCGCCTCGGAGCTATTCATGCAATACAAGGTCTTCTACGGGGACAACTCATACAATGCATCAAGCTTCCAGGGAGTTTATGAAGCTTTCCCTCCATGAAATTTCTGAGGATGATTTAACGCTTGAGAGGCCACGCAGGGACTGCAATTTGTTGAAAAATGATGCAACAGACAGTTTCCTGGAGATATCACTTGAAGAAGATACTACCAAAGGCTCATGCACAAATCCAGCCCCACATTTTCTAGAAAGCAGTTGCATCAAAGTTGCAAGATCAAATTGTCAACAGTCAGTTGATGTTTGTCCTGATCAAAGAGATGTAAGTAATCTGCCCAAGTCCTTGTCGACAAAGGTGGGTGTTTTTGATGTTACATGCCCATCAGAATGTGTTGGCAACAAAAAGGCCCGATCTAGCCCGTTCAAGAAAATTCTTGATCCTATCATGAAGTCTAAGTCTCAACGAAATCCTTCTCTGATGGAAACAGAAGATGCAAAATCTAGTAGTACGCCATTTGGAGGAAAAAGTAGAGTATTACGCAAATCTTTGTTAAGTGATATCTCAAGGACCGAGCAAAGCCTAGCACCTGATTGCCAGACAAGTAGGGAAGCCCAGCAATTGACCGTTACTTCATCACCAACTCATCTTCATGCTGTTATAAAATTGGATCCAAATAATGGTGCATTTGGTTTTGAGTTTTGTACCAAGGGCCCAGAAGAATCAATTTATGCTAACACATGGAAAGCTGGGAATGAACTGAATTGGATTTATACTTTCCATAGCAGTGGCAAGCGAGCGAGCACTGTAGGAAGGGCCTCCAAGGATAGGCGTGGGTCTCTACCACCAATTGTAGGCCAGATGCATGTGTCTTCCTGTTTGTACTCGAATATTGAAGAAGATGGTACTTTGAATAACTCAGCCACCACTGAATTTGTTTTGTATGACATTGCTCATGCAAGACGGAGTTCTGCCGTTGAGAGAATTCAATGCAGAGATGCCATTCGACCATCATTCCGCAATGTTTTCAATACTTCAGTCTCTGGGCATACCCGAGACAGAAATGATCTGATGCAGCGACAAAATACTACAAGGAATGACTCAGATCTGTCAACATCTTGTCTTTGGTCGCAAGAAGAACTTCATCCTCATTTGGAGGTTGCTGCTGTCGTAATTCAGGTGCCATTTCATAAAACAAAGTCCAAAGAATTGAAAGCTGGATCGTCACCTGGTACTATCAAAGCAGCGACAGCAGGTGGCGCACATGGGTTACCAAGGGATGATGAGGCCAGTCCATCACCATTACTTGACCGTCTGAAGTCTGGTGGAGTCTGTGATTGTGGCGGATGGGACATGTCTTGCCCAATTGTTGTCCTTGACAATGCATATGATAGTTACTGGGCTGATTCTGTGAGGAATGAAAGCAAAGTTCCTATGGAGCTATTTGCTCAGGTACACCTAATTATTTTTTTCTTTTATCAGATTAATAGTTATTACTGCTTTATAGTTTATGCAGTGCAGGGATAACTAATGTTGAAGTATAGGTGAATCGCCCACATCTCCCCAAAAGCTTAAGCTGATGGGGAGAGGTGGGTGGGCAATTCACTTATACTTCAGCAACTAAACATAATAAAAGAAAATAAGACTTTGTATGTCCAAATAGTCACGTTTTTACAGATGGATGCCTTTTGATCAGCTAACATATCAAGTGCTACCATAGATAGATTTATAATGGAAGGAAGCTTGGATAATAGTTCTAGCCTCTGCGTTGAAAGATTTTTCTTGTTTGATCCTCCCTTGAAAAGCTTTGCAGCAAGGTTACCAACTTTATTTTTATACGCAATATTTACGATTACATTCTGAAGCTATATTCAACTAAATGACATCTTTAATTTATATGCTGCAAATGTTGGAACAGGGTAACAAAGATGTTCTCCCTGCCCTTTCGATGAAGGCAGATGGGAATGGGCATTTCTCGGTGGATTTTCATGCACGACTATCGGCGTTGCAGGCGTTTTCTATCTGCATCTCTTTGCTTCACTGTTCTGAAGCTTCTTCAGACATTGGTATCGAAAAGTTCAAGAGCAAGCTATACTCCAGTTCGCTGAAGATGCTCCTGAAGGAGGAAGTGAGGCAGTTAATCGATTCAGTCACGACCAAGGAGAAGAATAGACCGAAGAGCAGGAATGAAAAAACACCTCCATCTATTGTCATCGACCCTCCCTTTTCTCCCATGGGAAGAGTATAGCATGTGAATAACCAGCAGAATAACTCATGGGAGTAAAAAGATAAGAAACTCAGAACCTTCCCATTAGTTTTTACCATGTTCATTTTTGAGATAAAATGGAGAATAACCATGTTCATAAGGATGGAGGATGGTTGTAGTTCATAATTGTAGTATTAGCTTTTAGCAACCAAGGGAGGGCATGGATTATTGCTGTAATCCACCAGAGAATACGTAATGTTATTAGCCAGCTCTGATGAAAGAACATAAAGAAACCAGATTGTAGCCATTTTTGCTTCTTTGACCTGCATCATCCTATACATATTTAATGATCTTATTTCTCAATTCACATTTTGGGTTCTGGGTCTTGGTAGCTGTACAATGCAAAGGACATGGACCAGGGGCTGGATTTGTGTTTTTGGTGAGGTCGGATCTGCAAAACGAGCTGCTCTCGCCTGCTTACGTTTGGCGTTAGTGGGACTTGGTAGCATCTGGTGATTCCAGGAGATGGACAAGCACTCAGAGCAAGGCAATAAGAGGGGCTTTAAGCCCCTTCCATATTATCTAGAGACATCACTTAGAGACATACTCCCTCCATACCCAAAATACCTGACGTCCTGGGCGTGGTATTTGTTTTCGCAAAACTTGACGTTGTGGCCGCACTACCCCGTCCGTGGACGTGTTTGCCTCTGGAGTCTGTTCGGCTCCCTTCCTTAATTTCTTCGTTAATCGCTCAAGCAGCAAAAAAAACTTTACAGCCGCCAGGATTTGAACTCGGCTCGCCACTCTCATTCCTCCGCTCACGCTCACTAGCTAGTTGGGCTTGGTTTACTTTCTCATATAGGGAGCAACCGCAATCATATTTATTAAGGGCAGATATGGAAAACTAACCCCTAATTAATGATTTCTTGGTTACCACAATCATGTCCTAAACGTCAAGAATTGTGGGTATGGAGGGAGTATGCTATAATAATGTCTCTTAGATTGTCTCTTGTAGGGTATAGAAACATTAAATTTTTACATACAAAAATAAATTAAAGTTCATGAAATGCGTGCGCAAGACACAGGGTGGGCTCCAAAATCGACTCTTGTGCTTTGTTTCTCGTGCTGGAGATGTCTCTTACGTAAGAGCTCATGACACACTCTCACCTTATTTCTCTCTCATCCACGTAGGACTGTTGCTGACATGGACGGACTAATAAACCCTTATTGTACCTGCTCTCAGGGATGGATGGATCATGGATGGGTTGCCATTAGCTGACAAGGACAGGTTGGACCATCTGCAGTCTTGACCCAGGCTTGGCCTTATTGACCACAGGCCAGCACCCAGCAGGATCCCGGGCAGGCCATGCTTCCGAGCCCTGCCTCTGCGTCCCTGCAAGCCTGCAGCAAGTCCATTTAATCTGCTGCTCAGTTTCCTCCACACATCTCATGTGGTAGCTATCATCTGTAACTTTGTGACTGTAATTCGTTGCCCAGCAAAACCAGAACGAATGATTGAATGGCTGGCAACATCATCAGTAATTGGAAACTCTGATTCCAAAAAAGATATTTTTTTAGGAAATCACCACCCTTTATTGATCGTTCTGATGTACTGAGGTACAAACACCTTCAGGAGGTGATAACAGCCACACTTGTCTTCCTAACTCACAATTAACACAACTTCTAGCTAAACAATGAGCATCTACATTAGACACTCGACCTTCATGAACAAAATCAAAAGACTCAAAAGCATATGCGTAAGCCTTGATCTCCTGGACAATCTGTCCGTAGACTCCCTTGCCATCACCCTTGAAACTTCTCACAACACTAGCGTTGTCGCTTGCAAGCCGGACCTTTCTGAACATCAGATCACTCGCCAAAGCCAACCCCTCTCTGCAAGCAATCGCCTCCATCGTTTGTGGGTCCGTAATACCATGGACAACCAACACTGAAGCCCCTTGAAAGGTACCTGCACCATCCCGTGCTATTGCCGCAGCTGCTGATGTACCCAAATTTTTAGAAATTGCTGCGTCCACGTTGATCTTCATCATGTTCGCTGGCGGAGGGATCCACCTAGGCACTGCTAGTTGGACCCCTCTCAATTTCTCTTGTTCAGGTTTGATGAACTCAAGATCAGCTATGTACCTGTTGATGAAGCAATTTGTAGACAGCGGACTTTGGTAAGAGTTCTCATGGATAGCCTTCCTTCGCACATCCAAACCACCCACAGAGTGATAGCGATTCTGATCTGGTCGCTCCTCGGCAGAGTCTCCATTACTACTGCCCACCATGCCCTTGCCTCTGTCTCCTGAATGCAGAACAAAAATTCAGTCACCATTGAGCTGTCCCGTGTGCTTCGGCCTGCTTGTACTAAACGCCGGTACTGTTTGAGCGAGGCCCAAGTAAAGACAAAAGCCCGGCCCAACATCTACATGGCCGTCGGCCGCGTCTTTGGGCCTCGCTGACAAACCCGCTGTTGCTTTCCGCCTCGTGCGCCACAGCACCACCAGCGCTCGCGTCCGCGGCCACACTACAGGTCGACGTGACGGCTGACGACGACGCGCGATCGATTTTGCTTTGCTCCCCCATCTTCGTCGGCTGAAAGCGGCGTCCGAAGCTTCCGCCGGTGCCGTCCATCCTCCAAATTTCCCACCAGGGGTTGGTTGCCGTCGAATAACCCTCGCCGGAGACTGCGGGCGAAACGCCCGGACAAGCACGGCACACCCGCCGTGCCGAAGACGCTCGAGTTGACCCCAGCCCGCCGCCGCGCGCCCGACGGGGAAGGAAACCTAACCGCACGGCGTGCGGTGCAGTTACGCCCGGCCTGGCCGGCCGTGGCAACGCCGGCCGCAGCTAGCTTACCCCCGGCCCCGCGCCCCGCGTCGTCGCTGTCGCGGGCAGGGGCTCGCAGTCGCAGCTAGCCAGCTACCAGGCCGCTTGGCCGGACTCGCATCGCGGCCGCGCGGCCCCACCGCCCCGGACCGGCGGGACAGGATAGGATTTGCTGCTCGATGCCTCACATGGCCGAATGCGCTGGACAGATAAGCTTCTTTATTCCCATTATTTGCACACTAGCCGGCACGGGGGTTTAGCGCAGAAGTTTCACGACGATCGCGTCAGAGCCACAGAGTTAATCAGTCACCTAATCGATCGATCCCACAACCACTTGGTCATAAGATTAGCTCGGAATTGAAGCCTCGGGCTCAGCGTCACGTCTCGTAACACCCCTTCCCTTTCCAAAAAAGAAAAAGTCGCTCGATCATCAGAGTTTAATAATGGCCGGTGCGCAAGTCGGCGGCAGGCTGGCAGCTAGCGATCGCGATCACGACGTCAGAGGATGGGGAAGCTGCTACAGCTCACTCGGGGCCCTAAGCTTACGGGGCCCGGCCTGCGTGATCCTCGTTTTCGTGTCGATGCGGTTGTTTAGGGCGTGTTTAGTCGGTGAAAAAGTTTGGATTTTGGTATTGTAGCACATTTCGTTGTTATTTAATAAATAATATTTAATTATAGACTAATTAAGTTTAAAAGATTCGGCTCGTGGTAATTAGTTAGACTGTATAATTAATTATTTTTTCAATAATATTTAATACTTCATGTATATGTTCGAAGATTTGATGTAACGAATATTATTGGAAATTTTTTGGGACTGTCACGCAGTGGTGCACCGATCGGGGCCCATGCGAGGTCACCGTCGGCGAGCACTCACGCGAACCCCCCTGATGCGACGGCCGCGCGGCTCCGCGCCGTCATTTGGGAGCGGTGGGGCCGGACGTGCCTGGCACGGCGGGTTGGTGGGCCAGGCGTCCTGGTGCCTTTTGGAGCCCGGCTGGTGGCTGGTCAGAGCAACCGGTCCATGCGCCAGCGATCCAGCGCTGGGCGGGCCCGTTGCACGTACACGTACGGCCAGTCGGCGGCAGCCCGGCAGGCGCGCTGAGAGGAGGCATTTTGAAATATTGATCCTCTCCCACGGTCTCTCCGACCAGCCATGTAAATAAACTAACGACTCGTAAATTGGCTGTGAAGCTGTCACCCTTGGTTAGGTCTTATCTACGGAGTAGTATATAGAGCTGTTACTACTGGTGTATATCGTCCTTTTACTAACCACTCCACACCAACCGTTTTGTAGCCATCACAGCATTCCCACATTGAATTTCGGATGATGCAGAACAAAAAACAAAAGGAGAGCAAAGAGAAAGAGACCCACGAGACTTTGACACAGCCTGGAAGATGGTAGCACCTTGATTAACAGCACATCAGATGAAGGAAAACTAACGGTTATTCGGCCTCGTTTGTTTTTTAGTTTAAGTCGTAAGTCCCGTCGCATCGCATGTTTAAACACTAATTAGAAATACTAAATATAGGCTTAATACAAAATTAATTTTATAAGTCATGACTTAATCACGAGACGAATCTATTAAATCTAATTAATTCATAATTTGACCAGTAATTTCTACAATAACAATCCGCTAATTGTGTATTAATTATACTTAATAGATTCGTCTAGAGCTCTAATTACAACTTATGCAATTAATTTTATATTAAATTGACATTCTAACATTCGAATTGATATCCGAACATTCAATGTGACAACTACTTGTAAACCAAACGAAACCTAAATCAGGCGTGCTTCACCGGGAAAGGAACCCGCGATATTCCTAAAATATACCCCACGGTCAAAATCTGACTTTTCTGAATGTTGCTGCCTTCGCACCGCTTAGTCAGACCACGTTACCCGACTGATCATATCACGCGGCGGGGGATCAGTCGGCGAGACTCGTTGATGATGAAGCGTAGAATTATTAATACTCAGCAAGTTAGCATACTAATCCCGGCCGACGTGTAGTGGTGCGGTGCACTTGTACCTAGGGGTGGTAATGGGCCGAATATTTTGAACTAGAAAATCTAAGGGCTGGGCTCTAAAATGGTCAGCCTCTAATCTTATATAATTTTGAACTAAATAATTTTAAGAATTTTGTTGGGCTATGAAGATACCACTAGACCTATAGCCCATTACCACAACTACTTGTACCAGCCTTGCGCGCCGTCGACAGAGCCGCGTCAGCCGGCAACTAACCCCGCGTCGTCACGCTGTAACAAGCGGAGCAGTCGGCTGCTGTCTCTGCCTGTCAGTATCGCGGCTCACCCTGCTGCACCAACCGTTCCACGATAGAGATCTCTCGTCCCTGATCGCCTCACATGATCTGATGATCAGCGTCGCTGCAACGTTGTTGGTGCGCGGAGGGGAGAGAGCGATAAGAGGCGTGGCGTGCGAGGACAGGCAAGGGTCAGTGGTTAGGGCCGCGATCCCTCCACGCAGGATCCGAGTCAGATGTCGAAATTCCCACGGAAATTCCGCCGCCCGACGGATCCTGGCACCCCCGCGATCTCGCGGCCCGCCCATGGCGCCATGCGGCCCGCTAGCTGTCCCGCCCCGTCCCGTCCCGTTGCGCTGCCGGCCTCACGCGCTGACTCACCCCGCCCCGTTTCCGGTTCGCGTTCCACGACTTCCACCTGACCTCCAGCTCATCTCCGGATTCCGTCCCGGCCACCCTCCGCGAGCTCCCTTTCCACCTCACGTCGTGGTGATCCTTCCTTGTATAAAGCAGCCGAGCCGAGCCCCCGCCTGCTCTCCCCCAATCTTGGATTCACCTAAACCCGATACCTTTCCTCGGGGACCTTGACGAAAACAGCCGCCTTTTCTCCTGTGTTTTATATAAGCCGCTGCCGCGCCGGGTTGGGTTCCCACACATTGCATTGCGATCGCGTCTCCTCCTCCTCCTCCACGCCCTGCCTTGGTAGCTTGCACACACAAGCGCGTCGTTCCTTCTCTCCTTCTCTGTCGCCGGGAAAGCGCCGCCGCGCACCCCCCTCGCTTGCGTTCCGTCCCGTTCCCTCGGGGGCTCGATCCGGCAAAGGCCCGACCTTCCATGGCCATCGCCTCCCGCGTCTCGAAGCGCGCGCTGTCCACCCTCGCCGCCGCCAAGCTCCCGGAGGCGGTCGCCGCCTCGGAGCCGCTGCCGCCGGCCGCGCCGGCGCCGTGCGAGAGGGCCGGCGGCAGGGTGCTGCGGTTCGAGGACACCGGGCGGCTGTTCGCCGGGGAGCCGACGTCGGCGCTCGTGCGCACGCTCGCCGCGCTGCAGGCGCTCTCCGTGGGGCCGCTGGTCGACGCCGCGACCGCGGCGCTGCGGTCGCCGGCGGTGGCCGGCAGCGCGCTGGGCCGCGCCGCGGCCAGGGCCACGGCGTACCGCCACTTCTGCGCGGGCGAGACCGCGGACGAGGCCGCGGCCGTCGTGCGCCGGCTGTGGCGCGGCGGCATGGGCGGGATCCTCGACTACGGGATCGAGGACGCCGAGGACGGCCACACCTGCGACCGCAACGCCGCCGGGTTCATCGCCGCCGTCGACGTCGCCGCCTCGCTGCCGCCGGGCTCGGTGAGTCGCCGTCGCCGTCGCCGCTTACTCTTCCGTTCCTTCCTTTTTTTTTCAGCGGCTTGCGTGGCGGGGGGACGGGAGCACGCCACGTCGGACGGAATCTTCGGTGCCGTCTGCCGCCTGCGCGAGTGGACCCCCGGATTCCGTGGGAATCTTCTGGTAGTAGACTCCCTAGTGAATCGCCCGCTTGTCTAGCTGCCTGGTGCTGATTCGGTCACTGCTCGTGGGCCCTGAAAACCAGCACCTGATTTTAGCATGTCTCTCTTGCCCCGTCCCCACCGCTCGTTCCCAGCCCAAACCCTCACATCAAAACCCCTAGACCACACGATCGGGATCTTTATTTAGACATTCCTAATCACTGCGTTAACAGCGCGTTAAACCTCACGGATTTGTGGTTAACCTCAAATCTCAAAGAATTACTACTATGTAGGAGTAGTTAGTCAGGCTTAATTAAGAGCCGTCTTTAATCTGTTGCTGACGTGCACGCAGGCGAGCGTGTGCATCAAGATCACGGCGCTGTGCCCGATCGCGCTGCTGGAGAAGACGAGCGACCTGCTGCGGTGGCAGAAGAAGCACCCGTCGTTCAGCCTGCCGTGGAAGGCGCACTCGTTCCCGATCCTGTCTGACTCCAGCCCGCTCTACCTCACCGCGTCGGAGCCGCCGGCGCTGACGGTGGAGGAGGAGCGCGAGCTGGAGCTCGCGCACGAGCGGCTGCTGGCGGTGTGCGCGCGGTGCGAGGAGCACGGCATCCCCCTGCTGGTGGACGCCGAGTACGCGACCGTGCAGCCGGCCATCGACTACTTCACGCTCGTCGGCGCGCTGGCGTTCAACGGCGGCGAGGCCCGCGCGGCGGACGGGGAGCGCCCCATCGTGCACGGCACCATCCAGGCGTACCTCCGCGACGCGCGGGACCGGCTGGAGGCCATGGTGGCCGCCGCGGAGCGCGAGCGCGTGCGCCTGGGACTCAAGGTCGTGCGCGGCGCGTACCTGACCCGCGAGACCCGGCTCGCGGCCTCCCTCGGCGTGCCGTCGCCGATCCACGGCAGCATCCAGGACACCCATGACTGCTACAACGGCTGCGCCGCCTTCCTCCTCGACCGCGTCCGCCGCGGCTCCGCCTCCGTCATGCTCGCCACCCACAACATCGAGTCAGGTAAAAATCCAAGCTCTGTTTTGCGACGAGCGACGCAGACTCGCCCGGTGGAGCAGCGCCGATCCAACTCACGAAATCTTTTCCGTCTCCCGTAGGCCAACTCGCGGCGGCGCAGGCGCTGGAGCTGGGGATCCCCAAGGGCGACCGCAACCTGCAGTTCGCGCAGCTGATGGGCATGGCGGACGGGCTGTCGCTGAGCCTCCGCAACGCCGGGTTCCAGGTCAGCAAGTACCTGCCGTACGGGCCGGTGGAGCAGATCATCCCCTACCTGATCAGGCGCGCCGAGGAGAACAGAGGCCTCCTCTCCGCCTCCTCCTTCGACAGGCAGCTGCTCCGGTACGGCCACGCATCGTTCTGCCGCAAGATGAACCTGTGTTATTCAGAGAGCGCCATTGATGCGAAGTGATCTGATTCCTTTTCTTTGCTTTCATGATCTGGTGCAGGACGGAGCTGGCGAGGAGGGTCAAGGCTGCGGTGGTGGGCGCGAGTGAGGCGAGCTTGCGGAGCCTGTGAGGCTGTGAAGCTGGTTGCTGGGACAAGGGCGAGTTGAAGGCTAGAAGCTGTAAATACACCCTTCGGTCTTCAGGCATTGATGTATCCTGGATTTTGTTGAATAATTGAATGAATAGAACAATGTTCTTCTAGGATTATTCGAGGGATTAATTGATTATCTGGCCATCTTTACGACTTTAGTGGGGGCCTCTATTTCTCGCTCGTGCGAGTGCGAGCTGAGCACCGCAGGTACCTCTTGCCCCCGCTCTCGGTCATCTTCTTCCCCTGACCATCCTCCGTCTGGCCGTACTCCGCCTCGGCCAGCATCTCTTCGCACCGTGCCGCCTGCCCACCACCAACCGCCACCTTCCAACTCCATCTTCTTCTTGTCTCGCCAGCGGCCACCGCCCACCGGTTGTCCAACTCCGTTCACCACCACCGTCGGACCGCCGCCGCTGCCGACCTCCTTTTCTAAAACCGGTGGCCATTGGAGCCCCGAAAACTCGAAACCCTAACCTCCGCCGCCTCGACCACCACCCCAGCTGCCGGTACCCTCGTCGATGGCTACTCCCCCACCTCTCACCGCTCGCCGACGCACTCCTCTATAAATTGGCTATCTATGAATCCCTGTATTACTAAAGCAAGCAATGATTCATTAGTCCATTAATTGGAAACGTTTGAAACCACTTAAAATTAGCGCTAGACGAGTAAAATATAAAAAGTCGAAGAAGTCCTCAATCGACACGTACTATATTACTACAAAATACATATAATATATACATTTTTATGCCAATCAGTATAATTATGGACATGGTCTTCCGTAGCAACATGGGCATATTGGCTAGTCATCAATCATCAATACTACAAAGGTTGAAACTTTGAGATACAACGTTCACCTAGATTTAGGTCCCTTGCCCCCTCACAGATGGATCCATCTGTAAGGAGGGTGGACCGAAAAAACTAAGCCAAGCAAAATGATTATGCCAAATGTCGAGTTTTTTTTCTCACCGCAACGATCCCTTTACCTGCCCACCATGCCCACCCCAAACTGCCGCCAATTCCTCCGCGCCATCACCGGCACCTTCCATCCTTCCCCTACCACAGAATTTCCTTTGCCATGCCTCCTCTCCGTATCCTCATCCCATCTAAACCATCCTGCTCAACATGCGGCGTAGGGAGACGGTGAGTGGTGGGCCCGGTAGAGGTAGTGAGCGTTGTGGTGGCGTGCATGGCGGAGGCGGTGCGAAGGACAGCAATAAGGGTGGAACGTGCAGGGAGCACGAACGATTCAAATCTAATAGAAGTATCTAGTTTTTATTTTTTATTAAGCATTATCTTAACATAATATGCCGGTTTTCACCTCTAAAACTTTTTACCTTGTAAAGAATCCTTAAAGAATATTACTAAAATCAAATAGATATGTACTTCTTTCAAGATAATATAAAATCAATATATAGATTTTTTCCTTGTAATCATGGTTCTAGATAAAAGATTTTTTTAACAAAAATATCGTCATCGCTACTTAAAAAAGAAAGAGAATATTTTTTAAATATCATATTATAAAAGTACTAGTTATATTTGAAATTTGGCTAGTGCAACTACACTGTGATCTTCAATTTCGACGAAGACGTACAACCAACCAGCGATTCACTTATCACTAAAGTTTAGGAGTTGTCATAATACCCCCCAAAATATGTGATGAACAGCAGAATGTATATTTTAGTCAAAAAGTTAAAATTGTATTTAAATAAACACAACTTGCAAAACATATGAAGATTATATTCTTCTATATATTTAGGATTGTTAGTTTCAATAAGTAGTTAATAAAACTTCATTTTTCATTTTTAAATTAAGTCTACACTTATTTAAAAATCATGTAATAGAATAATACATATTTAGGAACAAAATTAAGAATGTAACAATACATATCTATATAATCCTACGTCTGCCACTGTGGAACAGACGGTCAGTATCACGTACAAGTTAACAGCTAGAAGCTGGTCGGGGCTGTCATGGATCACTGGCGGAGATCCAGCCACGATGTTTACAAAGGCTCCAGTATAGGACATCTCCATCTAGAAGGTGGTGCGGCTAGGGCTGTCGACAGGAAACCAAGGGTCGGAGGTGGTGGAGACGTCAGTTTGGGCGAGCTTGTTCTCCATAGCCTGACAGAGCCACGATGGAAGCTTCTCCAGCACGTCCAAGATGGATGATGGCTCGATGGTAAGCTTCAGCTCGGCAATGAGGTCGAGGATGCTTCCACTTCCATAGTTGAAATCCGTGTTGTCGCCAGTTTCTTGGGAGGAGGGTAGCACAGTCGGCTGCTTGCACATGCGCTTGGGGAGAAACGTGCAATGGCATGGTCGCCATTGCTCGAGGCGGATGAGGCCGTTGTGCACGGGTTGTCAGTGCTTGCGCCTGTGCCTTAGGAGGAGGGATCCGACATGGCCAGGTTGCCGCTAACGCTACTTGGAGGAGGGAGGTGGAGGAGAAGACTAAGCCGAGCGAGGGCAAGGCTGTCTACACGTGAGCCCACTGAAAAAGGGAGGCAATTTTTGTTGCCTGCGCCTGGTCATCGCGGACCCAACTCCCACCCAAGTCACCGACGGTTGGATCCTGCAGCTAGCATGCAGGGGAGAGACGTAGGCAGAGTTTAAGTCGTAAGTCCCGTCGCATCGCATGTTTAAACACTAATTAGAAATACTAAATATAGGCTTAATACAAAATTAATTTTATAAGTCATGACTTAATCACGAGACGAATCTATTAAATCTAATTAATTCATAATTTGACCAGTAATTTCTACAATAACAATCCGCTAATTGTGTATTAATTATACTTAATAGATTCGTCTAGAGCTCTAATTACAACTTATGCAATTAATTTTATATTAAATTGACATTCTAACATTCGAATTGATATCCGAACATTCAATGTGACAACTACTTGTAAACCAAACGAAACCTAAATCAGGCGTGCTTCACCGGGAAAGGAACCCGCGATATTCCTAAAATATACCCCACGGTCAAAATCTGACTTTTCTGAATGTTGCTGCCTTCGCACCGCTTAGTCAGACCACGTTACCCGACTGATCATATCACGCGGCGGGGGATCAGTCGGCGAGACTCGTTGATGATGAAGCGTAGAATTATTAATACTCAGCAAGTTAGCATACTAATCCCGGCCGACGTGTAGTGGTGCGGTGCACTTGTACCTAGGGGTGGTAATGGGCCGAATATTTTGAACTAGAAAATCTAAGGGCTGGGCTCTAAAATGGTCAGCCTCTAATCTTATATAATTTTGAACTAAATAATTTTAAGAATTTTGTTGGGCTATGAAGATACCACTAGACCTATAGCCCATTACCACAACTACTTGTACCAGCCTTGCGCGCCGTCGACAGAGCCGCGTCAGCCGGCAACTAACCCCGCGTCGTCACGCTGTAACAAGCGGAGCAGTCGGCTGCTGTCTCTGCCTGTCAGTATCGCGGCTCACCCTGCTGCACCAACCGTTCCACGATAGAGATCTCTCGTCCCTGATCGCCTCACATGATCTGATGATCAGCGTCGCTGCAACGTTGTTGGTGCGCGGAGGGGAGAGAGCGATAAGAGGCGTGGCGTGCGAGGACAGGCAAGGGTCAGTGGTTAGGGCCGCGATCCCTCCACGCAGGATCCGAGTCAGATGTCGAAATTCCCACGGAAATTCCGCCGCCCGACGGATCCTGGCACCCCCGCGATCTCGCGGCCCGCCCATGGCGCCATGCGGCCCGCTAGCTGTCCCGCCCCGTCCCGTCCCGTTGCGCTGCCGGCCTCACGCGCTGACTCACCCCGCCCCGTTTCCGGTTCGCGTTCCACGACTTCCACCTGACCTCCAGCTCATCTCCGGATTCCGTCCCGGCCACCCTCCGCGAGCTCCCTTTCCACCTCACGTCGTGGTGATCCTTCCTTGTATAAAGCAGCCGAGCCGAGCCCCCGCCTGCTCTCCCCCAATCTTGGATTCACCTAAACCCGATACCTTTCCTCGGGGACCTTGACGAAAACAGCCGCCTTTTCTCCTGTGTTTTATATAAGCCGCTGCCGCGCCGGGTTGGGTTCCCACACATTGCATTGCGATCGCGTCTCCTCCTCCTCCTCCACGCCCTGCCTTGGTAGCTTGCACACACAAGCGCGTCGTTCCTTCTCTCCTTCTCTGTCGCCGGGAAAGCGCCGCCGCGCACCCCCCTCGCTTGCGTTCCGTCCCGTTCCCTCGGGGGCTCGATCCGGCAAAGGCCCGACCTTCCATGGCCATCGCCTCCCGCGTCTCGAAGCGCGCGCTGTCCACCCTCGCCGCCGCCAAGCTCCCGGAGGCGGTCGCCGCCTCGGAGCCGCTGCCGCCGGCCGCGCCGGCGCCGTGCGAGAGGGCCGGCGGCAGGGTGCTGCGGTTCGAGGACACCGGGCGGCTGTTCGCCGGGGAGCCGACGTCGGCGCTCGTGCGCACGCTCGCCGCGCTGCAGGCGCTCTCCGTGGGGCCGCTGGTCGACGCCGCGACCGCGGCGCTGCGGTCGCCGGCGGTGGCCGGCAGCGCGCTGGGCCGCGCCGCGGCCAGGGCCACGGCGTACCGCCACTTCTGCGCGGGCGAGACCGCGGACGAGGCCGCGGCCGTCGTGCGCCGGCTGTGGCGCGGCGGCATGGGCGGGATCCTCGACTACGGGATCGAGGACGCCGAGGACGGCCACACCTGCGACCGCAACGCCGCCGGGTTCATCGCCGCCGTCGACGTCGCCGCCTCGCTGCCGCCGGGCTCGGTGAGTCGCCGTCGCCGTCGCCGCTTACTCTTCCGTTCCTTCCTTTTTTTTTCAGCGGCTTGCGTGGCGGGGGGACGGGAGCACGCCACGTCGGACGGAATCTTCGGTGCCGTCTGCCGCCTGCGCGAGTGGACCCCCGGATTCCGTGGGAATCTTCTGGTAGTAGACTCCCTAGTGAATCGCCCGCTTGTCTAGCTGCCTGGTGCTGATTCGGTCACTGCTCGTGGGCCCTGAAAACCAGCACCTGATTTTAGCATGTCTCTCTTGCCCCGTCCCCACCGCTCGTTCCCAGCCCAAACCCTCACATCAAAACCCCTAGACCACACGATCGGGATCTTTATTTAGACATTCCTAATCACTGCGTTAACAGCGCGTTAAACCTCACGGATTTGTGGTTAACCTCAAATCTCAAAGAATTACTACTATGTAGGAGTAGTTAGTCAGGCTTAATTAAGAGCCGTCTTTAATCTGTTGCTGACGTGCACGCAGGCGAGCGTGTGCATCAAGATCACGGCGCTGTGCCCGATCGCGCTGCTGGAGAAGACGAGCGACCTGCTGCGGTGGCAGAAGAAGCACCCGTCGTTCAGCCTGCCGTGGAAGGCGCACTCGTTCCCGATCCTGTCTGACTCCAGCCCGCTCTACCTCACCGCGTCGGAGCCGCCGGCGCTGACGGTGGAGGAGGAGCGCGAGCTGGAGCTCGCGCACGAGCGGCTGCTGGCGGTGTGCGCGCGGTGCGAGGAGCACGGCATCCCCCTGCTGGTGGACGCCGAGTACGCGACCGTGCAGCCGGCCATCGACTACTTCACGCTCGTCGGCGCGCTGGCGTTCAACGGCGGCGAGGCCCGCGCGGCGGACGGGGAGCGCCCCATCGTGCACGGCACCATCCAGGCGTACCTCCGCGACGCGCGGGACCGGCTGGAGGCCATGGTGGCCGCCGCGGAGCGCGAGCGCGTGCGCCTGGGACTCAAGGTCGTGCGCGGCGCGTACCTGACCCGCGAGACCCGGCTCGCGGCCTCCCTCGGCGTGCCGTCGCCGATCCACGGCAGCATCCAGGACACCCATGACTGCTACAACGGCTGCGCCGCCTTCCTCCTCGACCGCGTCCGCCGCGGCTCCGCCTCCGTCATGCTCGCCACCCACAACATCGAGTCAGGTAAAAATCCAAGCTCTGTTTTGCGACGAGCGACGCAGACTCGCCCGGTGGAGCAGCGCCGATCCAACTCACGAAATCTTTTCCGTCTCCCGTAGGCCAACTCGCGGCGGCGCAGGCGCTGGAGCTGGGGATCCCCAAGGGCGACCGCAACCTGCAGTTCGCGCAGCTGATGGGCATGGCGGACGGGCTGTCGCTGAGCCTCCGCAACGCCGGGTTCCAGGTCAGCAAGTACCTGCCGTACGGGCCGGTGGAGCAGATCATCCCCTACCTGATCAGGCGCGCCGAGGAGAACAGAGGCCTCCTCTCCGCCTCCTCCTTCGACAGGCAGCTGCTCCGGTACGGCCACGCATCGTTCTGCCGCAAGATGAACCTGTGTTATTCAGAGAGCGCCATTGATGCGAAGTGATCTGATTCCTTTTCTTTGCTTTCATGATCTGGTGCAGGACGGAGCTGGCGAGGAGGGTCAAGGCTGCGGTGGTGGGCGCGAGTGAGGCGAGCTTGCGGAGCCTGTGAGGCTGTGAAGCTGGTTGCTGGGACAAGGGCGAGTTGAAGGCTAGAAGCTGTAAATACACCCTTCGGTCTTCAGGCATTGATGTATCCTGGATTTTGTTGAATAATTGAATGAATAGAACAATGTTCTTCTAGGATTATTCGAGGGATTAATTGATTATCTGGCCATCTTTACGACTTTAGTGGGGGCCTCTATTTCTCGCTCGTGCGAGTGCGAGCTGAGCACCGCAGGTACCTCTTGCCCCCGCTCTCGGTCATCTTCTTCCCCTGACCATCCTCCGTCTGGCCGTACTCCGCCTCGGCCAGCATCTCTTCGCACCGTGCCGCCTGCCCACCACCAACCGCCACCTTCCAACTCCATCTTCTTCTTGTCTCGCCAGCGGCCACCGCCCACCGGTTGTCCAACTCCGTTCACCACCACCGTCGGACCGCCGCCGCTGCCGACCTCCTTTTCTAAAACCGGTGGCCATTGGAGCCCCGAAAACTCGAAACCCTAACCTCCGCCGCCTCGACCACCACCCCAGCTGCCGGTACCCTCGTCGATGGCTACTCCCCCACCTCTCACCGCTCGCCGACGCACTCCTCTATAAATTGGCTATCTATGAATCCCTGTATTACTAAAGCAAGCAATGATTCATTAGTCCATTAATTGGAAACGTTTGAAACCACTTAAAATTAGCGCTAGACGAGTAAAATATAAAAAGTCGAAGAAGTCCTCAATCGACACGTACTATATTACTACAAAATACATATAATATATACATTTTTATGCCAATCAGTATAATTATGGACATGGTCTTCCGTAGCAACATGGGCATATTGGCTAGTCATCAATCATCAATACTACAAAGGTTGAAACTTTGAGATACAACGTTCACCTAGATTTAGGTCCCTTGCCCCCTCACAGATGGATCCATCTGTAAGGAGGGTGGACCGAAAAAACTAAGCCAAGCAAAATGATTATGCCAAATGTCGAGTTTTTTTTCTCACCGCAACGATCCCTTTACCTGCCCACCATGCCCACCCCAAACTGCCGCCAATTCCTCCGCGCCATCACCGGCACCTTCCATCCTTCCCCTACCACAGAATTTCCTTTGCCATGCCTCCTCTCCGTATCCTCATCCCATCTAAACCATCCTGCTCAACATGCGGCGTAGGGAGACGGTGAGTGGTGGGCCCGGTAGAGGTAGTGAGCGTTGTGGTGGCGTGCATGGCGGAGGCGGTGCGAAGGACAGCAATAAGGGTGGAACGTGCAGGGAGCACGAACGATTCAAATCTAATAGAAGTATCTAGTTTTTATTTTTTATTAAGCATTATCTTAACATAATATGCCGGTTTTCACCTCTAAAACTTTTTACCTTGTAAAGAATCCTTAAAGAATATTACTAAAATCAAATAGATATGTACTTCTTTCAAGATAATATAAAATCAATATATAGATTTTTTCCTTGTAATCATGGTTCTAGATAAAAGATTTTTTTAACAAAAATATCGTCATCGCTACTTAAAAAAGAAAGAGAATATTTTTTAAATATCATATTATAAAAGTACTAGTTATATTTGAAATTTGGCTAGTGCAACTACACTGTGATCTTCAATTTCGACGAAGACGTACAACCAACCAGCGATTCACTTATCACTAAAGTTTAGGAGTTGTCATAATACCCCCCAAAATATGTGATGAACAGCAGAATGTATATTTTAGTCAAAAAGTTAAAATTGTATTTAAATAAACACAACTTGCAAAACATATGAAGATTATATTCTTCTATATATTTAGGATTGTTAGTTTCAATAAGTAGTTAATAAAACTTCATTTTTCATTTTTAAATTAAGTCTACACTTATTTAAAAATCATGTAATAGAATAATACATATTTAGGAACAAAATTAAGAATGTAACAATACATATCTATATAATCCTACGTCTGCCACTGTGGAACAGACGGTCAGTATCACGTACAAGTTAACAGCTAGAAGCTGGTCGGGGCTGTCATGGATCACTGGCGGAGATCCAGCCACGATGTTTACAAAGGCTCCAGTATAGGACATCTCCATCTAGAAGGTGGTGCGGCTAGGGCTGTCGACAGGAAACCAAGGGTCGGAGGTGGTGGAGACGTCAGTTTGGGCGAGCTTGTTCTCCATAGCCTGACAGAGCCACGATGGAAGCTTCTCCAGCACGTCCAAGATGGATGATGGCTCGATGGTAAGCTTCAGCTCGGCAATGAGGTCGAGGATGCTTCCACTTCCATAGTTGAAATCCGTGTTGTCGCCAGTTTCTTGGGAGGAGGGTAGCACAGTCGGCTGCTTGCACATGCGCTTGGGGAGAAACGTGCAATGGCATGGTCGCCATTGCTCGAGGCGGATGAGGCCGTTGTGCACGGGTTGTCAGTGCTTGCGCCTGTGCCTTAGGAGGAGGGATCCGACATGGCCAGGTTGCCGCTAACGCTACTTGGAGGAGGGAGGTGGAGGAGAAGACTAAGCCGAGCGAGGGCAAGGCTGTCTACACGTGAGCCCACTGAAAAAGGGAGGCAATTTTTGTTGCCTGCGCCTGGTCATCGCGGACCCAACTCCCACCCAAGTCACCGACGGTTGGATCCTGCAGCTAGCATGCAGGGGAGAGACGTAGGCAGGTTGGATAAAATTTACTTCCTCTATCCTAAAAAAATACAATTCTAGTAAGAATTTGGGGAGAGAGAGAGAGGAAGATGGGTGCGATTATGCATCACGTGAAGGCTGAAGCAAATGCTTCCTATAGTAGGGACGGTCCGTTTAACTGTGTGACTGCTGCGGTGCTAACTAAATAGAAGAAGAAATTGTGTACATGCATGCAGAAAAAACAATAAAAACTATATCACCCACATGCATGCAAATCCGAAACTAAAAAAACTATGAGTATTAAACCGAGCCTCCAAATAAAGTTAAGTTGTACCATTAGTTTTCTTGTAACAAGTTCTTCAAAATAAGATTACACTTGCCTATATTTGAATGGTATTTTTAAATATTTTTAATACTAAAAAATTACATCCAAATTTTGGGAACAAATATTTTAACAACAAGATCAAATTATTATTTTTACGAACAAAAAGCTAAACATCATGAACAAATAATAATATACAACGGACAAAAATATTAAATTGGATGAACGTTTGAATCAACATAGTCGAACAATTTAATCTACAAAGAGAACAAATAATTTAGCGTCACGAACAATTAGTTACACACATATATGAAGAAAAAATGCATCTATATTGAAAAATATTATTATAAACACATATATACGTGCTAAACAAGTAGTCTACAATATTATAATAGTTTTATATAATGAATGATTCATAATATTATAACATTATAGAATAATATATTATTTTCAAAATGGAAAAATTGAAAATACCGTTGTACTTTTGATCAATCAAATATTTTAATATTTGCACAAATATAATATAATATGAAATAATAAATTTTTATTGCAGCAATAATCTCATATATAATCAGGATATAAATTTTCACTAACAAATCCTAAAATTATTAGTTTATCATGGATTATAAAATGGAAAACAACATATATGTGATTTGTAATAAAAATTAAATAAGTAAATATGAGAAAATAAATATAAAATAAAAATATATACCAGTTTCCAAGCACGTAATGTTTCCATCTAATTTTTAGTTTGGTCCCCTTGTGTCACTGGCAGGTGAACCATAGTTTATCCCGTATGCTAGTCGGATTAGCCATCCGTCCATGATTGAATCATGTAGAACCCTACAAATTAACGCACAACAACTATATGTACCTAAACTTATACCAACTTTATCGTTAGCAACGCACGGACATATTTTCATAATAAAATTAGCAAAATAAAATGAGAAAGTAATTGAAGAAAACCAAACGAGCAACAAGGGAAGAAATGAGCTTAAAGGGTATGGAAGAATATAAAACAAGTAACGTGAGGAATAGCAACACAAGTAAAAAGAAAAAGAAAAAGAAAAAACTAAATAAAGAAACGGAAGAACCAGGCTTACAGATCCCCTCCTCTTCCGTCAAAATCAGTAGAACTGCTAGCGCATACTACACGACATGCCACACCAGGATTCAGCTGCAAGATAAATAGTCAAACAATCATGCGCTAACGGGCCACACCGCACTGTTAGGTCGAATATGCAAAAGGAAAAGCCCAAGTGCTGATCGATTGCTCTTCGGGCGATGTAGCAGTGCTGGAAGAGTTAAAATAGAAGGCCGAGGGGTTTTTTTTTTGAGAAACCGGATTTATATTTCATGCAGAGTTTTCAGTGGTTGCATCCCAAATCTTACAAAGAACACCTTTGAAAGAAATGAAAAGTACGACTCAGTCCTTGTAAACTCCCGGCTTTCGTCGCCATCGGTGGCTGGAACACGCTACGTGAAGCTGACCACCACTACGGCGAAGCTACACAATTTTTTGTTGCCATCTTGTATAGCAAATCAAACTCGAGTTGCTTTTTTGACGCTGAACGACCCGGCTGGACAACATCGCCGGATGCTGAAGAATTTGACACCGCAAGTACTAGAGTCCCAGCTCCCTGGACGGTGACGAACATCGAGGGGGACCAAACCCACCAGAAAAAGGCGGTAACCCAAGACAACCCAACATCTCATTGAGCTGGTATACATACCTTCCAGATCTACCGCCGGCGATGACGGAATCGAGGAAGGAGCCGAACCTGATGTTATTGCTGCTAACGGTGTTGGGGAAACCGTCGAAGATGCTAAAGACGCCCACGCCATCGCACAGATTTGGTGTCGACCTCTCCACACCTCCGTTGTTGCAAACTAGGGCTGCAGCAACATAGGAAAGAAACACCCACCTCCAGGGTGGATCGACGGAAAGGTCGACGAACACTCCAACCTTGCCATCGCCACCGAAGAGGGACCTTATTCTCCATGGAGCACCACCAAAGAAGGAAGCTTCAGATTCACCAACCTCATCACCGGATTCACGGACAACACCCCCTTCAGTTCCACTCTAGTGGACCAAAAGACTGGCGTCCATCCGCATATCGCCACCGGGAGGCTAACCCTAATATATAGCTAATATACACAGGGGAGAATGAATTCGCCAATTCGATCAAGCCCCCTCCTCCGCCGCCACCAATGAGGGCGGTGGATGCGAGAAAGGTGACGAATCGGCGGAGAAGACGAGAAACGCCTTTCGCTTTGCCTCTTCTGCGCTAGGCCGATTTGCCTTATAACTAGTGAGTAAAATTGTGGAGGCCTGAATTGTTTCTTCACTAGTATATTCTAGAATAAGCTTTCAACTATTCAGTACATGTATGAACGCATAGGCTCCAAGTAAAAATGACTGTAAGCTACTACACATTTACTGCACATTCTAGAATCTTTGGACATTTCTAGAGTTACCTCACTGAGAAGGAAATGAATTAGCTTCCAACAGTTATATGGTTTACGTGGACATATATGAAACGTGGGTAGCGACAAGTTGGATTTAGTTGTGATTTTTAGAAAATAGGAGGTGTTTTTTTTGCAAAATGTCCAAAACAACAACTTTTTCCCCATGGGTTGCGGGGAAAGAGGCCAAAGGGAGGACCTTTTAATCAATTTTAATAAAGCTGTAGCGCCAGGCCAATTGGCCTTATAACTGACGAGTAAAATTGTGGAGGCCCGAATTGTTCACTTGTATATTCAAGAATAAACTTTCGGGTACTCAGTACATGTATGAACCCATAGGCTCCAAGTAAAAACTTACTGCAAGCTGCTGCACATTTTCTAGAATCCCGCTTGACGATTCTAGAGTTACCTCATGGAGAAGGAAATGAATTACTTCCAACAGTTGTGGGGTCTACATGGACATATATGAACGTGGGTAGTGATAAGCTGGGTTTAGTTGCAATTTTCAAAAAATAGGAGTTTTTTTTTTGCAAAATGTCCAAAACAACAACCTTTCTTCTCCAAGGGTTGCAGGGAGGAGGCCAAAGGACGTGACCTATCCGCAATGGGTACGGCAAAGCTTCCTGAAGTACGCCCTAGCGGATGGAACCGCCACATCAACGTAGTGGACACGCGGCGGCACGCCAAATCTGGTGTGGACGTCTGCTACGAACAGACGTGGTGTGAGGCCCGCACGTTCGCGCGCCATCTGAACCGCCCCGACACCGGCGGAGCTACTGCCGCCGCCCTCCTCCGCGGCCGTGACGGATCTAGCCAGCAGGGCGGACCGGCCGTCGCGCGGGCCTCCACCTCCATGGCCGCCCCGTGCGGGCCTTCGCCGCCAGTTCTCGATGGCCGTTGTGCTTGCGGCTAGCGAGGATGGCGAGAAGCTAAGTTACCCGGATACGGATACGCGTATCAGTATCGAGGCCGATACGGATACATGGATACGGCATTTTCCCCAATACCACCGATACGTGGATACGTTTCAATTTTTTAAATAAATAAATAAGAAACAATGCATAGCAAATTCAAAACAATAAGAATGACCAAGTGTCTGATATTTGACATATGTCTCAGATTTGAGTGCACAAAGACCAAATCGTCATGATCAATTGGATTTTATATCAAATCGTGGCTGCAGATCCTACGTAATCACTAGCACTTGCGCGAGCACCAGCACCGGCAGTAGCACTAGCACCGCTCGATGTAGCCATCTACAGAAGAAAGCAAGAAGCCAAGAACAAGCGAGCGGAGCGGGCTCACCTCCACGGGCGGCGAGGATCCGGCTCAGGGGCCCTCCTTCCCGCCGGTGGCGGTGCGTGGATCCAGAGGAGGCGCGACCGCAGGCGTGGCGCACGGATCGAGAGCAAGCGGCGCTTCTTCCTCTCCGAATCGGCGCAGATCGAGTCTGCGAGCTTCTTCCCCGGCGGCTCGAGTTCGGATTCCAGCAGCGCGAGCTTCCCCCACCTGCGGCGGCTCGGTTCCTTGCGGGCTCGACGGCGCGGACCCAGGAGGCCCAGCTGCCCGCGAGATCCATCCGCGGAGGCGCGGACTGTTCTTCCCGGAGCAGCAGGTCGGCTCGACGCGGCTCTCCTTCCCTGCGGCGATTTCTTCCTCCCCGGCGCTCCTCCTTATCGGCGTGCGGTGATTCATCGCCGGCGCTCGTGCGGACGGGCGCTCGTGCAGTCGCGCGGGCGGCGCCTGCGAGCGTGTTGTGCGTCGGGGGCTAGGTCAGGGGCAATGGGGTATGCGATAGGAGGCTGGAGAGCTATCTGGGCTGGGCCGTGTCCAGAAAATGCACAGATACGTGTCCGGCCCACGTATCGAATTTCTCGCGATTTAATTTTTTACCGATACACCACGGACACGTATCAGCGACGTATCGGCGCCGTATCCGTGTCCGAGACGTATCGGACACGCGATACGGCGCCTTCCAGCCGTGTCCGGGTAATAGAGGCGAGAAGGGGGGGGTGAGGCGCCGGAGGTAGGCAGGCCAAGAGAGAGAGAGAATAGAGATAGAGCTATAGAGAGACCCCGGGGTGGCGCTGGCGACCGGCGGCCATGGCCTTCGCGCGGGGTAGCTTCTCCGCCGTTGCAAGGCCCGCCGTCGGGGACGGAGCACCTGCTCCTCTGTCACCATGGAGGCCCGCCGGCGTCCGATCTCGACGGGGAGCTCCGAGCTCGACGCCATGGAGGCCCACTAGCGCCTGAAGTGCTTGACTCGGAGCGCATCCGCACATGAGCTAGGCTCCGGGGAGGTCGGAGAAGCTGCTGCCGGGAAGCTTGCGCAGGCCCTACGCGGCTGGGGTAAAAAAAGAGAAAAATAATTCTGACGTGTGGGACCCACGGATAGTAGTTGGTATAGAGTAAAGATATAGATGATGGATGTGTGCGAAGAAAAGTGGTATAGTGAAGAGAATCTCGATAAACATAATAGAATATTCATTTTAGAGAAAGAAAATAGAGGATGACGAGCGCTGATAGCCTTAATCAAGTTGATATGGACTAATGCTCATGCTCACCAAGGGCTATTTCATTCTACGGGTCTCTTCTCTCTCAATTTTCTGGGTAGGGCAATTGACCCAATATTCTCGTCCGTCTCGGACTGGGCAAATTTAATCGAGAATCGAGTACCGAACCGAATTAACCAAAAAACGAAACCGAAACAACAGGAATCCAGAATTTCGATTTTCTGTTCCCAATTCTCGTGAATCGAAGTCTTCTGTTCGATTCACGCATGAAGCCCAAGTGGCCCAACTCGGGCAACCGAGGAGCCCAGTCCATATGCAAATTAACGCATGAAGCCCAAGTGGCCCAACCCGGCGGCCCATCATTCTAACCCTAGCCCACGTCCCCACGCAGCGCAGCTCTGAGTCTCCCTCCCGGCGGCCGGCGTCCGCTCCCCACCCCGCCGCCCCTGCACAGCTGCTCGCCAGCTCCCGCCGCCCCTAGCTCCTACCCCTACCGCCAGCAACTCCCGCCGCTGTCCAGCTCCCGGACGCGCGCGGCCGCGGCGGCAGCGCGCGGCAGCGGCGGAGCGCACGGCCGCGGAGGCAGGGCGACGGCGGCAGCGCGCGGCCGCGTGAGGACGAGGCGTCTCGGATCGAAGACGACGGCGGCCGGCGGGCGCGCGACGACGACGGTGGCTGGTGGGCGCGACACAGCGGCGGTAGCTTCCCCACGGCGACGGCAGCTCTCACCCGTTTAACCCTCCCTTCTCCCCTCGACCTGTCGTCGTCTCGTCGACCACCCCTCCGGCTCTCCCACCATCCCGCGATCTACCGGCCGCCGCTGCCATGGCTTTCGCCGCGCGGAGGAGGGTTGCCACCAGCCTCTCCGACCACTTCTCCCGACACCTCTGCCCCTCCATCTCGCACCTCATCCCGCCCCACCACGACCGCTCCGAGAGCCCCTCCTCGGCCGCCCCACCTTCACCTCAATCACCACCCGCAAAGCCGTTCCCCTCCTCCCTTGCTCGGCCGTCGAGATCCCGAGCCCTTACCAGCCTCCACCTCCCCCTTCCCTTCGCACTCCACCTCGCGGCGCACCGTAACCTCTCCACGACCTCCTCCGCATCAGCACCAGACGTCGATGTCGCGGCACGCATGCTCACCGAAGCCGCCTCCTCGGTCCCGGTGTCGGAGCTGCTCTCGGACGAAGTGGTTTCTGCCGCAGCCTCCGTACCCGTGACTCCAGCGCCGTACGCGGGGGAGGTGGCTGCCGCAGCAGCCGAATCATTTCCCCCAGTCGCCGCCCTGCAATACCTCCTGGACGCCGTGCAGTCCTTCACTGGCCTCAACTGGTATGCCTTCGTTGGTGCTGCGCAAGGTTTTTTAGCTTCGGTTTCTTCCTGTAAACGTCCTGCAATGTGGTTCCATCTTCCTGCTTGGTGATGTGTAGCCGTGTAGGTGGGCTACAATTGCGCTGACAACACTGCTGATCCGGTTACTGACAGTCCCATTGCTCATCAACCAGATGAAGTCCACGATGAAGTTAAATGTAATGCATGCACTTTAGAACCTTATCTTCCTAGTAAATGCTCTATTTTCACTCATGTTTGTTAATATGAGAGCGCACAAACTTGTACAGTTTATCAAATTCGAAACTAAACGTCTGAAACTTCCCAAAATCGATCATGAGTTTGTTGAAGCAAAGGATTACACCTTTCTGTGCATTTTCTAGTGATGCTAATGCTAGAAAATAGAAACCCACAGCATATTGCTGGATGGATGCATGTTTTGGTGTAATTTGAATGTAGCTATCACAAAAGTGGATTTAAAGTGAACTTTTTGTATGCTTTAAATTTTTAGTATAGTTAACCGAGGAAATCTCAAACCCAACCCTGAACCGGAACATGCAAATTAAAGGCATGCGGCTTCGGGCTGTGGCTTTTCCTCAATGTTCTCACATCCAACATACTAAAATAGCCAGAATGGAAATTATTTGGGGGAGAAGAACAATCTGATTATGGTGTTTGTTCTTGAGTCATGACTGCAATAGCTTTGAACCTTCACATTAGCATGTACAGCGTGCAGTTGTGGCTGTGAACGTGTAGTTAAAGGCATTAATAAGAAACATCATACCGCGCAGTGAGTTTTTGAAGGTGCATAAGTAAATCGCAGGAAGGCATTCTTTTGCACTTGAAATTCTGAAATTCAAGATCTCGTCCAACTCTAAAAGAGGAAGAGGTGTTGGATATTCCTTCTGCTATGTATTCCTTTTGCTATGTCATTTTGTTTTTTTAGAAAAAATATCCTATCATACACATCTAAGTGGACTTCAACACTGTGATGCAGGACTTGAGACCAGAAATTGAAGCCATCAATGAAGAGATGCGAAATGTGAGTGCATTTATTTTTTTCAGTTAACCTTGCAGTTTATATGGTATTTTTGTAGGATTTGGGTATGCTATAATGTTATACTATTTTACTATGTATGCCTTTCAGTCAACTGATCCAAGATCAATGGAAGTGGGGAAACAGAAATTGGGCGAGCTATTCATTAGGTATGCAGCTTTATATATACATCTGAGTTTTTATTTAATTTCAAAACTGCAAGTGACTTTCTTGTTTCATTTCTGCATGGTTCCAAATATTTTGAGTATTGATGTTACAAATTCACCATTTTTACCAGGCCTATTCAACATCTCGAACTTATATTTATTCTTTTAATTGACTAGCTTCACATAAGACTTTTGGATGTTATTTCCCTCATGCCATCATCTGTGCGTGCAATATGAAAGCAACCTCCATTGTCCCAAGTCGCTGAATATCTTAACTAACTTGACATTTACGCCATTGAAGGGTCTATTCATACAGGGGCCCATATTCATGAGCTTTTTCTTTGCAACTTATATTTATTCTTTTAATTGACTAGCTTCACATACTTTTGGATTTATTTCCCTCATGCCATCATCTGTGCGTGCAATATGAAAGCAACCTCCATTGTCCCAAGTCGCTGAATATCTTAACTAACTTGACCGCCCCTTTGATTAGCTTTTGCAATTACTCTATTCTTTCTCTTGTCATATAAACTGTATGGGAGTTTTTTAATTGTTTCATTGCTGTCTTGTTTCAGACATGATGTGACTCCATTTACGCCATTGAAGGGTCTATTCATACAGGGGCCCATATTCATGAGCTTTTTCTTTGCTGTAAGTTTACACCACTTTGTTACATCCTAAGTTCTAATCAGTAATTTCATTGTCTCCGAATTATATAGTATTGTGTAGCAATAGCATTTGCCTTAATTTTGCTAGTTCTAACATCTTATGTTTTCTATTCCAATTGTAGATATCTAACATGGTTGAGAAAGTCCCTTCTCTTAAAGGTGGCGGAGCATATTGGTTTACTGATTTGACAATTCCTGATGATCTTCTCATCCTCCCAGTGTTAACATCACTGTCATTTTTGGCTACTGTAGAGGTTTGCATTATGCCGCTGTAATTCAAGTGTTTTATCTATTATTTTGTTTTCAAGATATTATTGATTTTATTCCAGCTCAATATGCAAGATGGCATGGAAGGAAATCCTATGGTAGAATCAATGAAAAAGTTATCCAGATTTTTGGGGGTTATGGTTGTTCCATTTACAATAGGCTTTCCAAAGGTATGTAACTATGAACTACTTAGGATTTTAAGTATCAATTTCCTGTTCTGTTGGCTTCATTTACAATGAGCTTTACTAGGACACAAAACTCTAAAATTACTTTATAAGAAATTTTCTATAAGGGCTAAAAAATATTTCAATAAGGGCAAGCTCTCATTCTGGGTACTCCCTCCCAAACACTAGATGTGCCCCCCTCAAAATAAATGAATGAACTGTCTGCAGGGTGATTTGGATATGTACCGCCATAGCCCATTTTTTGGACACAGATAGCCTGGTTCTGAAACTGGCCATAACAGGCCTTTACCGGGAAAGTCCACCCAATACTTCTCTACAACCACTACTAGATTAGGACTCTCTGTGCTTCTCTACAACCACTACCAGAATTAGGACTGTCTATACTTCTCTAGTACCATGACTGAAAGTTATGGCTGCCTACTTTTGCCATACATTCAAAATAATTTCAGGGGAGGTGTGTTGGAGCCTTCTAAGATCATCTAGAAATGGGTTAGAGAGGAAGTCTATTTTGTGTTGTACATTTTGGAGCTTTGGAGCAGCCATTTAGATTTTTGCTACTGCTCTAGAAGCTACGGCTAGTTGTTTTACCCCAAAATACTGTCAAAATATGCTGCATTGAACGAAAAGACAGTCGGTAAGGGAGCTATTTGTGGTGCAAGTTTTGCTAGTTCCTACTTCCTAAAAAGTCTATACTTATCCTGAGGAATCCAAATTTAACATTCACTATCACCCCAGATATGCTCAGCTTTGATTACCTTGGAACTACAGCACCATAATTTGTACATCTGTGCTGCTATTAATCTTTTTTCTTTTACAGGCCATTTTTTTTTACTGGGTCACATCGAACTTGTTCTCGCTTGTATATGGTGTTGGTATATTACTTGCCACCTTGGGATCTATTGTGTATTCATAGTCTATACCTATTCCTTAACTGATAATTTTTTTTTGCTTTTCTCAGTTATCCGGAAACCAGCCATAAGGGTATGGTTGGATCTTCCTCCCTTGGAATCTCAGCCCACACCTGCACGAATGCAAGCCTTAAGCCTCTTTGGTGGACCCAAGCCAAGTCCTGGAGTTTATTCTCCTATCGCAGACAAGGAGTGCGAGCAATCTGGAGTTGGTTCTCCTATTGCAGACAAGGAGTGCGAGCAATCTGGAGTTGGTTCTCCTATTGCAGACAAGGAGTGCGAGCAATCTGGAGTTGATTCTCCTATTGCAGACAAGGAGTGCGAGCAATCTAGCTCTGTGCTGAGTGATCGTATCAGAGATCTTGAGAACAAGGCGAAATCTAGAGGTGAATCTCAAGAGTAGTTCCTGATTTTTGTGCACGTGGAAGTAAAGAAGCACAGCTCCTTTTGGGTTTTGTAACTTCATGGTGGGGGGAAGGACACCCAGTATGTGTGGATCGTATTGAGGTTTGATTTGGGAGAGGTGCCTGTTTTTCAGATCATGGGTCCAGTGTCATTTCAGTGAATAAATTGGAGCAATTGTAGCATTTGTAATTGTTTCATAATACGATATAACCTATATGGGATGGGGCCCTGCAGGCCGCAGCTGGCGAGGTCGCGGGCACGGGCGTAGGCAGCTGCCAAGCGGCGGCGGCGGCGGCGCCTGCACAGGTTGCAAGTTGCAACTCGGCGGCGCTAGAGTGCTCCATGCAGCAGGCGGCAGCAACAGAGTTTTAACTTTTTGGGTATTTGCTGGGTCAACTGGTTTATTTATCAAGCTAGATCGAATATCTCAATGGGTCATCTGGGTCAGTAACTGGTCGATCCAATTTCAACCCACTTGCATCTTTACGGACACGTCATATGGCTCTGTTTGGTTTGTGCTGTGCTAGTGAATAGTAACACTTTGACCACTAATTACGGTGTTAAACAAAGCCAGTTTACAAAATCAACGTCAGAACCCCGCGCTAGTGATCCTAAAGAATCTAATGAGGTTTTTGACCGCGCGATTAGAGGATAGTTATTGTAACATCATTGTAGCAAATCATCGATTAATTATCGTCATTAGATTCGTCGCGAAAAGTTACACCCATCCCTAAATTTTTTTTACAAATATACTTCATTCAGTCCATGCGGAAAAGATTCTCTTCTAGCGCTAGGATTCTAGCGTCAAACCAAATAAGGCCTATAATAGTAAACCTAAGCCTGTGCTAGTCAAAACCCAAACCCAGTGAAAAAAATTCCACTCTAGAGAATCTAACTAATGCGCAAAAGCTCCTTTGAAGGAGAGAACGCAGAGAATCTTTGTTTCCACTCAGGTGGAAGTTTAACCATTTTCCACACACCCATCTAGATAGGCTATAACAAGGTTATGGGTATCAAAAACTCAAAACTTGAGGAATGTTGAGTACTCTATCCTGCTTGTGATGAGTGAATTGTCAACCGTGCGGTGTGATCGTGCGCTTGGTCTTTGGATGGTAGGTACACGAGCGTCAAGTGTCGACGGAGAGCTGCCGTGGAGGTGCTGTGGCCGATGGACCGTGCGGTGGACGGCGGTGAAGGGCAGCAGGGACCGAAGCTCGTGCCGGGCGGCAGCTGTGGTGCCCACTCCTGGATCGAGGGCGCAAGCGGCGACAGAAGGCGGGTTTCTTGGTTTGCGCCACAAAACCAAGGAGGCGGACGGCGGTTGAAGACGCCAAGTCGTGGAGGCACGGGCGTCGGTCTCGGGACTGACGGAGGCGACGGGCGTCGACGGCGTCAAGGGCCTCGCTGCGGGCAAGGAGGTGACGGGCGTCGGGCGGCGTCAAGGGCCGTCAGAAGGCCGAGGCGGGAACGGCGTCTAGGGCCACGGCGTGGAGACGGGAATCTTCCCGCGCGTGGAGTTTTGGCGGTTTTCTCAAAACCGGCCAACTACCCGTATTTCGCGGACCCCCTAAAACCACGAACCGGATCTTCATCGACACGGCGGCATCGCGGAGAAGACTTCAACTCGAAGAAAGAACCTCGACCGTCGGATGGGTCCTTGTATATTTTTCCGGTTTTGCCCCTACGGGCTTTCTAGTATCTATTTGAGTCTAGGGGTAGTTTAGTCTTTTAGTCTAGAGTTAGTGGGTTAAAAACCTCTCACCCCTCTCTTCTTTCCATGCGCCAGACAGAACAGACCAGCCATTTCCTCCCTCCTTGCGCCGTCTCCTCCTTCTCTCTCTTTGTTCTTCCTCTGTCCTTCTCTAGGATTAGAGGTATGAATTCTTGAGACTTTGTACTGAGATTGTGTGGGAAAGGAGGCCCTTCCCTCCTTGTGCCCTCGGGGCTTTTGAATTCCTTTTGTTTTCGTGCCTTGTTTTGATCAAATTTCGATTTTCCTTCGTTGATTCTTGACCACGAGATGACGAGGTGTTTCTTGAAGAGTGAGTGACTCTTTGAAGTGGTTCTAATCCTTCTAGCCTAGTGCCAAAACCCCCGGGATCACGAGTCTACTCGAATTGACGTTTTTGTGTTATTGAGAAAACCCCGTTCTTGCTCGGGAATTCCTCAATTCCTCCCAAACCTTGGAGTGATTCGTCGATTTCTTCCGTTGACATGGTCACAAGTCCTTTGTGATCGTGCCTGCAATTTTTGGTGAGGTTTGGACTCGATTTGATCTTCCAATCATCGAGTTTTGGATCGAGCCGAGAGGAAAAACAGAGTTTCTGGGCTCGGGTAGGATTTTTCTTTATCGCCGGTTGAACTGACGCTTACATTCTTTTGCGTCGGATCAACCGGTGAGTGGAGTTTTCACGTGTTAGGATTTCGCTCGTTCAACTGGCGTAACGATTTTCCTAGACGTCGGTTAAACCGGTGCTCAGGTTGTTTCGAATTGCTGCTCCTCTGGACAACTGCACCGGTGCTTTGGTTTTGCTAGCGTCGATTTAACCGGTGCTCGCTAAGACATTTTGCAGTCCCTCTGGACAACTACACCGGCGTTTGGATTTGATTTTGCCGGATCATCCGGTGTGTGCTAACACCGGTTGAACCGACGCTGTTCAAATCTGTACGTCGGATTAACCGGTGAGGTATACCGTGCTGTGTCTTGCTGTTTCTCGCGCTGCTTTTCTGTGTTTGCTTCCGCGTTGGATCTTGTGTGTTCCTTGGGTTTTCTTGTGTTGGTGTAGCTTCTCCATAGCTACTCCACACTGAGCCTAGGACTCTAGGGTTGGGAGTGAACTTCGGGACTAAGCCGATCTTTCCGATTGCAAGAAATTTTAATCGGCTCCCATTCACCCCCTCTGGTCGCCCTTTCGGTCCCTCAATTGGTATCAGAGCTTGGTTAAGGTTTTCAGTACCTTGACCGGTTCGAAAACTATTTGGCGACCATGGCGAGTCTTGGTAAGATCCCTGTGTTTGCCGGCGAGAATTATGCTTATTGGAAGGTGCGTATGCGAGCCTTCTTGCAAAGCATGGGAGTCGAGGTTTGGGAGATCACCAAGAACCAGGCTTACGAGGTGCTTGCCGTTCGGACCACTCCTCTTCAGGTGTCCGAGCACGAGGCCAACGCCAAGGCTGTCAATGCCTTGTTCGCTGGCGTTTCTCGAGCGGAGTTCTCACGCATCCAGGGTTTTCAGGAAGCCCAAAAGGTTTGGATGTGTCTTGAGAACTACCACGAGGGCACACCTTAGGTCAAGGCCAGACTGTTCGAGACTCACCGGCGTGAATATGAGAATTTCACACAAGGGCCGGGTGAGAGCATTGGCGACATGTTCAGTCGGTTTCAATCGATTGTGAACAAAGTCAATGCGAACAGATCTGCTGATGCCCTTGAGTACACAGAGCATGAGAAGGCCCTCAAGTTGCTCTACGTACTTGACCGCTCTGTGTGGGATCTCAAGGTGAACACGATCGAGTCTGCAGGCTTTGAGACTCTGACCGTGAATGAGCTTTTCAGCAAGCTCAAGGCCACGGAGGTGGATAACCAGACACGAGCCAAGCTCAATGGTGCCCCTCCTTCCAAGAGCATCGCTCTTGTGACTGGCCCAGGTGGATCGAGCTCTAACGCTAACTCTGCTCTTGGCTTTTCTCTTGCCTCTCTGCCCTCTGTTACAGATGAGCAGCTGGAGACGCTGAGCGACGACGACTTGTGCCTTCTCATCAGCAAGTTCCAACGTGTCTACCACAACCGGCAGAGGCGGAAGAACCCCGGGTGCTACCACTGTGGCGATCCGAACCACTTCATCGCCGAGTGCCCCAAGAAGTCTGGCGGTGGCCAGAACAACAACCCCGACTACTACCACCACCGCGACCGCGACGAGGGAGGCTCCAACAAGGAGCGTCGGCGCCACAAGCACCGCAGTTGTGACCGGGGAGTCGCTCAAGAAGCGCTTCCAGTACAAGGCCAAGAAGCGGGAGAAGGCCTTCCTGGCGCAGCTCAACGACCTCGACAAGAGCTCCGACACCAACCGCTCTTCTTCACCGACCTCTGACGACGATGACAAGAAGAAGAAGAAGAAGCGGGACAAGGATGCCACCGGTTTCATCGGCCTTTCCTTGGCGGCCGGTCAGCGCAAGGGCTTCTGCACCATGGCGGGTGAAGCAAATGGTGCTCGTGTGTCTTCGGGTGATCATGGTACACCGACGCATGTCGACTCTTCTCCTGGATCCGAGAGTGATTCGGAGGTAAACTCCACTATCGACCTCCTTGATACTGAGGTTAGGGAGTTGTACACCGCTCTCGACAATCAGAAGAGGCTGCTTAAGGAAGCAGCTAGAGAGCGTAGAAAGCTTAGTGCTGAGCTGGCTTGTGCTAGGGAGAAATCTAGTGAGGATGAGTGCGCTGGCTGCATATCTCACATGAATGATCTTGTTGCTCTCCGTGCCAAGAATGATGAGAACGTCGCGAACTTGGATGTTGCCAAGACCTCGCTTTCTGGCGTGTCTCACGAGCTAGCCAAGGCCAAGCATGAGCTTGAACTGGTTAAGGATGCTCCCATTGTTAGTGATGTGCTTGAATGCGATGATTGTCCTATCTTTAAGTCTGATCTAGCTTTTTTGTAGTCTAAGTTTGCCACTGTTGTTTGTGAACTAGAGGAGCTTAGATCTAGGCCTGTTCTGCTTGGTGACTGTAAGTTTTGTCCCACGCTTAGGTCGGAGCTAGATGAGAAGAACGCCTTGATTAAGTCTTTGGGGAAGACTAAGGTCGGGGAGTCTAGCCCACCTATTGATTGTCATGTTTGCCCTGGTTTGATCTCTGATTTGGATAATCTTGCGGTAGAGAAAGCCAACTTGGAGAATGAGAATACCTATCTTAGGGCGATTCTTGGTTGGGTTTCTGCTAGTGAGCCGCAGTTGGGAATGATGATCAAGCAGTTCAAGCGTGGTGATGGGTTTGGGGTCGGTTATACATACACAAAGTCAGACTTTGACAAGTTGTATGGTAAGATCGGTAAGGCTGCTGGAGCTCCAAGTGCTCTGAACACTGCTAGCACGAGCACTCAGCCTTCGCTTGTTGGCCCCGTGGATGGTGTGCTGAAAGAACCACAAAAGGCACATCCACAGAAGCAGGTTTGGGTTCCAAAGCCCAATGAGCTGAGGAATCCCCTCGATACGCTCCCTGCTGCCACAGCCCAGGTTGCCCAGAAGAAGGGGGCTGCTCCTCCCCGTCCGCAGGCAAGGCCTCTACCTCCCAAGAGAGAGTTGAGGTACAACTGCGAGTACTGTGACAGAGAAGGTCACCTGGAGGAGTTTTGCTTCAGGAGGAAGCGGGCTGTGAGGCGTGAGCAGGAGAGACGCAACCCGGACATGTACTCTGCTCGGGTGCATGGTCCTCCTCGGCGTGGTGGTAGGCAAGATGCTAGGGCGCGCCGTGTAGGTGGAGGATAAGGAGACGGTGGTGGTTACCGTGCTCCAGCGGGTGGTCGCTTTGTCGGTCGTGCTCCTGGTCGTCCTCAGTACGGCTATGGACCACGGGACAGAGGCTTTGGAGGAGGTTACGATGCACCACGTTTTCCTCGCGGTGGTGGTCGTCAGCCTCGTGGTAGACGGGACAGGGGATACGCTTTGCCTGATTTTTGTAACCCTTCTGTAGAGCAAATGGCTCGACACTGGTTTGCTTCTCACTTTGCTAACCCCAGTGTTGAGACATTTGCTCACCCTTTGTCTCACTACTGATGTGCAGGTTGGAGGCTTGGAGAACAGGTGGATCATAGACTCCGGTTGTTCGCGCCATATGACCGGGTATGACAAATGGTTCTCCAGCCTCACCCCGATGCGCTCAAAAGAATACATTGTGTTCGGGGACAATGGTAAGGGAAAGGTACGTGGTTTAGGCGCTGTTCGAGTTTCTGATCGCTTTACCTTGAGAGAAGTTGCTTTGGTTTCGAACCTTGGGTTCAATTTGCTCTCTGTTTTGCAACTTCTTGATGAGGGGTTTAAAGTTCGCTTCAAGGAGGGTTGTTCTCGTGTTTTGGATTCCAGAGGAGATTTGGTTTGCCGGATTTTACCTCGCGATCGGATTTTCTTGGCTGACTTCTCTGGAACTTCTCTTGGCCCTTCTCGTTGCTTGTTGGCTGGTCCTTCTTCCGATTTGTGAAAGTGGCATAGGAGACTTGGACATTTGAGCTTCGATTTATTGTCGAGACTTAGCTCACTTGGCCTAATCCGAGGATTGCCCAAATTAAAGTTTGAAAAGGACCTTGTTTGCCATCCGTGTCGCCACGGGAAGATGATTGCAATTTCTCATCTGCCTGTTAATCAGGTGATGACCGCTCATCCTGAAGAGTTGCTACACATGGACACAGTAGGTCCTTCTCGGGTGATGTCAGTTGGTGGGAAGTGGTACGTTCTTGTGATCGTGGACGATTTTTCTCGCTATTCTTGGGTCTTTTTCATGAGAACCAAGGATGAGGCTTTCGAGTTTGTTCGAGACTTGATCTTGAGGTTGAAAAACTAGCTACCCCAGGCCATGCGAGCGATTCGCAGTGATAATGACATAGAATTCAAAAACGCTCATTTTGACACCTTTTGCAGTGATCAAGGGCTCGAACACCAGTATTCTTCCCCCTACACTCCACAGCAGAATGGAGTTGTAGAACGGAAGAATCGGACGCTGGTTGAGATGGCGAGGAGGATGTTCGACGAGCATAGGACTCCTCGAAAGTACTGGGCTGATGCGGTCAATACCGCTTGTTATGTGTCCAACCGCATTTTCTTGCGTGCTTTCATGCACAAGACTTTTTATGAGTTGCGATTTGGACGCCAGCCCCGTGTTGACCATCTCAGAGTTTTCGGTTGCCGGTGTTTTGTGCTGAAAGAAGGAAATGTTGATAAGTTTGAGTCTCGCTCGTCTGACGGCATTTTTCTCGGTTATGCATCTCATTCCAGAGCATACCGTGTGTTGCTTATTGATTCTAACATCGTCAGAGAGACTTGTGAAGTCACTTTCGACGAGATTGCACCGTGCAATGCTTCTGTCTTTGAAGTTGCAGGAGAAGATGAGCTCGGCACCTCCATCTTTGAAGATGAGGAGGAAGAAGCTGCGGAGGGTGATGCTGAGGCTACCATGCGTGTTGTGGACCCAGTCACCTCCGCCACGAGCTCGGATGATGATGACGGCCCCGATCCTACTACGTCTACTTCACGGGGGCCAGTCGAGCAGGTGACTCAGCCTTCACCAGCTGCACCTAAGGAGGCACCAGCTTTGGTTGAGGAGGAGGCGACTTCGACAAGGGAAGCACCGCGACACATTCAACGTCGTCATCCACCTCAACAGATGCTAGGTGACCTCAATGAGCGAGTTACACAGTCCAAGATAACAAGTATCGCTGGCTTTGCTCATTCAGTGTTTGTTGCCTCTTTTGAGCCCAAAGATATTGGACACGCTCTTTCTGATTCTAATTGGGTCAATGCCATGCATGAGGAACTCGAAAATTTTGAAAGAAACCAAGTTTGGGTTTTAGTCGAGCCTCCACCTGCTTGTAATCCCATTGGAACGAAGTGGGTTTTCAAAAACAAGCAGGGTGAGGATGGGTTGGTTGTTCGAAACAAGGCTCGTCTTGTTGCCCAGGGGTTTTGCCAAAAAGAAGGGATTGATTTTGAGGAAACTTTTGCCCCTGTTGCTCGTTTGGAAGCGATTCGAATTTTTCTTGCATTTGCTGCTTCTAAGGGTTTTAAAGTTTCCAAATGGATGTTAAATCTGCCTTCTTAAATGGTTTTATCGAAGAAGAGGTTTATGTGAAACAACTCCCTGGTTTCGAAAATCCCAAGTTTCCAAACCGTGTTTATAAACTTCAGAAAGCGATTTATGGTTTGAAACAGGCACCTAGAGTTTGGTATGACATACTGAAAACATTTTTACTGGCTCAGGGTTTTAAAATGGGATGTGTGGATAAAACTTTGTTCCTCATGCGGCCTGGCACTGATTTTCTATTAGTTCAGATATACGTGGATGATATTATCTTTGGTGGCTCTTCTCACGCTCTTGTCTCCAAGTTTTCTGAGCAGATGTCCAGGGAGTTCGAGATGAGCATGGTGGGTGAGCTGCAGTTCTTCCTCGGGCTGCAGATCAAGCAAACTCCTTAGGGCACGTTCGTCCATCAAGCCAAGTACACTAGGGACTTGTTGCGGAAGCTCGACATGAGTGACTTGTCACCTCAGCCGACTCCGATCAGCACTTCGACGGCGCTTGATGAGGACTTGGACGGTGAGGCGGTGGACCAGAAGGAGTACAGAAGCATGACCGGCTCTCTCCTGTACCTGACGGCGACGCGGCCGGACATTCAGTTCGGCGTCGGCCTCTGTGCGCGGTATCAGGCTTCGCCGCGAACCTTCCACAGGCAGGTGGTGAAACACATCTTCATGTATATGAAATTCACCCCTGAATTTGGTCTTTGGTACTCTGCGGATTCTTCTCTGGTTTTGGTGGGCTTTTCTGATGCCGATTTCGGTGGGTGTCGGTTGGATCGCAAGTCGACATTCGGCACTTGTCAATTTCTCAGTACATCTTTGGTGTCTTGGTCCTCTTGCAAGCAGGCTTGCGTAGCGCTTTCTTCCACAGAAGCTGAGTATGTTGTCGCTGCTAGCTGTTGCTCCCAGATACTTTGGATGAAACAAACTTTGCAGGATTATGGACTGAGTTTTGATAGGGTTCCCATCTTTGTAGACAATATGTCCGCTATTAGCATTGCAAAGAACCCTATCCTACACTCCAGAACCAAACACATCGATATCCGATTCCACTTACTGCGAGACAATCATGAGAGAGGTCACATAGACTTGATCCATGTCCCTTTAGAGAGGCAAACCGCAGATATCCTAACCAAACCTCTTGAGCAGGACACCTTTGCTCGCTTGCGAGGGGAGCTTGGGGTTTGTTACCCCTTTTGGTCGCTGACTTTTCTTTGGGTAGCTTTGTAGGGTTTATTTGTTCTTCTCTTAGTTTTCTAGGTTTGGTAGTTGCATTGTGCATATGCATTGTACATTACTGCATTTTGCATTGCTTCACTTGCACTAGCATTCTTGTATACATTGCTATGATCTCCTAGTGCTTGCTAGTGAGAGTTCATAAATGTGATCATGTATAGCTTGCTCCACTGTGTATATGACTTCATCTGAGTTAAGCTATTTTGATTTGAAAATTTGAAAACATGGTCACCATGTCTTGGCTACTAGCATGTTAGGGCATGTTGATATGCTTTGCTATCTCATTCATGCTAGTGTAGCCTTTCGTTCAGCAATTCATACTTGACATGATCTAAAATTGATAAAATTATTTGAATTGTGCTTGAAATGGAATGGAAAGATCCAGGTGGGATTGCTTTTCGCACTGACCGAGCTTTCGGGACGGCTCACTTTGCACTTGTGAGAACCCGGACAAGGCTGTGCATGACTGAAATGAGTGTCTTAAGCTTCTGATTGCTTTTGGCATAGGCTTGGCCTCGTTGCTAAGTAAAGCATGACAAGTTTTCAACTGCTGGCATTCATAATTGCTTGATTTGATTTGATTGAAAAATGAATGTTTACAACATGCTTTGGCTGAGATTGGCTCACATGTATGAGTTTGATTAGCACTGATTTCCATTCCCTACTTGCTAGTGCTAGATCAAGGGTGATGCTTTTATTTCTCCTAAACTGAACTTGCCTAGCTCTAGACTGATTTGATATATTCAATTGAGCTAGATGCAGGTCTTATTTATGGATGCACACGTGCTTGTGACTAGTAGTTGCTCATATCTTTGTATCACTGAATGCTTTCACTTACACCTCCTGCATTGCATAGCATTTGTTCAGGGGGAGTCTCAGTTTCAGGGGGAGTTTTAGGTCCTTTTAGCCTTGATGTGTGCATGTGCCAACAAGGGGGAGAAGTTTGAGAGTGCATACATTTGGTGACAGTTGCACTGGTAAGGGGGAAATACATTCAGTGGGACTTTATGCTTTGTTCAGCTCCTGGTTTTCCCTCCGCTTCTGGCATGACTGTGTTGAGCCCTGCCTCTGTTTTGAGGAGTCATGCTTGTGTTTGATCGATTGCGTCGAGCCGTTGCCCTTGTCTTAGGGAATCGATCTCTGCTTGGTCAAGTGACTTGTTCTTGCTTCTTTTGAGCTTTTGTCACTTGTTCGAGTTCTCTCTTGTTTCTTTGTTCTCCACTGTTTTTGTTTAAATCTTGGTTTGTTTGTGGTGTGTTGACAATGCACTCATTAAGGGGGAGATTGAGGAATGTTGAGTACTCTATCCTGCTTGTGATGAGTGAATTGTCAACCGTGCGGTGTGATCGTGCGCTTGGTCTTTGGATGGCAGGTACACGGGCGTCAAGTGTCGACATAGAGCTGCCGTGGAGGTGTTGTGGCCGATGGACCGTGCGGTGGACGGCGGTGAAGGGCAGCAAGGACCGAAGCTCGTGCCGGGCGGCAGCTGTGGTGTCCACTCCTGGATCGAGGGCGCAAGCGGCGACAGAAGGCGGGTTTCTTGGTTTGCGCCACAAAACCAAGGAGGCGGACGGCGGTTGAAGACGCCAAGTCGTGGAGGCACGGGCGTCGGTCTCGGGACTGACGGAGGCGACGGGCGTCGACGGCGTCAAGGGCCTCGCTGCGGGCAAGGAGATGACGGGCGTCGGGCGGCGTCTAGGGCCGTCAGAAGGCCGAGGCGGGAACGGCGTCTAGGGCCACGGCGTGGAGGCGGGAATCTTCCCGCGCGTGGAGTTTTGGCGGTTTTCTCAAAACCGGCCACCTAACCGGGTTTCACGGACCCCCTAAAACCGCGAACCGGATCTTCATCGACATGGCGGCATCGCAGAGAAGACTTCAACTCGAAGAAAGAACCTCGACCGTCGAATGGGTCATTGTATATTTTTCCGGTTTTGCCCCTACGGGCTTTCTAGTATCTATTTGAGTCTAGGGGTAGTTTAGTCTTTTAGTCTAGAGTTAGTGGGTTAAAAACCCCTCACCCCTCTCTTCTCTCCCTGCGCCAGATAGAACAGACCAGCCATTTCCTCCCTCCTAGCGCCGTCTCCTCCTTCTCTCTCTTTGTTCTTCCTCTGTTCTTCTCTAGGATTAGAGGTATGAATTCTTGAGACTTTGTAATGAGATTGTGTGTGAAAGGAGGCCCTTCCCTCCTTGTGCCCTCGGGGCTTTTGAATTCCTTTTGTTTTCGTGCCTTGTTTTGATCGAATTTCGATTTTCCTTCGTTGATTCTTGACCACGCGATGACGAGGTGTTTCTTGAAGATTGAGTGACTCTTTGAAGTGGTTCTAATCCTTCTAGCCTAGTGCCAAAACCCCCGGGATTACGAGTCTACTCGAATTGACGTTTTTGTGTTATTGAGAAAACCCCGTTCTTGCTCGGGAATTCCTCAATTCCTCCCAAACCTTGGAGTGATTCGTCGATTCCTTCCGTTGACATGGTCACAAGTCCTTTGTGATCGTGCCTGCAATTTTTGGTGAGGTTTGGACTCGATTTGATCTTCCAATCATCGAGTTTTGGATCGAGCCGAGAGGAAAAACAGAGTTTCTGGGCTCGGGTAGGATTTTTCTTTATCGCCGGTTGAACTGACGCTTACATTCTTTTGCGTCGGATCAACCGGTGAGTGGAGTTTTCACGTGTTAGGATTTTTGGGGGTTTTCTGTGGTTGCACCGGTGCATCAAACTCTACATGCATCGGATCAACCGGTGCTACTACTGAATTTGTTGTTTCGCTCGTTCAACCGGCATAAAGATTTTCCTAGACGTCGGTTAAACCGGTGCTCAGGTTGTTTCAAATTGCTGCTCCTCTGGACAACTGCACCGGTGCTTTGGTTTTGCTAGCGTCGATTTAACCGGTGCTCGCTAAGACATTTTGCAGTCCCTTTGGACAACTGCACCAGCGTTTGGATTTGATTTTGCCGGATCATCCGGTGTGTGCTAACACCGGTTGAACCGACGCCGTGTCAATCTCCACGTCGGATCAATCGGTGCTTGCTTCTCTCTGCTGCCGGCTCTGCTCATCGGTTGAACCGACGCTGTTCAAATCTGTGCGTCGGATTAACCGGTGAGGTATACCGTGCTGTGTCTTGCTGTTTCTCGCGCTGTTTTTCTGTGTTTGCTTCCGCATTGGATCTTATTTGTTTCTAGGGTTTTCTTGTGTTGGTGTAGTTTCTCCATAGCTACTCCACACTGTGCCTAGGACTCTAGGGTTGGGAGTGAACTTCGGGACTAAGCCAATCTTTTCGATTGCAAAAAATTTTAATCGGCTCCTATTCACCCCCTCTGGTCGCCCTTTCGGTCCCTCAAAACTCATGTCTTTACTTTCAATGTGAAATGAGGGCATTTGAGAATTCCTTTCATTGAACTTAATTTGCTGGAGTAGAGGATGGTAGTCAGGTCCAATGCCTGAATGCCTCGTTGCTGGCACGCATGAGCATCCACTGCTGTAGGATCAGACATTCGACGGAAAACAACAGAAGACGACAAAAAAATCCATTGTTTTAGGGCAGAAAAGTCCATCATTTCTACGAACAACCGCTGCTGCTTTGTGTACTGAGGCGTCGTCCATATTGAGCTTCCGGCAGTGAAAGGATTGCACAGAGGCTTTCGCTGGCTTGATCAAGTTGCCAACTTTTCTTTCTGTAGATAGGCCGATTAGGCCGTCAATGCTATGGGCTAGCCAGAAGAAATAAGGTCGGGACCAAGAGAGCCCATATGACTGACGGGCCTATGATGGGCTGAGGTCCAGTTGATTGAGCGAAAACTATGGCGATTTTTTCTTTTCTATATTTAAAAAAATAAAAATTTCAAAAATATATACCCATTTCGAAAAATTGAGAAACTATACCCGGTCGCCCACCCAAGGGGCGACATGACCTGTTTGTAATTTTTTTCTTCTAATTTGCAAATAGGTCCCCGACCGGGGGCGCGTGGGGGCAAGGGGGCCTGTCGACCCCCCACGGGCGACAGGGGGCGCCCCCCCCTCGGGCGACTGGGGGGCCCACCCACGGAGGCGACACGGGGGGCCAGTCGCCCCCCCTCGGGCGACAGGGGGGCCTGTCGCTCCCCCATCGGGCGACCGGCTCCCTACCCCCTATATAAGCCCTTGATCCCCATTTCCTCCTTATTTGAGCCCAAAAATTCCATCAAAAATCCAGAAAAAAATAGAGGGGTGAAGAGAAGGGAAGCGACAAAGCCCTGCCGGATTGCGCACTTGTGATCTGAAGGTAAGTACATTTAGCTTATGTATTTTTTCATTGGTATTGTAGAGTAATTTAATTTAATTGGTGCTATAGTAGAACCATTTAAGTATGAGTTTAATGATACTTTAGTTACGTAGTAGTAAATTAGTTTAAAAAATTAGTACTACGCGTTTATTATTACAATTGCAGTACTATTAGAGACGTGTTTATAAATTAATTACGATTTAGAATAGAATTTCGCATATGCAGTATAGAATTTGAGTGTCATCACGTAGTTATGAATACTTATATGTTGTGGTTGAAATCCATACTTAGTTTTTACGGATTATTGAATAAGGTAGTGAAGTAAAGATTATAACTCGATATGTATTCTGTGATATACAGATATGTCGAGCCTCTTGCCTTTCTCTTTGTCTTTTTTCTGGTTTTAGGTTCATGTAAAGGGGGAGGAACATCATGTGTTGGAGGTCATGGTTTGGGGGGCATGAAGTCATCCGTGTCGCCATCCCAGTTAACACAAGTTGGTGCTTGAGGTGCTGCAGCATGACTCGACGAACCTCCGGTCATCTGTTCTTACGCAGACCAAGTACTATCACCCGAAGATCTTATCCACCTCCTTCGTCTAGTTTGTGGCATAAGTCCACCGAAGATACATACCAATTTACGAAAATTTGGTATCGATTTGTTAATCAACTCCGTGTCCTCGTGGTAATCCCAGCATATAATTAAACAACAATGTTACTGTTTCATAAATATGGATTCCAAATGACGGACGCGATTAGAACTGAATGAGAGTTATCTTAATGTACATCTCATACACCTCTGGCCGCATCCATATCTTACAAGAACTTTGTAAGAATCTAATGATATTAGGATGATTCGCTAGTTCACATACTCTCATGTATATCTTCCGACGTTCTAGCAGGTGTCCTTTTACATCTTGCGTTGTAATACTTCGAAATAATGCGAAATCTTTAAACTCTAGTACTTTGAACAACACCATCTCTATCGTATCATCCGCTAACGAATCCAACTTCTTACTGATAACAAGATGGGTCATGATATCAAATATTATACTAGATTTTTCTTCGGTCCATAAAAATCCTCCACAATTGGAGGCAGTCATTGCCTTATGCTGCAATATCAATAAGGTAATGTCATAATTCTATTTTAATTCATAATTAATTTAAAAACAAGTCTGGAATAGTACTGAAATTGTAATACTAAACGAGTGTTCTAAAGCACCAAATCTAATTCAGCTAATCCGCTAATTAAATTAAATTGTTATACAATATCAATGGATTCATACGGAAGTTACCGGTAGATCACAAGTGCGCAATTCGGCAGAGTTTCGCCGCTTTTCTTCTCCTCACCCCTCTCTTTTTTTCTGAATTTTTGGACTCAAATGAGAAGGGAATGGATGCCAAAGATTATATAGGGTGGGAGACCCCCTGTCGCGCGTGGGGGGGGCGATAGGCCCCTGTCGCCCGTTTGGTGGGGGGCGACAGACAGAACCCCTCCCTCCACACACCCCCGGTCAGGGATCTCTTTGCAAATTCAAAAAAAATTACATTAAGGTCATGTCACCCGTTGCTTGGACGACAAGGACCCCTGTCGCCCTGGGTCGAGCCGGGGGCTATTTTCGAAATTTTTCAAAGCGGTCATATATTTTTTAATTTTTTAAATATAAAAAAGAAAAACACGCGAAAACTATGTACGCACAACTCCCCGCACAAGGCCACAACCCCAAACCAACCAACCCACCTCTCTCTTTTTTGCACCGCCCAACGCTGCTGGGCTGCGCGTGGCGGCGTCCACCGAGCCACCGAGTAACTCCCGGCGCCGGCGACTTCTCCCAATCCTCTTCCAGTGCTCGCGCCTCAAGCTCCACAGCACCGCCGCGATGCTCTTTCTTCCAGTGCTAGCGCCATCGGTTTTGTCAGTAGCGACCTAGCTTGCTCTTGCTGCAACGCCGTGCCGCGGACGTCCGTGATGCGCTCGACGAAATGCTGCGTCGGGCCATAGGCGAGTGCAGATGGGTCCTTACTCCTTTGGCCCCGTGTTCCAGCGTCGTTTAGGCCCCGCACCTGCGGCGCTGATCCGCTCGTGGTCGTGGACATCTGCAACGGCCACGGCCTCGTAATTGTTGCCACCTGTGGCCTGCCGGTCGAAGCACTCTTTGCCTCCGCGCGCAGTGATAGGAGTTTACGTGGATAAACGGTCCCGGGAGGTGGGAGCACCTGGTACACGAGTGTATCGATATTTTGCGTAAACTCCATCTCGAGGCCATGGTTCATGGCACGCTCTGATTGAGGTGAGGGGCTGATTAACTGATTCTGATCATGGGTGAGGTGACATGACGATTGAGGTTGTGGGAGTCAGTAGTAGGTAGAATGTGATGGATATAGATGATCTCCTGGGCAGTGTGGTACTGAGCATGAGAAAAAAGGTGGGTGCTAGACTGTCAGGGCCCGGAGAAGAGGAGGAAAACATGAAACCTGTCTTGAGGGGTAAAGGTTGTTTCTGAATGTTTCATAGGCAAGTTTTTGTACTGAATTCCATGTCGATTTACATGTCTATTATTCTAGATTCTGTTTATTTGTTAGAGATTATGGTTCTTCAGATTAGAGTTGAACCACTGATGAGAGGATGACACAATTGCCATTTTGTAATTATTGATATGACCACCTTTCTGCTTCCTATGACATTTTTCTACTTATAAATATAACCACGTAATGTGTTCCTGGGAATTACTTTAATGATATTTGAATTCAGCATTTTTAGTAATCTTGTGAGGACTCCATAGTACCTTATATGACCTTTAGTTATTGCTACTCAAAATATTAGTTCGGTAGATGGCTTTGCACAGTATGCAACCAATGTTGCCATATGCCAGTGTTCTTTTGAGGCATATTGCCTATATATTTTTCAATATAGGTTTTCTTCATCTATTATTTTCTCTGTGCTTCACATTGCAGGAAACAATGTATTGGACAAGTCTGATCTCCAATGTACGTCAAGGGTTCTCAAGTATAGACTTGCTGAAGGGAATGCAATATGCCTTTTGTTTTAGGACATATATTCGTTATGATATTTTTAAATCTGTTCTAATGAATAAGTCTGGCCATCTTTGTGCTGGCAGAAAAGATTGCAGAAAAGCTTTTTAATTCTGTAGCAACTAGATTTGAGGGGAGATTCGGGATCCTCCACAAGAACATCCTTAACTGGTCAGATTTGTTTCTGAAATGTTTTTTCTTCCAGAAGTTCCATGCCTCAGCACAACACTTAGCTTGATAACACTTCACCTTTGATGATCAGTTTAGGTGTCAGTCTTGGCGCATGCTGCCAGCTACCTTGGAGTGAGGAAAACCACATGTCACTGTTTTTGCAGTAGTACATGGTGTGAGCAAATCTGCATATCTTGCAAAATGTTATTCTCCTTCCACGTTACTTCTGCTAAAACTGTTTACTATCTTGAAATCGCACAACTTGCATACTGGCATATTGGGACTGGCTTATCCTCAGCACAATGCTGGCAACATGCGACACCTTCTGCATGCTTATACTAGCTGGGTTCAAATAGTATCTTAACCCTTGTATTGAATAAATTAATAATAATATATTTTTGTACATTTGGTGGTCTTGAGCTTCATGTGGTGCTTAACCTTTTTCTTTGAAATTTCAGTGATTAGGCATTCCTCTACATCAAGTACAATGGAAAGACAAAATCTTTCTGAAATGGCTGGCTGAAATGGCTGGGCTGGCTGAAGCTGGATGGGCTGGCTGTTTCAGCAAGCCAACCAGCCCAGCCACTTCATCCCAGCCGAACAGGCTGTAAATTGTCATATAGTTTGCTTCTAAAATTTCTACGGGCCATAGTTATCTTTCATTTTGATTTCCCCCTCTCCTTACATCTAAAGAGGACGGACATAAACTTGACTTGCTCCAATGCCCATCTAGTGTTTAAGTGTTGTCATGTGCCATCAGGCTTAAAATTGACGATTGCCATTTGGTAGAGGCTTCAGAATCACAGCTGTTGCTCAATCTTGCTCATTGTCACATAATACAGTATACAGTCTGTTGGTTTTGTTTGCTTGGCATGTTCATCTGGGGACTCAAACTGTAAACCTTAGTACAAATTCATGGCGTTCATATTTTCGTTAGATAGGATATTTCTTTGTTAATCCATAAGTTATTAGTCTGCGGTTTTATGACTAGGCTGCAACTCTTGAACATCCAATGCATCTTCCTCTGCTAATTGATTTGCAGGCACGCAGCTTCCATTTTATCACGCAGCATAGTTGGTTTTTCATCTCTTTTTGCTTCTTTAGGCTGCTATTATGAGTCAAACATTATGTCCATAACTATCTTTGTTTTTCATCACCTGTTTTTCACCTTCTATGGGTTGGGTAGTTCATGATCTATTCCTGAAGAAAGTAAATGCACGCATTCTGCAGCTAACCATGGATGTCCATTATTGGATCTTGATGTAACCTCTTTCGGCACAACTTTTTCGTCAACCTGATAAACATTCCAGGTACGTTATATCATCCTTTAGCCATCGTGGAAAGTCTGTGTCAAAGGTTCTTTATTATAAATTAAATTTTCTATGAAGAGCCTTCTTCTTGAAGATAAAAGAGCATCTCTTTTCATCTTCTCTTTCGTTGATCAGATGCCTTACGGCAGACATGTGTTTGGCATTGACGCATTAGCCAATTTCTAGGGACATATTCCTGCTTTCCAGAAATTTAATACCGAAACATTATCATAACGTCAATTCTATGGTAGGCAAGAGGCAAAAAGAATTTAGTATTAGAAACAAAATTTGTATGTTTGATGAAGACATGATATTCTGTAGAAAAGCATATTTCATGAGCTTCGTCGGTTTGCAAGTCCATTGGCCCAGGAAAGCTTTGAGAAGCGAGAGGATCAGCTTTAATTTCCTTCTACAATGATATTTTGTCACGCCGCTTCCTAGTTCTTTCTTGCACATATGAAGATAGTTTCATTCCCTGAAATTGACTACCAACTATATTCTTGTTTCATGGCATGAATTTAGTAACATTAGCTGAAGGTTCTCCCTGTCTTCTCATTACAATTGTTTTTTCAGGTATACTGAAGCTCAGTTGGCACTTGTATGCTTGTGCAGAGGCACACAGCTACAATTTGTCGGCTGAGGGAAAAGAGAGCTAGTTTCTTCATTACAATTGGATTCGAATTTTGTAGTGCAGCTATCAAACGGACTGGCCAAGGTAAGTGAATGATTCTTTTAGGCATCTCTTGCTAACTAGTGCACGTAATCTTACACTTGTGTTGTTTCTGCTACACAAACAATTCTGTCTGTTGGATTGGCGATGTTATTGCCAACTTGACCCAGGATATTTGGGCATCTATTTGGCATATATTTGCCTGTGCGTCTTGACTCAAATAGCTTCTGAAAATAACTTGTGCGGATGCAAATCTTCAGCACAAACTTAGAATCTGCAGTTGACCTACTAAGATCATCTTACTGGACCATGTATGCATTATTTATGCTCCACCGTTGCCATAACGTCAGATGAATGACATGTCGCTTGAAAGCACAATTCCATCTCCATCAAAGAACTGATTCCTGAAGTCTTGTATGATACATTGAATACTCACAGTGACTTGATTTTCATTTAGAGTGCAGGAGATTGGCTAAACAAAAAAGAACACTGGTCTGTACGTCCTATTTTCCAGGTACACTACTCTTATGTTAAGGCCTGTAGAACTGAACTTTGAAGTTCCTTGCAAAGGCACCTACTTCTCCTTTTCGCAGCTGTTTTGCTACTTAGTTATCGCCACCAAATGTTCTTGTGACAGACTCTTAGTCAAATGCTTGTTCAACCTCACTGTTTACCATAATATATAACTGTAGTAAATCTCATTGTTGAACCTCAAACCTCCTGAAAAAGCTGGTTGCATTATGGACCTTAATTGCATGTTACCACAGCCTTATAGACAATAGTAGGGCATTGAAGAGATTGCTGAAGGGAAAATAAAACATAGATGCTTGCATCATTCTGTTCGTTCTTTGCACCTCCTTTTGCTTGATCAAAAGTAGATCCAAAAACTATCATTCTTCCCCCTAACCACCTTTACTTCTTTTTCCTCCTCCGCAAGCTCAACTGGTAGGCGTCGCACGTACGGATAATGCTAGGCTATTACTAGCCGTAGTGAGGGCTTAACAGCCCTAAGCCATCTTTTCCTCACCAGAAACACTATCTTATACAGAGAAAAGGAGGGCACAAAGGCTGGACGATGCATGGTGCGGTGTGGTGTGATGTGAGTGACCCCATGCATCAACATTGTAGTTGGCACCGAATCCCACTCTCCGAGGCAGCTTCACCATGACACAATCCATCCATCTCTTTTCCTTTTGGTTTTGGCTCTTAAAAGTTGCGTATCTTTAGCTCTTTCCAAGGGAGGGTACTTCCATCCAGCCTCCCCCCACAACAATGTTCTACCACTAGTCCACTACTCAGTCTGTCACTCATGGCCACCACCGCGCGCATTGCGTTTCCTGTTTGGTCCGGCCTCCAGGATGGATGATATCTGGACCCGTAGGAACGAGATCTGGACACCGGCCTTCAGGTCCGGTGGCTTCTGATTCCCGGGCTCTGAACCTTCAAATCATGCTTACCATTAACAATGCTCCCCCCTCCCTTTTGCGATCGATTCGATCTCGTGGCGCCTTTTACAGGACGCCAGTGTGAATCCGAGCCGCGACTAAACGCTCAGGATGTTGGAGGGGGAATAAAGCGTGCGCTTGTCTCGGCCGCTTTGCGATCGCGAGCCTCTGATGCGCATAACCTGCTGTTTTTAGAGCAATTTTGTATTGCAGGCAATATGGATGGCTGGGGAATGATTCACTGAATACCACCTCCCAAATTCCTAACGGTACGTGCGTACATGAATCTGCGTGTGGTACTGCAGGTGCCTCTGAGGAAAGATGCACGGTTTCCTGAAGTTTGGATGCTGTCCTCACTAGTTACTCCACATTCGTAGTGGCTCACTTTCAAAGCTCTGAATGAACTGAGCTGTGGTGCCGTGGTGCCCATTTCTCTGAACCGCAGCAGCTAACAGCTTACCTCCTTGTAACTGCCTTGCAGGCTACCTGCCGGTGCGCTCTTTTGTCCCGGGCCACGCACGCTGATCAGACTCCAGAGGATGCCGTGCGCGAGCCAGATGAGCAGAGCTCCGCAGGCTGGCCCCTGGCGTGGCGTGGCGCGCCGTGCGGTCGCCGGACGGAATGGCAGTTTTGGCCTTGCCCCGGCGCCGGGGGCATGGCCGGGACGGGCGGTTTTGTTGGGGCTTGGACGCACGCTGCCGGCCTCGCCGTCCCGTGTGTCACGGGTACTTGTGTTGTGCGGCACCGGCCTGGCCCCGGACACCGTGATGATGTTAACCTGACCTCGCCGCTGCTGGCTCTCCAGTCTGCCCACTTGCCCGAGTCCATTCTGAAGCCAGTCCCAGGTAAAAAAAGCGACACATCCATACCGCCAGTGCCCAGTGGGGCTGGTCCTAGGCAGGGCAGGGCTAGCTTCTGCTCATTGCTCATGATGTGCCTGCCCCAACCCTGATAACATCACAAGTCCAGTCCCAGTCGAGTCCAGTCAACCGTCATGTCCTCCAGCTCATCGTGCCCGGCCCGGCCGGCATCAACGGGCCCCGAGCGTGCCCGTTCGTCGCCGGATACAAACGCCGGCTTCGGTTACGTGCAACGTGCGGCGCGCATGTGAGGGGCTCATTGGCCCGACGCGACGCTGCTCAGTGCTCACACGAGACAAATCCGGCGAGGGCGAGGCCAGGAAGGAGGCAGGCAGCGCGCCATGGGGGGGTGGGTGAGGTGATGCAAGCCACATGCGGCCTTGCACGGCTGTTGCTGGGCAGCTCGACACATCGAGGAGACCACACATGGGGCCGGACGAGCCTGGCGTGCCCTAGAGAGCGCAGGGCAGAGAGCATTGGAGTTTCAAGGGCGGCTTGGCTTGGCTATGCTTTTGCTTGGAACGCACAAGTTTTTGTTAACTCCGTGCTCCATACGAAGTTTCCTGTGTCTTTGCCAATAAAATGCTGCAAAAATATACACTTCGCGAATAAAATGGCAGAGAAAGAATTTGTTTAAGTTCGCTCACATTTCAGTCCTGGTTGTAATGATAATAAAAGAAACAGAGGAAAATCGAGCCAGATCCAGCCGTGGCAAGCGCCAAGACTCGAAGCACATGCACCGGCTACACCACGCGGGTACACGGTGCCGGGCAGTGGCGGGGTTGAATAATAAACTACGAGCCCCGGCGAGATCCGGGCCGTCCACCTGGTGGCGCTCCGGGGCGCGGGGCCCGCGCGGCCATCTGGTGGCGCCTCACCGCCCGACACGGATTGGATCATCGGATCGACAAGTCTTCACTGCATGGAAGCAGAGCAGGGCTGAGCCGAGCTGCAGCAGCTGTGAACCGTGAAGGACAGACAGCACAGCGATAAATTATGCAGCTAAACTTCGCCATGGCCCCACATGCTCCGGTTCCATGCTCTCCTGGTGAGTGATGAGCGGCGAGGCCCCCCCCCGGTTGTATGATCTCCTCCTGTCTGGCATCCAGCGTTGTGGCACCCCGTGTAGCCCTTCTGCATCCCAAGGGACTGATTGAAGGGCTTTGGCAAAATAGGTAGTCATTTTTATTCTTTAACTTTAACTTAAGTATCAAATTAGTCCTTTAACTTTGAAATTACCCAATCTACTCCCTCAAACTTTGCTTTTAGGTCAAACTTATCCCTCAACTTTCAAAACACCAATCTAGTCCCTTAAGTTTTATTTTTGGATCGGACTAATCCCTTAACAGCTCAAATTTTTTGTATCTAAATATTTTTAATCATCTCCATATACCTTTTTTTGTATATTTGCTACAATGATAGTGTATTAATTTTTAGGAGCCAGATAGTAAGTCAGATTAATTTTGTCAAGAATAATTATCCTAGACGTCTAGCTAAGCATTTAGATTACATCCATCAGGCTTAGAAGTATAATCTATGAGAGTAATTGGTCTAAACAAAGGAGTATAGCGCATGATGTTTACAAAAAAACAGTGACTCATTAGTACCTACTGCGCATATAAAAGGTTGAGTTAAGCACGTAATCACTAATATACGCGATGAATACTAGCTGCATATGAAAATATGGTGTTGGTGAATAGTGAAATAAAAAGAAAATTAAAGTTGAGGGATGAGTTCGACATAATAAATAAAATTAGAGGGATTAGATTGGTCTAGGGAAAGTCTATTTTTCAACCCTGAACTATCACGATCGTTCGATTTTGGTACCTAAACTACGAAACCGGACATCCTACACCTCCAACTACCGAAACCATTCGAAAAACGACCCTGGCCTCAACTTAAGGTGGTTTTGCTACAGTATAATTTTCAAATTTCTAGAATTTTACACCTCTCAATATTAAATAATGGAGAAAGCATAGTTACTGTTGTCTAAAAATCATGATATTTTGCTGTGAGGTAGCACAAGAGACAAGGAATCTATTTTGGCTAGGTGTGTTACATTAGACATGAAGGAATTCTAGAAATTATAATGATTTTTGAACGATTTTTGTAGTTGGAGGTGTAGGATGTCTGATTTCATAGTTCAAGGACCAAGATCGGACGATTGTGATAGTTCGGTGTTGAAAAATAGACTTCCATTGGTCTATTTGAAAGTTGAGGGGCAAGTTTAGTCTAGGAACAAAACTTCAGGGACTAGATTGATCGGTTTGAAAGTTGAAGGATGAACTTGACACACGAAGTAAAGTTGAGAGACGAAAACACCTATTTTGCCAAAAGTTTTTGATTAAATTGAGAAATCTGATTTCGTAGCACATGAAGAACTGGAGGACCTTTGCTCAGGTAGAATCCTATGTCCTAACCACTTGGAAGCACAAATCTTTCGGCTTAACATCTTGTTGAACCCACATCCTGCTGGTGGGGTGCCTACTGGTGGGTATCACTCCCTCACTCCTCACGTCATTGTGTGATTCCAGCGGCGCCATTATCTCCGGCTCCGCTCGATATTCCCGGAGACTACGCGAGTAGAGAGGCAGGCGAGGCATGTTTTATTCCCCCCGTCGCTAATGGAGTAATGGGACGAGACGACGTGGCCGGATTGGGTGCTCCGATTAGCACCGCACGAGATGCCCTGGCCGTCATTCCGGCAAAGCGCGGGCGCTTTACACGATGATTGCCCCCCGCCGCCTGTCCCCAGCAGCGCCAGGAGAACAATCAGCAGGGGATCCGGTTCATGCTGCTGATGATAGGACAATGCGTTGCAGGATTGCAGTGGGGGGTGTGCTTGTGTGTACAGCGGCGAGCCCAGCGGCATCTGTACTCTGAATGATCAGCAGCATCGGCGTACTATGGTCTATGGGTAGGGTTATCTGCGCACCAGAATTGTTCCCGCAGGGTTTCTTTTGTTCTTAGCAGGAATAGATAAGGAACTTGCCCGGTTTAGCACCTTCAGTTAAGCTGTAATGCGTCCATTTTTGAGCATGGCAGCCCGTGGAACAGTGCGCGCTGGCACCATGGCTACCTGTCGCTTTTCACCGGGAAGGCAACAAAAAAAAAGTAACCATGCCATGCTAGTGATCTTTTTTTATATAATCATGCTAGTGATCCTAGACAGCGCAACAGTAAAACTACCAGCTGGTACGATGCGGAACACTTTCTTTGGAGCATTAACAGTAACAAAACTGACGATCCTGGCTGCTTTTAGGAGTGACTGATGCTACAACATCTACGAGGATACGTAGAAGACAGGTAGATTCAGAGCCTTGGCGAAGCCAGCCACCACCACCACGACGGCGAGCTTGTTTAGGGGGCTAAGCAACCGGAGCCAGTGTGCTAGTAGTTTATCTTTGTTAACCCTGGCCAAGTGCAAATCGGAATCCCACTCGGGAACAAAACTGCCGGCCGCCTTTATGCTTGCTTCCGGCGGGCGCCCATGCGGTGGCCGTCCGCCTTTATTCCCGATCGTTGTTTTCGCTTCGCCTCGCCATTGCTGCTGGGCCGGAGATTGTTCTCCGTCGTCCAATTGTCTCGCCGCTCTTGACTCTCCAGCACACGCCGCCGCTCCTCGTGGTCGCGTGGGGAGCCTCCTTTTTTTTTACAGGTGGCCGCCGCGCTCTCTCGAAGAAGAAAGCACCCGTTTGTCCGTAATCCAGTCGGCCAAGAACATAGGATGAGCCTTTTAATATGACGGCCTGGATTCAAGTTTCCGGGCTTCGCTCGGGATTCGAACGCATGAATTTCATGTTAGGCCGTCATGAACTGAATTTCATTTCATAGGAGACAATATTTTTACTCAAGATTTGGAAAGGAAACTTTCAGAAAAGCCAGTCCATTCCAGGGGTAGATGCACTCGAGTTGCAGATGCAAACGATGAACATTTCTGCAGGCGAATTCTCGGTTAGGAATAGGACCGAGTTGCAGAAGGTAGAAGAACAAGGTTTAGCTTAAAACGCCATAACCATTGATTGATTTCACAGCAATAACAACACGGGTGGTAGAATGCACTGGTTACCGCACCGCACCTACCTTTTACAACCTGCTATTCCAAACACAATCTACTCTGCTGATCGACGCGAGCAGACCGGCTGCAAAGCCAGGCGACAGACGACGCACTCCAAATTTTAGGACACTAAATAAGCAGGCGATCAGATCGAACAACCATTACAAGTTTACAACGACGACGGTGAAAAATACGTTTTTGTTTGCTCGCAGTAGGATCATTAGTCCTAGCTAAAACCGGGCTGGGTGGTGGTAGATTCGCGTCGGGGTGCGGCGGCGTGGCCGGTGGTCAGCACCGCCACGCCGACACGGAGACCAGCTCGCCGCGCTGCCAGTAGAGGCAGAGCGCGCCGCCGCGCTTCTCCACGCGGAACCCCATCAGGGCCATCCGCTTGAGCAGGGCCTCGGCCTGCGACTCGGCGAAGGTGCTGGCCTGCACCGGCACGAACCCCGCCGACGCGAGCACGGTCCGCCACGGCAGCGGCGGCTTGTCCATGGCCGCCGCGCGGTGGCGCGCCACCACGCGACGCTCCACGCCGGGCTGGACCAGGAACCGCTCCATCTTGGCGACCGCGTCGGCGTCCGGGCGCACGGCGTCGACGGACTCGAGCAGGGACACGCACGACTGGAACGCCTGGAACAGGTGCGCGGCGAAGGGGAGCTCCGTGCGGTCGCCGCCGTGGTCCACCGAGATCACCACCTTGGCGCCGAGCCGCTTCACGAGGCGGAGGACGGCCGGCATTGCGGCCACGTGGGCCGAGCCCACGGGGAGGTGGACGGCGACAGCGTCGCCGCTGGTAATGGCCACCAGCTCCGCGGGGTCCAGGGTGTCGATGTTGAAGACCGCCAGCTGGAGGAAGACGCCGAGCTCGGCGGCGAAGCCAGCGAGGTTCTCGTGGATCAGCTGCAGCTCCAGCGGGTGGTGCGTCGCCGGGGACACCAATGCGGTGACCTTGAGCGTCGCCGCGGGGCATCGCTGCGCGAGCTCCTGCATCAGCGACGCCCACTGCTCCCCCATGCCGATGTCGAAGTCGAGCACGTGGATGCGCCCGGCGCCGCCGATCTCGTCCAGCACCGCCTGGACGCAGGTGAGGTGCGCGAACTGGAGCACGGGGGAGACCTCGGAGAAGGCCTTGTACGCGCCGAGCTTGAGGACCACGTCGTACGGCGTGGACACCGGCGGTGCCGGGGCCTCGCCGGTTGGGGACAGCGCAAGGCGCAAAGCCTCCTTGAAGTAGAAGGCTGAGCGGAGCAGTGGCGTCCCGGCCGCGGGGGCGGCGGGGAGCCGGTAATTGAGCCGCGCCAATATCTCGCGGGCGCCGAAGGCGTCGCCGGCCTCGGCAAGCTTGGCCGCCTCGGCGAGCTGCTCCACCGCAGCGGCCGCCTCATCGTTCGCTGCCTCCGCCTTGGGCTTCATGGCCGGCACGAACCTGCCCGCCGGGGCGGCAGGGCCAGGCAACGACTGCAGCTTTGGCGCCGGCGCGGGGGCCATCGGGTGGTGCCGCTTAGGCGTCGGCGGCGCCGCGTCGAAGGATGGGTGAGAGCCGAAGAACGCCGCGTGGGGCTGGGGGTGGTGCTGGTGGTGGTGCAGGAGGAGGTTGGACGCGTGGCCGAAAGGCGGAGCCTTGGTGTCCTCCATGGCCGGCGCGAAAGGCATGTTGGACCCGAACGCCGGCGACATCATGGACGGGGCGTGGTCGAGCTCAAGGACCGGCGGGTCCATGACGGCGCCCATGCCCACGGACGCGTCCTCGCCCCCAATGATCCACCTTAGGAAGGTGTGGTCGGGGGCAAGCCCCGGCGGCGCCGCGCCGTCGGACAGCACAGAGCCGGCGGCGTCCCACCCCTCGCCGGCGCCAAGGCCCATGTCAAGCGGCGTGAGCTGCCACTCCTCCTTGCCCCCCACCGCAGCCTCCTCCGCGGCCGCTCCCCCCGGCCATGCCGCCGCCTGTGGCGGCGGGGAGACGTTCTTGGCGTTAGCACCGGCGAGGGCCGCCACGCCGGCGGTCGCGGCGCCCAGGGGCGACGACAGCGTGGAAGCCGAGGTGGGCGGGCTCGGGCTGGGGCTGTGCCTTTGGTCGAGCACCGAGGTGGGCTCCCAGAGGCCGCCGACGCCGGAGACCTTGCCGGCGGCGAGCCCCTGTTGTTGTTGCTGTTGCAGCAGTAGCAGTGTCCCCGCGTGCCCCTCTCGTGCGCTACCAGCAAAGAGCATTCCTCTCATCCAATCCAACACCTCATAACAGCAACCAGACCAAGGAATGGCGATGGTGCTGCTCCTTGCCTCTCTTCCTCCTCCTCCTCCTCCTCCCGACACGTCTTGTCCTACGGGTGTTTCTTCTCCTCTCGCTTCAGACAACGTCCCCTCGGTGTAGAGTCCAAGAACTCATCAGTACGCTCTCGTACTACCAGCAGGCAGCAGCTAGTTAGCTACACGGCCGGCCCTTTCTCTCTCTACCTCCTCTTGTGTCGTGGACTCGTGGTGGTCTCTCTCTTGTGCGGTTTGTGAAGGGAAGAATGGGTGGGGAGGTTTGTGTGGGGGAGGGGAGAGTATTTTATTCCCCTGGCAGCGTCTTGATCTCGAAATGATAGCGTGCAACATGAAAAAGGCAAATAAAGTGGGGTGGCCTTCTCGCCGAGGACTTGCCTTCCTCCTCTCCTCTCCTACTGTCTGTCCTATTCTCCTGCTCGGCTGCTCCTCTCTCTTTCATCTCCCTTTCTCTCTCTCCATCACTTTCTTTATCTCCCTCTCCAACCAGGCCACCACAGTAGTTTTTCGCTGAAACAATTTTTTTTAAAAAAGCTCAAAGGCAGGGTAGGCTTTAGCACTGTTGCTCTCGTTTTGGTAGCAACAGCAAAAGGCTGTGCTGTGCAAAATTCCTGATGCATTGGCGCAGGGAAAAGAAACAGATATTTCTGCCGCGGACATAATACTGTTTGTAGGAACTTTTGCATGTTGTGCCAGCCGCCAGGAGCTCAAACCACACTAGCACGCACAGTGACACAGGGGTTCAGAACCGCAGGAAAAGAATTCCGAGAAATTCTTCTTGCCGGTCAGTGCTTGCACCTTGGCCATGCCCCAGAGTGGTTTATTTCAAAAAAAAAAACAGCGTGCAGCAGCGCAGCGCATGGCTCTCCCGGTGGAGCCAGTGCTCCATCATATCAGAGCAGTGCAAGGCAGTGCTGTGCATCATGGCTGCACTGCACGAAAGCTCCCCTCCCTGTTCAGGCTGTGCTGTCGTCGTCGTCGTTCTTCTTATAGGGGTGTGTTTAGATACACGAAAAGTTGGATGAAAAAGTCACACGAGACACTGTAGTATACTGTAACATTTTTCGTTTGTTTGTGGTAAATATTGTCCTACCATAACCTAACTAGGCTCAAAAGATTCATCTCGCAACGTACATCAAAACTATGCAATTAGTTTTTCTATTTACCTATATTTAGTACTCTATGCATGGGTCATTTACTATATTTAATATTTCGATGTGATTTTGATGTGATGGAAACTTTAGAAAGTTGGGAGGAGTTTGGGTATCTAAACACACCCCACCAAATTTCCAAACTTTCTATCACATCCATCACATCTCCTATCACATCGAAACATTAAATATAGTAAATAACCCATGCATGGAGTACTAAATGTAGTTAAATAAAAAAACTAATTGCATAGTTTTGATGTACGTTGCGAGATAAATCTTTTGAGCCTAGTTAGGTCATGGTAGGACAATATTTACCACAAACAAACGAAAAGTGTTACAGTGTACTACAGATGCGACTTTTTCTCCCCTTTTTCACCTCATCTAAACACACCCCTAGTCGTTGCACTGCACATACCTGCAGCTCTCGGTATGTTGTAGGAGGCTCCAAGTCCCAAAGGCGATTGAATTATCAAACGGCGCCCAAAAAGGATGGAGCAAAGCGGTCGAAAGCTCGACGCCGGTCGCTCCAAAATTCACCATCATTGCAGCAGCTCACACTTTCACCGCTCATCGAGTGACTCTTTTGACGCTCGACACCAGTTTTAACTAAGGATGGATCTAAACATCCGAATTCTTAAAACAAATTTGATATTTTAAAATAGGTATGCTTAAAATTTTATGCTAATCTTTTTTTTATATTATCAAGCATATTATTACACATAAGAATAAAATTTTGTATAAATTTTTTTATGTATTATTTGCTCCCTACAATTAAAAAGTTGAAAAAAGATTCGTATCCGTATCCGATCCGTATTCGAATTTTTATATCTATTATTTGAGAATATATATGATAAATTTGAGGTTTATTTTTTATGAATCTTTACAAGATCAATGTTAAATACAAGACTATAAATTTATATAATAAATTCTATATCTTATTTGTCCATAATTGAAGAAAAATGACCAAAAATCTGACATTCGAATAGACATCCGAATCCATCCTTAGTTTTAACACTTGAAAGTGAAAAAAAGGTGAATGGAGATCCTGCCTGCGGCGCGCTGTTCCACGTGCGCGCTCGCTCTCTATGGTCTCCTCGCCTCTGTTTGTAACTCTGCGTGTCGAAGTATGGATCACTCTGGTGTTTGGCGCCCGGTTGGCAACGTTTCAAATCTCAGTTCAACCCTAGATTTCTTTGCTTGGGAGCATGTCAAAGCACCATTGCTTTTATCTGACAAAAGGTGGTGGCATCCTTCATGGCTGTATTTAATCCTCGGGGAAGAGTGTAATCTTCAGACAGAAAAGGAAAAGAAAACTTGCTTTCATGGGCCCTTGTTAATCTGACTTCAGGGACGAAAGAATAAGAAGATGACTGTGTTTTCACGTTATGGTTATCCTGCACCAGTACTTGCATATTGTTCACTTGTGTTCAGTAGCATCGCATTCAACGCATATACAGAATACAGGAGTTCTTTTTTTTTAAATTGCGGTAAAGGGTATGCATCCATTTGCAACCCATAAAAAGTAAAGAAGCCACCTGAAAATTTTTAGGTCTTCAACCGAGACAAGTGGCGGATCTAGAATTCATGGACAGGGGGCTGACATTTTTCTTCCTCCTCCAACACCCCCTCTCCTTCTTTCTTCTCTTCTTCTACCTCTCATTCCTTCCCTATGTTTCCTTGATGTGCAAGCACGTAGGGGGGCTGGCGCACCCCCAGCCCCACGCTAGATCCGTCCCTGGCCGAGACAGAATGTGCCGGGCGATTTTGTAACTGAAACTGGGGTGTGTTTAGATCTCCAAACTTCTCCAAACTTTCCATCACATCGAATCATTAAATATAGCAAGTGACCCATGCATGAAGTAATAAATATAGATAAATAAAAAAACTAATTGCATAGTTTTGATGTACGTTGCGAGACGAATCTTTTGAGCCTAGTTAGGTTATGGCATGACAATATTTACCACAAACAAACAAAAAGTGATACAATATGCTACAGTGTTTTTTAGCGATACAGTGTTTTTTTCATGGGAACTAAACACAGCCCTGAATGACCGTGGACAGTGGTAAACGTCAGGCCTGTCGAAACGTGCTTCAATGTTCCGAGACCAGAACATCTACATCTTGATTGCCAACCACATGAGTTAATGGGACCAGCTGCTCTCACGTCATTATCTTATGGTCCATGATTTATTGCTGCTATACCAGTTGGTGACTCGAAGACTCTTTCGATTCATCACAAGTCTTTGGTTTATTCTGCTCGTTGTTCGTCCAATCAAAATTACTTTTAACTAAAAAAATATACAATTGATTAATAACACGTCCATGTTATTGGTACCTGAAAAGAAATATTAACACTATATCCTTCCTTTCGAAACTACAAAATACTAGTACAACTCCTCCTGCTCTGAACATGGCTCCTTTTCAAGATTGGTGCACACGCACGTAGCCAACAAGAAACGACAACTGATCATACTGGGAGTCCAAAATCCAAATAGCATCTGGTTCCTGTCCATTTTCTTCAGACGAGACGTCTTAACTTGAGAGACTTGGAAGCCAGGATTTACATGTAAAAAGCGTTCACGCCCACATCGTAGACGTAGAGGAGGTCAAAATCACATTCTGCCGGGCGTCGCCGCTGCACCAATAATCAAACGCAAACATCTAGTTGATGACCAATAAAGTGGTGGATGGACCAAGCCACCGATCAACAGTTTGTTTAACTATAGCTAGACTGAATGACTGATGGAGACAAACCGGGCTATCCTTAGTTTGGAAGTCCCAACAACCAATCTCGCTTATAAAAGATGAAAAGATATAGGCTCATCATACGTTCGCATCAAGATTAATGAGCGATTAGCAATAGCACTGTTCCCTTCACAGTGCACAATAAAAAGGCATGGGGGGTTTTTCAATCCAAACCATGTCATTGTCATGCGCATTGCTTCCGCATATAATCCGAGCTTTGCTAGAATATCGGTAAAAAAAAGAACGCTGGATAAAGTTTCATGTACGTACGTGTACACAGCTCGTTGAATCCTCTCATGTTCTGAACATGGCTGCCATGTTGCATCACAGTTGATAGATGCATGGCAGCATGTTGGGCATATCTACGGCTAGATTACGGCACCAAACGCCCAAGTAACATAGCTGCCAAGTAAAGATAAAAATAAACAACAATCCACTAGATAGCCCAAAGTTTTCTTTGGTACGTTGCGAGGTGAGGAGACAGGACACATCAAACTGTAACACCTCAGGTGTTAATCATTTATAATTAAGGCTAAGCATAGTCATTAGTTATAAAACCATATGGCAAAACTTTACAAAACCAAAGTTTAGGTCTCAACTCAGCCGGACCGTCTGACCGGTCGAGACAACTGGTCAGACCGATTAAACTGGGTTTCAACCGTTTTTGGCCCCACATCATTTAAATCACACTCTCTCTCCCTCATTAGTTCACTCCTCACCACGCTAGCCCCCTCCCTCTCCCGAGCTCCCTCCTCTCCAAACCCTCACTCCCTAATCTCTCACCTAAATCCATTTCAAGGCTTGGGGGAGCTTCAAATCGGGGTCAAGGATCATCCTCTCCATGTGCTCCTCCCCGGGGTGACGTGGAATCTCCAGTTATTCGTGGGAGAGAAGCCAATCAAGGTAATCAAGCTTGGGTGGATTGATCTCTTTTTTTAGGTGGTTCTAATTGATTTCCTCCGGTCAAACATATCCATTTGCATCCCTGAACTAAAGCCTAGAAGGGATTTAGAATTTGTGGACTAATTGACTCATCCAAGGTACTTCATCTAGGGTTGGGTGAATCCACCTTTCTAGGAGGTTTTAGTCGAGTTTCTTGGGTCAAGATCGTCTATATACATCTCTGAACTAGATCCTAGAAAGGATTGGAAATCGGTGGGCTAGTTTAGCCGCGACTTGGGTTCTAGTTTTTGCTCTGGTTAGGACCGGTCTGACCGGTCGGAGGGACCGGTCTGACCGGTGGTGAGGCTGGGTTAAGTGTGACCGGTCTGACCGGTCGGATGGACCGGTCTGACCGGTGGTGCGGCTGGGTTAAATGTGACCGGTCTGACTGGTGGGGTGTTGGCTGAGAGGGTGGAAGTCGGGGTAGTTGGTACCATTGGTTAGAAATTATTTTGACTATTAGTTACTTGTAATTTTATAAATCATGCATGCATTCTCATGTCATATGCATATGCACACGTGTAGCAGCCGCAACAGAGGAGGCGGTATACGAAGTGGTTGCGGAGCCACAAGAGCACCAGGGGCAACCCCGCAGTAGGAGGTTCGTGGGGAGTCGGCCCAAGGCCCATCTCACCCTAGAACTGAGCCGCAGACCCAAGGCAAGCCCCGGTGCACATCCTATTATTTAAAATTATGACATCTATATATGTATTTATTACTTGTGCATTACGTTTCAGGAGTTGATTGGAACCCTAGTTGCATGATCCCTAGGTTTCCCAGAGTTATACTAGCATGTATAGGACGATAGAAATGCTATGCTTAATAGTTCTCGATAGAAGTTGAGTGACTTCTTGCACTCGCAAGATATAGGATATTTAGAAGTCGAGTAATTTCCGGTTACTCGCGAGATATAGGTTATATACTTATCTAGAGTACCTGAATTGTTGAAATTGACATGTAATTATGAGACCGGGCGGGGAATGATGATGATGTATAGGTATGGTAGCAGGACAGGGTTCCTGGGTGTCTTAGCCCCGTCCGAGTCGATTGAGGACCGTACCGTTGTTGGCCCTGCTGATCATGTTTGAATTGTACTAACCACATACCGGGAGTAGGAGGTAGTCAAAACCGGTAAGCTGAGTACTGCCTTGCTTCGAAAGTACAGGAACCCGCACCCAACTCCTGGGGTAGTCGAGTAGTCGCGGAGAAATGGGGATGCATTGTTTACTTTTGGTGGTCTCACGTTGAGCTCGGCTGACCATATGTCGTTGGGCTGGTTCCTATAGTTCGAGGCGGGGAGGGGAATGGTTGGCATGTATAGTCCGACGGGGCAAATACGTGCCGTGTTGGTTAGGTCCACCTTGCAAGGTTAAATTAGATCGATTCGCCGTCAGACGCTCTCGGATATGAGCACCTTGATCACCGAGTCACATCGTAGTCCATGATAGAATGATAATTATACATATATGATGTTGAACACATTGAATTATTATTTGATTGCACCAACATGTTTGCTATAGTTGATTCATGCAAATATTAGATTAGAGTTAAATTGTATAGAATCTGGAGCTAAAATACTGAAAGTAAGGAATTACTTTAGTCGCTTTTCTGCAAAATAACCACCAGCCAAAAGCCATGCATGTCTAGGTATGTGGGCTAAGTTATACCCACTGGTCGGGTAAGTCTTGCTGAGTATTAGTTGCTCAGGGTTGTTGCCACCAATAATCTGTTTCAGGGCACCCCGACGTCGATTTCTGCCCCTGCTGTGTCAAATTTATCCGCCGAAATGCAGAGGGGTGTGAAGTTGTGAAGAGAGACCAGTAGACTATAAAGTCGGCGAGTTGCACACTTGAGGGCAGAGTGTGCCGCCCTCAGTTTTGTTCTGACCGGTCTGAAGGACCGATCCGACCGGTGTATACGTGGGGAACCCATGCACACCGGTCTGACCGGTGGTGTTAGGTAGAACCTCTAGGGGTAATGTAGTATAGTCCTTTTCTAGTGTAAATTCTAGTTTTATTTGTTAGAAGACTTGTATATCAAGTATATTTTTAAACTCTGTTTATAAAATTATCGTATCTGAATTTGGTTTGTAAGAAGTTATGTATTATTTGTGTCGCGTGGTTCTATTTTCAAGTATTATGTCGTGCTTGTACCATCTGCGCCCACTTTCGTGTGGGACTACCGGTGTTGTTTCGATCGGGCCGTGGGTTGAAAAAGGATCGCCAAATTAAACCATTAAGTTAATGTGTCCGATGTGTTCAAATGACGGCCATTACGTTTAATTAGAGTTTTAATTTGGCGGTTCCGTGACTCAAACATTGAATGCCATGTGAGCCTCCGCATAGTTTATTCCGCCCATCGATCTCACAGACTGATTGTTTTATGATCGAGTGATTAACCCGGCTCCCCGGGGGCAGTTGGCTAACCGCAAGATTAATTGAATGTGCCCAGGTCGGTGCCGTTCGAGTCGTAGTCGCTGCCGCAGATAGTTTAGTTTTATGCTCCAATTTGTAATTCGGTTAAACTCAAGTGCAGTACAAGCATGACGTCGGCATAGTTCAGTTTTCATATGTTTTGGTGATTGTCTAGCTGGTTTTTTATTTTCAGATCAGCAGCCTGTATATTTGTTTATAACTAAGCACATTTTTTTTATGATGGCAGAGCCGTCTGTATCGCCGGGACTAAAGTTTTAGTCCGTCAAATTGGATGTTTGGAGATCAATTAGAAATATTAAATATAAATTAATTATAAAATTAATTGTATAATGGGAGACAGGTTTTAGTCTGTCAAAGTTTTAGTCCGTCTTATATTTTGGGATGGAGGTAGTACATTGCACAGCAGCCAGCAGCTGGTCTTTAGGCCGATGATTAGCAGCTGGGAGGGGAGTGATTGGATCTGATGGAGCAGCTGGACGGCAGTAGGGCGACTCTAAGAGCAGTACAATTGTTGTCTTTTTGTCACAAACCGACAGCTAAACGGGCAGCTTGTACAATAGATCGTTTGTTTAGCTGTCTGCAAAGTATTTAATTCATCTTTTGACACAAATTATGGTGATCTAGTGCATAATTTGATTTTTGTAGTCATTTTGTAGCATACATGAGAGAATGCACAATATATTCAAATAATTCAAAAAATTAGAGAAAAATAAAAGGTTGTAAAGATTGTACCGTCCCTTTTTTTTTGAAGTAAAAGTACCGACCCTTTTCACCTCGATATTTCCCGTAGTCCTGTGACCGTGAGCGCCAGGACTTCATCTCTCTCAAATATGTACTCTCTTTTGTCATCCTATGTTGTCCCCTCTCTCTTGCGTCGCTCATGGTGCCTGGCGCTTGGTATGGCACGCTGCTGATCTGGGCGCCGACGACGAGCTGTGCTCGGCCCGGTGCGGCACTCAGGCTGACATGCTGCTTGGCAGCCCGGGCACCAACTGTCACGACTCAAAAAATTCTAGCTCTCCCCGGACAGTCCGGTTTCCTGCCGGGACAGTCCGCCAGTTCCCTGTTTTGGCGTACTGCGTGTCGAACGAGGCCTTCGCCGCGCGCCGGCCATCCTCGGTAAGCGCGTGCCGGGGGAAGCTGCAGCCAATAGCCAAGCACCACCACGCCGCGCCGCTTAACTCTCTTGCGTCGTCAATTTGTCCACGGCTCCATCCCTTGAGCTGCGCTGTCTCTCGTTCTCTCACGTTCAGCTCCACCTCCAACCGCAAGAACACCATCCATCGATCCAAAAATCCACGAGCTCCACCCCATGGTTTCCAAATCCACCACACCCAGGGACTCTCCACCATCCTAGCCCCCTCCACGGCCCCTCAAACTCGAGCTCTGACCACCATCTAGCCGGGAATCGCAGATCTTGCAGCCGCCAGTTCAAGCTCCGCCCGGACTCGACCTCACCGTGGAACTTCATTGAAGAGAAACTGGGTCTTATTGAGTGTGAGCCATATGAGAAGGTTTTATTTGCTGCTCATCAACTGCATGATGCCCCTAGGGCTTGGTGGCCGAACTTTAAGGCTTCTCACCCTGCAAATCATCGTTTCACATGGGAAGAGTTCCACACAGCTTTTCGCTCTTTCCATATTCCCAAGGGTATGACATTAAGAAGAATGAATTTCTGAATCTTACTAAAGGAAGTCATAATGTGATGGCATATGTCAATGCCTTTAATACCCTTTCCCAGTATGCACCTGAAGAAGTGGCCACAGATGCCAAGAAATAAGAATGTTTGTATGATGGGTTCTCTGAGGAGTTACAAGACAAGTTTTTCACTACCAAGTTTGAAGATTTCAATGACTTGGTGAATATTGCCATCAGAGCCGAGCACAAGATGAAGAATCTTGAAGCAAAGAATAAGCGTCCTGCTCCTACCTTTGCGGGCGGTAGCTCCTCACGTCCACGTTTGGGGCCTTCTCCTCTTTCACCTCGGGCGTCGGGAGCTCAACCTCCCCGTCCCATGTGGATTGTGCGTAATCCTCAACCTCCTCAAGGACAAACTTCTAGACCAGTCAATGCATATTGGAGCAACCCAAGTGTTGCAGTAAAGGGCCCGTGTTACAATTGTGGTGGCATAGGTCACTTTTCCAGGGATTGTCCCTCTCCGAGATGTGGCGATGCCTTCAATGCACCCAAGCCTAATAAGCCTCTACCTTAAGCACAATGTCAAGAAGTTAAGCCACAACAAACTCCTAAACGTGGCCGCCTCAACTACACCACCGCCGAAGAAATTCCGGAGAATGCCGAAGTTCTTATGGGTACGCTCCTAATCAATTCTGTCGGTACCTCAGGACCGGGGTACCCCCTCTTGCTATGGCAAGACTCGTGTAGTTATCCGTAACTACGCCTTAAGGAGCTGAGCAGCCGGATCCCTGGGGTCCGGCTCCATCTCACCGGACCAACATCTCCGGACCCGCTTCCCGCTCGGACAGGTCCGGTGTCACCACGTGTCCTGGAGGAGGAAGCGCTCGGGACCAAAACGGCCGGGGGCCTCGGACCCCCCGCAAGGGTCCGGAACCCCTTATACTATCCGGACCCCTCACCGGGAGGGAACAGACACCCCGCCTGGGGGGTCCGGAGCCGCCACGTGTCCGCAAGCACGTGCGCGGCTGCCAAGCTTCCTCTGGAAGGCTTGCCCACCTACCGCATTTAACGCGGGTGGTTCAGAAGTGCTCTGCCGCAGCAGAGCCCGAGTTGACTTTTGCCAGGCTGTACTGATGACCGCGCGTTACCAAGGCGCACAGTGCAGCCGTTGGCAACGCCCACGCCATGCGCGTCAGTCTGCTACGCCAGTTAGACACGACAGCTCGACTTTGCCCATCATAACGCCTGCGCGGTAGACACAACAGTCTACGCCGCAACCTACGCTACCTCAACGGGCGCCTCGCCGATGGGACAGGTGAAGACCCCCCTCGGTTAGAGAGTCTACAGGGCGATGAAGCGTATCCGGCAAGAGATTCTCCATCACTGTAGCACCATTAGTGTCTATTTAGTATAGGATACCTCCTTGTTGGGCCCATCTGTCGGGGTTCAACACCCGTGTACGCGCCCTCCTTGCACTATAAAAGGGGGACGCCCGCTAGAGAATAACTCAGGCCTGGCGGGGCAGAGGATAGACTCATTCATACAAGTGCAATACACCACATAGTGGATGTAGGGTATTACGCTCCGGCGGCCCGAACCACTCTAAACTCGTGTGTTCTTGCGTTCTTGCCCCCGAGCTAAATCGGCCTAATAGCTTGGCACTTCCCCGAGTACTCCCCCTCTGGGAAAAGGCGGGTGCGCTCCGCCACCCGGCTGTGGGTACCCCTAAAAGCCCACGACAAATTCTCACCCTGCTATGGTTCTTTTTGTTTCTTTGGCAACTTTTTCATTCATCAGCAAGAAATTTATACTGCATAGTAAGCTGGAGATGCAAAACCTACCAGTGCCATACCATATAGAATCACCGGGTGGAGAGATCATTTCTAGAAACTTTGTGGATAGGGTTCCAATTCTTATTGAGGGAGCTACTTTTCATGCTAATCTTCTTATCCTTGATAAGATGGGGTTAGATGTAATTCTTGGGACGAATTGGTTGGGTAAGCATGATGGAGTCATCAAATGTGGGCCCCGAACCATCGATCTTTTGCATCCCTCCGGAAAGAGAGTTCTACTCTTTCTTGCCAAGATGAAATCTTGTTTATATGCTTTGCCGAGTACTAAAGCTACAGCATTGGAAGATATTCTTATGGTATGTGAATATTCAGATGTATTTCCAGAAGAATTGCCGGGTATGCCTCCTGATCGTGAGGTGAAATTTATTTAGAGCTCATGCCCGGGACTGCTCCAATCTCTAAACAGCCTTACCGAATGCCTCCCAATGAGTTGAAGGAATTGAAGAAACAACTCAAGACTTTATTGGACAAGGGTTTTATTCATCCGAGCTCCTCTCCTTGGGGATGCCCGGCTCTCTTCGTAAAGAAGAAAGATGATAGTTTGTGGATTTGTGTTGATTACCGTCCGTTAAACGAAGTCACTGTCAAGAACAAATATCCTCTTCCTCGAATTGATATCTTATTTGATCAACTCTCGGGAGCTCGTTATTTATCCAAGATTGATCTAAGGTTAGGTTATCATCAAATCAAGATCCGGAATGAATATATTCCAAAAACGGCTTTCTCTACAAGATATGGTCTCTATGAGTTCACTGTTATGTCTTTCGGCCTCACCAATGCGCTGGCTTATTTCATGTATCTGATGAATAGCATCTTCATGGAGGAACTTGAAGTCTTTGTGATCATCTTTATCGATGATATTCTTATTTATTCCAAGACCAAAGAAGGTCATACTCGTCACATTCATATTGTCCTTCAAAAACTTAGAGAGCATCGTCTTTATGCCAAATTTAGCAAATGTGAATTTTGGCTTCAAGAAGTATCTTTTCTTGGTCATATCCTCTCCAAGGATGGTATTGCTGTGGATCCTAGTAAGGTGCAAGATGTTCTTGATTGGAATCAACCTCAGAATGTCCATGAGATCCGGAGTTTTCTTGGACTTGCGGGATATTACTGCCGGTTCATAGAGAACTTTTTTAAAATTGCGAAGCCTATGACCGAGTTACTAAAGAATGGGGTCAAGTTTGAGTGGTCCCCAGCCTGTGAAGAAGCCTTTCAAACACTTAAGGATCGTCTCACTACTGCTCCAGTTCTTGCTCAGCCAGATATTTTCAAGAGTTTCAATGTTTATTGCGATGCTTCTCGCATCGGTCTTGGCTGTGTTCTTATGCAAGAAGACCGAATAGTGGCCTATGCTTCTCGTCAACTCAAGCGACTTGAAGAAAATTATCCTACCCATAATTTAGAGCTTGCGGCTGTTGTCCATGCTCTAAAGATATGGCGTCATTATCTGCTTGGCAATCATTGCAATATCTATACTGACCATAAGAGCCTCAAATACATTTTCACTCAATTTGATCTCAACATGAGACAACGTCGATGGCTTGAGTTAATTAAGGATTATGATATTGAAGTACACTATCATCCTGGTAAGGCAAATGTCATCGCTGATGCACTAAGCCGGAAGGCTCAATGCAATTGCCTGACCATAGCTCCCCCTGTGCAAACTCTTTGTGATGATCTCCGGAAACTTGGAATTTCCATAGTTAAAGAAGGCTATCTTGCTACTCTCACGGTCAAATCTGACCTTTATGATCAAATTAAGGATGCCCAAAAGAAGAGTGAGGGTATGGCTCGAATTCGGAAATTAATGAAGGAGGGCAAAGTTCGATGCTTCTCTACTGATAAGGAAGGAGTTCTATTCTTTGGGAAGCGTATTATGGTGCCTAAGGATCATAGCCTCAGGCGAATTATCCTAGATGAAGCCCATAGTTCTCAATTCTCCATTCATCCGGGCAGTACCAAAATATATCAAGATCTCAAGCAAAGGTTTTGGTGGACTCGCATGAAGCGAGAAATTGCTCGGTACGTCTCTGAGTGTGATGTTTGCCAAAGGGTTAAGGCCGAACATCTCAAACCTGCCGGTACCCTTCAGCCCTTGCCTATCCCATCCTGGAAGTGGGAAGAAATTGGAATGAATTTTATCACCGGGTTACCCAAGTCTTCCCAAGGATATGATTCTATATGGGTAATTGTGGATCGTTTGACAAAATCAGCTCATTTCCTTCTGGTTAAGACTACTTATCATGCCAGGCAATATGCGGAGTTGTATCTCACTCACATTGTCTGTCTTCATGGTGTTCCTAAAAAAATTGTCTCGGATCGCGGCCCTCAATTTGTTGCTCACTTTTGGAGAAGTTTGCATGAAGCCGTGGGAACCGATCTCACTTATAGTACTGCTTATCATCCTTAAATCAACGGTCAAGCCGAGAGAGTCAATCAAATCTTAGAAGACATGCTATGAGCCTGTGCTCTCATATATGAAAAGAAATGGGTTACTTGCTTGCCATTCGCAGAATTCTCCTACAATAATAGCTATCAAGCAAGTATCAAAAAGTCTCCTTTTGAAGCCCTCTACGGAAGACGGTGCAGAACTCCTATTAATTGGTCTGAATCTGGAGAAAGACCTTTCTTTGGCCCTGACTTGGTAAAAGACGCCGAAGAACAAGTCAGAATTATCCGTGAGAATCTTCACATTGCTCAATCTCGTCAAAAGATTTATGCTGATCGTCGCCGCCGAGAACTCCATCTTAAGATTGGCGATTATGTCTATCTCAAGATTTCTCCATTCAAAGGTACTCGACGTTTCCAAGTAAGAGGAAAATTAGCACCACGCTATGTGGGACCTTTTCGGATTATCAAGAAAGTTGGAGCCGTGGCTTATCAATTAGAACTTCCTCAATCACTTTCCGCCGTGCACAACGTCTTCCATATCTCTCAATTGAAGCCATGTCATCGTGTTCCAACTGACGTCATCGACCTTGAGTCACTTGACCTTCAACCGGGTCTTACCTACGAAGAACACCCAATTGCCATTCTTGACCGAGATGAAAGAAAGGTGAAGCGTAACGTGGTGAAGTTTATACAGGTTCAATGGAGCAGTCATTCCGAAGATGAAGTTATGTGGGAGCGTGAAGATTAGATACGTCAAGAATACCCTGAATTCTTTTCCGATGAGAATGTGCTCTCTCTACCACACCCCACTTTTTTAATGGAGTTAATCTTTCTGGATATTGTTATATGTGTACACAATCATCATCAAGAAGATTCTAGGAATATCTCATCACACCACATCACCTATGCCTTTGCACATCTTCTCTTAGATGTTTGTTCTGTCTAGGTGATTATGGCCTCAACCTAGTCTGAGTTTTATCCTTCCCCTCTTGCTTACCCAAATCTCGGGACGAGATTTTTCTAAGGAGGGGAGAGTTGTCACGACCCCAAAAATTCTAGCTCTACCCGGACAGTCCGGTTTCCTGCCCGGACAGTCTGCTAGTTCCCCTATTTTGGCGTGCTGCGTGTCGAGCGAGGCCTTCGCCGCGCACCGGCCATCCTTGGTAAGCGCGTGCCGGGGGAAGCCGCAGCCAATAGCCAAGCACCACCACGCCGCGCCGCTTAACTCTCTTGCGTCGTCAATTTGTCCATGGCTCCATCCCTTGAGCTGCGCTGTCTCTCATTCTCTCTCGCTCAGCTCCACCTCCAACTGCAAGAACACCATCCATTGATCCAAAAATCCACAAGCTCCACCCCATGGTTTCCAAATCCACCACACCCAGGGACTCTCCACCTCCCTAGCCCCCTCCACGGCCCCTCAAACTCGAGCTCCGACCACCATTTTGACAGGAAGCGCAGATCTCGCAGCCGCCAGTTCAAGCTCCGCCCGGACTCGACCTCACCGTGGAACTTCATCGTTCGGCCACCGTTTTCACCACCCAACGGCTCAAATCGACTGTAAGCAACCTTCTGAAGCTGATGCTCTCCACGTTCCATCACGTTCACTAACTTTCCGTGCTCGTTTTTATGCCTTGCCGCCGGTCGGCGCCACCTCTACACCGCCGGCTATGCTCGGCTTGATTTCTTCGCGCACATCTCCCATAGCTTTGTGCGCATCATCTTATAGATCGTGTAGAGCTAGTTCTCATTGCCGGGCGGCGAGCTCCACCACCGGAACACGGCCATGCCGCCGCTGGCTGAACCATACGCCGCCTGCCCGCGCCGTGTCGAATTTCTGCACTGCGGACGGTCCGCCAGCTATTCCGCGGACGGTCCACCAGTGATCTAACTTAGTGCAGTAGGTCCGGGTGTCTGATCATGCTGAACTGCGGATGGTCCGGCTCTTTGGAGCGGACAGTCCGCCAGTGACCGGTCTGACCAGTGTAGCCCATTTGTGCAACTTTGCCGATGTTCAATTCTGCTAAAAATATCCATTCAGGCGTACCATTTCGTGCATATCATTTCATGCATTTTATTTAATGCACAATCTTGGCATCGAGCTAATCCTTGCATTGTATTCGTGAATCGTAGTGACTGAATCGTCGGAGAACGAACCCGTGGAGCCCACCGATTCCGTTGAGCCCGAGCCTGGAGTCCAGTTCGTGGTCGAGCCTGAAGCTAATCAAGGCAAGCAGCTAAGCATAATTCCTTGCACCTATTTAATTTGATTAGTTTAGTTATCTCATCGGGTAATGTTGGGTATATAAATTATGTACGTATTGCATTCTTGTACCCACTTTAATGCATTGTCCTTCCTTGATTGGTTTATCCATGTCCTTGTCACTTGTTAGTCAGGTAATTACTTAACTTGACTAGATGCTTAGTTCTGCTTAGAATACTCATCTTGCTTACTAGAAAGAACAGCTGGAGTATCACATTTACCGGTTACCCTTCATTGCACTGGTTTGGTTTGGTTGTTAGTGAAGTGGTAGTACCGAGATTCGAGCGGAATGGTAGGGCCTAGAGAATGAAGTCACATGGGCATAGTTCGCTTGGATCGATTAAGGACCGAGTGGATGCCATCGGCCTTGAGCACCTTTCCATGCTACCACATATCCAATATAATGGTATAGACGAGCCAATTACCTTCTTTGACTTAACCATTGGGGCCCGGTCCCAGATACTTGGCCAATGGCTATGCAGGGAGGCTTAGCGGGTCCCCGAGTGGAACTATGTGTGGGAAATTTAGAGATGTCCTCGGTGGAACTAAGTCTCCACGCGCAAGCTGGGCGTACCCTCAACGGTTGAGCCTTGTTGTGAACGGTTGATGCGAGTACCCCCTTATCCAACTTTAGCGGGTTGGGTGAGTCGCATGGTCCTTGCGTCTTGTGGGTAAAGTAGTACACCCTTGCAAGGTTATAAACAATTCGAATTGCCACGCTCTCGGATATGAGCAAGCTCTTGGTTCGTCGAATTCTTCATAGAGAGTTTCGATGTTGTTGGCTTTGGATTCATATCATAGTGATGACCTTATGTTTATTATGTTACTCTCTTAATCAACTAAAATATTCTGGGGGTTGGGCAAGATTAATTAAGTTTGCTAGGTGATAGTCTAGACAACTCCTGCTTATGCAATAATTACTTAACCCTAAAAGCCTTTACTTGAGCCTTTGCATGATTCTTGTTTATTTAATCGCGTAAGTCTTGCAGAGTACCTTTGTACTCAGGTTGCTTCTAACTTAGTTGCAGGTGAACTAGAAGTGGTGTTCGGCCACTTCTACCCCGCCGTTCTAGGTGCGGGGAGGAGTAGGTCGTTGAGACTGTGATGGTGTCCTTGAGCAATGCACTATTATCTTTTAGTTTTTCTCGCAGCAGAACTCCGTGAGAGTATGTAAATATAATAATCTTTAAGTTTCTGTATAATATGGTTTCCGTGAGCCCAAATTTTGTAATGGAGATTAGTTTGAACCTTCCTATGTTGAACTTGTAATATTAAGTTTTGAACTCTGGTAATGTAAAACTGCTCTTTGTGGTTCATTGGCGGTGTATTCGATTGTAAACAGTATGTGTATATGCTGATTCTGGGCGTATGTTGGAGCACATACCGGAACTACCGGGTTTAATATTATTTTAGTCGAATGACGTGTCGGTTGTTCGTGTCTCTAGATGTGGGGTAACATATGGCACACTCTCTAGCAAATACGTGTTAACTCTTATCTGGAAGATAATGACTAGCGGTTGACTTAAAATAATATTAAATTCGACTGTTCTCACACCAACTGGCGCGGCTCCTCGTGTGGTGAGGTGCAACACGATGAAGTAAGCAGCAGCATAGCACTTGATGGACGCTAGGTGATGCACGGGCACACAAGCGCGGAGGAGCACTGGATCAGGGCGAGATGGCGACATCTCGCATCAACGCGTACAACGGGGAGTTGGGCGTTGCTCTGACCTGGGAGCACGAGCCGAAGCCGACGCGAACCAGACGACGACCACACTCTCTTCCCTCATTTAATCGTCTCGATTAGCACGTACAGACGGCACTCGACGAGCCGTTGTACGTGCCCTAAGCAGGCGACAGGTTGATATGGCGGTCTGATTTGTGCTGACTGCACGCAGGGGCAAAATCATTTTGATGTGGATGCTCGTGGAAACATCTGCATCAGATGTCGGTACTATGTTTAATCCGTCACCTGCCCGCGCGTGATTGCTGCTTCGGTGACGGGTCGCGCCGAGTGCAAGGGAGGCGCATAAACAACTGCAGCTGTCTTGGAGAAAAGTTAAACGACTGCAACTTGCTTGCTTGATTATGCTTATGGTGCTAACTTCAATTACAACATGCTTGGTAGCTAGTATACAAGTGCACGTCAATAGTGGAAGAGCAAAAGCAATAGTTCAGACTTTCAGAGGATCATTTTTCCACATTTTTGTCACTGTTAACGATTCCTGTAAAGAATTGCACTAGGGGATATTTTTTTTGAGTAAAATACACCACAGGTCTTTAAACTTGTCACGTTGTATCATTTCGGTCCTTGAACTCCTAAAATGCATATTTGACTTCCTAAACTTAGCTTCAGGTGCCACTCGAACTTGCAAATTGCATATTTGGCTTCCTGAACTTAGTTTCTAGTACCATCATAGTCCCGAACATGTAAATTGCACATTTAAATTTCTAAAATAGGTTTTGGGACATATGCTACACCTTCCTTCTTCCTGTAGGCATGCCTCTCGCCGTTTTTTGCAGCAGTCTTCGAGCTCCTTCTTACAATGATGTCTCCCCTCCGTTGTGTGCATGTGCGAGAGTTTTGTCCGACCTCATCATCTACAAAGTATTGCTAATTGTTTTGACATTTGGCAGTAAACAGCGGTGGACAGTGGTGATCGACACTTTCATACAATCATAGTGGGTTGACGTGGCCAACACGGTGATTGTCGGTACCTCTAGACTAGGGTACCCCCTCTTGCTATGTCAAGACTCGTAGTTATCCGTAACTACGCCCAAAGGAGCTGAGCAACCGGACCCCTGGGGTCCGACTCCATCTCACCGGACCAACGGTCTCGGACTCGCATCTCGCTAGGGGTCGGGTCCGGTGTCACCACGTGTCCCGGAGAAGGAAGCACTCAGACGAAACAGCCGGGGCCCCGGACCTCCCTCGGGGTCCTGGACCCCATATACTATCCGGACCCCTTGGCAGGGAGGGAACAGATACCGTGTCCGCAGACGCAGATACGCGTGCGTGGCTGCCAAGCTTCCTCGAGAAGACTTGGCCACCTACCGCATTCAATGCGGGAGGCGTTAAGAGCGCTCTGCCACAGCAGAGCCCGAGGAGACTTTTCGCCAGGCTGCACTGTTGACCGCACGTTTCCAAGGTACACAATACAACTGCTGGCGCCACTCACGCCACGCACGTCAGACTGCTACACTAGTTAGACACGACAACTCGGCGACAGAGTATCATAACACCTACACGGTAGACCCAACAGTCTACGCCGCAACCTACGTTGCCTCAACGGGCGCCTCGCCGATGAGCCAAGAGAAGACCCCCTCGGCCAGAGAGTCTATAGGACGATGAAGTGTATCCGGTAAGAGATTCTCCATCACTGTTGCACCACTACTGTCTAGTAAAATATACATCCTTGTTGGGCCCACCTGTCGGGGTCCGACGCCCGTGTATGCGTCCTCCTTGCTCTATAAAAGGGAGACGCCCGTTAGAGGAATGGCAAGTCCAAAGGGGGACTGAGGGGCAGAGGATAGACTCATTCATTCCTAGTACAATACACCTTAGTGGATGTAGGGTATTACGCTCCGGCGGCCCGAACCACTCTAAATCCGTGTGTTCTTGTGTTCTTGCCCCGGAAGCTAGATCGGCCTAATAGCTTAGCACTTCCCCGAGTGCTCCCCCTCGGGGAAAAGGCGGGTGAGTTCCGCCACCCGGCTGTGGGTACCCCCAAAAGCCCACGACATTTGGCGCCGTCCGTGGCGATAGATGCAGGCGTTGGCTAGATCTCCAGGCTTCTGAGGCTGAGCTCATCCTCTGCAACAGCGACGAGAAGATGAAGAGAGGCATGGCATCACCCACGCCGCATGCCACGGCACCGAGACGACGATGCCCTCGGTGCGGCGGCGCGCGGCAGCGGCGCTTGCTATGCGTCGCCACTGCGACACCTCAAGGCCGGCGCGGCGGCACGCAGCGGAGATACCCGCTGTGCGTCACCCTACAACACCTCTGTGTCGGCTCAAGATTTTCTCTCAAGCAACTGCCAGGGTTCCCCAGCGGCGGCATGATGTCGGCTCAAGGCTTTCTCTCAACACGAAGCCTGGAGCCAACCACTGTCGCCCGGGGGAAGTTGACTGTCGACTCCTCCCTCCCCAGGACCGAGTCTCTCTCGGTGCTGCTGCAGAGTGCAGACAGGACTCCGCCACCAGACGCGGGGGCCCAACGCCAGCACCAAGGTCGAGCCGGCGAACGACCGCCCTTCTACACGCTCCGTGCTCATTCAAACGAGCACCCAGCTCGTGATGAGCGGTCATCGGGCCGGCCTCGGACGGCAGATGGCGACAGCTGGCAACGGCAGGGCCATTCCCATTCAAAGCCAAAGAATTTGTTCCCATGCTATCTGAGCATAGGACAATTCTTGTGCTGGGAGGAGCCCCGCAAGCTCCCAAGGTAATGCTGGATGATGCTGTACAAGCACGTCCAGGACGCCATCGCCCCAACGACTCAGAAGAGCCCCCAAGATGGCAGCTCGACTACGGCCAGCAACATGCACGCCTTACGGGGCGACGGCTGTAGGTTATCACTAGATAGGATTGAGTGTGTTTCTCCTTTGTAATGATTTGGTGCCTACGTGTGGTCCAGAGCGGTAAAGGTCTGCCCTTGTAAACCCGATCTCTGGCTTCATCGCACAAACAGGCGACACCAGCAAGTGGTCCAGAGCGGTAGAGGTCCGCCCTCGTAATCCCGACCTCTGATGTACACCACAAGTCAAGCAATAAAGGAGATTTACTTTCTCAGTCCTATCTTTACTTTAACCTATTAGCACTTGTTCGTTCAACCTGCATGTTTCTTTCTCCCGCACGGAGTTTTTTCTTTAGTTGCTAACAATCCAAATTGAGTTGCTAGCTTGTGGTCAGGTTGGGACACCCCTTCTAGCTGGAAGGCAGTTCGTGTGGCAGAACCGCCTAAATTATCCCGGCTCAAGTGCGTAAACCATCACCATAAAGGCAACATTAGCTTAAACGCACTTCAAACGGAACAATTTTTGGTCTGTCGGGTAACGTCCCGATACAACCACCGATTCTCGGATCGAACAAGCATACCTCGCACGAAGGCGAGTCCAGAGATATTACAACCACAAATTTTACAACACAGGCAAGTTCAGTAGTGATTACAAAATAGTTCAAACCATTATTACAGAACCAACTTAAGTAAACAGTTCTACAAAACATAATTATAAGTTCAGAGTCTAAACAGCGGAAGATGAAACACGATTTCTACAACACGTCGCCAAAAGTATACCAAGCTAGCCCAAGCCGGGTATCACTCGTCATAGTCATTGCCGGCCGAAGACGTATCCCATTCTACGGACCAGCCAGGAGGCAAAGCGCAAGGATAGGTCAAGCTAGCGATCTGATCCTCAAAACTCATACCTGAAAAAGGATTTCAACAGCAAGGCTGAGTATTCTAATACTCAGCAAGACTTAACCGACAACGGGTATAAGTAGCCCACCTTAGCTAGACTATGCAAGGCATTTGTAAGGCTCTGGTTTTCCTTTGCTGAAAAGCAATAAAGAGTAGGTCCTTACTTTCAAGTTTTAGCTTCAAGATTCTAGTTGATTAACCGTTCTATGTAAGCATCTACTAACCAAACATGGTGGAACTTCTAAGCAAGCATCAAGATTAATAAGAATATTGTTGCTCTTATTACTCTGTGTGGCAAAGAGATCAAGCAGTCTCATTTCATCGTGAGAGGCGGACGATTCTGAATCGAAATTCAACCTTGCAAGGGTAACCTAGCACACACGTCTGGAATACCGTCGGGTCATTCCCAAACAACCGTTAACCTTTCTTTCCGGCTTGTGGATAGTGCCACTCTCCCCGACTACAGGGCTCCAAGGCCGAACCTTGTCCCTAGAAGTCGTAGTGTTGCGCAACATATAATAAAACCTATCCCTACTGAGAGAGTGGGAGGTATATCCACTCTCCGGTCCAATCGGCTACTAGGCTTGCCGCGTACCATATTTACGGCATGTGACTAGTACTTTCAAAAACTTAACCAGCACTACCACACACCGCGACCTTAGCAAGTTCATCAACACAGACGGGGTCTCACATAGGACATAATATCGAACACAACCCCGTCCGTCGTCCTTATATTGATAACAGAAAGTAAACAAGCAATTCCTATAAAGCTCGCGAGTGACAGGCAATCACTCGACTTTTACCGTTCCTATAAGCTTAGCAGATAGTCGAACTCAGGTCTAGTGTTCAGTACATAGGTTCCTAGGATCATGCATCTAGGGTTTTCAATTCAAATCCTAAGAACTGTAAATGCACAAGTAAGTAACAACAGTAAATGATAATAATTTGAAATATAGGTTGTGTCCGGGGCTTGCCTTCTCGGTAATTGCTAACTATTTCAGCGCTAGGCTCTTCCAAACTTTGGTTCGGGGCTTCAGTTAGTTCCGCAGTGTTCACTTGAGTTTCGAGATCACCTCCGTCAGATTCCGGGATCAGCTCGTACGTCCCGTCCGATAAGGCAGTCGTGTCTATATGCAATGCAAGAACAACATTAAAAACAAACATGGGTAATCGTTTATAGAGTAGTTAAATAACAAATTTAACTACACAAGGCATTATGATCAACAGCACAAAAGAAGTTAACTAACTTCACAAAATGAGTGGTGGTGATTTTCCTATACAAGTAAGTCATGGTTTGTAAATAAATTAACAAATCAGAGTACAAATAGTACTAAAATCTACCAAAATTACCCTAAACAGAACGTGAACAAAGTAATCTACCCTGTAAAAATCATGCCAAGACATTTAACCATTTAAACACAAAAAAATCATTTACTACGATAACATCTAGAACAAGCAAGAATTACACAGGTCAAACTAAAGAAGATCAGAAGCTCAAAATTTAACATGAGATCTAAACAGGGATGATCTAGCTACTGTGAATTGTTCATGATTTTATCTACATAGAATTTATTCTGAGAAAATAAACAAAACAGACATCAGTTTAACAAAAATCAATTTTAACTACTGATCTAGCCATAAACTGAAGCTTAAACTTCCTGGACAAACTAAACTACTCAAAAAGAACATGTCAAAATAAAATCATGATTTATTACAAACAGAAACTATTTACCATAAATAAAGTGTACTAAACAAAGATTAAAACAAATAAATAGCTACACAAGAGAACTGACCATGAAATTTTTATAGAAAAGCTAGTGTTACATAAGTAAACTACCACCAAAATTTCATAGCAATATCAGCTTTCAAGCACCAGATAAGAAAAAGATTAAACATCTAGTATTTCTTTATCTAGTGACACAAAACCATTTATACAGCAAAAACTTGCAACTAAAGCCTAACATATTATGGTTCTACTGCATAGAGCTCTTCAAAAGGATTCCAAAACATCAAGATTTGCTATTTTACGAATTTTCTATGAATTGATCTAGAATTTCAAAGTTCACTGAAAATATTACAAAGCAGCCCCTACTGTCACTATTCATCTGAGTCTAGGCCTATGCAAATAACCCCCTGGGTTTTCTTTCCTTTCAACCCGAGGTCCCTGGGCCGGGTCAGAGAGGGGAGGCGGCGGTTGACCGGCCGTTTCCCGGCGAGGGGCTCACCGGCGGCGAGAGGGGAGGGGTGCGTGAGCTTCACGGGTGCAAGGCGCACCTCTGGGTGGCCTAGGGTTGCGCGGAGGGGCTCGGAAGCGGCGGCTCGGCGGAGCAGGGCGGGTCGGCGGCGGAGGCAAGCGACGGCGAGGGTGCTCCGGTGAGGTTCAGGCGAGGGGAAGTGGCCTGGGAGCTGCGCGAGGTCGAGGCGGTGCTAAAGGTGGGGGCTGTAGGGGTAGAGCGGGTCTGGGGTGGCGGCTCCGCGGCGGGGTGAAGCTCGCCGGCGTTCGGGGTGAGCGGCGGCGGCGTTCTGGGGCGTGGGGTTAGGGAACTGGCTAAAAGAGGAGGGGAATAGAGCGCGGGGGCTTCTTGTAGTGCTCAGGCGCGCGAAAGATCGAGAGCTGGGCCTCGGGTTTGGGCTCTCCACGGCGGCGTCGCGGTGGCGGCCGCCGGGGAGGTTCTGGCTCGGCGGGGGCGCGTGGCGAGGGGTGGGGGCTCCAGCGCGAGGCAACAGGAGGGGGAGGAGCTCGCCGGCGACGCGTGGGAGCCAGCGCACGGCGAATTGATGGCCGGGAAAGCCGGGAAGGCGTCGGCGGGCGGCGCTGTCGGTGGCCGGCGGCGAGAAGCAGAGCAGAGAGGGGGAGATGGTCATAAGGGCGATTTTGCAATTTCCAAAAGTTCCAGGGACCTTTCTGTAAACAAGCAATAACTTTTAAACCAAAGCTCAAATGGAAAAGTGCCCAACATGAAAGTTGTTCAACTTTTCAAGATCTACAACTTTTATGTTGTGCAAAAATTTATTTGACCAAAGATTCAAGAGTTAAAATTAAAATCGTTGAAGGATTTTTGAATTCCAGGAATTTTGTCTTTTTCAAAGCAATTTCACTTCAAATGTAGACCTTTAAGCAAAATTGACTACCATGCATTAAATGCACTGAAATTTTGCACAAACACCCTCCACTAAAACTATAATTACACAACCTATTCAACACAACTGCAGAAAGGACCTTGCATAAAATCATAATTACACATATACCCTTTCATAATTACAAAAAGATCCTTTTTAAGCATTTCAAAGCACATGATGCAAAGCAAACCTACACCATTACTGTGCGGACACTTATTTAATTACTGTGCAAACACCCGGGGTGTTACAGCCTTCCCCCCTAAAAAGGAATCTCGTCCCGAGATTACAGGAAGAAAAGGGTGCAAAGAATTGGTACCTGGATTGGTTCTAAGAAAGTCGGGAAAGTTTCTTTGAAGAAAATTTTCAGTTTCCCAAGTAGCTTCTTCTACCGTATGCTGATTCCACTGGATTTTGTACATTTTAACTTTCTCCCTTCTAGTACTTTCTTCTTTTGTGTCAAGAATCTTGATTGGATACTCCGTATAAGATAGATCGGATTCAATTTCGATATCTTGTGGTTCAAGGATTTCAGTAGGTACCCTGGTGCACTTCCGAAGTTGTGAGACATGGAAGACATCATGAACGGCGGCCAACTGAGATGAAAGACGAAGTCGGTAGGCAACCGGGTCCACAAGTTTCGATAATTTCAAATGGTCCAATGTATCGGGGTGCTAATTTTCCTTTTAAGCCAAAGCGTTGAACACCTTTAGTAGGAGATACTCGCAAATATACAAAGTCTCCTACCTCGAATTGTAAAGGATCTCTCCTTTTGTCTGCATAACTTTCTGTCTTGATTGAGCTGCTTTAAGATTAACCTGGATAATTCTGACTTGCTCCTCTGCCTCCGAAACTAATCTGGCCCAAAAATTTTGCGTTCTCCAGCTTGTGACCAATTCAAAGGAGTTCGACACCTTCGACCGTATAATGCTTCAAATGGTGCCATTTGCAAGCTGGATTGATAGCTGTTATTGTATGAAAACTCTGCCAGTGCTAGGCACTTAACCCAATTCTTGCCGTATTGAATAACACATGCTCTCAACATGTCTTCAAGGATTTGATTGATTCGTTCAGTTTGCCCATCTGTTTGTGGATGATAAGCCGAACTACGAATCAATTTTGTTCCAAGGGATTCCTGCATTTGCTCCCAGAAACGTGCTATAAACTGGGCCCACGATCAGAAATCGTCTTTGGAATGCCATGTAAACGAACAATCTGATCGAGATAAATCTCTGCGTACTTCTTGGCAGAATAAGTGGTGTGTACTGGAATAAAATGAGCGGTCTTGGTGAGTCTATCAACGATTACCCAAACAGAATCATGCCTATGAGGAGTAATGGGTAAACCAACGATAAAATCCATACTGATGTCCTCCCATTTCCAGGATGGAATAGATAAAGGTTGGAGAGTACCAGCTATTTTCAAGTGACTAGCTTTAACTCTTTGACAGACATCACACTCAGAAACATATTTAGCGATCTCTCTTTTCATTCGAGTCCACCAGAAATTTTGTTTGAGATCATGGTACATCTTGGTACCACCGGGATGAATCGAGAATTTCGAAAGATGTGCTTCATCAAGGATTTGCTTTCTAAGCTGATGATCCTTAGGTACCACCAATCGGGATTCAAACCATAGAACTCCCCTATGATCCACTCTGAACATTTATACTTTGCTTCTCCTTGTGATAACTTTTCCTTGATGACCTTGATACCCTCATCATGTAATTGCCCCATGATGATGCTATCATGAAGTGTAGGCTCAAGGGATATATGGTTCAAACTTCCTTGAGATACCATTTCTAGGTTTAACTTCATCATTTCCTGGCATAGAGTTTCATTGAATGGTTCTACAGATAGACAGTGGCATTGTGACTTGCGGCTGAGTGCATCCGCAACCACATTAGCCTTTCCTGGATGATAGTGCACTTCTAGATCATAATCCTTTATCAACTCTAGCCAGCGTCTCTGCCTCATGTTGAGATCAGCTTGAGTAAAGATATATTTGAGGCTCTTATGGTCAGTGTAAATATTACAGTGAGTTCCCATAAGATGATGTCTCCACATCTTAAGCGTGAATAACAGCTGCTAATTCCAGATCATGGGTCGGATAATTCTTCTCATGATCCCGGAGAGCTCTTGATGCATAAGAAATAACCCGGTTGTCCTGCATAAGCACACAACCAAGTCCCGTACCCGACGCATCACAATAGACATCAAAAGTTTTAGTACTGTCCGGTGTAGACAGTACTGGAGCGGTAGTTAATCTTGCTTTAAGAGTTTGGAAAGCTTCTTCACACTTATCATTCCAAACGAACTTCACTCCCTTCTTTAATAACTCCGTCATAGGCTTGGCTATTCTGGAGAAATCAGTAATAAACCGACGATAATATCCAGCTAAACCAAGAAACTGCGAATTTGATGAACTGAAATAGGAGATTCCCAATCCATCACTTCTTGTACTTTAGTTGGATCAACAGATATACCATCACTGGAGATAGTGTGACCTAAGAATTTCACACTGTCCAACCAAAATTCACACTTGGAGAATTTGGCATAAAGATGATGATCTCGTAATCGTTGGAGAACGATACGCAAATGTTCAGCATGATCTTCTTCATTCTTGGAGTAGATCAAGATATCGTCAATGAAAACCACGACGAATTTATCCAGCTCCGGCATGAAGACTGAATTCATCAAGTACATAAAATATGCTGGGGCGTTGGTAAGACCAAAAGACATAACCAAATATTCATATAGTCCATATCTGGTAGAGAAAGCAGTCTTTGGAATATCACAAGGCTTGATCTTTATTTGATGGTAGCCAGAACGAAGATCAATCTTAGAGAAAACCTTAGCTCCAGCTAACTGATCAAACAGAATATCAATGCGGGGAAGAGGATACTTGTTTTTAATAGTGACCGCATTGAGTGGTCGATAATCACACATAGCCTCAAACTATTGTCTTTCTTCTTCTTCACAAACAGGGCTGGACATCCCCAGGGTGAAGAACTGGGACGTATAAAACCTTTGTCAAGAAGGTCTTGGAGTTGGACTTTCAATTCTGCTAATTCATTTGGAGGCATTCGGTACGACCTCTTAGAAATAGGGGCGGTACCGGGTTGAAGTTCGATAACAAACTCGATGTCTCTATCAGGAGGCATTCCAGGTAAATCATCTGGAAATACATCCGCATACTCCCACACAATAGGGATATCTTCAAGTTTAATTCCTTTTGCGGCATAAGCACAAGAGTTAATATACTCTCGTTGGGGTAGATAGAGTATGGTGGCTCCTTGATGTGGTGAATCTATCTCGACAGCCCGGGAAGAGATATCTAATAGCACTTTATGTGTAGTCATCCAATTCACGCCTAGAATAACATCCATGCCTTCTAAATTTAGCAAGATCAAGTCTGTCTTTATCAATTTGCTACCCAGCTTAATTGGCACACATCTAGTGATTTGATTGGAAGCTATCTTCCCACCAGGGGTTGTTATCATAAAAGATCCCTTAGTATGACAAAAATCCAATCCTAATCTTGCTCCAAATTTGGCACTTATAAAACTATGCGTTGCACCAGAATCAAATAATATGACTGCGGGTTTATTGTGGATAGAGAAAGTACCCGTCATTACTGGTGCTCCTGCTGGAAGGTCTGCAAGAGTAGTGAAATTAACTCGCCCTTGCCGGACTTGCACCGTTTGCCTCTTGCCCTTGCCCTTGTTGTTGTTGTTGTTGTTGTTGTGTTCTGATTAGGGTTTTGCCCTGGATTATTCCTTCTGGGTTGTGGACAATTCTTGGCAAAATGAGAAGCACTGCCGCAGTTGAAACATCGATTATTACTATTCCCACTATTGAACTGTGGGGCATTCGGCCTTGGGCTAAACTGCTGCTGTTGCTGTTGCTGAGGCACTGGAGGTCTGAATCCTCCTTGTTGCTGAGGCGGCCTAAAGACAAACCTACCCACTGGGGCATTTCTTTGTGGAGGCCTAGGTGGAGTATTTTGCACCAGGCGATACCTCGGTGGCTGGGCACTCGAGGGTCCCGTTGGTGCCTTCCGCTTTTTCTCAGCACGATGTGCAGCAATACAATCTTCCTGTGTAATGGCCATATTAACCAGCTCATTATAGGTATTGGGCTGAACCAAGTTTAAACGTTCTTTGAGCTTAGTATTGAGGCCACGACGGAAACGATCACGTTTCTTGGCATCAGTATCAGCATGATGACCCGCATATTGGCACAGATGATTGAAGGTCTGTGCATATTGAAGAACAGTGCAGGTTCCCTGATCTAGAGCCAAGAATTCATTCAACTTTCTTTCCATTAGTCCATCCGGAATATGATGTGATCTGAATGCAGTTCTGAATTCCTCCCAAGATATGATATGTTCAGCAGGCTGCATTCACAATAATTATCCCACCATATACGTGCAGGACCGCGAAGCTGTTGGGCGGCAAAGGGGGCCTTGTTCGCATCAATACATGGTACCGCTAACAAAGCAAACTTGGAATTGATTGTACGAAGCCATGCATCGGCATCCAATGGGTCATCAGCTTTGCTGAAAAGTGGAGGTTGGGTACCAAAGAATTCCTGGTAACCCGCTGGTTGTGCCTCCTTCCTCCATACTGTTGGCGTGGCTGATTTTGTTGCCCTTGGACTAGCTGGCGAAGCAGCTCTGTTTGCATGGCCATTAACTCGGCCAGATTCGACGGGGGTGGCGGTGGTTGCTGAGATCCACTGCCAGTTTCACAACCAAAGCCATCAGGCGTTCCGCGTGTATGACCAACCATCTGTAATCGTGGAAGACATCCATTAGATACATATTTCTCGCTTTCCAAAATCAATGGTACATGCAATGATCATACATTTGGATAAAACAACATCAGCAAAAATGTAACTAGATGCGGTGTAGCACAATGTGCACAACACATAAATGTGCAACCCACAAAAATTAAAACTGATCAGCTGCTAGATAGCTTCATGCTCCATCGTATAAAGACTCAATGCTGAGAGCAAAGGGTAAAGGAAATAATCTATCAATTCGCTCTTCCTTGCTATGTGCTATGTTGCTAAACAACAGAGATCATAGAAGGGGTTGGACTAAAATTTAGTCTCACAGATTCAACATGCTAACATTTGATGAACACATATGCCACAAAAATTTGCAACCTCTTGTATTCATCAAAGGGCGTGAAAAATGCACAATAAAGAGATTTGCTAAGTAGAAGATTATTATTTCCAAACTGGTAGTCGCTACTTATATTACATCCAAAGCAGCCTTGTTCTTACAACCTAACATCGCTTAACCTTACCACATATAATACAACAAGTGGTACTCCTCCCTAAGGCTATTTTACAATAACATCTTCCCTATATATACATATGCTACAACAAGAGAACACAACTATCTAGGACAAGTCTAAGACGCCTAGAAGTCGTCGAGGTTGCCCACAGAAGAGGCACTGCCGGAAGAAGAGTCGTCCGGCTGAGGGTTAGGCTCAGCAAGTGCGTGCTCTGAATCTAAGTCAGATACTCCCTCATCATCTCCTCTGGGTCCTCCTCTGCTGCTGCAGGCTCAGCTGGGGCATCTAGTTGCTCCTGGAGCATACCAACATGTGCTAAAGCATCAGCCCAATCTGCTTGCAGCTCATTCACCTGTGCCTGAAGAAATCCGATAACTGTGTTGCGCTGCTCTATCTCAGCACCATACTCCATAGCCTGATGCTCAAACTGTGCAATAGCAGTGTCCCTCCCAGCAACGGCATCCTGAAGTCCCCCAATCTGAATATCCTTCAGACGAAGACCTCGCTGAAAACTCTGGGCCAAGTCTATCACCTGGTCCATGTGTCGCTGCTGAAGTATCTGGTAGTGAGACTGGGCATTCATATATCTGACTACTGCCTCGATAGTCTCATCCGCTACATCTCCAATCAAGTGCCCAAAGTGTGTGACCCTGAACAGCCACTCTGCATCGCCAGTACGGACTGCTGGAAACAAACCAATAGGATATGCTGCTACCTCCTCGGGGTGGTGCTCACAAAAAGTGGTGATAGCGTTGAGAGCTGCTTTCTCAAACGCATCCACAAGACGATACCCAATCACCTCAATCTCAATCGGTGGCCACTCCAAGGTGGGGTGCTGAGGAATGGTCATCTTAACTCTGTTCTTCTTAATTCCATCCTCCGAAAACTGGCGTCCCGTGTACTGGGGTGGATCTGGGTAGTGGAAGATACGAAGTGAATCCCAAAGAATCCTCGGAAAACCCTCCCAGTACAGACAATCGGTATGAGCATTTCCCTCCTCATCCCAAAAGATCTGGGAACAAGTCGCCATCTGAATCAAAAAGGATTCAATGTGAGTAATGCAATTATCTCAAGACTTCTCAAATAAAGCTTTAAGAAGACTGCGGTAAAACAAATGTGATTCTAATTCACAAGATGATATGATTCCAACTCAAAGAATAATAAACCACAATTGGTACTGGTTCATCATTTGAGATTCTAAGGAATGAAAGATCCTTATAACAACAAGATGGGGCTTAGGAGGAAGGCATGACTCGAAACCATATTTTCATCCAAGGAAACCTATGCATTTTACAAGTATGCTTCTAAAATCAGAGTTTCACTCACTCATGGTTTAAGCACACTAACACTTATCTTATAAGGATTCATACTAGAAATTCCTTAACAAGCTCATGTAGCAACTGCAAATTTATGAACCAATTAAACATCAACCAAATATGTATGCACTTCCTAACCGTCCTCACAAGATAGACAATTGCCCACTATGGTTGGGCTTACGGGGTTAGCACGGGGTATACATAAATACGGCTCTCCCTATATAGCTAGTCGATACATTCTAACCGTTCTTATCTTAACAAATCGCGGTTAGTGTTCCTGCAGAAGATTGACAGAACATAATATATATCCCCAATGAACCTTTCATGCCAGCACTCATGAAAGCGTTCCCAGACATTACCCCGCTCACTATAGAAGCGGCAGCCATACAATTTCCGCCGTATGGCCAACGTTAACATACGCTACTTAGTGGCGTATTCACTTGTTCCTTTACTCCCAATATAGTCGACCGAGATCGGTATATTGGCAGCAGCTCAAGTAAGTCACTGCTTGAGCGCAGCGTTCGGTTCGCATCACCGACGGGAAGGTCAGACTCCCTCAGCTGACTGAGTACACTTTACTCCCAATATAGTCAACTAATAGTCGGTATATTGGAAGCACCTCAAGTAAGCCACTGCTTGAGGGCAGCGTTCGGCTCGCATCACCGACGGGAAGGTCAGACTCCCTCAGCTGACTGAGGATCCTTACCATCTTACCTCACGTAGGTGCGTCGTTACAAGAATTAAGAGTTGCTTGTGAGTATGGTTTGACAAATGTAAAGTGCAGGAAGTCAGATAACATAAACCATACAAAAAAATAACCACCTAGTAATTCCCATAAATTCCCTAGGACTTTACGTTCTAAACACAACTCTTAACGAATCCAACGTAGTTTTCCGAAATTCTTTATGGTTCCAATTTTATATGGAAAACGATTTTTAGGTTCCAACACCTCTGGTATATGCTTGTAGCTCTGATGCCAGCTGTGGCAGAACCGCCTAAATTATCCCGGCTCAAGTGCGTAAACCATCACCATAAAGGCAACATTAGCTTAAACGCACTTCAAACGGAACAATTTTTGGTCTGTCGGGTAACGTCCCGATACAACCACCGATTCTCGGATCGAACAAGCATACCTCGCACGAAGGCGAGTCCAGAGATATTACAACCACAAATTTTACAACACAGGCAAGTTCAGTAGTGATTACAAAATAGTTCAAACCATTATTACAGAACCAACTTAAGTAAAACAGTTCTACAAAAATAATTATAAGTTCAGAGTCTAAACAGCGGAAGATGAAACACGATTTCTACAACACGTCGCCAAAAGTATACCAAGCTAGCCCAAGCCGGGTATCACTCGTCATAGTCATTGCCGGCCGAAGACGTATCCCATTCTTCTACGGACCAGCCAGGAGGCAAAGCGCAAGGATAGGTCAAGCTAGCGATCTGATCCTCAAAACTCATACCTGAAAAAGGATTTCAACAGCAAGGCTGAGTATTCTAATACTCAGCAAGACTTAACCGACCGACAACGGTATAAGTAGCCCACCTTAGCTAGACTATGCAAGGCATTTGTAAGGCTCTGGTTTTCCTTTGCTGAAAAGCAATAAAGAGTAGGTCCTTACTTTCAAGTTTTAGCTTCAAGATTGTTGATTAACCGTTCTATGTAAGCATCTACTAACCAAACATGGTGGAACTTCTAAGCAAGCATCAAGATTAATAAGAATATTGTTGCTCTTATTACTCTGTGTGGCAAAGAGATCAAGCAGTCTCATTTCATCGTGAGAGGCGGACGATTCTGAATCGAAATTCAACCTTGCAAGGGTAACCTAGCACACACGTCTGGAATACCGTCGGGTCATTCCCAAACAACCGTTAACCTTTCTTTCCGGCTTGTGGATAGTGCCACTCTCCCCGACTACAGGGCTCCAAGGCCGAACCTTGTCCCTAGAAGTCGTAGTGTTGCGCAACATATAATAAAACCTATCCCTACTGAGAGAGTGGGAGGTATATCCACTCCGGTCCAATCGGCTACTAGGCTTGCCGCGTACCATATTTACGGCATGTGACTAGTACTTTCAAAAACTTAACCAGCACTACCACACACCCGACCTTAGCAAGTTTCAACACAGACGGGGTCTCACATAGGACATAATATCGAACACAACCCCGTCCGTCGTCCTTATATTGATAACAGAAAGTAAACAAGCAATTCCTATAAAGCTCGCGAGTGACAGGCAATCACTCGACTTTTACCGTTCCTATAAGCTTAGCAGATAGTCGAACTCAGGTCTAGTGTTTTACATAGGTTCCTAGGATCATGCATCTAGGGTTTTCAATTCAAATCCTAAGAACTGTAAATGCACAAGTAAGTAACAACAGTAAATGATAATAATTTGAAATATAGGTTATGTCCGGGGCTTGCCTTCTCGGTAATTGCTAACTATTTCAGCGCTAGGCTCTTCCGAACTTTGGTTCGGGGCTTCAGTTAGTTCCCAGTGTTCACTTGAGTTTCGAGATCACCTCCGTCAGATTCCGGGATCAGCTCGTACGTCCCGTCCGATAAGGCAGTCGTGTCTATATGCAATGCAAGAACAACATTAAAAACAAACATGGGTAATCGTTTATAGAGTAGTTAAATAACAAATTTAACTACACAAGGCATTATGATCAACAGCACAAAAGAAGTTAACTAACTTCACAAAATGAGTGGTGGTGATTTTCCTATACAAGTAGTCATGGTTTGTAAATAAATTAACAAATCAGAGTACAAATAGTACTAAAATCTACCAAAATTACCCTAAACAGAACGTGAACAAAGTAATCTACCCTGTAAAAATCATGCCAAGACATTTAACCATTTAAACACAAAAAAATCATTTACTACGATAACATCTAGAACAAGCAAGAATTACACAGGTCAAACTAAAGAAGATCAGAAGCTCAAAATTTAACATGAGATCTAACAGGGATGATCTAGCTACTGTGAATTGTTCATGATTTTATCTACATAGAATTTATTCTGAGAAAATAAACAAAACAGACATCAGTTTAACAAAAATCAATTTTAACTACTGATCTAGCCATAAACTGAAGCTTAAACTTCCTGGACAAACTAAACTACTCAAAAAGACATGTCAAAATAAAATCATGATTTATTACAAACAGAAACTATTTACCATAATAAAGTGTACTAAACAAGATTAAAACAAATAATAGCTACACAAGAGAACTGACCATGAATTTTTATAGAAAGCTAGTGTTACATAAGTAAACTACCACCAAAATTTCATAGCAATATCAGCTTTCAAGCACCAGATAAGAAAAGATTAAACATCTAGTATTTCTTTATCTAGTGACACAAAACCATTTATACAGCAAAAACTTGCAACTAAAGCCTAACATATTATGGTTCTACTGCATAGAGCTCTTCAAAAGGATTCCAAAACATCAAGATTTGCTATTTTACGAATTTTCTATGAATTGATCTAGAATTTCAAAGTTCACTGAAAATATTACAAAGCAGCCCCTACTGTCACTATTCATCTGAGTCTAGGCCTATGCAAATAACCCCCTGGGTTTTCTTTCCTTTCAACCCGAGGTCCCTGGGCCGGGTCAGAGAGGGGAGGCGGCGGTTGACCGGCCGTTTCCCGGCGAGGGGCTCACCGGCGGCGAGAGGGGAGGGGTGCGTGAGCTTCACGGGTGCAAGGCGCACCTGG